>NW_026892551.1:2500-4802500 GCF_033815535.1 Pezoporus flaviventris
AGGCAGAGAATTCTCCTATTGAAATCAACCAGTATAACCAGATTTCTTATGGGAAATTACAGAGGACATCTTAAAACTCTTCTCACGGAAATATATTACTGGAATGTCAATTCCAATCCAGCATTTCCCTTTTCTGCCCCCCACTCCCCTCCCAGCCCCCCCCCCCCAAAAAAAAAAAGAAGGGTAATTAGCCATTTACAGCTGAACCTCTGAGCCCCTGACACCGTTGGTAGAACACACCACTGGCACGCAACCCCAGCCCCGACAGCCAGACCCCCGACAGCCCTGAAGGGAACGGCACCGGGGAGGGAGAAAGCAGGCTCAGGACAGCCCGACACCAGCGCTCTCCTCCCGCCGGCGGCCGGCCGGGGCCTGGGGGGGGGCGTCGGGAAGCGGTATCGGGCAGTCTGTTGCCGTCGGGGACCAGGACGGCCTCGGTGCTGGCGTCCCGCGGGGGCCCGCTCGTCCCCGGGAGAGCTGGGGTGGGGCACGGCTCTGCCCGGCCCCGGAAAAAGGGGGGATGCTGCTTCCCCGTCGGGAGTGGAGGATCCCACCTGCTCACAGGAGCGTTGGGCTCCCGTGATAAGGAGATAAAAGGGAGGGAGCCCGGTGGTTGGCTGCTGGTGCTGCAGGGGCATAATGGCAGCAGGCTTCTAAATACTATCAAACAGCTCGGGGAGGGAAAACAGCAACACACACACACACCCCCACCCCCCACTGGCACACTCCTGGCATACACCGCATGTTGGTATCCGTGGTGGAGGAAGACAAAAATAAAAGGCTATTAGAGCAGAGAAAGGAACCCTGGAAGAGAAGAATATGTGCTGAGATTGTTCCACTCATAATAAGTTTTAGGACTAATTCCAAAACCAGCAATGATTCCTGATCAAATTATTCCCCTGGAAATGCTTCTACACGTTCTTTTTATTAAGATTTCTTTGGCTGCCAGGAATGAAATATGAGACTTACCAGATAGAAAGTCAAGGAAGGCCAGAGCCAATTCCTATAAGCTTTTTTTTTTTCTAAAAAAAACAAACAAACAAAAAAAAAAATTATTATTATTATTTTCTTTGGAGGGGTAAATGGGAAAGAGCCGGGAGTGGAGTCTGGAGCCAGGGAAATGCAAGTTATCTAAACCCAGCTCTCATTCAGGTTCTCTGCACTATGAATTCATCCTCCTGGCCTGAACAGCCAGGCGGCTTTCTAGCCACATCCCAGACTTGACTCGAGGAATTTGACTCGCCCTCTTTTGCTCAGGGGCTGAAGCCGGGCTCCGCTGCGCTTGTTGGGAGCTATTTTCTCATCGGTGGAGTCAGAGACCAAATTAGTCACCGCTCCTTGTTTAGATGCACAGTTCGTCTTTCTCCCTTGCGACGCCGGAGATGGACTTCCCTGGGCTGGATGGGACAAGGCTCCTCCACTTCCCCAGTTGTAGGGTGTTTCTGACACTCGTGGGCAGTAAATGCTGATTCCGAATGCGGGAGAGCTTCAGCAGAGGCTGCTCATTTATTTCGGGCTGAAGAAGAGCTTACCCTCTCAGGGGAAAAAAAAAAAGAGGTGTCTATTAACTGTTTATTAATGCGTCTTAATAACCAAAATTATCTCTAAAGCATAGAGCTCGGGAGTAAGAACCATTAAATCTGTTCATGTTTTAAGAGGGATCAGCCTGAACAGAAATCAATTAGCACCGCAGACAAAACCAAGCCCTTCTTAAGACAAGTGACACTGCATTTTCAACATACTTCGGTAGTTAATCGTTAGCGCCGATCCTACTTCTTCCTACGTTCAAACGCTTCAGCATGACGAGGTGCAGATACCGGTCAGCTGGCTTAACATGAGGGGTTACCGCTCCTCGGCCGCTCGTGTCACACCTGCTGAGAAAATCCCACTGGCTGGCACGAGCAGCGGAGCTGGACAGGGGTACATCCTGCTCCGCATCCCACCCGTGCCCCGGAAGGGCTTTCCGGGGGGCTGCGGGCCCACCCGTGGCTGCCTCCTGCCCGCCCCGCCGGGTCTGGGCTTGGGCTCGGGGACCTCCCCATCCTTCCTTGCCGTGGCCCCCGGCACCGTTTGCTGGGGAGCAGGTGAAAAAGGGACCAGGCGAGTCCCCCTCTGCAGCCCGGCTGAAAGCCTCCAGGCCGGGGTCCCGCCCGGACGGGGCTGGCAGCCGGTTCCCCCCCACCCCAGCATTCCCCGGTTCTGGAAGAGAGGCTTCCCTGGCTGCTGCGGCAGAAGAGCGTGTGTGTTCTTCCACGCCGCTGTACCCTCTCACGACGCCCCCGCCGGCGCAGCAGGCAGTAGCGCGGCCGGCCGTGCAGCACCCACCGACGGGGCGCGATGCTGTGCCAGCCCCCCGGTGCGACTCATGTGTCCGCAATGCTTCTCCGGGGCCTCCCGTTGCCTCCGCGCCGTACACGGCGCCTCCAAAACCACTCCGGGGACAGACCGTGCAGACACGGGAATTGAGGGGGACGTCGGGGAAAGCGGAGGACAGAGCTCTGTGGGTCTTTGCCTTGTTTCACCCGTCCCCAGAAGGGACGGATGGGGGTGTCTAGGGGATGCGTTCAGCATCGTGGGGTCCCGCCTTCGCAGTGCTGTGCCGTGCCGGGGTGCCTACCCCCGGGTACAGCGTTGCAGCCGATAAACCCCCTCTCCTTCGGGGGCTGCATCCAGGAACGGTTTGATTTATTTTCTTCTGGAAAAAAAAACAACAACCCCAAATAAAACCCCAGCTCTGGAAAGGAGGACACGCACCTGTGGGCTGGCTTCCCCTGAGGACCCGGTGACGATTTTAATAGCTGAAGTCATCGCGGCAGCCTAAAACTGGGGGAGTGGGTCAGGAAAACCCCTCTACGCAGCCTGGCTGCAGCTCCTCCGACCTGCTGGGGGTCCCCGCAGACTTGAGCCCTGAATCGCCAGCCTCTCGCTTGCCTACAGGCACCTGGGACCCCAAATCAGGCAACCCCGAGCTCACCCCATAGCCCGTGTGCTTCCTGCCTGGCAGGGAACCCTCGCCCAGTACATGGGTCTCCAGCTCCTGGGTGTGCCTCTCCAATGGGGGATTTCCAGCTCCTGCTTCCTGTCTGACCTACCTGGCCATGGGGATGTGGAGGTGAGGGATCTGCTCTCACCGGGGAACTTTGCCTGCTGGAGGCTGAGATAGCTAGAGACCCAAGACAGAAAAGCTTAAAGGCTAAGGAGATTTAAGGCATTCCTAAGGAGGGGTATCCCGTCCCGAGGTTCTGCTCATTCTGCTCCTGTGGGTGCTTTGCTTACCATATTTCATATTAAATACTTGTGGAATAAAATGCAGGCGTTTTTCAGCATGTAGAACTCCAGTGGGAACCTCAGATCTGGGTGAAACAAGTGATTTCAGGCTCTGACGCCCAGCTTCAAAAAGATGTCGAGGGACAACTACAGGAGATGGACATTAGACACATCTGGTTTTGGGGATTCAATTTCTTGAATGGTTGGTCTCGGGTGTCACTGGACAATGAGACTTCATTATAATCCTCCTTTAATTGCCCAAGTCCGGCTGGTGGCTGGGCTATGGTCCTTTCTTCACCAGCCTTTCTTGACCTTGTTACTGTAATTACCGAAGAATAAAGGTATGTTTGAAATTTGTTTTTATGGCCTGAATATTCTGCATACAGAATAAATACTAGTTGCTCTTGCATCTCATCAGCTAAATTTGACAATTAGCAAGCCAGCATTCAAATAGTCCAGGAACCGGTATTGCTGGCCACTATTTACCAAAACATGTTGTATAAACAGTCCATTCATACATATCCACACAAATCAAATTGTATTGTCACATCCAGATTATTTAATTTAAAATAGGTAAGATCAATACTGGTATTTTACTGTATTCAGAACGTAATCTCAGCAATTTCAATAGAAAATTTCCCAAATGTAAAAGTAGTCAGAAAGCAACTGCATCAGTTTTATATTGGTCACAGATGAAAGACACTGGGGAAAATCCAGACCACACTCAGGAGAATGACATCTCTACCATGTATTTCGCTACACCAGGACCAGGCTTTTACCCAAATGTGGTTTTTTGGTTGTTTTGTTTTTTTTTTTCACCTCGTTGATACTTTGCAATATATTAATTAGTTTCTGGGCTCCAAACTCTTCAGAGGGTCATAAATCCTGATGAAAAACATGCTCCCTCTTGAAGTTGCACCTGGATCACTTATATGAACATTTTTTTAAATGAATGCAAAAGTTCCTTTCTGCTTAATAAAGTGAAAAGTTGAAGAGGATAGAGAGTTACATGAAAATTCAGTCCTCCATTTATATCTCATAAATATTCCTGAGCTCTGTTTCTGGCATGAGCTAATGACTAACTTAGCTCCTAGATGACCAGCTAGGACACATTATTCAAGATTACTAACCAAAACAATTGCTGAAGACAGTTCACAGTTTGGGGTTGTTTTTTTTTGTTTGCTTGGTTGGCTTTTTTTTCTCATTTATTTGCTCTGAAATCCTCAATAACAATTTTTATTACATCAGATTAGATATATGCAAGGCAAGTTCCCTCTAAACAAGCAGCATATTTTACCTTTAGCTCGTAATGAAGAAAAAGATCTCTCACTTTTGAAGGATTCGGGTATAAGGTGTATAGGATAAGGGGAAATGTTTTTTAATTGAAAGGGAGTAGATTTAGATTAGACATGAGAAAAAAGTTCTTCCCTGTGAGGGTGGTGAGGCACTGGCACAGGTTGCCCAGAGAAGCTGTGGCTGCCCCATCCCTGGCAGTGTTCAAGGCCAGGCTGGATGGGGTTTTGAGCAACCTGGTCTAGTGGAAGGTGTCCCTGCCCATGGCAGGGGTTGGAACTGGATGATCTTTAATGTCCCTTCCAACCCAAACCATTCTGTGATTCTATGATTGTGAGGATTTAGGGAGAGTGTACCGCTTATGAGGCACTGGTTTTCTAAGTACTGCTTCCATATGACTTGAAGTTTCTGTCAGTCTCCAAAACCCACACACTTAAAAGAAAACATCAGTTCTCTCCTGTGGTATCTTTCTATAAACTGGGGGAAGGGGGAGCTAAGTCACCTACTAAAATACTTGTGCAGAAGTAATAATAACCTCAGAGCAAGTCCGCATTAGCCTATTACTACAATACTCCTGAAAAATACACCTGTCACCTGGGAGCACACCACAAAGCTCCAATAGAGCTGAATATCTAGCAACAAACTAGTATGACTTGCAGCTGCAAGATGTACCCATATCCCACCTCTCTTAACACCTCCTATTGATATTCCAGCCAACCTCATCCCTTGGACATGCCACCTGTGCTTGCTGTCTCATGGTTTTCCATCCAGCTTTTCCAAGTTCTGGCCTATGTTTGGTTCTCATCTTCAAACTCCCAGGCACCCTTGACACCTGCAGCCATGCTCTTCAGCCTTCATTTCTTTGGGACTTCTTTTTTTTGAGGCCATCTATATTGTCCAGCTCAGGGATGTGACAACTCCCTCATGCAGCTCACTTTTAGCTCAGTCCCAAAGACTTGCCTCTCTCACCCTTTTTTTCCCTTACCTCTCCCTTTGCTGGTGATTTTAAGAGAAGAAGATGGCTTCATCTATCACGTTCACTGTGACAGCACAGAGTATGCCTCTTTGTTCAGTGTCTGTTGCTTTCAAAATATCTTACCTTCATGTTTTTTAACATATCACCATCAATTCAGCATGACTCAGAGTAAATCCCTAATTTCTCAGGCTTTGAGTGTTTCTTCCACTCTCCTCTCTTGCTTAATATTCCTACCAACATCTCTGAGCCTTGACCTTCTCTTAGTGTTCTTCCCACCAGTCAAGTCTTACATAATTTAGATTAATGCAAATTCATTTGACAAACACAATTTGTCCATCTTCCCTCTACTCTTTTATATCATTGCATGGGTCTCCTGCTATGCTTTCCTCTTCTGCACCTCTTTTCTCCATGCAGTTGTTTCAACACAACTGTTAAGCTAGCACTGACAACTGCATGTCTTACCCCATCTTATTCCTGAACTATGGTGTTGCTGTATGTACTTCTGACTTTCATGTGCTTTTGATACCATCCTCATGGCCTATTGATTCAGCTTCTCTCCCAGGCATCTCCAGATTTGGCCAGTTCTGCGTGTAAGGTTAGGTGTGTAGTGTACTCCTCCTATTCTTACCTTAAAGTTGACGTCTGCAATCGCACCAGTGAAACTCTCAACAAAATCAAGGCAGTTGGTGGGCTGTATGGCTGCTTATTCTGATATGAGTGACGATTCTAGCTTTTCCTCATCCTGTTTCCATGTTGGATTATCAGTTTTCTGCTATCATATACTAGGCTTGTTCTCTCTCCAGTCCCAGAAAGGTATCTCAGGCTGCATGCACAGCAGAGATGGCTGAAAAGCAGTTTTAATTTGTCAGGACTTAAACATGCCCTCACACATGCACACAATTTATTTTACATATAACTTTCATTTCAGTAAAAATGTTTTTCACAGCCTGGACACTTTTAGAGAAAGAAATTCCTATTAGAACACCAAAATACAACATTTCCAAATAAAATGCATGCCTGTGTGCTGCAGTTGTCGAAGTAACCTTTGTTCTTTACTGTCATCAGGCGACTGTGGAAGCTCTCTGAACATGTAAGGCATTTCCAGCACCCAGGCTGGCCCAGGACTATGACATTGCCCTAAGACATCACCCTAGAGCTTGGGATCTGAATTCCAGCCTTGCAGCAGGCAGTGGGGAAGCTCATAAAGACCATTTTTAGGAAGGCTGGGTTCAGGGCAATGTTTGCAGGGCTTAATTAAAGGGAGAAATGTCTTCCAGGATTCCACACTGAGGACAAGTCTTTTCCAGGACATCACATAAGTTCTGTGCCACATCTGTGAGACAAATGTTCATTTTTGTATGAAGATACAATTTGAAACATGCTTGTATTGTATTTGGACAAGTGCACCACAAACGAGGTTCTGAGATGCAGTGTGGCCACAGACCATGAAATGTCCATTCCCATGTCCAAGGGTAAAAGGTGACAACTCCTTCCCAACTTAAGTCAAGATTATTTTGAGTGGTTTCAAGGAATTCTGACCATGGACCTAAGTGCCAGATCAAGTCCAAGATTATTCTGCATCCAACTGTTTGGATATAAAAGCTGGATCAAGCACAGGCATTAGGCAAACTCAAAAAAGCAGTGAGACAGAATCAGTAAGATTCTTCTGATGGACCAGTACAAGAGAGAAATAGATCCAGCTCTGATCTGAATGAGAGGCCGTGTAATCACACAACTGTGATCCTATCACAGTTTGGGAATATGTACAGTGTCGATGGATGCTGGAGGGGAAGGGAAGATAAAGCTCCCTTCAACCCTTTCAGAAATCCACACTGATATATGCAAATATTCCATTGCTTTGACCCTGCTGTTTTTTACTTGCTCCCCCTGATTTATCACAATTTACACTAGGTTGTTGCAGAATATACCCATTTTCTACCTGTAGATTTTTAAGAAATCCAAATGAAGACTTTCTCAATGGTAAAGGTGACAGTAGTGAGCTCTTATTGTCATGCCGTTACTCAAAAGAGCCACATTCTAGTGGAAGACAGAGACCTCCAAGGCAATACATGCACCATATATGAAATTTGGACATAAATATGTAAATAGTTACATATGCAAATTGTTTTCATTAATATGTTGGTGTAAATAACAATATCCAACTTGTATATTAATCTCATGGATATTTCTAGGTGATGTTTGAATATAACAGTGATACAAAACAAAATACAATGGCATTGACATCACCTAAATATTGTGTTTGAGGACTGAGCAAAATGTGCTATTTTTACTTTGTATTCTTTACTTGTATTCATTTACTTGTCATTACTTGTGTCCCCTTATTCATACTGCTATTATTTCTAGCAATCACAATCATAATTGGTATACAGGGAGGCTCAGGTTAGATATAAAGAAGTTCTTTACTGTGAGGGTGGTGAGGCCCTGGAGCAGGTTGCCCAGAGAAGTTGTGGCTGCGCCATTCCTGGCAGTGTTCAAGGCCAGGCTGGACAGGACTTCGAGCAAGCTGGTTTTGTGGAAGGCTTCCCTTCCTATGGCAAGGGGGTCGGAACTAGATGAGCTTAATGTTCTTTCCAACCTAAACCAGTCTATCATTCTATTATATGATTCTATTAACACAAACTTTAAAGGTATAAACAGTTGAAATGCACAGCGCTCCTCTTGGGACCCTGCACAAGTGACAGTGTCCATGTGCTGTAGCTCTCCAGGTAAAGCAAGCCTACATTTGCATGGAGTTGTGGTTTAGGGCTGGAAATAGTCCCAATTTTTTTAATTATATTCCAGATCTACCTGAAACCTTTCCTTGGGTTGGGGCACTCATCATCTCTATGTCTGATTCATCAGTTTGAGCTTGTGTTGGAGTCTGTCCCCCTGGAATCACCAGACTGGAGTTTCCTCCTATACCCAGCCGCTCATTTCCATAATAAAAGGCTGCCGGACCATCTTCCTTCAGCCGGATTTGACTGAATTTGGCCAAAGAGACAAGCAGTTTTCAGGAGGGGACCACCAGAGAGCCCTACTGCCTGGTAATGCAACCTTTTTGCCGTTAGGAAAACAGCCTGGAAATCACCGTGAAAGTCCATGGGATGAAAAATCTGCTAGGGATGGAAGAAGCAGTGCTCTGGCTATCAAGCGGTGATCTGGTTGAGCATGACATTCCTTTGTAGTGAATTGTTTCAGGACATTTTGCCAGAACTATGCTGGGGATGAGGTTTTCACGAGTTTCAGGAGGAAGCACATGGGGCTGTTGCCCCTGTGGGATGGCTGGTAGCATCAGGGCAGTGTGAGAGCAAGGCCTTACAGCCTGCACTACTAAACTGTGTCTGCTCGCACCCCAGACCCGGATGTCCTGATTTCACAGAAGTGCTACCAGGAGCACACTGGCTTCCCAGGAAGCAGGCTGTGCCTGGTAGAGCATGGGCAGAGACAGTGCTAGGGGCTCAGCCCCACGGGTGGAGGGCTCAGCCCCACTGCCCATGGCTCAGGCCTGTGGCTCAGAGATTCAGACCCCCGGCAGCTTGGGGAAGATGCTGGGACGGAGGAGACGTGTACTAGACACCCCGGGGACTCGCCCAGGAGCCACTGCCGACAGCCGCGGGTCCAGCCCGGCCCCAGGTGCCCATGGCAGGCAAGCAGGGGACTGCGGGGGCTCTCAGCCACCGGGTTTGTGCTTAAACATCGCACTGTCTCCGCGCTGGGGCAGAATACCGCACACGGCATCTTGGTGCGGATGGAGACGTGATTTGAGATTGTGCCTGTGTTTCCCCCCTCTTCCTCCGCCCCGAAGAACTAAAGCGGATCTGCCAAAAGGCTTTTTGATACACCACCTCTTTCCACCTCCCTCCCCCCCATGCCCTGCGTAGGAAGCGCAGCAGAGCAGCTGGCGATGGGCTGATAAGGCCCTGCGAGGCTGCTTGCGCGGGTGCTGCGCGAGTGGGTCGGGCCGGGGATGCTGCAGTCACCGCTGCCGGAGAGCGACTGACTTCCACGGGCAGGGAGAGAGGTTTGCAGCGTAATGAACAGGCTTATCGTCACTGGTATCTTTACAACTGCTTAGATGACTTTTTAATTGTGGCTTAATGCGTTTAATTATGACAACTCTTCCCCGTTTTCAAGTATGATGTATTAATATTACAGATCATTAACATGGCTAAATTACTGTAATGACACAGAGTCCTCAGTGTCCCAGTTAGAAGGGAAAAAAAGAAAAAAGACCCACTCTTCTTATTTGGCTTTTTTCTTGTTATTTGCCTTACAAGAACCTCAAGCAGGATTCCAGAGTCTTTAAAGCACGTAGGAGAGAGACGGCTGCTACTGCACCCTCCTTATTAAATTATTGATAGAGAAAATCTCCCCCCCCCCCCCCGTAAAACTTCCAGAGACGGCACATACTGTCTTCCTAATATCCACTTCACCGTTGTAGAAGTTAGCAAGCTTCGGCTCTTGAGCTGGTCCCCCCCCCCCTCCCCTCGCTGATAATTAGAGCAGACCGTATTTAACATCTGCAAAATAGTCATGCTTATAAGGGATGAGAAATGCGAGATGTTCCATTCTGTTTGCAATGGTTAGAGCGTTTTAATCTCTTAACTTCAATATATGTCCTCTAGCAGGCTATACTTCTTGGATTTCATTTTTAGATCCTTAAGGCTGCATATATCTGTCAAACAGACATAATGAATTTAAAGTGCTAATGCCTAGAAGACCAGGAAAAAAAAAAAAAAAAGAAACAACCAACATTGAAATATATCCTCGGTTGATTAAATTACCACCTCCAGCTACTTTACCTCCTTATGTCCAAACAGATTTCCCTTTTTACTTACCAAGTACCGGGGCTGGGAGATGTGGAAGATGTAATTTCATGGTTAAAATACAAATAAACCAAAACACAACAAACAAACGAACAAAAAGAACCCCAACCCAAAATAACCCACGGACGGGTCTTTAGACAAGTACGTTTTTGCTTTAAACACCTTTCTAGATGGGACTCGCCACTGGCTGGAGGTGTTTCCCAATCACACCCAACCCAGGGAACCCCCGGGGGGAGGGGGGGGGGGGGGGGGGGAGTGGAGATCGGGACCCTCCGGTTTTCCCCCTCACCGAAAGACTCGGGGATACCGGGGTGGGGGGGGGGACATGAAGCGAAGGCGAGTCCGACGGCAGCGGCGGGAGCGAAGAGTCTCGCTGCCCCCGACCCGCCCTTCCCCTGGGTCTCCCCCGCGGCCCCGGAGGGACGGCCCAGGGGGGTCGGCGGCACTTAGAGGGGGGCAGTTGGGGTGTGATCCCGGCCCCGAGGGTGCCGGGGATGTGCGAAGGACTGGGGAGAGCGGGGACGGAGGGAGGCGAGCAGATTTGTCGCGCTTTGAAATGAAACGTTATAATCCCTCCAACAATCCTGTTGACTGTGAGCTCCAGCGCCCGGAGTACAACACGGGGATGGGGGGGGGGGGGGGGGGAATGGGGAATAAAAAAGGAAAAAAAAAGGGGGAAAAAAAGATACATTGTTGGATAAACAGCTCCTTATAGGTAAAAACTGAATGGGGCAAATAGATGAATAAGGCGACACAATGGGAGGGGGGGTGGTGGTGAAAGGAAACGAGTCGGTGGCAGTGGAAGCAAAAGGTAAAAGTGAACAGAGGAGACAAAAGAAAAAAATGTAGATGAGTGAGACAAAAAAGCAAAGAGAAAAAGAAAAGAGAACAAGAGGGGGAAAGAAGTAATATTTTCCTTGATAAAAATGCACAAAAAGGAAGATGAACTTTGTTCTTTTTCTCTTTCTACTCTCCTCTCTCTTTCTGCTTTTCGCCTCGCAGCACGCCAGCCTAAGCTGAGAGCTGTAATGTCATTAAATTGCAAATGCTTTTTCATTTCCGACACACACTGTTTACTTATCTGGCAAAAACATATGTTGGAAGGAATCCGTTAAATTCTGCCCATTGCCTTGGGTAAAAGTGCAATGGAAACGGACCCACTGAGCTTCTTCTTTCTTCTTCTTTTAGCACTTCCCTTATCTACAAGACTGCTTCGCAGAAAACTGGCTAGTTCAATGAAAAATGAAGATACAGCAGGAGATTAGAGAAGAACACTGAGCAAAAAATTCCTGGAGAGAGGGTCACTCCATTGCAAATGATTTCACTCCTCTAGATCTGCATAAATTACTATTTTTAAGGCATCTCCAAAGTCTGTATATTTTTCTCACTCTGTCAAACATTTAATTTCACGCCCCGTGTTCTGAATATGCTAAAATGCATATCTCTGATGCACCTTTAAGCCAGAAAAACGAATGCAAAATTGAAGATAAAATGATGTGATTTGCACTACAAGCCTATTACTTGAGGTATTTACATATAGTTTACCTCTGCAGTTCTGAGAATGATTTATTAAAAAAAAAAAAAAAAGAAAAAATCTGGATTAAGCGCGTATAAATATGTATAAATCTTTGTTTAGAAAATAGATTTTGCAGCTGTTGTGTCAAAAAGTTCTTTAAGGTTCTGTGAAGAATTTTCCTTTTAGGCTGCTTTTAAAGAAGAGGGGAAAAAGGACAGTATTTGACATTCTGCTTTGGCAGGAAGGGAAACACGCGCGCACTTTCAGACATTCAGGGTTTTTCTAAAGACTCCTGTTTATTTACCAATTTATTTATTTATTTTATTTCACACTTTTTCTCCTAAACTTCGCCGGCTTCTTCTTCCTCCCTCCCCTCATCCGCTGCTGGGACTCGGTATCAGCCGCGCCATGGGTTTGCCCGAGCGTGTGAAATAGCGGGTCAGGTGTGTTAAAATAATCATGGGGGGGGGGGGGGGGGGGGAGTATAAAGGAGGGCGAAAGACCCCCCGAACTCCAAACTGGTCCCATTCACCAAGGAGAAGGAGCCCGGAGAGGCGGCCTTGCACCCAGCCCGGCCGTGCCCGGCTCCCTGCCCAACCGGTCCGGCTCGGGGAGCCGTGCGAGGCTCTCCCTTTCCTTGCGGGCTCATCCCCCGCCGACTGCCGCTGCCGGAGGAGCTGCCGAGGCGGCTGTGGCCCCTGCGGACCCTCTCCTTGTCGGCACACCGAGCAGTGCGAGGGAAAATGGACCCCCACCACCCGGCTCCCCGCCGGTGGGTAGGGAGGCCAGGAGGCGGCGGGACGCGGGCTCTGCCAAGGGCGGGGCGCACTCCCCTCTTGGCCTGCCTGCCCGCTTCGGCAGCCCCCGCTTGGGCAGGCGGGCACCGGGCAGAGCGCTGCCTCTGCGGCGGCTTCGCTGCGCGCCGAGCCGGGGCAGCACGCTCCGGTGCGGTCCGGTCCGCGGCTTCCCCCCTCAGGCTTTGCTCGCCGGAGCGCGGCCCCCTGTAGCCGCCAAGCCGGGGCGGCCTGGAGCGGCCCAAGGGCCCCCCCTGGCGGCGGCGCCCCGCTCCGCCCGCTCTTGGCAGCCTCCGGCGCCCCGGCCTCCTCGCCATGGGGAAGGGGAGCATCCCCCTCCATGAGGCTCGTCCCCGGCAGAGAAACTTCCAGCCCATGGAAAGAAAGAGTTGCTGCCGAAAGGGCCCGCACGGGCCTGGGCGCCGCGGTCCAGCACACATCTCTCCGCACAGCTATCACCCAACGATTGAGAGAGGTGCAGCTCCTCCGGAGCCCTGCACTGTCACAGTCGTACTTCATGGAATTAACTCGAATGAACGCCTGAACCACCTCTTAAGACACTGCTTGTGTTTCCTTTCTCTAGCACGTGTAACAGCCATGACCGTGGGGTGAGATGCGCAAGTGGTAAGGGCACTGGCTTGGGACAACCACATACACGATAGTGAAGATGAGACTTTTCAGATAACTTCAAGGTTAATTAAAGACTTGGCCGCAAAATCTAGACTTGAATAATACATGAATTGCAACGATTCCACCGGCATACAGTGCCTGGGAAGTGATTTCTCCCCATCCCAGTCCTATCATCCTATTTTCATCTCCAGAACAGAAGCCCTGGATTTGTTGCTTCCCCTGACAAAGAAACGTGTTGTTGCATGACGTGACAAAGTCACTTACAATGGCACCATCCCTATATACACACCGCTGCGTGTTCCAGTCTCTGGCAACAGACCTCAGAGATAAGAAATTAAAACTCACAGTCTGCACATCACAGACTCAGTGGCAGAAAACTCTCCTGTTTCCCCCCTTCCCTTTGAAGGTGGTCAACGATTCTGCTAAGTGCATGGCAATTTGCCCCCTTGCAGAAATACATCAGGCTGATGGCAGCTGTCAGCTCCTCTCCTGGCATTGAAAGGCTAATCCTAGAGTGACTCAGGCTGTTGACAGTGTCAGCACAGGTTTCTTCTTGCAGTGGTGAAGACTAGGGTCTAAGCTTGTCCCCTGTCCCCACAAAGGTAGGAAAGAAGGAAGTGAAGGAAGGGAATAACGTAAGGAAGAAAAGGAAGAATGTAGGGGATGAAGGCAGGAATATGCCCAGGAGTTGTTAGAAAATAATAAATGCCTTTTGAAACAGTGACATGGAATGGAGATGGCAGATGGGATTTCACTTGATTACTGAGCCTCTGGAGCTTCAGCAAACCATTCCTGTCTGAAGAAGGGTCACTGCCAAGATGTCCCTCACACAGTGCTTGCTGCGGAGAGGTGAGTGTTCTGCTGTTGCAGCAGGGAGATCCTACTCCTCAAACTGTCTTAAGAGTTATGTAGCACATGAGACTTGGTTGTATCTGCACCTCTTGGTTTCATCCTGCTGCTTCTAACAAGTATCTGGTTTTGGCTACTACACAACCGATACTTGGCAGATCTGGTTCTGAGAAGTCTGTGAGATGAACCTTTGCTGTCCAAAATAAAGCTCCTCTCAAGACCATCTTAATTTCTTTCATGTCTTCACTTTTCTCCTCTTCAAATGCAAAGTGATGGCCTTCAGAAATGTCCATATCCACGGACATGCCATTGCCACTGACAGCACAAGCACATGAGGATCATTGCTGCTTCTCCTCGAGAATTACTATGTTTAATTTTTATCATAGCATGTTTTAGGTGGGAAGGGACCTTGAAGATCATCCAGTTCCAACCCCCTGCCACTGGCAAGGACACCTTCCACTAGACCAGTTGCCAAAAGCCCCATTCAATCTGGCCTTGAACACTGCCAGGGATGGGGCAGCCACAGCCTCTCTTGGCAACCTGTGCCAGTGCCTCACCACCCTCACAGGGAAGAATTTCTTCCTAATATCAAATCTGTATCTACCCTCTTTACAGTTTAAGGCCATTATCCCTTGTCCTATCACGCAGTAAAATGTCACTCTCCAGATTTCTTGTAGTCACCCTTAGGTAGTGGAAGCCTGCTAGAAGGTCTCCCTGGAGCTTTCTCAAGGCTGAGCAAGCCCAACTCTCTCAGCCTGTCTTCATAGGAGAGGTGCTCCAGCCCTCTGAGCATCTTGATGGCTTCCTCTGGACTCTCTCAAGCAGGTCCACTTCCTTCCTATGTTGGGGGTCCCAGAGCTGAACACAATAGTCCAGGTGGGGTCTCATGAGGGCAAAGTAGAGGTATGCCTACATGGGAATCAAAGGTAATGAGGAAGGCACAGAGAAATATCCACAGTTCTAGATGTTGAAATACCTGTTGATGCTGCCCACCTTTATATCTTGCACAACATAAATCGCATATAAATTGTATCCCTTCCCCAAATCCTTCCTAACTTTTTGACCTGGCAGTAGTTCCAATGAATTTTAGTTCCTTTCTATGAAAAAGAAGCAATGCAGCCCTGTCACTCTGAACTTCCTGTGCTTTACACACCAAACTCATTACCATGCGTCGCTTCAATACAGGATTACCTGAAGATATACATTAAAATCCCTGACCTGACTGGATCCTGCACAGTCCATCGCAGTAATACAGATCTGAGCCCTGGGCAACATTGCCATCCGCAGTGTAGGGAAACTTCCATACGGTTTCTGAAAAGTGGTTATAGCACACGTGCACCAGGCACTTTTCAAAGTAAAACAGATCTGTTCATTTTTATTTTCAAAATACCAAAGCAGTAAAATCATGTAATTGAGTAATCACTTGCCAAATTTCCTTTTTTAATCTAATCTATTTTGAGTTACATCAGAGCCAAAATGCAAATTAAACTGGTAAGGTTCCAAGATTTTCTTTTCTTTCTCTTTTAGAAAGCACAGTTTAAGGAGCTCATAAGTAAGGAAATTTTAGAAACCATTTGTTTTGTATGCTCTAAACTTTGGAAAACACGTTTCAGCCTGAAGTGCATTTTCATAGGTAATAGGTTAAATAGAAGTCTTATGTAAATTGTAATCTCTTCTTCACAACTCCGATGTTCACTTCATAAAATTTGATTTGAAAACAATGCCATTGTTTTAGAAGAGGCTCAAAAGGCCAGAAATGAGGATAAAAAAAAGTTTCCACCTAACAAGGCACATGTATGGGTCTCTCAGCTTTAAGTACGGGATCACAAAAGGGGAGAATCCTGAGATTGCTCATTTGCAGTCTCCATGAATAAGTTTTTTTTGGATTTGTGTTGCAGCAGCACTGAACACCAAACACAGTCGCCAGCCTGGGCAAACTCATCAGGCCTTGACCACAAGGCCAGAAGGATCCTGACCATCCTACCACAGCCTCACCAAGTCAGATGTCTCGGCCCATTAACCAACTGGTAGGTATCAGCCTTACAGAGCACCCGCTGCTGGAAAACTCTGCTCTTTGTGTTGTGGTTGTTCAGATTAAGTCCCTCACTAGCCGCAAGCAGACCCCTGTGAGGAGCTGTGTGGCATTGCTGGTTGCCTTCCACCATTGTGATGACATTTGTCAAAAAAACTGGCACCCACTCTAGTCATGGAGCTTTTTATGGTGGTTGGCTTTTCTCCCCTCAAAACTCTTTCTCAAATAAGGCACTGCTTCTTACACCTCCGCTGCCCCTTCTGTAAGGCTGCAAAGGCACAACTGACCCTGTTAAATCTGAAATACTTTAAAGCAGCCAATCTTCCTCTTGCTGGAAACCCCCCCATCCCCAGTAAAGAGCTGTTCAGGGAAGGGACAGGCCAATCCTTAGCACTCAAAATGCAGCAGAAGACATACAGGAGAGTGAGATGGAGGAGTTTCAAGGCTGATAGTTTGAAGAGACTGACTGACCTTGCAGCTGCTCTCCTAAAGGGGATCTTGCCACTCTTTAATGTGCCCTTCCTACCCTGTCCCCAAGCAGCTGTACCGGTACTCACCAAATCCTGATGACCTGGTTAGGTGAGCTAAACTCACCAAGAACGTTTTTCTTCTTCTGCTGCTAATGGCTGAGTTTTCTACTCATTTAACTCCTCAGCTCTATCTCACTTAAACTGCTAGGTGACAGCCAGTGTCAGTTCAAGGGGAAGCCAGGGCAGTGTGTGGCCAGAGAAACAGGGATACTCTTTTTAGGCAGCTAGCAGCCCAAATTAGCTGCAATGTCAACCCACACACTCAGGTCTGATGGCTAGGGAGACTAAAGACATGATAGAGAGGGTGAAGGAGAGGCAGGAAAAGTGCGAAATCAAAACAGACCAAGGATAAAGAGAGTACGCATACTAGATGCAAAGTAGGGGCTGGACTGTGAGTGTTGATCGTGGGAACAGATGGAGAGATAGAGAGAGAAATGACACCCATTACACTCAAAGTCGTATGTATGAGAGAGGGGAGGGCAGAAACAGAGCTCAGTGGGAGAGATGGAATTCACACAACAGGAAAAAGATTTGCAGAAAATAATGGTTTAAGAAAAACTGGAATTAGGACTTACTGTTCACTGAAAAATCACAGCCTAGTTTATCAGCGCGCTTAGAAAAGAACCATTCTTTGAAAACCAGCTCAATACTTTCTCTTTTAATGTTTGACATTTGCAAGGATCACCTGCTCTTTGTACATTGCATAGTCACACAAGAAGAATTAAAAGGTACAGCATCACCTTTGGCCAGCCCAATAAACATCGGATTAACTAGAGACGTAACATTGCACGGAATAAACTAGAGCCAAATAAAATAAAATATTCTTCCAGTTCTGTAGAGGATCAAGATGCAAACAAAAAGATTTTGATACTTCCATGGCTCTCCACTGGCACATGAACCAGAGAGGAATATTCATCAGACCTGACTATAAATGTTTATCTTGTGTGGGAGGTCTTAGTATAGCAATATGTATTAGAAACTTGATATTTTTCCAATCAAACCTTCCCACTTCCATCTACATATATTTAAGTATTAATTTTCCTACCTGAAGCACTTTAAATAAATGTACAATAACCACATTCTACACAGAAGATGAGTGAATAGCTTAAGGAGACTTGCGATGAGCCCTAGAACTGCTCCATCCTCCACACAGCTGGTCCAGAGCAATGCAAGATGATCCCTCCTGCCAGCTTGTGGGGGGTCTCATAGACCAAGTCGATGATCTCACCCTCATTTCTCCTGAACTGGGATACTTCCCCCCAGACCAATCAATCACAGTTGACATAAACTGGCATCTATACCAGTGGAAAGGTGACGGCTGGTAAGAAGATGCCCTTTCACACACAGAAGTGGGTTTCTTCAGAACACAACCAACTTCAGTTTACGCTTTTCTGAGCACTGAAATATATGGGCAATAGAATTAATATAACTGCAGCTTCAGAACAGAACTGCAGAATGCACAGAAACTCTCAAGTGAGGTGTTGTCATCTGACCTCAACTGAACAGTGCTGTTCAGTGCTGCCTTAGGGGAGAACACACTTCAGTCCCTTGCAGTGGTGAGGTGGCAGGAGCCCAGAGCTGCCCTAGCCCTCTGTGAGAATTCCCTGAATACATGGCACCTTTCAGCAGGCACAAATCCACACCACTTATGCACTGCGGCTACGGGCATACTGCGGAAGTGTTTTTGACCACTGCTGTCACCTAACGCACAGTTGACACAGGGTGCATCACGAGGTCCTCAGATGTATGCGAAAGCCCCAGTTCATGACAGGAAACATACTTTTTTTCTTCATGACGAAAAGCACATTTTAGAAAAAGAGAAAGTTTTCCAGGCAAGATGCACTGATTGAAGACAACTGAAAAAAGGCTGGAAGCTATTCTTTCAAGATGAGGTTATGAAATCAAATTGATAAAATGGGTAACTGTGAATAAGCATGAAAAAAGCAATGTCTTATCAGCTGGTTTCACAGAAGGTGTAAGTTGGGAAGAAGAGACAGGCTTTCACATACTCAAACCCACTCTTCAGGCATGATCCAAAGGCAGTTAAGCTTCAAGCTAGAGACCAGGTGAGGATGAAGCTTTGTAAATTAGTCATACTTGAAGCCTCCCCCCAAGATATCCTGTACTGAATCAACTAACATCTTGAATACTATTGCAGTCATACTGACCCACTACTACGCATTAATGATTTAGTAACATAAAATTGAGGAGTGCTGGTATTGAAAGAACACTATCAGACCCTGGGCAGAAAAACCATGTCCTTTGTACTGCTTACCATGAGGAAGCCATATTTAATTGCTACAGTTACATTAATAGCAAAATTAAAATTTTATTTTCAATGTCAAAACTAAGAGGATAATGTCACCAGATGACTTATGAGGCAATCTGGAAAAGATTAAGAGACAACATCTTGTGCTTTGTACTTACAATCAGACTAACTATGAATTCATTTTATGAGTTGTTGTAGGGTGTATTTATAAGGTGAAATTAAGGTATCATTTACCGTAACACTGACCGACTGAAGTGAGGGACTACAGGAAGTAAAAAAAAAAAAAATACTTCTGGAGAATAAAACAAATAGAGCGTCTCTTCAGAAAGTTACATACTTTTTTTTTCCTGCATAGGTTAAAATTTTTATCATAACGGATCGTAAACTGTAAAGCAGTTCTTGTGTCTATCAGAAAATTCTATTTTATGTGTGAATTTCATGTCTTACACATAAGGACAGCTAGAACTCTTCTACTGCATTATTGGAGACTTATCAAAAAACAGGATGCTTTTTTCTTGCGAAGATGAAAAGTACAGAGATAAGCAGGGAAATAAAGACTGCAGTTTAACCAATAATATTTTTGTGTGGTTATCAGAGGAATGTAATAATTAATCTTTTAATCATTCTGAAGATTGTGTGAAATCATAATATCTCATCTTTTCCAGCCTCAACCTGCCATTCTTGATCTGAATTACAAACAATAAGAAAGGAGATGATTTAATGAGCAACTTTGTCATGTTGCCATTTTGCCTTAGTCAAAGGCAAATGTCTAGTTTTGCCTCTAAACTAAAATGGAATAGACTTGAACTATGCTTACAACTGAAGCAAACATGAACAGAAAAGTTAGGGCTATTTTAAATCTAGAAACCCCGTGTCTTCACGTTCTCATAGAGACATAACTAAATACACACTGTTAAGAAGAAACAAACATTCATTTACTAGAAAATAAAACCGATTTTGTGAAGAAACATATGTATGAAAAGAAGTCTAACATTTGACAAATACTAAAGTAAACTCATAAAGAAAGATTTCACTCACAGTGGTAACAGGTATGTTCTTATTACGAAGGAAATAAAATGTCAGCATGATTTAATCATAATAAATAGGCACTTCAATAAAGTATACATTTACACTGGCTTTCTGAATGCTAGGGCATCACAAAGTAGTATGGCTTTATTACAATGGATGGAAGATGGCAACTACTTAGAACCCAGTGCCAACATGGATTATAACAAATCCAGTGAGTATTTTGTTTTTCAATTATTCATAGAAAATTTAATCCTGATTAAGTATCCTTGGGCAGGAATTCATGGGTAGTTGATGACTGAAACCAACATTTATTTGAAATGCTTCTGTTAATTTAATCTGTGTATATGGCTTAATTATGATTGAATCCTCAATGTAACAGAAATGAATTATATCAGGATTAAAATTCTAGTACCACATCACCCATTCCATTTTCTTTGCATTTTTTTTTTATTTAAAAGATGCAAGCCTGCTGTTTTAACTACCTTCATGTTGCTATGTCTTCTAAGTGTCAAATACTGTTGAGACCTTCATTACTGGATTAAATTTGTAGTTACATTTATTAAAAAAAACACAACAAAATGCAGATAAACCCTATTTTCCTTCCCCTTAAAATTTTAACCAGTATGAACACTAGTTGCAAAATAGTCTTTTCTTTTACGCCGATAATAAAGCAAAGTTTCTCACAGGCAGTTTGGAACATTTTACATGTGTTTTCTAGAGGACTCCCCTTCTTTTGTTTGCCCTTCTTTTATACTTATACATAAACCACATTTTCTCTAAAGCATGAAAATAAAGGAACTTTTACTCATCGTTACACATCACACCAGTTTCACAACCGGCCAATTTCAGACTTGTTTGAGCCTGTACGTGTTTTAAGAACTGCATTTTGTAAGACCTTCAAACCTTGTATCGATACAAAACAAAGACATTTTTTTTGTGTCTGTGAATGGGAGAGAAAAGATTCATTGTTCTTCTCCGTGATACAGCTCAACACCACATGCTGCATATACTATTTATAAAATTATTCAAATTATGTTTTTTTTCTACTCCACAATACTTTTAACAGATCAATCTAGGGAACTTGTCAGACCAAAGGTCTGTGAAGTGCTCTTATATTATTACTCTTTTCCAGCGAAACCAATGTATGACACACCTGTGACAAAAATACCTGTATATTCAAGTCATTATTGCACATTTATTACAGAAGGTACTCTTCCTAAACATCTCAGAAGTGATGTCGATTTTTATGTCCAGAGGATACTGTTAGTGGCAATGTCACTGATGACAGTGAAGATACTTCCCAATATAGACTATGAGAGAGAAAAAGTCTGTAGAGGATAACCATGGAGATGCACTGACAGAGGATAATACCCATGGTAATAATCTAGACAAAAAAAAAAAAAAAAGTGAAAAAAAAAAACCCAAGCCAACCAAACCCCAACCCAACCTCCACCAAATAACCCACAATAAATTTCTACAGCATACTGTGTAAGTGCTTGAGGTCTAACTTTAAACCTTTTAATACTGCTGCAGTTACAAAAGATTTGAACATGAGTCTCAAGTCCAGGATTCAGACTCTCACACCTGGGTGTTTTTAACTTGGTAGGTAGCCCTTGGCAAGTCACATAACCCTTCTGGCAGTCTCTGTTCTGGGGAATTTCAGACTTGCAATTCACCACCCATGCAGTTTCACAAGCAGAGGTGATGTTTAGATATTCTATTCTTACAACAAACAGAGTTGGGGAGGGGGAGGGAGGAAAAGCCTGGAAACACTTTGCACTAACATAGTCATGGAGCTGCGAGGATAGTGATTTATAAGTCTCACTTAGCCAGACCTCTTTTCAGCGTGAACCTCTTCAGGTGTAGAAGATATCTAAGGTGGTATTTATCAAACATATAAAGGTAACTACTGTTTCTGAGACAGCAAAAGTCTAAGTTTATACATAAAGAGTCTTTTAAAACACGTTTTCCTTACGTAAACATGATATTTACTGATTGTGAATTTCTTTATTGTATTGAAGTGCATTTAAAGAAGGAAATACAGCTAAATTATCATAGTTCATGCAGGAACTGCAGCTGCACACAATGGTTAAACTCGCTTAAATGCATGAGCAGAGCAACTGCACTCTCTCTTCAGCAAGCTTAAAATCTCAAAACTGCAAAAGTCTCCTTTACTGATCTCTCAGGTTCTGTTGCCCTGATGATAATTTAATCAAACAACAACTAAAAGGCTTATTTGTAGCTTTAGAGGAGCCTTTTCCTCCTTCAATGTCTTTTTTTTTTTTTAAATCAAAGTATTTAATTTACTATATATTTTTAGTGGAACCTTTTTCTTTCCCTTACGTATCCTCTATACAAACAAAAGCTCAATTTCTGAACATATTTGCATACAAATGCACAGATGGTTATAACCATAAAGAAGCAAACTCTACCCTGGAATGAGGCAGTCAATCACCTGAGAATAGTAGTGCTTTTTATCTGAACGTGGCAGGCTCCACACTAGTTCTCTAGCTCCCAATATATTTAAGCAACCAAGAAACCCAGTGAGTCCACCTTTATTTTTAACTGTTTAGCGCTTAAAAAACAAACTACACAGTTGGACAGATTTCTTAAGCTAAAGAATACAGTTCAGCTACAGTTTCCCTGACCTATTTAGCCACATAAAGTTTTTAAAGGATGAAGACTAAAAAGCAAACAACAGAAAAAATCCACTGATTTATCTTTCTACTAGCTTTGTTAAAAGAAACCCCAAGGTGTTTTTAATTAAAAATAAACAAGCAAACAATAAAACAAAACACCCCTCCACATTTTCCTTTGACTTAACAATCTCCCCCCTCTCCCTCCCTTAACCTAGAAATTACTACTCTTAGATGATTCAAACCCTGCATGCCTTTGTAAAATATGACTCACATTAGCATCAATGAGAGCTGTGTGACTAAGACTTTTCAAGTTGCTTTGGGGTCATAAGATTAACCGCCTAAGAGCATGAGTTTGCTAACAAACACCGAACATGAAGAACAACTACTATTCAAATTCCATCTCTTTTATCTTGCCTGTACATACCTTTTCTCTTTGATATTCTCTGAATATTACAGCAATGGTTGCAAGACATGGGTGGCACAAAAACCAGAGAATGCAGGCCTGAAAGAGAAGATGAGTTTAAGTTATAAAATGACTACATGCCAGCTTAAGAAAGAAATGACAGTTAGAGGAACTGCATTTACATTTCTGTCTATTTTATGAACCCATTGTTTAATTTTCAATCAACAGAACAAAAACCACACAATGAAAGGTGGGATTTCTGTTTAAAAAAGCTCTATACTCCTTGTCAAATTAAAACGACTACTCAGAGTTTGATGACAGAGTGCAATTTAATCAAATCAGACACTTAAACATTAACTTTCTTATGGAAGAAAAGAGTTTAGTGCTTCCGTCAACTCCATGCCACAATTATATTTACAGCAGAAAGGATCAGTTTCCCTGATGCAACCCATACTTTGGCAAAGGTGATATAGAACTCCCTTTTCAGCGTGCTTCTCTCCACTGTGATGATCTGGTAAAGACCAGCAGCCAGTGATAAAGCTAGGCAAACTCTGAGGCAAATAAGCAGACTGCTTGCTAAGCCGTGGTGTGAATGGTAGCTGTGGTGATTCGTATCTTCAAACTGCTCCCAGATTAGTAAAAAGCTCTGGAAAAGAACAGCAGCAAAGCACATTTAGAGTAAACAACGTTACACTAAACCTCAATTAATCTTCCCATCACAGATTATTCGCACAACTGGTCCCTAGCCTAAACTGCTTTTAGTTTGCCACTTATCTATTATTACTCCAAGTGCAACTGGCAGGAACAGCCTCACTTCCTGAACTTTGTAACTTTCTAAAAGTTTGACAAGATAAAGTTTCCTTTAATTTGAACAGAAGGAATGTGGCATCTTAGCATAAGATACCAAATAATCTAGTTAAACATAACCTAGTTAAAAATAATCTAGTTAAGGAGTAGGCCTACTCAGCAGGAAGCCCACTGAAATGATTCCACAGGGCTACAGGGAGGTGCCTCCTTCCACTTCAGATCCACAACCTGTAAAGCTTGTTTCAAAGGCAGGCGACTACGCCTTTTCTTTCAAAATCCTAACAGGATTCACTTTTCTTTTCAAAGATGGGGAAGTAAGAGGGTGGTGCTGCTGCCCCTTTTATACAATAGCCTCAAGGCTCAAGCATTCACCCAGGTTGAACTTGGATCTCCCACAATTCCCTTCTTTGCCTAAAGGATATCCAGCTCACATCTCCCACCTTCTTGGAGAGTGCCGCAACTGCCAGGCTATAGGTTGTTCTTGGGTGGGCCACTCTCCACCCCTTCTATTGAAGCTGTGCCATTGTGGAGAAAAGAATTCAACATCAGCTAGGTCAGGAAGGCGAGTGAGCCTGACTCTGCAAGCCAGCAGCTCAGAAACCTCTGAGGGTCCAGGATAGGGAGCAGCACAGGTTCCAAATACTGTTCCAAAATCTGGACAAATGCTCTAGCCAACAGATAACTACACAAAAGAAAGTAATCCTTCTTAACTTTCAGCACTGTATCCATCTCCTGCAGAATCCAATTTTGTAGGAGCACTGTGAGAAAGAATATTATTGATAGATCCTCTAATGAAAACCAGACGAAGAAGTGCCTAAGCTTATGAATCTTACTTGGGTAGGAGGCAGGCGCCTACTTGTTGCATAAAAAATGGGTCTTGCTGAAGAATACCTTTTTAAGACTTTGGGAGTGTTAACATTATAAATTAGAATACCCATAAAGTTTAGACTCTCCCAGCATCATGTAGCAGCTGAATGGCATTTTACGACTTGAATATACACTGGAATCCAGTCTACCTACTACACACATCTAACCTGCACTTAGGTTTCAGGTGCCTAATGAAGCAGGCTTTCTGAAGAAAGGTAGGCAAATTTGATTTATGAGTGAGGTAGCTCTGAAGGCCTTCAGAAGCAGACACTGTGTGCCTCAATTTAGAAATCTAAATTAGTCAAATTCCTTTCTGAACACATTCAAAGGTGCTCTCACTATATTAACTACATAAAGACAAAAAGGTTACTGATATTAACTTAAAAAAAAAAAATATCCACCTGTGCCTTCCAAAGGTGGGTGGCCTTGGGTCTCATCAGTCAAAACAGGATCATTTTTGCTTACAATATCCTCAGAGAGTACTCACACTTTTCCCTTCCCTTACCTAGGCCATGACATGGGCAAGCATGACTGCTGTTATTTCAGTCATTCCTCAACCACCTGGATGGAAAATGAAAGGATGGGAAAAGGACAGACGTGAAGCATGCATGTCTTGAACATCACTGATCACTAGTAAACAATCTGACCAAGAGGCTTCAAATGTCCCCACCATAGCTCTCTATTTCTGAGGAACTCCAAGCAAACATCTTCAAATGATCACATTACTTGACTGAGAAATCTGTCAGGGGGTAAAACTGAAGTAAGACTAAATGGCTCCTGAAACCCTGAAATACAGTGAGTGTAGTGTTTGGTAAAATTGTGTCTGCAGCACAAAATTGATGTATTCCTGTCACAGAATTTATTTCAGTCTGGGTAGACCAGGCTTAGGCAACAAGAGTTCTACCAGTTACACAAAAGAACTTCGTAAGCTGTGTTACACTGCACTCTTGTACAGAGCATTTTCCCTTTTGATGTTTACACTTCCCTGGACTGGACACACATAGTCTGAGAAAATAAAGAACAGAGCTCACGAGGACTTGAATTTTCCTTAACCTACACCAACAGTAACAACAATGACGGAAGCCACTTTCATGAGAAGATGACAAAGAGCTGGAGTAAAGGAATCATGAGAACAAAGTCCAGATCCTCATGGGAAAATAGTGTCTGACAGCAGGGTATGCTCTGGACTAGCTGTTTAAAGACTGTAAGCTGTGTAAACAACACAGGAATCAGTTGATCAAAGACTGTGTGTAGTAACAGCAATGTAAGATCACAGAAATCCAGCTTCCTTCAGTTTCATTAGATTATTCCAAAATAAGCAGAAGGCAGAGACATTAGAGGCAGAGACAGAACCATCCATGCAAGACACTAGAAACTCAGACAAGGTGAACATGTGTCACTGCTGTTATTATGAGCTGGGATGGAAAAGGGGGATCCTATAAAAGAGGATTCTCTGCTACGAAGTGCTCCTAAATTACAATGGATTAAGCAATCTGTTCTCAATGAAGGAAGAACTTTCACAGCCAAGCATGACCTCTTTAATTTGCTATGCCTGAGAAACTAAGGTCAGTAAGTCCTGAAGTCTCTTATCTTGAGCACAGAAAGTCATGTATCACCTCACTTAGATGCAATATCAGGAACAAGCTTAAAAAACACCCACACAGCAACCTGCTGAAGTGGCTATCAGGGACATTTTATTTTGTTGGCAGTGAGCAGAACTATGTCTGAGCTCTGAGAAGAAATCAAGGGGGGAATTCTAATTGTTATCCCGAAGAACAACTCTGCTTAGGCTGTAGACAAAAGAACTGGATGCACTAGGTAGCTAAAGAGCTGACTCACATTAGCTACGTCCAACATTAAAGTCACAACTGCTTCTTTGTAAAGGAGAATGACCATCTCCTTATTTACATAACACACTGTTCAAAATGCCTGACTTCACCTGCACATACTTCTGACCTATGTTGGTTCCCAGTGGACACCAACCACTGGCCAGCATCGGTCTTCCTCTTCAAATGCTAGAAGAATGTTTGCCATGGACATCATCATGATGTTCCAGATATACAAGTTGAACCTCCACATTCATACACTGAAGAACCAGACACTCTTCCTTTTTTTCATGAGTAAACAATTATGGTAGAACTCCTTGCCTTCGCTATGCCGACACTGACTTTATGGCAAACCAAGATAACGTATCAATCTCCAGTAAGGGTGGGTTCTCATGGGACAGATCAGTTTTGAGACACAAGGGGAAGGGGGAAGCGAAAGGGAAATCAAAAGTAGCAGCAAGGCAAAGTGGATTAACTACCTGCTTCTAACCAAATCTAGTCCTTGGGTCTCTGATGTCATGCAATACCAGTACAGTAAATTGGTTGAGATGTATGGTCAGAGGTAGACCTCATTCTGAGCGCACCTTTGGTGCGTACCTAAGAACCCCTGTGAAGTGTGATGTCTAATGCAGCGAAAATCTATGTCAGGTACAAAGTGATCAGCCGTCTTCCCAGAATCACTGCCCCACTCCAATCGGCTCTGAAAACTGAAACTGCTCATCACACATCCCATTAGGTCTATGTGATGGGAAAGGACTGCCATCAAGAAAGTTTTGAACAAGATTTGTGTCTCAGCAGCAGAGGGTGGAATCTTCAATGAATATAAAGCAGCCAGGGAACCTTTTGTTTGAGGCTGAAATAAAGAACAAGTTAAGGCAAAGGGAGATGCTGAATGTCAGACTTGTCCTCTTTTGCAGCTGCAAAGACCACAAGAGATTTGCTGACACTACCTGTAGAAGTGGAATCCTCCACACTGTAGGCTGTGTCCACCCTGGACTGACGGTAACCTGTAAACACAGCTTGGGAAATTGCTGTTGTTTCTAAAAGAGCAAAAAGAAAGAATCCACAGCATTGGTACAAAGAGGACGAAAAAACCTTGAAAATTTGCTAATTGAATCTAGTAGCAAGCAAACAGGGTCAGATAGTTTGCCAGTCAAAATGCAGTAAAGCTGAAGAATAACATATTTTCCCAGACTGTCCACTTGCTTGAGATGAGGACAGGCAGTGAATGGCAATAAAACATGATTCAATCTTCATCTGCTGCATTAGGGTAATGTATGTGGTTTCCAGCACCCTCCACAAGAAGTCCTCAGAACATCTCTGATCATCCATGTAAGTCTGTCCAAGCTCTATCATTGGAGCAAACTGGCTCTCCCATAAAAATTTATAGGAAAGAGCAGGATAGAAAGGAGACTGTTGTAGGTTTTAGTCATTAGAAGTGCTATAGCAGATCCAACACCCACATCAACCTAGACAGACCAGTGAACAACAGAATAATCCAGAGAATGAAGTCATGAGCTCACAATCTTTGATAGGGGCAATGCAGTCTGGGACCTGCACCCCTGTGCTCAACAGCTGCAGCCTGTATTAAGGAGAAGAAATGCAGCAGAAGGTGTATTTTGTATGTACTGAACCATGAGATGAAGAATATCTTCTCCAGAAGGGGCAAGGATACTCTTGGTGCCAGTGAACTTCTGCTGCAGGCAGCAGACACTGAGATGGGTGTGCAAAACCACCCAGACAATGACATACTCCAATATCCATATTCTGTTCCGACAAGACTCCTTCCAAGCCTGGCATTCCCACCAGTACCAGGAGATGGGGTAGAACTGTGGCTTTGCGGAGAAAAGTAAAATAGCCAATGCTCCTGAAGTGCTCAAAAAGCCAACACAAACGTGTAATGGGTCAACATTGGAGGACGCAGCACAGACATATGATACCTTCCCCAATTTTTACAAGTAACAAAAATCAAGCTGATGATACCGTGTCCTTTCCATGTATAGTAAAAAGGAAACAACAACAAAAAACCTTTTCAGTCTCAAGCAACAAACTACTAACACACCCATGTATGTACATGGAGAGACATGAATAAAATGATACACTTTAGAAGTCTTCTTTACTACCAGCATGTAAAATTTCTGGTGCTAGATGGGTGTCAAAGTAAGGTGGAATGAACCTACCTTTAAAATTCAACAGTCCCATTCACCTTAATAGCCTTTGGTTTATATTCTTAATTAGCAAGAAACATCAGCTCCCAGCTACTCTTAATGTTTTAGCAGTCCACTTATTTAGTTTGGAAGCAGCACTAACTACAGATACTACTCAAATAGCATAAAATCTTCAGTATAATCTCTTCCTCATTACTGTCTCCAGCTTCTCCCTGCTCTTCTTTTTCTCAATGGCTTTCAGATTCTCTTGCCTTTATGCTGTGATTTAAAAAAATTTGTTTACAAAAGGCACCACGAGGGTTGCAAGATTTCCATTACAATTTACTTTTAAGTTGCTGGTTTACTTGACTTTCTAATTCATCCTAATGGAAAATATTTGAATGAAATTATGTGTCAGACCATTTGTATATTTGCAAGACCAATCATGCACATGAACCTTTCAAGAATTCCCTGATATTGACTGCAAAGACCATTAAACATCCTATTTGAGTGGTTCTAAGAGATGGGTGCTGAGGATTTCAGATTTTTTTGTGACAGGATTTCTGACAGCAGCTTTTTTCATCTTTCCTCTCATGCTGCTTGTTGTTACCCTGCACAATGTAGTTCACAACCCCTCAATTGCACTGATTACAACTCTTTATAGGATCATATTATAAATCAGATCAGCAAAATTACTGTGCTGAAATCATTCTCTCTCTTTTTTGTGTGTGTGCAAATCTAGATCATTCCACTGATCTGGTTTACAGCATAATGCTAAAAACAATTGGCACAACTAGGAGCTTGAAAAACTGTGGGAACTTCTTAAGTGGTTTTACTACTGAACAAAAACATACTGTGGAGCTACACCTTAAATTGGTCAAGTAAAGAAAGGTGTTGTTACCTATTAGACATACTGGGTGCACATTATGCTGTTTTTTTTTCCAGTCTTGATACTCTCTCCCTCATAAAATATTGAAGTTATTTGGTTCATGGTTCTGTCATACTTAATAGCAGCTGTGTATTTCAGTATAAGAATGAATATAAAACACAAACCTGTGTAATGACAACTACTACAGCAATGCCAGTAGATGTTGGAGTGGAATCCCACTGAAGAGGTCTGCCATGAGATTTCTTCATTCTGCCTATTGTCCAACCCATACACAGACTCAACAATAAATATAGCATTTGTATCTGTAAGACTATGTCACACACTATTGAAAACAAAAGAAAAATAGTCACAACAAAAATAAAGTTCTTTTCTAAAGCAAAAAGAATGTTTTATATAGCCACAAATGAAGGATGGACATTTATGTCTCTCTATCACCTTTAGTCATAATTTTTACAGTAGTTTGACTAGATGAGATTGTTTTGCCACAAAATATGGATATTTTGAGTAATTTCCAGTGACAAAACAGACCACTATCAGCTTTCCTCTAGTTATGCTGCAGTTCTGCAACAACACAGACACATCCTTCCAAGTCCCATTCTTGGGTCAAAGACGTCTGGGCTCAGGAGTCCATCTGCATAAATATACTTATAAATGCTAAAGAACTAAAATCATATGTATGCTAATCACACTGCAAATATAAACCATGATGAAATTAACTCCTTTTTTTTCTCTGAAAACCTTTTGTTCAAAAGTCAGATAGTTGCACTGTACTTTAAAGTAATTGCACTGTACCTTAAGGATACAGTAGCTTGCAATAGAAAGCACAAATATTTAGGACAAATTCCACTCTGAGATACTTAAAGAGGAAAATATAATGAATAGCCCTAACACAAACTTCATTTGGAGTGACATCTTGCCTGTATTTCATTTTATTAAATGCAAACTACCTTTGCCTCATTTTGCTATGTCCATTTTTTCCCTTTGTTTGGGAACAATTAACACATACACCATAAAGTTACATTATTAATCAGTGTCTCAAACCTGTGTTTGAAGCTCTATCTGAATACAGAAAACTTCAAGATAGAATATATTAAAAGTCTTTACTTGTTAGCCTTGCTGAAGTACTACTGATGGTAGAAAGAACTGAAGATTCTTCCTAGGTGGTTGTTAGCTTTAGACCTGATCAGCTGGGCTGTATTGTTAAAGATTAATGTACTTTGACATTTACTAAAAATACTGGAATAGAAAATATTGTCCCTGTACAGAGATTAATATGCACACAAGGGAAGTATGTTGAATGAAGATCAGCTACAGTATTTCCCTGACAGCAAACACTAGCAAAATATAACAGAATTCAATATGTTATTCCTGGGATATATCTGGTATTCTCACAGTCTGTATGCTTAAATGCTTCTTAATGTATTCCAACACCTTTGCTGTTTAAGAAATGTGAAGAGCTTTTAGTAAATACAAGCTTGTTCATTCTTTAGTAAAATACAGTGGCACTGATTTTGGACAAAATGATCTTGAAAGTATTTTACAATGCTAGCTATGGAGACACAGTACTTGCTAGAAAAAATTATTACGTGAACCAAAGGCATGCCAAACCAGTGTCCCAAATCCAAGCTAGAGAAATGACTGAGCAAATCAGGATGTTCTAGAGAGCATTTTATTTTCTATCACTCCTTAAGATAACTTGCTTTATAAGATATAGCCAGACATCATCTCTCAATCACATCTTGGATACAGATATCGCTCAGTTTCAGTGTGGCAACAATTCAAGTGGATTCCCAGACAAAATGGTGTAAGACAAAAATTCAGCACCAGCCTTAATCTTTGACATCTCATACACCTTGTCAGAAAGTGAGAAGGTTGAAAGAAATTTCTAAAGTTACAATAATCCTACGATATCCAGGGTCAGTGTAAAGTCACATGCTACTGAACTGACACCATAGTTATCTGGTTTCATCACAATTCATCTTTTTTTGCCTATTCAACAGGCATAATAATATTATTTGACTTTCACATTTCAATCTTACGAAAAAATAACACCATTATTTGTGATGCTTTTGAGTATCAGCATTACTTGTGTGATTTACACAATTAACTTGAGTGATAAATTAGACTGAGGGTTAGGTGTTTATATATGGTAAAGACTAACTGATGGTATGAAAAGAGTAATTGTTTAGGACAGTATCTGAACATGTTTCTAGAAAGCAATTCTGGTACCACTGCAGTGAACAGAAATTCTACCATTTATTTTTAACTTGGATTTCTGTTCTGATATAGGAAAAATGGTAGCACCTTCCACTTTCAAACTACACTTCTTCCTAACAGACAGAATTGTAATTGACACTGAAGCTTTCCACACTTCTATTACTTCACCTCTTCTACTTGTTTGGGAACCACAAACCTTAAAAACAGTAAGGATATCTGAATTTCAGCTTATTGATTGAAAAAATATTTTATTCTTAATAAACTTTGCCTTAAGCAAGTAAAAGTTGGCTGTTCACATTAACACTCACGGAGAAAATCTAACGTGCAGCTACTCTTTCTGAAGTTCTGGGTGGGTAGTTAATACTGGTCTTCCCACTGTGGAGGAGTTATGACTACCTCCATATTCTTGATTTAATTTCATTTCAGAAGAAGGAAAGGTTAATAACACAGTTGCTGGAAAGGCTGCAAGGAGCGCTAACTGAAAATGTTAAAACAAGAAAGAGGTAATTACTGTGGTGCCAAGTGCCATCAAGAGGCTGTTAATTCCAACTGCAAGCTTCTAAATGAACTCTAAGGGAAATATTTTTCTGTTTAGGCTGTTAATTCTCCAATGGTATCCCATCACCACAGTACTACTTTCTTGAGGTTTTTCAAGCCAATCAAAAGGCTTAGAAGGACCCCCCAGAGCTTCAAAGGTAAACTACAGAAAAAACCTCCCTGCCCCAACAGCACTTAACCCTGAAGAACACAGCAGGAGTAAATTAGTGCATTTGGGGAAGGGGTGTTATAGGAATTAAGTTCCAGTGATAACTCAGAATATTTATAGAGAGTGGAAAAAAATATTTTGTTAACATAATGCTTTACATAAGCATTTTTTGCATCACAGGAGTCATATCATTCGTGTTGCAAATGGCTGATGTTTTTTGTTATAACCAATGTTAAATTTGCTAGTGAAATGACACACCCCATAAAATGTGATTAGGTTTCCTAAAAAATTTGACTATTCTAGACCATGCAAACTCCACAAAACCCTTTAAGGTACCAAAACATTTGCTCATGTGATAGGCACCTATTTCAATGTTTGTAGGAAGGAATCTTCAGACAAGAAAATACTTTAAAAAATCCTAAACAATATCAGAATTGTATAACTTTAAATGCAGTTACTGTAAAGAGAATGAAATCTGTTTTTTCAGAAGACTTCAGTATTTCAAAATTAAATTTAAAAATTTAATTAAAAAAAATCCAGTGCTACTGTACAGTCCAACAATGGCATTTGCTAATGTATCATACAGATTAATGTGTAGAAGTATGTAAAAAACAGTAGACAACCATACTCACATTCTGACAAACTTCCCATAAAAGGTACTCCTATCCCATCTTTAGAATAACTGATGGAAGAATAAAAAGATTATATTTTTAGGTGAGTCTTACATGCATGCTGTCTCTTAAAAGTACATTTAGGCAACAATGTAGTTCTAAAAAGTCAGTCCTATGTTTTGTTACAATTGACACAAAAGAGATCATGTACTGATCTTTACAACACAATGCTCTGGAAGTCTCAAGACCTGAAAGTAAAAATAAACAAAGATACCTTGAGAAATGCAGGTAGTTGGCAAGAGCTGAACCAGCCTGCAACAGTAATGCAACTGTCAACACCCTTAGTACAGTATGCATAGGTCCACGCTTCTTAAGTGTTTGCCATAGGGACTGTGCATATATACAAGCAGTTACGAAGTATGCTAGGACAAGCAGGAAAAAGAACTCGTGCAACCCTGTGGGGAAAGGGAAAAAAGAAAAAAAGGAAAAAAAAAAAAAGAGGAAGAATAAATATGGGTTAGTTTTTGTAAAGAAACATTGCTGCCAGCAGTAAATAACTAAACTATGTTGGGTATTTTTATAAAATCACAGGGAAATACATAGTAACTGTCACCTAAAAGTGATAGTACAGCTAAAATAAGTAAATCCTAGCCTATTTTACCCAAGAAAGTCAATGAAAGAGCTATTATTTGATCTGATAAAGTATTTTCTATTCAACAAAAACTTTTTTTGAGTGTAGGAGAGATTCTGTTCAAATAGGAAGAGGTTTGCAGATATTACTAAAATAGTATGAAGTGGCATACAGCTTCTTGATAAACAGAAAATAATTGTAGCTCATATGATAAGTCAGAAACATATTTATTAAAGGACTCACTTTTAACCCTTTCCCCTGCCCCTCTTCAATTTTTAAAGGCATAATCTGAGATGAGAGAAACCCAGAAAAGACTGCGGTTGAATCTGTTCAACCACAGGGTGTCACTCTTCCTCCACAGAAAATAGTAAGTCCAAGTGGCACTGTTGACCAAGACGGAAAATTTTTAGATAAAGAAAAATGGGATGAAAAATAGCACACAGAGTAAGTTCACAGAATGGATTTTGTTTTTTTCAATTTGAAAAAATGCCCCAAGTTTTTGATTTTATGTATAAATCAGAAATCCTCAAATTTTTAGTCTAGAAGTAGTCCAGTAAAATGCTTCCCTGAAGACCTGCATCCTGACAATCTATTTTGTTGACTGGAAGCTTTGGAACCCACAATATGAGCTCTCAAAGGGTCAAAACGAGCAAGCTACAAGCAAATATGGGTAAACAGATGCTTCTCACAGAAAATTTGTTTTCCTTATCCAACCTTCCTTGAAGCCAAGTAGTGCCCATAAAAATCAGATTCCGAGCAGTGTTTTTCCTTCAGCAAGAAAATAACGGCGAATAACTTTTAACCAGCTCCACAAACAGATTAGAAACAGTGCAATCATACACATTTCAATATCTAAGTTGAAAAACATTAGAACTGGATGAGTTCTGAATAGTTGCTATAACTTCTATGGCTAAACTGAATTATCTTTGACATGCCTACAGTGAAATGAGAGAGGAAAAAAGCATAAGGTAATAAAGATTCCTAAAAAAAAACAACAAAAAAACCCCAAACTCTGCTTCTCTTGCATACCTACCCAAAAGCACAATTTATGAATGACAAAAATATGCATTTCAGATCAAATCTGTTATTCTTTCTTTTACTTTTTATCTTTCTGCTTCAAAAAACACCCACTGACGTTGGCAGGGATTCTGTAGATGAGTTATTTCTCACTGTGATGAATGGGTACACATGGAAAACTCTTTAAGAAAATGAACTAGCTTTTAATAAACATTTACAATAGAAAGCTCCTTCCAACCAAAGACAGATTGCGGATGATTGGCTTGAGACCAAAAGGATTTAAGAGAAAGTTGCACTGAAATACAACTATGAAGAACACAGAAAGGTAATTTTCAACCTGTCTTTAAGTTTCCTGACTTTCAAGTAACCTAGAGTTGACAGAGAAAATAAAACTTATCTACCTTAATCTGAAATACCTAACTTCATCTTCAAAATGTTACCTTGTCAACTTCCCTTAGAAATCCTAGCTTCCACTGTTATTATGTCTTATGTAAAAAACTCACTACCATGCAAAATGATAAAAGATTACTTGCCAGGCTTCCTCTCCCTTAAGGCAAACATTTCACTATGTTACAGTCTCAAACACTTTCCTTATAGTCCATTTAATTTTGAGATCTTCTGTGTCAGGCCACACATCTCCAGTGGAACATGACCTAACTAGAACCATCTGTAACTATGCATTTTTTAGTTGCCTGAATGAAAGAACCACAAAATGAAGCTAGATCTTCTCTCTGATACCCTAATGCTCTAAGCTGCACACCTCTCTGGAAAAATTACAATTATTATTCCCCAGAAATGCATTAAAGAAAACCAAAACCAAACTAAACCCCAAAACCAACCAAAAAAAAACCCAAAACAAACAAAAAACCAAAAACCAACCTGACAAAAAACCCACACAAAAAAGCCCCAAACCAAAAAGCCCTTAAAACAAACAAAACAACCCCCAAAGAAACAAAAAAAACACCCCCCCCGAAAAAAACCCAAACCAAAGCAAAAAACCCAAACAAACCAAACATGAAAAGAGAGAGCAAAGGAGACATGAAATTCTCTTCAGTTCTTTGTAAGTAGACACAAGCACATAACCTCAGGATTTATGGCCCCGATGCAAGTTTTAACTCTGACAGAGGTGTTCCTCTGCAACTGTGGAAGAAATGCCATGTACAGCTCATCCTGTTTCCTACTCGTTATATCTAAATATGTGCATCTAATGCATTTACTCAGCACGCAAGCTGTTCAGAGCTCAAAATCTGCCTACAAAATTAATACAGAGCTGAGATACCTCTCTAGGAGGTCTGTACACCACTTCTAGTAGCCACACAATGTCTTACAGCTGCTCTGCGTCTTGATGTAGCAAGAGAATGCTACTGCTGTTTTTTAAGAATTAGTAAATTAACCTTATCAGTTCTGGATATGGATTCACCAAATAAAACCTGCCAACTAAGTTTGTAGATTAAGAAGCACAGTTGAGAAATTAAAGAGACAGGTAAGTCAATTTATAAGCCTTGAAAAATGAATGATTAATAGTGCTAATTTCTTACAGATTCTGCTAAATGTTTCAGGGAATATTTTCTTCCCTCTAGAAAGGGAGCTGCCTTTGACCAAGAATAAGCGCAGGGCATATGATTTTGAGCATAGCAATCATGCTCATTCTGGGTATGTAGACTGAATCTGCATATGAAGGCAGACTAAACATATGGGACTCTTCCCTTACAACAGGCCTAGGTTAGTGACAGGCTGATGAGGCCTCCCAGAGCAGTGCAGCTAAGCACTGTAGTGAAGCAGATATTCGGTTGCTCCAGATTGTCCAAACCATACAATTTTATAGGTATTTCTCTCACTGCTGTCTTGAGCCACTTCTAAGAGGTTTTTCCTTGCATGCCTAAGGATTAAAAATTGCATTTTAAAAATAAAATAAAATCTGGACTAACAAATATTTAATCTGCAGTCTGTGACAAAGATACTTAAAGACCTAAACACTGAACTGGCAAAAATTTTTATTGTGCATGTGTTCATGTTGCACAGAATAAAACTTTACACAGCTAAGGCACTCAATGAGTTCAATAAAAATCAAGGATTAAATTCACATTCAAGTGGAAATTTACAATTTCAACATAGGAAAAATACCTGTCAACAAAGAGCTATCTTCACTAACTTCCCTTTTGCATCTGTACTTCCAGTTAGGCAAGTTTTGGAAAGTCAGTCTAAAGAGTTTTCTGTAATGCCAGAAAACAAAGTTTACTCTCCATGAGAAAGCAGAATATAAGAGCCTCTACCATCCATTCCCCATACTTCTGCAAGCACAGTTAAGTACTGATTTCTTTGGGTGATCAAATTCTTAACTTACAAATCTAATTTTAAGAAAAAAAATCTTACCAGATTCCCCTGCGCTAAAGTGATCTAATGGATTGCCTTCTGCATCTGGGTTTAGTAAGACCATTTCAAACTGAATATCCTCGGATTCAGAATAATTCTCCTCGCAGGTAAACTTGTCTACATAAAACACATACCATGTTTCCGGATAAGGAATCTGGGACACTGTCAGATTTTGCTCTGTGTGGTTCACAGTCACTTTGGAAGAAAAAACAAAAATAGGATTAAACATTTGATGAGTTTGTTTTTTTAGAAAAGTCATATTTGAACAAAGATAAAACTTAAATCCACATCATGATATACAGGTTATAAACAACAAACAGTACCAAACAGTCTTTGCTTTCAAAGCCAGCCGTAACACCAGAGATTAGATTTCCAATTTCATCTTTTGTTTCAGATGGGTAGAGACAAGAGTTGGTGAAGATACATGCTTCATTCCATCTCTCAGCTTTTAAGCTCACTGGCAGGGCTCCTTTCTGCCACAAGCCAGTAACTGCATACTGCGTCTCCTACACTTAGCACATTTCTGTCCCCTAGTACAGTACCAACAGGACTAGCTATTCCACAGATACTTCTGCAGTATGAAAAATACCTTTGTGAAATTTATTCTGTTCTGTTTTCAAAGACATTTAGAGCACCAAACAGGAACAGCCATGTATGATCTCAGTAAACAACAGCATGCACGCATTAAAGGTGCAAATTAGCATATTTTACAGCATCTTCCTAACAGACTGAATTTCAATTGACAGCTAAGGCCTGAGACCAGTGTCTAATAAAACTGCATGTTTCAAATCAGATTATATTTAAAATCAACTACGCAGGAGTCTGAAGTTTCATCTGCTCACCAATCTTACCACTGTTTCTCCTAAAAGCAACTATTAACCAAGCACGGTCTCTTCAAAATAAACGTTTGCTGCAACTGAAATCTGTAGCTATGTATGTCGGGGTGAAACTGCAAGAACTGCAAATACTATTACAATGATTACTGAACTCGAGTGCTGATCAGTTCAACTATAAATGAAAGCCATCTCTGTAGAAGAAACAACAATATAATGACTGGACTGTAATTATTTAAGCTTAATAGTTTGAAGATGACAATGGCCAAGCCTGAGGAAAAATTTTCATTTGAAATCTACAAAACAAGCTATTTCTTCCTTTTACGTAAAGGCCTTTCCAAATGAAAACATATTTAAAAAACAACCCTTAGCAAACTCATTATCCCTAAACATTTTGTAGGCAAAATTTAGAACTTATTCCTAACTTGAAGCCTACCTTGAAAAACATTTATGTGATTTAAATAAACTTGTTTCAACTTCATTATTTTCTGTTATCTAAAGGTGCAAACTGATCAACATTATGATCCAGTAAGAAACGTATAAATTTCTTTGTAGCAATTGTCATGAAGTACAAATTCAGACACAAGAATCACAATAAAAAAAAAAAAAATAGTGTTTTAACACAGGTGATTTTTCTTGTTCAGGTAATGATAAGAATGTATTCAATTCTGGAGCTACATACCTTATCAGATTATACAAAGTGAACCAGCTCTCTTCAAAACAACCAATATTTTTAAAAACACAGATTTTAGCTTTCATATGATGCTTAATTCAAATGAAAGGCAAACTGCAGCTGACAGGGTTAGCTTTACTCTCCACCTCAACCCTCAGCTGAGTTCTGACACACTGTTATTTGCATCAAGCCTAAAGATCACACAGAGTGTATTTTACCATTTCTCCATTAAATCTGCAAGCAAACACACAGGAAATGAAGATAAAATAAAAATGCAACTGATTTTGCCCAAGATCCACAAACAGATCCAACTCACCCTGTGGTCACATCATTCTTAAACACAGTAGAAAACAGCGATACACCACTGGGACAGACAGGAGTGACGGACCAACTGCTAGTCATTTCAGCAGCACTTCATGTTCAGCTCAGATCAAGAGTAAGGGAGCTACATCCTTAGAAGTGACATCTGTGTAAGATTTCACTGTGACAGCATTCCAGGAGATCAATTTGTTACTCTAGGGATTCTGGCCGCACAGAGGAAATGTATTTTTAAAAGAAGCTGTATTCATTTAAGATATATTTGAATGAAGTTTCTAATGTTAATTTAATTTCTTAGAGGAAAATTTATGTTTTAAGTGGGTTTCACAACATTACGATGAATAAATGGTAAAAAAATTATTTCAGTATGTTTGTCTTCCAGTTACGTAACTGGATGCTTCAGTTTTTTACTGTTCTTTTACATTTAGATGGATACTCAAGTTAAGCTTTATCTGATTAGCTCATCTTTGCTACTGTATTAAAAATTTTCTAACATGTTTTGTATCTCAAAGCATGACAGGTTTGTGCCTTCATGAAAATGAAAATACAATTTAATTTTTGCTTTCTCATCTTTGAAAAATGCCATTTCCATGGAACTGGGGAACAAGACCCTCCTGACAAATGAGAAATGTTCTTTCATAAACAACAGAGTAACAAGATAACCTACCTATTCTGTACTGGTATAATTCCCAGCTCAAATATTAAAAACATATGAATGTGAGATTCAGTGATGAATACCAAATTATAAAATTAAAGGGTGAAAGAACATTAAATGATAACACAGGCAACATCTAAAGTAATGCAGCAAAACCCAGATTAATTTTTGCAGATAACATTACAGACAGAAAAAAAAAAAAAAAAGAACCTCTGGAAAAGTAATGATTATAAAGTTGTAAAAGAAAATCTTCGCAGGTACAAAATTACACCTTTTTACTGTGTACTTGGGCTATACTCCCACCTTACAAGCATTCATGTCAGAATTTTAGAGGTAACTGCAGCAGGCTGCCTCTAATTTCTTTCATTCCACTGCAATAAAACGCAAACTGTACATTTGTAGCTGCAGCTCGAACTGTACATTTGACTGACCTAAGCATTAGATTCTCAAGTTCTTCAGTTTCATATTACAATAATATTCTTTGAAAATTCTTTCAACATTAGGTTTTTTATGGTAAAGTTGGAAGTAAAAAAACAAACAAACAAACTTTTATTTCAAGCTAAGTTAAAGAAAATCTCTGCACTGAATGAGGAATGAAACTTCAGCCAAACATGTACCCTTTCTGAGCTGTGCACAAGTGAGAGCATGAGGCTAGAACTGCTCATAAAGTTTGGCTGTTTGAACTGAAGCCATTACTAGTCAAGGATTGTTCATTTTGCAGCAGTGAAATAAATCATAACTTGCAAACAAAGTCTTCTGGAGTGATGCAAACAAAGTAATTTTACTTCCTTGTAATAATTCTTAATTACAGAAGGACGAAGTCATGCTTTTACTTCACTTGATGCGAAGTCCAAATTCACTGAAGTAAATGTGCATGGGTAACTTCACAGGGTTCTAAATACACAGAAAATTTAATTAGTAAGGGGAAAAACCAGCAACTCACTTGTCAGCTGAGCTTTGGAGAACTTCTCTGTACAGCTCTGATCTTCGATGCCATTCTGCAGCTTCTGCCACTCCTGTGCTTGAAACAGGTGAAGTCTAGCTGCTTTTGTCACAGCTACTGCTACGTTCTTGATTCTGACACACAGAACAGCATGGTCACCTTGATTTTTAAAAAATAAAATCAACTAATCTGCTTTGATGTCCATTACAGACAAAAAGCTAGTGTGGCACAGAGGTTTTTTTATCAGTAGCAGCACTAAAGCTTCACTTTATTTCTTAAACTTTTACCACTACTTCCCATAAAATTCTTCAAGCTCTTTCAGAAAATAATTTCTATATATCTCTAACACAATACTGCATGCACAGTTTCCTGTGATGATACTTAAACAAACCTTTGCCCTAACCCAAATGTCATTAGCCTTCTCTACTACAGCCTTCCCTACTCCCTCTTTTTTAATACAGAATTTCAGACATTTTATTTACTTCCACCCCAAATTTTATTTTCCCAAGTTAAGGCAGTGCCTCAACCAGTTTCAATAACTGGTTCAAAGTCTATTGTTTTATGACCTTAGTAGCATGATTATGAGCATCATAAAATAGCTCTTGAATCTAATACCAGAAGAAGTTACGTAAATTGGCCTTCATATTATGGAGTGATTAGAGCTAAAATACTTAATTGTAGATGACAGACATCAAATCGATACAAAGAAAATCAGACTTCAAAAGTGTTCTCTAATGTGTCGGTCTACCTATAGGCTGCATCTTGGCCTAGAGAAATACTTTAACCATTTTAGAATTAGCTTATTTGACACAATTATCTTGTCTGGGTAATTCCATAATCCTCAAACTTACTTTGATAAATTCTTTCATTATATGCTGCCATATAATTCTTTAATGTAACAGTGCCCTAAATTAGAAGAGGATTTAATGATGAAAAAACAATTAGTACTGCAAGAGCACAAACTTATTGAAATTTAAGCAAGCTTTGTATGTTTTTTAAACCGTCAGAGCAATCTTCTCTCCCACCTAAACTAGGCACCAGCTGGATGTGAGTCAATGGACTACTACCAGCTTCAAATAAGGCTTTGCCAGGAATATCTTCTTGTTCAGAACCAGCTGCAAGACAGCAGTCCTGAAATAAAATCTCAAAAAAGGTGATCTTCTGGGATCTGTAAAATGTTCTATGGACTATAGTTTATCTAAGCTGCTAATAAAAGATTTTGAAAACTTAACATACGGCTCTTAAAAAAAGACCTTGTGGCTTCACTAAGACCGCAAATACATGCAGTTGTAGAATAAATTACATTTGAACACCTAAACCACTCATCTTGAGCCTTAACATTCTTTTCTCAGATTTAAGCAATGCTCTTTTCTTTAGACCTATATAGAGCACTTCTACAAATATCTTCTAGGACAGCGATAATTAACTGTTTTCAAATCACTACCCAAGCTATGCCCACCTTATCTATCATTTCTCATTCAATGCTGGAAGGTCACATTCCAATTCTTAGGGCTTATGTCACGTTTTCCTTCATCCCACTAGATTTTGTTTCTTGCAAACATTTTTGTTTTCCTCTCACAGGCCTCCTCCAGTCTGGGAGGAAGCCTGAGTATGATCTTCATGGTTGTCTTTTGAAGCATTCCACAGACTTTTTGTAGAATCACAGGATCAATTAGGTTTGAAAAGACCTTTAAGATCAAGTCCAACCATTACCCCAGGACTGTCAATACCACCACTAAACCATGTCACTGAGGGCCTATCTACCTGTTTTTGAAAACACTTCCAGAGATGGCGATTCCACCACTGCCCTGGGCAGCCTGTTCCAATGCCTGACGCCCTCTCTCCAAAGACACTGTTCCTAACATCCAATCTAAACCTCCCCAGGCACAGCTTGAGGCCGTTACCTTTAGTACTGTCATTTATTATTTAGGAAAAGAGACCAACCCCTACGTCACTACAACCTCCTTTCAGGCTGCTGTAGAGAGCGATAAGGTCCCCACAGAGCCTTCTCTTCTCCAGACTAAACAACCCCAGCTCCTTCAGCTGTTCCTCATAGGACTTATTCTCGAGACTCTTCATCAGTTTCCTTTGCCATGAAGCTAACTCAGCCTAAGCTACTGAAATACTGAGCCTGTAGGAAAGGCATGCTGACTAGCACAGCCTCGTTGTATATGGCACTCACTAAGCTTGCATCTATTCTGCAAAGGAAAACGTCTGTGTAGTACAGCGTTAATTCCAACCTGTATTTGTGCACAGGCTATTTTAACAGGATTCTAGCCCACTGCTAGGCCTCTCAGAACTAACAGTCAAGAATTATTACTAACGAGGAGTTAATAACACAGGGAAGAAAACCCATCTGGAAGGGATCAGGCAAGAATTTACGTCCTGGTGCACGGTGACACTAGAAACGCCCAGTGACGTGAAACAGCCACGTGCAGGGTCCAGCACAGCTCTCGCTTGGTGGAGTTCCAGGGGGGAAGAATCAGAGATTCATATCAAAGTTGAAACACCCGAGCGCTCCCAGCTACTCCCGCCACGTCAGGCCGCGGCACACGAAAGGCGGCGCGCCGCCCAGCGCCCACAGCGGCATTTTTCCCTTCTCTAGTGAATAGCGGCGCTGCCGGGTTCCTACCAGCTCCTCTTCCGTTGCTTCGGAACGCGGGATCCCGCTCCTGACACAGCTGCCCCTCCGCTGCCCGCAAACGGCGCGTATCAGACTTGTTGCACACTCCGCCCGAGGCATCCCACTCTAATGGCTCACACCAACAGCTCCCCTCCCCCGCTCCTCCCTCGAGCACCCACCGTGGAACTGGAACCGCGCCACCGGCCGCCACGGGTCCCGCCGTGCGGCGGCGCTGACGAACCCGCCCCGCAGCGTTTTGCCGCCGGCGCCCCACCAGCGGGAGGCGGCGCAGAGGAGCCACAGCAACCGCCACCGCATCCTCGGGACCTGCCGCCGGCGACCGTCCCCACCGCCGGCTGGCACCGACGCGTCACGTGACAGCCTACCTCCCGCCCGGGTTACAAGCTGCCGCGGGACAGCCGAGCGGGAGGGCGGGAGCCGAACGAGAGCCAATGGGAGCCGCGCGAGAGGGATCCGTTAGTGGGGAGCAGTCCACTCTAGGCCCCTCCCCGACTATGACGTATCCATTGCTGGGTTCAGCCGTAAGTTGAGACCCAGCGTCGTAAAATACGACAGTCGCCATTAAAGGCGGAAGTAAAGCCTTGGTCTTTTTGTGCCGCTGCCGCTCGGTTCAGAGCAGCAAGTTCTGCTGTTCGGACGCGTGGGGAGAGATGAAAGGCGTATTTACATGGAGGCTCTTGCTGCGGCTCTGCCTGTGAAATCTGCGGGGGAGCGGCGGCTTCGGTCCTCTTGGCTCATGCGCAGTCGAGAGACCGTGACGCAAGGCAGTGTGTGTGTGTGTGGGATGAAGACTGTTGCCGTAAAGCGCGGACGATGTCGGAGCCGTCTGTCTTCGAGAAGCGGTTGCTGGTGACGGGTGGCGCGGGGTTCATGTGAGTGGCAACCGCGGTGCCTTGAGTTCCGCCTCGGGTGGGGATTGCTGGCTCTCTTTCTCGTGGTTTGGATGAGACCAGGCCGGGGTGGGAGGGGTTCCGCTGTGCTGCCTCCTTTGGGCCTGTCCCGGGCCGATTTCGCGGCGTCGCTGGCTCGGGCTGCGTTCGCTCAGACTCGGACTCGGGGGGAGCGCATCGGTTTCTGCGCTGCCGGGTTTGCCTTAGAGGCTGTCTCGCCGGTGTCGTGTATCAGTTGTCTGGGGATGTCCTGCGCCTCCTGGCGGTGGGAGCCGGTGCTCGGCCTCAGCCGCGGTGGGGTAGCGGGTGGTACGACTTTCAGTGAGCTCTGCTCACTCTCTAGTGCTGTGGGTCGTGCTGGAGAAAAAGAAAATTCAAATCCGTATTAAGCTTGAGCCCGTCAGCGTGCTCAGAGCCTGAAACTGCGAAAGGACTAGATCTCTGTGTACCCCCCCCCCCCCCCAGCTTGGGAGGCTGGAGACGATGTGAATAAGCCCTGCTAAACCTGAACGCGCAGGGTGAGCTTCTTATGTACACGACTGTACCAGAGAAAAATGCCACCTGGTAGCCAGGAAATCGTTGCTTCTTACGCCTAGCAGTTGTGACAGAGGGTTGCATGTTGAGAGTAAATATTGTGGGTTAGGAGATTAGAGTGTTTAGTTCTCCGTAATTTATAAAATTAATGGTGTAAAGGTATTTTAGACTGGCAGTTGAATGTAGCATGGATGCGCCTGGTTGGAATTGGTTTTGGTTGAATTTTTTTTTTGTGGGGGTGGGGGAGTGGGTGCTGTGAGCACTGCTGCTTTCTTTTGTTATAGCATGGACTTTTACACTCTTCTTTTAGTTCAACAGTATGCAGTTGTGGACATTCTCAATAGAATAATGTTGATATATCTTGAAATACATTTGTGAATTTCTGTTGTTTGTCTTGAGTACGTTCCCCTCTAAACCCAAAGCTCTTTGACATTGTTAAACTTATAATTTATCATGTGTCTGTTACCTTAATGCTGCCTATATAATTGTAAAATGTTTTTCTTCTATTCCACAGTGCTTCGCATGTAGTTGTCTCTCTTGTGAAAAACTATCCAAACTATCTGATTATAAATCTAGATAAGGTAATATCTTGTTTTCTTTCTTGATATGGAAAACCGTTTTAAATTACTTTTAATGCAGTCTATAACATGTTGAAATTTATGTGGGTTATAATTCTTCATTGTTTTTGTTTGACTATTTGTTCCTATTAAAAAAATCAGCTACTGTTCATGTGCCCATCACAAAGAATTAGTTAAAAAATTGAGGCTTTTTTTGAGTTCTAGACTTCAGTTTAATTTTTTTTCTTTTTCAGTTAAGGTATATTTCAGAGTCTTGTGTTTTTAAAACTTCATCATGTCTACTTGCAAAATAGCCTTTTCTGTTGTAAATTTTGTTCTCAAACTTACTTGTGGTTAGGTGGGATTTGTGTTAGCTTATTTTCATGAAGGTCACTTAGTGAGATTGTGTGTGTATTTCTCTTTAGCTCAACTACTGTGCAAGCTTGAAGAACCTTGAAACTGTCTCTGAGAAGGAAAACTACAAATTTATCCAGGTAATAAAGGCTTCTTTTCCAGTGAATTTATATTGAGTTTTAGGCCTTTGTATCAGGATAATGTCTCCAGGTCTCCCCAGACTAGAAGCCACTGTTTCTATTTATGGTTGAGTTGAAATTACTTCTACTAATTCTGTCTCTTACATAAAGCAGTCTTTTGGAAATGGTCTTTTGGACAAGATGGACTCATATTAATCTCCTCCATGACCCTCTGATGCTGTCTTAGATTTTGCACCTTCAAACGCTGCCACTTGTCATATTCCATCATGTGCAACGTACTCTTTCTTGTTCTGCTAGTATTAGACATCAGGCTAATTATTTTTGCTGCTGTAGATGCTGTGTAGTTCATAGTTGTCTTGGAACAGGGTCTCATGGGACCATTCAAGGTATGCTTTCTCTTTTAAAAATTTTGTCAGTTAGTTTACTGTTTCCACAGTTTTATCTTCAGACATGGGATAGATTTTTATTTGTTGTTCAGACAAGTGTTCTGATGGGTGGGTTTGTATGTTGAAGTTCTTCCCCTCTATGAAAGTTGGTACTAATGCTGATCTCTCTATCTAGCTGGGCTGCCTGAGGTTGCAAAATGGGAAAAATCTATATAATTTAATTTTCTGAAACAGCAACTTTGTGACAACTTTGTTGGACATAGTAAATATAAGTTAAGTGTACTTCTTGGATTCAGGCAGGGTGGGGAATTGAATTTGTCCTCGCCTATTTGGTGACTCCCATGGCTGTTTCCATGTTTGTAAATCACCTCTTTATCTCTAAGCTGTTGAGATAAAAGTTTCATGAGAAGAAAGGGGATGTCTACTAAGCAAATGTAGTTTCAGCATGCCTAAACTGGCTTTCTGGTTATTTTTTCCTAATGTTTTTGATGGTTTCCAGTATGTGATATCAAATGTATGAATGCTTTAGAAAGGCCCTGTTACCTGGTTATATATTAACATTTAATTGCTGGGGATAGCATGGACTTCTAGAAGGCACCCTATAAATAGATCCCTGTGTGAAATGGGGAATAGCAACAAGGAATGATACAGCTGTACTGCTTCTGAACTTGGGTAGGAATATATTCTCACAAAAATTACATCAGTATAATTATAATAGTATAAACTGTTTTTTAACGAAGGTCAGAGCTTAATATTGCAGCTGTGATGCAGCCTTGCAGCCAAAGAGTTTACACTGATAAGAAAAAATGTTCTGGAAAAATAATCTCTGATGGGCATGCCCTGCAGTTAGAACTGTAACACTATTGCTGGCTTTAGAAGAGAGCAAGAAGGATAAATGCTGTAGTAGTGCAGTAGAAAAGAGGCCTGTTATGGAAGATAGAGAAGTAAAAGCTTACAAAACTTGCTTAAGGGACTGTATGTAAGATTCGGTTTTATCAGTTTCTGTGGTTGCTCAGCACAGATGTATGGAGTTTGAATTTCAATTAAAAAAAGAAATTCAATGTATGAGCCTGAAATGTATTTATTGGAGTGTTTCAGATCTGTTCGGGGATGAGAAACAGGAAAATCAGTTCATCTTCCTCCCATGTCTGACATCTGAGGCTGTTGTTCAGAATTGTTGCTTGAGAACTTCTTAAAACATACCTTCATTTGAACTGTTAATTGCCTTGTTATTGAAAACACACGTCTTTGTCCCCAAGACATCTGTGCTCAGGTACTCTCTTGTTTAAACAAGTTGAGTCAACAGATAAATACAAAAAACTGTTTCCTAGCTTGTGTTTACCTTTAAGAGCTGCTGTTTTTTCTGTGTCAAACTAAAGAATGGTTTGTGTGTTGATGTCTGACTCTTTTCTAACTATATCTGTTAAAAAAAAAATAATTACCAGAACAAAAAACAAAATGCAAAATCCTTTCAAGACATCCAAGCATGTATTTTGACTGAAGTGGAAATCCTTTCATAATGCCACTAGATGTCACTCTCCGTTCGCCAGTCTCCTACTTGGTGAGGGAACTTGTCATTTCCATCTCAGCACTCAAACTAAGCACTATACTTAGGTTGTGTATGTTTCTAATGTTTAATAGCAATAAAAGTCCTGAAATAAATTTAATTGAAGCTGTTGCTTAAAATGTGTGACATTTATCCAAGACAAATTGGCCAAAACTCAGTTGGTAGTAAGCTGTGCTTTCTTTGTAATGGTTTTTTATGTGGTGCTTGATACAAATGAGAGCTTACCATTTTCTATCAAAAGTAACTTGTTTTTTTTGTCCTGTTTAGGGAGATATTTGTGAACCTGATTTTATAAAACAGCTCTTCAAAACTGAGAAGATAGATATCGTCCTTCATTTTGCAGCCCAAACACATGTAGGTGAGCATTGTTGCATGTTTTGATATTATTTTGCATAAGTATGTTTGTTTGAAATGCATACTGGTGTCTTTTCCCTTACAGAAAACAAGGATTCACTTTGTAGAGACAAACTACATGATTCCGTGTCTGGTAGCCTTTCTAACTTCAAGGGATTTACAGCCTTGATTTAAAAGTGCTTCATCTGACTGTTGTCTAATTTCATTGTGCATAAATTGTGGTACCCTTTTTTTGCATTACATTTTTAAATTCCATCTAAACATACACATAACTGGCAGTGTAGCCATAAAGACAATGAGAAAAGAGTTTGTATGCATTCTTGAGTTTTTACTTGATTGGCTTCAACCTTGTGGGAAAAAAACACAGCAGAAGATGAAGGATTAGGCATAGCTCCCTTCAGAGTCCTGCCTGGATTCTAAAAAGCAGAGCACGAATTACACTTAAAATGCCTTTCACCATGAGCAGAAATACTTGAAAAATTCTCCAGGAAAATGCTTCTGAAAATTGTCAGATTGATATGCACAAAGTCATTAGGTCAGTGGGACAATTCTAGGAATTAAAACAGTTGTTAGTTAATTACTAGTAATAGGTGTATATATACCTATTACTGGTGTGTATATATATATATATAATTAATTATATATATATGTTGGTATATATACCTATTACTGCATCTTGCTGATGTCTTTGAATTTCTTTCTGAGCTTGGCCCTTCCTAGTGCTGAGGGGAAGTAGTTATGTTTCCACTAAAAGTTAGATAATGCTATTTCAAATCTAACTGTCCACAGTCAGTGAGCTTTTGCTCCCAATTCCAGCGTCTTGTTGAGAGCAAGGATTTTGTCTTTAAGTGTAGAGAGTATCTTTAATAATGACCTTGCTATCTGACAGTCAAAGAAAGCCCTAGTGGTAAAATCCCAGTCTGCATTGCAACCTCTAATATTATGGTTCAGTAGGAAGCCATATCTTGCCTAAATTTAATCAGAATTGTCTGATATTTTTAATGTAGATCTTTCATTTTGGCATGCCCTGGAATTCGCCTACGTGAATGTTTATGGCACTAATGTGCTGGTTGCTGCTGCACATGAAGCCAATGTGGAGAAGTTTGTCTATGTTAGTACAGATGAAGTATACGGAGGTAGCACTGATGAGGTGAGTTTGGAAGTGAGGGTTTTTCTGCTTTACTTGCTTTAAATAGTGAAAACAAAGTTGTCTTAACTTTCTTTGGCCTCTGTCAATGTATGACTTTTGAACTATTCCTGGTAACACTGGAACTTGTAAACAAGCATTGGTTGTTTCTAGAAAGCCAAGTATCAGAACTGTCCTGAATTCTTTTGTAGCATGTTCTGTATTGAATGTGTGTTACCTAAAGCAGTGAGTTTGGGGTCATTAATGGCATGTTAATACTCCTCAGAGATACTATCAAATGAATGTATTGCTCAAATTTTGCCTTGAAGTCATGAGACTTCAAGCAATGTGCACAGTATATTTTGGTTTTGGTTTTACTTTTATTTTTTTCCTGCTCTGCTTTGACTGTGAGCTGGACAGGCAGGGAACTGGTTTTGTATGCTAGCTAAAATACTAACAGAACTGTAGGTGCTGACAGTTTGAACAGGAAATGGTTCCTGTATTACTGGAAGAGATATGCAGATATTTCTTGTCCATAGCGCAACATCTTTTTGTTACTTGGCAGTTTATGCCTGATGTTAACTCAGGAAATACAATATAGCTCAATAAAGACAATTATACATAGTTGTCTTTCTAAAGGTGTAAGTAACAGCCAAGGGGTCTTGTGCCATAGTCTGTGAAAATATTAATGTATTTCAGAAAAGCTCTGTGCACTTTCTTACTGTTGAAATGTCTTCATCAATTCCTACAACACAAATTCAGTCTATAGACACTTACGATACCCGTGGCTGTTGTTTTCCTGCATGCAAACCAGTGGTTTGGCTGAGAACGTCAAGTGAACTTTTTCTGCCCCTGGGCCTTGAATGCTTCCGTTTATTCTGGGTTTTGTTCTATTTGTAGGTCATCGTAGAAGTTCTTGAAGATTTTTTTTTTTTTTTTTTTTTCCTAGGGGGGAAGGGAGGTCAGAAAATAAATTGGGGTCAATTCACTGTTCTTGTCTGGCCTTTGCCTCCAAAATGAGGCTTAGTCACATGTTAAGGCAATTGTTATGAATTGAACTTTGGACAGTGTAGCATCCATACTTCCTTTGGTTCATTATTATATCTGGGTTTAGTTTGTTTCTTTGTCCCTCTCCCTTCTTTCACCTCCGACCTGCATGAGAAACAGATAGAAGTGGCAGGATAGCTGTGAAGCTACCTGTTCTGGAATAGGTCTGAATTGTTAATGCCTTGCTTTGGAGGGCTTTGGGTTGCAATTCTATTTTTCTTATAGAAATAAAGTTTATAGAAAAGGGAGAATGGACCTCTCTTATTTAGGACTGAAAGGTCAGTTAGGTAGTGCTAGTACAACTGCACTCTGAAGCAATATGAGCCTGAAAAGGAGTCAACCTACCTGTGTCAACAGTGATTATTTTACAAGATAAAGGTTGGAAGACCTGCTACTGTGAGGTACTCTGCTATAAGAACATTACTGCTAGTATGCTGGCTGCCTCCTGTATTTGATAAATAGACTATCTTTTGTTATTGGTCTTATGCTGTAAGTGGAAGGGTGACTTTCTCAGACTCGGTGTGCTTGGTTATTTAGGGATTTTTATTTCAGTTGCAACTGCAGCTTTTGTAATGTTTTAAGATTTATCTGGGTGAAAGAAATGAAGTAATGCAAATTTTCCTTTTTCATTTTAGGAATTTGATGAATCCTCACCAAAACGTCCAACAAATCCCTATGCCTCCTCTAAAGCAGCTGCAGAATGTTTTGTTCAGTCTTACTGGGAAAGGTACCAAGTAAGTTGATGTAACCTTCAAAAACTTTAATACCTGTCCTTAATATCCATGTCTTTCCTGATTCATAGAATCATAGAATGGTTAGGGTTGGAAAAGACCTTAACATCATCTAGTTCCAACCCCCCTGCCGTGGGCAGGGACACCACACGCTAAATCATATCACCCAAGGCCTCCTCCAACCTGGTCTTGAACACTGCCAGAGATGGAGCATTCACAACCTCCCTGGGCAACCTATTCCAGTGCCTCACCACCCTAACAGGAAAGAATTTCCTCCTTATATCCAACCTAAACTTCCCCTGTTTAAGTTTTAACCCGTTACCGCTTGTCCTGTCACTACAGTCTCTAATGAAGAGTCCCTCTCCAGCATCCCTATAGGCCCCCTTCAGATACTGGAAGGCTGCTATGAGGTCTCCACGCAGCCTTCTCTTCTCCAGGCTGAACAGCCCCAACTTCCTCAGCCTGTCTTCAGACAGGAGGTGCTCCAGTCTCCTGATCATCCTCATGGCCCTTCTCTGGACTCTTTCCAACAGTTCCATGTCCTTTTTATGTTGAGGACACCAGAATTGCACACAATACTCCAGGTGAGGTCTCACAAGAGCAGAGTAGAGGGGCAGGATCACCTCCTTCGACCTGCTGGTCACACTCCTTTTGATGCAGCCCAGGATACGGTTGGCTTTCTGGGCTGTGAGCCCACACTGAAGCTGGCTCATGTTCATTTTTTCATCAACCAGTACCCCCAAGTCCTCCGCAGGGCTGCTCTGAATCTCTTCTCTGCCCAGCCTGTAGCTGTGCCTGGGATTGCTCCGACCCAGGTGTAGGACCTTGCACTTGGCATGGTTAAACTTCATGAGGTTGGCATCAGCCCACCTCACAAGTGTGTCAAGGTCCCTCTGGATGGCATTCCTTCCCTCCAGTGTATCAACCGAACCACACAGCTTGGTGTCATCGGCAAACTTGCTGAGGGCACACTCAATCCCACTGTCCATGTCAGCGACGGAGATACTGAACAAGACTGGTCCCATCATTCATCCCTGGGGGACACCACTCGTTACTGGTCTCCAGCTGGACATTGAGCCATGGACCACAACTCTTTGCGTGTGGCCATCCAGCCAGTTCTTTATCCACTTAGTGGTCCACCTGTCAAACTGATGTCTCTCCAATTTAGAGACAAGGATGTCGTGTGGGACAGTGTCGAACGCTTTACACAAGTCCAGGTAGATGACATCAACTGCTCTATCCCTGTCCATCAGTTCTGTAGCCCCATCGTAGAAGGCCACCAAATCGGTCAGGCAGGATTTCCCCTTAGTGAAGCCATGCTGGCTGTCACCAAGCACCTTGTTTTTCATGTGCCTTAGCATGCCTTCCAGGAGAATCTGCTTCAAGATTTTGCCAGGCACAGAGGTGAGACTGGCTGCTCTGTAATTACCTGGATCATCCATTTTCCCCTTCTTGAAAATGGGGGCTATATTTCCCTTTTTCCAGTCTTTGGGAACTTCCCCTGACTGCCACGATTTCTCAAATACGATGGCCAGTGGCTTCGCAACTCATTCACCATATCCTTCAGGACCCGCGGATGGATTTCATCAGGACCCATGGACTTGTGCACGTTCAGATTTTTAAGATGGTCTCGCACCAGATCCTCTCCTACAGTGGGCACAGGGTCTTCATTCTCACAGTCCCTGTATCTGCCTTTCAAGACTTGAGTGGTGTGGTCAGAGCCTTTGCCAGTGAAGACCGAGGCAAAGAAGTCATTCAGAACCTCAGCCTTCTCCAAATCCTGTGTAGCCAGTTCTCCCGAGAGCTTCCTGAGGGGATCTGCTTTTTTCCTAGTCTGTTTTTTATTTGCTGTGTACCTGTAGAATCCCTTCCTCTTATCCTTAATACCCCTAGCCAAGTTTAATTCTAACTGGGCCTTAGCTTTCCTAACCTGGTCCCTAGCTTCCCAGACAACATACCTGTACTCTTCCCAGGCTGCCTGTCCTTGCTTCCACTTATTATAAGCCTCTTTTTTCATTTGAATTTTCCTCAGCAGCTCCTTATCCATCCAAGGAGGTCTCCTGGCCCTCCTGCTGCACTTCCTTCTAGTTGGGATGCAACACTCCTGAGCTTGTAGCAGGTGATCCTTGAATATCAACCAACAGTCTTGGGCCCCCCTGCCCTCTAGGGCTGTATCCCATGGAACCTTACTTAGCAGGTTCCTGAAGAGGCCAAAGTCCTCTCTTTTGAAGTCCAGGGCAGCGAGCTTGCTGCACGCTCTTCTCACTGTCCCGAGGATCTCAAATTCGACCATCTCATGATCGCTGCATCCAAGGCTGTCCTGGAGCGTCACATTTCTGACGAGCCCTTCCCTGTTGGTGAGCACGAGGTCAAGCATGGCACCTCTCCTTGTCGGCTCCTCTATTACTTGCAGAAGGAAGTTGCCTTCCACACAATCAAGGATCCTCCTGGATTGCTTGTGCCGGGCCATACCATCCTTCCAACAGATGTCAGGGTGGTTGAAGTCACCCATGAGAACAAGGGCCTGTGAGCGTGAGGCTTTTCCTATCTGTCTATGGAGTGCTTCATCCGCAGGTTCTCCTTGATCAGGCGGTCTGTAACAGATCCCCACAGTAATGTCTCCCATAGCTATATTCCCATTAACCCTGACCCACAAACTCTCTGTTAACTGCTCACCTGTCCCCAGACAGAGTTCCATACTCTCCAGCCTATCCCTAACATAAAGGGCAACTCCCCCTCCCCACCTGCCAGGCCTGTCTTTCCTAAAGAGCCTGTAACTTTCCATTCCAACACTCCAGCCATAGGAGCCATCTCACCATGTTTCTGTGATGCCTATTATATCATACCCCCGTAGACATGCACACATCTCTAATTCCTCTTGTTTGTTCCCCATGCTACGGGCATTTGTATAGAGGCATCTGAGCCGAGCTCCAAATGAAGCCGGCTCATTGGCTGGAGCGGCTGGGATATCTCTACATTGTTCTGAGCATTTATTATAGGTGCCGGCAACTGACTGGGTGTGTTGGAATGGAATGATGCCCCCGTCCCCCGACACATCTAGTTTAAAGCCTCCTTGACCAGTCTGGCAAGCCTCCTACCAAAACTGCTCTTTCCGTTCTTTAGACCAGCTCCACCAGCTCCCAGTGGACCTGGCCTATAAACTTGGGTCCTGTGTTCAAGACACCCAAACCCCTGACTATGACACCACCCTTTTAACCATTTATTAACCTGTCTAATCCTCCTAGCTTTTTTTAGGTCCTCTCCTGTATCCTGGAGAATTGACGAAAAGACTATCTGAGCTCCAGAGCCCCTAACCACCTGCCCCAGGGCTGATTGTTATTCTTCTTGTTTGGATGTGTTTGGGGATGGCCACCACTTACTGCTTGAGATTCATTGCAAGACAGTGGGGAGGGGTCAAATATTTTTATATTTTTACAAATCTGAACTCTAATGTCTGAAAATTTTCCTGGATAAAATGGTAAACAAAGCAAACATTAACAATTGAAGAAACAGTGTTAAGATTGAAGAAAAGTTTATAGAGAAGTAGAGTATGTAATATTCAAGTTGTTTTAAGACTGGTCTCATAGTGAAAGCAGAAAGAAAACGGGGGGAGAAGGGAACAAAAAACCCCTAGTATACAGACTCATTTAAGCAAAAATATTTAACGTTTTTAATACTTTAGTCTTCTGTTCTTGACATGTCCTTTTGCAAAGCTTTTTGACATAGTTTTCTTGAATGAGATGTTAGTGACTGAAACGTTTTCTTGGAATGAGTAGTAAGCCAGTCTCCAGTGGACTATGTATATCTGTAGCAGGACTGAGATTGCAAATATCTGTCACCTGTGATGCTTCAACTGAGAAGTCTGGAGGCCCTTGCCTATTTGGTGGATAGCTTAATTCATTAATGTTAGTAAGGCCTTGTGGATGTGTCAGTTTATTACTGATCAGCAAGAAGCCTACAGATTTTTACTGGTGTATATTTTCTTATGTAATCGTATGCACGTTTCATGCTCTTCAGTTCCCAGTTGTTATCACACGGAGCAGTAATGTCTATGGACCACATCAGTATCCAGAAAAAGTAAGTTACATCTATGCTTTTCTCTGAGCTTCAGTATACTGTAATTCAGGGTTACAGTATTGCTACTTTTTTCTTATGAGAATGGATTGATTTTTTTTTTTTTTTTTTTTTTTAAAAAGGATTGTCTTGCAAGTATATATGTCCACACTTAGCTGTGATTATGTATTTTGGTCTCACACTGATGTGTCTTAACTATCAACATAATAATACACATTGCTTTGCTTGTCAGTAAAGCATCAGAGGTTTTAGTTATTGACATGAGTTTTACTACAATGACTTTGTTTTGTAACTGTTACTTTTCAAAGGATATTTAAATGCCCTATGTCTGTCAGGGTTCCCCTACAAATTACAGTTAACTCACGTGTTGTGCTGTAACAATGTTTAACTGAGTTAAGCACTTCGAAATGAATCGTAAGCAGTATGCCTGACATAGTGATGTTCCAGCCTGTACAGAAAATTGGTAAGATGAAGCTATGGCAATCAGCTGTGAGGTGAGCGGCTTTGCAAAGTGACTTGTTCTTTGCATGTACCTTGCAGTGTATCTATTTAAAATGGTTATTGGTGAGAGGAAGTTGCCTTTGTATGCAATACTGCTATGCTAGTGAATGGAAGTACACTGACAAAATGATAACCCTGTGTACTCTTTGGAGTTCAGAGCTTGTGTGAAATGTAGCTGTATTTTGAGTTCTAGTGAGTTATTTCTTAAATTTTGAAATCCGTTTTGTGTGTTGGGTTGGGTGTTTGCTTTTTTTTTTTTTTTGGTATATTTGCATATTCACTTTTCCCTCAGTTATTGCAGGAGGGTAAGCAATGGTTTTAAGAATGTTTTTCACTGATGTGTGACTTGGGCAGTGTCTGTTTATAGGTTGCATGATGTTGGAAGTGTATTCAGGGGACGCATCATTGCTTTTGGCCTATATAATTTCTTCCTCAAATATCCACTTGTAGTTACTGCTAAGAAGTTACTAGGCTGGATGGATCTTTAGTTTTACTGAGTATGTCAGCTCCTGTGTTTAGGGTAGTAAGTTAACAAAATTAAAATAATTGGAATAGCTTTCTAATGGCTTCAGTCTAATAACTTTAATAGCAGGACCAACTGTTCTGAATGGATCTAAACTTGTAGCTGAGCATAATACTGTAAATCTTTATGCTCACCTAGTGGCTATTGCTTGAACTGTGTTTACTTATCTTGAAATTCTCTTCCAAATTTAACTGTTTGAATGACTAACTTTTTTTACTATAGACTTAATGCAATTTGCTGGATGTTTAAATCATGTTCTAAACAGTTTCCAGTAGTTATCACTAATGAGACTCTAGTGCAGTTCTGTGTGTGAAAAGTAATTCATAAAAATGTTAAGTTTGTAGCAACTGATCTGTAATTGTTGACCAGAAAGATAAGCTTCACAACAGGCATATTCTGTTAACCACCCTCCCCCCCTCCTTCCACCCCGGAAAATCGTTACAGTTCCTAGGCTTGATGCACTTTTTGATTAGACTTAAGAAAACTTAGAAGTATTTAAAGGGTCTTGTTAAGATACTTCATGATACTTACTGGTGAAGCACAATGTTCTTTGTAGAGTAACAGCTTCTAAAATAGTGATTATTTATTTATCTATTTATTTATTTTTCCCCCCATCTTCTGTTCCTTAGGTCATTCCAAAGTTTATATCTTTGTTGCAGCAGAACAGAAAATGGTATGTAATTTGCTCTTTTGTTTGTGGCATTTGTCCTTACAAACTATACCACCTACTATATTTCACAGCTAAGTTATGAATTGCTTATTTTGATAATACCATTTCCTTAAACTAGAGGATTGCTTGCATGTCAGCTACTTAAGATACCTTCAGGTAACAGCTAAGGACAAAATGGCTTAAAATGCACACTAATGAATTGAATAATTCTGTTTAAGGATTAACAAAAATTTTTTATCTCTTCTTGGTTTTAAGCTGTATCCATGGTTCTGGACTTCAAAGAAGGAATTTCCTTTATGCAGCTGATGTGGTAGAAGCATTCCTCACTGTCTTGAAGGAAGGAAAGCCAGGTGAAATTTATAACATTGGAACGAACTTTGAGATGTCCATTTCGCAGCTTGCTAAGGAGTTAATCCATTTAGTGAGTAAACAGTTATGATGCTTTCCTTTACCAGTCACTGCACATATAAACAATTCTACTATGAACCATTCATACCTGTGAGAGAAATCAAGCTTGTGGTGGGTCTTAGAAGGTAATTGTAGCAGAACAATGTGTTACCTTTTCTGTGGCAGCTGTACTATGTAAGTTTTCAGTACAAGCTATCATGTGTTGCACTACTGCATCAGTTATCTGATCTGGGACATTAATGGTTAAATACCAATTGTTTGGGTTTTTTCATGCTAGCTGCTTCAGTTCTGATTTGAGAGTGTGGCACTCAGATGAAGAAGTAACACTGAAATTGTTCTGGATGGTTTTAATAATTTCAGTACTTTAAAAACCTCTGTTTAGACAAAGACCATTTCCATTTTGTATGTGTGGATTCTTTTTAAAGAGACTTAAATCTTGCTAAAAAGTCTATTTTAAAATTTATGTTAAGATAGTGCAGAATGTATGGGGGTGACTTCTGTTTCTCTTCTTGACAGATAAAGAAGACCAGTTCAGAATCTGAAATGGAGCACTGGATGGATTATGTCAAAGATAGGTAAGGAAATTGTGAAGGATATGCAGAATTTCTCTATCCTGAGGAATTCTGGGACTCTTGCCAAATAGTTATTTTGTGGAGTGAGAGCAGTTTAGAAAAAGCATAGAAAATATTTCCATTTATTATTTGGATCTTTAGGTCAGAGTAGATATCTGGCACATACATAGGAGAGCGTGTATTGCTAATCTGTCTTAATTTTACTCAGACTTCTCACTATTGAAGTGTGCTTTGGGAAAAGGGCTGGTTTTACACAGTAACTAACTATTAAGCATAGTTTAGATAATTTATTCAGTACTTTCTCTACTTTCTCTTCAACCTCACTTGAGTGAGGTGAATTCCATCATCTCTCATATAGCATTAGTATTTTGACAATAAGGTAATTAGTTCAGACTTAAATTTGCTTTATAGATAAGACCTGCTCTCTACAGGCAGAAATACGCACCTGTGGAGTGTAGTTGGTTTTAGATTCCCAGCTGCCAAACTTAGGGTGGTGGCAGAAATTGATAACTTTTATAAATATGCTTTTGCTCTGTGTTTTTGTCCTTAATTTCAGGCTTGGTTTGGCTCTGTTCTTTTATCTCCATTTTTTTTTTTTTTTTTTTCCTGCCACAATGAGTCTGCTTACTCCAGATATTGCACTCTCACTAGTGATTAGAAATGACATGCCTGCTGATAGCAGTTAAGTATTATGTCTGTTAAATCTCTCACTTTCTGTTTACATTTGGATTATTACCCAAGTGTGTGTCAGTTGTTACCAAACTGAAGTGTCTTTAAATATATTAATTTTTGTTTTTAAAAGGAAGCGTTTTTCAGAAATCTGGGTGTATTGCAGGACTTTGAACAAATAGTCTTTGGCTCATGTGATTTGGGTGTTCAGTAGGTCTCAGCATAATTCAGATTGAGATGTTTCTTCGTGTGTACTAGGTCCTGTCCACTGATGCTTAAACATGAATGGGATTGAGAAAACTAACCCTATACATCTTTCAAAGAATGTTGAGGTCTTACAAAAGATTTTTAAGATACCTAACTAGCAGTTATTTAATTCTAGAACGAGCAATTTAAGGGTCATGGGGGTTATTTGCCATGGAAAAATTATTTCTGCTTCTGCTTGAGATCAGCATGTTTTAATAAGTAGTTGGTTTCTCTCTGCACATTGAGATTCAGTATGCTAATGCAGGAGTGCTAGATGAGATTGCCTAACTGCCAGACTGTGAAAGGGAAAATTTGTGTCATGCTTAAATGTAGGAAATCTCTTTCTGTGTTGAATCTTGCGGCCTGGGATTCTATGTATTGAGTATTACTAAGTTTGCGTAGCTACTGAAGGACTGTAATGACAGTGCTTTGGAAGTGTATGTATTTCAAATCTGAAGTAGGTGAAAAATTTTGGTCTTTCAGGATGAAAAATGTGAATGCAGATACTAGAAAACACTGGCTTGGATAGTGACTGCCTAAAGCAGTGCAAAGGCACTGATTTGCACAATTGCACTGGCAGTAATTTAAGTTTTGCATTCATTTCTGTACCAATACGATAATAATTCATATTTATACTACTCAATTCCAAGAAGTTAACTGTACAAACTGAATTGTGGTGTAGAAGCTGTACTCAGTGCCACATAGTTTTTGAAGGCAATATAATCTGTTCATGTTGATGGGAACTTTCAGAATTGAAGCATGCGTAATGTTGAAGACAGTGTGAGGTACTGCATCTCTAATTAATGAAGTAATCTAATCCAGTTGTTTTCCATCTGCATTGTATACTTCATCAGACCTACCAATGACCTGAGATACCCCATGAATTCAGAAAAAATGCACAGCTTAGGATGGAGACCTAAAGTGCCTTGGAAAGAAGGAATAAAGAAAACAAGTAGGACTGATGGCTTTTACACTAATTGATTTAGAAGTGATGGGAGGAGGGAATGGGTGGAAAACAGGCATATAGGTTTGTTAATGAGAAGCTAAAGAGAATGAATTTAGCATTTTAATTTTCCATAAATGGGCTGTTCTTAAAGTAGGGAATTTACCTGATTAAAAATAAAAAAAAGGTTAATCACAATAAAGCATGAGCTACTAGAATTACTTCTTAATGCTAGATTAAGTCTTGCATGAAGACTTTACAAAACCTATGCTAGATTTCTTTAAATATTGTGGGTTAAATGTTTGCATAATAAACTGTTAACATGTTGGTAGTCCTATGATATGTGTAGAATATTTTAATTTACCTGTTATTGCTGGTCAACTTGACTCATTAACATTCTCTTCATACTAGTTGAATGGTACAAAGAAAACTTTCACAACTGGAAGAACTCGGAGAAAGCTTTGGAGCCCTTTCCTGTGGCAGAGCCATTTGCACAGCTCAGTGGTCCCTAGGGTAGCAGAGAACCTGAAGGAGTTTATTCTACCTCATACAGTCTTTCCTTCAAAGCCTGCAATCAAGTGGTCTCACTGAACTCTTAATGTATTCAAGATACAGGAACCAAGATAAATACAGAAGTACAGTATGGCACAAATTTGGAAGGGTTGCAGCACTTTATAAATAGAATCTGTTAATTTCAGCTTTTGGTGCAATAGGTGTTGATTGTTTAAAATCACTAGGTATTGATTTTAAAGACGTTTGCAGGGTGAAGAATATTTATAATGCTATAAATTAGTGTAACTGAAGTCGAATCTGCCTTAGTAATTTGTGGTTACAGCTTTTGGTACATTCAGTGAAAATTCTTTTAGTTCTGGAATCATTGATCTGTATTAATTTGTTTTTACACTGTAATATATTATTTTTGTCACTTTAAAGAGTTGCATTTTGGTTTTAATCAGGGGGAAGAATGCTATATTTTTCTGGAGAGTATAAATCAGTCAACAAAAGCTAGATATAGCACCCATATGGTTCAGTGCTTTTCTCTGTTGTTGTGGTATTCCCTTCTGACTGATTAAACTGTTACCTACTCCATCACTTTAAATGCCCTTTTTAAAGAGAGGCAGGGAAGAAACAGTATCAGGACATAGCAGGTGTTCTCACTGAGATTTCCAGAAGCATTTTCTTAAACTGCTCTGTTTTAGATGTTGGTTTTGTTTTATTTGTTTGTTTTTTACCTGTATTACTGTCTTTTACATGTTAATTTCCCTTTCTTAACTAATTGTAACCAACTTGAAATACTGTAACACGGTTAACATTCCAGTGATGTTGTTATTTCCTGTGATATGAAGGATATTTATGGAGAAAAATTTTCAACACTTCCTTGTAGGTTGGAAGACCTTAAATGTCATATTTCAGAATTTTTTATTTTTTTTCTGGTGACAAACATTTTAAAGATCTGAGTTTTAATGTAAAGTTTGGGAGGAAAATTCAATTCTAGGAATATGTTGATGAATATTTTTCAAAGTTGATTTGAGTAATAAGAGTTACAGTGTAACTGTTTTCTCGTAATTAAGTAAACATTGAAAAAGCAAATGGTGGGTGTTGTGGTGGTTTTTTTTTTTTGGTATTTCTTACTTTTTTCAGCATATGGGAAGAACTATCTTCACTTTTTTGGCTTTTATGTGGAAGGTACAGAAGGGATGTCTCTTCCTGCTCTTAACCACTTTAGCTTCTGTACTTGGCACAGTCACAGACCCTTTTGCTCCTGGGTAGAGCTGGAGAAGCATAGGACTAAGATGCTATGGTGTACTTGGAAATTACTGAAACTTTTGAAGACTCTCAGCAACTGGGAGTTAACTCTCAAAACAGAAGTATGTGCAGTTCTTCCCTCATCACCTGAAGTGCAGGAAGGACAGAACTTGGGACATTTGCCTTAGCAAATACCTGCTAGAGTTTCAGTAGTTACTGAACATAGAACTTAATAGTACTGATCCAGGTAATCTACAAATAGTGCTGCCTCTGGGCCCATGCTGCTCCCAGCTTCGTAACACCTCTTATGTGTTGGGGATTGGAACTAGGTGGTCTTCAGGTCCTTTCCAACCCAAAGTGTTCTATGATTCTAGGTATTGTATGGTGCTGTTGATAAAATGCCACTTGCTTGTCAAGAGTCATCTTAAGGCTGAACAGTAAATTTTGCAGGCTTACTTTGACACCAGTTAGACATTCTAAAGTCCAGGACTGTATTACTGGAGGTGAGTTTTCTAGGACAAAGTAGGATAATAATACTATACTAGAATTACATTGCACTTGTATTTTTGGGGAGGTTCTGATACTTGGTTTGGTAGCTGAAACCTCCGTTTGGGAAGGATGAAAGTTACAGGACTTGGTATGTCTGAGATTATTAGAATACTTAGTTTACCAGATAGTTAAGTTTAAGCTGAATCACTTAAATTTCATTGTCAAACATGCACTGCTGGTAGCATTCAAATATTTTCTTAATTTTCATATTCTCTTAAGCTCATAGAATGATAGAATAGTTAGGGTTGGAAAGGACCTTAAGGTCATAGAGTTCCAATCCCCCTGCTGATGGGCAGGGACACCTCACCCTAGACTGTGTCACCCAAGGCTCTGTCCAGCCTGGCCGTGAACGCTGCCAGGGATGGGGCATTTACCACTTCTTTGGGCAGCCTGTTTCAGTGCCTCACCACCCTCACAGTAAAGAACTTCTTCCTTATGTCCAATCTAAACTTCCCCTGTTTAAGTTTTAACCCGTTACCCCCTGTCCTGTCACTACAGTCTCTCATGAAGAGTCCCTCCCCAGCATCCCTATAGGCCCCATTCAGATACTGGAAGGCTGCTATGAGGTCTCCATGCAGCCTTCTCTTCAGGCTGACCAGCCCCAACTTTCTTGGCCTATCTTCATATACACCTTCCTTGAAAAATGCAGAAAGTTACTTATCCATCTTACTGTTTTGTATTTTACAAAAGTCAATACCAGAAATAGCTGAAATGGCAGCTGCTTTGGGTGGACTGCATGAAAGTATGTTTATTTTACACTTGCTTATGATGGAATACTGGTTGTGTGATTTGCCTTTAATTTTAAAGTATAGATTATTAAATTATTTAAACCTTGAAGGCAGGTACAGTGTCTTTGGAACATTACAAATCAATTAACTTGTGATATTGTTATCAGATTAGAACTACATAGAAGAAAACAATAGTGTGTGTTTGGTTTACTAAATAGATCTTTTGAAAGTTTTGAATGTTTAGATGCTGAAAATGCAAGTGTTGACATTTGTGGGGCTATCCAAACAAGTAATATTACTAGGAGCAGTAGAAGGATCAAATAATTTAATTTTTAGCAGAGGCTGTTCTAGCATATTTAAATGTTTTTGAAGATTTAATCCTTCAAAGTGTTTGAGATTTTTTGCTTGGTGCTCAAACTTAAATTTATATGAGTATATAAAAAAAATAAAAAAATGAGGCTTTTGCTTTGAGCTACTGCTCTCAGTAGTGTACTGTAGATCAGATTGCATTAGCAGGTGAGTGCTCTGGTAGGAGTGTTTCTTTCACAGGGAAAAGTCTTTTAACTGTTAAAGAAAATAGCATTTTTTTTGCCATTAAAGTTCTGGCTTTTATAGGAAGAAGAGGACAGAGGATCAACTAGTGAACTGTTCATGTGGAGGAGTTTAATGCTTTTAGTTTTTTCTCACTCTTTTCACTTGGAAGATAGGAAGAAGCAGTTCTGCAGAAAGTGAAGGTAGTGATTACAACAACATTGTGAATACAGGAATCTTTCAGTCCACTTTTCTCAAGGTTTGTCTTGCAGAACAATGTGAGGCTGCACCGATAAGAAAAATAAATGGAGTAAGCATATATATCACTTAACTTGCTAAAACTGTAACGGAGGAGGACTGGTCTTTGCTGGAGGGTTTCTGTCCAGGTTCTGTCATGCACAAGTGGCTCACATACGGGAAATTATTTGGGGATAGCTGTCATGTCTTTTTGGAGTTACTGTTGTTTGGATCAGAGCTTCAGAAAGCAACTCCTGAAATCCCTTCTGCACTGGGGAAAACCAGCATTGCTACCCCGTTATTTTGGCGTACTACTCCTACTGAAGCAGCAATTGAAGGGATTGGGAAGATGGTGAAGCCTATAGCTGATGAAGGGCTGCCTGGGGCCCACCTGTCCTGGAGTTCATGGCCTGTTCGTCCTGTATGTCTGTATCTCTTCCTGTTTTCATGATGGGCATAACCCTTGCTGGCCCTAAGGCTTTCTCTGGTCTGACCTTGCCAGTTCCTTGCTTATATTTGTATGCTGCTTGGCATGAAGGGGTGCCAGCTGTGGTTGAGGCTGCTGTATGTTGTTGTAACAGGGTGGACTAGAAAACAGGTGTTTTTTTTGTCCAGCCTGCCCGTTACCAGATACAGGAGAGAGGTTGTGGGTGAAAAAAGTGGTGGTGTTGGTGGCTTTTTGGTATTTATTTTGTTCCCTACTCCAGTGCCTATTCTGGAAGGGTACGAAATAGTACAAATCTGGTTTCCCATTAGGAGAAAGTTCTGAATAGCTTTGTCTGGAGTCAGGATGCTCCATTTTGCTAAAACTCTGTTTTTGTGCTCTTCAAATGGCCATGAAATGCTGCTATGTTGCTACTTTTCAGTTAAGAGGAACTTTCATGCAAACCCCCAACTTTTGTTTGGGAAAGTGTTTTATTAAATAGGTAATATCTGAGGATGAATTCCTTTTGTTTGTTTGTTTTGCTTTGTTTTGTATTACCTTTAGTTTTTAGCTCAAATTTTTGTGGTAACGTATGAAGATGCTAAAGTGAATAGTGGTTTTTTGACTTCTATGCCTGTCATCACACATCTGGGGTTTATCTGCACCAGAGATCACAAGATTATGTTAACTGCATCAGTAGGAGACATGCTCATTAAGTGATTACATTCATCATTTCTGAGTGAAACAATCGCTGCCAGTGGCAATGGAAAATCATGAGAATATAAGATTTTGTAGCTGTATGTTGTTAGCACACCTCTTTAGTACAATGGTGTGAGGTTTGGTTTTTTTTTTTAACCTCTTCCTAACTGAATTTTTTTTGTTATAGAGGTTTTGGTCCCAGACACTGAACTGCTGGCCTAGGCCTCAGCATTTTGACTTCTGAAAATGTCAGCTCATGAAGAACAGTGGTTGTTCACAAAAGACTTTCCAAAAATGGGGTAACTTGAGGAAAAATACACTCTGAAAGCAGAATGAAATTGTGTGTGTGTGTGTGTGTGTGTGTGTGTGTGTGTCTCCAGATAGTCACGGGGGTAGGTTGGGAGAAGGCTGTTTCCACACTAGAAAAGGAGAGATTTGTTAAACTCTTCTATTGCTGCGGAAGAGGCAGAGTTTTGTTTGGCTTTGTTTTTTGACTGACACGAGGGAGCAGCAGTGGACAAGCTTGCAAAGAGCGTTTCTCCACACACAGCTTGCAGGGAGCATGGGTAGGGGATGTTCTCATAGGGAGCTTTGTCTAGACCCATGGGATGTGCAAATCTGCACAAACTTGAGATGTGAGTCTCCAGCACCAGCACCACATGTGTCAATGTGCACACTTGGGTGCATCCTTTGCATTTGACCTGTAGCCATACATATCACATTGTAGGAGTGTGATTAACAGTTGCCTGTTGCAACACATGCCTGTCTGGCAGTGTGAGGATGAACTGTTTTTCCTTGCAGTTATGCTTAGTCAGGATTTGTGAGTTGTGCAGACACACAGATCTTCTTCTGTACATCTCTCAGCAAGACCATGGAAAAATGAGGCTAGAGATGTCCTTGCTGTTCGTGTCTGTGGTACATCATCTCTCTGTAGTTTGTCAGACTTCAAAATAAAGTCCCTGAAAACTGAAGCAAAGCCACTGCCGATTTAACACTCCTGAATACCACAGAATATTCTAGTTCCTGTTGCTCCCCAAATAATCCAGGGAGCCGCAGCTGAAAAACCTTTATAAACCTGACACCAAATGCATGTAGGTCTTGTATTGTGCATAGATGTATTGATGTAGTTTAGTGCTATTGTTATGTTTGTCTTTGCTTTCAGACGTTTTATTTACAAAGGCTCGTCATCAATTAGTTCGCAGTATTCATGGATCGGCAATATGGGACGAGTGACGGCTGTCGTTGAACCCATCATACACAGATACGTACCAGAAGTGGGTAGAGAAGAAGGGGTTAGTGATATCGCTTCGAGCCGCTTTTCGTCGGAGCCGAAATAGCTCAGTTGGGAGAGCGTTAGACTGAAGATCTAAAGGTCCCTGGTTCGATCCCGGGTTTCGGCACTCAGCTTTTCTTTCTTTTCCTGCGGCTGCGAGGAAGGCGGCGGGCGGCTGCCGCCCTCCCGCGGGCTCTGACCGATCCCCACGGCACGGCCGGTTCCTGCCCGGCACGGCCGCTGGCTTGGCGCCAGGCTCCGGGGCCGCTTGGTAGAGGTGATAGCGAGCGTGCCGCTTGTGAGCGCACCGCACCGTACGTGTTGTCTATTTCCCGGGAGCCGGTGGCAGCATTGGATTCAATGGCCCCCGCGGGGCGCTTCACCCGGGCCTGGAATTTCCCGTGGCCTTCCTCAGGTGGCTCGTTTTAAACCAATAAAAAGCGGTGGAGGCATTCCCAGTGGTGAGACTGAGGGAACGCTTTGAGTTCCTCATTTTAAAACACTTTCTCCTGCTTTCAGGTGATTTTTTGTAACCTTTGTAATATACTGACACCAGAGCAGTAGACAGAAAAGAGTCTTTCACTACTGGCATCACCACTGCAAAACACAGCAGTAAATCAGATCCTTACCCTTATTTAGCATCTTTCATCTAGTCATGAAAAGGTATTGCTGGTCCTTTTTAATCACAGCATCCCATCAAACACTGCTGTTGAATTGCTTGTCTGATATAAGGAGCTCTCACTGCTGATGAATGTCCTATTAGCACAGACAGAAGTGTTACTGAGACTCCTACTAGTAAGACAGATAAGGCATAGTACAACTGCTTATATTACTACTTTTCCTAAAAATTTCTTGAGCCTTTGAGAGAATATTGAGACTGCACAAATGAGTACTCAGTGACAGATGGGAATGTTAAAATGAAGGTTACTTGTGATTTCTCATCTGTACTTTTGCGCATGTGATATTAGAAATAAACACTTTTTTTTTTCTGCAAAAAGTGTTAATTATTCATCAAAGATTTTAACTTTGGGAGTTAATTAGGAAGGTATTGATTTCTTGCAGATGTGTAATCAAAGAGGCAAATGAGAGAATGGCCGTTTACTTTTTGACCCTTTCCATACTGCTGAATAAAAGAGCAAGCTTGAACATTACACCTCTCTCTGCTTGGCTTTTGCACCAGAACCCTGGTAGCCAGCTCTTTCCAAGGTACATTTGGTATGGAGGGACCTGCCCCATGTAGGGCAGACACCAGCTGGCTGGTGCCACTCACCTGGGGGGCAGGGTGTGGCCCCAAGTTGTCTAGGCATGCCCCATCAGTGCTGCACCAGAGGTTGGGTCCCATCTGCCACTGAGTTCCCTGAGGGCCAGGAACAGTGTGGGTCACTCTTGCCTTTTCAAAGGGTCTGATTTTCAGCAGGAATACCCAGACACATGGATATACGACAGTGGTGTGGTAGTGTCTGAAAAGTCTACTTTTAAGCTGTATCACCTGTAATAGCAATTCCATTCCCAGAGGTTTTGTGATGTTAAACAGAAATTTTGTGGAGCACTGAAATAATGATGGTGATAGCCATGGGGACGCTGAGAAGAAAATCTCATTTTTGTTTCGTATAGAATTTGGATAGCATGTGCTGAATAAGGCTTCAGGTCTTATGTGGAAGAAGATAAAATTAAGAGATAACTGTAATTCTGGTATTTAATAACTTCTGTCTGTTTGGTTTTGCAGGCTTGATGCAGGTTTCTAATGTGATTTGGCAGGTTCTGGGAAAATAACCCCAAGTGTTGTTGCTTTGTTGCTTTTATGTCACAAAATATTCAGGCATATTTCATTCAACTGCATCTTCTTTACACCATCTTTTTGCTAGCAGTGCTGCTTTCTAGGTTTCTTCTTGCCACCAATAATTTCTATTTGCATTTTTTCTTCTATTTGTCATGGTTTAAACCCAGCCAGCAACCCAGAACCATACAGCTGCTGGCTCACTTCTCCCCCTTCTCCCTCCCCCTGCTCCCAAAGGGATGAGGAAGAGAATGGAAAGAATGTAACTCCCACGGGTTGAGAAGGAACAGTCCAGTAACTAAGGTATAACACGAATCACTACTGCTACCACCAATAATAATAATGATAAGGGAAATAACAAGGGAACAGAATACAAGCACTCACCACCCGCTGACCGATACCCAGACCGACCCGAGCAGTGATCTAGCCCTTCTGAGTAACTGAACCCAGTTTATACACTGGGCATGACATGCTGTGGTATGGAATACCTCTTTGGTTAGTTTGGGTCAGGTGTTCTGTCTCTGCTTCCTCCTGGCTTCTTGTGCTCCTCCTCATTGGCAGAGTGTAGGAAACTGAAAAGTCCTTGGTCAGGGCAAGTACTACGTAGCAACACCTAAACCAGCAGAGTGTTAGCAGCACTGTTCTCAGATTAAAGTCAAAGCACAGCACTGCACCAGCTACTAAGAAGGAGAAAAATGACTGCTACAGCTGAACCCAGAGCACTATTAGATTGTTCCCTCAAGATGAACCTCCTGCTAGGAAGCAAATCCAGACTGTTGTCATGTCTGTCTGTGTTTTAGTCACAAGATTCTTTCTCTGCAGCTAGGAAACTTCCCTGCCACTACAGATACGGTTGCGTATGCTTTTTTAAATGACTCTCACAAACTGAAGTTGATACCTCACAGGAACTCAGGGGAAAAATCACATTTTAAAATGTTGTTTCAGCCTCCCTCAAATATTCAGAATCTGGTGGAAGTTGTTCACATTTTTTTTTCTTCCATGACCATCCTTGGTTACCATTTTAAGCGAATGAAACCTGGGGCGGAGGGAGCAGCTCAGCAAGAAGTGTACTCCACATCTTAGCTCTGCTGCAAGCTACAACCACTTGCAGCCACAGAACATGACAAGCAAGGAAGAAGCTTAAAGCTTTACTTTGAAATACCTCTATCTGGTATTTCTGACAGTGGTGGGACTAACTTGGAGTGCCTGTCATTTTCTATGGGCTTTCTGAAGGTTCATGTTGAGGTGTTCCTCAGATGAGATGCTCCTCCTCCACCTCTATGTCCCCAGACTTGCGCATCTACCTGATTGAAAAATTCCCCTCCTTGTCCCTGCAGGCAATTTCTGCACCTGATATTTGTTACTGTCTTGCCTGCTTCTCAGCAGTGAATAAATGTTACTCTTACATGTAGTAAAATTTCCTTCTCTCTGGATGGAAAACTGGGTTCATCTGATAGAAAACATTTGTTTGTGTCTCTTGACTAAAAGATCTCTGACTTTGTCTCCCGTACTGTTTACACACATCTGTTAAATCTCATTTAGTCAAGCAGTATGATTGATGCAGGGGATTTAGAAAACATGGGTCAGGACTCTCATTTAGTTTTTATGATTTTTGTGTATTTTTAATAACAAGTCTTAGTTATTTCTATCCAGTTTCTGTAGAAGAGCTAGAACTGTGGTTTTTAACTTTCTCAGAAAGTGTTTAAAAAGAGAAACAAAATTTTCAGCTGATGATGCAGTTAAAGAATCTAGCACTCTATAGTCAAGTCTTTTTATTTTGTTCCCTATGAGTGACCAAGTTAGGAGAACTTTATTCTGTTTGAGTTCAGCTCAGGAACCCCATGTAAGGAGGCTCTTTTCTGATCCAGTTCCTTGGGAGTTTGGGGGCTTTCCTCCCCCTTCAGGGTTCTTGGTTTGGCTTTTGTAGGAGCATAGAACTCATATTCCATAGTAGAATAAGACAGATTTGGGGCAGTTAAGTGAAATCTTTACTTCCAATCCTGCTCTGGTTGTCAATGCTATCTTTATCCTCAGTGAACCTCAGGGGAAACATTATAGTTTTTTTGATGTACATACATCTACTTGCTTAAAGCAAGGGAGCATTCATTACTTTGCCCAACAATGTTCTTGGGATTTAGCCCACATGACATGAGAGATGAATATCTTTTTGTTCCATTTTATATTTTCCTTTGGGATAAGTAGTAGAGTTAGTTTTTCAAATAAAAATTGTGAGAGAAGAGTATCTTCTGGAATTGGGCCTTGAAAGATTAATCTAAGGTCAAGGCTTTAGAGAATTTATAATGTTATTTTAAATATTTTTTTTGTACAGTCTTTCAGATTATTTTTTTTTTTAATGTGGTACAGAGCCAGATCTGTATTTCCTTCATATTCCTTGCCCTGTGACTGGGACAATTTGTTGCATTGCTGAATTGTACAGATGTGACCCTCTGTCCTACTCTTTCATGCTGAACATAAGGTCTTAGGCTCATGCCTTCTTGACCATGTCCTGAATGATGAGCCTCAAAGGCAGTCTGTGTGCAGCGGGGCTGCAGGCTCACTGCAGCTTTTGCACAATATCTGCAGAGCTCCACATTTGCCGAAAACAGGATATTAAACCAGCTGACATTTTATTTGTCTTCTTTGTCAACCATCATAATTCTACTCTGTGTAAATCAGGTCCTCTCCTGCCATAGCCATTTAGAGTGACATTCGTCTCACTTCACTTTAGACATTTAATAGTTCAGTGTCGAAGTTCAGACTGGTCACCCTCACCTCCTTTTAAGGTCTAGGCAGAGAAATGAGGGCAGAGAGAGGTCATATGACCTTGCTGTGATGCCTGTCTGAGAATGGGATAAGTTGTTCCATGGAGGTTCTACTTTTCCTTCACAGACTATTGGGGAACCACAGGCTAACTGAGATTTAGCTCTTACATTCTAGATGCCTGGGTTACTTAGGTGAATCATACTTTACATTCTGTGACTACCTTTATAGTTAACCCAAGCTAAAAGCTGATGAAATAACACTGCAGATGAAGTTGTCTTTGGACAGCCTTTGAGCAGGTGGTGCAGAAGCAGATACAGAGAGGGTGTCAAGTGGCAGATATCTTTGACATTATTTACACATCTCTTGCCAGCTGAAGATGCTGAGATAAGTGGTGTTGCTTACTCAGGATGGTTTCATCTACCAGTCAGCGTTGTATTTGTCTGAACTATAAATAGGTTAAGGTTTCATCCATGTTCCTGCATACTACAGACACTGGAAAAAATGTGCTTGTTTAGGTAGAAAGTGACATGGAACTGAGTCTCATTAGCCAAATCATGGTACTGCTTCATGATCTCTGAAGAGGTTTCTCAGACAGGTTAAGTGAGGGAATAGGATATAACAATATAGCATATATAACAATATAACAATATTAACATATATAACAATATAACAATACAACAATAATAATAACAATAGGTTGAATTCCTGGCTGCAATCTTGTGTTTTTTTCTCTAAGACCTGACCAGATTACTCTTCTCTGAGTCACTCTTCTGTTCTAACAATATGTTGTAGCATATAAACTGGTTTTCAGGAAAGGTCCATAAATTAGAAACAGACTGGACAGACAACTTAAATATGAGAAAGCAGGACCTGATGAGACTGTTCATATGCAGAAGGATTTTTTGCAAGGGCAGGATCATGAGATCTCCAGAGCTGCTTTGAATGCACAGATTTTGGCCTCATTCTCCTGGTGTCCTGGGTTCAGCAGTAGCAGTCATTTTTCTCCTTTTTAGTAGCTGGTGCTGTGGTTTTGACTTTCAGCCTGGGAACAACGCTGATAACACCGATGTTTTTAGTTGTTTCTTAGTAATGGTTACTCTGACCAAGGACTTTGTGAGTCTCACACTCTGCCAGGGAGGAGGGGAAGCTGGGAGGAAGCAGAGACAGGACACCTGACCCAACCTAGCCAAAGAGGTATTCCGTACCACGGCATGTCATGCCCAGTATATAAACTGGGAGCAGTTACCTGGAAGGGCTAGATCACTGCTTGGGTCGGACTGGGTATCGATTGGTGGGTGGTGAGCAGCTGTAGTCTCTTCCTTTGTTATTTTCCTTATCATTATTATTATTGGTGGTAGCAGTAGTGATTTGTGTTATACCTTAGTTACTGGACCGTTCTTATCTCAGCCCATGGGAGTTACATTCTTTTGATTCTCCTCTGCATCCCTCCAGGAGCAGGGGGAGGAAGGAGGGGGGAGTGTGTGAGTGGGTGCATGGTTCTGGGTTGCCGGCTGGGTTAAACCACAACAGCTGGCTACAGGACAGGGAGACAAAGGATAAGGTGGTGAAAGAAAAAGTGAAGACATGAATGAATAAAAGGCTGTGTAAAGAAAGAAAGACTAGAATGTAGGGGAGGAGAAAGCAAATTTGAGAGAAAAGATACACGGGCATCTGCCCTTCAGGTAGATGGTAAAGAACAGGGATGAGCAGTTAAGTTGCAAAATGAAAAGGAGAAACATTTCCAGTGCAGAGATAGGAATAATCAAAGGCATAAGTATGACAATATAAAAGTTTGAAGAAGCATCATCAGACTTACTAGAAATGAATGATAATCTTGCAAATATATAGAAAACTGCATAGGTAGTGGCTCAACATAGAAGGGAGTGGGAGCTACTCTTTTCTTAGGTCATCCATTATTGCAGTTTTGAAGGATTTGAAAATGTTGAAATATTAGAGAAGCTGTGTTGCAGAATGACTCTAAGAGCAGGACCATAGAGTTCTGGAGGACTGTGCAAGCAAGGCAGGGGGTGGCCCCCACAGGTAACCGGAGACCGGACCTGGGAGGAGAATGTGGAGGAAGCTGTGGGGGGCTAACCAATACTGTTGTGCCAAGAAGGAGTGGCTGAATACCACTCCTATATATGTGTGAACTGCGTCACAAATAAAGTAGAAGTTGCTTATCACCCATATTGGGTTGGCCTGTCTGCTTCTCCTCGCTGCTTACAAAGCTGTTTTTCTGAGATGTACTGCTTTGAGATGTAAGCCTAAGAGAGCAAAGGTTGTTTCTGCAAGTGTTGGGCCATTTTTTTCCGAGTGTAATGGCTTAGTAGGTTTTGTGTAGAATCTGGTTGCACTTGGATAACTCAGAGAATCAAACAAGAGCAAGATGAGGAGATGCAGAGAAGCCTTTCTTCCCACGTATTTCTGTTTGATGGCTGTTTTTAGTATTAGGAGCAGCTTTTCTTTTCAGGTGCAAGCTTTTTCTTTTGTCAGGGTGTCGTGGTTTAAACCCAGTCAGGCAACTCATTCTCTCACTTCCCCCTTCTTTCCCTCCCCCTACTCCCGGAGGGATGGAGAGGAGAATCTAAAAGAATGCAACTCCCACGGGTTGAGATAAGAACAGTTTAGTAACTAAGGTACAACAGAAATCACTACTGCTGCCACCAGTAATAACAATGATAAAGGAAATAACAAGGGAAGAGAATACAACACCTCACCACCAGCCGACCAATAACTTGTCCCCCCCCCCCAGCCCAACCAAGCACCGACTGATGCCTCCTCCAGCCCCACAGTCCCAGCCCTTCCGGGTCCCTCTCCGTTACATCCTGGGCATGACGTGCTGTGGTATGGAATACCTCTTTGGTCAGTTTGGGTCAGGTGTCCTGTCTCTGCTTCCTCCTGGCCTCCCCTCCACCCTGGCAGAGCATGAGGCTCACAAAGTCCTTGGCCAAACCAAAACATCCTTGTTATCAGCTCTGTTCCCAGGCCGAAAGTCAAAACACAGCACTGCACCAGCTACCAAGAAGGAGAAAAATGACTGCTACTACTGAACCCAGGACACAGGGCATTTAAAATGACTCACTTATGGAGTCCCTAGTGTCCGGTGATGCTGAATCTCACTGAAGTGACTGCTACTGCTAAACTCAGGGCAAGTCTCTACCTCTGATGGGGCACTTAACAGCTCTCTCTTCTAGTGCCAGGTTTCCTGAATCTCATAGGAAATATATGTCTTTGAGATCTCTCTCTTCCAGGTGAATTACTTTTTAGGGTCCACCAACTATAATGATTAAGGTGTCTATTGTCTGTAATGGGAACTTAAAGACATGAAGCTTCTAGATAAAAGTGTAATAAAGGTACCTTAGTCTTGAATTGTCTTTCAACTTGTATGATAGCTTTGCTTCACACATTTTTCAGTGAGAAACCTTCATGAGTATTCAAGTAACACATTTCTGGTGGAATTGCTAGAAAGCCATGCATTAGATCATGCTTCTTACTTCATGAGCTCTGGAGCACATAAATTCACAGTAGTTAAAATCAGCAGCCAAAATACTTATCTGCCACTTAAAATACAAACAAAAAGATTAATTTGATGCAAACTTTGAGTGAGAATTAGCATGATTTAGTTTCTCTTCAAAACACTCAGATTATGGCAAGTTTCGTGCCATGTGTAAGTTATAGATATGTTACGTGATCTTTGGAGTATTTAACAATAGAAACTTTCTCAGGTTCTTTCTCAGGTGAGGTTTATGACATTGCAAGGTGGTTTGGCAGAACACATAATCAAAGGTGTAATATTTTCTTTAGAGAAAAGAAAATGAAAAGTATCACAGTGGCTAAAATTTCCAGAAATGCTCATCACTTCTGGATATGCAGCTAGAGACACCATGAATTCATTTGAGTCAGTGACTTTGCTTCTTAGGATCATAGAATCATAGAATAGTTAGGGTTGGAAAGGACCTTAAGATCATCTAGTTCCACCCCCCTACCACGGGCAGGAACACATCCCACTAAACCATGTCACGCAAGGCTCTATCCAACCTGGCCTTGAAATAAATCCCACCCCATTTACACTAATCACAGCGCCTTAGATACATTCCAGTGAACATATGCAAGTCACCTGGGCTTTGACATACTGTCTGAGATTGCACTCTAGTGTAAATCCCAAAGCCCAGAATAGGATTCTCAAGCAAGAGTTTATTTTTCATGTTACCAGAGGCCTCACTGCTATATGAATGCCTTAAGGAAGCTAAACCTAGTTATAGCCCATATATTAGCAGCAATCAAAAATTATGATAGGTAACGCCTCTAGTTATTCAGCTAGATCAAAGAAATCCAGTCAGATTCACCAGCTAGGCCTAAATGTGAAACCTTGCAAATTTGTGTATATATAGTATCAGTCAAGACTACTGCCTCATCTAGATACTAAAAAACCCTAACTCCTGAAGTTAACACTCTTTGTTTCCTAATTCTGTAAATTAGTTTATTCCTGTTTATCGAGAGGTATGACACCAGCATATAGGTTCATATGCTCCTCCCTCAAGAGGAGACAAATTCTGTGGCATTTCTGTAATTATTTAAAAGTTTGATTTTCTCGCTTTTAGGCTTGGTACATACCGCTTGCAAAACCAATGCCCGTATGAAGGCAATGCATCTATTGGAACTTGAATTCATTTAGCGATATATTTAGCTATCTGGGTTTTGGTGCTATCTGCGTTAGTGGGTATTGCACTTTTAACTGATAGAGCTTCATATCAGAGAGAAGGCACTGACGAAAGGGTACTGCAGATGCGTAAGTTCTGTTAGAGTAGTCAATACTACCTGAATGTAAAGATAAAGCAGATCTCTCTATCCAGCAACTTGAGCTGGAAGTGATTAAAGAACATGACACCCCTTTCCCCAGTTCACAGCGGTGAAGGCAGGATTGTGCTCATGCAGTTTCTGAGTAAAAATTAAGGCACAATATAGAAACAATTTTATTTTTTTTTTTGTCAAGGATAAACTGAAGCACTTATCTATTTGTCTTCATAAAAAGGAACGAAAGTCCCTGAGAGAAAGAAACTACGCTGGCTCCTTTCCAGCTATACATCTGTGACGAGGGTGGCTATATTGTGATCACTGAAGAGCTTGAAACTGGGATTTTAAAAACCCAGACATAATTATTGGATCAGGAGTTCAAATTGGTCTGTGTCTAAAATGATGCTCAACATCAGCTAGTTGATTTATGAAAGTTCATCCTTTTTGTATGGTGCAACCATGTCCAAATTATAAAGTTGGTAGTCTTTTATAAGCGTTTTCCACGTTTAGCTATAAGCAGTTTTCCAGATGAAAAGAGTGATTTTGTTCTACTGGCTGGACCAGAAACAAACAAACAAAAAGATGATCTTGCACATATTTGAAAATAGAACATTGTGATTTGTCGCTGGTGTTTGTATATTGTAATACTGTTCAAAACTAGACTGAGCACCCTAAGGCAAGGACAAGAAAGCGATTTATTTGGCTGATACAGTCTCTAAAAGGCCAAGCGAATTTTACATTTTTTGTGAAGTCTTGATGCCAGCCTAAATTAAAAATACATTTGAGAAAAGAAGGGCTTATCTAGAGTCTTCTTAAATTATTTTGCATAGGGAAAATGGGTCCTAAATATCTGTTTAAAACAAGGAAACAAAATATCACCTCTCAGCATTCAGTGAATATCTTGTCCTTTTCTAGGAGGGATGAGCATAAATAACCATTATTCTGTTGCTGAGGTTTTGCCTTGGGTTTTGTTGTTTTTTTTTCTTAATTGAGGCTACTCTTCATTGATTCTCAAAAATGGTAAGGATTCGTAGTAGGTCTTATAATGATTTTGTAAATGAATCATAGTAAAATTTTATATAAATTTTTATAAAAGTTTAGAGCATTGGAATATTTGTTATGTTTTTTCAGGAGTGTCACATATTCTATCTGCTGAAGCCTTCTCCATTTTCATCTAAAGAAAAAGTAAGTAACCTAAATAAAGACAAATCCAAAATCAAAATTTCTGCTGTGCACTCAACTACTATTTGGGTAACATACATCTGAACGACAGGAATGCACTTTGAGAAATGATCTAATCCAAGCCCAGCTATTAATTCTAAATCCTTACAGTCACAAGCAGAGACATTTGACTAATCTGACCCTTAAAAATGTCTTGTAAAGAAGACAGAAATTGGCTTTCCCAGTACTTCAGTACCCTCTCCACCACAGTTTTCTCCTGCAGTTTTCTATAAGCTTTCATGGCTCTCTGTCATCAGAACATAGGTGTTGTCAGCCTTTTCTCTGAAATAGTACGACCAAACTCCTCATGCTCTAATATCTGATTTAAAACAGTATGAGCATGGGAATGAGATTTTCAGCCAGAATAATAGAGTTCATACCCAGACAGCCTCATGAGGAATTCACCTGCCTGAGCATGTCTGTTTAGCATCATTATTGATGCCCTAATAGTTTCTGACACATCTGTAGGTGCTTGAAAGATAAACCGCAGAATTTAGGAAAGACCTGTGGCTTTCTTGGTGGCAGCTGGAGACTGGACAGGGTTTAATAAGGCAGAGAAAATGCAATAGAAATTAGGTTTTAGAGAACTAAGTCCTGCCTACAGTATCTAAAATGTATCTACTTACGAGACTAAATCGTGTCTAGAGTGGTCTCTACTTTCTCATGAGACTAGACTACATTGACTGTATTGGTGATCTCCAGTAATTATGGTAGAGATCTAGTTGCCTAGCTCACATGTAGATATGTGTATTGACTTTATTAAATTCAGGTGAAAAAGATCCCACCCCATTTACCCTAATCACAGAGCCTTAGGTACACTACAGTGAGCATATGCAAGTCACTTGGGTTTTGACATACTGTCTGAGATTGCACTCTAGTGTAAATCCCAAAGACAAGAATAGGATTCTCAAGCAAAGGAGTTTATTGTTCATGTTACCAGAGGCCTCACTGCTGTATGAATGACTTAAGGAAGCTAAAGCTAGTTATAGCCCATAAAAAATCAAAATCAATCAAAAATTATGATAGGTAACGCCTCTAGTTATTCAGCTAGATCAAAGAAAGCCAATATTCAGAGCCCTGCTCTGCTTTGACGGATTGTGACCATGGATGTAGGTCTTCTAAGAAAAGTGCCTAAACACTGTCAATGGGAAGTGCAGCTATTCCAGTCTGAAAAACAACAAAATGCTTGTTTTTTACATGCCTTCAGATGTAAGAGATGTGAGTTTAAATGATTACTACAAATCACTTGAAATAAAAATATCACCGTTGAAAATAATATTCTCAAGGCTGAGCCTCTTGTCTCAACCGAATAGCTGGTACTAAAAAAACTGAAATTGAATTAAGGACACTAACAGGTTACTTATTCTTTAATATGGTAACTGTTACATGACTGTTCATAATGGCTGATAGTCCAGCAATTCGTAGAATCACCGAATCATAGAATCGTAGAATAGTTAGGGTTGGAAAGGACCTTAAGATCATCAAGTTCCAACCCTCCTGCCATGGGCAGGGACACCTCACACTAAACCATGTCACCCAAGGCTCTGTCCAGCCTGGCCTTGAACACCGCCAGGGATGGAGCATTCAAAACTTCCCTGGGCAACCCATTCCAGTGCCTCACCACCCTTACAGTAAAGAACTTCCTCCTTATATCCAATCTAAATATCCCCTATTTAAGTTTGAACCCATTGCCCCTTGTCCTGTCACTACAGTCCCTAATGAAGAGTCCCTCCCCAGCATCCCTATGGGCCCCATTCAGATACTGGAAGGCTGCTATGAGGTCTCCAGGCAGCCTTCTCTTCTCCAAGCTGAACAGCCCCAACTTTCTCAGCCTGTCTTCATACGGGAGGTGCTCCAGCCCTCTGATCATCCTCGTGGCCCTCCTCTGGACTTGTTCCAACAGTTCCATGTCCTTTTTATGTTGAGGACACCAGAACTGCACACAATACTCCAGGTGAGGTCTCACAAGAGCAGAGTAGAGGGGCAGGATCACCTCCTTCAACCTGCTGGTCACGCTCCTTTTGATGCAGCCCAGGATACGGTTGGCTTTCTGGGCTGTGAGCCCACACTGAAGCCGGCTCATGTTCATTTTCTCATCATCCAACACCCCCAAGTCCTTCTCCGCAGGGCTGCTCTGAATCTCTTCTCTGCCCAACCTGTAGCTGTGCCTGGGATTGCTCCGACCCAGGTGCAGGACCTTGCACTTGTCATGGTTAAACTTCATGAGGTTGGCATCAGCCCACCTCACAAGTGTGTCGAGGTCCCTCTGGATGGCATTCCTTCCCTCCAGTGTATCAACCGAACCACACAGCTTGGTGTCTTCAGCAAACTTGCTGAGGGCGCACTCAATCCATGTCCACTGTCTTTTATTCACTACGTACCTGTGGAATCCCTTCCTGTTATCCTTAACATCCTTAGCCAAGTTTAATTCTAACTGGGCCTTAGCTTTCCTAATCTGGCCCCTAGCTTCCTGGACAACCTCCCTGTATTCATCCCAGGCTGCCTGTCCTTGCTTCCTCTTTTTATAAGCCTTTTTTCTTCCCTCTAAGTTTCCTCAGTAGCTCCTTATCTTTATTTATCCATGGATAAATACACTAAAGGAGATCCTTTTCCTGGCATCATGAGCAAAATCAAGCATGAATTGGGGAATTCTATTTCAGGTAGTTCATTGCTGATTTATGACTGCACAGGGCAATCCCTGACCTCTTCCACAGGCCACCTTTCACCATTGCAAGTTCTATCCTACTCCTTCCAGTTATGCTCAACACACTCCCATGCTCCATAGGTCTTGTATTCATAGTGGCTTTCTTAGCCCAGTTTCAGCAGGACTGGGAAAACGTGGTCTTTTCAGTCTAACCTGGGGACTGCAGAGCTGTTTAGTGCTAAGATGCCTGAGTTTTAATTCTGCAGCCTGTGGGGAGAGATGAGCATGGAATGCTAGTAAGTGAGGAAGCTTCCAGCAGCTAAGTTAAAAAGAAAAGAATCTGTTCCAGTTTGGGGATGGTCAGATAAAGTTGGTACTTGGTGGGATGTCATGAACATTTTTAGTGACTGGCTTTTCAGGAAGCTCTTGCATTGCTTTCTGAAATGGTTTCCTGGCCTCAAATCTGATGTAATCAGATGGGTAGACGGGTGCCCATTTCTGGAGGCAACCAAACATGCTGTACAATGTATCTTAAAGATTCTTAGGAAACTCTTATTTTGAAAGAGCAGTGAGTTTAGAAACTGCGTTGCAGGGAGAGGAGGAAGAGTGGAGGTTGCATCACACTCTTGATTTATGCACCAAAAATCCACTAAATGCTCCTTTGGATCTACCAGCTGTAGAACTTCTGATTATTTTCCTATTCTGCATCTACTAAATGTGATGTTATTGTCAAAGAAACAGACTTGCATGTAAAAGCAGGCGGATATTAATAATTGCATGAGTATCAGAATACAGGAAATGTTAATGCTCCCGTTTTTCATTCCTTTATATTCTTCTAATTATGAAATTTGTCCCAGCAGTATTAGTCACTGATATTTAGTGCTAATTTATCTAGGCAGCAATGTATAATAGAAGATACAATCTTCAAATTATTTTACTAGCATGCATTCATAACTACCTTATGGAAGTAAATGAATAGATTAAGTGGGTGTGGGCACACTACATATGAACTTAAATCATGTATTAAAATCTTTCAAGTGTTTCAATTTCAGAATTTCATCTTTACATCTACCACTGGGATTTTACGTCACTTCTATATTTATATTTATATCATGGGTAAAAAGGTATTGATAAGACTAATGTTCATGTAGTATGTGTTAATAGATTAAAAGAAAGTATGTTAAATTCTAGTGAGTTGCACCTTATTCTTTTTAATGAAAGCAAATCATTAAACTCTAAGCAGAAATGCTTTATGAAATCAGAAAACCTTCAGTGTGAAGATCTAAAAACGTATCCGTTAAATAAGAATAAATGAAGAAGGAAGAAGTGGTTAATGATCTGTATATGTGCTGGGCTCAAACTTTTTCAAAAGTGAGTAACTGTGCTTTAGTGATGCCAGATGGTATAGTGCATTGTGGAAGCTGAAAAGAAATAGATTAAGAAAAAAATAAATGTGGGGAGCTTTTTTTTTCTGGCCTTTGGTATAATTCTGTGCTGTGGAGTGCTGAACTAGGATCACCCAGTGTTTACAGAGCAATAAATCAGGGTGATTGGCATATTCTGTGTAACATCAAGCAGACTGTCACGTGGTGTTAAATGCAATTAAAATATTTTAAAGAAAGATTACAAAGGCAGTTGTGAATAGGAGCGCACACTCTTCAAGGCTTTCTTAGGTTATTTTTGCCTTTACAGTAATGTATCACAAATGTTTCTAGGTGCCTTTTACAGTCCCATTGGAAAATTTGCAAATCACTCTGTCCAAATCAACAGACAAGCCATGACTAAGATTATCTTTTAAAATGTCCCATGAGTAATACTGAATCACTCTACATCATCCAGCTATTAGAGAATGTGGTTGGTATTCTTGGGTGAGAATTTATCATCTTGTTCCATGTGCCTTAGAATTTATTCAAGTCACTAAGCTGAGGGAGAATTTAATCATAACCAACCATCTGACCTAGCTACATGCAGCACGAGTGCTTTGAGTCGTTCTTATTTTCTTAGGAAGTAGTGGAGGCAATACACACTTTCGAATGAGAAGAGAGATTTGAAAGTTCACTGTATAACCTGATGAGAGAGATCATGACACTTCTCAGAATGAAATAGCAGAAGGTTACTGCTTTCAGATAGTCTATTTTCAAATAATGCTTGTTATTTATAATGTTATGCAGCATTCATACACACATGGTATTTAAGGTCTCTGGCCTAGGATCAGTAATCAATTGCACTTTCGCTGCCCTGACGTGGAGATTAATGTGACTACCTTTGTATCCTAGACAAAGCACTGAAATTACTAACGTCTTTTAAAATCCAGTAGACATGCTTCTGTGATTATACGCTTGCAGACACTTGGGGAACAGCTTTTTAAAAAACTGGATGCACTTTCGTAGTAACTTGCAATTGTGAACATTTATACACAGAGTCTGATCCTTTGATGTTTCTAGTGGTACTGACACATCTTATCAGACTTAATTTATAAAGGTACCCTGAAGTATGAAGTGGAACTAACTTGGTGCTCAGCTGATTCACTGTGGTGCATATTCACTCCTGTTGAGTTTTGTATATGTATTTTTCAGGAAGTAGTAAAAAGTCTGCATTCACTGAAAGAATTACATCAAATATGGGTATTTAAGCCATACAGTGTTCTATTTAATGAGCTATTCTAGGGCATTTGGTTTTAGAAAACACCTTAGTTTCATTGGGGGATGACTTCTGTGGGCCATGGAGATGTGAAATCAACTTCCTTTCCTAATATTTATAAATCTGGGGGGTTTTGTTTGTTTGCTTGGTTAGTTTTGTTTGGTTGTTTGTTTATTTTATTGTTGTTTGTTTTTCACTCCCAAGTAGGACAGAAATTGTATTTTTATTGTGGTAAAAAATGCAGTACTGATAACGGTTTGGCTTTTACATTGTTTTCTTCTACTGGATATGTGGAATCACAAATACGATTCTTTATGATTCCTTTCAGTACCAAAAAAGTTGAAAACATTTTCAGAAAACATTCCTGAAAATATGAAGACTCTCCAAGCATCCTGTCATCAGCAGAAATCCTCCTCTCATTCATCCCAGAGCGTTAGTCGTGTTGACTGAGCATGCACTTGCCGTTTGCTCATGTTCATTGTGCATACTTGGGCGTCATTTGTGTATGACAAGTGCATCCTACAGCAGATACAATCTTTTCATTTCCCTGAGCTGTTCTTTGTAGCCCTCATTCTAGGATGTCAGGTTATTAAAGGCACATTAGAAAAAAACATCTCCTCCCTGATTACAGCAACCTCTTAGATCTTTGCAAACAATCTTCAGAGCATCCCTTTGAAATGAGGCTGTGCTGTAATCTCTGCTCATGCATGAGGAAATAAGGCACAGAGACTACAATAAATAATCTTTGACGGAAGAGTTTGAGAATGTCTGGGGCTGAGCACTTTTATTTAGTACTGCCTTATTGTGGTTTTATATCAACCGCGGTCATAGCTGTTTTGATTTATCAAATAATGAATGAGATCTCAAGCTCTCATACTTGGTGTAGTAAGGATGCAGAAAGACATCTAGATGGAGAGTGCTGGGTGCCCAACATCCTCTCTCAAGTCTATAGAACAAAAAGCTCTACAAGGAGCAGTCAGTGCCACGTGGCCACCTCTGACCATCTGATGTAGGTGCCTGACCCATATACCTCCAGCTAGTGGAGAAGGATCTGTATCGTTGTCATTATCTTTAAAGAAGAGACTTGATCAACATCATACAGGGGTTACACAGCATTGTTACAGATGGCATCTAGTTCTCAGATCTGAAGAGCAGAAACCACCCCAAACCATATGATCAGCTTTTCTTCTGAAGTCTCCTGCGTTATTCGTTATACACTTTCTAACTTTTTTTGACAGCAGAAATAAGGAGAGCCATATGGTCGATGTGGTAAACAAGTATCACTGACATTCTCAGATTAGTCTGTTCTTCATGTAATTTGATGGACAAAAGAGTATCTGATCATGTAATTACATATTGAATCCTAACACACAGATGATTAATTAACATTGCTTGAGCAGGGTTTGTTTTCTCATCTCCTGATTTTTAAATAGTGGACTTGAAATTTCAGCATCTTTTTTTTTGTGTTTTAACATTCTAAATGTCCAAGTTTGAAAACATGAGTATGTTCAAACTCTATGGATTCTCCTTCCTTCCCCTTGATGCATCATCTGTGGTGTTTGAGGGTTTTTTTTACAGCAGGCTTGTCTATCAGGCTTTTCTTAGCATGAGGAGAATGTAATTTCTGTACAGACTTTCCTCCAGAAGATGGTGGAGAGCTAAACTGACAACAGAGTGGTGTTTACAGAGACTTCGCTCAGGCACTTAACTGTTGTGTCAGGTTAGGAGGTTCTCCTTAGTTTATATAGCTAGGGAATGGTAGATCATCCCAGAGAGATCAGCAAAGAATGAAAACCTTCCAGAATAACAGAGTTGACTTTATGACGAAGTGCTCTTCAAGCATCATAACCCCACCCGCACCCATTTTCACAGGGCCCATAATATAATCCTTTTTTCTCCTTTGTGTAATACTCTTCATGGATGTTCATGCCTATGTCTTTTATCCTGTTCTCTACAAGACTTTTGCAAGCTGTTTTCTTATATCCCACCCTTTTCTGCTCTGGTTCTGTTCATCCTCTCTTCCCACTGCCATTTTGCATTCCCTTCCTTCCTGTCTCTGTTCTTTCTATGCTACATATTTATTTTGTTGACATTCCACATTCTCCTGAGTTCTTGTTTGAAGTGCGTATTTATCCTCTTTCTTGCTGTGTCAAGGGATAGTACAGAGTCTTCCTTCTACAGTTTGAGGAAAGTGCTAGTGACTCCCAACAAACAGGAGGAGTGCCTAACCCTAACCCTGAGTTTGCCCACAGACTCAGAACATGATATTCCATAGATGAGTACTGATGGACTAGCATCACTAGAGCTAATTTTGTCATCCAAACAAGAGTTTCTGTTGTGAGCTGCACACAGCTTTTAGGAGAAAAAAACAAAGCTCCTGGGAGAAAGAAAAGGCTTATAGAAATGCGACCATTGCGTGACCTTTTTTGTCTTCTTGGACAGGTAAGTATCTGAGAGAGATAGAAGGGAAACCCAGAGACGGAGAGAGGAATAAAAAGGGAAGGGACTCATCCAAACACAGAGCCTGGCCAGGTATGCATTTGACACTTTATTTCTGCATAGAAATGGTAAAGAAAATTCAGAAAGGCATAATACATATGAAGCAAAGCTGAGAACTGCAGGCAGTCTGCACAATGTATTCCAGCAAATGCAAAAGGGAAAAACGCGTATCAGTCGCTCACCCCTGTTACCGACAAATCACTCTGTTGGTACCCAGTTTGAGACAGCTTTGTTTGCAGATGCGTGGGACACCTGCTAGCATTTCCCAGTGTTTCTCCCATCAGAGTGCAGAGGGATCTAAAGTATTTTTCCTTTTTTTTTTTTTTTTTCCAAAATAGGATTTAAGGGCTTTGTTTGTTCGGGTTTTTTCTTTTTTTTTTGGGGGGTGGTGGTGGTGGCGGAGTGTGTGTGTGTGGGGGGATGGGGGGGAGGGATGGAGGGTGTTGTTTGGTTTTCTGTTGCTTTGTTTTGTTTTTTTTTCCTCAGTTCTGTTGCCTTGTTGTTGTTTCTTTTGTTTCTGTTTCAGCATCTCTCTCCCCACCAGGAGAAGCTGTCAATGAAAACACAGTGGTGCAATTCAATGCTCTTTTCTGCTGCCTGCCTGTGTTTTCTTTTAGAAGCAAGTTTCTCTTTACTTCTGGACCTTAACAGGTGTCTAAGATATGCAGCTGTATTCCAACAGAAGGCAGTACTCTTCGGAGCTTATCTGAATCCTTTTCAAGGTGTAGCGGTAGTTCTTCTGCATTCATAAATATCTGTCATTTCTTTCCTAATCCAAAGACTCTCTCAGTATACTTTCTTTTCTGTTTTCCATTCTGCAGGATGCAGATGGCAAGGCAGAGAGATACAACTTCTGTAATTCTTTCTTCTTTCTACTAATACATATGAAAAGCCACTCGAAGAGTAGTCTTGTGACATACCACGAAATTACTGGAAGTCCTTTCCAACCCTAACTATCCTATTCTAATCCTAACTATTCTGTGATCCTACGAAGTGAGTACTCGAACAATGTGAATTAACTACTACCTTATAATGTGCTTCCTAAACTACATCCTAAATATATCCTATAATGTGTTTCCTAAAGTATATCCTATATCTATCCTAAGGTATATCCTAAAATTTGTTTGTAAAAAGACATAGAAATAGACTAATAAACAGTTGTGAACACAGTAACAAGTGTATTAGCAAACGCAGTACCCAGCGCGGTAGTGAACATGGTAAGGGGAAGTCCAGAGGCCAGCTCCCTGCTTGGGGAGATGCACCAGCGGTTTGTCATTTGCTGGCGGGGCTGAGGAGCGAGCCAGCAAGGCCTCCTGCGAGGGCTGGGATGGGTCTGAGGGCGCTGCTCTGGCTCCGGGGCGAGGTGGTGGAACCTTCTATCCAGAGCAGAAGGACATGGTGGCTCTGTCCTCGCCGCTGCCGAGGTGGTGCTGGGGCCGCAGGGTGGAACTCCAAGCCCAGGCAGCAGAGCTCATGTGGGGAATCGAAGCAGTAAATGGGCACCTACAAGGGCAGAGTCAGAAAGTGCTGATGAAGCCGTGAGGGCAGGAGCAGGAGGGACTGGGCTCCTGGGTTGTTTGGAAGTGTGCTGTAAAAAGGGTCATTGCTAGCACAGGAGAGAGGCTCCTTACTGGTTCTTTACTGGCAACTACAGTGCTGCTTTGGTCCCTTCTCAACACATGTGATACCCTCAGAGCACGGCAAGTTGACAGAGATGCATAGTGCCCCCTTGCCAGGCAGCAGGGCTCGGCAGGGAGCCTGGGAAGCTGGGATATGGTCCTTTCCAAAATCCAGGCAGCAGCATCCCTCGCTCTGCCATACTAAAACCACAGGTTGGTAGGCAATGCTGGGGTAGCATGTTTCTCCTGACACACATGTTCCCCTGAGGCAGGACCATCCTGTGCACCTCAGGAATGTTTCCTATACTCAGAGCTTGGCAAATAGATGGAACACAGGCTCTGCTACATACCTGGGTGCCTCGTTCTTCCCCTGCTTGAATTTCTTCAGTTGGCCATCCCTGAGAGCTCAGTTTTGCTCTTCTTTCGGCACGGTGGCCCGTCGTTGCCCAACCTGTAGCTGTGCCTGGGATTGCTCCGACCCAGGTGTAGGACCTTGCACTTGTCATGGTTAAACTTCATGAGGTTGGCATCAGCCCACCTCACAAGTGTGTCGAGGTCCCTCTGGATGGCATTCCTTCCCTCCAGGGTATCAACCGAACCACACAGCTTGGTGTCATCGGCAAACTTGCTGAGGGCGCACTCAATCCCACTGTCCATGTCAGCGAGGAAGGTGTTGAACAAGACCGATCCCAACACTGATCCCTGAGGGACACCACTCGTTACTGGTCTCCAGATGGATGTTGAGCCGTTGACCACAACTCTTTGCCTGTGGCCATCCAGCCAGTTCTTTATGCTCCAAGGGGTCCACCTATCAAACTGATGTCTATCCCATTTAGAGAAGAGGATGTCATGTGGCATGGTGTCAAACTCCTCCCCCTCCCCCTCCCCCTCTCCCTCCACCTTTCCCTCTCTCTCTCCCTCCTCCTTCCCCCTTCCCCCTCTCCCTCTCCCTCTCCCTCTCCCTCTCAATCCCCCTCTCCCTCCCCCTTCCCTTCCCTTCCCTTCCCTTCCCCTTCCCCTTCCCCTTCCCCTTCCCCTTCCCCTTCCCCTTTTTCTTCCCCTTCCCCTTCCCTTCCTGTTCCCCTTCCCTCCCCCTCTCCCTCCTCCTTTTCCTCCCCCTCTCCCTCCCCTTCTCCTTCCCCCTCCCCCTCTTCCTCTCCCTCTCCCTGTCCCTCTCCCTCTCCCTCTCAATCCCCCTCTCCCTCCCCCTTCCCCTCTCCCTTCCTTTCCTTTCCCTTCCCTTCCCTTCCCTTCCCTTCCCTTCCCTTCCCTTCCCTTCCCCTTCCCCTTCCCCTTCCCCTTCCTGTTCCCCTTCCCCCTTCCCTCCCCCTCTCCCTCCTCCTTTCCCTCCCCCTCTCCCTCCCCTTCTCCTTCCCCCTCCCCCTCTTCCTCTCCCTCTCCCTGTCCCTCTCAATCCCCCTCTCCCTCCCCCTTCCTCTCTCCCTTCCCTTCCCTTCCCTTCCCTTCCCTTCCCTTCCCTTCCCTTCCCTTCCCTTCCCTTCCCCTTCCCCTTCCCCTTCCCCTTCCTGTTCCACTTCCCCCTTCCCTCCCCCTCTCCCTCCTCCTTTCCCTCCCCCTCTCCCTCCCCTTCTCCTTCCCCCTCCCCCTCTTCCTCTCCCTCTCCCTGTCCCTCTCAATCCCCCTCTCCCTCCCCCTTCCTCTCTCCCTTCCCTTCCCTTCCCTTCCCTTCCCTTCCCTTCCCTTCCCTTCCCTTCCCCTTCCCCTTCCCCCTTCCCCCTTCCCCCTTCCCCCTTCCCCCTTCCCCCTTCCCCCTTCCCTTCCCTTCCCCTTCCCCTTCCCCTTCCCCCTTCCCCTTCCCCCTTCCCTTCCCTTCCTCTTCCCCCTTCCCCCCCCTTCCTCTTCCCCCTTCCCCCTTCCCTTCCTCTTCCCCTTCCCCCTTCCCTTCCCCCTTCCCTTCCTCCTTCCCTTCCTTTTCCCTTCCCCTTTCCCTTTGCTTGTCCTTTTCCCTTTCCCTTTCCCTTTCCCTTTCCCTTTCCCTTTCCCTTTCCCTTTCCCTTTCCCTTTCCCTTTCCCTTTCCTTTTCCCTTTCCCTTTCCTTTTCTTTCCTCTATTGTTTTTTCCTTTTTTGTCCAAAATTTCAAAGGCTAAATATTTCTCTGGCTTAATGCTAATCTGTGCTTGAGTACAGTAGAAGGAGCTGAGAAACAATACTGTAATTGAGAAAAAAATGTTAGCCCACTGCCTACTTACTGCTCAGGAATTCTGTACTGCTTGATAGAGTTGTGTTCAGTGATTTCTTTACCTGTAGCTTTGAGTATTCTTTTCCTATATTCCTACCCTTGAAAAATAAAATACATGAGTATATTAACCCCTAAAATGCTTTGGCATCCATGTGATATATTTCTTCACCACCCTTTGACAATAGGGTGTGAAGTTTGCTATTGGGGGTGAACATGGACATGAATCCAGAACATGAAGTAGCTGATACACTGTTTTCTTATACTTTCAGTGTAAAGCCTATGTATCTTAACTAAGAAATTTAACAGAATTTGAGGTGTGGTAGCCTGACTTGTTAGTTTAGAAGTGTGGACAAGGCAGCATGGTCAACATCTGGATGACCAGGGCATTGGCCACTGCTCATATACTCAGATTCACCGCCTGAGAAGTCTGATAGTTGCTGCAAAGCAGTTCTGGGCAGCAGTGTCGACACACAGTACTACTCATTTCTCAGGAGACAGTAAAACTCTGCAGTAAATAAAAAGTCATTCAGCATGCTATTTTGTAAACTGTTATAATGCTGTTATTGTCAGCAATGACTGACAATTGCTCCTTTATTTAAGCACAATAGCCATGGGGAAGCTGCAGGGACTTCTCGAGAGGATGGCAGTAAGGAACAGACAGTACCTCCTGTTTTCCCAATGGCTAATAGAAAAACAACTGTCTTTTTATAATCTTGCTTCATGGTTTGTCATGCAGCAGCGTGCAGCTGCTGTGCTGGCAGGCCTGTAACAGGCAGCGACACTGTGACGCCAGGATGTGGGATCTGTCCATTCTTTTTCTGTCTGTCTAGGTGTTCGCTCCCTGGTATTCCTAAAATGTTGGTGCGTTACTGAGGACCAGAGGCCAGCGCTAGATCTGTACAAGTTCTGCATGCTGAAGCATGCTCCCAATTTTGTAAAATTACATGGTTGTGATGGAGGGAAGTAATCATCATAAAAGTTACATATGTGCTACTCTTCTACTCAGAGTTTTCTTTCCCCTGCTCACTAGGTGATCTCCATGTTATCATCTACCTGCCGATCCTTTTCTCCTCACTGACTTCTCTGAACATGACAGATTTCTCCTTTTCCTATACTACATTAGAAGCATTTTTTCTTGCCTTACCTTGCCTTGCGTGCTTCAGCACTTTGCCTTTCTCTGTGCTTACTCTTTCTGCCTCATCTCAAATGGCCATAGGAATCTTCCTATGGGTGTCTAAATGGAGCCAGCTTTGATTATAGTGCCTACTTGGACACGTTTTATGTATAGACAATTCAGTTCAGGGGTTTAATCAGCTAACTGAATCCTATCCTTTCTTTTTCTTTGTGATGCCGATGAATGTGTGTTCACTTTAATTGCTTTCACATGGTATGTTGATAACTTTGGTTCAAGACATTGTCTAATCTAGATTCAAAGACTCATCTTTTCCACACCAGAAAGGTATATTCAGGTGCTCAGTAGCACACGGAGGTGTGTTGTTCAGATTGTCCTTGGGTCAGTGCCTCCATTTATAACTCCTGAGGTTCCTCAGCATGTTTTTCCAGCACCCAGTTGTTCTTTCTGTCTTTTTCACATGTTGCATTGAAAAGAGCAAGCAAAAGCCAGTGCCAGGTAAATTGAATCCTAAGAGAGATGAGTTGAAACCCATTTCAGACTACAGGGTATTGCTGATTGGCTTTGTGCTTCCATAAATGAAGTAGAATCCCATTTTAGTTTGTCTGGCAAATAAAAAATTTTTGATATAAAGATTTGAGAACCTGAAAGTGCTGATGACAGTGTCTACAATGTGGATGAGCGCTTTAGCTGCCATGACGGCAGTATGTTTGCTGCATAAGTAATAGACTTCTTGTGCCAGAATGGTGCGGTTGAGCATCCATGGAAATATTGAATAGAACAGACACAACCACAGCTGTTTTCATTATGCATAGCCAAAAATGGCTAAACAACAGAGGTGTGGAGGGGGGAGGTAGCGAAAGCTTTTAGTGAAGCAGAGGGAGTTGCCAGTTTGTATTCAGTATGGTGGAGCTGAAATAATAGCTGTTGCTTCACACTTCTATCATGACTTATCCTTACTTTATTTTGATTTATTAATTTTATTCCTTTAGCACATAGGAGCTGCATTGTGGGCAAGTACTACTGGGTATGAGGAGCTTTTTAGAGCAATTTTTGTCGATGTCCTGAACAAAACCACTTGTCTGTGTGTCTGGTGTGTGTATTGATCTTACAGACTGTCTCCTGCCAGGTGGGTAATAAATACTCAGCTGTGACAGTTCTGAAAGTCTAGCCGCTAGACCAGTCCCAGAACAGCCTCTGTTGTAATGATGGGGAAAGGATCAGAGAGCAAACAAGGACCATTTACCCTTTAAAAACACTTAAATAATTTATTTTGCATGCAAAAAGGCCATTAAGAAGGGAGCCTTCCACTTGCCACTGTTTACAGTACAAGCACTGGAGTTCTGCAGTCAGCAGATGGAGTCTCTATCCCAAACTATTACTACCAGGTTTGTTAATTTTCATTAATGGTGCACCTATATCCACTGTGCTTCCAGTACATTTTCTACTTTTCTACTGTTACTGCTTTAGTGGGAAGTGTTATCTTGCAGTGAAAGGAGAAGTGGTTTCCTCTTCTATTTATCATCTGTTTACAGGGTTTTGATTAAAAGTTTTAACCTGTTTCTCCAGCCACCTCATCTAGAAAAAGACCATCAATTTCTCAAAGCTTGTGAAAGACTTGGAGAAATGAATCTGAGGCATTCACTCTCCTGACAGGCTGCCAGAGCAGAACTTGCTCTCACGCTAGCATTTTTTCTGTACTTTATGTCATGTGCAAAACACGAGGATTTGTGCTGTGCTAATCCCTCTAATGAGAGCTTCTCCCAACCTCTATATAAACCCTGCTCAAAGCCGTGGCTGCTGGGCTGGCACCACAGAGCTAAAGCATCCATCTTTTGAACTGCATTCAAGACAATTTGAGACCAGGATTAAACAAACACCCAACACCAGCATCCTCAGCAGCAAGAGGGATTATCCCAGTTGGCTGGGGCATGGAGTCACGTCAAGGACAGATTGTCCCACAGCGGCAATTTCCCTGCTCCACTCACTCAGGTCCAGCAGACAGGCAGAACCTGCACCCAGCCGTAATGGGCACCCTGAGGTGGCTCTTCTGGGCTGTGGTGGGCTACCTGGGTTGCTGCTGTCTCCCCAGGGTTCAGGCACAGTTCCCCCGTGCCTGCATGACAGTGGATACCCTTCGCTCGAAGCGCTGCTGCCCAGCCTTGGGGACAGACCCAGGCAATATCTGTGGGTCCCTGCAGGGCCGGGGATGGTGTCAGGGCGTGCAGGCAGACACTCGGCCCTGGAGTGGGCCCTACACCCTTCGAAATGTGGATGATCGGGAACGGTGGCCCCTCAACTTCTTCAATCAGAGCTGTCAGTGCACAGGTGAGAGGGGTGCTGGGGTGAGGGGATGGGGATGGATGGGTCCACTAAAGATCCACTTTGGAGGTTTGGATGCTCCAAAGGCCAGAAACATCCCTGGTGGTGTAAGGCAACAAGAAGACTTCAAATATTATCCATTTCCTAAAAGTACTGTTGTGTTCATGATACTATCAGCTCTTTTTCAGAGCAGTGGAGTCTAAAAAGTGTTTTCTCTCATGCAAACTTTTGGGTTTTCCTCTTTGCCTCTGGAGCTGTCCCTGTAGCCATCCATCACCTTTCTCCACAGGGTTTTGGATGTTTCAGTGCTGCCCTTAAAACTCTGTCACTGCTAATCATGGTGTGGTGGATCACTTCCAATCTGATCAGATCTTATCATCGTTGATCAGAGATATATTCCTTTTGGCACAGAACTTGGCAGCATGATATATCCGTGTGCACTGAAAATGCCATGGTGTTTCTCAGGGTTGTTAACTAAGTCTTCAGCTCACTCAGTTTGTAAATCAGCTAAGAGGCCATCAGTCCTTTTCCTCTCTGTCTCCAGCTGCTCCCTCCCACCCATGACTTTGCTTGGGCTTCTGTCTTCATATGCTGGAGGTGAAACAATCAGGGATAAGTTCTACTTGAAGACTAACCTGGCCAAAATGACCAGCTTGCAATAAGACCAGTGCACTAGTACTGGCAGGAGAGGGGGAATAGCAAGGTGACATCAGGGCAGAATAAGACGACAGGACCCTTTCTCAGCAGCATCCCTGATTGAAGAAGGGTTAAAATGAACAGCAACTGCAACCTCAGCCCAGACTGCTTTGCAGGGCTGGTAGGAGATGGTACCAGTAGTTAGGCAAAAAGCACTTCTCAAGCACTGAAGTCACTTGCTAGACAGACGTCAAATACAGCTTAGGATGTCTTGTTGGGAACATGAAACTGTATGAATTTTCTAACATGGGAAGAATAGCTTGCTTTCCTTTAAGCTGATTCTTAGGACTAGCTGAACTGGTTTGTCTAAAATATGTCTTGGCTTTCGCTGTCAAAAAAGCCCAGATCAATCTGAGAAGGAAGCACTGCAGAAAATTTCTGCCGATGATGTTAAGTTTTGCAGCACTATTATCCAGTGAAAGCGGAGAGGTAGGGGCAGGTGACTTCCATGCTATGTAACACTATACATGGTGTTACTGAAGCTCTTCAAAATCATAAGAGACTTCAGAGTATAATTGGTTTTTATGTTGTCCTTTGACTAGATTTTAAATACTTGTGTGGAAGTACTTTTCCAGACAACTTACAAAAATTGAATAAATTTTTTTTTCATTTTAAGGGCTTACATAACTCCAAAACTGAAGACCGATATCACATACAAGCATAGACCATGAGTCAGAAGAGCACTGAAACACATGGGCATACACCAGTCCAAATGATTAGGGCATCAAAACCTAGGAGTAAGCCGTGTAGATGGACATGGTCTGCATAGGCAGACATTAATTTGCTTGTCCAGGTAAAGGTTAGCACTGGTCTTTGATATTTGCATGTCTGGGTCCCAAGTTATGTGACCAGAATGTATTGTCCTCTCATTCAGCCTTACTTCTGCTGAGCTGTCTGCTCTCCTTGGCTCTTGAAGTCCAGCTTCTCCCACTGTGTTTTTATTTCATTTGTATACTTCAGTCATTATTTCTCTAAATATGCCGGAGATAATGTGGACAGCATCCTTAAGGATGATTTGCAGAAAGGTTTCCTGGGCTCTACCCTTCTTGATGCTACAAGCAAAGGCATTCCTGGGTGAACACTGAGAAGTTCACAACTGCACAGGGTTTGAATTAGATCTGATGCTTTTACAATGGTGGCGATTGTGTGTCTGTGTCTATTAGTATTTTGTTGCACTTTTTTCACTCTGTTTTATACACTGGTTAGCTGCCTGCACATCAGAGTTTTAGATTGTGTGACATGTGGCCTTTATTAGGCATCTAGGGCTATGATGCCTGTGGTAGGTAACATAAATTAAATATCCACATTCAAAGGGACATGGAACAGTGTACATGTCGACTATTAAGGTATCTTACTTTCCAAATGAATGCTATGTGCAAACTGCCTATTTGAAATAGTTTCTGGCTAGTGCAAACTCCAACCTGTGCCAAGGCTCCTTCTGGCATTTTAACAATATAAACGGCCGTGTTCCAATGCCATCTTGGCACTGTTTAATTTATAGTTTAAACATGGTGTAAATGATAAGCTGTGGGAACTCCAGCTGCCATGTAGCTGATTGTATTTGCCTAGACACTGCCATTTAAATGTGTCACATAGCTGATGGTGGTGCGGTAGGAAACCTGGAGGAGTTGTGAGGATCAGGGGCCAGGATTTTCCAAAAGAAGGATTCTGGAGTTCTTGCAATAAACTAATCTGCTGGAAACTTACTAGCTAAGGATAAAAGGAACCCTGAAAATCTGGCTATTTGTTCAGTTCACTGAGGAAAATTGTCTTAATATCACGTCCATCCAGGCCTGGGTGCTGAATATGTCGGGGGGGGGGGAGAATATCCCTAACACAAACAGATATTGATGAGTATTTATTATGGGATCAGATTATTTTTACATTTGCTCTCAAATTAATGTAGATTTTCTAAGGAAAATGAAAAAAAACACATTTTCATTTCTAAGCTTTAGCAGATAATACGCACTAGTGACTCTTTAGCTGGGGACAAACATAACAATTAGATTAGTACAACAGAAAGATTCAGCTTCAATTCTCACTTTTTGTATAAAGAGCTGTAATCAAAATGATAATTGTAAGTCTGTTGTCAGGATGCTTCTTGTTGAATGTTTCATTCTGTGTTGGTGGCAGCAAAAATATAATCTGTAGAAAAAAGGAAGGGGTTATGGCATGAATGTAGCCAGGAGATAGAAAAGAGGGTTTAGTTCCTAATTTCAATTTTGAATCCATTGTATGTGTTCTACAGTTGATTTGGGTGTACACAGTATTAATTCAATTTATATAAATTCTTAAAGTTCAATGACCTTATGACAGTTCCTGATAGCGTGCAGTACTGTGTGAAGGGCAATTTGTTTTTCAATAAGGTGTGTTGAAATAGACCAAATGTTGGATTTAGTGGTCTAACCCTGAATATTGACACTTGTAGGTAGTTACACAGCAAAGCAGTATTTTGGTGGGATAGTTAAATTTAGTTTAGAAGAATACTGTTTTAGAAGATTTAGGAACTAAGTGCTATTTTGAGTTCTAAAGGAAAAAATTATGGTAATGGGATACAGATCTGCCATAACATTTTAATACTCAGTACAGAAGGTTATTGTGAAAAAGTCACTGCAGTCAGTCATGTGGTGGCTAGTACAGATTGTGACAGTGATTAACAATGATGTAGTTTGAATTCACTGAAGAGTTAAACATAATTCATTTTTTTCCCAGCCACCATTTAAGGTTGACATGTGGACATGTGTTGAACATGACTCTAATTCTTTTTCCATAGAAGTTGTTTGATAAAAAAATATTTAAATCTTTTCACATTCCTGTTCAATGTATAATCAAGCTTAAGTTCTACTGTTTAGCTGTAAGCAAATTGCCAGGTAAGCCACGTATCTGATATGATGGGTCTCCCATTAGTTAGAATGAGTTTTCAAAGTAGTTACAAAATATGCTTCATTTACTTATTGTAGGGCAATGTGGCTGCAGAATAATAGTAAATTGCAACCATACCTTGATGACCCTGCTAGGTACAGATCTTCCACATTCTATAGCCTAACAGTATGTTGAGATGAAGAGCTAGAAGAAAAGAGCTATTTGTCTTGCATGATAGCAATCCTGATTCTACATTTGGGATACTGCAGTATGCTGGTCTTTCAAATCTAATGTAACTCCTGTTTTAATGGAAGTCTGAAAACGGTCCTTTCTCCCCATCTGATAAATGGTGTGTATTATGCTGGTCTTTGTGAATTGAAGAGGCATGGCAGCTGTTCTAATTTCATCTTGGTACAAAAAAACAAGGCAGAAGATGATGAGTGTTAGATGGATTCCTTTTTACTGAAGAAAAGACACCAAATTGATGGGGTTATTTAGTTGTGTTACGCTCAGTGTCTGAAGGCCAACCACATGCTATGACTGCTCAGAGGTAGGCAAATCCCTGTGGGTCAGGCAATCATTGGGATGGAGGAGCAGCTACAGTGGTATGTGATACCTGGTGTTAGCATGCACCAGTGATATATGTTAACGCATACCAAGTGTTGTGTCATAAGAAGTGTCTTTTTCTCAATGTCATGCCCATGGACTGACCCACTAGGGGAAGCTGCGTGGCCATAGTGCCTACAGAAACAGCCAGATTCACCCAACTTGACTGGGAAAGAGCATTATTAATGATGGTAAGATTAGACACAGAAGAAAGTTCCCAAGGCATGTGATCCCATCTCCAGACAAAAGGGTTAGGGGGGAAGACACCCCAGATGACTCTTATTACCCAGGGGCGGCATGATGGTAATTTCTGAAAGCAGTGGAAAAGGCAGGGAGCATTTGTATCCCATCTGTGACATGGTTTCCTGCCTCTGTGCCAAAATGACCTCTCACATCATATTCTCTAGAAACCACCAGAGGTGAAAATTATCTCTGCTGTTGGCATAGCCCAAGGGAAGGTAGTACACTGAATTGCCTCTTGTTAGTCAGTGAAGGAAAAAAAGTGTTAAGGCATGAATCCTTGGAGGTTCCTAAGGTCCCTGTATTGAAAAAAAAGATCTTGAAAGGGTCTCACTGTGTTCCTGAAAATGTCTACTGTGTGTTATATCGTGATAACATGAGATTGCTTTTCCTGCTTTCCTAGAGCTGTATAGTTGGAGTCCACCATCACCAGTGCAACAGAAATTGAAGTTAAGTTGTAAGAGACTGGGACATAACAATTCATAGTGCTATCATCTGGGAAGTCCACAAGGCAGTAAATGGACTTTCTGAAAGCAGCAATGCATCATTTCCAGACCAGTGGCCTAGTAGAATGCTTGAGAAACAACGGCTGAAAAAGTGGTTTGGGTGAGACATAAAATACCTGGGTCTGGGTACTGCAGTCATTCCTGTTTGCAGTGTGGGAAATCCCAGACCTCCATCAGCTCCTCACCATTTCATAATGACAGTCCTGTGATGCATGGAGTCTGCTGAAAAAAAATGACAAAAAGCAACTTTCTATTTCATGAAGTGTTGCTGTTGTGTGCATTTCTGTCAAGAGAACATTGCCAAATAGATCTGCAGATGATACAAAAATGTTCCACACAACCAGCAGAACTTCACTTGGAAATTGTCTCCTGTTTGCCAGTGTCTTCCTCACTGCAGTCCTCCTTATTCAGTAAAAGCTGATCTCCCACTGAAAAGTGTCAGGGGGAGAACTGGGTGAAGGACCACTTGGCTTACTTCATAGATTAGGTGGTTAAGCTGGTTAATTCTGCAGAGCATCAATTGAATTTAATTAGCACCTGTCCAAAGGAAACAGGTGAGGACTCATTGGTCTACCTGGCTCCAGATCCCATACAAGTGGATATAAGCTTTTTCCCCATGAAGATAACTCATAACTTCAGGCTTTTGCAAATTCCTATTCATAGCCTCAGGAAGGAGCATAAAATATACCTAAAATATGGGTATTGTCTGATAAAATGAGCATGGGTATCAAGAGCTGGATGAATTTACAGGGCTCTCATTGTGAAAGGAATAGGCACCATCAGAGCCTCAGCAAGTGAGTGGTGGAGTCTTGTTCTGGTACCAAGACCAGACAGGAGAAACGTGGTCCTGCCCTAACTTTGGTTCTGTTAGTGCTATGTTTCAGTGTGATGCTTATCCAACACTGTGAATAGATGGGTCATTCGAATTAACGGAAGTGTGATCACCAGTCTTAAAAAAAGGTTGCTGGCAGATCTTTTCATGGTTAATTTCTGCTTTGGCCCCTTCTCTTAAAAAGAATTGAATTCCCCCCTTTGGTCATGAGGGGAAAACAGCTGCTTTCCAGATGTTCATGGTCCAGGTACTGAAACTTGCACAATACACGTAGCATAATTGAGGCAGTGTTTCAAGATATTCCTGATATTTGTCATCTGGTCAGTCCAGGCTGGAGTATGTGATGGGCCCTAATGGCTAGGCTGAGTTGTCAAGAGTGAGCAAGTATCCAGATAGTGGAATACACCAAATTCACAACAATTGTGCTCTTCTGTTGGGATTCTCAGGATACTGTGATAAAATCAACTTTCCATGTTCCCTATCTTAATCTCTGCCCTCATCATAGTAATGTATGCTATCTTATTTCTTTTGCAAAACTATACACTGCTTGCTTTTTCTGGCATGTCTTCATCCCCCTAAACAAATGCAGGCCCCTGGCTTTGGGTGACTTCTGTTCTAACTGGTGTGGCAGCTAAGCCCAGATGCTCCTACCTGTAACAGGACAAAATATAAGCCACACACCTGGAAGCTGTCCCCATGGAATGTCATTGGGCTATGCACAGTCCAAAACCTAGCTGAAGTCTTCACCTTTGTGATCTCTAACCTTAGCAGTGGTCCTAAGCTTTATGATAGCATGTAAACCTATAGTTGTCAGAGCTTCTGAAGTAAACATAAGGTCTCCATACCTACAGTTAAAAGGGCCCATATCCTCTTGGTAAGTCTCACAGGAGTGTGTCACAAATGTTTAGAGCTCAGCAGTCCTTATCATAGAGCTAGCCATAAGCTACAGAGCCTTCTTGGTAACAATCCTTGCAGCCTGGGGGTCTTTGGATCTGGTAATAAGCCCTGCAGTCTATGACAATCTGAAATCTTACTTTAGTGTTAAGTGTTGCTCTGCTCATAGACTCAACCCTACAGCTGAGGGACATCTGCCTATTGAGGAACACTTCGTAGACCAATACCTCATCTCTGTGTTAGCCCAAAGCCTGTCCTAGCCTAGCACTGCCGATATGCATGGGGAGCAATTAGATTTTGCGGCATTTTGGAAGATGATGCTATGGTTGTTGTGGAGTGAGTGTGTACGTGGGGTTGGAGGGAGGCTGGGATTAGGGAATTTCGGTGTAGACTTTGGAGAATTGAGTGGAAGTCCCAGAGGACCCTTGGCTGCTCTTCTGCTCCCTCTTTCCTCTGGCAGCAATGCCCACTGTCCTACACCAGTGCTATGCCAGCAGCCTGCTTGTGTGCAGCAGGAGGCAGATGTCTGCTGCAGGAGCAGTTGGTTGGTTGCTCCCCATCTCTCCTGACAGGAAAAGGCAAAGCAAAGACAAAGGCAGCAGCAGCGCCAGAAGGGCCTTTCTGCTGCTGCTGGCAGTCTGCTGTGGTGGATGATAGGCCATGCTTGAAGAAAGCTCTGCTTTCCTGAGCTCTTTCAGAGTCTCAGCTAATAGCCTAGAGCGGACCCAACTACTTGCCTTAGGAATGATGCCAGTGGGGAATGATGGTACTGCAGTGTTTCACAGCCTCTTATTGCAGCACCATTTAATAATGCTAAAAGCATGACCTGCAGCACCCCTGGTGCTCATCCTGGATCGTATCAGGTCTCAGATACACTGTTAACAGGCATCAGTTTTTCCAAAGTTTTGTTCTTAAGAGAACTGTTTTGTTTGGGATATTTTTTTTTTTCTGTGCTAAGGATCCATGTGAACTGACCCTTTTTTGGCTTTGATCCTGGAAGCCTGGGAGTACTTGAGAGCTAGTCAAGCAAAGCACTTCACTTAACCTGAAGTGCTCAGCCCTCGGTTCGCTGAGACTCTTCTCACGCCTGAGGGCTTCATGGAGCTCTGAGGCATCTTGGAGCATCAAGCCCATTATCTGAGCCCGACTGGCTCAGTGGGATTCTTGGCCCTGCTGTGTCTCTGGGAAACAAGCCATCCTTCTGGTTAGGCAACTGACAAAGCTGCCAGTGTGCTCAGCTGCTGTCCCTTCCAGGAACTGGCATCTCTGGCAGAAAAGAGTACTAATTCATAATTTTTCTGCATTCACTGTTAGTTTTCCCTGATTCACAATGTCATGACTTCTCTTTCTCTCCTGATTCAGGAAACTTTGCTGGCTATAACTGTGGTGACTGTAAGTTCGGCTGGAGCGGCCCCGAATGCAACATGAAGAAGCCAACAGTTGTCAGGAAGGATGTCCACTCTCTGACGCCAGAGGAGAGAGATCAGTTCTTCAGTGCTCTAGACCGTGCAAAGACAACCATTCACCCAGACTATGTAATTGCAACTCAGCACTGGAGAAGCCTGCTTGGTCCCACGGGAGAGGAACCACAAATTGCCAACTGTAGTATTTATAACTACTTTGTTTGGCTTCATTACTATTCAGTCAGAGATACACTATTAGGTTAGTGGTTTTCTTATCCAATGGGCTCTGCAGGTAAAGGGAAGGGTGAAAAGTATCATTGCTGAACAAAGACAACTATGCTTAACTACAGCTGTGCTACTTCCCTGAGCAGTGAGTCGCAGGAGGGGCAGATCTGAGGAGTGAAATAGTTGATGATGAGAAGTTGGTGGTCATCCACAGTTCGGGGAGGTGTGCTTCAGACCTGCTGTGCTCTGGCTCCTCACCCCATGGCTGCTGGAGTACACCAGCCACACTCACGGTGCATCTTCTGTCTGACAGAGGAGTGGTTCACAGGCCCCATTGCTGGGTGAACTGAAGTGTGGTCAGACAGTGACTGACTTCAAAAAGGCATTCTTACTTCATAGGACAAGGTAAATGCAGGAGCAGAAGGAAAGGGCTCTGCAGTGAAGGCAGAGAACATGCAGACATGTTTGGGACCAGAGTACTACTGCTTTCTGTAGCCATCAGCAAGTGTCTAAGGATGGGATTTGCCTGACCAACCACAGCTAGCTTTTAAAACCAAACCAGGTCAGAGGTCTGGGTCTCTAACACTATGATTTCTCCCAGATATGAATTCCAGTCCTCATAGCTTTTCTAGGCAGAAGTACCTATGCTAAGCCCATTTTGCAAAGACTAGCTCTCACTGGAGGCAGCACTAGTATGACCTTTCTACCTGCCAGTCCTATGTGCAAGCTGAACAACCCATATCTACCTCCTTGCTAGAGGGTATCTGCTACTCTGCAGTGGGTTTTCTTCAGTGCATCCTTCTGACACTGTTCTATTTTGCAGGGCTGAAAGAAGCATTCTCTAGCCTAGCAAGAGCAAAGGTCCTTCAGGGACAGCACAGAAATGTGGAAAGGGAAAGAGGCAACTTCTAGTACTGCTGCAGTGATAAATAAATTCATATGTGGATTGAAGCTTGCTGCAGTAATAAATCCATATGTGGTTTGAAGCCTCCAGCCTTTGAGTGCCTTAATTCTCATGTGTAATAACAAGAACACAATACAAGATATAATAAGTACAATTTAAAGAAAATTGGCAAAGAACATTGAATTACTGTTGGCAGGTTATGGAAAATGCTGAGGTTCTCTATTGATACATTGTGTAGGTCCTGCGGCTGATCAAGAGAATGAGATAATGCAGTACATATTAGCAAGGAGCTCAGATTTCAGACAATAAAAATGTTTCTTAAAAGCAAAATCCATTAAACAGATAAGAAATCTTCACAATGTCCAACTTTAAGGGGAGTGCGAAGTTTTGAGAAGCATTGAAGTGAATAGCCACAGTTTTTTTCACTTGTCCCAGGTAAGTGTTCTAGCTTGTGATGTGCATGCTCTGTCCAAAGGTGCAGAGCTGCAGGTTTTTATTTAACTCCACTCCAGGCAATAGCAGAATGTGCTGTCTTTCTCTCAAGCCTCATTTGGTGCCTAAGTGCTTATTTTATCTTCCCTTTGTAGGACCTGGCCACCCGTTCACAGGTATTGATTTCTCCCACCAAGGACCTGCCTTTGTTACTTGGCATAGGTACCATTTGCTATTGCTGGAGAGAGACCTACAGGTTAGCTGAACAGTCTTCCTGCTCCTCATTCAGATTCTATCTATCTTTTACTATGCGACTTTGTTGAGTCAGACAAGGGTAACCTATTTCCTAGGATAGCTTCTTACCTAAACCCAGGAGTGTTTGCTCACTGATCCTTTCTTGTTTAAAGTGAAATTAGTGCTTTCCAGGTACTGATCAGTTTCTCACTGTGAACAATGATGTGAAGGTTATCATGGAGATTTTTATTTCATCTCCACAACAGAGGACAGAAGCTGTGAATTAACACTATTTTTTAACAAAATCAAAGCAACACATACACGTAAACCATGGCAACAGGTATCGTCTGGTGATGCTGAAGATACCATCCTAATGAAAGCAACTCTAAATATTATGCAAATCTAAATATTATGCAAATCTAAGTATTATGCAAATCTAAATAGCAACCTCTTTAAATGTGCCAATGTGTACATTTAATGCATACATATATTTAGCAATGCATTTTTAAAAGAAATATATGCTAATGCTGCCGACAGTCAGTTGCCGAAGCATTGACTCATTTCCAGTTGCATTACTTCTACATTGGCAACGTTACTGTATTCCAGCCTTGCAGTTCTCTAATGAAAATGGTTGATATCAAAATATCTTCAAGATCTCACTTGTGTGAAATTGTAGCTAACAAGCAAGCACAAGCAAATGCACTGTATTCCTCTATTAATACAAGTTCAGATTCTTGCCTAGGGCTAGGCTTTCCAGAGCGAAAGCAAACCACATGCACAATTTTACCCATTACCCACTTACATCACTCAGAAAGCCTCTTTGTTGCTTACGGCTCAATTCAGGCTGTTCCTGTTCTCCTGCATGGTCTCTGAGTTGGCAGAAAGCTTAACATGGCCAAAAGAAGTGCAGTCCAACAGTATAGAAACTAGTACAATGTATTTGCTACGACCGACTTAATGCCCCAATCTCTTGAAAGGAGTTGAAGCAACACTGAAATGCACGTAGCTGAAACACAGAACAAAAAGTAGACTATCCAGTGAAATATGCAATGAATACCCAATAAAAAAATCTTGCAGGAGTCCATTTCTTCCTCTTTCCTTTGAAGGTGATTCTCTCTAACATGTTTCTGTCCATTGCAGCGACTGATAGGCAACGATTCCTTTGCGCTGCCCTACTGGAACTTTGCCACGGGTAGAAATGAGTGCGACATCTGCACGGACCAGCTCTTCGGGGCACCACAGCCAGGTGACCTGGGACTGATCAGCCTGAACTCCAGGTTCTCCCAGTGGCAAATAGTTTGTAACAGGTATGAGAATATCCAAGGCAAGCTTGCATACTGACCAAACATTGCTTTAATTCGGTACTGACAGCATGGGCTCCCCTCTCAGTGGGTGAGAGGCAGGAAAAAAGCCAAGTCATCTTTTTTAAAACTGGGTATCATGGTCAGTGTGTGCATAGATAGTGCTGTGTAAATTCTCTCCCTGGTATTATGGAAGTATATTTTTTAAAGATGACTCTTTTGATACAGGATTTTAGTCAGTTCAGCCATTTTGAGGATGCCAAAAGTGCAGAGTTTGCACATCGGCAAGTATCTTTTAAAAGAAGAAATGCCTGCATTTTGATTCTCCCTAACCCAACTGATTCTGACAGCAGAAACAGAAAACTGTTTTGGCATATTGGAAGCTAGAGATAGGCTGAAAAATCTGTTCCATTGTATTGGGTGAGACCCTGAAATACTTAGTGCGGCTTGGTGACTGACTTCAAAGTGCCTGAGATTTCACATGGAAAACAACACAGGGGCAACCAGGAACTTTCTGCCAGCTCTCTGTAGGCATACACTGATCTGGGTGAGAGTAGGGCTTTGACAGGTTATTCACATGCAGGACTGTGGTGCTTATGACATACGATGCTGCCTGTTACAATACCCATATAACATTCTCCTTTCAGAGCAGGAATAGTGTGCAATCAGTCAGATGGAGGTACCAAGAGCTTAGGGCTTTTCAAAAGAGTCTCTTTCTCTGGGTACCTAAAGAGCTACTTGAAATTCTAGCTTTAGGCACTACTTGGCTTTAAATCTCACCTCTACTTTTTCTCTAAGATAAATAGGGCTTTGTTTTTTCTGAAAACTGAAGTGACTAAACTTTTGCCTTGACAAGGTCAAACAAAGAAGAGGTTTTGTTTACTTCAGGAGTTTCCAAAAATGCAGTTTCATCTCACACTGAATAGCACAGAATTTTTTCACAAGTGTTACACTGTTTTTCTCCTCCTTCTTTCCTCTTTCTCTCCCTGGTATAAAGGACTTGCTCACCATCAGCTACTGGGCAACCCTTGCAAAAGCAGGTTGTCCTCCAGACCCTGAAAAAGAGTATGGAAAGCATTGCAGTTGCTTTTCTTCTAGAGGAGATGAGGGATGGAAAGTGAAGTCCCATTTTCTGTTATTCCTTGCATTTTCTCAGCCCACCCTGCAGCTCCACAGTGGGATTTCCCTCTTTTTTGAGTTAAAAAATTAGTCTTTACTCGGGACTTAAAGTTTGTCAGTTCAGAATTCAAAAGAATGTTTTCTATTGTTTGTCAAAAGCTGTTCTTCCAAAGCCCTTGAGAGAGAAGGTGTGAAGGGAGTTGTGCTTGCTTTTCTGAAGCATCCTCTCTCTGTGGACAATGAACCTGGTAACTCTTGTCCAAATGACTGATGGTCCACAGAGGATGCAGAGCCACAGTAAAGTATGGCACAGTGGCAGTTCTGCAATGAGTTTATCTCCCAGGACACAAGAGGTAGACTGAGGTACCCCAGGAGGTGTCAGTCCCTGACCCCTGCTCTCTCACACGTATAGCCAAGGCCTTGTTCTAAAAGCCTTGGTCTAAAAGCCAACAAGTCCTCACCTTATGCTGACTTGTGTTTCTGTTTCACCCTCAGCTTGGATGACTACAACCGCCTGGTCACGCTGTGCAATGGGAGTGATGAAGGGCCGCTGCGGCGGAGGCCGCCTGGGAGCTCCAGCAAGCAGCTACCCACTGCAGAGGATGTCAGGAGGTGCCTTTCCCTGCAGGATTTTGACAGCCCCCCCTTTTTCCGCAATTCCAGTTTCAGTTTCAGGTTTGTTCTTCAGCTTCTCCAGAGCTGGGTGGGTCACAGGTTTTCTTTATGTGAGCATCTCTCAGCAAAATATGGTTACTGGATGCTGCTTTTACCTATCTGCAGGAATGCACTAGAGGGCTTCGATAAACCAAGTGGAGCCCTTAACTCACCAATGCTGAGCCTTCATAATTTGGTTCACTCTTTCCTGAATGGGACCAGTGCTCTCCCTCACGCAGCTGCCAATGATCCCATCTTTGTGGTATGTCTTTTTTCCCCAGTGTGAGTGGCATTGGCTGTGGCTGAAAGGCACCTATCTCACCAGAGATTTGCAGAGCAGAAATCAAGTGAATTCCAAAAAATAAGTCTTTTAAGTAGAAAAGAAAAATTTTGTATCTTTTCTTGAACACTGCTAAGCCTGCACAATGGTCAAATACGGAGGGATTTGCAAAATATAAAATAAGTTTCTAGGGAGAAAAGCTGCTATTCCAAGTTACGTTGCCCCCAGTCCTTTCATCAGGTGGTATCTAAATTTAATGGGTTATACCAGACAATTTTACAGCAACAAGGTAAACTGAAAGTGGGGCTTGTTAATTTAGAGCAGTAGACTGAGCAGTTTGCTCCTTTGTTTCGAATTTCACAGGCTAAAAAGAAGCACATCTGATCTCAGGGGCTCTTGGGAAATAGAAATAATGTGGTTTCACTGGTGCTCTGGTACAGTGCTGCACTGCAATGAACAGCACAAACACCACTGTGTGAATAAAATGCCAACAGTTGACTCTGCTTGCACATCTTTGTCTTCTAATAAATTTATGCTAATTGATTTTCTTCTTTGTTAAACCATAGTGATTACATAGATAAATTCTTGTGCAATGATTTTTTTCTTACCTTTAAGTTTTCAGTCTTTTATTGGAGAAATTAGTCCAAATACTTATGTATTGTTCTTCAGCTTATTTCCTTAATAATTCTTGAATTCCTACATTAATTTCTTTCTTACACAATGAAATCTTCATTTCACAATGCTCTAATGTTATGTGCAAGTTTATTTTCTATGGATATTTACTAAGTTTTTTCCAAGGCTGTAATAAAAAACCCGTGAGTACCTCATAAATTAATTTGAATTGCCCCAGACATCTGTTACAGTTGCCAGAAACAACTTTCCTGTATTTTAGTGCTTTATGGACTTATAAACTCACTGGAAAAACCTGATCTAATTCACGAGTGCTGTGGAGCTGGTGGCGCACTTTAAAATGAACATGAAGGAGTCAAATTTCATGCAATTTTCCATATCTGCTCAGAGACGAGAGAGGTTAAAATATGTTTGAGAGATATATTCACTTGAATGAGGTCAGAGGGCCCTCAGCAGAGAGGATGGGCCTGCCTGTTCAATAGCCAGCTGATATTAAGCCATCTGGATGAAGAGCTTATTATGAAAAAGCAGCAATAAGGATGTATACTGCCAAATGTCCTATGTAGAGCAATTTACTTGATTCCCATGAGCTTTCCTGGTTTCTTGCTCTGTAAAACCCACCTAAATTAGATTGCTCTCTTCTCTCTCTTTCAAAAGCTGCTGCCACGTTAGGTGAGAGTGTTTTAAATGCTGCCAAGTTCTGAAAGAGCTTAATAAATGTGCTTGCCCATGACTGGCTTTGCAGGTTCTTCACTCCTTTACTGATGCCATCTTTGACGAGTGGATGAAACGGTTTAACCCCCCTGACAATGCCTGGCCTGAGCAGCTGGCCCCCATCGGTCACAACAGACTCTACAACATGGTCCCTTTTTTCCCTCCTGTGACCAACAATGAGCTCTTCCAAACTGCGGAGCAGCTTGGCTACACCTATGCCATTGACCTGCCAGGTATGTTGCAGAGGGGTGCAGGCTGTTCCAAGCGATGAGACTGCTCATGTTTTCAGTGACACAGGCATATGGAAAATAAGGCACCTTTCACAATAGGCATGGGTCTGTTCACATTGTTGCTAGCAAGCACACACTGGTAGTTGCAACTCACCATGTAAGCTGTGGAAAGTACGAGTCTGCATGTACTTAGTTTACTCTTCTGCAAAATGCATCAACTTCAACTGCTCCATTCTTGACAATAACGATTCTTTGGGGCTGAAGGAGCCTTTGATTTTGGCTCCCATTGCCAGCACTGTTTATACCTGTTACAGGGTCCTTTAACCCGTCAAGAGGTCAGGCACTCTGCCAGGGAGCCTGTCTGGCTAATGCCAGTCATTTTAGAAAATTCTTGTTTTGAACAGGGCCCTGAATAATAATGTGCTGGAAATCTTATTAGAGATGAACTCCGTTGATCTTTAGATACCCTGGGGAGATGTACCTGGGTGTTTTATGTTATAAACCCCTAATTTTAATGCTTTTCCATGTCTGTAAGTGTGATGTGCCTTAGGGTTTGTCTGTTAATTTGAAATTACCTTTGACACAAATCAGCTAAATATAAAAAGCAAGAAAGCAAAGTATTTATACACAAAATCCAAATTTTGCAACACAAGTTGCAGTTACTTAACTTGCAGTTACAAGTGTAACAGATGCATGAAAATCAAGCTTCAGCTGCTTTGCCAAAGATTAAATTGGAACAGTTACTTTCTTCACCTCTGTATTCCTTTGGGAGGCAGTAGGTGCTTATCTAACCTATGTGGCCAGGAATTTCTTCTAAATGCTTACCATGCATCTGTGATTTTAATCTGTGGAGACTGTTTAAAGGTCTATAGACTGCAAAAGATTGAAAACCTTGTCCTCAGGCTGCATTCACACGGGACAGCCCTGACTTAGGGAGGTTTGCTAGCTGCTTCTGCAGTGCTTTTCTCAGAGGTGTCTCCAGAATTTTTGCTAAAAATTAAAACTTCCCCTTTTATGAAATTTAATTTTTCTTCCTTTTGGAATACTGTCCCACCTCCTGCTTTGGAAATGCTACTGCCCCTTGAGCATGAGGTATGCAGAGGGGAACAAAGATATCTTGTGATTCTGCGGCTATTCTACTCCCACCTAAACAGTTAGCTCTCTGTGAAGCTGTGTATCTATCCCTGTCTGCATTGTCTGTGTTCAGGCAAAGTTTTCACATCCAAGCCTTTCCCTTTTATCTAGATATATGGGTTGCTAATTCTACTTCATGTAACCACATTAGAAATAAATATACCCTGCTGGCTTTTACTTGAAAATGGTAAAGTGGTAAACGATTTTGGGACCTCATTGAATTTGGGCATGATTGCCTTGACTCTTGTTGACAGAGACTGCAGATTGGGGCACACAACTTTTAGATTTTACAGATCAGTGTGATATCTCCCTGAGCCATGTCTCCTTAAACCTGCATGTCTTCTTAACTTCCGAATACCTCAAGTCCTTTGGGGAGTTTTTTTGTGACTATTTAGGCAAATGTAATTATTGCCATCTCATGATATGTATTATTTTTCAGAGCAGGAGAGCAGACAATTCTTGCTTCTGAAAGCATGAAAGAAAACTCAAAATTCAGCCAAGTGGAGCAGTATTATTTTAAGAATGGACAATATTATCTTAGAAGATAGTGGTTCCTCAGAAGTGGTTCAAATCAGACAATAAAATCTGGAGTTGGTCTGCAGAATGTCGCTAATTAGTGCTTTCAGTTAAAAGTTTGACAATAGGCTGCTTTGTGGTCTTAGGAAAATTTGAGGGTTTTCTGTTGACTCAAATTGCTTGGAAACAGCTAGGCTGAAATGTCATTATAGAAAAAAATTGCTTAAATCATTCATAACTTTGGACAAATTAGATAAGAGAATGGTCTTTTGGTCTTGTCACTGTTAATCTTTCCCATTCTCAAGACTTCAATTTGTATGAGAGGTTGAAATTTAAATTCAGCTGTAGACTTTTCTGGCAGGAAACATCTCTGGCTCTGTTATGTGTGTCAGTTACACGGTACATTACCAGCTTCCCCTGTGGTCAGTGGGTCACTAAGCTACACAAGCAATCATAATTACCAGGCTGTGGGACATGGTTTTTCTTCCATGTGATTTGAAAAATGAAATTATCGGCTGTCCTCACTTCAGACTTTTCATATTTCCAGGTTCCTTTGAAGAAACTCAAGTGTGGGCTGTCACGGTTGGATCCACAATTGGAGGAGCACTTATAGCTCTGGCCATGCTTGTTCTGTTGCTTGTACTTTTCCAGCACCGAAGGCAGAGAAGAGGTTTTGAACCACTGATGAATGTGAGCTTCAGCCCCAAAAAGTACATGGAAGAGGCCTAGAGCCCTTGCTCGGTTTCTCTGCTTATTCTTGTAGAAACTGACCTTGATTGCCTCATTGAGAGTTTATCACACACTCCTTTGGCAGCTGACTACATTGTTCTCATTCAGGTTTTCTTGTTATCTTGTGAACTGTAATAAATGAAGTGTCTGGTTGAAAGACCCAAGACAGGACAGACTTTTCTCATTAGCATACGTTATCTGGACTGTGTGACACTTGTAAGTCATCCTCTATAGATTTAGATCAAGACAGGTAAGAATACAAATAGAAGAAAACCAACTTGAATAACCAAGATAATTTTTCACCTCAATGTGTTTTTGATTTCATTTAGCAGCTCTAAGGTGTGCTTAAAATTATGAATTCTACATATATATTTGAATAACATATTATTTTACAATTATCAATAAATATGCTGAATAACATAATCTTTTTTTAAGGTTCAGAATGTTTCGTGATGTTTGACAAAATACAATAAGAACCCCCTGGTCACAGTTTATTTCAGAACCATGATCAATTCTGTGTGTTATCCCCAATCAGGGTGATGTTAGACGTAGACAAACCTCCAATATTTGTAAAATTTTAGAGCAGAAGCTCTCTGTCAGCTAGGTATACACTTGTGTTTTACCCCTAATGTTAAGGACCTCTGACAGAGTTGAAAATGTTGCTCATCCTTCTCTATTTTGGCTCTGCTGCACTGTTCATTAATCTAGACTTAAATTTCCCAAGTCCAGAATCCAGGGCTCAAGGTAACAAGACTAAGATACACATTACCCAGTCTTCTGGTAGGGAATCAGGTTTGGCTATGGCACTCCCTAGACCCCATCATAAACATTCTTTTATATATTCCCTGTATATTCCTTTATTTAGCCATAGATTTGGACCACATTTAGGTAGCTTTCCTATGTTACCTTGAGACAGGGTTTTTACACAGCAGATGAAGTCCTGAAGAGATTGTGTCAGCTTTGGTGCTTAATATGTTACGTTAAAGGAGTCTCAGATTTTGCATTTTGTTAGGTCCTGAGTCTTATAAGAAATCTGCTTTTGTAGCCTTGAATAAAAATTCCAGTTAGTCATAATTTTGTGACATTTTTTTCTAGGCCTGCTCAATACTAGTGGTGTGGACTAGAAAGATCTCAATAAGTCTTCATTTAGCTTTGGATATCTGTAACTCACAAAACTTACCTCTAAAATGCAGACTTTTTTGGGCAAAGAAAATTTCTGATTTGCTCACCACATGCTCAGATCTCCCTTGCTGCATCAAGTGGACAATGATCTGTTGCTATTTCTGCTCTTTTGTAATGCCTTTTGGGGATCCCAGCATACTTGTTCCTGGCTTATGCCCAAGATGTCAATGGTTCAGCACTTTCTGTACAGCTGCTCAGCCCAGTGCTGAGCTCCCAATCCAGGCTGCCTTTTGGGTGGTTTTGACATGTAGGGACCAGTGTTACATGGTGCTAAGGACATCAGAGGAGGTCGCCAGGGACCTGGCTTGGGCATATGTCATATTGGTTAGACCATGATCAGTTTCAGTCTGTAGCTAGGTCTGAGGTTCTCCACATGCCCTTCTCAAGGAGATGTCAGACACTTTCCAGCATGTCGTGGTTTAAACCCAGTCAGGTAACTTGTTCACTCACTCCCAGTGAGTGGTGCCGAGCTGACAACAATCGAGGTCCGTCCCCCCCCCGCCAGGGTTCTCCCCTTCCCCGCTCCCGGAGGAACGGGGAGGAGGATCGAGAGAGTGCAACTCCTACGGGTTGAGACAAGAACAGTCCAGCAACAAATCACCACCGCTACTATCAGCTAAAACAATGATAAGGGAAAATAACAAGGGAAGAGAATAAGATACCCCTGGCCAAGAAACGAGTCCCACCCGGAAGCCCCTGTCCTTCCGGGTAACTCCCAGTTACCCCCCACCCCAGGCATGACGTGCTGTGGTATGGAATACCTCCCCGGCTAGCCCGGGTCAGGCGCCCCATCTCTGCTTCCTCACAGTTTCCCCTCCTCCCTGGCAGAGCATGAGCCTCACAAAGTCCTTGGTCAGGGTAAACATCACTTAGCAACAACCGAAAACATCGGCTTCACCAACACTGTTCCCAGGCTGGAAGTCAAAACACAGCACTGCACCAGCTAACACAAATGAAAAACATGACTGCTACTGCTGAACCCAGGACACAGCACTAAAAGACTGTGAGTCTTCACAGAGAATCATAGGATGGTTTGTGTTGGAAAGGACCTTTGAAGGTCATATGATCCAACTGCCCTGCAATGAGCAGGGACACCTTCCACTAGATCAGGTTGCTCAGAGCCCCATCCAGTCTGACCTTGAATGTTTCCAGGGATGGGGTTCATCTACCACCTATTTGGCCAACCTGTGCCAGTGTTTCACCACCCACATTGTAGAAAAAAATCTTCCCCATATCTAGCATGAATCTCCCCTCTTTCAGTTTAAAGCCATTACCCCTTGTCCTATTGCAACAGGCCCTGATAAAAAGTTTGTCCCCATCTTTCTTATAAGCCCTCTTTAAGTATGGAAAAGCCACAAACAGGTCTCTCTGAAGCCTTTTCTCCAGTCAGAGCAAGCCAAAACGTGCACCAGTTAATGCTAAATACTGATTTAGAGAGATGCCTTTGGACAGACATTGACACCTTTTTGGCCTTCAAGTGATATGAACACCAAAGCTTAGGAGACAGGATAGGCTGCTATTTCCAAGGTTGAATGAGATTTTCCCTTGGGGTCACAGGGTACCAGACTAGTTTCACTACCTTGGAGTCCCAAATGTCTGATTTGCAAGCTGCCCTGAATATGGGCAAATGACAGTGGCAGTGGGGTAGAGAGGAATTAAAAGAAATGTAGAATAGCAGATAACTTCTTAGAACTGATTTTGTCTAACAAAGGAGAGTTGCTCCGCTCTTGCTTGTAAATTAAGTGGAAAGCTATTTTCCTTTCCAGAAAAAAACAAAACATTGAGGACACTAGATTGATAATATGCACATAAAAGATACTGGGGTCAGAGATCCATGCATTACTCTTTCCGCTGTCTGGCCCTTACTTTAATAATTAGGGCAGACTGGTTAGGAGCTGCTTGTGACGACCTGGCAGAGCCAAGCTGTCTAGAGAGTCACAGCCTGCCCTCTTGCGGCTTAATGGAAAATTACCTGGTGACACCAGAAAGCTGTTTTTCTCCTGTTTGAAGTGCAGTCTGAGTCTAGAAACCGAGGACAGTTGTGTCTTTGGTGAAAGGGGGAAGGGTAGGTAATCTCTACATGAAATGCTTCAAAAGAAAGGAAGTTGAGCACAAGCACATTAAAAAACGGATGGAGGAAATCCTACAGCAAGTAAAGGTTGGTTTTATATGTTCTGTAGATGAACGTTCCATTCATCTAAACCTACAGAAAAGGGACTTTTTTTTTGTTGCTGGTTTATGCAGGTGTTAGTAAATACCTCCCACCTCATGTTGTATAAATCGTACTGAAGCTGTTGCTGCTGGAGTGGGATTAAGAGGAACTCTCAAAGGCTTCCATAGACTCCTAAGATGAGGGAAACTGTTGAAAGCACACCATACCACATCTCCGCAGAGCCCAGCACTCTCTGGGTTTTTGCTCCTACAAATCAATGCAAAGCTTGACCTCAGTTGGTGCCCATGGTCCATTTCTGCCCATCACTTTTTTCTCTCAGATTCATAACTGAGCAGTCGTCCAGGGAAGGGTGACAGACCAACACATCCGTCTTTGTGGTCGCTTTTTACTCTAGACATTTTGCTGTTGGATCGGAGATGCGCTCCTGAAAGAATTCAAGCTGAGATGGGTGTAATCATCACTACCCCACTGCACTCCCACCCTTAAAATAATTCTTGCTGAATTCCTGCTTTCTTCTGACAAAAAGCTCCGAGTCGCACAGGAACGTGTAACACAGCTGCAAATGAGATGTTTAAGCTCTGGAGAGGGAGAAGCGCCCAAAACCATCTCTTTGTCAGCCTTTTTGTTAGCTAGACCCTGCAGCTTCCAGCTCTGCATGTAGGGGTTTTGTGTGGATTATCTTTCTAAGGAGTTTAATTCTCTCTAGTCACTAGTTAATTGCTCTCTCAGTTGGCTGTACTGGAGCTGTGGGCAGCTAATGCCTCTTTCTGAGTCTTCCAGGGGGTCAGGTGCCTAATTTTTTGATTCTGCAGTAAGCTAGTGGCAGCCACATCATCTCTGTCAGTCATGGCCCGAGCCTTTGTGCACATGATTATCATGAAAATACTCTGAAGGAATTAGTGAGAACTTGGTTTCAGAACTGAATTAGATCTCATTTCTGGCTGTTTAGCTAATTGCTTGAAAAGGAATGTTACCAGTCTGCCCCTGCTTTAGGAAAGTAGCAATGTAAAGCAACCACATCTTATGGCTATTATTGTAAAATTGGAAGTTGCACTACCAGTACTGACTTCCGGTTCTGGATTCAGCAGTAGCAGTCATTTTTCTCCTTCTTAGTAGCTGGTGCAGTGCTGTGGTTTTGGCTTTCAGCTGGGGAACAGCGCTGATAACACCGATGTTTTTAGTTGTCGCTCAGTAATGGTTACTCTGACCAAGGACTTTGTGAGTCTCATGCTCTGCCAGGGAGGATGGGAAGCTGGGAGGAAGCAGAGACAGGACACCTGACCCAAACTAGCCAAAGAGGTATTCCATACCACAGCACGTCATGCCCAGGATGTAGAACTGGGGGCAGTTACTGGAAGGGCTAGATCACTGCTTCGGTTGGTCTGGGTATCAGTTGGCGGGGGGTGAGCGGTTGTATTCTCTTCCCTTGTTATTTCCCTTATCATTATTATTATTGATGGCAGCAGCAGTGATTTGTGTTATACCTTAGTTACTGGACTGTTCTTTTCTCAGTCCCTGGGAGTTACATTCTTTTGATTCTCCTCCACATCCCTCTGTGAGCTGGAGGGGGGGGGGGGGGGAACCGGAGAAACGGGGGTGGGGTGAGTGAGCCAGCAGCTGCATGGTTCTGAGTTGCCAGCTGGGCTTGAACCACAACAGTTCTTTTTGGAGCCCAACATGGGGCATGAAGGGTTGAGATAACGACAGATCTGACCAGACTGTGTCTTATCGTATTTGTGATAAGCATTCATTGTTTTGGATTAATAGTCACTCGTCACAATGCTGATTTATTGGCTCTCAAAGTTGTTGCTCTTGATCTCACAGTTTCAGCATGTCATACCTTACTTACAGCTGGTATTTGCTGTGTTAGTGTGTATCAGCTGGGGCCTTTGGGCTAAGGTTTTTGTTTCACTGTACTTTATGTTAATGACTTGTAGTACAATGGACTCATTGATCATGAAACTGATCTGGCTTATGTTCCCAGTGTGGTCACCACCTTTATACTTTGGGAGGTAAATAATAGAATTGTTTAGAAATTACACATCTTTTTTACCCTCCTTGGGTGGTCAACCTGTGAAGGAGACATTCCCTTAATTTCCCAGCTCCCCCATCAGACCGTTTACAGCATCATTTGAGAGTTCTGGAGGTTTTGAATGGTCTTTGGGTACCCTTGAGACCTGCCTGTTGATTGTGATGGGGATCACCCTGTTGGCATGCATACAGAGTGTGTTTTACCCAAGGAACTCATCTGGTCTTGTCAAAGTTCATTCTCTGTTGGGATGATGGTTGGAAGGAAGTCAGGGCAGTCGCTGGTGACCTGAAGACATCTAGTTGGTGTGCTATAAAAGTGCTACATAGCAGGCACCAGCATATAATTGAGTTCACTGGCTGTTTTCCCCTAAAATCAAATCCCCTTAAGGCACACATCGGACTTCCCCATCTTCCTGCATTACCCACCAAGTATGTCTGGGTCCTTGAGCAAAAGCAATCCCACGAGTGGGTTTGCCTTTACCTGAAGCAGGGATAACCCAGACTGTCTTCCCCAGGAAATTCTTCATATGCACCACGGGAACTTTGTCCCCCTCTACAATATGTAAAAGTTCTGACTGGGCTGGGCCAGCCCTGTTGGCAGATCCTCTGGTGTTGACCAACCAGGTGGCCTTTGGTAAGTGTGTATCCCAATGCTTGAAAGTTCCCCCACCCAGTGTAGTTTTTAACATCCCATTGTACTGTTTGATTTTCCCAGAGGCTGGTGGATGGTAAGGGATGTGATACACCCACTCAATGCCTTCCTTTTTGGGGAGATGTGCACCTGTGCTTGTAATGGGAGAAAAGAGAAAGAAGAGAAGCAGATTTAAAGACTGTCAGCTGAATTTAGTAGTGAAGGCACACACAGAAGCAGGCATGTAGGCTGATGGCAACCAGGAAGGAAACCTAGTTCCCTGAAGTACCTGCTTTGGCCCTTTATGCAGTATATGTGCCCAGTTCAATGCTCTGCACAGAGCTGCCTGGAGAAAGTCAGGTTACGAACAAGGCTGCATCTATAATACTGCTCTACTTCAGCACTCCTGCAGCTGAGACACAGCAAGTATTCTTTACCTAAAGCTCTTTGCTAAGACTAGGCTTTCTGAGACCTGGGTTACCAGAAGAAATGGTAGCAGTGCTGGCCATCTTTTTATACCAGATCTCTCTCCCTGTGAGATCCAGGAAGAGAGATCTCATCTCCTCCCCTCCTAAGGGCTGAAAGACCATGGACATCAAAAGTTACCTCTACACTGGGTTTCAAATTAAGCCAATGTACAGCGATTGCGTTGTGTAAATCCAAAATCATGCTCTGATACTAGCAGGGCACCCCCCGAGGATTAAATATGTGAAGAAAGTTCCAGATATCTACCTAACTGCAGAATCTGCATGTCTGGTTCATTTTGCCTGTGCTGAACTTCTTCACCGATCTCGTTTGCACTCATGATGATGTTACCATCCCCATGTGCTCCCCCTTCAAAAGGTCTTGAGGCCACCCTTGTGCCAGGACAGATGGGATTTGCAGATAGCAACTAAGCTAGTAAATGTGATGATGATAATAAGAAACCTGACATACCAAACTATTCAGTAAGGAGGGAATAAGCAGTCAGGTCTCTTCCACAGCAGGATGACCCTTCCCTGTTTGCCTCTCCTCCCCTCACTGCCTTGCTCTCCCTTGCTTGTTGACAAACCCATGAACCCTGGAGCAACTTCAACAGGCATGTCTGAACCATTGCCCTTGGCAGCTCTTCCAAGTGCCTGAATAAAGGAGGCAGTCACTTGATCTCCAGCTCAGATGAAGCCTTTTTAGGGTTTATCTCTATCCTCAGGCTTTCTTAGACTAAAGAGCTCCTTTTGTGGTTCTGCCTGTGGTGGGTCTCCTTCTGTGTTTCCTAATTTTCTGCAGTCACATAGGAAAGAGCTCAGCGGTCTGGCTATGGTGAATTGCATTATGTGGGTCGATACCTGGGAGACAGGTGCTTAAGTGTTCAGTAGTGTGGCCACAGAGTCCCCTCTTGTAACTTCCTTCACTTGGTGATTCTGTTGCTGCATTCCAGGCTGCTTCCAGGCCTCTTTTGTGCCATCCATCTCTGAGGGTTTGGTCCATCCCACCTGTCAGCAGATTTTGTCATTTCTGACTTAGAAGACAGAAGAAATATATCCTGAGATTTCACTGACTTCGGGGTTTTTTTGGTGCCTTTTGCTTGAAAACATCTTTCAGAAGCTTAATTTTTATGTGGAGACATTATTGCTCAAATATCTGTAACAGTTCCAAAGTTGGCTCCTCTGCTTGAGTTAACTGAAAAGCTACTAAACACATTAAATGCTCTGAAGCTGTTATTATCAGGAGTAAGGCTGATGACTGACTGACTTCTTTTGGGCTGGTTGCCACCAGTCTCAGATAGAGCCTGAAATGCTTATGAAACCTTCTTTGTTAGACTTATTTTTCATTTTTACTGGGGACTTTCAGACTCCAGAAAGTCTTTTATCAACACATTCTTCCACTACCTTTATTGCTGCTGTGCCCTGCCATCCCATGGTCAGCAGCTGCTCAGGGTGGGGAGACCTTGGCACAGAGCTGCTTCTTTCTCTGTTGCTGGTTGGCTGTGCATGGTGAGAGAATAATAAGGAGAGTTGGTGCATTCAGCCCTTGCAGATGCACATCAAATTTACTTAGAGTCCTAAGGACCCATGTTAACAACTGGCTTTGTGGTTAGCAGGTGCACTCATGCCTGGCATGCTGTGCTCCCACTGGTCCCCTTGGCTTAGCTGTCCAGCGGAGATGTGAACAAATGGCTTCATTTAGAGCAGCTCTAAGACTGTTCATATTCATGTTGCATCCCAAGGCGGCTGCATCTCCTCACCAAGCCTGGAGATGGGAACTTCAGTGAGATGTAGAAAGCCTGCTTCTTCTGCAGATGTGTACACTCACTCGGTCTGCCAAATCCTATGGGTTTAGGATTTATCTCAGAGCTTTGAAAAATACCACTTGTGAAAGCAAAGCACAATCTTTCCTGGGAAAAGAAAAAGCTGGATTTTTAAGCAGAAGGAAAAAGCATCCTTTTATTCAGACCATGTACACTGTTTCCTACATCCTTTTCCCTCCAACACTTTACATGTGTAGTCTTAGGATAAGACCCGTGATTTTGCAAAAACAATTAAGGCATTTGTTTTTAATGTAGAACTTGTTGTTTTCAAATGCAATCTACCAACTAAAAATATTTGATCAGAGACATGGCATATGGAGAGAGAGAGGACTGATTCAGAGAAAACTCCAGGAACAAACTTGCCAACAAAGTTTTCAAGCTGACAAGCAGGTATTCTTTATTGCGGCGCTGGAAGACACGGGGGATAGCTCCGTAGCCACACAAGCCGCCCTTTTATAGCCACTGGGCATACATACATATTCATGAGGCTGTGTATGGATTACATAATTTTCCAGAAAGTTCCCCACATGCATACAGAATTGTGGTGGTGGTCTCTGAGGGTTGTTTACTTCTTCCAGCAATCTTCATCACTTCTGGCAGCCTTTGAAGCATGCGCAGTAGATGCTCATACCAGTTTCATTGGTTCGTTAGCACCAGAGACATAATAATCCTCCTATCCTCCTACTTATCAGTTAGTTTAACTGTAGCCCATCCTGGACACCTGCGGTTCCCAGATACTCCTTATCCCTGTGTCCTGTTCTTCTAGACTGTTTTTCTTAAACTATGTCAACTATAACGATTTATCTTGTGAGAATTCTCAGTATGTTCTCTAGCTGTACTCTATTTTTTTTCTCGATGTATCATGCACCTCAGTAATTTTCCATTGCTAGTGTTACAAAGCCATCAAACTTAACATTACTTAAATCTAATTCTAAAGGTTTCTATATTCCATTTTGTGATTTTGTGCTCCCTTTTTTCAGGACAAAATTCAGTGTTCATTTACACTATGTCTTTCTGCAGGTGAGAAAGAAGTATACCCTAGTGGCTGTCCTAGGATAGAGAAACAGAGAGATAAAAGGTATATTTCTACTTAAAGCTGAAAAGAGAGGGAAAAAGTGTCATTTTTCAGTCTTGCCTGTATCTAGATATTTTAGCTTTGCCTGGGAATTGCTAGTCATGTTTTTCTGATGTACACTTAATTGTGTTATTTAGACAGAGGAATTTGTGTCAGCTCATTGCAACAGCTTGTCTCATGCTCATTTTTGCCTTAGTTGCTGTCAGTCATTCAATATCAGTATGGTTTTTAGCTGGAAAGCACATCTCTAGTAGCATTTCACCAAATTGCTCCCTCTATTTTTCTCTAATATTCCATGATTTATTTCACTTGGAAGCAAGGTAAGGGCAGGTTTTACAGAGCAAAGTGAATGGGAATGGGAATTTATTGAACAACAAAATGACTGCTTGGAATATTGCCTTTGCCTGACAAGTTCCAGTAAATTCATTTTGCAGCCAGACAGTATCAGATTTTGTCTTCCACATTTTGTGGAGTGTGTAGCAGAGCAGCTTGGTCTACAGTAGGAATCCCTTAATTTTTAGGTGTGGCTGGGGCATAGGTGAGGATCTTTGAAACTGTTTTAGGGAGGATTACCCCCCCCCCCCCCCCCCCAGTATTTCAGCATTTCTGGGCACACATACACTACAGTAAGAATTACTTCACAGCAGTTAAGTAAAAAATCTCAAACCACACAATTTCTAGTGCGCTTGTGCTGTGGTGCAGGATTTTCCCAGCTGTGTTTTCTGCTGGGAAGTATCCAGATTTCACCTCTGCTGGCTCCTCTGGTTCCTTCTCCGGCCTCCATCTTCTCTTCCACATTGCTTGCCTTGTCCTTTTGGCTCTTTCTGCTTTGCTTTAGAAAGACACCTATTTCAGACTCCTCTGACTTGTCTATTAATATTTATAACAGTGGGAGAAGGTAGAACAAAGCTTAAACTAGATGTATTTTTAACAAGCATTATGAAATGTGTGGCACAAATAGTTGTCCTGGTACTAACCATCTGTATTTTATATACTCTTTTATGTATTGTATGCCGGTTTAAATATAGTTAGGGTTACAGTTAAAAGATGGAAGCTTTTAAAATCTAATTAAGAGTTTGTGAGGAATTTCCATATTTATATTAATTTTATTGATGATTTTGTTAAGAGTTGTTTTATTGATAATTAATGTCTGTGACAAAATGGAAAATAAAATTAACCAGAAAACAACCAACCAACCCTAAGAAGAGAAACTTCATCCCAAGAAATAAATTCAGGAGCTATACTTTGCATCTTTATCTGCTACACTTTAAGGATATTTTTACTGACACTCAGCTCAAATTTTTCCTCTTGATTCTGTTATTCTGTGGCTCCTGGACTTCTTCCATTCTTGTCTCTCTTCCATACTCACCCTCTCATCAAATAATATGCAGTAAGCACAAGAATCAAAGCTGACTTGTTGCAGTAGGCTGGTCCCTTCTCCAAGCCCCTCACCTTTTTAATGCTGTCTCATTGCCTCAGCCCCAGAGCCCCTGGGTGGGCAGACTGTCCAGCCCTGCACTCCCTCCTGTGGGTCAGGCTTGGTCAGATAAAGCTGATCTCAAAAGTGAAAACCATCCATTACGTGGATGAGATGAGCCATCATCTCTCTTCTTATAAGACAGTATCATTCCCCTTGCAGATCCAAATTCCAGGGGAGGTTTTCTTGCATTTACATCACATTCTTTATATTAGCTTGGCATCTGTGTTTGATGGCTCTCTGGTGTGTCTGAGCTTAGCAATGCATTAGAAAATTTTTCCTTAGGCCACAGTTTTTCCTGGATTAGTGACAACATTCGACTGGATTTATTAATGTTTGCTGTCTATACTACCCAAGCATTCAAGTGAATGGATATGCATTGCACAGATGCAAATATGACATTATGTTAAATAGTACATTAAAACAAGAATGTGCTAATAAATTTAGCAAAGCCTCAGAGTTTAATATATCGATACCATTTAAGTGCTAAGGCTGGTTTTCAAATGTCATCTCTAAAATGTAAAAGAAGAGACCAGAACCTTTACTTGCCATTCAAATAAAAGCATCTGTTGTTTTCAAACAGTTAGCTAGCTCAGTTTTCACTCTTTTTAATACTTTCTCACATTTCATTCTCCTTGAATTTTATTCACATTCTGATGAGACAAAAAATCATAATGGACTTGCAGTGTTTCATGCAGTCATGAAATATCAGGAATCTGGTGGAGAAAAATGGTCATCATAGTATATCTAGGCTGAAGGGACTCAGTGATGTTTGAACAGGCAGATAGATTTTGGACACTTAACTGAATCCAATATAGCAATTCCCATTTTCATTCTGTTCCATCAGGATTTAAAGCAAGGCATCATTAATTAAAAGGACCTTGTGGTAGGTGCCTGAGGAAAGAATAATAATTAAACGGAGTTGCTAATTGCCAGATTTTCCATGATTCACAGAAGACTCTATGCACCATTGCAGGTAAAGTCTCTTCAGGCAAGCAGCAGAAGTTCAAAAGTCTCTTCAGGCAAGCAGCAGAAGTTCAAACTGATGGTTCCTCTGAGTTCTTCTATCATAAGCAATTGTTTTTTCCTCCTCAATTGTTTCGCTCCTTATGGAGCATGCACAACAAGGTTTGCCTTGTGTTTAGAAAGTAAAGAATATTGCAAAATTATTAGAACCTGGAAATCATTCTTTGGATGCTTCAAACTGCAAAATACTGTTTTTTGTTTGAAAACTCAGTGTTTTGGTTCAGAATGGGGAACACAGCAGCCAGCTTTTTACAAGTGAGTGCATCCCCAACCTTGCCCAAACAATTGGTTCACAAGTACTGTTTTAAAAGGAGCTGATCTCTCTCAGTTCAGTGACATACATCCCCAAAAGGTAGCGTGCTTCATCTTAGACGTGTAGTATGGCTACCCAGAGGTAGGTAATACAGTGCCATCAGTGATGCTCAGTGGTACCACACACTGGCTCCAGCTCCTGTCCCAGAAAGGCATGGCTTTCTTGGTGCTCTGCATGTTTGACAGCTACACAGTTATCTTGGATGAAATACAAGCTGTGACTCAACAAGCCCCACAAAAGCATCTGGTGGCATTTGAGATATCCTAGAAAATTCAACGTGTAATGAGTGGGACTGGAGGATGTAGGCACAGGATACACAACAGATCCAGCGGGCAGCTGAACTGAACCCTGCAGTAGAGGGCAACAGTGCCTCTTCTTAGAAAACAAAACCCCTCCTCAGGGAGAGATTCAGTTCTTCCAAATCTAGGTTTCTGCCAGGTTAGGGTGGGGTTCAGCTCACCCAAACTGAGGTGATTCTCTTGCCTAAACTCAGGCTTTTAGTTTCATTTAAGGTTCTTGACTCCACCCCACCTGGACATCCAGCTGCCAATCTGGAAGGGTGTAGGGCCTCTGCAGGTCCTGTGTCATGTCTGCTGGCTCTGGGCAGATGACTTGGCTAGCCTAAGCTGTTTCAAGTGACACCAGACTTCAACATTTAGACAGCTGAACAAAACCCCAAAACTTAGAACCTAATCAAGAGAAGAATTTAAAGGAGTCTGTTTTGAAAGGTTGAAAACCTAGTATGAAATCTTATACTTCACTGCAGGAATCAGAATTAGTCAAATCAAAATGGAGAAACAGTCCCCTCTGATTTGCCAGATCCCCCATTTCTTAGAGAACACAACTGGTTTATATTTTAAGACTTGAGTATCATGAGCATATAAAAAATAAAGTGTTCAACACTTGCAGTAAAGTACTATAATTAATTTAGCTCACAATCTGATTGACTTACTTAGAACTAGTAAGTAAACCAAAATAACACTTGGGTATAATTTTTTAAACTATCTTATGTATAGTCATGGAAAAGTCTTACCTTTTGCAAAAGAATAAATAACTCCTGCCTGAAATTTCATCTTTAGATGTCATGACTTCTGATAACTCCACAGTGTTCTTCCCTCCCCTGACAGATTTTAGGGGAACAAGCTTAGTACAAGAATATAGCTAGAAAAAGAATGCTGTAGAATGAACTCATAAATTATTTTAAAGATTCATTTTACCTCAGGATACTCCAGGAGCTGACAATCACGGGATTAACATTGCTGGCCTGCAGAGACCACTTTTCGTTTTGCAGCCAAGAAACCACAAGACACAAGGCAGATACTTACTTCAGATATTTATTGTAGTCCATCAGAGAATATCAAATCCCTGTTTTCAAACCACCAATATACATTGCCTTCATGGTGTGAGTGAAGGGTGATGAGAATGAGAAGAACTGATGAACATGATTTAGGTTTGTTTAACACATCTCAGATAAAAATGAATTGGACGATTTTTAAGTCAGAGCAGTTAAAGTTTTATTCTTTATATGGTAAAGCAATCTAACAAAACCAGTACCATAAAAAAAACTAGAATGAATAAGGCATGTCGAAGTCTTCACTGAGGTGTCAAGTATATATATATATATATATATATATACATACAGTACTGAATATTAAGCAACAGTGTAAAGGATCACTCCACACTTTATTACTGTTGTAATTATAAACTAATAAAGTCAGTGTCACCAGTGTTGTTTGCGAGATAGACACTGAGGATGTAAGCACAGATTTAGAAGGTGATTTTCTAACTTCCTAGATATGCTTCTCCTGATACTGGAGCTGATGGCAAACTCTTACTAGCTTCAGTAGAAGGACTGGAAAGGCTGGGGAAGGCTTTTTTGATCCTCCATTGCATAGTCCTCACACAGCATAAATTACATTGTCCAGGTTGCTGTAACACTTTGAGACTTTGGATTGAAAAAGGTTACTTTGGGAGTCCTTGTCCATACACTTTGGGAATAGTTACCTCACAAAAAATAACTACTTCTGATCACCTATCTTTAATACTTGGGCTAACAGGCTGGGGGCAAACCACCTACTATGGCATTGTGCATGTTTATAACGGTTTCTAAGCTGAAGACGGTCATGGATCCTTCATGTGGCTCATTATGCCGTGATGCTGAATCAAGCATCCTCTGTACTGTCAACAGAGAGAAGTAGGAGCAACATATATGCACCTACAACAGGTGGAGAGAATGTGTTTCCCTCTTTCTGTCTGTTGAAACCATAGACAGTTGAGATCTCATGGCAGCGGGTGGCATATAGTTTGACCTCCTCATTGCTTTCTTGACACTGCATGCCACAGTAGTTGTTGCAACTGGATAATTATAGTAGATGGTCTTCATGACTTTGTGTACTGAATCAGTAAGACTTTCCTGACATGAAATCTGATCCTGTTTTAGCTGAGATATTGCTCTCTTTGCATGGAGAGATAGCTAATTGTGGATTTTATGTTCTAATACTTTACCAGTTCAGTTATGGCAAGAATAATATAAAGGTCAATATATCTTCTTGTTTAACTGAGAAAAGTCTTTTTATTTCTCATTATACAGGCAACTGGAGAAGCTGTGTTTTCTAACATTTTTAACACAGTGTTTTTGTGGAGATTCACAGATAAAGAGTTTGCTGTGATTTTGAAAATAATATCCTTCAGATCTAATAACTAGAATTAAACTTTCATGTAATGATCAGTATTTTATGTAATGGTGTCTTAACAAAAGCAAAACTTTGGCTAGTAATCAGTGACAATCAATTAAACTTTCCAACAAGCCATTGCAAATATAAAATATGCATATGAGTAAACAGTAGAATAACACTATGAGAGAAATAACTTGCCTTACACTGTCGTCAATGAAAATACATATTCATTAATATATGCATACTATGAAGCAGGGAAACTAACAAGGTACAATCTGTTCGAAAAGCATTATGTGGATAACATTTGCAGGCAAAAGGCAGGACAAATAAAATTAATCTTTAAGAATGCCAGTTATTGTCTCAGTCTGTTACTGAATATTACAATCCTATCCTAACTCTCAAATGTGTAGTAAGCACTAAAAAAGGATTTTTCAATAGACAGCAAAGAAAGTATTGATTTAGAAAATAAAATGTATGGCCTTTTTCAAATGCCTTTGTCTAGTAATGTAATATTGCACTAGGCAAAATTGCCTTTGCTGAGGAGCAAGGTCTTCTAATGCCTGTATTTCAGGAAGATGTGTTACAAAAAAATGAGTTTAATAGGAAGTCATTCATTACCTGGTAGTAATTTTAAGGTACATAAAAGAAGCAGGTGCAGTATTACAAATATATATATATATATATAAATGTAAATGACTGTTTATACAACCCTTTGAACAAAACATCCCTGCAGTCAAACTTTTCTTACTAATGGACAGGAACACAGCAGTTTATGGTTTAACTGTTCTGTGATTTCCAAATATCATCTTTAACATCCTTGACATGACACATTGTGAAAAAAAGAAGCTTAAGAAACACAGAATTCATTATAAGTCTTGAGGGAAGAAATGGTATTTACATTACTGATCACGGCTTTGTGAAAACCATATTAACTGTTGTGCACTGGACTTAATAAAGACTCAAGGGGAAATGGAAAAGCAATGGGCCGAACAGTATCATCTGAGATTGTCTTGAAAATGTCAAACACTTCCCTTCTTTTTATCCACAGGGAAATCTGAATGTATTTCTACTAAACAAAACTTTCGGGAGGAAAGTGTGCGGAAAGGAAAGACATGAAAAAGACCCAGTGGCTGTTGGGGTAATCCATTGGGTATTGTTGTGTCATACAAGTTTTGGGTGATGGACAGTGGTAGTATAATTATAAATCTCTAATTCAGTTAAGGGGGGGGTGAGATGATACCATCAGAAGTAAATGCCACTTTCTACGGATTATGAATTTAAACTAAAAAACCTAAACCACCAAATAGGATGATAGTTTTGATCATCAGTATTTTACGCAAGCAATTTTTGAAGAACGTATTTTCATAAATACGGAAAAGTTATAATTTAACAATTATTGTAGACTGAAAAGAATGTGGTAGGGGTTCTGAAAAGCTTGGTAAGCTTTTACAAGTTTTTTGTTTCAAATAAAAGACAAGAAATAATGAAATTTTTATTAGTAACCCCCCAAAATATTGTGAATGAGATACAATCTAGGTTGCTTTTTTTAATCTGGATAATTGTGTGGGTTTTTTTGACATTTGCCTTACCAGTACCAGCAGATGTTGCCAAATAACTTCTGCAGACTCACCCTTTTCCACAGTTATTTCAGAAAATTGCAACAGCACTTACAGAGACACAGGCTATAATCATCCTAAAGGACAAGTCCCTGCCTGGCACTCACCTCGTTACGTCTGTGTCAAGTATTGTGGTAAATGGAGTCCTTGCAATATTCTTTCATAGCATGTGCACTTGAAATCTAATGGCTTGTGGCTGTATTTATAGATACACATATATGAGTAAATAATTGTGTATACAGGGAGAGAGATGCACACTCACATATACTATATGTGTGCCATTCTCAGAAATGCAAAAAGAAAAACAAAGTGGAAGAGCAAGAGAACTGTGAAATTGGGCACTGAATGGGTGCCTTACAGCTGGGGCTTTTGGTTTCCGCCACATTTCAAGTACCAACCCCTAAAAGGCAGGTTGGGGAAAGAAAAAGAGTCTCATTATAGAGTCCCAAAAGATTCCAGAGGATACAAATGAAGCTGCTCTTAATTATTTTCATTTTGTAAAATCTTATTTTCTAGCATAACAATCATCTATTTTGCAAGAGGTATGTTAGCAGTTTGTCAGCATCAACCTGTGTATTTTAACCTTGCTTTCTCTACCAGTCTCTTAGAAGATGTGGATTTTCCTGTCATTGGGGCTGAGACTGAAAAACAAGTGCATTAATGATTAAATGCAGAGTATCTTTATCACAGTTCTCACGCTTGAGGCACTGTATCAATCTGCTTTCTGCTCTTAAGTGGTGTGCACCTTACTCCACGCTAACTCTCTGAGCTGGCTTGAGCCCTGTACACTGCTTTCACCAGCCTTGGAAAGGCATCCAGGACTTTGGGAGAGATCTGTTTGAGATTCATCCCTTGTGCATATGCGCATTGGAGGCAATTGCATTGCGTATTTGTAGCTAGGGTGGTTGACAGGTTCAAACGTCTTACAAGGAAGAATATAAACATAACAGCATTGGGCAGTATTCAGAACAATGAATTCATGTTGGTTTTATGTCTGGTTACATCGGGGGTGGTTTGGCCCAGAAACAAAGTCCTTACACTATAACTTCCCCAGATGGGATCCCCTTTCCAGGCTCCTCACTTAAGCACTGGCATGAAGAAAAGGCATCTCTGTGCTAACAAGGAGGACAGGAGAGTCTGGGTGAAGCACAGATCCCCTGTCTCACCCATGGCGTCTACCTCCAGGCACTTAAGCAAGGTGCCTAATAACGGGCCTCATCATCCCAGCGTTCCTGTACAGGGAAGAGAGGTAAGCTGTTTCTCAGCTATGGAGGTACCCATCTCTTTTGGTTAACAAGAGATCTAAAAAGACAACCCTGCTGAGCAACATGCTCCTTGAAGTGCCTAGTACTAAGTGGGATGACATGAGGCCCTAAGACACAGCTGGTTTTCATGAAGACAGGTGAAGTGAGAGGAAAAGGAGTTGGTGGGAAAAGATTTCAAGCCTGAGAGAATGTAGGGATTGCCCAGCAGGAAGGTCTTGGTGCTCTTTGGCACTCTCACCTCTTTTCACTTCCAAGCTGTGAGTCTACAAGTGGACCGAAAGTGCATTTATAGCTAAGAAAGCAGAGCTTTTATGGTTTGTCTACTGTAGTTAACAATCATAAGGCTGTATATGATTGTACTGGAAATAAAAGTCTAGTGTTGCATCCGAAGTAATTATTATAAAAGGCTATATACAGAAACAAATTCAATTGGTCAGCCCTACAGAAAATGATTTAAGGCATTTTACACAAAAAATATTGGGCTCTGTGAAGCCTATTTCACAAATGTATCAAAATGATTGTAAATATTTTTCTATTTATGTCCATGGTACATAAGTTCTCTGAAGTTATGAAGCCATAAAGAATTTCCTTAGAAGTCAAAACTGTGCCTTGCTACGCTGCTATATATACACACACTGCCATATGCTGCTACATACTCTATCTTTGTAAGTAGTGCTTGGAGATAGGAGATCTTGGGATTTTCTTTAGCTTTCATTTTGATTGGAACTCTTCCAAAACCAAAACTGTACCTTTTAGTTTCAGGTATGATCTATAAACAGGATCTGTAGGTTGTTTTTCTTTTTGTCAGATCAGGATGAAATGCTAAAATTGTATCAGTAGCAAAGCAAGTTTAATGTTTAATGATATTTTTTTCAACCCAACCCTATTTCTGTCTAAAACTGATTTTATTCTAAACTTGACTTGCATTCAAATATTCCCCCATCAATTCACATTTAACTATGTTAAATACTGATCTAGAAATGCAGTGTCAAAACCAGAGCTAACAATTTGCATGTTTTCAAGCAATGTTCATATGCCTGGAGTGGTAAAATTCTAACAAGCATGTATAAATATCAATTGATACCCAAATGAAGACATCTGACCTACTTAAAAAACAACCTTTCTTTGAATTTGATAAATGTAACAAAATTGCTAGTGGAAACTAAATCATACTGCTCACGAACAAAGCAAAGTAACCTGGGACATGTTGGTATATAAATGTCCATTGACAGATATAGTTTGATGTCCCTGAACATCTGAATGCAAATTCTTCATCTGCAAATTTGTGTCCAGATTATGTAAAATTTGAAAAGAAGCTACAGAATATTTTGGAGATGCAAATGCTCCTTTCTCCTCCCTCAAGTACATGTACATATTCACAAATTGTTTACAAAATATTCCTGCAGCTTCATACTCAAATAATTGCATAAAGCTGAAACCTGAACAACTCTGATTTCTCTTTGGACAGATTTTTAAGACTTACCACCCTTTTGTAGCTTTTACAAGCAAATTAAGATTGAGCAACTACTTCAAATTAGCCTGTGATATCTAAAGATTGAAAGAGTTAATCTGTAGTTACGTTGCATCCCTGTAACTTAATATACACGTAGCCAATGTGAAAGTAAATCAAATGGAGCTTGGAATGTTAAAATTAAATAAAAGGAAAAAAGAAAATCCAACACCAAACCTCAAAACAATCAATTCCAGAACCGATACAAAATGTTTCCTGATGTTGTTACCTGTTCACTTAATCTTGCCATAGAAAATCCATAAATTCTTTGCCATTGGCCTTGCTGGCTCAACAGCATGGCAGGTAATAACAAAACAGAAACTATGCTGTAGTTAAGAGGAAGAGAAAGAATTTATGTCAGATGATCCAGAACATACCCACAGCAGAACATGTTTAGAATAGAAAACAAAAGCTAAAAGTGGGGTCTGATAAAGCCTGAAAACCCTCCACAAAATAAGTAGAACTAATCTCTTTCTTGCTATATTGCTATATCCTCTGTTTGAAAACAGAAGCATTAAGAGCTACCAAAGCCAGAGAGATCTGGGGAAGGAAGACAGAAAATCCAGTGAGGTAAAAATGACTGAAAAGGCAGTTTAGCCTGGACAAGAAAATGGTCATAGGGGCACTGATGACTGCAAGACGGATGGGACGTGTGGCACACAGGAGGAGAGCGAGACAGGAAGCTTTAGTTAGAAATGTTTATCATCAGGAAATATGTATTTGCCAAAAAGGACTTTTAAACATTCATTTTGAAAGTTTTTTCAGGCTCAGGATGATACTTTGAGGTGAGTAGTGATGAGACAGGGGAGAAGAAAGAGCATAGCCCACCTGTAACCTTGTGCTTGGGGTATTTAGTGGAATATGGGAGACTTCTAAGAAATCTTGGCTGAATGACTGAAGTTTGGGCATTCTCCAAAGCCCCGTGAGATATAACTTCAGGCTTAAGAAGAAAACTTACTAGGTGTATAATGGAATTGAGAAATTTTTATGAGAGATGTGAAGGACTTTTGTGCCTAAATAATGTATATTTTAGGAAAAAGGAACTACTGACACACAGAAATCTGTTTTAGATAGTAAGTTCTTCGCACACTGAAAGATACAGAATTAGCCAGCATACCTGGAAACTAAGAGAGAGAAACCTTGCAGCAAACTATAGAAACACCACTCACTTGTGAAGCAATATTTGGGCCCTTGCTATGTTCACAAGTGGATGGTTATAATTAGATTACACAGAAAGTTCACTGACAGTAGGTCGAAAGGAAGAGCAGGACACCTGAGAGGAGCACCACCTATACCTTGTGTGATTTTATTGTTAATCCCTCATGATCATATATCTGCTGTGTCTCACTGTGGAGTCACTGCTCCCTCACTTGTTCCTCAGTTGTCTCTCTAACCATTCTGGAAGAACGAACTCCACTGTTGACAAGGGACAACTTGAATGCCCAGAAGGCTCCTTGCTTCACAGAACTCTCTAAATGGCTAGCCTCTCACTCTGAAGAAGGCCAATTTCTTTCCAACTTCCCCAACACTTGAAACAGAAAGCTGTATCCTTCGGAGTTTTTTTTCAAGGAAGAAAATCATACTGATTTCTGTTTTAGAGGAAGTAGATTTGTCTTCCTTGGAAATTTGCTGTTAAAAGGTCTTCAGAGATACCGACAGATGGTACACCATATACCTAAGATAAATGGTTGCCATTCTGTACCTCTTTTTTGCTAATGATGAATGGATACTCTCTTTCCCTACTCCCTCTTAAGAAAAAAGACAACTTCTTTTGGTAACACAGCTGTTCTGAGTTTAATAAAACTACACCCCTGGATGCTGCCGTGTGCTTGAAGTATTAAGCCTCACAGAGGTGCCAGGATAAAGGAGGAAAAGGAAGAAGAAATTGTACCATAAGACAAAAGCCTTTCATGCATGTTACACTGTTAACTATCAATGCTCTGTAATTAAAAATAAAGATGAAATGAGAGCTGACTGAAATACCCATTTTCTTGAATTGCTTTGATTTAACTGTGTAGACTTTAAGCTGTGGAGAAACCTACTTGACTTTCTTCAGCTTCTGGACAGACCAGAGACCTTGGCTGTGGGAAAGCTGGGAAGAAAGACTGCAACTGCTTTGGAGCAAAGTTTAAAAACTTGCAGGTGAGGATGCTAATGTCACCTCTTCTATGGACAAAGTTTCTGTCAGAAAGAAATCAAATACAAAGAGATTCTGGAAAAAAAGGATTTACTTTTTTCTCACTAATTGTGGTCAAAATCCTTGTTAATGACAAAGCTTTCATTTGCTTTGTCACAGAGACATGATTTCACACAGGTGTAATGCACAAGTTTGTTACGTAATTGCATATGATTCATGATCAGAATTGTAAACTATGTAGTCAGTTTAATAAAAAAAGTAGTAAGTACTGTAAGTGAACACTTCATGTTATGTTGGCAAATTGCCTTCAGGCGATTGGTTATATTGGTCAGCAGATGTGAATAGCATAGCCTGCTGGGAAATGTTCGGATTGAATTAATTTGAGATCATCTCTCTTGATTGATGCTAGAATTTTACTTTATAAATCAGTTCTGAAGATCTTGGTTCTCCATGACATTTCCTATGTTGTTTAACATATGAGAAAATGGTTACTATCATGTTGTTTATCTTTCTATGTGCCCTATTACTATGATACTCAGGTCTTTATCATTGTTTTATCAAAAAGGGTCATAATTACACAAGTTGATGCAATTCTTGCAGTCCATGGGAATAGCTATAATCGAAACATTATCCCGTTCAGTGCATCACCTGCCCTAATTTTCTTGGAAGTAGTCATTGCTGCATCTATTATATTTTGACAACATTATCTCAGCCCCACAGGTAAGACTTAGCCTTTGCCTGTTTAATTTCACTTTGAAATTACAGTTTTTGCAGTTTTATGTAATATTCCGCTGTTGTTTATTCTTTCCCATCTAGCAAGTCTGAACATTTATGGGTTAATATAGTAAATATAGCTTTGTGGTCTTTGAAATGTGGATTTCTTCTTAACATCTGAAGCCTGTTCAGATATTTATTTCCATAATGCAATCTGCAGAAACCTGATTTTCCCAGCAGAATCACTCTATAATTTTCTGTATTCAGTTTTAATGGATTATCTCTGGAAGTAAATTAAAAACAAAAACCACAACTTGCTTCAGTGCTCTACTTTATTTTTCATGTTAAAGTAATAGAATTCTAGGTTAATAAGTATAGTTACATTTGATAATGATTCAGAGTTGATTAGTAAACTGAAGGCAACTGCTGCCTGCTGAGACGCTGCACATGCAGTCCACCTCCCAAGAACAGCTCTAGTTCACAGACATTTTGCATGGAAGCAAACTAGTTCACACATCTGTGGGAATCATTCTTCCTAAAAATCCCATAGAACTGAGATGATTTGTATGTCTGAGGCTCAGATTTTAGGAGTTTTCCATGGGCAGAGCTCTGCAATGCCTCTTAGGGAACTGTGATAGATCAGCCCTTACCCAGAACCTGAGACACATGTTCCTCTGCCCTTCCTCTTTAGCAGGAATATCTACCTTCTTCTTTTTTTATTTTTTTTTCTGATTATCTTTCTTGAAATGACAAAGTTTAGCCAGAGTTCAGGCAGTCTGCACTGCAATTACAGCGGTGTGTACTGAGTCATCAGAAGGAAAATTTGCAGTTCACTGAACCCTAAAAATCTGGGGATGATGCAAACACAATTCAGTTAATATTAAAATGGAAAACCTCACAGGGGTCTACAGCACTGGTTATTTTATTAATTGCATCTATTTTTTAATAGTGTCCACTTAAAAAGAATATATAATGTCAAGAAGCAGATTGCACACATAAAAGGTTTACACAATCGAAAGATTTTTTCTTAGGACTTAGGTACTCTTTCTTGAACAGATAATTGTCTTCTTTATCATTTATTCCTTTACCAGCTGCTAACAGAAGAGAAATATTTAAATTGTGGAACACCAAAAAATTACCTTAGAAGAAGAGTTACTGAATGCAAAGGATGTGCAAATAGAAATATTGGAAACCATGCAGATTCTCACATTTATGAACATGAATGCTTTTTCTTTTCTTTCCTTCATTCCCAAATTCATTTGCTCTGTAGATTTAATAGCTCTCTTAATCTCAGAAAAATGCAATGTATGAAGACAGTATTCAGCCTTTAGGGACTATTACTGAAATGTATGCCTAATACCTCATGCAAAGGCATCTTTCTCTCCTGACAAGATATCACCATGCATAGTAGGAAACTAAGAGGGGAAATAATATGGAAGACATAAATTTCTGGCAGATCACCCACGAGACAATCACGTTCCAGCAAAGATTGGTCTTGTTTATTGTTTCACCAGTAGTTTGTAACACGCAGTCCAAGCAAAGCAAGGCCCCTCATTCAAGCTCCCTGAGGGAAAACAGCCTTCATCAAACCCCCTAGTTTTTAGGTATCCCTCTTACTCCTTGCCCGCAAGTCCCTGAAGGCGCACAAGCAGCTGAGAGCACTGTGGATACCAGTTTGGCTGCACCAGCTGAAAACTGTCATTGGATCACCTAAATGTTGACTGAAGCTAACAGAGACCCTAGGAGTCCATCCAGGAGCTTCTTAACCAGCAGTGTAGAGCAAGTGCAACAGAGGACTTGCTTCAGAGGGCTTGGACTTTGTTACCTGTCGCTAAGCTTTCAGGCCCAGAATAATCAGAAGGAAATAGTATTTGCTGCCACTGAATACACACACAAGGTAATAAATCAAAATGACACTCAACTTCACCTGAAATAAGGTTGCTGAGGAGGAGAAGTGGAGAAAGGATGTGTATATGGATAGAAAGAGGTGGACCAGAGAAGAGTTTGAAAGGACTCTCCTTGAAGAAAGCTGCATGTGCAAGTTCAGGAAATTAAAATATCCTCTGCTTGGTACCTGCTCTACCAGGGCCAACAAAAAAAGGCTGTGAGAATTGCTTTAAACTCTGCTGTTTAACATCCTGAAGACATTAAATGCTGAATCACAAGATCTGCTCTAGAGGGAACCATCAGAGAAGGAGGAAGGACTGCCACGGCCTCTGTAAGATGCGTGAACTGAACACCCAGCCAGCAACTCCTGCACACTAGGCTGTGCCCAGAAGAATAGATCATTATACTTTAAAGTAAACAAGCAAATGGGAAAAAAAGGAATGGATACAAGTGGCTCAAAATCTATGGTTTTTTGCTATTAGACATAGTATCTAGACAGTCTGGAAATACTTTGTGGCAAAAGTGCTTCAATATACTTTATCCTAATGTGCTGTGTGTTTTCTATTTTAATTTCATGTCTAAATCGATAGCTAATTATAATCTGAGAAGAAAACAAGATTGCAATGGATATGATCTACCTGCTCTGCTGTTAAATTGTAATGTGGTTGGCTGGCTGTATAGTGTTACCACAATTTGTCTATGCCATTTACAGAGTCGCTATAAGAATCAGGAAATAAATTTCTAGCAAATCATTTCAACACCATGCAGGATTTTCCCAGAAGCCCTTTGTTTGTGGCTGATGGAAGGTTTTGATATCTAACTCTTGACACTCAGCTGTCCAGCTTCCATCCTGGGTCTTATGACCAGACGCAAATTATGGAAATGCTGTCCAGGACCATAGTTATTTACGCAATGATTATTAAAGCAATGTATCCTTGAAGAATCTGAGAGTATAACTGCCATCCAAATAACAACCATGTCCTTCTCTAGGCCTATCACACAAACACACATGTACCCCCCATATACACACATTATGAGAGAGTTTTTCTCTCTCATCCTGCAAGCCTGTTAATAAATGGACAACTGGATATGTAAAAAATTCTCTTCTTTGTTTTTCATGCTCACCAGTCATTAAAGGGTTACTTTTCAGAGCAGCACAAAAAAAGAAGAGCTGGTTGACCAAACATTTTTTTTTCTTACAAAGAGGTGTCAACCCTGAGCTTGTAATTAAGAAGTTAAAATCTGTGATTTATATATATTTATATATATAAAAATAGATGATCATACTAAGACTAAAAAAGTGAAAGAAATCTCCATGTCAGTACTATATATTTGTTCTGAAATTTTGTAGAAGAAATCCTTGTGACATTGAAATTAACTGATATGAAAGATGTAGTTGAGGTGTGAAACACACTATTGATCCCGTCACTGTTAGTCCACTGGAGAATATCTGTCTTGGTAGGATAATGAACATAGTAGCAGAAAGTCCTAATCAATGTCAGAACAGTGACAAAGAGAAGAGATTATTTTCTGTCCAAACCCTTGAGGGGAGGTTTGTCAGGAGCGTTGTTTAGCACTACCACCATGGCTGATGGTGAGCTAAGTGGAAAACTGTGCCAATTGTATAACATGGATAAATCCTAAAAGAAGCTAGTTTAAATCATGCTACTACTCAATTTTTTTACTGGGCATTAAGATTTAAATCCTAAACAACTGTAACATGATATTCTGAAGCTAGTGGAGTTACTATCATACTAAAAGATAAACTTATTTTTCAGCTTCTCTACCTTCATACCAATCTGATGTGGTTGGCAGATGGAGTGCAAGACATTCACCGCTGAGACATACTTTTATGTTGGAAAAAAAATCCAGACTTTCTTCTTAGAGCAATGATCGTTCTGATGACCTGAATCATCCTACAGAAGTTCTTAAAGGAAACCTGTCTGTCAGTGAAGAACGGTTGCTTTTTTTTTTTTTGTTTCTTTTTTTGTTTTGTTGATATGCTGTTGAAATGCAGCAGCCTTTAGTCAGGCCTGATTCAGAATGAAAACTGTTTTCTTGGTTTCTTCCCCCCTCTTTTTTCTCATTAGGGAAAACCACACACTGTAAGATCCTTTTTTACTTTTGCAGCATAAAAGGAAATGAAGCTCAGAAAGTCTGTAATAAAGGGTTGAGAAAGAATTCTCTCAAGAGTGGATAGAGTCTTCAGAGATATCTGAAAAAAGCAGGAAGAAGTTCAGTCTGGCACCTGGTACTCTTTGGGAAAACAAAAAAGGGAAGCAGGTTGCGGTACTGCTCTCTTCTTGTAGAAAACTGCAAGTGTTTGTGGCATGGTCCATTGTCCAAGAGTATAAGAAAAGAATAAAGTTGGCTGTTTCTGTAGCTAAAACACAGTTTCTGCGGCCAGATCCAGGATTATCTCCACTGTCTCTGTAGTACGAGACTGATGAAGATGACAAGCAATGTCTGCAGTGACCAGCCAGGCTGTGTGGCTGAAGCCTCCACCTCCCGCCTGTCGGAGTCAACTGGTGGTGCTTCAGTGGTGATGAAATCAAACTCGGTGGGACATATGTCATCTGTACAGCCGCTTCCGCTGCCTGAGCCGCTCGTTTCATCACCTGGCACAAAGGAACAAGGGAAACAACATGAGGGCCGTGGGTAACAGGGTTCATTCCTTTTCTCTGTTCCCGTTCCACCCTGTAGGGATGAGCACCTTGGAAATGGGAAAGTTTTGATGATGCTAACTTTCATTCGGTAAAGCATCCAAATGAAAGCCACCATGACTCAATTAGGTACTTAAGAGCTCTTCTGAAAAAGGAGTGGACTGCATTTGACATGCAGATAAGCAAGAGAAGCAAAAGAAACAAATATATAATTGTAATTTCATGGGACAGAATAATAATTTTTTTAATGTTCTCAACAGCGCAGAGCACAAAGACCAAAGAAAGCCATTGCAACAGAACCAATGTATAAATGTGTTCCAAAAATATGCTTATTTAATAACAGTTAATGGTTTCTTACTTGTATCCTGGAAGTTGACATCATTTCCATTATACGCGTTCTTCAGTTTGTTAGTCATGACACGTAAAGCCATGATTTGTTGTCGAATGAAGGTGTCTGGCCTTGTGATGTCCACATCTACTTCTGGATTGTTGATCTGGTTGGTCAAGCCATCATTCATAATCTCAGGCAAGTATCTATATAGCAGGATGAATGATAGTTGAAAATGCATTAAGTTTCAGAAATACAGCACTGCACAGTAAATACTGTGCTGAGCACTTTGATAATGATTATATAGTTCTTAAACAGATCCAGTGAAACCACTTCAAAACACGTTTTTTAATTTCACAGACTCTAAAGGATCTTTTTAGTACCTCAGCTGCATTGAGAGCAGAAAGAATTTAAGCTCTCTAACCTCCTAACCCTGCACATAGTCCACAGCAAAGGTACTGGCTCTGTGAACAACGGAAGAAGTTCAGCAGGCAGGAGTAAGTCACTGCATGTTCATTTCCTCTACCGATATGAACGGCTGCACACTAAATTAAGCATCTAACAATGCATTCTTCTGTTTTTATTTCTTTCTGCTTAAAAAAATATCAACTCCTTTGTTATATTTAGCATATTTGTTGTTCTGAGATAGTTTAGAAGGTTATCTTGAGGCATTATGACTCTCCTTGTTTAAAGAAAGCAATTATTTTTCTCGTTCAGGTCTCCCTTTTTTGACCATTTTGAACAACGTCTCCAGTCTGCATTGTGAATTTACCAAACTCCAGTATACTCTTTGATTTGGTCCTTATTCCTTGCCAATAGGTTGTACTTGCATCTTGCATGTGCTTTGTACATAACATATTAAAGGTATGGCATTTCCTATCTATCTACACATTTGAATTTTTTATTCAGGCTTTTAGCTTATCATTTCTTGATTACTGCATCATTCCCTTCTCTGACCTTGGCAAATGCAGTCTTAGGCTGCTCACAGGCATCAAGTGTGCATTTGCAGGTATCTCTCCCCTGCAAAAATCAGCCCATGCCTCCAATCATCCTGTGATAAAAGTCTTTATCATCTTTTGTTAAATACACACAATTTGTCTCCTGCTGCTCTTTGTCCTCAGGAAACTCTTCTTTTAAGCATCTGCAAAGCTACCTTTTTTCCTGCTTTGAATCGCTGTTAAAATCTATCTGTGCATTTTACAGCTGCTAGGCTGATAAAGGGCTGACATTATTTCTCTGAGCTGGCACGGTGTCCTGGGAAAAGACAGTATCAATGCTTCTGTGCTGTCTCTCATCTGTCTTTAAATACCTACTATCTTTGTCCTGTATTTAGACTGCAAAGGATTTGGGGCAGATCTACCCTTCCTTCATGTTCTTTATCAGGATATGATCTATTTTGTAATTAGTTTGCATACCAGGCTATCCCACTGATGTTTGTGGAACTCCTTGTGTGGGTATGTGCTCAGGCAGTAATGACAAGCACAGTTTAGCCTACTAACAGAAAACTATCACGATGCGTGGTACCAAATATAGTTTAAGAATATTTCACTTCACTCTCACTTGTGCCAGCCCAATTCTGTCAGTATTCAAATTTGGCATTAGTGCTAGTGTTATTCTCATATTGGCCTGGAAAATAAATATATCCCTTGAAAATAGCCATGATAGTAAGGGAGAGTAAAGGACTTTCTCTGCTGAAGTCATGGTTAAGGGAAAATAAGTTTTGTATTGTTTCTGGAGGTTCAAAAAGTGATGGCTTCGCTGCACCAGGGAAGGCTTTAGTCTTGCTGTAATAGGTCCTGGCTTTGCAAGATGAGACTCATTTGTCATCAGTGGCCTTTGAAAGCTTACATGAAAATAATCCTGGGGGAGTGTGAACATATAAGAACAAAACATGACTGCCAAAAATAGCCAGCCTCAAACTGCATGTCCCATTGTTTCATTAGTACCATAGCGAGAACTAACAATGCTGTAGGCATCTCATCCAGACTCTTGTGGTACAGGTTTAACTATGGTGAGAATACAGATCCGCCTCCCCTAGTACTGGGGAGTGCAGACCAGAGTGTTATGAATCACCAAAGATAGAAATTGGAAATAATTCTGCAGAGCTGCCTGGAGGCAGCAGGATGGAGACCTTGACATGCGGGGAAGCTCTGGGCTGCAAAGGAACAGTACCTGCATCTGTCACACGTCTCTACAAATGAAATGGCTGCTGCAGATAAATTACTCAGCCTAGAAATAAATCAATGGTATCAAGGTGGAGTTGATTAAAAAAGGTAAAAATGTAAGAATTGCCCTACTGGCTCAGAGAGGATGTCCATCTTGCCCAGTATCTTGTGTATGACAGTAGCCATAGCTGTTAGCAGCCAGAAGTGATTAGAAATCACTGAGTGTTCATGTGGACTGCTTTCCTTGTTTATGAAGGGTTAGCTGCTCTTTACTGCAATCCATACATGAAAAACTATGGCTAGCTCTGAACAGAAGTTCAGAGACTTTCTTTGACTGATTTATGTTTGATTTCATCCTGTCTTATCATCAATAATAAAAAATAATGTACTGACTTCTTAGTGAGCTTTTTATATGGAGACAATATGAGTTAGTTTGGAGATTTAAAACAATTAGAGAGTGCTGTAGTGTGTGCTTTTTACTGAGGGTCATATTCTGCACTGCCATCAGTGTGGATCACAGTGTCCTTCTGAAGACCATCTAACTTTAATTGGACTACCCCATCAGTTGTAGGAAGTGATCCATTCAGACTGTCACACCCCCTGCAGTATCCGCCTCAGGATCTGGTGATCCCCAAAGCATTCCTGGCATGGAAGGAGAATGGTCCAGTGATTCTCACATAGGTGTTCAAAGGAACCATACTGGATGTGATTCAAAAGAAATCCATTACCTTATGACTGCCTAAAGGTTAGGTGGATACTTAAATTCCCAGGTGAATGAGCCTCTTGGCACTTAGAGTATAAAAGCAAAAGAATTTGAGAGGCTGAAGATTCTTCTTTAGGTTTATGCAGGTACCAAAACCTGTATGTCTAAATGTGTCTGCATATGAGCAGAGTCCCACTCTCGTCAGATCCAGTGAACACAAGATCTAGCCAAACCTAGTCAGGAGTTCATTTGTCAGTGGAGTGGGGACAGCTGTGGGAGTCCCACATGCCTTTGGCCAGATGACTCCTCATTAGATTTCACCTGCTGGGATTTAGTTGCACAAACATAGACATATGGTGTCATTTGAATGCTTTCAGTTATTCCACCTCTTCTCATTACTAGCCCTGAAAGGTGCAGCTTTCTGCATCATATCTCTAGGCTTGAAGGGACGGTCTTGGGCATTTGGGGCATCTAAAATTGTATTAGGTATCTTTAGGCAGCTGAATGGGGTCTTGAGTGCCACTTTAGCTACCAGGGTGTATGCTGCTTGGTGTCCTGCTGCCACTCCAGTAGGGTTTAAACATCCCATAGGTCCAGTGTCTTATTTTTCAGTTCCATGAAGGTGTCTTGACTATTTAGACCATCTCACATAGCAGTAGATAAATGTGTTTAGGCAGTGGAAAACTGCCTCCTTGACAACACTGACGGGATATTTGGGCTTTCTTCAGGCACACTGACACTGGCGATTATTAAAATACTCAAGCAGTTCTAGCCTAGCCTCTGGTCCAGATGGGAGGTAGTGTCCTGTGTCATATTCACCTCAGACATGCTGGAGAGTCTGAAATGACACTATTCTTACTTGAGCAACACAAATGACTCCTTGTCTCACCAGTATTTAAGTGCATGAATTTACATATCTGAATGTGAAGCTGGATTCTGTCCTCACCACTAAACTAGTTCACCTGCTCCTTCAGTGGGGAAAAAAGGCAGAAAAGCCAATATTGTATGTAAGTATTTTGAATTGTTTTCCTTTCTTTAAAGGACTGGTAAAGATATGGGAACATGCAGCCCAAGGTGTTCTGTGAGCGACAGCCTCTGAGACCCAGCCAGCACATGTTTTGACAAAAGCATTTGATGTGTGTGGGGTAGGGTTAAGTCACACTGATTGGAAGCCGTGTCTTGGGACCAGCTTTTGACAGAAGATTTGTTGCTGGCTGGGAAAAGTTGTTGGACACATCTGCTTTTGCTGCAGTTCTGTAAGAGGAGACACCCCTGTGAATTTTAAGTTTTCCTGCTGCTTCTGCTCGTGTTAATGATCTCTTTGTAGGCCTGGCCATTACAAGAACTGTATGCCCATTATAAACGAAGTGCCAGCCTGAATCAGTGTCTGCTATTTGCATTATCCTAGCAAAAAAATCAAAAAACCCCTAGCTTTCTTTCTTAGCCCTCTGAGTATAGAGAAGCTGAACAATAGTGTTTTCTGCTGCTTGCTCCTTGCTCAGTTGTCAGATTTTAGTGTAATTCACATTGTTTTCTAAAATATTAATGCTTTCTGTTTCTCTTTGCCTTTCCATAGTTCTTGCTTGTCTCAGCAGACACAACAAAGAAGTTCTTTTGGCACATCATAGCCAAGTACCACAAAGCCTATTTAAAACCTTTTTCTTTTTTAATATCCAGCTAATGTTGCAGGGTGTGTGCTTCCTTTTCAAGTCTAAAAATGACTGATGAATCAGGTCACTTACATAAAGGCTGTAGATAACCCTCTCCCCTGCAAAAAAACCCAACCCAAAACCAGAGAAGAAATCTTTTGTTTTTAAAAGACATCTGCCTCAAAGGCAGCATTCTTCATACTGTTCTGCCACAGCAACTGCTTGCAGTTCAACTGCAGCATTGCACTTAGGCAGCACTGGAGTTTTTACAGGTGCACAGAATTGTAGGCAATAGAGTTCAATATACAGCATAGGCTTACTCGGGCTGGGAGGGGGGTAGGCAGCCACATCTGGTCCAGAAAGATAAGTGCAGTGGAAAATTGGCTTGTTTGGCTAACTAGACCACCCGACCCACTTCTGTTTGCTCAGGAGGTAGTCCCCATAGGATATTTTCAGGTTTTTTTTTTTTTCCTCCATCTTGGAGAAAAGCTTGAGGAGACACAAGGGAGAAAATGGTTCATCTGCCAGTTTGCTGGAAGGAAGAAGATGTAAAAATAAGCTAGAGCCATCAATTAAGAACTGACAGTTCTTACACTTACCAAGAAGTGGTTTATCCACACTTTTGCTAGTGGTGCTAAATGGTTATCTTTGCCTACTTCCTTGTAAACGACATCCAACTGATTCTCACTGCAAGCCTTGCTGGCCAGTAACAAGCAACTTTTCCAGAGCAGCCACTGATCTGTTGGGTCTTTCTTCCCACCTGAACCTCACCAGGATTTAAAGGTTCTCTGCCAGGGAAGTAGGCACTCCCCTATATGTGAGAGCGAAAAAGAAAATTTCAGGCCACCTGAGACTATTCTGTGCTCATTTTGGTGAAATACCTTGTAGTTTTGAGCTAGACTTTGAAAATTTCAGTGTTAAATTTTCCTTGTATTCCTCACCTTTCTCTATTTTTTTAATTTGTTTATAATTGCTGTCTGTCTCATATATAATTCCATTTCTTCTTCTTTGTACTTGAAGGAGTAATAGGTTCCTTATGGAATAGAATGCAGGTCTCATCTCTTCCATAGATTAACAGACTTCCAGAGATAAGACATGTTAATGAATCTATAGTCCCGGTGAGCATGAGCACCAGGTTAATAGTGCATGAACACAGTCTCTCGGATTGATTGAAAAGAGTTGGCTGAGTTAGCTGGAACAATTTGAGGTTCTTCTCCTGAGCAGAGTGGTTGCAGATTTGGTTACTGTTCTCACTTTAGTAATAGTCACTCATTCAAGGGCTAATACCTTGTATCTGGTTCAAGTCCTAAAGCCTGATTTCCATCATTCTTGGGAAAATTCCTTAATTCCTGGTGAATGTCTATTAGTGAAGAGGTTATCAGCTGTTGTTAAGAGTTTATCCATGTATAGGGAAGGAGCTAAACTTTTAAGGTCTGATATTAATGATGGCTTTTAGATTCTAAATATCTGTAAAAAATCTGTCTTTGTACATCTGGCAGAAGACATTAATTCTTTAAACATAAAATTATGTGCTTTCGTGAATACAGATATGATGGCAAGTTCTGTTGGGTGTTTCTCTAAAAGACATTTTGTCTTAAGCAGCTGTTACTTTTTTATGTGGCCTCTTCACAAAAAAACCCCAGATTTATCCAGCTAATAAATGTTCTCCCATTTCCACAGCACTTCTACCTGACGTGACCTGATTAAAACCAGTCTTCATACAGGATCAGCAATGAGCCAAGTGCACCCTTCGAGAACACCTTCCAGAGAATGGATGGCTCTGTTACCCTATGATTATTTCCAAATTGGTGACCTTCATTTGGCAACCTGTTGTCACTGTAAATTAATCACGGCAGCAAAGTGGTATCTGGGGAGTGTAAATAACCACAAGTGACCTTGGTGTAATGACTCTCTCGGGAGAAAGGCTAGCTTTCATTTTCTGTGACCTCAGGTTTGTAACTCTTTTCCTCTGTTAAAAGCAGCATCAAAAGGTGATATGTAAAATGAAACATGAAGCATACTGCCTATGTGGCAACTCGGTTTCTAATTCCTTATACCACCACAGGATCTGATCAAAATCCAGCAACAATCTCCTTTCCCAACAGTAGCCAACACCACGTTGTCTTCTTACTTGTGGTATTAATGTCTAGGAAAAGAGGGGATGGTTAAATTTCATATTTTCTACGATGGGCTTTTGTCATATTCCCTGAAATTCAAAATGCAGCTCCTCATATAGCACAAAGGTGCTTATGAGATGTGACACAGTGGACACGATTAGATATAGCATATTGGCCAGATTTTTGCCACCCTTGCTCTTGTGAACTAGTGTTTGTTACCAGATACTAATCAATATAATGAAAAGAATACTAATGGTTTTTCTTTATGCTACACTGAATGTCCTTGTTCACCAGCCAAGAGGTGATTTTACATCTAAAGCAAGTTACTTTCAATAATATTTTCAATAGTATTTTCAGTATTAGTTCATATATATGGCATGGTATTCTATGTATCTTCTGATTTATTACTGTTCTCTCTACTTGAAGAATTAATTGAATTCTGTTATTAAGACTATGACTATACATTGATTCTGTGAATGCATGTGAAATAGAAACTGGACAGTGGTGGAGTGGCTGGGCTGGCTGAAAACACGTTTTCAAGTGATGCTTTGAAGCTGTGTTTCCACATCCAGTGAAATGTCTATGTTAATCAAGGAGATTATCAGCAGAGGATACATTTTCTTAGTGGCTCCAGAACATTAATCTGAGAAGACATCATGAAAATAACCAGGCTTCTCATGAGATAAATACTGCAAAAGGAGCATGAAAAACTACATGCAACTCCGTAACTCCTAACAAATGTGAAAGTTGTGCCAGACTCTTCAGTGCTGGGGAAGAAGAGAGCTGAAAAGTATCAGCCAGACGTGGTACAGACATTAGCGCTGGTCATAGAAACCAACAGGGGTATTTGCAGGTTAGACTGCTCTTTTGTAGAAAGCATATATCTCTTATTAATGCGTGCACCCTGATGTGACTCATGGCATCCAGCTAGGAAGCCTGGAAATTTTGTTTAACTGCTGCAGCACACTGGCCTGGGGTCATATCTTACAAAGCCCGCCAACAAAAAGAGGTGTAATAGAGGAAGATAAAACCAGGTTTTTATTTCTATCTTCACATTGTTCCTTTGTGATGAGTCCTGTAACAGCCAGATGCTCCTCCTAGCTGTCTTTCTCAGAGTCCCCAGGGGCTTTCCCTGGATCTGAGACTTGCGAACCGAGCAGTGACTCGTGCCTTTGGACAGACTTGTTCGTGTGCATGTGAAAGTGGGTTTAAATGGGCTAGCAGCATCCCAAACATCCCTCTATTCTCATCTGTAAAATGAATTCTTTTGAGCATTATGTAGTAAGGCTAGGAAAAAGGGTGTGCATTCAGTGCAAAACCTCCCCCTGTAAAGTGTGCTCCTTATAAAAATGATTAGATTGTGGGGTGGGTGCAGTCTATCTATATATCTGTCCATCCACCCATCCATGCAAAATGTTGCTTTACTTTTATTGAGTTTTTATAAATGTGCTTGTCTCACTCTCCCCCCCTCCCCTACCTTTTTTTTTATTTTTTAATTTTTTTTTGTTTTCCCCTTGGTTTTGAAGGATTTTTTGTTCTGGATTCATATCTATCATCAGGTAAAAGGGAAATAAAGCTTCCCGTCCCCGAGTGCCAAGAAATATCACTGCTCTCCCGATTCAGTGCTCACCAGACACTCAAACGTCTCCACTCCTCTTGTCTCTCCAAAACCAGGCTACCACTGCAGACCTGAAGCCTGACTGCCCCGGAATGGTCCTTGAATCAGCTCCTTCCCCTCTCAGAAGGGATAATCAGATCCTTTCCTTTGTCAGTTGATGAATCCACACTGGGACCTTTGGAGACACCTGCTCACCTGCCAGCTCCAGCACAGCCACAGCCAGAGCCAAAGAAACTTCACAGAAAACTCATCACAAACAAGTGTGGATGACCACAGAATCTCTGATCAAGTAACATAAGGTCAAACCTTCTACAAAAGTAGAAGCATTGCATTTATTCTCTGCTGGGTATTTTTCAGGTTTTTCTTATTTTTTTTCCCCAGCAAGTAGCTCTAAGCTTTGCCAGCCAATCACAAATAGAGCCAAAATTCCAATTTCTGTTTCATCCCAGTATGATATCCCGAGAGTACAATTGCTTCACAAGCTGTCAGTCCCAACACAGAGATGCCAAATGGAGCTAAAGAGCTCTTTGAAATCTCAGTATAAATTATCCTTTTGGAGCTGAACCAATGCACATTTTCTGTGTTCACACGCTGACACACTGTGCACATTTACCCTGACTCACGCTGTGCACATTTACCCTGGCTTTAATGGCACTTTGACAATACGTAATCTCAGCTACAAGCTGCAAGTGGACAATTGTTCTCCCCATTTCTTTTCCACTCTTACAGAGATTTTTGTGAAATACTCTTAGTTTCATGGTTGCTTCAGGCCAAATGGGGAATTGGACTGAGTGTGGTGGAGAGGCGTCCACCTCACCTTGCCTTGGTGTGGCCGTTCCAGCAGTCCTCCTCGATTGATGGACCGGCGGTCACTTGCTCATCCTTGCAGATTGTGTAGGGTAATGTTGACCAGAACTTTTTGGAGAGCTTTAGCTTTTCTTTAATATCTGTTACCTAATTAAGAGATGAGAGAGAAAACAGATTAAAAACATTAGCCATGTTAATTATCATGTCCAATAGTAGGTTGTTTAATTCCATAATGGTGATGATGTTGAAGGTTAAAAGGGCTGAAGGTGCTAAAACTTAGATTCCTGTATTTACAAGCAAGGCACTCAGCATTTGGGTTCAGAGAGTACAAATAATCAAGGTCACCTTTTTCCACAGGCAAGATATTAATAAAAGTGTGTTACATCTTGCTCTTTCTAGTCTCCATTTGTCTAAGGTTTTCTAAATATATATTTTTCTAAGAACTCATACGCCTTGCAGTCTGCTGAATGTAAATTCAGTTAAACAGTGTACATCAGATAAAATGTTTCACCCCCCAACTTGGTCATGTCTTAGATAAATATTATATTTAGAGCTCCATGCACAGGTTCTAAAAAAATGGTGCAGTGCTGAGCTGATGTTGAACTGATTTAAGACACAGGCTGAATACATTGCAGTACATTTGGATCTCAGTAACAGCAGGAAGTTTGTGTATATACATGCATGCAGAGACTATATCCATCTTTGAGGTTAGGAGTAGAGAGATATCTGCAGCTGGATACGGAATCCACATTCAAGAAACATTGGGGCAGTATCAAAGCAGTTTCTTTATATCATAAATTCCTTGAACAATAATTTAATTTGTCATGATTCAGGCAGCAAGCAGGAACAAACTGATTTTGAAGCATCAACTTACTAAATAAATGCTCTGGCTAAAATGTTATCAGTTCTTGCTTTGCATTTGGTATACCAGAGTGCAAAACCCTACAAGAATAGATAGAAAACACAAGAAAGGACAGACTACAAAGGATGAATAGTGCCACTGTTGTTCTTATGGAAACAGATGCATTTCACATTAAGTTGTAATAGGATTTAGGGGAGCTTGTTGAATAGCTTTTAAAGGAAATCGCTGAACTTTATTCTTAAAAAAAAAACCCAGAAATAAAAGCTTTCCATTCTTCCATTCAGTTCTGAGACTGGCTTTTAGGTTGTTGAGGCATAATATTGTACTTGGCTGTTTATCTCTTTTATCTTTTGTTCTGAAGACATGATAGCTCTCTGAGCAAATGGCCCACGCTGCTTTGCCATGTTTAAACTCTGTGGAACAGTCACTTTATAACCTAGGAGATAGAAACAGCCAGAGATATTATTTCAGAAGCACTGTCTGTGTTTTCATCTGTAAGAAATAAGTAGGACAGTATTTGGCTGCATGGGTTGTTCACAGTGTTTCTTGTCATGACCGACACCTTATAAATCTCTGTGCCCCTTGCCAAGCCTTTGTTGCTTTGTTTTCATATGAGATACTAGCAGCATTTGCAAGCCTTTAAAGTCTCAGTAGGGGAGCCCTGTCAAGGCAAAAATAAAATTCCAGTTGACAGACCATGGACAAGCCTTCAGCACAAGTGGGGATGGTCTCAGGATGCCTGTTCTTTCTGATGTCTTTGGTCCACAGGACTAGGGACTTTGGGCAGACAGCAAGCCCTCTTCTTCTCCTTCTGCTCATGCTGAGGGTAAAAACCCCTAGGTCCCTACTGGTACAACCAACCAGCACGAGAAACACAGTTAATCTGTGTGGTGTTCATGAAGAGGTGTGTAAACTCCTGTTATACCAGAAAATCAGAAATTGTGTGCAAGATGTAGGAAGGAGAGTTTACAGGGAGGAAGGTCTATTCATATAAGTTTGGGGAACACAAGAGTCAAAGGGACAGATCTTCTCACTTATTACTTTTGCCTGGCTAACTACACAAGCAATCTGACTGATCAACGTTGAGCCATTAGTTTTCAGAGCAGTAACTTTGCTGTTAGCTGGCAGTTAATTTAAGCTATTCAAAACTCAGATGTTCAGAGTTATATTCAGATTTCTACCATAATCAAATCAAGAATTGGTGCTTTAGGACCTGCAGACTTCTGTTTTGAACCACAGTGAGTTAACATACATTGGAAAATGGTTTTCCCCCTGGCCCTTGTAAGGGCTGCAATATGAAGTACAAACCTTGTATTTTCATAGAGGTCAGCAAAAGAATGGAGGTTCTCACAGCTCACATGCTGCACATGGTCTCCAGGTACTCCCTGAAAATCAGAATGAAGTCTCCCATTCCCCCGTCACTTCTGAAGTTATTAAATGATGTTTACATACTCTGCATGTGTACTGCATACAGACAACAATTCATTAAATTTCCTAACAATAACTATGGGGTTTTTTGTTTGTTGTTGTATTACAGAAGTACACCCGGTAAAGGTCTTACTTTATCCAGGATTGTTGGTAAAAGACAGCTAATTAAATTCCACAGACATCCCCCTGAGGTGTCATTTCCATTTTAGAGCCTGGGGGAAAGGGAGACATTTACATGAGTCACAAAATGCAGCAATAGCAAAAGTGAATGCAGTTTAGGGAAAGGTTACCATTTGCAGCCCTCTATATATCCTGCCAATTCTGGTGCATTCTAACACTTTTTTTCCCTCAAATGTTTCCCTTCACAGCTATTCCCACCTCCCCACTCCATTATTTCCCCACTGAGCTTTAAACAACTTGTGGACTCATCCTGTGAAGTCTTGCTCTTTCCCAGTGTGTGACTGGATCTCTGTTAACCCTCTCAGCTTTTGGTAGTGGAGTTTACACATCTACCTACACAGTTCCTTGAACTTCACCTTGAAACTGGTGTTCTGGAAGTGCAGTGTGGTTTCTGATGGCCTTGAAAGAGGAATTACGTGCACTGATTGCTTCACCTCCTCTTTCAGGATGTAGCCTGATGGCCACGTTCACTTCTGCATGATGAATGTATGGGCAGGCAATGACTTTGGAGTACTTCTAATGCAACTTTAGATGCAGAATAGAATTAGGCAATGTAATGCCTGCCATCACATGTAAAACTTTTCCCTGTGGGTTTTGGTGGCTTCAGTTTGGGATGTCCTCAAGCATGACCACAGAAAGTCTCTTATTAGTCCCCATGGTTATACATGTTCCTTTACATATCACTTTGCTCACCACCAGCACTTAAAAAATATGTAACAGATGTACAGTCCCTCGAAAATGAGATAAAAGCCACTAAAGGATTCTGTTAACATTGCTTGCTTGTGATTTATGATGTCAGGCTACTGTATTCCCCTAGTGACCTGTGGCCTTGTAAATGATTCCTTGGTATTTCGTATTCTTTGAATTAAAGATTAACTTTCAAGCTCAGTTAGACTTCTGTGGAAGCATTCAAACATGACACATACGCAATTTTGGTATTTTACATACTTTCTTTCCACTTTCTCTATCAGAGATTTATTTGGATTAAGACAGCTGGATTTCTCGGCCTGTACTTAGCCTGACTTTCCTTAGTTATCTTCCTGAAATAGCCCTGATATTATACTGAACTCTTTTTTCAGCTACTTTGAAAGTACTAAATTTGTTCTGCATTGCAATACTTTCTAATGAGAAGAAGGATATAGCAAGAGCCATGCAAAGAGTTAAATTTTTAATTTAATGGGGGGAATATATAGAAATGGATATTAGAATACCCTGGCCTTCATCTAGAATTGCTAACAGAGGAAAGCTATTATTGTGTAGGTGAGAAAAGTTAAATATTTGCATCATTTCCAAAGAGAAATTCATAGCCAGAGTTACGGAAATTGTATCGTTACGTGTCATACATAGAGAAATTCAGTTAATTTCTTATTCCGGACACTGACTTCTTATGAGACCAAGTCACTCATGTATGTCATGCAATTCCTCAGCAGAACTTGGCACAGCACCCATGAACTCAGTTCTAGTCCTAACAGCATGGGAACGGTTTTAAGCAGGTAAATAAAGCTGACCAACATTTCTGTGTTATTTACTCACCTTGCATTCCAAAGTAATGAAGCAAGCTAAAAAGCAAGCCCATCATTTTAGCAGGAATCAGACCTTAGCATTCTTTGTTTTATATTCAGGACATCTGGATAAATGGAAAGACTCACCAGGATAGTTTAAAAAAGCATTGAAAATACCACGCAAAACTAAAAGTGAGATGACTGCATTTTCTAAGGCATGGAAGATCCCAGAAAGACACTTGCTTGTGAAGCGGGCAGCCAAATTTTTTAGGGCCCCCACCTTTAAAATTTGCTTTTTTTGCCCCCATTGTTTCTGAGCACACATTATCCTGCTGCTGAAGAAGTGTGTTTCCACTGGAAACTAAACTTCAGTGTCACGTATTCTTTTGCCCTTTAAGTCACAAGGCAACACTTAACTAATGCCACTTCTTCATGCTACATTATTTCCAGGTGAAAAAACAGGCAGTTTTCTACTGCCTGCTGCTTGCTTTCCTCTAGACATGTCTAACATACCCAGCCACATACCCAACACCCTTGCAGTCTTTATTAAAATGATGTAGACCTTGCATAGATGGGCATCTGGATAGCACATCTAAGGATACGGCGCTTCATCACTTGAGCTACCAGTGGGATCATGAAGAGCATGCTAGGGAGGGAGATTTTTGTTATGCTGTACTAGCAGAAAATTGTGCTGGACTTTCATACATCAGTCAGTATTTATGTCCATTAGGGATTTAATTCAAAAGCATTCTAAGGCTAATGGCCAACAATTTGTTTAAAAGGAGTAAGTCAGCAAGCATATTTTATATACTGTTTCTAACTGGTCATTATGTTTATGCCTCTGCTCCACATGGGTGTCATAGGGCAAGAATCATATGTCCCAAGCAGGTTAGTATAGGACAGTTGGGCATTTTAATTGCCAAACAGTTTTCCTTATAAACTGAGCTTAATAAATTACTTGGACCTCTAAGTTCTAGGGGCTGCCCCTTGAGAAAGATGCATCTCCTGTATGTCCTGTTTTACATCTGCCATCTTTATACAGATGTCTCAGAGGGACTAGGCACTTATGTATAAACAGCTGAACTGGGCTTCCTCTGTATCACCCAGGTATTTGAATGTAGATAAGGAGGACCTCTCTCTTCGAGCTTTTTTAAAAGGCACCTTCATTTCTCCACTGATTAGATACAGGGAGTTTAATATGCTTTTTGTTTAGATATTTTTGTTTAGAACAGATGCCCAAAATTTTGATGCACATTAGCTACCTCAGCGAGGGCTACCGGCTTCTATTCAGAGTGATTAAAAGCAGAACTTTATTTGCTCTGTATGGAGATTATGTCTTCATACATTACACATTTCCCCACTCTCTCACAAAATAAATGTAAATGCCAAGCAGCTGCTGAACCACCACATGCTCGACCACGGATTATTTTTCAGCCTTTTAAAAAATGAAGTGCGTATGGGCACAGATTCGGCAGGATTTGAGCATCGCATCACCCCAGGTGCAGGGAAGCAGCCTGGATCTGGGGGGGGGGGGGGGGGGGTGGTGTCCTCAAGATGGCAGTGTTGCTCAGCCTTTGTGCTGCTGCCAGCCTCTCCCCAGTGCACATCTACAGGGTTTCCCAGAGAATGAGACCGTAGATTGTTCTGCTGAATATAAAACTGACAACCCTGTTATTTTAAACTCGAAAGTGACAGGCTGTTATTTTAATGAGGTCTGCCAGTGCCAAGGTTAACCAAAGCTTTATTTTCCCTACGAAACGTTAAGGCTGTGGTTCTAAAAAGGGGGCTGTGAAATTTTAAGGTTATTGACACTTTCTCAGATCCGAGAAGTTCTGAGAATTTCACCTGGACCTTCTTGCACCACAAATGCTTCTTGCTTTTCCCCCTTTTTTATTTATTTATTTTTAATTCGACTTTGTGACTTTAAATGGTCCGGAGCTCTACCGATAACTGCCAGCTCGTGATTCACATTTCTGAGCAGAAAGGCAGATGACAGACTTCTAATCACGAACTAATGCTGAATCCCAGTTCTAAAGCACAAATGGATACTTGAGTGATTTGCAAAATAAAACAAATGAGCTAGGAGACTGTCCAAAGCAAGACTTTTCTCACTGGAGTATTTTAAAGTGAAATGAAATCATTTTTTGCTGTCGCTGTCTCTAAGTGCTATCCATGTTTTTGACAAGAAAAAGTTAAAGCTCCCATTAAAAAAGAGGAGATTTATGCTAGACATGAGGAAAAAATGTTTTACAGTGAGGGTGGTAAAACATTGGCAGAGGTTGCCCAGAGAGGTGGTAGATGCACCATCCCTGGAGACATTCAAGGCCAGCCTGGATGTGGTTCTGGGCAACCTGGTCTAGTTGAAGATGTCCCTGCTCATTGCAGGGGCTAGGATCAGATGGTCTTTGGAGGTCCCCTCCAACCCAAACTATTCTATGATTCTATAATTCAATGATTCTGTGATTCTAAAGAATGACTAGTAGCCCTACTGAATTCTCAGACTAACAGATAGTAACTTTGGAGAGTTAGGGTGAGTTCAGTTCCCATACTCATAGCACTACACTATGTATCTACATTCACAGTATAGTTGACAGCAACCTGGCACTTACTCAGTTAAGTTTCTAGTGCCATTTGAGATGCCTGCGGTGATCTGGGCAAGTCTCCTTGAAGTTACGTGTGATCACCCCATATGCAGTTGTGGATGACCTAGTTGCATTTTGTTTCATTCAGCTTTGAGCTGAAGCAGGCATTTTAAAGCAATACAGTTTGCCTATTGCATGTTTTTTGGGAAAATAGTTTACAGGTCTGCATGAATGCTCGCAGAAGTCTCCCTGCCATCTGTGGCCTGGAAATGCTTTGTACCACACAGTATGCTAGCTGGCTCCAGGGACAGGTGCCATTGCCTGTATAAGGGGCTAGACTGTCACTGCTCAGAGCTGACAGCCCCATGCTCAGAAATAATGTAAGCAAAGTGATCGGGTGCCTTATGGCACTGCTACCTTTCTGTGTCTTAACCTGGATACCCTGCCTCCAGCAGTCTCCACGGCTCTGCAGAGAGCTTAACACTGCCTCACATCATCACAAAAACATGGAATAGTTTTTTTTAATAAAACCACGGACATTATTGCTTACAGGCAGGTAGAGCCTGACACAAAACTCTTTCCACATTCAGCCTTCATTTTGGCTGGGGAGAGAGGAAGGAGGGGGTTTGTGAAATGGTGGAGCAATCTGGGCTAAACTTCTACTCCATTTACCCTCACCTTTGCTCTTGGCTTGATTTGCACAGTCTTAAGCCTCTGTAAGTAGGTATGTAAGTAGGTATGCAACTTCACTGCACTTGGCTCCCCAGTAAATAAAAACATTGCTTTGGGAAAGTGGAAGCTACTGGAAACTTCAATGCCTTGAAATGGACCTCTGCAGCAAATTGAAGCAGCTTTCCCCTTTTCTGTAATACCTGGGAGCAGCGCTAAAAAGCTGGTCTATAAATCTGCTTCAAGCAAATCCAAAGCAATTGGAGAAATCAGCTTTTTATTGCAGATAAGTATAAAAGTAGAAACAGAAATATGCTGGAATCTTGAAGATAAAGTGCCAGAGGCTTTTCTGTGGCAAGGCTTAGCTGTTAAGCACAGATTCTTTGTGAACAGTCCTTCATCTCACCAAACAAAAATCTTAATAGCTAATGTAAACAATTACTAATTGAGTATTTCAAGCTTATATAGACTTTCATTCGTCTTGGAAACGTGCGTCTGGTGCCAGTAGTGAAGCAGTTGTTTCTTGTCTTAAATCTCAAGTGTTTACAGGAACTGCATGTGTTGCAACAGATGAGTAGTTCAAGCCTCCCAACAGCTGTGAGAAGCGTATGATTTCTAAGGGCAGCAAGAGTTGGGATATATCCTCCCAAAACAGAGCAAGAAGGGATAATAGCACTTCATACTTGAAGTAGCCTTTCATTTAACTTTGTTTCTTCTAGTGGTTACTTCTTGACATAGCTCCACTCTCTTCCAAACTAAAGAAGCTCTCAGGGACTCTTAATTCCTTGAAATAACTCAAGATTCAGCAACAAGATGATGGCTACCCTGGGCAGAAGCTTCTGGGCTTCTGACCTTCCTCTCCCTCAGCCTTTTATCCAGCCTTTTATCCAGAGTAGGTAGAGCCACAGAGAAAAGGTTGTGCTAAGGTGTCCGAAACTACAGAAAGCAAAGAAATATATAAAGGCAGACTATGCAAGTGAGGGTTTTGATAAAGGATACACCTTAAAATCTTGAAATTACTGTACACTGTCATAAAATATTTGCGATGCCTTCCATACAATGTAAAAACCAGTAGTTTTTCCTATGGACTTCAGGCATCTTTTGTCAGTGTCCATTTTTCAGAGCCCAGCTACATCTTTCCTGAGGGAGTGTAAAAGCACCTGCTCCTCCACGACTGGCATTCTTATGCTGCAAAGTGATTAATTAATTAATTAGTTAATCAGACTATAGCACCTTTTTTCAGTCCATTAAACCCCTATTTTAAGGTTAGTGGAAACAGGTTTGCCTATTTTCCTGTGTGTGCTCCAAGGAGATGATCATGCACAAATCTGCATGGCTGCTGCAACCAGGGGTGCACACCCCTGCCACCCCTGGGCCTGGACACTTTCCCGTCACATCCCAGCCCTCTCATCCCACAAAGAATGTCAGGCCCCACAGGCCCAGCCCAAGGGAGGGAGGTTGCAAAGAGTAAGAAATTAGAGCTAGCAAAATGGATTTTTCTGCATCATAACCTGTAATTAATGTTTTAGTGGACCCCCCAAAACTTTCAGCCACAGCATGCAAACTCCTGCGTCCTCCAGTAGTAGGTTTTCATTTCATCGAGTGTTAATGCTTGGTAGGTTTCCGTCCCCTAGTGCTTCTGGTTGCCAGTCATTCAGCTTAACTGAAACCAGAGCTTGATTTCAGTGGCCTGGATATTTGCATTCTGGATTATTTTAATCCAAATATACAAATCTGCATTACTACAAGTGGTGACTATATAGAGTTGGAAAAGAATTAAAAATCAGTGTAGAGGCTTTGTGGCACTGCATGTGCTGATTGTGGTTATGTGGAGTTCTGTAATTATTTTTTGTTAAATTTTCTTTCCAGATCCTCCAAGGAAGATGCACAATTTCATTTTCAGAGTTGATTCAGAGATGAGATTCAACAAACTCGTGTTGTATCACATGCAAATATAATTTGTTAAAACATCTATGTCCAAAATGAAAATCACAGAAGATTTAGAATGAAAACAATGATATTTTCAGAGACAGAAAGGTTTATCAAAGGACATTTATGTCAAGACGAGTTTGCTCAGCAAGAGAAGTGCTTATCAGGAAAACAATCTGAGTCAGAGAGAGCCTTGTACTGTAAATCTACTATGTCAATATACTAATGACTATCATTGCCTCCCTACTAAGGAGAAGTGGGATATCCTCTGCTGACGTGAAGTTGCACTCTCTTGTCCATTCATGATAGCGTTAAGTACTTCAGTTCTTGGATTCTAGTAGAACAACCGCATGCAGCTTTCTCAGGGCTGCCAGGGACTCAGGCAGGAAACACAGAGGATGGGTAAGGGTCCAGCTACCACTAGTGTTTACAGGACCACTAAGGATCACTCTAAAAGACGGAGAAAATTTAAGTCCAGTATGAAGTACAGCAAAGTAATGAGGTGTTCTCGTAAGATTTTATCCTAAAGCAGCAGAAATCTAATGAGACTAATCGATTTCCTCTTTTCTTCCGTGGCTGGGTGGAAAGCCATGAATTTAGATATTCTTGCAAGATTGGTGTGCAATCTAATCTTGAATCAGGAAATGGACCCCTTCTAGCTTTTGGTTCACTTTGAAGCTAAAAGTGCTAGTGCATGCATATATATATGGAGTCTGAGCATTGTGACTCAGTGAGCAGTATGAAAATCAAGGTGCACTGCTCACCTCTGCCATAAATTCAGTACACTCTGAAGACCATCTGTGGAATCTAATCTGGAGAATATAAAGTGCAAACACTGATGGAGAAATTTTGTATGGATAAGAAAGAGCACAGCAGCAAGCACTTGAGGCATACTGTGTGAATCTGAATGAGAAGGTGTGCATCCCAAATAGTTTTCATTCTAAACAGAAAGAGGAAGAGCAGAAAGGAATAACCCTTTTATATATAAAAGTATATATATGTGAAAAATTATATGCAAAGAAAATTTCTTGAAATCAAACAAGGAGTCACTGGATAAGCAAGGTATTACTCCCACATCTTTAGCACCCTTCATAATGAAAAGTCTACTTTCCCTGCTTGGGTATTGCCTTAGATAATAAACCTCCCCACTCCTCCAAGGATACGTCTACCTAACAGTTGTGACAACATAGCACAGTTCAAGTTATATTTAAATCAAGCAGGTGAACAAGAGCATGAAACTAGACTTGGTTTCACTGCATGAGTATTTATTGTGGCTCTTGAGATCTTGCAGGTTGCCATCCATCTCCCTGCCACCACAAGTGTGCTGCTGGCATCTGGGCACTGTATGTCACAACATTGCTGAGGGGGACACACCATTTTCTGGATGCTGCCAAGTGAAGAAGCCTCAGTCAGGCATCTGCATATGTAAAGTTGATTTTGCCTCCCAAAAATGAAGGGCAATCACCAACCTGGGAATGGGAAGATAAACAGACAGAGCTGGGAAGAGATGGAGGAGCTGAAGCTGTGGTCTGGGAAAGGGGATGCATGTGCTAGACAGTGATGGCAGTGATGTCAAGCCTGCCTTCTGCAATAGGCACAAGTGGCAACAGGCATCGGCTGTCCTGCTGTGCTTGCCCCTTCCCCTTTCCTTTACTTCTAACGCAAGAGGCCCCTGCATCACAGAGGCTATAGAGGGAGGGCATGGCTCTGGGGTGACTAGGATGCTGTAACTGGGATATGTGAGGGGCAAATAGGATATGCATCTTCTGCTGTGGGCTGTGAAGGCAGGGTGGGTGGTGAAAGCAAAGCCACCAGACCCGAAGCAATCAAGCTGCAATGGATAGCTAGGGAGTCACTTCACAGGGAACAGTAAAATATTCTTGTCTCATTCTTCCCTCAAAGCCCAGGCAATCCTCTGCCTGGTCTTCACAGGTCCTCTGTGAGCACAAACAGGTATAACTGAGTGTCACCTGCTGCAGAGCTGCCTATAGCTGCAGGCAGAATCCTGCTGGTTACCCCTCTTGATGGAAGTGAGCAGCTAGGCAGAAAATCAATGCTTGGTCCTTGCACACAGGCAGCTTAAAAGCAGCCTAGCCTCTGTGTCAGCACCCTCAGGATTGAGGCAGTTGCACACTGGTTTATTTGTCTCTTCTACAAAGAGCCTTCCCCACCTTAGCCAGCTGCTGCATTTCAGTGAGGATTCATGCAAGGCCGTGCCAGGCATTTGGTGATCACAGGCTGTATCCTCATGGTCATGAGTCTATCATAAAAAAATGACATTATAAAAGTATCAAGTGTTGTAGTTTATTTGCCTTCAAAATCTAGAAGCTTTAGAATTCATGTTTTGGAGGATTTAGTAATAGTCACAAAGGCTGGAAAATTGGATTTGCTTTACCATGATAGACTGCTGATTTTAAGAAAAGCAGTTTCACAAGACATAGGGTGAAAAATCTAGAAAATTTGCAGTTTTGCCTACAAAAACTGAACCCAGACTTATTTACAGTGTGGAAAAAAATAGGCAAAATTAAAAAAAATATGTACACCCTCACAAAGGCCAGTGTCACAAATCAGCTAAAGATAATAATAGAAAGGTTCACATTTTCTCTCTACTTTAGCTATAAAGCAACTGATATTTTCCAGTCAGGAGCTGTTCACCAGACAGAAGAGATTACCCTCATTGAGTCAAAGCTACCACTGATACTAATGCATAAAATATAGGCCACTGCCTGAAGTGTATTTTCAGGAGCATCCCATAAGGATTCTGAGCTTCACAAACTCTAATTTCTTATTCTCTTAATTGGAAAATTTCAAGAATATAATTTGAAAAGCCTGGGATTTGGTGGCATGGAGTAGAAAAAGACCAGGCAGATACTGGCACAGGGCGGTAGGGTGTTATCTACCACCCATGTACGTTGATATGAATATGTGAGTAAAGACTAAAACCGACTATCTCTGGATTACCTGTGAGAGGAAGGACACAGTGTTGGCAGAAAAGTAATATGATTTTAGGCAAGAGAGCTGCAAAATGCCCCTTATAAAATCTTTTTCCCCAAAGGGCTTAGTGCAGTGTAAGAAGATAAAGTATAAGGAGAAATTATGGGGATTTACCTAAAATATAAACTTGGTTAATTGCTTTACCCATCAAACTGTTCAGCAGCAGTGATTATGCTATAATTTATAACACATTTAACTTCAGTATTTCCTTGAAAATTCCCTGACAGTAATTTATTCAGCTTAAAGTCATATTCTGTCAAATGAGTCTCAGGCTATCATACTTCATCTGACCATCAAAGCCAATGGCAGTAGACACATGGAATTTTTTTGAAAAAATAAAAAAGGGTTAAAAAACATAATAGAGGAAGAGAACTCTTATAATGAGTGAGATAACACTTGGGATAAAAAAAAATAAGGGTGATAATGGGTTTGGGACACTGTTCTGCTGCTACCCACTGCTTTTACATCTTTGCGTACAAGAACAGCAAGGTATCTAGAAGGGACCTGGTGTTTGTGGAGGAAAGGGAGCAAATGCACACTTGCTCTACAAGTGATCAGAGAGGGGTGGCTTGAACAAAATTAAAAGTCTTGTGGAAAGAAACAGCCTAATCCTTATTCAATTCCTATGTGGAATGGAAGAAAGAACATGAAGTAAATATGATGTTCAAGGAAAATTATTATCATGCCTTTTATTCAGCACTGTTAACACCTTGCTATTGTGTAAAAAGACCGCCACAAGGAAGAAAGAGAAACAGGAGAAGTCTAGAATCCTAACTGACATTTCCATCCTAAGCACAACATCATGATGATTGATCATGCATTTGGCATTCCTTCTCTCCCTTAGTCAGCACTCTGAATGGCAACATTGCCCTGCAATATTTCTGAGAAACAGCCTGATCTACTGGTCACTTGCCAGCAGAACTAACAGTTGTTGGCTACTCTGCCCTGAATATCAAGCAGAGTCAACATGCAAGTTGCATTCTGTTTCACATTTTCATCCCCAAATGAGCACATAGGAGGAGGAACAGTCACGCAGCATTGGTCATATGAATTCAGCAGCTACAGGGAGGGGTGCTGAGGTCCAACTTTTTTTTATAACAGTAATAACTTGCTATGAAATGCAATGAAAAATTAATTCTCATTTCATTGGATTATTTTCCTTTTTCTTTTTATATTTTACCTTTCTCCCTTATTCTTCCTTTGTACAGAACAGAATTTTCCTCTTAAGCTGTCTCAGAGCTGGTTCTGTCTGTTCTGCACAACTGGGATATGTTGAGGTTGTGGTCCAGCTTTCTAACCATCCTCCAGGATAATGGCAGCTCCATCTTTATTCTGTAAACACTTGCAGGGGAGCTTGCTCTGCTGGATGAGACAGGATAGACTGTGCTCTGTGACGGTGAACTCATGTAGGCATGCAGAGATAGGAGGTGGTTTAAGAGACTCTTTCTTGGCACTTCAAAGCTATGAGCCTGCCCGCATGAGCACAGCTATAGGGCAGGAGATTTGCTGGGTCAAAGCACTGATTGCATACAGGCCTAAGTCAAGCATGCAATGTAGACACGGGGTTTTGTTGGGCTATTCCTTTAACATATCCATTTAACATAACCAGCAGGTCATTCTAAATAGGTACATAAACATACCCCCCTACACTTTGCTGCTGCATGCCATGGTGTGTCCTACAGCCCCTGGTGATCTAAATCAGGTACTATTGGAGACCTATGATTCCTATCTGGCCTTTATACCTGGTTTTCCTTTCCCAGAAACCAGGAATTAAACAGGTTCTGGGTGGTGTGTTCTTGAGTCTTGCCAGTCTGGAGCTGGGACTCAAGCCAGAGGAGTTACTCCAGCCTGAGCTGGAGTATCCAGAGCAGCTGGGAGCTGTCATCTTGCCTTTGTCAGTGAAGACTAAGCAGAGCAACTCACTTTTGGATATATCAAGTCAGCATGCAAGAGGTTAAAGCACAATAAAAGATGTTTCAAGAAACTTTCCATTGAAAATAATGTTGCCTGTAGCCACAGAGCAGATGTACTTCTTTGGTGCAGCTAGCTGTAAGTCCTATGAGTATCCTAATAAATGCACTACACATTCATTGGAACAATGTGCCCCATGGATTTAAACTGCATCTTATCACATTTTCCTGAAAATAATTATCACACCTATTACAGGCTATATTTGGGATTTTTAGCCTTATACACACATCTGCTTTCCTCTCTCTAGACAGATATTCTGCTATGAAGGACATGTGCATTGGCAGCCTGATTTTTTCCCCAAAGAACAGAAATAACCCTGTGACTATACACTGGGACACTGGTTACGGCTTGAATCAAGGTGCCCTTGAATATGGCTTGAAGATACAGGCACTGAAAATCCTACTTTTAAACTGTTCCAGGAGCAACACAGACCTTTGTGCACAAAATACATTTTTATAGTGTCTCTTTTCATATCAGTCCATTGGATGATCATGTCGTATTCATAAAAAAAGCAGTGGAACAAGAATGTCAGAGCAATGTAATTTTGGGGATATTTCTCTTAACTGGTTTTCCAAAGCACTGTGGTTGTCACACATGATGCTTTGGATTAACTTTCTGAAAAACATCTTCATTTCAAAACAATGCCAAATGAAACCTCTCTCCTTATTATTATTTTTTAAAAGACCTGACAAGTTAGATTTACCTAGGCTGGATTCAGATTCTAGGGACAGTTTTTCCTTCAAAATTAGACAACAGGATCTTATTTTTATCTGAAATTCAAAAGGAATTCAGTAGGTAGAAAGCATCAGAAGTAACCCCAGAAAAATAAACTAAACAAAGCTCCCTAAGGATGGCACAGATTCATGAAAAATCTAAGGAATATTCTTACCAGAAATAGAAAAAAGAGGTTATAACAGACAGGAAGGGGAAAATAATGCACAGCGAAAAGTCAAGTGAGCGCAGTGCACAAACTGAAAAATTCAGTTACAGAAAGAAAGACATGCCTGGTAACTCTAGGGATAGAACTAAAATTTCCTTTTGATGGCTGTACAATGGGTACATGTAGTCCTGTACAATCAGTAACAAAATTATTTTATGCAGACTAAGTTCACAGCATCTTAAAATGTCTCCTTCTCACATTAATTTGACTCAAGCACCAAGAGCTGGTTGCTTGAACACGGGGAGTGTTAGCCTGCATTACAGCTCTTATTTTCATCAAAATAGAATTTTGCCAATACAGCACCAGGAGTAGGTACCTCTGGTTGCCATCCTTAAAGACAGCAAGCTAACTATTTTATCTCAGCAGAGGGATGATTTCTAGGTTTTTTACCTCAGCAAAGAAAAAGTACTACTGAATAAAATAAAAATCAATCTTGGGGATTAAAGCGTCCTAGAAAATCCAGGAGATAGTTCCTCATAACCTGTGCAAAATGCTCACAATGCAGACCATTGTGGATGAGATGCCTCACATGCAGAAGTAATGATACTGTGAAAGCCACAAATACCGTGGTTTGCTGATGGGAGCTTGCAGTACAGTAATTACAAAATGATCCGTGTATCCACTTGTAAAAAGGAAACTTGTTTAGGAACAGCAAAGTCACGTGGAAGCATGGCTCCTTTACCAGCAGCAAAATTCATGAAGTATATTTTGAGCTGATATGAAAATACATGACATATAAATCACCTGTGATTTCCAATGCTTAAAATTTAAAAAAATGCAAATGTAAGGCATATTCCCCTGCCTTCCTGCCCTGAGAAGTCAAAATAAAAGCGCTAGTGTCTTTCTAATGAATCATTGTGGATCTAGAAGCCAAATAATAGCACACACAGGCTGAGAGTCAGCATAACGCACTTCGATGCAGAAACTTAAATCGGAACTGATACTGAATCAATGTGTTGATCATTTGCTTCCCCAGAGCCCCCTTGTTCACCACAACAGGAAAGTCACTGAAACTTAAAGCAACAGTGCATCACAGTACCAATTTGGTCTAGCATTGTAGCCAGGAGCTGATTTTAGCCAGCATTAAGTGCTTAATTCTCATTGACTGTCATTCTGGGGATATGTACATTATCCGCAGACCATCTACTCTCTGTAGGATGTTGGTTACATCAATGAATATAATGATTTCATATGTCTTAAGCAGGAATGCTATTGAATGTGGTTCTTTGCATGGTGTGCTAAGGGAGCTGGTATGTGAAGTTCCAGGAAGAACAATTACACTTGCTCATCCAAGTTTTTTTGTTCAAGCTGGACACAGTCATTCTAGGTCAAAATAATAATATCAAAGTGTCAAGCACACTTTAATTTGTATTAATCCTGTATTCGAAAAATTACAAGTTTAAGTATATATGCAAAGGCATGTATTTTTAACCGGAGCATCAATAATACCAACCACTAGACACTGGCAGTAGATCTAGATTGCGAAATTAAAGTGAAAGAAGGCACCTCGAATGATTCGTGGTGCTAAATTGTTAACTTGTTCCTTGGAACCATACTGGACTACTTCAAGTGCTTTTTCCATCACAATGTCCTGGCATGGTTTGGAGAAGAGTTCAGTCCAGGGATTGCTCCCAGTAGGCAGTGCACATGGGACTGCACATACCTTCTGTGCAGCTCTCGAAGGCCACCCTGGCAATCTTTGCGTTCTCTCGCACAATCATATATCCGCCTGAATATGTTCAAGGGTGCATGACATATATGCTCAGTTTCATGCTACTACATTAATGGACTGCAGCACAGATCCAACATTATTTCAGATTGTTTCTATTGGAAGCAGATACACAAACAGACCAAGTGGTCTGTGGATGCAGGCAGTTTGCTTCTGTGGAAACTAGTCCACAGAAATGTGAACAAGTCAGTTTGCTCCTGTGGAAACTAGTCCACAGAAACGTGAACAAGGCAGAATTTACATTATACAGCCTCAAGATGCCAGGATCACATCCTAGCCCTCACCCTATTTAGTGATATCAATGTACCCTTATAGGCCAGGTTGGCATTTCCAATACATGTGTAAACTCTTTTGCCTAACTTGATGGATAGGGTCCAATTGCCCAAATGTAGGCTGCCATCGATGTTGGAGATGGCCTGGAGAAGGCTACGTGGCTTTTCACTGTCATTTCAGAAAGGTGTGTGGCTGCTATCCTACTGAAGCACTGCTGTGGTATGTATATTGTGTCACGTGTGATAGCCCCATACATATGCCTCACATAATCTACACCATTTCAAAGGGCAGTAGGTACCACATCTAAGCATATGCATTCAGCTCTCAGAGCTAAAATATTGGGTGCATACTAAATTCTGGATCATCCCTTTGTAGTTCAAATTAGAATTGAACATACGTATACTCATTCTTATCTGACAGTAACGAACAGCACCTGGGAGGTGCTTCTCTTCCAGCAACTTGGAAGAGGTGGACTACAGAATGGGTACAGACCACAGATGGGCACACTTAGGAGAGCTGTATTTGTGGGCAGCCATGGAGTCCACAGTGATTTGAAAATTAGAAATGGTGTAAAAATCATGCTTTCTTCAGGCAAAATTGGCTAAAAAATTAAATTGCTGGTATATCTGAAATTGGAAGGGACAGTGGTAAGAAAAAATATATCTGTGAACTGAATGCATTTATTATTTTTGTTCATGCTTTGGGGGTTCATGCTTAGGCCAGAATTAGCTTAAAGCTGTTACTTTATCTTTGGAACTCTGCTGAATCTGCCTTGCAACTCAATCAAGACCTAGCAGAATGCACAGAAATCTTCCCATTTACTTCGCTGGACTTGGCATTAGGCTCTAGATTTTCTTTTCTATGTACAGGCTGATTTGTAAATGTTATACCTGGGTTTGTTTTAAGATGGTATCTGAGTTAGTCTGTTATGTTCGCACTTATGCTCTTTGGAGGAATGAGCAGATGCTTCCTGTAAAATCAAGACCACTTGCTGAAAAAGCTCAGTATGGTGTTATTAGCCTAACTGTGGGCTCTAGTAAAGGAACATGGTGTCTTGTATTAATATTTATTCTGTGCCTCCTGTTTACCTGTGACAAGATTCTGTTAGTTTGCTCACCATGATTCCAAGCCCAGATAACATCATTCCGGAAAAGACAGTCCAATGTAGCTGAAAAGATTTTATGCATATAGACGAAAAATGATCTTGCCATATCTTAACATGAGTGTAATTTCATTGTCTTCAATGAAAATGCCATTCCAAGCAACATGAGAATCAGAGAAATTACTGTATCATTAGAGGCAGCCATGAAAGAGACCACACATCTGGTGTCACTGTCATAAAACAGCAGGATGTCCTTATTAGAGAAAGCCATTTATAGTTCAAAGATCCTCATGGAGGGTTAAATGCTTTAAATATTTATGAGTGGTGCCATAATGGCAGAATCAATAATAGTCTAAATGACCCCATCTTAGTGTTCCTCAAAACTGAAGGCATTCCAAAATGACACGTACCATAAAACTACAATCTGTCAAAAAAGGATGATACAATCTTTATGCTACACCTCTGTCTCTCTTCTACCTATCATTACTTCTAATAGAATAGATGACACTGATGATGCATTCATAATTTGGTAACATATTTCAGGTTCCCTCTAAGCCCAAACAAATAAAAAACTTCATAGGCAATGTTTAATATCCTTTAATTACAGCACTGAAACAATTGGTGCTTCACTGATAAAAAGTGAAAGACTGCTGTGTTGACAGTCAAATGAGGACTTGCCATGTGAGATTGAAAGTTTCTCTACCCAGGGGTGTGGAAGAAAACAACAGAAGTAAACCTTCAGTAGAGGAGAAGAAGAACAGCTGCCCAAATACCCCCAGATAAGATTCACTAGGAAAGAGGCACTGGTTCCAGGGGAGGAACAATCTGTTTCAGGCTTCATGTTGCCCCTGAAAATCTTCAGCAAAACTCAGCATTCAGTTTTATCTCTTGCTGTGATGTACTTTTCCACACTGCATCTAAAAAGGGTGGTAGTAAAGTACGTGTAATCTGCTCCTAAGGATTGCCTATGTGCTGAAGCCATCAGTTCTTACATCAAGTGCAACTGAAACTGGTTGGCAGAGAGACCAACAATGAATGTACAGTGGTAAACCGAAATGAGGTGAAGTCACCTCAGCAGCACACTAGCTAACTGGGAGGGTTGTGAGATTTCTAGTCACTGCAATTCACAGCCAGGCTCAGTCATGCACACACACTTTGCCCTAAGACATTTTGATGTCTTTCTTGCACTAGTGAATACAGCCAGAGGATGTTCTTGTGCCAGAATGGACAACAGGTGATGGATAAGGCCCTTTCTAGGTAGGCAGGAGGTTGGAGTCTCTTCATCCAGGGAAAGAAATTAAACTCAGACTTTCTGTGTCCTGACGAATGCTGTGATAATGAGCTCTGTCACGCTTGGTGTCCATTTTGGAAGACGAGCTCTGCTTAGTTGTTCAAGGTGATAGATATGCTGAACACACATAGATACACGATCCAGGCTGTATGTGGAGGTGCTTCCTGGTACTGATAAGTAAAGTACTGAACATGTCAAGAAAGTCAAGATCTAAAATGTTCGCCTGTTTTGAGCAGTGACTGGCTACCTCTAGGCTAGTGGCTACTAAACACTTTTGGACAACGAATCACTGCAAACTTTTAAACTTTCCCCTGGGTAACTTTGTTTCCTTAGAAACACTTTGCTGAAAACACTATAAATAGCACAGTTTTGTATGTTTTGAATACTAAGCCTGCAGACTGTTGGTTTAAGTTCTGAAATTTGTTTTGCATCTCACAAGGAGGCACAAAACCGTCCCTAGAAATGATACGAGTAGCTCTAATGCCTGACTCAAATCCAAACATTTGGATTCAGCTCTGGGCTCATGCAATGAGTCCATTTTTTTTGCATGTAGTCCTAAAAGACCTGATTCAAAATTAATTGACAGCAGTGGGATGATTACTGTTAACACTGGGCCATGTCCTAATGAAGACATAGATACACATAGCTCAAAATTGTCATTAAATTTCTACCACTGATGTTTCCATTGAACAGTACTGATGAGCTAAATTACAAAAAGGATAAACATTTACTTTTCATAACAGAAGATTTCAATACCTCATTGTTTGAGAGGAAAACAAGGAATATAAATTGATAGAGAATATAGCCTCAGTAAAGGAGGAGTTTCAGCAAAGAGTCAAATAAGATAAGTTATTTGTTTTTAAAATCTCTAAAAGGCATTGGAGCAAAGCTTAATCCTTGGACACTGTGCATATATTAACCTCTACAAAGAATTTGATCAAATTCTCAAATGTCACCAGATTCTCTTCTGGTTCTTCTGGGTCATATAGCATCACACACAACATGAGAATTGACCTTTATTGTTTGCTGGCATGCCTGAGGATATTTACATCATCCAGACACAGCCCAGAGATGCCAATCTCTGCTCCTTAAAAGTTCTCAGTAACTCACTGGATGCAAAGCAGAATTGTATACTCATAGAATAACTGATTGGAAGGAAGTTATGAAGGTCATCTAAGCCACCTCCCCTTCATATCCCCATTCACTTCATAGCAGGGCCACCTCCAAAGACAGGTCTGTCTTCAAGTTAGAGCAGGTTGCTCAGCCTTGCCTCAGTCAAGTTTTGAGTATCAACAAAGATGGAGGTACCACAAACTGTCTCAACAGTCTGTTCTGATTTTAAACCTGTTTGGTTGGACATGTGAAAGAGAGCATGAATTCCCCAACAGTCATTGTTCCACAGCAGTATTTCAGTACACAGCAGAATCAGCCCTTCATCCATCCTTATCCGTCAGGATCAGCCCTTACTTTAACACTGGACAGCATGAAAATAGCATATTCACAGACAAAACCAGAAAACAGTCTCCTTAGTTTTACACCAAAGCCAATGTTTTGATAGCAGTGTATGTACTGTAAGAGCTCTGTCAGTGGTGCACATGCTGCCCACAGAGAATAGCAGCTGGAAACCTTCATGAGTGTTTTCTCCACAGATCATGAATAGGAGATCTAAAGTTTGATTATCCTGTTAATTTTTCAGAAGTGTGGGTGTCCAGCTGTGAACCTCTCAGTAGGCGGCACAAGCAAGATGTGTCAAATTTTGCTCAAGAGGCATCAGATCCAGAATGCTTTTCTAACGCACTGACGGGTCAATTAATGTCTACATTCCCCGCGGTTTCCACACTGATGAGGGCTCTGGGGAAATACAAATGGGACAGAGCAACTAGTTTCTCCAATACGGAACTCAAAACCATCTCATCCATAGAACACCGGACCCTTCAGAGAGTCCTGTGGGGACCCAGAATATGCCATCTCTGCTTCTGAATGGATATGCAGGGGAGCCAACCCCCTTAAAATCGCTTCCTGTTTAAAATAAAAGGAACGTGAAATCCATTTCACTTAACGCCACTTGTACATCACTACTGCTGGGATGCCTGGCCAGGAAAGAGTCTCCAGCAAGTAAGTTTATGCACACCCCCACTTGCAGAGCTAAAATGCATACAGAGGTAATGCATGTCAAAGACCTGAAATTACTGAGTAGATAAGTAACTGTCCTCTTAGCACACCACATGATTGAGTCCTAATTGAGCGTCACATTCCTCCTGGATGCAAAAGCAAAATCAGTCAGATAGCTCAAGCATGCCTGACAGAGCTATTTAAAAGATTCTGACCATTAGTTATCACTTCAGTGATAGCACTTCACTTCTCATACTGACATGAAAGGTGGCAGAGGAGCCATTTTCTCAATCTCTTGCTTCTTCACAAAAGGAGACAAACATCAGGTACAAAATATTCAGAAAACTGTTAGCTGTCTTTCACCATCACATCTTCATCTGTCTCTAATCTGAGTGTTGGGTTCCAGGTGGGGAGTATACATGTCTGAAAAACAAATACTGTTTTTAAGACTTTCAAAGGACAGTCTACATGAAAAAAGATGTGTTTATATATGAATGATTACACTGATTTTTACTGTGTGGGCTCCATATAGATTTTGCTCTAAAAGTCTTAGACACAGGTACTTAAATATGTGTATTAAACCTTTTTAGTGTTTGGGGTCTATGGTACAGTTGCCAGCAAGACAGTGATTGGCATAGGATTTCTTCCTTTGTTGTTAGTAAAAAAGTGCTGTTTCTCAGATCAATGGTATCCAGGGTAGTTAGAAGCCTAGTTTTATGAAAAGTTAGAGAATATGATTTGAGGCTGGTTTTATTTAAAATCAAGCAATTCCTCAGTGTATCTTTTTGTCTGGGTCTTCCTTTACACACACATGAAGTCATCACAGTAATGCCTTTCATTTTAATTAAAATGAGGACAAATACAGATAGAAAGTCTGGTGGGACTGTATTGTTGCCTTCAACTAGCTAATGGGAGGTTACAAAGAAGATGGAGGCAGATTCTTCTTGAAGGTCCACAGCCTAAAAGTGAGAGACAGTGGACATGGGCAGCATACTCGAAAATCCACTTAAATGTTAAGAAATTTTTTTGCACAATGAAGGTGGCTGAATATCAGAACAGACTGTTGAGTCAGTTTGTAGTATCTCCATCTCTGTTGATACTCAAAACTTGATGGATTCAAGGCCAAGCAATCTGATGTAACTTGAAGATAGATCTGTCTTTGAACTTATCCCTGCTTTGAAGAGAATGGGGATATGAAAGGGAGGTGGGAGGTGAACTAGATGACCTTCAGAACTTCCTTCTAGTCTCAGTTATTCTATGAGTATACAATTCTGCTTTGCATCCAGTGAGTTACTGAGATCTTTTAAGGAGCAGAGATTGGCATCTCTGGGCTGTGTATGTAAATATCCTCAGGCACACCAGCAAACAATAAAGGTCAATTCTCATGTTGCATGTGATGTCATATGACCCAGAAGAACCAGAAGAGAATCTGGTGACATTTGAGAATTTGATCAAAGTCTTTGGAGAGGTTAATATATGCACAGTGTCCAAGAATTAGGTTTTGCTCCAATGCCCTTTAGAGTTTTACATACATTTCATTTACCATGAGGGAAAGTGTGGAAGAGTCATTTGAAATGCTAAATCATTACAAGTCTTATCAAATATAGGTGGGTTACAAGCATCAGCAGATACAAATGCAGAAGTCTAGACAAATAATACCAAAAGCATTTATATCTATCTGAAAATGTGCACCTTTGAGGACAAGAACTCCAAATCAAACTCCCTGAGCTAGTAGTAGAATTACTTAGCACCCAATCTGAATCTCAAACTGGGAATCAAAGTGCTTAGTGTCTGAAATGTAAAATAGCCTCCACTCTTCTTTCTTCCTGGGGAGAAGGAAATTGAACAGGATGGGTAATGTGGACAGATCAGAAGGATATAGTTCAGTTATATCCTTATAGATAAAAGACGACCATATGAGAAACCTAAAAAGGGACTAGAGAAATTAAAGGAATAGATATTACCTGATATTGCTTTGTTAAAATTTGGTGCAAGCATACATACTCTGGAGCGAAAATGCTGAGAATGGAAGTTGTATCTCAGAATTTTTTTGTCATTATTTTTTCTGAAAAAATTCTGAGGGGATTCTGACACAAGAGAGGTCCAGTACACAAGTTTGCAATGCCAAAAGAACTGGATAACATTAAAAATCATCTATTGCTTGCATTTCCTGACATATTCATGTTAACACATAAGACTAAAAGGGAAATCACAGAGTAAGGAGTTTTCTGCCACAGGCATGATTATATGCTACCTGACTTAATTTTTCTCCCAGACAGAGAATCCTCCTAAAAACGACACATAGTTTTTAACATGCAGTAAGACCTGTCTGACCTCCTTCTGAAAATATTTGCTGTTGGCAAGGAAATCTCTTCACTGCCACCTACACTTCTGAAGATGTCTGAGGACTGCAGCCAGGAAGATACCATCACTGCTATGTAGTCTGTGTAAGTGACAAATCAGTGTTGAAGACATTCAAAGCTGTTTGGCACAAAGATTTCACAGCTTTCTATGTGATTGTGATGATTTTGTTCACTGATCTCCTAAAGTTGTTTCTCAGTGAGCTCATAATTTGTCATAATTAATTTACCTTTGGCCATGAGCAATTGGCAATTTGAAACAGAAACTCAACAATGAACTAATATATTTGTCACAGTTGTTTCTGAAGCATCCAGTGACTCAATTTCTTTCTAGAAGATTATCATGTTTGAGTGGTACTTTTACTTCCTATATTTCTGTGTAGCCACTGTGAGAATAAAAAATATGGTATAAAGAAATGTGTACGGACTTTATGTGCTTGCATGGAATTATACCATGTCCTAGATTTCTTTGAAGTAGGAATAATAATACTATACTAACAATCTTGTCTTTTGTCACCCTATAAATGAAATCTGAAAAAAAAAAATAGCCCTAACTTATTCTTTATTTTTTAACTAGATACGTGAATGAAACTAATTTCATGTGCATGGGCAATACCTACTGGAGAATCATACTGCCCGGGTGCTTTATAAACACGAAAAGTTGCAGTTTTCTGTTCTCTATGTGAGACATTATTTCGAAGCCTTGGAAGAGTGAAATGGCTGGGTGGCAGCACTTCCTGCAGGGATGGGAGAGAGCTCCCTGAGAACTGTTAGTGAGTCTGTAGGCTTCTGGCTAGGCTAGACAAGTGTTTAATACTTTCATGGCAGCTGAGGTATTTAGGGGCAGAAGCAGAGCTGCAGCCCATGCATTTAGAAACATCCTGTCAGTCAAACCAAGATGAAAGCACCTTGATATCTGCCATACCCTGCATTAATCAGTAGGATGAGAAGGGATCAGAGTTTGTAGCTATTATATTTTTGTTAAAAAGGAAAAAAGAAATTCCTCTTTTCTTGCAAAGCTTTTATGAAAATCCTGTTGCTAATGATCCCATTCTAAGGGAACTGAAGCCCTGTGGGGGAGTTGCTCAGTCGACATAGCTCAGCAGGGCAGTGGCTGTGGCTAGCAGATTGTACAGCAAACACAGCTGGTGGGAACATCTCTAAAAAATAAATCCAGAGCAAATCTGCAATATTTATTCTTCTGTGATGCATTCAAGATTGTCTGGATGTGTAAGAAAAGTGTTGGGACAAGGTGGGGGGTAGAGAACTGAAAAAATAATCTCCCTGGTAGAAGTCTGTGTGCCCACACAGAAGCCTTGATGCTATAGTTCCTAAGGAGCAGCTCAGGCAGCAGCCTCTAGAAACACTCCACTCTCTCTGCATGGGGGTGGTTGGACCACACCTGGATAGGAGCCCCCCTGCCTCTTCTGAAACATGCTGCCAGCCAGACCGTGAAGGAGTAGCTTTGCCCCATTACCTGCGTGTACTACCAACGTGATGGATCTTCATATGTTGCTTGGTGTTTTTCACAATACAGTCATGAAGCGTTACGTTTAGTTCTGGTGATCAGCTTTCAAAACGACGGCCACAGAGTCTCTCTCAGGTTTACAAGAACTGAGTCTTGTAAGCAATTCCTTTTTCTTAAAGCACTAATAGTGCACCTTTTTTGTCATCTTTTGAAAAAATGTTTTTTTATAAAGCAGTAAGGGTCAGTACTGCTGGGACCGGCCCAAGTAACCTGTCAGCAGCAAATGTGGCATAAGTGTCAGTGGCTGCCATTGCTACCCTAAACTATTCAAGTGCAGAGCTGACTAAATGCTGTCCTACTACTTGCAGAAAAAATTCTTAATTACACTCCTTTAGCCCTCATTTTCTATTCAAGAGAGTAGAGTTATGACAACCTCCTCTTCTTGCATGGCTGCTGTATAAACCTGAGTCTTCATTCATATTTAGCTGAAAGGATTTTTATCTGGTACTCTTCAACAAATCAAAAACCTGCAGCAACCTGCAGATATTTTATAGTCAATCTAGCAAGACTTTGCAGTTTCACACTGAGTAGTAATATATGACCTAGACAAGACCCTGACAAGGGCTTGTGGAAAAGACTGTAGCTTCAAAATGATTGCTTTGAATGTAGGAAAGAAATACGGGCAATCACTGGCACCCCTTGACCCAGGGTAGTCTTCCGAGAGATAAGTATACAGCAGGAGACAAAGAACATCTGGGAGTTGGCAGGTTTTGCAGCTAGGTCATACCACTTGAAGCTGAGATTTAAGTTGATGTATATATAAATAAAACTTTTGAACATTGCCCTCAGCAGAGATGAGGCGAATGGCTTGTTCACCCTCCTGGGACAAGGGATTTTAAGCACTGGCAGAAGAGAAATGTCTGGAGACAATGTCTATCTTTTAGGATCCAAATAACCAAAATAGCTTCAAAAGTAGAACCCTTAAAAATCAAAGGAAGGCTTTGCATGGCTGTGAGCAAGCAAAGCCTGGGACAAATGCAGTACCTGGGAGAAATTTACCTAACTGCTGGGAGGTTGTCTGTTGTCTCTTTTAGACCTTACAGAGAGTAAAGGAGACTGCATGGGATATGCATGACAGGAAGCTATTGATAGCTAAAATAAGCTGTGAGATACAGTACCACTCTTTTGCAGAGCCATATGTCCTGCACTTAAAGACCTTCTGTTACTAATGGATGAATGGAAAGTGTGTCCTGGGGCTGGAGTTGGGGTGTGATGGAGAATAATTTTCAGCAAGATACTAATCTCTCTTCTATTGTTTAGTACCAGTATTCAGAAATAATTCAAGAGTATCTGAAGGGGGGCTATAGGGGTGCTGGGGACTGTAGTGACAAGACAAGGGGTAATGGGTTCAAACTTAAACAGGGGAAGTTCAGATTGGATATAAGGAGGAAGTTCTTTCCTGTTAGGGTGGTGAGACACTGGAATAGGTTGCCCAAGGAAGTTGCGAATGCTCCATCCCTGGCAGTGTTCAAGGCCAGGTTGGACAGAGCCTTGGGTGAGATGGTTTAGTGTGAGGTGTCCCTGCCCATGGCAGGGGGGTTGGAACTAGATGATCTTAATGTCCTTTCTGACCCTAACTATTCTATGATTCTGTGATTCTATGTGCTTAAAAAAAGAGGCATAGTCACCACAGAAGGCACACATTGCTGCTTCCAGTGTAGCACTACGAACTCCTGGCCCCAGAAGGTGAGTGAGAGAGCTAGACTGAGGTTGCAGTACACAAATCAGCAATGTCAGGTGTGTATAAAGGGATACCCTAAAATCCTGTCTGTGGAAGGTGGAGCCACCTAAACCTAGACTGCTAGAAATGTGAGCACAGTGGGCAGGGCAGTGCTTGAACCATTGTTGGTATATTTAAGTATATTACAACCTGTGTATCTTTACTCTGTGATTCCCCTTATAGTCTCACGTATTATATTACATTAGTATAATATAATAATATTATATTGTTAGTTATATTAGTGTGTGGTTGCTATAGCTTGGATATACTCCAGTGCTTACATTTTCTGTTGCCTGTCAATGCACTTTCACCACTTACTCAGCACTTGTATTTTAAATGATATTTCTGAACTTCTTCGGTTTCCTATGTCTATTTAGTTGCCTCAGTGTTTCGGACTCAACACTGGAATCCAGATGCTTGAAAATTTGGTGGTGTGAAACATAACTTGTAGGTACCTGAGTCCTCTATCGAAAACAGCCCATGGTGATCACGGAGCAAATGAATTTTTCAGATGACATCTGATTTCCCTGCACTTAGTATTCCTATATGCCCACAATACTGCAGGTGGTTTGTATAAAATTAGATCATAAATAAAGCCTGAAAAAACATCTCTTTAACAATGACATCATAAAATACGGTGGTTATTGCTTCTCAGTGGTTTCAAAGTCAAATTTGCTTTTTATATAAATAAAATGCTGTGAGATTTCTACCTAATTAGCACCCCTCCCTTAAAACAGGAGGGAGTGTTTTATTTCTAGCTTGGGGATTATTTCCAGCTCTGAATGAATTGCTTTAAAGGCACAATAAAAAAACAACTGAGCCAGCTCAAAATGGAACTGAGGGAGACAGTAGATGGCATGGGGAGGCCTGCACACAGCATGTCAATGAAACTTTACATATCTGTCCCCTTGGTTCCAGCTGGTGCAATGAGCCAACTGACTGAGTACCCCCATGAGAGAAACAGCTTGGAAGATGATTAGCTGTCTGCAGGTGTATTACAGATCATCTGAGACAACTTGAGTGAACTGGGAAGAGCAGGTGTGAATGCTGTCAAATATTATATCAGCATCAAAATGGAAAGAGTGCATCTGCACTGTGGGAGGTCATAGGTGGCCATTAAGCTGTGTTATAGGATCTTATGAACCTCCAGCAGGCCTGGTTTGCAATTATAGCCCCAAATAACATTTCCATCTATGCTTGAAAAGGCAAACACAACCTCTTCACTCCAATAAAACTTTACCACATACCTTTATCAGCTGAAGACTGGATTACTGTAATGTACTCTATCTGGAGTGACCTATTGAATTCACTTGGAAAATGGAATATAGCCACTGCTTCGCTGCTTTCTAAGATGTATGCTATCCCAAGAACACATTACACACTCATTCGGATCTTTTGTACTAATATATTATCAGTGAACCTTTTACCAAGATCTATTTCAAGTTTCATCTGTTCTGCTGGAAAGAATATTCCCAGTTAACTCTTTATCTTCTGAATTAACAGTCCTGAGTTTGTGGATGTTACAAACAGACAGAACACAGTCTTAAAACTTCTGCAAAAGGACTTTCACCCATTGCCACTGAATTTTACTAAAGATGGAAAATGACAGAGGGGGAACCCATTATTCCTTGCTGGAAGCCTGGATTCCCACTGCGGTAATTTCTAGATGCCAGTTCAACCTATTCTGAGAAAGTACATGGTCTGGATAGTTGTGATATTGCTTTTGCTGTCTTCATACAGAGCCTAGATGTCCAGCTTGGGCTCGTCTTTGTGTTTTAGGGTGCTGAAGTTATGCCCTTTATTTGTAATTTGCACATCAAACTGGCCACATCAACACCAAGCCCTAAACAATACAGATATAGGTGCAGATCTGCTCACTAAGAGCCTACTTCAACAGCATGAAATATGCTCCTTTAGGAGAAACAAAATCTATAAACAAGGAAGAATTGACATAGAAAGCCCTGTGCTATTTAGAAAGGAATGAGTGAGGAAGAGGATGAACAAGGGGTGCAGCTACACCATAGCAGTCACAGATCCTTGAGAGAACCCCAGCCAAGCTCATTACAAACCTGGGGCTGGATGGCAATGCTATGTCAATTGAACAAGTTAGTCCTGTGGAGAGGCAGGTCAGCAGGTGCAGAACAGTGTTAAAATATCTTTAACGCCTCTAGAACCCAAGCTGGCAGCTTCTCATGGTGTGGCTCAGTGCTGGGTGGCAGAGGTACACCAGCTCACTCAGAGCTTTTAGTCTGTGCTACTGCAGAGTACAGAGCTGACCCGTTACACATTTTTTAATTGTAAAGTTCAAATCTGGAGGGAAAAGAGCAGCAGTATCTCCTAGAACAATCAGAAACCATTAAGGACTTTGCATAAGGAGAGTGGAAAAAAAAGAGACCTGAAAGAGATGGCAACTTGCCACTAGGTTACTCATGGGTATTAATAACAAGTAGACCCACAGGGATAAAACAGAGGCTGCAGGGTGAAGTCTTGTCCTAGAAAGTATCTGCTTTCCTCAGATGAAAGCCTCAGGGGTCTGCCCCTCTTCTACACTGTGCAGCTTTTAGGCGTATTTTCATTTCAATAGAGCATCATGGAAATGAGTTGGAAATTAGCCAGTCTCATTCTTTCTTTTCAGCTCTGTTTTACAGTACAATGAACTCTGCAAACTCCCGAGGCAGACAACTCTTCTGCTTGTTGCTTTTTGCTCCCTGGCAGTTACAAGCCTCTTGATTAGCTGGTGGCCAGAGGCACACAGTGGTTCTGGAGGGCAGCTCCCCTAGTCGCCATTTGGGAGTGTGAACTCTGAAAGATGATTCCTGCTTTGCCTTCAGAAATCAGGGTTGTCCTGGTGTGTTGAGACAAAAGCTCCTGATGCAGTTTTATGAATCCTGGGACTTGAGCTTGGAGCTCACAAGTGCAGGGTGGTGTGGCTGAATAATGACAATGAGATGATGCACAGCTTTGGCCTTAAGTGAGATTTATGGCTAGGGCTGTTCATGATGCAAAGAGTTTATCACTGTCAAAAGAGAAAGAGAAAACAGGGTCTGTCCATTTTAAACAGTTAATTGTAGAGGTTGTTCTCTGTTAAATAGAGGTACAGACATGCAATATTCAAGATTTTCTGTCCTGGATGCTAAAAACATCTGTGTTTAGAGTGCAAAGTTTTCAGTCTGCAAGTCTGAAAAACTCAGCTATATATATATGAGATACATCTATATGATAAAAATACACAAATATCTCTATACTTTTATGAAAATGTTCAGATAAAGACATCCCTGATGCTTCAAATGCTTTTGGTTCACCATAACATCTGGCATAAAAATAATGCTCCAGCATAGCTGTGGTACATGAGAAGTTAAGAGCTTTTATTAATCTCTCAACAGTGATCTCACAGACAACATATTTCAGTTTTTATTAATATATGTGAACAACAACTTAATTTTGCAGAGGGGACACATTAAATATGTTTTTTCTTCACTAAAAGGTTGAACAGATAACAGACTTTTTGCCCTGCAATGAATGCTATTTACCTGCACTAGTTTACTTCTTGCTCATTTCAAACATAACTTAATGGGAAAATTTCTCAGTTTTTAGATAAAGGTTTTGAACGAAAATGTATTTCAGCCGGTTTGAATGTAAATATTTTGTGTGTAAGAAAATGTACCTGTATGGTAAAATGAAGCACTCACAGCTTTCCTACCTGTAGAGGAATGAGTACAGATGGACTTAAACTTGGTACTAGTCCTTTCACCTTGGCACATCACTTATGCCGTCTCTATAACAACAACCAGGAAATCTAGATAGTCTTACAAGAAAACAGTAGAATTACTTTTCTTATGTTCCATGACAGGTATCACAGAAGTGTTTTCATTTATATGATTTGCACCAGTTTCCTTTTGCACAAATCAGCTAAAGTCCATTAGTGAGAAATAACTTGTCTTTTATTTTAACCAGATTCATAATCCATGAATAAATTACTGCCTTGTAACTGTGTAGGGAATAAACCTAATTCTGTGTCAACCTGCTGCTTGCACACAGAGAGGTCCCTGTGAAGACAGCCCAGTGAAGCTGAAGGCTACTCACAGTGTGAAATCCGGAAGTGCCACAGGCAGGCTGCTGAGTACCCTCATGTTTCAAAGAAAGAATAACAAGAAAATGCTGCTGAACTTCTTGAGGTGTGTGGTGAATAACAGCACAGAGTGCTTCTTTTCTTAGGGGACTGTGACAGGATTCAGAGTTGCCTAGCCCCAGCAGAGAGATAATTGCTGTAAGTCATTAAAGAGGCTCTTTTCCATTTTTCATTACTGGAGCTAAATTTTATAAACTGTGTTGAAGGGATGGGAGCTTTAATTTCCTGAGGCTGCATGTATAATAATTTTATTTCAAACAACCAGCTGAACCAACCTATACTGGTCATTACATTTCCTGTCTACTTGTCTTTTTGTAGTTTAATTTCTTCATCAACTTGCGCCTAGTTTTACATGCTTTTTCAATTTCTGTTTCTTGAGGCATACAGCAAGTAAACTCACTGGCGGTGATCAGTTAGCACGGTTTCTACAGGCTCTTTTTTAGGATAGCCTAGCCAACATTTAACATCGATCCTACATCATTTATGTTTCAGCTGTGCAAAGAGAATGTTTTCACACTGGGAATGACTTTGCTTTAAACTGTGTCCTATTTTAAGATAAGCCTATTTATTTTCCCCATGCCCTTGCCGCATTTGCTGATCAAAGGCACTTACATCTAAACAAGTTTTGTTTCTTATAGATGCTTTGCTTGTGTAACATTATTCTACAGTACAACTGCTCACAAAGCTGAATTTGTAACTAACTCAGCTGCTGTATGGATAACTACAGCCGGTGACAGAAAAAGCAAAGTGTTAGTACTCCACTTGTGGGCTCAAGAGGAAGGCAAAGCCGTGTAAAAAGTGTTACAAAAAGAAAAAAAGATTGCATGCTACTTCATAAAAATCCAGGAGAACTTTACCATTGTGGTCAAAACTTCTTTAAGATTTGGCTTACAATCATGCAAGCAGTCAAGCTGAAAGCTGCTATTCAAACCAAAGAAACAGAACTGGAAAAGTGCAAAGCATCACAACAATCAGTAGGCTGCTCTCAGAGCAATCCTTCTGCAGGTTTATTTCTAAGTGGGAGTGACATTGTCCAGTAGTCTTGCCTGGACTTTGCAATCTACAGATGCATTCCAGCTTCTGCAGTGTTATGCATCAAGCAAGGAAAGCAAGGAGATACCAGGTATGATTTATTTTTAAAGCTGCACTTCAGAATACAATTCAGAACCACCCTAAAACTGGAGTACTTAATTTTTCTGAACCTTCAAAATCTGCAAAATGCGGCTACAGTTCAGCTTCAACCTGAGGCAGCAGACAGGGTCAGAAGCTTATTGTACTTCATTTATTTGCCAATCTCTGTTTCTAGTCCTGACCAGGATAAAGAAGAAACATACAAGAATTATCTGCCTTACTCATATCTCCTGCCTGCTTTCCAAAGGAAATATGGTTTGATGGCCAAGGGCTGGAGTGGTCAGGATCTGAATTAATTTCTGACTCAAGTTCTTGGTTCAAGAGCTATATGTTTGTGCAATTCTTAGATTAATCGATCCTGCATTTTGTTGGGAATCCTAAAAAGGATTATAACCATAAAAGTAAATAAGAAAATAGTCCCACTAATTTAAACACAAAATGTTTAAACTCGACCAGGCGTGGGAAAAAATGTAGAGTCACTTTTTATTTGGTCTGAATGGGCTTACCCATCATCCTTTTATGCGCATATGCTTCTTGGGTTCAACTATTTTCAGATGATATAACTTGCCTCACATTATCCCACAGATGGCTTTCAGCCCTTTAAGAAATGTATTATGCAAGCCAAATCTCTCAGATGTTTAAACTTCTTTTCAAGGTGTTTTTAGCAATTTTATCTCATTTTATTTTCCTACTTAGGAAAACCTGGCAAAATATCAAAAGAAAAATGTGCAGATGAGTGCTCTTCATGGAAACTAGATGGATGCTTAGTACCTTCTCAAGCCAAGCTAACCTTGGGCTTTCCGATTAGGTTGTTGAAATTCAAATTAACTTCATGCTCCTGTATCCTTTCAGGATTAGTACCTCTTCTAATGAAGAGCAAAGTTAGCTCAAGCTGTCTTGTATGATGCACCCCAAAGGCTTAAAGCTGGTGATTGTGCTGGTGAAAAGCACTCTTGACTTTCCTTTTATATTCATAATATAATCTCTCAACAAGATTGGGAAGCTACCCAAGGCTTCCTCCCCTGAATTCGTAGTGCGGAGTAGCAGCTTACTCCCACGGGGGCAGCTTGCATGGCATGCTTTGCACTCAAAGTGGCAGATTATATTTACCAGGCTGGATTACTGTGCTGCTGTCCCTTATCATGTAGGCCAGTAGGCACAGGGCATTAGGAACCTTCTTGTGCTGGTCATATCTTCATGACTTTTCACACCCAAAGCCTACAGGTGAATTAAAACCTGTACATACGGGAAAAAGTAAAGACTTAACTGCTTGCACTCTGGCTGCTGGAGATAGAAAGAGACAAGGACACACCTTGTGTTCCCACACAAAGGCCTCAAGAGCTTTGATGTTCCCTGAATCTGCATGTAAGCATACAGCTGATTCCCAGAACTGAAATTCCTGGCCACCCTGAAATCTTCCTGTCTGCATATTCACAACACGGGGTAGCCTGTTCAGGCCTCTCCTTATTGTTATCCAGGGCACCCTTGGTGGAAAATCCAGCACCTTTCTCTGCATCACTTTCTTGGTGTCTGTCATACTCCATGTAATGAGTTTTTTGCTAGTCTAGCATGGATCCCCACACTAGCCCATGAAAATCACTGCCTTTCCCTTTCACAAATTGCCACTCAGTCATAGACATGTACTGTAAAATAAAGTGAGTTTAGTTCCCTGAAGATATAAATGATGGTATATGAAAAAGAATTAGGATAATTTGAATTATTTCCTATGCTGGGCTAACCCCTGTAAAACTGAGTAGAAAAGAAAAATTGCTTTGACGAAGCAAATACGGTAGTCACATAAAGAATAGAGCTAACCATATGGAATATTAGAATCTTATTTAAATAAACATACTTTCTAAACCAGAAAACCATTCAAGTGTCAGCAATAAAATTTTAAAACACTCTGCCTCATCTCTACATTTGCCTCTGCAATTCCTTTATACCAACATATTATGCCTATGATTTCTGCCTGACAGACCCTTTCCCTATTTACCTCTAGTTGAACTTCAATCTGACTTCTAACAGCTGCCTAAAGATTCATAGTTGGGATTCTTTGCTCTGTCTGGTTTCTGATAACAGGTAAAGCTTGATTAACTTATCCTGATAAGTTACTATGGCAACTTCCACCAGTGCAGCAAGAATGAAGCATTCACAGGTATGTTCTTAATCAGTCCACATTTCCCCTGACTATGCAATTTAATCCATTAAAACTAAATGGTGAATTGTGCAAATGAGGGCTGAGCCTTGGACTCCTTGCTGGAAGTTTATAATTAGAGTTTGTAATTAGCTGGGATTATAATGTAAGTACTGCTTTCTGTTTTATAAAACACTTCAGCAAGCCAACAACTAGCAGAGTAAGGTATGAAAACCACGTAACATTGCATTCAAAAGTGAAATAAATCCTAAAGAGAACCTTAGTGTTCTTAATCCTGCAATTTGTCACTATTAATTGTAAAACATGACAAAACATTCCTGGCTGGTTTAGGGCATGGCTACCCGAACAAGTGCAAAGCAAATCTGGATTTTTCTAAGCATCGGACACTCTACTGCTTCAAGTGGGGAAAAAATATGTGGGTACGTGGTCAACATGAAACATCTGAGCCCTTCCTGAAAGCCTGGTAAGTTCACTTGAATCTTCTGGAAAGCTTCCAGAGTGTATGTGGGCACCTGTCAAGGTGTAAAGTTCAGGAATTTGCTCATGTCCCTAGCATCTATTGAGTACCAGCAGCGTATGGCTCATATCCTGAAGTGAGAGGACAGCCTTGGTCATCTGGTCTGGGAAGGCAGAGTTATATCCTAGGGTCATTACAGGACACTAAAATATCTTGGTCACATCTTTCTTACAATGATGCCATTGTAATCTCTGTTTTCTTTCTGATAAAGCAAATGGCTGAGAGAGACAAGAGAGTGTTTTAGCACAGGGACGAATGGCCTTGAAGTGATTATGGTCTCTTTGCCATGGGGTGACATTAAGGAAGAAATGACATTGAAGAATATGTCCCTATGTATCATTAACTATTTTCTAGATTTCCAAAAGAGTGTTTGCTAGCCGTGTTATTTCACATTTTAGCACAGAAATAAATCAGCATTGCAACCTGTGGGAAATGGGATTTTTTTGACAAGTGCTTCCACAACTAGCTTGAGAATTTCAGGGGTTTTATCCCAGGACATTACCAAGTAATTTTGCAGCTGGTCACATTCCTTAGTGTGCTACTGCACATTTCACGGGCAGCATTTTATTTCAATCAATCCATCTCCTGTGTCTCTACATCCAGCTGACTTCACGGTAAAAGAGATTTTTAGGCGACTCAGTTCTGCCATGCTGATTTTTATCAAGCAAGGGGTGACTTGATTAAAAGTGTGATGAAGCTGTGCTTCTCTCTGTGGGCAGAGAGGAGCTGAGTTCACTATTTTCCATCTAACAATAAAGGTCTTTACCTGGATGTACTCTAGCTGGCCTGGGAGTATGGAACTTGGTGGGATTGTGACAGGAGCTCTTTCCCAGCAATGTGGACATTATACTGGGAGAGATGGGTTGCAGGTAAAAACAGCCATGGTTTTACAGTCCCATCACTACCTGTGAAAGTGTTCTGTTGCTCACAAAGAGTAGGGTATTCACAGTCTCCAGGAGCCCTGTGCCCTGGACAGCATTGCTTCTCTGCTACTCTGCACTTAGAGGTATAATCTGAACTGAATTGCTCAGGCACAAGTGGCAAGGGGAAGACTATGTCAGCTTTCTCCTCTCTCTTGTAAACTTGGATATTATGAAGATCATGCTTTACAGAAACAGCTGATTAATTCTTCTGGATCACTTTATTCCAATAGTGCAAATGAATGGTTAGAAAATTATACAGAGACAATGAGCAATGACTAGGAACCCAGCATCTTCTATTTCAGAAGATAAAGATGCCTGAAAGATCTCATTAAAGTGTTCAAGACAAGAACATATTTTTAGTACATGCTCAATGCCCTGCACAGGGTGACCCCTCGTTGCCAAAACAAATGAAGTAGAAATACCGTCAAGGTGTATGATAGTAATTTCACAGTCTATACAGGTTTGTAGACCATGAGCTCCATAAAACAGAGTCTGAGAATGAAATTTATCTCACAGGATGTCAGTGTCTATGTCCAAGCTACAAACTCTTCTGCAGTCAATGGTGAGAAACAGGAACTGAAGGGTGCAAGTGTATCTTAATCCAACAGAGACTTTTAAAGTAGCTCAGAACAGCTGTACCCTGAAAATGCCTATATCTCGCAACTGACAGTAAAGGATACATTATTTGCGTAGCTCTAGGGTTAAATACCTCCTTTTTGTCAACTGGATTTTATCTGAAAGAATGAATGAATAACAGTTGAAAGGATTTTTATGTATGTATTATTTCTAAGATTATAAATGTTCTCTGATTGTTAACCTCATTGACATTCACTATGAGATCATGGAAAAGGAGGTTTCTTACAGGTTCATTTATTATGCAGTGATTTTTTTTTTTCCCTGTAAGTGCTGCTTTTTTCAGCAGGAGAAATATGTTTCTCAAATTCCTGTTATTTCTGCATATCTATCACACTTTAATATATGAGCATTGTAAGTATGTTATATCAAAAAAGGCATTGCACTTTAAGCAATTAGCTTTTCACTTTAGTCACTGTGGCAGTTACTTAGGTAACACAGTTATGATGCACTGCAAATTTTTATGGGCTTGAATGTTTAAAGAGAAAAACAACTTTCATTTCAGTCTGGTTGGGCTGCTATATAGTATTTATTCTGTCCAAATATAATAGGAAAGCAAAATTCCCAGCACTTTAAAATAAAGACAATTACCCTAGGGACTGCTAAGAGCTGGGTGCATACCAGCAATGTGGTTAGCTCTGACACAAGTGAATAGCAATGTCAGTTGTCCATCAAGCTCTGGTAGTGTGTAGTCTTTCTTGAATTTAAAAGCCCTCTGTGTTGCCATGTGAGATGGGTGTCCAAGAACCCCACCGCAGACAGTGAAGACCTGGAGCGGAATTCAGTTGCCTGCACACAAGTATCTACTGCCTTTGGAGATGTTCCCTCTCTTCCAAATGCCACTACAGGTCTCCAGTATGTCCTGCACCATACATGAGACCCTCGTGTGAAGGACCTAGATGCCTGTCTCTGGACAGCTTAAGATCTTTCAGTCACTGGAGTGTAGGGAGTTATTCAGGTAGACAGCTGCCTCATTTCTGTCTTATTTAGGACCTTACTAGTAGCTCCTAGATCCCTCATTCAATACAGACATAAATGAACCTAATGCCATTTTGGAGTCCTCTGGAGCATTCAAAAGGCTGAAGAACTTCTGTAAGGCCCTCATCATGTTGTTAGCTCCTTGCAGGTACCTAGATAGCTCAGGGCATCTCACTCAGCATGAGGCACTTGTGTTTAAGCATGTGAATTCTGCCTGCTATTGACCACCTTGACTAACTTGCTACCATGGGAGATCAACAAACCCAGCTCCACAGAGCACATATATTATAGACATTGAATAAAAGACAGCAAACCTCCATTTCTTATGTACCAAAAATGACATATACATGACATATACTCAGTGGAGAAGCACCAAAACCCAAGAAAACCAACAAAGACATGTACACAAGAGTCATTTATGATTGCTGCCACCAGAGTGCAAAGCCACCGAACATGGTAAACTTGTGAGCATCTACTCAGTCCCCAGTGAGCAAACCTAAGTTCTGAATTTTACAGCCTCAGCCACATTCACTTCGCTAGGGCTATTTGTGGAGAAGTCAGGTATTGACTGCTCAGCAGGGGTTAATCTAACTCAGCTCTAGCCCTCTGTAAGCTAAGTATCTTGTCAAGCCTAAAGTTGTTCACAGTTGAAAGAGAACCAGTGGCACTTCCAGGGAACTATTCATGCAATCTCAGGCAGATGTCTACATTAGACTGGGGATGCTCTGAAAATGCCTGCTTTCTTATCCTGGTGTGAAGGGACTCCATATTACTATGTCCCAAAACCTGCAGCTCGGGTTCTCTATTATGCAGTGCCTTAGTACATGCCAGTGTCCAGAGTGGGATCTGCTGAAGCATCTTGTGGGTACTCTTCTTTTTCTCATGGTGTCTAAGAATATGGAGTGGCAACATGGGAGCTGTGCATGTTGCCCTAACGTGGAGCCATGGTGCTGCTAGGGCCTACACCAAGACCTGGGATCCAAGAAGTGCTGCTGGATCTGCCAACAGGTGCACAACCTTAGACTTGCCCTCAGTGGATGACGGATAAAATCAGATATGATGGCTCTTTTCCTTCCCCTTTCCCCAGTATTATTAAATGTCTTACCTCTCCCCATCAGTGATATCTGTAACTAGCCGCTAAAGCTTTGCTGTTTATAGGCAGCTGCATTCTAGAAGCATTGTATTGCTACTCCAGCAACCTAGACTGATACATTGATACAACTGGGGGGTGGGGGATAAAAGCTGGAGGAAAATATAGGAAATCTTTCCTAATATGAAATATTTGTTTTTGACTAAAGAAAGTTCATGAAAGGGTCACTATTTGTGTGAAGGTAAACCTTTCTAGTCCTTGTATTTTACCTGACTTCTAACCACTAGTAATACACATAAAAGTCCATAAAGTGTCAATTTCTGTCTATTACAACCAAAGAAAAATGTATGAGATGTTTGGCTTGGGAAATCAGTTTTCAGTCCACTGTAACCTACAATTTGTTATAAGTGGAGTCTGGCATTGTGCACTTCTGCTATGAGTTCACAATATATCTGTGTGCTGCAGTCCAGCAAAATAAAAATAGCTGCAAAAGGCTGGAGAAAACTAATTGCCAGTAAAGTATAACATATGTTTTTATTTTGAGAGTGAGAATCATTATTTGAAATTAATTGAGGAATTAGCAAAACTTTAATTTCTCTGCTGGTATCCACACTTGTGCACAACTGACTTTTTGCTGAAAAGGCATTTTATGGTCTGGAGTCACTTGCACAGAAGGACCCTCTAATTCTCTACTTGTAAATGATCTAGTGATGTGTTATAAATCCATTATTTTATGGAATCTGAGAACTTGTTCGTTGTACCCATATTAACAGTTCAAGAATTCATCACCTTCCAGGCAGGTAGTCAGTTACTGTTGTTACAATCATTCTACTTGTAAGCATCTAAATGAACACAGTTTATGCACAGCAAGTGGGGACACAAGCCTTGCTACCAATTTTTAAACCATATTTTTTCTTTTACTATCCTGTCAAAATGCTAAAGTGCAGAAGATGTTTACATAGTCACTACATTTCTTTAGCATTAACCAGAACATTAAGAATTCACTTTTCCTTCTGCACAGATTCATGCACGGACACATGAAATGAAACATGATCTATCTTTCAGCTAAAAGAGCAGTGTTGATGTATTTCCTGCTTAGATTCATCTTCCAGGGGCTGATAATACAAACTTTCTGTATATTGTAAAAACCATTCATACCCCTAAAACTTTCCTGGGAATGAGATGATGACTCTCAGTGGGTCTTCACCACCCATCGGCTAAAGAAGTTCAACTAATACTAACAAGTACATTTTCAGAAGATGTTCCAGCAGGCACTGTGTTCAATAAGACAGACAACACATCACTTCAGGCAAGGCAGACACTGCATGGCAGTCAAGATCGCGCATTTTATTTGACAACTAATTAAGGTAGAAATCTGTCTTTCCTGTTACTGTTGGAATAGCCTTTCCTTGTTAATACTAAGTAGGGTCTGAGCAGCACGCAGACCTATTCCACCCGAAGACAGAAGTGACCACTGTAATAATGCTCTTAGTAACTGCCTCACATGCATTAGGAGTGCAATGCATCAGAGAGATACAACAGCGTGCAGAACCATTCAGCTGGGGGATGAAATAGTATCACCATTTTTAAAAACGGGACTTTGGCAGGTCTCCCAGGAGGGTTCTGACAGCCACCATCATTCATCCACCTTTGCCACCTGAAACTGGTATTAACCATGAGGGAAGGAGTGATTTCACAGACTTGAACTTAGATATTGCTTTGGCACAGAAACTGAGAATAAACAAAACTTGACACTAAGCAAACACCTATTTTGGAGATTCAAGCAGATCCTGAATCTGACACCAAATGACCAAAACAAACATTGTAAAACACATTTATTCATTGTGCGCATTGCATACAGATAGCTAATAAGAAACAGATCTGTTTAAACACACAAAACCTGACATTGGAGGAGCTGTACACCGTGTGTTTTAAAGGAGTTATCTGTTGATTAACATCAGACAGGGTGAAGTGGTGTGTCCAACAGCACAGCATCTAAGGGCTGTAGGGGGAAGTAACCTCTGGGAAGTCGGTGTGCTTCTAAAACACCTGCATGAAACTGTCATTTTCACTCTCAAGAGTGTGACCAAAACCTCCTGAGCTATGAAGTCTTTTACAGGCTCATTGTTTGTATTTTCCCAATGGCCTCTCTATGCAGGTATTTGAAAAATTAATCTCAGTATTTTAAACCATCTAAGATTTATACCTACTGGGTTTTATTCTAAGGACTCTAGGGAAATAAAATGATGAGAATAAACATCCTATACCAGGAAATTGTCCTATCACTGCATATATTTACCATTTCTAGAGTCTAGACAAAAGGGATTCTAAAAAACCTGAAACATAAGCTCCACTTTCATGAACGTCCCAGAGAATTTCCTGGGCAATTCAGATCAATGTCTTCACAGTATATACCAACCTGTTAATTTTAGTCTTTTTATAGCTAAAATGCAAAGCAGATTTGTTTTTTTTTTTAAATCATGGTTTCTATATAGTCTTTGGAGCGCTGGTAAGGAATTGTTCACTACAGATTTGTTAGGTTCTTATTGTAACAAAAATCATTACACAATGGAATAAAAAATAGTTAAAAATATGACTGAATGGACACTTAAAATACATCCCACTTTATTCCTAAAGAAATATTTCAGGGTCTTTTGCTCATAGAAATTAAGACTTTATTTACTTTATTTTAAGGAAAATAGGAGGGAAGATAAAAGAACATTTTCCTACAAAGTATATAGTCCTCTCCCCAGGGTAAAGAGTGTGAAAGGTTTTCTTTTTGATACTGGGTGCATGCCCATCCACTTATCTATGCAGCCTCTATACTGTACTTGAATGTAAATCACTCGCAAAATGCCACAGCCAATTTCTCATTTGCCTATCTCTATAGTGTGCATATGCATTATGTATTATATGGTTAATAGTGCATCAGCTCCATAGCGGATAATCAAGAAGGCTTCCATGTCCTCCTGAAAGAAAATGTGGAATTATTTTATACACGTCCAGCCAGGTCAGGCTGCAGTATATTCTAGGGAGAAATGCCAGATGAATTAAGACAGCACTGTGCTGTATGGTGATGTGGTGGATACAGAGGTACTTGGGGCAGCTCAAAAGCAGGAGGTAGCATGTTTTTATCAGCATGGGGCTCTCTGTAGACTAATTAGTCCTGCTAAGAAGCAGGTTATAATAGTCCAAGCTAAGTCCTTTGAGGTACTTCACAAGTTAGATGATGCATATCTGCATGGTGCTGTGTGTCTGCCTTGCCCTTGGGCTGTGCTGAACCCTGCTGAGGAGCCCTTCTGTCTGAAATCAGGGAACCTCTAACATTCGCAGAAACTTACAAAGCTGGAAAGCATAAGGGAATTCACTTTATCAAGCTCCCATGGAGAAGCTTAGTGGTTTGCCCAAAATCAGACAGCAAGATAGGGGCAATTCCAGGGAGAGAGCTCAGGAAAGCCTGGGAGTTTGTTTCCATTGCTCCACTGCTATCTCAAGGCACAGGGCTCAGACCTGAATGCCACAGTGGTGTCTGCATTGCTGAACATGCATATGTGGGGGCTGAGACCATGGAGACACTTACACCACCTTTTAGCTCCCTGAAGAAACACATATCCTCCTTTCTGGGGGTGAGGCATCATCCTTGAAGTGGGAGAAGAATACTGGAAGGAACCAGCAGCTCTGGGCACTGGGCAGAGTTAAATCAGCCAGAATGCAAAATTACAGAAAGAACTGCTAGCATTTTAGCCTATAAGACACATACAAAGTAAAGATGGTGAAAATGAAACTTAAAGAAGTGTTTTGCCCAGCATTGTACAAAGACAAATGGGAATGAAAGTGAAGAATAAGAATACCAAAGCTTACACCATGTTGCATTGTCCTCCAGATAGTCCTCTGGGAAGCAAGAGGGAAACAGATTCAGGGGACAGAAAAACAAAAAACAAAACAAAACAAAATAAACCACAGGTTATACCAAACAGGCAACCACAGAGAAGATAACGAATCTTTATAAGCAGTTGATTTTAAATGAGAAGTTTTAGATCATGCTTTACAGAAGCGACAGAGCTCAGTGGTTAAAATTGTTTAATTTCTGACAGTATTTATCTCACTGAAATTCAGGTGTAATTGCTAGATGCCTAGAATAAGGTTGTCACTTTTTGGCACTTTGTAGCGGAGGTATATGGAATGATTTCTCTGAGCTGTTTAAAACTATACTTTAGGAAGTGATGAATCATGCTTTAGAAATATTGGATGCCTATTCAGTTGCCTAAACCTGTGTTTAAATAACTGAATGAAGACCTTTATTTCTGTTAACAGTCAAAACTACGGTCATCTAGTCTTCAAATCTAGGTAGCTGGTTACAGGTATCTACACTATGGGTCTCTATATTGAGTCAGAAAAGTCCTTGTTTTTGCTTCTGTTGCAGTTAGTAGAGAAATAGGGTGGAATGCAGTTACCTAAATAGTAAGTGAATCTAGGAGCTCTGAGGTATCCCATCTTACTTCCAGACAGGTCTCCTGTAACTTTGCTTTCATATCTGGACATCCTGCAGACCATAGGCATCTCAAGTAGCTTTACATGACTATGTTTACATGGCTGAGTCCCACCCAGTGGGACCTGCAGAGAACAGCTGGGGCTCAGTTCTCTTCTACCACTTGGATGCCGCACAGGATGGAATCCTATATGGTCTTCTACCCAGCCTTCAACTGCCAGTCAGGAGGGCATGAGCATCCCCAGTTACCGTCCTGTCTGTGAGCTCAATTAGGTGTCTCAATGTTGCATGTCTGCATGTGGAAATCCCAGCTGAGCCCTTCATTTCCCAATCTATGAGAGGTGTTTGTGACAAATGGGGTGAATCACTCTCCAAAAATGTGTGTCTCTCTCCATTCACTTCAAAAAGAGCCTGACTTTTAGGCCCTGTGCTGTGAATATGTGATTGAATTGGTTGAGCACAGGTATCTTGAGCTGCTTGAGATGCTGCAGCATACTCTAACCAGCTCCCCACTGCTGCTCCATAAGTGTATTGGTCTCTTCTAGTCCTGCGCCACATCTGCTGGTCCCATGTTTCAGACTCTCTGGAATGTCCCAGATGGTGCTTTAAATCCATGCTTAGACAATTCTCTCAAGGTATACATATCTTCCTAAATATTATGATAATTTTAAACCAGTTATACCACTGCTTTTGGGGGATGTTTATTTTTTTTCACATTTTGCACAACTTATTTTGATCTATTTCTTATTTATAAGGCTTTGCTTGTTACAGCTATGACAATGACATAAGGAAACTGCTTTTCCTCCTCTTGGAATGGAATAGCTAAATTAATCACACTAGTTCAAGCAAGGACAAAGGAGCAGTTTCTCAGATGGGTTCAGTACCTGGTGATTTCAGTGTAGGCTTCTTATGAGTTATGTTCAGCTGAATTAAGCTTATAAATGGGGACATGAGTAGGAGTAAAAATAAATGGTTCAGATATGCTACATGTCTGTATAAGATTGAGATGCAGAGGAAATACTTTCTAAAGTTGGTGTCTTCTGAGGACATGCTGTCAAAGACAGATGAAAGCAGAATAGTTTGTCACTTCTTTTGAGGTTTACATCCCTGCATGTCTGGACTTTGTGATGACAGTTTAAAGTTAATACTGGTCTGACAGTATTTTATGAATACAAATTCCAGAATAGACTTCTAAAAGCAGTAATGTAACACTGAACAGTCACCTGACTCAGGAAAGAACTGCTTCTTATATCTATGATAATCAAAAGGGGTTTTAATTGCTTGACAGAATCATCAAAATACTAATATTGCTGTATATTTGTATTAAGCACTCAGTAAGAAATGATCATTGTGCAGACTGGAAAACTGCTGTGAGCAGGATTCTCCTCGCATTCTGCTAACAGCGCAAGGGTTAGGAGGACCTAAATGAAGCTGGTCCTCCAGGCTCTGTCTATAGTTAATGAAGAGAGATACTTGATTCAGGGAATGATTCAGCACATTAAACACCAAGGATTTAATGTAGGCAGGTTGAATGGTGTTCCTGTGAGGCAAGAGTGCAGCATATATATCCTTCTGGATAAAATTACTCAAGTTGGTGTGCGAGGCAGGCAGTGACCTTTCCCAAGTGTTGCTAAGGGATTACAACTCTGAAACAAGGCCTTCTGCTCAAATCCACATAAATAGCCTTTCCTCATTTCAGCTGAGATCAGTGGCAACCTCTGACTTAAGGGATTGTTGTTCTCAGCCCAAAAGGAGATAACATGCACATCGCTGCCATTTGGAGATGGATTTGATACCAACACTCATCACAAACAGAGCATAAGTAGTTATTCTTTTGAATATCACTAGCAAGAAAAAAAACAGGTATTTGGCTTGAACATTTTTTAAAGTAACAGCAGCAATGCTAAGCTCTTTGTTTTTTTCTGAAATAATGTATGAACAAACCTAGTTAAATCATACGGAGACAAGTTCCCCTTTGAAAATCTACAAGTTATTAGGAGTTACAAAGGATTTTCTGCATTTGCAGTTTTCATTAGTTACAGCCTTTAGAGGCTGGCAGCATGTAACACATCTCTGCTTTACTGAGGATGCTGCTCAGTATTTTCAAAGCTTTTAGTTTAAAGAGGGTATTAATGTGTTTAGAAGTATTCTCCTTATGTCAGTATGGAATGTTTCTTAAACCTGTCTTTTTCATTGCAAAAACACCTTCTCTGTTCTTAGAGCATAAGTTTAACGCAAGTTCAGCTGTGCTAGCAGCCTTACTTTTTACGCTCTTCCTCCCACCTTCTCTGTTTGCAACTTTTAGCTTTGATGGAGCATAACTGAAACCTACAGGCTTTGATGACTTTTAACTTCACCTTAGCCAATTCTTGATTAAGATCCAGGCCTCTGCACTGAGTGATACACAAGGGCTGGTTCTCTGAATCCAAAGTGAAAGGGTAAAATTAAGATCCTGCCAAATATGGATTTAATATTCCTATACACATTTTTAGCCTGAGATCCTACACTGGGTTATGAAACTGCTGTGGTAGAAAGGCCTAAGTCTACCATGGAAGTAAACATCCTTTTTTTGTCTTTCTCCGTTTGCGATAACCAGGGTACATGTTTCCAGAAGAGCAGAGAACTAACAAATGCTGATTTTTTTGCTGCAGGGTAATCCCATGTCTTGACTAGAAATGCAATGTCATTTTCCATTTGAATTGCATGAAGACTGACAGAATACAGTAAAGAGAATACAGCATAGATAGAGGTGATTTTGCACTGTGGAAAACTACTGTGATTGTCAAAGGGATTTGCTGAATGATGGTGTTGAGAAGATACTGAGGTCCTTATCTGAATTAGTATATTTGGGTTCCTGCCCAGTGATTTAAGATGCATGTCAGAGAAACCTCTAGACAATTTAAGGCTCGTAAGAACCATAGCAAACACATTTCGGTGCCCTAGTGCAGCCAGCACCTGCCTGACACTCAGCGGGTGTGCAGCTCACAAAACCTCATACCCCAGATAATAGTGGCTGTTTCCAGCTAGGGTCTCTACTCATTCTTGCTACAGTCCTGAGCACAACTCTCTTTGGCCAGACACACCAATGCTGTGCAAGTGTTCAGCAATAAGCTCGGCAAGTGGAGGGTGCGTGATGCAGTCTGTTTTGATTCAGATGCTGTACAACTTTAATTTTGCTCATTGGCTTTTCCTCTAGATGATTGCTGAGACAGTATTAACAGCTATCATAATTAGTACATTATAAATCTATAGATATGTAAATAGAAGGAACATCGAAGTCTGAAATGTATATCCAATGACTGGTAGTAAAGCAAATAGTGTTATGTTAAACTTGTTTTCAAAATGATAGAGTAAATAAAGCAAGATTAATGATCACTGAAGTTTTAGCTAATAAATGTCAAATTTTGGATGGAATGGATGGAAAAAGAGCAGTGGTAACTTTATAACTAAGTAAATAACTGAAACAAATCAATGTGCCTTTGCAAATGCATACGTTTAAGAACTAGCTGCTAAAAATTGCTTTAATACATAAAATTAGTTTTAATAAAAAAAAATATAGCTGTAGATCACTTTTCAAAGAGAATTTATTCATTAAAGTACCTGCTGTGGTTCATCTGCTTTTTTGGCCTTCAGGAAAGAGCTTATTCTCTTCTAACATTTCTAATACATAAAAACTGAGTCATATTGTTCTCTTAGAAAGCAATTTTTTACCATTTCAGTGGAGAAAAAAAAAAATTGCTGAATGCTGGAACAGCTGGTATAGAAATTCTACAGAGTGATTAGGAAATGATTACAAAAATAGTTGTCAGGAGGTTACCACTCTTCCACTACAGTACCAAGCCATTTCTACTAGTTTGAAAACTGAGTATATTTTTGCCTTACCAGCCTATCCAAACTTGTGCCAGCAGCAGTTGTAGGTCGCTCCTCTGGGTTATATGTTCTAAACCGCGCATTAAAGTTTTCAGGGACAGAACGGGAAGATCGCAGGGCAGGTGCTGGTTTAGGCTGGCCACATCCTTGGAAAACCTGAAAAAGACATTGCAGGTTATATGAGAATCATTAAAAAAAAAAAAAGGGAGCTGGTATTTCATAGACTTTTTATTCTGTCATATATTTGAAATGAACTTTGACTGACATTTTGATACTAGTGAATTGAGCACTTGCCCTGCATTAAAACTCAGGTTAACAATTAAGCACTATTAATTACTTGGTTAAGGTACAAAAACATATAGGGACCCCCTTAACTTAGGAAGGTGATTATTGTAAGAAATTAACATCTGAAAGCATTTTAATTGCTGTCTTTATAAGAAGACAAATAAACAAAAGAAGCCCTTTGTGGCAGGACTTAATTGAAAATTGGTTTAGCTTTTGCTAAAATGCGGTATTTATCCAGAAACACAGCTCTTTCATAATCCCTAACCACAGCTCTCCCTACCTTGTAATTTTTTTTGTTGTCTCAGAAAATGGCAATGATGGAATAGTCTTATTAACTAGATAACTTTCTTATTCCCTACCAATCCCTCCATAAAAGAGGGGTGAGGCATATTGAGTGAGCAATAGTGAGGATTATTTTCAGCTAGTGTGTTTGTTTTCTAGGTATAAAAAAAAATATTCAGGGTTATTACATTTTTCATGTATTTCCACTTGGAAAAAGTTTCAGTAGCATATAACTGGTGGATACTAAAGGACGCAGAAAACACTTTTGACTAGTGGGTGTCAAGTATATATCCCAGAGGGTTTCTCCCAGAAGCTGCTCAACTGAAAGGAGCTAAAATATTCAGAGTTAAGTTTTTCTTAAGCAGGATCCTAATGTTTGCCTTCATGCCAACTCTTTCAGTTCTTTTCTGTGACCACTCTATTTTGGCTGTTTCAAGATTTTGCTTTCATTCAGAGAAAAAAAGAAATTAAATGTCAGAATTTCTTGTAAGATGCAATTTACAAATCCCTAATGTCATAAAACTATCTGTCTGAATGAACTTTGTGGAGGTGAAAACTCTTTTACAGGTGCTGTGTTTGTTTGTAGGACCAGATTACTTTTTTTGTGTAGTAAATAAGATGATGAGCTCATGACCTATGTTGTTAGGCAGTGATCAGAAAGAATCACATTTCACTTTGAGACCTTTAGATTTTGAGACTTGAGCTGCTCTGTCCTGATGTAGCCATGGATGGTGTGAGTTTTGTTGGTTTCAGGATACATTAAAATCTGCTCTTAGGTTTCACGATGTTAATTTAGAGGCCCCAAATGATTAAAAATTTGCTGAAAGAAATTGATTCATACTAAATTTATGTCTAATCATCAGATCTATTTTTGGCTCAAAGTCCAGCAAGTCAGCTGTTATATAGCCACTGGGATTTTTAATTTATGAGTGGAATACTGCTTGGTCTGGTTTGACAATATCTGTAAGAATTTTTTAGGAGTTTCTAGCTTCTTTAGCCGTGGTGACTATTAGACAACAAGTTCATTTAATCAATCTAGAAAGATGATTTTAGCTTGTAAAGCTTTACATTTTTCAGCAGTAAAGAATCTTATTTTTCCTCTTTGAAGAAAATTCAACTAAGATTAATGTTCAGTATTTCTACATGATTGTGTATGCTACTGTACATTTTAAAGGGTAAAATAGATATGCTGGGGTCATCAGTTACACTTACAAAAGTGTATTCATATTTCTTCTGGCAAAACATAAATCATGTGCAGAAAAAACAACCATTTATTTAGATATCTAACAAATTCTATTTAGTCAAATAAGCAACTGGGTATTTGCTTACAAAGGCAAGTTATCCAAAACATTCTGCTTGATTCTCAGGCGGAAGAGAAGTGAGAGTACTGAATCTTCTCCTTAAATTTCACAGTGTGTGACTGCTGGGCTACTTTTGTGACATATGTGAGTCTACATCATTTATATTTCATCTTTCCTATGACATATTGAATAAAATGCAACATAGACTTTGTAGCATTTAGCATCTTACAAATCATTGTAGCAACTGATTTTATATGAACAAATTTACCTACAGCCAGACAATAACAGAAATGGAAACTAGATAACAATTTTTACATGACAGGAAAAAAATAAGTTACTTTTAAAATGACCTGGCAGAAATACAGTAAGGATACAATATTTTGTATCTACATTTTGAGTGCAAAAGAAACATTTTCTAATTTGCCTCCAGGTATTAACTGACAGAACAGAAAATGTAAAGCTGATACCTGAAATTAACAAATGCTTCCTAAGACGAAGGACATGGAATACTTTCTTCACAATGCTACTCAGAGATATTGAGCAATTTCTGAAAAAATATCCAGATGTATCTTTACGCATGCTGTGAATTGGCAGCATTAATCCACTCTCTTCAGAAAATTGCATTTTATGTATAATTGGTGCAGTCAGTTTCAGCTGAATTTAGAGAAGGGATTCCATTTTAAATCAAGAAACTTGATTTAGGTGTGTACATGTGGGTGCCTATATTTAAGCTAGACATCAAAACTTCCATTTTAGACAGTGGAGATCAAAAGCTCCCTTCAGTTGCTCTCACACCAGCATCTACAATAGTTTGTGATGTCCTGGTATACCTGAGACTTTTTTTTAAGACTGTCTTAACACAAGACCATTCTGCACTGAACTGCAGCTAAAACAAATGGGATGGGATACCCTAGGATGTCACAAGACCTCTATGGGAAGAGATATGAAATGAGCTATGAGATCAAGTTAACAGATCCAGTTAAGGATTATATCTTAGCGAGCTGACTAAACAGAGGTATATACTTCAAAATCATCAGGATATTGATACTGTAAAAAAAAAGTCCTTTTCCCAGGAGAACTTGAAGTTTTGAGTCCTAGCCGATAGTTTGTTCTCTGTGAAGTCTTGAGCTATACTGTTATTTAGCCATGTGCTAGTGTTCAGTATTTCCTATGGAATTTCTCTGTTTGATTCTGCTCCATTGGTTCTTTCATCTTCACATAGAATAGAATAGATTTTTTTCCTGAAATGCCATTATATTTTTTCTGCACAGAGCTCTCGAAAGAACACAGATAAATGAAGAGGTTATGCTAATATTAGACTCAGGGCCATTTTAAGAAGAACCTTGGATGTAGTTTTTATGAAGGTTTCCTCCTTATAAATAATGCACAGGTAGCTGCTGTGTCATGGAGCTCATTCATCCTTTTAGCTGAAGTTAATTGCTGAAAAGGAACATATATCTATAGGTTAAAATGGCACATCCATCAGCTCAGATAAAAGTAGATTTAAGACTTACTAAGAGAAGGCTCAATTATGTGATGGCCTTTATGAAAGTGGAAAAATCTTGGCATGTCAGCCAAATGACACAGCAGCCAAACATAGCTGTACAGAACCAGATCGTTTAAAACGCAGAAGACAGGCTAGTTGTTATGTTTTGAGTTGCATTTTGAGGCATAATTATGCTGATGCAACCAGATTAGGAATTTTCTCCATTTTGAAGAAAAATTAATAACTTCTTTTCTGGTGTTTTTTGAGCTTTCCTCCACCTGTAGCAAGCAATCCCTGCAGATGTCAACTAATAAACATTCATACTGTCAAAATGGAACAGATGTAGGGCTTACTCTTTGACTTGAAGCAGAAATCAAAGGTAATGGTACTGACAGCCTTATGGGAATATTTTAAAGGTAACCAAAACATGTTTGTTGTGGCCAAGATTGAAATGAGCAATTTATATGTTATGACTCTCTAAATATGACTCCTTGAAACGCCCCAGGGAGAATGAGAATAAGAATAAGGTAAGTGTATGCTATGACTAAGTCTTGCATATGAACTGAGCCATGAGAAACAATATGCAGAATGCAAAACTTTAACCTGAGAGATAATTAAACTGTTGCTGAGCACTGAGTTTGGCGCTATAACGTTCAAATACCAAAGAAGTGTCGCTGGCGAATAACAAAGAGATTTCAATAATGAAGATAAATGTCTCAAGACATCAGGAGAAATCAAGAGGTAAATCTATTGCAACCTGACTTCTACTAGAAGCAACATTCAGGGAACACCACTGAAGGTTTGGCAGACCCAGACTGAAAAGTCTACAAGTGCCAGTGTCTTGGGAGGCATCTCAGAGAGCCCACGTTGACGGTTTTTGAATTCTGTGGTTTGTTTTGCAGATGATGATCTGTCAGAATAGCTGCCAGTGTTAGATGATGAAGCTATGGAAACTGTTTTTGATGATCTTCAGTTCTTACCTTTCTTTGGAGAAGGGAAACTCAGGTCTGATTCAGAGCACATATATTTCTCTAGCAGAAAGGACTTGGAGTCTGAATTTCTAAACCACTGCTCCTTTTTGAAAAGCATCTCCAGATACTGCAGCTGTCAGGAATGGGACTTTCCCCAAGGCAAAATAAGGACCTCATGCGGCTGTCTTTCAGGGACATGGCAGCCACACATGGTTGAGGAGCCTATGAAGCCTGGTGATTTGTGGGCCAGACTTCCTAGACATACAGTCCTGAATAGAGGCTGTAGAGAAACACCACGAAAACACAGAAAAATTCTAGCTTTAGGATGAATTTGAGGATCTTAACATAATATTAGTACCTGGTTGATGTGACCTGTGTTAAAAGAATCAACCACAATCAGCACACAATCAAGAGAAATTAATGGCCTAGGAACAGAGATGCTCCATTTTATGCAGTGACAGGTGCTAGGATGTGGCTAAGTCTGTACGTCCTTGATTGGAAGTACAAAGGTAGAATAAGTACCTGTGGCACCTCTATAATTCTGTCTTGATATTGATGTGCACCCATCAAGACTCGAAGACAGAGTGTTTGTGTCTTCTAAGGAAATGAAAAACAAGGTATGAACCCAAGCAATAAGCCCCGAATGTCCACACTGATTAATTGTTAACTTACTGGCTTTTTCTTGGACTGCTCCAACTTGCTCTTGGCAGAATGAAACAGCTCCAGAGTAGGTAGCTCTTAGCAGTACAGAAATGAATCAGGCTGTGACACTTTGGCCTCAAGATCAGGCACTGGTCTTTGTCTCCCTTTTATTTATTAGTATAACTGTAACCATGAAGACTATTTCTCAGAAAAATAGTGCTGAATACGAGGTGCAGGTTTATAGGAAAAAGATATTGGACAAAACCTTCAGTACTACATCAAGCAAAGAATGGAGGGACAAAACATAAAAATGGAGACTTAGGAAGTTCACAATGTATTTTTCTCCTGATGTTTAAAATGAAGACTTCATCAGTCATGAAGAGCACCCATTTTTACTCATTTTTATACACATTCTTTTGGAGAGTGTACATTGTTGCTCATTTAATTTTGCCTGCATGTACAGTCAATGTGTTATATCAGACATATATTTTTCTCAAATAAACGTCAATACATGATTGCAGCTGGTATAATATAAAACATCATTTGGTGATACTAAGACAAACTGATACTGCAATTTAATGTGACTGACTTTTGAAATAGGGAAATTTTATATAAATACTTGAAAAAGGAGGGGGATAAATTTGGGGTTAAATGAATTCTGGGTCTTCTGCCTACAAAAGACAGTAAGATTAGTGAGAGGTTCTTGAGGAAGAAACTGTTTTCATTTGTTCCCTTCCTTTTAAAAGAGAAAAAAACATTATTCAAAATGGACCAAAATTCTACTGAATTCAGCATAGAGCCTCTTCCCATACATCAAACAGATTTTTAGGTAGAAAAAGCTGCATGTCAGTGATGAAATAATCTGTGTGTATGTGGGTGTTGCAGGCATAACGTTATTAGTGCATCATCATTTTCCCATTGTAAAAGCATGCTGACTGACTTGTGGAAAAATAGCTCTGATTCCTAGTCATCACATTTTCAGTGGGTACAGTCAAATGCAAGATAACAAAATTGTTTGAAGATTTCAACACCCTGCCTGAAGCTTTCTGAGCAGTGTCTCAGAATAATTGAGAAGTGTGTCTTTTCTCCTACATTAAGTCTGCAATTGCATTCCATGCACCCCATTACATCTGGCAAGGTATCTGTCATTCTCACTGAAGCTCTAAGTGGTCAGTATGTATAAGGGGGAAAAATTAGACAACAGATGACTGATTCGAAATCTGCTCATATATCGTATCTACAGATCTGACAGGACATTGGAGAATGCAGCACCAGACCCAAAGTCCTTGCCTTCTTATACTTTTCTTTAAGGATAAAGCATTTCCATGTGTTAGGACCTGAAAAAAAAAAGTATAGATATGACCTAAGAAAACAAGGAAATTCCATTTTAGGAGAATAATGGTCTACACAGAAATATACAAAAGCCCCCCAAGGATAGACAGTTCTGTTATCTATGAAAATATCATAAAATAAATTTCACTGATACAATTTGGTTTCTGTATCTCAAGAGTTTAAAAACGTTGGCTAAGGTTTCTCTTAGAAAAAAATCTTTATATTGCAAACAGAATTGCTGTGATTTATTAATCATTGCAGCAAATAAAATATTTCTGAGGGGCAGGAGAAACTCTGCTGCAAACAAGTAGTGAGATGAGTTTGTGCCAAGATGTCATTGGATGCTGGCAGGGGATGTAGCTTCCTGACTAACGCTGAAAACTGAGAGTCAAGCAAATAAAAAGGAAAATGAAATACACCTGAGCCTTGGGCAAGTTTTCAGTAAAAATATTTCTTATTTCTTTTCCTGAGGTACGAGCTGAGTTTGCTGAAGCTAGCCTTTCATTCCCAAAGTATTGGAGAGAATTTGGCTGTTAGATGCCTTGATCATGGCTGCCAGAACAAAGTCTCATCATGCAGGATGTAGACAGGTTTTAAAATCCAAGTAACTTCATGTAAGTTGAAAGTAAAAAGCATCTTGAAGGAAATCCTTAAAAACCTTCAGCATTGGGGCCATAAAAAGCATCTAATTTTGGGTTGGCAGGAAGAATATTAACCTCAGCCTCCACCTCATCCCCACATTTTTCCTAGCTATGCAGCTTCCTTCCAAGCAATGGAAATTCACCATCTCAGATGGCAGTCTAGCCAACACCTAACTGAATACTGGGAGATCAATGGGTCGTAGAAACTCCTAAAGCAGAGAACCTGCAAACTGTTCACTTTAGATTTTGAGCTGCAGTGCACTGATGAGTATTAAGGAAAAGCCATTAATTGTTGACTATTGGCTCAACAGCACCTGCTACTGAATTCAAAGGATCTTATTAACCTGAGGTTCAGAGGTGGTGATGATCTGTGTACACACATACACACTGAAAAATGGAAAGGAGGAATCTGGTACCATTAACTCTGTTTATCTTTGTGTCAGAATCGAGACAAAACTCTATCAAAGTGAGGTCTGGTAATCACAGACTGTCCAATGTAATGATATTTCCCTTGAGTGGCTATTAAAGGAGGTTAAATGGAACATTTTGTGTATTCACCTCAAACACATTGTACTTCAGTTTGACCTAGACAGATCAAAATGTGTTCAGAAGTTAATGTGGAGAATTACAGATGAGACACGAGCAGAAGTTACCAAGCATACTCTGCAGGATATTGCTTACAGGGTTATTGCTAATTTTTGACATTCTCTGTTTTTCTTAAATCTCTTACAGCTATAATTTTGAGTTAGCTAAATAGTACCTTTCTCCCTGTCACTCCCTTTTGTAAACTTTGATCTTGCTTAACTAGGTGAAGGATTCAAAGACAGTCTGGTGCACGGCTGAACAAGAAGAAGAAATTTCTAGTGGTCTGGACAATTTTTCTCCAAGTCTAGACAGAAAAATGGTGGTGAAGTTTTTCCCCCTACTTGTGACCATGCAGCAACAGAAAAGGCGCGACTCACACAGTACCTTTGCCGACACCTGCATGCTGTTTTCTTGCATGTTCATGATGGCTTCAGAAATCTTGACATCAATAGGATCCATGACTGATTCAATGTTGAATGGTCCCTCTAATCTCTCCGCTACCAGAAGCATGGCATCTGTTAAAACACAAAGCAGCCATTCCCTTAAAGAAGGAATACCTTTAGGTGACTCAGGCAGACCAGCATTAGCAGCTGGAGGAGTGGGTATTGAATGCTCCTGAGCAGGAGCCCATGGGGACATGTGGCAGCAAGACCATGAAGCCTGCAGGGCAGCTTCCCAGCTACCAAAACTATCTTCCACTACTGCTGCCACCATAGAAAGAGGAAGAAATACTGTAAAAGTTAGATTCATAATAGCTGCCATAACATTATGGAGCTCGGGGTAAAATCATTTTACACAGCTCCACTTGAAGCAGCCAGTAGTGCTTTGGCATGTATTTATATAGTTTCCTTCCTGCAAAAATGCAGGAAGACAAAAGTGAATCCCTGGGGTATGTTCTCAGAGTTTGTGTGAGATGATGAAAACTTTGATATGATATATCAGGGTGTTATAATTAAAGCAGCTGTTCTTTCTGACCTTAATGATCTCATTTTCTTGCAATATAAACAGCAGATGAATATTGGATTTCTGCCATAGTATATAGGTATAAACCATATTTGCCTTGCTACATTTTCAAAACATGTTTGAAAGTTGTATGCAGACTCATATTCTTTCCATGTTTTGGATTTTAAAAACGATCATTTGCTTAATTTACATTAAACCCCCTCTGCAAAAGAATTTTATCTTTCTGTAGTCATTAACAAGTAGAAACCAAGCAACTGAACAGAAATTACTAACAGTAAAAAAGGTTTTTCCATACATCACATTTGTGTACACAGAGACACAGATTCATCACACTTTCTATGACAATAGCTGTGTGATTTATACTATGCCTTTGAACATCATATTTGATCCTTGTCTCACATGTTAGCATTTAACATTTTCAGCATCTAATTAAACAGATGCCACTTGCAATTTTAACATGATAAACAAAAATCTTCACATGCTCTCTTATTTATTCCTCAGACTTAGACTCCAAAAGGTACTAAACAGAATTCTTTCCAAAACAGACCCCATGCGTTCTTTGCTATTGTGAGCACTAGTCCCATGGCAGCTATGTGAGCTTCTCCCTCTCCACAGGAGCACATGTGTGGATGTATGGGAAGAAGAGGCTGGTGCCTCACCCTAGCAATTGAGACACAGACTCCCATGCCCAGCCTGACCTGAGCACTACAGTACGTTGTTTATATGTACTCAGTGCATGCCCAAAAATCCTACTGAAACTAAAATTACTGGGCATGCAAGCCTAAGCACTTCTGGAAATCTGGATCTAATATTTCAGAGTATTTTTAGACTGGAAAGAGTCTAATGTCAGTTACTTGGAGTGGGGCACGTAGCACATGCTGCTAACTGTGAGAAATGGTGAGATGATAGGAATTTGATTTCAAACAGGGGTGTTATTTTGACTATATGTGATTTTAAAATTTTTTAGCTTAAACACTTTCCAGTGGGAATCTTGATGAAAACAATACCTAACTCTGATACAGGAAACAAAACAGGTTTTATATGCACAAAGATAACACACACATATACACATGCACAGGCATACACTTAAGAGATTCCTGCAATAATTAGCCATTTTTCCACATGCAAAGAGAATAAAATACTTTCTTCCTCACACATTTGGAATGACTTGTATGCAACATTTATGCCTTAGCACTTTGTGAACAACATGATCAGCCTAAATCCTAGCTGCCACAACCAATAGTAGGACACATGTCTTGGTGGCTGGATTGTGGTGATTTAGTTCAGGATTAAGGTAAAGATTAGGGTTAATGCCTAAAACAGTCATGAGATAGTTGTTTTTTTTTTGTTTTTTTTTTTTGTAGAAGTAGCCCACAGCTTAAGTTACAGACAGGTGCCTTTGTATGAGCACACTTTAGTTGTGGAACTAGCAGGTTGGACAAGCCTAGTGCTAAGCTCAAGAACATGTTTTGCATAAGGGTCTGTGTTGAAGTAGAGTTCAGTAAAAAAGGTAATTGCTGGAGACCTCTCATGAGAATGGGTGTTGACTTAAGTCTACTTGCCTTTTCTTCTGATTGCATGGGACACTAGTTATGAATTAAAACTTGAAGTGGAATCTCAGCTACATGTCAGAAAAATGCACCATTTAATTATAAAATTAATTCATTAAGATTTAATTATAAGAATAGCCTTTCCTCAAGAAAAGTGTCTTCAACTTCAAAATTAATAGTTCTAGGAGATGCAGAGATCTGTTTCTGACTTCTATTTTTAGAAAGAACATCCTTCAGTTCATCAGCTTCTGTTTTCTGAACCCTAACCCTATCCATAGATTTATTCTTTCTTTAGTCTTTGAACTGGAAGTTGGCAGAGGCTGAGATGGGGGCAATTTCTAGCTGCCAAAGGTCTGAGCTTTTTGCTGTGGTGAGCTTCCTTGTTTAGTATAGTATGGTATAGGCCTGATGGTGGTTTCAAGAGCTTGGGTTTGAGTTAAGGCTAGAGGCAAGTTTATATTTCAATCACATGGGCTATAGTTTTATGCTAAAAAAAATAATAAAAAAGGAAACGAAAAGAACAACAATAATAAAAGAACAGAGAGCAAGATAAAGCAGTGGATCCCAGGTTGTCCATAATCTTTAATTGCTATTTCCTTCTCTAGTGTGGAATGACTCTGGACCACTCCAGGCAGCTACTCACAACACATATCTGTGGAGAAGTGAGCCTGAAGCAGTGAGGCTGTGAGCCAACAGTATCACTTGACACTGGAGCCCTGCAATCTTTTATTTAGTTAGCATTATAGGAGTATGGCTAGGGACCAATGTGTTACGGGAAAGTTTAATTTGAAATTTCCACACCTTTATTGATGACAGGTACATCTTTACATCAGCAGTCTGTGTTTTTGTTTTGGAGACAGAATGTGGGACAAGACCAGTGTTAAACTAGAAGCCCATACAGGGACATATTTGGAGAGGCAGAGTCTAAGAAACGGATTAAATGCTTGGAAGGAAAATGCCTGAAGGGCTAAGGTGAAACAGGCTCCTCCTGCAACATTATTTCTGAGGCTGACACAAACTGTTTTTCCAGTTAAAGCTCATTTTAGGACTCACCGGACTAGTAGTCTTGGGTAATTGCACAGTTTGGATGAGCTCTTGCGCAAATGGAAAACTAATGTTGTTTGAGGACTCATTTTATCTTCTTCAGTTTTAGCAAGTGTGTGGGGCCATGGCTGATTCTGGTAGGAATGTTTGCTTCTGGTAGGAGCATGACAAGCTCAGTTGAGCAAAATAGGATGAGCAAGTGCCACTTCTATAAACTACTAAATTGTTTTCTTAGCCTCTGACTGAGCTCTTCTTTTTACCATTTCTCTAACCATCAAGTTGTTCTTAATACTAAATCAAAGCCATTCAGGTGCTACCTGACAGCCTTAGACCGAAAGAAGCCTCAGAGATAAAGGTAGCCATTTCAAGTGTGCAAGCCCCTTGGGAATATAATCACTGCTGCAGTTAACCAGCTTCTGCCTACTGATTTTTTGAGTTAACCCTCAGATTAAAATTCAGACTGAATTGCCTATCATTAACATTACTATCCTATAAAAAAGCAACAAACAAACCAACCAACACACCCTCAGTGTGTTGTCTTCAGGTGAATTCCTCCTTTGGAAGATATTTCCTCAGCTCATTAGGTTCATCTTCTTGTCAGCTCTAACCCTCACTCCAGTGCTAAACCTCATTATTCACTTGCCCAGTACTATAGGAATGCATACAATACACACACATCAGGTATCCTATGCAACTGAATGAAATAAAAGCTGTTAGGTTGCACATAGTGAAAATCAGCTGAAATTTAATGATCTGACATTTATGATATGACAGTCAAAATGATGTAATGGTCCTTCCCAGACTGTAGTTCTTTAAATCTATAATTATATAGAAACAAAAATAACACTATTGTCCCAAATCTTTTTTTCTCCTAAAAATGTTAAGAACATTATTGCAGGAGAAGCTGGAAAGATTTCAAAATGAAGTTAAGAAAATCTATATGCCTCAGTCTTGAAATCTTAATTCTCAAGAACAGACTCTTGAACTCAAAGAAAGCCTAATTCTGTTTAGTAGGACACTGTATGGGTTGAATAATTTCTCAGTCTGTTCAAATAGTAGATAGTGGGAGCTAAATTATTTTGCACTACAAAAATCTGAAAACTGATTGTTAATTGACTACCTGTTTTTTATGCTGTTAATACACTTGGACTGTGTTTTTCAATTACGTATGCTCTTTATTTTTACCTCTTTTGCATTTTTCAAAATCTGCACTGTTAAGGCTAAGTACATGTCTTCTCTCTACATATACTACAGCACTTGGCAAACAGCTGGCACTAAACAGTGGATCAGGAACTCGGTTTAGATAAGTCATTCTTGTATTGCAGGTTTGTTAGTGACTAGGAAACAATAAACATGACTAATTGCTCACTCCCACAGGCTTGCAAAACCGTCCTGAGAAAGTGCAGAGCATATGGCACACTAGATTCACCATCAGTGTCACTGCTCCTAACCTCTTCCAGTAGATGCATGTTGCTCAAAACACGAGCGGAGACCTTCCTGATAAAGCAAAAACCACAAGACTGTTGGAGTCCAAACGTTTAGTCTCAGGGGCCACAAAATGTCTCTGTTGGCTAGGCACAGCAGCTCTGTTTAACTGCTTTGGTATTCCCTTGTCCACACCAAGATATACCATAGGCATTTGACAGAGGTTCTTAGCAGACATTGTTTCATTTTAAGCCATATATTTAAAAAAGATCCCGCAGAAATGCTTGGTTTACTTCACAGATTACTATTTTTTTTATATTAAGTTTTTAATGATAAGCACAGGACAAAACTGTGCTAGAGGATTTATTGTGTAACTTGAAAATTCAGAAGGCCATGTGTGAATTTCAAGAGATGATGATGTTTTGTGAACCCTGAGCATCTTCAGGCAAAATAATGGATAGACTAATAATATAAACAGACAAGAATCTGCCTCAGTTTTCTAGGAACTGCATCAAGCCACTATTTTTTTGACTTATGTTGATACCAAAAATGATGGCTTCCTGTTCATGTTGCATTTCCTTCAGGGCATGTTTCCAGAAAACTTCCTAGTAAATCCTAGACTGAAACAAAATGATCAGGGACAAGAACACTGATTTATGAGCTATCTGACAAGTGGAACCCCCCCGAAACTAGACTGAAATACAAAGTTCCTGAAAAACAATTAACATCTCCTTTTTCTTGACACCTCTCTATCATCAAGAAAATGTGACAAGTCTGACAGGAAAGACTCAGGGAGCTGATAAGGGAAGGCATTTTTTGGGTCTGTGTTAGTGTCGTGGTTTAAACCCAGTCAGGTAACTTGTTCACTCACTCCCAGTGAGTGGTGCTGAGCTGACAACAATCGAGGTCCGTGCCCCCCCCCCCCCCCCCGGAGGAACGGGGAGGTGGATCGAGAGAGTGCAACTCCTACGGGTTGAGACAAGAACAGTCCAGCAACCAATGTACAACACAAATCACCACCGCTACTATCAACTAAAACAATGATAAGGGAAAATAACAAGGGAAGAGAATACGATACCACCAGCCAAGAAACGAGTTCCACCCGGAAGCCCGTGTCCTTCTGGGTAACTCCCAGTTACCCCTCACCCCAGGCATGACGTGCTGTGGTATGGAATACCTCCCCGGCTAGCCCGGGTCAGGCGCCCCGTCTCTGCTTCCTCACAGCTTCCCCTCCTCCCTGGCAGAGCATGAGCCTCACAAAGTCCTTGGTCAGGGTAAACATCACTTAGCAACAACCGAAAACATCGGTATCACCAGCACTGTTCCCAGGCTGGAAGTCAAAACACAGCACTGCACCAGCTACCACAAAGGAAAAAACATGACTGCTACTGCTGAACCCAGGACAGTTAGCTTGGCTGCGACATTAGTTTTTCCTTTCATGCACACTTTTTTCTTCTAAATTATCAGTGAGAGTCCATCAGTGGCTGAGCTCTTCCCAGAGAAATCCAGAAGAGCATCTATGGATAAAATCTCTAAAAATGTTGTTTCTTCAGGGAGACAAAGAGTGGTGAAATACTAGATTGCATATCCTACACAAAAAAAGTATATTTTGTTTTAGGGAAAAAAAGGAGGAAGTTCTTAAATTTCCTATCAGGAGGTTCCTGTTTTTTCTACTCCCATATATGTTGTCTTACATTTATGTATGGAGAACTGTGAAGTGCTAATTGCTTGTGAAAGAATACAAGGATAAATATTTATTTGGGACGCTTCAAAGGATTTGTCTAGGGACTAGTCCGTGGATTAAACAAGAAGAGAGATGAACCAGCTGTAAACAGACTGAGCAACTTACTGTAGTTGACTATGACCCTGAGAACGGCAATGACTGTTTTGGAAAAGGATGTAACTGTTAAAATGCTGGGCTCCAAAGCAATGCTCATTTGGTAGCTTCCCAACCTTCTGACCAAAAGCAAGGGGAGGCAAGAGGGTTCCATTTACTACACCATGCAGGCAAAACTCACTTAGTTTTCCATCATGACACTAAATATAAATAGTGGTCATAAAATCTTTAGAGCATTATATGGTAAATTAATGAAACAAAGTAAAAAGTAAAAATTGAAAAATGAAATATGGGTATAAAGCGACTTTTTAGAAATATAATAGCAGAGGAAATACATCCCTGTAATACTCTGCCAAAACTGACTGCTAGATTATGATTTACTAAAAAAACTCAAGAAGAGGAAAGTAGAACTGCACCTTTCATTTAATTAGGTACTAAGAACTCTCTTCTCAGGAAATCAGAATAAGGCATGGCAGTGATGCCAAACCTGCTATTTTACTTCGGGTCCACAGACCCCTTTTTTATTTCATTATTCATATGAGAGCATTGTATGGTACTATCGTGATGAGGCTTAATTGACAGATTTCCTCTCTGACTATTCAGTACGAATATCCAGTTTTAAGCTCATCTGTTAAGGTACGTAGGAAAATTACTAGTCCTTGCCTGAGGTTTATGTGAGTGAGCAAACCGTGAGACACTGCTGGATGTGGGATGAGATTTTCTTGGAGGTAACAAGTAACAGAGTAGGCAGCTGAACAAAAGTCACAGATGGTTAGCAGAACATGGAGCAATGAAGAAAAAACACCTAGGGTGGTTTGTTTACATGGGAGAAAACAAGGGTAAAGGAAAAGATGGATTAACATGAGCTAGGAAAACGGGGTGAAGAGGGCATATGAAAGTGCCATCCATGTGGAAACACTGGTGGTCAGCAAACTTGTTGGCTGCCTGATCACTGCAGTATGCTCTATATTCTCACTAAACTCTATTCCTAAACATTTTCTAGTTGGCAATAGTAGTGGGGGCATGCATCATATTTTCTGTGCATGTACGTGTGATGTCCTCCTAGCAAACTTAAAGCTGGACTATCTGGCAAATAGGAGGAAACTAGCAGTTGGAAAAGACCCAAGGTGTAAACCGGGTAGTTGGTGAAGGGTCTAGGCCTGGGTGCAAAGTCTGGATGGTCTCTGGGTGCACAGCCTGGAGGTCCATGCTGCGGTTCAAAGAAGCTGGTTCAGGACGTTCGTGTGCATGTGAATAAAGGGGTCTACATGCATTCCCCTAATGAACTGCCACAGCGGCCAGAATCCCATCCTGACTGGTATGGCAGAACTGTTTCTGAGAGAACACGCAATGGGCAAGGCAAAAGTTAGACCCTATACAAACTTCAGGCCAGTCTTCAATGTGTTCTAAAGCTTAATAACACCTCATGGCAGTCTGAGGGGGATCTCTTCACACTCTCAGCCTTCTGAGCCAGTTGTTTCTGTAGCTCTGCCTAGAGCACAGAGTTCTTCAACAGAGTAGTGAAGAAGAATGCAGTCCTGAAAGTGCTTACCATTACAGTGTACACAGAATCCCACACTGAGTATTAGAAATAACTAGGAAAGGAACAGAGCACCAAATAAAACATATTTATACTTAAGAACATATCTACAATGAAATAACATCTTGGATACTGCATTGTAGAAGAAGTTGTAAATGTAAGGTTTCAAATATGACAAAAATAGTAAGCGAACATTCTATAATCTTGAATTAGAAAAATTATGGGAGGATGTAATAGAGGCCAGCCAAACTGCAGGTGACACAAGGACATGTTAAGGTTCATTGTCTATGCCAGTACAGGAAGGGTGATGTAGAATATGAAACTAGAGGATCACATTTTATTAATTTCTTAATGTTATAATGAAGATGCCTTGTTAATCCTGTGGCAAATTTCTTAGTGTCGCCATAACTACCAGAAAACATCTGGATGCTCTTCAATTCCTTTGGTAAATTTAGCCTTTTATTCTTCTGAATCAAAGAAAAATTTTGCCCTGTTCTGTGTGGGAAACCACAATTGCTATTAAGATCTGAAATACATATTTCTCAGGTACCAATGCCAGATTTCTGAATAGACATCCTATAAGAAACATCTTTCCTGTTACTTTGCCACTAAGCTGACTTTATGCCTTTCCTTGCCATAAATAAACAATCAACCTATGGCCAGCTTTGCTGGCATGACTCCATCCCAACGGAAAGCTCTTAGGGAGGTGTCATACACAGTTGAACAGACAAAATTGATTTTTTTTTTGCCTCTCATCTTATTGATTAATATAGACATATACTGCAGATATCTCATTGCATTTAAAACCCTGCCACTCTGCAGAGAATTTTGATGCTTAACAGCATTTTCTCCTAGTGAGCCTCAATGCAGCAAATAAAAATAGTGGGTTCTCCCTCCTCCCCTAAGATAAATGTTTGAATCCCAAATGACTGCGTACATTGAAGTTGTCATAAATCAATACAGCTACTATGACTGATCTATTTATTGTTTTGATATTTCTCTTAAAAGGAAAGAGCAATTTCTCTATGTTTGCCCAGCTGCACTAACTATATTAAGGGGATGAAACAGAACTAATCAATAAGATAGGGCAACACTGTAAAAAATCCTACACTTGAGCTCCTTTATTATTCTAAATTATCTGTGTCTTAATCTTTTAAATGATTGGGAGACCAAGAGTAAAAATGTTTGTCCAGTGTAGAGAAGGTCAAAGTAATATAAAAACCTAATGTTCATCACACAAGGCCACTTGCCTGATATGTTGTAATCGTCATAAATATTAATAACAACACACAGTGTTGGCAGAAAGATCTGTTCCCACTAAAACTTTCACAGCAAGAAAAAAATGTTTTAGTTGAGGGTGAAAAATTTTTAAATGGAACAGTTTTCACTAAAGATGCTGCCTGGCTGCACATCGGCTTGCAGGCCAGTGTCCAGGGAACCATTCCATTAATTCTTCCTCAAAAAAAATTTATTTTCTAAAATGAATATCTTCCAACAGAAGGAAATTCATCCAATCAGTTCCAGTTTCATCTAAGAGAGATTTATGAATATGAATTAACTATATTTCCCCATAAGACTGCTGAATGTCATAAAAACAGACTGGGGAATGTAGGGACTTATGGGGATGTTTTGAGATCAGTTCTCTGTAACTGTATTAGTGGAACTTGGAGTCCTCCCCGGTTCCCTGTACACTAAATGAGATGTTTTCATGCAAATCCTGAACTTTATGCACACCCACTTAACTCAGCTCCTCTGCTTACTGGAAAAACAAATGTTGGTGAAATTCTGCTGTCACTAACCTGGCTATAGTTCTGGGATGTTAACACTGATTTTATTGCAGCGCTGCCACTTCCATACAGGCATAAGCAAGAATGTGTAGAGCCACTAGCATAGATAGGAAAAAAAATTAGGCTCTATCCTATGCTGTTGTACCCATGGTTTATTGCTATCAAAATAAAATCGATTTCAGATTTTCTGAATGCCAAACTGTAAAGAAAAAAAAATTAAAAAAAATCTTTAAACATTATACCTTCCAATGAAGACATTAAGATTATTATTAATACTTCTGTCTGCCAAGCAAATAGGGTGTGATCCAAGGTCTGCTAAAGTCACAAAGCATCTTTTCAACAATGTGGTTTAGAGGAGGCTGTTCCAATTTTGTTTCCCTTTGGCTAAGCGTACAGCAGCAAATGAACAACTATTATTCTCAGTACTGTACTGACATCAGTGGACAGTGCTATACAGAAATCAACATGTTCTGGCAGGACAGGACTAGGTGGTAATTAAGTTGGTATTTTTATTCCTATTAAACAAAGTAAGCCATTCCAGTTTGGCTCCACTCAAAACATGGGGGAGAAAAATTAGTATTTGTCAAACGGAATAGGATGGCATCGATGGGGGAAATTGTATTTATGTTTTCAATAGAAAACAAAAGAGAGGAGGCAGAAAAACTGCAGCAATCACTATTCTAAAAATAGATAGGGTAATGTCTGCTTTCTTAAAATGCTGGTTACAGTTGTCACATATTTTTTCAAAGAAAAAAATAGGAAAAATCTAACACTAAATACGACATTATTCAACACTGTTGTGCTGCGCTAGTTACTGGATCCTATCTGTTAGGAGGGGAAACTAGTTCACAGGCACTTAATATTGATGGCATGAAGTAATCAAAAGAGGTCTCCAAAGGTATGTCAACTTGGTTTCACTTCAGTAAAAGGAAAATTTGAGACACATTTTTTGTTCTCATTGTTTGCCACAAGCGCTATACAGAAAATTAACAGTTAATAATATAAATAATGATTATTAACTCGGTAACATTATGTTCCTCTCCTGCCACAGAAAGAATACCAAAAGGCTTTGCTAATACTTATATCAGCGTAGCAACATATAAATATAGATTAAAAAAATCATCTATATTTTCTTCTGGAAAAGCAAGTTAGGCAACGTGTTCTTCCAAAAGCGAGTCGAACAAATGGAACTGGAACAAGTCTGCTCTCTTGGTGATGTTCACTAAAACCAAGGAATAGAAATATTCATTTTGATTATTTCAAACATGTTTTTTTCTCTTTCTCTCTGGAAACATAACAGCCATTAAATTCAACCCACCCCTGGCACTGACCGTATTGCTTAAATTCCTTTATTTGTTTATTTTTCTCCAAATATTGGTGTGCTTGGTGTTAGTTTTCTACAAATCTGTAGAGGAGTTTTTAGTCATGAACAAATTATTGTGCTTGTGCTTTAGAGGAGTTTGTTCAGCCTTGTCACATGTACCAGCCTGCAATTTCTTGACAGAAATATGACACAGAGAAGTTTCATTAAAACACCAGTCACTTAAATGTAAAAATACGTGAAGCACAGTTCTTATTTTTCTCTTTCCTTTGATAAGAAGGAATGTCACTAAATTAAAAAGAAAGAGACTCTGGCAAGGAAAGAATATGAAATACTTCCATACCTCTATTACACTTCTTACTACAAAGCTTTTCCTTCCTTCTTTCCTACAGAAAGGCTAGAATATCTAATGAAGGACTGGGAATCTGAAAGACCAGTTACAAAATAAACACACCAGATTGGCTAAAATTCCTACTTGTGATTTCCTTTAGTGTAAATGGCTCAGTAGAACTGAAAATCCACTTATGAAAATCCATTTATGAAAGCTGTTCTTTGACATGTAGTAAAAATGACTGCAGTCATGGCATGATGGTGTGCTTCTGGATACTGCCTGAAGGAACGAGGGACACAACAGTGTTCATGTGTCTCCTCAGGCACTTTCTCCTGTTCTGCTGCTATCCTGGATGCATGATGCAGCCTGGAAATCTACATGGAGTAGTGAAAAAGAGGAATGGGATGCCATGCTTGGCAGAGATAACTTCCAAGGGACAAAGCAGTGGCAGAAGACTCGCCAGCTGTGCCTGCTGAGCTCAGTGCGCAGTCACACAACCCGTTTAAGCCAAGTGAAAGAGTAACCTATTCTCCCCCACACCACTAAGGACAAAATATCATCCTGCTCCATGCCAGCACTGGTGCTCAGGGAGTATAGAGACAGCTGCAGGGAGGATGGACCTGGTTGGAAACAGAATCGCTTTTTCAATCAGGTTCATTTTCAGCAGGGTGTGACCGACTGCAGAGCAGCTGGAGAGATGAGGGGAATGAGAGGACTGCCTTACAAAAAGCAGCTTGCATGAGGATGGTTTTTACAGGTACTCAAACCAGTGCTGCCATCTGCTTCAGGATTTTAAGTGGCGCCCACCATCCCAGGTGTTTGCAGGAAAAGATGACTGCAGGGCAGTATGAAAATGGCACCAGGGCACTGTGAAAACAGCACCAAGAACAAAGTTCTGCCCAATTTCTGCTTCTCAGTTGGGCTCCTTTCCTGCATCTGCTGTTGTTCTTAGACTTTTGTTATTTTACAGTAACCACTGTGTGCTTCAAAAGCACTTGGGAAGTTTTGAATGCCTCCACAGAATAAATGAAAAAGAAAACACAACAGTAAAATGACACCTTGATATGCCGAAATATATAGGCTTTTCAATGAACGTGTGATATAAAAATTAATTGTTCCTAAACAAAAAAGGTGCCCATAAATCAATCTTGTTTTAAAAAGTAAATGCTTTCTAGTCCTTTGTATTTTATGGAGAAGCAGGAAAGTGTAACAATAAATGCTAATCAGGAAGGGTGTAATGCGTTGTACCACCTTCTGTTCATTTCCAGCTCCCTGACACTGTGTGCCTAGGAAAACAGTAAGCAGGTTGTAATAGCAGATTAATGGGTTCTTCTGGCTGATTAGAAAATCTGAAATATAGGGGAAGAATGGGGGAATCACAATCCTTTGCACACTGAAGAACAAAACAATGATTCATGGGGACAGAGGCCACTAAAGACATATTTATTCACAATATTTTTGTTCAGTTAAAGATGGATATTTATTATGATTGTAATTTACAATAAATCTAAGGGTTTCTGAAGTGTGGCTGCTTTGTAGAGCTTCGTGTTTGAAAGAATGTGATTTCTCAGATAAATACTGTCATTATGCAATTATTTATCCCTTTACCATTAGGGCATCCTCTCTGATTAGTAGTTTTACAGATTTGTTTACAAAAGAGATTGCACTGCGTTATGCATGTTCTTGACAAGCAGATAAAATACCCTTGTTTGAATTCAGCTTAGATGTTTCACACTTAGCTAGCCAGTTTGTATAAATCACTTGCTCACATTCTCCCTGAACTCTTAGATGACTCAAGAAAAAATCATGGGTCTTTGTAAGCTTTGAATTTCTTTCCTTTCTCTTAAAAGTGGACAGCATTTTGTGTGGATATCTCCAATCCTATCTTACCCAAAACACTGCTTGATAGCATGGGAAATAAGATCATGACAGTCTGAAATGCGCCTTGTCTCCTCCTATTGCTTTCCTGCAGTAAGCAGCAGATTGTGCAAGCACAGTTTAGGGGCAAGAAAATAAGCCTCTGCTGGCAGCTGCATTTTTTCCTCATGGGTCACACACTGAAAAAATTCCCAGATATCACTGGAAGGTTTACAATGCATTTAATTTTGTTAGAAAATTAACAGTAATTTCCCTGATGTCCCATATTCCCCTAAATATCATGCACAAATTGGATGTAGTCACCAGAAAGACATTTTATTTACCAAGAGTTTAACTGAGTTAGAAGCAAGAGAATAAACAGACACTTTTTTATTCCAGATAGTGAAGAAGTATAAGAGACCACATATACAAGCGACTGAATTTCTAGGTTAATATGCTTGTTTTCATACCAAATTGTCACAAAAGACAGATGTCTGCCACCCCTTCAGCCTTCTATAAAAGGCCTCTCTACCGTGCACTCCGAGGCATGTGGATGACGAATCTTTTTCTATTGCAGCCAAACCAGGAGAAAAGTACATCCAAGAGAGAGAGGACCACCCAAAGTGCCTCACATAAGCTCCATCTCCCTGCAAAGAGTCATTCCACTGTTACTATTGTCAGCAGAGGAGCCAGGACTACTGGAAAATGGAGCAGACTGCATGCATCAGACTGGGAAGGAGAACATGGAGTAGGGCTGCTTTATGGGGATAAATGTCTTGCAGCTGTTAAGTAAGGCACCTCTCTAGTCAGAGCTGATGAATCCTGCAGCACAGAGCTGCAGATAAGAGGGCTTCACCCAAGTAATGATCCATCTGTCTTTTTATAACAGTTGTAAAAAACTTTACGCCTTTGTTCAAGTCCTTTTCTCATTTTGTGTTTCATGCTCTCTCTACTGCACTATTAATCGCACATGGCAAGAGGTGCTTCTTCCCCCTGCCATCATTTGTTTTAAAGAACAAGATCAAAGAATTCTAATTGCAAAGACTGCTCTGATTCATCTATTACTTAATGTTAAAATGCATAGCGAAGGGTGGTAAAAGAATTTCATCTTTATATTGACTTTGGTGAGACCTATTTTTGTCATTTAGATTACTAAGGATTTGTCCATTTATGCTATTTCTATAGAGAAGATTGGAGTTTTACCCATGTGGATATATATGCACATGTATTTTGCAGGACTGTGCTTTACTCATGCATGACTATATACATCATGTATGTGAGCACGCACGTGTGCATCTGCCAGAATGCACACAAATTTCATAATTCACAGTGCAAGTAAACAGACACACAGACACACAGATGCATATCTGGCTGCAAACACCAGGATTTTTTTCTAGCTGCTTGTACCAAGTTATGGCAAATAGACTCAAAATCTGCAGTAGATTCATGAATTTTAGCAGAAACTTCCAGCCCTGTAAAAATAGTCTTCAAAAGCCGCTTGTTGATTTGTTCTTTTTTTTTCTCTTGGATCTATTCCACAAAGGAAATCTAATGAAATTTATTCTTCCATTCTTTTGTTAAACTTGTAATAGATACTGGATGGCTTCAGGGATTAAGGGCAGGACAAGACAGTTTCATTCACGTGAAATATTATTGGCATATCTGTCCATCATATTTGAAAAATCATGGCAGTTGGGTGAAGTTCCTGAAGACTGGAAAAAGGGAAATATAACCCCCATTTTCAAGAAGGGGAAAATGGATGACCCGGGGAATTACAGAGCAGTCAGTCTCACCTCTGTGCCTGGCAAAATCTTGGAGCAGATTCTCCTGGAAGGCACGCTAAGGCACATGAAAATCAACAAGGTGCTTGGTGACAGCCAGCATGGATTCACTAAGGGGAAATCCTGCCTGACCAATATGGTGGCCTTCTATGATGGGGCTACAGAACTGATGGACAGGGGTAGAGCAGCTGATGTCATCTACCTGGGCTTGTGCAAAGCGTTTGACACTGTCCCACACGACATCCTTGTCTCTAAATTGGAGAGACATCAGTTTGATGGAATGACCACTCAGTGGATAAAGAACTGGCTGGATGGCTGCTCACAAAGAGTTGTGGTCAATGGCTCAATGTCCAGCTGGAGACCAGTAACGAGTGGTGTCCCTCAGGGATCGGTGTTGGGACCGGTCTTGTTTAACATCTTCATTGGTGACATGGACAGTGGGATTGAGTGCGCCCTCAGCAAGTTTGCTGTGTGCTTGGGTTGATATGCTGGAGGGAAGGAATGCCATCCAGAGGAACCTGACATGCTTGTGAGGTTGGATGCCAACCTCATGAAGTTTAACCATGACAAGTGCAAGGTCCTACACCTGGGTCGGAGCAATCCCAGGCACAGCTACAGGTTGGGCAGAGAAGAGATTCAGAGCAGCCCTGCGGAGAAGGACTTGGGGGTGTTGGTTGATGAGAAAATGAACATGAGCCGGCTTCAGTGTGTGCTTGCAGCCCAGAAAGCCAACCGTATCCTGGGCTGCATCAAAAGGAGCGTGACCAGCAGGTCAAAGGAGGTGATCCTGCCCCTGTACTCTGCTCTTGTGAGACCTCACCTGGAGTATTGTGTGCAGTTCTGGTGTCTTCAACATAAAAAGGACATGGAACTGTTGGAACAAGTCCAGAGGGTCTTGGGCCACGAGGGCCACCGGGGTGATCAGGGGGCTGGAGCACCTCCTGTATGAAGACAGGCTGAGGAAGTTGGGGCTGTTCAGCCTGGAGAAGAGAAGGCTGCGTGGAGACCTCATAGCAGCCTTCCAGCATCTGAAGGGGGCCTATAAGGATGCTGGGGAGGGACTCTTCATTAGGGACTGTAGTGATAGGACAAGGGGTAACGGGTTCAAACTTAAACAGGGGAAGTTTAGATTGGATATAAGGAGGAAATTCTTTCCTTTAAGGGTGGTGAGGTACTGGAATAGGTTGCCCAGGGAGTCTGTGAATGCTCCATCTCTGGTGGTGTTCAAGGCCAGGTTGGACGAAGCCTTGGGTGACATGGTTTAGTGTGAGGTGTCCCTGCCCATGGCAGGGGGGTTGGAACTAGATGGTCTTAAGGTCCTTTCCAACCCTAACTATTCTATGATTCTATGAGTCTGTGATATTCTGTGCTGGTGCAGGGCATGATTATTTATGCTGCTTAAAACTGACCTGCACAGGAGTCCAGCAAAGAAACTGGGCAGAGTGTTGAGCAAAAGACAATGTTCCTGTCCCTGGAAAATTCAATAATTTTGCAATGCATTTTTGGCTTGTACATTATTATGATTTACAATAACTGCCCACAGAAAGGGGAAAAACACTATGGAAAATGAGATAAATGATTTAATGGTTTCAGCTTCATAATTTGTAAAATGGAGCAATTATCTGCTCCAGTTCCCGGGGGCTCCACATGCTATGGGATCGGGAAGTGGGAGATCTCTCTAGCTGGCTGGAGGAACATCCCCTGCCTAATGAGGGAGAATCTGTAATATCTTGCCAGCCACCATTTCAGAGCTTGGAGATCCTGAGGTGTCTGGTCCCGAGTACAGAGCAGGAGCTGCAGAAGTGTGGGGATCTCCACGTGTGTATTTTGCATGTCAGGGCTGAGGCAAATAAGCCATATGAAATTAGTGTGCAGGCTGGCAAACATGCACGTGTATATGTACATGCATATGTATGTGTGTATGAACACAGTCCTGCACACGTAAAGGAGAACCCCACAGGATAAAATATATATGCATCTACAACTAAGCAGGGAAAACCTAAAAATGGAGATGAAATGATGTGAAACATCTGATTAAATGTTTTTGGTGGATTTTTTCTTTTTTTTTTTTTTTTTGACAAACTTATGTTTTTCATAGAAGCCCATTTTGTCAGCAATTTTGTGATGCAGTCTAGCTGGGAGCCGATCAACAAACTGCTGCCCAGTGCACAGCTCTCAAAAAGGCCATGTCCAAAAGTGCTTAAAAATCAAGCCATTCATTTAGTCCTTATGGATGTTAATCAGCAAGCACACTGGCAAGGAAGTAAGAAGTCCTCACCTAACTTCTGTTCACAGAGGTTTTCAGGATGCAGAGTTCTGCATCTTTCCCCCTTCAGAGGCTTTTCAATGAAAAAAAGCCCTGTAATGTTAAATGGTGAGTTGAGCAATGACAGCCCTTGCGGCTGAGCTCTGGTGCGTACCACTGCCTGCAGAACCTTGGATATGAGTGTGCATTTGTCTCCAACAAGGCTGCAGAGGGAAAGCAGTGGTTGTTTTATTTGATGGCAAAATATCAGAACCCTAACCATACAATATGACCTTGATTCAAAACTAGTTACCCGCCTGGTGTATTGGAATAATTCCAGAAATGATGCCATAATTTTTTAGAAAAGTTGGGGACAAAATGTAATGCATCAGTTTTGCCTATAATAAGCAATTTAGGGCCCTGGCAGGGCTCATACAGAATAGCTTCAAGCACTGATGTACTGCTTGCGTATTATCCCTACTGATTACTGAACACTGCATCTGGATAAGTACTTTCCCTCTGATTGAAGATCCACTTTGATAAAAGTGAATTAAATGACCACTCATCAGGGCTGTGAGTGGCTGGCTACCATTGGTCTCCCATAGGACTGGCATAGCGAGACCCCATTCCTTTCCCTGGCTGGTGCACAGGAACTGCTTGGATTTCTTACACTCAGGTTGTGACCTCCTCGGGCCCAGCAGCTCCAGCACACTGTCAAACATCACCAGAGCAGCTCTTACCTGACCCAAGGCTCTGCAGTGCTGCAGCTTCACAGCAGCCCCGGGGTGATCACCCACCTGTAGCGCAGAGGGCTTAGGGGAAACTCAACAAGTCCCATGCTGATAGCTGATATGTGGTGCCTCTCTGCAAGCCCTTGCTCAGTCCAAACCTTTTATACCTCTTCCTCCTTCTCTTCTCAACTCTGGCTTTCTGTTCTGCTTTGATTTATCCTGCTTAAACTTGGGCACTGACCTGAAGTACCGGGGTTTGAAGCCAGACTAAGTCAGCATCTGCGTTAGAACATCACTAGCACCAATGACTGCACGGGGTTATTTTCCTTTTATTTTAACGCTAATCATTTAGCACTCATTCCTGGCTGTACAAATAAACCAAGTGTTATGCCTATTTGAGCCATGTTAGCTAGAGAGAAGTACGGTTAGAGCTCTGTGAGACTAGGCTGCTCAGCAAGGCAGTGGCAAGCAGAAAGTCAGCTGCCTTCTTGATGTTTCCTGTTAAAACACATCTTTACTCACTGCCTAATCTGTTCTGCAAATTGTCAAGTGAGACCCCAGTTTGAAAATAAAATGTGCTCTCCTTCTTTCATCAGGTTAATTCACCTTCAAAAAAATTCTTTTTTACTTTCTTTCTTTCAGAATGTGCAGCTGTTTCTATAGAAGCACTGCAGCCTCTGGGTTTCTCATAATTTCAGGTTAAACTGTTTTTCCTTTCTTTTTCTCTCCTTCTGTGATCCATTCATTAAACAGAGGCGAGGCAGAGAATAAAGAAAGAAAAAGTGCTGCAAACTGATTTGTCACATACCACCTTGCTTTACTGCTGTAGATTCAGCTGCCTCCTGAAACCTTTTGAAGAAGGACAAGGCATTCTTTCCACAGGAAAACTGAAAGAAGTCCACCATGAGTCTAGCTCCCTCAGTATTTCAGGGATTTTTGTCAACAACAAAAAGCTCACCAGTAAAATAACGAGGGCAATTAGTATCCAGCTGAAGACAGTGGACATCTTGCTGATTCTCCCAGCCAGAACAATCAGCTTCAATGTTGCAGAGGCTGTAGTGCCTCTTTTGCTGTCACTGTTGGCCATATCAGAGCCCTTCCTTTTCGTAGCTTTTGATAGCAATGGTGTCATAGACAAGCATTGACAGATCTTCTTGGTCCAAAGGTTGTTTGCTTTCTAACAACTGGGTCATTGATACAACCATAGAAGGATTGTTGTCCCAACCTTCCAGTGCACTCACTGTCAGTTGTTTGCTTTGACTTAATGACTGAACTGCTTTGTTCCATTGCACTGGGTCACATTCTTTCTTGATTTGTTCGGGAGAGTTGTTCTTCGCCCAGTCCATGAGACCCATGGTGTCTAGTGCTTGAGAAAGAAACTGAACTCCCGTTCCAGTGTTTCCCATTTTTGACATCAGCATTTCTGCTCCTTCTGCCCAGGTCTCTGAATAAGAGCAGTGTTGTCCTTGTCCCATGATGCTCAGAAACCAGGTATTGCTGTTCCCAGGGCTGAACTGTCCCCACAAATGAAATTCTGTGTTTTGTCTCTTCTGCCTTTTTTTTTTGGTGTTGTCCCCAGCCAGAGGACAAACATCATATACAATTATCCTTAAAGGAATAAAATTGGTCTTTCTTGGAAGTGGTACTACAACAATTGTTTCTGAAGGAGAATATCAGGAGAGGCTTTGATTAGAAAAAATGGAGGGAATGTAAGGGAATATAGTGCAAGGATGCTTCCTTTCAAAATGGGTGTACTGCAAAATTTAGGAGGAAATTTATAGAAAACCAAAACATTAATACTACTCAGCAGCCCTTTGAAGAGTCTTAAATTCAGTCTACACTGAAATGTAGAGAAAAGGGATAGTTGCAGCTATCCAAGCTGCAGGGCTTTATCCAAGGTACCCAAGAACAAATCTCTAGAATGTGCATCTGTGCCTTGTTATTCATTTTAGTTACTGTAAAATGCGCATGGAAATTGTTCCATTATTGACTGAAGGTAATTTTGTTTGATCAAACACTACATGCAATTTTGATACTCTTTTCCTTAGACATTTAAGTAAAGGCATCTGAAAAAAAATTACAGAAGATTATATTCTATGAAAAAAAAAAAAGAAAGAAAAGGATACAGAGAAGTCCAATTTCTTCAGCTCTTTTCAAGATTTGAAAACTCAATCACAACAATTCTAGTTTTGAACATGTAAATGAAATAGCACCCTAAATTCAGTATCCGGCTTGCACAGAAAGCCTAGCTGTCCAGTGAAACAGTTCATCTACTGTGGGTGCATTTGCACTAGTATTTTAGCCCAGATCAAGATCACTTCTTAAGTGCATTCCTGCATTCCTTGACTGCCCTCATTTAGTGTGCTTTGGTTCACTTTGCAGTGTGGGCTCGAGGTACAAAAACTGGATCCCTTCCCTGCATGGGAAGATGTACTTCACACTCACATCCATTTCATTCCCAAGTGTTGCTGGGTATCAGTGCTGAAGATCATTTCATTCCCAAGTGTTGCTGGGTATCAGTGCTCAAGATCAAGGGAGAGTTCTGAAATGCATATGCTGCAGACACCAGGTCCTCACCACCAATTGGTTTGCTTTGCAGATCTTCCCCTGTGGGTCCACGCTTCTGGCTAATGTACATACAATTTCTTTAGTCAGTGGGGAGAGGTGGCAGCAGAGGCCTCCAGGAGATCCTGGTTTGCCTAAACCCAAGCACCATAACCAGTCTGGCGAGATTTCTCCTGAGAGGTTTTTCAGAGCCACCTTCTCCACTGTCTAGATAAAGGAATATAGTATTTATAAACCTAAAGTTTGGGTGCAAGTTGTAATGAAGTAGAGCTCAGCTTCCTTGATGGCTGAGTGCTGGCAGCCCTGCTTTTGAACTCTCTTTAACCAATTAATTATTTTGAGCAGACATGTAGACTGATAATTTTCTTAAAAATATTAATATGTTTATTGGCTCCCTAACTTTTACGCGTACAACAGACCGATATTAATACCAAAGTTGTTCTCTCTAAAGGAACTCCCTTTAGCAGGTATCAATGCTCATAAAATTAAACTCTTTAGAAAGGATTTCAGACCTGACTTTTGATTTATACTTACATTTTACACAAAAAGTTTTAAATCTCTTGCATTTTTAAAGTAGCCCTCAGACACTCTTTCTATTTCTGTAGTGTCCTACTTCTCTCTCTCTAGGTCTCTCTCTTTTTTATATGTACATATAAATATTTTATAGAAAACAGATGGTCTGGTAAAGTTGCTATCCACTAAAAAGACAGAAGATGAAACAGAATGGATCATATTATTCCCTAACTTATGCTCATAAAATAACTCTATTAACATCAAAGTGGGTATTCAAAGCTGTAGGACTTACCTCTGTGCATTGAAGTGAGTTACCTACATGGAGCCCAAAACATAATTATTGTTCTAGGATGATAAGTGTACTTAACCAGAGAAGCCTTGCAAGCAGAAAACAGCGTGTAACCACATGGTGTTTATACATGATTAAACAGGATGAATATCCATTGAAAGGGACATTATCTTTCTCTTCCTCAGCCTGTTCATCAAGAGATGGTGACCTTCCATATTGCATATTAAAAGGCCTTTCAAGTTAGTGAATCCTGGGAGTGCAGATTTGTGTTGCTCCTACTTCTATCACAGAATGATGCAAGCCAACTTCTAAGCTCTGGCATTTCAGTAAAAAATGGTCTAAGGTAATAAATGATCAAACACCTGTTTCTTTTCTTTATAAACAGTAAGTGTATCTCTTGCTTGTAATCTGAGGAGCTACCCTGAGGGCAGTTCAGCCTTTCTTTCCCTTGTGCAATACCAAGTGGTTCCTCTGAAGAACTGGAGAAGTTTGACAAGTCACTGCAAGAGAGGTGTCTAAAAGGGCACATAACAAGAATTCATCACTTTAACTACATCATCGTTCAATTACAAGGGCATGTAGTGACAGAACAAGAGGAAATGGCCTTAAACTGAAAGAAGGTAGATTTAGATATTAGGAAGAAATTCTTTACCATGAGGGTGGTGAAGCGCTGGCACAGGTTGCCCCAAGAAGATGTGGATGCCCCATCCCTGGCACTGTTCAAGGCCATGTTGGACGTGGCTTTGAGCAACCTGGTCAAGTGGAAGGTGCTGCTGCCCATGGCAGGAGGGTTGGAACTGGATGAGCTTTAAGGTCCCTTCCAACCCAAACCATTCCGTGATTCTATGATTCCACAATTCTACGAGTCTAACAAATTAAATTGGTATTTACTCCATATTCAACCCAAACGTTACTGAAAATTGAGTTTTCCATCAACTGACCGCAGAAGTCCACCAGAAACATGAGCTAATTCAGTGAAAGGATGACTATTGTTTTAAACAAAAAAGCTTCTCACCATACCCTTATTTCAGCACAGCCTTTTCAAATGGAGTATTTTGAATATTTTAGTATAACATTAGAAATTGAACAGAACCCTTTTTAGCCCTTTTAAACTTTTGGGTGAAACAAGTTTTTTTAGCTCTTGTGGGCTTTTTATACTGAAGTTGGTTTTCTCTTTTAATAGGGAAAAAAGTATGGGATGCTACTATTCTAACTCCTCCTAAAATTAGTGAACTAATGTTGTACATGTGTTTTCTGAGCTACCAATTGAGCTGGCAGTCTTACATTGCCCACACTCTTTGATTGTTTGCTCAATATGCATCAAGACCCAGTTCAGATTTTTAAAGTATACACGGTAGCACATTCAGTTTTGATTCAGACATGCTGTTGATGATTTACAACACTACTGACCACACACATATTAAAGACCTGAGACCACAGTTTAATCTGTCTGCATCACAGTGTTAGTCAGAGGGACTTTTCTAATTTAAGATTCCAACCTTTAAAATAGGTAGTTATATGTTATTATGTTCATATGTTATTGCATGATCAAAAAAATATCTTTTGATAAAAAGTAACCTGAAAGTACTTTAAATTTACCTTTTAAATGCAAAAAAATTTAAAAAAGTAGTGTTTGCAATGTTTTGAATCTATGATTCATTTCACACTAAGTATTTGAATGCATTGGACTAGTGCTCCTCAGGCTTTTACAAGCTAGGAGTGCATAAAACTTTTAAATCAGGGCAATTTCTCTGAAAAAAAATGGATTTTTGTGTAATTTAAAAATGCTTTACATGCTCTCCCAGGACAAAACTGCTGCAAAAAAGTCCTGTTGCTAATCTTAGTGTCAATGCCAACATATTAAGAGACTCACAACACTGACTTCTGGGAGGGAGATTGTAAATGCTGATATATATATATTGGATGATGTGATGGGAACTAGTGATGTGTGTGTGCATGTGCAACACCGGGCCTGGAAACTTATTTTATTTTAGTTGGAATGCAGGAAAATAAATAGTGAGAAATTCTGCTGGTTCCTGTTATAATTTAAGTTGAGGTCTAAACTAAACTTTGCCATATGAAAGAGGTTTTTGAAGGATGAATGGAGTAGTCATTCCTCTACAAAAAAGAGAGTAATCTGAAAAAAGCTGGCCTATCCAACCAAAGGAATCTGCCTGCAGTAGAGATATTTTTCTGTCTTTAAAATGGTGCTGTTAAAAGCTCTCCTGCATACCCTTATTTGAACCACTTGGCTCTACTTCCTCTCTGTGTATTCACTCATAAGTAAAAATAGTAATTTGTGTAAGCCCGCAATCATGTTTTTCTACTGAAATATTTGCATGCAAATATTTGCATGCAAATATTTCTGACTCTTTAATTTTGAAACACACTTTTAAAAGTTCTTTTTAATGAAAAGGAGCTACCAAGGACTTCTTATTAGAACCAGCACTTCATGAAAAGGACAGGCCAACTTTACTTGAAAAAGTCATGCTGAATTAATAATAATAAATAGCTTCACTTTGTTTGGCATAGAGGATTTCTTATAAAGTGTCACAATGACAAGCAGCATAGTGGGAGAGTACCAAGAGAAGACACAAGGTTTTGAACTAATATCAGGAACAAGCTATAAAGCAGGTGAAGCAAAGGGCTGTTCTGCTTGGCTGGAGAGGAAAAGAAGAAAGTTCTTGTAACCATTCTGGGAAGATTGTATGAAAAGAGTTTATTAATATTGGGTATGAGCAAGTTAGCAGTTAAGAGAGCTGGGATGGGATTTGCAAAGGTCTGAAAACAATTCTGAAGAGAGATATGGTGGGAATTACTTTGGACTCCCAACGTAAAAAGTGAGAAGCAGTAAAGTGAGAACAGAAAAACAGTGTTCAGGGGTGAGCACTTCAACCTGTGCTCTAGCCTGCTATACAAAAAAGCAGCTGCAACTGCAGATACACTCCCAGAATGAAATCCACCTCTGCTGAAACAAATAGCTAAACTACTGTTGGTTTCAAGAAAGCTGGTGCTTCAATTCTGGATAATATGTATATGCAGTAATAAGAAGCAATTGTTATCCATATATCACAATTAACCACATAGGACTATTATTATTTATTTTGTGAACAAGAGTTGCATGCCAGACAATCTGAGGAAACTTGTAAAATATACATATATAAAAATAAGTAAACAAAAATGTTCTTTATCCTGTAGCCTCTATTTGTTTTATGAAATAAAAACCTACTAGTTAAAATAGTGAAATAAAATCATACAATATATACTGTGTTTATCTTGCAGTTTAATTATCACAAACTATTATAAAAACCTTCACTACAAACATACATAACAGTATGCATTTTATAAGAGTAAGATAAGCAAAAGCCAAAGAGAAATAATGACACTTAGTACAGCTTTTTAATTATCAAATATCTTTTAAACTGACCTTTTTTCTTTTAATAGAAAGTTTATAATATAAACAAATAAAAAAGTAACATACAAAATGTACTGCATCTAATACATCTAAAATATACTGACACTATTGTTTCCTTCCACAGTCCTATTCCTATGATTTAAAAAAGAACCCAAATAAACATTTTAGGAGAAAAGGATGAATGCTATAGACTCATATATATTAAAATAATAATACTTTCATATATTGTCTTCCAGTCGTGGGCTTAAAAGCTTTTTGAAAATATTCTCTTTTAATGGCAAAACTGAAACAGAGATTTTCTATTTCACTTCTCTTAAAAACTGGCTTTTGAAAATCTTCTTTCCCTGTCTCTTAAATTATGAAGTAAAACATACACATTTAGAAAGTCTCAGTCTGCCCACTCAATTCATGTTGAAGCTACCTGCCTAAATGATTAGCTACTTCATATTTAACTGGAAGATAACTGTTACATTCAGAGGAGACTGATGCTAATTGTAGAAGACAAGAAAGCAAATTAGATTTAAATAGGACCTAGGTATTTTAAAGTTAAATGTCCAGTAAATGTCATAGATAGATAGACTGGCTAAACTAAACCTGGCTGAGAGCTGGGTTTGTTCAGCCTGGAGAAAAGAAGACTCAGGGGAGATCTTGTCGCCATGTTCCAGTATTTAAAGGGTGGCTACAAAGAAGATGGTGACTCCCTTTTCACTATTAGTTACATGGAAAAGACAAGGCTTGAGGGGTAAAAGTTACTCCTGGGGAGATTCTGACTGGACACAAGAAGACAAATTTTCACAATGGAACAATCAGCCATTGGAATAATCTCCCCTTGGAATTGGATTCCCCAGTGTTGGATAATTTGAAGATTTGGCTGGACAGGGTTCTGGGACGTCTAGTCTAGGTCCTGCTTTGACTAGAAAGGTTGGACCAGATGATCGTTGAGTCCTTTCCAACCCGGTATTCTATGATTCTATGAAAGCTTTACGTAAGGTAAAGGTATATTTTCTTTGAGGACATCGTAACTCACATTCTAACATCAGTGTGCTTGGCTACCTCAGAAACTTCCTCTTTCAATTTTTTCCTGCACATGTCATGTTAAATGGCAGACAAAATATGAGCATCTTAAAAAATGTTATTAGATTCTCTCCTTATTGTTACACAGCTTGCTTTCCTACAGAAGCACTTGAGATAATTCGGACGCACAAACTCCTCATAAACTTTTTCCTTCTATGCAAATGCTTTAACTTTAGTGTAAAGACAGTCTTACACTGGTAAGGTTTTAAAAAATAATATATTTTCTTCAGTTGGGGAATGCAGAAGTGCACTAATCTTTCTTCCTTGGCTGTAAATCAGATGTGTTTTCTTAGAGCATTTTAATTTTTTACAATGCCCCTCCCCCAAAAAAAACCCTGAACTAACCAACCAACCAAAAAACACCCCCCCGAAAAATACCCCCCACAACAACCAAAAGCCATAATGTTGCCAGTATTTGAAAGAAAACCAAATGCTTTGATATATAGTAAAATCGATGAACTAAAATAACAAAGAACAAGATCTGCAAAAGGAAATGACATATAAATTTCATAATGCAAGATCCATAACTCTTTACTTAGTGCCTTTCCTCACTTCTCAGCCCAGATCCTGTCTAATGTGTTTAAATTTATACTGACTATCACAGTATGGTCTTGTATATAAAGACACTGCCAAATATGAAAAAAAAAAAAAGAAAAACAAAAATAAAAACCCCTGTTTAACTTACATAGGAATATGAAAAAAGAAAAAGACTTTCACTCCTGGTGCCAATGAAAATGAAGGTCACATAGTTTTGTTTAGAGGGAGATAGATGTAGGGCACCCTTACATGCCTGATGTCAGCAGACCCAACCTTCCTGTGCCAGATCTAAAATGAAGACAGGGTACATGCAGCTCCTGGATGGGTGAGCACTCCTATGGGTCTGCACCCATCAGGGTAATCTTGACTGTACATGGCCTCTTGTTGCATAGGTTCTGTTCAGCCAAAGCATTTCACAGTTGTGTAGTGCTCCCTTACTGAGGTGTGTGCTTGTACCTCCTGGCTCCTTTCCAGAGACATATGGCTTTAAAAAATACCTCTAATTCTTATGATTGAAAAGTAACCCTGGCCTGAAACCAAAATGTTTCTCAGGTTCTATATCTTCCTTCTGTAATTTTGAGACTGCCTCACACTTGCATTTGGCCCTCCTGTGCTCCCTGGTTTCCACGGAAAGGAAATCAAAGATGCGGTCAAATGAGAGCGATGGTGCATTCTTACGGGTCCCTAATCTGGATGACAAAATACCTGAGACATCTATTTGCACTGGGATGGTTGGATTTGTTCAAGAGCTGATCCACTGTGCATCTGCCCAGTGTGTCTACGTGTCACTTAAACTATCAAGAATGTCCTTAGAATAAGACAGAACAGCTAGATGGGTCTTACAAAAGGTATTTCAATCAAATGCCTAGAAAATAGGACCTGGGGGCCTAATTTATTTTGACCATTGCTAATAGAACTATTATGTCTACTACATGGCTATCAATTTCATGGCACAAAGTTCAACACAAAATAAGAAATAGAAATATATGAAATTCGATACTGGTTTCTTCCTTTGGCAATTTTCTAGTATACCGACATGGGAGGTTGATGAAGTTTGCTGTGTTTTACTTCATTTCTGTCACTTTCAGAAGCTCTCAGTTTTGAGAACCACTGTTAAGACAGAGAGTTTAAAAGCTCTTCTAGATGCACAGCACTCCTGCCTTCATACTCTTCACTTCTACACTTGTGTAGTAGCTTTATGATCCATGCTAACATTCACCAGTTGTCATGGTTCAAGCCCAGCCGGCAACCCAGAACCATGCAGCTGCTTGCTCACTCCCCCCTCCTTCCTTCCCCCGCTCCTGGAGGGATGGGGAGGAGAATCAAAAGAATGTAACTCCCAGGGGTTGAGATAACAGTCCAGTAACTAAGGTGTAACACAAATCACTACTGCTACCACCAATAATAATAATGATAAGGGAAATAACAAGGGAACAGAATACAACTGCTCACCACCCACTGACCGATACCCAGCCCGACATGAGCAGTGATCTAGCTCTTCCGGGTAACTGCCCCCAGTTTGTATACTGGGCATGACATGCTGTGGTATGGAATACCTCTTTGGCTAGTTTGGGTCAGGTGTCCTGTCTCTGCTTCAGTTGGACTAAGGTTTATATAATTCACTAATGTCTGACAGTGGCTAGTAGGAGATGTCCAGAAAAGTGTGGAAGAGCAGGTCAGGCACATACTGAAATGCCAGAGGAGCATCTTTGCACTTGAAAGCCCCTACCTCATTTTCCTTTAATGTGTTTGCTTAACCCCTTTTCTATACTCATGCATACTTTTCTGGCACTCACACCACCATCTTGCACTAGGATATGAGGCTTAACTGTGCAATGTATGGAAAAGCACTTCTGATTTGCAATTTGCTATCTGTTGCTTGAATCAGATATTTCTCACCTCTTGTCCTATGAGAGACGGGAATTAAATTCTCTGTGCACATTCCCCTTCTTTCTCAGGGTTTTATAGGTCACTGCAATGTCTTCCTGAAGGTGTCCCTATTCTAAGCTGAAAAGTACGGGTCCATATAGTCATTCACAGCATGGAAGATTTTCTGTTTCTTCATTTGTCCTCTTTGCCCTGTTCTGTATCACATTTGGTTTTACTCAAGCTTTTTCAAGATGGAGAAGACTAAGCTTTATAGATGGAGAAGACAAAGCTTTACAGAGTATTTAACATCAGCTAATATTACAGTTTAGATGTAGAGCTGAGCAATAAGATATGAGCTTCTGAACAAGTATCTGCTTTAGCATAGAGTGTGTAGAGAAGTAGTGTGACTATTTTTTGTATTTTGGTAGCATTATAGACCTTAGTTCCAATTTATGTGACTGCAGTTTGCATCTAAAGTTTTTTGATGCTTGTGCGGTGAATTACAGGCTTCATAAAACATGCCACACCTTAAGTGTGGCTTCATATTTTATACTGTTGATGTTTTATTTAACTACATATTATCCAAAAGATTTTCTCCTGTGGGAAGAACTCTTAACACTAGCTGCTTATACTCTGAAAAGGTGTTCTGTTACCGAGGGTCATAAGAGGGAGATGACAGATTTGTTCAGGGAGCGTATCTCCATTACTCAGATTTTTTCAGAAGATCACTCATGTGACAGTGGAAAACACAAATCTCATTTTCTGGGTGATCTTTGAACATGAAAGGGTAATAGGTGTGATAAAAACACAACTATATTTGATTCTGCATGATGTTTGTATTTAGGGACAGTTAGCCTGAATGCTCTAAAAGATTGCGTGATGTACTATTATAGAGTACAGACAACTTCCTGTGGCATACGACAGTCCTGTTTTCTCCAATGGGATCCTGAGGGATACTTTTGCAAGTTATCTGCTACTTTGAGTTTCACCTTAAGCTTTGTTTTGTCCAAACAGCTTGCTTCATCTCATCTGCAACATGTCAACTTGAGACTGCACTGCACTAGAGAAGAACAAAACACAGATTATCTAGGTCTAATAAAAATACTGTATGCAGGTTCACCTCTTCATGTAACTTTAAATGATCTTCCATTCTACAAGAGTGATATTCACCAGGTGTGAATTACACCACTTCCTTGACAGTTACAGGACCTTTCTGTTTGAACTGATTTTGATTTATACATGTTCCAACACCATGTGTGCCCATCAACACCTTGTATGCCCTCTGTCTCCTTGGGACTAGTATAGCTGTGAGAACAGCTGGACCATTTAGACTAAAAGACCCTTGGTTTAAGCACCTCAGTTTAAGTGGTAGTGGTGCAAAGGACACCTCCCTAGTTCTTTCAGCTGATCTGAGTGCACTGGGGAGTGTAGGAATGATTAAAGGCACACAGAGGGCCAGCTTGCTTGCAAGAGGAGATGGAACTGGGAGAATGTTTGCCACAGTGAAGGGAACCATTGCTACAGGCTTTGAACTAACTGATTGAAGAAGCAGGTAACAAATATATTTATTTACATTTCTGTAACTGATGTTAGACTAGCAATAGCAATGATGAACATGTTTGATATTCATACACGCTAAAAAAAAATAAATGTGGAGGTCTGGATTAGAGGTTCTACTCTAAAATTGCCACATAATAAAAAAGTGGCAACAAATTTTTAAGGTAAAATTATTTCAATATGCAAATGCATCTTACTATCCTGTTTATTATTCATATAAAATGAGCCTTAAAATACCATTAAATGATGCTCAGTGATATCAGACACAATTATGATTAACTGAGACTGATTTACCACCCAAGTTTGTCAGATTCAAATGCTTCACATTACCATATTTATTTACTTAAATTGAGCATTCATCTACTTGTTCTTAACAGCTACAAAAAAGTCAGACTATAAACTCATGTTCCTCTAGTATATCTACCAGTATAGTTTCACTCTCTGTGAAATTATAATAGCTGTTTCTCACTCTGGTTTTAAGAACTAGTCATTACTTTTAGATATGATGTTCTTCCTCCAAGTAGAGGCCATAATGAAGCGCAATATTCAGATGATGGTCTGAGCTGAACTGTGTTCATGAGTACTTGATTCAAGCTTATCTTCAAATTACCAGGTTACTCTCCCGAAGCTGAGATTTCTGCCTCCATGACAGGATGACTTGTCATTCTGATGTATTTACTAAAATAATTCTACCAATACAATTTTTGCATGGATACTCTTATTTCTAAGTAATATCTGAATTTCTCCTGCTTGGTGAGTTATGCTATTCCTATAGTGGCAGTGTAATTATGCTTCTGCATTTCACCACAGAAGCAAATGCTAAGCTTCATTACCAATCTGCAATAAGAAAGTGATATTATTTTTTCATGAATTTCTAAGAGGCAGTGAGATGTACTGTATTTATTTAAGAAAAGAAAGAACAATAGAACTTTTCAGACTTGGCTCTTTTGCGTAATATAACCTTTTCTTTACCATTCATGCAGGTTGAATAAGTGGCTTTAAGCAGCTCTTCCAGAGTATTGTAACAGGAGATAAAGTTATTATTCCTGTCCCCCCCAAAGACTCTATGAATGAAAAGTTTTCATGAAGTCAATGAGAAAGAACTTTTCTCTGTACTATGTCTGCCAAAATCACACAGAATTTGAGCAACATTTAGGAGTCTCAAATAGCTCTGAATTGCACTTGAGCTAGAAGTGCAGCTAAGAAGGTCCAAGGGTGGTCCAAGCACAGGTCCAACATGTACTCTGGCTCCTTGAAAAAGAAGGAATGGTAGATACGACTGACTGCATGAGATGTTCTGTAAATTTTGGGGATATTTGTATAGATTAAAGTAATACTTAAGACCTTAAGATGCTGTCAAAGTAATTTCAGCAGATCCCTACTGGGATGTCTGAAATCTTTCATTCGAATTCAGCACTCAAAATCTCTGCATGATGAACAGACAGTCTAACTAATGAGACTGAAGGATACCTCATAACCTTACTGTCAGTGAAGCTCTGTGGATTGACTGAAGACTGGCACACTCACACCTGGTAAGATGCATAGACTCATGCCGGGATGCTATTAGCACATACATTCTCATTTGTTATTGCCTCTTTAATCCGCTTTCCTCATTTTTTTTAATCAAGTATTAGGAGGCTTTCTCAAAGATGAAAATTTTCTCTATGTTTATTTCCCTACAGATGAAAATAAGCCCCCTACAGTAACCTGTGTTTAAATTCGGGAGAAATACGTCATTTCTAAAACACAAATCAACTCTCCATGGTATTCTGTATAATGCAAATAGTGTCAGTACATAAGCAGAAAAGAAAGCATTCATATTATTCAAGAAGCATCTACCTTGTCCTCCAACTAAGCCTGGAGGGACTTGATGAGACAGGAAAGCATGGCATGTTCAACACTACTTAGACATTGGTTGTTTATTCCTTTTGCTCTTATTTGCCAATAAGTTCACTTTTGCCATAAGTGAACTTATTATAAAAGTTCGCTCTAGAGCACTCTAGCAAAAACCTTGTTTACTCTGATTTTTCCTGATATGTACACATGCACATACATAAGAAATCAGCACATTTTTTCATTACATGTATTTCATGTTTTTTATATTTCTTTGAATGAGACACGAAGACATACACACAAGATGGTGGAAAGCATTTACATTTACTCAGGAGTTTAAGATTTTTCATCATTCTTACTGAAGCACATCTAATGATTAATTAGATTTAATCTGTATTTGAAAAGTCTAATCTAAATGCCTCTATAACAAAAAATGGGACCAACACATCGCAATTCTCATGCTTCTGTTCTCTGAAAGAACATGTCTGGGACAAGAGTGTCACTGCAGAATTTACTGTCTGTACTGGAACTGTGCTCATAAATCTCATAACTGATTTTTTTTTGTGTGGGCTTTTTTTTTTGTTTGTGCTTATTTATTTTTTAAGAGAGTCCAGGAGGAACTTTCATTGTTAAGATCATCCTGAAATAAGTATTGAATTTATATTACGGGTTATAGGCTCAGAGAAAATTTTCTTAGTCTTCACATGAGATATTGCTTATGTATTTGTGTTGTAGAAAATTACTGAAATAACTTAGAATTTATAAGGTCCTTGCAAGCAATTAACCAAAATTCCTCTTGCCTTTTTTACCCTACTGAGACTTATCTACACATGTATTTTTATCTTCACCTTCTCTAGCAAGGAATCATTTTTAAACTGTGGGAGTCAAAACTCAGGCTATGGGGATTTAAACTATCCCAAATTTCCACTTTAGCATACAGTACACAAAGGAAAATTTTACCCACCCAGCCTTCACTGATTTCATTTGTAGCACTGAGCTGTTAGAAGAAGATTCTGAAAACAGGGCTGTTAAAGACAAACAATGACAATAATTTCATGCATTGTGTATTTTATCTTGGAATATCAGTCTTGATCAGAATCTGCAGAGCGAGGTTAGCACAGCCTAACCAAAAAAAGGCACAAGAAATACAAAAATATGAAAATTCATATTGTCATTTCTGCAACAACACACATTTAAACCCGAATGGAAGATGCCTTGGTAGCAAGGAAGGGAATCTCTCCTTCATTAAAGTTATATAGAATCATAGAATCAGTTAGGTTGGAAAAGCCTCTTAAGATCACGAAATCCAACTGTAAACATAACACTGCCAGGTCTACCTCTAAGTGCCACATTACATGTAACCTCCAGGGATGATGGCTCAACCACTTCCCTGGGCAGCCTGTTCCAATGCTTGACAACCCTTCCAGTGAAGAAATTTTTCCTAATATCCAATCTAAACCTCCCAGGTGGAACTTGTCCTATCACCTGTTACGTGGGAGAAGACACTGATACCCACCTCACTACAACTTCCTTTCAGGAGAGTAGTAAGTCCCCCCTGAACCTCCTTTTCTCCAGACTAAACAACCTCTGTTAGTTCAGCTCTTCCCCATAGGAGCTGTTCTCCAGACCCTTCACCAGCTTTGCTTCCCTTCTTTGGACCTGCTCCAGCACCTTAATGCCTCTCTTGTAGGGTGGGATCCAGAGCTGAACACAGGATTGGAGGTGCAGCCTCACCAATGCCATGTACAGGAGGACAATCACTTCAATTGTCCTGCTGGCTATGCTATTGCTGATACAGGCCAGGATGCCATTGGCCTTCTTGGCCACCTGTGCACAAGCTGGCTCATGCTCAGCTGTCAATCAGCACACCCAGGACCTTTTCCATTGAGAAGCTTTCCAGCCTCTCTTCCCCAAGCCTGTAGTGCTGCATAGGGCTGTTGTGGCCCAAGAGCATGAGCCAGCACTTCACCTTGTTGAACCCCATTGATCCAGCCTGTTCAGATCCCCTGCAGAGCCTTTTTACCTTCAAGCCAGGACATCCAGCCAGTTTTTACCCAGCAAACATTACACACATCCAAGCCATGAGCAGACAGTTTCTCTAGGAGAATGTTTAGGGAAATGGTGTCAAAGGCTTTACCAAAGTCCAGGTAGACACCATCAACAGCTTTTCCCTCATCCAGTAAACTGGTCACATTGTCATAAAAGGAGATCAGGTAGGTCAAGCAGGACCTGCCTTTCATAAACCCATGCTGACTGGGCCTGATCACCTGGTTGACTGTACGTGCCACGGGATGATGCTCCAGACAATGGGCTCCATAACCTTCCCCAGAACTGGTTATGTTATTTATGGTTTTAATTTGTTATGGTTAACAAGTTAGAAAGAACAGATGCTAAATAGGCAGAAAAAAAAAAATTCTATTAGCAACATAACAGTCCTCAATGAAATACAGCAAGCCACAATTCTTCCGATGAGCTGTTTAGCACATTTCCTTGCTTATCCACCTTTGTTCACACAGTACATATAACAACTACTTTACAGAAGCTAAATCAAAACTGACACAAGATCAAAATGTTTCTGACTTTTATTTGGCAGCTTGGTAGAACATGAGGAAATCACCTCTTCTGAGCAGCACTTGACACGCACCCTCCATGGAACCACACATACTCTTTGGTAAATGTGAAGAAATACGGAATGAATGCAACAGTTGGGCTGTTCCTCTTTCCACTTTCCAAAAGTGGTGCCTTAGCGCTTAAATGATATCATTGCCCAAGTGCTTCAAGAAGTTTAATTAAATGTATCACTTCCAATAAATTCCTTGGGCAAAACAAACTACCATAGGGGCACATAAAGAATGTGAACATTAATTGCATTTGAGATTAGCCTTGTTGAATTGAATTCTCACACACTGATACCCTTTTTACTTATACCATAAATATCAGGCATTTATACACTCAGCTATTGGCAGCTTTACTGTAAAGTAATATTCCCACTAGACTGCAAGCCAACACAGGAAAAAGTTTCCACTAACAGAAGTACCTGCTTACAAATGATCAGTGAGACAGACAGAACCTCTCTTTTGCAACCCTTTATAAATGAGGTATTTCTGTTCAATATCATTCCATTAACAACGTCTGCATTAGAGAATTGTAGATGAAAAAACCTGTAGTTATATAAACCATCAAAATTTTTGAGGAAAAGAAAAAACAAATCAAGGACACCTAATGAAAAATCCAATTTGCTGATAAATTAATTAAATTCCCTAACGATCCAACCCTGACTAAACATACCCCATCTGGGAGAGGCTGAAAAAAAAATTTGCTAATTAAAGTTAATGCAGAGACTGGAACAATTAGAAGAATAGGCTCACAGCAGAACAGCCCTTTTTTCTCAGTAAGTACAAGCATGATAACTAGATCTTTACATTCACAAGAGCTACTGTGAATTAAACAAGTCCATTACACACAACACAAGCAATAATATCACAGTCCCCCTTTGGAGGGAAATGTAAACCCAAGTGTGGAATAGCTGTTCCTTCTAGGTTTACATTTAATCATGTCCCAGTATCTTGAGAAAACCGCAAGGCATTAGTACTACTGTGGCATTTCCAGTACTCTAAAAGATTGAACAGATTTTCTAGGCATATTCTAATAAAGACTTTTAACTTTGTGGAATCAATTGATTATTATAATTGTATTTCAGTGAATATAGCTATAATATAGCAAAGTGGATAAATTAACATGTATGGTGTTATAGACTAATGAGAGATGGGAAAGGTCTTGATGTCTCAGATTAGAAGTGGCTGAATTCCCTTTTCCAGTGCTTACTTTCACTACTGATAAAGTTAATTTTTATAATGAGTAGATGAAGACTGCATACATGGTGATGACTTGCACAACTCTTTCCTAGTTTTAATAGCTCTGTTTTAAAAATTAATTCTAGATGAAGTAAGCTTCTCAGCCTACACAAGGGAATCTCATAATACCAGTTTTAATTTTGAGTTTATTGGTTTATACATGAAAGCAAAAATAGTGCAAAAGACATTTACCAGTTCCTGATGGTTTTTACTATTTCTATAAATTACTTGTTTAAAATTTTTCTATGATATATTTCCATTTTGCCACCATGTTATCTCTTAATTACTGATCAATATGACTCTAAATATAGATCTACACAAATGGTAGACTATAAGGAGCCATAATGGACTACTGGGTAACAAATGTCTGTTTTAGCAGGTCCATAACCATGTATTTGCTGTAGGAGATACTTTACTATGGCTCCAAAGGAGCTATTACAAGCTATTGACTGCGAGCACATTCCTTCCCATCTAATTATGTATTAATGTTACTGCTGTTACTGTCACAACAAAGTTGAAGTAAGAGAAAATGTTAAGAAGTGAAGTAGATGCAAATTTATTTAGCATTGAAAATTCTAAATGAAAAGTTTCTTGGTAGAAGCATAAATTGGTGAACAGTTGAAAGAAATAAGGATGTCTACTGGAGTTTAATAATACCCAGTGAATCCAGTTTCCAGTAAGTTAGACAGTTGTTTTGTTTCATTCTGTACTCCTGAACAGAGGCATCCCACAACTTTCTCTTTTAATACTGAGCTGAGTAAATGGAACAAGTTTGGTTTCTTTCACACCTCTACCATTGCTCTCCACATAATTTTCAACCAAAATGCTTACTAAGAAGGGAGTTTCATTCTTTGTGATTTATCTGGATTCGATTTTTGGTTATGTAAGCAAATATGAAGCCAGGAAAATTTAATTTATTTCTTCATTTTACAGTGAAGAATTTGCACAGCTTCAGTCCTGACAGCATGGAAAAAGCAAAGAAACAAAACAGAGACATAATGATATCTTCTGAAAGAGAAGCAAAGCTAAAATGAAGGAACAGCTCTCTGCAGATGAACAAAGTATTTATCCACCTTCCCAAAAGACAGCAAGACCTTGAGCTATACTCCCATCTTTTCTGCATTCAGGGGTTTGACTGTTTTCATATTTGCAGAAATAACAACTGCCTAAAACTGATAGTGGAAAAGCCACTGGATATATCTAATAGTGCAATCAAACACAAAACAGGGACAGCAGAATTTTTGAAAGACAGCCAGTTTCTACACCTTGCTCTGTCACATTAAGAATCACTAAGCACTCACAAATATGTGCATAATGACCAGGCAATCCATACCTGGATATTTTACTCTTCCAACAGATAGCAGACATAACCAACAAAGTGGGTCAATTCCTGCTGAAAAGCTTTACCATAAGCTTGGGATGCAAAGTGCAGAATATTTTTCCTCTAATAAAAAAATAATCTATAACTCTATTCTTCAGTAGTGTACTTGGTCTTTGGCACGTTTATACGTTATGGACAATTCCAAATCACGCCAAATAGTCAGAACAGGGTTGCAAAACTGCTACAAAAGCAACACTGATGTATGTACTTTTGGAGCAGGAAACAGTTTTGCAGTATCATCAAAACTATAGCGAAGCTAGTGGGTATAGATGTAGTCATATTTTTATTCTGTATGGGTGAATGGTTCATTGCAGCTCTTGCTTTCCACTATATATTCTGAAATGAAAATGAGGGCAGTTAGGCATGGTTTTACTAGGGTAAGTATATCACCAGCAAACAAATCAAACCAAAACGATTTGGCCTTCATTAAGACAACTGAACCTTGTAACTGCTCCTTTCAGAAGAGTAAAATAAAGATACCAAATAGTGGTAGACGTCCACGTGCATCATTTCCCCTCTCCTTTTAGCTCATAAGAAGTTGGAGCAGTTACAGCTTTAAGGTGATTCAATGCTGTAGGCAAAGCAGAATAGTCCTATGCCAGAGTCAGTGACCCCCATTATGACGGCATGTGCACGCTGAAAATAAAAGTGTCTGGGTTGCATAGAACCACACATACCAATGTTAGCGTATCATGCACCACACCCCTGAAGTGTATTTCTCTTCCATGAACTTAAAGGCAGCATGAGGAAACAGCACTTCTGTCTGCACATGGGATAGCTAGAGTAACAAGAGTGGGAGCAAATCTCAGCCAAGCAGTGAAGGGAGCTGCTTGGAGCTTTCTGGGGCTGGAAACTGTGTCATGAACAGAGCCTGCAGACAGCATTTACAGTGGCTGTCAAGGAATGGGCATCTCTGGTACTGGAGAGTGACCCTGCCTCACCTGCCTGCAAGTGCATAGTTCAGTGCTGGGGAGTGTAGGAATCATGCTTGGAGTACAGGCAGAAACATAGGTGGAAGCAGAAGGGAAAACAGAAACAAAGTTGGTTTCCTGGTGTGGAGAAGGTGAAGGAAAATTATGGAAGTGTGTGGATTACTCAGTGGATAAAGAACTGGCTGGATGGCCGCACACAGAGTTGTGGTCAATGGCTCAATGTCCAGCTGGAGACCAGTAACGAGTGGCATCCCTCAGGGATCGGTGTTGGGACTGCTCTTGTTCAACACCTTTGTCAGTGACATGGACAGTGGGATTGAGTGCGCCCTCAGCAAGTTTGCCGATGACACCAAGCTGTGTGGTTCGGTTGACACAGTGGAGGGAAGGAATGCCATCCAGAGGGACCTTGACGCGCTTGTGAGGCGGGCTGATGCCAACCTCATGAAGTTTAACCATGACAAGTGCAAGGTCCTACACCTGGGTCGGAGCAATCCCAGGCACAGCTACAGGTTGGGCAGAGAAGAGATTCAGAGCAGCCCTGCGGAGAAGGACTTGGGGGTGTTGGTCGATGAGAAAATGAACATGAGCCGGCTTCGGTGTGTGCTTGCAGCCCAGAAAGCCAACTGTATCCTGGGCTGCATCAAAAGGATCGTGACCAGCAGGGTGAAGGAGGTGATCCTGCCCCTCTACTCTGCTCTTGTGAGACCTCACCTGGAGTATTGTGTGCAGTTCTGGTGTCCTCAACATAAAAAGGACATGGAACTGTTGAAACAAGTCCAGAGGAGGGCCACGAGGATGATCAGGGGACTGGAGCACCTCCCATGTGAAGATAGGCTGAGGAAGTTGGGGCTGTTCAGCCTGGAGAAGAGAAGGCTGCGTGGAGACCTCATAGCAGCCTTCCAGTGTCTGAAGGGGGCCTACAAGGATGCTGGGGAGGGACTTTTCATTAAGGACTATAGTGATAGGACAAGGGGTAATGGGTTCAAACTTAAACAGGGGAAGTTTAGATTGGATATAAGGAGGAAGTTCTTTACTGTGAGGGTGGTGAGGCACTGGAACGGGCTGCCCAGGGAAGTTGTGAATGCTCCACCCCTGGCGGTGTTCAAGGCCAGGCTGGACAGAGCCTTGGGTGAGATGGTTTAGTGTGAGGTGTCCCTGCTCATGGCAGGGGGTTGGAACTAGATGATCTTAAGGTCCTTTCCAACCCTAACTATTCTATGATTCTATGATTTGGGATCCTGGGTTATGTTGCTAAGGACGAGGGCTGTAGGGCTGTTAGGTTGAAGACAGGCCTTGTGCAAACTCTCAAGATGGTGGGGAGGCTGCTTATTATGCTGTATTTAGAAAGGTGGGACCCCTCTAAGCTTTCCTTTAACCTCCACAGTATTTTAGGCCATATTTACGAATACATATCTTTTTCTATCCTGTAAGGATGGGATATGAGACCAGGCCTCTGTCATGCTATGAGTTAATCAGGAGATCCTGGGATGACATCCCTGAAGAAGAGCTGAGACATATAGTCCTGAATAATAGTCCTCAAGCACAGAAAAATACAAAAAAAACCCCAAACCTCAAAACCAAAAAAACCTACACCCACGCCCCCCCCCAAACAAAACCAAAACCAAAAAAGATGAAAATTAAAATAAAAAAAGAAGCTAATTTGTAGAGAATGAGAGGATGATTTAGAACCAAGGAAGGAAATACATCCCCTGTGTGTGCCCTGTTCTCCATCCCATGTTCCCACTCACTGTGTTTCTATTGTCTTCTTTTATAGTTTCTGTTCAAGTTAAGGCAGTATCAAGAATTCATAGATGATTAAATTAAATAGCTTCCTTTAGAAAATAAATTACAAAGGATGACCTATTACAAGCAGTATATTTAGAAATGAATAGTAAATGGCAAAATTAATATCCATTCTAAACTGAGAATAATTCAGGTTTCTGTTTGAAGCAGCAGCAATTCAAGAGCCCAAAGGAATTTGGAAAAAATAACAGCAAATGAATAGAATATGGGTTTAGGAAAACTATTGAATAAGTAGGTAAATGTTCTTACAAATCAATCATTATGGCTGCAACTACAGCTTTCTTTTTCAAGCCTTTTCTCCTAATGTAAGTCAAATAGCTCTTTAAGACATTTGGCTTATTTCATATGCCTCCTATCAAGCACTGGCTTTTTTTCTGATCAAATAAAACTCCACACTGGCAAGGATCATGTTGTAAAGTGTCATAAGTTTGTAAACCAACTCATCAGAACTGAAGTTTTAGTAATGCTGGGTTGCATGGTGTTCTGTTCTTCCAGATAACCAGGATACCATTACCAGTATGGCCAGCAGTGAAAAAGTGCTAAGAGCTATACATAAATGACACATTTCCCAGAGCTCACAGGAATGTCATGACACCTTTACTAGAGGAACTAGGTTAAAAAATTGCTGTGATATTCAAACTGAAAAATGTCCAATGAGTCAAAATGGCTTTTTCCAATGATCTTTTCATCTCATTGCATATGTTTTCACAGAAATGTTCCCAGTCAGCAGCAGCATTGTCTAAACACAAAGCTGCATCATGCTGCTGTCCTGTACACAGAATCCAAGGGTTTTCCTTTTTCTGTCAGCATGCGTGAGAATAGGATTTTCACAGTTGCTCTGGGTTGTATTTCTTAAGACATAAGGCTTTGCTTGCTCATTATTGCTTTGAAATAACTACATATTTTGTACATTATTACTGAATATAAAAGTGCACCTTAGGCTAGGGTTTCACTGTGTTTTTTTTCCCTCCTGAACTGAAATGCTGAGCAGTGCTTCATTTGGCAAAACCAGATGCTTCTTCCTGCTTCTCCTGTAGCTGAATGCTTGATTTGGATGGGGTTTTGCATCTGCTATGTCAGTTATGGGAATTGCAGGAACTCATTAGCACTCAAGCCCTACGTCAGCAGACTTCCTTCGGGAAAGAGAGGAAAATAAGTGCCCCAAAAATAACCCACAGCAGGAGGTTTCATCCCTTCGAAGATATCAAGACAGGTATCTCTAGTTCTGTAGCTACTTCTTAGGCATTTCAAAATACTTACTTTTCTCCATAAATATGCTTATATTATCTGCTGCCAGTGAACAAATCTGACCATTGACTTTGCTGGGAATAGAAATATTGGAGCAAAAATCTGTAATTTGTTTTTAGGTGACCTTTTATGGATTTGACTTACTTTAACATAAGGAATCCATGTTCTGCAGATACCTCTAAAATAAACTTTGGAGGCTGCTTCTCAAGCAGCTTTCAATCCGCAAGGCAGCAAGGAAGTCTTTTTTCAGTACTTATACCATAAGTACTGGCAAAGTTCCACTCAAGATTTTTCTTTTTTCCCTTTTTATTGGCACCTTCATAGGACAACACCTTGCTGGCATAAGAATACACCCAACTGCTCTTCCCCTTGACAACAGTGGCTTGCTGTTAGAATGTTTATTGTCCAAGAATTTAATGTAATTGAATGCTTGTGACAACTTTATCACTTCTTTTCAGGAAAGAAGTTTTTAACTAGCATAGCAAAATGAGAAAAGGAATATATTTGTTTTCTTTGGCTTTCTCCAGAATTTCTTTAGGGCACAAAGGTACTGCCACTTGGATGCTTTAAAGTATAAATAGCATATCTGCTCCCTTTTATGCTGAATAAACAGACCAAGCCCCTATAAAATGTCAGATGGATTCTTGGCAACTGAGCTATTTCTCATGAAGGATTGGCAAACCTAAGCATTTTTTCCTTATTTATAATTAGCAGCTTTGCCTTTCCAGTTAATCCTTTTTTACATCTTAACATCCCAGAAGTCCTCCTCTGTTCCCTTGGAGGTCTGTTGCTTGACCCATATAAGATAATGTTTGTTTTTTGGTGCCATATCCCCATGAAACAGGAATTACACTGTCATTTATTGTTTTTGAGAACAGTTGCCCAATCGCCACCTCTTGAAAATTAGTTGGCTACTTATGCCACACCACATAGATCTTGCCAGTGGGTGCTATGAAAAGTATGTATGTTCCCTGTCTGAAGTTAAAAGACATTGCAAAGCACTTAAATACACTGTTGAGAATGAGTAAGACCACCGAAGACTGAACGATTATTTTCATATACATGTAAAAATGGCATAACTGAGTGATTGTGTAAAGCAGCTTTGCTGAGCAGAGAAGGCTGCTCAATAATAAATTCAAGGATTAATTTCAGAACTTCTGTTGTTAAAGGAGTGCAGCATTTGGCCAGATTATTTTTGGTTTGACAGTTGTGATAAGAAATCCACTTTGTTCCAGTCCTTGCAGTAAGTTTCCTCCACTTATCCCAACCAAAGAAGCCACACAGAAAATGACCGGATATCATTCATACCACAGCCTATGAGAACAGAGGCTTGTTTAATTTCCAAAACCATCCTGCTTCATGTATTATTTCTGCATTTTAACATAATGACTTTCTTAATGTCTCACTTGGATTCACTGCAGTAAAATGTCCTTTCCCCTCCCTCCACATAATTTCCTGTTTAGACATTGCAGATTAATGGGAATTTACCTGGATGAAATGAATTCTACCCCATCAACTCTCAGTTATTTGTGGGATGTTTACAAGTTGTGGGTTAGTTGAACTGTAGATGGAGGGACACTAAGCTGGCTCTTTGCAGAGCCATGCCTGGTTTGGCAAGGCCTGTACTCTAATATAAAGTTCTGTGGGAAGGTGGGTCTACAGTTTCCACAGTCAAGTTGGCCCAGAAGTGGTTCAGACACTTTACAGAGCCTAAACTAATACCATGTGGTCTCTCTGCACCATGCAGAGTCGACCAAATGGCTCTGCATAGAACTAGTCCAAGTCTGGCACGACTAGCTTCTAGAGGAGGTAAAGAGTTTGATGGGCATTGCATGACAGCTCAAAGAGCTTTCTTTCTCCATGTCTCTGTGCTGTTTTCCAGAAGCTCTCATAGTCCAAGGGATTATTGCTAAGAGACAGAATGGAATGAATATACATAGCCAGCATTGGTCTGATGCCATGCTCAAGCTGATACACACTGCTACAGTGGGAGTCTAGGACAGAGACAACTGCATGGCTCTGCTAAGGTCAGCTGGGTCTGAGGAGGAGGTATTTCCACAGAAGAGATTCTAAATTGCTTGTGCCTATTGCAACTACTGTAAACAGATTGAGTGCACAGAGTGAAGTTGTCTAGAACCACTGGAGACAAACTGTACACTTCAGAAGATAAAAGAACCTGGTCTCTATCCCTGCTTTGAGCTGGGAATCAATGAGGAGATGTGACTAGGTGCTCCATGCTATTTATCCTTTAGCTGCCTGGAAGTGGACTTCACTCACACACTGGCTGGGAAGGAAGTTCCTTCCCTGTTTTACCTTTAGATTAGATCTGACCTGCAGTCACTGCAGGTGTATCTAAACACATTTTAAAATTATCAGCAGGCTGCAGCAGCAGGGAGTCCAGTGTGTGCTAACTGACAGGACACTTTACTTTTCTTGATGGGTGGCTTCCCCCTGCATTCTGTGCTGTCCTACCTCAGCTAAACAGCTACCAATGCCTGAAATGACAGATATAAAGCAGCACTGTTAATTCAAAATTACCTGCAGACGCTGTGCTTCAGATTTAGTCTTTGTTTATCATTCTTGAAAAGGGAGTAAAAGCAATTCTTGATGTTGATCTATTTCTTCTTAAAAAACTTCTCCTAGCAATGAAAAACAAAGGACTGGAAGAGATGTGGATCACTGAGATTCAGTATTTCAAGATTCTTACACTTTTCATAAAATTACCAGGCTGCACCTTAAAAGCAATCAATTTTGTCCTCACTACTTGAATGAAAAGGAATTCTAGAATCTCACTGCTCTAATTTTGCAAAGCTGTTCTTTAACTTCCAGGAAAAAAATAAATATTGTGCTATCATCCTTCAACTTAAATTTCTCTTTTCTTTCCTTCTGCTTTTTTCTCAGATAATGTACTGGCTGGGTCTGCCTGGGATGGAGTTAATTTTCTTCACAGCAACTCATATGGTGCTGCATTTTCAATTTGAGACTAAAACAGTGTTGATAACACACCAGTGTTTCGACTATTGCTGGATAGTGCCTGCACATTGAGACCTCCTCTGTTTCTCTCAACACACCACCAGTGATACCCACTGGAAGTGCAAAAGAATTTGGGAGGGGACAGAGACAGCTGGGACAGCTGACCCCAACTGACCAAAGGGATAGTCACACCATGTGGTGTTGTGCTCAGTAGCAAGAGCTCAAAGAATGGAGGTGGAAGAGAGCGACATTGATGGTTATGGTGCTTGCCTGCACAAGCAACCACTACACATGCTGAGGCTCTGTTTTCATGAAAATGGCTAACAGTCTGCCTACTGATGGAAAGTAGTGAATGAATACCTTATTTCGCTTTGCTCCACACGAGCCTTTGTGTCACCCAATATACTGTTTTAATCTCCATCCACTGCTTTTTTTCCAGTTTTCTCCACCATCCTGCTTGGGGAGAGTGAGCAAGTGACAAGATGGGTACTTAGCTGGCCAAGGTCAACCCACCACTGATACAGACAACAATCATGTTTTCTAACTCTCTTCCAGTCTTCATTTTAGTACCCCTTCTCAGAGCCGGAACATACTAAACCATTCTTTACCAGTTCCATTTTGCATCCTCTATCCTGACTACAAACTGCCTTTTATGCCATAGGGGTTTTTTGTTTTGTGTTGTTTTGTTTTGTTTTTCTCTAATGAAAATATTTCTACTGATGCATCCCAGGATTTAGTTTTCTTTTTCATTGCACTAACAGGTCACACTCAGATACCCTAAGTTTCTGATTGCTAATTCCTGTTCTTGTGGATATTGCCAACCATTTCTTCACTGACCAGCACAGCTCAAACAACAGGAAAATGCTGTTTATGTTATCAGAGATGTGTTCACACTACTAAGACAAGTCAAATAATAATTTACTGTTATTATATATTACAATGGCATACATTTTCAAGGAAAACATTTGCACTTGCTCACTTTTTTTACAGAACTGTACAGTGAGGTCAGGATTCAAATCTCTGAAGCATCAGTGGTGCTTTACAGAAAGTAAAGCGTGAACTCTTTAAGCTGTGTGCTTCATATATTCAACTATGTAAAATGTGCAAAATATTAAGGTTAGAGTGGATACCACAAATCTTACAATAAAGCATTATGTGCCTATCATGGATAACAAGGTGCAACATGGTTGCCTGGTTTCTGGGTCTGAGTGCTCGCCCTGTCCAGAAGAAATTGGCTTGTGTATGTTGTCTCACAAAAATTTAGAGTTGAAATACCTCTGTCAAACAACAGATTTATTTTGTCATTTCTTTCCCCTTGTACATAAAAAGACAGGCACTGATAAGGCAGAGTTCATCTTGCCCTAAATGTAAACATATTAAATAGTAAGATAAACCTATTTCTGCGCAGATTAAAGCTAATTCCTTTTTTATCCTTTTAGGGATACAGGGATGGTTACTTCATTTCCAGGATACAGCTGCAATTCAGCTCAAAATTCAGACATATATGTGTAAACATTTACACCACAGATATTCAAATTAAGTTTCCTGAGTCTGGAGCTGAATGCTACTTGTAATGTTAGGTGATATGAATACTTCTTTTTGCATTATTTTGCCACGCCAGAAGTATTCCCTAAATACCCTTCATTTCCACCATATTTCTCTAACTTTTATTTTATAATTTTCTAAGCTAAATTCAGTTTCTTTTCAGCTCTGAACAGAATACTGAATTCTTTCACACAGTAACAAAGGACCGTGAAGATCAGATTCAAATTAAAACATAAATTTAATTCCCTGTCCTTCTTCCTCCAGCTAAAGAGATTTGTGAATGCTTGCTTCCTGGCACATGAAGTTTTCTTGCCCTGTATTTTAGCTTTCTAATTATTTTTTTTTAAGGATGAACAGAATTTCTGTCAAGCCAAGATATTTTCTTACTTGGTTAAAAAAAAAAGGGAAAAAAAAAAAGAAAAGAAAAAGAGTCATATACTTGTAAAAATTACAGAAAGACAGTTTATGGGCTGTAGCAAGTAAGAACTGCTGGTGTAAAATGATTATCAATTACTCATTTTCAACCAACTATCTCACTGGATCCATCCTACCTACTATATTGTAGTGCATTTATCAACTTAATTCAGGCAGTCATTCAATTTTCTCATTTCATTATTATGTACAGAGAGCAATTGTTTTTGTAATTATGGTAATAAACTATACTCAGACCTGATTTACCCTCCCACAACTTTAGGCATCTCAGTTAAGTGTGTAAATTGTGATTGTTTTTTGGTCTTCCTGGTAAAGATGCTCCCTTTACCTTTTGTAGAAGAAGAAGAAAGGCTGTCAGAGAAATTTAGATGTTAAGTGGCCACAGTGAGAAAACTGAATCAGCCTGGCTGGGTTTTGGTTATGGCCATTAACACACAGGCAGGTAACTGATTCACTGTTCACTGTTCTGAACTGCAGTATGGTTCTGGCAAATCTGGAACTGTTCTTCTTTAACACACTGAATGAAATTTAGTTTAAATTTTTCTAAAGTTTTTCTCCATCTGCTAGCTTGAAACTTTGGAAGACTTTCAGCTTTCACAACTTCTGATATTAGTCAGTTACCCATGTAGCAGGTATACAGTGTATCTCTGATGATCTGGGTTTCTGGAGTGCAATAGTTATTTTTCTAAGGAGGTGTTAGGTCCAAAGCATGCACAGATTATCAATAGCAAGAGGTCAATCTCCTAACAATGTACATGCTACCTATAAAAGAACTCATAAAGTGGCATGAGTAAATGGGTGAATTTACAAGAGGCATTTAGAACTAATTTTAGGATTTTCATATGGTCTCTTGCAGTAGCTTAACAAAGTATTGCAAAAAGTAAATATCAAGAGTTGCAGTCCTCGAGCACAACAGTTTCTGCTCTGAATCCAAAATATCTTTGACAGTTTTTGTTACTTCTTTCACCATCTTACATTGAAATCCTGCTCCCTGCAATTATTTTGGTCTTTAGCATATGATTATTTCCAAATCCAAGAGATATTTTCTGTCTTGACAAAATTATGTATTTTCTTAATAGAAAATGTATTCTTGATATTTGTTAAATGTACTATTATCTTTATCTCTGACCTTTTGTTTTTCAGCTGTATTCATTTTATACAGCCCCTGGGATATAGCTAGAGTATGTATTTTCAGGTTTGTGCTTCTTTGTTCATCAACATTAGCCTTCTTTATTTCTGGTGTATTTTTAGCGAGATTGCATGCATAACCCTTGGGCATACATTAATTTATCTTTGAATGTTTTCCATTTCCCTCTGTGTCCTTTATCTCTATTGATTTATTCTACTTGATTTCATCCTGTGCTTTTACATTCCTCTAAAATTCAGTCTTTGAAATTTAACATCCTTTTTTTTTTTTTTCCTTTTGTGGTTTTACCTGCGTCCTAATTACCACCCTAATTAGGTTATGAACACAATTGCAAAGAGCCCTATTCACTTCTGCAATCCCTTTATATTTACCACACACAGTCCTAGCCAAAGATCAATTTTTTCTCTAAATTCTTCCTTTTTCCCTATTGGATATATAGAATAATGCTGTGCCTTAACCACAGAACTAATAAATCTCTTGATTTATTTATCTTATGTAATGAGACTAAATTTACTAATTCAGAACTTGAACCATTTGCTTTAGATTCCTCATTTCTTCTCTTCTGATTTGGTATTTACAACTCCTGTATGTTCCTATACGTTTTTCAACTGGAGGCTATCAACTTTTTCTTCTTTTGCTCTAGCCTTACTTCAGAGTATGACAAATGACTGCCACTGTCACATTTTCAGATATAAACTGTATTTATATCTGTCTTATGAACAAGTTTACAACCCTGTCTTTCTTTTCTTCCTCTGCTCTTTTTAATGTTTGTTCTTTGAAATTTGTCTTAAATTGCTGTTCAAAATTTGTTCTTTGTTCCTCCTCTACTCCTCTTTTGACTTTCTAATTTATTTTAAGTTTTTGTAGCAATCCTTTGTAGACTTTCACAGCATTTGTGTGATCAATCTTGAATTAACTGTATAACACACCTTTTTCATTTGTATGTGTCTTACAGTCTCTGCCATGGTGCCAACGTCATTGTAATTGCCATGTACAGAAAATTAAAATTGTTCAGGAATGTACTACAGAATGTACTACATTACACTACAACATTACACTACAGCTGTAGTGTAACGAATATTCAATTTGCAGTCACTTGTATACTAGGAGTAGTTAGGTCCAAATACTTAATGCTTCTATGAGAATTTATGTGTGGCTATAGTTAAAAAACCCCAACCCATTGTTTTGTCTTCCTATTTGTTTCTCCTTCCTCATTTAAGCAACTTTCCCTTGCTTACAGTAGCTGGTTTCCATGAGTGTACTCTCCTCCCTGCTGTTCAGCTCCTTCCTGCCGCTATTTCTGATGAATGCATTTAACCTACTGAGTTGTCATTTCTTTCACCTGTTAACAGTTTTGTGGACCAGAAAGCATCTAAAAAGACTCAAGATCTTATGATTTCCTATCTTCATTATATTTATGACTGTATGCCCAGAAAATTATTCTGTTTCTTAGAAAATTATCCTATTGCATTTTTCTTCAATTTGCTTTCTAGCCCCCAAGACTCATAGATTCTGACAAATGGTCAGATTGCCTTCATCCCATGGATAACTTACAGGCAATGATATAGGAACTTCAAAACTGTTCACCTGAAACTTCACTGCAAATTTTGCTTTTCAACAACGTTGTACTGAAGTTCCGAAAGTACTGGGAATGATTTGAAGTCTTGCAGTCTCTTCATTTCAATTCCCAATCCAGTCCTGCAGTGTAAAATACATTTTGTTTCTCTCTTCCTTTCCAGCAGCAGCCTTATCTTTATTTCCCTTTAGTAACTGCTGCAATAGCACTGGGGTCTGTGTGTGTGTGTAACTATGGCTACCTGTGCAGTGATCTCCTGCATAGGAAGGTGGGGTAACACTGGGAGGTGGTCAGGTAAGAGAGCGGTATGATGTGTGTGACTTTCTCCTTGAAACCCTGTTCCCCAGACTGGGGTACATCATCTGCCCACACCACAGCATGTGGCAGTCCCCTCATCCACGCTCTTTGTGCATGAGTGCAGCTGTTTCTCCACCATGTTCTAAAACATTTAATTCTCTTATAATGGCACATGAGTTAGACTAAAAATCACCCACATAACATACATTTTTTTTGTATGACTTCATGACCCTCATAAATTTTTTGTGTGATATTCACTTGTGGTTGTTTCTAGAAGGTTTTAATTCTTTACCTCTTTAGTTTCCTCTCCCCAAGGAGTTCCTCTTCCACCGGCAAACTGACAGGTGGTTGAAAGTTTCTGCATGTGGCTTGGCATCTAATAAGCTCTTCTTTCCTCAGATCTTCTTTTTCTCTTACTCTGTCCTTTCTTACTAGCTCTAAAGGCAGGTGCTCTTGATTTTATTCTTGCTGTGCTCATCTTTTCCAGATATCCTTGCTATGAAATACTGTTTCTGAACACCAGGTAACTCAGTTAATTAACTTGAAAAAATATATTGCTGTCAGATATTTTGGTTAATGTTGTACATACCATATGTATCCACATTTCTCCTTAAGTGTCCTCCTTTGGAAATCAGCATATCCTGCCCTAGTTACAAACTTTACATTGTACTAACTCTTAAGATATACAGTCTGTCACATTTTACAACCCACCAGGCTGAAGTAAAAGAGGATGAACATGACACGAAGCAATCAAGGGTCTGTGAAGAGGGCCCTTGTCACACCTAGTCAGACCCCTTGTGTAATCCAACTAAATTGAGCAGTTTGCAGGAAATCCCAGAGGATTAAACACACTTACCCAAGCAAACCCACTTCCTACCACTTCAGGGGTATAGCTCTGGAAACATGCATCTCATTAAGTTGTGTTAGGCTTCCTAAAATGGCAATTAAGGCTAAAAGGTTGGAGAAAGATAATAAAATGTTATAGGGAATCATCAAACTCCATCTCCCTACACTTCCTTCTTCTCCCCAGCCAGTGCCAGCTGTTTTCTAATTAACCCAATGGTAGCAAGGTGTTCACAGGAGGATATCTAGTGATTAGCCAAAGAATTCTCATTTGTTCAGCGTTATTAGGTCTGTACTTCTAAAGCTTCCTGTTTTGCAAAAGTCTTCAGGCATCGTCAAACTTATGTCTATGCCATATGCAACTACATTAGCTGTATACAAGCAAAGCCACACAAATTCAGCTAAAGTGATTAGCTCATGCTAACTGTTAATAGCTATGCAACTGAGACCAAGACGGTGAAGTGAAATTATCAATATTCTCATTTCCCCCTTTTCCTCAGCTTGCAATCTCTCTTTCCACCTCCACACAGTATTTTTTAACTTCTTTTCCAACACAGAGTGTCAAGTCAGACTCTGCCCTTAGGGACTAGCATGCTGCTCCAGCCCCAGGGTGTCTGGTGAGCAGGAGCACCTCAGCAGGCTGCCATCGCCTGCTCCCTGATTTTAGTAGGTTAGGGTTTAGACCTGGATTTCATTTAGGGGAATAGTCAATAGAGGCAACAGAAGTTATCAGCGCAGAGAAACAGGTACTCTGGAAGACCATATAGCCAAGCTAAGGTCTGGACTGCCCACTGCAGTATGCCTTGAGTCATTAGGCTTTCCACTTAGGGGTCTAAATGTAGGTGGGACAAATCAGTTACAGAATATAGTCATTAAAGCTGATGTCTTTTAATTAATATGCCTTTAAATATTTAAGTAAATTACAATAATCTTTTATGTGAAAGGAGAAAAATTGATCTGCCTAGCCTTGGTCTGTTAAGAGATGCATTGGTAAGTCTAGCAACAAGATTAATTCTGCTTGTCTTAATACTCTTTTTATTTCTGTATGTTTCAGGTCCTAAAAGGTAATTTGCTTCTTTTCTTTAGTAGAAGAGAACACAACCTGCAAAAAATTTCCTGTTATTATTACTAGAATATCTAAGCATATGTAAGACTTTTGTTGATCTGACATTGAAAATGATACTTTATCTACAGTTCATATAGCTGATTTGAAAGAGCATTTCTGCACCCTGTCTGTACTCCTATCGTCTAAGATACCTTCTGAAAACCTACCACAGTTTCTCACACTATTTAGTTACAGAATCACAATAATTTTAAAGTACTAGAGCTACTTTTCTGTTATAAATTTATTTTATTTTGTGCATTCCATTGTGACATCTCCTGAAATTTCATATGCCACTTCTCAAATTTTTTTTTCTTCCTCAGAAGTGCTATGACAAATCCCAACCTGAGTTTTTTCAAAAGATGTAATGTCAAAGTTGGTGCAATGTAAGTCATCTGGGGATGACAGTGATACAGAAGTCGTTTTATGAAATGCAGAAACTTACTCCTGCTATGAAACTTTCTTTTACTTGACAGTGTTTAGGTGCCTGTATTGTACAGTATCTTCTATTATTTCATTATATCCACAGGCAGCTCCAAAGTTGAGAGGTTTATGTAGCTGTACACCACGTTTTCAGTCTAGAGTTCGTTACACTAAAACACTAAAATAAACACGATACTGGTTTAAGTGTAAAATTAAGTAGGATGTGAGAAAGTCTGTTGTAATTGTTGTGGTTTGGTTGTTTTAGTTTTAGTTTTGGTTTGTTTTTTTTTCCCCTTCTTGACAATATTCATTATCTGCTATGCTAGGATAATCTGTTATTTTCTATTTATGCACCAGTCAGAACTGAAAGCACATAGGACATGGTTTGTCCTACTTTCAGTGTGAAAATTAAGCTCCTATTACTGCTAATGATAGCTATGTATTAAACATAGATGGGAGTACATATTCCTTTTATTTTTTGCTTTTAATTCTTCAGGCAGTGTACTAATCTCCAGATTTAAAATGCAGGTGATTCAAGGCAAACGTTCAGTTATGATCTCTGCCTAAGAAGGGAAAAGGCAGCACATCATTAATTAAACTACAAAGTTGAATATGATTTGAAGAGCTGCAACTTTTTTAAAACAAAAGTTTTTAAAGTATAAAATGCCAAAGGTAATTCCAGATGTTTCTTTCAAAACTGTGCTTTGTTGGTAATTAATAAGCTTTGTTGCACTATTAACAGTCCATATAATTCATCTTCTTTCTGTTCAATAATTTATCAAGTGCACACATAAATTCATTTCTCATCTATAAAGGCTTGTTTTAAGATATTTCAGAACATTTATTTTAAAAAGAGCAAATGCTGGTGTACATTTAAGGATCACAACCTATTTGAAAAGTTGTAAAAATTTGCTTTCCCAACTTCTGCCAAGAAAACATTTGTAGTCTTCACAATTGACATTTAATAATCATAGTGTTATAATATATTTTGCCTAATTTTATAGACAGTTTAAAGGAAAATTTTATTAAGAAATTAAAAACATTTAAACTGGGAGTGTAAAATAAATACAGATCTATAAGGATAATAAGAGGGAAAGAAGTAGAGAAGCAGTTCAGTAATTGACACTTCTATTTAAATTTAAGCAGGCTCTAAGTAGAAGCCACATATGAAGAAAGCTAGTTTGAGAAATATTTCAGACAAAACAGTGGTGTGGGTGCTACAGACCTAGTAAGTAAAGAGCTAAAAGATGGAACTGTAGTTGTTCAGTAAGTGAAGCTTATGGAGATCAAATTTAAACAGTTTCTTGATGAGTTGTAAAATCAATGGAGATGGTAAAAGTGTTGAATTAAGCTTACAGAAGACATTTGACTTGATGTTACATGTCACTTTAATTAACAAATGAAAGTTATTTTAAAGCTCTGCAAGGGATATTTAAAAATGATTAAAGATGGCTGATAGGTCTCAAAATGTCATTATAAATTGAGATTGTTCTTGCTCATCATCAAATCCTTTCAGTGAACTCCCTCAGGGACTGGTTCTTGGCACTTGGATGCATCATGTATTTGTTCAAGATGTGTAAGAATCAGTAAAATTATTACTGGCATTGTGTGAGAAAGGGCCAGAGTGAGTGGTAGAAAGAGGCTAACTTCCAGATGCAGCAATAATGGACTTGACATAAAAGGAAGGAAGAGCCATAGGGCAAGATGCGCTCAGGCACTTCCCACAGTCTTGGTCTCCCAAGGCCAAGGGACCTACATTGTCACCCAGAGAGAATTTTCTTTCACTGAGAGCCAAGCAACAGAAAGGGAAAATTATTTCTGATCCTGCCCTGCAGAGCTCGGGTGTAAACCTACAGCTAGAAACAGGGAAAAGGTCCTAAAAGCCTTGGTTTAAATGGAATGTATTTTTGTTTCACAACCCTCATTTAGAAAATCCTATACCTGATCAGGACTGGAGGTATCACTGACACTGGACCCAAAGCCAAAAAATGGGGATCTGCAAGACAGATCTACTCTCCAGCCTATGGGACAGTTGTATGAAAAGGATGCTGACGGGTACAGAAGTAATTTGCCTACATGTCTGGTATTGACATACTTTGTTAATTTTTTTTCCTGTACTTTAGTAAGAAGGATAAAATGGAAATGTTTCAGAAAGCCATGAGAATATTAAAAGAAGAATGAAAAAAATCAAGCTCTGTTTATTGAAAAGCAATTTGTTGTAGTTCAAAGATAGTACCTTGAGCTTGTATTTGGGTTCTGAATCACAACCAGCTCTGTAACCACTGGTACATCCTCCAAGGTCCAAGTCCTATGATAACCTTGGCAAACCATAATGCTTCTCATGCCACCTGCTTGCCTCCCTTACTTGTTAAAAACGTGAGGCTGTAAGTATCTTAAACTGTTCACTTTACCCATGAGTTTTGCTTGGGACAAAAACATTGTTGTAACCATTTTGCAGAAGAGAAACAGGCTCTGAGAGGTTTGATTCCTGGAAAGATACTGGCGTACTACACTACAGCTCTTTGGAGGCTAGATTATTTTTTTTCCTTTCACAAGTTGTGTCTCCTAAAGAAGAGTAATCAGAATGAATCTTGTTAGCGCAGTGCTGGTCTGAAAAAGAAGGGAAAAGATGTATAGCTTTTCTCTGTGGAAACAGCCTACCCAGTTTTGAATGCAGACATTTTCTGAAGTGTGTACTGGACACATATAAGGGATTACGGCAACACAGTACTTCTGTGTTTCTTGATATTCTGATATTTGCAATTGTGTGATTAACATAGAAATAAGAACCATGACACTAAACCAGCAAGGCTCAATTCATATGAATATCAGCACTTAAGACTAGTGATAAATATGTGGTAGCCTGTATGCATAGCTTCTCAAAAAAAAAAAAACAACCCGCTAGATCTTTAATGAGAAAGCATTGTGGAATGCCATTTATTTCCATATCCTCATATTTGCCAATTTTCCTTTAATCACAACACAACCAATAATATTCTTTATCTCATACTACTTTTGCTAGAGCTTTAAACTAAGTCAATAAATTACAGGTAGCTGAAGACCAAAAGACCATCAGGCTTCAAAAGGAAGTATCTTTGAGTGTTCAAAGCCAAAGAGATATTACTTAATCTGTATGTCTTCCTTTTCTTTCCGAATTGCTACTGCCATTACTTCCTCTTCAGTGTTTAGGAACTTGTCAGGGAACATGCTCACCAATAAAGAACATTTTATTAGGGATGTTGCAAGAAACACAGTTGTGACTGAAAACACATCAGAGAACCATTATTAGAAACACGTCTATTGCTGTAAACACTCTGGTTCAACTTTACAGTATAATAAAAGACTTGTTAAACCATCCTTTGCTGTCTATGAAAGCAAAGAGAGATTTTGACCTCTGGAAAGCCAAACCACATGGCCCAGCCCTGCTGCGTGGCCCCATGGCAGGATGCCCTGCAGGGAACAGACTGGGAACAGCACTGCTTGGTCTTGCACGGCTGTGATTTTAGTCACTGTTGCTGCTGCCGGGACACCCATCCTCTCAGAACCGGGTTATGGAGCTCACTTCTGCCGCCTAATGTGTGCTGTGTATCTGCATTATGAAAAAGGAATGTCTTCAGTTTCATAAAAAGCAGGCTACAAAACCCATGCACTAGCAAACTGATATCCATGTGTCAGTCCAGAAGCATATATAAATTCAGTTTAACTGAAGAAAGGTATTAACTAATTAACTAATTAACTATTAACTAATTAACTATTAACTATTAACTATTAACTAATTAACTAATTAACTAATGTATGGGTGATATCTCTTTCTTCTTTTATTACCAGAGCTTCAAGGAAGATTTCAGGCCAACTACGAAAAGAGCTGGTTTCTTTTTCTTTCATTACTTAGAGATTGATCTTTTTATTTTTCAGCAGAAAACAGCTTCCAGGTGACATTTCAAATGTCCTCAGGACCAGCACCATGCTGCTGCAGTGAAAGCTTTACAATTGCCAACAATGAGAGCACCATCAGGTTAAAACTCACTGAGTGTGCCTGAAAATTATGCCTGCAGCAAAGCTGTATTATTTGCAAGAAGTTCATAATTTTATTCTCAGGATATAAAAAAGACCCCAATCAGCAAAACCAAATAAAAAAACAAACCACCAAACCAAGTAATTTTCTCTTAGGAAAGCTGTACAAACGCTTTGCTAGAGTGATAGTGTAAAATCTATGAAGCAAAATTCAGCACTTACCTATCTATGAAGTATTAGCTATGGTATAAGCTTAGTATTTACTTAGAAGACTGCTTAATATCTTTAGTTTACTATCTGTAGTTTAATCTCTGTAGTTTACTTTATAGTTTAATTTATTACTGTGTTACAGAATTCTTCCAAACATTTCTTATAATATAGATATAACTGTGTCAGATATAACTAGATTATGGATAGCTTTCAAAAATATTGAAAATCTGCCCTTGGGATGCCAGACCCTTTTGGTCTAAAAAATCTAATATTTCCTGTCTTTGAGGAGCTTAGAATATATACTGCATTAACATGAATTATGACTGAGGTCACCATGTACCTTATCCTTCCTCATAAAAAATGATCACACAATAGATTGCTGTAAATGCTCTGCAAAGCTTATTAGATCCACTCAAATTTGTTTTCTTAGATGGAAAATGAATTTTTAAAAACCTGGTCTACAAAACAATATCTGAGTTGACTTCTTCCAAAAGACAAAATGAAAATCTACACTATTTTGTTTTGCAATTCAGACACTTTGATCTTGTAAGCACTTGATCAAGTGAAAAAGCTTAGTTCTGACTTATATGAGAAGAATCACTGACAGTTTTATTGTGAATAGAATTATTTGTATGCTCAGGTCCATCTTTCATGAAATGGAATCCAAGCAGATTGCTATATAAAGACATATTTCAGGTAAATTTTGACTTTTTTTTTTTTATTTTTAATTTCTGTATTTCTTTATAGAAAGGAAGTCCCAAAGCTCTAAGAAACCATTAAGGATCAGTGCTTTAAAGCCTATTTATATGGTAAATGGACATAGGTTCTTTTTACTCTGAAAGCAGAGATTGTTTGAAATGCATTACCCAAGGGATTATTTTCTACCTTTAGCAGACAGATGTATTTTAAAGTTAGATTCATCTGTTATTAAGTGTAAATTCACATACTTCAGGATCAGGATGCAGAAGATGATAACACATTGCTGCTTTAATAAATGATCCATAGAAATCCTAGTATCAAAAGGCAGGTGACACATTTGTATGCATTTCTCATACCCTGTTTGGATCTCAAACAGATAGCTGCCAAGTAGAAGAAATTTGCTTTCTTTTTCGTCTAAGACCTTCCTGTTGGTACATAATATATTTTCATCAGGAAAGTATGAATATGTAAAAATCCAAAACAATATAAAATATGTATTTGTATAATCACTCATAGCCAGGTCATATTACTGCAATAAATTATACTGTTTGGTGTAATAAAATGATGATCATAATAAACAGAGAGGCTATCATTATTGCTGTTCTCAATGTTCTGGCACCATGATCATATTATCCTCATTTCAGTCATATTTTTGTCAAGGCAGATGCTGTAAAAATCATAAACCTGATGGTGCATCTAGCATTTTAGAATGAACTGCAGAGAAAAACAAGACCCATGCATGGTTTACTAAGAACAGCAGATGAGTGCTCTGCTTTCCTCTTTGAATTCTGGACCACTGCTTACAGGCTAACTTGCAGGTCTCAAATGCCTTCATGTTAAAAGTGTTATTGTAGTGACTGGAATGGTACCTTCCAATGATGTGGAATGACTGAGGACACACCACATTCCTAGTGTCTGCATCAACTACAAAACCTTCCTTTGGATCTTTGGATCCTTTGGATCCTTTGGATTAGGGTACTGTATGTCAACATTTTCCCAAGCTCTGTTAAAGACAACTTTGTTTTTGCTCTAACTTTTATTACTTATTCTTACTCTTAAAAGCCTAGGTTTATCCCATAATGACATTATCTATCTGAAGCTGATCATCGAGTGAGAGTAAGACAGAGTATTGAAGAGCAGAGTCATGACTCCTAGACTTCCCAAAAGACTCAGCCATATAGCTATTCTTGCGGGGTTTGCTTTAGTGAGACTCAAGCACAATTATGGCCTTGACTCAGGAGCCTCTATTAGGTGACCTTCAATATATTTGGCGAAAGTGCACTCTGAGACTCCAATACATCAGTCACCTACTTTGGTGAAAATGTTTTATATGGTAATTTTAGAGATTGACGAAATCACTGTACTTTTTAAGATACTGTGTTTCTGAAAACTTTGTAATTTTAGCCTTAGTGGTTCTAATCCAACTATGGATTAGCATAAATCTCACAAGAATGTTCCAGTTTTCGGACTGCCTTATTCCCTAAACGTGGGGAGAGGCAAGTATCTCCAGTTACCAAAGTCTGGTCCAATAAAGCGTATGGCAAAGAACATGAATACAGCCAATTGTGAGAAAAAAATGTCAAAGCTAGAAGCGTGGATGAACCCCTGAAAATTTTCAGTGAACATGCATAGTTGACTATATGCATAAATTATTCCTGATACTATAGCTGTAGATACTGGTTCAGTGTGAGACTGGAGTGATGCTTTCCTAAGTGTTTCATGAGCACATTGTGATAAAAAAAACTCTGTCACAAACTAAATAAAATTTATCTGTGCAGTGTTTACAAAACAATGTTTCATACACCAAGAACACCCACACATCCTACTGAACTAGTTTTAGATGTGAGGAGCTATAAGTATGTATCTACGAAGAACCATTTCAGAAATTTGTTATGAAGATAATAGTGTGGCCAAAAGGTAATTTCAAGGTATCTAGTAATCACACAAAGCCTCATACCCTTTTACTTGCTACATGACTAGAATTTAGATTTTATATTTATTGAGACAGGAATTGTATCTTTATCCTTTCAATCTGCATATCAGATTGCATCAGTATGTGTTACACGGTCTCACTGCAAATATAGTTGTTTTTAACACTTCATAAGAAGGGAACGCAAAAAGGGGGAAAAATAATAATCACTGAACATCTAACATTTTTCCCAAGTCTTCTGTTGTGAACTGATGGCATCATGAGATAACTTCTAGCTGCTGTTGGTGTCTATCCTCAGCCACAATTCCACTGCTAATTATTTTTCTTATTATCAATACCTGCAATTAAAATTTTTGTAATTAGAACATCATGTTTTTATAAAATAATTTGCATTTAGTTAATTTCTCATTATTTTGTTTATTACCTCTCACTCCCTCCCACGAATCACAGTGAGATAGTCTCAGAATGTGTTTTCAGAAAAGATTAACTGGTCCTTCACCTGAAACCAGTTAAGAACCATTGGCCTACACACCATCCAAAACATCTTAGGCATACCTGTATGTGAATATAACTTTAGGGAAAACACACCAAACTCACTCTTCATGGAGTTAGTTCGGGAGTGTGACACTACCATTGCTTTTCTTTTTGCCAGGATATGTCAAAAATTAGCTTTCACAAGTGAAAAAGCAGCTACTGCAATTAGAGTTAAGAAAAACTGTGGACAACCAGGAATAACTAAGATCTTGCCAAGAAGTGGAGAGGAACTGTATGGAAAAAAAAATTATTCTACAGTTAGGAATACTGAGATGTATTAAGCTGCAAAAAGACAAGGGAACAGGTTGTGAAGATCATCTTAAGCTGTACATTTGGATCTGGATCAACTTTCTGAAAGAACAGGGATGTTTGTCATTAAAGGTTTAGATGAAATGAAGGAGGAACGTATACTGAACTAATTTCTGAAAGTTATTGAGCTGGTGCTGAATTGCTATGACGTGTGCCAGCTATTAATATGGTGGCATGACCCTCAGTCACTATCTCTGGAAACCTTTCTGTTGTTCTTCTGAGTCCACAAGGACACTGACGATTTTCTTGCATCCTGTTGATGCCATCTGTTGAGTGCAGAGGTCCACTGCATTTTAGCTGCCCACTCCATCTGCTTTTCACTACTAACCTGCTTCATTTGACATGTTGTGTGGGTGGATAGCAGGCTATCACACTGAACTGCACTGCTTGAATAGTTCTTCTTTTCCTCATTCAATATGCTTTCCCATCTCAGTAATATGAATTGCCTCACTGGCACCATGGCTGCAGTCAGCTGTGAATTCCAGCAGTGAACACCAAGCAGTTTAGAGTAATTGTTTTAGGACAAGAATCACTCCTGGCATTTACTATGTATCAAATTGGTGTAAACTATTGAAACTGGTGTATTTAAGCAAGGAGACCATGCACCAACTTAGGCACTCTGCATTTCATAGAGTGTTAGGGAGTGGCCTTAGTTTGTATTTGATATGCTGGACTTGCACTGGCTTGACAGGAAGTAACTATTTTGTAAAATTACAGAATACATGTAGATTTTACCTTCTGTGCCTAGTTGGCATCTAAACTCCTCTCAGATTTTGCTAGAAGTTTTTTATACCTCTTGGCTCATGTTGTAGATTTGTTTCATTTGGATTCATAAAAACCCATCAAGGTTTTGTGTAACTATTCATCATGCATCTCAGGTGGACGCCACTCCTTGCAGCTCTTCCCAGTCTGTACACACTTTCACTCACTTTCAATACACAGTTGAACTTTTTTTCCCAGTACCCTACTATTGCAAAGTAGTTGCTCTTCACAGTCTTTTTACTCAAACAGTTCTCTTGTTCGATGACAGAAATTTATCTACCACATGCCCTTTTGGGTTTATTGCATTTAGCAATAATGTACCATGCGATGACTTCCTAACAACCTACCAGATTTCTGTCTGTGCAATGCACTGGGTTTCTGGTTGTCCTGGAATGTAAGACAAATAGTTACTATCTGCACCCAAAGTGTCCTGGGTTCAGCAGCAGCAGTCAATTTTTCTCCTTCTTGGTAGCTGGTGCAGTGCTGGTGCAGGACACAAAGTAACTCCGTGCTCTGTGTGCAACACATCAAACACAACCTGGACACTTTGAACTCAGTGCAGATATGACACCAACCCACGTGAAGACTGGCCTCATTTGGGACTTGCAGGCAAGAGCTGGCCTGTGTACATACAGTATAGACCAGACTGGCAACACATGTCTAGATGGTTTTATGGACACTTTGGATTCCTACCATTTTCTTCATTAGAGTACTGGCAATTACAAGCTCTTCTTAGTATGGGAAAATATAGAAGATACTGTCACATAAAATTCCCTTGGGTCCAACTGCAAAGGATATTGAGGAAGATTTTTTAAGAGTAATCTTATCCTGCACTATTTAAAAAGAATCCTGGTTATAACAACTGCCTATTTGGTGCTGTGCATTTTAACTGTTTACTCTTTCTGGTAAGATTATTTTTCCAAAAGTTGTGTCTAGTCTAAAAACATAATTTAAGCTCTCTCTCTGCAAACAATGAAGAAGCGGAAGAACAGGCACAGAGGATGATTCATCTCACCAGTCTTATGCACCCATCTATCTCCGTTTACTACAAAGCCATCCCAGGTGGCCACCTTAGACCAGATATCCAGGCAGACTAGATATCCAGGCTTTAAATGGCTGAAGAAGTTTAAGGAGATGAATCCTTGTCTCTAGATGGTTCTAGCCTTTATTTAGGTCTGAGGCAAAGGTTGGAAAATTAGAATTTACTATTCAAACAGTGGGTAATGGGCAAAGCATCTCCTCTTGGGGTATTTATTGTCCCAGTTCCTGGTCTGGAGCTGAAGTCAAGACAATTGAGTAGCTATGCAGTTGCTGTCAAAAGGTGCTATGTACCATCTCAAAGCTAAGGTTCTCTTTCATAAACACTGTGCAGCTGCAATGTCTGTGCCAGTATGCTTTTCCACAGAATTAGTCTGAGTGCCTTCTTATGAGATATCTGGGAAATGTACTGTGCCTGAGCTGTGAAGTTAATCAACTTTGCCTGTGATACCTGAAAACTACCATCTCGTATTAAACTTATTCTGCAGAAGAACTACATCAGACATTTTTCTCACTTGTTTGCTTGATTTAAAAAATCCTGCTATTATGTGAAAACTACTACTTGCTGACTGTCATGAAATAGCTTTCACTTCAGGTTTTGTAGTCATTCTCCAAGGTAATCACAAGTATATCTTTCTTTATCAGCTGAAAGTTAAGGAGACAATTTTATACATTTATTTCTGAAATTTCTACAAAAAGCCTATGCCGAAGTCTCTTGAAGAAAAACCCCACAGGAAAGTTTAAATGCTCTGTGTGGAGTAAACAAACAAGAGACATTTCTGCTGAGACATTCTGATAACAGTAGAAATGCCTTCATTTTACCAAGCTTTTACTTGTCATTCAAGGGCTTTTTGATTGAACAGGTCAAAAACCTGCTGAGAAATATATAATTTCAGGCTATTTATAGAATCCCCCAACTTCAAAAGAAAAGGCTTTACTTAGCACCCCCCCCCCCCCCCCAAATCACCAACCCTCTAAACTATTGGAAAAAGTACGCACAACTAACAACAACTAACCAAAGAAGACAGCTGATGTTTCAGAGGTCACATGCCAGATTATATTAGAGGGTCTAAGAGATGCTGCTTTTCAAAGGACCCATTCTCTTGGCATTAACCTATTGTTCTTTTTTTGCTGAATTGGGGAACTTGAACTGTTTTCCTCTCCCAGGGTCTTGCTTAGGAGGCTGTAGCTCCAAACTCCACCATCTAGAACCTGCCTATGCCACCTCCTTGGTGTCACGTATATGTCAGGTATAAGTCAGGTATGTTAGGTATAAAGCTCTGCAGTAGGCAGTGGCAGAATGAAATGGGAAGAGATTTCAATCTTTCCATTTAGAGTTGCTTTATTGGAATCCAATTCATTGGGATCCATTGCTCACTCGGATGTAAATAGATAAGCATATTTGAAGCCAGATGCCAAACATCTGTGCCTGCACAATCCACCTGTCTCTGCTGCAGAAACAAGGATAAAGGGAAAAACTTCCAGACCTAGAAGCTTTTATGTGGGAAATACAACCTCTGATGAAAAGTACTGAGTGAATTGACTTTTCCTCTGGCTCCAGCAGGTCTACTGGGACCCTAAAATATCTTACATACTTCAGTCATGAGAAAGTAAGGTTGCAAGAGCTTGCAAGGAAGAGAAGCACTCACTGTTGTTCTCTGTGTGCTTGCAGGAGAGAACCTGCAAGTTCTGCTTTAGGTGACAACCTAAAAGATTTAGAGAGCAAAGATCCCATTCTAATCTCCTGCTATTTTTAATTTGGAAAGGGTATCATCAAATCTTTTAATATAAATAATGTCCAACAGGGTAGCAACTGGTTGAATATGAAATCTCGCAAATTGTGCTATTAAACTTTCAAAAACCTAGTGGTTTCTAGACTTAGTAAGAAGGGAATGATGTAGACATTAGTGTCTACTAGCAAATATGATAGTTCCTGCCAGAAACGAGATTATTCTTATTCTACATAAGTAACTCAACTTCTGTTCTTTTTCTTTTTTCTCTCCTTTCCCTGGTCAAGAAGGGCAACTCAGGGATATTGTTTGGACCAAATGAATGAGAGCTGTGCAGGGAGAGAAGCGAAGGCAGAAGCACCTTCTGTGATAATCCCTTTAGGAAACAAAATGACACTGAAGGGGTGGCAAATAGGTTATAGTAGTGCAGTTATCCTGTGATGGGATACAAATCAAGTGATTTCTCACAGCAGAGAGCTGGTTAGGGGGAACTTCACCCTGGGGCAAATGCCCTACCATTACACTGCAGGAACAGCCCAGTGATATGCTGTACCTCCCTCTCTCCTCAGCTGAACAATGTCTCTTACTGTCAGACCTGAGTGAGAAAATGCCCACAAATGAGGAAGCACAGAGGTGAATGAGCCAAGACACGAGACAGTTCCCAGATCCAATTCCTCTTAATAAGAACAGAGAGAGAAGGAAAAAAGAGAAATGCTCTTTGAACATCTCCTGAGGGAGACGGCAGCACGGCAGCAGCTCCCTCTGTTGTGTAGGGAGAGGAGTCAGAGAAAGAGTAGAAACAAGAAAGCTGGTATAAGCTGGAAATTTGTACCATTTTGCGAGACCCAGAGTGAGACAAAACCAATCAAAACAGTTATGCTGCCTGACCCATGGTCACTGGGAGGGTGCACCTCTTTGCCGCTGCTTGTAATGAAATAGCAAATGAAACCAGCAGTGTCTATGCGCATTGCTGTTAATGGGTGATACTAAAAAACTAAGACCACTTGCAATTATAAGCCTCCCAGAGTCGTCACTTATCTGTAGAATTTTTGCTTCACTCAGCCCCAAGGCACAAGCAGTCATTGCTTTTCTATTTCTCAAGTACCTAAAAAACACAGGCAAACCAAAGCAATCATTTACTTTATTATATGGCAAAGGTACACTAGACACTTGGGCCCTCTCTAAGCAGCAACCTTGGCAGTATTTATCTCATTTTCAAGAAAGAAAAGATTGGATGCAAGCTGTCAAAAAGCATAACACCATAGATCTTTGGGAAAAACAGATGTAGAAAGCCTTAATTTTCTTAAGTGTCCAGCTAAGCAACCAAAGATAAGAGGGAAGGTGCAGCAGGTAAACATTTTCAGGGGCAGGGGTGACAGTATTGTCTTTCACACTGAACTTAGAAACTGTTCCTGCCTTTTTTGTGTTCTTTCACCTACCATGGTTGATTCTATAATTCTATGGTTCATTAAATGTGTATCTAGTGCTCCCCCTGCACACATTTTTCCTTTAGGCAGCACTCTCAGCCATCCTCTGCTGCCAGTGGAAAAACTTGATGTGCAAGATCAGGCTCCATGACAAGGGCAGCTGACTACTGATACAAATCAAAATCACAAACTGCCACTTCATGATTTAGCATATATGTCTGTATCTATAAATCTATTACATGTATGTTAATTATATAAAAATGCACACATTATTTTTCTTCATTAATTAACAACATATGTATTTTATAACACATTAAATTTTAAAAGAGGGAATTCACAGCTAAAGTGCATTTGAGAGGTAGAAATATATTTGATATATTACACATGTATAAGGGAGCCCCATAAAGCCCTAATCAATCTGGTGTAATCTCACAACTGACCATGCTCTGAGCAGGAAGCTGGAGTGGACCTACTGAGGTCCTTCCCAGGTTGGGTGATCCTGGGAAACCAAAAAGAAGACAGTAGAATTGTTCATATCTGTCAACAACTCATTAATTTGGCCAGGCTATTTTATATTTTTTGCTTTCAAAACTCAGTATGTATTGTCATTACCTCTCTTTGAATCAATCTTCACAAAGCTGAGATAACAGCATCTCAAGGGAACATGAACCAAACCACAATCAGCCAATCGAGTATGTTGGCATTCTTGTTCCAAACAGATTAAGGCTAACCTGTGTGAATAGTTTTGTAAGTAATTTCAGTTTACTGTCAGGAGAATAATTTTACTTAAGGACTCTTCTGTTAAATTTGTTAAGTATCTATCTCAGTCATTTCATTGCTGAGAAGAAGTTGATCAACACTCTGTGAACACAGTTCTTAGGTGGAGGTGTTTGAAGCTTTTAGAGTTTTGCCCTGGGTCCACCTCACACAAAGCTGGGTACCTGAGGAAGAGAAAAATTTACTTGGCCTGCCTGGATTTCAAAATGGAGAGGGAAGCAGCTCAGACCTTGAGGTAGTGTTATGGATTTATTTCTATTCTGACAAATGGAGGGTGCTGTCAGAATCACCAGTGTATATGATTACCATAAATCTGACCTGCAGGTGTGTATTCTTTTAACCTAACACAAGTAAGGCTAAGTATATTTTCTCCTGAACCACTCAAGTAAATTTAGAAACAAATTGTAAGTACACCATAAACTAACACTGAATTAATATGTTCATTTCATGGTCAGCTAACCTTTATGTCTCTTTAATAATTAGTTGCTTTAATACTTTGTTAATACTATTAGTTTCATTAGCTTATGATCTTTTTTCTTACCTTTGGCCTTTTATTACACTAGGTCTATAAATTTTCATAGAATTGATTAGTTACAAGAAAGAAGTTGTTACACTTTAATACTGTTCTGGCTTTCGTGGCAGGGAAATACTTCTAATTTTGTTACATATCTCTCTTCACAAGGATAACTAAAATATAGTGATTGCTAATTAAATTAGTATAGCTACGCTAGCTCTGCCAGAATGTTATGATTTACAGTTTTGATCCAAAAAATTGCATAAAACGAAGCTATTTTTATAGTTACGCTGTTCATTTATAAAGCTGTATTTTTATGTTTACAGTAATGCGTCATGACCTCTCCCACATTACGTTACTTGATCATGCAGGAACAAGGACAACTTGATGCCACATAACATATAATATTCTAGACGAGAAAAGAGCAAAAGGGTCAGTTCAAGCATTTCATACTATATGTTGCATCTGAAATGAAACCCTGAAATATTAATGTTGGAGGCACTAGCTTGTTTCGATTTAGTTTCCAAAATAAAGTATGAATTTATAAGTATTTTAAGATGTGAATGAAATAAAGTTTTCACATTAAAATAAAGGCACATGGAGATAAGCAATCAGACCTATGTTTCAATGGCTTGTTTGGTTTTTTTTTTTCCTACAATCTTAGGGGACTGACTGGCTTAGCTAAAATTTGTTAACTGCCTTGACTGATTTAACATTGCTACTGTCTAAAATCGTTCCCAAATTGCAAATGATCTTGATCCAACACGCACTAAATTGAATGAAAATGTTCCCAGCAGCTCAAACTGATACTAGAGCAGTTCCACTGTTTGTGTCATTTACTAGGGCATTTTGTTTGGCATGATTTGGGAAGTCCACTGATAAAATTCACACCTTTTAATCTACATTAGGTTTGCTTTCCAAAATTCTGTCATTACTAGAAAGCTTTATTAAAGATGTCTAGAAACTTAGCATTACTTGAAGACTAGTAATACAACAGTCTTTAAAAGATAGTTTTACTGCTGATATAAATCTAGAACAATCTGGTAACAAATCAAATTTCAGAGCACGTTCTTTCTTATTGATCTCTTCAGCTTCAGGGGGCAATTTTCAAATCATCTTACAGAGTAGCCACTCAACCTGCTGCAACAACTGGGTTTAGACTGAAATTGTGACTCATCTGCACAGTACTAGTCTATTGCTTTATTGGTCATTGCAGAATGGTCATCACGATTATATTAACTAAATTTAATTTCTTTTATATAAAGTAACATTTTATTGCAGCTTTTCGTACCCTAAATAACCTAGCAAACAAGATGTTTCTTGTAATGGATTTTCCTGGCAAAAAAATGTATTATGTAAATGTACCCAGTCCAAGATAATTTGTGCTAATGGCCAGTAACCATATTTAAAATGTGACTGGTTTAACTGCCAAAATTAAGCAAATTTCTTCCATATGTCAGTAAAGGTAGCTGCTCCAAGTCAGATTCTGTGTTAGATTAGAGCTAAATTAGAGCCTGGTCCATAAAAGTTAACTTAGAGCAATTTATATACCATTACAAGGGAAAAAGTAAATATTAAGAAAGATGTTTGGAGAGTGGCCAGTCTAGTGCACAATATATGCCATGGTTAGGAAAAACACTTTCAATTTCATATTTGCAGAATAACCTGTTAAAGTCAGGGAGCTTAAGCAGCAAGTCAACTCAGCTGAGTTAAAATGCTTTATATGAAGCTTTATTTTTTCATTCAGATTAAAGGAGTCATTAAGCATTTCCAGTTGTTATTCATGTGAAGCTTCCTTTTCTTAAAGTTTTATCTCATGGATATGAGATGCAATTTAGCATGAACTGATTCTAAAGTGAATGTGGAGAACTAGTGAGCAAATCTTAATTGATTTCATCTGTACTAGCTTTCCTTTTGTGATACTTCACTGATTTCAGCAGACTCACTTCTTACCCATAAAAATAGGATCAAAATCAGACCCAGAAATGCACTATATATTTAATTTACAAATATTCAAGGAATAGGTTCACAAACTATTAAACTCACTTACTGAGAAAATATAAAATAAAATATATAAGAATATTTATATAAATATAAATATAAATTTATATTTATATAATATAAATATATATTATATATAAATAATATAAATATATATAAAATTATATTTATATAAATATAAATTATAAAATAACCAGTCTTAGATGTCTGGATTTACTTTTTTCTAATCTTTATAAACATATAGAACAGGAATGTATTTTTTTTAATAAATGCCATAAATCTTCCAGTTTACCTATACTGTACCTTCTAGAATTAATACCTACACTTCCATCATAGTGTTTGCTGAAAGAACAAGTAAGAAAATAAAAACAATGGAATTCTTTTTTTTTTGCTGTTAATTGAGAAATCTCTGTATTTATTTCCATATGGCTAAAAATGGTTCACTCTTAGGAGCGATTTGAGATGCTAAACCTAAACTTACTACAGTGACTCGGGAGCAAGGCAATAGCTGTCTTTGGGATTTGACTGGAAACGATAAAAAATGGTAAGATGCTGGAGGAAGCTGGGCTTATCTGCATTAGAAATGCATTTCTTATGGTTGAACGAAGGGAAAGGGTGATTGTTCTGTGTATAGAATCATAGAATAGTTAGGGGTGGAAAGGACCTTAAGATCTAGTTCCAAACCCCCTGCCATGGGCAGGAGCACCTCACACTAAACCATCTCACCCAAGGCTCTGTCCAACCTGGCCTTGAACACCACCAGGGATGGAGCATTCACAACTTCCCTGGGCAACACATTCCAGTGCCTCACCACCCTTACAGTAAAGAATTTCCTCCTTATATCCAATCTAAACTTCCCCTGTTTAAGTTTTAACCCATTACCGCTTGTCCTGTCACTACAGTCCTAATTAAGAGTCCCTCCCCAGCATCCTTGTAGGCCCCCTTCAGATACTGGAAGGCTGCTATGAGGTCTCCACACAGCCTTCTCTTCTCCAGGCTGAACAGCCCCAACTTTCTCAGCCTATCTTCATACAGGAGGTGCTCCAGTCCCTGATCATCCTCGTGGCCCTCCTCTGGACTTGTTCCAACAGTTTCACGTCCTTTTTATGTTGAGGACACCAGAACTGTACACAGTACTCCAGGTGAGGTCTCACAAGAGCAGAAAATGAAAAATCCCTTTCAAAATCACATACTGCTTTGTTTGAAGATGCAATTTTCAGTCACTATTTTAATTAGCTGTTGCTCCCTAGGGGGAAGTGCTTATAGGTATCTGCACAGTTGGGCCATGTAACACAGATGGTAAATGAGATGGGAATCTAACTAATGTGTTAGAACTGCACAGTTACATATTCAGGCTTATAGGTAAACAAAAATCCCCATAAGTTTTGGGCCAGATCACCAGATCCAAACCCATTAACTCTATCTAGGTGCTGCCACAACAGAGCCCTAACATATGAGTGAAGCCTGTAACAATATAGGTAGGTTCACGTTAGCTTTATCTTAAAAAAAACCAAAGAAACAAATAAACCCACAAAAGCCAGGGTAAAAAAACCCAACAAACCAAACCTAAGGACCCCCCCCCCAAAAAAAAAAACCAAACGCCAAAAACCCAAGTAAAAATAGATTTAACTCATGCTTATTTCTAACTTTTGTTGTCATTCCTTACAACTTAAATTACCTTAGCATTTTTAAATAGCACACACTACATTCTCTTCTATGACTGTAACTCAGTATGCTCTATAACCTCATCTTTAGATCAGGATGTATGGTTCATGTTACTCATACCATTTTCTTGGAAGATCATGCATACACATGGAAGTTCACAATACAGGTTCTTAATGAGATGGATGCAGTTCCCATTTTAGCTGGTGATTTTAAAGCCCATTTCTCATAATCATACAGATATCTCAGTAAATAGGTCAGTTAGTTTCAATTACAAAATGAAAGCTCGGCTAAATCTTCCTTACCTTTACAGACCAAAGTGCTGGATTGTAAGTACTAGCTAGAGCACCTGTTGCTTAGTATCATATAAAATACTGATTAGACTGACCTTCCATCATGTTGCAAAGCATTGCTAGTGTCCTAGGCATTTGGAACTGGAAACAGTTTGGTTTACATGCTGGTCTGGGGTTCTGCCGAATGATACTGCTATTTTTATTTATTTATGATATTTTAGGGTATGATGATATGGTGAAATGTAACTGAATTCAAATGTGCCTAAAAAGTACAGACAGCTGTTCTTTTTGGAGTGCATGAGATGGATTTCCTAGTGTCTAAATACTGTGAGGCTAATGAGTCTTAAAATGTCTAGCAGAATTTATGAATCTAAAAAAGTGGGCTTTTTGGTAAATACTGAGGCACATGCATAAAATAAAAATGTATCAAAAGCCTTCTAAAGAAGACCCTTAAAACAATGTAATGATGAAATCAGAAAGGTCAAAGGGTGTCCTGTAATGACATTTTAAGTCTTCACTGGTAATTTGTGACATATTGTATAAATCTTCTCTGCTGTGCAGTGCATGTACACTTATGTTCTGTAACATCTGAAATAAAGCAGCTTTTGCTAAAAATATATCAATGAGGGGATTTCTAACAGATCATAGTTTTGTATCTAACAGAAAAATTTCTGCTTTCCAAAGGGGAAAGCTAGGAATGATATTTAGTGTTCACTAATCATTAAGTCAAATGGTCCAATATTGGAACATCTAAGATAACTACCAAAGCTGTTAGAAAACAGTACTGCTATTTGAACTACTATTTCTACCAATACATGTATGGGTATTATTGTATGATTCTGTGTTGTGATTCTATCTGTAGAGGAAGATAGGAAACTCTGAGCTGTTACAGAGACATCTGACTGATTTAAGACATCTTTCATTCTTGAGTGATAGGACCTTCCCTATGAAAACACACTTAAACAGGCATCAGGATGTTAAGGCAGAAGAAGAACTCTAACAAGTCCCATATTATTCTGTACACTGAAGTATTTTTTATCCTAAGGGACGTTACTGGTCACAGTAATGTTTTCTTGGTCACAACAGGCTTTCTTGATAATAAAGAAGAGATTTTTTTCCATTATATCACTCTATAACAAGCACTGAAGAGAAGCTAAACTGGTAACATAAATTGAGATTCCTGTTGTCCTGGCTGTGTTATTGCTTGTCCATAGGCAGTTATCTGATAGAGGTGTGTTCAGCTGGAAAGACATTTATCGGGCCACTGAATCCTTTCCGGTCATCCTCCAGCCCTGATTAAGACAATGCTGTAATATAACATCAACTCCATTTACTTTCCAAAGCACAATCTCACAATCTTCTGAATACCCTGTTATAAGTCTATAAATCTGTACAATAGGAGAGAGCAGAAGCCACAAGAGATAATGAGCCATGGGGGGAACTCAAGGTCATCATCCATGTCTGATAGGCCTTCAATATGAGAAGCTTTGTTAGCTGACAGCAGTGGATTTGGGAGAATGCATCCCCTAAGGAAGGCAAAAAAGAAGATGAGCTCTCACTGCCTGATAAAATCTTCTTTCCTCAGCCTGTTAACCTTAAAATTGGAAATAAGGTAAGATGGCTTCAGAACAGCCAAGCTGTGAAAGGATGCAGAGCAGCAGGCTGTGAGCACTGACAGCTGAGCTACACCAGCTGGAAGACAGTCAAAAAAGGAACTGGAAAATTTATTGCTTGATGGACTGGAGATTAATTTAATAGTAATCTTGTGATCCATTTAACTCTTGTCCCTTGCATTCTGTCTAGGTGCCCTTGTGCCTGGGACAACAAATTCAAGAAAACCAGAACTGACTGGTTTAATAGAAATAAAAATAGATAAACAAAAGATGTCAGCACCACATGTCTGCAGAAAAGGAATGGAAGAAGACAATGAAGCAAGTTTTACATAATGACTTCTCAAAGGAACAGTAGTAGGAGCCATAAAATCAGTTGCTGCAGCATACTCTTTACCTGGTGTGACTGTCCAAACACTTTAGCTTGCTTTTGAAAGCAGATGGACACCTCCAGTTCGCATCATTCCTTTCATAGGTTCTTATGCCAATGCATTCAGATATTCCACCAGGAATTTTTTCTTTTTTTTTTTCAATCATCATCAGTGCCAGCCTAAAGTTTTAATAATTTTCTTTTGCTTGAAAAAAGATGCCTGTGTGTCATGGTTTAAACCAGCAGGTACCTGAGTGCCACATAGCCACTTGCACATTGGAAGATTAACTGGAGAGAGACATGAGGTAGGGAGAGAACTGGAAAAATAAAAAAGGTAAAACTCATAGGCTGAGATACAGACAATTTCATAGGACAGAGATGGAGGGGAAAACAACAACAACAACAATAAGAAGAATAATGAGAGTTTGAATGTACAAGTGATGTGCAGTGCAATTGCTCACCACCTGTAGACATCCCCAGCCAGTTAGCAAGCAGCAGCCTCCCAGCCAGCTTTTCCCCTAGTATATATGCTGAGGGCAATGCCATATGCTATGGGATATCCCTTAGGTGGTTGGGATCAGCTGTCCTGGCTGTATACCCTCCCAACAACTTGTACACCCCCAGATGGTGGGGTGGGGTGAGACACAGAAAAGACTGGCTCTGTGTAAGCACTGCTCAGCAACAATTTTAACAGTATGCTTTCAACATTATTCTAAATCCAAAACATAGCATTGTATCAGCTATGAGGAAGAAAATTAACTCTATTCCAGCTGAAATCAGGACATTGTGTCAGCTTAGCCAAGGGGGGATGTGATTATCAGGAATATCCTGTTCAAGCTAGCCTAAAGTGTAACTTTATACTGCCTACTCTGGAACATGCACAGACACAAAAAGCCTCTCAGAGGAGATGTCCTTTTGACTCAGTAATGAAATGCCACTTAAGCAGCCTGCAATCAGCACTAGGGAAAAAAGGCATCGTCAATGCAGAAAAACAGAGTCATGTTTCAAAGACTGACAGCATACCAAAATCTGTATACCACAAAGCAAAGGCCAAGTCTCGCTGAAGCTAACAGCAACCATTCTCTCAATTTCAGTGGGGGAGGAACATGGATGTTTATCTGTGCTTTCATATTCTCAGGGGAAGAAGAGCACAGAGGGGTGGAAAAGGTGACCAACAAATAAAGTACTATTTAGATGCTAGGAAACAATAGCAGCACCTTTTCAGAGTGTATTAAGGTAGGGCTCCTGGGACCTCTTTACAATTTTACCACTTATGTTGAGAAATAAGTCACTTTGTACATGGTTTTGAAAGTACTGTCTATTTTGTCAGCCAGCTGAGGATCGTGGCTCATGAAGTAGTTACACAAACCAACAGAACTATGCCTGTGTGAATATCTGCCTTAGGGATCATAATCCACTGAAGTGTCAGGAATTTAATGTTACATAAGATCAGGACCTTTTCACAACTGTTTTACAACAGCTATACAGTTGTACCTACTTTGACTCACAAAGGACTCAGAATGAAGCTTACTTTTTTCTTTCTTAGCATTCTATGGTTTTATTTATATAAAATAGTATTTGTTCATCAGAAAACTACCATACATCTGTACTTCGGATTATTATAGGGTCTGGAAGGCACAAGCACTCTAATGAAATTAATTTCATTAGTCATCCAGCCTTTTAGGTGCCAACAGAATTTCTTATGTGTGACAGTCTCAGAAATGAAGAATAAAGTAAGGGGGGAAATAAAATAAAATAAAGACCAATGCAAATGTCAGAAGTGAAGTACAATTAAAAATTTTTGTAAATCTAGAGCATCAAGATTGTTGGTTGATATTCAAGGATCACCTGCTACAAGCTCAGGAGTGTTGTGTCCCAACTAGAAAGAAGTGCAGCAGCAGGCCCAGGAGACCTCCTTGGATGGAGAAGGAGCCGTGGAGGAAACTTCGAGGGCAAAAAAGAGGCTTATAAAAGGTGGAAGCAAGGACAGGTGGCCTGGGAAGAATACAGGGATGTTGTCCGGAAAGCTAGGGAACAGGTTAGGAAAGCCAAGGCCCAGTCAGAACTAAACTTGGCTAGGGGTATTAAGGATAACAGGAAGGGATTCTATAGGCACGTAGCAAATCAAATACAGACTAGGGACAACGTGGGCCCTCTCTGGAAGCTATCAGGAGAACTGTCTACCCTGGATTTGGAGAAGGCTGAGGTTCTTAGTGACTTCTTTGCCTCTGTCTTCACTGACAAATGACCACACCACCTGAGTCTTGGAAGGCAGACAGAGAGACTGTGAGAATGAAGACCTTGGGCCCATCGTAGGAGAGGATCTGGTTCGAGACCATCTCAAGAAACTGAACGTGCACAAGTCCATGGGTCCTGATGAAATCCATCCACGTGTCCTGAAGGAGATGGCGAATGAAGTTGTGAAGCTGCTGGCCATCATATTTGAGAAATCGTGGCAGTCAGGTGAAGTTCCCGATGACTGGAAAAAGGGAAATATAGCCCCCATTTTCAAGAAGGGGAAAATGGATGACCCGGGGAATTACAGAGCAGTCAGTCTCACCTCTGTGCCTGGCAAAATCTTGGAGCAGAGTCTCCTGGAAGGCATGCTAAGGCAAATGAAAATCAACAAGGTCCTTGGTGACATCCAGCATGGCTTCACTAAGGGGAAATCCTGCCTGACCAATCTGGTGGCCTTCTATGATGGGGCTACAGAACTGATGGACAGGGGTAGAGCAGCTGACGTCATCTACCTGGACTTGTGCAAAGGGTTTGACACTGTCCCACATGACATCCTTGTCTCTAAATTGGAGAGACATCAATCTGATAGGTGGACCACTCAGTGGATAAAGAACTGGCTGGATGGCTGAGGGGATTTAAGGCACGGACTCCAATTGCTGGTCGAAGACCTTTTTACTTTAGATTACATGGTTTATATACGTTTTTTATCATATCCATGCGCCGAAAGCTACAATACAAGTGGTTAGTTGCTGCTGTCATACGTGCATAATCTAAAATTATAATTGATTAGTCTGCTTTTTTGACACCATCCTCAGTTCCTTCTCCTACTTCTTGTTTTCATCCCCTTTTGTTCTGCTTCTTTAGCTCCACTTTTCTTGCTTGAGGCTATCTCCCCACAGTGCTAAAATTACAGAGTCTGGATCAAAGTTAATTCCCCAAAGAATTAAAGTCACTCAGCATACTCTGACCAAGTTCAAACTCCTCTTCTCCTACATTTGGCCACACACAAAGAGTTGTGGTCAATGGCTCAATGTCCAGCTGGAGACCAGTAACGAGTAGTGTCCCTCAGGGATCGGTGCTGGGACCGGTCTTGTTCAGCATCTTTGTCAGTGACATGGACAGTGGGATTGAGTGCGCCCTCAGCAAGTTTGCCGATGACACCAAGCTGTGTGGTTCGGTTGACACAGTGGAGGGAAGGAATGCCATCCAGAGGGACCTTGACGCGCTTGTGAGGTGGGCTGATGCCAAACTTACGAAGTTTAACCATCCCAAGTGCAGGGTCCCACACCTGGGTTGGAGAAATCCCAGGCACAGCTACAGGTTGGGCAGAGAAGAGATTCAGAGCAGCCCTGCGGAGAAGGACTCGGGGGTGTTCGTCAATGAGAAAATGAACATGAGCCGGCTTCAGTCTGCTTTTGCAGCCCAGAAAGCCAACCGTATCCTGGGCTGCATCAAAAGGAGTGTGACCAGCAGGGTGAAGGAGGTGATCCTGCCCCTCTACTCTGCTCTTGTGAGACCTCACCTGGAGTACTGGGTACAGTTCTGGTGTCCACAACATAAAAAGGACATGGAACTGTTGGAATAAGTCCAGAGGAGGGCCACGAGGACGATCAGGGACTGGAGCACCTCCTGTATGAATACAGGCTGAGAAAGTTGGGGCTGTTCAGCCTGGGGAAGAGAAGGCTGTGTGAGACCTCATAGCAGCCTTCCAGTATCTGAAGGGGGCCTACAAGGATGCTGGGGAGGGACTCTTCATTAGGGACTGTAGTGATAGGTCAAGGGGTAACGGGTTACAACTTAAACAGGGGAAGTTTAGATTGGATATAAGGAAGAAGTTCTTCACTGTAAAGGTGATGAGGCACTGGAATGGGTTGCCCAGGGAAGTTGTTAATGTTCCATCCCTGGTGGTGTTCAAGGCCAGGTTGGACAGAGCCTTGGGTGAGACGGTTTAGTGTGAGGTATCCCTGCCCATGGCAGGGGGTTGGAACTAGATGATCTTAAGGTCCTTTCCAACCCTAAGTAGACTATGATTCTATGATTCGAAGATTCTGTAGGTCATGTAGTTCCAACAAAACCAGCAAGAAACACTGCTCACAGAAGAAATTAGTTGAGATGAAGAAGGGGCATAACAGGTATAGTCAAAGATACTCTAAGAGTGTTATATCCAAAGTGCATAAGGACTTATAGTCTCTTAAATATCCCCTTACACATTTGATTTTGATGGGGCACTATTAAACACTATGGCAGGTGAATACATCTGTTAATCTGGCCCTTGGGATGCCTGAGGAATTCCTGTGGAGAGAACTACAGATATGCTCAAACTCACAGAGAACAATTATGAGGTGTTAAATTGGGTGTTCAAGATTTCTGAAGTTGTCTGATATCATATAATAAAGTTGAAACAGAATTTAAATAACACTTTGGCAGAATACTGTCTTTCCTAATCATAGACTCTGGGGGAAGGTTCCCAGATGGATGATGAACAGAATTTCAATGATGGTAAAAAGCAGAGAAGACAGACTGCTCCATGGGTGGACAGTGATGTCTTTTACTTTATTCATTAGTAATGACAAAATAATTCACTCTTAGTTCATATCAAATTATTTAACTTACAGGAGAAAGAACCCCTAGCTCTCTGGACTAGAATTAAAGTATTTTCCTCCAAACAGTAAGATGTGCACACGAATACGTAATCTGCATGTACCTCTGCTCAATAACCGTACTTACATGTTATAGCATATAATATAGGCATTATCTGTACAATCATCACGAGCTGATCAATGGGTGCACAGTTCCTAAGGGTGAATCCAGGACCATATTATAAGCATATCAAACAAATAAGTACACAAGTTTCTTGTAACGTCAATTCATTGCATATTCTTTATCAGATACTTTACAGAAGAAAAAAAAAAAAGAATATTTTAGGGAGACTTCATGTTTTATCAGAAATATATTTTCTCTCTTTTCAGTCAAAAGCTAGAGTGCCATTTTCAGTCTAGCAGCTTAGGAATCAAAGGCAAAAAGAATGCATCATTTAAAAATCTATCTCATCACTACAAATGAAATTAATATTTTTCTGTAAGTGAAAATATAGAAAATCTAGAATCAAATGGCTTGATAACTCCCAAATATTGCATATTTCTATTTTTCAATGACCAGAATCGTTCTTGAATGGTTGCAAACCAAGTAGATATGAACAAGGCAGTATGGACCCCAGGCTCGTAACCACAACAGATTATAAAATCACAGAATCATAGAATAGTCTGGGTTGGAAGGGACCTTCAAAGGTCATCTAATTCCAACCACTCTTCAATGAGCAGGGACATCTTCAAGTAGATCAGGTTGCCCAGAACCACATCCAGCCCGGTCTTGAATATCTCCAGGGATGGTGCATCCAACACCTCTCTGGCCAACCTGTGCCAGTGTTTTACCATCCTCACTGAAAAGCTTTTTTATCTCACATCCAGCCTGAATCTCCCTCTTTTAGTTTAAAACCATCACCTCTCACCCTATTGCAATAGGCCCTGATTAAAAGTCTCTCCCCATTGTTCTTACAGGCCCCTTTTAAGAACCAAAATGCTGCAAAAAGTTCTTCCTGGAGCCTTCTCTGGTCTGAACAAGCCCAACTATCTCAGCCTTTCCTCGTAGGAGAGGTGCTCCACCCTCTGATCAATTTTGTGGCTCTTCTCTGGACCATCTCAAAATACTTATTTTTGCTGAAACAGTTCTAGCATTGAAGATACCTTTCCTTACATTGCTAGTCTGTACCACTGAGGCAAACTCTTGGATGCCTTAGATGGAATTTATATGTACTTAAAGGTCTACAAGCTAGACATGTTAAAGTGAATTAGAGACTGTGACTAAACTCCTGCTGCCTTCAACAGAGATCTCAGGTGGCATTCAGCTCTTCCTTCTAGATCTGTAATCATTGGGTATCAGGTGTAATTTGCGCAACTTGGATTTCTTTCGTGATTCATGACAGAAAGAAATAAAATGCTTCCTATAAGGGATTCACCTGACCTATTCCGACCTCTGTCTCAAGAATTCAACAACCTGCTGAAGTGATCTGTTTATGCCCATTGACAGGAAAGACAAATGACTACTTTTAACATAATGATCCGTCTTCAAGACTAATAGGTTATATAAAAGGTGATTGCTTTCTGTTATAACAATCAGTCCGTACTAAAGATCTCTACCAGTGCCTGCAGGGCTTCCCTCCAGTCTTTGGGACTTGTTCCCAAAACATCCACATATACAAACTGCTGTGGAATACTTAATTATCAATGTAGGCATCTGAAAACATTACATCTCAGTGATCCAAGATTTCTCTGAATCCTCAGAGAAAGAACAATGCCCTTACTGACACTCACAACCATTTAATGTTTGGAATCCAGAATTTCTCTGGACAACCTGCTCCAGTGTCTCACCACCCTCATAGTGAAGAATTTCTTCCTAATATCTAACCTAAATCTCCCCTTTTCAAAGCCATTTCCCCTTGTCCTATCCTGTCATGCCCTCGCAAAAAGTCCCTCTCCATCTTTCCCACAGGCCACCTTTAGGTACTGGAAGGCTACTAGAAGATCTCTGGGGAGCCTTCTCTTCTCCAGGCTGCACAACCCCAACACTCAGCCCATCTTCATAGGTCTTCATGGCCCTCCCTGGACTTGGTCAAAAAAGTCCACATCGTGCTTGAAATCATACCAGACTATGCAAAGGCCCAGGTGGTTAGGAGAACACACTTTTAGAGACTGCATATTACCAGTGCTTTATATTTCTTTGTTGATTTCAGACAAGAAAATAAAGTCCCCTACTGTTCATGAGTAAACATGTTACCATAAATTCCTTTTTTTTAAATAACATCAATGATAATCCTAGAGCACACTACCTGGAATCTGGCATTGCACTGAAGTGGAAATATAGTTTATTAAACTTGTCAGCAATAGCTATTTTTGGCTTCTCTGTAGAGAACATTTTAATGTAAAGTTAAATTACTAGTCACAGCCATAGAAAGAAACTCTTTTATTATTAGAATTTTTAAAGCCTTACTATAAATTGCTAGAGGTGAATTGTACACTAACACTATAAAAATAAAATGGAAAACCTCTGAAGTGCTGCAATCCAGAAAATATATGCACTGTTATCACAGATCACAAATAGAGCTACAGATAATTTTAAACACATGGTAAGCTTCTCCTTAAGTACTTACATTATAGGGAGCATAACTGTGCCCTAAATCTTATTGTAGCCACAAAATAATTTTGTTTTGAACATTTGTGTAGGAAAACCTACTGCTGCTCATACTGATATTTATTGAAGCTGGACTGGTTTACAATTTGCAACTCATTAATTCAGTATATAATTCCAAATAAACAAGGAGTTTCTTGTGTAGCTATTTAACTCAAGGGCAATACATTACTGTAAAATATCAGCTATCAAGAATTGTTGCATGAGAAGCAGAACTAATAAGGTCCATTGCATGTATCAGTTACTTTCTGGCATTTCTCTATCACCAGTGCGTCTTGCTGCTGTGTTCCATATCCACAGTCTCTATCTCTCTTCTTTACTCCCCCCACATCAGGTATTGATACATACTGATGAATTCTCCTCTGAGCTTTCCCTTCTGCAGGCAACAGTCCCAGCTGTCTCAGCCTTTCCACGTATGAGATGCTCCAGTCCCTTAAGCACCTTAGTGGGCTTTTGTTGGACTTGGTCCAGTATGTTCGTGTGTCTCGTGTACTCTGCATCCTAGTGCCAGAGTGCGGGAGCACTGAGTGATGCTGATGCCCACGTGGGCCAGCACACATCCATGAGGAGATGCCATAACCATAGTCCACTTTATGAGCGGTGTTAGACTGATCCCTTCTCCTGCCTTATTTCCCCAGACCAGCACCTGGGGTAAGGATCCCCCACACTGTGTCTCTGATGGTTGTAAGCAATTGATCGACTGTCTCGTAGTGCCTGCAATTATCTCTCCTGAGGTTTTTTTTTAAGCACAAATGGCAGATTTTTTTTGTATTGTTCTAAACATCAAAGGATCTGAACTTTCAAAGCTGCCTAATTCTAAGCAGAATCCAAATACTTATTTTCAGACACTGCTCACTCAAGACTTTGTTTGACTTGGATCACTGCCACATCATCTTAATTTCATCTCAAAGACAGTAAACTCTTCTTCAGCTCACTGGTGGCTCATCCTGACCTAAGGAACTCAAATTGTGATGATTAATGGATTACACAAATTTAGATTGAATTTTGTTAGGCATTTCTTAACACTATATGTCACTGGCTACTCTTAGATACTTTCACACTCTCAGAAGATATAGTAATTTGCCCCTCATCTCAAGCTGCAGATGTTGTGAGACTGACAAGTGCTTCTCCGTATATTCCCCCAAGACTCTGTAAATTTAAACTCAATCTCAAAGATAATTTTCAGTCTCCTACTTCATATATGTTGAGTTGAAGTTCACTATACATAATTATATTCAGCACCCTATCACAACAGGGGATAAATCTAGCCATACTCTTTTAACCACCACTTTATGCTCAGCATCTACAATACATTTTGTGGAATTTTACAGTTGCAACATCTAGAGATAGCAGCAGGAAACACTAGAAGCATCCAGTGACCCAAAATCTCCTGGAGAAAGGAAGTGCAGAAAGCACTTGCCTCCTTTTATCTCAGAGAAATACTTCCAAGATTTTGATGATTTGCGATTTTTGCCAATGTGCTATTTATGACATGTAGTCAATTGTATAAAATTATTGTGAAAAGTCTGGTTTTTTTTTATTTCAATCTATGGCTGGAGAATTTTGTCATTTTCTGAAAAGCTCTGTACCACTCACCAGATTAGGCACAGTGAAAAGTCATTAACCTTAATGACCACCCTACGTGTCTACACAGGAGTTGTGCTCTGGAGCCTAGTTAAAGGAAGCAAAAGGCAAAAAATGCAAACCTTCCATTTGGGGCAGCGAGATAAAGTGACAAAACAGGGAACTAAAAATGACTCAGAGGGAACAAAAAGTGCCATGAGGAGACTGCAGGCAAAAGAGGACCTGTGTTGCTTATTGTCTACCAGCCACAGCCATGGAAAGCTTCTGGCCTGGGGAAGCTCTGAGAAGTCTGCTCTGGGGCAGTCCAGAGGACACAGGAATAAACCCAGCCAGCAAAATGCAAGCAAGGCTTTGACTTCGTCCAGGCTCTTTTATCACATACCCTGCCACGTGAAAAACAGGTCTGAATGTCTACATATGAGCACCCATATAAAGCAAGTATGAAAGACTAAAGTGATGCATGTTGGATTGCAACCTGCTTTGCCCATGCGTCAAGTGTCAGCCTGAGAAGGAAGGCAAAAAAATCAGGCTCTACATTGCTCCTAAAGCACAGCCATAAGGGCAGTTTCTGGCTCTTCAGTTCAGCCTCAGATTCAAATAAGTCAACTTCATCCTTGTGTGAAAAGCAGAATATCCCACCCAATTACAAAATTTCTGCCCCAGCTAACAAGTGATCTGCAAGGCCAGAAACTAAAAGCAACACTGGACTTTGACAGTGCAAACATATTTGAAGAACGTCTTAGTGCTGCTCACTGCTTCACAAGGTTTCCTGCTGCTTTCATAGAGAATTTATTAAAACAGACGTAATTTCACATGGCAGACTCTAAAATAATTTCCAATCATTATATTTCCTTATGATTTAAACATTTTTATAAGGGAACATTATGCAGTTAAACTCAATACCATTTTAATTAATGTGTTTTCTATTTAATCTCCATCTCTGGTGAAATTATTAATGTTAAAGCAGTTATTAATTAAAAGCACACGTGAAACTGAAGAAAATGTGAAGCTTTACCTCAAATTTGTCTTTTCAAACCTAGAATTGGCATTTTTTTTGGTAAATATTAAACTCTCAGGATTGAGGTAAAGAATATGTGGATAAAGGAAGTAAAAGTAGAACAAACTAAGAGAGTGTCATTTAATGTGATATGACAGGAAAACCAAACCACCAGAACAAATGGGGGCTTAAAAAAAAAAAATTAGCTTCACACCATCAAAGCCAAAACACAGAGGCAAATAGTTTTCATACAGCCATCACTTTACATGTGACAAAAAACATGTTGTACGAAACAACATTCTTGCACTTAGGCTGAAATCCAGAAATGATACTTAGATGCCTGTAACCAACTGAAATTAATGGTCCATTTAAATCAAAGGGAGGAGGAATTTCAAATCTGATGCAATGCTGGGCTTAAAGCACTATTCATAAAAAGAGGAATCTCTCTTAAGCAATTCAGAGATCTAGCTAACGACATGCTGGCTGATGAGGAGTACATTTCCATGTGTCTTTTTTTTAATACTCTGTATAGGTAGTAGCACCCTGGGAGCCAGACACCTGAAAATCAGATATAATGATACTCCTTGTATCTTAAATTCCATATACTCAAGTGAAAACCACTGAGAATCCTAAATAATTTGTGCCTGTGTGCTTTGGTGGAAGTCACTGTTAGGTTCACAATATACAGTGAATATGGTCCTGTATTACACAACTTCTATGAATGGAAAGAACCACTACCAAAAACCTGCAGGATTATGGCAATCTTGATGATGAAAATGAATAAAAAAATAATTAGAAAGGAAATTATCAAATGTTCCACTTTCTTGACTGAATACCAAGTTAGTATCAACCCTTCTAGGCACAGACATAAGGAGCTCAGGAAAAAAACACAAAGAAAAAAGAAGAGACAAAGCATAAGACAGAGTTAAAACTGGAGCACTGCTTCTATACCCATGAGACTGCTTTTTCTTTAAAGTATTTCAATTATCCTGACAATAAGAGGAAGAACAGGTACAGTACTATATTATTTCCGTAAGTTACCTTCAGTCACTCCTGATCTGACAAATTTCTACATATATTTCACCTAATAAACTTGTTTTGTTTTTTCCCAACCCCCTTGATGAAGTGTAAAACACATCACAGTTGTTTCACTGGAGGCTTGCTATATGTGCCATCCTACAGAGCCTGTTGCTAAGACAGAACACGTGGTGAGGCTTCGTTATAGCAGCAACTACCAGCTCACAATGCATTAAAATCTTCAACTCATCAGTGTTAAATAGGGATTCTATAATCTGAACAAACAGAAATCCCCTGCTCTTTCTGGTAGTGTTGCAATATCAGCAATTAGTTGCTGAGTCCCAGGCAGTATCCCAGATGATGAGAAGAACATCTGCTTTGGCTTATTAATGGCCACTGGCTTTATATCATTATGTTTTTAATTTGGGCAGTGTATTTTTTTTAATTCCCCTCTGAAGACAATGGAACCTATGAAGATCATCAAGAATGTTTAGTCCTTATAATGAGTGCTCCTGAGGTTTTTTTTAACCTCATCAAACCCTACCAGACATTTTCCACAAGGAGTCTTCCCAAAGCTGTGGTTGTGCTCACAGAAGGCTGATTTTATTAAGATTCAGACAGTCAGCATTGTACATGTCACCCTGTAAAGAGTCCTGGGTCTATTTCCCAAAACAGACGATTCCCCAAAGAATAATAACCAGTGTCTGTATGGAAGCATTATGCCAAAAGACTCCATTATTAATGAGATAAAACTGATGTTGTGTAACAATCAATACACACAGTTAAAGAGATTTGTGCAGACTTATAAATGTTACAAATTCAATTATTTCAGCAAATGTAAATACAGAGATATAAATATGCTAAACAGCTCAAATTTCTTTGATGAAAACTAAAACTAATTTGTGTGCTATCATATACAGTCTTGTTGAATGCAATGCGAACTGTAGCAATCTTGACCAGGGTTTAAAGGCATCCAGTCACTGAAATGTTCATTAAGCATTATCTCAAGAGGCAGTTCTGTTTGCTAGAATGATCTTTTTTAATTAGTGAATTACAGAACCATATAAAATACCTTCAGCTGTCATTGCCTTCTGCTTACAGAACATCTTTATACTGTCTAAGAACAAAATTGCTCTGTAATTGTATCCTCCACTGCAAATAAGCCAAAGATGTACTTCACAAAATCTCTAGCAGTTCTTATGATGGGTCAAAATAATGATAAAGAAACAAGCATCTTACAGGTTATTATGATCAAGGTTTTTTTTGTGTCTTTTAGAATCTTTTAATGGTAGCTGTTTCATTAAGAAAAATGACAAGGCTGTTGATGTCATATGATCTCTGTGAAATTGAGGTGCCCTTTACCAAACAAAAATATCACCCACATAAGGCTATGACTAAAAATAAGGCAAAAAACCCCAACACCTGGAAGATGGAGAAACACTCATTCTGTTCTGAAACTGTGCAATTCCACTCAATCAAGCACTGAACATAGACTTGTCCTAATGCTCTTACATCAACAGAAATATATTCCAGCTAGATTTCTATAATGTCATGTTTGTGATTAAGTCTTCCTTTGACTTGATTAATCATAACGCAGTGTCAGAATGACTGTCTCTTAACACTCTTATTGTCAAGTGATGGAGAGAAGCTGGGGATATTTTACCGATAATTAACCATTCAGCCAATTAATTCTGCTCATTTAGAAAACGGTACAAAAGTGACAAAAATGAGTAGCTTCTAGAAGAATATTATTTCCATCTCCTGATCATGAAAGAGACTGATGTAGGCCTGTGTATATCTGAAAATTTTGCTATAACAAGAGACTGTAAATGGGCGTTATGTGGAAAGATCATCAAAGGGTGTGCAAGTTTTGGAGAACCAGTTAAGTATGTGTAAATTCTCATTCTGTCAGTCACTGAGTGTGCAGTAAACAAGGGAGCAAACAAAACTTTCAATACAGAATTTAGGATAAACAAGTCAGCATTTCTGAAATACTGTTAGCATGCAGATAAGCAACAGATATTTAGCTCAATAGGTTATCGGAATGCAAACACCCAGCCTGTAACTTACCTGCACTATTGACTGTACAAGGCTTGAGCAGAGCTGTGAAAACATCAATTCACATATGCCAGTTGCAGCAGGAAAACAAATACATGAACCAACCAACCAGCCAACACCAAAACTCAGGCAACAACTATTTTTTTCCATCATTATCAATATATGCATGCCTTAACTGACGAGAGAGTGAAGGAAAATCAGTCACACGAAACTGTTTTCTGTATTAGTTTAGAACAAATGCACAGTGACTCCAGGAGAAAAAATCCATATAAAAATAGTAGAGCTGGAGAATTCAAGTAAGAAGCTGATAAAAAGGTACATGATCCATAAAATGCCCTGGAAAACAGACAGTGTAGAGGGAAACAGATCTGCAGCCGTGTAAAGGAGGAAGCTGAAGGAGCGGGGGACCACACACACTTTTATTGTCTCTTTTTTTTACTTCCTGCAGCTGAGTGACACTTTACAGTGAGAAGTAAGCCTATGTATGCCCTACAAAGATGACAGTGCAGAGGTAATACCACCCTGAGCAAGTGGCCCTTTTCTTCATAACTTTGAACATTTCTCTGCCAAAGACACATTTCAAAGGAATTGTGTTTTGTTTCTCCTCTTAGAAATTCAGCCTCAAAAAATCATCAGACGGTTTGGGATGGAAGGGACCTTTAAGATCATCCAGTTCCAACCCTCCCTGCCACAGGCAGGGACACCTTCCATTAAGACCAAGTTGCTCAAAGCCCCATCCAACCTGGCCTAGAACACTGCCAGAGATGAGCATCTACAGCTCCTCTGGGCAACTCTTCAAGTGTCTCACCACCCTCACAGTAAAGAATCTCTTCCCAGTGCCTGACTTCCCACAGAAGCAGTCAGCAGAGGGATCAGGAGGAAAGGACCTCAGTTCAATTCAGCTGGGCAATACTAAGATCAGAAACATATGCACACGGGCAGCTCTTCCTTCTGATAATCATCTTTGCTTTCATATTTTAATGAGTAATGACTACCTGAAATTTTGAGGATGAAATGTAAATTATATTCTAATAAAAACCATGTCACAGGTCAACAGCTTCATGGACATGGGGGAAAAAATCATTAACTGCTTGACTACTAATGTTTGGTTTGAACTAAATGAGGGTCCAGTTTTGAACATTCAGTTAAAATGCTGCTGCATCTTCACCTTAGTCATTCTTGAATTAGTAGCTACATCTCTTTAGCACAAGCGTTCTAAGATAAACTTTTTTGTCGGTCTCAGGTACTGTACTGTTATACAGGGTGATGTAACGGAAACTGGTCTTCCATAGAAGACATAATTTCCAACTCTTTCTGGTCTTCTCATCTGTCACCAGCTGCTGAAAAAAAAAATCAGTGGGAAGCAGAGCTTAACAATGCAAGTTCTCATCCACTAGTGCCCATTCCCCTAATTTTCAGGCCTTTGGAAATAGCAAAGAAAAAATTAATGCTTCTGAATTAAAGGTTAATAAATATGAAGATATTTTGGATAAGCATGGTCTTACAAAAGTCACTCTGTCACTACAGAATTTGTAGCATTTTTCTCATTTGCCACATGCCCATTCATGATACTGCAAAGGTTTTTTTTTAAACTTGAATGTTGAGAAGACTGTAAGAACTTCAGCAAATGACAAATCACGGCAAAGGACTGCACTAGTGAGGTGAATTTCAAAATCATTTTCTTCCTCTCCTCCTGTATGGCAGCACCCATGGTATTCTGGCAGCTCTCAAATTACTAAGAGTTTAATAAATCTTGTTAGGAACAGCACGTCGAAACCATTTGATCACCTATACCGCTTAACTCATAGTTCCGTTTCCTACCTATGATATGGATTATTCCAAAAATATGTCCCGTAGACAGTTCTAAAACATTGCTTGAAAGATATTTCATTCTGCTATCCTTTCTGAAAGTCAATACTTTTTGAGATTGAACTGCATCAGGTTTAATCTCCTCCACGCAACACTCCTCCAGCCAGCTTTACACCCTCGGACCTCCATACATGCCAGTTGATACATCACTGCTCATGCAAAGCAATAATTTTTCATGCTATAGAAATATCACAAGGTTTGTATAGAGTCCTCAAATCATATCAGACACCACACTGAGACACACAGAATTTGAATCCTAAGGACAGAGGAGCATCAGATAAAGTCTAGAGACTAATAGTATGTCCTGCAGACAAGGCCTGTCTTCTGTGAATACAGCTACTACTAAGCACAGGAAATCCAAGCCAGTCCATGCTTGGCTTCTTCAGCAGTGACACTAGGGCCCAAGATAATTCTGCCTCTATTTTAACAGAGTTTGTTCAATGAGCAGCAACACAGGCCCAGTCAAAATCATGAGGAAAAGCTGATCAACTCAACCTCTCTTCATTTTTAAAGTTTTTTTCTTAGGAGCACTTTGCAAGTTATTTTTCTTTGAAGTAGCAGACCTATGACCTACAGCCCAGAGAGGTCTAGTATCAGTGGTTTACTCATGCAGCTTTCCTCTTCTGGGAGTTTCTTGATGTGGAGGTTAGATACATCTTTGCATGATTCAGAGGGGAAAAAAAGGAAAGGGCTTGCTGTTTTTCCTGCTTTTCCATAATTCTCATGATCAGTGAAACAAGCAATTTTATCAAGACAACTGTTACTTGATGACTCAAGAAGCATGACAGATAGTAAAGGATGTTTAAACACAGATATCTGCACAGAAAGAGTAATCTTGCCTGTTTTTCTTTTCATATCTATTTCTGCAAATACCTTTACAGTATCTTTCTAGTACAGATTTAGTTGCCATTTTCTCAAATAACCTACATTTACTATGCAAAATATATATGATTAAAAAAAAAAGTAGACTTCCAGGATAAAACTGGAATTTTCTTTCGTGCTACAGAAGGTCCTTCTAAGACAACCAAGAAGATTTAAGCAGCAGGCAAAGAGGCAATTGCCTTGGTCCCTACCAATTTAGCAGTGTATCCCATCCATAAATTCTATTTAAATTCAACCCAGACTTCGTGAAAAAAGGTAAATGGTAGTTTAGTTAAGATGTTTTAATGGAGCTCTACAGCTCTACTTTGAATGAGTGATTATTTTTGTTTTTATAGTAACAGGAATTGTATTTCTTATTTTATTACAGTAAGTCAAAAAGTTAGGAGACAGACGTTACTTCAATAGCTATTGTCCTATGTCTGGAAAGAATCAGCAGGCCATTAAGGTAATTACCACACTCATTTGGGATCCTTATAAGCTCTTAAATAGTCTGTCATTAAGATATATACAGCACATCTCTTTAATAAGATCTCTTGATTTGATGAAACCCTTATTAATACCATCCAAGGTCCCAGATGAACACCTCCATTTTATGTGAGTGTTCTGTTCAAGATTACTCTAGTGTCACTGACATTACTTTTTGTATAATTAGGCTTGCATGAGGATTCTCTTCTTGAATTTTCAAGACAGTTTAGCAATAGTGCGTATGTAACGATGTGGTGTACCTGCCTTTACAGAAGCAGCTGCTAGCATGAAAATAATGTATTTCTTTTTGATTTTGTTTTTCAATTGGTACAGATTCTGATTCATCTACAATTATACAATGAGGAGAAATTGTTTCCAGTGTTTTTATAGCAAAAGCATGCCACACTTTAAAAATCTATATCCCAAAGCAACTTATTTCCAGTAGCTATGTCCTTTTGTTCCTCATACTCTGCTGTTATACAATGACTGCAATGTGCTTTGTAATGGGAAGAAAAAAATGCACTAACACTCATTCACCAGACTGGAGTTCATATTAAGAACAGGTGGATGCTTCTGTTGTCTGGTGGGAGAAACAGAATCTGTCCATTGATTAAGCACTATATCCCAGATACAGCCCTATTAGTCCAAGTTAAAAGCGATTGCTTGATCTGAAGAGAAGAAGAAAAAGTGAAAGCTTGAATGGATAAACATATGCTACTTACAGATGTTAAAAAAAGAAGGACCCCTCTAACCCATTGTCACAGCTGTGATGTGTGGAAGTGGCAAACTGTCTGAAAGCTGTCAGAAAGACCTGAGAGAGGCAATGAATGCTGATATTTCCCGAAAATCAGGTTGCTGCTGCAGATACTGGATGCATGTCTTGGTAATTAAACAAGCACCAAAAATTTCCCAGTCCTCCTATCCACATAAATTCATCACCTTTAGAATTGCTATCATTTCAAGTCACATATCCAGCATTCCGCACATCCTAAAGAGGCTGTTAAGAATTGCATGCAGAGTAGTGTTGAAAACCTGGTCACTTATTTATATATTTTAACAAGACCAGGACTGTTCTAAATACCTCTTTATATTCACCTTGTGAAACAAACTGTTGTGGTACATAAATCTTAAAATGCCATTGAGAGGGAGAGAGAGAGAACTGAGGGAGAGAATGAGAATTTCTAATACCTCCACATTGTTTGATGACAAAATCTCCATGAAAGAATACTACAGGAAAAGTGCTCATTTTAGGATAGTTTTTATGGTCCAGGAAGTTTTTATAGTGACTGCGATTTAAAAATGAATTAAAAGTTATACTGTATTCGATGCAATTTTAGACACCATTAGTCCAGACAGTATTTGTGGAGTTCTGCATGGGAAGGACTTATTTTCTTACTGCCTGTCATTCAGAGGTACATTTGGGTGCACTGAAAATTATCGTTATCCTTTCCTCCCTTTTTTTAATTATAAACTGCAAAAACATTTGCCACCAAGAAAAAAATATGGACGTGTCCAACATTTTATCAATATACTTAAGATGAGACACTTTTCTCTCTGAGGTGTGTCCAATGTTCGCTCTGTTCATTCTGCATAACTTTTGAAGGGTTAAGACTCATGCAAAAACGAGTAGATAATTCAGAATGTGAAGGAGAAAGGCAATTGGCCAACCTGACACAATTAAAACCTGGGAGAACCGTGTAACTAGATCTCAGTCATCACATCTGTCCATCACTTTTGTCAAGCAAACACGCTTCGTGGGCCAAGTGGCAATATTCCCATTCCCTTCCAAGAGATCATCTAGGATCTGCTGAAAATGGATGTAATGAGGTTTGCTTTAATTGCAAAGCAGGACCAGTGGCAATCACAACAGTCCTGTTGAAACCATTACGAAGGATGGATTTAGGCAATTTCACTAGCCCTGAAACAAGCAAATTATGTTAGACATCATGATTTCTAAAAGAGTTCCTGGAGGATGACTGCCTTAGCTTGTTTCCCAGTTCTCTAGGGCCCTTGCAAAAGAAGTAAAACCCATTCAAATGCTTTATGTGGCAAACAATTAGGGTAGCTTATTGTATATGAATTGGTTCAACATTTCTACTGTTCAGTGCTATTTGTTCTCTTGAATTCTTTACTATTCCTAAGAATATTGACACAATTTAGAATTAAAAAAAAAAAAAAAAGAAGAAGAGACAAATGATCATGACTAGCAATATAAACAATCTTTTGTGATGGAACTTTTCTTCCAGTAATTCATCTGCAAAATCTTATACTAAATCAGGTTGGGATTATTCAGTTGTTTAAAAAAACCTCATGTGCTTTCACATTGCTGGGCTTAGTCCAAGCATTCGCTCTTTTCCTACTGCACTTCTGCATTCTCTTTTTACTTTCACCAGCCGCACCAAAATAGCAACAAATACCTTAAAAAAAATCGCATTTTTTTAGGCATGAATTGCTGTGTGGGTGCTTAGCTGCTGGCTCGGGTCAACCCACAACATGCATTAATATTAGACTAGGGATCCCATAAATGAAAATCATGGTCTTTAATGGAATCACAAAATTTTTTCAGGGATAGCTATTTTTTTTTCCAAACACATACACCCTATAAATTTTAGGACTCTAAAAGTAAAACAAATACAGTTGAAACTCCTGTATCTTGAGAATAGTAAAGAAAATTAGAGTTCAGGTTCTGTTTGACAAGCCATTCACACTTTGCAATACTGCACTTGTGAACCCACTTCTTTTTAATTAAAATGGGCATTTCAACATTAAATAAAAGCTCTACTGGGAAGAGTTCATGTAGTGCTGACAGAATACCTTTGAAAAGTATCAATTTACAGGTGAAAGGATAAATATGCGTTAGAACTACGGAAAGGTAGTCAGGTACAGAAAGAGGAGTGTTGCCAAAGCTATAGTGGGTTGCAATTATAGTAACCTTACAGCTCTATTCCCTTTAGTCCAACTCTGTGTGCTACAGTCAGTTTATTCCTACTGGAAAAATAAGTATGAGTTTCCAGTGCTATAAGGTGGTGTTATGTTAATAGGAAAAAAAAAATTACAGCACTTTATTTAATTTTGGACTTAACAGGGGCCAATTTTAACTTTGGCCCCTAGAAAGTATTCATAGATGGTCACAAAGTACCAGATGTTACCAGAACTTTGACTTTGTTTTGAACAGTTCGTCAATATACAGTTTTGATGTTGACAGTACTCCTGCTTGTTCCACCAATTAAAAAATATTTGTATACTAGCACTTCAAAATAGCATGCACAGTCATAGATATGATTTTGTTTGGGGAAAGTATGGGTTGGTATACTGGACACTTTCCTAAGTTAAGAAACACTCTTTGCTTTTAGAAAACCTAGAAGTGTTAAGCCTCTCTCCCCTCTCTTTGTTTCCAGTTTGAAGCTGATTAATGCATATTAACAAACATATACTGTATTCCGTGAAGCCATTAAACAGATGTTTGCAACTTAAGGAAGTATTCTTTAGACCCAACCTGACTGAGATACAGAGTCTATCCCAATGATTGTCTTTAAGAAATTAAATATTAGACACCTATTACAACTTTGTCGCTGAAAGCCCATGAGTGTTTTACAGCCAAAGTATAGGAGAAATTTGCCATCAAAAAGCTTTTCTTTCTTCAGTTTTTCCACACCGAGACTGTCCAATAACTTAGCTTGGACAATGCTCTAAATTTCTGTGACTATGAGAAGAAATACAAGCTATGTTCTGCCAGTGATTACAGAAGAGTGGTTTCATAACTCAGCTGTCCCTTCCAGAAATGTATTCAAAATGAATTTTATTTGTTTTACAGATATGAAGGGAGCAAGCTGTGGGGGGATGGATGGGAGGGGGGATAGGATCGGACATGGGACGGGACACGACAGTCACAGAACACCTGCAAGCAAAATGAATATGAAAAAACAAACCAACCCAGGAAGTGACCATTCTGGAAATTCGAGCTCAAGGGAGGTATGCAACACAAACAGAACTTGGAAGTGGGGTTTACAGCTTTCCGAATGAATGAAGACAAATGAGCCAGAAAGGCTCCATTCCAAGAAAATAAACCAGCCTAGTCTAACAAACCACTTACTTAGCTTTAAACATAAGGGTCAGTTTTGAGATGTTACTGGAAGGATACTTATGTTTACTGTTTAGGTCTGTGCTGGACCTAGGAAAGTGGTAGTATGTGAAGGATCCAACCCTTCTGAAGCTGCATTGAAGAGCAGTGCAGCCCCAAATAACAAATTCCTGTTGCAGATGTAAAAGCTTGAAAATCAGGAAATTTCGTAATTTAGGTTATACATAAAACTTTACATCTACTGCTGCCCCTGTGTACCTGTGATGTGACCACTTTTAATGCCATGCCCACACATTATTTTTCCCAAAGGGTGCCTGTTTCACCTAATATGCACAATGGTTAATGCTCAAGATGCTCTGTTAGGAAATGGTTTGAGTATTTTTGTGAAACTATAATTCAGTCTTTTACAAGCTTTTCAATCCACCACTCATGAGCCTGTGGAAGCCTGTAACCAATCATTTCATCTACAATACTACTTTATGTATTCCACAGCTGGAGAAAGTCTTTTGAAGGCAACATAAGGGCTCAGTGGTAAATGAAAGTCTGTAATTCAGGATCACTAGGCATGTGTTCTGACATGATACATTTCTTTCAGGTGGATGAGCAATAGGATGTCCGGATGAGGTCAGACTATATGCTATCACCCTGTCTCTGACCTTGGGACCCAACAGGGAAGTCTGTGAGGACAGGACAAGCTCGTAGTGACAGAAATACATTGTATTTGTAAATATTGCAATATTTTCACTATTTCCCTTGCCGAGGGGAGCAGCCCCAGAGAGGAGCCTCCAGCCCGGGAGCCAGGGCAAACCCCGCGGGCAGGAGCCTCAGTTCTGAGTGGCGAGAGCCCCCCAGGGGGCCCCGAGCCCCCGCCAGGCTTTGCCCAGGAGCCGCAGCCCCGCTGAGGCGAGCAGGGACCCACAGGGGGCGGAGCCAGGAGGGACGGCCCCGCCCTGGGCAACGCGGGAACAGCGCGTGGCGCGGCCGTCAGGGCGTGCCGCGGGGGTTGCCGCAGGAGCGCCAACGGGCAGCGGGCGTCAGGGCAGGACCCGGTCTGGGAACTCTGCTCTGGCTGCCCCGTCTCTGGCAGCGTCGGCACCCTATACATGTCTACAGGAGAGTAGATGAGGAGTGTGGGTCTACGTTGTCAGGGTCCAGAGGGTGTTCATAGGCCTCAGTGCCTGGGACCGGCCTCCCTTGGTACCTGCACTGAAGACAGCACCTCAGACCTACGACAGAGCTTGTCAGGCAGGACTGTATGCATGACATGTCATAGCTGTTCCGTTATATTCTGTTCTGTTCCATTCCACTGTCTTTTGTTATATTCTATTCCATTCCATTGCATTCCATTCCATTCAGTGCACTCACAATGAATTGTATGATGAGACCATTATTTACCTGAAGTGGGTTTTCAGCACCAAAAGCACTTTAAAAGATGCAAACCAGAAAGGTTGCAGATGGAAAAAGTATTTTATTTATAAATAAAGTAATTTTATCTTGTTTTAGCTTAGCTTAGTTTAGTTTAGTTGATTTTAGCCTAGTCTAGATTATATTTTGTTTTCCTAAATCTTTCAGAGCAGTGCTGTGGTGGTGCGAGAGCAGTGCAAGAACCCAGCCAGAACGGGCCGGGAAGACCTGACAAGGGGTGGTGCTCAATGCTACAGAGGACAGGCAACAATCCTGGGGCCACTCTGGGGCCACCCTGGGAGGCCAGAACTCTGCCTCCCCCCGGATGCGGGGCACGAGGGCCAGCTGCGCGGAGCACGAGCCGCTGCCTTTTGGCTACCATAACCCAAAGGAGCCCCGTGAAGGGGCTGTGCTCGGCTGCAGGGGAAGGCAAAAAACCCCGGGGACACTTGCTAGTCCACCTGGGGGGAAAAAAGCTCTTCCCCCCCCCAAGCTGCAGGACACGAGGGCCACCTTCGTGGAGCATGAGCACCAGGCGATAACCAATCCAGACTGGATCGAGGAGCCCTGGCAAGTGGTCATGCTCAGTGCTCAGAGGAAGGCAAAAAACCCCCGGGGACCAGTGCCAATCTGCCCCGGGGGGAAATTCCTTCCTGACCCCAGTGCTGGCAATCGGCTACTCCCTGAGCACCTGAGCAAGACCTACTCCTGGTCCACTGGCTGGTTATGGCTCTTGGGGAACACTGGCACTGCGTTTTCTGCCTCCACCTGGAGCCATCTCAGGGGCTTCCAACAACAGCAAAGTGACTCTGGCCTGATCAACCCTGGGGCAAGAATCCTTCCTGTGCCTTCCAGTGGGAGCTATAAAGCACTGGGGGAGGGCACTGGGCCATCTGTGGACCCTATTCCTTATGGCTGCTGCCACTGTCTCCCCAGAAGATGAGGACGGCGATCCCCCTGCAGACTGAAGCAGGATTTCCATCCATCCGATGAGCTGCGAGTGTGGCCCCTCCAGGAGCTGGAATTGCAGCAGAGAACCTCCCGCACCTTCGGGCAGTCTTCCCCCCTCTGCCCCTCCAAGTAATTCCATGGGTGTCTCAAGGAATTCCTCTCGGGTGCCTTCAGGCTTCCAGCTCTGTCCTGGTGGCAGCGCCGGGTACTCTGGCAGTGGGACCCGGGAGGATGCTGCCTTATACTGCCCCAGAGCATTGTGATGCTGTGTTGGTGGGTGGTGGCACTGTGACACGGGGATGACGGGGCTTCCGCAGCCCTGCCCACCGCAGCCCTGCTGCTGCTGCCCCTTTGCCCAGCATCCCTTGGAGAAAGGCCTTTGGGCTGCTGGCCCTGAGGCAGTGCCTGTGCCCAGGAGGCCCCGGCAATGTCCCTGCCCATGGCAGCCACCCACTGGGCACTGCTGCTGGGTGTCCCTGTAAATTAATCTGTGTGTTCACACTGTATCAATAAAGGCATTTATACCACGTACAGTCATTTGACTGTGGTAATCCCAGTGGTGAAAGAAAGGGGTTTTGGTTCCTCTGCATGAACTCTGCAGAAGCGTAGACAGCATACAGGATTTCCTCACCATTCTTTATCAATACACCAAGAGCCATTTGCTGCTATGCTGCTTATGGTGAGGTCTTCTTCTTGGAAGGAAGAATTTCAGAAGTTCTTCTGCATTTGTTAGGGTGTTTAGATATTTGCCTGTGTTCATTTTCATTCATGCGTCTAGTCTGGGGGTTTACCTCATGTATTACTACTTGAGTGCAACACTTCACTGCTGCTTAATTCCATGTTCTTGATCGCTCAATAAAGTGTTTGGATCCCAATTCAGTTTAAACCACGTGGACTAAGCAGCTTTTCCCTACAACACTCAGGAAAAACAAGTAACTGACTCAGTTATGTAGAACAGTTTTAAACTTAGTGTTTAAACTCAGTGTTTAAACTCAGCTAAGTATCACGTAAAGGTACTGCATAGAGGACAGAGATTTAGCAATTGGCAATAAATCCCCCCAGCACATTTGTTTAAGTCCCTGAAATGCAGAATGATGGCTGGTCTCTCTCCCATGAGCTTATTTCTTGAGTGGTCTGTTGTGGGGGGGAAAGGGGAAAGTCACTGAGTTTGTTACTGGAGATGCTGGTGTAGGCTGCAGAAGACAGCTCCAGCTGGGTTCCTATCTGAAATGAGGGAATCTTTGTGTCTGCCAGAACAAAGTGTTCTTTTAGGCAAAACACCTATGTTTTAACATACAGTAGTAGAAAATGCTTCTGCCTCTGCCCAGTTCCAACAGAAAGTGAGCATAATCACCTCTTGTAAGTTGGGGCTGTTCATCCTGGAGAAGAGAAGGCTGTGTGGAGACCTCACAGCAGCTTCCCAGTATCTGAAGGAGACCTAAAAGGATGCTGGAGAGGAACTCTTTATTAGGGACTATAGTGATGGGACAAGGGGTAATGGGTTCAAACATAAGCAGGGGAAGTTTAGGTTAGATATAAGGAAGAAGTTCTTTACTGTAAGGGTGGGGAGGCACTGGAATAGGTTGCCCATTCACAAGAAGCTGTGAATGCTCCACCCCGGCAGTATTCAAGGCCAGGTTGGACAGAGTCTTGGGTGACATAATTTAGTGCGAGATGTCCCTCCCCATGACAGGGGCGTTGGAACTAGACAAGCTTGCTGTCCTTTCTAACCCAAACTATTCTGTGATTCTATGATTTTTGCTGATAATCTTTCAGCCTGAAGTGATGTGTGATTCTGGGACTTCCTGATCTATAAGTGGTGGGCTTTTTTACCCAATAGCTATCAAATTTATTATATATAAGCGCATGTGTCAACATATGGTTAGAATCAGTAAACATGTAGAGAGCTCTAAAGGTTTTATTGCCAGTATGCCACTTGTGAGTTATACAGGTCATCCCAAACAAGTGGCGAAACTTTTACAGCAATATTCACTATTATATTTCAGTCATGCCACAGAGAGTATATCACAGCAACAACATTAAAGAAAAAAAGTTTAGCAAGCTTTTAAAATAAAAATAAAACGTTATTCCTCCACCTGCAAAGTGAGTTGTCTTGGATGCCAATAAATCCTAAAGATTTAGGGAACTCTCTGCCTTGGTTACCTGACACATATATTTAGTGCATGTATTTAGTGAAACTATAATGCTGTTCTCTTCTTTTAATGTTCACTACCTCATCTTTGTTGTACAGTTTAGTTTTTAAAATGTATAATTATTTATCCATCTTCTTAATAAGATAAAATTCTATTTGGATCCCTCACAAATGAAAATTACTTTTTCTGCCACACTGTTATATGTAGTTAGGCTTTAAATTTCACTACCTGCCTTGAGCTAAAATATATGTGAAAGGAGGTGCAAGGTCATCTACACAGGATATTAGCATTTATACAAAACAGGAACCAATTCTACCCATATCACACTGTGCTTCCAGTCCTATGGCATTAATAAACCCTGCTTAAACACTGTAGTTGTATCAAAACCTATTAAAATGCCAGGGATCACTTATTCAAACAGGGCTTTTATGGTTAATCAGGAAATTTAACATTGATTATACTGCCTCTGCTTTTAAATAAAGTAAATGAAATTTGCCCACTTAATAGTCATGGTCAATCCCTTTGGGACAGTGAGGGGAATTAACATATTTAATTACCCTGCGATGAATTTTCACTTGCTTAATATTTAGAACATACCGTATTACTGCAAGAGCTTTATGAACTTCACAAGAATCCTCATGTTCCAAGAGGAGGGGGACTGCTTTTATTTCACATTGCCTCAGGATGATGACTATTTTCTTCTACCCATTCAAAACCATTTGATACTTAAGCACGTCAAGTGGGAGTGTGTCTGAAAATACTTTGTCACTACTAGAGAATGAGGTGAAAGTTGAATTAAGGAACAGGCACACTCTTTTAAGAGCCCAGTTCCAGGTTTTCAATTTTATCTCCTCTCCCCAAATCCAGCCCCGTTTGGATTTTTAGTAAATCTGCAACTGTTGCAGTAGTGACTCTCTCTATGCACCTATGGAGGTGTACAGAAGCAAGACCAAGATCAGGACCAAGACCAAATTCACCTCCTCTCCACATTATGTGCTGTAGGAGTGTCTTCAGGGCTGCCTTTGGGATAACTGGGATACTCCTTGCGAAAGAGTTCACACGTTCCCTAAAAATCATACTCTGAGTATGTGTGTGATCCCAGAGCACTCAGCAGTTTGTTTTTGCAGTAATCTTCCATGATCAATGCTGGGCAGAAAAAATTGACCGCTGTCCTTCCTAGAAGGGCAGATATATCACCTTAGGAAGAAGCTGTGAATCCATAACACAGTCTGCACATCAGGAATGGGATTTCATCCAGGCCAGGAGTAAGCAGCTCAGCTACCTTGTAGATGTGGAGGCAGTTCACAGCACCAGAACCATGAGCTGTGCAAGTCTGCCAGTTCAGCCCATGGCCCTGCTACTTCTGGATCTCACGGCAGACCCTGCTTCTCCTGAAAGTTTTTTGTGTTGAGCCCTTGTTCAAGGCTTCTGGTCCTATTGTTCAATTTTCCCCCCTCCTGCGCTGATTCAAAATGAGGGAAAGTGTCTTTTCCCTTTTATAAACTTTTCTGTTATGTGAATACTTCATCTATACTCTCTATACAATTTCTTAAACAACGAAAAGCGATTGGAGTTTTTTGTTGGTGATTATTGCTGGATTATTAATTGCCTTTAAAAATGCATTCTAAAACTTGACACTTCAACCTTATTAGTTTACAACAAGACTACCATAGTTTCTAACAATACTATTTATCAAAGGTAAAGTGCTTATAAAGACCTTCTAATTATTAGGGTAATCAATCTTCAGCATAATTCCATTAGAGAGATATAAGCCCTTGAGAAAACTGCTGATGACTCTTATGAACTTGACCAATTCTGAAAAGTATAAGAAACCTATTTTCTCTCACTGTGAGTTACCTATATTCAAATTTGATACCTTCACTCTTTAGAAAGAAAGGCTTTTGGGTGGTTGTTGATGTGCCACTGGAGTGTTTTATTCATCATGTCAATGCTGATGTTCTTATTCATTTTTCTAACAATTTTATTCCACAAGCAGATAACTCAATGATGGGGAAAACAATTAATAAATCCATTAGGGGACACAATCTTTTCCCCAACGTGTTTATTGGCTAAATAGTTTAGAAAGACTATTCTCCCTCTACTTTGCCTCTTTGCGTAACCTGAGAGTCATCCTCCATGCTACTTATTTGGCTCCTGTTTTCAGTATGCAGACGAACTGTGTATTTCTTAGGTCATCCACACATTCTGTATAAGCCTTGATCTCACCTGCATTTTGAAATTTTTACATCTTGCCCTGTATATTCATTTTGGTTGTCTATATTGTTGGACTAGAAATGCTTTCCATTTCCAGGTGTGTGACTTTGTTACTAATACTGTGATGGGACGAAACCTTGGCTTGCAGCATTGTTCCCTCCTTGTCCTCAGAATGCTCAGGAGGCCATGGCTGTGGGACATAGGTGTATTCACCCTCCTCACAGCACAGACATAGGCTCAATCATTTAGTTCACCGCCTCTCTTCTTTTCCCATGTTCCAAACAAGGACACTGCTCACCATAAGATGCACAAAGAAAGCAAAGATGATCACTGTCACCAAACATGGATCCTGTTTTTGTGTGTGTTTCAAGCTGAAGGCAAAGGTGTGCTTTATGAACTTTTATGAACTTTTTATAACTTTTTATGAACTACTTTGCCTAGTTGACTGTCTCAGGCACATACTGCTGCTGAAGCCAACAGAAATATACAAAAGTAAAATGATGCCTCGCTAGGCTACTTGGTTGATGTATTATTGCTTGTCTGTGTCACAGAGACAGGGAAAGCTCATTTGGTAGCCTTTCCTATGTGAAAAGAAAGTAGCAGACCTTTTGCTCTTAGAAAATTCTGCCTGTGAGAAAGAGCAGAAGTAACCTGTCCTGCATACAAAAGATGGAAATAAGAGTTAATTCCAAACAAAGCAGTGAGTTCCTTTATCCCAGATGAACTGTGACCTTGAGAATCACAGCTACTCTTTTAAAGATTGTTCAGCATGGTGACAGGTTATTCAACACTAAGCTAAAATGCTTACTTTCATTTTTTGTTGTTTTTCTCACATTGTCCAAATCAGACTGTATTTCTCTCACTTTACACCAGCATTTAGAGTGTGTCCTTACCTATACCTGCTAGCATTTACCATATCATTTTACATTTTGCAATCTCATCAACTTCATACCTTTCTAAATCCCATCAGATTTTTTCCTCTTTCGTATATGCCTCCTAACATCCAGACTCAATCTAGTCCTCATAATTTATCCTAGAAATTAATGTTTGTTTACTTACCCCAAACTAACTACAGCATCTAGCGATCATTTGTACATTCTTCTCTGCGCTGTTAAGAAAAGAAATGTTCTGGATAAAGTTGAATTTAAAATGATACAAAGGCATATTACTCACCCTTTGCAGTTTTTACAATGAATTAAACAGGAAAATTATCTTTATTTGAATGGTTCCTTTAATAAGGTTTTATAAAATGAGTTTTCTGCTTGGAGAAGAAATAGAAAATTGAGAGAATGTATTTCCTAATTCTCCTCTGCAAGAACTTGTGTCTTATTTTTCAGTTGACTTAAAATGCAACAGGTTTTTATGCAAGAACATAGTCTTCAAAAGCAACATATAGAAATCTTTTTGATTTGCTTCCATCACAGAAATCTACTAATAAGAAACATGATCGATATTAGAAGAGGCTGCAGATAATGCGATTGCTTTTAAGGTTCCTCAAATGGAATTCAAGTTCTATTTTATTACAGACGTCTTTAGCCAGTTCAGCCCTAGGCATGTGGAAAAAGTTCAGTGTTTTTTTCATAGTACTTGAGAGGGTTTTCTGAAAAGGATAATAAAATTTTGGGATATGAAATGAGACTTGTTTATGTTTTTGTTTGGTTGGATGGTTTTTTGTTTTGAAAGTATAAGATAATTTCTGCTATAGAAATGGGCTTCTATTCCTGGTATCTATTTTTGTTTGAATTATATTTTGTTTAATTAGAAGACTACTTTTATCTTCTGGTTAATAGTAGTTTTTATTTGAATGAAGTTACTTTAAAGTAAATAACCTAAAGATGACAAATGCGTGTTAAAGACTCTACAAGAATTTTCATTGTGGAATAATCGTTAAGGCTTTGAGCCATTCTATAAATTTTGGAAGCTCATTATTCCTTCTACAGAATAGTATTTAGTTCTCGTTAAAGCTACCTAGTTAAAGCTGGTAACATTATAGTCCAGATTTCATTAAGTAGGATCTTGCAGTCTTGTGTACAAATATCTGCAAGATTTCTGCAGAGCCCTGGTACTTCCATACCTACTCAGTTCTTCAGGACTGCTTCAGAAAGATGTAATTAAGAAATCAGTTGTATCACATGAGAATTATTGGTAAGGTACAAATAAGTATCCCCTTTTTTCCCTCTTGCTCAGCTTCACTTATTTTGAAACCAAGAGTTATATACAGGAGTGAAAAATTCTGGACATACTACAAAATAAAAGATCAAGGGTTATGATATTTTATCCCTTTGGATGCTCTTTTTTTGTTTTATGATCTCGCACCAGTACCTGTGTTCTTTCCTACTGACAAAGTGATGTATTCTTTCCTTAGCATACAGAACTTTTCAGCTTTGTCATTCATGTAAGTAAGGTTTTCTTATAAGCCATTTTCTGCCAAGTTAATACACGAAAGCTTTAAAGGTAGAATACAAGAGCTTTTAAAAATGTTTCAGGGTACCTTCCTTCATACAGTCAAGAGTAACTGCAATCCATTTAAAGTCAAATGCTTCACATAAAAAAGAAGCATTTACAGCAGCAGGGTTGTTTTTAAAGCAATTTATTTTATATAATGGTTTTGGCCCAGCCCTTTAGTTTTCAGTAGCACTTAACTCATAGACAGAAATCCTAATTTTCTGCAAGCAAAGTGTGACAGTTTCTTATGTAACAGCCCTCAAAACTTGAATGGTGGTAAATATTCAGGCCTTGTTATTTGCTTTTGACTTGCTTGTAATAGCTTAGTGTTGTGATAATGCAATTAAATGCTGTGACTTACTACAAAGCAATAGAACATACAATTGCCATGTGGTTTAGGTTGACTGTGGAATATGGCCAGTGGTGGTAATGGATGCTATTAATCAGAGAACAATGTGAATGCAAAATCACAATGTGCAGGTAATAGGCAGCTGATAATTAGACCATCCATTTTCAGCCATCAGATCAAAGAAGTATTAGTATCATTCAGTCAGTTATGTTAAGTTTTGAGCTGCTCTGGCTTGATGGGTAAGCGAGATCTAGATGTTGCCTTTCTCACTGCAAGTAAACCATTTGAGCTTTGTTTAAACATGAGATACTGGAGTTTCCCTCAGGCCCTGGGGGTGCACTCAGGTCATGTCCCATCTCCATCTGGGATGAAGTTGAGACATTGCTCTCAGCCCAGCACCACTCACCGGGAGTGAGTGAACAAGCTGTCTGGCTAGGGCTTAAACCATGACAGTTCTTTTGCTTTCCCACAATACAGCAAGACCCATCAGTAAACAAGGCATACTGCTTTTCACTTTCTGACAGTTTATTATATGGTGGGGCCTCATCAGCACGCATCACCTCCTCCTCTGGTGACATTCCGAAATCTTTGCCTTCTGGCCAGTCCACGATGACTTCTAGAATGCCTGGACGACTGAGATTTCCTATTCGAGTTCGTTGTGTAATTAGTGCAGCCCATTTACTCCACGTAGCATCAGTTGCATGATGTGTAGAGGAGACCCTGCCTTTGAACATCCAGCCCAGCACAGGCAACCGGGGTGCCAGGAGGAGCTGTGCTTCAGTGCCAATCACTTCCGAAGCAGCTCGAACCCCTTCATAGGCTGCCAGTATCTCTTTCTCAATTGGGGTATAGCTGGCCTCAGATCCTTTATATCCCCGACTCCAAAAGCCGAGGGGTCGACCTCGAGTCCCCTGGAGCTTTCTGCCAGAGGCTCCAGGTAGGACCGTTCTCCCCAGCTGCAGTGTACAGCACATTTTTCACATCTGGCCCGGTCCAGACAGGTCCAAGGCTACTGCATGAGCTATCTCGCGTTTAATTTGCTCAAAGGCTTGTTGTTGCTCAGGGCCCCATTTAAAATCATTCTTCTTCCAGGTCAGATGATAGAGAGGGCTTACAATCGAACTGTAATTTGGGATGTGCATTCTCCAGAACCCCACAGCGCCCAAGAAAGCTTGCGTTTCTTTCTTATTAGTTGGTGGAGACATTGCTGTTATCTTGTTGATCACATCTGTGGGGATCTGTCTACTGTGTCATTTTAGTTTTCGATTGCCTTTTAGCTTGTATTTTAATAAAAGCAAATGACCTCATGCGGTGGTTAAAAACAGTTTAGTAACTAAGGTATAACACAAATCACTACTGCTAGGGAAGAGAATATGACATCTCACCACCAGCTGACCAGCTGACCGATAACTTGCCCCCCCAACCTGACCAAGCTCTGACTGATACTGGGCAGGCTCAGAGTGGGGCTGGGCTAGGGGTGCTGCATAGCCCCTGAGAGAGCATTGCCATGGCATGAGCTGCCCAGGGCTGAGGAGATGGCATTGGTGCCTGAGCCTTATACTTCTGTGGGACTGATGTGCCAGGCCATCTGATCCACACAGTCCAGTAAATCCGATTGTCCTCTACCTCCACCTGGCTGGAGGAAGGGCCCCTCTAATGGTCATCACAGCGTTGGACACTTAAGTTGTGGTAAAAGGGATTATTCTTCATTATCACAGGAGCTGGAGTAAAGTCAGCTCTTCCATTCCATCTGGGAAACTGCTCACCAGAGACTGAAGCCGTAGCTCTCATGGGACGATCAGTCTTGGCCCTTGCTCCCCTCTTCAATTCACTCACCCGTTCCTCCAAAGCTGAAGTAGGTTTTCCATCCCACTTTGTCATGTCTCCTCCATGATCCTGCAGGTAAAACCATAGGGTACCCCGTGGCGTATACCTCCTGTATCTCCTCTCTCGAACAATAGGACGCCTTTTGTTAATAGCTGAGACGTGTGTTGGTACACGTGAGGAGCTGGATAAATCAGATAGATCGTCCCTCAATTGTTTGAGGTCCTGGGACAGTTTTTCCACAGCTGAGATGATGGAAGGGGTGAGGTTGTCTTCGAACTCTCAGAGTTTATGAACCATTTCATCCACTGTTAGTGGTACTATGTCATTCCAGGTTACTGTTGCCAATGAATGGGCATATGATGATGGTGCATTCCGTGTAAGTTTTCGCCACATGGGTCGTGTACATTCAACTTCATCTGGATCTATGGGTATATCCCTGTTATTTGGCTTGATGTGATAGATCATCTCTATGATGGCTGATTCCCTCAGAGACTGGATGCCTTTGTCTATAGTAGTCCACTTGGCCGAACGACTCGTAACATCGTCCTTGTATGGAAACCTTTCTTTCACAGCTGCCAAGAGCCACCTCCAAAGACTGAGGGACTTTTTCTCTCTTGCAATTGTTTTGTCAATTCCCCCTTCTCTAGCAAGTGATCCCAGCTGCTTGGCTTCTGTACCTTCTAGTTCGTGACCATCGGCCCCATTGTCCCAGCATCGGAGTAACCAGGTGATGATGTGCTCCCCTGGTTGACATGTAAGATCTTTTCGCATATTCCGTAGCTAGGTTGAGGTCAAAGGTCGAGACGCTACCTCTTCTTCTTCTTCTTTGTCATGTGATGATGACTCCTGATCAGATGCTAGACCGGGTGGTGAATTCATTGTTTCTTCATCTTGCTTCACCCTTCTTGCCTCTTTTTTGCTTTTTCTCTTGTGTACAGGGGCAACCGATATTGGTACGAATTGGCCCTCTGGTTTGGCTGCAGTGATTATCACTGTTGCTGGGGGTGGTGCAGCTGCTGTACTTGGAGCTGGGGTAACCGTGCTGTCTGTTGCAGTCAAAGTTTGAGCAGCTGCTGTACTTGCCACTGGGGTAGCTGCGCTGTTCATTGCAGCCAGAGTTTGAGTAGCGACTGTACTTGTCGCTGGGGGTGGTGAAGCTGCTGTGCTTGGAGCTGGAGAAGCTGTGCTGACTGTTGCTTTGCCCTCAGATCCGCCAACATTCTTTTCCTTTCGAAGGTGCTGGATAGTGTTGAACAAGGCCCTGTAAGAGTAGGCCAAGCCCCAGCACATTGCCATGATTTGTCCATCTCTGGTATGGCCAGAATGACCACACACCTCATTTAAGTGTTTTACTAATTCTTCTGGATTTTGCAGTTGTTCGGTAGTGAAATTCCGAAGTACTGGAGGGGCCCACTGACCTAGATACTTGCCCATACTATCCCACACACCCTGCCACTCATGACTGTCCAGCCTCAGGGAAAATCTCTTGGTCCTCCTACATCATCATTTGATCCCAGACAAGACCCAAACCTGACTCTGCTTAACTCTTGAGATCAGCAGTGGGCAAAACACACTCTGTATGCGTGTGAGCATGGTGATTCCCATCACGATCAGCAAACAAGTCTCAACAGCATTAAAAGGCCATTCAAAAACTTCAAAACTCTCAAATGTAAATGGTCTGTGGGGAGGACTGGGAGGGTAAAAGGATGTCTCCTTCACAAGTTGAGCACCTGAGAAGGAGAAAAAAGATGTGTAATTGCTAAGCACTTCTGTTATATACCTCCCAAAGTATAAAGGGGGTGACCACACTGGGAACATAAGCCAGATCAGTTTCATGATCAATGATTCTATTGTATTACAAGTCATTACTATAAAGTACAATGAGACAAAAACCTTAGCCCAAGCCCCACACTTGAAAAACACTAATACAGCAAATACTGGATGGAAGTAAGATACTATATACTGAAACTGTGAGATCAAGAGGAACAACCTTGAGAGCCAATAAATCAGCATTGTGACGAGTGTCTATCAATCCAGTCAGATCTGTTCTTACCTCAACCCCTTGTGCCCCATGTTGGGTGACAAAAGAACTGTCGTGGTTTAAACATTAGCCAGACAGCTTGTTCACTCACTCCCAGTGAGTGGTGCTGGGCTGAGAGCAATCGAGGGTCTCTCCCCCCTCCCGGGGCTCTCCCCTTCCCCGCTCCGGGAGGAACAGGGAGGAGGATCGAAAGAGTGCAACTCCCACAGGTTGAAACAAGAACAGTCCAGCAACCAATGTACAACACAAATCACCACCGCTACCACCACCAACAACAACGATAAGAGAAAATAACAAGGGAAGAGAATACGATACCACTGGCCAAGAAACGAGTCCCACCCGGAAGCCCGTGTCCTTCCGGGTCACTCCCAGTTACCTCCTGGGCATGACGTGCTGTGGTATGGAATACCTCTTTGGCTAGCTTGGGTCAGGTGTCCTGTCTCTGCTTCCTCCCAGCTTCCCCTCCTCCCTGGCAGAGCATGAGACTCAGAAAGTCCTTGGCCAAACCAAAACATCATTGTTATCAGCCCTGTTCCCAAGCCGAAAGTCAAAACACTGCACTGCACCAGTTACCAAGAAGGAGAAGCATGACTGCTACTGCTGAACCCAGGACACCTATTAATTTCCTTTTAAATAAACATTTTACCTGTTTCCAAATGTAAAAGCTTGGGTTTTGTTCTTTTCCCCCAACAACATGTAAATTCAGCTGTATTTATTTGTTTCGTTAGTAAGCCATGTACCAGATGGGAAATGACAGATCTGCATATCTCTATATAATTCTGACATCTTTAAGTCTTTTTATAAAGTGACAAACTTATATTTATAAGGACCTCTAAAATGAAAATACACTCACTTTAGGCAAAATGTTTACAGTTTGCTTATCCACATAACAACCGTTTCACAGATCCCAAAATATTTATTTTCAATATTGAACTTCTTTTTATGGTTGATATACTCTCTTTCAAAGCTGTTCAGTTTATACAACCAGTAAATTACTTTTCTGTAATTGCTGTAATTACAGTCCTCCTCATGTGCTTACTCTTATCTCAGAACTGTGCTACTGTTGAGCATTCTGGTAACAGAAAACCTCATGTTTATTTAGGAGATAACATAGAATGCTATGTTAACTAAAATATCTATTTAGGAAGCTCTCTGTAGTTAACATAATGCGATATTACTGTGATTTAAAAGGCTGTGGCACCATACCAGCCATACAAAAAGCTTTAAAGCCAATGTATAGCTCAGTGAAACCTTGAAATGTTAAAAAGCTTCCTGTAAGTCAGGCTTAAACCATGTAAAGTGAAAATATACTAAAAGTAAGAGAAAAAGGAAGAAAACTCACCAATGTAATCTAGGTCATTCCTAGGACTTGTCAAATCCATGTTTCTGCTTAACCATCTTTGAAGAGACAGTTACTATAACAACTTGAGAGTGTGCATTGTGTGCTTTGGCAAGAAATTGTATTTTATCTTTCTTGGGCAAGTTTCATCAAAAGTGATACTTCCTCATGTGCACAACTATTCTCATTGTGTTCTAGTTCTCACTAACATCTATATAAAAAGCAACCTGGTTATTTAAAGCATAGCTATGAGGAAAAAACATTTCATTACCTGAAATAGTCATAATAAGGAGGATGGAGAGGACTTTGTCCTAAATGATAACGTTTTTTTTTGTGTGAATTTAACCACATAGTTTTCACCTTCAGTTTCTCTAGTAATGCCTTCTGTCAGTTTTACTATCACTGCTGATTACCCTAACCTGCTCTTGCAGTTCTAATTTCTTTATTAACAACCTCAAAAAAACAAGGAAAGAGGATTATCAACACAGTTCTGAGGTGGACTGAAGCAGTATTTCTCAGAGCTTTCAGCACTGTTGGCCTATATTCACAACTGCTTTTTTATTTTCTCATGGATATGATGAAAAACAACTATATTAAAAATAGAATTAATCTCAGAATCCAGATTAAACCAGACCTCTTGTAATACTCTGACATATTTACTGCAAGGTACTACCCAGTCTTTGTGTTTCATATTTCACCATTCATTCTGTCTAATACTATCTTTTTCTTTGTCATTTTTCATTTTGTTACCATTATTCATGCAGGAGCCTTCTTAAATGAAGCTTTTGCCATCTCTCTCAGCTTTCCTACATATCCCTGCTTATCAGCCCACTCAAAAGATTGGGTGGAGGGATTATTTCATGCTTGGATGATGATCCTGTTCACAAAAACATCCTGTCAGCATCAAAGTTGAGTGCAAATGGACCAGTGCAAATATGCAGCCATAGGAGGTCATTGGGACGGAGAAAAAATAAGTGACAGGACACCTTTTCTGCAATGGCGACCTCAGCCGCCTCATGTAAAATTATGATTTGCATTTCTACTTGAGATAGTCACTCCTTAAGTTACTGCTGCTCACCAGTCTGGCTGAGAATTTCAAACTATTTTCCCTCTTATGGTTCATCTTCTACCAGGTTAGTAGGCTGGAGAAAGCTTGGAAAGAGGAACAGAAGGGAAACAGAAGGAGCATATGGCTGGGAAAGGGTTTTCTGCTTTGATAGCTTCCAGATCTTAGACTGGCTCAGCCATCTCAGGATGCTTCACCTTATGCAGTAACACCTTGGGATATCACTGATAAATGCATCTAAAGATCTATTGATGAAGACGAAATTAGCTTTCCACCTCTTGTCTTGCATTATTTCCTTCCGCTGTAAAAATGTGGTATATGAGTTAACTCAGGTAGCTGAGGCAGCAGAAAGGATCTTTTGTGGCAGGGGTTAGCTTTCTGATGGTTCTGTCCCCAGTCAGCTCTCTGCAGGCTGAGGGCTCCAGTGCTGCTGGAAAAGACACAGCAGAAACACATGGTGAGGACAGAAATGTGACTGACCTGTTTGCGGCGGTTGCCCATAGTTTCATCTCTCTGTAACATCAAACTAATCTCTTAAATCACAACCTGACTGGTACGTCTGTTGATGTCACTGACCTAGAGAACTCTTTTGCTCTTCTCCCAGTGGTTCATTCTCAGGATGCTGCCTGTCCCTGCTCTGTGTTGGCAGTGCTGTTTGTCTGTGCAGAGGATCACAAAATCAGGGGATCGCTGATGATACAGGGGTACAAACCCACAGCTGGTTGCTCTGTGGGGACTGCCTTAACTGGCTTAACCAGGATGGATGCAAAATACGAATTAGTGGCCAGACAGTGATTTCCAAATGTGACTTGCTCAAATGCTGCCTTCATAGGACTAGAAATGTTTTCTGTCACACCTTCCCACTCCATGCCAAACCATATGCTTAGGAGAAGATGTGGGACTGGCCCCAGTCCCTCCCATGAGACAGTAATAACAGAACTGGCAGATCCTTGCTCCTTCGCACAGGAGGAGGTTTTCAGGTTCTCCTTGTCTCCTCTGAGGAAGAGGAGGGAGATGACTTGTTAGCTTTTGGGTATTGTGTTGACTCCTGAATATTAAAAGGTGAGTGGGCCTTTACCTTACTACACCTCAGCCTAAGTGAATCCCTGAGGAGGGTCTGGCTAGACCCTTTGTGACTGTAAGGGAAAAGGACTGAAAAGTACTGAATGAAAAATCTAGTGTTTGGTTGGTTGGTTGGTTAGCTTTTTGTTATAAACTAGGATACCCAATGCAAGTAAATTAGATCACAGAGCATCTCAAGGTGCTGTTTCACTGTTTGTTTCATTGGTCATATCACCTCCTTTGCCATGGTGCCAGAGCTCACTGGGTCACAGGGAGAGACAAATCAGTGAACAAACTCAGCTAAACACAGTCAGTAAAAAAAAAAAACAGAAAAGGAAAGAAGAAAATGTGGTTATCATAGAGATCAGCTTTCTGGCCTCTTGAGCTGGGATTGGAACACAGGAAAGTGCAAGCGTGTGTGCCTGGCATCATTCTTTTCTGAGGCAGCGTAGTCTTAGATCAATTTAGGTCAGCTAATAATGAAGACACACCTTCAGGTGACATTCAGAATTCTGCATGAAAAGCATGTAAACTGCACATCTACTCTCATGCCTGGGTGCTATCTGCATTGGTTAGCAGCTGCTCAGAGCCCATGAGAACTGTAGTGTTCTCTTCTTATGCTCTTATGCATCATTGCTACATATATTACACAGAAAATCTCTTCAGAGAAAAAAATAATTTCAGCTGTGTTAGGTTAGAGCTTCCTAAAGACACAACTGTCTGCATTTATGAGAAATTTCAGATAGTCATGATAACTTATCTGAATGTACATTGAAATCTAAAAATTATTACCTTAAAGACTGGGAATTGAGTAAGCCTTTTCAGACTGAAATTCAGTGATGTAGAGACAGAGTCTGAATTATTCTGGGAATTTTGAGATGCCTTACTAGCAGTTTATGAGTCCATAAGCCCTAAACTGTGATAATTAATCTCTTTTCAGGTCTATACCTGCAGGAATTGTACATATTGGAAATCAAACAGATTAAAAATGTTATTCAACATCTCTTCTTGCCTGTGCATTTCTTTCCTTAAAAAAAAGGCAATTAACCCATTCCTTCAGTCTCTGTAGCAAGAGGGAAGACGGTAGTCTATTTGGGAATATCCACAGTAGTTTCACAGGTGCTAATAGACGTGGCTGGGCTGTTTTACATGCTCAATACATGTTACAGTTGGGAACTGTAAACAACAAGACTCAGTTGGGAACTTGGGGAAATACAGACAGCAAGCCTAGGCTCTATTCTATGTTGCCGTTTTATATTGTAATTAGTATTTAAACCAGATATTAGTACCTAAACTAAATAAAACGCAGGTTGCACCTTACCTGCAGTGAAACCATGTGACACAGCATCTTCCCAATATCTGTTTCACTGCTCATTTAATAGTAACACTTTTATGGTATGACCTGAATTTCCAACCCATACAAACTCCTCTGCTCCAGCAAGCTAGTATGAGAATAGGCATGTGTGGATAAAAAAAAGCCCAAAAGGTGACACTGTCATTAGGCAGACAATCTTCCATTTAATGATGATAGATAAGCTCAATTTTTCAAATAGTGGGAAGGGATGTGTAAGTCATGAGGGTGCTTCTAGGTGCCCCAAGTGACACCAATTCACCCCACAATTTACTGCAATAATTAGAAAATATTTTGTGTTAATCCAGGTGCTCCATCTGGGATGCTGATGATCCACATGACTCCATGAATGCTGTGGAAGTTTTCTAGTGGAAGAAACCTGTTGTTCTGATGTCCTATGGTCAAGCAAAAAAACCCCAAACACCTGATTTCCCAAAGGTCTGGTTTTTGTATCTCTGTGCTTCTTTAACTCACTGAAAGGTGACGTACGTACATTTGCAGAATGTTGAATCTTTTTCTTTCAAATAGTAGTATTGTAAGTAGGCACTTTGGTTCGAATGGTGCCCATTCACATTCTTAGCACTTCTCTAAAGACTATGAAGGCATTTGCTCTGTTTGTCCTAAATAAACAAACTACAGCTGCTATACTTCAAGAAGCAGACTGCTGCCTCTGCTTGAAAACAGCTTTTTAATGTAAGAACATTTTAATATCCTTAAATTTTGTTTATTAAAAAGTCTTGTGACATAGTCCGGGGAACTCACTCAGCTCCCATACCTTTACATTTGATAAATATGAAAAATAAATAAAATGCATCCATGTATATAATACAATGCAATAGCACAACTCTACACCTTTTGTCTTACATTTTCAATACATTACCTAACTAAGAATCATAGAATCACAGAATAGTTAGGATTGGAAGGGACCTTAAGATCATCAAGTTCCAACTTCTCCAATTTTGTCCCAAATGAGGTCACCTCAGATAGTTTGGATATGGTGAGCTTGTTTTATATGCTTCATCAAAATGTCCATGAATCAAATAGAAATCAAACAGAAGGATTTTTTTCTATATTATCTGCATATGTTTAAATTAAAGGAATCTGATAGATAACCAAAGCTATGGAAAACTATGGAATTCAGTCTAAAATGAAGAAAATTCAATAGCTACATAGTTTCCACTGAAAATAGTGGGATTTCATAACTAACTCATTTGCCTTGAGTTCTAACTTTTCTGCAAGGAGTCTGTGGCAATATAATAGCTATTTATTCTATTAATTTCAATAGAATTTCAGTAAAAAGTAATGCAAAGTAGTGAGTGCACATCCAGTGACTACTTATTCAATACCATTTTCACTTTTTATTTTAAAGAGTATACTTCACAAGTACTGAAAAGTAATTTGGTCTACACAAAAAGCTGATTATTTTTTTTCATGTCTGTATTAGGGATCTCCAATGACTGGAATAATACTTTTATGCATAGTCAATCCTGAACTCTATTCTGAACTAGAGGGAAAAAATTCAGAAAATCTACTCCCCTCTCAAAAAATCCTCTCCTGAAACACAGTAAATCAGAGATCTGAGTGTCTTCCATCTCTCTTTTACAACAGCTTCGCAAGTATGTGTAGCATATACTGAAAGGCAGATTTTCCAAGAAAAAGATGTTATGGTAACATCTGCAAATAAACCAAGCTAGGATACTAAAACATCATGAGATATAGAAAAGTGACATTAGGCAGAACTATTTACTTTGCATAGTATTCCCAGATCTCTCAAACTTTGTGAAGGTTTATGGGCAAGCATTCAAAATTTGAACAAAAGGACTTCTGATAAAACAAGAATTTGTAACCAAGTTAAAAAGAGAGATTATTCAACTTCATAAATGCTTATTATTTTCACCCACAGCAAAAGCAATATTCTTCAGCTTAACCGTTTGTTTCAGAAGTCCACAGAGGTGAAGCTACAATAAAGCAGAATGCTCTTAGAAAAGTAAGTGAAGAATTGTGGTGAGTAGAAACACATCTACAGCACTGATTAAACTGTAGTATGATTCCTATGTGCAACATGCTTTGCATATTTATATGGAACACTAAAAGAGCTTAGAGATGAGCACAACTGGGAAAACCCTTACAAACAGCAACAACACTACATAGACTGTAATTAGCTGAAAAGGGCTGCATTCTTGTCACAGTGTACTATAAAGTCACAAATGAGAATTATTATTCAGTGTTGTGTACTTTGGAAAAAGCTATTTGTAACCTGTTGTTTCCTTCTGAGACTGTTGATTCTTCAAAAAGTGCAAGTCACGTTTATCTGATGGTTTCTTTCCCTGTAAGGAGTAGCTGTCTAGAGGTTGCGCCTTGTAGGAAAAAGGCAGATTGGATCAGAAGTATCTTCACGTAAACTCTACCTGGGCTTATGCTTGGATTTAGTATTGCCAGATTTCAAACGAATGTGAATACAACTTGAACCTTTTTACAAGACTAACCTTAGTCTACCCATCAGACTTCATGCAGCAGCTCTGCTTTTGACTTCATAACCTGTATAACTAAATATTCAAACTATGAAACTCCTTTTTGTACCAGGAGTGAAAGCACCCCAAATTTTAGAATCAAATTATCTTCCTGAACTGAATGGGGACCAGCGAACTTGAAGGTGCTTTCACAGAAAGAAAAATAAGTCCTTGCTTTCCTCATCTGTCAGGAACAAATAATTTTGGAATTATTTTTTAGAGATACATTCAATATCAGTGGAATTAGATCTCTGTGTATTGTTCATTGCCATATTTCCATTAGTACATGATCTGCATCAGCTAAAGTTCTGCTATTCTGTCCCTCCTGATTTCAACCTGAGTACTTTATTATACTTTTATTAAACTTTTATAAAAAAGCTTGATCACAACTGACATGAGAGAGGCTTCTTAAAAAGGAGGTAACATATAATTGACATAGTTTATCTTTTTTGTAATTTTAAAAATGTTAATTTATATATGCAGTCTTCAAAACATGCATCAGACAGAAAACTAGGTTCTATATGTATTTTTCTCGCAATGCATTTGAACAAACCAAATATAACATGCACTTACATGAATAAAAGACTGAAAGATACTGTAAGAATGTATTAATCTTGTAAGACAGTTACACCAAATATTATGAAAGGTCTCAAAACTGTCTAATAATTTAGAAATTATTTATTTGAGTGCATTTGAGCTAAATTTGAGCTCTCATTTGTGCTAAAATGAGAATGTCAGTCATTAATATCTGGAATAGAAGATTTCCCTATTACTAAAATGTGTTCTTAGCCATCAGCATAGCTTGGAGCAGGCATCTCTTATGCCTCCCACAAAAAGGTTTTCCTGACAGAAAATCTCCCAGGATAAAGCAAAAAGGAAACACAACCATTTAATTTTCTAATTGGTATGAAAAGCTCATGAAAGAGTAAGTGCAGTACAAAGATGAGAATCTGATTTAGAGCATGTTTCCAGCACAATAGATATCAGCAGTTTCAACTAACAAAACATTCATGGATTTATTTTTAGTTTGTCAGAAGAAATACATAACCCCCTTCTTTTCAGTGTGTAACTGAAACACAAATCAAAAACTGTCACTCTTATGTTCCTATAGTAGGGACAGTCTATATATCCTGTTTATCAGCTTCCTTTAACCAGTGTATTAAAATAAGAATGCTGAAGAATAACTAAATGCCAGTGGGTGTGATCCTGCATGTTTTGTTAGAATGAAATCTATTAGAAGTCATTCTGTATAATTTCTTTTATGAAATTCAAACTAGCAACTTGTGAGTACTCCATGTTTCATTGCTTTATGCTCAGGATAACTTCTTGCCTTTTTGGCACTGTCTATTTACTATGGTACATCATTCAGTTTAGTGATAGTTTTCATTTCATCCTACAGTTGAGCTAAGCATGATGCTGTTGTAACCTGCACACTGAAGGCAAAGACTGACCATCTCATTTCACAACATCACAATGGAACGCAAAGCTTGGTTGAAATATTGGATTCTCTTTGAGGTCAGCAACAAATATCCAAAATTGCATTCTTTATTTTTCAAGCTGTTATTTTTTTCCCTACATAGTTATTTGTATTTTAAGAGTTAACAAGACAAGACAGATAGAAAGCCTTTTTATTGCTGCTGCAGATGGAAGTGTGATATTATGAAGGTGAGTTCCCACTGACATGGAAAGTTCAGTGTGTGCTTCTGGTGGCTAAATGAAAAATATGTGTCATGGGAGTTTAAACTCCCATAGGTTAACTTGCAATATAAATGACATTAAGGGATGTTGAATGTTATATTACAGGGCAGGTGACAGAGTTACACAGAGAAATAAGAAATATAAAGAGCTGAATTTTTCATATTACCTTCATATTACCTTCTAAACACATTGGAATCTTCCAAATGCTTCAGAACACTTTTAGATTTCACAGTTGCCAAAATGCTGAATGAATTTTGTCCGTAGCAGCTCTGTCATAGCACTGTCGGCCAAACTGGTTCTCTTGACTATAGAAATGGTAAGACTTTCTGATATTGAGGTAGAGAGAAAGGAGGGAAAAAAACGCTGTGTTTTTCCCAATAATTCCTGCATATGAAAAAAAAAAATTACAAGATGACATGGAGGCTTCACATACTGCAAGAAGGGAATTTGTAGGACCTTTTCGAGAAAGAAAGGATTATTCACCCAGTCTTTTATTTTACTAAAATTCTGATCTAACGGTTTCAAGTTTTTGCTTCAAAAACTTGAAGTTTTTACTTAAATCTGGTACTGATATGAGTTACTGTGTAGGGATCTTCATCATAATCTCTTTGCCAAGTCATAAGAAATTTATAGCTCTGTCAACCACTTTTCACTCTTTTCTATCAGCTTAACCTTAAAAAGTCTTTCTGAAACGTGAACATTGAGTGTAATATATGCCCTTGTATATCCATGTGGCATCATTAGAAAAAAAAACCACTGTTTTGTTTACATTAAGGAACATATTTACTTAAAGGAAAATCCATACAAAATTATATACTTGAATAGGTTTTGCCATATTGATAAGAAGGTTTGGAGCTTTTGGCAACATGGTGTCATTTATGTGCCAGTCAAAAAAGACCTACATAAGCAGTTAAAAATTAAAGGAAATGTAGTGATTTAAGCTGAGACTATCTACACATTTGAATTCTTTTACTGAATTTTGGTTGAGTTTTTATTCTTCAAGAAACATCAAACTGACACTTGATCTGAAGTTTAAGGACTAAAAAAGCATAGGGAAATGATACTAAGAACCCCCTAAATATCTCATTAATGGAATTTGGCAGATACAACCCCAAATCTCCTTTTTTGCATACTGTTTATGTAGAGCATTAAGATTTATTTCTAAAAGGAAATTAAAGCTATATTTCAAGTAAAAAAAAAAAAGTGCAGTTTCCTTTTAAGGCCCAGGACAGGATTGTAAAAAACATAATGAACTACCTAAGAGATTATTATCATAAATAGATTACCCTTCATCAGGCAATGGCTCAAAATTACAATAAAGTGAATCAATGTCAGTTTTGCTTTGACATGATTGTGGTAAGGGATTTGCACCTATCACCTCGTATTGATAATGTGTAATAACCTCTGCAAAGCATTTACAGACATAACCATGTGTTTTGACAGTAGTAAAGTAGGGAGATATCCTGCTGTAGAATGAATTTTGTCTGAATTACATGTATCTCTCTATTACATTTACCTGGATAATGGAGAACATAATTTGACGTTTGTTTCTAATATGAAGTTTAGAGAATCTGGAATAGTTGGTAAATCAATCTATCAGAAAGAACAGATCATTTAAAATATTATGTAGCTTCAAATTCTATTTTCTGTGTATGAAAATTGATTCTTCTTTATGCATTTTCTAAAAGAGATGCAGGTTCCAAGACAAAATTTTAAAATTATAAAATGGTGTCACAGTGCAACAAAATACAGATATATGGTCTTAAATACAGCTGAATACAGAAAGAAACATAGAAAAAATAGACCCAGAGGCAAATGTTGAAATATAACTTTCAGTATTCCTCTGGGCAAAATTCAAATTATTGCATTATTATGTTTTCCCTTAAAAATAGGAGTGACTGCAAAACAAAATTCAGGTCATCTGAAGTTTATCAGTATTGACCAAGCTAAATGATCATGTAACTGAAGACATGTTTATAGAGATAATGCAATTTTTACCCTTCCTAGTGTAATACAGCATTGTGCCAATTAACTACAGCCAAAGTACCAAGTTCAAACCAATTAAATTGATATTTAACCCCTCCTGCTCACAATATTTGAAAGAAATTGCTTTATATCGTAGCCCACATTACTGGTTAACCAAGATTTTCTTAAAGAGGAATTTATTGTTATTTCTGCTTGTGAAAAAATAAAAAGTCACATGTTCTTCAGTTGGATTTGTACTCCTTGAAAAAGCAACTGCATTGAAGTAGCTCTTTCAGGTAACTTAACTGTAAGAGCATGGCCAAATTTTGCAGTTTGGGTGTGTGCTCTATTCACAGCCTTATTTCATATGCCAGGGAGACATGGTGTCCCAAACCCCCTAAACCAGAAGTGAAACCAGACCAGGTAAGAAGCACAGTATTTTGCATCTCATCCCCGGCCTGTGAAACGGAAATCAGCACAGTGAAGTGCCTGAGGGATGCCCCTATGGGTAAACAGGGATTCAGCCCTACATAAGCCTAATTAATTGAGAGCTACATTCCTCCACTGAAAACTCTTTTGAGATGTTAATATACACGGTAGCCTAGGACAGAAAAAGCAGTACTGTTTACTGCACTCCTGCAAGCAAGAACTCTCTTGAGGAAACGTAGCTATGGACTTAGAAGTACAAAATAATAATGCTTGTTTCATGCAGCATTCGAGCAATAAATAATTAACACATTCTCCTGTTTCTAGAGGTGTCTCATGTAACCATGCTGTGTTCATTCACAGCATTTTGAAGGGCAGTAGCAAAACAGCTTCCCCAGCACTTCCCGTCCCTTGAATGTAAACACAGACAAATTTGCTATTCTATGCAACTTCTAAGCTGCGCTCATGAGCCATTCATTTCACTTTGGTTTAAAATGATGTGAAGGAGTTGGATATGAGGAATGAATATGGAACTAAAAAGTCATCATTTAGGTCCAAGGGTTTCATTATAAAAATCTTTTAAACTTTTTTGACAATGCTGATCAGCTTTGTTATTTTCAAAAGATGCTGTACAATCTAAATGCTGCAGTCAACTTGGGGCTCTGTTATGCCTGGTGGAAACGCTGAGTGTGCAGCTGTCATACCACTTTCAAGTTTTGAGAAGCTTTTCCCTACAAATGCAGAAATCATACAGTTCAGGAGTATTGTGTATGGGTGGCAAAGGCAGAATTCTGGAACTGCTGACTTCAATCCTGTGTTTTTAGCTGTCACATGACATGATGATGGGTGATGTGCTTCACATGTGCTAATATCTTTCTACCCTTAACAAAAATGGCATAGTTAATCACCATACTTCATTTCCACAAGTCATGCCAAAGTTCAGGAGCCCAGGAAATTTGATGCTATCGTTCAACTAAGCATTTGCATTTCCAAGAATCCACAGCTCCTCTTCAGGAGCTTCAGGTTTCAAGAGTCACCTGGAGTGAAGCCCTTAGCATCCTTTCAGGATGCATCTTTCTCATAAAGAGTTGCCAACGGTGTCAGTGAACAGCAAGATCAGGCCAGATGAGTCCTAGCCAATAACTGGAGCAGAAGATTCCTATAGTCCCACAGAAGGGAACCTCCTTCTTCAGTGGCATATGCTAGAGCAAATATACAGGGCAACAGATGCTCTGAGCTGCTTGTAAGAAACTGCATTGCCCCAGGAGGAGTCACAGAGATTTAGCAGGGCAAGTAGAGTTTAAGCATCAGGCAAGTGCTGGTGCTATTTGCATGCTGCTGTCACTCCCACAACTTCAGAAAGCTTCTCTCAGGCTGAATTCATTACCATCTAAGGAATTACATGCTCAGGTTGTGTATCCTTTCTACTTCTGAGGGGAAAAAAAACAGTAGGGGAACAGCTAATACAGTTTCCTTCTTCTACACATTATTTACCTCACAGAATGGTGATGTTCCCTTTATTTCAGGGGTTCTCCTATATATTCTAAGGAAGCCATTAGGTCTTGGTGTCATACTTAAAATATAACCATTAAAAAGGACAAATTTAGGTGGTCTTTTGAAGCACTAAAAAGAAAATGTCTATCCTTATCCTGAGGGCTTTTGTAAGCATTAAATAAAACTGACTGCATATTTTCATCACTGTAAAGCTTCAATTAGGAATAAGTAGTTGAGGTTTTGATGGGGAGTTCTGCTTAAAACAATCAAGTGAGACTGAATGGTATGCTGTACCTCAAGAGGTCTCCTAAGGTGTCTGAGTCATACTGATGAGAATTAAAAAGAGGTATTCTTAAAGCACAATAATGAGAAAATTTATTTTCAGTGCAGAGCTGCTGTAATGTCATTACATGAAACAACTTCAAGACTGGAAGGAGAAGCTTTTGCTGAAAATTTCCAGATACGATTTTCTCCTGTGGCTGAAGTCTGGCACGGCAGTGGCAGAAGAGGTGGCTCTGGATCTCTGAGCCTGGATGCCAGCTTTGCTGGCCTTGAGCTCTACAGTGTAAACACACCACATGCTGATCTGCCTTGCTATATACTTCAGAGCTTGTCAAATATTGAAGACACTGCTAGCAAAGCCACTTGCTCTCCAGCCTGATCAGAAGGATGGCTGTGGATATGAACTAGTGGATAACGCAGTGGTCAGAATGAGATGCACCTGCTTTCATGGAAATCATCTTTTTGAGGGTGTTGATTCTGAAGCTGAAGGAGGGCACCAAGAGAAAGTGTGGTGCCCACTAAGGGGAGCTCATTCCTTGACTGACATTCCTGCTTGAGAAAAAGAGCGGTTAAAAGGAAATAAATGATCAATTGTAGAGAAAGCCAATGTTAAGGAAAGTCAAACAATCTCGAGATAGAAACAGGGACTGAAATACAGAGTAGCTAGAGAAAGACGACTAACAGTATTGCTAAAATTGAAAGTAATTCCCTAAGATAGATGGGGTTTGAATTTTTGTAAATGGGAATAATTTTATCTGTCTCTTCTGTGTTTTCATGACAGAACGAACAGTGGGATCCCTGATCTTTATTGCTGTTAATTGGTATAATTTTGACTATATCTGTCGGGCCATGAGACAGAGAAAATCCCTTTTTCCCCGTTGCACAGAATCAGTCAGCTCCTCCCCTGAGGCAACCTCCTTCCTCAGCAGTACAGTTCCTCTACTGTGCTTTTTATCTTTCACTTGCTAACTTTGTTTGAGGCTGGTGCAAAGGAGATTATGAGGCGTAATTAACAAGCAAAACAAGCTTTGCCAAAATACACATGTCCAAAGTCAGTGTGACTTGTTTACTTTTAAATACCTCTTACCTATTTTATATAGATACCTAGAAGAAGCATTTATTCATTATAGTTTTATAGCTATAATATATTTATTAAAGACTGTCTTCCTTTCTCAGGCAAAATTCTGAATTTTAGAGGATTTCTGCTAGAGTGAGATGTGGTTCATTTGGCTTTTATTGTGCAGTAATGAAGGCAACAAAATACAAAAAGTCTGTAATGAAATGTTACATGAAAAGGACACAGACCTTAAGGTGACACAAACAGGAAAAATATAATAAACCATGTGTCATGCTGCTGCAGCTGTTTCACCTCTTCCCAATTTTCACAGTCTATAAAATCTTGGAAAGCACCAGATGTTTAGGGGAAGCTGTCCCACTCTCCCTAGCTTTGAAAGTAGATGCAAGATTTATTAGTGCTATATAAATGTGTTTTCAGTCCCGACTTTAATATTTATAAACTAGGTGGAACATGTAACACATCCTGTTGTCAGAGACCCCATTTACTTTCCTCTGCTCCTCCGCACTTGTATATCTTGGGTGTTGCTGGACAATTGCAGGAACTACAGAACAATACCAGAGACAGTCCAAACAATAGTATTTGCTTAGTTACTGACAACACATCTGAGAATTTTCTCCTAATACTCACGTCTGCCAAAACATTCTTGCAATACACAGAGTATGAGTGAAGCAAAACTATCTTCTTGTGTATTAATATGCTCTAACATTTGGGATTCCTGCCTACGCTGAGACTGTTAGTGCACAAAATTAGTATTTTTTTTTTTTTTGATTTTTCCTAGTTCATGGTTCCCAGTATTGGAACAGAGATAAAAACTGCTCATGCATAACTTCCAATCTTTCATAGCTCAGCGGTGCTGTAAAGTGGTGCCGTCTGTATTAATTCAGTGAGTAGAAGTTTTGTTGTGTTTAATACGAAGGGAATTATGTGTGTTATTAGAAAGCCTCTGACAGCTGTCAGAGATAGAGACACCTTGCTACATTTCAGTCTTTTAGAAAGGAAGGACTAAGATCCCTCATTCTCAGCAAAACTGTCAGAGGCCTAAAAAATGGGATAAAACAGAATACCTTTTCCAAACACAGGAAAATCTCCATCTCTCCCTCTCTATTCCCTTCCCCATCAAGTTGTTAAGGAGATGTTGCATAGGTAGAAGAAAGAGGAAACATTTCTTGATGTGATTGTACTTTATACTGCCTTGTCATCACTGACCTGAAGGGATAATTGCCTTTAAACCTGCTTACCTTTAAGGAAGCACAAAATGTATTGCACAGCATTTAATGAATTACCACTCTGTTTTAACATAACTTACAAGCTTTCATGCAGTTTTTCTTTTCTGAGAACAGGAACAATAAAAATCTGAAGGACAGTGATGAAGACAAGGGCTTTGCATCAAAGACTCTGAAAGTCTCAATCTGTAAGCATTTCCATGCTTTCCAACACATACCTTACCCTGCCCAGCACTCTTACAGAATTTAAAGCACCAGAAAAGGTGCTTTCTCTTAAGACCTGAAATCCTACCTTTCAGCTTTTGATTTGAACTGCTGTTTGCCTTAATAAAACCTGCTGTTTATTTCAGTTAAAATGTTTGGGGTTTTCTTTGTTTTTCTAAAAGCCTACATTATTTTCTTCGATCAGAATTGATGACAATCCAGCTCTTGCTTACTCTTTAATGGTAAAGGGTAGTAACTTATTCAATGTCTTCAATAGATTGGTATTGCTTTCCCATCAGCTCCTACTTAGCTTTCTGAGGATGAACTGACTCTTCTTTTCACACCAGTAATCCCACAGTTACCCTTCCATACAGCACTTCTTGTGGTGTCAGCTCCTTTAACCAGCTGGAGGAACTGAGAAGACACATTTATTTACAATATTTGTTTATTATTGTTGTTTGCATTTTTGCCATGTGCTGTTTTTATAGAGCACTGGATGTTTTTCACTCTTCATGCTCTGATTCATTTTTCAGCCTGTTTTCCTATCCATCTTGCACCACTGGGTAAAGTGAAAATCCATGAATGAGTCAGAGTCAAATTTTTAAAGTCGCATTGGTCAGTGGGGTTTGAAATTAAGAAAGATGAGATTGCTTGTATTTTGCCTTTTCAAAAGTAGAAAATACATTCCTTTTCTTTAGTTGTCATAAAAAGTGTTCCATCCCATGTTTTCCAGGTGCTTTTACTTTCCTGAAATCCAGTCTAGACTGGATTGCTCATTAGTGCCTGGTGTAACTACTTGTTTCTCTTCTTTCTATGTTATCATTAGCCTTACCTAATTCTTCATCCTATTTTGTCCATCATCAAAAGCAACTTGAATCTCTTATTTCTTGTGAAATATTACTCTTCTGGGTGACTTTTTTTGTTTGTTTGTTTTTGTGGTTTTTTTTTTGTTGTTTTTCTTTGGTACAGGATATCTGAATGGCTGTTTAAAGGAAATTTCTTAGTTTGAGTAAAGAATTATGTGAATAAAACTGTAATAGCAGTCTTCCTTAAATACATACTGTGTGCTCAATCTTAACATTTTGATTGCATGTTTGGTACTTTCTATTCAACACAGTGAAAGGGAGACTAACATACTTCAGTCAAGAACAAGGAATTAATAATTTGTCATTTATGTAACTTTTGAAGATTTTTGCCTATATACTACCAGAATAAAGAACAGCAGCTGTTGTGATTTATGTTGACTGGATATATAGTGTTACTCTCTTAGCTTGCAAAAGCCTAGTTTTCAGTTGCAATACATACTATTTCTGCCACGTTAAGCTCATTATCAAATCCTCAATGAAAGCTTTCTCAGCATTTCACGTATCATGTAATAATTCAGCTCAGAAGCCGTAACACCACACCATTCCTTTTGAAATATGAAATATAAAATGTTACTGGCTCAGGAGGGGAAGAGTAATCTCCTACTGAAAGCCATAAGGTCAATTAGAAAGCAAGGTACATCTGCAGTTGCTTCATTGCGAATATCAACAGTGTCTTCTAACCTCACAAAACTCTGCAAATTTTTGCCATTATAAGCATTTCCTTTCACTAATATTTAAACTCTTCTTACCTATGAACAGATTCCACTCAGTATCCAAATCAGCCTGATTTGCTAGGCAGCCCTTCATTACATTGAGGCAATAGTTGTTGCAAGGTTTCACAGTGGGAAGTCCTCTGCAGTAAGGGCAGTACAACATCTTCATTAACGCCCGGATGCACCCTGGGGTGGGACTGACCTGCAGAATTTAAGGGGGGGGGGGAAAGAAAAAGAAAAAGGAGGAAATCAATTCCTGTTCTGTGAATTTTGGGATTGCTGAGATTATGCCTTTCAGGCAATAAGTGCAGAAGGGGCAATTTGTGGAAAGAACTCAACCCTTAATAACATTCTCCTATGAGACTAATTGATTCCTGTCAATTAATTTCATTTAGTACAGCCAGCAGCAATTTTCAGGAATGCAAAAATCAACAATGACCTACTGATGGCAGTATTTGTCTGCCCAGCCCTCCCCCACAAAGTCTACTGGAAAGAGAAGGAAAAACTTCCAGGGAATCAGCTGGACAGTATCTGACTGATCCTAAACACAGAGGATCCTGAGGAGACCCCATGCTCTTCCTACTCAAGCTAGAACTGTCAGTCACATTGTCACTGGATCAGATTCTCCACTTCATTAAAGCATAGTAAATCCAGACAATTGTGATGATTTCTATAAAATTATTCAGAACTGCACCATGACAGAGGGATATCATTCTGTTTTCAGGAAAAAACATCCTTCTGTGTTCTCAGACAATTTCATAAGGAGATCAGGCAGGGTGTTTTTTTGTATGCTTTCAACATCTCGAGTGACAAAAGCATTATCGACAGCAGTCTAATGCATTTCTATTTCCATATCAGCATGGTACAACATGGCTGCAAGTGGTGAACTTAAAGCAGCCACCAGCATCAATGGAAAGACACCCAATGAGTTTAGGATTTCCAGTCAGTCTGGGCATGGCTGACAGAAAGAAGTAGTGTGTAGATATTATTTTTTTAGTAATATGTGTTACTGTTTGCTCTGGAATGGTGTAGGTTTCCTTGAGAGGGAGCATGGAGGTTAGAGAAGGGTTTTTGCATAAGGCTTCTCCATTATTTTTTCCCTTTACTTCATCATTTTTAGTCATCAAAACGGTGGTCATCTATTCAGGAATGTATCTTCTGTGTTCAGTGGAGAGAAATAGGTCCTTTTTGGTTGTTTCTTTATTTATCCTACCTCTGGAAGGGTATGGTAAATCATCATCTGGAGGACATTCACTGAATCCTCCATACTTAAATTTAAAACACACAAATTAGTCACGTCTGACAATCATGTGAAGTTCCTTGAGTAAATATTATTTCCCTCATCCTCTCATTTCCATATTTAATTGTTTCATCTCAGACTTAAAATCCTATGTACTACTACAATATATGTTTTCAGGCCAGAAATTTTGCATTAAAAGCATACATTAGGTACTACTGCAATAACAACTTGTCATGGTGCAGTGGAGCGCAAGTTTCTTGTGCTGAGGTGACAATCTAGAGCAATGACAAAGGCCTACAGGTTCCTCAGAGATTTTGAAATTCCTGGACAGGAAAGTGCAAAGCAACAGCACTCCTTTCACTCATTCTGTTGGTTTATGAATAAATGCAACACTGATTTTTAGAGAAGTATGCAGAACATACTCTTCACACTGGACATTTTTACATGAAAATGACTCTGTTAAGAGTTATAGCAGATGCTTCTGAGTATTCTCAGAAGTGAATTTTGCCTTCATTTCCTAGGGAAATGCACTCTACTAGCACAACAATCTGATGGTGTGTGTAAAAGTATATTTATCCATCCTTTTCTGATAGCTTTGAATCTTTAGCCAATTTCAATCAAGTTTGACAGAGGACTTCAGGTCTCAGAACATGAAGTTCCTATGAGTTTTTTGAAAATAGACAGCTGGGAGAAGAAAAAGAGAGGATCTGTTACTGCCTTTATTGAGGAAAAGGCTGAAGCATGAGGTCAGTTCCTCACAGATATCAAAGAATCCATGTGGAGGAATGATGTTATGAATGAACCATGGGTTAAAAAAGCACCAGGGGGAACTTTCACCTTATTAAACAGCAGAAAATGCAAAAAGGAAAGCTGGACTTCATTTTCCACTGCTCAGAACTATTTTTTAGAGGCTTTTATCCAACTGTTTTAACTTTTTCTCTCCAAACTTAGAACAGGCCCATTTTTACAAAAAGTTTAGCAGCCATGTTAGCAGAATACATATACCCATGGAATCTTCAAAATTACTTTGAGATTGCTGCTTAAAGCCTGAGTAATTTCTCCCTGTGGGTATTGAGAGTTTTATCAACAAAGTTCCTTTTATGCTTAAAACTATGCTTCTTCCCCGGCCCAAAAGTCATGTCAATGTAAAGTTGTCAGCACCTAGTTGACCCCTGAGTTCAGCTGGAATCCACATGTTCTCCCATACAGAACTTAATTCCCAAAACCACTTTGTACTTGTACTAACAGCACATATACCTATAGGATCTTGAACTTGCACAAAATTTTCCTGACAATTTCATTCTTTAAAAGCATAGCAAGAGGAGAGAAGACAGCCTCTGTCTTTGTATTTATATTTATCAAATATCATAAATATTTACATGAGCCTTATTTTATCACAAGGGTAGTCAGAGAGGTAAGTAGCTATCATGTCTTGGAAGTCTGAAAGCTAGAAGTTAAATACTGTGTTACAGCAGTTAAGTGCCTTTGTGAACCTAGCCTTCACTGAGCAGCCATGTTTTAGTTCTCAGCCTCAGCTGATGGTCAGGTCTTTTTCCACCCTCAACAACAGCTGAAGTTGCAAAATGCAAAAAATAATGAAATTTCTCTCTAACATGCTGAAATCTTTATTAAAAAAAAATCCCAAATATAAAAATACTTAGAGTGTATTTCAGAAAGCTATGAACACATGAAATCTGGAGATTATCACAGACAACTGATTTTCAACCACCTGTAATTGTCTTGCTATTTCTTGCTATTGGCAAATTCTGTGAAATGTATTTTCAAAGCCCATTTCTATCTTAAAAAAAGAAAAAAATAATTAGAGTCTCTCATGGCTAATACTACTTTTTTGCAGACCAGTCAAAAGGCAGATATTCATTTCATTCAGAAGTGTTCAAGACCTGCATTTGCTGAGGAAAGCTGATGCTCAGCTCGGGAGTTTAAATATTTTTTCTGCAACTGATATTTATGGATGGGTACAGCTTTTTTTTGCGTGTGTGTGTTTAAAATCCAGTGCAATTGGCTCTGTGCTAATCACAGCAGAGACATTTCCATGAACTTCAACATTTAGAAATAAGTAGCCCTCATGTAAAATCATGTATTATAAATCAATCAGATCACACTGAATGATATAACGGGGGAAACTGCTATAAAGGAGTCATTAATTATATCATGCTGCCTCCCTGACTGACTAGGACATCTTCATTCTAGTATAAGCATATGAGGAAGACAGTCCATTAGAAAAGTGCATTTCTGAGCTTTGATTGAACCTAGTAGCTGCAGGACATGTTGTATCACTGCATTTTGTAACATTTTCTGACAACTTCAGCTTTATCTGAATGTATGTTTTTGCATACATACAAAAAAAACCCAAAGCAAGATTCTTAAGGGCTTTATTACTCAACGCTTGTTTTCCCCTTCAGAAATTCTAGGGGGAGTATTATTTCATTTAGAAAACAGATTTTGCATGGTGAATGTGCAAATATAAATAATTGAGGAGAGAACTTCTTTGGTAAAAGCCATGAAATTGTACTCTCCTGTAACACTGCATTTGCAAATGCTTTGTTATGTAATTGACCTTTTTTTTATAATCAAAAGCCTTGGCTTTGTCAGGTACACAAAAATAAATCTTCTTTCTGGTACATGCAATCAGACAAACTGATTAAACAGCCGGTCATCTTTAGAAGGATCAAATACACTGACATGCGGTATCTCCACTTTAATTTATAGATTTCCTACCAACGTAGCTGGTATATGTTGTCTGATAATACAGTAGCAGTTTTCTTTCAAAGAAGGTACCTAAACTCACAGCATAAAGCCGTACTTAGGTGCAGATACCGCCATTTCTTGGCATATAATAAAATCTTGGCATGTAATAAAATCTATCAAATATGAGCAAAATTAATCCAAATGAGTGCCATCCCAGAGACAACAGCTGGGGGGACACAACTTCTTCTTGCATTACCTGTGCTCCCAAAGGAACTGATCCCGTTTGGAATCACAGACCATGAAGACCCTGGGGGGGAAACTGGCGGTAAGAACCTGTTGATTACTAGCCAACTGAACCAGGAAGTAGATACTCTTAAAATGCTCTACTCTAGAATAACCCATAGTCTGGGAAGCAGAAGATGATTGAATTTTATTTCTTACAAACTTGATGAATGCATTAACAACCAGCTGCTGGATAAAAAGTAAAAACTTCTACTTCCTTCCCATTTGGTGTTCAAGATGAATTATCAAATACTTTCCTTTAGACAAGAAGGTGAGTTTTATTCCTGCAATCCCATGTAAATGGTGCACAACTGGAGAAAGTGTTTATGTCCAAAATCGCCACAGTATAATTCCAGTATTTCTATCCAAAATTATATTTAAAATCAAATGGGACATAAGGAATAGAAGTTCATGCTTGTAATTTCAGAAGAAAGGGAAGAAAAACCTTTAATTAAGAATTGCTGATTATTGCATTAAGCCTGCTAGAACTGAGGATACTTTTCCTAAGCACAAAAAAAGGGTTTCTAATCACCCTTTGCAACAGTAAAGTAACTTAGATCAGATTGAGATGTATCATGAAGTAAACTTTATAAGGTACACAGGATTACAGCAAACCTTTGGCTCACCCATCCTAAGAGCTAGAGGCACTTTTTTCTTTCATTTTTAATTCACTTTAGTACAAAGACTAAAATTTAGCCCAATCATTTGCTGTTTTTGTTATATATATTTGAAACTATCTTCTCAAAATGTTACAATTGCTCCCTATTTTTTATTTTTTTTTTTAATACCAGGAAAAGCAGGTAAAGCCTAGCTGGCAATGATGCTTTTCTTCCTTTTGCTCTTTCTTTTCTTCAAACAAGATTTGCTCACAGTTGGATCCAAATGATTTGTTTTATTCCTTGTCCATATTTTAGCTATTTTCATGAGCACTGTGCTAGTGCTGATTTTATTTAATAATGTAGATATCAAGCAAGTTCCTTTCATCAAATTTCAGCTGAAAATATCTCTGTAACTACATAGAAATATTCACAAGATATTTGAATGCTTTATTGAAGTACTTCTCATTGTTTCAGTCTGGCTTTTAGATGCTAAGATCTCAATTCACTGCTTTAATAGCACAACCTGATATAAAACCAGAAATACTGCATCAGTCATACTCAGTTGGGAATTTATATTGTAGATCAATTTGAGAATACTTGCTTATATCAACCAAATGTCCAGTCTAATACTAACCTCCTAAAGATATAAATAGTTATCTTTTTAACAATTCATAGCATTCCAGATGACTGAATAGTAGGAGACCTGGTTTGAGTACTACAGCTTCATGCTTGCATCTTTGACTTTGTGCTTGAATAATACAAAAATAAAAGTAAATAGCTACAGACAGTTAAACAGATGTACAATTCCCTCAATTCTGGGATAGTATATCTCTAGAATGTGATGAGATAAAACAAGGTAAATATTTTCACATCCAATAACATATATTTTTTTTAGAAAATAAAGAATTTATAGTTCAATATGGTAATCAAGCTATTAGAAAAAAATTTAGGGCAATATAATTGAACCCTTGAAAATTTTATACTGTAAGAAAGAAATTACACATTTACTGTTTGATACAAACTGTGCAGCATTAAGCAGTTACCACACTGCAACTGAGAGGAGCCACCTTATTTTTTTCTAAAAGAAGAGGAACTTTTAGCCATTGTCCTTGTCCAACTGAGATGTCCTTTTTCATTGTCAAAAATGTTGACATCATGAGAAATATGGCAAATTGATTTAATTTCAATACTTTATTAAAATTTGAGGCATTTTTCATACTTTATTATTTGGTCTTCTTAGTATGTCTATAGTTGTGTTCCTGTATATATATGTAGTTCTGGAAGGCTGACAAATATTGCTCTTCCATTTTACAAATGAAAAAAAACAAACAACGTATCACAAGCAATTTTTAAAGGTATATATATGGATAAAACCCTAAAGGATATGTTCCAGAATTTTTCAGTGCTGCTCATAAGTGCCATTTTAATCTGTGATTTACCTCAGTTATGTAATTCTGAAATTTACCTCTGAAATTTACCTGAAATTCTGTGATTTACCTCAGTCATGTAATTCTGAAACTGGCTACAGGAAAATAAGGACTGGAAGTCTCTAAGTGATTACATCAGGAGGTTGTGTATCAAATGATAAATTATTCTTGGAGAAATGAACTGTGGAATTTCGTAACTTCCCCACAGAAGTCAAGGGCAAAATCACACAAGGACAAAATGGGTATGACTGAACCTCTATTTACAGAGGAAAATAATAGCTTCTCCTATTTTTAGGAAACTGGGAAAATTACTTATCAGATTATCTGAATGCAGAAAATCCAAATTTAGAAAACCACTTTGAATGCTGCAGTCACAGGGATATTTTTTCTAAAGCTGTTTTTTTTAATCTCTTGAATCACTTCTGTGAGATGTTTTAAAGCATTTTTTTTTACTATTTAAGTTTTTACAAAATAAAATGTTGAATGCTCAGATGTCAACATCAAAATGTTCTTCTTACATCCCTTAAATTTTACCTGTCAGAGGCATAATCAAATTTCAAACAAAGTAGCTGGAAGCATGCTGCTTGATTATAAACATGATCAAACTGAGAATTTCTTAGACTGAAAATAGTGCAAGCTGACAAAATACTACAGTATATGAGGGTTTACATGCTGTGAGATATTACTGAGCTGAAAAATGTGTCCTGCAAATTTTCTGGAAAAATATTTACCTTTCACATCTCTTGTTAGAGTAAGCCCACATGTAATAGAATTTGACGTATGGATTTTGCCTGTTGTTTCCCCAGCATTTCAAGGGCAAAGATAAGGTGAAAAAAACTTTCAAATGATTTCTTTCTTTCACTCCCAGGAGATGAGAAATTTTCTGTTGCACAGAAATAAGGAAGGAATCTAATAGATTGTTAGGCTTTTCAAATCCCACCAGCTCTTCTGGCACATAAACTTTAAGACACTCTCTTAATAAAAAGTACTTCCTCTGCTTTCTTCCTGGAGAAAACAACGCACTGCATCTCACTTAAAAGGGAGTGTGCTGATTTCTTCCAGCCTCATGTAGAAATGTCTATGGCCTCCAACAGATCCTGAGGATCTATTCCTCTTTGACTCACGAGGACTTCTGCTTTAATTATTTACCTTCAGAGCTCTTTTATAACAGCATACATGAATTTCCAAATGGAGGGGTCAGTCTGGCTCTTGAGGCCAGGTGATGTCTTCCTATCAAATTTGCACAGGTCAGTATTTGATTCCTAGAAGCTATTTGCTGCTTCTGGTGGTTTTCATCTTCTGTGAGTATGAAGAATTTATGTTACACCTTTAGCATGCAAATACTACCGTCAAGGTTGTGGGTAACTTTCAAAACCTGTGTCCTCTTTTGTTAAAACTGTTTCTGTTCTACATGGTATGGCTGTGAGATGTGAACGTTGGTGTGTATAGTATAGCTGTTAGTTTAATGGCTTGAAAGGTACTGTTACTTGGTAATCTAGAACCCCTTTATTAACCCATAAAAGGGCTGGGCTGGTAAAACATTAGGTATTTTTTAAATTCTTCTCTTAGGATTTCTCAATTATTTTTACAACTGTTTCTAAGTTAATTATCTCTGAATCAAGAAATATTACTGGATTTTCAAGATGTAATTTCAATCACATCTCTTTCAGCTTCCAGACCCAATGAAGACTTCTGTTTCATTGTCACTCTTGGCATTAACTTCTGTCTCTGCCCAGCCTCAAGCTTTCTGCAATAGTTTGTGTTAATCCTAGAAAATGGGCTCACTCAAAACAGCGGTCAATTGCAACCAAAGCAGACTGACTCCCTGTCTGCCACAGGGAGGGACCTCTATCAGGGCAGATTGCTTTGAGCGCAACCGGTTCAGTCTCAGTGATCTCCTTAAGAGCAAATTAAGTATTGACTTGCACTAAGAACTGGCCCCATTTTTCATTTCAGGTGTGAAAAGCCCAGTCTTATGGATAATCTCCTTATTTGAGTGTGACCATCAAATTCATGTCAGAAACCTAGACCCAATCAGACACTGGCAGCTATGCACAGAGTGAGCCAGCTGTGCACTTGGGGCATTTCAGTGTCTGACGAAGTTTGCGCCAGGTTTTCTGTCATGACCTTGCAGCTTTTTGAAATCTGCTGTCATCAAGGGTTAGCCTGCTAATACAGCCACTGCATTTTCTTCAGAGGGAAGCATCTCATCGGTAGCTTCCAGGCATTGTAACTGCACATTAGCGTGCAGAAGAGCTCTAGCTCTCATGAGGGCACCCAAAGGTAAGTAAGCTCTGTGAAGAGAGCAATAATTTATTTCAGTTAGCCTGTTCTCCAGGACAGATGCAAAAAGACATTGCAGGAAGGAGCTTTTCAGTCACTGGAGATTAAGCCCTCCCGTAATGTTTCCTGAAAAGGGACAGACTTACACTGTACTGTCTTCAGTGAGCACTTCAGTTTTGTATGTGGGATAATAGAGATAACAATGTGAATTTTAATTTAGAGTTTGTAGGCAGAAGCTGTACGGCTCAATTTCACATAAATGCTTAGATGAAAAATAAAAGCATGTAGCAAAACCAGAATTTATATTTCCACAATCAGAAAGTTCTTGTAGTCAGGTTTCTGCTCTTCATCTTTTAAAAAATATTTTACTAGCTGAAAGCTTATAGCAGAAGAATTATTACACATCTAGAAAAGCTTGTTTGACAGGAAATCTCATTTAGAAGAGTAAATCTTTTCTATAAAATTAAAGTTGAATGTCATGTCAGTTTCGTAGATTTTTCTATTATGATTATCTTCATTTACTTTTCACAGAGTTAGTGTATTACATCACAGTGGGAAAACAGACTCTGGTACCTATCAGTGTAAGAAGAAATGCACTTACAGGAGACAATAATGAAGACTCATAAGTAGTTGCAGTAACACATTTTATACAAATGGACTTTCCATAAGTTTGTTGCTCCTTGCTGAATAGCAGTCATTAACAGCAAGACATGGCTGGCTTCATGGAGAGTTCTAGGAAGGCTTGATTCATTTATTAATAAGAAATCCTGAACCTGAATTAACCAACCAATTTAAATAAGACTATCTGTTGTCTAATAATATGCGACTGTAATCTGAATAGTGGTTTTGTAATAAGTATATTATGGGATGAAGGACAAGCAGATCTCAGCTTTGTCTTACTGGCTTCCAAGAAAAAAAAAAAATAGCTAATTTGCCACTGTGGAACATGGAATGTTTTAGCTTATCCTGCGTACAAGTAGGCCCCAAGTCTGTATTTTCTTTACCATGTAATAATGTCTAAACCAAAAAGAAAATGGGTTACAAATGGGTTTCAAATACACCTTTTGGAACACACTTATGGTCACTCATTAGTGGCAATAAATCTATTTTGTTCTAGCTTGATTCTGCTTGGTGTTACTTCATTCTCTGACTGATGTGAAGATGAAATGGCAGGCACTAGTTTATCAGCTATGTCCATGTTACTTGGTTTTGCTTTGTTTAGTTGCCCTTTCTGGACTAATACAAGAAGTTAATGTCAGCTAAGTACTGAGAGTGCTGGAAAATGGTCCTTTTAGTTTGGCAACGGAGGAAGCACATGTAATGCTGACTTGTCAGCTCAAATTCTCGTAGCAGCTTTCCCAGTTTTTTTTATATGGATTTTAAATAATACGGTAGGTTAAGCTTTATTACTTACTATCATGCTTTTATTAATGCTCTAAAACTGAATTTTATAGAAGCATTGTCCAGTTAAGTAACAAAGATAAACCTTTTCTTTGGTCACACAAAATCAGGCATTAATCCACATGGAGATAAAGCAGAAATAAGCATAGATCTGTATGTCAGTGGCTTTGCTAAAAACACATTTCGAAGAAGAATGTTATGTATTTTGTACCAGTTTTTTATTGAGCTATTCCCTCCTCCTACATCTGAATCTCTTTGAATACAGGAAAACAAACCAAATGAACAGCAAGGAATAGAGAACTACTGATTAGAATATTGTATTTAAAAAGTAAGTTATGCTGGATGAAGCATAGCCTTTCAGAAACTTGTTCATATGCCCTTAGGAGTCTGTGTCATTTGGAGCATTCAGTAGACCCTAGCCAGCTGAGTTCCTGTATGCTTAGTTTTGTAAGTTTAATTTTGGAAAATTAAATGAATAATGAGTGTTGGGAAACTCCAGAAAACAAACCAGACTGGAATTTTATGGTTAGTATGACAGTGGTTTGTGTGTAATAGTGTGGGTGTTAGATGTCAACACAGCAGTGCACCCTGAAGTGGTCATGACTACCAGTACTGGAGTATCAGCAAGTTCTTGAGTCTCTTAGGAAGTGCTGTTCCTGCATTTATTTATACTGGTATTTATATTTCCAAACTGCCTGAAACAGTAGCACAAGGTAGTACAGGATAAAACCACTATGAAAAAAATCCATTAAGGAAGCCTAAATATAAAAGACACTGAATTTCCTTTCACTCCTCATAACTGAGTTCTTTGCTATGGATGTTGTGATGTGAAAAATTGCATCAATTCATTTGTGTGCTTCTGTGTTTCACAACACACAGATACAGGAACAGCAGCAAATGATATCGAGCTCTTTGATCTTCCTTACTCTCTGCTCTGGTGGCAACTGTCTTTTACAGTATGAATGCTGAGCTTCAGGGACCAATACTGACTCTGAACACTGAGGCACCCTTTAGGCAAACGGGTGACTATCCCATTTCCTAGTCAGAGGCAGAAAGCAGTCCAGTGTCTTGATGAAAGTAACCTGGTCAGGTCTGGCGCAGGATTAAGGCAGGGTATAACATGTAGGACAGGGCCCTCCATGGATGTTAGACTGAGAAGGTGAGGCCACACTCAGTTTCTAAGCCTTTAGGAAAGCAAAGAATCTGAAACTGATTCTTTTAATAAAAAGATCCATTTACTGTATCGACTTTTCCAGAGAGGGAGGCTAATGAGTTTTCTGTACAACTTAATGAAGTATCACCAGAGAAGAAATTACATAATATGAAATTTGTAGATAGCATTGAAAGAGCACTTTTTGTATTTCCAGAAGAGTAAAGATTCGTTGCAGCTTCTCATTTCTTAACAAACCCTGATATGAAAATGCAGTCTGTCCATAAATCCCAATCTATCAGTCTGGACAGGGAGCTGCTTTATGTTTGTATTCATACAGTTTTAAAGCTATAAAATAGTATCCACAAAATTTTCTGAGGCAATTCATTTTTTTTAGTGGATCTCTGAAGAGATGGAAGGAGCAGGAAGCCTTTTGTATTTGCAGGAACACGAGATCTCTGACAGCAAATACAATCCAGGCAAATTTAAAATGTACTGCAGGGGCTGTCTGCTGAATGCAAAGATCAGAAGGTTCTTTCTCATGGAAAATAAAACCAAAAAAGACATCAACAATAAGCCAAAAACTTGCAAATAATATTGCAACGTTTTAGGCGTAATTGTTTTGTTTTCTTTGTATCTTTGTATGTTGTTTTTTCTAACGCATTTTTTGGAGTTATGACTTCAGTTCAAAATGCAGTGCTTACTTTCAAGGAATACGCAAGGCTTAAAGTAAAAGTAAAGTGATTTTCAGCCAAGGCTCAGGTAAGTTAAACATGTAACCGTTTTCATTATGCTTTGGAAGACATCTTTGCATGAGGATTGTCACACCTATTAACGCCTTTTAAAATTGAAGATCATGTCTTGTATACGTGAATTATGCTGAATATTATTAATTGCAGAAAGCAGCCATTGAAGCCTTGGAGAGGGGAAGAAAAAGAAAAATAACCCTAACTTCTATTTTAAAATGAAGGTTATAGTCAAAGTTAATTCAGGGTGTCACAAAAGTGTGACTGTGACACGATTTAGTGACAATGTAAGGGCAAATTAATGCAAGATCAGTGGCCTGACTATTGATTCTTACCATGGGATCCTGCTGAAACGAAGTCATTATTTAACTACACTTTTACTTAGACTATAAATGGTTCCCAGAATAGACTGCACTTGAGCTTGATGTCTGCAGCTCCATCTTCACTTTTCTTTTGTGTTCATAAGTGAGTAGGGAATGAAAATATGTACTGAAGAAAATTTTAATGTATTATACCTCACATGCTGTCATATTCCCATAAAAAAGCAAGCAAGCAAATGTTTTCACTTTTCCATTCAGAATATTCTGTGATATAATTCTAAGTACAGGAAGCACGTCTTGAATTCTCTGAGGGTTTTCAGATCAAAATTTCTCTACATTTCATGCAAACAAATCAATGTTCAAATGGTTTTCCTGCTCTTCTTGAGTGGTTTAATTTATTTTTTTTTTACCATCTCTCGAAATAGACTCTAAACTGACTGTTCATACTAAATGCAAGTAATTTAATTGGGACCTACAAGAAGTTAATAAGTAATTGGGACTTAAGATACAACAGCAACGGGTTTGCTATAGAAACATTTTTTTAAATTTAAGCATCTATGAAGTGACACCAACATAAACTGAACAATCAAAATTGCATTGCTGACTATTAGATCCTTGATTCTCCTAATTCTGAAACAGATCTATTTGGCAAATTTGTGACTAATAAAAAGTTATCATTAATTCAGGGTTAAATCTCTTGTGTACCAAGATTTAATCTATTTTGTCAAATTACACAGATTTTAAGACTCAACAATTAAGAAGCTGCAACTGGTTGTCATTATAATGTTATTATATGAAAAGTAACATGTAAAAATAAGCAGAATTCACATTTTAAATGCAGGATTATGTTTAGTGTTTTAGAACATGGAAGCATCTAATTCTGGGCTTGTATTATACATAGTACAGTGTTGCTCAGAACAAAGATCTTAGACAATAATTACATTGTGGGAAAAAATAACTCAGTTTCACAAAAAAGTTGATTAGAGATTTAGAGTCTAATTAATCAATAAAAGGGAGTAAAATCTAATTTATTTTTTTTAATAAGAATAATACATAAAATCCATCTGCAGAGTTTAATCTGATCTTCACTGTATCCCACCATATTAATGAAAGCTTCATCTCCAAAGGCTCTTTTTTCTCTGGTATACTGTATTTTTACATTATTACAAAAAAATCAAACCAAAACTATATCATTCACAGAATATGAAAGATAAAAGATATAATGCATGAAACACAGCCTTCTGCAAGTACTCCCAGTGACATAGCGAGGTGTTATTTAGTCCAACGTGTGGACTTTTCTCTTGCAAATGCTATTCTTATTTTAAAACTTTTCCTGAGAGAGAGAGAAAAACTCAGCATATTACATGAGTAAGTAACCTTAATAGCTTTCTGTAATAATCATCTCCAGTTGCCACTTACTGATCAGACATTCAAAAAATAAACAAATAGAATGGAGTACATAAGGGGTTTGCATGCTAAATCGGTATCATGTGACTCTCCATTAAATGATAGTATAGCAAGAACAATATGTTAAAAAAAAAAAGGAAGACTGAAGAAATTTCTCTCTTGTGCACCAAAGTTCATAAGTAATAGTGTTAAAATTTTCACATCTCTTTTCAACTACTACAGAGGGAACATATACATCTAAACTGGAGAGATAATATATAAAATGTTTTGTTAATGCTTTTCCTCTGAATGAAGAAATCCAGCTATAGGGAAATTACCCTGGTTCAGGTTGTCTTTCACTGCCCTTGACACTTGACAATTCTAAGGTTTAAGAGAGAGAGACTACTTAATATGCTTCAAGATTCCAGTCTTGGCTCAATGTATTCTCTTTATAAAGTCTTTTTTACTTTTAATGTCTTCAACTTTTCCTTATCACAGTAGGTGCCCAGCAGTTCTTTTTGTCTGATCTCTAGTAGCAGCAATGTCACCATTTTGTAGTCTGTTCATGCAGCCAGTCAGAAGCGTGGTAGGTAGAGGAGGAAATGGGAACATGGGTTGTAAAGGGCTGATTATAGTAGGAACCCACTTCCAAGAGTCATTCTGTACTAGGAAATATTTCTATATTTTTGTACTTTTATTATTCCAATATTATTTGCCAAAGCTGTCTTTGGGGTTTATATCTGCAGTTGTTGACAATGCACAGAAGAACAGCTGGATCAACCCTGGTGTTCTGGCACTTAGTGAAGGGCAGGTCTGGGCCACCTGACATATCCTAATCTACTTACTAAAGACTGACCTTTTTGTATTAAGAAGAAACTCAGCCACCCTCACAGCTCCATTTTCTATTCTCCTCAAAAGCCCAAATGTTTTACACAAAGAGAAAAGGAACAAAGTCTGGTTGAAATGTGTTTCTGAGGTTGGAGGAGAGTCAATGTCACTGACCAAGACAGCAAAGAATAATGCAGGGAGAATAAAGGCAAATATACATAGCCTTTAGTGTTGACATTAAAACACCTCCAAGCTTTCTCATTTGTGTGTTTTATAATAATTTCCTAATTATTCTAACTAAAATCTGAGACACTTATACCTCCTTAAATCTGAGGTTGACTAAACCCTGTATTTGTTTCTCTCTCTTATCTCTAAAAAGGTTCCAAATAACTACATCAGATGTTGGTGCCTAAATATAGAATTAAACACGTGATATTAACCCCACACATCAAATCGCATTGTACTGACATGAGGAATCAGCAGGTGATCCCAGTTTGATTACTGCGCCAGAGATACTCATGTTATAGAATCCAGTTACTGTTGGTTGTTACATTTAAAATATCTTATGCAGTTATTCTGAAAATCAAGTAAGCATAAGCAAATTTACTCTTTCTTTTGTTCTGGAAGCAATGCTTCAAATCCAGGCAATACACGGGACGGCCAGGAGACGTTGCACAGCTTTGAACCTCACAGCATTTGCCCATGTAAATAAAAACTTGAACCTTGGTAGCTGTCAGTGTAGCATCTATTTTATTCACTCTGCTGCTGCTTAAGAAAGAAAACCAGGTGTCTTCTACCCTCTAGTTTTTCATTAGGAATGTTTCAGCAGCCTTGTAAGACATAGATCTTTAAGAACTAGTATTCTACTTATGACATCTAGAGATACTGTCGGAAACAATGTACTCTTTGCTGAATGGTCTGGCATGGGGAAATTGTACTTTTTAATGGTGGTTTGTGGTACCTGGACCAAAGTTGTCAGGTTCAGAATCTGTTCCAATGTTCACCTTTATATACCCAACACACTACCAAGTTTGTGGCATTTCTCATACCCATTTGAAAATTTGGTCTCTCCATCGAAGTTTTACATTAGTACCAACTTCACAGTGATGTCTCTTTATCTTCTTCACTGAAAGTGAATGAAAGTACTGCACTGATAAGGAAATCTCCTAGCTTGTGAAATACCTTTGTGTTTTGGACATGACTGAAACTTCACTTACTTTTAAAAGGTTTGGAAGGAGGTTGTGGTACTGTAGCTGACAGTTCATCCATACTGGAGATAGTAATGAGACACCTTTCAGCAGGCATTATAAATGGATATCTGGCATTGAGAGTGCCTTTATGGTTTGAGCGTGTTTATCCTTGTGGTTCTGGAAACCAGACCACGAGGTGGATTATACAGCTGTATATAAATTGTATTCCAGCATGTTTTATAAATCAGGTGGCTTAATCAGATAAAGACAAATGGCAGTGAATTGGCTTAAATACAAATTTACTGTCAGGTAGCCATTATACAGTTCTGTATTTTACTTTCACTGGATTATCTAACTTAGGCAGCAGTAAATTCATTCATTTGCCACTTAGAGACATGAGTCAAATTGTTATTCAGTCCAATCTCTGTAGTCCTTTCAGGCTCATCATGAATGGGGGTTTTGCCATCTACCAGGGGCTGACATCTTATTTAACAAGCTGAACATCTTTCACTTTGTTAAAGGAGAACTTGGCATGCTGGGGGAGAAATACAAAATCCCTTGGCTGCGGGTGTATTCAGGAGCAGGTCAGCCCACACCATACAGAGTGGTTTTATGTGCAGATATCACATCTTGACACACAGTCACGATTTGGCCATAGTTCCTGGTAGCACAGGTTGATGTATAGAGTGGATGGAAGAAGCAGGTACTCCTTCCCATGCCCTCCAAATCCATTTAATACAAAATCTTCAAGCTGAGGATGTATCATATATTAAAATGGTAAGAAAAGATGATGCACTTGATCTTAGCAAAAGGCTGGGAAATGTGCATCTGGGACAGGGTTTTCAGTACGTACTGCAGAGTGCTTCCATCCCACTGAGGATGATATAGGATGTTTTCAAGGGTTGTTGACAGATCTAAACCATAACACGTAAATGTTATCTTGTATGAGTGATTTCTGCACTTAAGAAAGTAAGAACTATAAATCAAGACAATTACAGTAGTTTATTGTGATAATTGAAATTGTTGGGTTTTACATTACTATGGCAAAATGTCTGAGCGAAAGAAAATAATCTTTGGCTATATTTTTTTCCCCAGCTTAATATTTTCTTTTAATTTTTATATTTATAGATCTGGTGCCTTCTAGGTCTTTGTCAGTTCAACATAGAATGCATTATCTTGCTCAGTTTTGGCTAAAGAAAAAAAAAAACAAAAAACAACTACCCCATACCTGATGAGAATTTATAAGGCGAAAATATTAAAAGGAATGTTTTCATATGCTTGTAGACTCTACCTCTGTTTTGCACATCAACCTAAAATTCACAATAGATTAAATGAAGCTGAATAGTAAATTCACATTTAGTCTATCTCTTCATAAAAGAGCAAACCTGATTGTTGGATATAATTTTATAGTGTACATTTCTGTTCACTTCCTGCAAGAGTGAACAAATAACCAGTTTGAACTCAGCAAATTTTCTTTCCTTGGGTACTCACTTATTTCAGACCAGTGCTACAACGTCCTCACCTTCCATTAGAATACTTTCCAAAATTTATAGTACCTAAGCTGTAATTTTATAATAAGTGTAATAGAGGCATTTTGCTGTTGTAATTCACCGTTCTGTTAAATATTAGGGAACAAGACAATGCATCTAATTTTACTATATATTTAGATGATTGTTTGTTTATGTGGACTTGAGTGTGAAGGAAGAAGAAAGATGGATCTTTTACACAGAACTAGTTTGTTTTAATATGATCCAATTAAACAATTTCAGGAAAATTACATACTTGACTTCATATAATGTAGTCATCTCGTGTTAATACTTTGGACCATGTTTTTCTTTAGCACACAAATTAACTTGGAGACAAATGCTGAGAAGAATCCCTATTATTACTGTAGAGATATTAATTCTCCCAACTATTATAAACTTAATTACATTCCTTTGTTTCTTTTACTGTGGCTTGGAGGTAAGACACACAGACACTAGTGAGGACCCCTCTGTTGATACATTTTGTGTTGGTAGGGAAGAGATTTAAAAGAAAAGAAAAGAAAAAAGAAAAGAAAAGGAAAAGAAAAGAGAAAAGAAAAGAAAAGAAAAGAAAAGAAAAGAAAAGAAAAGAAAAGAAAAGAAAAGAAAAGAAAAGAAAAGAAAGAATACTTAAATGGTGGGTTGAAGATTTACATTTACTTTCTACTATGCAGTTCCAAAAGCTGCAGGAGCAATACTCAGCAGAAACGTGGGCACACATCCCATAAACGGGTCATTCCAGACCACAGTCACCATCACAAGGTGCCCTTTCAGCATCATTTAAATATTTTATATATGGTATTTATATTTACAAGTAGCTTTGTGAAAATCTAATGTGCATTTGAAAGACCGTAAAAGGGGAAATGTTAACATGGAGCTATAAGGTGATCTCACATGATTTGGGCCCACATAATGCAGTGGGGATTTATTGATCCTATAAATAGATAGTGAGCTATTTATAAAGTATCGTTCTGCTTCTGTGCTACTCTGTATATTAATATTAATACACAAGACATTGTGTATTATATGAGGAGCCAGTGGCTGATTATTAGAACTCAGCAATGTATATTTAAGGTATCCCTTGCTGGGATATCTTAAAAATCTGACGCTCTTCTTCACTTTAGAAATTAGGAAAACAATTTAAGATGCTCTCTTTCAATCTCTGTACTTGCATATGATCCACACAGACTGTTTTACTGTCCAGCCTGTCCAGACTGTTGTTCTCCATCTTGTGATTCATTAACATCGTGAAATGAAACAGGAGCATAAGCAAAGCATTATATACTCTGTTGTGCTCTGGATAACCAACATCTTGCTTTCTATTGCACAGGAAAGTCTTCAGCAAATAGTCTTTAAAGCGTGCTTTCAATTTCTTTTTGGCCTCTTGAATTTCATGAAGAAGGACCAAGAATATGGGCAGCTTGAGAAAACATGTTTTATTTCTACAGATTCATTTGCTTTTTTTCTTCCAAATAGCCCAGGGCTACTTGTGGGATTTTACCCTTTGAAATCACTTGAAAAATGTTCAATGTAGGAATATGATGAAGTTTATCAAGTAGACAAAGCTATCAACCTTGGAGTCACCTGCTTTGCTATCCCTAAAATCTTATTTCTCTCTCTAGTAGAATACTCTCCTTTTAGTGCTAGTCCACCACGTCCCTATCCTTTACTCACTGAAAATATGCAGCCCAGATAATTCATCAATCATGTGGGAAGGCACCTCTAAGGAATCTGCATATACTTGCTGTGTCTAGGAGATTGGTCGTCAAGAAATTCAGATAGTGATAACCTTACTATAAACTTTAAAGTGTCTTTGACTCCATCCATGTTTGTTAGTACAGGAAGGAGCTGAAACATGTTGGGTCAATCTGTTGTCACTTGTCACCTCAAATTATTGCATAACTTATCATTGACCAGGATGGCCAATATTATGTGTGCATTTATTTCTTTCTCATCAGAGCTAGTATGTTCTTGCTGACATTGCACAACTAAGACATCCCACAGCCCTCTGCACCATTCTCAGCACAATGCCCTTTTTAAGTCAGTAAAACAATTCACAGGTCAGTGAACAGCAAACAAGACTTAGTGAGTACTTGTGGCTACTTATGACTGATCAGAACAGTTTTGCTGCTCTCTCTCTATTTGAGAGAACTGATTTTCTTCTTAGATGCTTTTCTGTTTTGCACTGTGATCATAGACGTGCAGTCAGCAAGACTGCTCTCAGGTATGCAGTCTGCATTTCAAGCTTCTCAGGTGTTGCAAGCAGGACTAGCTGACCATAATTCACATCATTTTCTTATCCAGATACTACTGCACAACATGTCTAACTGCTCAATTTGATCATTATCTCCTGCTGTGGCAGTTCTCTTTTTCTATCTCAACGCTTTCTCAGAGTTTTCCCTTCTGCTTATCTGAGGGTTTGACTTCCAGATTATCAAGGACTTCCTCTTCTATTTCTGACTTGTACCTGGGTCATACTTAACCTACTTTTCTGCAACACTTTCTTTCCTCCTGGTGAGCACAGAACCACTTTTGCTTGATTATGCAGAGCCTAGTCTGGCATTCTTTCCTCACCATTCTTAATGCCTCTTTCAACTTGGCTTTTATGATTATTCTACAAGGCAATCGCACATCATTGCCTAGTAACATCCTTCTAGTTTTCCAGTTGGAAAAAAAAAAGTGGATTCTTCTTGCTTACCTTTAAACATATACACATGGAGATTCTTGTGCAAGAATTAGTCATTATAGCACCAAAAGAGAGAGCAATAAGAGAGAATTTTAGATGCCTGGTTTTGGGTCAAAGTGAATATGTTTACGGGAGTGTAGGTTAGATTTTGATATCTGTGTATAGTTGAACAAATCATAGTACAGACCTCTTCTAAAATGCTGAACATTATGGGCTTTCTTTTTGCTTCTCAAATTATTTGAAGTAGCCAACTGCGGGGGGATTTCTGAACCTATTGCTTACAGTCATGTCCTATTCTATTTTCAGCCCTGGAAAATTTAGTGCGTACTTTCTTCTTAATCCAAGGTGAAGTGAAATACACTTCTCTCTTTCAAAGAGAGAAAAAGGATTTGCATATTTTGGGCTTTGTCTGAAGAGGGCTACTGGATATATTTAGTTCATCTAATTTAATGGGCCCAATTTCTTTGAATTCTTTGGCATGATACCAGTTTCCTTCTAGTGCTATTTAATTTCATTTTGATTTTATTTATACTTGATGACAACTTTTGGGGTTTTTTTTGATTCTTGTTTGTAAATGATGAGCATAAGATGGGTGTTAAGAGAAACAGATGATAAATTACAAGCTATTAATAAAATTACAGCTTCTGATTTATGTGAAAAGCTAGGTATGTGGACCAAGCTTTCAAAAAACCTCCAACTAAGCACCTATACAAAAATTAGTCTTTGGGTAACTTCAAAATGACCAGGCATCTAACAAATCCCTATTAACTTGCATGGAACAGACTGCTTAGCCCTTCCAAAAAGTAGATGATTAAACTTAAGAACATAAATATAGGGTTAGGACCTTATCATCAGGCTCCTATAATAAAATAAGCAAAAAAAAAACTAAAGAAAAAACCCTACACATTTTTTCAGAAAGTAATTTGTATCCATTGAAAAATAAATTTAATGCTTTTTAGGATTTCAAAATAGAACTATTATTTAAAGGTGCCAGAATTATCACAGCTGTCCTGGGTTCAGCAGTAGCAGAAAGAATGACACATAGAAACTCCTCTAGACAACTGAGAAAACATTCAATAGAAGCATTACATAGAGAAAGAAGAAGACCACTTCAGTCTAAATACTTATATGTTGCTTTATTCTGTAAGTGCACAATGTTTGGTGCAGTAGGCAAATGCAACCTTAACAGCGTCAACTGCCTTGAAAGTTTTTATGCTTTTTATTACAGTGCAATGAACTGCAACGTAACAGAGGCTACTGTAATGCACAGAGGCAAAGTGTTTTTGAGGGGGATATAATCACTTGTGATGCCACAAATTTCATAAAAAATTCCTGAAAAAGAAGAGAAATAAAGCAGTAGAAGAAATGATTGCATATATGGGAGGTAAGTAATCACTGACAGTAGTATAGGAATCCAACAAAAAGTGAAAAAACAGCTTGCAGAGAAGTGAAACTGCTACATAGTTGGAGGGGTGTGTAGTTTGGCTGCAGTGTGTGCAGACTTCCACAGTTCTGTTTTTCTCTAGAATCTCTTTCATCTATCTTTGCCTAAATTAAAGAACCCCAAACTTCTTGCCCATCCCAACCCCAGAAGTGAAGAGGATCTCCTATGAAGAGCTCTCTTTAAGTACAGTAGCAGAAATTAAAATTCTGAATGCTCTTTTGACAAGTCTTTCCTTGCTGTTTTCACACATCTTGCACCTAAGTAATGAGGTGGAGAATGGGAAAGTTAGTGCTCATTATGTTTTAGGGTAGCAGTAGGCCCATCAGGCATCAGGAAACGGGCTAGGGAACAATTAAACATATAGGGCTTGCGTTAAACTACAAACATTTTTAGAATTATTTTCTAACAGCTCTAACAACTGTATAAAAATATTTTTCTGAGCACAAACAAATTAAACCCAAATAACAAAATTATTCCAAACACCAGTCTTCATATTTTGAATCCATCATCTGGTGCCACAGTATCTCCTACTAAGAATCTCTTTTCTGTGTCTGCTTTGTCTCTTCACTTTTGTTACATGGTTGTTCCTACCCTTTGTAGGTTTCATCATTCCTGCCAATGTCGCATCCAAATAAACCACTTCTTAATCAACTTTCTTTGAAGAATTCAACTTTTAACAGGTAATTTGCTTGTGTTATTCATATACTGAAATTTAATTTCATAATTCAATACTGGAAGGATCTATGATAACTCACTCAACACACACTCTAATGTAATTAATAGTTTGATAATAAAATCAGGATGATATAATGTCCTGGGTTCAGCAGTAGCAGTCATTTTTCCCCTTCTTGGTAGCTGGTGCAGTGCAGTGTTTTGACTTTCGGCCTGGGAACAGAGCTGATAGCGATGTTTTGGTTTGGCCAAGGACTTTGTGAGCCTCATGCTCTGCCAGGGAGGAGGGGAAGCCAGGAGGAAGCAGAGACAGGACACCTGACCCAAACTGACCAAAGAGGTATTCCATACCACAGCACGTCATGCCCAGGAGGTAACTGGGAGTTAGCCAGAAGGGCTGGGAAACTGCAGGGTTGGAGGAGGTATCGGTCGGAGCTTGGTCGGGCTTGGGGGGAGAGTTATCGGTCGGTTGGTGCTGAGGTGTTGTATTCTCTTCCCTTGTTACTTCCTTTATCATTATTATCATTGGTGGTAGCAGTAGTGATCTGTGTTATACCTTAGTTACTAAACTGCTCTTATCTCAACCCGTGGGAGTTGCATTCTTTTCGATTCTCCTCTCCGTCCCTCCGAGAGCGGGGGGAGGGCAAGAAAGGGGGGGGAAGTGAGCGAACGAGTTACCTGACTGGGTTTAAACCACGACATTGATCCATCACAACAATTTTTTCTGCCCAAGATTTTGCTGCTGGTTTGTGTCCTGACAAGACTATTGGCTGAAAAGCAATTAATCTTCAAATACATGTTTGTCGCTTTATCTATGTCATGAGATACTCAAAGTGGCATTGAAACATAAAATGAAGAGCTTTTGCCACCATTTCTTATTTTTTTCTTCTGCCTTAAAGTTCTACAGTATTATGGCCCTTCCTCTAAAAATGGAGATTCTGGAATAGAATATGAAGTAATTCAGTGGAATGAGGAATTCCACTAGGAATTAGTAGGAATGTGGAATTCCTACTAAAGTGGAATGTGAAAATAGTGCGCAATGAAATCTCTTTACCTTTTTAAGAGCTGCAGAAGACTGGTACTTCTTAGTCAATATCAAAATAGGAGTATCACCTCTACAGAATTCCCCCAACATTGACCATTTCAAGGATTATTCAAGTCATCAATTTCTTTTTTCCTCATTTTTGTATGATTTAGAAGAAGCAAACAAAATCTTCTTGCAAGCAGCCCTTACATCTTCTCCTTGGATAATAAAATAAAGTCTCCAATCTTTAGGCAAACTGATAATGACTATATTATGGCTCCAGTCTTGAAAAGTATTCTCTTCATGCAGAGATCACTGCAGGATCCTGGCTTCTGTTCATACCGTCTGATGACTGTTTGGTGGCCAGCATGAGACAAAGAGACAAGTTAGCAAGCTCCACCCATCACATCACCACCATCATGTTTTGCATTAAGTGGTATTCTCGCTGGCAAACTGAAGAACTATACTGAGGATGCTGAATCAGTCTGTTATCCATGCCAGTCTCCAGTAGAAAGGATAAAAACTTTCACTACTGCCTTGTTTTACTACTGCTTTGTTTGAATTACATTGGTTGTTCTTGGCCATAAATGGAAACAAACACAAGGTACATTCCATTCCCAGGAAAGAGTTATTCTGCACTGCAAAAAAAAAACAAAAAACCCACAAAAAAATGACATTAAGAAATTCTGAGGGGTTTTGCCTTTCTGTCCAGAAGACAGACTGATGTGTTCTGTTTCACAGTGGGAATGTAAGCCTGAATTGCACGGCATGAAATTGCACTCGCCTAAGCTTATCGGAGAAACCACCTGAAAATGACTTACAACTCAATTTGTTGGGAAACAAATAGCAAAGAATTCTGGGATGGTGACATGAATCTTTCATGCTTTGAAGTTTCTGGATATTTTTTTACAATAACCATAACATAAAATAAAAGAAACTACAGATTAACCTTCTCTGTAAAGTAGAAATTTACTGATAGATGGTTGTTTTCTATTTCCAAATTATAACTTACTGAATATATTTAGGCTATTTTATGGAAAACATTTTTTTAATGTCAAAACTACTAAAGCTAAAGAAAAAAAAATCACCTTTGGACATCTAGTACGTATTCCTGAAAACCTAGATTTTTCTTCACAGTGCAAATCCCCTTCATACCTCTCCTGCAGGAAGAACTTATTTTCTCATCATGTTTGGAAGGCTCATACATAGCTAGACATGAAGGTTAGTTACTGTGTGAAGCAAAGTTTCCTTTTCTGAATGATTTTTTTCTACCTAGCTTTTATACCCTTATGAAATATCTCCCCTTTCTGCTTGAAATTCAGGTCGTCATATTAGATAATTCTGTGCAATAGCTAGTAAACTCATGCTCATTTAGCTTGTTCTTTTTTCTGTAATAAATATTAGTTTGTATCTTTTCATTGTTCATTAAATAGCTCTAATTTCAACTTTTCTGCCTGGGAATTTTACTTCTTTGTTTCCTTTGAGTGTGTCATTGTTCATTTTCCTTATGAACCCTTAGAAGAGAGCTCTTTGCCCATATTTTCAATCTCTTTGTATTGCTTCCAGTTATTTCTCAGGCTTTGTCCCAGGCTATGACACCTGCAGGTTTCATTAACACATTGTTAACTCTGTCACTGAGCTAATTTAGAAAAATACTTCTGTACTAGAACTGAGTTTGTTATCATAATGGTGTCTGCTGGTCCATCCCTTCTTCCCCTACAGTCTATAAACTGATCACAAATAAAATGTCTATGAGGTCATCTTCATGAATGTATTTGGCTTGGATGCTTTTAGTGCTGCTCAGTAACAGCAGCCCCCATTCTAAACAGAGCCAGTCCATTCTTCATTCTACCTATTTACAACATAAGATAATGATCTGAATAACTGATTATGCATGGATTTGCTGCTCCTTTTTCCTGTGCTTGCTCAGTAGAACACTACATTACAGTGTTGTTTTCAGGTCCCTCGTATTTTTAACCACCAATTACTTCTATTTCTTCCTAACAAAATTTCTTGGTGACATCATTTTAGGAGTTCAGAGAAGAGGAAGTTTCCAGAGTCATTCCTTTAGGCAAATTCCTCCTTTCAGCTACTGTGAAAGAAATGAAGCAAATTTGGCTGTTTTACCAAGACTTCGGTACTTTGGGACATTGTTTCTTTGTTGTCATTGTAAGGGCAATTGCGTGCATTCTGTCAGGAGACAAAAGCACCTTTCTGAGTTTTACTCACTTAGCATGTAGGAAAAAGAGACAATGTGAATCCCAAGTCCAAGACAAAGGCTCTTGGATTATGGTGCAGTGAATCATTGTTTTTATGACTAGACCCCTTAGTTTAGGCAAAAAAAGCAGAGTGAATCTAAATTGTTTGTTTCAGATGTACTATTCCCTTGTCCACTTTCACCAAATTCAGTGAAGATGAAAATGTGAAATGCCACATCCACCTTGGTGTCCATGCCAAGGCAGAGGTGCCAGCTCTGGCTTGTTGGGAAAGGTCCATCTGGTGTTCAGCTGAGTGAGCCACAGCCACCAGCACATACAGAGGGAAATGGCTCTGTGATATTATGTCATGTTAAATAACTACATAATAATAAGCTGCATCTTCTCCACATAAAAGAAATTAGTGTTTCATGGCAATGAAACATTCTTATTCAACCACATTGTACTGGAATTGGGCACTTGCTATATAATTGTTAACTTGTTTTATCCATTAAAGTTTTTGTCATGTTTACTCAAACTGAGACCTCTTGAAAAGTTTAAATAAGAAAGAGAGGAAAAAAATAACAAACTGGTGCCCTGTGCACAATCATATATGTATACATTTGGATTAAAATACGTTTCTTCAGTGCAAAGGTACTAATGACAAAATCAAAATGAATTGCAGAAAGAAAAGGATTTTTTTTTTTACAAAAAGCACTAAATGAAATAAGCTTAGATAACAAATCCTTTAGACTAGAGGTATAAAAGGAAGCTTTATTTTTATCAAGTTAAAACATATGTTCCACCAGCTTCAGCTTTCTTTTTGTGACACCAAAGCCAAGACCTTTTGTCTGCACATGTAATGTTTTTGCAGGCTGGTACATCATCACTGCCCCACATGAATGCTTCCTTGATACAAACATGACCTTGTGCTCCAAATCTGCCATCTGCTGAAAGCAAAGCATTCACTGCTTCCTTCAGGATCATCATCAACCATGCAAATCAAATCAGATATAAAAAAGATGTGTGTGTTTCACTGCTCTAAACTAGAATGTGTTGTGCCACCTAAAATCGTCGATTGCTATGCTTGTATCATAAGGCTGAGGGAATCTACACGTTATTGTTTGACAAAGCAAATGAGACTGGGAAAAATAATAGCAAATTAGCTATGCGTGGAAACATCACCTATTTTTTGTCCTAATCTTAGTAGAACTGCCGATTAAAACAGTGCAAAATAATGTTTAGATGTTAACGCTAACTAATAGCAGAAGAACTGAGAAGTAACCTCTTGTCATAAAGGTCTGTGCTAGTGATGTTTTATTCTCTTCTGAGTGTCAGAAGCTTTTTGACAGTACTTCAGAGTGGGGAATATTACACACTTTTTTAAAGAAAACAACTTCTCATCCTATTTTTCTATTTTAACCAGAGAAGCAGTAAAATTAACCACTACACTACTTCTGGAAGGATGAACTGTGTTCACTTAGTAACAGTAGCCTTGATGCTGTAGAACATTAACTTTGGTCATGCTTTATGACCTTAAGAATGACTTTTAAAATACTGGCGTCCTTGTAATAATCAGGATTGTCCTTCCAAAACAAAAGCCAATTATTAGAAATCTGAAGCAGTATTAAACTCCAGCCATTTAAGTGCAAATTTCTATAAATATGAACACCTTGAAAGGAAAGAAAAAAAAAAAGAAAAGTAGCTTCTAATTTATTTACTTCTATATAGCATAACTATTTCCATGGTTATTTCAACTTCAAAAAGACTAATTCACCTTTCAGACCATTCCAAATCAAAATGCAATCAAAATTGTGTAAGCAAGCAATTCATTTTGTTTGATTGATATAAATTTGATCCGATTGCAAGTGTGCCATAGAAAGTAAAAGGAATGAACTTCTACATTAATGAAGTTTAAATGACAGTGAACAAAAAGCTGAATATGCTTCAACGAAGAGCAGTAATCCTAAGAGGGCCACCTGACAATTACATTGAATATGCTAATGCTATTACAGTACATGAAATTTTTTATTCTGCCCATAAAGGTCTTGTTAACAGTAATTAAATGCTAAGACATTCAGCACTATAAAGAAAAGCGATATAGTGAAATTATTATCACTAGAACCAGTGGAAGACTTTTTTTTTAATTAGTGTTTGAATAGCAAAAGATTGAATTCTCACTACTCAGGGAAAACAAGGCTGATCAGGTCTGTTAAATTACATGCAATCATACCTTCTTCATTTGAATTGCAAACACTTGTGTAAACCACTGGTTTTGCTACTCAACAGATGACAGGAGTTGATGCTAATTCTCACACCCTCCTACCCTCAGCATGTTTACATCTAAGAGCAATGACCTGTGCTGCTGGCTTTGGAGATCTGTGTTTCAGCCTCTCGTGTTGGCCATCGGGCAGTTTCCTGAGGGGGAAATCACCTAGGACTGGATGAGCAGTAGATCTCAAGTGCTGAGAAAACACCTTCGAGCAGCCAAAAAGATGACCCGCTGGAGAGTGGGTGCTGCTTCTGTGGTTGGTCTGCATGGGATTCAGGGCATGACAGTCCTCAGTGTTACGGCCCTGGCGGCTCCTTTCAAACTGAAGCAGCTTATGTTTTTCAGTCCTGGTGTTCCCTGCATTTTGTCAAAATGACAGGCATCATGTTCATGCAAACAGTTCCTCAGTTCTGTAAAGAGCCTCTTAAAAATTTTTCTTTTTTTGCAATAGTGAAATAGACTCTTTGCCAAGAGCAAGCACTGGAATTACACAGCATGGCTTCCAATAAAGAATAATTGGATTCAGTCTATAAAACTAATTAAGATTGCCACAGCCACTTTGGGATCCTAATGCTGCTTTAATACTTGCTCATAGGATTTCACAAAACATCCATTTGCAATGAAATTTGTTTGCATAGACAAATGTGTATCAGCTAATTCAAACACATAAAGAAAAATGAGGTCCACTTATTACTTAAACTAGGTAGAAACTTAAGAGCAAATTCATTCAGATTAATATTTAACGAGGTCCTAAATCAAAACTCATGTGACGAGAATATAACTAGAAGTAATCATCCATACAGCATAACAGTGATTGTTGTTCCTTAACAACTTGGCCCCAGGTCAACAGCATCTACCATCATGCAGAAATACTTGCCAAATATTTGAAGCAAGAAGTCAAGAAGATAAAATGCTAAATAAATGATGTAAATCTTTAAGTTTGCGTTATATCATCTCAAAAACTCGTAAATTCAAATTCTGGTAATAGCAGTCAATTTTATCAAGCAACGGATACCAATGCACAGTTTCAGATACAAAAAATAGGAGGGCTATACCATTGGAAAACTGCTAAACATCAGCTATAATTTAATTCTTTATGTAACATATTGTACTGTTCTAACGTTTGGCCATAGTGACATGGAGTTTCTTTCTATTCCAGGAAGATGGACAGCAGGAAGCTTTGTTCCACTGTTTAAAAAATGTCTGCTGCTTGCTTCTCCAAGCATTTTGAGCTTCCAACATGGTAATAGAGTGGTTATCCTTGGAACAGACTAAAATGAAAATACACTGGTAAAGTCTTTGTGAATCAGTAGGTAAACTTCATGTAACTCACTCTTTCTGAAAAAACACTGAACCAGTGTGGGTGACTGCAATCAAAATACAAGCTCTTCATCTGACTTACAGTCAGTAATGATAATCAAGATCTCATGGAACAGAAATTCTACTGAATGCCAGTGACCTATTTATCCTAAAATGATCTTATATATTCAATGACTTTACAACATCTCTATATTCTGTAACAAATTGCATTTGTGCGATGATGGGAGAAACATCCTTCCCATGCCATCTTATCTTTCCACATTAAAACCTGGACAACAAAACCAGTTGCTGTATCTACTGCATGGCTTGCAACCAGAAAAGAAAATGAGATAAAATGCTTGCCATGTTTTTACAGCATATGTTCCTTCCAGTCAACACTCCTTTAATAATTTCTATATTCAGTATGCTCAGCTGTTTGCCAAGAGGACTCTAATGACCTCCATCTGCAGTTATGCCAGGTATCACTTCATGTAGATAATCAGGAACTTGGCTAAATCTTGAATGAGAGAAGGTGCACTGTGTCATATGCTAATGTTTTCAAAGTTAGTCTGCAGAACAGCTGAACATACCTAAGTCCCCTATAATGCATTCCAATCAATATTTTTATTTTTTTCTTTCAAGTTGGTATACGTTTGATGGCAAAGGACTAAGAAGCACTAAAACAACACTTTCTGGTTACTTGACTAGGAATTACAGAGGAAGCTGTGAAAGCTGTTTACTTTTTAAGTTGGCCATTCATAACAAAAATTAACAATTAGTAATAATAAAAAACCCACAGAGGCTGATGTATCTCATAACATTACATGCCTTCTGATCCACCCTTACCAAGTATTTTCTAGTACTAGTCCCACCTACAGAAAACTAAAAGGATTTAAATCACCTTCAATATCAGCATTTCCACCACTGTAGAACTTGCTTCTGAAAATAAAAAACAAAACCACAAATCTGCAAAACGGGATTTTGCACAAGTTCCGGACAGAGCTTTCAAAGAGTTGCTTTAAGAATTCCTAAGCAGAAGCCATGGAAACAGAAAGACTGAGAAAGAAAATCTTGCCTTTTGCTCTACATCTTCCCATCTTTCTTGGGCAGTGAGGACTGATCACTCTTCTATCCATGGAAAACCCAAGTGAAACAATTATTTTCTAACAGCAAGGAGCCTGAAAAAGGAGGGAGTATAAATTACAGTGCCAATTTCTGGAAACCTCATGGTCTCCATATGCAGTATAACAAACTTTTTAATACAGCATGACAAACTTTGCTTAATGCAAAGTTAGCAGACAGTAAAGCTTGTGCCATTTGACATGACTAGTCTCTCTCTGATTGTTGTCATAACTCTACTGATAAGGTGGATGGTGGGAAAACCAGCAAGTGAGTGCCTGTGTCTGGGAGGAAATGTAAATTTGTGCAAAACACAATAATTTAGAGTCTGTTAGCTTGCTTTAAAAGAAATAATTTCTTCTGGCTCAAGTCACCTATTTGCCAACACAGAGATCTAGCATTCCTGCTTACTTCTGGATCCAGTATTTTGACTATATTCCAGTTCCAATACTAACACAACTTTCTTTCAAGTGAAGATGAATGGAGCTAGAAGAGGACGGGAACTGCAGTTTTCCTTTTTAAGTGAAAACATGCTGCCATACATCTCAGAACAATACTGACTTCATTCTGTCTTGCCCCTCTGATCTTTTACGCTGAGCATTTGCTTCAGACTAAACAGATCCACACCACAGGAAATACCTGCTATATAGCTGATACACTTAGTGGCAGCAAAAAACTTATGCTTTTTTAAAATTGCATCATTTGTCTCACAATCTCCAAGCCAATAAATAAGTCCTATCCCCTTCTAATTTTTAATGTTACAAGTAAATAACAAACTTCTGACCCACATCTAACTCACAAAAAATTTACCTGTGATTGTAACACACCAGACACCCAGAAGTGCTATGGCAGTCTGCACAAATAATGGTATTTCTTACAGCACTACGTATTATAAAAATTCAAGTCATGTTTCTTTTTTTGTTTTTTCTTTTTTTCAAAAACCAGGGGAATATGAAATGCAAAGAAAGACTTCAGTCAGAATGATCAACATTTTGATGTCCTTAGAAAACTCAAGTGATGTTTGAAAATGAATTAAAAAAGCCCTGAAGCTGCTGCAGTCAATAACTGAAATTTTTTAGAGAAGTTCTTCAAACATCTGAGAGATTTCTTAAACAGGTTTTGTTAAAAATAAATGAGTAGTTTAAGATAAACGCTAAGAAATGTGAAAAATCCTCATAGTCTGAAATTAGGCTAATGTAAATAGTGTGTCCACAGAGGAAGATCTACCTTTCACATTTGTAGTAAAATGAAATTTCCACAGACTAACATCATAACACAATATTCCTGAAAATGATGTATTCATTTAGAGCACTCACTCAAGGCCAATCTTCATCGGGGCTACACTGAATTTAACTTTTGTGTCCAGTTTTTCTTGAAAAGCGGGCCTAGAGACAACAGATAATGAACAACCACAAGGTCTTGTCTACAAATGAGATATCTGATAGTAGAGAAAAAGAATTTGGTGAGCAATTCCTATTGCTAACAATAAAAGACTGATTTTTTTTTTGTATTTTAAAATTTCACTTTATATGGGTATGAAATTATTGATTTTTCATGAAACAGTCATCAAGCCCAAGGTTGTGTAGAGAAGTCCTTTACAATGCCGGAGAGTGTCTGCCTTATCTGGTTTTGTTTTTAAACCATACCCCATAAGAGTTATATCACCTTTTCCCCTTAGTTTTAATGTACATGGGTTCATTCAGTTACTGATACATAAAAGTGCTCTCAATTTATTGTACTGTACATTGATTTGAAAAAATATAAAAGAACTTTTTCTTTGATGTGGTCTTTGAGCATTATTGCCACAAATGTCTGTATTTGAAATCTCTATCACCGATTCCAGGGTTCCTGAAGAAACTCAGGCATGGTGGCATGAAGGGGATCTGGATGCCTGGGAGGCAGGTCTCCTGAGCACATTACCCTGGCAAATCTTAAGGAGGGCTCTGGCAGACCATCACAGCCTGTACTGCAACCTAAGCTGGGCTAGGGGGAGAGCTGGCACAAATGTCAATATGTCCAACTGTTAACAGTTGCTGTGTGGCAAACATAAGTATGGCCCGCATTGCCTGGAGCTTTAGCAGACAATACTAATCCACAAAAAGCACCTTCAAAAAGGCCAGCCTGCTTTGGGGTAGAAAAGAGTTTAGCTCTTAATGGAAAGAGCTATGCCATGCAGTCACCATCCATGGGTTAGAGAATAGTCCCTGAACCTGTTTCCTGGTATATGCATAGTCTGTTCTGCATCCGTTGAACATCTCAGAAGACTTGCCAATAAATTAATATGAAAAGCAAGTAATTTAACAGTTTAGTGGGAAAAAAATAAATTATCATATATGGCCTGATAGGAAAATTACATTGTTTTTACAGACTAATCTTTTAAATACAAGCAAATGATCTCCTGTTGAGGTTACCTAACCCTTGTCATTGTAAACATATTTCTGGCACTTAAAAATCCTCAAAACAGTCTTTAGCAGAACTGTATCATTTCATAGTATCTGAAATTTGGAAGTGATTGGGAAAATGTCTGTGGCTATACTGTTATTTCATTGCATACTGAAACCCTAAGAAAAATGTAATGAATGTATTTGAAAATTACCTGAAAATTCAGTCACAAATCACATTCTGTTACTTTGGGAAAAATAGATGGATACATGGTAATCCTTAAAGATGTCAGAGTCTATCTTTGTTTCCAAGGAAAAGTAAGAAATTAATTCTAGTATGCAGATAATAAAATGCCCTTATATTAACACTGGATAAGTAATCTGCTGACTTTCTGATGCGTATTGGTCCTCATGCAACAGTATATGTTTTGGATCATAGTTCTTCCTTCCGAACTAAGAAACAATACCCCTTACATGTGTCATTACTGGAGAGTGATGAAGCCATTATACCCTTGTTGTACAGGACTTTGAAAAGCTCCAGACTTTTTCAGTATTTGAGTGAGTTTGAGATAAAAGTACAATCAATCAGTTTTGACAGTATCAGTTCTGAGCCAGATTCGGTTAGCCTGGATTCATGTGGAATGGTGCCTTTTTTAGCAAGTGGTGTGATTGATTTTCATGGTGTTAGTTGCCAAATAAGGAACTCTTTAGACTAAACAGGATATCAGAAGTCACCTTCTACAACTAAAACCAAAACTTGTGAAGACTACTACACATTTCATATACTCTGAAATATATATATTTTTTTAATATAAAAGCTCTTAAGCAAAGACAAATTGATTCTTTTTAAAGGACCCTTTTAATTTTAGTGCTTTTTCCCCTTATTTTTTGGCTACTTCAGAAAACATATATGAAATGTTTTTTTAAAATGCTACAACAGAAAAAAAAGAAAAAAACCTGAAACCCCTACAACTTGCACTCTTAAGTAAGGTTTTTGCCTAGGAAAGCCCCTAAAGTTTTTCTTTCATTCCTTATAGAGATGTTCCTTACAGAAGAATTGCTATCAACGGTGTTATTACCAAAAATAACATCTCTGTAAGCTGGCATCAGAGTGTAAACCAATTAGCGCTATGAGATGCTGTGGAAGTTAAAAACCAAATGTGGCAATAACCGTCTGGGTAGACAAAATATTCTTTTTACCTGCGGGTCCTTGAACACAGCAATAAACATATGGCAGAGAGAGCTGGGCTTGTTCAGTGCATTTCTAATAAAAATCTAGGTGACACAAATATGCCATGATAGGTGTCATAGAAACTAGTGTAATGACCTTTCGCATCTGGATGCCTCATTTCTAATTAGGAATGAATAAGGCATAACAAGGTCAGGTGACACTGTCTAACAAAGCATATTACCTGTATATGGATGAGGCATTTTGATGAAAAACTTCCAAAGCATTTTTACCAATTATCTTACCTAACTCAGTATGACAGCAGACTATCCTCTTAAAAGAGCTTCCAGATGTGAAAGGTCAGAACTTTTATCTTGGAGTATGCAGTTTATTCTTTTTCCAGTTCTTTGCTACTGTGAGCTGCTTTTAGTAATTTTTTGCTATGAAATGTCAATTGGGAAACAACAAAAAAAAAGAGATAAAAAATAAGAGGAAAAAAAAAAAGGGACAAAGAGATGGAAATGGTGCTCTGAAAAACCCATCAGTTTGTCTTACAGATCACTCAAACAAGGCCATTACTGACTGAAAATTATCATTCTTGCTCTTTCCAGGTATCTGTAGAATAAAACAAGTCATAATATTGGCATGGTCAGCTCTGCCTTTTTCCCAACTAGACTAATTTCTCACACACCTTTAAATTACTGCTTTCTTCTTTGTACTTAAGATAAAGGATTAAGAAATGTTTATTACATTTTGAAGATAAAACACAAGCCACCTTAATACAGAGCTGAAAGTAAACAGATGTTTTGGTGAGAAAAGAAATAATAGAAAAGGAGAGAGGCAATGTAATACATGATGAAATTCAGAGCATGTTTAGGATAACATGCAGACCATTGTAAAGGTTCATGATGTCTAGTGAGATCAGTCTAGGGAGATGTATCAGGAATTATTCACTTGATCTTTGCTGGATCTGAAACTCATAACTAGTTATATTCAAGGTGAGGTTTCTTATGGAGAACAGAATATAGTAGCTGGTTTTAAAGCCATTTAATTTTAGTAGTTCTTGGAATACAAATAGTGTACACCAAAGGGCTGCATCTTCTATGACTTGTCAATCCACTGAACTTGCAATTCTACTTCTGTTAACATGTGCCAACTGCTTAGGCTTACATTTGAAGTAACTAGTAAAATGTAGCATGGAGATTCTTGAGCTGGAAGATAATTAAACTCTGGAATTGCAGTAGTACAGTATTATTATCTAAGCTAAACAGCCTACTGAAAAGATATTGTACACTTATAACATGGTAAAGAATATCACTGCATCTCATTTACACGCATTTCTAACATAAGCAGTGTAGAACTGGGATACATCTGTTTTTAGATCTTCAGTTTTCTGAGTGGGCCTATGCACAGAAATACCAGTCACTAAAGTAGCTATTCCTAAATCAGTCCTGGGTTTTTATTAGGACTTCTAATATGAAGTATTTGGAAAAACTTCAGACTGATGCATTCTTCTTTCCTTTACATTCCTTACTGTCCTGCTGCAGCCTACCTATCTCTACTTAATTCCTTCCATCTTTTCACTCAGTAATAGCTGAACTTTGTTTTGAAGTTTTACAGGACCAGGGATTATGATTTATCGTGAGGACAGTAAGACACCTAGCATATCACGCGCACTGTAAAAATAATAGTAACTGCAATCACTAGCATTCCGTGTTAAAATCCTGTTTTTTCAAGCTCTCAGTCAGTGCAAAAGTGCATTTTGTAGATTTACTTTTAACATATGCCAGTCTATGTTTCTTTAAAACTTTCTGGTTTGAGATGGAAGGTTACTAATCACACAGTGCTGCTGGCATGGTTTTCCTGCAAATGAGTCTGCTTGTCTCAGAAGATTTGCCTCCACTGACTACATATATACAGATTAGGAAATAAAACTAGGGAAAAAGCAGGTAAAAGCAGGTATTTGCCCCTGGGTTTGGCAAATATGTTCCTTTGGTATGTCTATTAAGGTAAACGTTATCTTTGCACAGCAACCTAGTGTTTTAGATGTACAGTAAAAGAGGAAACTACTCAAGGTCATACTTGAGCCCTGGTTGGTCATGAGGCCCTAAGGTCAACCAGTAATCAGTCAAAGTTCATCCTTCAATGTCACCAATGTTCTGACCTCTTTCACTTTGTTCTGAGCAATCATAGTTACTTCAAAGATTAGCCAACAAGGGAAGACTTCTAATTTCACACAGTCAGTACCCTGAGGAGAAGAGGTCATGAGCCAGCCACTTTCAACCTTCCAACCGAACCATGTAGGGAAAGAGCATCCTCAGGTGGTCTCAGACAATCGTCTTTCTTGTGAAGATTTTTGTCCTGACATAAATGAAATTGAGACCATGCACAATGTTTGCCTTAGCTCTGTATTTAAACAGTATCTTTTGACATATTGCATCACCTTGCAATTAAATGATTATGAGTAAGACACGAGATGGAATTAAAGAAATTCATAAAGCCCTAACTATAAATATAGAGAGCAGCTGTTCTTTTCTGATGAAATAAAAAAGGGAAACTGATACATGAAGCCTGATGGTTTCCTGCAGATCTGTAAAGAATGCTGTTAAAAATAAAATATTTATTTTTTCCTAGAAGGAAAACAACACAGACTTTCCTCTGTGGTTCATGATACCAGAACAGCAGGTTTTGCGAGTAAAAATGATTCACACAAGTCTCTCTCTCATTTTAATAATGATTAAAGCTTTCAAAATGCCACAAACCACTGCATTTGACCACTACATCAGCTACATTGGAGCACAATGAAATGTATGCTATGGATTTCAACCCTGCAAATGCATGAATTCTTATATTAACTATGCCAAACCAGGATACACCTATCAGAGAAAATGCTAGACTATTTGCCTTTATAAGATTCCTTTCCATAAGACTACATATAGTGCAAATGACTGCTACACTGTACAGGGATACTCTCTCAAATTACTGTATTTTGGAAATTATTTGTAAAAAGGTCAATTGAAAAAAGAGAAGGCAAACAAATCCTTGTACTGCATTGCACAACTGTACTTAGTTCCTCAGATGGATCATAACAGAAGAAAACCCACACTACTTCCAATTACTTCTAATCAGATAATCTACATTTACAGGGAAACGTCTCCTCCTTTGCAGTGCAAAAAGGGTCTCACTATCTAAAGACTGGTAATCTGTACCAAGAGAGGAAGAGGACAAGGAATACAGCTCTAACCCATAGCAAATTCAGAAGTAAAAAAAGGGACTCTAAACTGCTGGGAGGAAGTGCCTTTCATTCTACGTATCTTCATTTTCCTCTACAGAATATAAACCCCACTGCTTCCAAGATGAAGTTTTGTTTTGGTTTTGGCTTTTTTTTAATACCTCCGTAACAATCTATAGGCTATGCACATGTAATTCTTTTTTGTTTGGCGTTTTCGGTCACTTTGCGGAACTAATGCAGCAGCTTTCCCTGCTGACTGGAATGAACAAAGTGTTTCTTTGCAAAGGCTGAGGTTCTAGTCCTTGAACTCCTGGGAAGGTGCACCCTCACTGCAATTGCTATTAAGTTGCTGTTAATGGCTTGTTTGTGATCGCTCTGTCTACATGGATAGAGGGCAAGAAGCAAACAAGACAAACACAAACAAACAAACAAATTATTCAAAGCCTAGACTGTGTTTGAGAACTTTCACCAGCACCAGATTATTTCTAGATTCTCCATAAAGCTGCCCCTGAAAGCACAAACAGCATGAGACTCCAGTGCTGGGCTTCCTCTTCTCTTCAGTTTTTGGAAATATTTGAAGGCAGGTCATTAATGCTGCACACAGTGCCATCTGTGACTGCGGTAAAAGTCTGATCTGACTCAAATTCAGAATCTAATTTTAACGCAAAGTTGTTCTTCTTATTTTTATTTTCTAAAATAAAAGAGTATTTAATTTCTAAGTATTTTAATCAGACTATCTGACATTTCAAATTACGTTTTTCAAATTCACACTAAATAAGGAAGGAAGGGGGCGGAATACGTAAAAAGTTAAAATACTTATTTTGGATCAGGACAATTATTTCAGAAGACTAATTTGTCCTAATTTAGTCTTTTCCCCCTCAATTTTGTTAGTATGCTGTCACTAGTTGACGGTCATCCCATGGCAGTCATGATCACATTCACTTCAGCTGGTCTGAATATGTTGTATAGAAAATGGTACGTTGTCATGATACACAGGGATGCCAGACCACTGGAAATGGTATTTTTTATGTTACAAAGTGCGCTGCAGAAAGGCAAGTGTCAGATCTGTTTTAAATCTTCCATAGTATTTTATATACAAACCAGTTATTTTACAGATGAATAAACTGTCAGCTGTGAGGACTGGTTTTTAATTTATTTGTTTACATATTAAATAGCATTCCTTTTCATTCCTGATGTGGATGGTCAATTTCTCTACCTGCCTATTTTGTTTTTGCATTCCATTCTTACACCATCTGAATGCAGAACATCATTGACATTAAAATTCACATGACATACTCCATAGCATACTTTTTGCCACATTCAGATTTGTCAACATTACTTTCTGTTTTCTCTAAAATTTTGCAGTCAGTTTTTTCTGCTGCAAAATAGGGAATCGCTCAAAATACCCTGAAAATCAGGCTACTGCTATTGTTGTGAGATAGGAATGACTAGCCCTTAATCTTTCTACAGAGTGTTACAACTAATGTACCAATAAGTGTCATTTCTGATCTTGATATTTATGCACTGAGACCTGGGCTGACAGTAGAACAGTTATAGCCTAGCAAAATGAATTCATATAAATACATACTGAGTTTACTAAATTGTGAAAAAATATTGTAAATGCAGTGTTCTTTTACAAAAAAAGACAATCCAGACAACACATCAGGCTTCAGGCTGGTGTTTGGATTATTCTACCTACAAATAACAAGTTTCACACTGAAACCTTAAAACAACATTTGCAAAGAAAATAGAAATGAAGAAAAACTCTGTTCTCTTTCCAATATAGATCCCAGTTTCATATCTCAAAATGCATCACTGATTAATTAACAGTACTTTATGTGGGGAATTTTGGTTGATTTATATCCTTAAACCATGACAGTCATTTAAATATGCTATCTGTTGTGACCTTGCACATTCATGCAGTGCGTTTATGACTTTTGAACTCACACTGATGATGATCTAGAGAATTTAGCAGTTGTACAACACAAAACAAAGTACCTGAGACAGTGAATAACTAAAAAGCTCCCCGAGGGGGAGAGGCAGAGCCTGAAAGGCTAAAGTTCAAATCCCTTTTCTGCATGACCACCAGGTTTATGAAGTAAGGGTCTTTTTTGCCTCTGCCTAATGACTGTTCATCTCCCATGTAAAATAGAACAGCTACAAAGCTGAGAAGTCGAGTATATAAGCAGTGAATGTATTGCAAATATTTTGTTTGGGTAACAGGCAATGAGATTTTGGTGTTTCTGTGTTCACACTCAGACACAGCAGGGATCTTTGTACTTATTGTTTAAAGAAGCCATCCGTTCTTTTGGTTCTACATCTTCCCTTATGCCAGCAAAATCTTTGTTAAAATCAGTTCTACTCAGGGAAGAGAGGAAAAAGATCAATTAAAAAATTCTCATTGTAGACCCATAGTAATATCTTTACATAGGAATGCTTGGTAGAGTGAGCAAAATAACTTCTCTCAGAAAGCGTATTTAGCATATGTAATCAGATGCTGTAGCCAGTCTGAATTCCCAGAGATCTCTGTCATTTTTCAAGTGAAGTACTCCAGAGCTGCAGGTGTTGGGTACTTTTGGTCTTGCTATTCCCAGTTTTGCTTGGCAAAAGATAGGAAAATTCTCTACTAAAGCTTAGTTTCCTTCACATATTCACCTCAGATTTTAAGTTCCTATGTATGATTTCCTTATTTATTCTTGCCAGTTGGGGATTAAGGAATGCTATTTTCCCTTTGGTAATACTTATTTCTAAAAAGTACCAGAGAGAACAGAAAAAAAAAAAACCCAAAGCACAGCAAGGAAAAAAAATTGATAATGTTCCAACTAAACTGATCAAGTTGTCAAAGATGACACTGATATCAATTCCTTTGTTATTGCAGATGAATATAATACCAGGGGACAGAACATGAGCCAGATTTGATTTGTCAAGTTGTTGCTATTATTTTGACAACATTTCCGCAAAATTGTCACATCTGTTGAAATTCTGTTAGAAAATTAGATGTAGCAAAGAACACCAAACAGCCTTATTTTCTCCTACTGCATGTGTTGGGATTTTCCTTTGGTGAATCATCAGCCGGCAGCAACAATGAAGTGTCAAAACAATCAGAAAGATGCCATCTGTTTAAGGGAGATGATCCAAAAGCAGACATGTATCTTTCTAAACATAAAATCCATCAGCACAAAAAAATACACACACACAAGTGTATAAGTTTGCATACATATGTATAATTTCTGCAATTCTTGACATGTTATCAGAACACCCGGACAGCAGCAATTACAAAATTTCCTGTATGGATTTCTGTCATCAGCTAAAGTCACAGATGATAGTACTTGAACTTCGTCTCATGGGAGCTCATGACATTTGGAAATAAGGAATATGTTTTCCATCACATGGTGCTTCTCACACCTGGTGCTTGCAGAAATGAAGCTTTAATGATTAGAGTGCTTCCATTTCTTTCAAAGTATTTTTAACAAATACAAGCAAAATGCATAGCTCTGCATTGACAAGAACACCTCCAGCAAACAGACTACAGGATGACTACCACTATAGGACCCATCCAGATGACCTGTTTTTTTAACTTTTTTAACACTATGCATGTGGAAATCCTTGTTTCACTTGAATGAAAACTGTTTTAAAAAGCTAGTTCTCCTTGCCAATCCTGGCAGCAACAGTAAATATCCACAAATGTAAAATTTTCATCAGTATATTTCTTGTGTGATAGAAAAAAACATCTCTAATGCATTTTCCAAAGTAAACATGACAATGAATAAATTTGGGCAAAAAAAGTCAACATTATTTTCCAAACATACAAAATTAAGCTTAAAGAAACATCTGCATTTCAATTCATGAAAATATTGACAATGAAAACATTATTATTAAAGAGCAAAAAAAGGGAGGGCTGATTGATTGTAGCTCATTCACTCTTGTTTAAAACTTCATTGATACACGAACAGCAATATGCTCTAGTGTTCATACAGAGGCTTATACTTATTTTTCTTTCATTTATACCACCCAGACCTTTTAAAACAAAGCATAAAGAAAAATAATGATCAGATGACATAAATGTTGCTTTGTTCCTTACAATTCTCAATCTGTTCTCATTACCACAGTGGGTGTCATGAAGTAATTTCAAAAAACCACAGACCTTCTCTCTTTGGCCAATGTGTAGATCCTGTATCTGTTCTTTTGCCTTCCATTAGAAGGTAAAATGTAGTTAAAGTGACTTAGGTAATGAACCCATAGAACCAAAAGGCAATATCCAATAGTAAAATCCCAATAGGAGCTGTCTAATGATGTTAAAATAATCAAGTATTTTATTTAACCCGTGTGCTTATATTTAAACAAAATGCTTAAATATGAACAAGACCAAGGATAACAAAGTTTTGCTTAAACATCTACTGCGTTTTCCTGATTATGTTCTCATACAGCATGAAAACAATCACTATTATTTTCTGCTTAAATTTCCAAAAACACATCTGTTTTTCTATCTTTCTTCTAGAATTCAAGTGATCTGTGGCACGGGAGTGGAAAAACTGTACTTGCCTTCACTTAAATGTAGTGAAATATAAAGATACATGCCCACACTAGATTATAGCAGAAAGTTCAACTTCACTGAAAAAAAATCAACAAAACTCAAAGATGTTGCAAAGGAACCTTCCTACTGTATGTTATTCTCCACCCTTAATACTGTAACTTGGTCAACTTCTCTTTAAGCCACTTCTGATGAAACATTTTTTTTCCTGGGTATACACCCTACCTGATACATCAACATTAGGCCATGCTGTTACTAATGGAATATAATATAATGCTGCAAACTAGTCATTTTGAATCTAACATAATGATTTGCACTAACACAGAGATAGTTACTAATGACTGATACAAATGTAACCTAAATTTTGATAGTATGCCTGGTGATTTTGTGATGACCGATTTAATTTTGTATGTTCCCACATTAATAAATAAAAAAGATAAACCAATTACTTCAAATTCGACTCTGCAAATACATGCAGCAGTAACAAATGGCAAAATTTAAGCCTGTTTCTAAACGGTAGCAAAGTCTCACCTGTTCTTGGTGAATTCTCTAGGAAGGTTTCCATGAACAATACCAGTGATTGTGATGATGGTAGTGTCATAAAAGAAAAAGAATTTCACTGATGTGAAATTTAGTTGGAATAATTAGTCAGGTACAGTTTATAGTAGGTCAGGTTTCTATATGTTACTCTCTGCCACACACATGCACACAAAAATGCAGTGATGCAAGCATGTTACGTTCTGAAAATTCAGCCTTAAGGATTGTAAGTATAAAAAAAGAAATGGCCACAGGTACAATGAAATATGTAACAATTCCTTCTTACATATAACATAACTTCAACAATAGGCAACAACTTTAACAGTTCACCTGACATAAATAGACCAACATCAAAGTCAAAACCCCATGAATGGGTAGTCTTTGAGTAAGCACACTGGAAATGAAACACATTTGGAAAAAACATTTTAAAATGGAACTCAAACAATGTTTTTAAATGTGCTTCATCATTCCAGCTAGATGGGGTATAACTGATGATAAAATGTGGTTTTCTGCATTCAGTCAGCAGAACTATTACATGTATCTTTTCATTGGGAGTGAAGAGTGTGGAATGAAAACAAAGTGACAGATCAAAATGAAAGAGAAGTGATACCACATAGATAAACTTGGACGTATCAGTACTTGCTATTTCATTTCTGTCATATGAAGGATGGATAAAGTAAAACCAATTTTATTTGTCAAGGGCAGCCACAAAATTGGGAGAAACAACATGAAAAACAAAAAGATGTCAAGAATAGGTCTATCAATAACACTAACTTATTTTACAAACACACAGTAAAACCCCATCCAGCTTCCAAATTCACATAAATAAAATACCATTCCATTTCTACTGGTTACCATAGTTGCAGAAGACATTTACTGCTTCACCCACTACTCAAACATCTCAAACTACAAGTCAGTTACCTGAATATCTTAACATTCCAATACTACATCTGCACAGTCTTGAAATTTTAAATAACTTGGATTAAAACACTTCTTCAGCTAGGACTCTACTGACACAGTTTTTGAAGATCCTGCACAAACCTCTTGTTGAAAGCAATTGAAACTGGCTGCTAAGCATCTTTGAAAATCTGTTCATATATATTTTATCTCATCAGTATCCACTAAACATAATGTCTGCAAAACATAATAAGACTGTCCAGACAAGAAAGTAAATAATCTGAACAACACTGACAGAGTTCAGGAAATTATAGAAAAATACATTTAAATTTACCACACAATAAGAAATATAGCTATAAATACTGAATGCATCCTTGAGCTGAGCTACAAGAATGAGTGAAGTTAAGACAGAAGAAAAATTAAGGAGCCTGTAACAAAAAAAAATTCAGAAGGTAGGGAAACAAAGAAACCCCTTCCTATGTGGAAAATCTGCTGAAACAGTAAGTTTTCTGTAGAAATCCTAGTGTCAGAAAATATTGTCCTTTTATCTTCACAGTAAATCTCATATTAGAAGAAGATATAAGCAAGTTGTTATTGTATAAGTCAAGATTCTCCTAATTCTGGTTTTGTCAATAATTTATTAACTAATACTGAATTGATTCTTGCATTAAATCTACGTGGAATACATACTTATTATCAGTAAAAGAACCTGAAAGTTACAACACAGAACACAATCAAACATGAAATAACATGTGTGGAATTAGGCATGTGATTTAAATTGAATCATAACAGAAGGAATTTAAATCGTAGAGATAGCCACATGAGATCTGACCTTCTACCTCCCTATATACTACATGATCAGATTGCATTTCCCAGCAAAAGTAGTATCAGCAACTCTGTGCAGTACCTGCCAAAGTAATTCTGCTAAGGACTGAATGCTTGCCCACAGTGGTTTGATCCAGTAGTGTTGATAGGAGTGATAGACAGCCTGGACTTTTTCTTCTATGATATGCTGCAGAAAACTTTCAAAGGCTTTGTTTTATCTAGTGTGATCAGATGATTTCTTCAGAAAACAAAAGTAATTAAATCAACTGCTCTTAAAAGAGATGCAGTGAATGACTGTATATCAAAATTAAATTCATGTACAATAACAGAGCTCAAACAAACCTTAACTGAAAACCATGATTTCTAAAAAAAAAAGAATAAAAAAAAATCATCATCCCTATACAGAAAACAGATGTCCCTTCAACAAAGTAATGTAATACAAGAGATACATTTAAAGGGATAAGCCTTCATGTTACCCATGAGGATCAGGAAGTGACACTGACTTAAAATCTGACTACTGTAAAAGTATGTGATATACATGATTAAGAATAAGCATACACATAACCACCGGTTCAGTTTTCTTTAAGTTACAATGAGCATATCCATCCCATGCTACCTAGAGAACTTAAATGAAGAAGGCTCTCTTCCCATTTCAGTGAGTGAGCAGAGTATTTTCTCTTTCTTTTATACAAAGAGAATAACTATCACACTAGAGACATGATGTTGGAAAAATGTCCACTACTCCAGTAAATGCAATGCGTTGAGCTGGTAGCTGCCTCACCTTTCTTTAGGTCACACAAGGAAATTTAAATGGCAATTAAGTGCAGCCCCTCCAAATTTGAAGCCATAAGAACTCACCATGACAGAACATTTGGAAGGTGTTTAGAAGCTTAGGGTAACATAAAAAGCTATGAAGAGCCTTCTGTTAAACATTTTTTGACAATTTTCTTGAAATAAGGTTGTGTAATAGCTGTCAACACTCCACCTAATTTGCAAGTTTATTATATGAGTTCACTGGTCACTAACCTGATGAGAGGACAAGACTGGGGAAAAGACTGGGAAACAGGTTTTTAAATCCTGAAATCTTGACTCGACAAAAAGCTGTTTGCTCTACAGCTGTACTCTGGTGTCCTGCAGCAAAATATCTCCCAGTTCTTTAGAGATAGTGAAGTTTTATGGTATTCTTTAGAATGAAAGATATTATAAAACAAAATAATTATGTAATTCTATGGACATAAAATATTCTTACCCAATTCTTCTTTAAATGAACATTAAAAATTGCAAAAGATAGAAATGTGGATGTCCTTGGACTTGAATGGTACTTGTACTGAAATGTAATTTTCTTTAAAAGTATCCCTTTTCCTTCAGTCTCCTACTATTCAAAGGTAATTTAAGGCATACCCAGCTGAAATGCAATGGAACAGGTACTATGTCTACTGGTGTCTTCAGAAGTTATGAAATGCCCTCCACAGTCTTCAGCATGTTTGTTTTGCCATGTTCTTCGTGAGATTTATCATTTTTCACTTTGGCTAAATAGGTACCTAAGAAGCTGAAACACACATAGACAGAAGAGCTCAAAACCTTTTCTTGTCTTGGGACCAAAATTTTGGATGCTAATAATTAATGCAAGTATGGGAAATTTGCTCAACTTACCTAAATAAACAATTCAGACTAAAAATAAACCAACAAAAGCAAGAAAGACATCACCAGAAGTCTGCTGTGTTATTTCATTTTATGTTTTTATAAGCCTTCAGAAACATTCCAGATTTATATTAACATTGCTGTCTGGAACAGCAATTCCAGGGCATTTTCTGTGCATACAGTTTTACCAGGTGCAGATCAGCACTGACAGTGGCAAAAGCCTCCTGGTGGTGCTTCATCATACACATCCATGAACTCACAGCTATATTCAAATGAGCCCTTCATTTGAAGGCAAGCATCTCTTCTGTACTGCCTGATAAAAAAAAAAGAGCACTAAATGTGACCTAGCTCCATAAATGGGGAACCTTTTCCCTTCACTTTCTCCCTTGCAGAAGCTTCTTGCAGAAGGCTCAGAAGATTTCTGCCTAGTCAGTACAGGAGCTGCAGCTTACCGGGTTTCCTCTGGCCCAGAAGGGAGAGCGAAAGGACAAAAAAGAGACAGCAGATGCTGTTCTGCATCTCTGTCCAGCTGTATGAACAAAACATCTTGAAGTTGGTGCTGTGGTACACCTGCTATTTACTCATCAGGACTCCAAAAGCTGTTGGAGGATGGACAGCAGGTCAATTCTCCTCCTCTACTTCACTCCCGTGAGACCCTGCCTGGAGTCCATAACATAAGGAAGATATGAATCTACTCAAGCAAGTCCAGAGGAGGGTCACAGAGATGTTCAGAGGGCTGGAGCACTTCTACAAAGACAGGCTGAGAGTTGGGATTGTTCAGCCTGGAGAAGACTTGGGAGACTTTATAGCAGCCCTGCCATACCTAAGGTACAAGAAATATGTAGAGGGACTTTTTACAAGGGCATGTAGTGATAGGGCAAGGGGGAATGGCTTTAAACTGACAGAGGGGAGATTTATATTAGCTATTTAGAAGAAATTCTTCTCTATGAGGGTGGTAAGGCGCTGGAAAGAAGTTGTCCAGAGAAGCTGTGGCCTCCCCATCCTTGGAAGTGTTCAAGGCCTGGTTGGATGGGGCTTTGAGCAACCTGGTCTTGTGTACCTGCTCAATGCAAGGGGATTGGAACTAGATGATATTTAAGATCCCATCCAACCCAAACCATTGTATGATTCTTCCTAAGCGCATTTTACTCTTTTTATACATTATATACCCTATTGAGATTATTTCCATTTGTTGATAATAATTTCAATACTGATATCTGATATGATTTCTAGTTTGGTTTTTTTTTTCCTCTTCTGACAAGGCAAAATGTCTGAGAAGAGAAAAAAGAAAGTGGAACAATCTGGAGTTCAGATAATCGGATAAAATTTTCAGTCTATTTTTCTTGGAAAAAACCATAGGATAGCTTGAAAGACCAAGGGAGAACCTATGCTTTACACAACCATTAAATACAGAAAACTCTAACTACTTAATCTTCATCCAAAGGCTGACTGCCAACTGTCTATATATTATGTCGATCACTTCAAAACTGCTGTCCAAGGTAGCTTTTTCATTAAAGATCAGCTCAGATCTTTACTGTTATTTAGGATCGGACATTCGTATCACCAAAGCATGAATAAAGTCTAAATGTAGACTGTGGGTAGTGTATATATTGACCGCAGGAAAATAAATCATTGAGATGGGAAACATATGCAGTGGCAAAACATGGGACTTGTTACATCAGTTCAGTGTTAAACCGTTATCAGTCTAGTTAATTCAGACTTACATTCACATTTCCCCACTGCAAACTCTCTCTCTGACCAAGAATTTTTACTGACTTTTCAGAACGCATAAATATCTTTGTATTTTAAATAACAAAATTGGTAGACATTTTGTTCATCTAGTAACATGAGAATGTCTTAATGGTTTCCTAAACATGTAAAATATCTAAGTGCTTCAGGCTATAAACTTACCTAAAAAATTATACACATGGCTTTTTAAGCCTTGTGTTGTCTGGAGCATGGAGATACTACCAAGTCAGTGCTGGTGAATCATTCAAGTGAAAATTTGTTTCAGACTTCTATTGACTGTGAACACTCTTAAGCAGCACTTTCCCCTTGATGGCTTTTTCATGATTTCCCCACTGAATTTTGCTTTTAATACATTGGGATAAGTAAATAAGCCATTTCATTTTTATTTTCCTTTCCGTGAAATGCTTCCCAAGTAACTTGATTAATGTTCAAAACCAATATTTGAGCAGCCACATAATGTAATTAAAATTTCATAAAATGGCTATAATCATCCTAGCTTGGTAATAAGCAACCTTATTTATCACACAAATGATTTCTTTGGATTCTCAACAAGCACTTTATTTAGCTAACTAAATAATCTTTTTTCTGCAGGAGGTTTGTGTTTTAAAACAGACAATTGAAGTCACAGCCAGAATGCCTTGCCATACAGAGCCACCTCACAGGAGGTTTCAGCTACGTGTGCATTGAAGTTAGCCTGATTTTTAGCTTGATTTATCCAGGAAAGTGTGCTTGACTGAGTTCCATTTTAAACCTGTCTGCCCAAAATGTGTTTTTTATCTTGAAGTGATACTAAGTGCACAATGAGCTAACTTAAAAGGAGAATGCTAGGTGAATAGGCCTTTTTTCTTGAGTAGTGCGCAGTACTGTGTTGATATCTTTAATGCTGTATCAACCTTTGCTGTCAATAACAATAACTGTGAAATCTGCTAGTTGCTGAAGAACCTTAACCATGTAGAGAAATGCATTTTATTTTTTATTACTGTTCTTTACATAATCTCTATTTCCATACTGTCCCTACAGTCCAATTTTGAGACTGAATGACCGAAAGGTCATTTTTATCTATGCATCTGTTCTACAAACCTTCCTGGAGACTGGGAACTAAACAATGCTGTTTCTTCCATGCACAATATTATCAAAAAACCTTTCCACTGGGCAAATGCTTCCTTAGGGTACAACTGGGAAAGAACAAAGTGTTACTTCAAATCCTGCCCTCATTTACCTCCCTCCATGTAGCCTAGGGCCCACAGTGGGGCTAGAAAGATGCATCTTAGTACTCATTTGAAGCTGTAATAGAGAGGGCTCTGCATATTTAACTGTTCATAGTTATGCTGACAGTATAAACAGTAGAAAACTATTCTGCTTTCTACTGCTGAATGCAGTCAGTTCTGTAGGGATGATGGGATTGGAAAGGAAATAGGAAAAAAAAACCCAGTTCATTTTCCAGAATGTAAGCAGGAAAAGCTGTTTGCTGGAAGAAACGGTCACTGTATACTATCATTTTTTAGTAAAAAAGCTGAATTAAATATTATTCCAAGGTTCAGTACTGCACCAGGAATCTTTTCCTCTGTGAAAACACCAGTCACAGCAGTTGATGATTTGTGACATTGTGTTGCAATCCAGGAAGAACTTGGAATGTGACCAGAGGGCGTTACTAATATTCTGCATGACTAATTATGGAACCTTCCTCTGGGTTCAAACATCCCCGTGTTTGCACAGATGATGCTTTTGTTCATCCATCATTTAAAATGTCCTGTAGCTGAAAAGCTAACAACATTCATAAAAGTCCATTCAATAAAGCCCTCAGGTGGGGGGGTGGGGGAGAGGGGGGGGTGGCAATTTGCATTTTTCTGGTCTTTTAACTTCTTTGCTTCTGACCATGATTGCAAATATCACAAGCCACGGCCACTGGGAAGGTGATTTGTCATATTTTTCATACAGAAAAAAATGAAATATATTACAGTAAGGCAACAGTCAACAGAAAATCCTGTTCTTCTAAACAAACATTTTAGTTCTGTGCTCCTGACAAGCTGGAACTTGTTGCATCGCACTGCTGCTTTCACCAGGCCGTTACAAAGGGAATCTGGAAAGGCAGGAAATGAAAGAAGGAGTGGAGCATGTCTGAAATTTACCTTAACATGGAGCCAGGATGCAGAATTGGAAACTGCTGGGTTCTCTACTCTAGATTTATTTTAATTGATCATAGTGACAAGGAAAAATGTCACTCTGCTCTGAAAGTCATTTGAAATATCTTTCTGCTCTAAGCAGATAGTTGAGGCTGATCAGGACTCTGTCCATTACAAAGTTCAAATTCTACAGTATCTTGAATCCATGACCAAACCCTGTGGATCTTTGTAGTCCCTTCTCACTTTGACCTTTGTGAATTGCCTACGTCTTCTTCCAGTATTAAACAAAAATTCCATGTATTTTTCAGGTCTTATGCAAAGTTCCTGGAAAAAGGAGATTAGATTTAAGGACTGGCCTTAAATCTCATAAAAGCTTTCATGACTCCAAGAGCTATAACAGTCACTGTAGTTTGAAGTATGTCATGAGTAGAACACCTAGATAGCAAAAGAAGAGTCCAACCTTCAAGTATTTATTTTCATAGACTTTGCTTTGAGAAGAGCATCAAGAACATCAAGCTCAAAGCTCCAAAAAACATATGCCTCTTCAGAAAAAGAGAATATCCTTCAACAGACCCTCTATGCTACACTCAATTTCCTTTCCTTTGTCAGGAGCATTATTATTAGATTTTTTTCAGCAGAAAATCAATACTTATTTAATAAGAATTAAGTTGACTTTGAATTTGAAATGGAAATTGAACCTTGCAAATATTTGATTCTTCAGGTATGAATCTGTTAAATGGACCCCCATAAGTCTGTTTCTTCTCCCATTTTCAAGAATGGATGTGCACAAAAACATAGAGGGAAATTACTGGAAAACTCACACGCTAAGTAGATGAAAAATATGGAGAAGCCTAGTGCTGTGTTCAATATAGCTATTTATTCAGTGACCTCCCTGTTGATGTTCTTTTCTGTTTCATATTTGAATGACAAAAATTCACATGTGATGTACATAGCATGTCATAAGCACACATATGCATGTGTGTGTCAGTGCACAGGTATCTGCACCTGTCATGTGTTGAAATTCTGTTTCTGAAAAAAGAATAGCCTGCTCAGATTAAAACACCACTCAATAAAAGAAAGATATCTGTGCAACTATCTCTAAATGTTTGCTAATTTTATTGCTGACTGCAAGGGCTGAATGCATGATTTCCACTGGCTGCAGAAAAATGGGGTTTAGGATTTAACTCTCATCATCTGAACATTAAATACACTCAGTGGTACACAGCCCTTGCTCCTGCATACAGCCTCATTGATGAACAGTTACTTACAAGCCCAGGGGAAAAGCCCACAGCCCTTCTTTATGAAATTTTTAGTAACAGAATATTGTGAAGTAGAAATTACAGCGAAATGGAGTGCTTCATTGAAAGAACAGAAGCATCACAGCCCTTCTCTATATTGACTATATGACTACAAAGTATTGCATTAAGCTTTTTATTTTGTAACTTTTTTTCCCTTGGGAAGTATGTTCTGGTCTCTTGACATATGATCATAGAATCATAGAATCATAGAATCGTTAGGGTTGGAAAGGACCTTAAGATCATCTAGTTCCAACCCCCCCCTGCCGTGGGCAGGGACACCTTACACTAAATCATATCACCCAAGACCAGTCTTCAGCACAGTACAAAAGGTTTTCTTCATATGACAAAAGTGTTAGTGGAGCAAGGTGAGAAGTATCTATTAGGAACCTAAAGACAAGTATCTATTATAGACAAACAGTTTTAGCCCTTAGAGCTCCAGGAAAGCTGGTCTTCCCACTGAAGAGGGTCGGGAGAAGTACTGATGAGACAAAGGTTATGGTTCCACGCACATTAATACTAAGTCTGAGCATTGCTGAATCCCTAAGGCAGTACAAAATAGGTCTGGACAAAGCATGAATCAACCATTCAGCCAACCAACCAACCAAAAACATTTTGCCTCATTAGTCTGAAATAGTCCAAATTTCCCCCCATGCCTTAGAGATCACCAAAGTTAGTTCCAACCTATCAATGTTGGTGAAATCCCTTGCATCCTGATGTCCACCAAATCCAATGGCTTCTAAAAGCTGTCAAATTACACAGTTCTTTAGCAGTTTCATTAACATGGGAGCACATCCAGAAAGGTAAACTCTGGGGAACTCTCCACCTAGAGAAGGCAAAGCACCATCATGCTGCAGGCCGTTGCAGATCACCATAAACATCATCCTGATGAAAGTCTTACATGACCTGGCAGAGTACAGGATGCCTTGCCCTTGTTTTACACAACTCTTCTGATCAGAGATCTGTGAGCAGCTCCAGATCCAGAGCCCATTATGAAAAAATGACTACAGTTATGTCACCCTGATTTTAGTGTTTAGTCTGTCTGATGTTGCCCTCATGGAACTATGGTCTAGGTCTCTCTTAGTTTAAAAGTAATAAAGAATATGGGTAGTTTTCTCTACTTAGAGCCTGAATATTTTACTTATTTCACTGTTAATAACAGCAGGTACTGAGGAAGGATATTGCCAAATGGACCATTAGAATTATAGAATCATAGAACCATTTAGGTTAGAAAAGACCTTTAAGATCAGTCAGTCCAACCATAAACCTAACACTGCCAAGTCTACCACTAAACCATATCCCTAAGTGCCATCCACATCTTTTAAATACCTCCAGGGATGGTGACTCAACCACTTCCCTGGACAGCCAATACTTCTTTTTGGGGAAGAAATTTTTCCTAATATCCAATCTAAACTTCTCCTGGTGCAACCTGAAGTAATTTCTTCTTGTCTTATCACTTGTTACTTGAGAGAAGAGACCGATGGGGCTTTGAGCAACCTGGTCTAGTGGAAGGTGTTCCTGCCCAATGCAGGGGGGGTTGGAACCAGATAATATTTGAAAGCCAAACCATCCTATGATTCTCTGATCCTATGAGTCTGTGACACCCACCTCACTACAACTGCCTTTCAGGCTGAAGAGAATCTCCCCTTCATCCATAGGAAGACTATCCCTCATGGCATCCCTTTAGTTTTTGTGGCATCCCTCTCTGTCTTGCTGAATGCCTAACATTAGTCTGTTCTCCCAGTGCCAGAAGCCTTTTGTCCTGAGCATACTCAGCTGCTTTTGTGCAAGAAGAGCAGCCAGAATGGAGGAAAACAACATACAGTGCACAGGGGAAAACCAAAAGCAGAAGACACTGTGCCATCTACCACAGACCTGCAGATGGGAAAATGTCTGTATGAACCAGTAAGTCTGGCTAAAAAGCAAAAAAAAACTGAAGTGAAGATGGAATTTTATCATGTCATTGAGTCAGTTCATTAAAAGTGAGTTTTAGCCCATAACAAACGGATAAAATTATGAAATGATGGTTCTTTGCCCTGCTCCCCTCCTGCCATCCCCTCCCCTGCCCAAAGCACTATAGGTTTATTTTCACCTCAGAATGTCAATGTTTGTTCACTTAGCAGCTTTCCCAAGTGCAATGAAAATTTACATGGAAAGCTTTAAGCAGTATTAATAAATGATTTCCTCACTCTTTGATAGAAGAACGTGCAAAACAGATATCTTAATAGGGAATATGTATAGATAATGGACCCATATAACCTCAGTGGGATAGAAATGGGCTGAAGTGAGGAGAAACAGATAGTTGCTTGTTGCAAAAACTTAAGTTTCTTTCTTCCATTCTGCTTTTTGAAAGAAAATAGAGAAAAGGGTATGTAATGTCTTTAGACATTGCAAATAACAGTGAACTTGAAGCCAAAATTCCTCTTCACTCTAAAGGGAACCAGTAAGCCTGTCAATCGCATGGAACTTAGCAGTGTAAAGATATATTACACAGACCATATTCAACTCATGCTCAAAATTGGGAAGGAAGCTGCACCCCATCTCAACCATTAGGTCCTAAGTCACAAGTCCATGTACCCAGCTTGCAAAGCTGGAAAGTTGGAAAGCTTAGGGGTTTTCTATATTAAGAAAAGAACATAAAAAATGAATAGTGAACTACTTGCACAGTTCATGGGGATGGATTACACTAGCAATATCTGCTTTGTTGTTTTTTTTTCCCTAGAATTAGCTTATAATGTGTTATAAATTAGTGATTAATAAAATTTGAAAGAAGAGAGGACTGTAATTTAGTACTGCGCATGTCCCAGTAACATAATCAGTGGATAGACCAAGGTACCTTTTTTAAAATGCTTACTAGTATGTGAAAGATTCAAAGCAACTGCAGAGAGCACATTGCTCCTCAATGCATCAGGCAATGGAATTTAGAGGTAAAACACTACCATTGAGAGGACTGAAAAAATATTTCAGCAAATCTTGCATGCTTGTACTAAGCAGAAATTCTATTTCCTTGTTCAAAACTGAAGGTTTCATTTCCCTATATAGCTTTTTCTTCAGTCTTTTAAGTTCCAAAAAGCCCCTGAAACCCCAAACCCCCTCTATTAGAGGAACAAAAATAAATCTGTCAAAACAAGGGCAGAAAAGGCAAAGATTTTTTTCTTCTTTAATTGACAAGTCTCATACGGTCATTTTCTGCTTCATTTATCTGTGGCTGAAATATTACAAGAGATCTCAAAGGGTTTTCATTGACCTGTAAGAATAGGATTGCAGAGTTTAATAGTAACAGCATTTAAAGATCATGCAATATTCTGTCATCAGGGCAATGTCAGAAAGGGACAGTTGTCCTTATTCTAATGGAACGTATAGCGACTATGATAATTCCACCTCAAAATGGTTTCCCTTCCCATGACTGCTTGATTCCTGGGCAAGATAGATGGTATAAACATTACATAAACCTCCTTTCATTTATACCTTTATACAAAATTCAAAAACCTACTTTTTTATTAGGAGGTATGCCTGTGAATAGTTTTCAGTAAGCTTAGAATTTCTATGAACACAATTTGGTAAATAATGCCAATAATGCAAGTATAATGTGGAAAGATTTTAGAAAATGATGAATTTTGGTGTCCCCTTCTGCATCTTAGCATAGGGTTGTTTGTAATTTTTTAAAAATTATTATTATTTATTGTTTGTTTATTTAGAAACTAATTTTAAATTAACTGAAAAAATCCAAACCATATTGGATTTAAAAAGTTTTCTTATAAAGAACAAAAAATATAACTAAAAGCAATTTGTAAGAATCAGTTTGAATTAAGACTGTTTTTTTCTCCTTTTGGTTTGGTTACTTCATTTTTTTCTCTGTAACATTTGTTCTATAAATATGAACAATCTGAGCTAAAAACTACCCAGCCTGGTCCTCAAAGAACAAATTCAGCGTTATTAGCAGTGGTTAATTGTTATGGTAAGAATTGCAGAACCAAAGTATGAGCAGTTCAATTTAGAACACCCCTCTCACTGGGAAAGAAAAAGACAGAGCACATACGCTCGTTTGCATTATTTTTTCACTGCTTTTGCTTTTTTGTGGTTTAACATTTCCATGCATCTTTAAAAACCCCAGGCATAAGCCTCAGGCAGACTAAACACACAAAACATACCAAAGTCGATGTTTTGTGATTTCCTTCAGGGTACTGGAATTAATTAAATCTGAAGCTTCTCTAAAGAAAACATTCTAACCCAAAAGTAAAGTGACCATTTTAATATTTGCTTGGAATATTCCTCCCGACACGTTTGCTTGTCGTTATTTGCAGTAGGCTAATGTGTCATTGAGGGGACAGGTTCCCTGTCCCTGCAAAGCTGATCAGCTCTGCTACAAGAGCAGAAGGGTAGCCCCCTGAGCTCTCTGGTTTGTGAAATGGGGATAGGCTGAGGATTGATCTTCCACAAGACCAGTGGCTCCAGCTATCTTCCCACCTCCCTGACAAGCACTTTTTTCAGGAGAAACATACTTTGTGGGATAGTCTGCAGCTAGGGAGACTGAGGACATGGAGCTGTGGAAGGCAGGAAAGAAACAGGCATGCTGGAACAGGGTGTCTGCAAGAGCATTGCCTTTATCATACATGCTGTTGCCTTGTGTTTTGCTCCTAGCTCATTATGAACATGAGTAACTGCAATTGCTATAAAGTGCTTGAAATGAAAAGATGTGTTAGGAAATGGTAATCTAGAATCATACACTGGACATACACTACCAACGACAATCTTTAATTTTTAGCATATTAACTTTAAATTGATAATTTAACCGTAGAGATTGCAGCTGTGCATGGTTTTTTAAAGAATCCTCAGATACCAGAGAGGAGTAAGAGCAAGGAAACCATAAGATGAGCAAACAAAATGGTTGCAGCAGGTAATATAGCTCTAGTTACCAAACAGTGCAGTAAGGAGATGACAAGATTTATTTCATCGACATCTCTTTTTATAATATATTTGAATAAGACATTGCAATATTCTGACTGTGAGATATGACTTTATGTAAACAAGCCTATAGCATGAATAGTATACAAAGAGACTTATTAAAACGAATGCTTAAAATAGTTTGCAAATTTTTTTAAAGCATGACTAAATCAGTTACTTTTCTCCTAGACTTGGAGAATTGCCTGCCTTCATAGCCCATTAGATTTTTTCGTTTGCACCTGCTAGAATTATTGTTCAGAGGCAGTTTGTGAAATAAACAAATTAGCTTGTTTTGCCTTCTTTCAATGCCATCTGAATTCTGTTGCTTGACAGCTTGACTCCAATGAAAAGTGGCTTTTCACGGGTATTAAAAATGCCTGTGGAAAAAAATGTAGCAAGAAAGAAGGAGTTCTAATCAAAAGGTAATACAGCAAGGAGATTCCGTCTGCAGGAGTCTACCTGTTTTAAACTTAAAAAAAAAAAGAAAACTGGAAGTTGATTTAGGCTTTTGAATCAGATGTAGAGAAGAAGAGTTTGTCCGTTGCAAGAAACGATCAAACTATGATCTGGGTATCTAACTCACACAGGCTTGTGTGCCAAAACTTCAAATTAGTTTGATAGCTTCCTGCCCAAATTTTGAGGGGTGAAATAAAACCCTATCTAATTTGATGGAGTAGCTCATTACTATAAAGCAGCTTGAATTACCCAATCCTTCTTTGTGCTTCTGGATTTTTTTTTTATCCTATTTTTTTATTTATATCTTATATAATGATTATCTTATATAATGATTATCTTATATAAATGATTAGAAATTAGCCAGTACTGTTCCCATGAAGAAATAAAACATGCAATTGCTAAAACCATATTGTTATGAAAATCCATTTCTAAGCACAACATGTGAGTTATTGTATAGCTTGCACTGATTGTCACCTCTGAGCAAATCTTGAGAAATCTATTTCTCACCTATATGGACTATTGGTTTTATGTTTTCTTTTCTAAAGTTTTAATTTAATAAGCACGGTTGCTGAATTCGGCTACTGGAACATGATAATTCAGAAATAACTCTTTTCTTGACTGAAGGAGTTCTTGCTACACTGCATAATAATACACACAGAAATCTCTTATAAGCTTAAAGGTCCTAATAATGTAACACAATATAGCTAAGCTGTATAGACTAAAATAATGAATTCACTGTCAATCAGCCTGAGTGGACACTTACGCCTTCAGAAGCTATGAGGGACATGATAAATCTGTGATGTTCACCAAAATACCATGTTCAAAGAAACATATGATCACTTCTAATCTTATATGCTCATTTTCAAGATTGTGGATGCATACATTCACTTCTGCATTATTTTATTTTTCCTGGTAGTAAAAGATTTCAATTATGTTCTTTTCATTAGAAAAATGCAACTATAGTAATGAAATATCATTTAAATAGTCCTTGTCCATTGAAAGCACCTCATTCTAAGTTATATGAAATAAATACAAATTAGCTTCTAGTACTTCCTGCAAAAAGTTCCCCCCTATTAACAGGTAACATATTACAATAAATCCTGAAGTTTTCCCTTATTTTTCTTTCTTTTAATTCATTACTAACATGAACTCTTGCCATAAATCAAGACCTGATGAATAAAAAAGACTGTGAGAAAAACAAAAGAACACAACAAAACAGGACAAAGGAAAGCATACAGACTGAGCATAATAGAAGAGTGGAAAGAAGCTGTTGTTCACAAGAAGTGAACCAAAAATTGATAAGCATAATAGGCAGTAGGAACATATAGCACATGAATAGCACAGCTGATGCCAGTTTTGGTGTTACTTTGTGGACATGATTTCAGGAGATTTAAAATTGGTTTACCTCAGGATGTTCCTCAATAAGAATCAGGAGCAGACCAATGATGGAGGCTTTTTTTTGAGCTAGTTGCATGTTTCTGGTGATGTGATGAGAGGAGGAGATAAGCTATGAAGGTAACCCAAAGCTTATGTTTAATCTAATAAAAAAATGGGATCCAGTGGAGGACTGCAAAAGGAAATTTAAAAAATCCAAACCGACCCACTGGAAGAACAATCTTAACAGCATTCTGGAAGCTTTAGCAAGGTTGCTGAGTAAAAGAAAGATTGCCTTGGTCAAAGCCAGAAAAGGATGACATATGATCTGGGAGCCTGGCTAAAAGCATTTTAATGCAAGAAAAAGGGATATATTTGATATAATGTACAATTAGTCTGTAATCTGGAGAAAATGCCAAGTGGAGACTAATATCTGCAGTTCATACAAGACCTTCTGTAGAAAGATGGCTGTTGTTCAAAATGCTGCAGAGAAAGGTAATAGAGAAAGATTTTGCAGGTAAATTTAAGAACAGGAAACCTGGAGGTATCAGAGAAACAAGGTTTTAGCTTGAGCAAAGGAAACAGGATTGGTATTGATAGTAAATTACATACCTTCTAGTAGAAAAAGTAGTAAATCAGATTGCTGTTAGATGAGATTACCTCCAGGTATGGTGTAGTGGTAGGAGGGAAAAGACCAGGACAGACCTTAGACGGCCTTCAGCTAAAACTACTGTATTGGAAGGGAAATAAAGAAGCAGAGAATCAGAAAAGAACAGAGGCCTGGGAGCAGAGACTGAAAAGATTTCAAGAAGATGACAGAGGTCTTGAAAGTGAGGAAAAGATAGAAGATAAAAATAAAGTTCTTATAGTGTAACTTAGCTCTGAAAAATTATTCTCATGACGGCTGTTTCATTAGAGTGGGATTAGAGGTTACAGGAAAGAACTGGGAAATAGCTCAGCATGCCGATTGTAGAGGATGTACTCTGTGATCTTACTTCACTGACAGCATAAAGTGAGGTTTGCTTGCTCACAAATTAGACATCTCAGTGTGAGTTACCTTAGAGCCTCTTTCTAGCTAATTTATCTGGTCTATCGAAAGAGATAATGAATCAAACTCTTGATGGATCTTCAAGTGACTTGAAAGAGGACACAGATACAGAATAATTATATGCACAAATTAAGGCAGAAATGCAGTCACAAAGATCTTTGTAAATCTGGCTTGAGGTCATTGTTCTCTTCTCTTTCATGCTCTTCCATGAGTTGGCTTTGGCTATCCTGTCTATGGGAAGATGATCAAGGACTTCTAATTTCTTTTCACTATTAGAAATATATATATATATATATATTTTTTTTTTTTTCACCAGTTTAAGTGTGTCTTAATAGATCTATTATTTATTTATATACCTGTGGTCCATCTCTCCCTAAACCTTTCCTAGTATTTTTCTACCTGTCCTCTTCATATAAGGGTATGAAAAATCTGGTGTTGTGCACAAGAAGAAAGTTTAAATCCTGAAAAAAAAGAAGACAATATTTCATAACAACATCTATGTTAAGCTAATATTATTCTTACCTTTCATTTAAAAACCAATCTGATCACTTGTTGCTATAAAATTCAGCAAACTCTGCACTGATCCATACCCCCAAAACACCCTTGATGTGCACAGTCCACTGAAAAGTAGCTTTTGCAGTGCTCTTGAATTTCAGATGCACTTAGAATCTGTTTCATATGTTATTTTTTCAATATGCACCACTTTTTTAGGGGACTGCAATAGTTTCACTAGGACAGCACAAGCCTGACACATGATTACCACCATAGCAGTATTGGTCCACTGAGCAAAACATCAGCTTCTATTCTTAACTGAAACTGTCATATCTGTTCTGCTTTAATCTCTGCCTGATACACAATATGCACCTCTACAAAAAGAAAAAAAAAAAGGCACGATTCCTGTCCCTGTTGGAAACAAAGCACTAAGCTTCAGTGTTCCTATTGCTGGTTCTGCTGAAGGGTTGGTCCATATGAATTAGAAGACATTCAAAGATTTGCAACTTTTTTTTTTTTCATCTACTTTTTTAGATGTTTTAAGTAGTCTGTTTCTATTCTAACATTTGTTGTTTGCTATGGTACATTTCTGTTATTTGTTTATAGCACCAGATATCCAACCAAACCTTTCTTTCCTTGGCTTAGTCAATCTAGAATTTCCAAAACTACTTTAAACAAAAATTCCATTTACTTATGGATATGAGAGCCATTTCCCTTTGTATTTTTCACAAAATTGTCTAGTCAGAAAGTGAAGCATGTCAGTCTAGAAAAATTTCACAAAAGTGGTAGGTTACATTGATGCAACTATTCATTGATATCACTTTATGATATCAAGTATTTGAAACAACTTGTCTAAGGAAGTTTTCAGAACTCTAGCACTTTTAAGTGTGAAGACTATTAAAATGTCCTTGCCCATGGCAGGGGGGGTGGAACTAAATCATCTGTAAGTTCCCTTCCAACACAAACCATTCTATGATTCTATGAAAATGTAGCTGAGATATATGTACAAACCTCTGTCTGAACTATGCAGTCTTTAAAGTTAAGAGTTTCTTTCTTGTTATGACTGTATCTTTTGCTAAAGGTCCAGAGACTGTTATCCTAAGGTAATTTTTGAGATTTCTTCCATATTCTGCATGACAAGAATTATTTGCAGCACTAATGCAGAAGTTCTGGGGAAAAGACCCAAAACTTCTAAATCATGACATTTGATTTTTGCCCTGTTTTTAGCTTCTCAGAGTTCAGATATTCTACTTCTGGACATTTTAATATAGTTTTAGATTTTGTCTTCTATCTCTACAAATATACTTCCCATGTGCTCCAGTTCTTGATATGTTTTCTTAACAGTAAACTACTGCTGGACATTTATTATCATGTAATCTTCTGTGAAGCAAAGCAGAATTTGTGAAAATGTTGAGGTATACTAAAGCCACAACGCAATTAGAAACTTATTCATAACATTAAACAGGTAAAAAGTATATCAGTAAAAATTAAATAGATAAATCCTAAGTTTGTTCCTTTTTTCATATTCAGTGTATTCTTTTCATTTGTGGCAGTGGGTAATATTTTTTCCACTAGTAGAATAAAGGCAACAGAAGCTTCACACAAACAAATGCACTATGTTTTTTTTGGTTTTGTTTTTTTTTTTCTTTTTGAGTGACAATTTTGTGTATAAGTATGGTGCAAAGGATACAGCAGAACTGTTTCTGGAGGGTGTAGCTGGAGGAACAAGTGCAAAGAACTGCAGCAGGCTGGGCATCTACACACTGGCAAGTTATCATTTTTTCATGTAAGAGGGACAGAATAAAATCATATTTTACATGGGTTTACGCTGCATTTGTAAGATTGATATGCTTCAGTATGAATGAAGAACCATCAATTTTTATGCAGCTGATGTGTAAATGAAAACTGGAATACTTTCAAAATATTGTAATGGCCTAGGTTTTACTGACAGGGAAAGGAAACCAAGAATGTGAACCAAACAGCAGTGGAAAGGAAATATTTCCCTTCTATGCCTCTGACTTCTACAACCTCTTGTCAAGCTAATCTCTGGCTAATCTCAGCCTCACTGTACCGTATGTACAATGTGTACCTACACACAAACCTTTCTGTCTGAAGATGATTCAAGAACAGCTTCATGTAGCGAATTTCTTTTTGAAAAACTTAGAGGACATCATATGTAAAGATCAAACTTGTAACAGAAAACTTAACTATAGGGTTACAACCAGCGCTGACAGAAAACAAGGGAAACTCAGTAGATAAGCAATAAAAAAGGGTTTGATCATTCTCAATGCCTATCTATTTACATAAGCATCCAAAGTGACTGCTGGCTTGCTAGATTAAGTAGTAAAAATATGCTACATTATTTAAAAACAGTCTTAAGATGGTATTTTTTTTTTCCATATATGAGAGAGCATTGCTAACGTGAACCACTAAGAGGCACTGGCTAGCAGTTACCTCACCTATAGTATCTAAAACGCCATAAACTTTTACCAGAATGCTGGGCTGAAGACAGGTCTCTTTTACAGCAGTGTTGGTGCTCTCTCTGGAAGAGACCTTTATGCCACCACATAGAGGTGTGTTTTCCTACTAAAACTTGAAACGCTGGGGAATAACAGGTGGTTATACACCCACACAGCAGGAAGAAATACAACGCTGCCTCAAATGTTGAGTCACTTTCTCCCATGCATTTCTACAATCCACCCACATGTTCAAGAAGACAAAATAGTCTCAGGAAAAGATCCCTAGGGATATTTGATTTTTTTTTATGACAGTAAGAAATGTGCAGTTTGAACCCTGAAGTCCTAGTGACTGTGTGCTACGACATGAGCACAGCAGCACAGCAAATCGGAAGCCGAAGGGCTCATTTGCCACTATCCTGCGGGACAACCAACTCTGCAGAAAAAATATTATCTTAGTGCAAGGACCTTTATTTAGGAAATACCAGGCCATCTATTCCTGTGAGTTATAAATTAAAAAGTGATAACAGAAATTACGCAGTTGATTTCAACTGGTAAGATTTGCAAAGCCATAAATTATTTTTAACTTGCCTTGGCCTGTTTGTTGTTTTTGTTGCTGAATTGCGCATTTGCCATTGCACGTTCTTTCTTCTCAGGTTTCATTCTGGGATGATCCTCTCCCTTCTGATTTTCCCTCTTCCCTCACATCATCTGGAAAATAGGCTACTTGTTTCCCCATTTTACACATTCGAGGTTGCACAGCAATTTGGTTTGCTGCCTTTATTTATGCAGCATTTTTTCATTAAAATGTTGCCCTAAATTACATAAAAGATATCCATATTTCACCTGTCAGGTGCCAGCCTTTCAGCAGATGCCATCTTGCTCTGTCACTAATGATAATTATACCAGAGGTCACTGATGGAGGTTTACTGTCATTTCACTGACACAATAGAAAATGCTTATAAAAGCTCTTCATTTATGCATTACAAATTTCCTCTTAATCTCATCAGTAATTCCACTGAACATTTGTGAAAGGAGAGCATCAATAAATTTGTTGACTACAAAGCTAATTTCTTATCATCAGGAGGGATCTCAGCCTGTGTATGCTTTAGTGAAAGTGAATTTTTGTAGAATGCGGTATTTCATCCCTGCAATCCAGCAGGTAGCCTCATTTTTGGCCTAATCATACAGTATCAGTATTTGTTCAATTTTTATCTTGAATGACATCTGTTCAGGCTCTTGTCCTTATCTGACCTTGATAAACTGATTGCGTTTGTGAAGCCTACAATATGCTCTTTAGACCCTTTTTCAGGTGAGTTATTGGTTGAGCAGTTGAATACTTGGTTAATCTTCCTGTGCCTTTGGGCAAGAAATCATCTCTGCTGAAAGCTGCTGTGATGAAACTTAGAAAATGTTCTGCTTTATTGGGGAAGGAGAAAAGGCGGGGGGTGGGGGATCTTTCAATGTCCTACTACTCATTTTTATTTTGTGGCATTGTTATATCTTCCAAAGAATTTAGAGTGCATTGTTCCCTTCTGAATAGCAGCTTATAGGAATACATATGGTAGGTTCTTTAAAAGATTTTCATGTCCCCAAGGGAAAGAGACTGCAAGTCACTGTTCATAATATATATTCTCAAGTTGCTGCTGAAAAAGTTCTCCGAGTTGCAACACTAGATGATAAAAAGAAAAAAAAAAAACAACTATGCTAACAACTAACTTCCACACTTGACATAATAAATTATTGTTTATCTCTGTTTAAATTTAGATTGTTCTCGTTAAATCTACAGAATATTTTGGCATTCGTTTTTAATGAACATATTACTAACATTTTTTTAATAAGTCTGAGAAGAATAGGAAGAGGGATGGAAATGCCAAACCTTGTGGCAGCTTCCCACCAAAATGTCAACAGATGCCAATGGTAGACGGGCATGAGACAAACGTCTTGGGAAACCATACTGTAACCAGACTGTATCTCCACTCAGACACTGGAGTGGTTTGATGTCTCCTACAATTTGGCAATGCTTGTTTAGCTTGCCAGTAAAAAGTATTGTCAGATGGCAAGTGAATCAAACTCTTTTATACATTTTGTGACTCAGAAGCTAAGACTCATGAATGAGGTGCTGAATGTAAATACCCCCAACCAGAGTTTTAAGAATTACGGACATCTTTGAACATCACCTGGGACACCGACAGTTCTCACTGTTGTGCTGCAAAGGTAGGTCTGTGAATTCCTGGTTGAGTAAATTTGTTACTGTGGATTCACTGGAAAAAGAACGCAAATAATTTGTATTCACATCTTAGAGCACTGTGGGAAAAAAGCCTGCATCACCATCAACTAAAACAACAATGAAAAAGAATCACTCCACTCTTTAATAAACAGTTCTTTCAGCAGTCTCCTTCTTCAAAATTAATGTGGAAATAGGATTTGTAGCAACAAAGCAGTTCCTGCTAACCTGCAATCCCTTCTTCAGCAGAAGGAAGTATCTTCACAGGATACTTTCTGTTCCTAGATTGAATCAAAAAATGTCTTAGATACTAAGATCCGTGACACTGGGCATTATTTGCTAGCAGGGAGACAGAGCAGACTAATGAGTCAGGGAAGGCTACCTTCAAAATTACCTCTTTCAAATATTGTAAGGCTTGGTCTGCTATGCTGGGTAAAAAATGTAGTAAGAAGTTAGTATTTGAGATAAACTAATGATTCCTGCCATCCACAAAGAAAAATCCTTCAGGGAAGAAACCCCATTTCTGCCAGTATCACCAGTGTCTTATTATAACAAATCTCTTTGTTTAAATATTACATAATCATAATTTTAATTCTGTATGCATGTACATTATGATTAATACTGTGGTATGAAAAGAAAAAAAAAAGCCCTACACTGCAACTAAGGAATACAAGAATTCCAACTGCAAGTTGATCTTTAGCAGGTAACAGCCTGAATGCCTCCTCCACAGGAACAATCTTTTGTTTTCAGACCCTGCGGTTAGTACCATTATTTCAGAAGTGCAGCACTACTACTACTTAAAAGCAACAATAGATCTGGGCATCCATTGTGTTAGGTGCTGCTTGGCTTTCATCTGCAATTTACCCTATAGCAGGCTGACATGGCTGGGCTCAGGGGACTACCAGGAAATGGAGGAAGATGCAGAAGGTAAACAGAGAGGTAACTGAAGAGGAAAGAAGGGCCAGGTTTCAAGAGGAAAGGATCATCACACAGGTTAGCTGTGAGAAAGCTGGTAAATTACATTAGTTTGTTTGTTTCTCAAGAACATCTGATTGTATCAAATCAAGTGATTATACATGTTAATACTCATCATGCTTTTCCCTGGATTCTTATTATAAAGCCAAATATATATATATATATATATATATTAATAGAATATACAAGTTTTTTCCTCTGAACTTTGAAACATGTCACCTCACTGGGCCATAACTGATTTGCCTGAAAATACTTACAAGAAAGTCTTTGATTTAGTTGGTGATTCATCTAACTAATATGGATGAATATATGAATATCTGCAAATATTTTAAGTCTGTAAACTTGAAGACTGCTGGCTATCTGCTCATACCCAAGTGGCAGCACATCTTTTCATTAGGCATAACCCCAGGACAAGGGGTAACAGTTTAAAACTTAAACGGAGGAAGTTTAGATTGGATATAAGGAAGAAGGTCTTTACCGTGAGGGTGGTGAGGCACTGGAATGTGTTGCCCAAGGAAGCTGTGAATGCTTCATCCCTGGCTGGGTTCAAGGCTGTGTTGGATAGAGCCTTGAGTGACATGGTTTAGTGTGAGGTGTCCCTGCCCATGGCAGGGGGGTTGGAACTGCATGAGCTTAAGGTCCTTTCCAACCCTAACTATCCTATGATTCTACGACCTTGCTAACAACAGCATTTGATAAAATGGGAAAACCAGCAGGACAAAAGTAAGACAAATTATCAGTTTTGTCATTTGGTAAAATACAGCAAACATTTTCCAACCTTGTGTTTGCAGAATAAAATAAAATATGTCGTGGTTTAAACCCAGTCAGGTAACTTGTTCACTCACTCCCAGTGAGTGGTGCCGAGCTGACAACAATCAAGGTCCGTGTTCGTCTCCCCCCCCTCCCTGCACCGGGGCTCTCCCCTTCCCCGCTCCCGGAGGAACGGGGAGGAGGATCGAGAGAGTGCAACTCCCACGGGTTGAGACAAGAACAGTCCAGCAACAAATCACCACCGCTACTATCAGCTAAAACAATGATAAGGGAAAATAACAAGGGAAGAGAATACGATACCACCGGCCAAGAAAACGAGTTCCACCCGGAAGCCCCTGTCCTTCCGGGTAACTCCCAGTTACCCCCCACCCCGGGCATGACGTGCTGTGGTATGGAATACCTCCCCGGCTAGCCCGGGTCAGGCGCCCCGTCTCTGCCTCCTCACAGCTTCCCCTCCTCCCTGGCAGAGCATGAGCCTCACAGAGTCCTTGGTCAAGGTAAACATCACTTAGCAACAACCGAAAACATCGGCTTCACCAACGCTGCTCTCAAACTAGAAGTCAAAACACAGCACTGCACCAGTTAACACAAAGGAAAAACATGACTGCTACTGCTGAACCCAGGACAAATAAAAAAAAAAAAAAAATCACAGACAAAACAACCTATACCTTTTGATTCTAAACTTTCCAGGAAGACTACAAAAATACTCGCCTACCCATACAGACTTTTCCTTGATCTGTTTTGCTCTGCTGCTCAACAACTTTACGGCCAAGCACAGTAAAGAATCAAGAAGGAAAAGCATGCAGATCTCAGTTAGCATGAAAGCAAGATGAAAAATTAAGCATGAGAAGAGCCAAAATAGATAACAAGAAGGCCTGTTGAATGCCTGGCTTTCTGCTTGCCAAAAGAAGTAGAAGCTTTAATTATGATTCATGGAGTCATCAATTCTTTTTTAGACACGAAAGTTAATGGAATAGTGATTTTTAATCACTGTGGGATGATTCTTGATGTGCCTAAACAAAAATGATGTATAATACATAAAGAACATTTCAAGAAGAGGAGTGTTACCAAAATAAAAGGATACTTAAGCACTAAGTGCTCGTGGAGTGCCTTTCACTGTTTCAGTCCAGAGCACTGGCACTCAGGAGCCTGAGCTTCCAGAACCACAACAAACATGCAGCTGAATGCTAAGGGCCACTTTTGCTTTCCATGAAAGTAACAACAACTTGCACTGATTCATTCCACGCTCTTTCTCTGCAATACCTTCCTGCAACATGGTGATTGTTGCAGGGCTTACTGCAGTGGAGATGAAACCCATGTCAGTAGGGGCAGACTCTGCTTGGCTGCAGACTGACTTTGGGTTGAAGTGCACCAGCAGCAACTTACTGGCAAAGCTTGTCTGGATTGACTAATTTCAGCAGTTTTGTTTCTGTTCTTATTCAATTTAAGTCATTGTAGCTAATAATAAAAAAAGAAAAATGGTTTTATTTGGATGTAAGATATAACATTTTCCAAATTGAGGTATGATTAAAACACATGAGACTGCTATGGAGATTTGTACAGAACAGCTCTACAGCCTGCTTGTATTTCTTTATATTGTAAAATACAAATCTAACCTGAGTCTTCTTCTAGCTTATTTTTTACTCTTGTCTATGGCCTGTGAATCTTGTGATATAGATCACTTTCTACTGTTTGCTTCTGTAGTTTTAATTCCATTCTCCCCTACCTCTCTTCTCTCCCTCCAACATCTTTTTGCTTTGCTTTCTGGAGTGGAGCAGGCTGCTTGACACAGTCATATTTGACTACTATTTCTAGAGTTGATTAACCATTTATTTATTTATTTCCTATTTTCTTGAGTGTAGATGTCAGCATCAGGAATAGTCAATGGGAAGTCCAAGACTTCAGCCAAGTGTTTGAGAACAGTACTATCAATGTCACAGAAAAAAACATCCTTGGTTACTTCAGGAACATTTTAAAAATAGGCAGTAGTCAGAGACAGAAAAAAATAATGCCAGGTCTTCAGTTCACTTTCATATGAAAAGCAGCACTGCACTCTCTGCCTCTTGTGTATTGTTATGAGTACTCCTTAAAATTGCCATTATGGCTCTGGAGAAATTCCACTGAAGTGTCTGCCTTGTATTGTATATAAAGACTTCTCTTGCTGATCTGCAAAGGGGCTCAGCATGCTCAGAGACTCCTCATTTTGCTGACAAGCTACAGACCCTCACTTTTTCTGTAAACTAAGTACTTAAGTTAGAATTTAAAGGAAAGAATGCATAAAAAGCATGATTTAATAAAAATGCAATGTTGGTATCTTTAAAAAAGCCTGAAGACAATCACTGAGAAGCAATCAGTGAATTACTTAATTTCCAGAGCACCTCTAAATAAAGCCTAGGTTAGCTCAGTTCCACATCCACATCAACAAACATAATAATTTTGAAATTCAGCTACTTTATCTCATGGAGAATAAAATTTGCCAGAAATATAGCTGACAGCTATAAAATACTGCTCTGAGAACTGACAATACAGCTGTTATGTCACTAAGGGTATTATTACTCAATTGAGAGAACTTTTTAAAATTTTATTTTATTTTGAATATTTCCAAAGATGGAGATTCCACAGCCTTCCCTCATGGAGAAAAAAAAAATAAAATCCTAACATCTGATTAAAATTTCCAATGTTGCAGCTGGGGTTTGTTGCCTCTCGTGCTACTGTGCACATTTAAGAAGAATTTAGCTCCCTTCTGTAAGCACGCATTGGGTATTTATAGATTTATAGACAGCAATAGGATCCCTGCAAAACCCTCTCTTCTTAAGATTGAGCAAACACCATTATCTCAGACTCTCCTTCTACACCATATCAACAAACATAGCTGCGTGAAACAGACAAATAAAAAAGTGAATAAAATATTTATTTGCTGTTATGCACTCATGGATTAAAAAGTGATCAGCTGGAAAACTACTCTGCCTTGTATGCCCAATACAGTGAACACATGACCATGAGCATTTTCAGAATCAGGTTTTTCTCCTAGGTAAGTGAAAAACATGTCAATTTTTAATGGTGAACAAGAAGAACTTGGAAAAAAGTGGAAATTCTCTGCTGTCTACTAATCTTGTAGATCCAAAACTGCTTGTAGGTGCAGTTTTCTCCTACTCATAGGTTTTTCTTCGCACTCTATTTTCTTTTTATCTCCTTGGTCTAGACACCAGGGCTGACCTGAAAGGAAGGAAATGAAAGGTTTGGGGGATTTGTTTTGTTTTTTTTTTTTTTGGTTTTGTGTTTTGGGTGTTTTTTTTTTTTTTGACAACCAGAGCAACCTGTTGGGTGGTGGGGTGACATGTGACCTTTATTGGACACATATAATTCAGTACTGATATGACCAAGGGGGTCAATAGATGGATCAATGACCAGTTAGATGCTTACATTATGACCATCATATACAGGCCAGGACTAATACAGGAAAGAATTCTGGCATCCACCTCATGTGCTTCACCAAGACAAAGAAAGTGTTTCTACTTCTCTCAGAGTTGTGTTACAGTTGGTGAGGAGGTTAAATGATCCAGCTTTTATACCTCAAAAAAGCTAAAAGTAGCATCCCCTCAGCAGTTGCATATCCACAAGAGAAAGGTAATAATTGATAATAAAAACTAAATGCCAAATATTTCCTTTTGGAATGAATAGTAAGAAAGAAAAATAAAATACAGAGATTACAGAAAACACTATTAAGATGGAAGTACGAATGTGTGATGGACTAGGGAGCACATAGACAGAGATGAAGACAGGAAAACGTGAATCCAGAAAAGAAAAGGAATATTGCTCAGGAAATTAAAATGGAAATGTCTAAACTAAAAATTGAAAATCCTATTAGGTATTGCATACTTTATCTTGTTATCCATGAGTTAAGATTTTCAAATGAAAGCTTGCAAATAACAGCAGCCTTTGAGGAAGGCTCCTCAATCTCCACTCATACAGTAGGTTTTTTATTATTTAATCTTTGCATTGTCTTGCTATTTATGCATGACACTTATTCACTATTGCAAAAGCTTGTGCAAACATTTATAAGAATAAATTATTCCATAAGCAGATTCTTACAAAAGTAATGTTACAGTTTAGTGGCAGCTGTCATAGCAAGCTCCCTGCTGGATTTCTTTGAAATCTGCTTCTCACTTCCATAGATGGGATTTGTCAATCCTTCACTTCCACTTGTTAACTTGTGACTGGAGTGTGAAGTGAATTTTTAGTATGGAGACTCTTACTAGCTTCGAATTGCAAGATTTTTAATTTTATTTTTTTTAATGAGAGGGTGTTAAGGATCATTCTTATATTTTATTGTTTTTCCAAAGCAGACTAGTATCCTCTACATTTTTCCACTGTACTCCAGTGTAATTAGACCTTCTAGGTCATCAAGAGAAATCTTGTCTGTCCATAGGTACCTGTGAAGGAAACGATACATGTCTTTAAGACTGTCCTTTTCTCTCCCTGCTTTTACTGCTGCTCACAGAATGTCTGAGATGCAATGAGAGCCAGGAAAAGATCGATCTTATTAACAACAAGACAGACAAACAGAATAGAAAAGCTTTCCAAAACCTTTTATTAGAGCTATGATATACAGAATACAACAGGGAATCAGCTCCAGCCCTGTGGAACTGCATATATAAACACTAAATAATGTAGTGTCTGCTTAAGTTAAAAAAAAATAAAAAAATAAAATAAAAAGAAGATACCCTTTTAATATTACCTATTAAGAGAAAATTATATATATGTGTGTTACCCTAACTGATGCTATGGTTTCCTCTCAAACAAGTTCTCCTTTCCATGGGTTGTCTCAGAGTGGGGCGCAGCTACATCTATGCTGCTCTTGGCTCTGGAGAGTCTAGCTTTCAGGACTCTGCTCCGGACTTCATCGTATGATGCAGATTTAACACCTGCTTTTATGCTTTCTTGTCTTATCCAAACAGCCAATCCAGACAATTTATAGGGTAGTCAAAATCCTGGAGTGCATTTAAGATACATGAGAAAGGATATGACTTTGACATATGGGAAATATAATCACAATTCACTTATCTGGGAATGTGATGGACTATCTAGCAGATAACAATGGAACGGATAAACTATTTAAGGCATATATGAGGTAACACTGCCACATCTGAGGTGGAAGACCAAGACAGCAATTAAAGAGATTCTGGATTTTCTGTTTTCTCATATTTCCCATGCTTGGTTTAATAAAAAGGGCATAACCCTAGAATTTGGCAGCTCAGTGCACTGCAGAGACTCTCTGATGACTGATTTCTTTGTTCAAGGCAACAAAACGGAGAAAAGCAGCCAGTGATGATTATCTGATTCCTGTTTATCTTCTATATGCCTTGGTATCTCTCATCTTTTGACCTGAACTGATCCTTTGTTAAGAAAATCCTATAGTCAGTAATGAGGACATCTAATTCCTTTTTCTCAAAGGTCAAGCTCAGAAACAAATCCAACTCCGAGTTTTCTGAAGTGCTACAAAAAAAACCCATTCCCTTCACCCTACTCTGATCCTAGGGCACGTCTAACATGGAGAGAATAACTACAAGTTAAGACTGGTGCGAAAGACTTGAGCATTTAAAATTATTGAGAGAATTGCTGATTCAGTGGCATCACCAAGTATTAGTTTAAATGCTGCAGTTTAAAGCTGAACTTGCATCTACACATTCTTTTTTGAGGAGTTTCTTCTCTTATGGGCAGGATAGTGTAACAGATATCTTTGGAAAATAGAATATGTGTTTTGCCTGTAATGGATATATATTTTCATGCCCTAGGGTACAGAGATTCAGGAAGGAAATCTGTGAGTTAGCCTGCCTTGATGTCTGTGGTACATCATTTTGGAGTAGGGTTAGAGAGAAAGACTCTTTAAAATAAGCAATGTTAATGCAGGGGCCAAAGTCTGCAGAGGCTGCATCCTCACTCCTCCCCTGGTACAGCTTATGCCTATCATCTCATCCATGGCTGGTTTTAGCCTCAAGTTAGGCTACAGATATTCTGCAATATAACACTTCCAGCATTCTTAAAGGTTTTGGGTCAGGTTTGTCTGTTTGCAGTCATGGGAGCAAAAGGCAAAATATTTTGAGGAAAAATATTTTTTTCAAAAACTGGAGATAAGTGTCAGAAGGGGAAATTTGATTCCCTTCAAGCATCTCATTTCAGCTGAGCTAGTCAAGGGCAGACAACAGGATCAGTCTTTTGTTTCACAAAACACACTATTTGATGATATCCATTAGAACAATTTAAGATTTGTTTCCCTTAAGAAATTAATATAACCTTTGAACTTTTAGAGTTTGCATACAAACACCCTTGCAAGTAGCATTAGGTGAAACTTCACATACTGGCAAATGAACATGGCAAGGCAGCAATAGGTCGGGTTAAATCTAAAACTAGGCATCTGAGAAAAGTCCTTGGTCTATGTCTGGAGGTATAAACTTCCATGTATAACCAAGTTAAAATGATTCAATTTTATTGGCTTTCCAACCTGATATTTATCTTTAAATAAGGATACATGAAAGTAGAGCAATTCCTTATTTACACTGGTAATTTTTAATGTAAGAATGAAACATGTTGACTGAGGCTAGTGACCATTTGGAAAGTTTGTTTAAAAGCACTTTTGTGGAACTCAGACTAAACATATACTGCACACATACAATCCATTGATTATATTCTCAGATATGTGCTCTCTGAACATCACTTTTTTACAGCTGAAAACACTGAATCACGAAAAGTTAAATTTCAGCAGTTAAACTGCTGTATGCTTTCAGCATTCTTTAGGAGGAAGAAGGTTACACAGTTGCACCCACTTCTCTGAACAGGTTGCAATGCTGAATACTAAGAATTATTGGGTTTATACCAACAGTAGTTTTCCTGTGATCCCTTTCCTCACTGAGGAATCAGAACTCATTTAGACTGAAATATAAACTAAATGGATGAAACCTGAATAATTAATGACTTGAAACAGAAAGAGTCAGTGTTTTTACAAACCACCTGGCACTAATTATGTTTATAAAGAATTCTAATACCTGGGAAAAAGAGTTTCCAAGGTCCTCTAAGTGTTTCAAGCCAATGATCTGAACATCTATCTCATGTTTGAACATGGGAGGATTAAGCTAAACAAATCTGTCTCTGGGGTACAAAGGACTTCTTGAACAGAGTCAGCATATTGCACACCTGAGCCACAAGTCTTGAAAAGAAATTACTGAAGTTCATATGCTAATACATAAATGTAAAGCTGAAAATAGAATTTTTTGAAATCCCCATTAAAAAGGAATACATATGTACTGCTATCAGTATGTAGCTGCCTGTTACTGACTGCGGCAACAGACTTCTTTCTCCTGCCACAGCCTTCAGAAGCCTCCACCAGACAGAAGTAAGTGGTCCACAGGCAGTCAGGGGAATTGAAGACACTGAGAGGATCCAGCTAATCATGTTCAACCTACTGTAAGCAGTGGCAAGCAAACCCCATGTGACAGAAAAACTACCAGAGAAATTGTAAAGCAGTGAGGAAAAAACAACCCCCAGAAAGAAAAGCTCACATCAATGAATACCTTAGTATTCATCTACCTCCACAGTTTTTACTTGTATTCTTTTCCATCTGTTTTTCAATCTCCTCATTATTTTTCCTTTTCCTTTTTTTGTTTTGTGTTTTTTTTTTTTCCCCTTTCTTATAGGAAAGTGAGTTGTCTACAAAATATAAAGTTTGCCTCCCTACCCCAAATGTCTGAAAATCCATCTCTACAACTAAGCAGTGTGATCACTTGAAGTTTCTGCCTTTTGGATGTACTGATTATAGGTTTTGAAGGGATTATTCTTTTCAATATGCAGGGACAAATATTGTTTCTCTTCACTATTCTGAGCTTTTCGTTATTGTCTTCTATGTTCTACACAAAACTGAGCTAAGATACTTATCAACAGCAAAAAAAGTCCAAGCAAAAGAGCAGTTACTCTGAAATGCTTTCATTAAAGATATGAAAAACAAAGGCTAAATCAAGAGCAAAAAGAAAACCTCTTTCCCTTCCCAAATCCATTTACAATTACTTGATGTAGTGGTACCATGAGAATCCAAAGAGAAAAAGATGTGGCCCATCCAAGCTTTACATCAAATTACGCTGTAGGAAAAAAAACACATTAAACCCCAAACCCCACTACTGCTTCATACATTGAAAAGAATTCAAATCAATTCTGTGGAATAAGGCCTTAAGGTTACAGATGTGAATTGTTTGCAATAAAACTAATACATCTCTCCCAGTCATTTTATTGTAGATATTGCTGATTGATTTGCTGCATTAAAGTGCAGAGATTGTTGTGCTATAAATTAATATTAACCCTTCTAAAACCATATTTTTCAAAATGAGAAAGTGATAAGCAATGTACAAAATAAATATCCTAATTTATTTCATGTCATTTTAATGGCTTCAAATTGCTTTTTTTCCTTAAACAAACATCAAGTTCAGTTGAAGATGATAAGCCTTGGCTATCATAAGTACATCTTTGTGCTTAAAATTACTAACAAAATGTTAATCGAGCCTATTTCCTGCCCAGTGCTCTTAGCTATCACTTCAAAGCAAAGCTCCTAAGATTTAAAGACAGTTTTTGAGCAGTCAAGACTTCCCTGTGGCACTAGAAATTAAGTCACTTTTTATTCTTCCTTTTCTTGGATTGCTTATTCCATCAGGAGTAATTTACCCTAATTAGAGGCTGTGTGTTCTGAAACCATAACTATTTCTCCAGAAAAAGTTAAATGATATTGTGTTGCCAGCTGCTATGCCCCTATCAACTCCATAAGCAAACTTTAAACCTGAATAAATTAAATCTAGAAACACAGCGTTTGTCAGACTGGATCAGACAACTGGACTATCACAGTGCCCTGCCTGTCACTGACAATGATCAAACACTTTATGCTCTTTAGCAAGACAGGATGTGTCTAGTGCACCCAAGGCAATATTCTTTGTAGGGGAAAGAAAATTCCTTCCTGACCTCTGTAGCTGATGGACTGTCTCCCTGAAGATTAAGATTTTATTATGACTTTGCTTTCACTTCTTTAACTAGAAAAGTAATGGATATCAAGTCAGGATTACTTATATATAAAACCAGATACGTGCTCTTTATTCAACTTGACTCTTCCTTCCTGCCATGGAAAAAAGTGTCATGAAGCGGCTCATGCATAAATGCTTGATTTCACAGAAAGCAAAATGTGTCAGATCAATGACTGCAGGGTCTGAGGACAGTCTGTGGAAAAATGCCATCAGTAACCTTAGTGGGCCCTAGCCTTCCTAGCCAAGTTTACCAAAGGGCTTCCTGCTCTTCCAGTAGTGTAACATGCGCACCTCCCACTGAATGATATAAAAAAGACCTTTTTGGCCCTCATTTTCCATAGCTCTGAGTGCTTTTATTATGGGAGGTTTTTTTTGGTTGGTTGGCTTTTCGCTTTGACTTTGGGTTTGTTTCTCTTTTTTTAATTCTTTAGCTATATAGGAGTTGCTCATTAGACTAGGACATTCCTGGGTGATGCTGTTTATTTTGTAAACATCGTCGTGACACAGTGCTTTCAGTCACAGCAACATCTGCCTTAAAGTCATAGGATCAAAGATATAAGATGTAATTAAGCAAGAGAGAAACATTATTTGGTTCACAATGTCATCTTTATGACTTTATCACTTTCTGGCTTTTTTACTTTCTTATTTGAGAAGATTTTTTTTTTTTTTTTTTTTGAGAGGGTTATTTTTTTAGCTAAGCTGTCACAAATAGCATGAATAATGTCAAACAAAAAACTCCCAAAAGAAAACTTCTTCTTTAGATGAGCCATCCTCTCCATCCTCCTCTCACCACTTCTCATATTTCAGATGAGACCAAACAAAACCCCAAACCCCAAACCCAGTCATTCAATGAACATTATACTCAGCTTGGTTGAATTTGAATTTCATAGGCATCATGCTGCTCAAGGACAGAGGTGACTACATTTGTATAGCTTTTTTTTTTTAATTGCCCAGTCATGTTAATCAAAGTACAAAATGTTCAAGTGCTGTTATTAATAAATATCTGACTCATTGCCCACTTTCTCATCCAGATCATTAACCCATATGTTTCTTGCTTCTGATCTCAACTACAGCATTGATTTTTCTTTAAGATGAAGACTCAAAATTGTCATTTTCCCTCTCATTTAAATAGTCTATCTTAAAAAATAGTTTATTCCCTTCTTTTTTTTCCTTTTTTCTTTTCCTTTTCCCCTCTGTTAATCTTCTAACAGTGCTTTACAACAGGCTTTTTGGTCTCATTAAAAAAACAAACAAAAAAAAACAAAACCCAAAACCAAACAAAAACCAAACAACCCAACAAATAAACAAATAGCAACAACAAAAAAAGAAAAGATCAAAAGTAATTATATTTCTGAGCTCATCTTTTTTTTTTCTTTAAAGTAGAAGACTAAGAAAAAACATGACTCCTTTAACCAATTTAAAAGCTGTTTTTTTGCCACATAAACTTAGTGTAGTATGACACTATAAAATTTTAGTTACTCTCCAGTTATCAAAAAAAAACTATGTCTTTTATTCTTTAACTTTTCCTAATTTCCTGAGCTTCTTAAATGTTGAGTTTGATTTTAGAATTTGTGTTTCTAGCATTTTATTTTTTTTTGTTTTGATGAAGCTGCTTAACCCAGAACTATGAACTCTGCTTTTAAAATAAGAGTTGTCACTTTCTTATTTTTTCTCAAATAGCACATATAAGTAGTAGATTTAGATACTTGGCTAAGAAAATGAGAAACAGCTTTTAAAGATGAAAGCATGCCAGTAATAGTTTTAATCATTCTATAAAAGAGAGGTGTAATTATGGCTGGTCCAGAAAACACAGTGGTATTGGAATGGCTACCTGTGGTGTATTTGTAAAGAAGAAAATAATATTTCAGGATGAAAAAGCACCACTCTGAAGCAGTTGCAATACTCCATAAAATCACTGGAAATGAGTAACACATTAAGAATGCCACGTATCTCTTTTCCTGTTGACAAGAAAATACATCTAACTTTGCAGGATAACGGCATCTTTGTGATACATCCTTGGTGCACACTGTTCTGTCACCTTTAAAAGTGCACAGACTCACTTTCAAAAGCTTAGGAAACGTCCAGGGCCTTGAAAAACTGATAATACATTCAGTGCAGTTGTTGGCATTCCGAGAAGGGTGAGCAAATAATTTGCAGCATTACTGGAAGTGGCTAGAACTGCCTGAACTTATTATGGAGGGGTTATATTCTGCATTAAAAAGCTTAAAACAGATGTTAGAGGGTTTCTCAGCATATTCAGAATGCAAAGCATTAAACACCTTTAGACTTTATCTTACAAGAATAACTTTGGTTATACTCATTGGAATACATTACCTGAATGCATGTACTTACCATGTTCATGAGGATCTGTAGGATAAAAATTTATTAAAGGAATCCTTGCACTGGTATGACATTCAGCACATGAGTTTTTCTGAAACTGCACTTTTGTGGACCTAGGTTTTAAGAAAGTAACCCCAAAACAGACACACTATGTGAAATACAGTGAAAGATGAAATGGGCAAAGAAAAGGAAGCATAATCATGATCGTAATTGTCTAAATGACCTCTATGAAATGCAGACTAGAGCTTTCCAATTTATAAAGCACAACCTGCACAAATTTTAATCAAAACAAAGCCCCATGCGTTTTCAGCTTCTGGTAGTACGTATTTGCTTTCCAGATACCCACTCAGAGGATACTTTACAAAAAGAAAAAAAAATGCCAGAGATGTTAGTTAATTAGATAATATGCATCATCTGTCTCCCTTAAAAGAATACAAAGTCCCTCTAAGAAACCTGTGCAGTTGTCTGTAAAACTTAACAGTCATCATACATATACAAAGAATACACACAGGATATAAATAAATTGTAAAAAAAAATACGGCAACATCTTTAAGAAACAATGGAAATGCAGCATTATTGGCATTGTGCTATTCCTATTTAAAGATCTTAATTCACTGTCAAAAAGCATAGTTTTTCTCTTTGCTTTCCAAATACTATTTCCTATCAACAGTAGAAAATTTTACATGAAAAGACAGTTAACTGTGAGCAGCGTGCTTTATCTCAATTAATTTAAGCCCTCTAGGAGACACATGGTCCCAGAGAGCAACTCTTTCCAACTCTGTTAACGCCTATAGGAGAATTAACCAAATTGCTTTTGGAGGTGCCGTCTCATTCTGATCACCAAGGCAGCAAGCATATATAATTAGTGTACGCTACTAAAAACCTTTCTAGATTATTACAATTAAGTTAGATGAAGCCTGCCCTTTGTTACAGAAGTTCACAGAATCATTAGGGTTGGAAGGGTGGATATCATCCTGTCCGATCCTCCTGCCAAGGCAGGGCCACCTAGAGCAGGTTACACAGGAATGCATCCAGGTGGGTTTTTAATGTCTCCAGAGCAGGGTATTTTAAATAAAAATTAAATATAGTATAGGTAATAGATATGTTTCTGAACACACCAAGTTTGCCAAGTGTGGAGCCCAGCATATTTTCCTCTATGATGAATATTTTCTTCTGCTTGAATGTGGAAAAAACCACCATGTAGGAACACTACATCTATATAGCATATTTCAGTAACTCTTTGAAAGTTATAGGGACCTTTAAGCAAGATGCAGGGTGCCACATCTTGAAAGCACTGTCTGTCCTTGGTGGCACCAGGACCGCATTACGAAGTCTTTCCCTTGCCTAGAAAGACGAGTGATCCCACATATTCTGCAATGTAATGTGCTCTTTAATGAGTAATGAACTTAGTAGTGATGTGAATCACAAAACACACAACAAAGATAAAATTCGGAAATCCAACTTTGCAAAGTTTTAGAACACCCAAAGTTTTTAAAAAATAATACCCAGTGAGGGAAACTTTCACACTTGAATGTCATTTAGCTCATTTGGTATCTCTGGTTATCAGTCTGATGGAAAGCTGATGTATGTTAGCATCTACGATGTTTCATAGTTTATGCTGTAGCAATGAACTAGGGAGGACATTAATTCACATGGAGAATTTTGGAATCAGACTATAATAACTCATAAATATTATATATTCCATTATTTGCTTCTTATAAAAGGATTACCGTATGAAAACCCAAATATTGTCTGCATATAAGAATAAGAAATCAGGGTATGCAAAAGAAGACAGTTTGTATATCTGGGAGACTAAAGGAAGAACACATAAGGGTGAAATTTCATGATTTGCTGACAACAATTCACTCTAGGCAGAAAGCAACAGCCTTGCCTTGGTGGCCCATTCCCGTCATTTCCTTTGTGCTGGCATCATAGCTGACAAGACCGCATGACCACAGAGCTACTCTGGAAAGCAATCCTGCAGAAAAGCTCAGCACAGCTGGGTTTTCAAGTAGGTCTGCTCTGTGCTCTGGCAGGCACTGCAACCTCACAAGTGCTAGCACGTGTGCAGGAGGATGAAACCAGGGGACTGCTGGCTTCAAGCAACCAGTCTGAAGGAGCGGGAGAAGGACTGCCTGAGGCGTGTTGTGAGGACTGGATCTCACTAAGGAAGTATGCCAGTGTTTGCTGGGAGAGGGTTTACTTTTATAGGTGAAATAAGGCAATTTACATATAGGAATCTTTTCCGTAACTTCATTACTGGTTTAGATCGTACTTGCTGCTAACAACTTCTGTACTTGCCTGAGTGTTTAATGCTTGCAATTGCACACAGCATACTCATCCCCCTTTCTTTCCTTTCTGTCAAAATTCATACCCTCCATTATTTAGCTGTCATTAAACTAACAAGATTCTGAAAAAATTGACTAAATCAATCTGCATATTACCTTCCTGTTTGAGGAACACCCGAAGGTTTTAAGAAATAATAACCCAGTGAGGGAAACTTTCACACCTGAATGTAATTTAGCTCATTTGGTATCTCTGCTTATTAGTTTGATGGAAAGCTGATATATGTTAGCATTTAAGATGCATCTCTCTGAACTATTAATTCAGGAGTGAGCTTGGCCTTATGCCTTTGGTCTCAAATAATAGACTTCATCTAAGATGTATGTTAGATCACCTAAGATATATGTTAGATCATCTAAGATGTATGTTAGCATCTAAGAGCATCTCTCTGAGCTTTTAATTCAGGAGTGAACTCGGCCTTATGCCTTTGGTCTCAAATAATATACTTCAGGGTGACTACAGGCAATGTGTGCATTTAAGTGTGTATATCTGTGTGTGTATATCTATGTGCATGTATATGTATATATACATATATATGTATATTATTCATATTATGTACAGTCTGCATATGTATATGTACATGTATAATTTTATTTATATTCATGTTTATTTGTTATTCATATTGATATTTATATTTATAAATTAGCTCATGTTCTACTATTTGTTGATTATTCTCATATCTCAGAAATAAGGAGTAGAACATGAGTTCTATTTTAAAACAGAATATATCTGTCTCATAATTCATTTGCTCCAAATTCCACCAGTGACTCCCAGAACCACTCATTTAAGGAATTTCTTTTTGGCATGTGTATTTCAACATATTTCTTTTCCTTACTATTTCAAGCATCACTGAGCTCTCCGGTTGTCCTTTCCTGAGCTTTATACAGAGCTTCATTACCCTTTTCTATGACAATTCCCTGCATAGCTGCCCGTATCACCTTCAAAACTTTATTTTAGAACTTACCTAATTAGCCTTTGATCCACTAATTGGCCATTATCTGCAGATCTCTTTGTTCTTTCTTGCACATAAAGTTTTGTTCCTTTTACTATAGGAACATACAAATTGTCATACTGGGACAAAACAAAGGGTCACTTAGTCTTACTCTGTCTTACTAGGACAAAGACATCTCAAGCAGGCATTCAGTACCCTGAGCCTGCTCCTGTCATTCTCCCTTGCGCAGGTCTTGAACTGAAATAGAAGGCACTTAACATTTTCCCTTTGGCTGCAAGTGTGCACTGAACAGATGTCTTCGCTGAACTGTCCACAATGGCATTTAAAGCTTTCTTTTTTTTAACTTCCCCTGAGAGATTACAGCCAATTCAGAACTCAATCATATGTAAAATAGTGTAGACGTCATTTCCAAATAACATTTATGCACTGATTTGTGTACCGTCCCCCTTAATGCTGCTGATTACAGGTAGATTATCCAGGGATATAGTCTTTTCGGGAAAAGAAGCAAATCTAAGTTCTTAACTTTTTCCCAGCTGAACTTTGTCTTTTGGTTTCAATGTCAAATGTATTTGCACATTTTAGGCTTAAGAAAAAGCAAGTATAAATACTATATCGTAACAGTCTGATTCATTTTGCTTTATTAAAAAAAACCCAAACCAATCCCATCTTTTAGAAGATAGACCTTAACAAATGAAGAACCATCCTCTTTGAAATATTTCAAAACCTTGATTCTCAGTATTGCCAAACTTATCCATTTAAATTTTATGAACTAGGCTCCAGAGATCTGTAACTTTCTTGAAATAAAGCAAGATTCTTAACAATACTCCAACTGTTGAAATAATGAATGGATGGCTTTGTTATCTACCTTCACATGATTTAAAAGTTCAAGTGTTCACTCTTTTTTGAAAAAAAAAAAAAAAGAAAAAATATAAAGACTAAGAAAAGCACCATAAAATTAAATTAAAGAATCAAACTTAAGCAGAGCACTTTATTTCAGTAATAAAATGAAGGTAAAGAGGAAAGAAGAAAGAGGAGTGTACCTGGAGTGCTGCATCCTGTTCTGGTCCCCACAATTCAAGAAATATGTGCACAGACTGGAGTGTGTCCAAAGAAAGATCACAAAGATGACCAAAGGGCTGGAGAGCCTGCCCAGTGAGGAAAGACTGAAGAGGTTAGGTCTTTTTGCCATGAAGAGAAGAGTCAGTTTGGGACCTTATCGCAGTATTCCAGCATTTAAAGGGTAGCTACAAAGAGGATTGTGGCTCTCTTCATAAGGAGCCACATGGAGAAGACAAGGGGCAGCAGGTACAAGTTGCAGTGGGAGACGTTTCATCTTGGCATAAGAAAAAAATCTTTTACAGTGGGAAGAATAAATGACTGGAACAATCTCCCCAGGGATGTGGTGGAATCCCCATCACTGAAAGATTCAAGATGCGATTGGACAGTGTTCTAGATAATCTCATCTAAGCTCCCTTTCCCACAAAAGTCTGAACCAGATGATTTGTTGGAGTCCCTTTCAACCTGAGCTCTTCTGTGATCGTTTCTATCATTCTAGGAAAGAGGAAAGAGAGAATAAAGAAAGAAAGAAAAAAAAAAAATTGAGAGTAAAATTGTACAACACCGATTTACAATACCACAATGTGGAGCACTGCAACAGGCTCTGCTGAGAAAAACAAAGTTCTCTGAAGTGCTTCCTCCATATGAACGGTGCAATGACTGCTAGCAGTGCTTGTGCTTAGCTTGAACTCTAAATAAAATGAAATCTGAATACCTTCTGGTTGCCAGGGCTGAATAATTCCAGAGACCTTGCTGTAGTTTCTGTAGGTCATTACACTAATTTAAATTCACAACGCTTTCATCTCTGTTTCGAATGTAAATTACCTCACACTAATCTGTGCTGCGTTTCCTTTTCTGTGTTTAGTTTCAGTTATTTCTTTCTCAAGTGCTTCAAAATTCATTCTCTCCTTGCCTACCATTTTGTTCTCAAAAGAATTCCATCCCAATTTCAGATTATAAATAAAGAAGCTGTGGGGATAAATTTAGCAATCGAAGTAACTAAATGTCTATCTTTGGCTTAAACTGAATATATTTCCACTTATGACAAGGGAAAAGTGGAACTTAATGCAAAATAAATTACTTTTAAAACAAGGAAAATTAGAGTGCTGTTTCAGCTGAGTCACTCTGTGTGCATGCTTGTCTCTTAATCCTTAGCAAACACTAAGGTATATATGAGTTTGACTAAAGGTCAGTTCAACTCATATGAACTACCAAGTGGACAAGAAGTATCCTAAATTGATGAAACTCTGGCTAAAATATTTTTGTATGTGGTCTTCATTTCTCACAAACATTCTCCCATGCTCTTGTTATGCCATGTGTTGCTGAGTACAGTCATTTACAGCTATGGGAGGACATGAGACTCTGAGGGCTTCTTATGACGATGTTATGGGTTGGTCATCCTGGAGCCCAAATAACCCCTGCCCAGTCCTCAGCCCCCACTGCAGTGCTGTGATATGATGACATGAGAATCACTGTCCTCTCTGGCTTGGAAATGCTTCCGGAGCTCTCCTCCCTGCCTAAATACCCCATTGCCCCTGGTCTTGAACAATGTCTGAACCATGAGACAGACTTCAGCTTTTTCATTATGTGGCTTTCAGAGAAGGACGGTAGGCACTCTTATCTAAATCCTCTTCAAAATTAGCCAAAAAATGAATTCAAAATGAGTCAAAAAAAAAAGAAAAAAAAGATGACCAATAGAACTGGAAAGACCACACACTTAAACTAGCCTGAACAGAAAGCATGGTGTTATACAGGCAATAACAGAAACTCAGGCCCCAGAAAATATCCAGAATGAAACTATGTTGGAAATAGGGTAGAAAACTACACATGGCAACAGTTGGGTTTGGTTACCAGAGCTTCCAAGAAACCACCCTTTCAGAAGCAGAATTCTGACAAACAAGTGAAGAAATACCCTCAGGAGACATATTTTTTCTTAGAGAAGAGATGAAAAATGTGAAGAAAGCAGAATAAGAAAAAGTGAAAAGAAGCATCTCTGAGTTATTTGAAGAGACAAGAAAGAGAACTGGCAAAGAGAAAGAACTGGAAAAAACATCAAAGCTAAATGAAGACTAGAAATGACCACTGCAGAAGTGAAAACTTAAACCAGCTTTCAATAAAACATTTTTATTTTCCTTTTCCTTTGCTTTACTTTCACTCTTCCATCTTTTTATACACTTCTTCTCACTCTTCTTTTTTACTTTTGTTTTTTGCTCAAAATTCCCTTCTCACACATTTGCATTTGATGATGGCATGTATTAATTTCAGAAGTGTATCCCTTTGTTACACTACTCCCAGTGAACAGTGAGATATTTCTCTACCAAGCCTAAAGAGAAAACTAAAACATAAGCTGCCTTAACATTATGCTACTTGCAGCCTTTTATAGAATTGTAGAATGGTTTGGGTTGGAAAGGATCTTAAGATCATCTAGTTCCAACCCCCCTGCCATGGGCAGGGACACCTTCCACTAGACCAGGTTGCTCAGAGCCCTGTCTAACCTGGCTTTGAACACTGCCAGGGATGGAGTATTCACAACTCGTCTGGGCAACTTGTTCCAGTACCTCACCACTCTCACAGTAAAGAACTTCTTCCTTCTATCTAACCTAAATCACCCTTGTTTAAGTTTGAGCCCATTGTTCCTTGTCTTATCACTACAACCCCTAATGAAGAATCTCTCTCTGGCACCCTTGTAGTCCCCCTTCAGATACTGGAAGGCTGCTATGAGGTCTCCAGGCAGCCTTCTCTTCTCCAGGCTGAACAGCCCCGATTTTCCTATCCTGTTTTTGTATGGGAGGTGCCTCATGGCCCTCCTCTGGACTTGTTCTAATAGCCGTTCTTCCATTCCATGTCCTTAGGTTGGGGGACACAATGGCCACTGAATATGAACAGGCTAAACCTACAAATAATTTACCTAGAACACCCTTAAAAAAAATGTGCTCAAATACTTCTGTCCTCCTTAAACCAGAGTTTTCCATTTAGAATAATTCTTTAGAGTACATAGAGAAGTCATAAATATCCAGCAAATATTACGAGCTTTGAAAATAACCCCAGATACAACTTCCCATAAGCATAATTTGAATTAGCAAACCTCTCCTTATGCATGGGCTTTGCATATGCCATTGCTGCAGACTAACAGTATCTTCCATTGGTTTTAATTAGACAAATAGAAGATTTCTAGTTTTCCCATCACCAAAATCACAATTCTGCCATCAAGATCTCCTCTCTTTGTGAAATTCTGTGAATAAGCAGATACATGTTTTCCATTATTTTGTTCTATTAAATATTGCAATTGAACAAATTCCTTTAAATGTCATGATTTATTTCAATTCCTGAAAGAAGCAAGCTATACTTTTATACCTCTTTCCTCAAGTGATCTCCATCACAACATATACGACAATGATTCTTGTCATTAATAGTTTTATTTACAATTTACCAACCTGCAGTCCGTAGAGGAGGTTTTTTTTGTTAAAATATACATGTTAAGACAAATGGAACATTTTTCTTCAACACAACTTCAACACTTTTTAACCTTTTCATATGGAAACAACATTAACCTATTTTTTCATTTTTGCACTGTGTTTTTCTGTAAGCGCTCTGGTTTTAGTTTTTACTTACACATGCAAAGTTTTGAACACAGTTGTTTCAAAACCTACCGTAACTTCTTGAGGTAACAGAAAGCTTTTAAGATGGCTGCCAGCTATTTCATACTAAATACTTCTCTCTATTTGGATGTTCCATTTTTTTAAAAGCCACAAAATAATGCTGGAACACTACAGGTAGATGTGTGTGTTATTAGCAACTAAAGCTCCTCACACTTTCTGATTAGAGAACACAAGAAAACAATTTTGCTTAGGAAACTCTGAATTCATTCAAGCATTTTTGTAAAATACAGAAGACTACACCCCTTCCTACAGTTTTATTGTAGTCTTGCAAGTAAATATTCCCACATTTGAAATAATAACAATTTCTCTATTTACTTCTACAGCCTGAAAAAAAAATCAACTTTTACTCTTTAAAGGAAGGAGGAATAAGGTTTGAGAGAATCCTGCAACTGCTTCATCGTGAAGGAGAAGGTGAAATCGCTGGAAACGTGATAAAACACAAAGACCATTCTTGTGGGTCAGCCGTGAAGCTAAATAGTTTAATTTTAATGTTAAGTAACTCAGAGTTATGACATCCTTTGAAAAGGATGTTGGAGAAATTATGAAACCAGACATGTTAATGAAACTCTCCTTGTGTTTCTAAAACCCGGTTACTAATTTGAGAAATACAAAACCAAAACCCAAAGATATCTGCAACAGACTCTGAAAGGTTGTCTAATTGTATCGCATTCACATGAAGGCTGGGCTGGCTTTAAAGCCATAACAGAATGAAAGTTTGAGAATCAGTGAATGGAATGAATGCATAGCAGTGCTATGATGTTTAACATGCTTTTCCCCACTCCTCTATACAAGAAAGCACATCCCATGGAGTTTTGAGGGGCAGTCCTCTCCTACCTACCACCTGGGGCCTTCTGGTCTGCCTTGTATAATATCCCAGTGCCAAAATTGCTCAAAGTTGATATTCAGTGAACATGAAAGGAAATTTGTTTGTTTGCAGAAAACCAGGAGATTGCTGCATTTTTCATACGTTAATTACTGAAAATGGAAGTTTGTTCTCTTATCCCCACCTGTCTCTATCATCCTGAAGTTATACAGAAATAAGGTGAAAAGCACTTCACTGAAGCATTTAATATTGGCACTTATTTGTATGCAGAACATGCAGTACTGATAAGGTGCAGAAAACATTTCTCAGTATAAAATATGCTATGGGAATTATAGTGTCATCTTCAGAATCTGAAAAATTACTCAGTGTATGAAATGTTTAGACATTGGAGGCTTATTTGGGTTGCACATGAGTGGCAATCAAATCACAGGGTCTCCAAGACAAGCTTGGAATTTTAATTTGATTGCAGAGAGATTCTGGCAGGACCCTTTTAAAACTGCAGGTGATTTCTTTGGCTAGAATTTGGCATGTAAACAAAGAGAAGATTTTGCCATTTATTTCATTCCATATTTCTGGATTTCTATGCTATCTCCCTGATGATAACTTTTCTCTTTTTTTCACTTGCAAACTGCTCATTTCTTCAGTAGCACCCGTGATGGATGGCAAACTAACACTACAGATGTAAGTGCTAGAAGGAAAACAAACCACAAAGCCTGTTGCAGTGTAAGGGTGCACAGTGTTCCTTGCCTCTTGGCATCTTCAAAGAGAACTCACCCCCTCAACTGTTCTTTTTATTCCAGGATGATTCATCTTATTTCTTCTTTGGAGTAAAGACTACAAAATAGGCCAATCAGTTGCTGTGGTTGTATGTGGTAAACTTTTTGCCTATTATAACTGCAAAGTACAGTGAATCTGAAGCTAATCAATGTGAAGGGTGCTGAATTTCCATGTGCATGCATCTCACATCAATGCTCAAGCATACTTTACGTCAATGCTCAAACATACCTCAAACAAATGAACCAAAGGCACTCATTGCTCAGTAGATGATGTGCTGCTTGCAATGACACTGGCACGTTTCTGCTATTGGGGAGCGTAAGAATGCATATTAAAGAAAGTCTTAATGGCCCCAATCCAATAAAATGTTAATAGGAGCCTAATAGTAAAAGCCAAGATTATTTTACTAATTTCACTAATATAATGCAGAGATTCATTGTTTTCTGGATTGAGACTAGAGAGCATTAATGCACTCAGCACAGAGACTGGACTGAGATACATGCTCCATACTTTTTTTTTAATTATTAATTTTTTTGTGTATATTTCAGGGGACTGAAGAACACTTCTAGATGTGTATGCAAACATTTTGCTTTCCCTAAAATATTTTCTAAGAAAGGAAAAAATATCAAAACTACCATACCCCAAACCCCAAATCAAATTTGCAATTTTAATTCCAAAGATTAAAAAAAAAAAAAAAAAAAAAGATGATTTTGGTGCCTTTACCACTAAATTAAAAGCTAAATCCTCTACCCTATGAAAACCCACTATATCTACGTATGAAGTAAGTGATAAATAAGCCCACAATATATAAGAAAAACCATTTAAAAAAGAAGGAGGGAGAAGATAAGATTCTTGGTTCCATTCAGCTGCCATAAAAATCAAGAGAAAGAATATGGATCCTTAGGCAGAATATCTTTCAGTTTAAACTCAAAAAGGAAGACCAGGTCCCTCTTAAGATTTCATTTTTATTTGAAAACACAGAAAGTAATTTTTTAACACTGCTAGGGACAGAGGGTTTTGGGTTTTGATGGTGTCCAACTCCAGGCTCAGTCCAGAGAATATTTTGTGCATATTCTTATTCCCATTTGCAGGATTAAACAAGCTCTTTAAATTGATGGGTTTAATAGGGTACTAAGTAATTTACGACTTTGAGCCAAAATGGACAATGTCCAAGGAACTCTTCAGCATGATACAGGAAAGAAAGTTTTGTGGGTGCCTTGCCTCCATACATGTTCATCAAAAGATGGTTTCGAGATCATTAAGGGACACTGTATAAGAAGTAAACATCTTCTTACTTCTGACACCAAGGTCAGGAAAGGACACATGGATGAGTGAAATATAATTCAGAGAACTGTATGAACCTGAGCTAAGGCAGAAAGAACATGGATACAGGAATGGCATGGCTCTCTGCCCTGAGGTGTTCTAAAGACAAAGGAACAGCCTCTATTAGACAGCCTCTCTAGACAGCCTCTACTAGACCATCTCATGAGGAAGGAGTTTTAATGTGGAAAGAATTTCAGGGTTTATAGTGACTTCATAAAGAAATACCTTGGAGGTTTGGTTCTTGACTGAATAAAAATGTCATCTCAGTGTCTAGGACAAGAGATACCATGGGCTTCTCAACTTATTACAAAGTCTTAGATGACTGACCCCCTTAAAGGAGTATTATGTCTTAATGGAAACACAAAAATTGGTTATTAAAATTGTAAGCAGAGCCCGTCTATAACAATGGCGCAGGATCTAGACAAAGCCCCAGGTTTCTCTTAAAAGGGTAACTGAACAGTGTTATTACTGGAGACATTTAGGCAGTGTGTGAGGTATGGATCCTGGGTTTTGCCATACACAAGTGGTAGAAAACTCAAAAGACATAAAATTAAAAGTGTAGACACTTTTTCAACAGTAAACTTCACTGGGATTAGAGAATGCACTACTATTTTTTCTTAAACATTTTTTTAGTTTTCTATAGTTTTCCTGCCTTCATCAGCTTTACTAGGTTGGTTGCCAGCAAGGATTTAAACAGTACACAAAGGTTCATAAGAAGAATCTCGTGATTCTGCTGTAGCATGATGCTACAGAACAAGATGACAACTGTCATTGATATATACGGGCAACATATAAGCAGAGACTAAGAGATCAAGGAATGTGTTCAGTATCTTGGAAAAGGAGAGTAAGGAAGGTCATAAAACAGGGAGGTGGTCTCTAAGCCTAAATATGGGACAGAGCCATAGCAACCTTCCAAATGAGCAAGATAAATAGGTGAGAATGCAACGGATGCAAGGCATTTTTTAAAATGGAGATTTGCTCTTTGCAGTATTTCTGAAAATTCAGTGGTAGAGCATAATAAGATTTGATATGAAAAGACATTCCTTGGCTAATTCATATCCTCCGCTTTCTGATGTACCACCCAAATGGCCTAGTTTATCTGCATTTTCACTGCATGTTAAATAATGAATATAGTAAGTGTTTAGCAATACAAAATAGCATTGAAACCCTAGTGATTGGTGAATAATACATAAAGAAATGTAATTTCATTAGTAGCATGTTTCCCATTCATTCTATAACATGCTTAATAGCTGAATGAAGAGAAGAAGTATGTATGACTTACTTTCTTCCTAATAAAATCAGCAGTATGAAAGAAAGCTGGACTAAAATAAATTACTGTTTCTACAATTACAACTCTTCTTGCATCGGAATAATATCTTAACAGTGAGTGTGTTTAGCCATAGCTATCCCCAGAAAGCAACTCAAAGCCATCAAGTCAAGCAAAATGGGACTGCTGTAGATCAATCATTGAGACTACACTGGGAGAATTTAAAAAGTATTCTCTAATTTATGCAAACATCAGTACCAACTATAGCCATTATACCTATTAAAAAAGTTACAAAAAATAATTCAGAAACATGAATGCAATCAGGGATTGCACAGATAGTCTGAGGAAGAAATCCTTTTGTCAGATAAGTCCCACAATTGGATAGGTGCATTAGGCAACATTTTCATTGGAAGCATTAGATATAAACCAGAGTGAAATGGATCAGCAGTTCAGAAGCTTCACTTGTCCATATAGGCAAGAAGTCAGTTCTTAGTCATACTCTGAATGTATTCTCTTGCAACGCTTTCATGTCTCAAAAAGCATAATACATGTCATTAATCACTCCCAGAAAAATATGTTTTCACCATTCACTGTATTGTTAGCTTTATCTGCTTCAGGGTTTGGTTTAGCATCTGCCACTGATACATCATAGAGCTATTCTGGCTCAACATTCCTAGTGGCAACCATCACAGTGTGCTGCTAAAGCAGAGAACTCCTTCCAGCTGAAAAAAAAAAATCGTATTTAATGCTACATCTTTGAAGGATGAAAAAGATAATCTGGTTTAGGAGATTTATTGCACTGGGCCCCTTTAAGTATTTTATAAAGAGGGGACACTTTTTAAGAATTCTTCTTTGCAGAATTTTCACTCAAATTCATCTTCTAAATAGTCATCTCTTTAATTTTAAGGTCCTGCATGATCCACACATCATGTATGATCTGTTGTTACTGTTGCTTTGTGGTTTCTATCCATTCTCTCAGGAAATTTTGGCTGGAGAAGACATGAGGTACAAAATGCGTGACTCTAGCAGGAAAGCATCTTTTCCCACCATGGTCAGGTGGCATCTAATAGATTTATCTTAAAAGTTAACATGTTGGGAGGTGAATCTGTGTTTAAGGAAATTACAAATGTGGGATTCAGCTTTGGGTTTCAGACACTTAGGTTAAGATGTTTTACAGCTTAATTGTCTGTAAGCAAGGTCAATGTCCAAGCTCCCATGACAGCCAGAGGAGGATCTAGTTAATACAACTGATGGAGGCTGCAGAGATGTTCAGCTCACTGTAAAATAAATATGGATATCTGCCCAGCTGAATGGTTTCCCCGTTACTTTGACCTCACTGACTAGAACTAGACAGCTTGCTTGTGCTCTCTGCACCTCCAATGTAGACACCTGATATTAGGGAGAGCTAAATTCCTCTGACTTAAGCTTTGACCTATGATGATGTGGCAATCTGGCTTCACTTGATGTGCTGTTTGTTATCTCAGTCATACCTGGCATTGCAACACCTATTCCTTTGAGTTTTTCACTTAGTGAGAAAATGGAATGCTCAAGAAAGTTCTAATGTTTTATTTTTCACTTATGCCAATCAGTATGCTCATTGTACTTCTGTATTGGACATTTACATGACTTACATCTGTACCTGTGTGTTGGCATCAGGACCAGACTGCCTCCCTGTACTAATCTTCTGATATGAACTAGGCTACTACCTTCATCAGAAGTTAAAGATGTTTAAGGGTTAATAACCAACGAATGAAAACTCCTATGCAAATAATGTTTACTGAGGGGAAAACCAGGGACAGATACTCTACCATCCAATAACTGTCACTGCATACAATATACAGATGTTTCCACCTGCTTTGTTACTTCTAGCTAAATTTGTATCATTTAGGCTATTACAAGTCCAGCATGGATATGATTTCTAATAACAAGACACAGGTGTTCCCTTTAATTCTCTTTTTCACTATTTGCTTGAAAACACATTTTACTTCAGCTGTTGGGTGTTACTGCTTTAGGCAGCCTAATGCTATAAAATGAATATAACGTATAAATTATATTTTGGACCCGCTGAAGCAAACACCCTTTTAAGATGTGCAATCTAAATAAAAAATTAATGAAATATGTATTTCCTGTTTTCTCTTCTTTTTCATTACGTAAGTTGATCCCGGAACAATAAGTTCACATTTTGTCCAACAGCACTTTAACTGCTACGTAACTAATGAAATGCTGTGTTTTTTATTGTTATTTTGAAGCCAAATGGAAACAAAGAAGCAACTCAAGCCCTTTCCTAACCATCCTGAACTATGGAGACTCGTCAATTATTTAAATAATGGAAATAAAACAGAGACATTAACTAAAACCAAGAGGGCAAACAGTCTCTGAGATCTCAACTATGCCTCAAAAGAAGAGGAAATAAACCATATAGTAAGTGGCAAACAGTCTGCTCCGCTGTTCTTTTTTCTGAACAGATTAACAGAGCCATTCTGTTCACAGCAAAGTAATTCATAGACCATTCCCATTACAGCCACTGCCCTCTCCACACAGCTCATTCACTCCATGGTCATTCCTCCCCCAGTCTTACTGAAAAAAATTGCTTGCAACTAATTGGTTGACAAACTGCAATTGCTCCATTTACAAGTAATGGCACAATATTCCATCATTTGGTGAAGACTTAGCATAACCTGAACCAAAAATTCAATGTGAGAGATAATGTTTTGGGAAAGATAAAATAAATTATTTCTCCTTTTTCCTTGATCTGACAATTTTAAGTATGGTTAGAAAGTGTTGGCAGTCTTATTTTAAAAGGCAACTAAAAATAAGAAAAAAGACAAAAACTAACAGGAGATGTTGCTGAAAAACTGAATATGGGAAATTGACGGTAAAACTGCCATTCCAGAGAGCATAATAAAGGTTCTGTTGTGGAGGTACAGAGCAGAGCCAAATCTCACACTTTAAAGAAAAAATAAACCTCAGCCTATTTCCTTCTCAGAATCACTTGCCTCCTTTCCTCTACATTTTTTAATCATTACCATGTCTCAAACCAGATCTCAAACACAGCTGTACAGAGGAGACAGCTCTATTTATGTAAGACAATCCATCCTTGGAGCACCAAAGCCTCAGTTTCTTCCAAGTGTAAACTGAAGGTCATCTCAAGCAAATGCAAGCATTTGTTATCATGACGGATAAAATGTAGATAGGCCTTTCTGTCACATATAAAGGACCAAAAGATATCATAATCATAGAATAGGACTCATTTTCAGCTGTAAAAATGGAAGAAATGTAAGCTGCATTGTTAAACCTGTAATGATACCACTATTTCCTTCTGTGATATCTCCACATATTTGAAAAATAATGCAACATTTTTCCCATTTCAAAGATATTATTCAAGGGACTACTGTATGTATGAAGGTAATAAATTCTCAGGCATCCATAATATCTGGCATAAGGTCTAAAATATAGCCATAAATACCTTACATGAAACTACTTCCTGGCAAAGAAGTGAATGTTCCTATTAACTAGCACTGAGTGTACAATAGGCACCATCAAAGGGAGATTATAAAATTAAAATTGAATCAGTTTTATGCGATGAGTTAAAAGTAGTTTCAAGGACTACATCTACCCATTAATTACCCTGGCAGTGGGCTTGATCTAGCAGACAGCTTTACAGAAATTTTATTTTTTTAAAGCATACAAACAATATAATTTTCCTCAGCTTTTTTTTCCTGCTCACTTTCAAAGTCATGCTTAAAAACAGGTCTGGATCAGGGACAAGTAGTAAAGAGAGAAATGCAGAAAAATATTCACCCTTGAGAACAATTTTTCTTTTTGCTTTCAACAAGACCTTTACAGGTGACACAGAATAGCTGAGGAAACCCACTGTATGTGAAACCCTGTTAAACACACTAAATAAACAGAACAACAGGTGAAATATTTCAACCTCTGTTACCTTATAGTTATCATAAATTTATGTAAACCTTGAAACAGCAAAAGTACTTTCAGATGCAAGTGAGATTTCAAGTTGGTGTTGTCCTCTCATAAAACCAATATTTAAATCTAGTAACATATCAAGTAGTCCTGTCAGTAACATAGTACTTCTAATGACTTAACATAACACTGTTAAACTTTTGGTAACCATATAAACAATCTTAACGAACACATCTGTGCATATATATAAAATATGCCTACATGCACACATGAATAAGGAAACATCTGCAATTAAGTCCATTAGGATTAGTCATATGATTAGCAACAGCTACTATGCCTGAATCCCTTTTCAAATGCTGCAGGTGTGTCCTGGCTTTTGCAGGTGACCAGAACAACACAAGCTTGCATGTTGGTACAGCTGCAGTTATACTCATCCCCCCACCCCAGGAACCTGTGCTCAAACCTCCCCTGAGACTGTTTCCCCAAGCTTGTGTTTTTAGATGAAGCTCTTTCTTTTACTTCTGTCAGTCACTGACTCCTCTGTGTAATCTTTGATACCCTACTGTGTTTTTTCTTTATTTATATTATTCCATGAAGTGTGAAGAATTCATTGCTTTCCAGGAGATGATGTTCCTAGCCAGCTGTGGTTTTATTTTCATTAAAACTGAGGGAAAGTCTCCAGCTGCAGGGGAAGCTGAAAAGTAAATCAAGAAATAATATTTCAGCAGAAATGTATCTTGGAGGTACCATTCCACCTATGTGGTGGCCACAGCAGTGTAACTTCAAATAGTGTGGCAGCTTTTACGAGTTATATCCCAATACTCTGCTAGAAATAATTTTCAGCCTGGGTCCAGTACTGCTTTTGCTTTATACCTTTTGCTTAAAACTTTTGCTTGTAAAGTTTTGTGGATTTGAAATTAGCTGTTCTGCAGCAGCTTCTCAAGAGAAGATTTAAAACACTTCTACATATTTGCCACATTATGTTTCCTGGCTTTATGTGATTCAATGTAAAGCACAGCTAAATATAGCAGGCCAAAATCTCAGCTGGTGTCAATCATATCAGGTCCTTTAAAATCAATGGAGCTGGGCTGATTTGTCTCCTCACCCAGATTTTTACTGATACAAGAAAATGGTGGTTTTATAAATATGCAAAATATGTAAATGAGTAAGCTTGCTTTGCTTAATTTTGATGCCACATGAACACTGGTTCCAAACACAGCTGGGGCTAGTGCTCCAGATGTCACAACACAGGATACAAACAACACATTATTTCAGATAAAATTTGGAAAAAAATATTTAGAGGTTGGTAAGCAAGACCCCCCTCCTCCAGATTGCAAAAGTTTGACATTCAGTGAGTAGAAATAAGAGTGACAATACACATATGTTAAAAGAAACTATCTCTAGAGTTGTTTAATGTCCATGTGGACATTAACAATGCGGACTCAACAGTTTTTTTGCTTTGGTCTTTACCAGCAAGTGCTCTAGCTACACTACCCAATTCACAGAACTCAAATGCAGTAACATGGGAGAATGAGCTGCCTGTTATAGGAGAAGGTTAGGTTTGAGACCATTTGAGGAACCTGAATGTGCACAAGTCTATTGGACCTGATGAGATGCATCCACGGATCCCGAGGGAACTGGTGGACTAAGTTGCTAAAATACTATCCACCATTTGACCAGTGAAGTTCCCCCTGACTGGAAAAGGGGAAATATCACCTCCATTTTTAAAATGGCAAAAATGGAAGACTGGGGGTTAGTACTGGGACTGGCACTGTTTAACATCTTTGTTGATGACATGAACAGTGGAATGAGTGCATACTCACCAAGTTTGCCAATGACACCAAGCTGTGTGGTGTAGTTCATACCACAAGGGAAAGGGATGCCATCCAGAGGGACCTTGAAAGGCTAGAGAAATGAGCCCATGTGAACCACATGAAGTTCAATAGGGCCAAATGTAAGATCCTGTGATTGGGTCAGGGCCAAACATGGATACTGGCCATTGAGAGTAACACTGCAGAGAAGGACGTCAAGCTATTGGTGTATGAAAAACTGAATATGAGCTGTCAGTGTGGGCTTGCAGCCCCAAAAGACAACCATATCCTGGCCTACATCAAAATAAGTGTGGCCAGCAGATCAAGGGAGGTGGTTCTCCCCCCTCTATTCCACCCTCATAAGACCCCACATGGAGTACTACATTCAGCTCTGGGGGGCTCAACATAAGAAAGATATGGATATGTTGGAGCAAGTCCAGAGGAAGGCCACAAAAATGCTTGAGGGGTGGAGCACCTCCTGTATGAGGAATGGTTGAGAGAGTTGGGCATGTTCAGCCTGGAAAAGAGAAGGCTCCAGGGAAAGCAGCTTCCAGTAGCTAAAGAGGGCATACAAGAAATTTGGAGAGGGACTTTTCATAAGGGCATGTAGTGACAGGACAAGGGATAGTGTCTCTTAACTGAAAGAAGGTAGATTTACATTAGGTATTAGGAAAATATTCTTCACTATGAAGGTGGTGAAATACTGGAACAGGTTGCCCAGAAAAGTTGTGAATGCCCCATCCCTGGAAGTGTTCAAGGCCAGGCTGAATGGACCTTTGAACAACCTGGTTTAGTAGAAGGTGTCCTTGTCCGTGGCAGAGGGGGTGGATGATATTTAAGAACCCTTTCAACCGAAACCCTTCTATGAGTCTACGATTCTATGACAGAGGAATAGAATTTTCCTATAATAATATACTGTTCTTCATCAAAAAGACAGACTAAAAGAAAAAAAAAAGCAGACTCAATTTGCTTCTGATCTTCTTCCCCTGTGAGAAGTGTGATTTTGAGTTGCATGAGGGTAGCAGACACAGATGTTATTTAACAATCAGGCAGTCCCATTGACCTTCAAGTGGAGGAAAGAAAGCATGCTATAAGTTCAGGTGCAACCCACACACTAGCCTAATAGGAAAAAAGGCTATATAGATGCCAGCTCCCCAGGACACATGTTTTCCTCCCGCTGCTTTAATCGAGATAAAGTGGGACAAACAATGGTAACTGCCACATACAGCAGAAATAGATGTTTTGTAGGAGGAACAAATAACAGGATGGCAATACTATGTACTTGCCCTGTCTCCCAGTGAAGAAAGGCTGAAAATGATGAATTGAGACCAAAATACTGTAAGATACTGTAAGAATAGTTTTATCTTAAAGTTAAGAAAAATTATCTTCACTGATCTTCTGACTGAAATGTGCTAGTTCCAGTTTTGTTAACTTTAAAAAAAAGCACTGGACAGGAACCTGAAAATAGCAGAGTGGTTTTCAACACAGGACAACTGCAAAGAATAGCCCCTCTCAAAACACCTGTACGAAATGATCAGTGAGGACAATAGGACAAGTTTTCTGGAAAGATAATCTATTGCCAATTGACCAGATGAAATTCAAAGAAGTGAAGTCCACTGTATAGCTATGGAAAATAGCAACTGCTTCCCGTTTCTTTACCATCACCTTGACAATGTATATGGCATGAGGAGAATGCATCTGGAGCATAACAAAGTGATAGGGATTTGAACTCTAAAGTGATTTCTTGTGTTTGAAACTAAGAGCAGAATCCAGCACTTGACAGTAAGGTAATTCTTGAGAAGTTCACAAGAAAGGTATTCAAACAGTCAAACTTCCCAAAGTGAAAGTGTATGTAGACATTAGGAAAACAATAATATTCATAGTTTGGAAAATGAATGCAGAAACACTATGACAGTGGTATAGACAGTGGAAGAATGGAAATCAGAGATTCTGTGACTGACCTCAGGATGTCACTTGTCACTGATACTTATTTGGATAAATGCAATAATGATCAATTACAGGACGGAAAGAAACAAACAGGATACAGGGCATAAAATCTTCATTAAAAAGGGATGGTATCAGAGCAGAAAGAAACCAGAGGGATGGGTAAGGAAGCACTCCAGGAATATAAAATAATCTCAAAGGACATTATGTTGGAAAAACAATTCCTGTAAGACAGCTTATTCACAGTGTGAAAGCTACTTTCCAAAATACTCTTCAGTTGAAAACAGAGGGTTTGCAAAGTCAAGGTCAAGAGAAAGCAATACAGTGGCAGAGAAAATAACAGATGAACAAAACTGTTAAAAAAAATAGAGCTCGAAATAAGGCTGGAGGTGTACTTGATGAAATGGGTATGGAGAAGTGAATACTTAGAGGATTCAATGTCCAATAAAGCTTACGTAAGAGGAAGAAAACATAAAAAGGAGGTGGAGGTAACAAGAAATAAAGAAAATAATCTTAGAAGGAAAAAGCCCTGAATGAGAACTAAAGGCTATCTTACTGTGCAGTGTTACAATTTAGATAACTATTCATATATATGTATAGTTTTATAGTATTTGTCACTATAACATATTTACAGCAGGTCACAGCCTGGGTTTAAATCCTAATTTGTTATGTGTGCACACCATTTGATTGCTAAGCCCTTAAACACCTATTTTGATATATCTGGAGTAATCAAGGCAAACCTACCATCCATGTCAAGCTCTGACACACATGGTAGCTTGAAAGTCTCATCTCTCATTTGTCATTTCTCAGCAGAGAAGAGGACATGGCAATAGGAGCTTTTTCCATCCTTTCCATTCATTGGAGATGATTCATAATTGTCTCTTCTCTTATCTGAGACCATTGCTGAAACAGAAAGGCCTTCTGGGCACAAAGCAGAGGAAAAGGATGAGTGTCATCAGGTTCCCAGCTGGGAACTCCTTTTACAGCACCAAAATGGACACCCAAGCCCATTGTGTAAGGGCTTGGTTCCCACAACAATCCTGAGAGATAACCAGCAACCTTGGCAATCAAGAATAAGGGCTAAACCCAAATGCTTAAATGAAGCCACCTGGAACCAGAAAACTATGCAGGTCTGAGCTGAAAAAGTGACAGTTACTAATGGTTATCACAACCTGGAGAATCTGCTGCCATCTGCCTCCCTGCTGACTTTGGATGCATTTCCACCTAGCAGGGTCACTGCCCACAGCTGAACCTTTGCTCAAAGGCAGGATGTCAACAGAGCCAGATGTTAGGATAATGAAACAAAATTAGTTCTCCTGTCCAGAGACAGCTTGGGAGTAAAGGGTCCCAAGGATATATGAGAAGTTCAGCCTGCACCTCAGTAAGGAACAGTGAAATCACTTCTTGCAGTGTTAAAGGTTATCTGATACTATGCCTTTTTCCTGCACTGGACAAGATGACAGCACATTGGAATTCTGCCTTTTAAAGTTCTAGTGTTGAACATAAGCCTACATAGCTTCCAAATAGCACCAGCTCTGTGAACAGTGCAAGTCAATACTGTAAGCATCACTGCAAAGAGCTGGATTCTCAGAGAGATTTACTTCAGATCAGTCAGTATCTCTTCTCTTAGCAATGAATCCTGCATTAGCATTTATTTCAGATGCAATTTTTCAAACACAGAAGGAAATAAGTAAATAATTAGCAATTATGAATGTTTCTGAAATTACAGATCTGACTACCCAAATATAGTTACCTATCTGCCTTTTTTTTTTTTCCTTATATTGTTTCTTTTCGGATTACTTAACAACAGCCCTGTAAGGAGCAGGTGAATTTTTGCTTTGCTAATACTTAATGACATTTCATACGTTTCTCTTTTAAATATATTGAAAAGTAACCGTTTGGAAGTGTCGTGGTTTAAACCCAGTCAGGTAACTCGTTCGCTCACTTCCCCCCCTTTCTTGCCCTCCCCCTGCTCTCGGAGGGACGGAGAGGAGAATCGAAAAGAATGCAACTCCCACGGGTTGAGATAAGAACAGTTTAGTAACTAAGGTATAACACAAATCACTGCTGCTACCACCAATGATAATAATGATAAAGGAAATAACAAGGGAAGAGAATACAACACCTCAGCACCAGCCGACCGATAACTTGCCCCCCAAGCCCGACCAAGCTCCGACCGATACCTCCTCCAACCCTGCAGTCTCCCAGCCCTTCCGGCTCACTCCCAGTTACATCCTGGGCATGACGTGCTGTGGTATGGAATACCTCTTTGGTCAGTTTGGGTCAGGTGTCCTGTCTCTGCTTCCTCCTGGCTTCCCTCCCCCCTGGCAGAGCATGAGGCTCACAAAGTCCTTGGCCAAACCAAAACATCCTTGTTATCAGCTCTGTTCCCGAGCTGAAAGTCAAAACACAGCACTGCACCAGCTACCAAGAAGGAGAAAAATGACTGCTACTGCTGAACCCAGGACAGGAAGCCAACTGCATATTTTTCAACAATTTCATCCTTTTATAATGAGCAGAGGACTGAACATGCTATATTATGTTGCACCTAGAACATTCATAAAAGCTTTACAGAAGCTTGCATACAAGTCATTGTTGAGTATTTCCAACTAAATCATAATTCAAAGCCTAGTCTCCCACAGAGCCTTGTCTCCATGTTGCTCTTGCTTTCAACATGGAAAACATCCTGCTGCAGCAAACAGTGTTAAGTACACTCGTCATTTATTACGATACACGCTTTGTGCTAAAAAGGATAAGTAAAGAATGAAAGTTTTACATACCACCCACTCAAAAGAAAATGCAATGAGATCATAAGAGTTATAGAATCATGGAATGGTTGGTACTAAAAGAGATGTTAAAGATTAGATCAGAAGGGCCTTAGTTCAAAAACACCTGCCATGGGCAGGGACACCTTCAACTGGACAATGCTGCTCAAAGCCCCATGCAACCTGACCTCAAACGCTTCAAGAAATGAGGCATCCATAATCTCTCTAGGCAGCCTGTTCTGGTGTCTCATCAATACACATAGTAAAGAATTTCTTGCTAATGTGTAATCTAAATCTCCCCTATTTCAGTTTAAAATCATTCCCCCTTGTCCTATCACCAAATGACCTTGTAAAAGGTCCCTCTCCAGATTTTTGTAGGATCCCTTTAGGTACTTGAGGACTGCTAAAAGGTGTCTCTGGAGCCACTCTTCTTCAGGGTGACCAAGCCGAACTCTTTTAGCCTGTCTTCACAGAAGAGGATCTTCAGCCCCCTTAACATATCTGTGGCCCTTCTCTGGACATGCTCAAGCAGGGCCAAAAGATTTGTCAAACCTTTTGCAGCCCCACCATCCCTGGAGCTATAGGCTTTGCAGGCTTTCTGAACCCTAACCCAAATATAACAGGCATCTTGGATCTGAGGCTGAGGACCCAGCACCACAGGTGGCCCAAATGAGAGAGCTGTTGAAGGAGCAATGTTGGTGCATATGTTGAATACAGCAAAAAGATATTGAGCATGATACAAAATCACACTTTATTGAACAGTTTACATTTCTTTAATAAACTGGAATGTCTTTAAACTCCATTCCAACACAAATCATACTATGATACTATGAATTTTTGTATTGACAAATGCCACTTACTAAGTAATTTTAATATCCTATGCAATGTTTTTATAGGGAATGCTTCCTTAAAATCTCCTATATCATTATTGGTGCTGTAATAGCTGACCTGATTTTTTGAAGTACCTTGGATGATGACATTTATTTATATGCTTACAAGGAGTTTCGGTCATACCTTTAGGTTGATGTTTGTTTAAACCTTAATGTCATGAATGATATTCAAATTATTCATGTAATCTGACATTCATAAATAACAAATTGTCTCTCTGAATTAAATATCCATGTTTGACCAGTAAGCAATGCTAAATGGATATTTAAAATATCTTTTAAACCAACCTACATTCATGGAGACATCACTGTAGCCTAGCACACTCCCTAATCATTTTACCTTTTGAAGTCTCACATGCACTTTGTGTACTCAACATTGCAAGAACTGACTCACTGAACAAGAAATATGTGTATGTCAGTAGATAACACAGGGTTTTAAAGTAGCAAGGTGATTTCTTTCCAAAGAAATATGATGAACTAGTCCCCTTTAAGGGGTGAGGAATTTGAACAAAGACTTTTACCATTCAACTAAACTGTTGAATAGGTTTAACTGAAATTCAAGAGGAGAACGTGTTCTACCTTTTCATTCAAGCAAAGTTCATATCAAAGTCTAAAAGTGTTTATTTTTCTAATGCATTCTGTGAATACAGAGGCATACCTCACATGTTTCACATTCTGGAGGGTACACTTTCTGAAATCCTATATCCAAACATGAATATGCTTTAAACTTATTGAACATCATGTTCTGCTGCATTAATCTAGGTTATACTCTGCGGTACAGCTCTGCGGCTCCTGTTCAGTTAATAGGAACACCCTACATCTTATCACCATGCTTACCCCACAGATGAGGTCCTGGAGATCATGTCCTCCACGATCTAAAGTTCTATCCTACAGTATGAAATTAAAAGCAGTAGGAAGGGATTTTCTTTCTCATGGGCCTTGGACATGGCTAATAAAATCTACTTAGCCTCAATGAGAAACAGGATGAGGCACAGGCTTTGCTTTACAGAGTGGTATTGTTATGCAGACAAAGCAAGATGGAGACCTGTCCCTTCACACAGTTTGTGAGTGGAAAATCTGCATTTTAATAGCATCCAGCACATGGGATCTGTAGTCTAGGAGTGGGAGCTTATATATATTGTGAAATTACAATTTATTAACATCAGCATTAATAAAAATAGCAGGCAGCCCACATAGGTCACATACTAAATCACCAGAATGTTAAATTATTCAGTAAGGGGTCTTTCAGTTTTCTTGAGCAAAGGATCAAAATACTAAGAAAATTACTTCAGGACAGGTCTTCCCCACTGAACCTATTCTCTGCTGTTTTATCTGAGTGCTCAAAGTGGGGCCATAATGTTTATTAAATGAATGTGATCAGGATAAGTTTTCACATAAGCTTACTAAAGTCATTCTGTTCAGTTCTTAACCTTTTTATTGACAGCATGTTAAACCAGAAAGAGCCAGTACAGTAATCTGTTTTAAAGACTAGCAAAACACAACCAGTAAGTCCTCCTGGAATGAATTCCTACTTCAAGTCAAATAACTAGGTTAAAACCACAGCAGAATGTTTTGGAAAAGCTATTTCAAAAAATATCCAATTTAATATTCAGAATTTCAAGTGCTAAGGAGGCCATCATAACCTTTCAATAGCTGTTTCTATGGATAATTACTCACAATAAAAATGTGTGTAATGAATAGAGCCTGGATTTGTGTGGTTTCAGCTTCCAGTCTGAGGATATTCATCTATCTTTGTCAATTAAAAGCAAGTCTCTTCAATCATCAAGCTGCTGTTCAACACATATGTGTGTAAAAGCCATGATTAAATCAACTTTTATACTGTTTGCTTTTTTTTATTGTAAATAAAAGAGACCTTCAGTCTCTGCCTATAGGGCATATTTTAATTGCTTCTAAATATTTTTATGACATTCCTCTGAGTCTTCATTACTGTTTTGATATCTTTCTTGGACTGTTGACACATGGACACTGGGAACACTTTTTCAATTCAAAGTAGACTGTGGCCAAATCTTTTTCAGACCGAACTAAACACACCCACTTGAATCTGACCAATTTTATCATTTCATTTTATGATAAATTTAAGTTTATTTGTCAATTTTTCATCCACTGCAACCTTTTTGAGTCAAGAGGTTGCTATCTACTATTCTTTAGAAATAAAATACTTATTTCTGCACTTTTCATGTATTTCAAAGGAGTTCCCTAAGCTCCCTCTTTATTCATCCCTGTATTTTCCTGACAACTGTTTAAAAAGCCATGTTTCTTGCACTATACCTGTGGTGCCATAATTTTTCTTCTGCACAGAAATCTGACTCTATTCTTTTAAATTCAAGTTTTACAGCGAGAAGAATTCCAAATTAATCAATAATAATTCAGAGGTTTTTTTACTTAGGTTGATTTAGGAGAAGCAAAACAAAGAAGAGGAACAAGCCAGAAAGGAATAATCAGTATAAACAATCTTTATTCTAAGATACTCCCCCCTTAATCACCAAACTGACAGTTCTTAAAACACATTCTGGTGCTCATGCTACAAAACTGCTCTGGAAAGAAACAAAAAATCAGAGAGAGTCACACCTAAGACCGTGATGTGTAAACATGCAAACCCTTTCAAAATAAGAAAATTAAGATCTTCCCAAAACTGTTAGGTCAGATCGCAAAGCTTGGTGAAACAAACAGAGGTCTAAGCCTGTGCGTACTCTAGATAGCCTGGAGTTTCATTGAATCACAGAGTCAGAGAATGACAGAAGTTTGGGTTGAAAGGGACTTCAAAAATCATCTAGTTCCAAACCCCCTGCCATGGGCAGGACACCTTCCACTAAACCAAGTTGCTCAAAGCCCCGTCCAACCTGGCCTTGAAGCCTCATCCAACCTTTCCTGATACAAGATTTATATATTCTAGAAAAAAAAAAAAATCACCTCCTCTGTCTCAAGCTAGTAGTTTAAACTAATTTCTAAGGGGTCTGCTTTCTATTAAACAGTAAGCCAAGATTATAAAAAGTGATTAGAGAATCCAGACGCCCAGACTCTGAGCATTTCAGAGTCCACAGTTTTAGAAACTGCTCAGCAGTTTCAGAATTCATGGAATCCCACTTCTGTGGTGTCTCAGACTGAACTGCACAAATCTCTAGCTGCTTTTAAAACTCTTAGCTTTAATGGCATCCATGTAATATGCAAAAGTGAATCTTAATTTAGTAATTGCACTGAAAGAGTAATAACTTGCATTAGGGATATTCAGGCTTCTCTCAAAAATAAGAATAACTTCATTTTTAGCAAACATCAGTCTACATAATTAAATAATTTTATTTTTGATAATTTTATTGTAAACATCATATTAGTCCTAATTCTTGAGCATATTAGCCTCAAAAAGTATCACTGTTTTTATTTAAAATAGGAAAAATTTAGACTCAGCAATCCCTTTTTCTTTTTCCTTTAAAAAATTAATTAAATAAATTTTATCTTTAATCCCTACTAATGCTGCCATAACAATGAGCATGACAGTACTTCCTGGGCAGTAATTATTTAATATTAATTCTGATAAGGATGTCATCTTGAATTGGTGTGGTAGAAGCCATGAATTACTGCTTGTGGAAAACTCCCCATATTCTTTCTATGTGTCTTCTGCTGAATAATAGCTAAACACTTCAAAAACATTGGGTGAAAGCATTACCAAAACTTATTCACTTTAAAAAGAGAAAAAGGTATTTCTACAAATTCAATATATATATATTACATTTTTTTTTTTTGTGCAGCCTGTGGCCCTGATTTAGAGAAGTATTTAAGTGACATTCTTAGTTCTGAATTAGTACATCAGATTAAAAAAGATGGATATGTTTTTAGGTCTTTTGTCAGGTCCTAACTAAGGTACAAAATCAACATACTGAGATATATTACAAACAGTAACAGAACAGCAAGCGCAGAAAACATGGAATTCTCCTATGATAGGGCAATGAAAAATGCTTTTGAATTTCATATTCAGAGGAAAAAAAAATTAAGATATTTTTCTGTTTCTTTTAAGCTAGAAGGGGGTTGCAGACATCCACCTGAGATTCATAATACTGTTTTGCAGTGATTGTCATGCCTCCCTTTCTGTAATATATTGGTTCCTCCTATGAATTACAACATCATCAAAACCTCTTGTATGCAAGTCCAATTTGCCAGGGAAAAGAAGCCCTTTTAAAAAGAAATCTACATAGCCACTGCATACAAATAGGATTAACGTACAGTTAACAAGAACTGCATTCAAGAGGAGTCAACAGCATTTGCAAGATGTTTAACAGCCAGCATATGAAGTAATTCTGAGATGCAGCTGCATCTGGATTATTTTATAGCTTCTTTGTTCTTAACAGGATGCTCTCTCATATTCCTGTTTTATGTGCAGTTAATCAGCCTTAGAGGTCTTGTAAACTCACAGTAACAGCATTCCCATCCACACAGTGGATCAAGAAATGTACAGAAAATCTCATTTCACTCTTTAAAAGATAAAATAATTGACATCTGTAATCCTTCTGTGTGAGGATAGTGTGCAAAACACCATAAAGCCAAACTCTAAGTCACTTTAAAATGTGGTATTATTCAAAGGCATGACATCTGTGTTGCAGGAGCAGCTCAGCAGTCCAAAGGCAGATTTATCACAACGGGAGCAGAGAAAGTTTAACCTTCCCATCAGTATGTGAAATAGGTACCTCCACACAATATCACTCCCACATCATCTCGGGTGCACAGCCCCTCCCTGCGATTAGCACCTTCTCCACTCCCTGAAATAAAGGCCTGGGAAACTTGGCAGTGAATACTAATTCTCATAGGGAGTTCACCTTGTCGGCTTAGTAATATGGGCTGACTTTATAAAACAAAAGGGAATAAACTTGGACACCTCCACCTACTGACATTCCAGTTATTCTAAAAAGTACCAGTTCTACGGTTTTTAAGGCTGAATTCTCATAACCTTGCAATGGGCTGTGAGCAAAGTGCTGACAGCATATTCTTTCCCTTCTGTAAATTTGTCGTTTGCTGGAACATCTAAAAGATTTCATACTGTTTGCACTGTGGTTGTGAGAAACTTGCAGCTGGAGAGACTGTACTCCAGAGAGCCTCAGAGCGGCTGGACGAGAGCCGTGTTTCAGATGTGTCCTTCCACATGGGGTTCTCATGTACTTGCCCACCCTGCTGTGAGTCTTCTCAGCCCGGTTGGCAGCCAGCTTATTATATATTGCTGCTCTGCTGGCAATTACAACACAAAGCTGAGCTGAAACTCCACATGATGATCATAACACATCTTCCTGTGAAAGGAGGGAGAGGTGCTGAAAACCAGCACATAATATTCCTTCCCCCACCCCCCAGGATGTAAGCTTAATCTTCCCTGTTAAAAAAATAAATTTAGTTTGTGCATGAATGTGGAAGGCACTATTCACTGTACATAGTGGCAGGGGCATGTAAATGTGAATTAATTTGTGTCATTCAACTTTGAAGCCAGGTTTCAGTCCCTTATCCCTTTTGTCTTATCCATGTAGCTGGGGCTGACTGGCTAAAAGTACCTGGGAAAAGTGAGGCAATTAAAAAGAGAGAAAAATAAAATGTTCCACAATATCGGAACAAACTGGGAGGGTGCAGGGGCAGTTCATTAGCCTGCTTAAGAAGGCTAAGGCTGGACCAGATTTTTCATAATATAACTAAACGTGGGAAGCCAGTAATTTAAAATCAACCTTGACTTTCATATTTTTTAACAAATACTGTATCACAGCAAAAAGCGACTTTGTCAGCTGCCTGGGGATAAATGGAGGTAGAATTTAGAAAAGGTCAAATAAAATTGCCCTAAAAACTGTGTGATAAATCAAAATTCATTTTTGGTCTGAGAATACAGTATGCAAAAATGTCAGTATGTTATTAACATTCCAGACAGCTACATGCATTCGGTGTTATATTTGTCTGGTAAGAAAAATCAAACACCAGTATTTTTTACTCTTCTTTGTACTATAAGCTGCACAGAATTTTGGGGGAATGAACTCAATTTTGTTCCTGCTTCTAGGTCTCCACAACTGCTCAGTGTTTCATCCTGCTCCTCAATACAAATGTCCCGTTGTGAAAGTCACCTGTTCTGAAACCAGAACTATGTAAGAACCCTGTCTCAGTGGATCTTCATAAGAGCCAAATTGAGCCTATTTTAACATCCAGGTTTGCTAATTATTTATTTTATTTTTTCTTTTAACAATCTGTTAAAATTGGCTGAATACGATAAATAAATCTGTGAAGAAAACTGAATTCAAAATGGCTCCAGACATATTTTTCTGATCAAAATCACATTTTTAAATGGTAGCTAAGTTTGTCTGAGATGCGCTTTTTACTGCGGTATCTTATTGCATTATCCGATTTCCTGAGTAAGAAGGTGTGTTCTGCACCCATGAGTATGGGCAAGGCTCAGATCATTCATTTTCTTGTCTTTTGTTCTGAAAAGACAGTGGTATGAAACATTCATTTACCAGCTTTGATAGCATCTAATTCACTACTGACCACAGACTGCTTCTCAGAAGCATGTGTAAGAGAAGATATCAAAGCCTAACATGCTTAACATATTTTCTGATTTTTCAATTCAAAATATTTGTGAAAGCTGCGTATCTCCATCTATTCATGAAAGAGCACAGATATCTGTGCTGTAAATATTGTATGGGCAATTATCCTTCTTATGTGAAAGACAGCAGGCTCTGTGTAAATAGAGACTTCTGCATTTAGCAATAAAGTGAATAAAGACTTCAAGCTTCTAGCCAAGTGCAATGACTTGGAATCAGTTCTTGAAAGTTAACAGCTGATACTCATTTGTGAACATTTTGCTGTTGAGGTTCTGGATTGTCTATGGATGGCAATATGCCCCTTGCAACGTAATATGCCAGTTTTTCAGGACACAGCTGTCAGTCAGCTGTGGGTTGAGGTGTGGAGAGTATATTGCCCTGCCAAGGCCATCCCATATCTGCATGAATAGCTTTGTTTTTTGAGAGAGTAACATACCAGTGCCAAATACCCAAGCCAAAATGAGATACATGAACAAAGAAGAGAGGATGGTGTGGTGGTGCAGGCACTTGACTCTGCCAGAGAGTGGATGAACTGCTGTAGGTACCCTTGGCTGCCCATGAAGAACACAGGTGTCCAGCATCTGCAGCAATAGGTGCAGTCTTCAAGCACTCATATATATATATACATCTATGTGAGGAAACTCTCTCAAGCACCTATAAGCTAGAGCCCAGGATTCACATGTTACATTTGCCTTGAGAAAACTGAGTTAGTCCAATCACATGTTGCGACTGATGATGGGATACTAAGTATGAAAGAAGCAACTTCAATAGGTACATTATTTACACTCCAGTCATGTTCTCAGTTTTTGTTGGTCATGACTTTTTCTAGCAACCAATGTATGCTTTTATGTACTTACATAACTTTTTATGTAACTCTTTAAAGTTGTGTTTTAAACACCTTTCCAGCAATATAAATTCTTAAGCTGTACAGACACAAATTGTATTCCCAGGATATTTAACGCTCATGCTAATGTTTTACTTTTAATGTAAGTGCTACAGAGATCTCTGTGCTAATTGCAGAATGTTAACCACAAGCACACCAAGTCAGAAGTAAAAAGATGAATAAAATCTAAGCATTTTCATTATGATCAACAAGTGCAGTACTGCAGTAGTACTCTATAAGCCCATGTCTTGAGCTTGATCCATTTAATGACTTTCATGCAGCTGTTGACCCAGCACTGGTAGAGGCTATTTACATCATACTGCTGATGGGAAGTAACTGAGCTCCTAGCCAATAAGCCATCTAAATTTGTTCGAATTAGTAAGTCCTTTCTTAGGGAAAAAAACAAACCAACAAACAAAACCAGCAACACAGCACCACCACTCCCCATCTTGATTAACTAATTAATTAATGATTGAGTTACTGGGATGTAGGGGAGCAACAAAGAAAATGTGAGATACAAACCATGATAAAAACAATAAATATAATATTCATTAAGATTCATGGCTATAGAACCACATAGGCATTATGTATTATAATCCTAATCAGTATATCTGATGAGTTATCATTGCAAATTATACAGGTTATGAGATTCAGGGTGTTTTTCTAATGCTGACAAATTTCTATTTCTCTTGATGTCTTCATTATGCAACAACATTAGCACACCAGAACTTAAGAAATTATGTTTACTATTGACTTATTTACAGACTGGGTATTTTAATTGGATAATTCCATGCCTGACTAGTTTGCCATGTATTTAGATCCTTTACTGAAAATAAAATTCTTCAGCTACTGACAAACTGACAGCAGGCTCCTCAGATAAATACTGTGATTAATTAACTTACAATTTACAAAACTTCCAAGAAAGAAAAAGTAACAATTGTATTTAAGATTTTTTTTCCTACCTAATGTTGTGCATGTAACCAAAGAATGTAAGTGAAGAAAATATTACTTCTAAGAGTTATTTTCTCTTCTACAGTTGGTAAAGAAAGACAGCAACATCCTGAGGTCAACTCATGTTACTGGGGAGAGGAACTGCCTCCTGGAGATGCTTATTTCTTTTCATTGCTTATTGAAGAAGCCTATGATAAATAACACTCCAAACCTACATACCTGGGTTAATCTAAAATCAGGATTATCTGAAATTCTGTTGAAGAAAGTAACACTCTTTTGCTTAATGAATCAGGGTAGCTGAGCTAACCCAAGGGATTTCCATGTTCGGAGAAACCTGATTCTGAATAAATCTGTATGAAAATAAATATGTCAGGGAAGGTCAGCTTTCACCTACAGCTCTTGACTGCTTAGTTTAATAGCTGAGAGGGTTTTTTTTTCCCCTGATGAGAAATATACACTAAAACTAGTGCATAGAGTATAAAAATTGGATAGGAGAAACAGGAATACATTTTTTTTTCCCCTGTAATGGAAACAAAGAGCTAAGGAATCTTTCAATATGTGTAGTTAATCTCTAGCTCAGAAAGTAAGTTTTGACACAATCTAAAGTTTTAGTCTTGAGTACATAGTTGAAACTCTTATTACATAATATCAGACTGATAAAATTATTTTTAAGCACTTCTTCACACAATGTGAAGCAGGGTGACTGACAAGGCTGCAGAGAAGAGAATACATGACCAAACAGCTCTTTCCCTGGCACAGTATGGCCAAGCTAGTGTAGGCTGCTCCTTCCAACTACAGCTCCCCTTGAATCTTACCTACCATCTCCACAGCTTCCTGAGGCAGGACAGATTTCTCTCACAGTAAACCAGTTTATACCTTTCTGACTACACAAGAACACAATTTATAGAACAATCTGAAGTCAATTCTCTCATTAGCTAAACCACATGCTTTAAGATGAGACACACTGAAATGCCCAAGCACATCCCAGAAAACAGCTGTTTGTATTTACTGAGGCAGTAACTCCCTCACCAGATTCATTTCATGCTCTGTATCAAAAAGGAAAACCCAGAATCTATCAACTCTTAGGAAAAAAAAAAAAAAAAGAAAGGAAAGGAAAAGAAGAAAATTATGATCCCGGGGGTAAAAAACACTCTCCTTCTCCAGATCAATAACACTCAAAGGCAAATCTACCTGTCTAAATGGAACATAACTACTTGGGAACTTCAACATAGCAAAGCAGAACTTTATCGATATTCAAGTGATGCATTTATCTGTACTTTCTTTTCCTTTTTTTTTTTTTTCCCAGTGGGGATATTTGTGTTCAATAATTGGACAATTGGGAAAAAATCCAACCTCTTTTACAAATAGCTCTGCTTTATTCTCCTGAAATTACACCTGTTTTCAGATCCTACCAGCAGCAAACCCTACCATTTGAACACTGACAGGAGCAGTTCTTGGATGTTTTCTGGTTGATAACTGCCAATGTCTATTTCTGACTCACTTCACGCACAGTACAGGGACAGGGATGGGATGTTTTAACTTCTTTTTTTTTTTTCCTGATTATTGCTCTATGACCACCATTTAATTTCAGGCAACTGCTCAAAAATCCTCACTTTTACCTCATGCCAAAAAATCAGGAAATATGTTTGACAGCAATCAGAACAAAATCGGATGTGCATTAGGATATAGATTACTGTCTCGGGAAAAGAGTAAGACAGTAACATAACACTGGCAATTAAAAAAAAAATTAAACAGGCAGACTCACGTTTCTATACTCAGGTATTACTTGTTTCAGAAGGTACTAACCAACACCTGTGAATTCATACCCATTACATTTGCAGTTATGCTGTAATGTTGCTGTAATGTAATTTAAAGGTTCTTTTCCCTAATGACTGCTAAGAAAAACAAATTGCAATTTTGTTATAAGTATGCATAACAGCTAAACTCTTTTGTCATGTCACCCATTCTTTAATTTACAAGGTCTTCTTATTCTAATAATGAATAATCTATATACACCTGTAGCAACAGATTAAAGAGGACATTTCAATTCCACAGCAGTCCCACTTTTTATAGTCTGATTTCAGGAAAATGAATTATGAAACACCACATTTTATATATAAAGGAAATTAAGGTTGAGTCTATCATCAAAATTTTAATCTTTATTCATCATCTTCAAAATTAGCTTCTGATCACTGAGTTATTGTATACTTGGATGAATACAGGTTATGCAGGAAGACATTATAATTCTGAGTTTAATCAGATTTTTATTTAAGAAATAAGTAATAGAGCTAAGTGGGAGGCAAAAAGTAACCTTCTGGGCTCCTAAGGAGTGCATCATCACTATTCTTAACTTGCCTCATGAAATCCTAACCACGATTAATAAATACCAACTTAAAGAGTAATTTGAAAATGTAAACTAGAAGCTAATTTCAAAGAAAATAAATATTGCAAACAAACTACAGAAGTGTGTTTTCTGCAGTTGGGAGAAAGTACAGAAAAGAATGTAAGACTTTTATTAAATGTTGGCAAGAACACCTTAGGTAATTCCCACTGTTGGGTGCAGAGGAAGTTAATCGTTAAGTTTGCGGGATGTCCACATTATCAAGGCAGTTTTATTGTGGACTAGTTATAGGCTGGTTCATGCACTGAATGGTCACTTGCGGTTCTCTGTGTTCCCTCTCCTTTGTTGAGAAGACTGTCAGCTCTAGAACATGATTCAACCTGTACAAGATGTGAATTCCCCCCTGGAGGTGCCTATTTTTCTCCAAGGATTGTAGAAACAGCATCAAGTCACTCTGTTTTCAACTTAGTTACTTTAGATCAGTGCCTATCCTAGGCAATATAAATGTCTTATTATTAAATATCACTCTTGATCTTAGCTTCCAAAAACACCTTTCCTCTACTTTTTCCGCATCAAGCATTCTGCTGCTTAGCACCTTCTCAACTCATTTTACATCCTCTGCACTATAAACCTTTAACCTTTCTTGCTTATAAACACAATTCTAAGCATTTTCATCTGCCAAAAAAAAGTCCATTCTTCTCACATCTGCCTATTTGCCAGTTTCACGTTAAACACAGCATTGTATTTGAATATCTCCGGGCATTTGGGAAACATTTTACTTCTGAAGCTTTTTGGATCATGCTGCAAATAGATGTAGGTAAAAGCATAATAGTGAAAAATGTCTCCATTAGAATGCATTTGTTTATTCTTACTGTTTTTAAAGGACATCAGCTTGACAGCACAGCAGACTTGAGTTCTTACTCACTGATAAAATTTAACAAGAAAATGTGACTCTCAGCCTTGCTTCAGCTTTGACCCCAAAGTTAAATTTATATATTACTTTAGATTTTCTGTACTTGTTGACTTTCTCTGCATTAAGATCAACTGGAAATTTATTGGATCAAAGACTGCTTTCTGTGAGCTATGTACATATATATATCGACATTTCACATAGTGCAATAAAAATTCATCAGATGGTAACAACATGTAGTCATTACAAGCTCAAAAAGCAAAATTTGTGTGCTATTACCTGATGTTAGATTGTGTACCCATATGCATATACACACTCTACTCTTCTCATGTTGTTTGTATGCTGAAATATATTTGAGCATAAACATAGGTGAGTGGACCTCAACAACTTTTAATTTTTAAAAAGGAAGATAATCCAATTCACCTCTCATAACAGGATGAGTTCTCCACTACTTCAGTTGCCAACACGGTACTCTGAATCTGTATGTGTGTGTGTGAAGACAGGACAAGAGAAAAAAGTGTTGACACGGATCATCCCTTCATTAAGCAGTAAGATCAGTCTCTTCATGGAAATCTAATCATTCATCGATAAGTATGTAAGAAGCAGTACACAGTCACTGAGAAAAGAATTTTTATAATTTAACCCCCCACACACAATTAAATACATTTATATAACACATTTCTTTCTTCCACCAAATGACTGTCTGTTTGATGTCGTATTGTCGTGGTTTAAACATTAGCCAGACAGCTTGTTCACTCACTCCCAGTGAGTGGTGCCTGGCTGACAACAATCGAGGCCCCCCCCCCCTCCCCCAGGGCTCTCTCCTTCCCCGCTCCCGGAGGAACGGGGAGGAGGATCGAAAGAGTGCAACTCCTACGGGTTGAGACAAGAACAGTCCAGCAACCAATGTACAACACAAATCACCACCGCTACTATCAACTACAACAATGATAAGGGAAAATAACAAGGGAAGAGAATACGATACCACCGGCCAAGAAACGAGTCCCACCCGGAAGCCCGTGTCCTTCCGGGTAACTCCCAGTTACCCCCCATCCCGGCCATGACGTGCTGTGGTATGGAATACCTCCCCGGCTAGCCCGGGTCAGGTGGCCCGTCCCTGCTTCCTCACAGCTTCCCCTCCTCCCTGGCAGAGCATGAGCCTCACAAAGTCCTTGGTCAGGGTAAACATCACTTAGCAACAACCGAAAACATCGGTATCACCAGCACTGTTCCCAGGCTGGAAGTCAAAACACAGCAGTGCACCAGCTACCATGAAGGAGAAACATGACTCCTACTACTGAACCCAGGACACATATATTAGCCAGCATTAAAGAATACCTTAGTGCTTTATACATGCCACTGCGTAGGTCCTATGCCACTACATCAGCACTATTACTGCAACATATGTCAAGGCCTATTAAAATTCTTTTTGATGTGTACAGAATCATAGAATCATTTAGGTTGGAAAGGACCTTTAAGATCATCAAGTCCAATCATTACTCTAGAATTGCCAAGACTAACACTAAACCACGTCCCTATGTGCCACATCTGCACATCTTTTAAACACCACCAGGGACGGTGACTCAACCACTTCCCTGGGCAACCTGTTCCTGTGCTTGACAACCCTTTTAGGGAAGACACTTTTCCTAATACCCAATCTAAAGCTCACCTGGTGCAAAGTGAAACCATTTCCTCTTGTTCTATTGCTTGTTACTAGGGAGAAGAGACCGACACCAGCCTTGTTGGGTCCGCCATTCAGGTAGTTGTAATGAGCGATAAGGTCTCCTCTCAGCCTCCTTTTCTCCAGGCTAAACAAGCCCAGTTCCCTCAGCCGTTCCTCATAAGACTTTTCTCTAGACACTTCGCCAGCGTTGTTGCTCTTTTTGGACATGCTCCAGCACCTCAATGTCTTTCCTGTACTGTGGGGCCCAAAACTGAATGAGGTATTTGAGGTGCAGACTCACCAGTGCCAAGTATAGGGGATGATCACTGCCTTAGTCCGGACACTCACACTAGTTCTAATACAAGCCAGGATGCTATTGGCCTTCCTGGGCACACTGCTGACTCATGTTCAGCCAGCTGTTAAAGTCTCGGCTCAAATCTCCACACTGTATTGATACTGCTTAAGGGAATGTCCTTGTAGCACTGAATATCTGCAGATGGGATGATGAAAAAGAAATACTTAAAACTTAAATTAAGTTCAGTCTCTAGCAGAGTTTTCTCTTCCAGCACTTCTTCTGAACAGTGTTTTATGTTGTTACTCTATAGCTATTGTTCAAAAAAATGGCTTACAGAAAATTTTAACTCACAGAGAAAAAACTTGCTTACAAAAAGATGGATAAAAAGTAAATGATGGATCTCAATCCATTTTCACAGATACACCTTATTCTGCTGTGACTGGACAATCCTCAGCCATCAAACAAACCCTGGCTCACTAGAGTGAGTGAGAATTTACCAAGTCAGATGGAGAAGTGAATTTTGTTCAAGTTCTTCTTCATGTATGTAATCTCTTCTGCTTTTTTATTTGTAATTAATTGCTACAGGACACACAAATTACCCTAATTCCCATTAGCAACTGTGAGCACTGTGCTCCCCAGTATGGAACACGTCTCTGGTGGCAGGTTATATGCTTCAGAAATGTATTAAACTTTCACAGTGTGTTTAAAGAAATCACATGGGTGAAATTTCACTGATGATAATTTTATGTGAATTTAACTACATATACTGATAGTCTATAAACATTTTACCTATGTTAACTTCTAAGTGCTGTTCTTATGCCTTTAAATGGTTATTTCTTGACTGAAAATCTATTATTCCACACAGATTTCCTCAGCAATAAGTGTCCGTAAGTTCTTCAGTTTCCTAGTAAAGGTCTTTGCCTTAATAAACTTTGTTTTATACCTGATTTTTATACAGATCTGAACAATCAGACCCTAATCAAGTTCAGATTGAAGTCAATGGCTAAAGGTACTTTTTACTGATTCAGAAAGGATAGTGGGAGGAAGGAGAGTGAGGCACAGACCGAATCTTAAATAGAGAATCAACCTTTACATATAAAAATATGCAGTATACTGATATACGCACATTCACAGTGCTTCAGTACTAGGCTAAGACTGGAAGACGTTTATCTCAGAAGCAGTTCTGGGTAATCAGACTGAAAATAAAATATGGCCTTAGGATGCTTTCTCTGGAGTCAGGGTAAAAATAAGACAGTCAAGGCACTTTGAGTTTAACTTTTACCTCTCCTGCTCCTTGCCCTCCCCTTTTTATTTTTAACAAACTTTATTGCATACATTATAAGACTGTAAAATAAAATGGAAGAAAAACTAAATATATAGTAGTAAAGATTCCAGCTCCCTCTGTTAGCTTTGGAGACTCCAGAGTGTAAGTTAATCTGCAAACATTCTTCACCCAAAATTTTAACTCTCATTCAAGTGAAAATGTGAATTGCATTAATTTCCACTTGGTGCATTCTCTCTTACTTTTAAATGTTGAAGGGTACCTACAATGAATTATGTAGCAATAAACCAATAAAAAAGCAATAAAAAAGGAGATTTCTTTAATTTTATATGTACGGCCAGGAAACTTCCTAAGGGTTTCAAAAGAACTTCAGTTTTGAGGTTCAGTGTGTAAGCTTCTGACAGTAGTTTGTCCTGTAGTTTGGTTTCTATATGTTTTTCTTGAAAAGCAGATGTGCAATGTTCTTTACAAATAGATGGGTGATGATGAATGATACACACCTGCACATCTTTCCTACAAAACTACATCTTACAACAGGGGACATTTTCCAAAGAACATGTCAGTGCAAATTCAAAGCTAATACTCACGTTGGAAGAAAAACTTTTTTTTTTTTTTTTTGTTCAGGCTGTCCTTTGCAGAATAGCACACAAAATCAAATTGTTTCAAATATCTAACAAATTGACTGGCACTCTAATATTAATATAGTCAGTTAAAGCCAAGAGCAACAAAATAACAGATCTAGCCTGATGAAATTGGATGCATAAATGCCCTTAACAGGGAAAGAGGCAAATACAAAAGGTGGTGAGGCCATACCCAAAAGCAATCTGATAGGGAAAAATGGCAAACATGGCAAAAGGGGTTTGGGTGTGGAATTGACAAGGAGGAGTTTGTCACCTAAGATGGGGTTGGTTTCTGGCATTGTGAAAGATGAGAATTAAATACTGATGGCCACACATATATGGGTGAGAATTAAGGACTTGCCCCAGCCTAATTCACTGTTCCATCAACACTGAAGACCATACAGTCTTAGAATCATAGTTTGGATTGGAAAGAACCTTCAAAGGTCATCTAGTCCAACCATCCTGCAATGATCAGGGACATCTTCAAGTATATCAGGTTGCTAAAAGAAGGTGGTGTTTGAACTGAGAAGCTCTTCCTAAGTTTTTCTGGCTCCTGGGCCTGAGCTTGTTTGACTTCATACAGCTTAGATGCCACAGACCACAGCTGATCAATTACTGCATTCCCCAGAGAATACTAAGTGCTTAGATCCATATGCATTCACTTGTTTTGTCTGACAAATGGTTCCTAACAGCTGCCACAGTGCGCCATAACATCACAGCGAGTGATGGTACTGCTGGGCCAGCAAATTGCTGAAGAATACAGCTTGTAATTTCTCTCTTTCTTGTATTTAAACACTGAAGGCTACTTTTGTGAAATTCAGATTCATGTCTATGGCTTCTCAGGCTTCTCTCTACCAAATGGATGCATAAAACCTCCATCTGAAATAGAACAATCACATCAGTGTCTTTGATTATGGAGCACTAACCCTTCTTAGCTTTGTCAGCTTGCCAGATAACTGCCTTACACACACTTGCTTTTGAATCCACGGATAGTGCCAATGCATGGATGTGAATGAAAGAATCATGGGAAGAAAAAGTACAAAAGGCAAGTGTAGATGCAATTCTGTTGCTTGGCGATACAGGTAAGCTGGAGTGAAGTGAGGAGGCTGTACATGCTTCCTGAATAAATCAAGCAGTATCTCCACTGGTGCATTCATGCAAAATTGATAAACCTTTTAAAATCAAAGACCTGAAGTCAAATTTGACCAGTACTAGGACAGACATGAAAACATCCCCAGCAGTTTTAAAAGTAAAACCATTTTCAAGAATGGCGAAGGTGTTCATAGGCCAAAACTGCTGAGACGTTGGGAAATGGCAAAACTTTGTATGTCAGCTGCCAAAGGATGGCAACCCACTATGAAGGACCAGCAGGCATTTCTTATATTAAAATCCTCTCTCAATACACTTAGTTTCTGCTCTTGGCCATATAATGGTGACAGATATGTATAGCTGAGGTCAGCAAAATCCTCCTAATCTTATTTTAAGCTCTACTTTTCCACTATTTTGTCTGGTACATTTAGTTTTCACTCAAAAAATGAATTCTTCCTAAGGGCTTTAAAAAAATTAAAAAAGGGAGAAGGAGAAAGGTAGAAGAAAAAGAAAGCAATGACAGCCTTTGACATGTGGACTCGACAGAAGTGACACTCTCTCTTCAGAAAAGATTATGGAAAAAAAATCAGCAAGCTTCTGGAATAAAAAAATTCCATAAGAAGCAGACACTGGAGTATGGGGATAAGTTTTGAATTTTATAGATGACCAGAACTGTTATTTTACAAAATGAAATACTTCATTTTGTATTCATATTTTCATGCTGTTTTTCTTTTGATATATTTTGAGATTCAAGACTTCAGCAATGAAGCCAACTGTCACTGACCTTGGAATAACTGAGAATTGAACTTGGATCCACACTGTTGATTTCCAAATTAATTATTTTAAAGTCTCAAAGAAAATTTGACCTTTTCAATGTGTTGCTGATGAATTTGTTGACTACAGCACTTAAGCAGATATACATTTAAATTCCAGTCAGTATTCCTGACAAGTTTTAAGAAAATCAGGTATTTCCTTGACTAATGTTTTCTGCAGTAACCTGAAGGCAGAAGAACCTATTAGTTTTTGTGATTGTGGCTCACACGAGAAATAAAATTAATTGCTTTTAACAAATTCTGATTGAAAAACAGTGTTTCCATAAGCTGCCTTTGAAACAGGATGAAGACAATCTGTAAAAAGAGGCATTCTAAAAAGTCAGCATGCTGCAAAATGATACAGATCTTCTCACATTGCTTAACCTTCAGACTTTCTCATCTTCCAATTTCCATTTGATTCTTCTGAATTTTATTGCAAGCTCCTGTGCTAAACCAGCAAAAATGTAAATCCTGCTGTAAGATTAATTACAGAGAAGGTCTAAATCTAGCAAGGTCAGCAAACTCCTAGGTGAGCTTTGCTTCTTCACCATTATTTTTATCATGATTTGGATGTGTATCATGACATGCATTAGGGTACATCCTTTGTTCCAGGAATTCCTCTGGAAATGTTCTACATTATCTCTTTAAATAGCTTCTGCAAGTGCCATACCAACATCTTTTATAGGTGAGCAATACAACTGGTTAGAAAACTTCGAAAGATTGTGTGGAAAATGTGCTTTTCAGCAATCCTAAAGAAAGCCTTGATTTGAGTAATTATTTTTCTAATGTGTCACGAGAGTTTTTAATGACATTGTTAAACTAAAATACTTTCATTTGGCTCTTAATATATAGTTAGAAGCTTCATGTAGAGCTCATAAAAGTGCATTTTCTGTGTCAGAGGCATTTAAAAAAAGACATAAACTGAGCAAAAGCACTGTAATCAGAAGATCTTTGCTTATGAATGATACAAAGAAGACAGGACTACTGCGGATTTTGAGATATGAACTGATACATAGCAGGAAACCGGGTTAGTAGACCTATTTAAGGGGAACTGAGCAAGACTGAATATCTTACTGAGTGGTATGACTCAGCTAAACTCAAGCTAGCTAGAAAGCTAGCTGGATGAAATTTAAAGACATAAGAAATGGAGAAGCCAGGCAGGATTATAACTAACAATTCTAATAGGTCATGGACCACAGCTTTTGCAGACCTCCTACCTCTGTTTTCCTTTTGTTGGAGTTGCTGTTTCATTTTAGGCCTTTTCTCCTGAGCAGCTCCTCTGGGACATGTTCTAGTGAACCTGCAGCAAGCTTGAGATATCTGGATATCATTTATTTTTCCATGAAATGTCTGCAAATTAACAGGATATGTCTCTCTTTTTTTTTCTTTTCCCCCAAGAAAGTAGGAAAGATTTCCTGCATAGTTGGAGAACCTCAATTTAAAGGATACTTCCCACAAAGCACTTCAATGTATCATGCACTCCTGCTTCTATGTCACAGACATGTCTGAGCTCTGAAACTCCCCTGGCTCGTTAATCCCTGGACTCCCTGCCTGAGGAACACCAAAGGATAGAAAAGTTAAAAAAGAACATGGCCCACTCCTGAATTGGTGTGATCCAGTTCTTAGAAAGATAGGATAATTCAATTAAAACTCAAAGAATCAATGACTGAAAAAAACTTAATGCAATAGAAACAAAATATCATAAAAATTATGCTTGCTCAGCTGGGTTGTTCCTAACTAACAATCTGAACTAAGGATTAAAGTTTAGTCAAAACCACAGTCCTTTTTAGATCTCCTTCCCTCTGTGACTTTAAAACGCCAAATCTCTTCATCCAATGAAGTTAAAATATACAGGACATGTAGCTCTTTATCTGTCACACCCTGCAAATCACATTTTCCAGCACTGAAGTACGATTTGTTTTGGCTTTTAATTACCTGAACTATCAGCATGTCATATTTCTCCCCCCCTCCATGCAATAATTACATTCTGAATCAGTGTGACATTCAATATTGACCTTTGTTTATGTGTCTCACAAACTGTTGAATGTTTACTTATAAACCATGAAAAGCAGAATTTGTAAGAATATTGATTTATTGTATTAGAAAAGCAGTGGCCTGGCATTCTGCGAGTAGAAGTAATTCAGGCAATTACTAGAGACTGTTTTTCACTACTAATCTTAGGTTTAACCTTATAATTGTATTACTGAACTTGTTTTACTTTGCCCATTTATCACCAGATTCTAATAAGTCTGATATTAACATAATTTGATAATATTCAGGGGAGGAATGGTTTTAATTCCTTTAAAAAGAGGGAGACATATAGCCTATGCTATACAATGAGAAAACTATTGTAACAGCCTTTTTTATTCTGCAATACAAGATAATTAATATTTAAATGCATTAATGAAATAAGTTCTTAGTGGCTGGGTCACAAATCTTTGGTGTTTATTCCACTAACAAAATCACTAACTGCTCCTAATGATGCCTCTGAGCTAAGTTTCACTTTACTTCTGGTATAAAAACTACTTTTGTTGCCAGTAGCACAGATCTGCAAGTGTGAAAGGCGAAGTCAAACTAAGAACAATTCTTCTTGTCCTTATTCCAGTATATAATGGGAAGAAAGCAGTCAAATTTAGAAAAAAAAACCAAATCACAAACCAGTCAAACTTAGGGAAAAGCAAAACTGGCAGACAATAACTAAACCTCTAGTTCTATGTAAATAAAAGTACTCTGCATTCATGTGCTGCTCCTAGTGAGCCAGATTCACTGCAAGAGGCAATGAAGATATAACTGTCTGCCTAGGATTAAATTAGAGCTCTGAACAGCAGCGGGGTAATGACAGCTGGCTAATGACTGTGCTTTTGGACAGGACTGACCAATCATAAGTCATTATTTGTTTTTTCTTTCTACTAAACTCCTATGTTCTTAATGTGAGTTTACCCTGGTTAAAACATGAAATTGGCATAAGTCAGGCTTGGGAAATTATGCTCATGAAACATAAGAAAAAAGTGGGTTTTTTTGTGTTTTTTTTTTTTTTTTTTCCCTCCTGTTTTCTGTAACTTGCAATGAAAAGTATATGGAAAGAAAATGTTTCCAGGAAAAGTCTTCCTTAGGTGGAATGCTATCCTGAGTTTCAGTCTTAATCCATTTTTTTGGGAATTAGTTCTATTTTCTACATTCTGTGTTTGGTCTGGAACTCATACTCTTCCTTATTTAATGAAAAAGATTCTCCAGTACAAGCAGGTTTATAATTGTCTTAATTCAGTTATGAATATATTTGTGAAAAGTATTTCAGGAATAATAAGCTCCTCAAAAGACATAAATGCCCTCCCTTTTCAAAATTTTCCTCTCCATTTTTTTTTTTCTGTTACATTTTCCACCACCCAATGACGGTTCAGTTCAAAGAAAGAGTATTCTGACCACTGAGAATGTTTTGCTTAGAATCAGAAAGAATAACTTGGCATTATTTTCTTGTAAAGTATCCAGAGCTCAGATAAACATGAAAATGAAAAATACGAGCACATCTTTTCTATCATATTATTGGCAATCACAGCTGGCAGCAACTTCAGAAATATTTTCAGTAGTTTGTTCAGTTTAGCATTAAATACTAAATCACAGCTTGGGTTTGGTTTTTTTTTTTTGAGAAAAACAAAATACATTTTAAAATACTGAATTTGAATATGCTAAAAGACAGCATACAGGAGAAGGACAGCACTTTTTTTTTTTGCCACCAAATGGTCACAAAGCAAAAAAGCCCATTCTACAGGGTTTTAGGATCTGACAAATTAGTAGAAAAACAGGCAGCAGAAAATTTTACCAGTTATGTCTGAGACTGTGGCTCAGAAAGTCTATAAACCAGCTCCTAGCTATAGTTTAAAAAGGTATACTAGGTGAGAACTCTGCTCCTGAGCTTTGAGGAAAAAAATTCCAACTAAACAAATGTTTGGTGTGCCTAAATGACAGTTCTTATGTCATGTATTGAATATTATATATTGAAGTTGCATCAGAGGAAGTTCAGAATGGACATTAGGAAAAGGTTTTTCACTGAGGAGGTGGCTGGTCACTGGAACAGACTCCCCAGAGAAGTGATCACAGCACCAAGCCTGTCAGAGTTCAAGGAGCATCTGGACAATGCTCTTTAGTCATATGGTTTAGTTTTAGATAGTCTTGCAAGAAGCAGGGAGTGGGACTGATGATCCTTATGGGTCCCTTCGAACCTGAGATAGTCTATGATTCTTATATATTGATGAATGAATAGGTTTCATTTTTTCACTGTAAGAAATACTGTAATTCCTTTTTGCTCATAGGCACACACATCTTTACAAAGCATATATATAATTTAATGAGCTGAGGTCTACTCAAAACAGTGGAAATAAATACACTGCATTGAGTGGAGATTTAACAAGCCCTTAGCAACACAGACTGACAAAAGTTTTAATGCAGTGGCATGAGAAATAAAATGTCTTTACAATCTCTGAAAATTAAAAAATGCAATTGAACTTTGAGATCATGAAAACACCATTCAACTAAGACTGCACAACTTCAGAAAGATTGAATGTAACTATGACTACTTACAATTGAAATATAAGATTAGAAAAAGTTACAAACCCAAGACATCCTAACTACCCTCCCTCCCTATTTATCTAAATGGGACTTATCTAAATGATAATCTCACTGATATAAGTAAATTGCAAACTACTATTGCAAGTGGAAAATGTTTGTGATATGTGTTGTCTATTTTGCCTGTGCTTGAGTGCATAATTAATTGGAAAGAGAGGGAGGTACTGCTCCTTTGGAAAGAATTCGACTGCCTCATTTTCAGTTAGCACCAACATTTCGGCCTCTCTGAAATCTTTAGAAATTATGTGTTCCTGACATTAGATAGGGAACAAATACTTCTGAGTGTGTGGCCCACCAACTGCTTTACAGAAATGGGCCACAAAAGGCTGAGAAAATAAAGGTGCAAAGGAGATGTTATTACAACCTTCTCAATAATAAAACTCTTTCTCAGAGTTGAAAGCACAGACTCAACATTTTTCCATGTGAGTGGCACTTGGCAGTGACAGTTCAGTGAGATAATGGGTCTGCAAATACAAAGCAAAGAATCATTTTAGCTTGTGATGTTACAGCTAGGCGATCCCCCCCTGTTCCTAGCCAGTGCTGACAATGGACAAAGATTTCTGTAGAAGAGCTTCAACAGCTCTTTTCATTTTCTGTTGGTTTTGGTTTTTTTTTTTCCTTTATCTTGACTTTCCTAGATGTGGCATCCTTATCACAGAATCTTTCAATATTAGAGTACAATGAAAATGAAATTCATGCTGAATTCGGATGACTTCCAAAACAGCAACTAAAAATATTTACATGCCTCTTTTCTGCTTCTAAAATTACATATAAACTCTAAGATATGGCTGCAGGTTTTTTAAATGATGTTTAAAGAAAAGGATGTCATTTTCTGCATTTGTCGTTTATGCTGGTCTGTCTATGACTACACTTTTTGTAGTAACACAACAAAAAGGCTCTCTACATGATTACAGGGCTAGTAGTTCTCATTACTGGATAATAGGACCATTTACAGATCTTGTGACAAACCCTATTCTTGAAAGGGCTTATGTGCCCAAACCCCAGCAGGAAAGATGAAAACATTTCCTGGATACGTGAGAGAGGAGACACCTGCACATTCTGTAGTCATGTACAGACACAGGGAAAGTGACATCTCATCAGACAATTCAAACCTTAAAGCCTTAATCTGTTTGGGATTCACAAATTACACATCTGTTGCACAAATTACATAGCTTACTCCATACAGTCTGATCCAGTTGATGCAGCAAGACCTCATGCATACTGACAATACGGACATCAGAGCTCAGCACTTTTATCTATTAAAACCTGGCCCACGGGGACATCATCTCTCTTCAGAGGAAATCTGGGGATGTAGATCTATGAGTTCTGAAACTTGGAGTCTAAAAAGCTGTATCTTCCCCATGTCAGACTACGTGGACTGGGACTTCATGCTGATGCCCTGCCACTGTTTGGAAAGGACTGCAAGTATTGACAGTGTCAGAAGAAAAGGGAAGACAACCTTATAGTCCAGGAAGCACTTGGGAGGAAGAGACCTTGGTTCTAGCTGAGTAACCAGGATCATGTATTTCATTCACTGACTTCCAAGTGCAAAATGACCCCCTCCTCCTATCCAGTCACCTAGACATAAAAATCAGGCTCTCATTTGGTGACTACTTCTTTGTCTTCATGGCTTCTGAATTTGTAATTGCGAAATATCTCATCATACAGGATAAGAAAAGTTTAGAAGCCTCATCTTGAGTGCTTGAATTTCCAGTCTACTGAAAATCTGCCTCTACCTCTACCTCACCTTCTGGCTGTGATTTAAATGAAGAAAGTGAGGCAGTCCTCAGGAGGAAGATGAATGGCTTAGGCTTGTAAATGCAAGTACTGCATGGGGCAAATGTCAAAATCATTCATGCACTTACCATTCAAATGTCTTTGGGCATTTTATAGTGGATCTCACTACAGCATTTCAGAATTCAGAATACAGTTAAGGTCCAAATATACTACGAGGACTGTGAAATAGCCAGATCACAGAACAAGTATCTAGCTGGAAGAGCAATTCATAAAAATAAACCTGAATTTGAACCACTGCATAAGATACAGTAATTCAGGCACATTTCTGGTAGCCAGATGGGTTATTTCTCTGTGTGTTTTTTTCTTACATAGCTTTAATTATGTGAAGCCCTCAAAGATAACAATTATCAAAAATATTTGCATAGATAAATAAAACTAAAATAAATGTGTGTCAAACCATCCTTTGGGAAAGCTCAAGCTTCAGAGGTGTCACTGTTTGTCTATTTTCTCATCACAAACACGACTAGACATTTCTAACAAAATCCATCACCCGGCTGCATGACGAATGAATGCTGGCAGAGCTGTATTGCCCTAATGAACAGCAGCATAAATTTGCTTGAAACATCTAAATTCTGATCATAATCATCATCTTTTATATATGCAGCCAGTTTTGAATTACTAATGACAATCAATATCATGCTGTAACATTGACTTATATTGGTATTTGTGTCCTAAGCACAGAGAAATGCTTTGCAGTCAGTATTGCCTTAATATCTCCAGAAGGAATTAAAAACAACTGTCGCCCCTATTTATAAACTTAGGATGGGTGTATCAGTAGACATAAAACCCAACAAATCAAACACCCACCACTCATATTAAAAATGAAGTTGCACAGTCACATTTCAATTGTCTAGCAAGTTTGAGACAAATTCAAGCTTGCCCCCCGATTTCAGATTACCTTGGATACTCTGTTCGCAACCTCTCTTCCTACTGTCAGTCCCTGAACAAAGGTCCGTGCAGCAATGAACGCTCTAGTCACTTGAACCTTTAGCTTCCTGGGTACATCTCCAAATGGCTTCAGCTGGTCTGTGTACTTGCTTACACACTCCAAGTAGTCCTCAGTGAAATGGTACTGGGGGTTTATGAGCTGGAACATCCGCTCCAGCAGCCGAGCCCAGAAATCATTCAGCATTTCCTCCAAGTTCACATTGCCTCCTGTGTAATACCGCTTCAGTTCCGTGAAAAGGTCCTGGAACACCTCTGAGTTCTGCATGTACAGCATGCCATATGTCCGGACAAACATGTCATTTAAGGATCTTTCTGCATTCTCCAGAAGTTCTCGGAAAAATTCTGCAGGGGAAACAAGCAAGTGTTAATGGATATAGCAGTAAGGTACAAAGGGGTTTTTGATTGAATTCTTGTGGCCATTAGTAAAGTTTGTCTACATACAGCACTTTGCTACCACAGCACTTTACTAGTGAAATGCTTCTATTTGGACAGGAAAAAGCTTAATTTAGATGTAAAGAAAAATAGATTATAACCTGAATTCCCCAAGCAGAAATATGCAGAACCTGTAACAGTGAACATGAAAAACCCATATAAAAGAACTTCAGGGAAGGTAGTTCCACTTCTTCTTCATGGACTTTTTGAATGTGGCGATCTCTATCCCTTGCAATATCCTCCATAGGCACTATACTACATCATCTAAGCTAAAAGTGAAGTCACTAATATGATGATTTAACTGAAAATTTAAGGATTTCAGACTAGCTAGATAATGAGAAGTTCAATTTTTCTGAAGTTTTTACATTATAGGACAATATACAATTGAAATAAATCTGAAAACTTATTTGCAAATAATCTTGAAGAGAATTTGAAAGAGACCTGAGTGGTAATGAACAGGATCCCTCTTAAAAGGATTATGCGTCTAGGCAATACTAAGAAATTGTTAGTATTTTCAATAATTTGCTACTCTGCTGAAAAGCAGTACTAGAACCCTCCATTAGTCATGTCACAGCCAGCCTTCTAATTCCAGTTTGTGCTAGTTGCTGGTTTTTGAACAGCAGACCTTAAAATTTTTTGAAAGGATATCAGACTTTACTGTTTCTGTGCCTTTTATCTGCTGAGGCCAAAACTATAACCTATTTCTGAATTTCAGCTTGTGGATTTTATTCACACTGGAAACCAAGCCCATGAGATACAGTGGAAATATGTTATCATCTCTTCTGTTAAGATCCTTGAACAGCCATATGGGGCTTAGGTTTTCCCAAGAAATTAACTGAACAGGTACAGTAGTTCTTTAAACACATCTGCTAAGAGTTGGCACAGATTATCCTGGTTTTTAGAAGACCCCACCTGCCGCTTGTCAACCTTCTTAAACCTCTTTTGGGAGAAAGTTCATTGACTGCTACAGCCTGCAAATGGGGCACTGCAGACAGCAACACAGAGATGGCAACATCTTTGGCAAAACATGTATATTTGCTGCAATTAAATGATTCACACTGATGCAGAAGTCATCTCCACAGACAACTCTGGGATACCAGATTCTAAATATGTGGTCATTGCCCACAGACACATCTGTGTGTGCTAACTGCAGGGACGTGCTTACTTCTTACAGTCTTGGCTAATGCTATAATGTGAATACTCTTTAAAAAGTAGGGCCCTGCTGTGGCTGAAGTGACTCATAAAAATGAAAAAACACTGCAATGCTAAAGACATGATGGCAACTAAGACAGTGTAAGAAAAAATCTACACTAAATTTGAAGATTTGCAACTGTGAACAGCTGAAAGCAGAACCCACTGAACACTATGGACCAGTCTACGAGGACTCAGTAAGAAAAGAGCCTATCTTTTTGGCAGAAATCGTGCAGAGCTTCAGTCTTTGATCTTCCAGATAACTGCAAAGGGTTTATGATGCAAATGTAGATACAGAACATTGAGAATGTACTCACTACATTAAAGCATTTATTAAAGGCAAAATATATTCTAATAAATGTATCAATGTCTAAACTCTCCTTAAAACCATAGTTCTTCACAGGCAACAAATTCCAGCTGGAAAAGAATATGCTTTTGCCAAATATTTTATATCAGGAGAAGCAGAAAAAACCCCCAAACACCACCACCCCAAAATCATCACAACAAAACACGCAATGAAAAAGAAACCCATGCTATTCTTTGTTGCCAAACAGAATAACATGAGGTACACAACACAGTCTTTTCTGCTGTTTTTCCGAATTATCCACTAGTTATAACAAAGCTATTTAAGAGAAAAGCAAAACAAAGCTGTTTTTCACGCTAACCCTGACCTGGTGTTATCCTTGATGTCTGAACCATCCTGATACTATTTTATATATTCAGCATTTCTTGGTCTAAGAAATAATGTACACTGGCTGTACTGCTGAATACATCTAGCTCTCTAGTCACACAGTCTGAAAGGCAAAAAGATGGCAGAGAACTTGAGGCTTGAATTAAAATTTATTTAAAGTTTAAGCCAGTCTTTCGGAACAGTGCAACTGAATGACAACTGGGAAAGACGATCACAAAAAAGCAAATCCAGGACCCTCATTTTCTCTTCCATAATAACAGGGGGCTGCTGTTAAGCAATTCACATGCTGGATCCTCCCAATCCATAGCTATACTGGGAATCCCACTATTTATCTTATAAGATGATGCCACTGCATAAGTCAATCACAGCAAAGCATAACTGAGCTTGCTGACAGATGCTCTTTTCTGAGATTGTTAGCCTACTATTTCTTTGTGCGGGGATATCATTTAGCAATCTCATAGTCAGTTTGCTGGAGGCCAATCAAACTTTTCAGGGAGGGGTAGATACTTACTCTGTGCTTTACAGCATGTAACATAATGTGGTCATGCTGGTTGCAATCTTTATTTATACTGCAATACAAACATTATCAGTAACTTCACAAGCTTAAAATTTCATGCTAGTCCAAATGTGACACCATACATATGCATTCTGTAGGAAAGCTAATACCCTCTAAATAACATTACATTTATTCAATTTTTAATCTTCTCATAGGTCTCTAGTCTTTTGAGAGCTATTGCTTAGAGTGAGTTATGATGCCATTAAAAAGTTAGACTGGTAGTCGTCTACAAGCTTTGGTACAAAAGATAGTTTAAGAGAGTTATCTGCATCAGTAACACTATGCAGAGTCAGGATAATAATGAAGCAACAACTACAAAATCGAATAACTCTTTAGTTCCAGAAAGAAAGAGATCTTCTATTGTACTAATTAGAAAAATTCTCAATCAGCTCTTGTCCAGCAAAACAAATGCTGCTCTGAAGAATTATTTGCTTTTTTAATCCTCCATACATCAAGATGGATATCTGATTTGCATCTTTTTATGTAATCTTATGTACAGAAACTGTGTCCTGGTATAACTGGGCACTTGTCCAGTTAGATCAGGAGAAACTGTACTAGCTTCTCCAAAGGCTGAATTTTCCCATGGTCTTCACAGTAATGCAAAGATTTTCTGTTCATTGCAAAGATGATATTTTATCAACTTGCAGGTAGCTTTTGAAAAATAATGTAATATTTCAGCTCAAAGTAAAAGAATGAAGATGAGATAGACATTAGTCATCTTGCTTAATGTGCTTCTGGAAGGCACTCAAGTACTAGGGTGGGAGAGGAGAATCTATATAAGACAGAGCTGCACAGTGTTTTAAAATATATATCTTGGGATTTTTTTTTGCTGCCAAAAGAGGCTGTCATGAGAAGTATTAACTCTGGAAATAACTTTTCCTAATTTTAAGTGGTGATTCATTTATATGACAGAATATGTCCTGGCTACATCTTATGTTGCAAACACTTTTTTCTACAGTTCTCATCTATTACCCAGATGGTCTGAGGAAGCCCCTTCCATTCTGCTTATGAAGTAGCTAGAAAAGATAAGTTCTAAAGCACACTGAACTACTGAAAAGACGGAGAGAAGATTGCTATTTCAAACCATTACATGCTCTATATAGGCTTAAATGGTAGGTTGCCAGTCAATGGAACACTTGAGCTAGCTTTCATTTTTAAATATTATTTGTAAATTAAGGATGAAAGATAGATAATAACAGACTCTGCAAATGAAGTCTGAATTGCTTTAAAATGTTTTGTCTGTGATAAGACAACTCAGTTACAAAGTAAAAGGACACAATGCATTACTAGATTTTTTTACTGAATGGTAGGTACTGCTCTTAGATTAAAAGCAGTGTCTTGCCAGCTCTCACACTATCTTCTCAATTGAAAGCTGATTTCTTCACTCCATTTTAGCATAGGTAATCTAGTGTCATTATGCAATTCAACCTAGGAGCTAGCCCAATTCCAAAGTGATGACTAGTTGCCATAAGTCAGTGCATCAGGATTGGGCTAATATCAGAGTATGACATGATGTAATACCTACCTTCAACAAAATATATTCACAACCATCTACTGGCAATTATTAGATTAAAAAAAGTTGTGCTATGTTGAAGTTGATGTTCCATCATCATTTCTAGCATGATAAATTCCCCTGCATTTTCTTTTCCATCTGTAATTTAAGCAAAACCAACATCTGACTGTAAGACAAGCCAGAAAAGGTTTGTTGTACAATTCCCAAAACAAAAAAGATATGCATGAGCTTTAAGACCATAAAGACCCAAAGGAAATTTCATTTAATTACCATATAGTCTGCTCAGCGTTCTTTTTTAGCAGAACTTGACATCTGAATGCCATACTATGGAGCATCTGATATACCGGACAAGCAGTCTGACTCCTATCTGAAAAAAAACAGCACAGCTGCACAGAGCACTTTAGAGGCTGTGGACAGAGATATATGTCTGATTTTAGATCAGCCTTATCAGCCTTTCTGGGAAAGACTGATCAGGGTGGCATACTGATTTAATCCGTCATTGACTAACACCACCCAAAACATACAGGCAATACCCTATTACAGCCTTGTTCTCCTGCTTGTGGGCATTGATTTGCAAAGAGCTTTGAGAATTTAGATGTATAAAATCTATTGATCTACCATTTATTGTGAAGATTTGCATGCATCTACACCCTATGTGGGCTTTAGTTACCTAAATTAATGTCATGTCTTTGAACTTCCCAGTCCTGATAAGGCTGATGGTAAGAAGGATATTAGAATTCAGGTAAGCTGACTTTTTAGACAGGTTCTTTGGGGGTTCTTTAGGTACAGGTACTTACATTCATGACATACATCAATCATAGTTTTGTTGGCTTTGGGTTGGTGTGGGTTTTTTCACTGCCCTGTTTCTGCTTTTCTTTGTTTATAAAGTCATTCATGAAAAAAAATATTTGCGAACTTTCATCTTTTTGCAGGATCCTTGCAAAGGCATGATTTTCTTTTTCTTTTTTTAATTTTTATTTTTTTTAAAAGAAGCATTTCACAATGCTATCAATTAGTGAAAGCTGTGATTTATCTCAAGGAAATTCAAATGAAATTAATCTCTCTGGTTTCTATACTTTTATATTTTCCAAGTGTTTTATTTTAGGTTTCCAGAGACATTCCTGTAGCAGTAACTAACCTTACAAAACAAAAAGAACTCAATTTAACTTCCTGATTGAGAAAACATTGCTGTAAGGAGAATACTTAGACCAGATGATGCTCTCCCCTATTTTTTAACATTACATTTATATTTATAATCAAGAGTGAATTAATCGTATGCATAAGGCTACCAGTGCATTGCTATTACTTTTTAGTGAGCCTGAATAACTAATTTTAAAATTCCCTTATATCTTTGACCTTTAGAAACACTCAACAGTCACAATGGGGAAACCAATTTCATCTCCCGTTAGGAACAACAAAAGCTGCAGTGTGATGAGGTCTGTTGAAAATCGTTCTCATTTTTTTACCTCGTTTTGAATGCACGCACATTGCATTTAAAGTTAAGAAATAGAAGTCAGATAATTGTGTAATTGCAAATTTCAAAATAGGTGATCCACATCCTTTACTTATATGTCTTGGGTAAAATCATTTACAGGTGAAATGATTTAGCTGTTCATGGATATTGATACCTTTCTAGAGTGTACTACACCTGTAAATATCATGACATTATGAAATCTTTTGGAGCCTACTAAATTTGTTAAAAGCCAGCACAGTCTCAATGTTTGTTAGTAAAAATGAGGGTCCCTATCTCCTCTTTAATCCCTCCATTTCTCAGATTACTGCAACACTTGTAATTGAAGACAATTCACTGTGATCTTCCCTGCCTCCTGCTCAGAGTCCATGCCTTCTTTCCCCTTATGGGTCAACCTGCTGTGAGGAAACAAGGACACCCAGGAGAAGGATCCACTGATGTTCCCTCCTTAACCACTCCCCAGGGTGGAGAATGCAGACAATGCATTGTCTTGACTGCATTGTCATCTGCTAAAATGAGGGACATGAGGATGGGGAAGAAACATGAACATCTACCATGGGCTGGGTTGGATAGGTTAGATCAAGTGCGGGCAAATGGGAAAAAAACCTTTAAGCTGATATTTATACATCAAATGCCATTATCACAATGGCAACCTAATCCAATGAAGAATTTAAGGCATTATTTAACATGGATGTACAAAGAAGTCAGTGTACAAATGAAAGTTAATATAGACTTATATGAGCTGTCATCTACTCAAAGCTGATTTATATGCATTGATAAAGGTCTATAAGACCTTATTCTGCAACACTGAAATCAATAAGAACTTTATTAACAACTTCAGGGGATGCAAGTGCAACATTTAAATGCTAAACATCGTGTTTCTTCACTGCAGAAGGTCATTTACTAACACTTGAGTATGTCTAAAAGGGAGACTTGATCCTGCCATTGATTCTATACAGACAATCCTGCAACTAGGCAAAACGTAACACTTTCACATGAGAACAATTAAATTAGATATTAACACATACTTTTTGAAGTCTTTACAGCTTTCTAGAATATGTTGCATCTGGTACTTTATACTGATAATGTATCCTTGATTATAAATATGAAACCTGAAATTCCCAAGACCCCCTCAAAGAATTTATTGAACTCATAGCAATAACCAAGAAAGGAAATGGTAGGAATAAAATGAAAGCAATGAGATAGTTCTACACATAATTTATATATATATATATATATATATATATATATATATATATACCAGTAACTATACCTGAAGGTTTGATTTTCATTATCAAGTGGAAAATACACCAGTGAAGTACTCATAAAATGTAAGCAAAATGTGACATGGCATCAGAAGGGTGACGTTCTAGAATATTTATAAATGGGCATTTAAATACTTACAGCAGTATTACTGTCATGAATATCCATGACCAAAAAGAGGCATGCAGCATTTCATGGCTATCTGTGAATTTCAGAATGATGAATGTTACATCACATGTTCATAAAAATGCATAATGCCTCATGAAACATTCATGAGTCACCACAGTTTCTTCTGAGAAACATTTAAAGCTTTCATGAAAATGATATTAACAAAATATAAACTATACGACCCAGTGCAGCAATTGTTTTAAAATATAAAGACTGTTCTGTTTTTCCTTACACACCACTAGAGGCTATTAAATATCTAGTACTACAGTTAAGGAGATTCACCATCTAACATTTTGTATGAAAATTCTTTGCCATGCCTATAATCTGTATCAATCTTTTAAATGTATTAAAAGTTGCTGACTTCTAATATAGGGAAGCATAAGGTGGACCAGAAGACATGGGGGAAATTAACAACCATTTCTAGCCTTGCTAGAATCCAGATAAAACTGATTTAGGCCAGAATAATTTATATATTCTCCCTGAAGAAGGAAAAAAGAAAAACAGTAGGCAATTTTTTGAGAAGCCGGTCCTAAATCACAGGCAGCATTTGCTATCAGTAGACTCAGTCCTGTGGTGTCCAGAGGCCAGGTGCTGTGCTGGAAAGGAATGTGGTGCTGAAGTCACTGTGATCCTTCACACCTGTTCTCAGAGTAGACAGCTTGAATTGACTAAGGGCAGGAGTCATTCATCTGGAAGGAGGCTCTGGCTGACCAGAGGAAAACACTGAAATCTTCATTTACTTTTATTTACCATGTGGTGATTAACCACAAACTGACAGCTGTGACACTTTGGAACTGGGCTTTGGAGGCAGAAATCTCAAACTGGATTTACACACGTAAGAGATTGAGGAGGGCTTCTTTGCCTCTTTTAGAATAGAACAGTGTCTTTTTTGTTGTTGTTTCTTCCTACTTTGAAAAGCCGTTCTTGGGCCCTATTCAGCGTCAAGACCGGCATGTTTTCTGAAGCATCCACTGGATCATATCTATTTGGCAAAGGAGTAGGAAGTGCTGCTCCTGAATCCCAGTGTGGAAAGACAGGTATCAAACAGGTCAGACTGGGTGTATCACAATATGTTTAAAATGAGAACTGCAGCTACTTTTACATCACACTTGCAAGCACAGAGAGCTAAGACATATTTGCACAGTTATATTTATTTAACGTAACTGCTGTAAATCCATTGCAGTTTTCGTTTCGATCTCATTTCACCCTTCTCTCTCTTTGAAACAAGCTCATTTTAGTGTTTTTAAGGAAATCAGAATATTATATCAAAAAAACCCTCTAAGATGTGAGCCCAGAGACAGATGTTACTACAATAACTGCAAAGACTTTGATTTGAGCTAACTGGCAGTAGCCTGCTGTAAGAGCAGTTTGAGGATTAACTTCCTATTGAAATTATTATATCTATAAAGTCAATTTTGTACATAAGTCTGCAGTTTAAGAGGTAATGAAGCCATGTTGATAGTTTTTCCAGACACCCCTGAATGCAGCTAATAACTTCTGTTATGGTTTAATGCCACTAAAAAAAAGGATAAAACTACCTGCAAGATAACTTGCTTGTTTTTAAGCTTATCCAGTTTCCCCACATCCACACTCAAAGGAACCCCATGCACCATTAAGGCCAAGCAGTATTACATCCAGACTGTTTTCCCAGTTGTTTCTTGACTGTTTGTACACTGCATGCTGTACTATTTGTTACACTAATAATACAGAGGTATGATTGAATTTCTTGCTTGTAAATTGAGCTACACAAACTTCACTGAAGTAAAAAAACTTTTTCTTTTGTGACATCAAATTAAGTTAATTTAAATCTCAGAAATTCAACTTAGATGTTCTCAGATTGTTAGAGGGATGATTTTTTTTTCAAAGGTAATAGTAGGAAAGTTAAGTAGCAACAATGGTCTTGGAGAGCATATTTGGGCAGTCAGTGACTTAAGGCAATACATAAAATCATAGATTAAGCATACGGTTAAGAATAAAGGTTAAGGATAATACAGCTGACTTCAAAGAAGTTACAAATGTCAGAAAAGATCTATTATTTTGAAGGAAACTATTTCAGAACCTGGATCTGCTTGCATGTACTGGTAGGAAGATCTTGAGTCCCCTGTGTGGTTTTGTAAAGTCAATAAACTTTCATACCTGGATGTTTCAAAGATCAGGGATCAAAAAATGAAGTTTGTATTTGAATAGCTTTAAAGTCAACAGAAATCTTCATCTGCAGACATCAGTTCACTAGGTCAAGAAACTGCATGATCGATTTTTATCTGACCTATCTTCTCAAGAAAAAACTTTTCTCCTATGAGTGTGTCTACTGGGAAAGTTTTCCAATCAGAAGGAAACTTCAGTGTAAGATACAGTAGTATCATGAGCTGAAAAAATGATCTTTGCAAGATTTCTATATATTTAGGCTTATATTAGATACCAAAGACTATAATCTACTTTTTCTTTGATTGAACTACAGAGGAGTGGCCTTAAAATTCCTAGGACAAGTTTATCTGGGGAATTGTTCCCATTTATTAGCATTAATTGTATTGCATATAATGCTACCATCTAAATGGGTATTTCATGTAGTAATAAGGAAGTTTTTTTCTTCTATGCTGGTCTGTGGATTAGTTGTTTAATATATTGAACATACGGACGATAATATTTCAATGAACCCACAAGTTGATGACTTGCTAAGCAAATAAACAATGCCTGTAGCTCCTTCCTATGGTCCTATCATGAAATGAAGTGGCATGTCTCAGTAGAAACTAGGCAATATAGAAGCTATTTCTGGATTTCTTTTTAACAGGTTTTGTTTGTCTGTTGAGGTGGGTTTTTTTTTTGCAGAACAGCCACTGGACTTCTAGACTTTCTGCCATTTACTACTTCTTCCATCTCTGCAATCTTGAGACCCCATTGTGTGCTCTCTGTACTGTACAATCTTCATCCTTATCTCTCAGACAGATGTGATTTCTCACATTATAGGGCTTTTAATAGGCAGCTTGATGGGGAGTGTAGGTACAGGCCAAATTTTCCTCATTAGTGTTCAGTGCATCCTCCTGAGCCTAGTGGAGATTCCATGTCACTTTTGTTGGCAAAGTTTTTCCATTCAGTGACTAGAATTAGTGCTAGACATTATTTCCTTGTGTAATATTATAGCGTTTTTCTCCACCCTTTTTGTCCCTAACATTAATGCTGTGTCATGTTTGAGCTGAAACTCCCACTAACTGTTCTTCTCATAAAAATCATGCCAGCTGAGAGTGACAGCCCTCTGAGATGGAGTTTGAGGAACAAGTTGAAAAGCTGATCAGTCCTAGTGAGCAGCAGGCGGTGAAGTGTCCAGGGTGAGTCATGTTGACTACAGGCCTTATGTTTGTTTTCCTGCACTATACTACTGCAGAAATTAAATTACATTAAAATATGGGAGTATAAACAAGCATAAATGAGGCAGTACAGGTGTCGTGGGAAATCAAAAGCCAGAGAGGACAAAAATAGTAATAGAGAAAATAGAAAACCAAGGAAATGGCAATTAAATAAAAGGGAGAAAACAATAAGAAGAAAGCTAAATTTCAGTTTTCCAGAGGTTCCCTGGATACCGTCTATCAATGCCACATAGGCAGAACAAGGATCCCAAAAACTGTGTATCTTGTCACAGTTATCACAGTATGCTAGAGATTGGAAGGGACCTCGAAAGATCATCTAGTCCAATCCCCCTGCCGGAGCAGGAACACCTAGATAATGTTAAACAGGAATGTGTCCAGGTGGGTTTTGAATGTCTCCAGGGAAGGAGACTCCACAACCTCCCTGGGCAGCCTGTTCCAGTGTTCTGTCACCCTCACTGAGAAGTTTCTTCTCAAGTTTAAGTGGAATCTCTTGTGTTCCAGTTTGTACCCGTTACCCCTTGTCCTATCATTGTTTGCCACTGAGTAGAGCCTGGCTCCATCCTCGTGACACTCCCCCTTTATATATTTATAGACACTTATAAGGTCACCCCTCAGTCTCCTCTTCTCTAAACTATAGAGACCCAGCTCCCTCAGTCTTTCCTCATAAGGGAGATGCTCCACTCCCTTAATCATCTTAGTTGCCCTGCGCTGGACTCTCTCCAGCAGGTCCCTGTCCTTCTTGAACTGAGGGGCTCAGAACTGGACACAATATTCCAGATGGGGTCTCACCAGGGCAGAGTAGAGGGGAAGGAGGACCTCTCTCGACCTACTAACCACCCCCCTTCTAATACACCCCAGGATGCCATTGGCCTTCTTGGCCACAAGGGCACAGTGTTGGCTCATGGTCATCCTGTCGTCCACTAGGACCCCCATCTCCCTCTCCCCTACACTGCTCTCTAACAGGTCGTTCCCCAACCTATACTGGAACCTGGGGTTGTTCCTGCCCAGATGCAGGACTCTACACTTTCCCTTGTTATATTTCATCAAGTTATTCCCTGCCCAACTCTCCAGCCTGTCCAGGTCTCGCTGGATGGCAGCACAGCCTTCTGGCGTGTCAGCCACTCCTCCCAGCTTAGTGTCATCAGCAAACTTGCTGATAGTACACTCAATTCCCTCATCTAAATCATTGATGAATATATTAAATAATACCGGTCCCAGTACTGACCCTTGAGGCACTCCACTAGTTACAGGCCTCCAACTAGACTCAGCCCCATAGACTACAACTCTCTGGCTTCTCTCCTTCAGCCAGTTCACAGTCCACCTCACTACCTGATCATCCAGTCCACACTTCCTCAATTTAGCTGTGAGGATGCTGTGGGAGACTGTGTCAAATGCTTTGCTGAAGTCAAGGTAGACCACATCCACCGCTCTGCCATCATCCATCCACCGTGTTATTTCCTCATAAAAGGCTAAGAGATTGGTCAAACATGATTTCCCCTTGGTGAAGCCATGCTGACTGCCCCTCATAACCCTCTTATCCTTGATATGCCTTAAGATGGTACCAAGGATAAGGTGTTCCATCACTTTCCCAGGGATGGAGGTGAGGCTGACCGGTCTATAGTTACCCGGGTCCTCCTTCTTGCCCTTTCTGAAGACTGGAGTGACATTTGCCTTCCTCCAGTCCTCAGGCACCTCTCCCGTTTCCCAAGACTTGGTAAAGATGATGGAGAGTGGTCTAGCAATGACTTCCGCCAGTTCCCTCAGCACCCGCAGGTGCATCCCATCTGGACCCATGGATTTATGGATGTCCAGATTGCTCAACTGGTCTCTAACCTGTTCCTCATCGACTAAGGCAAACCGCTCCCTCGACCTGACTTCATCTAAGGTCTCAGGGGTACAGGGCTCTTCAGGACCGCCTGCAGCAGAGTAGACAGAGACAAAGAAGGCATTCAGTAACTCTGTCATCTCTGTATCTTCTGTCACCAGGGCACCCATCCCATTCATCAGTGGGCCTACATTGCCTCTGGTGTTAGTTTTATCTGCCATGTATTTGAAAAAGCTCTTTTTGCTGTCCTTGACCCTTCTCGCCAGGTTTAATTGTAAGGAGGCCTTAGTCATAGGGCCTGTCAAATGCAGGAGGATCTGTAGTCCAGGGTACATGGTGCTTCTTTCCAGATACGGGACCGCGGAACCTCTGCATGAAGCCTTGCTCCAGCTCTGCCATTATGTTCTCCATGGGGAGAGGAAGAAGGCTTTAGATCAGAATTCTGCCTGTGACTCAAAAATGGGAGCTCCCTTTCACACCCGCAGGACCCTCTCCTCATATTGACCCCAATGGATCAGTACTAGTATTTTCATTTAATACACGAGTATATGTATTATTGCTTGATAAGGTGATTTTAGTGCTTCTACAACTTCATCTGAAAGACTAAAGTTTTTCGCAGTCTGGTAAGATAGGGAAGTAGAACAAATACCTATTGTAAGAAATGATTGTAAATTTTTTTATCCAATAACTTCTTTATTTATGTTTTCCAAATGTATATATACTAGTTATTTAGGAGAAACACTGAGACATAAAACACAGTAAGGGGCATATATTTCAGTACAGCTAGAAAAAAAATATGTATTTCTTTGAAAAGGGCACAAGAGAGAATACACTTGGTTTTTAATTGAGACAACATACTGCCTTGAATGGAGAACTAAGTAATTGTGAGAAGATTTTCAAGCTCACAATAAAACAGCAATAACTTCTGAAATGAAAACATTAGGTATGCTACATATTAAGTGACACTAATTACACTGCTCCTTTTCCATAATGAGAAACTTCATAAGTACATTATAATTTTATGTAGCCTAGATGACCTTATACTTTCACTGCTTCCTCATTTACATAACATATAATTAGAAATGTGTTTCCAACAGGTGACTTTCATATTAGGGTTCAGTATTAAATTCTATTGCTCGTTCAACCCATTATGTAAAAAATATTGTCCACTTTCACTGAAGAAGCATTATTAGTCACACATTCCTCCTGTAAAGACCATACGTCCACTCAGACTTGACTGTAATATGTGTATTTATAATACATTTCAATTGAAATTTTTATGTTTAATGTCACAATAATTGCAACAGGTGCCATAGAGCCTACCTAGTATATATTTAGTCATTAAGCATTTTAATTAGAGTTATGCACCCATGTATAGTTTATAGTGTTAGTCCCTTAAATACAGGAAATTAGTTAAGTAGCTGAAAATGAACTGTAGAGGGTTCTGAAAAATCTTTTTTGTTGATTACACAGAAACAACAGCTTTTGTCTCTGGAATGAAGTTGCACAGAAATATTTCATAACACCATAAATACCCTGGATTTTATTGTTGTTGTTATTTGCTTTAAAATTGGCCTCTTCTAAACACTTTTATTTATTCTAAGGAGACATCAGGGTTTGTACATTCTGTTACAGGCTCTGATTTAATCTGATTACGCTGAAAGTTATGATTTTTTTATACTGTGAGCATCAGTATAAGTTACTACAAATTCAGTATAATTTATTACAAATTGAGTTTATTTTGGCATTGTTTTGCTTGGGTTTTGTTTTTTCTTTTTAAATTTTGTGACTGCACTGCAGTTACTGCCTAAGAACTAAACAGATTCCTACTTTGCATACAACCCCTTCTACTGCTTTAACATGCCTCTGCCTATGTAATACCTCAGAACTACCTCTATTTCTTTTTCCTTTGTGATGTTATGAAGTTTGACAGCAAATAAAAAATTCAGTCTCATGTTATTTTTCTGCTGGCTGATACATTGGCATCAGGGCCAAAGGGCCTCTTGTTATCCTTCAAAGCTAAACGTGAGATCATGAATACATGGTCTGCTGTGGACAGACAGAAAAGCCAGAGGCACAAATCCAGACCCACCAGGAGGAACTAAAGGATTAGAAAAATATACACATTTTAATTCTTTGGATTACTTCTATATTCTCAAAGGAATGCACAGGGCTGGAGCTGACATTGCCACAGAACAATGAAGAACCAAATCATATTTCTATTTTTAAAACAAGAAGGAATGTCACCACTGTTATTAACTTAATCATATGTATAAATCAGAGCATAATACAAAATTAGAAAGTTCAGACAAACAAGGAGATGAAAACGATGCCTGTTCACAACAGGTTTTTTCAAAATGTCAGGTAAGCTTTAAGAAGGCATAACACTGAGGAATGATTTTTACCTGAGGTAGGAGAGGGACAACTTCTGAATTAATAAACCCAGAGCATTATGTTTTAATACCACAGTCTGCCTTCTTTTCTTCTGTCTGGTGGACGTTAATGGTGGACATTAATCTGGCCATGAGCCCTGTTTTTTTTTTTTTTTTTCTTTTATTATTTTCTCATTTATTCCTTCAGTCTTAGCTTTTTTTCTGGATAGAAGTGATTAGCATTGTAGGCAGCAGACATTTGGGTCTGCTAATCTGTGACACAAAATAAAATGATGGGAATAAGGTAAAATTACTTTGCCTGGATTATTTTTAAAAGGTTTAAATCTTAGCTGACATTTTGCTCCTATGATTTCTGCTGTTCCGACCTGGAATATACATGGTCTATGCTGTGAACCTGCTTCCCTGAGCATCTGTTTACCCAATCTTTCTTTGAACTGCTGATGGTAATTAATCGCCTTCCTCCAGCCCAAACTGCTGCATTCAGTTATCATCAAGCACAGGCATCAACGAGAGCTCTGATCTTGCTCTGATGGATGGAATACTAACCTTTCACAAGATTAGAGACACAAGGTGCTCTAGAGATAATAAAATTCAAATAGGTTTATTTCAAAGGGCAACTCAATCTCAATTTTGTTCATGGGTCACTTGACAGAACATTTGCCAATGTAGTTTTTGTGTCCTCCTGTGTCTGGCTTCTGTACAGTGCTCCACCTATTTCAAATTAAGGGGGCCTCAACTGCCAGAGTTTGGCAAGGGTCTGGTTTCAGCAAAAATAGCAAGGTATCTCATTCAGCATGGCACTGGCAACTTTGCTAAAAGTACATCTTAGGTGGGTGGTGCTTGGACAATGAAGATGTGTTTTCTCATCATTTTCAGGAAGACACAGAAATGACAATAAATGAAAAGCATCTTGAATGCTTCAAATGTTAAGCTCCTGGTTGATCATGGAAGAAAAATCTTGCTAGCATCATGACAGCCAGCTGTGCAATGTATGCAGTAGCTGTAAGCTAAGAGATCTGTAGCTCATGAGTGACCATTTTTAACATGCTTGTCAAGCACAAGTTTAAGTCAGGTATCTGCAGACATGAAGATAAGGCTCTTACAGGTGCTCTAAGAAGATTCCTTGAGATGATAGTTTTGGTGTTTGTTGCTACATACGTCAATTAGGATCCTCTGCGGATAAAATAGGTAAAATCTCCTGCAACCTCTAAGGTTCCAGTTTGCATCTATTAAAAAAATACCAAATGACCTCGTTCTGTGGTTTAATAAAGCAAAATTAAATTATTATAACTAGTCTGCTTAGAGAACAAATATCACTGAAGCCAGTGATATAGTGTCTGGCCTTCATTTAGGAGAAGGATAAAATTAATTGAAAGGCCTATATAAACCAGAAAGGTAAAGATGAAGATGTATCAGTTGTATGCAAACTATTGCACTTCCATGATGTAGCCAGGAGGATGGAGGCTGGGGGCTACCTTGTCTGTGCAGATGCTAGCAGCCAGACTCCTCTCCAGGTGAGAGAGGGAGAGAGGGGATGAAAAGCAAATGATGCAATTTAGAAGTGCACATAAAAAGAGCCAGGAAAGCTCAGAGAAAGTCAGAGAGATGTTGTATGCTCAGATCTAGGACAGCACTGAAAAAAAGTATGCTCTAGAAATAAAACCCAATAAACAAACAAAAAAATTGTTCAAAAATGAAACCCTGTCTTTCTTTTATAGGACTAGCTTCTTGCATACTTATAGGGGTGAAACAAACCCTTTGGAGGTAATATTGGATTTTTTTAGCTTCCCAAAACAAGGACAACTACATCATATATAAAATTCAGTGGTTGATGAGCTCGCATGATAACTAAGTAGGACAGATTTGATGGAATATGCATCTAAAATGGGTACTGGACTAAGTCTGAAATCTGGAAACTGGAAAAGAAAGTTAAAGATTGCTTTTACTGTTTTTAGAGCCTTAGAACTACATTAAAAATGCATTTTCAATTTGAATGTTTTAGTGGTGACAGCTTGCAAACTACTCTATTCTTAGAATTGCAATCGTATCTCTGGAGTCCATTTACATTGCTTAAATTTCATAATTGAGTGAGTTCTCAATATTTAAAAAACTGTTTCTGTTTTCATAAAGTTTTAAGATAGTTCACTTGTCATTACTCTCCTTTATAGTAACAAGCTCTTGAAACTCATTTTATGGTACATGTCTTTACAAATGGCAAGAAATAACTCACTACACATGAATCCTGCAATCAATTCATGAACTTATGTGTTTCTTTCCCTAGCATCAAGCATTGGACATTAATTTTCCTGTAAATACATATTAATGTAATCTTTAGTCATGCAAGGGGGGAGCATGCCCATACCTAAGGAGATGTCTTTTTCTTAGAGGATGTGATTTTTTTCAGATAATCATCTGTCTTTGCCACTTCACTGCCAACCTTATCAACCTTTGTGTAATTTTCTACCTATGACAGATGTGAAATGGGGTATTAAATTGCCACAGGATCATACAGGCTAGACAATAGAGAATTAATGTCTGTGTTACCTGAATTGTTCACACAAAAGGGGACTATATAAAATCAAGACCTTTCAGGAATATCAAAGCTCCCAAACAGCTGTGGAGAAGGGTATGACAACTAACAACCCAGGCTGCAGGTAGATCCTGTAGCTCTTCAAGGCCCAAGGGCTGGAATGGAGGAAGGAGAGATGGGGAAGCAGACACTGTGATCAGCCTGTCAGACTAGTAACTGTCTTACCTCAAACGTTTACCTACACAAATTTTAGTGGCATGTTCCATCCCAGCAGTTTGTCTCCACAGACTTCTCTACAGCATTTGAAATCTCATCAGTATATACAGGTGTGATAAAAGAGCTAAAGACATGTGAAACAGGAAGTGTGACTGCAGGAAGAATTTAAAATTGCCTCCAGAACAAATTGTGTATTAAAACTTAGAAGATTTTAGCTTCTAGAAGAGAACTCGTACAACCTGGTCTTGAACACTGCCAGGGATGGAGCATTCACAATGTCCCTGGGCAACCCATTCCAGTGCCTCACCACCCTAACAGGAAAGAATTTCCTCCTTATATCCAATCTAAACTTCCCCTGTTTAAGTTTTAACCCGTTACCCCTTGTCCTATCACTACAGTCCCTCCTTTAAATGACAAAGGTGTCTCTTCTTCCATATTATACAAGTAAAGAAATGGATTTTACTGAAATTCAAAACATGCCACATAAACTAGTGTGATAGGCTTTCAGGAAATATACTTGCAAATACAGGAATTATTGAGGAGCTCATCCTCTGATTTAAAGCCAGGACTAGGTACCTGGAAGCATGAAATCTAGCATCAGATCTAGCTCCAGAGCTGCTGAACTAAGTGGTCAATAATCTTTTCTATAAAGCCTAATCTGCAAGCACACAAAAAGTCAAAGGACTTACTTGATTTAAATGCAGCTGCCCTAATCACACACAGAAACGATCACAATAGTCAGACAAAGCTCTTTTCCAAAGAACAGCACTTGGCCTAAAACACCATAACACCACGCTCTTCATCATTAACTTTGAATTTTCTTGCTTTTGTGGGATCAAGTCAGACCCTTAACATTATGTTAGCTTTTCAAGGTTAGGTTTTCAAGGAAACAAGGTTTCCTCGCGAGTGTAACATAATAACAATTAATCAGCTAGTTCTTAACTTCCACAAAAGAAACTGTCATCTGTTATTATCTGTACTGCTAACCCACCACAATGTCAGCAGAACAAAAACCAAATAATTATACCACAAAAGTTACACCCAAATAATGCCTGTAGCTTAAAAAACTGAAAGCAAAAATATCACTCATCCCTTAAATTCTCCTTTTCCCATTCCCTCTTATATAAACACCACACAATTAAAATTATTTAAAAGAATACCACAAAGTAGAGATAACCAGCAATACACAGACTGACTGATGCAACTTGCGGCTGGAAAGTCATCTAAAAAGACAGAATTCAAAGCTGATTCTGTTTCAGGATTTACTACCTTCTTCCATGACATCTAGATGTTAATTCTCTGGTTTATTTTTAGGTCAAGCTTATTTGCAGAGCCACACTGATTATATTTGACAGAAAAAATCATTAGCGGATGCAGAGAGTAATTAATGTGATAGACTAAAATAATGCATTTTAAATACATGAATGTGAAATTCAATAAATGCTTTATGAAAAAATATGAAGACAGGACGCTGGAAATTAAAAGCAAAGGAAAAAACAGAAAGTCACAGAGGGCATTTAGCATTTAAATGTATGAAAGACTTGATCCTATCAGCACTGAAGCATTCCCAGGTTATGATTCTTTCCTCGTTGTGGGCTGGGTACAGAGATGGATAACATTTCCAAGCAGCTGGATTGCAATGTGAAATGAAAACTGAAATTCTGCTGCTGTTATTACTTTTCCTCCTCCATAGAGCAGTTTTCTCTAGGGTGCTGTTCACCTCTCAGAAGTTGCCACATAAAAAATGGCAGTTTGAGTCAACAGATTTGTTCAGTGACAAAATACGTTCTTAGGCCTCTAGTCCTTTTAGCTCTGAAGCAGTAACATGGCAGAGGGGGACAGAGAGGGTCCTAGTAACTTTTGTTAGGCATGAACAGTCTTTCTCTCAAAAAACCACAAAAAACAAAAACCAACCAACCAAAAAAAAAAACCCCAACCCCAAAAACCCGCCCTCTCCCCCCCCCCCCCCCCCAAAAAAAAACCACCAAACAAACAGTTATCATAAGGTGTAGTTGGAGAACTTTGAAATAATTTGGGATATCTAGAAACTGCTTCCCAATCTTAGGTATAGCTTCTGCTATCAGTGGCTGCTACAGTTCATGTGCCAGCAGTTTTATAGAGTGTTTAATTCTTTTATAGCAGTTATGGTATTTATCATTTATTTTGTTGCATTTTCTTAATGATATATATCTAAATATTAGGTGGGGTTTTAATAAAAAATGTTTGGAACATTAGCAGGTTCCTGTAATGGATCGACCATAATGCTTGTTTTAATACATTTTTTATTTGTAGCTACAGCAAGTTTCAAAACTGCAATCTAGTTAATGAATCTAGTTAACCTTTTCCTAGCATCTCTTGCATTATGGATTTAAGCTCTAGCTAGTCTTTCTGTGATCTTGGACTGTTTACACCAGCTTTTCAAAGGTATCCCATTCACTCTTTGTGGCATGAGTAACAAAGAAAGATAAATCTAACATTCCAGCAACAGCTATCACTTCATTCATTAGTAACAGATGCCTGTAGCAGTGGGATTCACATTCACTTTAACTGCTTTTTTTTGCACCTCTAAATTGCTTGTCATCATGAAGGAATGACAGCAGTTCAATAAGAGAAGAATAATGCAGCAAGAAGACTGGAGCCCATTTTCAATGGTTAATTGCTATACAAAAAAGCTAACAAGTGATTAAAAAGATAAATCAAAAGTTTGCAGAAAGATTAAAGCACCCAGTCAGTTTTATGGTTTCATTTGAGCTACAAAGATGTTATTATACGCCCATTTACAAAACAATGAGCTCTTTCTGTTTATGAAAGTTTAATCTCTTGGTTTATTGCTTTAATATATCTAACACTGCTAAGGTTTACTTTAAAATGAAATCTCTGACTATATGATGTGGATGTTATTTTTTACATTTGGTCTGCAGACAGAATGAATAACATAATAATTGTACTCATCTATGAAACAAAGTGGGGGTAATTGCTTCTTCTTTTGTATCTGCATCTAAAGTAAAAGAATAAATATTTTATCATTTGGCAATGCTTCTCGTTAGCACAGTATTCTGACATCCATTTTTTGTTTGGCCACAGGCATTTGAGCAAATGCTGGAAAAAGTTCTGTAGAACCAAAGTGCACAGTGCTGGCAAACTTCTAAGGAACACATCACCTTAGGCTGACATGTCTGATAAAACTTTGGCTGTTCAAATAACGTGAACAAAAAAAAAAAAAAAAAATGCAGCTTTGTTAGGCTACTAAACCCAAAATTTAAGAAAATAAACAAATGAACAAACATGGATTTTATGAGAAGTTGCTGCCCCTCAAATGATATGCCTATGCTAGACTGAAATACAAACTTACAATAATTCATTACAATAACAAGTAATTGTAGCAGTTATTGTTATTAATAAGGATTTTAAACACAGGTTTAAAAAGCTCAGAATATCAACTGTATGTGAATTCACTACTGTAAACTGTCATTTCTGAAAGAAGCCAAAAAAGAGTCCAGAAAACTATTTCCACTTTCTTCCTACCTTGTCCAAGAAGGTATTGACCTTGGCAGTTGAATTGATTTTAATTTTATTTTTTATCCATTATTTCAGGAAACTGCTAATGATAGGCTTTTAAATTCCTGAGGCAAGTCTTAATGATGCAATGTGGGAGACTGTCTCTCAGGCACCCCTGAGAATTAGCTTGGGGAGGAGAGGGAGATTCTGAAGGATCAGAGAACAGAAAAAGGAAAAAACTGCTGGTCCTCTGAAGTGCCAGAAACGTTCCCTACCTTTCAAAGTTACAAGGTCTTTTACTCATTTGCCGTCTCATTCGGCTTCTCATTTGCACATCAAGTTCTGTGGCCTGAGTTTGGTTATCTTTAACACACATGCTATAAGGTCAACAACATAATCAAAACCTCAGTGGTCTCTTCACTTTGCCAAGTGGACACAAAGAAACCACTATCGATCCCTGCCAAGATTTATTCTCTGTATACCTACCAAGACAGAGATTCAGTTCCCCATGCTTCTTCACCAGACTAAGGGCTACAACCAGCGCAGTCACTCACATACACATACAGTATTATAACGCAGATATGGTTGATCAGACATGGGTTGGCCATGTAGCTGTTGATATTGAAGGCTGGCCCTCTCGTTATCTAATTAGAATTGCCATTGAGGGCATAGGTCAACAAAAGTGAATGAACTGTCCCCAAAAATGAATTTATTGTGCCTATGGTTAAAAAAGACTGTCATGTATCATAGGAGATTAAGAAAAGCACCAAAACCAACACTTATCCACCACCTCAGATTTTCTTGGCAGGTTTTTGTTTGTTTTTTTTCACATTTGGCCATTAATGAAACATACAGACTTTGGACAACCTGTTAAAACAGGTGGACTGTGTTAGCAACTCATGGCTAACCACAGAAAAAATATAATTCGCTTCCTTGTTCCTATTTATTATAACCTTGCTCCAGCAAGCTCTAAAGACAATGTCTCTTTGTGACTGTCTGAATGGTGCGAATGGATACTTCAGCAGACAGTTTTTGTCAAATATGCTTAACTTCTTGTTGCTCGCATGATCACTTGCAAATGCAATATAAAAATCAGATTCTATTAATTCTGAGTACGGTACAGTTTTCTCTTCCATAAAAGTTTGCTAAAAATGTTCCCAATACAAGATGTGCACAGACAGAAGGAAAAAGAAAAGCATTAAGAACATAAAATGCCAATGTTTATGCCAAATTGTAACAAGAAGGTCATTCACACAGTCCTTTTGGAGCTGGAGGTCTGGAGCCTTGAAGGAAAGGTTACACCAATCACTGTTCAAAACAGTGAAGATCACCATCAAGTAAGTAGAATTATGCTTAGTTTTTTAAGAAACATGTAACTGACCCTTTCCACACACAAAAGATAAACTTTCCAAAACCCATCCCAAACAAAACCCTTGAGCTGAGGAAGAGGCCTGAATCAACCTAAATGGTGCAGAGTGAGTCATTGAAATCAAAGCAGCTGATTCTTTCTCATTTTCCTCTCAGCATGACTTCTGACATACCACACTCAGATAATAAGCTACTGATCACCCTAACACAATTCTAACATTATCCAACGTGTTTTGCTGTCTCTCATGTGTGGATATTTATGCATGTGCATAAAGATGGAACTTTTAAAGTCAGTATTATACATTTTTATGCACACTAATGTATGTAGCAACAGCATCTTTAGCAAGTGTGCATAAAATACAAAACTGTGCAGAGTATTTCTAATGTTTATCATAAAACCTCAGAAAGTAATAAATCTATGACTGTTAAAAATAGACATGATTACCAATTCATTGTCACTTTTTAAGTCTACCATTACTTAGATCCACACTTGTAAATTTTAAGTGCAATTCCTTTTATGCTACAATAAAAATAATGCTAAAAATATTGACTTACTCTCACCAACCTGCAATAACATGCATTGTAGGTCTTTTCTAACTGTATAAACTAAAAAAAAAAATAAAAATGCATTCCTTTCCATAGAAGTGCCTACTTGGCAAGAAAATGTTTATTTCTACAAATACATAGTCAGAATTTCTGACTGATTCATTATTTCCAGATAACCCTTTCACTTCATTCGTCATCATCAATAGTACTTTAAATATTTATAGGCAGTGACTGAATGTTAAATTTAGAATTCTTAACCTCTTATGACTCTCTTTTCCTTTTTTGTTCTAAATGTTTATTTCCCTTATACAGCACTTTAAATTGTCTCTGGAGAAATACTTAATGAGTGTGACAGAGAGGAGCATTTCCCTAAACTGCTCTCTATTATAGCTACAAAGCATTGAGGTTACAATGACCAGCTTGGAAACAAGAAAAAAAAAAACACCAAAACATGAAAATAGTAGGGGTAAAAACTAGTAAAAAACTATGCATTATTTTATTTTTTTACTGATAAAACTAGGAATAAAAAGCCCCACTTTTTTTTATTTTTTTAATTCTTTTATTTCCCCCTCATATAGAATTTACTTATGGTCAGATGCGTTAAATCAGTGTAAACTGTGCTGCATGGGAGAGAAGTGTGCAAGTGCGCATGGGTGCGACAAGATATAACGGTGGGTGAAGCTTGTGCTAATTCTGTACAGTTTATTAAAGACATGGTTGCCCTCTGGTTTGAAAATGCTGTTTTGTCACAATTCATGACACAGAAACACACGTAATGTATCATTCACTTTCACAAGTCTATGCTTATACTGCAAGGTGAAGAGTGAGTTTGGGGAAAGGTTTGATTTGTGACTTACCTATTTAAGGATGTGCATTCATGTCATCTAAGTTGGGATGCTGTCAGTGCAGATAGGTGTATCCAAATTGGTCACAGGAGAGTCCCTTTTTAGTTAGTAAATAGGTTTAGTGCTTCTTAGAAATACAGATAGTGCTTCTTGGAAATATGGACAGTGGAGTGAACATTAAGGACATATTCCTCACTGAAAGTGTGGTGAGACACTGAAACAGTTGCCTACAGAAGTTGCCCTGGAAGTGCTCAAGGCCAGGCTGGATGGGGCTTTTGGCAATCTGGTCTAGTGGAAGCTCTCCCTGCCAGTGGCAGGGGGTTGGAACTAGGTGGTCTTTAAGTCCCTTTCAACTGAAACCATCCTATGATTCCATATAAACTGCACCCTGAAGCGCTTATTTCTCTTAATTTACTATAAAAATACCAAGAGCAACAGTGCAGATGAAGATGCCTACATTGTACTTGGTCATGTGAATTGCATTCAGAGTGTTTGAAGACAGTCTGAAAACTTTCCCTATTTGAAAAGCTAAGCTTGTGATTATCTGCCAGCTAGATTCTTCAGCCCTTTTAATTACTTGACCTACCCAGATTTCTGATGTTAAGAGACCAAGTGATTCCAAATCTTCCCCTCCAAGATTTTGCTAGAGCTTCATGCCATTTATATAAACGAGAGCAGAAAATAAATTTTAGACTAATAAAACTGTATTTCTGTCCATACATTGTCATTTCTTATTATCTATACATGTCTCACAATATTTATAAGATATTTAGTCTGCATATTGTATTGATACTCTTCCTCCTAAATAAGCATAATATGCATGATTCTAGCCCAAATAAAAGCACCTAATACTTTGCATTTATTTACTGTTCTTCATCTAAAGATCTTAAAACACTTTATAAGCTGTTTTCAACTATGGAAGCTTCTGAGGAATTTCTATTTAAAAAAAAAGAAAAAAAATCAACCCCAAAACAAAACACCACAAAAACCCCAAACCAAAATGGTAACTCTGGTAGTTCCGTATGTTTTTTTTTTATGCTGTTATAATGGAGTTTCATTCTGGCAATCACATTCCTGTGTGTGTCACAGGATGTCTAAAGATGACAGAACACATTGCAAACACTGGGAGATAAGAAAGGCAAGTAGGCATGTGCTAATTGGTTTGATTGACCAGCAAGTCTACTTCTATGACATGAGCCATTTACTACAGGGAACAGAAACATTACTTCTAACTTTAGGCTAACTATTAGATGTGGGATTTTCCATGGAACAGACCTTGTCAACCTGTAGCTTAAAAGCAAAGTGGGTGATAGCAATTTGGGAAACAAACTGTCAAGCAAATATTGTGCTGAGGCTGGCTTAAAATAAGGTGGAACTCGGTGCATTTGAGTTACATGTGAACCGCTCTAGTAGCTGCTGATTTGATGGCTGATGAAGAGTGAGGTCCCAGTGGGCAGAAACAAGCTGGTAAATCATAGCTGCCTCCTGACGTTCATTTGATTATAACCACAGTTTAAGAACGTCATAATTATGTTTAGGGGTTATTTGCTACTTAGGGAATCCAGTTTTCTAATAAAATAAGGACATAAAGGATCATTGGAATGAATGTGCAACGAATGGACTTCATTTATTTGCGGTTGTCTTCTCAGCATTTTGAAAAGAAATATAATAACAAATTAAACATATCAACAAGGGATTAATTGGTCATTTTAATGTGACTATTAGGATACTCAAAAGAACAGAGAATGTGTCATACCATGGGATGCTAAAAGAATGTGTCATGCTTAACCTAACATTATGATGGTTGGGTAGGGGCCAGATATGATTACATTCTAGTATGTAAGAGTGTTAAACACCAGGGAGAAAAGAGAGCTATTTAAGATGATGGATAAAATATGCAAAAGAACAAAAGGCCATTAACAGCTTGTCTAGGAATTAGATAATTTCTATTAAACATTAAAGGCGATTTCTTCAACACATTTCCAATAAAAATAACTGGGCAATAAAGCTGAGGAAGGCTTTTAAGAAGACAGGTTCATGCTTTAGCCTTTAGACGTGGATGACCTATGCTAATTTGATTTATAATGAAACCTGATGAATATTATCTATGCAAAATACTCCATTACAAATGAGTTAAAAAAAAAAAAAAAATCCTTATTCATTAAGATAGTGAGGATTTTAAAATAATGGCAACATTGAAAGCTTATACACATGAAAAAAGCTATTTTGTCTAGTTATCTTTCCTTGAGTTAGTAGAAGGCAGTGACCCCTTAGCAGCCTAAACCAGACAGCAGATTTTTTTACTCATTAGGTTGCAATGGATAACACTAAAGTATTGTTTCTATTTCTGTAAATATTTATAACAATTAAAAAATGAGTTGTCTATGACAACAAGAAATAGAGATACAGAATAAAATTGAGCTAGTTTTCTAACTTGTCACATGACGTTAACACAGTTTTTATTTACACTGGTAATTTTCCTTACCTATCAAAACACATTACACATACTTGGCTCACGGATAAGATAATTTACAAGAAAAAGCACCACATTCTTGTAGGTGTAAGTGAGGCAAACCATATTTTAGGAAATTTACCATTTCATAAAATATTCTGTGTAAGTACCTATTAATTTTTTCAACAAGGCAGCATCACCATCTTTTTTCTAATGTCTTTCACAGGTTAATTTCCTCCTTTTTTGACCTATAGTATTTACTTCAGCCACCTTCTGACATAACACTGAGCAGATTGATATGTGATCTCATCCCTATCTATCTGGTAGGTGACTTATTTGTCCAACCATCCAAATCATTACTACTTGTCAGATTTAATACTTGTGATTAGTTAGCAGATTCCACAAGGGGGAAGTTTGTGTCTGACTGGGGGCACTATTCCTTACACTGAAGGGATGGATCTACATTAGAGATTTTAGTTTGGAACAGGCATGCCCTTTGGATGCACTTAATCATGTTTTCACATGACAGGATGGCCCCGTCCTGTGCAACTAGATTCCATTGAAATTAAACCAATCCAGAAGGTGTTCTCTGTGAACATAGCAAACATGCTTCAGCTGGTGTTGCCACCTCAGCCAAGAAAACAGTATTTTATATTTTTTTTTAGCTATGCAACTATATTTGTATATTTAAAGTAAATTTTTGCTGGAAGATGCTAAGTTACCACATTATACAAGAAAGAAAGAAAGATACAACAGAGCTGCAGTAGGAAAAATCATTATTTTTCTTCAGGAAGTGTGAAAAACTTCCTGTGGAATGAGGATTTTATAACAGTGTGACATCCTATGAGAAATCAACTGCAATTATGATGCAACATCCGGTTCTTCTGAAGAGATACATCCCAAAACAAAAGCTAGCAAGAATCAAAAGGCAGACAAAATAGCAATGAAAAAGAATGAGGAGACATGGACTAGTTCCTGAATTCTACTTTTTTTTTTTTTTTTTTTTTAATAGCACATAGTCAAAGCTTAGCACGAGAAATGTCTAAGACTATACATAATTTCTCTCTTTTTAAATCATTTTAAAGCTTTATAATGCATGTTACAGGTACCTATTTATCATTACTAAGTGTCTCTGATGTACTATCATGAGAAGCCAAAAAGCAATCTCTGACTGTGTGGTTAAACCAGAAGCACTTAGGCAAGCCATGTAAGCAATGGTGGTTTAATATTTAAGGAAATGGTGATGTGTAGTGATTTTGTCTGAGAAATAAGCTGCAACAATGGAAAGCCCTTTTATGCTGGAATTTCATGTTACTTCAACAACCACTGGGTCACTGTCTTTAGTGAAGACAGCAACTTGCTACCGTGCATAACAAGAGTGAGTGAAATCCCAGTAACTAGATAGGGAAAGGATGTTTCTATATACCTCCAAAGAATGTATTTGCCATGAAAAGTCACAACTCATGCCTTCAATGCATGTAGGTATAGGAATCCCATTATATTCAGCATTTCATATCAGTATTAAAAGACTATTGCTATTATAGCATGTGAAGTAGGGAGCAAGTACCTCTATCTCGTTTTAAGCAACACCAGAGAAGAAAACCTCTGTCAGGCGTTCATGTAGCCTCAAATGTAGGCACTCAAGGCTGAGATTCTAGCTTCTACTCCAATTTTCTTTGCACTTATGCACAGAATCTCATGCAATCTGAGTCAAGTTATGCCTGTCTGCATTCTGATTTGGCAGATTCCGAAGTAAAGGACATTAACTTTTACTGTAAGATCCTACTGAGGACACTATTTGTAGGTCCAGCAGAGTGAGGTATCTGCTTGCCAAAGACCTAAGCATAACTTTATGTTGTGGTCCCTCTTCACAAAAATGGGACTAATCAGACTCTGCATGCCTCAGAGAGGATTTGAGAGCTTTAACAACATACCCAGTCAGTCTACGAAGTATTTAGGTATTACAATGACAGAAGTCATAAAGTATACTTCAGGAAGCTAAATGCTAAGCATATACAAACATTTAATTTAGCCAAGGTTTAATATTTTTAAGACAGCTTGGGGAAGAAACAGCAAACACATTTGGACTTTGGAGGAAAACGCAGTACAAGATTTATATTGCTTATGTGTTACTTCTGATGTAAAATCTAACAGAATCGGATTAAGCACTATCACTTGCTGTTTAATCTTGGTTTTACAAGGTGTTGGTTGCTTGACCTGATTTTAAAGGATTTAAAATGCAAACCTCTTATCCTTAATAGTGATTCTAAACTTCATAGCTTTGAAGAAGGGAGAGGAAATAAGATCTACTGCACAGCCATTGAGATTAGCAGTCTCAGTGAGCATTCATTCCTGTCATGTACAGAAATACTTATATGGCTGCACACTGGGAAACATTACATGCTATTTATACAATTGAAAACTGAGAATTGAACAGGTAATTAAGAACTTAAACTGTCCTGCTTGGAATTACAGGTGTACAACAATAACAGACAAATCTCAAGGTTCGGGTTAGATAACTGTGGAAGAATAAAATAAAATACGTAGCCCAATATTTTCTGAAATGCTGGTTGAAATTACTGTGGGCAAACAACAACCCTGTCTTGGCAGGAATCTTAATTTTTACATTATACTCCTACTCAGGGCTTGGCTGAAAGCAGCTATTTAGGACTTCTGTTCTTAAAAATAGGGGTTAACTGGTACTCAAAGGTGGGGGGAATTGTTTGCATTAGAAAAAGAAAGACATGATGACTAGTGCTTCTTCCAAGAGTCCTGTTTATTTACCAAAAGTGCAGGAGATTTGAAAGCACCAAAGCCAGGAAATAATTTTCCTTACAGAGCTAGGTTTTTATCCAGGCACCTGAAGACCTCTTTCTTTTTTTCTGGTTGGTTGGTTAGGATTGATTTTTTTTTTTCTTACGGTGTTAAACATGCCTCTTTGCAGCTCTTAGTATGGCTTTCCTGAGTGAGTCCATTTTAAAATAGGTCATTTTTCCAAGTTAATACGACAGTCCTGTATGGATTTTCCAATCCCTCTGAAAAGCACCATGTTGTGAGTAGCTCATGCTTGGTATAAAATGGGCATTCCTATTTGCATTTCGAAGTTTGAAGTGGTAACTAATCCCAGTCACATTCCCTGTTATGTGCAAGTCCAACACTAACTCTTAGCTCTTAACTATGCAGAATATTTGTCCTCTGTTCTGATTTAGGAGTATAAATACTGGATAGGGTCCTGTCCCAGGTTTTCAGCAATAAATTCTTATCATGTCATTGTGAATTTGAAAGAAACCATTAAGTTTTAAGAGGTAAGATAGGGAGTGTAACTGCAGACTGAAGGATCCCTTGAACAGGGCTATTATCAATCCTTAGCAAGAATGCTTGCATTGCTTCCAGTGAAGGATCAAATTAGTCTCAGAAAAGTGCTTCTCTGGACTTGGTGGCTAGAAATTGATGTAAAGAAACAAAATCCAGGCTAGCAGCAGCAAAGAACAGTGTGTCCTCTCCCTGGAAGGGGTGATGGTGGCAGAAGGCAGCAGGAGCTGGCTTCTCATGCAAATATTACCTGGGAAAACTACCCCTTTCCCTTTTCAGTGTCTGAATTTGGCTGCTTGTTCAAGTTCTTCAGTTCCTAGACAGCAGCACCAAGGCTTCATGTGAAGGATAAGAAAAAGAAATGAGGGAGAAAGAGAGACAATGGGAGAGTAGACAAGAGAACTGGGAGATACACTGTGTAGGAAAAGAGGCTGACAAAAAGCAAGAATTACAGTAATTTTAAAACCTAGAAATAAAGGCCAGCAAAATATCAAAAATATTTCTTTTAAAATATGCATTAATGCCCTGACTGCCATGGAACACTTTGGGGCTGTCTCACTCCCTTCACATGAACAGGAAATGGCCTGGATGAAGTAGCTTTGCTGGTACATTTCACCTGCAATGGCTAATCTTCTTCCTGCCTGCTGTAGAGAGGATGCACAGCCACTCCTCGCTTGCTTGAGCTGGGTTCTGCTATTCTCCCCTGCAGGAGAGAAAATCCTTGAGGGAACCCATCATTTGCTTTCAGCAATCGTCAAGCAGCAAAATTTGCTCATTGCCCATTTGAAGTCGCTTAACACTTCACTGAGAACTGAACTTTCTGCCAGGCTGAAAAGTGATGCAGCATTCACTAAACATTTAATCACCGCCTTTTTGAAACAAGATGATTGCTCTAAGGAGAGACAGAAGAGGGGAAAAAAGGCTTTTACTAGTGGTTAAGCCTGAGAAATGTTTGCTGTGCAGTGAGAGATCTTTTTGGGTTTTAAATGATTTTGTTTTAGTTACATAAAATTTCTTCACTTTTTTAAATGTAGTAGCCCTATCTACAGTGCGGTACAGGAAGAGGTAACAATTTGGCACATGCTTTTAAATTGAGACTAGGGAAAACTTACATTCTCCAGTAAGGGAAAAAAGGGGTTGCTGGTCAGTTGGATATTGCCTCTTTATTTCTGCACCATACCCTGTGAGCAATCTTCTGTACTTCACAAGATGTTATTTTACAAAGACACAATCCACATCCCTAAAAATAGAAATGTTTTGGAAAATGCCAACAAAAACATGAGTTTGAGAGCTTGTTTTTTTTGAGTTGGCAAGATATCCATAACACTTGTATTAAACATTGTAATATATGACAAAAAGAAAGGATGATCCTAAAACTTCACAGAAAACAAAATGCTATTCACTGCAAATTTCACCTGTATTAAAATATCTTCCTCCCAGTTCCTGAAAACTCACAGGCAAGAAAGCCTCTGAACTTCTGCTTTTGTCAAAGTTCTGAAACTGGAGGCCCACTGTTTTAACAGCTAATTTCTGTGTCTTTTATGGAAACACATTTTTCAAAATGTCTTTGTTTTTTTTCTAATTTCATTTTTTGTAATTTAATTTTTGAGCTTGTTCAGCAGTCAACAAAATATAATTTGCATCATGCCTCTTCCCTCAAATTTCTGAATGCTAACCTTTTCCTTTAGAAAAATCGATTTATATGCAAATTATCACATATCTTTCTATAGTCCTAAATATTTTACCATGCAAATCTTTTCAGCACAGATCTTTAGAGTACCTGAGACCACTCACCATGCATTGTTTTTGATAATTTCAGTTTTCCTCCTTTCACCAACTGCAAGACTTCCTGAATGAGGGAAACCGGTAATGTTACCAAGGCAAAAAAAAAAGAAACAAAAAAACCAAAAAACCTCAACATTTTTTCTTTAATGTAAACATTTCTAAAATGCATGTAGATTAAGTAGTGAAATAGGCACTAAGGCCTGCTAGCTTTTGATACCAGAATCCTATGAATTAGGCAGCAAAAAAAGACCCCCAGTTGTACAACATGTCCCATATCAAATGTTGAATGACATAAAACTTGATAGGTTACCATCTAACCAAGTTACCCTGAAATGAGCTCCTGTAGCAGTGAAGAGAAATTCTCTCTTCTTTTACTACGAAGAAAAGTGTTGATTTCTTAGATTGCAACTGTTCACACTGGTTTTTAAGCATGTGAAAACTCACAGGGATAGAAATCTGAGTTGTGGTAAATCACTAAAAGTCCACCTCAAGATAAAAATGAAAGGCTAGAATGATATTTTTTTCTTGAAAATATAACCTGCAATGAGTACAATGTTTACAAAAATACAAAATAACAAAGTACATTACAAGAAATGTAATAATATAGATTTTCTTTAATTCTGCTACACTTCAAGTAGCTTTGACACTAATTTTCATTCCATGAGCTTTGTTATCTCATCTTCTGGAGAACTCTTAAAGCAAAAATGTGCTGCTACTATTGCTCTGTTGTAGATGCAGTCACCCATTGACAATGACTTCTATCAGGAATAATTTCATTTTTACTATTTATCTGCCCTTATTTTAAGAATGCATGACTGTAGCAGAGCCACACAGTATCTCAGATTATCTACTCACTACTGTAATTCTGGACATGCATTACAGGTCACAGCTACCATGTTGTATGTAGCTCTAGCTACCCTGTCACACCTGCCGATCGTGTGGCTACATTAAAGCACCTCAAATGGGCAAGAAGGGCAACTGAATTAAGGTCCACATCTCTCCAGACTAAAATGGGACCATAGATACAACATTACATATAGACACAAATTTCTAGATACCTAAATGCAGACACCTATATCCTGAAATTGAAGACTCTCACAGGAACCTACTGAGACTGTCTCAAATTGCTCCAGCTTAGGGAAGGTTCTTTCTATCTTATGTAAAGACCATGCTACAGCTCAAGCAGCAGGTGATGATGAGAGGTATGATGTCAACCATCTCCTCAGAACCTGCATAATACAGAGCTGTGCCTACTCATACCAAAGTAGATACAGATCGGTTTTTCTGGGAGAGTCCTTCATCTACAAACATCTACAGCAAGAACACTGCTACGACAACTGTCACTGCAGAAGCCTTCAATATCATGAAAGGAAACAGAAATCACCATTGCATTTTGTGGGGAATCCCATCCTACAGGTTGCTTTAGGAATGCTCCATGAATAACCATTAGCTGCAACTTCTGGCAAGGAGTAACTATGTTTTGTGATTATGACTTTGTCTGTGCCATTCTGAGTGGTGTGGAAGTGCAAAAGTTTAAGATCAGAAGACAAGGTGCGTGCGACAGGAGCTCAGGTTCTCCAAGTACATCATAGGAAATTTATGTAAAACATCAGAATTGCAATTTTGCCTACACATGCTTAAATACTGTCCAAATACTACTTAGCTCTTTTATTGCATCTTGCTTTAAAAAGAAGCAGCTTGAAATAACAAAATCAAGACTTCACATCAAGCAGCTGTGACGATTCATATCTTTTATAAACAGGCATAAGATCATGGTCTAATAAACTTCCACCAGTGGGTTAGTGAAATTTTGGTTTGCTCTCCTTATGTTACATGACAATTTCAAAAAGGACTAGCCCAGATCAGTATTATGAAAGAGTTCAGAAGGTATAGCTGTTCTTCGTGAGTGTAATAATTTTTATCAAACTTATGGAGGTTTTTAAGCCTTTGAGAACCTCTTGACCTGTAGTACAGTCAGTGGAAATTTCAGTGCAGGGATTCAGTGCAATTTTGTATTTCAAAAGTCAACTGCCAAACTCCAGCATCTTCTGCTCTTTCTTGAAATGGCTTTAAGCGACAAATTTTATGTGCTCACCTGTATTCTTGAACCATCACTTTCAGCACAGGAGCTGAGAAAATTTTTAATGAAAAAATAAAATCTAGTAAATTTACATTTAGCAATATAATCTGTAGGATTTCTTTTCTCTATTAACAGGGCTTTCCAGATGCTTGCACTATCTCCAAAGACTAAAATGAATACTTTGGTTGACATGAAGTTTTCTATAACAGAAGAATCATCCTTATTATTTATGTCATCCTTGTTATTTACAAATCTGAAAGCACCTTTCAGTACTTCCTAACAATGTACCACAGCATGAAGCTGATTGCTGAATTGAAAATATTTTACCTGGACTTAGTCTAAATGGCTCAGAGGCATATCAGAGCCTGAGAAGATACATATTTCAGAAGTTAACCAGGATTAAAGCAATACAGTTTTTAAGTGCTAACCATGAACACCAAGAACAGGTAAGATTCCCTTTTGGGTAAGCTGTTTCACCAGATAACAGTTAATTGCTAGGTACAGACTGATTTCTAGCTGTGAGTCATATTGCAAGATGCAAATACTACATGGGTTTTAAGTCCCTGGTTTCTCAAATGTAAGAATAGTTTGCTACCTTGAACTGTTTTACTCATTTTTTGTGCTTTACAGTACATGTGACTATAATATATATACACATAGATGTAAAAAGTAACATATTTACAGCTTTATGCCTATGTAACTCTTCAGAGAGGTATGGAAAAGAACTAGCTAAGCTTAAGTTCAATATTGACACAAAGCCAGGTGAGTATCAACTGGACAAAAATTGATCTGGAAATTTAACCACAGTTAACAGCAAACGTAATGAAGGATCAAAGCTCTGTAAAAGTCTTCCATCAGAACTGGGAGTGGTAAAGGGAAGGGGACATCCTGCTAGGAGCTGCTGTAATTGCTCTTTGCTAGGGGCTGGAGATGTGTTTCAGGTCTCAGGCCTGATCCTATTGCTCATCTTAGGATGTGGTCATGAGAAAACAAGATGAATTCTTTCAGAGAATAGAATGGAATGGAAGAAGAGAGGAGAAGAAAGGAGAGGAGACGAAAGGAGGAGCGAATTAAACTATTACAATTTGAAGGGACCTACAATGATCATCTAGTCCAACTGCAATGTTTGTATTTTTCATATTTTTTGTATTTTCCATTTTAATTAAGTGGAAAATTTTACTCCCACAGTGGAAAATATTGTGAGGTATCAACCAAACTTGAAATTCATTTGCTATCAACATCAGTGTAGGCTCAGGCTGACTAAAGAAATAAAGCAACACTAAAATAATTTCCATCACGGTCTAGTGCTGTCTTCTGGAGAAAAGAAGTGCTTTTTCTGTTTTTCCTTACTATGGCATTACTCTCATACTCATTCCTCACTAACTGAATTTGAATACCTAATAGAGCTACTATTCTTTTTAATTTAGGCATCTACAGCCTAATTTCCAAAGAAAATAACACTGGCTTGTCTTTAGCTCAATATTTTTACTTTGCATCTGATATGTGATAGTTAACCCATGGCAGCAACCTACCTTTTGGAAGCAAAGTCCTAAGTTATATTTACAGTCTCTCCTAGAAAGACTCTGATTACCAGACTAGCCATAAATGTCCTCTCCCACCAAATCAGAGAATACATGGATGAAAAATGTCCTGTAAGTCTCACTATTTTTTTCAGAACAGGAAAGTGCTTTCTCATTATGATAAGGCAGTCAATACTCAATCTTAGTTTTATTTTTCTATTCTCTCACCTTCCTCAGAAATTCCTGCAGTCTAGTTTCCTACAAGGAAAAGTGAAGACTGAAAAAGACTGAAAACATGTCAAAACTTGCATCTTAAATCAGTGATGCAAAAAAGCCAGCTGTTTTCCCAGAAGTTAAACAGATACAGGAAAAGAGCTGGATCTGAGCAGCAAGATTTAAATTGGTTATTTGAAGTATGAAGATCAAACACAAAGCTTCCCATCAGCTTTAATGGGATGAAATCCCTTTAAAACCACATTATTCACATTATTCCCTCCCTTCCTAAAAAACCACCACCCCTCAAACCCCCAAACTAACGCCAACACAAAAAGACTATTGCTATCTTGGAAGGAATGCAACTGCTTCTCTTGAAAAATTAAACATTCATATAAAATTTTGCTTTCTGCATTGGTATTCCTATTTTTTCTTTGTTTAAATCATCTCTACCTCCTGACCAAAAACTTTATGTACAGAACTCTTGTTTTTATCACAAATAGACTATGCAAGTATATTAGCTGGAAGAATACTGACTTTCAGTGAGAAGGCTACATTTCTAATTCCTTCCTCAATCATCACCCAGGGAATTTGAACCCAAAGGAATTTCTGATTTTCTGGACAATTTTGAATTTAATACTATATTTTCAACATCTTAGCTAAGAGGTCAAGCAGTAAAATTTCCCTGAAAATAATGTAATTTTGCAATATTTGAAGAGATGCTTTAACTGTCAAACTTTTCCTAAGTCAAAGGTCACCTCCAAAAGATGCCTCTTGAAAGGAGGTTCTGAAAGCTCCCTCTCAATTATTCCAAACTGAAATCTGAGAAGTGGAAAACAAAGGACTTTGTGGGTAGCCTCAATGCAAAAAATTTACTGTGTATGCAGGCCAGAAAATCAATGTAGCCCACAATTTACTGCTCTGAGCTTCTGCTCATTTAACTGAGCAGTTTTGTGTTGAGATTGGACATTCATTAGGGATGTTTCACGGCATATAAAGATTCCTGAAAACCAATGGAAAACAAACCTATTCTTTCAGAAACTTCTATTCTTACCAGTTGTTTATGTAGAAACATACTCATTTACAGGTGAAATATAATCAGATATTATCAGTGTTCTAATGACACATTTAATTTCTCCTTAGAAGTTTCAAATTAGCCTTAACTTGAAGGGCAGGGAAACATTTATTGCTTACAGTTTCAGGGCCAGACTTTAAATTTGGTCCGTATTCTGTACACCATAACAGTATCATAATCCAAAATCTGTGAACACTTGTTTCCCATTTGGATACTACAAAGCTTCCTACCATCACACCCACATACACAGTCTTAAAAAAAAAGAATCATTCAGATACTAAGATGATCGGATTTTGCTGTGAAAATCTCTGCTGGCCTCAGATTCCTAAGCAGGGTGAGAATGACTGAAATGCTTGCACTGACATACCACACCATGTCATGTGCAATAAAATATAGGTAAATATATGTAGTTGCTCTCCTTTTTCTCACCCCACTCTCAGGATTACCCAAGAAGTTTTTAATGCTATGTATTGCCCAGGAAAAAGCACTGTGGTTTTGACTCATTCAGCCCCAGCATTCTTACATGACTTTGCTAATACCTGCTGTATCTCCTCTGTTAGAAGTCTCTCTGCTAGCAGTACTCTTACACGTATCATCTCATCAGCCAGTATGCCAGTCTGGTTCTCTCATCAAGCCCAATGCTCTGCTATTACAACTTTTCTCTATTTAGTAAGTAAAGTCAACAAAACATAGACCTGTGAGTTTCTTGTATAGAATGACTTTTTTTTTTTTTTAATTTTATATTCAGTCACAGGTGCAAAACATGCAAGGATTTAAGTTCTTTCTGTTAATGTTTTTATTTTTCTGAGCTTGTGCTTCCATCAAAAATGCTGCAGATCAGGAAAGCTTCTGGTGTATTTAGCTGTGAAGGCAGTCAGTGCAGTTACTGCAGAGATCACAGCTCATTAAAACAAATAACAGTCTCAGATATATATTTTCTCCATTTAGTTCCATAATAATATAGGTAAGAACCAAGGAGAAACAACAACAACAAAAAACAAAACATGTTCTGTGAAGGTTATAATTTAGGTTAAAAACTTACTTCCATTTATAATGTGTGAAAGAGAAGGATTTTAATCCTCCTTTCCATGAAAATGAAACCTCAACTCCAGAATTATGGCCTAACTTCTATAATTCTTTGGTTTTATATACCTTTACTTTTCTAAAAAGTAATCATATTACCTTTCAGCAGAAAAAATTCCTAAAAAAGCACCATCCCTTAATATAAGAATATAAGAAAGCAAGGAACAGATAGAGTTGGCAGAAAATAATGAGTTATTGGAAAAAGACACAACCCCCACTTGTATGTTATCTTTTATTAACATTACACTAAAAAATGCTAAAGAAGAGACAAAGTGCAGTATATGTATAAAATGAAACTAGTCCTCAGTGTGTGAGTCTTCATTGTGACTAGCATCTGATAACGTTTCTGTGTTGCCTGAGCACCTCTGTTGCTACTGTTTAGAAAGCAATTAAGAATAAATTTACCTGATTATGTGCCTTGGCTGTCTATCTGGAACTCATTCACAATCTGCTGGTTAATATGCCAACTTGACATGGATGCTTCCCTGTTCTGTTACAGTCAAATACCACTTTCTTGATGAGAGATGCTTTCTGAAACCTTTCTTGATTATAGCTGGTGTGTGATATATTCCAGTCCCCTTCAGTGCAAAGGTGAATAGCTTATTTCAAATTGTTTTCAATTGAAATCTTCTAACTACTGGAAATGGTTAGGATCAGCTTCCTAAATCTTCGGTTATCGCACAAAATAACCAGTTTGACTTAGTACCAGATGAGATTGAAGCACTGGTAAATCACTGGCGAAGGGATTAATCTCATGCACCTGTAGTTCTCTGTACACACCTACAACAGATTTAGTTTTCCAGACGTTCTTTTTTCAGTTGTAGTGAGAAGTAGGGACTTTTAGAGAACAATTGAAGTAGTCTGTATCAGATCTCTACCTAAGAAATCAGGGAAACAGCACTCTAGATGTGACTATTCTTTTTTTATAAAGGAAGCTTGAATGACTACTTCAGATACTGCCAACACATTATAGATGCGTACACAGATCAGAGACCTCCTTCCATGGATTTTTGCTGAAAAAACAGAAGGCTTTTGAAACTTCATCCTACTCTTTCCCGAGTAAGTATTTACAATACTTTTCACAGCAGAGTCAAGCAGGTTAATTTGAACAACCAATTTCAGAATCTGCTTCCACTTCACTAGCAGTTCGCTACCAGCTCTCACTAGAGATTCCAAAGTTACTGAGTCTCTGGAATTGATTTCCCATTCACTACCTTTATTTTTATTTCCATGAAAATGTCTAGAACGAAATAACGCTGTTAGTATCTATTCTCCTGTATTACTACACTGTCTTTTATTACTAAAGCATCACTTCTACCAGTCACATTAGACCTGAATAAAGGGTCAACTTCACTGTATGATAAGTATTACATGCAGGAATTAACATACATTTTTTTTTTTTTCTTTTTTTTGGGTGGCGAGAGTAATTTCTGTTTAAATTTCCGGTCATGGCTCTGCATTAATGTCTAGACTTGCACTAAATATGCACAGACAGAATGCATTTCAAAATCACATGCAAGCAGCCAGTTCATTCCACCAATAAAACACTATATTGGCAACTTGGGAATCAAAGGGAGTCAAGGGTAATGATCACTTAGCAATGTTTTTCTTTTAGAAACACATTTCTTGATTCAACAGGGAAAACCAGACAAAATATGATGAATCTCTAGGTTTTTCTTTTCAGCCTTCAAGTTGATGTATAGCATTACATTAAAATAACTTGGTGGTGGCAAAACAAACGGATCAAATTAACCATCCTGTGTACTACAACTCTGGACAACAAAGTGCCAAACAGTACATGGGTGGGTTCAGCGCTTCTAAAATGCTCTGTATATACCTTAATGCTTACTTCAGCCATTGATTGATTAGACTACAGCTATCATGTAAAAGGATCAGCCCCATTACAAAGAAAAAGAAGGAAAAAAAACCCCAGTTATCAAGTACTTAGACCTCTATTAATATCACCTGAGAAACACTCAGTATAAATGAGAGCCTGAAATGCAGGCCAAAGGTGAACTTTTCCAATGCTAGTAATTAATTCTTGCTTTGCATAGGGTAATTGAGGGCAATCATAGAATATTGCATGTCATTTCATTACCAGGCCATAAGATGGACTTCTACTTGCATACCCTAGTAAATGTGTGAACACGGGAATACCTTGGCTGCTGAACCTATGCTGAAGATAAAAGCCTCCTTAGCCTTCCTGTCAGTCCCATCATCCTTTTAAATATAATTTCCCTTTCACTAACTGTGTTTTCTGCAGACTAAACAAACAAAGAAAGAAAATGCAGAACCTCATGTTTTTCTTTGCTTTAGGATGAAAAAGAGCAGGAATAACTAAAATAAAAACATTTTGGAACAGCACTAAATATGATCTAACATGATAATGAAATTCCCTGCCTGGGATTTTCATGCTATTATGGTCACTGCTCTCATAACCCTTAGCTTCCTTTCCTATGCCTGTGCAAATCCCTTACCCATCTGCCTAGCCCTCAGAAGCAGGTTGTGAAGAAAGCCAGATGCAGCTGCCAGCATATGAGATACTAGCTAGAAAAATAACAGGTCTGTGACAGAAATCAACAACCAGGTTCCTTGTTTCCTCATGAATTTCATGAACCCCCCTACAGTATAAAGTACAACTTCACTGAAAGTTTAATCCACTTACTCTGCAAAATCTGAAATACACTTTTTTCTGGACCTTTCTGATAGCAATTCACTCAGTAGTGATAGTTTCAAGACCACCATACCTTGTTTGACTGAGCACACAGGTAAATTATTAAGAGAGATTAATCTTCCTACTGCATGATAATTTGTGTTGCATAGAAATATGCTTGCTTCTTCAGAATTCTGACAAAAATCTAATGTCAGTGTGATTAAGAATTCCTTTGATTAATTCCTACAAATTATTTCAGGTATGACAAGTGATAAAAATACAAGTCTACAAAACAGATTAATGCTCAGTAGTACCAGATTCACATGCCTTCCTTTTAGGAGTTTAAATGAAGAACATAACTTCTGTAGACTTCTTGTACAATATGGAGTTTTCTGTGCTCTGCTGAAATTTAAGATCTGAATCTCTGGAAGTGCACCTCTTTCTCCTCCGTGTGGGATTCTACGGAAAATGTATTCTGACCTAGATATTTTTGTCAAATGTCTAAATTCCATGGGATAAACCTAGGCTTCAGTGCATCAATGAAGAAGATAAGGATTTCTATTAGTAAAGTCCTTCTAAAATAAATATGGCCTAAGTCCAGTGCTTTGACTGTTTCCATGCTGTTTGCCATATTTTGCAGTGCTGCTTTACTTTATCACCATGTCAGTGAGCAAAAAATGGTGGGATCAGAGCCTTAGGGTTGATATTGCATACCAAGCCACAAAATATGGATAAAGTATACCCTTACCACTATCACCCAGATATTTGTGTCGCAATGTTTTCAAATAAAATGAGTACTATTTCAGCACATGCTTGCTTTATGCTGTACAGGCACAGCCTTGATCACCTGAGATGTGCATGTTTGTCAAAGTAGTGGGCAAAATCTCACCAAGAATTAAAACTGCTGTACTCATGAGACAGCTGTAATCATAAAACTATATTGTAAACTGTATTACCACTTTCCTCCCACTAGCTCCTGACTGGGGTGCTTCACATTTCTGTAGCAATATCCAACAGTTTTTGGACTAGGCAGCAGTCCTTCTTACAAAGGCTGAGTGGCTGACACCTTCTGTTTGGTCAAGAGAGGGCAAAAGAAAACGTAATCAGAAATGCTGACAGGATACAGCCAACATGAGCTGGGTATTTTTTTGCATACATTGCAACTTTATAGCAACCTTTATCTATGTTGCTGAAAATATCAGCTCTACAGATCACATTAGAAGTCTCTCTGTTCTCAATGGGTTTGGATGGCTGTTTTGAATATTGCATTCTGATTTCATTTTGTATACACAGCTGCATATTTACCTGCTGTTTGTGTGATACTCTGTATTCTGCTATATGGAATAGAGCTAGTTGGAGATGAATTAGCAAAACAGCAGGATGCAGGTACTAATACATTCAGCTTGGTATCTAATGACAAAAAACCCAAACAAACAAACAATCAAACCACCTCCAAACTAGTTTATTCTATTAATGTTCCACAGGACAGTTTTCCAATCTACCCCCCCCCCCCCCAAAAAAAAAAGAAAAAAACACCAGAAAATGAGCTCTTTGGTTTTAGTATTATCAGCAGCACAGTTGTTGGATCTCTTGTTAAACTGGTGTCCATTGTCTTCATATAATGCTACAAGGGGTTTTGTTTCTGTTATGATTTAGCTTCATTTAAATAATTTAATTATTGAAATGAAAAAGAATAATTAGATAAATTTATTTTAGCAGATTTCCTAAGAAGGAATTCTTTTTGCAATATTATTTACATAGCTTACAGTTTGAGGATTCCACTAGTAAGAAAAGGAAGGGAATTATTTTCTTTTTCACCATGAATCTTTTATTTTTGTTTAGCAAATCTTCACAGTTTTGGGAATGTCAGGGAAGATTAACCCACTATTAAAACAGCCATTTATCACAATTAACAGAGAGGAACATTTTCTTGCTATAAATGACTCATTTTTTTCCATGAACTGAAGGCTGTTATCCTTAGGCCTCATTAAAAGTTCCAAAATGTTTGTCTGGTTTTTCCAAATAGAATGTATTATCCAAAATGATGTTTTGTTGGGCAAAAATCCTGGATTCTCCACTACAGTTTTTTATCATCCTTCATTCCTATCAGATGAACTTCTGTGTGCTCCAACCACACACTCTGACATAGTACTAATAAATCTTTTTTTCAGCCATAATAATCTTATTAATTTTAATGGAAACTGCACTTCTTAAATAAGAAAAAGGAATTTAATACCACATGTTTTTCCAGGAAAAGAAAAAAATCCTGTTTCTAAAACACAACCATAATGTGCATTTACTTTCTCAAACGTCATTATGTCCTTCCTTAGTTATGCTGACTGAGAAGGGCTTTTCTTGGAACAGGTAAGAAAGCAAAACATGTCTTGATTTCTCAGCCCCTGAGACTGCGAGGCCTTGTACAACCAGAATACATGCAGTAAGAAGGGACTAGCACATTATGTTGCTGGGACAGACTCTTGTTAATACACTGCTGAAAGATTTATTTGTTTATTTTTAAGCTGAATTTAAATCCATCATCAATGAAAGATGGAGCAAATAAAATAAGTGTTCCTGAGCAGGGTACTACTGCATTCAAGTGAACTTTATACCACAGGGCTTTTTCTGATAGGGAGGAGGATGTCTAGAAGAAGAATGAAAACAACTTGCAAAACATTGTCATATCTGGTATGCCCCTCTTTTGTAAATTACACAAGAAATCGATACTTAAAATATGGCTGTCAAAACTGCCTAGTACTAACATATGAGTGACTCTAAATTAATCACAGATTATCGATCATCCTATCACTAGAACAGCATTGGTGGGGAATAACCAACTAGTTTCATTTGTCATCAGTTCTGAGAAATGAAAAAATGCAAAACACACCTCCTGAATGGATCTTGAATACAAACCCATTTTGAGGACCTGCACATTATTCTCAGCCTGGCAAGCCCACCTTGTCTGAAGGATTTACATAGTGTGTTCTTGCAGTGGAGGCAATGGGCCATAATTACCTGGATTGAGTGTTACTCTGAAACAGGACAATGGGAGGAATAACATTTATGAATCACAATTAATATGAACCTTTCCACAGAGGTGGATCATGGAGTTGCTGTTCACTGGTGCCCCACAATAAAGTAACTAAATAATTCACAGAGCATTGCAGGTCTTTTCTCCAATCTGAGCCAAATAAGAATAAATTAATGCAATTTTAGTTGAAACCCATATCTAAGCTATGGCATTGACTGAATGGTGGCATTAATTGCATGGTACTGTTGATAGTTATTTTATAAATTGTTTAGGAGAAAAGAGACTGCCTACTACAAAACTTTTATTTATACACACAGTTATGTAGGTATAAGCATCATTTCATAATTCATAAATTGCAATTCAGTCATTATAAATGGAATTAAGAATCTCTCCAAGGGTCATCTTGTAGAGTTCTTTCGCATCATATGGGAGAAAATTACCAGGTATCTTTTTCTCATTTCCTTGCATAGGAGGCAGTGACAAAAATAGCCCAGAGGGAAATAAATGTGTCCCTCAGCAATGGCCACTGAATGACAGTACTGACAGCAACTCAATCCTTCATTTGCCAGAAGCATAGTCTTTCTCTCAGATAATAAATAATAGGTAATGATAGTATTGCAAAGACTGCATATACTTCTTCATCTGTGAGAGTCAAAAGAGCTAGCATCTATCTCTGACTCCACACAAATGATCTAAGCAAAAGCTTTATCTCCTCCTTCTGTGCAAATCATAATCTCATATGCAGAGGCAAGGGGTGCCACAGGAAACAGATGATTTTCAGGAAACTTCAGGAGAAAAAAAAGATGACCAGAAATTTAATGACAGGGCACAGCTGAACTTTAGAAAACAGAAGCACAAATGGTCTAATACACTGATTGCATAACATCTGTCAGTTACCTTATCCTAAAATATCAGGATTTGAAAATAAATGAATTTTTGCTCACAAGTCTCTGTGTTCACAATGCTCGGGATTATCAGAGTGAGCTAGTTAGAGATGTCCGAAACAAACCAAAAGACTGTCCTAAAAATAAATGGTAGAGATGATCAGGGACTGAATTTTCAGGCTGATTTCCCATGTCTCTTTTATCAACATCGATATATTTGATCATGACGGTATACCTAACAGCATTCATCAACAGCATGCCGTACTGTGGAAGAGAAATATTAAATGATATTTCCCATTTTTATAAAGTTGGATATAAATCCCAAACAAAAACTGTGTTTTAGTCCAAATTTAATTAGAAAATTAGCATTAGTCATGGACAAATAATATTTGAGATAAACTTAAATTATTTTCAAATGCATGCACTTCACTCATTCTTTTTATTAAACAGCATTGCTTTTCATTTGCATGGAGGAAAAAATAATCAATCCGATGTAGTATTAAGAAATTAAAATTCTACTTGAAAAACGTTTTCTTTCTCACTTGATTCTTTTGAAGTTAAGAGGAAGAGAGGACCCATTCTTATAAGAAAAAGAAGAATATGAAGCTATTTGAACCATTGTGGCACCTAACACTATTAACTGTACCTAAAGTCTTCATTGTGGCATTTTCATTGCCAAAACTCTAATAAATAAGAACTGTATCTGCCAAAACAACCTGTGATGCTGTAGGCCATCCTCCTGCCATCACCCTTCCATGCAATGTAGCTTACAGACCCATAAAGTACTCACTTTGAAGGTAGCAATAGCAGCTTTAGCCCTCATTATTAATAGTTGCTTCTCATCATCCCCATATTGAGCTGCACTAGAAAGTCACCTGAGTCATCTTTCACAGTGACTGAAATTAATTCAGCTGGTATGCGTTGAAACAGTTAGAGGACTCCCAAAAGCTGTTATTGGGCATCCTCTGTGGGGGCTGTAAGGCTTACCTTGAAAAGCAGCAATAAACAGCTGTGAAAAGTAAATTCAAACTGTTCTAGCTGATCTTGTTTGTCTATGCACTAACTTAATCAGCATCATCCTAAGCACAGCTGAGTTCTTCGGATTTCATTCATCCAGTGACTGAGAAGGCTGGCCTGACCTTTCTTAGCTTACAAAGCACAATGAGATCACACCCTGTTGCTTCAGGGGGTAAAAAATAGCAAAAGATTAGTTTGTATGATGGACTTGTAACAATTTTGACATGGCCACAGGGCATATCTCATTCCCAGATTTCACCTTCCAGCACATTCTTTTATTTACCTTAGTAGTCTGCAGCTATAAAACTCAAATTTCTGCTTTTTAATGTAAAGGAAGATGTGAAGCTCCAATGGCAACAAGTTGCTGGAAGCCCATGGAGAAGATTTTGGAAAGAAATGTGAATTCTTTAATTCATACCCTAGAGAAATCTCAAACCCCAAGGTTTCAAAACCATATTGCTTAATGAACAGAGAAATAATAAACCTTAGCAGGGATTAAAGGAGCAAGTTTTGAAACTTTAACAAGATGTCTACGGAAGTTTAGACAAAAAGCTAAAGAAATGATGTTGCTAAAACTTAAAAAAAAAATAATAGCTGAGGTAAAGTTTCAATGTCATGAGCTTTATCTGAACCCTGGATAACCTGGCCAAACTGAATACTCAACAAAACATCTTTTCTTAGTTGAAGGACAGTCTTAAAATGTCTAACATTTTCTAGAAGCTCTATTAATCAGAACTTAGAAAATTTGAACAAAAGCAGATGCTGTAAATTGAAATAGCCAAATTCTGTATACCAATGTATTTTTTTTCTTTAGTCATTATCACGTTAATGGATTTTTTTAATTATCTGTTGTTATCTGCTATCTTGTGATTATTTATTACTTTATGAAGACTAAGGCTTTCACCTAAAAAAATATATGAATATAGATACCCATGTGTATGATCCATACTTAACCTAATTGAAGAATTTAATCCAGCAGGTTTAACCAGTTGGTCTTTCCACTAAAAATAATTTTTAAATTGTTAAAATTTATTTCATTTAATTAAATTTAAGTATTTTTTTTTTATTTTATTTTATTTTGTTACTGTGCTTGTGCTGAAACTGGGTATGGAAAATTCTATGTACTCAGACAGGAAGGTTGGTTTAGGGTTGAAAATGAAAACATTTGGCTAAATCTTGGCCAAAATCCTATAGGCACAAGGAAATCTTCTAGATGTATTCAAATTCTAGAAGAGAAGAAGATAGGTAACTCTTTCCTGACTCAGCCTTCTCCATTCTTCCTCTTGTATTTAAATCTGTATTGAAGTCCAGCTGGCTTATAAAGAATTAAACAGAATTTTAACATAAGATGGTCAGTATAGCGTGTCATGATCTATTCAGGATAAAGGAGAGGAGTACTGATTTCCAAAATCCCCCTAAGACTTTCAGGCAGTGCAAAAGACCTCTTGCTCACTATAAGCAGACTTGGAAGTGTGGGTAGCCTTATGCTTGGAATACAGCAAAAGGTAAAGGTGAAAACCACATTTTTTCCGTTTCTTAGACACCTTTGGCTGCTTACATCATTTGAGGAGTTGTAACACGAACCCAACAGTAATTGCCACACCCACAAATGGCTTTCCCCATGTAAGACTGAAACATGGGGAGCACAAGTAGCAACACAGACTTTTCCTCCTGCACTTGTTTTCTTTTGTGAAGAATTGGCTGAATCAGTATTACTTTCTGCACTGTCAAAGTGTGTATCCTCATGCACATCAGGCATTCTCAGAATCCTGGATTTCTTGATTTATATACCATTTAAGAGACTTGAAATGATGGAATTTAAATGCAGAAAGAAGCAACAGCAAGGAAATACATTACTGGAACTATATCAGGGTTTGCACATTTTTCATCTTACATGGAACCAATTTTTAGGTAACTATCTTATCATTTTTAAGGCAAGAAAATAATGTTTTACCTTTCACTGTTAGATATCTGCCTTCTAAACAGAGCAAGTAATACTTTCTTCATATAGTAGATCTTAATCAACCCAATATTTTACACTGTTACTTAGAAAACACTTTCTTCGGCTGCTCTGTAAGGAAAGCAAAAGAAGAAAGTGTTTTCTTTCCCTGCATGGTCTTGCATTCCTGACTGTAGAAAACCATTATCCTTTTTTATCCTGCTTTTCCCTATGCCAATTTTTTGGTCACTCAGGGCAATTCTAGCTGATCTATCTTAGCTCCAACTACACAGTCAATATCCTGAGTGGGTGAAAGATTAATTATTCCCACTGAGATGTCGGACAGCAGAGGCCAATTACAGACAAAAGCTGTAACAGAGTCGTCACTTCCAACGTCGTGTCAACACCAATCCCAAATGCAAAGGAAAAGAGTTTCATTCTAAACTGAGAAAGCACTAGTACATCTTATGTAGCCAGCATGCTGGTGTCACTATTATTCATTTTCCACAGCTGAAGAATATGCTTTGCTGAGCTGTGTGACTCATTTTGCAAGCAGCAGTAAGCATGTATGGCCGAGAGCAGTGGGAATGCTAGATAGGAGGTAACAGACAGCACATCAAACATGCTTCTGGTACCCAAGGGGAACAGAGGCTGACGAATAATTGTGACTTTAAAAAACTCTTCTGCACGCTGCTCATTGACAGCTGTTATTATGACATCTAATCTGTAGTCATTATTTGGGGAAGCAGCTCAGCCAGGATCCTGCAGCCATTCTGCTAAACCCACTTAGTGGATTTCCTCCTGCTGTAGTTCCTTTCAAGTTCTCTTCTATCTGGTTGCATGAGAACAGAGTAGAAACCTTGATCAGTGAGTGGCAGCAAAACCACTCCAAAATGTTGAGAAAGAAAGGAGAAGAAATAAGTCTGGATGCATAATATGTGCCAGGAATCCTCAGTTGAGGAGTGACTGCCGAAGGCCAGTAGTGCCTAGGGATCCTTACCAAATGGACTAATTTCGAAAAGCATCGAATTTAATTCTTTGCTGTCTCAGATATCATACAGCATTATCTCCACACAAGTTAACGCTTCTGCTTCAGTCCTACTCCTGTCACTGCTTTGATGGCTGGAGGATAAGTGATGTCCAGCCTTCAACATGCTCTGAATTATACCAACGTTTCCTGTTGGCTCTGGTTGACGTATGTACATTTTTGCTTCCTTGTTCACAGATGCTCTTTTTGATGAAGTTACCAGATTTCAACCTTGCTTATTATGACTGTCCAGTTTTGAAGAACTTCTACTCTGGATAAAATTATTAAGGATAAATTCAGTAGCCAGGGAAGTTACTTTGGACATTGCTGATACTAATTCATCAATTCATACACAATTAGTCACATGAAGTGGAACAGCTCCAGCAGGAAAACCTGAAAAAGCCTAATCCAGAATAACTGTCTTCTCATGCTGGAGACCACAAGCCTACACATTAAATCCAGTTTCTGTCACTATTGGTTTTGACCAAAAGCTCCATTAAGGAGCTGAGAAGGCTTTGGCAGCAAAAGCCAGTCCTATACTGGTACAAACCAATAAAGAGCTTCTGTTTCAATTAATTAGATTTTCTAGCTAAAACAAAACAAAACATTGTCATGAAGTTCTTGGCCACTTCTAATTTGCACAAAACAATTCCTGGACTGATTCCATCCAACATTAAGACCAGTTACAAGTGAATGTGTTACAGTTTACTGAATTATTTGAGCGTTAATTATAAAACTTCAGTAGCAGGTTTGACAGGTGCATTGTTCAGTCATGCTGTAACATTACCACAATAACTGTGTCACTCCACCATGTATCTATCCAGTAATCATCACGGTCCTTGATGGGACTGGCAATAACGTTATCTTTCTACTCTGGGTCCTGAGAAGAGAGAAAATCATCTAAAATTCCTTTTAAAAACTGATGGCTTTTTTTCTCTTTTTCCACAATATCAAGACTTGGAATGAAAAAAAAAAAAAAGAATTGATTAAGGATTCCTCATTGGTATGAGTCAGGCCGCTCAATGAATATCAATTAGCTGAAGAAAACTCAGTTTCAGTACAGATTATCCTTAAGATACCACCGCTAGAATGAAGTTTCAAGATGCAAATACTGTATGTTAGTGGTTGGTCTCCTCAAACATCCACCTCCACCCACTCCCCAAGATCTTGCACAGCTATAGGATGGTCTCTTTTGTCACTAATGTGGGGTTTGATTAACATGAATTCTGTGACCTTACAACCTTAACTTTCCCAAAGAGTGCCCAAGTGAGATTTTTAATATATGTCTAATAGAATGTAAGAAAGATGACTACAGTATAAAGGAACATTAGTCAATTCTTTACGCTTATGATAATGTATGATAATTTACAGAAGATCTGAACCACAGAAGAAGATTTACACTCAAGCTCTGTAGAAGAGCCTGTAAACAATGGATCCATTAATTCACAAATATTTACAAAAATCAGGATGATGATACCAGGTAAACAAGTAAAAGGCAAACAGAATTCTGTCTTTCAGCAACCAGAACGCTATATTGTAAGAAGCGGGTATATGTGATTTAGGGAACAAACATCTGATTAGAGCTAATTACTAGAAACAGCGCCTCTATTTTACAACGTTAGCATGGTGTATTTCTATCAGCTGTATAATGGAAACCAAGGACTCATGTCAATTCAGAGAATAATTAGACAAGCTCCCTGTTGATAGGCACAGCAGTGACTCAAACACAAGTTAGGAAACAGAATTACTATTATTCCTCTGCAAAAACAAACACCAAGCCTGATGCTATGAGTACCCTTACGTATGACATCTTAACTTTGAGCATTATTTGATTCACTGCATGTGGTGCTAAAAAGTCACATCATACAGTATAATTCAATTTCAAGTTTACTTTAAACTTATGTAAATAACACTTTATATGAAATAGACAAAATGGCAAAAGGCCTGTAAATAAAGTCAGCATATCAGGGGTATATCTTGGTAGGAACTGGGGAAAACAAACTGGCAGCAAAATTACAAATATTTGGATACATAATTCAATCCAAACAATGGTTTGCTCCAGCAAGCAATTCAGCCAATACAGAATTTGTATATGTGGGTAGCTGAGCTAAGTTAAATGGTTTGGGGCATTAGAGATGACACACATTAAAGGAAGTCTAAAGTACAGATGTCACCATTTGCAACATGATACCTCTATTTTAATGTAGCTGTTAAAATCCATCATACTTTGTAATGCTTAATACATTATTCAATTAATGAAACAACATGGATTGATTCTATTGGGAGTCATTTTCTACTAATACACATTTATTCGCCTTGGTTTACCTCAGTGACAAAATGTGTGCAATTTTTAATATCCCCAAATATTTAATTGAATTTTAAAGAAGGTAATACTGGTCTAGGTGCTAAAATAAAGCAGAATAACACAATTCTGGTGCTTTAAAGTCCCAGTTGAGAATCATAGAATCACAAAATAGTTAGGGCTGGAAAGGACCTTAAGATCATCTAGTTCCAACCCCCCTGCCGTGGGCAGGGACACCTCACACTAAACCATCTCACCCAAGGCTCGGTCCAACCTGGCCTTGAACACTGCCAGGGATGGAGCATTCACAGCTTCCTTGGGCAACCCATTCCAGTGCCTCACCACCCTTACAGTAAAGAACTTCCTCCTTATAGCCAATCTAAACTTCCCCTGTTTAAGTTTTAACCTGTTACCTCTTCTCCTATCACTACAGTCCCTAATGAAGAGTCCCTCCCCAGCATCTCTATAGGCCCCCTGCAGATACTGGAAGGCTGCTATGAGGTCTCCATGCAGCCTTATTCACAAATACACAAGTGTTCATAAATTACTTACACATAATACATGAACTATATAATGACACTAAATATATATAATTTGAAAGATTAAAAAAAAAAAAAAAGTGATTATACAGAGAAAATATTCCTGTATGGACTTTTAACACCTCCTCCCTCAGGAATCATGTTGTGGCATTCATGATATGATGTCAACACCAAGACTGTTGCCCAAAGAAGTTTTGGGTACTCCATCACTGGCAGTGTGTAAGGCCAGATTGGACAGGGTTCTGAGCATCCTGGCCTAGTGGAAGGTGTCCCTGCCCATGGCAGGCAGGGGTTGAAACTAGATGATCTTTACTGCTCTCTCCAACTCAAACCATTCAATGGTTCCATGATCTTATGATACTATCCTAAAAAAAAAATAGCAAAAATCAGAGCCATAGCTATGCATTTAAGCATCTATGCAGCTAAATGTGCATTTATATTGGAATGTGTGAAAAGACACTGTTTTACACCAATCATGAACAATACAGTTGTTTCAAAGAAATAGCAAATATTTGAAATGTTGAAGTTAATTTTCCATATATTTATAACACTGAATGAGCATCCAGCATAAGCCTCTGACCCCTTTGTAAGGTGTTTAAAATCGACAATGAAAAGTAAATTATGCATTATATTTGTTGCGGTTCTGTCAAAATTGTGGGACACTTCTAAGTGTAAAATATAGCCCTTAATATGACAGAAGTCATAAGCTGATGCTAGTATGCTAAGCTAAAGCTATGAGAAACATATGCTGGGTAATACTTTTTTTCCTTTATTATAATTCTGAGTGTTAATCATTCACAGCAGGAAGTGGTTTCGAGGTCTGATGATTTGTTCTAACCAAAACTGTCACAGAAAGGGATGACACCTTCCAAGCAAAAAGAACAAGTTAATTATACATTCCATTCACTAGTGGACATGGAATTGACAGCTTTTCCAGTGGCTCTGTTACTGATTTTTACTTTTTTCCCCCAAAACTGCTTCTGTCTATTTATTGGGGTAATAAAACTTGTAGTGAGCCAGTGAGTCAATTATTTCACTCATTTCTCAGAAACCAGAAAAATTGGAATCACTATTTACTTTACTGCTGAACCTTTTTCTATATGACCTGGTTTCTGTCCTCTTTTAATTTTCATTCTGGGTTGTTCTCAAAGTCTGTTTTTTTTTTTATGGAGATAATTTTCTCTCTCAAAACACCAACAATTTATTTAAAAAAAAAAACAAGAACAAAGCAAACCAGGTATCAATCCTTATTTGTCATTGTTAGCAGAAAGATTTCTTGTACTTTGCCATGAAGAAATCTCTGCTTTTAGATCTTGCCTCCTTGCTCACAAATCTCATTATGTCTTTAGAAAACAGAAGGAGTCAAATGCCTTAATGACAAGGCACTTGAAGTTCTTGAGATTTAAGGCAGTGTTGCACATAAAATAGAAGGACACTTGGATTATACAGCTTTGCATGCTTTCTTTATCATTATTGATTTTGCAAAGGGAATTTAATGCGTCTTGCAGCTGGAAACGTAATATCAAGGAGACCAGAAAGATAAAGTATATTACTAAGCAAGTCTCACGCTTGCCTAGAGAGGAATTTGATCAGCTGGGGTTTGAAAGAGAACAGGCCTAGGGTCTGGGGAAGAGGTAGAAGCCACATTGAATTACAGCAGATTTTTGTTGTAAGAGGTTCTTAAACAGGTCATGAAACATCCTGTCTGGAAATAATTGATTTCTTTTTTCTTTTCATTTTTTAATACTAAATGTACTAACACAATGAGTAGCAGCATAATATGTATCCAAGACCCACTTCATAAAACATTTACAAGTAATAGGAACAAGAATTCAAAATGCCATAATTAAAAAGAAAAAAAAAATTAAGCATGTTGATGCTCTGTTTCAGTCTCTCTATTACTTGGAGGGGATAACCTGCTTCTTCTACACTACAATTACAGTTCTCCATCTGACAGTTTCTTTATAACTCTTCCAGGTTTCCATTAGCTTTGCTCTTCTCTGGAAATAGTACTCTATTTCTTCTCTACATTTTAGCAAGTACTCTGTTTGGACTTGGTTGCAAATAACCACTCCAGGGTCCAGTGAGGTATATCATATAAAGTAACTAAAGAATTTCATCAGTCCACCTCTGTCTCCAGCTGACATTGGGTTTTCCCTCACCTTCTTTGAGGAGAATTCCCTGCTATTTTCAGCAGGAGAATTATAATGGCAACAATTTTTCCAGGACTTCTGTCAAGGCAACAAGACCTCCTGCAGGACTTGATAGCTGATTGCCTTGGAGTACAATCAGGATGCTTTTCCAGGTGTCCTCTCCCTTTTCTCTGAGCTTTACCAAACATTCTTGTGTTGTTGTACTTCTCCATCTTGAATTCAATACTTTGGGGGTGCCAGTATGCTGAGTTTGTGTCAATTTTACTGTAAGCTAATTAATGCTAAACTTGAGCTTATTTTTTGTTCAGTATTTATATCTTGGATTTGGTTGGATTCTTTCCCAGCCTTTCAGAGAGACTACAGAGGAAATTGTGTCTAACATTATTCTAATGAAATTGTACAAAAATTCACAGTGAAGAATGGAGAAGACATTTTTATAAAGTTATTATTTTAATTGTCCAAGGTAACAAAAAATCTGACTCATCTTCTTGCATAAAGTGATTTATAAAGTCAGTCAGCAATTACGATATTTTTGTGGTTTTAGCCCAGATGGTAACTCAGAACCACGAAGCCGCTCACTCACTCCCCACTGCTTCTTCCCCCTGGCTCCTGGAGGGATGGCGAGGAGAATTGGAAGTCGGTAAATCCCATGGGTTGAGATAAAAACAGCCCATTAACTAAGGTATAATACAAAACTACTGCTGCTACCACCAATAACAATAATGATAAGGGAAATAACAAGGGGAGAGAACATAAAACTAAAAGGGGAAAAGGAAAAGACAACAATAAACCCAAGTGATGCACAATACAATTGCTTACCACCTGCTGATCGATACCCAGCCTGACCCAAGCAGCAATCTGGGCCTTCCGGGCACCTCCCCTCAAGTTTATATACTGGGCGTGACGTGCTGTAGTATAGAATACCCCTTTGGCTAGTTCGGGTCAGGTGTCTCTGTCTCTGCTTCCTCCCGGCTTCTTGTGCCCCTCCTCACTGGCAGAGCATGAGACTAGAAGTCATTGATTGGACTAAGCACTACTTAGCAACAACTAAAAACATCAGTGTGTTATCAGCGTTGTTCTCAGACTAAAGTCAAAAACACATCACTGTGACAGCTACTAGGAAGGAGAAAAGTAACTGCTACAGCTGAACCCAGGACTGATATAAAACCAGAACATTTCAAAGTTAAATTCTCTACATCTATCACCTAAAAACTATGGAACATATGGGTAGATCGTAAGTTATTTACTTTAAATCGCTATAAAACATGGGACCTAACTAGGAAGCAAAATAAAGAAGGAGTGTAGCAGTTATCAGGACCCATAGTCTGGCAATAATAGAATGAGAATTACCCACAGACTCTACCACCTCCTGGAGTTTCTTCTCCTTCCCCCTTCCCTCACCCCCCAAACCTAACACTGCTCTTCCTCATCTTGATCCTTAGAATCCTGATCAGACCAAAAGACCCGAAAAGGCATACAGAGGATATCATTGCTTTCCCTGGGCTAAGGCAGATCTCCAGTTTTATGCGACACTTATGTTCCTAACATCACTTGCTTTCCTGTATCTATTTTGTGTTGACATCATACTTCTCTTCAAACATTTCCAGTTGCAGAGCCACAGCAGCAACCCTGAACATATTTTCTATCAACATGAAAAACACTGCAGTAGAAAAAAGACCTAAAATTAAGTGCAAGTAAAAGAAGAAGGCAGAGAGAGATGACCACAGCTGTATTTGTACAGGTGCATCCACCAACTCAGTGATTTATGGATGTGATGAACTCTACCCCAGTGTAAGGATCTGTTTCATAGACCTGGGGACTAGAAACATTCAGCGTGTTAGGGCTGGTTCTTGCTAATGGTTGAAATACCTTTTTCAGCTATATGATGAGAGGTCACACTTTTTTAACAGGGAATATCAAAACAGATGTGTTTAGCAGATTATGCCTTCTAATCCATTTCATTGCAAGCCTGCTAGTCTTAGCTGCTTAAAACATTCTATTTTTGTTCGATTGCAATAAGCTTAGCACTAGAAAGACAGCTAATGATAATATCCCAAACAGCTTGACAGTGCCACAAGTTTGCCGAGTGTCAGACTAGCTGACAAGATTGTGTGTAATACCTGCTTTTTTTCAAAAGCAATGATGTCACTGATGCTGTATTTTCTGCTTTATCTGTACCTCTCACTTTTGCATGTGTTTGATTTATTTTGCCTTCAAGGAAAAAGGATAGAACTGGAGTAGTGAAAGCTGCAGTTCTTCTCAGCTAACCTTTTCCAATAATATCAGCATTACTACCTAAAAACTGTGGAGCAGAAAGACTGTTTTTCTAGAAACTCTTGAGGTCATTAGAATTGCGAGAGTTATTGGATATCAGGCATTTTCAGCCATTTGAGATTTTTTTATTTCCTTCTTTTGCATGTTTAATAAAAGGGAAAAGGTGGTTTCCATGGTGGCAGTTTATCTCACAGACTTGGGTCTTGGTATTTGAATCTGAAGTGCATGTAGCTGTTCGGTTGTGAGGGCACAGCTGTGTATAAAAAGTTTGACACTGAGCCCATTCCAGCTACAGAAAGTATACGGCATCTCCTCTTGTACTGGGGGGTTCAGCTCTGTGTGTAACATCAAGTGTGCTGCCTCTAATGCTGTTCAGTGTTCTGCAATATATTAGCATGATAAGGGCTGTAAATGCCTTATGAAAACCCCCACTGGCTGCACTGGGCTTAGATTTTTATGTTAAGACCCGGCAGCCTTACGAGACTAGTTTCTGCCTGTAGCACACAGTTGAGTTATGCTCATATATTTGTGGTGGATCAGGCAGTGCACCCAAAGGGAAAGCAACATTGTCTGGCAAATGCAGATTCACAAGAAGCATTCTGAAATATTTGCACAGTGTTACCTGGTTATTTTGTAATATAAAACAACAAATGTGATCAACTTCTTCCACCAAATATGGATGTGGAGAAAGTCATAGCTTAATTTGGAAAAAAATATTTCATAAGATTGGTTTCAAAGCCAAACCAGACCAAGCAATAACCAGACCAATAAACCTAGGACACAGAGATACCTTAAAAATACTTGAAGGCTGTAATGCTGTGTGTACAATGCGTGAAGAGAAACAGATCTTTCACAGCAATTAAGAAATCAAACATTTTAGCCTGACATATGTTATTGTGGTCTGCTATTGTGGCATCCTTTAGATGAGAATTCCAAGGGTAGAAATGTAGGAGGTAGGATTCAACCTTCACTTATGATCTGATTACAAGAAAAGCAGCAATGAAAACATTTATAATTGCAGAAAATCCTACCATATGTACTAGAACTAAAGGCATCTTAAATCTGTGCCTAGCTTTTGCAGCTCATGCTTCTACATGTGGTTTTGAATGTCTGTATTTTATTTCAAAATAGAAAATGAAAGGTACTTTGCTTGATGGATTTGGGGATTCTAAAAAAACTTTAAGAGGGAAATTAAGGTGAGGGAACTGCTAGATGCAGGTGAGAATGGCCCGCGTGACCACTTCTGAAGGGTAGTGGGTTGAAATCAGTGTCTGAAGGTTTTACAATGTTTTTAGTATGTTAACAGTGTATTGGCTGATGCACAGCAACTGTTCTACAAATCTATGGCAAAAGGCAGGCAATTCACTATTCTGTTTCTGATATCACTGAGAGTAAAAGGCATTCAGCCTTGAAGAGCCAACGCATGTGTTAGTAGTGAGACATTGGTCCTGATCGCTTCTTAGTTATGTTATAAGCTTTGATATGAAATATTCCAAATAATTGCAATGCTGATTTCTCTCCCTTTGTTTGATGTTCCTCCAGACTGCAGCTGTGTGAGCTGAACACTAAAAATTGCCAGATAAGCAGCAAGGACTAAAGAATGGAATTTTTCTGTTTCATTTTTATTAAAGGTTTGCCTTACTAGTGGGTTGCATACAGGGCACATTCAAATAGCCTCTTCCTGCAAACAGTTATTCACATGATTAACCTTTTATGTGAGAATAATCTGCAGTGTCTTATTGGCAATAAGTATCAAGTCCTATGAATATGATGATGTTCTAAAAAGATATGCAGGTCACTTTAACAGCTAATGGTCACAAATTTCCTCTTACGGAGGAAATGACAAAGAAAATGTGAAGAAATGTCATTACTTTCTTTTGTCATTTTGCCCTGCACTTCATCAAACCATAAAAATATTCTTCTAGTTGGATTAGTATAAATTTCAGCTAAAAATGCAAAGGCCTACAAAGGTATAACTTGTGGGGTTTTTCCCTGGTATATTTCATAAATGGTATTGAAATTCATTGTTTAAATAAAATGTTCGTAAAATTTAATTATTAAAGATATGGTTTAATCTACCACAAACTAAAACAGTGCAGTTGGTCTGTGAGTATGTGCATATTTTTATATATATCTGGAAGACTGAACTTTATCTTAATGAATATAGATTTCTCAGATGAATATAGCCATAGTGTCAGACTTTCTTCTACTTTAATGCATGTTGGTTGGAGAGCATGAGAGTGTCATATTCTCCCTACTTTCATATTTCTGCCTTACCCATTTCTTGCTGACATTCAACCCAGTTCTTACATTCAGCACATCAATCTGCATGCTTAAATGTACTCCTCTTCTTTTTCTGCTGAGAGTCAAGAAAGATGATCAGTCGACTCTTATCTCGAAGGATCTGCACTCTATTCTGTCTCTGATGCACAACATCCCACTGGAGTATTTGGGATAAGCCACTCAGGCTTATCTTCTGCATCTCGTAATGTAGTACATTAAAACAAGACTGTTGCCCCATTTGTTTGCTTACTGATTTACCAGTGACAGTCCCCTTGTTGCACAGTTGTTGTATTGTGCTTTCTTAAGCATACACCTTCCATAATTACCATGATTAATTATGTTAATTCTTTCCCACAGAGTAGGGCCCCTACATATTCTAAATACTTTACAAATGCTATCAAAATATTAGTAGAATCATAGAATCATTTAGTTAGAAAAAGATCTTTAAGATCACCAAGCCCAATTGTAAACCCAAAACTGCCAAGTCCATCACTAAACCATGTCCCTAAGTGCCACATTCACGTATCCACCTCCAGGATGGACTCCACTGCTTCCCTGGGCAGCCTGTTCCAGTGTTTGATATGCCTTTTGGTGAATAACTTTTTCCTAATATTCAGTCTAAACCTCCCTTGGCACAACTTGAGGCCAGCAGCTGAGGAAAAAGTAATTTAAGGGGCAGGTAGGTCACTATCATAACTAGACTTCTTTCAGAAGAGCCCCTGTTTTTAAAAGTAAGACTTAAACTGCAGTATCTTATGTACTCTAACAAATATCATTTTAGAGGAATATTACAGATCTTTGAAGTGTATTAAAATTTTTGTAATTTTAAAATATAAAGAAAATAAAAAAATATATATGTGCTTGAGTGCATTGTTCTATCCCTAATTTGTTTGGACCCAGACGGACTTTTAACTTTCCAAGGCAGAATCATTATTGCATGCCTATATAGGCACTCACATATTTTGAAATCATAATACAAATGTACAAGTGTTAATGCTAAAATCTAAATTACTGGAGATTTTGAGGACTAAATTACACCAAACACTGATGTTTTCTCGGTAATGGCTAATATATATGCTCTTATCAAAACCAGGCAAGATGTATTTCTATTGTCTAATAGCAGTCCCAGAAAAACAACTTTCTTAAGTCCTATTTTGTGGAAATTTTCACCTTCAAGATTATGATCTAAGATATTAGTATTTTCCTACAGGCTCTACTGAACAAAGAAATAGCATAAGTTCTAATTCTTTCCCAATTACCTAATTTAATTTCTCTAATTATTTTCCAATTAATTCTTTCCCAATTTCATGACCAGTATTACGATATAAGCTCAAGGAAGATAATTTAGACAGTCTTTTATAGAAGGTCATACATTCACACAATCACCTAACTCTCTGTGACAATAATAAGACAAGTGTACCTGGGGTTAGAGAGGGTGAAGTTTTTTACAATAAAATAATCATATAAAATAGTAAAATGATTATATTTGAGAAATTTATAAATCAATAGTGAGGCTTTGTATATTAGAAGACGTTGTAACTTTGCCGTTTTGTATCATAGTTACTCTGTAACTACATGATACAATGGTAGTCTTGGTAGCAAGAGCTAACATAACTGCGTATGGTGAGGGGAGTATGGGTGTATGTATTGTAAAACTCTACCCAAGCAGAACCTAAGTTTAAGATAGCCAAAAAGGGCATACCAGAAGCATCCTGGCGAAGATAAGAGAATGCTAACATCCAGAAGACGACTGGGACCTGGCCAAGTAGAGGAAAGGTGAAAAGGACAACCTGAGGCAGACTTCTTACTTCATCTGAGGAAGACTCCTTACTTCATCAGGGCCACCACCAGAGGGGGCGGCGCAAGCGCAGAAGAGGCTGATGTCGTAATAGATTGATGTAGCAATCTTTGATGCATATGTATTAGTCAATGATGTAATCTGTGTTGAATATGTATTAGTTACGAAATTTTTAGTGTATAAATTGCGAACGCAATGTGACGGGAATCGGAACCAGATTTGGGTGCGTACCCCTGGTTCCCAGCGCCTCAATAAAGCACCTCATATAACCATCCCGGTGGTTATGTGTCAGTTCTTACGCTAACACTGGCATTCCATTAAGGTGACCCATTCTCCACATTTGCCCATCATATTTAAATTCCAAAGTGCAATTGTGAAAAGACTAAGCTGCTAGGCATTGCAGAACTGTGTTGTTTATCTAGGACCTTGGTGGGATGTTTGATACTCTATGGGGTAGAGGAAGGGTAGAGCCCATGAAAGCTATGAACAGTTCACAGTTACAAGTAAATGTGGTCTCATATCCTTCCTTTCTCATCAAGCCCAAGCTTTTTGATCTATGGGACTCAACATAAAATAAGTGAAAGAAAGCTACTAGCAGACAGAGTTTATGTGCAAATATGGTCTAGCTTTGAATGACAAGTTCAGAAATTTCTTTTGTAGTGGGAATTATTCTGTTTCTGTATTGTGGTCATTTATAGCATATGCCAACCGACAGATTTAGGTGTGTGATGCTACTTATATCATGCAAGGTGTGCATTACATCAGTTGAGAATTAGGACTGGGGACACCAGTTATGGGACAAGTGAGCAGTGACACTTTATTTCTCTACTCAAAGCAGAGGAATCCTCATGCACTAACACACCAGGATTTCTCCGCTCTGAACAGAGAAATAAAGTAATAAACTGTGAGAGACTGAACTGAAATCAGACTCCACTGTCCATTGTCTCAAGGACTGGTGTGAGGAGCTGAGGTCCACTGTCTGAAAGACGGGTGTGAGGAGCTAAGACTCCACAGTTTATTGTCTCAAGGATTGGTGTGAGGAACTGAGGTCCACTGTCTCAAAGATTGGTGTCCATTACCTCAAGGATTGCTGGCAGACATGCAGTTGAAGAGCTGGTTGCAAGACCAGCAAAACTGGATGTGCATGATCAACCAGGAATGAGCAGTAAATGACACTAAGAACAGAGGTACTTCCCCCTAACACACAATAAAAGGGGATGAAAGTAATCACCCATGTGGCCACCCATCCCTGAAGACTATTGACTCGGGATGCCACTGGATCCACGGTGGTGACTATCTCTCTGTACTCTGAATGCTTGCTTAATTTCTATCCTCTTTTCCAATCTGACCTCTTTTTTTTATCTTGACTGATTGTGGTACTTGGCCTTGTTTGCATCTTAATTTCACTCTGGGGATCACAAGCGAAATATTTCCATCACTGGGTTTTATCCAATCAGACCTCTACATACACTCACCAAAGCAACAGCATTTTACTACATCAGAGTTGCACAACCAAAACTATAGCAGGTAGGTGTGCTCTAGAGCCATCGAAGCCCCACTTGGCAGGTAATTTGCAGCAGCATCAAGATCTTCCCTTGCCCAGAGAATTCACATCACCCCTCAGAGGAACAGATTTGGGTTCTCAATACATTGAGAAACTATTTCCTGGACTCAAAATTCAACTGTAGCAATAATATGCAACTACAAGTATCAGAATTGTTAAGATCCAAGTCCTAGCTCAATTCCTTCTTAAAACTAAACAAAATTATTCACAACCCTACACAAGAGCCAAGAGAGAAATCTTTACAGATATCCATTTATGTGAGATACAGACATGTTTCCCTTATTAGGCACAGCATCACACAGTTCAAATGACAGAAAGCATATGCTTAATTATTTACATACACATATGATATCTACAGAAAATATATTAACATCAAGGGGTAGAAATACTTAGCTGACATCCAGGTGCAAACTGTGGTTGTTTTTAACTCCTGCTAAAATGACTGTTACTTTCCACACTGTGCATGTCTTTACACTTCCAGAACTGTGAACCTCACAGAAATCCAACCCTGACTCATGACCATGCTCACAGCTGCAGAACTCTCTTCCTGTCCTTACTCATTCTCCTTCTCCTTTTGGAATGACTAGCAAAGCACACTGGCAATTTTTTTTAGTGAAGAACCACTATTTAGGCATGGTTTCTGCCTTACTGGCTCCTTTTTGCAGAGATGCTACTCTTTCCCCAAACAGAGCTGGAGTATTTGTGCGGTAGGAGGGACTGTATGGCATTTTCCCATTCTGTACACTGTAGGTTATGACTAGCTTATGATTTAAAATATTATCCGGAAATGACAGATTGCTGGCTTGCTAATATTCCCATAATTTCCTTATACTTATTTCAATAAGCTGTATAAAAATCTCCCCTATGCAAATTGCCCATACCACGTTAAATTGTAACTGGACTGACCCAGATGCAATCTGAGTCTCAGATTGGCCTCAAAAGCCCTTCTATGTACAAGAGCACTCATCTGCTCTTGTACATCATTGCTCATCAGTAAAGGCTATCACTTCCATCTTTCTCCCAGTGGACCGTGGCACTCATGAGAGGTGAATCTAAGTAAAGGTCAGAGATTTGATTCCTTATGCAAGTTAATTCTCTTAATCCACTCCTGGCAGTATCATTTCCTAAGGCCCCTTTATAACATCCAGGGATAAAGTGTAGTAATGTCACAGAAGGGCATTAACTCTATAGAATTTGCTAGAATCTTGGCAGATAACAGCTAAGCAAACAAGATTTTTTTTTTAAAGCTCATTTTTAGTACTTTTACATTATTCTGCCTCCCTGAAAATAGTGTAAGCAACAATAACCTGTTATTAATATTAAACATTTAATTTAAAAATTCAACTTTTTTGAGGGTTGAACCATTATTTTTATCTTTAATTTAAAAAGACAACTTAGAACTTTTGAAATAGACCTTTGAGAATTTTATGTTTGAAGAATTTGGAAACAGGGACATTAGGATATATATTTGTTAATACCTTGCTTGAGTCAGTAAATACTGAACCTCTTAACTCCACATGGCATAAAAACACCTTATCTTTGGGGCTTTTGGCTACTCCCCTTCTCATTCAGACATTTGTTCTTTGACTGACACAATCCTGTCACTGAGACAGAGCACTGATTTGAAAGCATCAACATTTCTGGCAAAGAAGCAAACAAAGCACAATGGAAGCTTCTCTTTTTGGGTGTCAGTATATCAGCTGTACTGGGGCCTGAAAAAATTGCATGAACTGGATAACCCCTGGAAATGCAGAGGGTAAAGGAAGGCAGCAGGTGCTCTTCAAGCAAAGTACGTAGCGGAAGGGCCCCATGGACCATGTGCAGCCCTCACAGAGAATAAAAAAAACTGTTTCAAGCTCCTGACTCTCTTATTTAATGGGAATAAAGTTACTGCTACTTTTAGCATCATGGTGTTGTATCAGCAAGGTGCACTCCAAGGATTTTCTAAATTAAAGGCTATCTCCTCTCTCAAAGTGTATTCTTATGACAACAGACATTTTGAGTTGCACTAAACTTACTGAAAAATGTAAAAGTTTATAGCAAATTTAGTAAGTCAAGAGAGAAAAACGATTTTTTACGAAAGGCCCAAAGAGCTTTTTGGGACAACAGGGAGGTCTGGGAAGAGACTTTTCTCTATATATACCTATATATTACCTTTTTTCCCCCCTTCACTTTTCATTTGAACCATGTATGTTTTAACAAAGAGGCTAGTTAGAGCAGATGTGCCACTTTATAGGACATTGTCACATCATTTGGTAAAAATGTATGTACTGATAGGACACTTTCAGAGCGGAAATTGTACTCAGGGAAAAGATGTGAGGACAGCATGGCAGCAGACATTTGAGTATGTACATCAACTTCCAGGTGAACACTAAAGTTTTTTAACACAGAGACATCTGCTGCAAAGCAAGCATACAGCGTAGGGAGAAAAAAAACAAAACCAAACCAACAAACCAACAACAAAACCAATTTCTCTCTAACAAATAATTTGTTTTATGTGGAAGATGTAAACATTTTAATTTGAAATATGCTGAAATTAAGGAGATGCAGGCAATTTTGTTTGGTTTTGCTGTTTTCCTGAAATCTTACGACAAGTTGCTACTACACAATTTACACAAAATATAATGAAGCTCATTCAGCAGACAACATTAAGAAATGATGTTTCATAAAAAGATACACAAAATGTATTTATTATAAAGCTGGTTTCTTGTTCATTTAGCCTACCTTTTAGCATATACAGCTGTACACTGAGGTATACCTTGTTATCCATCGACTAAAATTATAACAACTGGTTTGATTGCCTCAACATAGGGGAGATAATGACTAAATTAGACTGTTGGCAATAACAGAGTCATCTTTTTAAATCACGTCAATTAGCATTAGAGTTTCTTCCCTCAGGTGTCCCAGGGGTCCCTTTTGGTTGCCCTTTTGCTTGAGATAAAAAAATCCTAAAATCCTTTTTTTTTTTTTTTTTGTACCTAATCTCTCCTAATTACTTCTTTGTTTTTTTTTTTGTTTGTTTGTTTGTTTGGTTTGTTTTGGTTTTTGGTGGATTTTTTTTCTTCTCTTTTCTTTTTTTTTTCCCCAGCCCATTATTGTTGTCTTAATGAGCTAGAGTTGTTGATAGCACTGTGTGCTGGTTTTGGCTGGGATAGATTTAATTTTCTATGTTTTGAATTTGTGCTCAGAACAGTGTTGATAACACAGGGATGTTATAGTTACTGCTCAGCAGTACTTGCACAGAGTCAAGGCCTTTTCTGCTCCTCACCCCATCACACCAGTGAGTAGGCTAAGGGTGCACAAGAAGCTGGGAGGGTACGCAGCTGGGACAGCTGACCCCAAATGATCCAAGGGATATCCCCAGACCATACGGCATCATGCTCGGCATATAAAGCTGGGGGAAGAATAAGGAAGAGGAGACATTTAGAGTGATGGTGTTTGCCTTCCCAAGTAGCCATTACATGTGACGGAGCCTTGCTGTCCTCGAGATGGCTGAACACCTGCCTGACGATGGGAAATGGTGAATGAAATACTTGTTTTGCTTTGCTTGTGCCCATGTGGCATTTGCTTTACCTATTTAACTGTCTTTATCTCAACCCACAAGTTTTCTCACTTTTACCCTTCAGCCTCTCTCTTGGGTGTGTGGGGCTAAGTTGCTGGCTGGGGTTTAAACCACAACGTACTGTCAGCCGCAGTCTTGGGAGGGAGACTCTTATCCCAGTGGTATACTGGAGCATCATGTTCTAAGCCTGTGAAGTACTCCTATCCTTCTGCCTGACCTCAATTTACAGCAGTGTACCACTATGCTATTTAATAAAGTGTTCTGGAGTGTGTTAAAACACTTTCTTCTTTGATATTAAAAGTTGACAGCAAAAATTATTAATAGTGAAGTTCCTGACACGTAAATTTGATGTATAGTCTAGCTGGGTCACTGCCCATCTAGCCACACATTGCAGACAGCTCTTTATGTGAATGTTTTTTGCGACGAGAGGCAGAGATTGTTTTCTAAACAGTCGGCACTTCACCCAGCATGGCAAACCAAAGCATCTCAGAAGCAATATATTAGTCTATACCAGAAATAACACATCAGTGTGCATGTTCTTTAACAAAGATAAGAGAGCATTGGAAGCCAGACTGGTGACTCAGTTAATTGTGGTTTATTATAAACTGAAACAAATGTCACTGAAACCAATGTTACGGAAACTGTCCAACAACACTTAATATTAATAGATACAGACACTGAAAATATGTGATGTATGTATTTCAGATGGGGATAGGAAAGGACATCATGCCACCCCCCAACCACCTGAGTTTAGAATGGGGGTGTGACTTGCTGACGTTGGTTATGCCAGCTAATACGGGAAGTTTCACCACTAAAATGTACTCCTTCCATGACAAATTATTGCCTGTTTTTTATGTACTCAAAAAAACACTAAGCACAAAAAATCCCTTTGAATTTACAGTATCATAATTAAGACTTGGAAGGATCTGATCCACTGTTCTTTATACCAAAATTTACTTAGACATATGGTAAACTTCTATGAACTTTGAAATATATTCAAGAGGAAAAAGTAGGAATGGAAACATTAAATAGTTCAGTGTTGCCACTACAGGCTATTTAAACTTCTGCCTTTCTGATTGAAGTGGGATATCGAGCAATGAAGGAAGAACCCATTGAAGATAAATCATGAAAAAGAATTCCCATCACATAGAAAAGAATAAACACCTCACCCCCTCCACAAAGTCAGGGGTAGACCAGGATATAAGGAAATATCAGTCCAAGTTTCCAATAATATATTTGAATGTAGGATGCCCATCATCACAGTAAACGTTTTGCTATTTCTTGTTTCTCTTTCTCCAGAAATCTTTTTACAGAAACACATACAGATTTTTCCTACTAAACCTTTCCTATCAGCTTTATCTAATATTGCAAAAAAGTCCAGAAGTATTGTATATGAAGCATCATCTTAACCCATTTGTAGTCTGACCTCAAGTTAAATCCCAATAGAGAACAGAAAAGCACCCACAAAGCCCAACAGCTTGCAAAGAATAGCTTGCTTGTTGCATGCTGCTTTTCTACAGGAACTCAGTGGTGTCTTATTAAATTGAAAGCATACCTGTTACAAAGACTGAAAGAACCCAAATGAAGATTTTTTTTTTTTTTTTTTTAATCTAACTGCATGGTACTAATATTCCCTATTTCACTTTCACTAAGTTTTTTTAAGATAAAAGATGACAAAGGGAAGTGCTAAAAGCTGCTCTACAGATTTTAAGCCTGGTTATTTTAAGCCTCTGTAGCTAATTGAAATTTATTGATCTGTATTGAGAGAGCTGGCTGATACAGAAAGCAAGCAAGAAAGATTCACACACCCCCATAGAATCTGCACATGTGGCTTGCACAGCCTTTGCATCTGAACTGTGAAGGGATTTTTTTGTGTCATGGCTATCCTGACAAAATCCTTTAATCCTAAAGACTGCAGTGGTAACCAAATACCTTGCAAGGAGAGTGTGAGGGCTGGAGCTTTCTGATGCCTATTAATCCCTCCTGGTTTGCTCTCTGCAGACCTAGAAACCAGGACTCAGGAGGCTGCTCAGGCTACACATGAACACTCAGAGGATGGAAAAATCCACAACATTTGTTTCAAAGGTGTCACTTCTGAACTAGGAATAAGGGCCATCTAGGCTGATCTGACTTGCTGTGCATGCTCACCATGCACAGGGGAAGGCAGAAGAGGTAGGCAGAAAACCACAGTGGTCAGAGCTGTACAAGGCAGCTGGGGAAGAGTAGTGGTGGCAGAACAAAAGGTTTTTTGGTCTGGTGCAGTTGTGTCAGGAGAAATGTGAAAGACATCGGTGCTGCAGATTAATTTTGTGCAGATTAATTCAATTCCTGTTATCTTGCTCTTCCTTAAGAAGAAAAAATTAAAAAATTGGTAAGTCTCTGTGTGTAGCAAACCTCTTCAGTGTCATGGTTATGGACCATTTCTCTAAAATTAGGCTTCCTTGCTGATTCTGGTTCTAGTCCACTGATGTTATCAGAGCTGGAAGTCAATGCCCCAGCACAGGTTTCTTGCTAGCTGCTGACATGGTTTTAATTGGCCCTGACCCTAAAAGTCTGCTGAGTGTTAAACATATACATGTTCTTTGTAGGACTACTATCCATATTGTTCAGAAGTGCTCACAGAATAGGTAATGAAGAGAATAAGATACCCAAGCTGGGAAGTCAGCATATTTCCTGAGCACTGTGTCCCTTCGGCCATGGAACATTTTCCGACTGGGGGAGCTACAGCACCCAAATATCTCCTTTTAGGAGAAAGAAGCTTCCAGTTGTCCATAGCTGTATAGCCACCACCTGGACTATGCTTATTCACTGCATAATGGATAAGTACATTGCCAGTGTTGTGATAATCAAACATACAAAATACTTGCAAAAAAATAGAGTACTTTGAACATTTTTCTGTATGCAGGGTCATCCCATAACAGCTCCAATTAAAGAGCCAGACAACAGATAGGTCAGATTTCAGACTGCTACTGTGGCCCACTCACAAGATGACAAATACTAAGATGTATGCTTTCCACATAAGTATTAAGTTGTATGCTTTCCACATAAGTATTAAGTTGTATGCTTTCAACTTGAGTGGAAAATACAAAGTGAATGCTAGTTATAAATATTTCATGTAAGTAAAAATCAAAGGAGGCGATTGGTTTGCATTCTGCTATTCTCTTTTACCTCTTCCAAATGTATTCTCTTTGGTGCAAACAAAATTACATCAAGCTCTTTGGTCTTATTTGGACAACTGAGGTCAGATTATAAAGTTCATATATATCAGAGTCAAACTATTTTTTCCCCATTAATACCTTAGATGCTGTGCTTTACAATGACTCACTGAAGAAGAGATCCTGACACTACCTATAGACAGTCACCACTAAGTGGGTTTGACCTCTGGGTCAAGTTTTACAGTAACATACTATAGCAGCTGGAAACAAATGCTTGTCCTGAAATACATTTTTGTTTCTTTAGCTTTTCCTTTATTCTTACTTTCTGAAGTTAATTACTTTTCTGGTAGTTTCGGTACTGATTTCTGTAGCAGCCCTCACTGGCAGAATTTTCTCACTAGATTGACAAACTGCAGTTTTGCACTGTGAACTGCACATTCAAATGGGGACATTGGGTCTTTTGCTTTTTCTTCCTATCTGGGAAAAGAACTTTCTAAAAAGCCTGTATCTAGTTATTCTCTCTCAGACAGTTGACTTTTAAGATAGCTTGTCTACACAGGCAGGAGGCGAAATAATCTTTCAAATACAAAGGGCAGCATTCTCATCTGCCAAAGCTCCACAGAGCGTCATGATAGTTCCCTGCTGACACAAAGCAAGACAGGCTGAGAGACAGAGAGCACACCATGATTTTAGGGGTTCCCTAGATTTCCCTAATTATGGATTACCTCCGCCTTAAGCTTGAAGAGTAGAAAATAATCAAGAATTAACTCCAAAAAATGTCCAGAAATTACAGGAAGAAAAAGTGTTAGGCATGCTTTGCAATATCTTAATGTGCGCACTCACCCAGAGAGACCATCACAAACTTCATTAAATAAACAAGTTTATGTATACTATGTGTCAATTAATGCATTAATCTGCTGAAAGGATATGATATCTAGGCTGCAGTCGCTTAGCTTCCAGTGTTTGGATGACGCAAGCAGATGATAAATTTACACTCAATGCAAACTCATTTAAATTCATTGTATAAGTTTTATGCATAACTTCTTGTAACTTCACAGACAAAGCATATTTTACCATTATTATGAAAGGGATAGATGGATCATAATTTGATTTCATCTTTTTTGTATCTTTTAAATCAACTTGAAAATATATACCACAGATACTCAGAATAATTTCTGAGTCATTTACATTTTGCATCCTCTAGTTCCAGATTCCATGACTACTCTCTGTTTCTACTATCAGAAAGCATTTTGTTTATAATTAAGTAATTTCCTAATTTAGTGCAGGAGAAGTTCTAGAAGATACCACCATTCCTTTAATGATAAAAAGTTCTAGTGTTATGGTATTATATTACAACAAATAGAATGTATCCTCCATTAATCTTATTTTGATGTTTGGTTCCTACACAATCATATGCTAAAGATACCACCCTGACATCTGTTGGAAGGACAGTACGGCCCGGCACAAGAAATCCAGGAGGTTCCTCGATTGTGTAGAAGACAACTTCCTTCTGCAAGTAATAGAGGAGCCGACAAGGAGAGGTGCCATGCTTGACCTCGTGCTCACCAACAGGGAAGGGCTCGTTGGAAATGTGATGCTCCAGGGCAGCCTTGGATGCAGCGATCACGAGATGCTCAAATTTGAGATCCTCAGGACAGTGAGAAGAGCGTGCAGTAAGCTCGCTGCCCTGGACTTCAAAAGAGCAGACTTTGGCTTCTTCAGGAACCTGCTTCGGAAGGTTCCATGGGATACAGCCCTAGAGGGCAGAGGGGCCCAAGACTCTTGCTTGATATTCAAGGATCACCTGCTGCAAGCTCAGGAGTGTTGCATCCCAACTAGAAGGAAGTGCAGCAGGAGGGCCAGGAGACCTCCTTGGATGGATAAGGAGCTCCTGAGGAAAATTCAAAGTAAAAAAGAGGGTTATAATAAGTGGAAGCAAGGACAGGTGGCATGGGAAGAGTACACGGATGTTGTCCAAGAAGCTAGGGACCAGGTTAGGAAAGCTAAGGCCCAGTTAGAATTAAACTCAGCTAGAGGTATTAAAGATAACAGGAAGGGGTTCTACAGGTACATAGCAAATAAAACACAGCCTGGGGAGAATGTAGGCCCCCTTAGGAAGCTCTCAGGAGAACTGGCTACACAGGATTTGGAGAAGGCTGAAGTTCTGAATGACTTCTTTGCCTTGGTCTTCACTGGCAAAGGCTCTGACCAAACCACCCAAGTCTTGGAAGGCAGATGCAGGGACTCTGAGAATGAAGACCCTGCGCCCACTGTAGGAGAGGATCTGGTTCGAGACCATCTTAAAAATCTGAACGTGCACAAGTCCATGGATCCTGATGAAATCCATCCACGGGTCCTGAAGGAGATGGCGGATGAAGTTTGAGAAATCATGGCAGTCAGGTGAAGTTCCCGATGACTGGAAAAAGGGAAATATAACACTGTCCCACACAACATCCTTGTCTCTAAATTGGAGCGACATCAATTTGATGGATGGACCACTCGGTGCACAAAGAACTGGCTGGATGGCCGCACGCAAAGAGTTGTGGTCAATGGCTCAATGTCTGGCTGGAGACCAGTAACGAGTGGTCTCCCTCAGGGATTGGTGTTGGGACCGGTCTTGTTTTTATCATCTTCGTCGCTGACATGGACAGTGGGATTGAGTGTGCCCTCAGTAAGTTTGCCGATGACACCAAACCGTGTGGTTCAGTTGATACCCTGGAGGGAAGGAATGCCATCCAGAGGGACCTCGACACGCTTGTGAGGTGGGCTGATGCCAACCTCATGAAGTTTAACCATGCCAAGTGCAAGGTCCTACATCTGGGTCGGAGCAATCCCAGGCACAGCTACAGGTTGGGCAGAGAAGAGATTCAGAGCAGCCCTGTGGAGATGGACTTGGGGGTGTTGGTTGACGAGAAAATGAACATGAGCTGGCAGTGTGCACTTGCAGCCCAGAGAGCCAACTGTATCCTGGGCTGCCTCAAAAGGAGCGTGACCAGCAGGGTGAAGGAGGTGATCCTGCCCCTCTACTCTGCTCTCTTGAGAACTCACTTGGAGTATTGTGTGCAGTTCTGGTGTCCTCAACATAAAAAGGACATGGAACTGTTGGAACAAGTCCAGAGAAGGGCCACGAAGATGATCAGGGGACTGGAGCACCTCCTGTATGAAGATAGGCTGAGAAAGTTGGGGCTGTTCAGCTGCGTGGAGACCTCATAGCAGCCTTCCAGTACCTGAAGGGGGCCTACAGGGATGCTGGAGAGGGACTCTTCATTAGAGACTGTAGTGATAGAACAAGGGGCAACGGGTTAAAACATAAACAGGGGAAGTTTAGGTTGGATATAAGAAGGAAATTCTTTCCTGTTAGGGTGGTGAGGCACTGGAATAGGTTGCCCATAGGGAGTTTGTGAATGCTCCATCCCTGGTGCTGTTCAAGACCAGGTTCGACGAGGCCTTGGGTGATATGATTTAGCGTAAGGTGTCCCTGCCCATGGCAGGGGGGTTGGAACTAGATGATCTTAAGGTCGTTTCCAACCCTAACTATTCTATGATTCTATGATTCTATGTAATTGTCATGGGAATGCACCTTCTATCACTAAACAGCACAAAACATAGGTACACAGGAAAATCTGGGAGATCACTAGTCCAATCTCTTGCTGAAACAGTGTCAGCCACTCAGTCAGATGAGGTTCTGGGCTTTTTCCAGCCTGGCTTTGAAAATTTCCACAGATGAAGTTGCTACCGAGATTTATTTAATTTTGTTTAAGTTAGACCCAAGAAGAATTATGGCGGTAGTTTTAATTTTTTGATAATTCAAAACCCCATCTTGAAATAAATTTGAATTTGCAGGGGATGATTGGAAAAGCAGAAAGGAAACATTCTCACACTGAAAATATGCCACTGTAATATCTTTTTCTGATAAGTATGACCAGTGCTATTGTCCTGGGTTCAGCAGTAGCAGTCATTTTTCTCCTTCTTGATAGCTGGTGCAGTGCTGTGTTTTGACTTTCGGCCTGGGAACAGAGCTGATAACAATGATGTTTTGGTTTGGCCAAGGACTTTGTGAGCCTCATGCTCTGCCAGGGAGGAGGGGAAGCCGGGAGGAAGCAGAGACAGGACACCTGACCCAAACTGACCAAAGAGGTATTCCATACCACAGCACTTCATGCCCAGGAGGTAACTGGGAGTTAGCCGGAAGGGCTGGGAGTCTGCAGGGTTGGAGGAGGTATGGGTCGGTGCTTGGTCGGGCGTGGGGGGAAGCGAGTTATCGGTTGGCTGGTGGTGAGATGTTGTATTCTCTTCCCTTGTTATTTCCTTTATCATTGTTATTATTGGTGGTAGCAGTAGTGATTTGTGTTATACCTTAGTTACTAAACTGTTCTTATCTCAACCTGTGGGAGTTGCATTCTTTTTGACTCTCCTCTCCATCCCTCCGGGAGTAGGGGGAGGGCAGGAAGGGGGGGGGGGGGGGCGGGGGAAGTGAGTGAACGAGTTACCGGACTGGGTTTAAACCACGACAGCTATACAGAAGCCTTTGTTCAAATCTGGCCCTATAAATTATCCTGTCTCAAAATATGCCCTTCAGAGAAAATCATCAGTCCTCTGTGCATCTGAATTTCTCCCATCTATAATGCAGAATAAAGTTACCTAATTTTCTTGCAAGGGTGTTCATTAGCATCTTCAAGGCATTTTGTCACCTTCAGGAGGAAATCAGTGATACTAGCAACAGCAGCAGCACCATCTCCATATACAATTAGGTCACACTATAAGGGAGGATTAATGCACTAGTTTTACTTTTGCAAATGACAGTAAATATACCTTAATGAGAGTTGGCAGACAGTCACTTCACTGCAGGCAAGAATGACCTCAAAAGCTGATTTAGAACACAAAACTTTCAAGAACATATATAATTTTACAAGTTAGAAGAAAAGTTGAAATTGAGACACTGACCTCACTTCCAACCTAGTGCAAGCATAACATTGTCATCTGCACAGCCTCTGTGCAAGTGAATAATTCCTGTCACTCCTAATACAGATCTGCCCACATTAGGTCAAAATTACATTTCTTTTTCTAGCAGATACTTAGATTTTGACTCCTAAATTTTTAGAAGATCTTGGCTATAATGGCATGGTACAACGCAGAGTTCCTTAGGACTTTTCCTCCAGCTGAAGTTCAGGCTTGCTGTGGGTAGGTCAGGTTGACTTTAGATGTCTAATGTTCTCAAACATGAAGCAACATGCTGGTTAAGAATAGAATGAGGATTTGTCTCTTCACATGTTACAATAATCATTAGATGTGTGAGAACAGAATTTTTCACAGAACGTATGCATCAAAAGGCTAAACTATGGGAATGAAAGGGTTCTGTGGAGAAATGCCAGCTATGTTATGATCCACACTGCAGGCATCCCCTAATTCTTTTTGCTGAAGGTTCACAGACTGAAAGGCAATATTGGTACCTGCATACAGGGCCAACAAGTCAAGCTTACTCCATGGTCCCACACACCTTACATTTCTAGCAATACAAAGACCCAGCTTCAAGAAGAATTTACCCCAAACATAGAAACATGAAATTATAACCCCACAGAATAAGCATACAAAATAACCCAGGTCTGCCACTTTTTGGTACCCATGGACTCGATGACCTTAAGGATCTTTTCCAACCTAAATCTCTAATAAAAGAGATCAGATGCCTCTTCTGATATAACAGCTTTTTGACAGAAAAGAGTGAGGCAATTATTTTGAAAGGTGAAAATTATGTCAAACGATTTCAAAGAGGTGGTCTTTGGGAGGTGTCTGTAGTCAGCTTGCATATACTTCAAGCAAAATGTGATCTTATATTTTGCTTTAATGCCACCTTGGTTAACATTTAGTAATTATTTTCTAACAATGATTTAATAAAAAAAATCAAAACAAACGTGAATTGTGTTTCACAAAACTGAGAAAGTTAACTTAGATTCTTGGTCTGCCTGCACTTGAACAACAAAACATGAATTTCAAAGAAGCAGCTAAATCAAACCTTATACTCAAAAGTACAAAGTGTTAACTTTCTGTTAATTTCAGTGTTATGTTGATGTTCTCTTTGCATCAGTTAAGACATTATTTCTGGATAGGCAGTAAAACTATTCATCACAAGGATCAGAAAAAAAAAACACCAAACAACCCCTTGAGATTCTGCTACTGTGTTTGCTGTCAATATTTTTGTCTTACCACAATATCCAAACCTTGTGTGTCCTGTGGGACTTAAAATACATGCACAATATATGAACTTGGTGCCCTCACTGGCAACCAACTGCCTCGACTCCCTCCTCTTATTTTTTGAAATCACAGTTATAGAGATGCAATGACCTCAATGCCCTCTCTCAAAGCTACTCAAAAGGGATCATTTTTCCGTAGGAGAGTGAGCCTGGATGTCAGCTGTGGTTTTCTATTATTTTTTTATTTTTTATTTTAATCTGTAATATAGTAGGAGAACGAAACACACAACAAACAGCACGTAATGACCAAAATATGCTCAAGCCTTTCAATTCCCCTTGTTTAGGCACCAAGTTGAGCAAACAGTGGGAACAACTGTAAGAAGTGAGAGGCTGTAAAGAGCAGGAGACGGGAGCTGAGGAGAGTCATAAGCATCTTTACAGATGAAAGTGTCACTTGTTACAGAAAACGCTTCCTACAGAATCCTATTTCCATATTTCTCTGCTTCAGCCAAAACTTAGTACACACAATTTCTTTCTTGAACTTGAAACCATATGTCCAAATCAATGCAAAATCCAAATCTAAAACAGAAGTGAGTGAGAAACATATAGGGACATTTCAAAATTTCAAAGATGGGGAAAAAAAAGAATTAACAAATCAGGGAACTCAAGTCAGTTTCCCTACAAAAATAAGAAAAATAAGAAGAGCCTAATAAAAACTTTCAGTTTTGAAAAGTTTTGTTGAAATAGTGTTTCAATTTTCACCTGTTTACTCTTCAAAATTTCTACCATAATCACTTAGAATTTCAAAATGAAGAGTTATTTCATATTAAAAAAATCCAAGGCTTTCCAGTGAAAAAAAAAATGGCCTCACTGTGAACATGAAAATATTCTGAAGTTGTACTTGAGACACAGTGATGGTCATTAAACTGCTGATAAATTAACATTATGTATAATTAAACTCAATTGTTCTCATCATACAGCTGATAGCTATTCCTCCCACTGCAAACAGGAAATGACTTCATGGAGCCAATCGGTAACTGCTAACATCTTAATGGAGACAACTATAATGTAATTCTGTCTCTACACAGCACAACTGTTCCCTGAAGTACATTTTCTATTGATATTTTTGTAAAAATGCTTTCTATCCAGTATATTTCAGGGTCTGCAAAGCATGCTTTTGCACCTTGACAGCTTTATGATGAAGTTGTATGTTATCTTACATAGTGTTTCTTAATGTTTAGGAGGACAAGCATGCAGGTAAAGAATGAAACCTAATCTTTTCCTAAACATCTGTAGCTAGCATGCCACTATCCGCAACAGTAGAACCTGCTGTTTTCATTTCTCATAGCTTTATTTATTCCTTTATTGGCTCAATACTTCTTATGCAATCTACTTAGAAATGAATGCATATTTGGCCAAGGGATAGGCAGATGAAGAAAATCAATAAAAAGTCTCACTTTGGAGAGAATTAAAGTACCTTTGTGAGAATACTAAGTAACAACTTTACCAACTTTACTTGCATAAGGAATATGATTTAGTGAGATATATATATATATACACACAGATGCATATATTTATAAGTAATTGATCATAGAATTGGGAACCAAAAGATTATAAAAGCACTGTGGGCAATCAAAACATGTTTGGTTGGTTTAAATAGGATGCAGAGCTCAAAAACCTGTTAATTATACTGACAAAATGCGTGGGCTGGAGAGCCAAGCAGGAACATAGAAAAGTGCTTCAAAGCTGTAGATTAAAAAGAAGCAAAGACAGAAGCACCTGAGGGTGTCCTCCTGAGGATATATCAAACCAATCTGCTGCTTGGATTCACCTGAAAAAACTTGCCTCTGTCCATGACTAGTACTTTCATTAACAAGCAATAGTACAGCGAAAAGGGCAGGGAGCAAGTTTCCAAGTGATTCAGGATACATTCCACATTGTTGTCACAGAAAACTTACAACAGATTTCAGTTGCTGCTTTGCTAAAAATAATAATAATAAAAAGATCCCTGTTATTTTATTCAAAGATGAAAGCTAATGTAGTGTGAAAAAGGACTTCAGCACACTATTATATTAAAGGACATTTGCCTTTTCAATCTTCATTTTACAGGCCCTTTAATATTTTGTTAAATGAAAACTGACCCTGGGAAAAAACAACATGTCCTAAATTAAATTAAGATGGATGTAACATAGCATACAGCCCTGTTCCTGTTCTCTGAAGTTACCATGGAAATAATACATAAAGTACAAATTACTCCCATGAGAAATTGCTAAAGAACATCTTTTGAACACTTCTAAAAGCATTTAAAGAGATTGAAAATACAACTTTCTTTTCTAAAATAAGCCACAAGTGAAAAAAAGAATGATGAGGTGATAACTACTTAATTGATTGAATGGGTTATCTATCTGTCTATCTGTCAAGGATTCCTGCAAGCCACCGCAAGGATTGCTCTGTAGAAGAGAATGGTACAGTGTCAAATTTAGAAGATGGAGGTAATCACTTCTTCACCTTCTGAGTTTCTCCCTAGCAGTTCTGATTCAGCAAAACACTTAGGGCATTTTTAACATTAAGATCCAAACCCTTTCAAAGGAAAACTTGTAATTTGAATATATTTTCTTCCAGTCTATATGTAATCCCACTGAGTCAAATGATGCTCACATTCTTAACCTGATCCCTGGTTTAAATGCTTTGTAGAACTGGGGCTATGGTAGAAAATTAAAAAAGCACATCTGGGTATTAGAATCAGGTTTCGGGCCATGCAGGTGAGAGCATTTCAGTGAGAAGGGGTATATGTAGGTACAGTTTACTTAAGCGACAATATATATCCAGGTGGTGATGGAAGACATCATGTGAACCATTATCAGGCAGCTCTTGGCCATCTGTGCAAAGCTACAGTTTTCTTTAGTTTATTTTATGCTCATTACATATAGTGATAGATGACAAGAATTAAGTTCTCTGAAATTCTATTACTTATGGATAAAATTAAAGAACAATAAAAGATAAATGGGGTAGCTGTGGCCTAAATGACAGCCATATGGATAAAACGATTTAGTACATGATAAGAAAATGTTTCAGTGGAGTGAAACATATTCTGATGTCTATTAACAAGGTGTATTTTTGTCACTCTCTAATTTCCAAAGCAAGACAAGGAAGCTTAAATGAAATTCACTCACAGTGTGGGTCAATCTCCAACTGCCAAACACTGTGGGGCATATATATGGGGGGATAAACAATCTTCTAATTACTTTTGTTCTATTCTACCCTTTTTTTGCTGTAACTTACTACCCATGGCTTGTAAATAACTTAATTAAGTTTTGTAAATGATATAGTGAACATGTTTCTTGGCTTGAGGGCATGATGTGTACTTTGATTTTCTTCTGACCTGATTTCTGAACTATTTGAGGTGGGACCAACAATTCAAGAAACCATGAAGTTTTGCTTTGTTAACTGCTACTGATCTAATCATAAACAAACTTCACCTGCTTTCTCACTGAAGAATTTCTAACAGCTGAAAAGTACTGTGCTTTCATAGTTTTTTTTAAAATATACACAATCTTAGAGAAAATATTTCTATTAGGAGTCAAGATTCTTGCGTTCAGTGTAATGTATGTAACAGCTTAGACATGGATCAAGAATCCAGCCTGATTGTAAAGATCATAGATCCTCACAACCCTAGTCTACAGGGCATCCCATAGATAGTTGTTTTGTTCTTTCATTCCTCTGTCTTAAATTGCAGTTAAAATATATTAAATGCCATTACTGCACTACTTTTACATAGAATCAATAGCTTTGATTTTCAAATGGCTCATATGCAGTCATAAATATAATAAAATGATGACAGGTGCACGGGCACGTTCTTTATAGTAAAAGCTAGTCTGAATAAAAAGATTTTAATATCATTGTTTGCTGAATTTTATCAACTGAATTACTGATTTTCACTACAGTATTGATAAGCCAAGTATAAAAATACCTTAGAGACACAGAGATTCTTTAAGATCTTCCAGTAAAAGTCAGGCCTAGTAATGTTACACAAGAGTTTGGTGAACTTGGCAGTGTTAGATTTACAGTTTGATTCAGTGACCTGAAAGGTCTTTTTCAATCTACATGATCCTATGATACCTTTTATTTTACAGGCTACTTATGATTCACCAGGTATTACTTTCTTTCAGTGCCATTCCCTTACATCATTGACTTCATGCCTGCAAAGGCTATCATTTAAAAGCAAAATGTAAGAACAAGCCTGAGCACTTGAGCTATCTACTGAGTTTAGGATCAAAGAACATAAGTTTTATGCTTGGTCTGAATTACGTCTCTGACAGGTCCTGAAACAGATTATCTTTCTGAATGTAGAACTTTTAGCAATTGTTTGTTTGCAGCACTCTACTGCAAATTTAAAACCTGAAGCTGTGCATCACTTTTTTTTCTTTTGTTTTAAAATGCTGTACTTAATTAAGTGCATTTTTAAAAAATTCTGACATATCATAAGAAAAAGAGTTTACAAATTTTTAATGATGTTTCATCACCATCAGGGCTAGCAATACAGTTGCAGAAAGTATGGTATCATGTATATCCATTTGACTAATAGATATAGCGCCCCTGAATTTATGTGAGCTGCACTTAAAGACACAATATGTGTTTCTCATGACATCAGGAGCAATAAAACTGGTAAAAGGGATGGAAGAAAGCAGGGAAAGGAAAAACATGCTCTCATGCCTAACTGGTTAATGCTATGGCTAGCAGATACGGTCTTAATCTAATTCTAATTATCAATTACTGGAACTTCATTATATTATGAAGTATGTACAGGCAACTCATGAAAATATACAAGTAATTTATTACTTTTTATTATAACATTATTATTATTACTATTATATTTTTATTACATTTGAAAATGTATTGAATATTATGAACAAAGCTTAGCACACAAAAGCTGATTAAGAAATATAATTTAGGGACACTTAGGGATGATTAGATAGTAGAGGAGATTCATATCCTGAACAATTTCAGTAAGAAAATGCAGTTTCAGAAAACTGTAGGGGCCATTTCTCTCAGAATTACTAGAAATGTGAAAGCAACAAAGGAAGATTTTCAATGCGTTTGGTGAGGACATACAGAGTTTCATGTTATTTGATTTTCCTCTTTAGATCTGTCTTCCAAACAAAGCATTTAAATACTCAGATATCTGTTGCATAGTCAAGTTTCTTTTCACTTTAGTAGACTTATTCAGTTAGCACGCAAGGTCATGTGAACAAAGAAAGAAACCTGTTTTCTTAAATTCTATATAAAGCCATGTTGCTGTTACATTTCTTGGGTTTCTGAAACTCAAAATGAGCTTGGGAATCCTTGGGTCATGTTCCCCACCAAACTCCAAGAATTGGCTTAAGGTTTTGCCACAGCAAATCCTTTGATGATGGGCACTTTTTAGTAAGGAGCAGTTGGAAGGTGACACAGTGTGAATGCTTTTGTCAGAGCACTGCTTGTGTCTTGGCTATGTTAAGGAAAAATACTTAACATCCATTCATTTTTTTTAGGCAATGTAGGAAAAGTTTGTTGTAGCTACATTTCTATTCCATTGTTATTAGGAAGATAAGCAATACATTTCAGTGAAAGCTGGAATTTCCTTTGCTATTGCTTGGAATAAACTCTATTTTCCAGTTGTGAAGACACAACTTTTGTTCTATTTCTAGTTGAACTGTGTTTGCCATATGGTGTAAATAGGATTAAGGAAACTGGAAAGATCACCTTGCTATTCTGATGTTATGATTAATGTTATTGGACCCATGGGGAAAACCACTTATATGAATAATATTAAGTAGTTTAAAGCTGATTATCTGTGTGATTACAAAAGGGACTAAAACACTGAAGAGTAATTTAACTGCAAAGATAATTGTAAATAAAAATTGTATTAACAATATTTTTATTATCAGAAAAATAAACAGGTGTGTTTTCTTGGAGCAGAGCTCTTTTAGCAAACACATGTGCTGATTTTCATCCTGATACTTCCACTCACATAAAACCCATCTGTTCATTCTTTTAAATTCCAGTTAGTGCTATTGACTGATTTACTTCATTAATCTCTTCTACAAGTATTTCTTCTAAGTTTTGCCTACATGAGTATTCTCCTTTGATAGACATACTGGAGAAATATGGCTACTACCATGAAGAAGCTAAACTGCTCTTCTCTCTTAGATGTCCTTTTTTGCATCCCAAGGCATACAATATTAAGACATTGTTCTGAAACTTGTGTACTCCTTCTGCAAATATTCTGTAGCTGTTCTTAAGCATTCTTAAAAGGTACTTCAATGAAATGGATGGTTATTCTAGTGAACAGCTAAGCACCATAAATAAATAATTTACGAGATTAAGGAGTCTTCTTCAGAGAAGAAGAAACTGTACTTTTACTTTAAAGCCTTTCTCCACACCCCCAATACCCCCTTCCTTACAGGAGGTATCTGAATTAAATTAGCAAAAGCTCCCAGGGAAAGAATGTTATGTATAATATGAGAAATGTGCCAAGGAAAGTTGTAGGGAAAAAAGTTAGTTGCAAAATGTTTTAAGGCACATGTTCACAGCTGGTCAGCAGTTCAGAAAAAATCTTAGACTACTCATTGGTAAAAAGATTTCATAAATGAATGAAGAATACCATCTTAATTGATGAGAATAATTTATTCCATTCTTGGTAGATGATGACCTGATATCATCTGATGATTCCAAAATTATGCCTCCATTGTATACAGAAACACAAATTGTCTAGACAGGAAGCCTCTGTCACTGAAGAAGATCCAGCAAGAGTAAAATAGGTAGTAGGTCACATCTCCAGCATAGTCATTTACTCAAGAGCAACAAAAGAAATCTCTTGTATCTCCCTTATTTCATCTATGAAATAAAGTTTAAATCCTCAGTTTCTGCCTACAGAATACCTAATGGTTTAGGCCATTGTCATTAAATCACTTCAGACTCTTAGACAAAGCCTGTAGTCAAACTTTGATTAGAATCATAGAATCATAGAATAGCTAGGGTTGGAAAGGACCTTAAGATCATCTACTTCCAACCCCCCTGCCATGGGCAGGGACACCTCACACTAAACCATCTCACCCAAGGCTTTGCCCAACCTGGCCTTGAACACTGCCAGGGATGAAGCATTCACAGCCTCCCTGGGCAACCCATTCCAGTGCTTCACCACCCTAACAGGAAAGAATTTCCTCCTTATATCCAATCTAAACTTTCCCTGTTTAAGTTTTAACCCATTACCCCTTGTCCTGTCACTACAGTCCCTAATGAAGAGTCCCTCCCCAGCATCCCTATAGGCCACCTTCAGGTACTGGAAGGCTGCTCTGAGGTCTCCACGCAGCCTTCTCTTCTCCAGGCTGAACAGCCCCAACTTTCTCAGCCTATCTTCATACAGGAGGTGCTCCAGTCCCCTGATCATCCTCGTGGCCCTCCTCTGGACTTGTTCCAACAGTTCCATGTCCTTTTTATGCTGAGGACACCAGAACTGCACACAATACTCCAGGTGAGGTCTCACAAGAGCAGAGTAGAGGCACAGGATCACCTCCTTCGATCTGCTGGTCACGCTTCTTTTGATGCAGCCCAGGATGCGGTTGGCTTTCTGGGCTGCAACTGCACACTGCTGGCTCATGTTCATTTTCTCATCGACCAACATCCCCAAGTCCCTTTCTAGAACTGTCAGAAACAACTATAAGGATAATCTGGGCAGCTACAAAGGCTTTCTCAAAGATTAGTCAGGATCTAAAGTAAAATGCCAGAGGATTTAGGAATTACCACATACACCCCGAGGGAAAATAACTGATAGTTATCAACAATAATTAGACAAATTTGGAGTTCACAAAAACAATCAGGACACAAGCTGTGATCAGAACCAACATGCATGCAGCTGTTTTAATTTTCATCCCCTTTTATAGTGGTACATCAGGGTTGTGTATATATATATATACAGGGTTGTGTGTATATATATATATTAATTAAACAAAAATAAATTCCCACTCATTAAATAAAATATCCGATGACAGTGATGAATATTTTTAATTCCTGAAATGAGAATCTACAGTGTAAGGAAAAAAAAAGCAAACCAAAAAAGATTTTGGCAAAAAAAGCTTTTTTCATTCCTCTCTTCCCTAATTTCTTCAGTGTTCTGCTTAATGGAATTCTAATTACTGAGGATTCCTGTATCTTCTAGTGGTTATGTATTGTAAATCTTTATGCATTGGTAGAGAATAATATTTAATAATTTTCTTGTGAAAAATCTTAATTAAAACAGCTGACTTCATTATGAAAGCATCCAAGATTTTCCAGCCGGGTACAGGAAGTCTGCATTTGTTGCATTTTTGTATGATGATGGCATATCATGAATGAATCTTAGCTTTCTGAAAATTTAAGGGAATGATTCATAGTTTCTTTTTTCTTTATATATAAATTATACAGCATTGCCTATTCTATCTAATGCATTTTCTAACATGTTTACCATCTATTCACAGTGACTCTGATGTTACAAAAAGCTACATTCACACAGACAATCCCTGTTCTTACACATATATGCATAAATGCACATCCTTATATTCAAAGCTTTGTCCTTTTTTGATTGTTGCAAAATGATAGAATAAAAGCTCTGCTCTGAAATGATGATTGCTTGCAAATAAACAGAAAAAATGTATCTGCTGTTCTCATTCTATTGGGAGGAGAAATAAATTACCTTGATGGACTTACTTAGAAGCTTCTGGTAGGCAAATCATAAATCTGTACTGGGATTATTTTCATTTTACTTATTCATTATACTTATTTTAGTTAATTTGTGATGGTTGCTTGTGTTAAACTTTATTTGTAGAGAATATGGTTCAGTATAGCTTTTAATTTACTTAGTTACAGTCATAAAGTATTCAAGTATTTTGTAAATAAGTATGTGCTATAAGTTTCACACTGACAATCAGAAAAGTAAAGCTCTACCATTAGCAAGTATTTTCTTATTTCCACAACTGCACTGTCACAAGTTCACAATGAATAAGGTGACGAGTTTACCTATAGAACTAACCTAAATATCATAGAATCATAGTATGGTTAGAGTAGGAAAGGATCTTGAGATCATCTAATTCCAAACCCCCTGTCATAGTCAGGGAAATACGTTGAAGTGTATGAAATATCCATCCTTATACAATACCGATACACCTGGTAAGAGAACATACACGTAAAAAGACAGAACATCACAATACTGAAGTTATTGGACCTTTTTTTGTTTTGTAGTTTTTGTCTTTTCATATGGAATTACAGCCTTAAATAACTCTGATTTATAGTATTTATAGTTGCATTGCTGCCACCCAAACCCATGATATCTTGCACAGCATGTAGTGGATGCTTGCTCCCCTAAGTATGATGCTAGCATCACAGGTTTGGAAACAGGGCTGCTAAAGTTCATTGACTTGCATCCTTGATCTAATGATACAATCATCAGAACAAATGAATTGATAGCTCTGCTTAAAAGCCTGACCATTTAGGTCAAAATAAGCTTTGTAAGAGCGAATACTTCAGGCTGAATATGACTTGAAATAAGACAGCATAATCTCATGTTTATGCTTCTTTCTTTACTGACTTACATATTGTCACTTTACTGATTTAGATATTGTCACTTCCATTTACATCACACAGTTTCACTATGTTTCCCAGGTCTTACCACTGAGATGATTTTAAGACAATTTCTAGACACAAATACTAAACAGAACCTTAAAATTAACCTCCTCTTGCTTTCTAGACATTCTGCACAAAATTCGTAGGAGAGCATTTCAGTTACATGATGCCTAACTTACAGCTAAACCATACTTGTCTTTGACATACACCCCTGTTGAAACTTGTGCAACTGCTCCGCTGCCTTCTGGCAGCAGGTGCATGGCAGGAAGACAGTTCACCTTGATGACCAGAGTTTAGAGCTATTCTGCATCTCTGACAATTACAAAACCATCTTTTCTTTATGCAAAAGACCAGTTCGTCTAGAAAACCAGTAAGATATGATGATTGCTGAACCTCCTCATGCTGTTTTTGCAAACAACCTTTCAACCTGTATCCAGTTTTTCCATAACTAAAGATTTGATTGCTCTTCAGTGATTTATACTGTCATTTCTCCAGGCCAGAAGAACAACTTGCTTCATTATACATTAAAAATCTGCCATAATTCCCTTTAGCCAAGAATATTTTAAAGAAATATTTACTACTCAGAAGACTGCTATTTAAGAATTGAAGCTATGAATATTTGTTAGAGAGTAGCTGTGTTTTCTATAATAAGGTACACCAAAACATTATATTGAAAGCTTTTAAATATTTGTCTTTTACCTGCTGCAATAGCTTTGCTCTGGGTTTATATATCACCATTGACACAGCAGAAGCAGTAGGAAACCTTTTACTTTTTTGCAACAGATTCAGTATTTGAGTCTTTTCAATTTTAAATCGATGTATTATCTAAACTACATTAACTGTTAACTCAATTCATACATTGAACTGATACCAACATTAACTGCATTACATTTTTTGGTATTTATCTGAACTAAGAAAAAATGTAAGATATTCAATTGCTAAGTAGAATGCAGTTGATTTTTAGCAATATGCTTAAAGTATATTTGCTACATATACCTTTCTTAAAAAATTCTTCAAAGATGCTTTTAATTTCCAATGCTAGATCCAATCATTAATCATCCCTATGTGAGCCATTCCAACCCAGTGTCCCTTCAGAGTGTAAAACAGCTCAAACGGTTTGTCAAAAACAAGGTGGACATTAGCATATCTCTCAGGAGCACTGTTTAACCTTAATAACTAAGCTGTTTATTGAACCTGAGATAACTCTGTAGGGGTTTATCTGTACATTTGTTCCAATAAGATAAGATTCAACACCTGTGACAGTGCAATTTGAAAATGTTTTTTTGAATTTCCCTTTCTTAAGCAAGGGCAAACTCTCTTCTGATGCATAAATGCAGAAATACAGCAGTTATCAGCAGACTTTCAGTATATAATGTACTTTCTGAAGGAACACTCCTGAACTGGCACAGCTCTCCCAACAGGGAAATCTGGCTAGCTGTTGTAAAAGACTACGTGTAATAGCCCTTAGAAATCCCACCTCACACACGCACACAAAAAAATAAAAACACCACAAAAGAGTATACAGCAACAGAACCTTGGGTGGGACCAACCTCACTAAAGGCGTCTCCTACAGCAGAATTTAGCTAATTCAAATAGGATGTTTACAGCAAAATGAGATTAATTCCATTTAAGGAATGCCTGGTTTCCTCCACTGGCTGTAAAGAGACAATACCTGCAACAGTGAATAAAAAAAACCACAGAGTCCTCTGTGCCAGAAGCGCCATTAGCATGAGGACAGATGGGACATTACTGTCATTGCCGTATGGGCTCAAGAACTATGTAGGCCAGGTTGGACAAAGCCTTGGGTGGCATGGTTTAGTGGGAGGTGTCCCTGCCCATGGCAGAGGGTTTGGAACTTGATGATCTTGAGGTCCTTTTCAACCCTAACTATTCTATGATTCTATGAAGAGCCAGGTCTGGTGCTTTTTATATCCTGTATTGGGAATGGCCCCTTAAATGTCCTCCACAGACAACTCTTGGGCACCATCTTGCAATGAAAGGACTAGGTGGCATTGGCCAAAACCATGCCAGCACTCCAGTTCTCAGACCCACCTTATGGATATGCTTTACTAAGCATACCCAGTGACTAGGTCAAAAGTAGATACCTGCCTGAATCTGATGGCTCAGTAAAAAAGAGAAGCAGGAAGAAGTTAGTACTTCTCTAAGAAGGAAGTAGATATGGGATACATGAAGAAAAGAGTGAAATAAAATGCAGAGATATTTAGGAAAACATATGCGAAGCCAATAAATCGACTCATAACATTAATGAGACTCTCCAAATCAATTTATCTCTTCTATGAGTTCTACATGTGGAATTCATAATAAAAAGGGGTGCAACTAAGCCATTTACTTGAATATGACACAAGGTCCGCATGTGCACCATCACTAGCATTTGTAATGTTCTAAAATGCAGACAATGGTTTGGAACAAACATTTTTTTTTATACGTACTGTGGCTGTCCTATCCTCAGTCTTTATTGTTTGAAGATGCTAGTTGAATAAGTGCTTGATATCAATGTTTTCCCTGCCCTACATCCTGAAAAATCTGGAAACAGATATGAGATTATAGGCTTCTACCCTTTTTTGTTTAAATGAAAATCCTGGTGGATAGAACACCTTAAAAAAAAAAAAATAAAAGAAAATAAAAGAAAGAAAATGTGATTTGGTTTTGTGTTCTTTTGATTTTTTTCTTGTTCACATAGTAATGACAGTCCTGCAGGTAGAACACAACTGCATGTTTTCAAATATGAAGAATCACGACAAAATCCAAAATATGCAAAGAAATAAGAAATTATGGATTATTTTTATTTTCCTCTTTCAGTACTGCTGACTTGCTTTCTTAGCAGTACCCTTCTCTATTATCATCACAGACCTGCGCACAGCAGGCTTATGGCCCCGCTTTACATGTAAATCCCAATAAAAATTATAAAGTGCAAATTAACAAGACAAGAGCAGCTTAAAATTTTTTTTAAAAAAGAGAATATTGATGCTTTTGTAGCCTCCATGCAGTTAATTTCTTCCGAAGATCACGACACATAAGAGAGGATGTGAGAGCTGTGCAAAAAATTGCTGCAGTGAGAAACACAAACACTAGTTGAATTCATGGGATTGCATGTGCACACATGTGTATACACATCTCTCTCCTGTCTGCCACCTATCCATCCCCAAAGTCTTTAAACAAATTATCTGCTCAACTTGCTCCAATCACACCTGATTGTTTTTTATGCATTAGTTTTATAGTGCTGATACTATGCTCTCTAGATCAATTTTTAGCAGATTTTGTAGCGACACTTCAGAGACATTAAATACTCCCTATTAAATGTTAACAATCACCTTTTACTATGTCCTCATACTTGAAGTCTCGATTGCTAGTTTCAAAACAAACGAAGGCTGAAATGACAAAGTAGAACTGGGTTTAGAAGCCTTCCAAATGCAACTTCATATTGACTCTGCAGCAAAGGGGTAAGCTGTCTGATATGCACAGTCAAAAGCTCTAGACACGATATCAGTCATACAAAATGCCACATTCTGAGCATGTCATCCTGATAAGCACACCTTTCATCTCTCAAAAATTTGTTTATTATTAACCTTCAAAGCTGGTCTAAGAAAAAAAATCTCTTTGACTTAAGTTAGGATTGCTTGTTCCATCACCTCTAGCAAAAGTTTTTTGTGTTTGTCAGGAGAGCTACCGATTTGGGAGTACTCATTTGGGAGCAATATTTGCAGGTATAAAAATTTATGAAATTCAATGACCTTCAGAGGGTAGTAACTCCTTGTTTGTGGGATTACCTAATTGAACATGAAACATTTGGGAAGCATCAGGACTGGAAAAGGAAATGGATCAAGTTTCATCAAGGAAAACAGAAATGCTCCTTAAACCATGATATGGCCTCTGATGGCATAACAGGGTTTGGAACTGAGTTTAGTGCTACCCTGTTGAAAATCATATCCAAGAGCTTCACACTTTTTGGAAAGCTGGTTTATTTTCATGCATTGTTTTAGTCCTTAAAACCAGCAGCAAAATAAATTTAGTTGTACAACACCATATACAATGGCGTGTGTGTGGAGAGAAGTCCCTCATTTGGACACGTGACGGCTCACAAATCCTATTTGGGAAAGAACTTCATTGTATATTTGACTGTAAAGCAGACGTGCATGTTTTTTCCCTAAACCAGAGAAGAATTCATGGACGTGTTTCCACTTAAATTACTACTAACTGAATTTCAGAGTCAGCTTTACTTTAAGCACCTTTGCATATGCTTTCTTCAACGGAAATATTTTTCTTAATCTTTCATTTTTCTTAATAAGTACTACATTCCAAGCTCATATGTTAAATGGTCATCTACTGCTATAAACTTCTAGCTTCTCAAAATGTGTCCTTTCCAAAAAGCTATTCTCCAAGCTAGGATGTGTGTAAAAGAGTTTATGATTTTCCTGCCTAGTCCATTAACCCCCAATTACTCAAAGTTTTCTCACTCTTAGTGAGAAAAACATTTATATCTCTGAGAAGTAACGATTTCTATCCTTTCAAGTACATTCGCCATATTCAGAAGGTTACAAAATTTTACTAAAGAACCTATGCTGGATTACATTCTCATTACAGAATGTTCAGAAAGTCTTTTACCTTAAGCCTAGCAGCAAACTGCTGCATGCTTTTGAATACATTTCCATAGATAAAAACACCTCAGCCTTAGCTATTAGAATATTAACAGCATAAGATTAACATTTCTGAATATAAATTTTAATAATAGCAAGAAACCTTTTTTCTTAAACTTGCCCTATTTTCTTGGAATAGTTCACAAAACCACTAATGTCTACAGCATAAAGAAATGTAATTGTATGATGAATCTAAAAAGAATTCTAATTGCATTGTACTGTGCATACAATAGATGGATCCAGTAAATTAATATTTATCTAACAAATATACTCTTAAAAAATAGCTGTTTATTAACGTAATTGTTGATGAGATACAATGCTGGTAGTTTCATTCACAAACAATGTCTGTATCATGCTTAAAGCCTGAAAAATATGGTACGAATGAAAATATTTTAATGTTAAAAAGGTTGTTAAATGCTGAACCACTCAGAATATTTAAAGGAAACGCTAAAAATAAATAGATTTTCCGAGGCAGAGATGACATGTCTTTTTAAAAAAATAAATGGAGCTCAGTTTTGAAGACAAATACAAGAGACAGCAATAATGGAAGTTCACTCTCCCATATTCCATGAATCACCCTGATTATACTTAGCTTTTCTTGCACCAAATATTATTTTGTTGCTTGCATCTTCTAAAGTATAGGACAGATCACTGCACCTTGTCCACAGCATCCAGTCAACTTTCTCTATTCTACTTTGTCTTTATCATTTTTCCCCTAGTCTTCGCAGGGTTTTAATCCTTTTGTTTGTCTCCTTCAAGTAAGAAGCCTTAATCTTTTTTTTCTTTTTTTGGTAGCTTTATAGGCTCTCACCTATTCCATTATTATGATTTCGTCACATAAATTAGTATTTTCGGTTACCTCTCTCCTGAACCTATGCAATTAAGTTTGAGCTGGTTAAACATCTCACATACTCTTTAAATAGAATCATACAAGCATAAATAGATTTCCTAGCATTTCTCAACAGTGAACTTATCTGGAACCATGATCCCATTTTCTTAATCCACCTAGCTTTGAGGTGCTACCCATTTCCTTTTTTCTTTAATAACATGAATAATTTTGTATCACCTCCAAATATGGAAATTTTTCTTCCAAATTATTAGTCAGACATCACTGAAATTACTTCTGAGTTTTGTCTTTGACACCCTACTGCTAACTGCCACTTGTGAAAGACTCCAATGGAGTCTCTTTCAAAGTGAAAATGGATTATGCCATTAAGCTTCTCTTCATCTACCAACATAGTCTATTAAAGGTTTTTAAACAAGAAATGAAAGTTTTGTTTTGTTTTTCTCTACTGATAGCACTCCATAGCATAATGTTTATCTTGTTCATAATTTCACTCTCCATTAGCATTTCAGTTATTTTACTGGTGCTTAATCAGTATTCACTAATCTGTTCCCAGAAAAAAAATAAAAATACATGGTCTATATATAAAATTTTATAAAGAAATACTTTTGACATAGAAAAGAACTGCATAAACATAAAATAGGAAAAAGAATATATTGTGTTACGGTTAGTCAGCTCAGGAAGATCTTTATTTTGTAAGCTTATGTTTTACCTAATGAAATATAAATAAGACATTTTAGTCAGGTCACTAAGCTAGGCATAAGTACATATGCAGTAACATAAGGATATAAAGAAAAAGAGTGACACCTGAAAAAAACATTGCCTCAGCAATCAGAGCTAGGCAGCTAATGTCCTAGGCATGTTTTAAGGAGTGTCTATGCAGCCTTCCCCTCATTGTTTTCCTCCTCATTTCAAAAAAATTTTTTCTATGCAATGGTTTTTAATTTAGTACTGGTTGTTAAAACTGTTTCACATTATCCCAGAGTGACATATAGTGTTGTTGCTTAGCACTGTGTTTTAAAGAGCAATATTAACAGTCTGCTAAGATTCACTGGAGCCCTAATGTTAGCTTTACACAGTTGAGAAGTGTACATTTTTACAAGAATTTTGAATATTTTGCCAAAAAACCTGCCAGTGATGAGTCCAATGTTCTCATTCCCAGTGAAATTATTCTCTCTCTAGGTGTCTGAGGGCTGGTTCTGATCCAGCTTACCTAGATGAAATGAGTATGTCACCAATAACTAAGTTAATGATTCTGGTGTAATTTCCATTGTTATCTTTGGTAAGCAAATGAACACTATTCACTGCTACCTTTGATAAGCAAATGAAAATTATTAACAGCAAAATCACGTGAAAGGGAAAAGCACAGAATCATAGAATTGTTAGGGTTGGAAAGGACCTTAAGATCATCTAGTTCCACCCCCCCTGCCATGGGCAGGGACACCTCACACGAAACCATCTCACCCAAGGCTCTGTCCAACCTGGCCTTGAACAGCACCAGGGATGGAGCATTCTCAACTTCCCTGGGCGACCCATTACAGTGCACCATCACCCTAAAAGGAAAGAATTTCTTCCTTATATTCAATCTAAACTTCCCCTGTTTAAGTTTGAACGTCACTTGTCCTGTCGCTACAGTCCCTAATGAAGAGTCCCTCCCCAGCATCCCTATAGGCCTCTTTCAGATACGGGAAGGTTGCTATGAGGTCTCCATGCAGCCTTCTCTTCTCCAGGCTGAACAGCCCCAACTTCCTCAGCCTGTCTTCATACGGGAGGTGCTCCAGCCCCCGATCATCCTCGTGGCCCTCCTCTGGACTTGTTCCAACAGTTCCATGTCCTTTTTATGTTGAGGACACCAGAACTGCACACAATACTCCAGGTGAGGTCTCACAAGAGCAGAGCAGAGGGGCAGGATCACCTCCTTCGACCTGTTGGTCATGCTCCTTTCGATGCAGCTCAGGATGCAGTTGGCTTTCTGACCTGCAAGCGCACACTGAAGCCGGCTCATGTTCATTTTCTCATCAGCCAACACCCCCAAGTCCTTCTCCGCAGGGCTGCTCTGAATCTCTTCTCTGCCCAGCCTGTAGCTGTGCCTGGGATTGCTCCGACCCAGGTGTAGGACCTTGCACTTGGCATGGTTAAACTTCATGAGGTTGGCATCAGTCCACCTCACAAGCGTGTCAAGGTCCTTCTGGATGGCATTCCTTCCCTCCAGCGTATCAACTGAACCACACAGCTTGGTGTCAATGGACTTTCAGTTTCTTAAGATGGTCTCGAACCGGATGCTCTCCTACAGTGGGCTTAGGGTCTTCATGCTCACAGTCCCTGCATATGCCTTCCAAGACTTGGTTGGTGTGGTCAGAGCATTTGCCAGTGAAGACAGAGGCAAAGTAGTCATTAAGAACCTCAGCTTTCTTCAAATCCCGGGTAGCCAGTTTACCCGATAGCTTCCGGAGGGGGCCTACGTTGTCCCTAGTCTGTCTTTTATTTGCAAAGCACCTAAAAGTTTTCTAAGAAGGTAATTCACATTTACATTATTATGACTTTTAGACTGAAAATAAAAGAAACATTGGCTTTCTGATGTCTTCAATGAGCTTACAATTTTAGATGTTAGGCTATAACACATGACTCCAATCAGAATCAAAATGGTGTGAAGTTCTCCTCAGGACTTCACTGGAAGATGCATTATAAATATATATTTAGCTATTATTGTCTTGCTGTTTGCAAACAATTACAAGATCTCCTATGGAATCTATAGTGATAGACACAATATCTGAAAATTAGCTAGCCCTCTTTTAATTATATGGTATTATAAATGTATTTACAACAGTATTTGATACTTACCTGTCTTACAAATGAGGGTTAGTATTTTATTTCTAGCAAAGATTTATTCTTTCAGTTATGGTTATTCAGGGTACATCAATGTCCACAGCAGTCAGAATCTTATGCCTTTCTAAATGATCTCTAAGAAGCAGGTTAATGACAAACTGGAACTGTGGAATAACGAGGAAAAAGAAAAGGGAATTCAGGCATCTGCTGCAGAAATACACACCAACCACTCCAAGCAGGTGAGCAGTGCATATTAAGTAAGACAGGCAATTAAAATATTTTCAACATTTTTTAAATGTTAAAGTGTTTTCACTGCCTGTGTAAACTATTGATTTTGCTCAGTGAAATGTGTCTAAGAAACAAAATATAAACTCAATTAAATTGTCCTGACAGCTTCTTGAGCTTAGAAGCAGATACAGATTAGAAAGAGATATTTACATTTCCCATTTTTCTCTTGGTCTCCAACAGTTTTATAAACACCTTGGGACATGCACGAATTTTTGCACATCAAAGTAAAGGTAGCATTTAAAAATCACCAGAATGCTTTTTTTTCTGAAATTATTGACTCAAAAATATCAATGCACTTAACAGGATTTAAGCGAATATAAAAGTATCAAAAACAATCATAAGAGAATAGAACACACAAAAATAGTCTGTAAGTCACTGAAAATTTATAAAGAATTATCAATGTATGGGAAAGTTAAAGGCTCTAAAATCTGAAAAGTAGTGTTATGAAACTCTGGGACTAGTTATTTAACAAAAACTTTGAAAACTGGGGAAGAAATATTGTATTACTTCCATCCAACTGAGACATAGCTTGCTTTGTTTCCATACCTATCTCATGGGTCAGAAATGAGAGTCTTGAAGAATTAAGAAGAAATGCTAAATGAACAAAAAGAAATGAAATCCTGCCAAAGGAGGCTGCCGGAAATACTAATTTTCCATTCAGTTAAAATGCACAGAAGAACATCCTTTCTAAAATCATATCTCTGGGATGAAATAACGAAACTATAATTTGGAACAATTTTAAAAGATTTAAAAAAAAAATTAGAAAGTCTTCCTGTGATTAAAGTCTAAATTAACTTTGTGGTGAATTGTCAGCAGAAACTCTGAGCCCTTTTCATGTTAATTTGACAAATATAAATCATCTAAGAATTAAATGTCACTGTTTTGTACAGCAACTGAATCTCTAACATTGTTCTAATATGGAGAAGCTAGAATGGTTCCTTTTTGTTTTAAACAGCATAAACATGGACCCTTACTCAAGGATCTTGACTAATGTCTAAATCTTTGTTATTATCTTAGAATCATAAAATGGTTAGGGTTGGAAAGGACCTTAAGATCATCTAGTTCCAACCCCCCTGCCATGGGCAGGGACACCTCACACTAAACCATCTCACCCAAGGCTTCGTCTAACCTGATCTTGAACACCGCCAGGGATGGAGCATTCACAGCCCCCTGAGCAACCCATTCCAGTGCTTCACCACCCTAACAGGAAAGAATTTCCTCTTTATATCCAATCTAAACTTCCCCTGTTTAAGTTTGAACCTGTTACCCCTTGTCCTGTCACTACAGTCCCTAATGAAGAGTCCCTCCCCAGCATCCCTATAGGCCCCTATCTTCAGTGACTCTACAGAGTTTTACTTTAGGGGATGGTATATATATAATTATTCACAACAGGAATAACAGCTCAGTGGGGTGCATGGGGTCATAGAAAAGCTAATGGATTCTGGAAGATGCTCAACTTGATTTGGTGGAATCAGGAAGAATACGTGTCTGGTGGGGTCAGGAAATTGAAACCAGATCATTTGTTCTGCTCTATGCCGCAGAACTGGGCTGTCAAATACACACAAAAGGCAATGCTGTCATATTGACGGAGCATCTGGTTGTCCTGAGAGCACTGACATCTACACATAGGTACCATATCTTGAAGAATTTATCTTCTGTATCTTTACTGCTCTGTACGTGACTGATAAAAAGGTATTCTTTTAGTCCCAGGAAGCACTCACTAGAAAGCTCTTGCACCTGCCATTGAAACATGGATTATAAAGCCTGCTTGAGCAGGTAGAATACATTCATAATTGCTTCCCACTGAACACAGGCAAGTAGTAGGAAGTAAGTTCTGCTGTAGTGTCCTCTGTGTGTGTGTTTGTGTAGGAAACACATTATTTTAAATACCAGAGTCTGTAAAACTAAATGTCTGAAGTGATTTCAGCCTCTGAGAGTGCAATACAGGCAAGAAATGTTGCTTCTACCAGACTGTGTTGTCCGGTCTGTGTAATGGAAAATGTTTTCTATTTCTCTTTGAATCTTAGCTGTGATCTCACTTGCATGTGTTTGTGAGTCATATTGCTTTAATTGGTTCCAAAGTTCACAGTAAGTACAAGGGCACAAGAGCTATTTTATAAATGTAATGTCTCCCAGTAAATGTGAAGAAAACACAGATGACTAGTACTCAGTAAGCCCTGTAGGTTCCAACAGGTAGGAGCTCACTCCTGTTTGAACAAGGGTACAAAGCCAATAGAAATCCTATGGTAATATCTGTTTATAATTTTTATTTTGCAGTTAGCTAGAAACTCAGTAATTCATACTCTATGGTCCTCAGGTTCTCCGAAATGAAGACTGAGTGGCTTTCATTCCTAAGGCACGCCAAAACTAGGATGTAGAGGAATTGTGGATAGTTACAGGCAAAGGTCACTGATCAGTGGTAGCTGGTCATGTCAGTAAATCTTTTTCTCTGTCTTCGATCCCATTCTGACTCCCAAGCATCCACAGTACTTCCAAAGCATATCTTCAAAGCAAAGGCAGGTATTGAAAACCAGTCTGCCATCGCCACTTCCTTTTTTTCAGTCTTTCTTCCCCAGAGATTTCCTGTACCTACTTCTACTGCTTGTGTTTCCAACAGCCTGAGATCCCAGTTCCTGGCATGTCAGAGCTTCTTGGAACATAAACATAGTAACTTTGAGCTCAGCAAGGTTTTACCTGAGCTATAGCAGTATCTGAATGACATAGATATGAAAAATTCACAGCAGTAAAAAAGTGGTACTATTTTTAGAAATATGTTCCCATTGTTTTTCTGACACAGACTCACTGAAAAATGTAATCTGAGAATTGAGTGTCAACCTTCTGTTCCAAACTTGTAACACAGCAAAACAGATAATTGTGCTTGTCTCCCTATTTCACATGTACACATATGACCCTGTACTTTAGTAAGTTATACAGTTAACATGACTATTGCAAGAAATAAATACTATATTGCATTAATTTGTCTGACACACAGCACATTTAGTCTTCAGACTCACTCCGTTTTCCTTTTGATGTATGATATTAAAAAAATGTAGGGTTGATACAAGAATCTGAAATTCTCACTCCCCGTACATAATGGGCATCAGGAAAAACAGTGGTGTCTTCCAGAATCTGCTTCAGCAGCTGTCTACTCAGCAGGAGGAACAAGCTTCCATATTCCAGTAACTGTTAATTACCACTGACGCACTTCCCTATATAGCCCTACCCTATTGCACTGCCATCTCATTTGAACGAAATGTGGGAATGCCTGCGGACAGCACCCAAATGGTCATTATCTCTGCCTTCGGTTGAGCATTGCATGTCCATCGAGTCTCAGCTGGGGACATATCTTTTGCTGAAATTCAGGAGATTTAAACTGTGTGCAGAACAGGGTTTGCCTTTGGATGGCTACTTGGTATTTTGTGAATGTGTCATCTGATCCCCTCATAGCTTTATATCTCTTTTTAATGTAAATGTGTTTTTTTCACTCTTCTAAACCCTGTATCAGAGTTTCATGTTTAATACTTTACATCTAATACATTTACTAGTAGCCATATTCTTTGGTAGAAATTCTTCTTTTGCAATCTGTAGTAGCGCACCATTGGTATGTAAAACTCCATCCTGCACTCTTTCTTTTCTAAGAGACCAAACATGAAGCAGTCAAAAGTTATTTAGCAACTGACATTGACATAACTTTGCCACAAGCAACTGAAGCAATTACAAGACCTGGGTTAGGTGCAGGTGAAACACCTTGATGAGAAAGCAATGAAAAATGACACATCGCACAAACAGAATGGTTTCATCAGTACAACATTAAATCAACATATATGTTTCTGGCATTCCCCATTCTTTAGATAATAGAATAATCAAACAGAGGGCAGGACTGATATCCCCATTTTTTCCTGACAGACTGGAAATGAACTAAAATAAAGCATGCCTGTGCACTGTCATTTGACTGTATTTTAACAAAGACAAGTTTCAATTTAGTGCTTCATAAACTACATTTTAGTCTGACTTGCCTGTGGCTGGTACAAGAATATAATCTGTTTGTTGGATTTTTCCTTCATTCCCTAACAAAATCAGTATTTACTATGACCATCGAAATCAGGCAGGATATCACAACAACAAATGAACATATATAACTTGAAAAATAGTTTACCTGATGTTCTTGTGAAGGCAGCATGTCTGAATAGTGGCAAGAGTTAATGAGAGTAACACAATACCCTCACCACTTAGGCAGAAAATGCATCTGAATACCACAGAATTAGCTGTTTCCCTCTTCCTATTAAAAGAAAAAGATTTATCCACAAGAAAGTATTTATTTGTGGGACATTTCAGTTTACAGAACAATTTGATATTAATTTATTTCTCTTTCTAAGGTTAACCACAAGTATCATTAGATGAGTAAGCTGATTTTATATTTCTCAGAAGAAATTTAGCATTTCTAATATTTCATGGTAATTTTCCCTTCATTTTCAGTTACAATATTAGCAAAGTCCCTTTGAGAATATATCCAGATGAAATGTCTTCTTACCCCTCAAATGCTACCACATATGACAATTACAGGACTTTTGTGGAGCGGCAAGGTATTTTATTCCATCACAGAAGGCAAGACTTACTTTCAATATTTCCATCTCTTGCCAGGCAAAAAGGTCTTCCTATTTATGCATTTATATTACTGCATCATAATGCTCTATCAGCTACAATAAATAATGAAAACCCTGTATTAGAGAAGGAGGTTTCCAAAGCTGTGAGCAGTAGAAGCAATGCATCATGGCACTTGCAAAGTCATTCTTTCGAGCTGCAAGGGTAGAGCCTGACAAATAGAAAAAAATCTAAAGTCTATAGAATCTACATTCTGAAGAGAAGCATTTAAAGAGAGAGTGCAAGAAAGGGGCAAAGCATAGTAAGTGGTTTTAGTAAGAAAAGTGAAAGTTATACTTTTGATTCAATGTCTTAATGATGCTACTACACAAATCTTCACGAGAGTCAAAAAAATACAGCAAAATATTCTGACACTATGAATTTATTTTAAAAAATAATTTTATTACATTTTTTTCTTTTGAAATCAAGTGTGCAAGTCTTCTAGTTATTGCAGTAGGAGAGTGCACAGAAAACACTGCGCATATTTTGATAGCTATCTCTAACAATGTATTTTCCTGCTTATCAAATTACGCTGCGATATAAAATGAGAAAACCTTCAACCATCTTATAAGAAGTGTAATACTTCAAATTCAAGAATGTAAGGCTTAGAAAGTGCCATAAATACAGATGAATAAAACTTTTAAGACTAGTATCTGCCTTTAGCAGAAACCAAATGTTTGTTGATGTCTCACAGCTACTCAACCTACTGAAAACACTGATTGCAATAGGAAGCTTCAGCATCAATGTCAGTTCTGTCTATAATAAAAGCAGTCAGCAGCCACATAATTCCTAGTAGTCAGTTTATTTATACTTAACCTCTTTATCTTTACCTCTGTATACATAAGTGCTATTGATTTATGCTGAACTGACATGTCTATTGCTTGGGAACTAAGAGTTTATAAATATCTTGAGATTGGACAGAAGTAAGAGACAATCTCTGTCATGGTTTATTATATTATCAGTTACAATAGAAGGGTTTTTTTTTTTTTTTTAGTTTTTAAAAATGCTCTTGCATCATTGCACCAATCTAGTGTACAGGATTTATAAGAAAAGGTGTTAAAAAGGGGGTTTGAGAGAATAATTACCATAAGAGATTAAAATAATTTTGGGTATCATTTATTCCAGAGACTTCTTTTATCATCATTATTATCATCTTTCCTTGTTATGGAATGATTATGATAACATGTCATATTTTTATTTCATCTTCCTGAGATTTACATTAATCAGAAAGACAGTTTCTTTATATTTGCAGTGTTAATGATTTCACTAGTAGGTTGAGTAATATTAAAACCTCCCATTTATGCTATATCTACCAAAAAAATCCTCATGACAGACCATGATACAGCATTTCAAGATATTAAAATTCAAAAGTACAAAATCACTACTGAATGTAGTAAAATGTAAATAATAAATTTACACAAGTATGTAAATTGCTACTATTAAATAGTCATGTGGTTTTCCTTCATAGAAAAGAATCCAAGGAAATGATGGTAACTACACTCAGCATAGCAAAAGAAAAGCAGCTCACATTAGGATATAGGTAGATAATTCTAAGCTTGAAAAGGGCACAGAACAGGCAAAAGAAAGAATAAGGTCTCCATCCTATGATGGAGGAGCAGAAGAAACTCTAATATTAAAAGCTTCAAGGGGAGCCCATGATCTATTCTGGCTAGTTTATAAAGCTGACTAGTAAACGTCTGATCTCTTTGCATTTCACATAATTTTTGCAGCAGCCCAACTCAGTTTTGGGGAAGAAAGTAATTATACATCTGAAAATTAGTCTGGACTAAATTAGACTCATTTGAGCGGCCTTTAAGACACCTGAATTCAACTGGGCATGCTGTTTCCAACGTATGGAGACATGTAAGCTAACCACTTAGCACTGAACCTAGTAATCTGAATTCTCCTCATACTCATTGTCTCTGAAGACAAATAGATTGATCTAAAAGGAAATTAATTTATCCTAAAATAAGAGTCCAAAAGGTGCCTACGTTAACACTTAACAGTCAGCTGAAGTTCTGGCTTCAAACTTCTAGGCATCTGTTAGGGTTAGGGACTGCCTTCATTTACTATCTTTATAAGCAGCACATTTTTTTTTAACAGAAAAATTTATATATTGGTATATATATATATAAAATTATATATACTCTGTCCCATGATATTTAGGAAACAGATGTTTGACACTGAGACTGTAGATCTTAGGTTTTCTTCCAAAACCTCAGTCTCCCACAAATTTGGAATAATACTTTAAAGTCAGGTAATTCTGCATACTGAAAAAATATATGCAGATCAGTACATTCGTAAACATTGTTAGGTAATTTGGGAAGAATATTCCTTGGCCTCTTCTGATAAATATGTGCAGTTATTCATAAAGAGCCCCTGAATCAAGAGCTCCTACCTTAGAAATGTATTTGAAGACAAAGAGAAAAACGCAGAAGCCATCCTTTGGTCCAGACACTTAGTAGGTAACTAGAAAAATTGCACAGTCTAGTACTACACATCTGTACAATTCTTCGAATTTTCTTATCTATTATTATTTTTTTATATATTATTATTAATATTATCAACTGAGTGTCTAACTCAGTTTCACCTGAGTAGACCCACTGGAATTGTTTGAAAGCAATGCTACATCAACACAATGTGGTACAGCCATTTTGCTTCTAAACTTCTTAATACAATTTGAAGAAAACCTACTGTATATTTTAAGAAAATGTTGAAAGTATTATCATTTTCATAAGCTCTGTGACAAATATACAGTAGGGATGATATCATTATAGAGTTAATTAGGTATTTTAATGACTACACTGATTATTCATTATCATGGTATTTCCAGGAAAACTCAGATCCTTATGATATGTTCTAAAACAGAATTTATTTTGGTCATTTAGCATGGGATTTCTCACTTAAGATGCCTGCAATATAGTTTATATCTCTGCTAGTCACGGTAAGATCCTTGTACAGTCAATGGGGAGAAAAAGGCGGTGTAATCCTATAGTCAGATTTAGAAGTCTATTTCAGGATGCAGTGAATCATACTCAAGTTTTGTTGTTCTCCACTGATTATAAGTGGAAGTAAGTATGATTAACGCAGAAGAAGACATCTGTATTTTAGATATCTGTGTTCAGTTACATGAATTCATCCACAAATTGTGCACATGCACATTTACACATCTGGATATTATTCAAAAGAACTGCATAAATCAGCCAAAAACATTCCGTGTCTTATTTAATGAACAGAGGGAACACTTGCTACTTTTCTTAAAGTAATATTCCATCATGCATTGATATTCTAATCTATGGCAAACATATTTGTGAGCACCCAATTCATACAGTCTTCATTAGCATATCTGTAGTTTTCAGTGGAGCACAGCATAAAAACATGCAAAACATCCCAATAAGAGACAGATCATATGAAGTTGGTGTGGCACCAGGTCAAAAAAACACCTGAGGTCCCAAAAGCAGTCTAAATTCATTACTGTGGTCCTAATTAACTTTGTTGCCTAGAAGGAGTTTTGATGAGTTCAGATTCTGTTCCATACCAGCACGCCTATATTGCTGCCAGTTGTGGAGTGTGTTAAAGCAGTGCTACTTTGTAGTTCCCTGTTCCATACTTAATTATATGGCAGAAGAAAGCTTAGTGACAAGCATAGCAAAGCATCCCACTGCACCGCAACCTAGCAACAGACTAATATTTCAGATGATACAGTCCATGTTCACCAAACCTTTCTATGGTCTTAAACTAAAAACGTGCACATTGTAGTCCTAGACTTTTATTTCTTCCACATTTATTTTTTATTGGAAATGACTGAGAGAGCACATTTTCAGCTGGAAGTTCTTTGGCTAGAAAATTCATATAGCTGTGAGTCAAGATCTGTCTGAAGAAAATTGACCAAAAGGGAGAAAAAATGATTGCTCTGCGATTAGGAGAAGTCATCAAGTGGTATAATTCTAGTGTAGCTCTACAAAGCTTGGCTGTGGATAGATGGAGGATAGAGGGTCATACAGGACAGTGCCACTGAAGGCTTGAGTACAAGAGTAGCTATTCATCTTTGTTCTTCACTTCATTATCATAAAGCCGTGTATGCTCTCTGCAGCTATACAGATACACCACACAAGCCAGCCATTACTATGCTAAGCCTGACATACCTCTTATTCATGGAGATCATCACCTTTTTTTCACTAGGACACACGCTCATGCTCATGTCTATCTCAACTCAAAAGCATGAGAAATGATGAGATGCCCCTCAGAAAATGAAAAGCTAAACTTTGTAAACAGTAATAAAATGAAAGATGTTGCTATAATGAGAGCTTTTAAAAGGAATAGCTTCAGTTCAAAATGCTGATACAGGCTTATATAGAATTCTTTGTCTTTTTAGAGAATATTTTCATGATTTAGAGTAGGTCTGTGTATAACTTACATCTGTTCTATTGTATTTTCACAGAAAACACATAAGTTTTCTCTATATTACACACTTCCAAATTTAATTTGAACTGAGCAATCTGTATAAGTAGATTTATAGAGAGGTCTGTGTTCTTAAAACCTACTGTAAAGTCTATACATCAGAGCAATTAGGAAGACTATTTTCTCAGAATAACTAAGATAAAATAATTTTGACAAGTAGAAATGAATTGAAATTCATAAACTCATGCTTTTATATTTTATTAAAAAAGATTTTTCTTCCAAATGTCATTGCAGTCAAAAAAAGCCCTACTGTAGCAGGTATTTAGCCTGAAAATACTCACAGAAGGATTGTATAATTAAAGCCTTCATGAAATTAGTTATAAGACTGTTTAAAGGCTTCCATTATTTCTAGTATATTTTCTGGTAGCTTTTGAAAACTTTGCTAAATTTATTCAGGTATTTCAAGAATAAATCTATTTTCCTGTACTTTAATTTATCTGATACAGAGTCACTTGAAAGTCCCTTTACCAACAGTGACTTTGTACATCATCTTGAGAGAAAAAGAAGCCCAGAAGACTTCCAAGAGGCTCTAATTTTGAAAAATAGATTGAGTGCTGGAATGGCATGTTTTATCAAATAAAGTAGTATCTTTATTTGTTGAAAGGCCAGTGAAAACCTCCTCTCTGTTTTTATCTCTGAGAACTCTCAGATCAGAAAAAAAGAAACTCTTAGCTCAGAAATGTGATTTCTTCTCTTTTCTCTCTTTGCCATCTTCTGTTTGTAGTCTCAGCAGGTAAATGTCTCATGATCAGTGGTCTAATTCTTTAAATTCTTAAAATTCTTAAAATTCTTTAAATTCTTTTTGACAGTTTTTTCTCATTGGAATTTCACAACAGTTCACCACGACAGACATATTTCTTCATCTGTATTAGGGTTACAAATGAAAGCAGGTATAAACTGATTTGCATAAGCGTCTTGGTTTTTTAATCAACGGAATTTGGTAGTGACTAAAAGAAATCCAGTATAAGAAAGTTTCACTTCATGTGAGCTCAATTTGTTCAAGAATCATAATGTTTTCTATAACATGACGTGGAAAACAAATGATTATGTCAGTGGCATGGTGTTTACTGTTATGAAAATGTTTGAGATAAGAGAAAAAAGCAAAAGGGATAGGCTACACCTCAAATTTTATCTGCCCAGAATGTAGGCCTTTGTATAGGTTTACCACGTATGTTACCCATATCTTGCCATTGATTTTAGAAATATTTCCAAGGATCATTTCTTCCAGGGATCATTTCTCCCATTATTAAGTAGGTGAGTCACTCTCTAGATTGTAAAGTCAGCACACAAGCTTCCAATGCCATATGAGAAGCTCTGCAATATAGAATAGTCACATGGGACTAGTAGAAATGATGCAAGATCTATAAAAACACCATGGGGATGTATCTGGTGTGAGAGTGTGTATCAGAGGACAGATCATGTGGCACTGGATCTTGTGGTTAGGTAAATGAATTAATCCCAGATTTTCATTAACGACATAATATAGATAATTCAAATGTTTGCATTTACCTTTAGATACTTCCATCCTGTCCAGAGCAGTGATTTGTTGCAGACTGCAGAAGCTGTTTAAAAGTAGGCTGCCTTGTCATAGAGGTGCATGCAAAGCTGCTTTCCACTAGAGTACCAGAGCTCTATCAGTATGTTCTGCCTCTAAAAAGTAGTTTCCCTTCTTGCATTATGCATCAATATCACATGATACTATTCACAGAACACATAAAATGCTAAATAGACTTTTCCTGTTTATCAAGACAAATTTTGAATGATCCTTGAATTAAAAAAAAAAAAAAATAATCCTAAAACGTAGTCATATACAACATGGTCTTCTATGCATTTTGTGGTAAGGTGAAGACTGATGGAAAACAGATAGTTTGGATTTCTTTCAAGTCTCAATAAAACTCAAGGCTTTAATTTACAGGCATGGAATTTAATTTCCAAGGCATGGAATTTCTGCTGGGTTTATGAACAATCTGGTACTGTGATATCCAACTTCTAATATATGCCTTTATTCAGAATTAGTGTGCAGCATTTGTGTTAAACAGTGTAGTTCATATACGTTCAATTTCAGTCTTGTGAAAGCAGAGTGAGATAAGATTCCATGTGAACAACAAGAATGAGAAGTCCTATGAAAACAGAGAAAGCCAATCCTCAGACAAGCCAGAGAGAATGTCTATTTCAAACGGTGTGGTAACCAATAACTCCAGCTATATCACCAATGCCTATGTAGGGAAAGGGGCCAATAATGATGGAAGTGGCTCTGAGAGTGGATATACTATGCCTAAGAAGCAGAAAGGCAGGCGTAACAGTGCCAAGGGTTGTGAGAACTTGAATCTAGTTCAGGACAAATAATGCAACAGGAGGTCAGTGCACCAACCTTAAAACAGGAACTTGAGAATTTCAAGCCTGATTATAATGAACAAAAGGGGAATTTTTTTCTATTAAAAAAAAAAAATTTTTTTTTTTTTTTTGCCCAGGAAGGTTGTGAATGCTCCATCCCTGGCAGTGGTCAAGGCCAGGCTGGACAGAGCCTTGGGTGGCATGGTTTAGTGTGAGGTGTCCCTGCCCATGGCAGGAGGGCTGGAACTAGATGATCTTAAGGTCCTTTCCAACCCAAACTATTCTATGATTCTGTGACAGTATTCAAGAATCACAACAAAATGGATATGCACAAAAAAGGATTTGATCTGTATTAGGCAAAGCACATAACGACAACATTTACAGCTCCTATAATTTTTCAATCTACAGTGTAACTGGATATAACAGGAGAGGTGAAATATGTAGCCATTTACTGTCCTTAACAAGAATGATATAGTTGCTGCAAGGTCTCATCAACCTAAGTGCCCACAACATTTCCATTTGAATCCTAGCTGTATAAAGGTAAATGCGATTAAGTTAAAAGCCTACTGTTATTCAGAGCACATGCTTTTAATCTGACTAAAGAGGTCACACAGAACTGTCCCAAAACATACTTAGTGATATATTAAGCATATATACATCATCATCTCCTTATCGCAGTCAACATCTGTCTCTGGTATTTCCCTCTTTGTAATCTGAAAATCACCACACCTGTTTCTCTCTCCAAAATGAAGACACCTCCTCTACCTTCACAGAGAGCTGCAGCATGCTCTTTGCATATTACATGTACTATTTTAAACAGGTTTGGAAAGCACTCAGTTCTGTAGGGGTGTGGGGTGTAGGGTGTAGATGTGGTTTTATGTAACCAGATTAGGGGACCTTATACTGTACCTTTTAATAAAAATGAATCCTACATTGTCTATTTTAAATACTTATTTCTGGTTTTAGATAACATACCATTAAGTCACAGATTACTGAAAATATAAAATCAGAAAATAAAATCCGATTTTCATTTTTTGAAGAAATTTGGAACTCAATCCTGATTTTCATAAGGTAGCTTTTTTTTCCTGTAGCTGTAAAATATTTTATGTTCACACTTCTCTCTGTAATTTAATTATAAATCCTTGCCTATAATGTTTCACGCTGACACCCTGTGATGTTCAGGAGTTGTAGCAGACCCCTACAGAACCTCATTCCTGGACTGGTGGAAAAGTCTGTCATTAGTACAGATTTTGTAATTTTGGCATTGTTTTTCATTGTCAGAAAAAAAAGTCTGAGCTGCTGAATGACACCATCTCATGGTTTAATTAGCAAAAACGTCCCAAAAGAATGAAATTATATGCAATAGAAAATGTCTTATTTCAGTCAAAAATATTCAATAGGATTAAATACCCAAATTGGATATATTTCTTAATACTATTAAAAGTTCTCTCCATTTTAGAATCTTTAACAAACAAATCTTTAGATTGTGTGCTCTCTTCCTACATTGGCTGAAAGCAAAAGAGCAATAAATATTTTAAGACTTTAATCATTTCCAGACCCCTTAAGGTACCAATTAGCATACTAATGCAGTGGTTCATTGGTCTTATCCAAGAAGTTAAACTTCTAAATGACTAAATAAAAAGCTTTTATTACATGACTATGTGAAGACTGGTATTACTTGCAAAGGAACAGGGAGAGGAGAGGAAAAATACAAACCTTATATTTGATAAATTGTTCAGTCAAATAATTTCAAAGGTCTCCTGTCTTTCTGCAATTAGTCTAGCAATTAAAACTTGATCTATATACTGAAAATTATATTTGACTTCATAATTATGATTTCATCTGCTAGCATCCTATTCAGAAAGATCATGTAATTAATTAATTTCTAGGTACGCTCATTATTATGTATGTGTAAAAACATTCAGTGTATTTTCACAGAGTTCCTCAGAAAAAAAAAAAAACAGCAAACAACTGTATTTGTTGGTGGTGTTCAGAGTTGGTGGGAGAGAGGTTTTACTGGTACATAAACTCAGTGCTGGAAAATAAAATGGGTGGGAATAAGACAGAACTGTTGAAAGTTTCTTGATTTACTGGCCAACACAAATTGGCTACCCATAAAAGAAATACAGAGTGTTCCTTAAACTCTTAAGTCTCAGAAATACTCATGAAACTGAAGACTCTTTAGATGAAGACTCTGAAACTTGGCTTTCTTTGATCACACAAAGTGCTCTACATGTCACCATAACCCCATAGGCAGGAAGAGTGCACAGATCTTTTCCCTGAAAAGGTCTACTTTGGCCAGCTCAAGTGGCTTTTGGTGTCATTCAGGGCTACAAAACTGCGTGCAAGAGAGGCTTTAAACCCTGCAGATTAGTCAAGTGCACCCTGATTTTTGTGTCCCAGGTTACAAAGGAGAAATCAGGAACACAGATGCCACCTGCAAGAAAATTTTCTAGGGCATGTGCTGTTCCAAGCATGGTACATTCACTTCTATGATGACTACATGTTAGCAACATAAAAAAATAAGGGGAACATAAGTGTTTAAAGCTCAAGAGTTCAACTCATCTCATGTAGCAAAGGAAAAGATGTAGTAGAGGAGGGATTTTTCATTGACATGCATATAGTTGTAGGTAATAAAATAAGCCTAGTGCTGCTACTGAAGTTTTAGAAGGTCCTTTTGCAGACAGATCTACATAACAAGATTATTTTTTTTTCAGATGAGAACACTTGATTCTGCCCTGACCCTTTATTACAATATTTTTGACAATCTTGATAAAGATGTGAAAGCAAAGCAGGGTACCCACAGAGGTCCCCATTCTCATAAACTTGTAGCTGCAGGAAATGGTGAAGATTTCACTTTGCCTTCTAAAATATCAGCTTTCTCTTTCTTTTAAACAAAATATGCAGATCTGCTTCACTGGCTCATTTTTTTTTCATTGAGTGGTCTTCTTCTTTTTATTCCAAGTTATTACCTTAAAGCTTTGGAAAATGAACAGCTAGTATTTCAAAATTGTTCAATAACAGCAGAATGAATACTGTCTGCTCTACAGATCGTTTTAAGACATATGAACCTACTGAAAACAAGCAGTATCTACCAAGACTTCTAACTACAAACTTAGAGATGGGAAAGGCTTAATACGTTCCCAAATCCAGCTAGTTCTTGTAATCTGATGAAGTCCCTTCTAGGTTTTATAAAAAAAGGTCTGTATTATTAGTCCTTAAGACATCATAGCAACAAAATGTGCACACAAAATGTAAATGCACAGGAACACATGTATGTATAGGAAGCACACAAGATGAAATGTACATGCTGTGGATACTCGCAAACTGAGGTTACCGGTTGGTACGGAATCAAGCCATTGTGGCAGAAACAACCAAACATCACCTGCTGAAAGGTGTCCAAGTACTTCAGGTAAGAATGGGCACTGTGGTGTGATGTGACTGACAAAGAGATTAGCTGGCAGGGTATGTCTGGGAAGGTAAGCCAGCTGTGGCTACTGATGTGGGTATCAATGACCCTCTGAGGCTAAGTTTAAGGTCATAAATAAAGGGTGAAGCAAGTCATATGATCAAACAACAGACAGTCTTGTCATTGTTAGTCTACTTTCTGATTCCATTTTGAACTGTTCCAAACGTTTTTTTTTCAAGAGAGGAATGATGTGGAAAGCAGAGAAATTGTAGGCAGTATAGCTGTGAGGCAGCCCATGTCACTCGCTCTCAGGGACAAGAAGCAGTCCTCTTTGATTTACCAGTATAGGCCTATCCATAAAGCCCAACCAAGCTCTTTCCCATGACAGGGTGCTACAAGTTGGCCCATACCTGTTATTTCTCCCTGGCATACTAATAGTCATGCTCTGGCTCTGAGACATGTTATTATGGCCATAAACCTGACAAAGAAGTGTCTTAGTGTGACTTTACAAGTTGACCAACTTCTCATTTGGTTTGCATTTTACAGGTTTAAGAAGATGTCAGTGCAGGATTACTTATGTTTCCAAACAGTTTGTGAGGTAATGGATGATTCACTATTGGAAATAAATGAATAAAGCTGCTGGAATTGCTTTTCCTCCTACTTTCCTGTTACTAGCAGCAATGAAGCTCAGAGTTCTTCATACAATCATACTGTACAATAAGAAACCTATCAGGTCTGTCTTCACACCTTTCCTAATGATGAACATATTTTTTGTTTAAATGACTACTCTTTTAACTCAAAAAAACCCAAACCTCACAACTCTTTGGCCAGCACAATCTGTTTTATAGATTTCTTTAGTTAAGTGTGGAGAATCCTTATGCTAGAGGGAAAGTTGCACCATACAGGAAGAAAAAAAAAAAAATAAAAGTATGTTGCCTTCATGACAACTTAGTTTAACATAGGAGCTCAGCTCCTTAGAAGGCTGTGACCATTACAGAAAGAACAACTGGCAGACAAATAAACTAGAAAAATAGCTAAAGAATAGCAGTTATGTGAAAAGTGTGTACAGCTCATCAGAAAAGGAATCTATCAGAGGGATAGGAAAAGGTCATGAATCTGCTAAAAATCAGTTATTTTCAATATCTCTATGAAGTTGAGAAATCTTTCAGTTGTTGGGGATCTTTGTTTTAATTTCTTCAGTAACAGAGTTCAAATAATACACAAATTAAACCTGCTTTTTTTTCCCCCTTCTTTTTTACTTTCCAAGAACCTTTCCCCTCAAAACAATGACTATAAACACAGATGCTACTTGCATAAACTGAGTCCTGAAGGAGCTAACCAGTTTTCTGTTAGTACCTGATCCTACTCTTTAATGGGCACTGGATCAGATCGTTAAAGAACAAAGACTAATAAAGTACAGTCACCAGAACAAACAGTTTCAAAATACTAGATTATAAAATAATACAGGATTACATGTTGAAAATAAACATATGACAGATACACAGGTCACACATAATTAGTCAGCACCAATTTATATTCTCTGTTAAAAATAAATAGCCTTTCAGTGGTAACCAACATAAAATTTTATATTATTCTTCCAGCCTCTGTGTTTCCAAATTATAAACTTAAGCAAATTATGGAGGATGCTTTAAAAAGAAAACCCTACATTTCTGTGCCAAGTTGATCTTCTTCAGAAACTGCCCAACATAACACCATATCACAGTCAAATATGTTGGAGCACAAGACGGTTTGTTCATGTACATTAATACTCCCCAGACTCTTGTCATGCTATTTTCATCATTATACAATTTTCTTGATCTATAATTTCAACAACAAGCATTGTAAAAGTTTTTGGAAAAATTCAGTAATCGTCTAATGTATTCCATGAAGAGATTATATTTAAACTTTCACAGTGTCTTTTCTTGGTTTCAAAGGAGCTTGGCATTTGGTGTTTGAAGTTAGCTATAACAGACATCTGTACTATTCTATTTCAAGAGGGACATTAATTTTTATCTTCACTGTGTCTTGTAGTGCTCAGTGTGCTTACTAGAGAAATAAAACTGTTGGCCAAAAGTCTGACCTCTTTAGTATGCTTGGTTGCCTAATATTTCAGGGATATAGTAAAAAGTAATAGCAAAGAGCAATGCAAAGATAGAAGGAAGACATCTGCAAATGGTACCAGCTCTCAGAACTCTTAACAGCATTTGCTGACCTACAGCATTAACATATTAGCTTTTCACTTTAAAGACCTGAAGTGTAAAGAGCAGTTTCCCATGCAAAATTATAGGCTCTAGTCAGCTCACACGGAGAGTCAGTGCTTAACTCTGTAGTTTCACATGCACACAACTCAGCTACTGAATACCTGCCTGTTCCTGTTTTCTTATCATTACAGTCTAAGCAGAAGAAAAAAAAAATAGTGAAGACATTTGATTTTGTTATTTCTTTCAACTACACTTTTGAGTGACTGATTCACTGAACTGATGTAATACACAATTGCACAAGTTTGAAATTTCTCAGAAAGCGCAGTTTAATATGTCAAAGGCCTCTAGTTGAAGCTATCCCGCATTTCATATTGCCTAGGCATATGCACGTTCCCATTTTCCACTAGGTGATATACTTTCAAGGAAAACTGCATGGAAACTGCAAGGAAAACATCCTACGCAAATTTACTACATTTGCTTTGATCTGTGTTCAAGGTCATGCTGGTTCTTTCTGACTCAGGGGACTAGTGGTATGAAAGGGCTGAGTACAGACAGAAAGAAAAGAAAGAGAAAGGAAAGGAAAGAAAAGAAAGGGAAACAGAAGAGGAGAAGAGAAGAGGAGAGGAGGGAAGGGAAGGGAAGGGAAAGGGAAAGGGAAAGGGAAAGGGAAAGGAGAAAAAAAACACATTTGGAATAAAAGAAACAGAACTAAAAAAAAAATCTTTCTAGCTGTCAGAATATGTAATTTTAAGATCTCTTACAGTACAAGTCAATGTGAACATTTGGTCCTTCATAATCTTCAGTACTAATTTGATTTAATAAGGACTGTACATTGCATATATGCACACACATACGCAAACAGACAGCACTGAAGTGTGGACACTCTTAGGATTAACAACATATAAATTGAGAAAATAAGCAACTTATTTTTATGGACTAAAAAGGGAATCTACTTGCCATCAATAGTTAGCCTTAATATATGTCCTCTGAAGGGAGTAAAAAGTGAGGAGGCTGAAACTAACGCAAACATTTCCCAGTGACAGAATTTTGAAGGGATGATGAAACAAAGCCCTGTGCCATTTCTGGGAGAAACAGGAAGAAATGTCTTGACATTGCCAAGACATAAAACCTTCCTGCAAAGAAAGTATCATTACATTCCACGAAAGAAAATAAGACTGACAGAAGGGAAGTTGGAGAAAAAAGGTGTTAATGATTTTGGATATGCCCTTACTAGCAGAGCAGAATCTAACTAGAGGTGGGCCTATGTAAACCAAGGTGGGCCTGTGCAAACCTGAGTTCAACAATGCCAAGTGCAATTAGTAGCTTCTTAGTAGCTGGTGCAGTGCTGTGTTTTCAACTGTAGTCTGAGAATAGTGCTGATAATACACCAATGTTTTTAGTTGTTGCTAAGTAATGTTTACTCTGATCAAAGCCTTTCTCAGCCTCATGCTCTGACAGCGAGGAGGGTCATGGGAAGGTGGGAGGAAGCAGAGACAGGACAGCTGACCCAAACTAGCCAAAGAGGTATTCCATACCACAGCATGTCATGCCCAGTATACAAACTGGGGGCAGTTACTGGAAGGGCTAAATCACTGCTTGGGTCGGGCTGGGTATCGGTCGGTGCGCGGTGATCGGTTGTATTCTCTTCCCTTGTTATTTCCCTTATTATTACTGGTGGTAGCAGCAGTGATTTGTGTTACACCTTAGTTACTGGACTGCTCTTGTCTCAACCCATGGGATTTACATTCTTTTGATTCTCCTCCCCATCTCTCCAGGGGCCAGGGGGAAGAAGAGGGAGAGTAAACGAGCGGCTGCATGGTTCTGAGTTACTGGTTGGGCTTATAACATGACAGCTGCATTCAGCTCTGGGGCCCCAACACAAGATGGATGTGGAACTGTTGGAGTGAATCCAGAGGAGGGCCACAAAGATGCTCAGAGGGCTGGAGCACCTCTCCTATGAAGACAGGCTGAGAGAGTTTGGGCAGTTCAGTCTGGAGAAGAGAAGGCTCTGGGGAGATCTTATAGCAGCTTTCCAGTACCTGAAGAGGCCTACAGAAAATCTGGAGAGAGACTTTTTACAAGGGCATGTAGTGATAGGACAAGAGGGAATGGCTTTAAGCTAACAGAGGGAAGATTTACATTAGATAATAGGAAGAAATTCTTCACTATGAGGGAGGTGAGACACTGGCACAGGCTGCCCAGAGAACCTGTGGCTGCCCCATCCCTGGCAATGTTCAAGGCCAGGTTGGACGGGGCTTTGAGCAACCTGGGCTAATGGAAGGTGTCCCTGCCCATGGCAGGGGGCAGTGGAACTAGATGGTCTTTAAGGTCCCTTCCAATACAAATTAATCTGTGATCCTATGATTCTATGTGGTTTTGACCGTCACTAAAGAATGCTGCTACTATATGTTACTCTCTAATGAAAACAAGACTTCAATGTTGTTGCGCTTAACATATAAATCTGCTGATACTGGTAACAGTGTGATCAGATTTCGCCTTATGCATTACAGAGTATGAGACTACCAGATTATGAGATTTTGTTAACTGCTGAAGATCAGCTGTGATCTGGATAGGGAGTGCACATCATTAATGGGCAGCATAAGCCAGAAGAGCTTCAGAAACACATTACCGAGTCTATGCTTCCAGTCAGACATTTCTGCCTTCTTTCCTTTCCTTATTATTTCATTCCTTTCTACCAGGAAAAAATTTTACAAAATAAGGAGGTGGGAACTAAAACGCCATGTGTCTTTTGATATAACGTTGAAGCAACTTACTTTTGCTCTTTTCCAGCCTGTTAAAAATCAGCCCTTTTTCTTATCACTTTTGACTTCCACATTTTGTTTGATCAGATTGTGTTTATATTGTTGACTGCCAGGTTTTTGTTTGCTTTTTCACTTATTTATAATTGAGAAGTTAAGGGCAGCATCTTTTTTAAAACTAGATTATCACCACATAATTAGAGATATTGATTTCACTGTAAACTTCCTACGTTTCCTCCATAGGGATGGAGGAAATCACAGGATACCATCATCTTTCTGCTGATGATTTAAAAACTGCTACTAATGGATAGTGCAGTGAAATTACATTTTCTTCCCCTCTTCCTCTTTGTCTAAGTACTATTAACAGGTGCTGGATTTCTTCAGTAGAGAGAAAAAAAAGCCACTATAATGAATGCATTAATTTTTTATAATCTGTTTTTTTTCCTGTAAAGTCATGGTTTTGGCAATGTTAAAAACATTCCTAGCACTAGACCACAGTTAGGGAGCATTGGTATTCATTGGTAATTGCGAAGTTGAGTATCACAAGAATTTACAAGAATTTAGATCTGTTTGCTATATGCAAACACAGATCTACACCACATATTTTCCTTATGTTTATATATACTAGTGATACACATAAAGACATTATGTGAAAGTAAACTGTATGAATATGAAATACATTCATCCAGCATAGGACTTGTCAGAGAGCACAGTCATAGAATCATAGAATGGTTTGGGTTGGAAGGGTCCTTAAAGACCATCTAGTTCCAACCCCCCTGCCATGGGCAGAGACACCTACTAGACCAGGTCGCTTAAAGCCCTGTCCAACCTGGCCTATATCTCCTTTATCTCTTTTTGCCTGTTCTGGTGATAAATGCACATTTCACTGAGAGAATTATGCTGAAAACAACACAACAAAGGACCATAATACTTAAAGTCCTAAGGTCCTAAAATCTCAGCTATTGCTTCTATTAAACTCTGATTTGACTATAGGCAAAATGCAAACTAAACCTTAATTTCACATTAGTCAGTAGTCCATTTATAACCACTGCACAAATATAGCCTTTTGGTATCAAAAAGGAACTCAGAAATAATATCAGAAAATAGGACAGTTAATTGGTACTTTTCACAGCTGAGAAAAATGTACGTTGGGTAACTTTACAACAAATTTGCTGCATCAATTATTCTGTGAATTTTACCATGCTGCTGTCGATGCCATCATAGCTGGTATTCCAAAAAGTCATAAGAGGCAGTATAGAAGACTGCTGAAAAATTATTCAAATGTCAAATTTCTTACTTACTGTAATGCAAATGCTAGTTTTTTAAAGTTGATAAATGAGTTAATCTGTACATGTTCATGCATCATAGAATCACAGAATCATAGACTGGTTTGGGTTGGAAGGGTCCTTAAAGATCATCTAATTCCAACCCCCTGCCATTGGCAGGGACACCTTTGACTAGATCAGCTTGCTCAAGTCCCTGTCCAACCTGTAACTCTTTCTACCTCAATTAATGTCACGTACTATCTAACTTGTTGAAAGCAGTACACTACTGCATACTCTGGTCCTTCCTGAGTGATAAGAAAGCATTTAAGAAGCTTTGTAAAAGCTACTAGTCCTCAGATATTCAGTAGAAAACCTTGCATATTTTGAAATCAGCTAGCAAATGTTTCTAAGGGAGCCAATTGCACCCATGGGAAAGAATTGGGGTTACACCACCACTGGCCTCATTTAGCACTTCCTGACAGTGGCCTAGTTAAAGTTTGCAGGTTTTCCTGTAAATTCTGCTTTGTGACGTGAAAATGCACCACGTGCTGTGACTCAGTTTCAGACTAACACACTCCTTCAAACCAACATGTAAAGTATATGGCTTTCACTAACTGCATGCGGTCCATATGAACATACAGAATATCACCTGAAGAAAGCTATGATTTACATATGTGATAGTGCTTATTTTGTTTTGGTTTCATAGCATATGATTATATGCTTTCACTATGTATTTTACCTGTATCATGTCCTAGATCTGTGCCCTACAAGCTACTTTTAACTGTTTAACCAGTGTGCTTCTGGATGCTCTGATTTTCTCAGATGCTAATACTATTTAATTACTTGGGTATCACCAACACCTGCAATATAAAGACTGAGTAACTACGTATTTGCAGAAGGCAAACTTTTGCCCAATTCCATTGCCTAACTACAATCCTGACTGACAGAAAGTTTTCTCCTCTGTTCTTTTACGTCCTTATCACCCCAAAAATTCCTAATAAGTTATTCCCTAGTTCCTTATGTAAGTGAAATGTAGTTCTCCCTACAATGATGCATTTTAAAAGCAATTATATTTGTATTCTTACGCTAACCATGATGGTATCTGAGTATTCTCCAATACAAGTTTAAAAGTGATGTATGACAAGAAGTATAACTTCTGATTATCTTCTTTGCTGCTGAAGTATTTTTAACTCACTTTCTCTTCTTGTGCTTTTTTAATTCTATTTTTATACATTTATATTTAGTGTGTTTTAAAGGAATAAAAAAAAATAGAAGAAAGCATTATTCATTTTACAAGGATATCTTACAATCATAGAATCATAGAATAGTTAGGGTTGGAAAGGACCTTAAGATCATCTAGTTCCATCCCCCCCGCCAAGGGCAGGGACACCTCAGACTAAACCATGCTACCCAAGGCTCTGTCCAACAAGGCCCTGAACACCACCAAAGATGGAGCATTCACAGCTTCCCTGGGCAACACATTCCAGTGCCTCACCACCCTTACAGTAAAGAACTTCTTCCTTATATCCAATCTAAACTTCCCCTGTTTAATTTTGAACCCATTACCCCTTGTCCTATCACTACAGTCCCTAATGAAGACTCCCTCCCCAGCATCCCTGTAGGCCCCCTTCAGATGCTGGAAGGCTGCTATGAGGTCTCCACGCAGCCTTCTCTTCTCCAGGCTGAACAGCCCCAACTTCCTCAGCCTGTCTTCATACAGGAGGTGCTCCAGCCTCCTGATCATCCTTGTGGCCCTCCTCTGGACTTGTTCCAACAGTTCCATGTCCTTTTTATGTCGAGGACACCAGAACTGCACACAATACTCCAGGTGAGGTCTCACAAGAGCAGAGTAGAGGGGCAGGATCACCTCCTTTGACCTGCTGGTCATGCTCCTTTTGATGCAGCCCAGGATACGGTTGGCTTTCTGGGCTGCAAGCACACACTGAAGCCGGCTCATGTTCATTTTCTCACTGACCAACACCCCCAAGTCCTTCTCCGCAGGGCTGCTCTGAATCTCTTCTCTGTCCAGCCTGTAGCTGTGCCTGGGATTGCTCTGACCCAGGTGTAGGACCTTGCACTTGGCTTGGTTAAACTTCGTAAGCCTGGCATCAGCCCACCTCACAAGCGTGTCAAGGTCCCTCTGGATGGCATTCCTTCCCTCCAGCCTATCAACCGAACCACACAGCTTGGTGTCATCAGCAAACTTGCTGAGGTGCACTCAATCCCACTGTCCATGTCAGCGACAAAGATGTTGAACAAGGCTGGTCTCAACACTGATCCCTGAGGACACCACTCGTTACTGGTCTCCAGCTGGACATTGAGCCATTGACCACAACTCTTTGTGTGCAGCCATCCAGCCAGTTCTTTATCCACCAAGTGGTCCACCTATCAAATTGACATCTTTGTACAATTGTACAAATGCACAATGTCTTTGTACAAGATTGATCTTTGTACATAAATGTTCTCCATGCACAACTAAAACTACTTAAAAGTGCAGAAAAAATGTGACTGCAAAGGATGTAATGACAGCTCGCTAAGCAGTATGTATTCAGTAGAGGTGAGCTCATGCATGCACTATAATGTTAGCACCTTTAACCACTAATTCGTGTTGAAGGTAGATAAGCTGATAAAAAAAGAAAAACTGAGGAAGAAATGTGAAGACAGGCTTTGTGCATGAAACGAGTTGAAACTTCCTCCTCAAATCCTTTTTTGTCTCTTTACAGACTATCTTGAAATACAGAGTCATATCCAGGACAAATTATATACAACTCCTACCATGCTATCTCCTATATTCTAGACAGTAGTCCCACAGTGAAAGAAAAAGTAAAATACTAGCCACATTTTCTTCAGGATTTTGCCATAGTGGAAAATGAAGATGAAAACTGAAGCTTGACTGTACAGTTTTCCCTTCCGTGGAAAATACAGAAGGTGTTAAGCTAATCCCTACATTTCTATGCAGCCTTGACCACATCGCTCCCACCACATGGTGCAAACATTGCTGGCAGCAGAATCTTAACTGTGGCAGGACTGCTGTTCCTGTAAATCAGCATAAACCAAGCATGAACCATAATCTGAAAATGGTGAACGAAAAGAACACGTCTCTGAGAGTACATGTTTGTGTGTGTGGTTTGTTTTGTTTTTAACCAATAATCTCCAGCATATGTTTTACTGTATCCTAGTTTGAACCCTGAAACTTCAGTGTGGTGCTGCAGCATTTGTTCACCACTGATGCATTAAAGGATTATAGAATAGTTTAGTGATTCTGTTTCCAAACTGATCCTGGGTTGTGTTCTTTTTTATGGAGTTTAAGAGTTGATTTTTAGCTGTTTTCAAGTTAATTTATATTCAGTTTTGTTTGATTATGTGGTAATATCAAGAAACAAGCAAAAAAAATTTTTCCTTTTTAATTTTGTTATGCAAAATATTTTTTCCAATAAGCACATCTAGAAACGCATCACTTTTGCCTATCTACTCATGATTCATGTGACATTTTTCAGATGAAACAACCATTTTACTTTGGTTACCCTTAGCCTTCTTAATCAGTCTGATTTCACAGCTGTTTGTTCTATTTCTGAACTGGTAACAAAGGACACTACCTAGCTCTTTATAGATTTATCTTGTGTATAGCAATATGGAACTTACAGCTTTGTGTTCTTCAAACATTCAGGAAGTTACATAGCTATTAAACTCATCATTCAGTAGAAAAGTATTTCTGTTGCTGTCATCTATTTCTTTTGCAGGATGTAAAACCTGCAGGACTGTAAAACCTCAGGTTGCTTAAACAATAGTAGAAGGCTGCTTTTTCAATACACAGCAAGATATTGAATTGTTATGGCCAAAGTAAATTTGTAGCCCTATAAAAGAAAAAAAAAACCCACAGAAAATACACACAAAAAATCTCAGTGAAATTCAAACATGAACATTATCATAAATGGTGGGAGAAAAATCTTCTCTATAATTAAATTGCCCTTAAAAACAGAGCTGTAAAATATTCTAATAATATCTTAAGTAAAGACTTCATATATGGATATGTTTATACTGATATGACTCACTCCTTTCAAAACTTCATTTCTATGTAAGATTCAAATTTCAAAGGAAACACATTATTGCGCACCACAGGTTTGGATTAAACTTTGCTAATTATACTTGTCCTTTAACTGGTGGTAGTCACTCAAAACTGATAGTGTAGGCTCTGTTTTTCAATCCATAAAGAAAGACTGACACCTCCACAGTCCTTTCCTTATAGTCAGTTACTAGTTTTACACTAGATTACATCTGAGGAGAAGACCAATCAGTAAAAATACAAATTGTAATGTATATGGATAAATACTACAGAACTATGACATGAATCATATAAAGTGACTATTGGTGAAGACATAATTCTGGTGGAACAGATGAAAGACTGGAAAGATGAAAGAAAGGGTAAGTTGGGTGACAGGAGAACCATGGTTCCCTGTAACTGCACCCCACCTGCTGTACATTTTACACTATTGGCAGCATTAGAGATTCTGCTTTGGAGCAACTGAAAGGCTTTAACAATATTTAGTGTTTACTTTTAAGACTGTGGGATTGGAAGAATTCCCTGACAGATCAAAATCTTTTCTTGACCTTTCCCCACCAACTTACTTGATTAAATACCTATGACAATCTGACGATGAAATGTTCCTCATATGCAACACAGTCTTTAAAACGGCTGGTATCTCCGTAGACACTTTTCTATACAAGAAAGGTTTATAAAAGCTAACAACTCTCAAAAGCATGCATTGTATCATGCTTTAATTATACTCAGCAACACCAAGAATGATATGCTGTTGTGTTAAACATTCCTTCTTACTGCTTTCTCTCACTGCTCTTAGCGGGTGTTAAACATTCCTTCTTACTGCTTTCTCTCACTGCTCTTAGCGGGTACTGCAATGAAGAGAAATAAATTCCATCATTATGTGTCACATGTTTTGTTGCTTCTTAGCAGTTAAATAGAAGACTTCATTCTTTAGGACTATCACTTAAGGTCTCAGGAGCATCAGGTTCACTAAAATGTGTAAATGGGGGGGAAACACTCACACAGTAATTGAATTCAATGTGATTTCACCTGTGATATAGCTACAGTTGCATTCCTGATCTCCAGTTGTTTCAGCAACTATTGCTAAATACAGTTGGAGAAGAGATATGAAGACATAGGGTTCAGAAAAAAAAACCAAAACAAACTCAAACTCCCCCCAAAATAACGATTCCTTACTTTTATTGCATCTTAAAATTTGTTCTGCCCAAATTTCATATAAAAATGGGGGAAATATGGTTGTTAAAAAATGCCTTGTATTCAGAAAGTCAATATACAGAACACACAACTTGAACCCTTTGTTCACTTCTCAATTGCCTTTTAACAGCTCAGGTTTTTTTACCAGTTTTGGTTTAGTTTTTTTTTTTTTTGTCAGGCTTTTTACCAGTTCAGTGATACACAAGTTCTGTCAGCCAGCAACTTTGTGTTATAAAGGGTAAAATATGCCAAGAGAAGTAATATTTACATGGAAACCTTTTGCTTGTAGACAGACCTTACTACATCAGCTATGAATTTCAATCGTTTCAATAATTTCCAGCCTATGCTAACAAACGCATTCTTCAGAAGTTGATGGTAGCAATAGAAATGCATGTCCAGTACCAAATAATTATGATGCTGCTGCTAGGTTATTTGTAATGTCAGCTTCTAAGTACTGTGCAACAACTTCAAAGACAATAGAAGTGTGGAGTAAAAAGCAAACAACTCATTCTAAGTCCCAAACCTTCTCGGCTAAGCTAGAGAAAGACATATATTAAAAAATTTTATCTGCTTCCAGCTAGAGATGCTCATAAAAATATCATATGTTAAACCATCAGAGGTCATCTTCAAATGCCAGCAACAGCAATATTAGAACCTGATGACCTCCTCTATGCTTCTCTTGGTGTATATAATATTACAGTGTAATTCACTGTTATTATCATCCGTGAGATGGATGTGTCTTATTTGAATATTATGAAGAAGAAAATAATAATTAATTGCATTTGCAGAAGTTGTAGCTACTGACAGTGGTACTGCAAGAACATTTTTTAGAACTGGAATATAATGCCATTTTAACAACAGCTTTCGTCTGAGTTACATAAACACTTGACTTTTATAGCCATGTTGTGGTTTAAGACCAGCTGGCAACCCAGAACCATGCAGCCGCTCGCTCACTCCCCCTCTTCTAACTCCTCCTGCTCCTGGAGGGATGGGGAGGAGAACTGAAAGAATGTAAATCCCACAGGTTGAGATAAGAACAGTCCAGTAACTAAGGTATAACACAAAATGACTGCTGCTACCACCAATAACAATATGGGAAAAACCAAGGGGAGACAATATAAAACTAAAAAGGGAAAAGGAAAAGGAGAAAATAAACACAAGTGATGCACAAGACAATTGCTCACCACCTGCTGACTGATACCCAACCTGACCCTGGCAGTGATCTAGCCCTTCCGGGTAACTGCCCCAGTTTATATACTGGGCATGATGTGCTGCGGTATGGAATACCTCTTTGGTCAGTTTGGGTCAGGTGTTCTGTCTCTGCTTCCTCCCGGCTTCCCCTCCTCCCTGGCAGAGCATGAGACTCAGAAAGTCCTTGGTCAGAGTAAATACTACTTAGGAGCAACTAAAAACACTGGTGTTATCAGCGCTGTTCCCAGGCTGAAAGTCAAAACCACAGCACTGCACCAGCTACTAAGAAGGAGAAAAATGACTGCAACTGCTGAACCCAGAACAGTATCCACCCCTTATTCCATACCATTCATGTCATACTTAAATCCCACATTTTTCAATATACCATCCCTTTTGTCTCATATATATATACACATATGTATAACTTTTATCATCTTCAAGCTGTCAATAACATTTTTTCTCATTTTGATGAATATGAATCTTACAGTTTATTCATATTTTCTGGTTCAGTAAAGGAATGTGGCTAGCACAAAGTGACTGCAGTATATTTTCTTTATTGCTTTATCAGGAAAATCCCCCCCACTTCTTCATATTCTACATTAACTTCCTTTTCAGAAACAAGGTCATAAGATTATGATCAGAACAGTAAGCAGTGTAGCTGTAAACACCACCTTCAATACTGTCTTCTCTGTCTTGATAGTCAAAGATTCTGTGATCTTTAAAATCAGTGTGGTTGCACTAATTCTTAAATGTTATTTTACTTTTGGAGAATGTCCTGAGTGATAAAAATAATATAATGTAGAAGATTGTGCTTACAAGTATGCTATTAACTGAGAGATTGTCTCTTTAAAACTAGAAAGAAAGTTAAGAATAAATTCAATCTAATCAAGTTATCTTTGCACCTTCAAAAGTCAATATCACACCTTCAGCTCACGGGGAAGAAATATTTCACTTTGCTATCAACTCATCATCAACTGACAATTCATGGAAGGCAAGCAATTCCTGGGGGTTGTTTCACTGCTTTTAATCTCTGGATATTGTGGCAGCCTTACCTGTGAATTTCCCTACATTGCTTAGCTCCTTAAAACCTTTAACATGATTTTAGCATAGATTTTGATTGATATTTTAATTTCCTTTATTAAAATATAATACATAAAAGCAAAGAAATCTTTTAAGATCCCAACTGACACTGAAATAGCACTTATATTGTCATAGGGAGCTAACTTCCTATTAATACAATTGTATTTGACATTTCCATTAAAAAATCTTTCACTGGTGTTATATTATTATGTCTGTGACAGCTCACTGTGGGTTCTATGGTTACATACTGACTTTAGATTATTGCTTTACTGCATTATTTTTTTAACCTATAGAAGAGGTCCACTTTAGAAAAAGATCAATCTGTTTGTTTGTTTGTTTTCTAAAAGGGTAGGAAGAAGATACTTACTGAGTTCAATTAAACTTTTGCATAATAAGTGTATGTAATGCTCTTAATTTAAAGAAATTAATTAAAGATTCTCTTGCTTAAGAGAGAATCAAAATTAAGTTCTGGAAGTAGCATAAATCACTTTGTGAATTTTATGTCAGTAAAATGTAGGTGTTTGGACAATGTAAAGGGATACCTCTCAAGAGACACTATGAAACAGAGGAAGCCAAACACAAGCAAAAAAGGAATATGCAAGGAAAGGCACTAGACCAACCAGGCAAAATCCCAGAACCAGTTACATTTAGCTTAAATTCTGAAGAATATGATTTCAATCATGTTCTCATAGAATCATAGAATCGTAGAATAGTTAGGGTTCGAAAGGACCTTAAGATCATCTAGTTCCATCCCCCCTGCCACTATCTGGGACACCTCACACTAAAGCATGCCACCCAAGGCTTCGTCCAGCAAGGCCCTGAACACTGTCACGGATGGAGCATTCACAACTTCCCTGGGCAACACATTCCAGTGCCTCACCACCCTTACAGTAAAGAACTTCTTCCTTATATCCAATCTAAACTTCCCCTGTTTAATTTTGAACCCGTTACCCCTTGTCCTATCACTACAGTCCCTAATGAAGAGTCCCTCCCCAGCATCCCTACAGGCCCCCTTCAGATGCTGGAAGGCTGCTATGAGGTCTCCACGCAGCCTTCTCTTCTCCAGGCTGAACAGCCCCAACTTCCTCAGCCTGTCTTCATACAGGAGGTGCTCCAGCCCCCTGATCATACTCGTGGCTCTTCTCTGGACTTGTTCCAACAGTTCCATGTCCTTTTTATGTTGAGGACACCAGAACTGCACACAATACTCCAGGTGAGGTCTCAAGAGAACAGAGTAGAAGGGAAGGATTACCTCCTTCGAGCTGCTGGTCACACTCCTTTCGATGCAGCCCAGGTTACAGTTGGCTTTCTGGGCTGCAAGTGCATGCTGCCAGCTTATGTTCATTTTCTCATCAACCAACACCCCCAAGTCCTTCTCCGCAGGGCTGCTCTGAATCTCTTCTCTGCCCAACCTGTAGCTGTGTCTGGGATTGCTCCGATCCAGGTGTAGGACCTTGCACTTGGCATGGTTAAACTTCATAAGGTTGGCATCAGCCCACCTCACAAGTGTGTCAAGGTCCCTCTGGATGGCATTCCTTCCCTCCAGGGTATCAACCGAACCACACAGCTTGGTGTCATCGGCAAACTTGCTGAGGGCGCACTCAATCCCACTGTCCAGCGATGAAGATGTTAAAAACAAGACCGGTCCCAACACCGATCCCCGAGGGACACCACTTGTTACTGGTCTCCAGCCGGACATTAAGCCATTGACGACAACTCTTTGCATGCGGCCATCCAGCCAGTTCTTTGTCCACCGAGTGATCCAACTATCAAATTGATGTCTCTCCAATTTAGAGACAAGGATGTCGTGTGGGACAGTGTCGAATGCTTTACACAAGTCCAGGTAGATGACATCAACTGCTCTACCCCTGTCCATCAGTTCTGTAGCCCCATCATAGAAGGCCACCAGATTGGTCAGGCAGGATTTCCCCTTAGTGAAGCCATGCTGGCTGTCACCAAGCACCTTGTTGATTTTCATGTGCCTTAGCATGCCTTCCAGGAGAATCTGCTCCAAGATTTTGCCAGGCACAGAGGTGAGACTGGCTGCTCTGTAATTCCCCGGGTCATCCATTTTCCCCTTCTTGAAAATGGGGGTTATATTTCCCTTTTTCCAGTTGTCGGGAACCTCACCTGACTGCCATGATTTCTCAAATATGATGGCCAGCGGCTTCGCAACTTCATTCACCATCTCCTTCAGGACCCACGGATGGATTTCATCAGGACCCATGGACTTGTGCACGTTCAGATTTTTAAGATGGTCTCAACCCAGTTCCTATCCTGCAGTGGGTGCAAGGTCTTCATTCTCACAATCCCTGCATCTGCCTTCCAAGACTTGGGTGGTTTGGTCAGAGCCTTTGCCAGTGAAGACTGAGGCAAAGAAGTCATTTAGAACCTCAGCCTTCTCCAAATCCTGTGTAGCCAGTTCTCCCAAGAGCTTCCTGAGGGGGCCTACATTCTCCCTAGGCTGTTTTATTTGCTACGTACTTGTAGAATCCCTTCCTGTTATCTTTAATACCTCTAGGTGAGTTTAATTCTAACTGAGCCTTATCTTTCCTAACCTGGTCCCTAGCTTCTTGGACAACATCCCTGTACTCTTCCCATGCCACCTGTCCTTGCTTCCACTTATTATAACCCTCTTTTTTACTTTGAATTTTCCTCAGCAGCTCCTTATCCATCCAAGGAGGTCTCCTGGCCCTCCTGCTGCACTTCCTTCTAGTTGGGATGCAACACTCCTGAGCTTGTAGCAGGTGATCCTTGAATATCAAGCAACAGCCTTGGGCCCCCTGCCCTCTAGGGCTATATCCCATGGAACCTTCCGAAGCAGGTTCCTGAAGAAGCCAAAGTCTGCTCTCTTGAAGTCCAGGGCAGTGAGCTTGCTGCACGCTCCTCTCACTGTCCTGAGGATCTCAAATTCAACCATCTCGTGATTGCTGCATCCAAGGCTGCCCTGGAGCGTCACATTTCCAACAAGCCCTTCCCTGTTGGTGAGCACAAGGTCAAGCATGGCACCTCTCCTTGTCGGCTCCTCTATTACTTGCAGAAGGAAATTGTCTTCTACACAATTGAGAAACCTCCTGGATTGCTTGTGCCGGGCCATTCTGTCACTCCAACAGATGTCATGGTGGTTGAAATCCCCCATGAGAACAAAGGCCTACGAGCGTGAGGCTGTTCCTATCTGTCTGTAGAGTCCTTCATCCGCAGGTTCCCCTTGATAAGACACTTATAAGGATACGCAGCATCACTGAAAAAAACAGCCTTCAGGCTTTCAAAACCATTAGATCTTTAAACATTTAACAACATGAATGCGGCTTTAGTAGCAACGTGAGTTCAAGCACTACCTTAAAATGCAAGTACGACAACTACTTAAAGAGTGTTAACAGTAACATCAGAAGGTGAGGTAGGTACCTCAACAGCAAAAATTAGTTTCAATACAGTGTCTTTTATACAAAAATACTTATTCAGGTAAATGATATATTTTGTCTGGGAGCTTGACCTGTGATTGTCATATGATGATTGCAAATTTTGTGAAAAACATTGAACCAACCTCAGATTTTTGTTTGTTCAGAAGATTATCCTTTCTACATTATTTAACTACCTGTCATTTGACCTTGTCTTGAAAATCACTGCATGCTTCTCATGCCACTGCATTCACTGTTGACAGCTGGTGTTTATCACCAGAAGCTGTGGGGAGAAAATTAGTCAGTGTAGTGCCCAGCCCACTTACAAAAGCAGATCAAATAAAAAATAAATAGAAATGAGGAGTCCCTAAATACTAGCAGCTAGCAATTCAACAGATATAGGGAATGCACAACGGTTATATCAGGTTTCATTGTACAGCTGCTGTCAGCATTCCTACTGCTCAAGAAAACAGCTGAAGTGATACCTGTGGTTTCTAATCTCAGAAAGCACTAGCTTTAAAATATATCAAAATGCAGCATGTACAGCTATTTTCTCTGGTAGCCTAAAACCTAAACAAGGTAGTGACTGATCACTGTTTGCCCCACTTTTATAATCATCCATTACTGGCAACTGTCAGAGACAAATTCTGGGCTAAACGGACCTGTACGCTCAGCTGGTGTATGGATGCTCCTCTGTTTTGATAAAACACCTGTCAGATGCAGGAAGCAGCATCAGGATGGGGATGTGGGGGACATAATATTTCTGGTGTGAAATACAATCCCAGTCCCGGACAAGCTTGGCTAGTAAAACTACACTGCATGTTTTCATTTAAAGGCAACAACTCTTGCATCATAGACAAATACAAAAATTTACCCTCCGGTAACTGAAAATACACTAGGTTGCAGCTCAATGTGTTAGTCCAGCTGTGTTCCTGCCAATCCTTTTGCACTGATGACAAGAAGTGTTGGAATAGCCACATTTCAGTCAAGGTAGGCTAGGCAGTTATATTTAGTTTTTGTATTTATATGTTTAGTCTATTTTGAAAGCTCATTAGTGTTGTTTAGAAATAGAAGGGCTACACATAGCAAGCAGTTAATATATTTTCCCTAAATATTGCTTTCCACACTTGGGAGGTCCCACTCCTTCATTTGCACTTATCAATGTTCATTAGCTCCTTTGAAACCATTTTCCCTCATTTTACCTTTCCACTGTCTGAAAGCTGTGAATGGCATATGCATAGGGCTGAAAAGGTCCCTATTGACAGAAATTAAAATCCATCAGGCGACTAACATAAAGACAATAGCCCTGGCTCATGAAGTACTCAAGTATGGATCATAGGATTACTGGAAAGTGATGTGTATTACTGCAAAAGCTTGACCTAAAAGAGTTTAAGACTATTTATATTCTTCCCTGAATGTCCAATTGACCACTGCTAGGTAGGTCTTTGTTTTGACACACTGAAGCTTTCGACACATTAAAGGGAACGTGAAATTATATTCTCTCCAACAAGCTTTAGTTCTGCTTTCTTGACTCATCTTACGTGTTTATATTACACCTTTATGACTTAGACATGCAAACTGCTTATGACAGTGAAGCCTGCCTTGCTTGTAAAGAGGTATGTGCACTGCATCTACAGGACAGCAAAAGACTAATTCTATATCCACACATAAAACTAATTAGGCTTTATGAAAATTGTCTGGATTATAATACAAATAATTAAGCTGTGATGGACACTTTATTTTGAACATGCAAAGCTGCCAAACTGAAAAAAAATGTTGCACAGCTTCCACATATCAATATTAACTTTAACGGATGCAGGCACTGAAGCAGGTAATCCTATATACTACTCATGCAGTACTCGTTCCTATAAGTGAGCAAAATTATTAGAACAAAGAAGGGATAGAGGAATGACTGATGACTATTCTTGCACATTAAAGGCTAGTGGGTTCACTCACATGTGACTCTTAATAGATTTTTCAATCTTGTGGCTTGTGGGCTTGTGGAAAGTGAACAAGTGGCACAAAATGTAATTCCTGTTGTAGGAAACAAATAACAGTTCTAATTGTTCTTTTAAAGTGTGGTCATTCAAATCTTCAGGATGATCCTATGTATTTGGTTCTGTCTCTAAATATGCTAGAAGCTTTCCATAAAGAGAAAATAGCTATTAATTAACAAGATTTTTAAAAGATTGTTGACAAAAAATGTTCCACTGTTTTTCATTTGCTCACAAGACAGACATTTTGGAAACCTGCGTCATTATCAACAAATTTGCATTTCATACAGTGCTTCAAGCATACTTGTAAAACAGGAAATAACATTTGGATGTTTCCTTGAAATGAATTTAAGTCTTCTCAAATAACATTTTGACTAATTTCATGTAAATGAATTCTGAGAAGTCTACAAAGGGATTTCTTCAGTTTCAAAGTGATTTTTAATTAACATAAAATGGGAGTCTTTTTCCTAGTTTCCATCAGTACTTATGATGCTACTGGAGGAGCTGTAGATCATCTTCATAAGGCTTATTTAATGCTTGAAGACTCATACAACTTAGTCATGTATATAAATTAGCAAAATAAAAACTATACCACTTGCCTGTTTTTACATAAAAACTAGTACGATCAATTCACAGCATCTAATTTCAGCCTGGATGAACCATAAGCAACATAATCCCAAACCATCTAATTAATTATTGTTCCTAGACAAATCATGGTTAGACACAATAGCAAAACCACCTGAAAAGTCAAGCTTGACCAGAGAGGTTCAAGGCTTCCTGATTAAACCTTCAAATATCCCAGCTCATCTTCCGATGAAGTTTTCAACACAAAATTATTTAATTCACCTTAACAAAACACATCTAACATCTGATAATTTTGGTTATTATATTCTTCTTACCAGTATGAATCCAATATTGTTTGTAATGAACACAAGTAACAAAGGCAGATCTAGAAGCTCACTATTAGATGGCAACATGAAATACTGCTATGCTCTGACAATCAGCAAAAATCAATCTCCCTATGTATTTGCACATCAATTTAGGCACGTCGGATGAAATTCATGAATATGAGGGAATGTTCATTTTTACCAGTGGACCGGTTTTCATTCCCTTTGTTTCATGGGGTTTAGATTACACTGTCAGCTCCAGTTTCAGTGAGCTCTTTTTTTCGGTGGCCTCTTCGCAGACATTCAGATTTAAAGGCCAGAAGGAACTCTTAACAGTCATCTGGTCTTTTAATAACACAGGTTATAAGAAAGTCAGGAAATAATTCTGGAATTAAGTCCTTCATTTATTTCGGGGTTATCATACGTGTTTGAGAGAATGGTGGTGGCTTGAATTTAAAGTCAGAAAACAACTACCAGATTTCTGGACACATTTTCCCCATGACTACTTGTGAAGATATACTGCCTTCATTCAGACTGATCTTTTATCTAGTTTCAGTTTTCATGTACAGTTTACTTTAACTTCTGCTATATTATAGACCTATTTATTGCCAGAAGTCATTTATTAATTTGGAGCCTTAGAATGAGCCACCCTTTGCTTTCTACTTGCTAAACTAGAGAACTACTTTAAATTCATAAAGGAGCGATAAATATGAATTTAACCATTCTTTTAATACTCTAGTAATTTGTCTCCATCAACTACTTTTAAAACATCACCAGCAGAACTGAATGTAGTACTTCAGTAACAGTATCACCGATGCTGCTTACTGAGTAATACTTCTTCCCTAGTCCTGGCTACTGGAAATAACTCCCAGTAGTTACAGTTAGTTTGTTATCTGTAGCCCTGTAGCACTGGTAACTCTGTTTTCAACTCTGACATCAAGATCCTTTTCAGTTCATTGCGCTTGAGGATATAACGAGCAGGTACAACGTGCAGTGCTAATTTCAAGAAATAGTTTTTTATATTTAATTGCACTACAGCAGGTACTCCTCAAACAAAGCTGCAGGTTTAAATGGTTGAAGATAACTGACCATTCCATGGTTATTTTTTTCCTCCTGTTTTTGTCTTTTCTCTTTTTTTCCTTTCATTTTCTTCCAGTATTTCAATATTTCAAAAGGTATTGAATAATGTAGTCACACATGCTTGTTTTATAATACACCACCATTGTAACCTCTTAGTCATCCAACTTCTAATCAATAATTTATTAATAAAAAACAATGTGCTTGTTTTTTAAAATAAACTGCCTTTTCAGAAGGAGTGCTACAGCCCTTCTAACTGTCTACTTCTTGGCAGTAATTTGACAGTACTCTCCATCCATGCTTTTCCTTTGCCAATGCAATCTTAACCCTGAAAACCCTGCTGCTGCGGCTGCACCTTCCCTTCCCAGGTGCTAATACCTATTCCTTTAAACAACAAAAAAAAACTGTTTAGAGGTAGGGAGGTTATGGATACTGACCAACATACCTTCCTCAAAATTATATTCAGCATCTTTGTCTTTGAGTTAAGATGCCACTTAACTGTAAAATCCATCTCTGTAAGAAAACACATATTTAATTGCCCTCACGCAGCCAAAAAACTCAGGCTTAACAAAAGCTTTGAAAAATCAAACTACCTATAATGCCTAAAAAATACAAGTTTAACAAAATTATGTCTGCTGAGGTTTGGAAGTCAAAATTATGACATCCAAAAAATCAGTGTTAAGATGAAACCATGGCAATATTAAATAGAGAAAACAAAATATTTAAAAAAAATTAAAAGCTCACAGGGTAGTCTGTAGATAATCACACATATAACTTAAAGGAAAAAAATGGTAATCCAGTTGAGTCAAACCTCTGAAAATATAAATGGTCTTGTGCTACTCCATCTTTCCCAATTAAACTGTGAAAGCTCTATGTTCAATGTTATTAAAATGACTAAAGAAAAATGTATTACGTATCACCTCCATTTTTATCCTAAATTGTCATGAACAGAATCTGTACTTCTGAGTGTAATGGTGCATTATCTTTAATCCATTTTTAAACACAAAGACTTTTAAGGTCATTGCTAATTAGAAAAAGGTCCAAACTCTTCCTAACTTAAGGCTTTTGATGCATCACTGTAGTTAAGCAAATTTACCTGTTTGGATTAATATAAACATTTGAGAATTAGACTAGCTTATCCCAATGGGTTTTCATCATTTAACTAGCACTTATTTCTGGGCAGGAAACAAGATAAACTTCTTTCATCCAAATAAGGAGCAGTATTGCCAATAAAAACATAAAACTGAATTAAACTATGAGGGGGATTCTGTTTTCTGCTAATTTCTCACAGAATTACAAAACTACTGAAGGGAGTAAATAAATATCAAAGAAGGAATGTCAACACTAGCATTATAATGACAGAATCAAGGAGAAAGAGAATGTCAATGGAATGATGTACCTAAAACACTTCCTTTAAAACTGCTTCACATCTAGAAATTAGGCAATTCAACAATACCCTTAAATTATTTACAAGAAACCCGACTGTGGGGTATTTTGCTTTTTATAAGCTAAATACCAGATATACATGCAGTACAATTTACAGAGTACCATTCTGATTTAGCTTGCTGAAAAGTATCTATAACTTTACAGACAAGCAACTGTCACTTCAGCATTTCCTTTACACTCTGTAAAATCACAGAATTGGAGTATGTCTCTCCTTTGACACACTCCATTTGGTTGTGATAAAATGTTTTATATACCCTCATTCCTCAGTGCCACAATTGTCTTTGCAAATTGCAAACCCATTTAGATCGGTCAGTGCTACCCAGCCATGGATAAGAAGTTTTACTTTGATTTTGCTCTCAGTGCTACAGTGAAAATAGACATATATCTTACCAAATATTTTCCTGTGCAATTTCATTTTCAATGCTCAGTGGCAAGATTTACTTCACAATATAAATCAAAATTCAAATACAATAGGAAAGTACTGGTTCAGCTGTGGTTCCAAAGCCTTTCTTGCAAATATTCACTGAGCCTACCACATATCTCTGGAGGAATTTCCTATTAGTCTTTGTCATTACTACTTGTTGAAAAACAAAACTGATGAACTAAGAGATGTGGGCTTATGCAATGGAAGAAACATAGTAAGACTAACCATACAGATCTAGCTGCTGTGCCCAAAGCAAGCAAAACCCTCTCAACCTCACTCCTTAAAGGTCTTGAGACGATATACATTTAACAGCAAGAACCTGAAATACAAGAAATACAAGGAAATGTCAACTGCCCGGCTGTGGAGCAAAATTATGAATGAGAAGGAAAACTAATACAATATTCTTACCCCAGATATTTCTCGCTGATTATAGACCTATATATTATTCTCCTCTGAACTACTGCACACTTTGACTGTTTTACACTTCTAAAAATAGTTCTACAGTTCCTCTTGGTTTAATGAGGCATATATGGAAACTGGATTTTACCTGGCTACACTAAGACTTGGATCAATTTGCAGAGACAAACATCAGGTAGGTTTTCCTCTCCAAGCCATTCCACACATCAAACCATTTGGATCAAGTTCAATAGAGGACTGATGAGTGGAATTTTCTTCCACAGAATTATGCATAAATTAAAAGGAAGTGTTTTGTGTTGAAGAAATAAACAAAGAATATTGAAAAAGTACAGTACACGTTTTTGTTTGTTTTTTTGGTTTGGTTTTTTTTTTTTTTTTAAAGCTTCAGAAAGATTCATTAAGTATTCACTGCTATGGTACTAAACGATGAAACTGAATACCTTTCTTCAACAGGAAGAACACGTTTCTTCTTCTCTATGGTCTATTTTTTACCACAGTGGTCGTACTACTGACCAAGTTGATTGCTACAGTCTGTAACTTGAATTAGCAAGAAGGAAGTGAGTAGGTTAGTATGAAAATGTTTACATTTATGTTTCCTTATAACTGGCAAACAGTAGGAATCTGCAGAGAAAAGTAACTTCTAAAATGTTCCTTACTGCTCCACACTGTTTTAAGATGCACTGCTTGTTTTTTCACTTACCAGTAAAAGCCAAGACAATAGCTAAAATGATTATGCTTCAGTAACTAGATTTTGATTTTTTTTTAAAGTATATGTTCAGCTTCTCAGTAGCATTATTTGTTGCACAGCATTAAACTGCTACCTTTTTCTTAACTGCATGTACAATAAAATAAAATGGACAATTCTCATTTAAATAAAAACTACCTTGCAAGGAGACATGCTAAGAATAAAACGTCTTTAAAATAAAGTACTCTTTAAAAACGCTTTTTATGAACACTTAGAGACCAAGATGCCATAAACCACAGTTCCCACAGCCTATCTGAATTTGTTTTTATGATGCATTGTTCAGTAAAAGTAGAAATCCACAAGAACTTTCAAGTCCATTATGTTTATCCCCACTCAGCTGCATTGCTTGCTTTTGTAAATTGGTATTATTTTACCAAAATAATCAAATTTATTCTGTGATGAGGAATCTTTCTGAATCAGATATATCAGCTTTTCATAAATTAAAAAAAAAAAAAATATCTCTGACCTGTTCAGACACCTTTTTAGTTGTAAAATAGTTAAAACATCAAAATTATATTTTTTTCTATTCTATTATTATTTTATATGAACAACTATTGACTCAGTTCAGTTAGTAAAAGGACATGGACAGAAGCCTATTTTGTGTTGACAGGTGTTTAAGCAAAGTAGGAATTTTAGCTTTATTTAGGAATAAGAATGTATGCTAAAACTTGAAGCCCTTTTTTACCTTAAAGCCCAGGAAATTTACTAATGCTATTTTAAACGGGCTCAGACAGTCAAGGTCTAATTTCAGCTGCACTGACTCATCATGTATTTCACATCCAAAGGCAAAACTAAGACTTTGAGTTCTCATGTCCTATGGAAATATGAAGTATTTTACAAGTGACATCTTTTCAACACTTACTTGCAACATTTAAGACTAAACAAAAAACCAAACACCAAGCCCCTCTTCCAACAGCAAAAAAACCCTATTGCCTTACCTCTAAGATTTCAAAGTAATGTCACCAGCAGCACAACTGGGACAACAGTAAGTTTGATATTATGAATGTGTTGTGGAATGTGCAGTGAAGCAATGCTAGCCTTGCCAAAATTAATATAGAAGCATATGGCTGCCCAGCCCCCTGGTGTTGCCAGAATACACATAGGAGGAGGCACTGAATTAGTCCCAGACATTGCTGAAAGTCCAGATGAGCCAACATACACTAGCACATTTACACCTGGACTCAGACACCATAGCAGTAAATGTCAGAGATTTGGAAACATTCCTGAAACCTCATCAGACTTACCCAACTTTACTGTTCTGGAATGAAATGAAATGAAAACATGAGAGGTTCATAAAGGTACTGAATAGCTGTGTTCAATCACATTTGTAACCTTCTTTGTATAATTCTGTACCATGAAAGTTCCCTGAACTTTCAAATTTGGAGCAGCAATCCCTTAATTTTTAAAATTCTCTTATAAAGAAACTATTCTCCACAACATGACTTATTTCATCCAGCAGAACATAACGGAACACTAAAATAAGTGCAGCATGGGAGAGCAGGAAAAGACATGCAGATTTAGAATAACAGAATCATAGAACGGTTACAGTTGGAAAGGAACATTTAGATCCAACCACCCTGCCATGGGCAGGGACACCTTCCACTAGACCAGGTTGCTCAAAGCCCCATCTAACCTGGCCTTGAACACTCCCAGGGATGGGACAGATGCAGTTTCTTTGGGCAATTTGTTCCAGTGTCTCACCATCCTCACAGTAAAGAATTTCTTTCTTAATACATGTCTGCAAATTACAGTCCAGTATAGCATTCAGGAACATCTTGCTACCACCTACACCCCATGCTATATATGCAGAGGGAATCATGAGGCTGCCTTAGGTTCTTTGGGAAATACTGGGTGGCTATTACTAGCAATTGCTAAAAGAATAAGTTTTCAATACAGTATTGCTGGCTTATCATAATTAGGATGATTGACACTTTGTATAAATACCCTGAAAAAAATCAAGATCATACTGTTTGCTAATTTGGGCTCTGAAAGGAATTTATTCCCCCCTTCAGACAAATGATTTGGGTTATTTTTTCACACTTTTGTTCCGGAAGGCAAGATTTGCCACACCCAAATCTCATCTGAATAATCTTCCTTTGCTGCACTTTTGATTGCACAGTTTTCTTCCTTTGGCACACTGCCTAGTCTCCTGAAGGCTAGAGTGGTTTTATCTAACTAATGTCTTGTGCAGGCATTATACTGTCACATCTAACTTTATAGATGAACATTCACATTGTCTTGGCAATACCTGAGCCTTGAGAATATCTCAAGACCTCAAATGCAAAGACCTAAAGACCAGATTGGATATTTTATTGTGTTGTCTGGGCTTAAGCTCTGCGATATTTTAGTAGATAAACTACGCTGTAACTAGTAATAGTTACCACCTCTCTTTTTTCTCAAATTTACATGCCTGCTGTTAGCAGCATATCTCTACTCCATGCTAGAGACAAATCTCTTGTCTCACAGTTGCAGTGACTTCTGGGATTTGTGGCACTTTGCTAAGCTGACCTAGAAAACAGATCTATTGTAGGAGTCAGTTAAGTAGCACTTAAATAATGTCCGTATGTTGCCTTGTTAATGAAAATATATCAGTTGATTTAAAAGTGCATTTGTAAGTTACTCTGTTTTGCTTTGATTTTAAATTTTGATGTAGTATTTCCTCCAGGTATCCTAGTCCTGTGGGTTACTTTCCCTCCTTATAATCAAGAGTGTCTCACTGCAGAAAAAGTAACTCAAATATGACCAAGACTTGAAAATTAAGCAATCTGATATGCTTATTAATTCTCTGAATTAAATTCTCTCTGATTGTATCACGATTTATGTTTTAACTTAAAGGGGATATAGCTCAGCACATAGAGTAAAAAAAAAAATGCATTAACAAATTTCCTGCTTACATATAGTAAACCAAACACAAATTGGATTTAAAGGGAGTGGGAAGAGCCCTAATGGAGTACAACTTCTTCCTCCCATAAAACAATCCAAACAAAATGCTTACGGATCTATATTTGCCTCCTGCTTTAAGGGGAGAGAAAGAGAGAGTTTCTATGATTAAAAAGGGAGAAAAATATTTCCCAGAATATTTGAATAGCACCAAATGCTAAGTAAAATGAAATATGCAGTATTCCAAGACTAAGAAATAGCAACATTATAATATATCCCATAATCAGGAGTCAAATATCAGGGCTTCAGAGTAAGAATCGAGTCTACCAGGTATTTGAGCAGGATTAACACAATGAAGTATCTGATTCTGGTTGACAACAGGTTCAGAATACCATGGGACAACACAACCTGTAGGATCACAAGTAGTCTTAAAATTACTTTAGAATTTGTAATACTGCTTTGGGTACTTACAAAATATTTCTTCAGAAGGGGAAGTATGAGGGAATGAAAAAGAAAGAATGATTTCTGAACAATGCATCAGCTTTCAACTGTTTCTTTTAAGAGTGTCATATCAAGGTAAAGGCACAATGTTTTTTTTTCTATATTGTATAATGTACCATATATTGGCAGTGAGCCAGTCTTTACGTTAATATTCTGCTGCATCTGAGAACTGATGACATTTGGAACAATGATAAAACTATGATTAAAAAAAGTATGGTGCTTCAGAAATCTAAATTCAAGGTATCTATCGTCACTGACTGTCTTAGATGAATGTACTTTAATTGTGATGGTGATAAAAGAACACTGCCATATATGATGACTGGGAAGCTGCATGCTATTACAGCCTTAGGAATAGTTTCACACCCTGTCCCATATACACACTATTATTGTTACCAAAACAGGGTGATACTTCCACGAGTACATGGATTTTGGAACATACTTTTCACTCTATCTATTTTAATCTTCTCTCCTCACACTTTCTTATATGTTTTAAACAACCATGATACTACTAAGCCTAAGGTAACATAATAGTGTTGACATTGTCATTATGTTTCTCTCATAATGTGTGATTACACAAAGATACTAAATTAATTTTTTCTTTTGTTTCTTCTGTACCACCTCTAACTCCTGCATCTACTCGTATGGCATCTGGCAAACTTACATCCCTATTTTTTGTAATGATGAAATATTCATATAAAATATGCCAAATCTATATGGTATATCCTCAGCATACACAGAAGTTATCAGATAAGACAAGTTTATCCTTGATCTTACCTCCTCTGATTTTCCTTAATCACAGATTTTTGCATTATTATGTGATATTACAAAAGTTTTAATAGCAAGCTTCTCATTTTATATACATTACCAGCCTTCACAACATGTTACACTACAGTGTTTGATTTAACTGTCAGATCCTCTTTTGAAGTAAAATGAATGAATATATACATTCAAGCTACATATAGAGTTGCTGCAACTAAACATAATTTAGAATAGCAATAATCTGACAATTTAAATCATAGCTGTAATTTCCTTGTTGGGGGAGAGGGCTCATGACACTTCAGAGTTCCAATATTTATAGCTAGTCTTCTGCCCCATTAGTGATGGCTAATTCATCAGAGATTTTTTAAATTAGATACTAAGACTGATTTTTTTATTTGTTTAGAAAGAGGCTTTCAATCGCCATTAAGTGCACTCCCACTTTTAAGAAAGCTCAAATCTTTAAGCCTATACGGTTGACCAATTGAAAAACTGACTGAGGACCACTTTGCTCTGTGGCTTTCCACAATTGCTGCTTACTCCCTAGAGTGTTGTAACTTTTTCATTACAGGATTTCATAAAAGGAATGACTACATCTGGCAGCTACCCTAACAGCCAGGGCTGCAAAACTAATGTAAAATAGTTTGTTCTATCTATTGGTATTTTCATTGAAATGATCTCTCGTGCAGTGAGGAGCTGAGGTGTGGGAGCTTGCGCCAGCATATGCAATCTGCATGGACATAGGCTGGTCAGGAAAGACCAACTGGTATAGCGATGAGGTGAGCTCTGAGCAAAGGAGTAAACTGAATGCCTAGAGTTTGGCCTTGGGATTGGTGATGAGCCAGTTCAGAAGACAGACTGACACAGCTGACACCATACTATGCTTCTGCTATAGACTACCTGACTGAGCAGAGGAAACAGATGAAGCTTTCTTTAGAAAGCTGGAAGAAGGCTCGTGACAATAAGCCCCATTACTTACGGTACATAACAATTCTCATTCTGGAGGGGCAAATAGCAAAGAACAGAACAGAAGAGGAGTAGAGTAGGAGTAAACCCTTGAGACTCCTGAAGTGTACTGGTAAACATTTCATGACACAGGTGATGGGCAATGTAACTACGGAAGACGGTCTACTGGAATTGCTACTCCAAACAAGAAATGTTTGGAGATGAGGCAGTCAAGGGTAGCCTTGATTGCAGTAACCTTGAGATTGTGGAGCTTAAAAATCTCACAGGAGTGACCAAGAAAAATAATTACAATACTAAACTTCAGAAGAATTTATCTTGCTCAGTGATCTAGGCACAGGCCTAGAACAGCTGGTTCATCTTAGAAGGCAATCTCCTTAGAGCATAAGAATGGCGCATTCCAGTATGCAGAAAGTCAAGCAAGCAAGACAGAAGGCCAGCATGGATGGACAAGGAACACCTGAAAAAGTTCAAAACCAAAAGCAAAGTACAGAGAAGGTGTAAGTGGGGATAGGCTACCCAAGAAGAATTCAAGGGCACTGCCCAAGCATGAAAGGATGCTGTTAAGAAAGGCAGAGCTCAGCTGAAGTGGAAATGAACTCGGGAGGTGAAGGGCAACAAAAAGAGTTTTTATACGTATATTGGCAGCTAAGGGAAGTAGAGGTCCACAGCTCAGTGAAGCAGGAATACTAGTGATAAAAGACATGGAAAAGGTAAAGGTAGCCAATGAGCCAGGTTTGCTCTCAGGTGTCCCAGGCTGTGGGAGTGAAGCAGTACCCAGAGGCCAGAAAAGACACACCAAGGAAGTGATGCATATGTGTATATATATAGAAATAGAGAACCAGATTTGCTGACATTATATGGGTAGAAGTGCCTCTAATCAGTAGGGTACATTTCCTTAAAGAAATTGTAATGATCTTCAAAGGTCCTCAATATTTTTATAATTTGGGTTCCTTATGTTTCATTATCCATAGCAGCTGGTACATAGATGATGCATAGTCTACTACTGCTACCTATTACTCCACTGCCTGAAGGTGAAGCAGTTTGTGGCACCGACTGGAAAAATGCTGATCCTAATTCGTTACCAACACAGTTATAGCTGATCAGATGGCAGACTGTTTTCTAAGAAGTTAGAAATATGCAGAATTCTATTAATCTGGAGTATGCACACCCCTTTGTGAGTAGAATGTCATGGTTACATATTCAAGCACGCTGAAGTTTGTCAGAAAAATGCCTATGCATATGCAAGTTTATAGCCTTTTTGACACATCCTTCATAATATTTTAGTTACATTTCTACCTCAAAGCTTCTAGTTGCATTTATTGTTATTCAAGGTAGCATTTTTGTTGTTTTCTTTATTCAGTGTTTGACCCGGTATCTTATTTAGCACACACTATTCAAACCTTGTATTGAAAGTGAAATTATTTTCTTCATCACTGTTTCCATGGTGGCTTTGCTATAGTCAATGAATGCTTCAAAAACACAAATTCCTAAGATTCGATTTATTACAGCTAATTTTCAGTTTCAAAATTAATCACAGTTGTACTAAGATGCCCACTAGTTTTTTTTTTTACACACTTTTGATCACTTGAGACCTGACTTCTTCATACGCTAATTTATAATATTGTCCTCATTGAGGGAAGTCTTAATTGATTTTATTTACAATTGAAAACACAAGAGTTCTGCAAATCTGACCTCACATTTTTCACAGTTTATACTTACAAGAGTATTTAATGCACTAGATGAAAGATGTATTTTTGAAATTCAAATGTAGGTTCCAGGAATTTCCTTTTCCTTCCCTCCAGACTCTGTCATGCTTTACAGCTCTGTTTCTCTCTTTCCCCTAAAAGATAACTACTCTCTCACCCCTCACTTTCTCCTCTTGTGGCTTTCTGCTCCATAGGCTACCTCTTCCTACCACAGGTGGCATAACTGATAGATATCTGAGCAACTGTTCTAAACTGGGGTATTCAATCTTAAAATCTGCTGCTTCAAGTCAAGAATAGGAAAAGAGCGTAGGTTCATAAAAGCTTCTATTATTTTTCCACTTATACTGCTTTTAACATGGCTGCATTAATGATGGCATCATCCTGTTTCACAGTCACCAGTTCCATTTCTGGCGTTACACATCTTCAGAACAGAAATAAATGAATCAGGTAACCTATAGACAGCATTTTCTTTCAATGAAGCCTGAGAGAATGAGGTATTGGCTTAAGGCTCTTGTTAAAAATCTACATGATCATACAAGCAAAGACTATATTATCAGTCATGTGTGCATACCTTAATTTTAGCATTCCCTAATGCTAGGTATTGTAAGTTCTAATGATAAGTAAATATTCAGTAATGTCCCCTACTATATTTTTTTTTTTTTAAACTGTTTGCTTATTTACAGGTAAAACACACGTATGTCACAAAGTATACATATACCCAGACTCTGATTCATATTTTTTATTAGCTAGCTATGAACATAAGCAAATCTCACTGAATCATCTGGAAGTATATTTAAAAAGATATTTAAGCGTTGTAATTCCAATTGGTTAATATGAAGCACATTTTTTAATTAATATTAGTACATTAATAGCAAATGGATGAATCATAGAATTACAGAATATAGAATCATGAAGCTAGAAAGAAAGTTAAAATAAACTGACTGCTAGAATCAGGGACATCCTATTTGTACCAGGTACTTGTTTTCCTGCTAAATATGACCTATCTACACCAGCTGACAGCCAACCTCCTGTTAACTCTCACCTGAATTTATAAATTATTTTCTAAACCCACCACTGCCCTCCCCTACAAACCTGTGATTCCGTTGTATTTATAGCTGTTTCGACTTCTTCGACCTTCTGAAGGTACAGGCATAGTAGATTCAAAGTTTTATATATCTTGTTTTGTCATATGCAGATCCTTGTTTCTTCTCCAGAATCATACATCAACTTTTCCCACCAGTGTTCCAGCCAGTGTCAGTGGGAAGGATATGCTGCTGCCCAAGCTGATAGCCTTCTACTTCTGGGTGCCATGGGAAATCCCACTTTGGCACAGGTTGCTAATGGGACTGCTGATCAACTGATATAATTCTTATTTTATGTCAGAATAAATAGACTAGAGCTTGAGTAAAAGGGAAAGAGGAAAAAAACAACTAACATTAAGATACAGCAAAGGTTGAAGAGGAGGAGATATTCCTCATTAAAAGTTTCCTTCTTGTGTCCTGCAATACTCACATAAATATCATCTGCAGTGCTCGAGTTTGGCAGAAATCTGAGCCCTGATGAACCCCATGACTCCAAGTGCGATCAGTTGCTGCTATTTATCAAGTGGGATAGCATCCAGGGATGAAAGAGCTGTAAACACCACTGCATTACTTTGTATACATTTGACAGTGATGGTTGATAAAGCTGGGAAAGATTAAGCTGCTCTGTGAAAGGTGAGTAAGCCAGAGGAGGAGGCTCAACAAGAGGACCTAAATCCCAGTTATGTAAAGCAAGAGTCTATCGTTTGAGATTTGCATTGATGTCTGCAAACAGCTTGTGTCCCTTAGGCATTCTGGAGGTGAAACTCTGGCTTAAAGAGTCAGAAGCTGACTGAAATTAGTTTGATAGGAAAAAAGCTTTGTTGTCAGATCAGTATGAAAACTTGACAAATAATAAGGAAAAAACTAAACCAAAAATAATCTTCAGGCATTGAAAGCCTGACAACTGCCAACCTGAAAAATACTTCCCCATGTATTGTTACTGTTTTACATTTTAAGTTATCCTATATTTTGAGACAATGTTACAAGATGACCAGTCAATCTGTTGAATTGCCCCCATCTCGGAAACAAGATGAAGTCAGTGATATATTGAAACAGAACATATTTTAAGAACTGAACCAAAACATAGCATATGATTTCCTCTGCTGAATTCTATTACACTATAAATTAAATCAAAGCTGTTGTCAATACTAAAATCACAGACATCAAAGGCTTTCTTCACAGTAGACACCATGTGCTTGACAGATTAAACGCTCATTAAAAATCTCCAGCATACCTGTGTTACTTAAATGTGGACTTGAAAGACAGGACGGTGTCAGTTTGCTGAATCTGGATCATAGAGTAACTCTACAGTCACAGCTACAGCTGCTAATGAGGACATTTCAAGTAAGAGTGACGCATACATGCCTAGATGGAGAACTAGTGTCATGTGATAAAAGATGGTCAGAGACCCACAGCATACCAGGCCAGTATTGTGAAAACATTTGTAAAGGGGAAAAAAAGAGCACATTTTAGTCTACAAGAAACTTTACAGAAAACTAGTACAGTGATTTTTTTTTTTTTTTTTTTTTTTAACTGGAGGATCATAATGAGACAGAATGGAATCAGAAGTTAAGCTGCTGCATTTGGTATTAACTGTATCTCAATATGGCAATATTTTGAAGGTGGGAAAATGAAACTGAATATAGAGCAAGCACCAGATTCTCAAAAATAGATTAGAAGCCATAGCATCCAGAGGGACTTTTTCACACCTAATATGCAGAAATGGTGTTTTGAGAGGATATTGAAAGTTACTGGCTGTGAGAGAACAAAGTTGCTGCATGTGAAATGAACAAAATGCTGTTTGAAGCAGAGCAAAAATTTGCAACAGTTATTTCATGTCTGGAACCAGGCCACAGGTAGGCAAGACAATTAACTAGAATGAAACAGGGTCTTAGTAGCTGGGATAGAATAAATTCTCTGTATTCATCATTTATCAGAAAACCTGGCTTACATAGGAGATGGATTTTATCGTAGTTCAACATGAGAGAGAAAAATAAAAGGCTAAGAGTTCACTCATCCACTTTCTTTCAGAGATGAGTGTTCCAATACAGGTTTTGGAACTCAGATTGGTATGTGATGACAAAAGCCTCTGCAATGGATGAGCTTAAATCTGACCTTAATACTGGCTCAGCTTCAAGTCAGCTTTAGCTGAAGTTGCTGGATTCAGCCACTGAGTGAAATGTGATACCCAGAAATTCAGACTAAATGGGCTAACAATGCCTTCTGCTTCAAATGATGCACAGACTACTTAGCCCTAGTTTAGGCAACTCCTAAGTCTCAGGTAGTCACACGAGCTCCCTTTATAATTCATGAAGGGAAATTAATCTTATGCTAAGAAATGCGTCTAAGAAGAGCAAGATGAATTAAACTCTGGAATGCTTATCCCTGCTGACTTTAAAAGAAGCCTAGGGAACTGGCTGAGCTTTACACATCTACACTTCACATTTGTCAAAGCTAGGCAGATAAATCTCTTTTCAATTTTGGTTTTTTTATTATTGTTGTTCCCCTACCTCAAATTTGTGTTTAAAAACACAAAGAAATGTTTCCATTTTTAATATTTTAAAGCTTCCTTGCTGTTTCTGTGACCATCCAAACCTCCTAAACTTCTTTTTACAACAGATGACACTGACATAATTATTAACAGATTATGTTATGGTAAGAATAGTAAAAATATAAATATAACATAACTGTGCATGAACGTATAACATGACTACAGAATTACTGGATAAATAACCAAACCCAAGATTTAAATACAAGATCTCAGCATTCTTCCAGAAGTATTATGGAGTGCTATGGGCAATGAATACAAAGGAGGGATCTGTTCAGATAAAGAATAGGTATAAGCCACTCTTCAAGTGGACAGATTGTAGATAATTTTTCCACGGCAACCAACTAATGCAACATTAATAGTTCTAACAGATGGAGGATGATTAGCTTGTCAAAAATACAGACCCTGAATTAAAGTTAGCTTCATAATCAAAACTGATAAAAAGAAAATTCCTTTTAAGTATGTAAATCAAGTTGGCAAAACATAAAATAAGAAAGCAGATACAACAGGTGATACTTTGGAAGAAGTGCCCCTTCAGCCACCACCCAGTCTCATCTTCTGATGTCTCCCTGGAAGCTAATTGGGTAAAGTGACATAGATTCTGTTTGTCTGAATTGGTTTTCTATTATTTGTTAGCTTATAACTATTTTAAATCTTAGACATTCCTTGATCTAATGTTAAGCTGTACAAACAGAACCAAAAAAACGCATCTGTTCCTTAAACAAAATCTTACCCTGAACCTATCTGAACTTATTTTTGCTGCATCTGCAGCCCTAATCAGTGAGGACTGCATCCTCCTTAACTTACTGAACCCTAAAAAGAGGCAAACTAACCCATTACGGTGAGTTTCGAAAAAAATAAAATAAAATTGCTGATCTAGTTAAGGGCTGAAAATTGCAGTTTCTAGATCAACTTGCGTAACTGCTTATTCACATAGCCAGATCATTTATCACTAATGGACTTTGTGGAAATTGTGATGGAAAAGCAACTTTAGAAACGGAACAAAATTACTCAAGTGTAGAATAAAATCTCTGACATTTTTATATAACTTTAGATCACTTTTTTGTTTATCCAATGAATTCTCAGTACCTGCAAAAAAAAAAATCAGATTATTACTGAATATATACTAAAATGTTATGTAATAAACCACATTATGAACTCATTTTTATTACAAAATGTGAAACACAAATGAAAAATCCCAACAACACACATCACAAGTTTCTCAGTTGTAGAAGCCTTTTTATCCTGTGTATTAATGCCATAAGCTGAGAAATATTTAATAACATTTCAGTTTAAATATTTCAAAGACTCAAAATTGTTTCAGTATTGTCACATTCCATATACTAGGTTATCTTTTTTACTATACAAATAAAATACTGCATTTGTGTGATTAGTACACAGCACTTGCAGGAGCTAAAAGTAAGCACTTTAAAGTCTGTGGGTTTATTTCACAGGGACTTAATATATTAGTATGTGTGGATGACTATCAGACCTTATGGCATTTTATTACATCCAAGCAAGGAGAAAGAGAGATTCTGAAATGTACATTTGACAACCCATGGGAAATTACCACTACTGCTTTGATTTTTCAAAGTGCGCGTCTTGTTGCAAATGTAAAACCTTCAAAAAAATTTGAAAAACACTACAGAGAATGCTGTATGCTTTTGCCATCTGAGTTCCCACGGTCTGTTCTAAAGATACCTACACCTTATTGTTGTCTGTTTAAATCTTTTCTAAAAGACTAATTTACAGTGTCAAGGCCACTGGCTAACATCCATTTCGACACTGATGAAATTACCTGGAGTGATACAGCATCTCCAAAGGCACCCTCTGTCACAATTAATGAAATATGAAGGGACCAAAGAAATTTTTCTGGCTCTGCATTAGAGAGCAGAGGAAGAAAAAAGGTAAAATAGAAAAAGAAATGAAGGAGAAGAAGAAAAAGAATAAAACACTTTGAAAAGTGTGAGTGAAGGCATATTTGACTCCAAAGTAGTCTTCATATCGCACAGAAACAAGACAGATTTTTCCAGTCATGGTCTGGAACAGGATGCAAACAGTGTTTTGTCATTATGGTCATGGTATGATTTTTTAGAAAGGCAGAGCAATGGATGATAAAGTATTCTTGCCAAGTTAAACAACAAAAAGAATAACATTAAGGACTACTCCTTGCCAAAACCTGAGTAAGTACTCAGGCTTTCTCAAATCTCTCTACCAAAACAGTCTTTCCTCATAATGAAGCTGAGTATGCCAACAGTCATTATACTTGCAGAAATGATAGATAACTATTCTAATTTTCTTACAAAGGGGCTCATAATTGCATACAAGTCAGATTGAAATTACACTGAAATCAACAGGCTTCCAGTAACTCCAGAGGACTTTGTATCAAGACATATGAACTAGCATCCCTGGGAATTCTGAAGCCACAGTTAAATGCAGTTCATGAGGGAAGAATGCAATTTTTGTACTGCCCTTGTACTAGAATATACAATGAGGAAGGAAAGGTGTGATACCTGTCCAATTTTCAAGTATTGAAAATTTTAGCCAGCCACCACAGATATATATATAAAAGAATGCAGTGAAAAAAACCTAAAAAATTCAAGGAACTTTTTAATGCCTTTTCCCTATATATCTCGTATTTAAAGGATTATTACCATTATCATTTCAAAGGCCTCTATCAGGCCTCTATTATGACTTTAATCATTTACAGAAATCCGGTACCTGAGATATCCTGGTTGCTAGTTACTGAGTGTGCATCGCACCGTAACCTCCTAGAGCTCACCTTGTCCCTCCTTATTCATTTGGTTACTTCTGGGTCTCTCTATTTCCAGCATCTTCACCATAGTGGATTTGTCATATTGAAACATTAATTTTGGTCAATTTATGGTTCAAATGCTTGGAGGGGGGTGTTAATTATTTTAAATTTGGTGCTAATATACTCATTGATTCCCTTAAATCCTTTAAAACAAATTGTGGCCAATGGGAAACAGGTGTGAAGTAGAGCAAGTCTTCAGCTGCTGGTACAGTGTAATTCAGACACATACTAAGTACAGTGAAACAGAAAAATCAGTTTCACTCTTTTTACTTATAATCCTTACAGGAAACAGATTTTATTCTATTACTTAAAAAAGAACAGAACTAATCAGCAATATTCAGCGGGACTAATGTAACAAGCTTAAAAGCAAACTTTTCTCTATAGTTCTGTTTGGAAATATTATTCCCAGCGTGATACAGTTATATTAAATACTAACTTAAAAGGCATGAATTTATGCCTAACAATTACGTGCTCTGAATACTATCAATGCATCACAATCTTTTTTTTTTTTAAAAATTAAGCATCTGATAAGCTCCCTCCCATCCTAATATTTCTTTCTCTGTACCACTTACAGAAAATCTAGATAGAAACCTGAAGATTGTTTCTGGAGCTTTTATACCTGTTGGGATATATGAATATATGCATTGCATTAGTGGTGCTTCAAAAATCTCTGCTTATTCCAGTGGTTAATGAAAATTACCTAGTGATTCACAGTACCATCCACAAAGTATTATTTTTGCCCAGAGCTGCCAGCATCATTATGAGAGATATGTCAGTCCACCAGAATATATTTTTCTACTTATATAAGAAAAATTAGTATTTCACACAAAGGTTATTGCATTTTTTAATGTAAGTGATGTTGATTTCTACCAAATTTAGAACACAAAAGCATACTGCATTTTCATATATTCACTTCTAAAGAAACTTTGGTAAATTAATAATGACCAAACTATTATGTTTCAAAGCAGACAGATCATTTTAGATACCTGTATTTTAAGATGCTCCAAGTTAAGTATGTGTCATGAGGTCTTTTTTCAGCATTAGCAGGATGTCTGAAAGTTCCGTAAATTCAATGTCCAACTGAATGCCTGTAAGCCTCTCTTGGAGCATTAGGCATGTATAGCTTCAGGCACGACCCAGACAAAATAAAGTGACATACAATTTCGTTCTCAAACATAAGAGCATTTGATTTGAGGATAATGCCACACTAATAACTGAAAGATGACCTCCACTCAATACTGCTATGGCAAAACAGGATCGTATCTTACAACAGACATGAATTATACATGAATTCTACATACCCTTATTACACCACTGACCCCTGCCATGAAAAACACCTTCCAACTTTGCTTAATTGAGCATTTTTAGTGTTTCATAACGTTCTACTCTAAAATGTATTAAAAAAAATCAAAGTAATTTGTAATCTTTATAGAAATTACATGTATCAGAACATAATTTCCTGGTACTGTGCTTTTTTCTTAGCCTAAAAGCATCTTCTAACTTCACATAACACTCTTAGAGGGAGAATCCCCCAAAATTAACAACTATCAGTGACATGAGACCATTACAGAGTAAAACTTTACAATTTACTTTCTAAGCTGCTGTAGTTAATTAGCTGGACAACTGAGTCATTAAAAGCTGCATGCCCTGTAGCAATTCATCTCAGGGTGTAATACATTTCAGTCACTGCACAGAATGTTCTTGTTGAAGCCATACAGTTGAAACCGAATTACACCACATCTCAAAAAGAAAAGCCAATTGGTAGAGGACAGAAATATTCAGTGGCTGGAGGAAACCATTTTTCACAGAACAGTCTCTATATCACTGTCCCGAACCTCAAGTGAGACCTATAAAATACCTTCAACATATGAGCCTGAAAACCAAAACCCATTATTATACCAGACAGTGAAAGTTATGGACCGAATAAAGATATTGCGCATTCCATTTTTCCCAGTGACATCTGCCAACCAGCCCTGAACATTTCATAGGCATTCACCACCTGCTTCTGTCAGCTTTGTGCAGAATTATCATCTTCCCACCTCTGCTTTCATAACAACCCCTTCTTTCAATAACTGCCAACCAAACCTTTTCTCTCAAATTGCTTTACTGATTAGCAGAATGAAACTAAATATAACTGTTTCTAACTGGTGGCTATTTTTTAATTTTTCTGTTTCTGGTACACATCTAAACAATGTGGTTTAGTGCCCTGTTTCTCCTCAGCTCAGTCAATCAATCTAACAAAGGACAGTCTTTTTTTTTTTTTTCCTGATTTGTAAATTGAATTTATATATGGACACATAATCCCGCAGAAGCTTCCTGTACTGATGTAATAATACAAGGTGTAACTCTTCAGTTAGCTGTTTTCAGGGTGAAAAGTAAATAAGTTGAAAAAATGACATGAAGTACTATGCAGGAGTTACAGAACTATTTAATTTTCTACCAAAAAAAAATAATCTCCTTTGTAAAATATATAGGCATTATGCCTAACTATGTTTATATTGATTAGCCTGAACTAAGGTACAAATTACAGAAAAAATATCTGAAACTGAAGTCACTGGGAGTTGTGGATAGTTGGCAATTACCAGAATCAAATCCTTCTTCATTTATTAGTTCGTAGTAATCTTCAGAGACATTTAACTACGTTTTGAAAGTGAGTTATCAGATGAGGACAAACAAAATGCCCGAATCCCCATTCTAAAAAAAAAAGGAAACAAATTTGCAGCACCAGCTGTTTGCAGACAAAGTCAGATGCAAAGTAATAACTTTCTCTTTTCAGCATCTGTATTCAATTTCTAAGGTAGATCTGTCATTTTATTTTAACAAACCTTAACAAGATCAGTTCACAGCCATCTGTGTCTCTCTACCTTGAAAGCAATTCAGGCTGCATTGCCTTAAAAAATACCATTCAAAGCAAAGCAAAACAATTGCAAATGATTACAGATGACATTTTGAAGTTCATTACATCTTACAATAGATATATCCCCATGCACTTGTAAGATTGTGCGTTCAAGGGTAGGTGAGTTAGAAAACAACAGAGCTTGCAGAGGAGGACCACCAGACCCCCTTCAGCAGCAACTCTGTTGCGTTCCCACAGAGTTAAAGTGGTTACAAGTTTTTGACATATCATGGTGCTCACATACTCTTTACTTTAGCCATTCCCTACTATGAAACAGACCACAAAGGTAGGGTATAATTAACACTTGCACTACCTGAGAATCCATGTAACAGAAAGCTAGCAGACAGAGGAATCAGTCTTCCGACAGCAATGTACCAGAATTCTCCAAACACTGAGACTACAGCCGTAGTATCACCAACAGAGATAAGTTAGCTATTATCCCACTCTGCTCTGTGCTTGTCAGGCTACACCAGGAATACTGAGATCAGTTCAGTTTTAGTTGCTGCTATACAAAAAAGATGTGGATAGTCTGGAAAGGGTCCAAAGAAGGTCCATAAAGATGACCAAGGACTGGGAAGCCTGTCGTATGAGGAAAAGCTGAGAGAACTGGGTTTGTTCAGTCTTAAGAAAAGAAGGCTCAGGAGAGACCCTGTCACCATGTTCCAGTATTTAAAGGGTAGCTGCAAAGAAGATGGAGACTCCCTTTTTACAAGGAGTCACATGGGAAAGGTAAGGGCTAATGGGCACAAGTTACTCCTGAGGATATTTGAACTGTACACAAGAGGAACATTTTCCACAGTGAGAACATTCAGCCATTGGAATAATCTCCCAGGGAAGTGGTGAATTCCCCCAAATTGGTCACTTCTTAAGATTCAGCTGAACAGGGTGCTGGGACATCTAGCCTAGACTGTGTTTTTGCCAAGAAAGGTTGGACCAGATGATCCTTAAGGTCCCGTCCAACCTGGTATTCTATGATACTATGATAGGTAACTGAGCTCTAGGTTGCTCCTAAGCAGTATAGGTAAAGAAAAAGCAGTAAATGTACATACAACTAAGTTGCTTAAGCATGGTTTTCTAAATTCCCACTTAAGAATAAAGGGTCTCAAAGAATGTGTATCCAAGCAAATTCTTTAACTAAAAATAAATTAATAAGGATAAGCCTGACTCTCACTGTATATAGTCTCCCTGCCTTGTATAAATAAAAATCTACTTTGATCCACATGGTATCAAGTCACATCTCTGAGAATAGCAGACATTTGGAAAAACAATGTGTGGCATTAGAAGCAGAATTTCTGATGCAGAATTTAGGACCAAGGGAGAGACAGAACATTAATTCAGTATTAAATGAAGCCAATTTTGGGGAATGAAAACAAAATAAAACAAAACCCCCAGAAAATTATCAGATCAGAGCCAGTCACTGTGGATTTAATTCAGTTCCCCTGTAGTCACATAAAGCATTTATTTTTCCTCATTTGTAGAAACAAAACTGTGCTATTAGTAAAGAAAATGAGTCGTGGTCTAATTATAAAAATTATACTTCTGTGTAAAGATGGAAGTACAGTTTTTAAACCAGGCAATTTTCTCTTCCAGTTCATGGTTGATTATGAATATCAGTCAGAGCCTAAAGTCACTTACAGATGAACAGCTACGCGTAACTGAATCCTATCTATAAAACAGAGGAAGCTGCAGCTAGGAACCAAGGTAAATGCTAAGTGCCATAAACTTTAGGACACACTGTAAAAGTAACACATCCAAATCGCTACTACAGAATCAATCAGTTAACAACATACCAGGCTCAAAGGGATAAAAAAACCCCTACTGTGACAAGGGATTATAGATAACACTTAGCAAATCAACCAAAGCCAACAAATATGGCAAAGGCAAGAGCCCGTCAAGAACCTAAGGCACTTAGTGCGAGGTTAATTGTGGTGAAATAGGCAGAAACTTGAAATTATGTGCAATGGACAGGTTATAAAAGCATTCCAGTAGCTCTAAACTGGAAAGTAATGAAACTGTAGACTATTTCAAGCAGCAGGAAGAACTAGGACTGTCTGGCTTACTGGAGGTAATAATCTATGCTCAAGTACTTCACAAAAGCAAAAAAGGAAAAGCATCTGAGGTCATGCTACCAGAGACTTGGCATCTTAGCAATACTTCATGGCAGCAAATACTTGTGAAGTGAAAGATGTGGACCTCTGAACCATAAGAAAGGCATGTTCTTATACTCTTATGTATATAGACATCTGTTTTTTTTCTCTCCTTTCACAAAGGTTCTATCTACACTTCAACTTTTAAAGTCAAAAATACCTCTGTGGTAGTTTGTGGACCCTCTCTGACTAGCAAAAAAGAGCTATTCTTGCTTAGTTGATACCATACCCTGGTAACGCTACTATGAAGGCCACAGGAAACATGAAAAATCAGCATGTGTACTAAAAAGTATGCATGGGTGATAATGTTTAGTACAAACACAAATTCTTTTATTTTCTCTTTACCCTTACTAGTATGAATGCTCTTTATTTTCAATAGTTTCTATTTTCAAGAAAGTCATAGATAATTTCTTACATGTTCCCAGAGGAGATTCAAGTCTTTGCTTAATACTTTGATGAAGAATGCTACACCAAATACAGCCAAGAATGAAACTGACAGCATTCAACAGCTCAGTGGGAAAACAATTACCTCTCCTTCTACTCCTCACTTTGAGGCAAAAAATACCCTTTTAAAGTATTCTAGATTACCACTCAACTCTTAGAACAGTAACATTTCTGTAATGAATAGCAGTTTCCTTCTTTTTGGGTCCTTAGTGTTTTGATTTGACTTTTCCCCAAATCTCATAAAATCTTGGGTTATTCACATAGTAAACAATCATGGATATTGCTGTGCTGGTTTTGGCTGGGGTAGGTAAATCTTCTTCATAGTAGCTAGTATGGAGCTAAGTTTTGGATTTGTGCTGGAAACAGTGTTGACAATTCAGGCATGACTTCTGTACCACTGAGCAGCACTTACATAGAGACAGGGACTTTTCTGCCTCTCACCTCACTCCACCAACAAGCACAAGAAGCAGGGAAGGGAAACAGATGGGACAGTCAACCCCAGCTAACCAAAGGGATATTCCACACTGTATGATGTCATGCTCAGCAATAAAAACTGGGAGAAGGAGGAGGAATGGGGGATGTTCATAGTGATGGTGCTTGTTTTCCCAAGTCATCATTACGTGTAATGGGGCCCTGCTTTCCTGGAGATGACTGACCACCTTCCTGCTGATGGGAAGTGGTGTGTAATCTCTTTGTTTTGCTTTACCTATTAAACTGTCTTCATCTCAACCCATGAGTTTTCTCACTTTTACTCTCCTTATTCTCTCCCACATCCCACGAGGGGGAAGTGAGCAAGTGGCTGTTTGGGGCTTAGTTGCCAGCTGGGGCTAAACCACAACAATTGCCCCTATATTGAATAGTATGCCTACTTCTGATGTGAAAATCTTAGTAAATCTTACTTAGGAGATATCTGACTTATCTAATTTATTGGAAGGATAACACTTTAAAAATTGTAGTTATTATTTTTAATTTACAGATATGTATTTTATTTTATTCCTGTTTCCAAATGATCTGAAGTCTTAAGAAATTAACACTTAAAAACTACTTGACATTATATTTCAATTCAGGGTCACTTTCAGATTCTGAAACTCTGGAAGTGTTATCACTTCATTGACATATACGCTAAGGATTTCCCACAGTGGCCTAACCTAAAGTGTCTCAGGCCCTTCAACATGCCCTATTTTATCTGAGATATTGGCATGATCCCAGTTGAACTGATGCAAAATCTATGAGAGATTCATGGCCTTCTGGGCTTTCAGCTAGAGGACAGGAAAAATACCACAGGCATCTCAAATCTCAAATGGCACAAACAATTACATTAGGGGAAAACAGACATGTGGTATGTCAACTCTCAGGTAAAGATACCTATATTTATTTACATGCCCCAGCTCCCACCATCAGCAGCAGGGATGAAAATTTTCACTAACTTTCCTGCATGTAACTATCTAGCACCATTTTAAGTTCTTTAAGATATCCTGCCTGCCCTTCAGCTGCTACACCAGAAGTGCTGTCTCATATCTGTCAGCCCTGGAAAATCGTCTCAGAAAGCCTGCAATGGCTCAAGTAGCCCTAAGCACCTACGTGCAAGAACCAGAAGGCATTCTTGGCCAATTTAGTCAGAGCCCTGGAAGCTAACCCCTAATCTTGGTTCAGTTACCTAAGCAGTGTTTATTTCCATCTGAGATGTCAAATGAACATTGAATTGAGATCGATAACTAGGTTGTCTGTATTTAACAGATCTCCACTGACATGATAAGAATTTAGTCACTTGGCTCACTTGTAAGCACCTGTAGAGCACACAACTGAATTTAAGTATTCTAGTATCCAAAGAATACTCTTCCCTAAACATAAGTTTCTAGTTACCTTGTATGTACAGTACCATGCACCTTGAATGGCATTAAGCACCTCTGTTTAAGCAATGGCATTCTTCTCCAAAAGTCTAATAAAACTTCGGTGTCATTTCAGGTGCCTAAACAGAGATATCTAGTCTTATTTGGGATGTTCTAAGATATAGCAAGACTTGTACTTTTCTGAAGTGACAGCTGGAGGTCAAAACTAGTATCCCATGGCATTTCAAATGGCACTGGATGACTATATATAGGTACTTTAATTAGGCCATGTCCGCATTATCACAGATAATTTAGTTTAGACGGCTCCCCAAAATCTTGCATGGCTAAATGTTGAGAAGCCAAATATTCCAAACCAAAGAAAGAAAATCCATAGAGAAGTCTTTCAAGCAAAACTACTTTAAGAATATAAGCTGTGCATTAAAATACAGGAAACAGTGCCTCAAAAAAAATCCATTTATTATAAATTAATTGGTCTACAATCACTGGTTATCCATTCTGAATGAAATGTTAAGACCTCAGTGTAAACACCTACTTAGATTAAATCTTCAGTTGGATGAGCTCTCTCCAGCTATCACCCTGATCTACCTTGTATCGCTTCAAACAGATGCATTTTGTTCAGACACTCTGAAATTGCTTCTTTCAGAAAACACTGGTTAATTAATTTTCTTGCATGCTCTAGCTGAGTTGGAGTGATATGCCTAGTAGGCAACGAACCTATTCAAAGTTCTGCGAAACAATTTATTATAAGGACTACTTTTGAACTGCTTTAAAGAACTAAAGTAAGGCAGCACTAATAACAGTGAAGAATTTTGCTACTAATAAAAATTAATCTATTAAAAAAAAACCTACTAACCAAAATAAAACTGCTGTAGAGTTTTTGATATACTCACTTTGTATCACCATAAACTTTTACTGATAGAACAGTTTCTCCCTTGGCCATGCATTTTACTGGCTCACAACATAACCTTCTAAGAAGTTAAAGGGTCTGCATTATGGGCAATTCTTGATTTCTTATCTTATTTCCCCCCATTCTGAAGACAAATCACACAACCAAGAGTGTCAAATATGGCAGAAGCACTAGTTCCCTCCATTCCCAGAGGCTTCAAGAACTTTCTCAATTTCATGCTTCCTTGCGCAACTTTATTTACACTAAAACCACTCTCCTATGTGCTTCAGAGCAAATACTTCGTCTTGATCTCCCTGCAAATCTTAGCTATATTATTTGAACACTCTGTGAAGCCTTGACTCTTTACTATGGACTGTGGCTGACATACCAGGTGAAATACCAAGTGAACTGCATAATGGAAGTTAATGTCCCGTCAAAATGAGGTCAACAGGATACAGTCAAACATGTGTATATCATCTACTCACAGTGTTAAAGCTTTTCTTCAAAACAGTAATTAGATTTGAAGGGGCTGCTGTAACACTGATATCTGATCTACATTGGTGGGGTGCTGCTAATTATCTTTTTGAAATTCAAGTTGGTGTCAGAGAGATTCAACAAGAGATAAATAATAATTTAATTTAAAAATTATAATACTTGTGGTTTCTCAGCAAAATTTCCACGAATAAACACAGCTGCAAATATAACCCCAAATACTACTGAGGCTGCATTTAATTGCAAGCTTAATTACAGGTTTTTTTTTTTAAAATTGCTTTTACACTGTTTGTCTCTGTAAATTATCAACTCAAATTCAAGCATTTAGCATTACGTCTCCATAAAAAAATATCTTCATGCATGTCTGTGAAGAAATAAGATTTTCTTCTTGAAAGATAGACACTTTCCTTTAACACCCAAAGCTTTTAAAAAATCAGTAAACACTGCTGAATACCTATCCTTTACGGAGAATATAAAACCTCTCTTCAAAGCTCTTATTTAAATATGTTAACTACTTAGACACTTTTCTAATGCAAATTGGCATGAATTGAAAGACACACTGAAAAGCATTTTTGCTCCATGCCATTCAAAGTTAAACGTACCTGTTTTGTACTTCTGTAGAAGTACATCTATTTCTTACTTCCCTGGAACTTTTCTCAGAAGAATTTAAATTATAAGATGAAAGAGAATACTTGTGTTTCACAGTGTGATAGAAAGGAGCTGGTTCAGTTTCTGACTTTGCTTATTCTGACCCAGTAACAGCTATTTCATTCAAATGAAACAGAAAAGAATGTCAACTATATAGAAAATAACACTGTAAAATTACAACTGTATTACAAAACACTGCTGAGCAATTTTCATTGTTATCACACAACTGCACTTTCCTAAGTTGCTTATCTAAATTAAAAATGCTGATGAAACTCAAACTAGATCTTCTAAGTACTGAAAGATCATTAGATGATTACACACTCCCATCTTTAGAGCTATATTTGGAATTTCAGATATTCTACAGCAATTATTTTCTTTCACAATCACAGAACATCTGTGTAAACAAGTGGCAAAAAATTTACTTGTGGAGATAATACTATTTTACATTTAAAGTTAGTTCATCAGATACCTTCTGGTTTGTTGTTGGGATATGGGAATTTTGTTCTAAATCAGGCGTGTCTACAGTTGGCAAAGACTTCTTACAAAGCCTTTTGAAAACTTTTATTTTACTGCTTTTTCTCAAATGACATAAAAGGCTGCTTCACCAATGTCAGACAGAAGTTTTTCACATAGATTTACTGCTTTAGATTTATTGTAGTACAAAATAAATCACACATTTAATTTTCATTATTTGCAATACTATTCTCACAACAACTTCACAAGGTATTTCAAATGAACCTACTTTTATACTGACTGTTCTGTGATTACAGGAGTATGTTACCTGTGGGAGGGAGGTGCTCCCCTTTATGCAGCTATTTTTTGGATCATTACTATTTTGGCATAAAATTTATGAACTTTACTATCCCCAAATTAAGAAACAACAGCAGAGACAGAATGAGTTAAAATCAACAGATGCTTTGCAGATTGCCATAAAGCCCTGTTTGATAGTAAATACCGACTTATCTACGACACTCAGTTCTTCAATTAAGACAGTTGCACAAATCACCAACTTTAAAGCACCATGAATTCTACTCAATCTCATGTTTTTTGTTTTGGGGTTTTTTTTTACAATATCAGAGAATGGCTGAGGTTGGATGGGACCTCTGGAAGTCAATTGGTCCAACCTCCCTGTTCAAGCAAAGCTTCTCAGAGCAGGTTGCCCAGGACCATGTCCAGACAGTTTTTGAGTATCTCCAAGGATGGAGACTCCACAACCTCCCCAGGCAACCTGTGCCAGTGCTCAGTTGCTCTCACAGTCAAAAAGTATTTCCTGATATTCAGAGGGATCTTCATGTGTTTCAGGTTGTGCCATTGTCTCTGGCTCTTTGCATCCTCCCTTCAGGTAATTGTACAAACTGGTAAGACATTACTGCAGACCCACTGCCCCCAGACTTTTCTGCTCCAGGCCAAAGAGTCCCATCTTCTTAGTGACTCCTCAGTATGTCTGTGTCTTATACCTCCACATTCTTTTCCACCAAGCTGCTTTCCAGTCAGTTGGCCCTAGCCTGTACCGGTCCCTGGGGTTGCTTCTCCCCAGGCTCAGGACTTTGCACTTCCCACTGTCGAACTGCATGAGGTTCCTGTTTTTCTTTATTCTTCTTAAAACAAAGTATGTTGGGATAGCACTCTGAAGAAATACAACTAAAAGGTCAAAACTATCAGAAAGCTTAAACTTCTTAGAGTTTAGAGGTACTATGGCCTTTTGAAAGAGCTTCAGGGATTTAACTTTGTAAACTTTTATGTTTGTGGAATTTCTTTCTTCAAATAGTAAATCCATGCCATCCTCCTACTCTTATCAAAAAAATAAGACAGTTTAAATATAAACCTAAATAATGAAAAAATTGAGTTAAGAAATGGAAAAAGAACCAAATCCCATATCTGAAATAGCACAAATGTTTGCCTTTTTTGATTTTGTCTTAAACTGATATTTTAAAGAAGAAAACTTCTCTCTACAAGCCCATGTGATATTTTAAAGTCATACCCTACATTTCCATTTTGTTTTCCTTACCTTGAAATTTTCAATTTTCTTTTTTACTTTCTGAATGAAGCCATGTGATCATCTTTTTATTGTGTCATATAGAGCTGCATGACAGCAAGAAACAAAGATGTATTCATAATGTAACAGGATTGCATGAAATTCTATGAAAGAGAAAGAAGCCATACTATAAATCTTCAGTATTTATGTAAGATAAGTGGTAGGCAAAATTGTCATATTATCTCAGATTTTCCTTAAAAAAAATCTAACTCAATGCTCTGACTTCACCACCTTGATCTACAGACCTCTCTGTATCTCTGATAACAGTTTTTCCAACTTGAGCATCTGAGAATTTTATGTTAGTGAAATTTTTTTTTGTATATTCCTGCCTGTACTGACATGAAAAGTACAAAAATAAGATAAATTCTTCTTTACAGGAGTCAAAACTGGACAGAAGTCTGAAAACTTGTTTATCTCGAAGCCAGGAATTAGGATACAATTGCAAATTCAGTTTCTTCATTTAGCAAAATGATTGTGCTGTGTATTCCATTTGATTTGCCATTGCTATTCTGTCCTGGATCTTGTTTTGGTTTATCTCTAATGTCAGGGTCTAACAACCAGGTTGCTGTAACTTAACTTGTTCTAGCAGTAGCTTTGTGCAGTTCTGTGGTGGCACAGAAATAGTTACGGTAATTTCAGTTTGTACACACACGTGTATGTGTATACATATGTAATTAAAGGATAGTAACAGCACACTGTAATTCTGTACTGAATGTACATTATCCATTGTTTTATAACAAAAATGGCACAGAATGGCACATATTCTCTCACTCTAGAATAAAAATGTCATGTAGAGCAGTGCAAGTGTAGGATGACAGCATAGGCTGTGGAAGTGCTGATGTAAGAGAGTAACACAGGTTCCAGCACCATAAATAAATCACCAAAGGTCAATTCCTGATCAGCACTGGTCTCAGAAGCTGGGTAAAGCTGGGTTTAGTTCACTTCTAAAGAATAATCTTGTTCATATAGGGTTTGAGGTAGACAGGATATCCTTCCACAAACTTTGTTTTTCAAAACACTACTTACTCTCTTGCTTTAAGTCTCTTCCTACTATGATTTTCTGCACCAAATTGTTCTGGAGCTCATCTGTATTCTACTCAAACATTTGGAAAGTATTTTACATTCAATGACAACACTATTTTTAAGTTCTTTTTTTTTTTTTTCCTAGTGAAACTCTGGATTTCCTTCACAATGTCTTCTTGCCCAAATATCTGGAAAATTTATTTTGGGGTTCAATACCTGAGATATTTGAAACATTGACCCATCAAGTCAACAAACTAGTTCAGCATGAGCTTACCTCATTACACAGTTTAAAAGTGGCAAAATGTAAGCATTGGATTCAGCTTACTTTTCTGAAAAATACAGGGTTTATCTAAACCAAAAAAAACATTTTGTAAATTTCAAGCAATGTAAGTGGGTTAGAAAAAAAGATCAAATAAAGTGGGATTTTTTTTTTTAAGTGGAGATTATTTTGTGCTTGCTTTGTTCTCTGAAATGTTATTTGAAACATTTTAAAATGCCCAAATACTCCAGAAAATGTTTCATTTTAATGGAAATGTTCATTCTCAAGTTATCCATTCTCAGATTCATGAAAACTTTACAGAAAACATACTGTATATTAATTGATACATCCTCCCCTTACCTATTCTTATTTGACTAATCAATGTTCAAATAAAAGGAGAACTATAAACTTAATTAGGATAGAATAAGTCAGGACAGGACCAGAATTACGTCTTTCATCTTTAAGCAGTGCATGTAAGGAATACTTTATTCATGTATCTGTATCCCCCTGATTTCAGTGGGATACAGATATGCACACACACAAAAGTGCATGTGTAAGAAACAAACACAGACTCATTCTGTCTTAGATTTTTAAGCATCCTCATTTCCTCAACTCTAAAAACTATCTGGATATCTACAGAAAGAGTTCAACATCAATGGATTAAAATATATAAAATGAACAATCATATTATTATCAGTATCCTTACGACAATATTAAAATCATTTCCATCATAGTAAAATATTAACTTTTAATTCATTCCCATGCCACAATTCATGGAGTGGAAGAACATCATCTTCCAGTGACAAAAAACAAACAAACCAAACCACCACCAAAGTGTTAAAGAAGTGGGCAAGAAAAATATTTTAATAAATGCTTTATAGGAGCTCCTCCTCTGAAATTCCCTTTGGAAGATCCAATTTCCCTTGCCAACTATGCTGAATTTTAAGCTACATCAAGTCCTGGGAATGGTAAAGCCTCCTGTTATACTGGCTGAAGAACTGGGGGGCTGATTGGTCTCAGTTGAACTGTTGAAGACCAGTTGCTAAAAACTAATGCCACTGAGATAATTAAAGACGTATCTTGGATTGTACAGGACATCCCACATAAAATTTGACACAAGCAGCTAGACAACTAACATTTCTACGTTTATGTAGGTAACTGTGTTCAGGCAAATGAATCAGTGGATCTGGAGAGCTGCTCGGTTTATCCTACTGGATAGCTGAAGAAGTGCCAACATCTAATGATGATTTTGGCTAGACTGCAAGCACTCAGTTCAGCTTCTACATCATAGATATCTAGCGTCATTTGAAATGCATTACTGTAATCTTCCTGGCTTTGAACTGTCACACCAGAAGAATGTGGGTCTCAAAAATATCCTGTGTCATGTCTTTCTATTGACATTAATGGACAAATTCCTGTTGATTGCAACAAGCCTGGATTAGACCACTCATGAAAAAGACCAACATCAAGCAAAGCAGACCCATCAATGTCTCTAACAAGTCTTGCATCATATCTGCTACTCTGATAGATATATTCTGCATATTCTGCATATTCTGTTGTGGGTTTTTTTTTTCAATGAAACTAGACCCTGATGCTTACATAACTTGTTTGTGACTCCTTTGATTTCAATGGAAGTTCAGATAGCTAAAGTGCTACTGGTGGTGGTGGTGAATGCTTTTAACAACTAACATAGCTCCCTCAAACTACATGATAAAAGGTTCTTTCTCAGGGGGAATCAACTAAGAGCCCCAGCAAACCCCAACCTACCACATCTCTTTGCTGGCTGAGTTGAATAGCAAAAGTGTACATTCTTAGATATACTGTTTTTTTTCATATTTTCCAGAAGAATGTTTGGAAACCACTTTGCTGCAAATTAAACTTTAAAAAAAGTCTAGCCTACATGTTGACTCATGGGAAAGAAAACTTCTGAGAGTAAGGAAGAGCTTAGTACATTCTAACATTAAGCTTACAAACACAGTATCAGCAATAGGTAAAATGAGATTCCTTTACACTCTAAAGAAACCAAGACTTGTAAGAGCTGATTGTGAAGCTGAAAAATTTAATTTTACATAAATTGTTCTGCTCTGTCCCCCCCTACTTCCCACAGCTTTGTACATATTTCTGCTGCATTTCTGCAATACAATCTACCTACATAAAATTAATCTTGATGACATCATGTGGAGCTAGTTAGTCAGAACATTTAAGGAGGATAAAGCACTTTAGCCTTAAGGACTCTTAAAATGAGAATCATTTATTCTCTGTTGTCTTCCATGAAATGGATTCTTGCTGTTGCTAATGTAAAAACCCGCTGCTAAATGTTTTGACTGTACATATTAGCTAGCTGGTGGTTCAGTTCTTACTATTGAGTTGCCCATAACTGAAATAATTAATTTAGCTAAGAAAAGTATATTGTTTTGTACAGTTTGGATTTGTGACGGTACTCCGTAATCACCAGGGAGTTTATTTGGATTTGCAATAACACTGGAGTTGGTAATCTGTAACAGGAGAAAAGGAGCTCACAAAGTAAAGCTTATGAAGCTTGGTTTTTTTCAGGAATAAGTTGCAGAACTTTTTATAATATGGATGCTCTTAGCAGCTTACAATTGACTAAAATTTTAATCTGTGTTATTCTAATAACCTGAAAACAATGAGAATTTGAAAGGTCTCTTTCTATGCACAGGTATCCTTAACATTGTCTCTTCATATCTGTATAGCAAGAAATAAATCAAAGCTCACTGCAGTGTGCAGAAAGGCTCCTGTTGACTGTGAAAATTTTGGACTCAAGTTCCCAACAAAAGTACTGCTTAAATCCAAACAGATCCATTAATGTCAATTTATAGGAATTTTCACTGCGTATTTCTGTTCTTATATCTCTTTACTTCTTTCTGCTCATTGCTTGCATTACAACAGGCTTCTAAAAAAGGTATTATGTCAAGACTTACTAATACTTGAAAACTGCAGTCACACAAATACTGCAATTCAAATATATTCATTGATTATTTGATCCAAACACTGGTACTGCAGCTTGCGAGCAAGAAGATTAATATTTGTAATACAATACTCATCACGCTAAGCATTGTGTCTCTTTTATTTTTTTTTTTTTGTAAAACCTCCCTAATGGCAAAATGAGACATTTATTTATCTTTCTTGCATAAAGACTACCTAGAGTCCTTATGCAAGAAAGATTAGATATCCTTCTCAGGTATCTAATAGAGCCAGATTCTGATCCTCCTACCCTTGAAGAACTCGGAAGAACTGGAGGATACTCTCAGACTCTAAGTCTCTCAAAGCCACCTCTTGAAGGCTCTGTTTCCTAAACAATAATGTGCCTCTATTTGCAGGAGCGGGTGGTTGACCTGATGGTTTATTGATTTTACATTGAAAAGAATTGCATTAGCCAGGTTTGGTATACAACAGATTTCAGTAGTGCAGATGACAGATCAAGAGTTAAAAGGAGTGTACCATCACGTCACTGCAAAAAAGAGAAAGTGAGAAATCTCTAATGGCATCAATACTAATCCCTCTGAAAGGCAGCTGTGTTTTGTTATTATTTTTGCAACACTGCTGAATTTTATAATTGTATATTGCTACAGTTTGTGTTTTAATGACACTTTTTTGTATTTTTAAATTCAATACTAGTCTGTTAAAATAGTTATTTGCAGCTCTTTAATTGTTTACAGATGTAAAACATCATTTTTTTTAGCAACTTGTTTCTCAGTAGTGACCAAAAAGTGGGTTTTGAATTGCTAAAGCCAGGAAAAGAGTATTGAAATATTTAGCAGTCTCTTTCAGTCCAGGTGTGCATGGAGCTTAATAAAGTTACTGAATACCACCCTAATTTAAAAATGGCAAATACAAACTGCCAGGTATGACTGTGAACATCACATTGAATGTGTACCATAACTTAGAATAGAATCATAGAATTATTTAGTTATTTAGTTATTTTATTATTAAGGTTTTTTGAGACTGTTAACCTGACACTGAAGTCTACCACTAGATCATAGAATCACAGAATAGTTAGGGTTGGAAAGGTCCTTAAGATCATCTAGTTCCAACCCCCCTGCCATGGGTGGGGACACCTCCCAAAGTGCCGTATTTATACAAGTAAATACCTCCAGGGATGGTGACTCAATCACTTTGCTGGGCAGCCTGCTCCAGTTCTTGACACCCCTTTTGGTGAAATCCATCACCAATCCATCACTGCTCATAAGTTTAAGTTCTAGACCCTTCACCTGCGTTGTTGTTCTTCTTTTAACACATGAAGGGAATCCTGAAAACAGTACCTTATTTTAATTTCAATATACCAGAAACCAGTATTGAACCAGCTTTATTTACAGCAAACGTAAATAAGAGAGTGAAGAACTACCATATTATTGCCGCATCATTACTTGAATCCTCTCTTGGATTCAACAAGCCAGAGCAGTTCTTCCTTTAAGAAACAGCAACAGCAATTATACAATAGCAGATGTCTTAACAGGGAAAGCACGTAATAATACGTAACTGGAGGGAAACTGGGATTAAGAAAATCAGAGTCCTTGCATAATACTGGCAGCCACACCAATAGTAATTTCCTTGATAAAATGTCTTATTGAGAAGAATACTGAAAGTTCTTGCTTTTTTTTTTCTCAAACACAAACTAGAAAGAAACTAAAGAGTTACAGACATATGTCCTACCTCTCACAAATCAATTTTCATAAATAAAGATGTCTTGAGTAGTATTGCTTTCACTTGTTAAAAAAATTTATATTAAAAGATATATATAGAAAAGCTGAAGCACACTGTTTAAGTGTTTATTCATTTTTACCTAATAACAACATTTTGATGCTGCATTAACTTAGAGATACCCTTGCAATAATTTTTTTAAACTTACATTTACATAAAATATTCTGTTTTACACTTCAGTATTAATTGTATATAATAGTACCATCCTTGGACAAGAAAATGAAATTTTCCTGTGATGGTTTTGAAGGGTTTACATTTATATGCAGATTCTGGCTTTTACCTCAGTGAAAACTCACTCTTTGAAACAAAAGTAAGAAAATAAACACTGGTTCAAAAAAAAAAAAATCCCCACAAAAAAAAAAACCCTCAGGAAAAAAAATATTAGCTGTAATAAAGCATGAATTAACTTCCTACTGACAAGCAACCTCATTTTCCCATTAGGATTTATTTTATTGTTATTTCTTTTACTGACAGGCAAAAAAGTCTCTAAATATCCAAACTGTCTTCTCATTACTTTCTCTCTGCTTTATCATAAGCCATACATCCTCCTGACCTCTAAGGCTTGTGACTTTGGGGTCATACTTTGTTGGTGTTTAAAAGTGGTATCTAACTTGGCCGTCTCCATCCTTCACACTATAGCAGGAGGCAAAACCTCCTTGGCTGCTCCAGGGTTTGACCATTGCCTAAGCAACTCCAGCTTTGATTCCCAGTAACATCCTCATCACAGGATGTTTTAGCATTCATGTAATTACTGTGCAGTCATCAGCTGAAACTATCACACCTTTAATGCTCACCAATTCAAAACCTAAATGCCAGACAGTCAGCTTCTACTGGGCTGTGTCTGCCATATACTGATAAAGCAACCTGACACATGTGACTACTCCATGGACAAGCTCTTTCTGCTACTGTCTTTTCGTCATCTGATGACAGAAACACTTCTTTTTCCATTTCTCTTAAACAAGGAGTTCCTGGGTTTTCAGTCAGTATCTCCTTGACTTAGGCTTATTCTGCACTTAAAAAAGTTGATGGCTCACTTCAGTCATCCATGTAGAAGGGCCTGGTGCCATTTGACATGTTTTAAGGTATGCAAGATGTCCTCGGAGGTCTAACAAGGCTGGTGCAGGACCTCCGTGTCAACCATACCATTTTGAAGGGACAGCTGAAGGCCAGGCAGGAAAACTGGTGGTTTTTCATAGGGCACTAGGTGTATTTCGGAGGAAATGTTGCTCATAAGCAGACATTCTGCACGTGAATCAGTTGCTGAAATACAAGGATACGGTATTACTTTGAACACTGGTCCTTCTGGCATCCAGCTGCCCCTCCAGCTCTCCCACACATGTATTATATTTGCCAAGCCTCTGTGTGTGTCTTGGAATCCTGAAACATCTTAAGTGGCAAACATGTCTACTTTTAAGGTGAGTGAATCTCTCATCTTGTAATTTGATGTGTGGTATCTGGAGGTGAAATACCACCTGAAACAAAAAAAAAGCTAACCACAGGCACATTTTTCTCAACAAAATAGTTTAAACATACCTTATTAACTTTGATAACCGTTTAGAAAACCAGAGACAGCAGGTAACTAACAATACAATGCAATTACAATGTATTGTTCCTAAACTCACATTTTCATTTAAAATGCCAAGAATTTTGGTTTAAGGCTAAGTAACTTAAACTTGCAATGCATTCATAAAAAAGTTTTAGAAAGAAGCATTTTGATGATCAAATGAATTAAAATAGCATACTCTTGTTTTCAATTTTATTAGGACAAAAACCTGTTATGTTAATTTTGGAGAAGAGAGGTAACCAAGAAAATCCTCTAACCCCATAATTGCAAAGGAATAAATGGTGACTATAATAATAGGTAAACATATTATCCCTGCCCTTCAGCAAATTTTGCTTACTTACAAATGCAATTTATTGCTCATCAGCGCACGAGAGAGAACAATTACATGTGAAGCCATAATGAGCCATGTAAAGCAGCCTAACACTGACCATAGCAAGATGTTACTGGGATATGTTCATAACAAAGTCTAATCTATCTAGTACCAGATGTCTGGTATGCAAGCAAACACATGTTTTGTAAAAGACCAAACTCTTTAAGCATAGTGAATATGTCTGTAGGCAGAAAAAGGAGTGATTTGTTTATAATTACATATTTATATATTGAAAACAAAAAAAGTGAGGACTAAGAAATCAGGGTCAAGAAAGTTTTCATTCTGCTTTTCAAGGGCAAAGAGACAAAAGTACCATTTTCAAAAACATGCTAAAATCCCCACTTGTGCATGCTACAAATGAACCCCTGACTGTGGTTAAGCAACATCTTCTAGCAAAACTACTTACAACAGTGTGTAGTTGTTGACGCGGGAGTCACGGACAACGCAGAGACGATCAATGTGATCAAGCGGTTGCCAAATTTATTACAAAGCCTTAACTCCTTATATACTATTTCTTACATGCACTTAAGTGATTTGGTATATTATGATTGGATACATGTCTTGAAGACCCTTAGTGACCAACATATAATTGGTTAAGCACAGGTGTGAGAACTTGACCTCGAAAGCTTGCCAACAGTCCACAGTTCTCATTACCTCAGTGAATTCCAGCTTCTTCTTATCTTGCTTGCTTAAGCTTCTTCGGGCCTCTCATGGCCTTGCTGTACCTTTCGGGATTATTCAGAGTTTATGTACTAATTATGCATTCTCCTGTGAGAACACTGTCTCCACATGTAGTAGCCAGCAAGTAAAGGGAAAATAGGCTGAGGTGTTATGAAGTCATATGAAGTACCCCAGCTGTGTAAGAAATAGTAAGGAAACAGCATCTCGGTTAACTCAAGTTATAAAATCTTTGTTATAAATCTTGACATCACTTTCCCTATTACAGTGGGAAATATTCATTGTTTGTTCTGGAGGAAAAAAGCTTGTGCAGCATTGTCCTGCGCTTTCCACAATGCAGGACACCCTTACAATGAACAAAGAAGCCCTCCTAGACAGAGTGGACTGGAGAAACCACAACAAAAACATTTAAACTTTGCAACACGTGCCACACATTTGACTGGAAGTGGAAAAGTTAAAATACTGCAGAACAGTTTTATTCTGTGGATTATACAGAACCAGCTGTACATGAAAAAGAAAACCCACAAATAAGAAATTATTAATCTAGGCAACACTACCATGCATAAAAGAGATGGGCATGGGTTCACGTATGCATGTTGCACACAGGGACTCGGTGAAGAGGAATTTTTCTCTGCAGTAAAAATCAGAGTCAATATGAATGTGGATACCTCATGATATCCAAAAACAAGATATGGGGCTAACCTAAATATACAACTGCATCTTTGTTCTTGAGAAAGATACAAATAAAATACCTACATTATGGCTTATCCAGCATTATCCTAGAGCAGCATTACAACATCACATTCTTTACACTGTCACACTCAAACTTTTTGATCAAATAACTAAATGCAAAATACGGAGGCTTGTGGCAGGATGAGTAACATCAGACCCTTTAGTCCTAATATCTCAGTGAGATAAACAGGAATGAGACACCAAGAATGGTGTCATTTTAGAGGTAAAGTTATTACCATTTACTAAAAAAAGATGAGAAATATTCCATTGTGGGAGATTGTTTTTTCTGTGACTTGTAATTGTCTCTGACTGTGCTGCTCACATGAAATTCATAGAGGGCAGGAAAAAAATGCTTTTATCAGGCTCTTTTCTAAAATCAAGTGTGAAGAGACTTGCTTCTTCATGTTTAATTTTGTTTACACTGTCATTGGAAATGACTTTAATTTCAATGATCTAAAATATACAATAACTTGCAGTCCAAAAATTGTTCCAAGTTTCTTTTCAAATCTATATTTTTCAGTGCAAGTGAAAGACGAAGGTGTCCATATTTGTGCAATATTATTTATTAATATACATAGGTTTATGCTCACATATGCATGCAAATTGCTTTGGCTGTATTTTGTGCCACAAGAATGATTAACATGGGATGAAAACATGCCTGTAAAAAGAAAGGACAAAAAGTCAGTCAACGAATTAATAAACAAACTTTTAGGTCAACCTTTTCTCTTTTATATCATAGTTTTAATGAAATCTGGGAGAGTAGGAAACCTGATACTTGATGATCTTACATCTCTAAAGCAGATGGCTTCATTATCGCTTGTGATTGGAAAAGCTCATCTTGTAAGAATCACCAGAGATTTCATGAATATCTGGAAATAAAAAATTTGGAGGTTTGCTGCTATGTCTATAAAATTAGCCTAATATTGATTTTCTGGTGCATTAAAATCTGAAGTGAGCCAAGTTTAAATCTGAGGAGACTGGAAATAGTGCTACAGCATTGGCTACTTTATTGTAAATCAAAATATTCTAATTATATTTCCCATGAATTTGGATCGTTTAATGTCCTCAGCCACGTATAAGAAGAATGTGTCTGAAGTCTTGACACATTTATTACTACAGTCCAGCTGTGATAAAGAGCCATTAAAATCTCATTGGCTGTATATTGCTATAGTTAAAACACAGCAGAAGCATTTTGTACCAGCTAATAATGTTATAACATTTCTCAGATTGGGGAACATTGACGGTATTCAACATAACAGAGGCCAGTAAGTTATCTGGAATGTAAAAGATGGGAAGGAAATTACCACAAAAGAAAAAAAAAAAAAAAAAAAAAGAAAAGGAAAGTATTTAATCTATTCTCCTCCTGTTGGATGAAATCTGCATCTGCAAATCCAGCAGTCAGGTACCCAGTACTTTGATCATCTTTTGTGAGTGTGACAAGTGATTTCAGCACCTGAAACCTTCTGACACATGCAGACATAAAATGCTGTACAAAAAGGAAGGAAATAATGTCTCCATACACTGTGCCTATAAATAAAAAGCTTAAAAATATGGTGAAACACAAAAGCCAGCACAGAAATTTAGTCAGGGAATCTGAACATGGAAGGAATAACAAGTCCTTAAAACATGAAGAAGGAATATCTCCTATTACAGTGGGATAGTGGCAGCATGATTCCTTCTGGGTGTGATCACTCTGATTTATTGTGATATCACCTTACCTAACTTTAGATATCTCTGACATGCACCTGAGAGGCTTAATCTTAATTTCTCGTATTGTCAGTAAAGGAGCCACATATAAGATGTATTCATCTAACCTATTCTGAAGTAGGAAATATGTTATGCCCTGAGAGTTCCTATTTCTTTCCACTGACTATCAAGGGATTTGAGACAATTTGCTCAGATGAAGTCATCCATGCACTGGCTGACATTCCCATTCAAAAATGAGAGAGAGGGAGTGAGAGAGAGAGGGGAAAGATGGAGGGAGTTACCAAAGATGCAGAACAAAAGGAACCAAGCTAAATGGAAAAGGCCTATTATCAGAAAGGTGACTAATCTTTTAAGTCCTATGTAAACAAAAAGAACAATCATCGAGAACTAGGAGCAGCAACCAACACAAATATTTAAATTAATAGAAAGTGAGAGGCCAGTGTTTGAAATGCTAGTGGAAAAAGTACAGACAAATTGACACTGGGACATAATTCAGAACTGAACAAGGTGATGAATATATTTAACTGCCAAAGGCAGAGAGGAAAATGCTCTGAATAACTATATTACCAAGCCTGAGGAAAGCACAAAAAAAGGTATAAATGTGCACAAAGCACTGAAGCAGGAACACAACAGGAAGGGAGACTACCCAGCCTTCTGCACAAGGTTAACTCTTCTGGGCCCATACAGGTCTGTTACGTATGTGGTTAAAAATAGCCCACTTCCTTTTTCATATATACACTATTTGATTGTTGCTCCTATTTAAGAATTTAAAATCTTTAAAATACCTGAAGTTCTTGCTGTTCTCACTACTCTAGATGATATTGCCACAAGACATACCAGAGAATCTCAGAAATGCTGGTTGAAAGGGACCCCTGAAGGTCATTTAACCCAACCTCCCACTAAAAGTACAGACAGCTGGGACCTTGCCTAGCCAGACCAGGAAAACCTCCACAGATGGAGATGCCACAGCCTCTCTGATCAACCTCTCTGCTGCATCCTGGAAAACTTTTTTTTTAACCTGAAGCTTTCAAGCTGCAATTTGTGGCCACTGTCCTCTCCAGTGGCTATGCTCCGCTTCATATATCCAAGTGCACGTTTGTCACAGTAAGGCAAAAAGCAGACTGTTCATACTCAGACTGGCTTCCGCATTAACTCCTAGGCCCTTGTTTTCCAGCCTACACGTGGGTTGTCATTCCTAGGTGCAGTGCTTTTGTAAAAGGTTCATTCTGTGTCACCATCAAGGTCACAGATTGATGATGCTGAACACTGTGGGCTCCACCACTCATCCCCTAGCATGCTGTGTACCTTCTCTTCAGCCTCCACCCGCTGGGCATCTAGCCACTGATCACTGTCCTTTAAGCATGACAGCCCAGACAATTTTCTACCCACGTAGCAGTCCGATAAGGCAGCCAGGGTCTCCTCAGCTACCAAATGAAAACACTGCGGGAGATGGTGTCAAAAGCCTTACCAAAGTCAAGGTATATTACCTCCACAGCTCTTCTTTCATCTGCAGCACCAGCCATTTTCTCAGAGAGGCAATCAGGTACTAAAAGCATGATTTGCCCTTAAATGCCTGCCGTGAATGCTTGCACTGCCTGAATGCAGCTGGCCTCACAGTCTTTTAATTTTAACACCTGCAAACTGACAATCTCAGTCCTGTAAGGCTGTTGAACCCCAAACTGATGTTGAAATGACATAGCCAGCACCTGCTGCAATTCAGGACATCATAGATTTGTATTTCTTTTTTTCAGAGTGCTGTTTCTAGGGATGGCAATAGACTCTGTAGGATCATAGTAGCAAATTAACAGGCAATAATAAAAATATTAAATTCCTAAATGCCTCCATATCTCATTTCGGGGGTGTCTCTGGTTTCCCTTATCAAGCATTAAACCTAAATTAAATTAACTTCAAACTATTGAGTAATAAACAGAAAAAGTGTTTTTAAGTCATTTAGCTGTTCTAAACATTAGTTATAAGGCTTCTGATTAAAAGCAATTCTTAATGCAGTCTTCTGTGAATAAATGATAACATCTATTAAAGTTTACAAGAGTATACTGCTATATACAATACATGTACATCTTTGGTTTACAAGTACACTAAATATGTGTTCGCAATAATTAGTTTGTATTATTGTGAATACCATCACCTCTGTTAATGCAGAATTTTCAAATACCAGGTTTCATTGTTTCCCTTTAAAATAGCATGTTCTGAAATCATGGCAGGGCTACCTTTTAAGGCATGCATTTGTGTCTGTCAGAGGCAAAGACAAACAGATCAGTTACTGAACAGTAAAGGTCAAAGCATAGATCAATCATTTCACTAATAAGCTATCTTATCGGTGACATGGACAGTGGGATTGAGTGCGCCCTCAGCAAGTTTGCCGATGACACCAAGCTGTGTGGTTCAGTTGATACGCTGGAGGGAAGGAATGCCATCCAGAGGGACCTTGACACACTTGTGAGGTGGGCTGATGCCAACCTTATGAAGTTTAACCATGACAAGTGCAAGGTACTACACTTGGGTCAGAGCAATCCCAGGCACAGCTACAGGTTGGGCAGAGAAGAGACTCAGAGCAGACCTGTGGAGAAGGACTTGGGGGTGCTGGATGATGAGAAAATGAACATGAGCTGGCTTCAGTGTGCACTCGCAGCCCAGAAAGCCAACTGTATCCTGGGCTGCATCAAAAGGAGTGTGACCAGCAGGTCAAAGGAGGTGATCCTGCCCCTCTACTCTGCTCTTGTGAGACCTCACCTGGAGTATTGTGTGCAGTTCTGGTGTCCTCAACATAAAAAGGACATGGAACTGTTGGAACAAGTCCAGAGGAGGGCCACGAGGATGATCAGGGGGCTGGAGCACCTCCTGTATGAAGATAGGCTGAGGAAGTTGGGGCTGCTGAGCCTGGAGAAGAGAAGGCTGTGTGGAGACCTTATAGCAGCCTTCCAGTATCTGAAGGGGGCCTATAGGGATGCTGGGGAGGGACTCTTCATTAGGGACTGTAGTGATAGGATAAGGGGCAATAGGTTAAAACTTAAACAGGGGAAGTTTAGACTGGATATAAGGAAGAAGTTCTTTACTGTGAGCGTGGTGAGGCACTAGAATAGGTTGCCCAAGGAAGCTGTGAATGCTCCGTCCCTGGCAGTGTTCAAGGTGAGACTGGACAGAGCCTTGGGTGACATGGTTTAGTGTGAGATGTCCCTGCCCATGGCAGGGGGGTTGGAACTAGATGATCTTAAGGTCCTTTCCAACCGTAACTATTCTATGATTCTATGATTCTATCTTCAAGCAATAGCTGTATAAGGAATAGAACATTTAGCTTGATGTTCTCTGTACAGATATTTCAAGAGAAAAGGCTCAAGATGACATCCCGATTCCCACTCTTCTCAGAACAGTGCTTTAAGATGCTGGATAGCTCAGAGCTGAGTGCTGTAATAGGCAGGTGCTAGGCTAGCCAGGAAAATAATTATGTGCACTGTGTGCTGTCAGTTGAAGGAATGGACATTTATTTGTAGTATTTACAAACTAATTTCCTATCATCTTCACATGTTGATGGCATAGAATGCACGTCTTTTTCCAGCTTTCAGGTTGATTATTGTTTTTCTTCCTGACTATGCTATGTATTCCTGGTCCTTGTGAAGATGTAATGGTTAGTTTCTCCTTTTCTCTTGTTTTCACCTGCATATATTTTTGTTTGTTTTGTCTATTTGTTTGTTTGTTTTATATAGGCATGCTGACATTCTGGGTATGCTGTCACAACTATTTATATCACATCAAGTAAAAGTGATTGTAACAATTTTATCAGAGAGTATCCATTATTTTGCAGAAGCTGAGCTGAACTGTTGTTCACTGCTGTTAGGTATCACAAGAGGACAACATTGATTTTCCAGTTCTGTATAGAAACATGGTAAATATAAAGTATTTGGCAACTAAAATAAGGATGACTAGTTATTTACTGGTTTACAGACATACTAAGCACCTTAATAACCAGAAAATGGAATGTTTAACGCAGTACTCAGAGAAACAATTTCAGTGGAAGTCAATCTTAAATGTCTTTATAAACACTTAATCTAAGAAGGCCACAAGTCTACTGCAACTTGGTAAGAGGTCTGAAGAAAAAAGCTTGCTTTGTCTGATAAATAACCGGGGTTCAATAATCCACTTTAGCTGTGGCATGAAGCTGCATAGCAGAAATTTGATATGAGAGCACTGCTGTTTCAAAAAGATCAATGATGAGAGGAGGTTATGGCAAAATTTCAGCACTTTAATTAGTTATGTTAGTAGTGTATTCCAAGGAGCTGGTGTCACATAAAGAATAGGGGTTTTTTGAAAATGAATCATCTATTAATCACCTGGTAGAAGGAGTACACATCACATTAATTAAATTTATAGATAATTCAAAAATGGGAGGTGCTGCAACAACTTCTATAGAGGTAAGACAAAAAGCTTCTAGTGATTGAAAATAAAAACTGGCAGTCAGTAGTGGCATAGGTTCTATCTGAGAAAAATATAAGTGAACGCATTTAAGACATGTAAGAGAAAAAACAACCAACAGGAATACCTGAGGAAAAATAACCTGACGGTAATAAATGTAATGTGAATGCATAACACATTATTGCAGCAAGGAAATAAATCAGTTTCATTTCATAAAGCAAAGGACATTGTAAACCAGAAACCCCTTCTATGGCAACATGGTACACTCACTGAATATTGTGTATAGGTCTGGACACTTCTACAACAAACATCTGAACTGAAAGGAATTTACAAAAGATAATAAAAAGTGACTAAGAGAGAAAATTAAACTCATGAGGGAAAATAAGAAGTATTGCTGCTTACAGAAAAAGCTTCTATCTATGAAAATGAGGAAAACCCGCGACTTTCTCTAAAAACTTTGTCATTAAATTCAAGAAGGGTGAGGTTATATCTAAAGGTCCAAGACAATGTAGGTGAAAAGCAGCCCTTGTTACATTTGTCATTTTGCTGCTACCAAACTCTGTGACTTCAAGTAAGTCAGATTGCCTTTATGTGCCTCAGTTTCTTCATCATCTTTATAGGTATATCAATACTTTCTTAGTTCACAGAGAACCTGCAAGACTTTAATTAACCCATCTTGATTTAAATTATTTTTTTTTTAAAAAGGGGAAAATATAAATAGAATAAAAATTCATGGGGTGAAAAAACAAAATATGCCAAGGATACTTTCACATACAGAAGAACTGTCAAGAACTGGACAGGTGAAACTGCTTGAAAGAATGAGTTAACATCCTTATGGTTCAAAGCTTTAGGGATGTGTGATTTACATGCTCACTTAACACCTATGATTTCCATCTCCGTTATTCTGAAACACTGATCCTTGGTATATTATTCCCCCTGTCAATAATATGTGTGACGTCTTTCTATGTGGCTGGACAGAATTATGTATTTGGCTAAAATATGACAATGCAGGACAACTCCACAAAATCTGACTATAGATTTGCTTTTCAGCAAAGTGTCTTGAGTCTAATTTCAGAAATGTCAGAAGCAGATGCAGATTTGAAAACAAGTTCTCTTACTAGGTGAATGAACATGCAATTCATAAATGTCTTTTTTGGTAGTGGATGGGGATAATATTTTTCAGACAATGTTAATTCACCTACTGAATTGTCATCGCTAAATCTGTTTTCAGCCTTTTTTCATATCTTACCTAAGAATGGTAAAGCCTGACAAGCCATAAGCATGTTAGATATTCTACCATTAAAATATGACAAATAGATTGACACCAGCATCAGAAAACCTTCTGTTTATTAATTATCTGGGAGACTAATTGCAGAATCATGCTTTCACAATGAATGTGACCTTAGAAGTACTCTACTCTCTAGGTATTTCTAAACTATTCCCCAGATTCCTTCCCAAATGGCAGTGAAATCTTTGGAAACAAAATCAGGTTCTTTTCTTTCCCCTAGTCATATAAACCAGGACCATTAATGTAAACTTTGAGCTGCCCTGGTTTACTCAATAATCAAGTTGGGAAACACAGAGAAATTAGACTTATTTGGAAGATAACTTCCTTCCAAGAAGGAACAGCATAGTAATGTATAGATGGTAAAGATTTAGGAATAGAAAAGTTGTCATCCACCTTTATCATTTAATGAACAAATAACACTATCATCTTGCTATGAAATGTGGGCTGCTTCCATTGTAAAGCACAGCACATCTAAGCAAAACCTAGATCTATTTCCTGAAGAGACTTCACATTAATGTGCCAAGACTATGTAATTGTGATACTCCATTAACTCACACATGTTTTGCAAACAGAAGCTGAGAAGAAACCTTTTAGCTGTTGCAGAACTTGCTGCACTTGTTTGTGTAGATGATCTATTACTGAATTTGATAGTGTGATGTTTTGCTGGGTAGCCTAATAAAGTCTTTTAAAGAGACTAAGTGAGGCATTGGTGGGAGCAGAGTCTGGTCCTTTCCTAGGAGTCTGAAATCTGCATTGGTACTTTGATGGTTTTATGCCACAGCCGAACATAAGCAGATAACCAAGCATTAAGTTATCAAGTTCTTCCTCCAAATTTCCACCTCCTAATTTTGTTACTCTCTTAACAGTATTTTGTTATCTCCAAGATTTACCACACTATATGGCAGAACATTTAAATTTCACCTCTCTCTCTTTCTATACCTCCCTCCCTTTTCTTTTATCTGAAGAAACCACAGCACATTTTTTGCTGATTTAACAAGTTAACCAGCTTAGCTGGTTTAAAGTTGGCTGATGGTATGCATGCACATCACAGTAAGGTGACCTTGTGGTTGATCCTAAACTTCCACATCTATAATTCTTGAACAATATGAGTTTAACTACAACTAGCCTAAACATGTTCATCATATTAATGAAGGAAATTTCAATGAGAATGATATGTAAGGTCTGAGTAGGAAAAGGGTGTTTTAAAATAAAGAACACACACCTAGGAACACTTAGGTCCTGTATACAAGTTGTAGACAAGGAAAACAAAGGTCACTCATTAAACAAGAGTAACTTTGGGCAGCATCATTTAAATCTTTGCACACAGAAGTATTCCCCCCCCGCCTTTTATTGCAAATTTAGTCTTTTAAATGATTTTTCATGTTTTGATCTAAAAATACAGCTGCTATAAAGATGCCTTGTTTTGCTATCTGTGCATCCTATAGCCATCAGAAAATTATATTGCTACTAGTATGTCTAGTAATCGTGCAAAAGAATTAAGTTTCTGTGATCCACAAGCAAAAATATTGAGCAAGCAATAAACAAGAAATAACACATGGCCACAGTATTAACTTTTTCATTTCACATGGGCATGAACAGAACCACACAAACTCATAAGTTATATTATCACCCGAGTCCCAGATTTGGGACCAGCCAATAGAACATCCAGGGAAACCTTCTGCACACCTACATCATTACAGATGCACAAATCACACCCATAAATGGTCACCGGGTCTGTGTTTTTTTCCCCTAATGCTGCATTTGTTTTAATTCCAGAGATAACATTAAAAGCCTCTCACATCACTGATAGTCCTAACTAGATATGGATTATTGCTTAAAGTAGTAAAAATAAATAAATACAATATATATTATTATTATGGGCATTTTCAGTCTGCATAGGAAAACATTTTCTATTTAGGGAATTTGTAAAATGCAGAATTAGAGAAGCAAATTAAAGAGATAGAGACATTTAGAAATTTTAGTCAAACCAGGAAACTGCTATTGTCTTTATACTGTGCTAAGATTGATTTCTTTCAAGCTGTACATCTGAAGGCCTAATTACAGCCACTCCTTGCATTCTGAAGTCTCTTTCAAGTTGAAGAGGAAAAGTAGGTGCCATGAGGTGGGCAGATTTGCTTACTACATAATGCTTAAGAACAACGAAAACTTCCTGCTGGCAAACAATCTTCAGATAACATCTGCCTTATTCTGTTCATAACTTTAGATGATTTACCAGATCCTGCAACCTTTGCAAAATAAATCCACTGACTTTAATGGCACCAGAGCTCAGCAGCAATTGCCAAGATGACCTTCCTCAGGCCACCGGAGTTCAATGCTTATCCACTCTTTCATGGGATTCAGAGGCCACCATAAAAATATAGTCAATTCTCATCTGTCCTTCTCTCACCTATACCCTTCCCTTACTCTTCTGCATGGTTTTTTCTTTCATATGCCTCATTGGAAACAGATTAACAAAACTATTTCCTCCTAGGCACAAAGCTACAGAAGTGATAAAGTTTTAGCAAGCAATCTACTATGTGTAAGTAGAAAACTAGATCACGCTACAGAAACACATCTCTCAGCAATGTAACTACATAAATCATGTGCATAGCCCAGGTGAAGGTGAGGGTAAGGAGTTTCATTTCAAAGTGCTTCTTTAAAAAAAAAATGGTGGGCTCAACATTGCTTTGGCCTGCTGCATTTTGCATTAGCTGAAAATACAATTGATCCCCATGCAAAGGCCTGGCATTAAGCCTGTGCATATTTAAGTCCAGCACAGACTTATCCTTGAGCTAAGAACTGAACAGGAATTTTTCTAGTTTATGTACTGTCAAGTGTTTCAGTACGTATGAAAGAAAGCAGTTCAAAAAACCCAGTCACATTAAGGAAAAGAAAGTGGGAATGTAAGAAGCCAGAAAATCCAAATAAATCCCTATGCTTTTAGGCTTCCCTGTGAACAGTTAAGCATGATATTATTCTGCCAAGAGTAGTACTGTCTCCTGGCTCTGTTGCCAGAACTGACCAATTGTTACTTTCAACTAACACTTATATTTTTCTTCTGTTCAAAAACTATGTAAAATCAGAGAAAACCAGAATTCAGGTACACTCAGATTCCTCAGACCACCAATATCTTCCTTCTGTAAGAAGCATTATTGAAGGGCCATTTGAAAACTTTCCTGCTTCTTTTTGACTTTCCAAACCCTCTCCTATTTTCACGGTATTTAGATTTGGCATAAAAAGAAGTACTTACACAAGGGCATGCAGATTTAATAAGGTGGGTCCTAATCCTAATCACATCACTGCTAAAAATGCTAAAGATATGCCCATATTTATTCAAGAAGTGTGATACCATGACTGTAAAACTGGGGGGGGGGGGGGGGGGGGGGGGGAACGGGGACGGGACGACAGGGGAGAGAAGAAAAGTCTGTGGCAATGTTATTTCCAGTCTAGGAGCTGTATAAAATCTTAATCTAAAATTCCTTAATGATCACTTGGTACTCAACATCTCATTTTTATTTATCCGAGAAGCTGTCACGTACGGATGCCTAACATGCAAGGCATTTTATTCTATCTTTAATTATGTCACCATACACTTATTTGAGAAGTTGGTGTGTGGCAGAGGACTGATTAAAAAAAAAACAAAAACCCCACATTAAAATAACTTCAGCTTGGATGCAAGCTTCCACAGAGTCCTAACTTATTTATTTCAGCCCCCTATTGGCATATAGAGCTATATCTGTGCCCAGTGTAAAAAGCATGACATAAACATGGATAGATTGATATTTAAATAGTACAACTGTGTATCTATCTGCTACGTAATACCTTTACATCAACAGAATAAAGACAATGAAATTGAACCTTTACAATATCTTAATAGTTGGTATTGATAAAATTTTGAAAAGTGTTTAAGGAGGAACGTATTGGAAGACTTCTATTTATTAATGACATTTTGGTAACAAACCCCAGGAACCATTGTAGAGACAGGAATATGTGACAGTAGGTGTTCCCCATCAGCTTATTTGAAACAGTTACTGGAAACACTCAGTGCTCCCTTTCTTCTCCCCTGTATCCTAGCTGTTCTCATGCTGCTGTGACTTTTCAGACATGGCAATCTAAACTCTGCGTTGGTGTAGAAAAATGCCAGGTGTGGTACAGGATGCATGATAAACTGGGGAGTAAAAAAGGTTATTTGATTAAGCAGCATCTTGCCTCTGTCTGAAATGTCATGATTCCCACTGACTGTAGTGCTAGAAGAGTCTGAAGAAGTAACATTCCAAGAATGATCAGATTCTAAGTTAATGTGGCAAAACTGGACCAAGTAAGATGTGGCAATGTAATGAGGCTCACTAAACAATGAATTTTCACTGGTTCAAGTTTCCAGCTAATAGAAACAGACAAAATTCCTCCCACAGTGATATATAATTAGATTAGAATGATGAAGCCTGGTATACCCTTACTTAGATTTAAAATCTAGTAAATAAATAAATAAATCATAACTTTTAGCAGCTGATTACCAACAGGCTTAAAAGGGCACAGTGGCCTTTTAAAATACCAGATCATGCATGTTTTGGTATTAAAATAGGAAGCTGAATCTCAAATACAGACTACATACAGGAAAAATCTCAAATATAGACTATATATAGGAAAAAGATGGCTTCTGGACGTCACGCTAAAAAAATCCAGACTGATTTCACAGCTCTAGCTCTCCACTGGCTGTAGCTCTCTTCACTAGGCAGCAGATCCCAGCTAACTGGGCTTGGGCAGAGTCCAAAAATGATCCTGAGATCCACTCCTCATAGCCTAGAAGCATTTTCAGCTCACGGCCAGTACTAAAAGTTCATCAGAACAAGAGAAGGTGAGACAAGTCTCCCCTGCAAGTTATTCAGTAAGAGCTTAAATTAACATGTTACTTATTTGTAGGAGTGCCAGGAAAGCTATGGAGATATATACATCAGTAGAAAGTGAAAAAAACCTCCTGAGAGTGTCTGAGATTTGCTTATAAAGCTGATCAAAGTGTTAACATCAGAAACTTGAAAAAAATGAAAAATGCAGTGCTGATGTTTTTCACAAATTCATAAAACTTCACTGTGCCATAAAATACACTATTGGAAAAAAGCTTATGATAACTCGCTTCCTCATTTTAAAATGCAAATGTATTTTTTAGTTGAAAATAATCTTCAACATTCATTTGAAATCCTTCAAAATGAAATACATATTTCAACTTCAAATCTTGCTTCTTGCTTTGTGTGGTGATTGAAAGGTGTTTTCTTCAAATAACTGTCTCCAGTTTTTGAAAATTAAAAAAATCCAGTCATCATTTGCTTAATCTTAGTAGTATATTGCTCTGAGAAAACACTAAATTACCTAGTCTGTGTTCCTTCACATGTATCTATTTCTTGTTTTGCTTTGTAAGCTTTTCATATGTTTCCCCTCTAGAGATTTTACATACTCGAAACTAGTTTTCATCAGGCATAAATCACCTTGTCTTCCAGTGATAAATCTATGGAGCTACCAAACTTCAACAAGTATGTATAAATTGATATCTTCCTTAAGATACACACCCCCACAAAAATGCTTCGATGTCAGAAAAACGAAAAACCAGACAACAGAATTTATTTCCTCAGTACAGTTTTAGTACCTGCATAGTCAAGTTGCTCTTAATAGAGTAAAAATTAAATCACATACATCATATCCACTCACTGAAGTAAGAACTCAGTAGCCTCCCTTTGCCTTTTTTGGCTGTGATCTTGCTGAGATTTCATTGACTGAAATGTCCCTGAAATAAGCTGTTTTCACCTCCTTCCTGCTTCACATATGTCTAATGTTTTCACTTTGAGCATAGCTCTTCAGAATCAAGGATAGCCTCTTTGCTGTGTGATGATTAATTTCCTAACTCAGAAATGGCAAATGGCTTGATACCACAAAAAAAGTATCATTCAGAGTAAATAATTTCACCTAAGAATATTTAATTAGTAAGTTGCCATATATTAAAGAAGATCTATTTCAGGCCTTAAGGTTTGTTGTTCATTTGATTAAAATTCTTAGTATAGCTTCAAAGCACACTTCAAGTAGCAATGGTGTCCACCATCTGTCTCTCCACTGATATAAAGACTACCTTCCACAAAAGCTGCATCAAGTTACCATCTAAGACTGATCATGGTTATAGTCATAGTAGATCACTCATGACATACATAGCATTTTTGGTCCTAAGTCTCATTCCCCCTTTTCCAGCTAACCTCCAACTCTATGCATTGTCATTACAATATCACTGCTGTTAACTGTAGGTAACTGACCTGCACATTGCTGAAACATTAAGCTGCTGTTTCAGTGATAAATCATTCTGAATGCACAAAGCACGCAGGTTAAACTAGAAGAAAATGGAAGAGTTTATTCCTGATAAAGCTTCTAAATTAATCTATACATACCCTGGAGTAAACTGAGCATGTGATGGATATATGATAAACACATTAAGCAAAACCATTTCAGAGTAACTTAGAAAAGATGGGAAAGTTTAAAATAAAGATCCCAATTTATGTAAATATCCCAAGAAGTGACAGAGTGGGAGCTGTATCAGTAATATTCAGAAAAAGAATCCATAAAAAGCATTATGGAGAATCAGTGAAACTTAGTGCTCCAGTATATTTAGGAAAATTGGAACATTTTCATAATAGAGGTTCCTCTATCTACAGAGCCATGCATGTAAGTCCCAATGTTTCAGAAATGACACCTGAATGTTCATGCACAGTATGAACAAGCAGGAAATCCTGAAGTAAGTATAATCTGGTAGGATTTATATCTTGGTGATTTAGTTTGATTTTGTCTGCAGTGGTCTGGCCAGCAGCAACTGTGCTAGTTATGGTGGTGTCACCTCTCACAACAGTTGCGCAGCAAGCATGGCGTTACACTAACCAGCTTGCCTGCACAGCCTTTGCCAGCACTGAGTGAGGCTGTCAACAGAGAGACCGACTACTGCTCCCTTCTAACAGCACCTACACAGGCAAGCAGCTAGATTGCACTATGGGTGTGTAGGCACCATATGTGGGGTTTTTACCTCTCAGCTACTGGAAAAGAATGAGTGCTTATGTATAGCAAGCAGGGAAGACTTCAGAAGCAATATATCTGTGCCACATCTTTCCTATTTTCTTCCTGAATATCTGGTAGCTCTGATTTATATATCCAGTTTTCACAGTTACCACTAAGTATAGCACAAGTGGCCACCATCTCTGAAAGTATTCTTAAGGCACATAGGTATATAGCTCCTTTATCTCCCTAAATAATTTATCTTACTGCTAAAAGTGACATTCCTGTAGCATTCCTCCAGGAAAAAAGAGCCATTTCCATATTTTTCTGGTAGATCACAGAACAGAGGTAAAAGAGTAAAAAAGAAACTCTTATTTAAAATAAACTGTAAAAGTCTTTTGCATCTTTGTCTACAGAGATTTAATGAATCCCTGCAAATAAAGAGACAGAGATTTTTCAAATATTCCAGAATCCTTCTCAAGATATATTAAGTTTGCTATTAATTTCCCAGTTGTTTGGACACACAGGCAATGAATTAAGAAAAGAAGGGTAGCAAAAAGACAACAAAGCCTGTGTATTACAGTCAAAATATTAATCTAAGAAATAGTATTCCTGCATTTAATGAGGGTTGAGGATAACAAATGAGAAATTATAAGGCTACAGTTCCTATTATCCAGGGTGCTGATGCTATGTATGAATACCCTTGTTTTGTAGCTTGTTTTCTATATGCAATCTCTATTTTTGATTCTTAGAGCATGTTTTTGTCCTTGCTGTGTGTCAGGTGAACACCTACTGTCATAGTGAGAATCAGATATGGGTAACAGCGCCTCTGACAGCTGATTGTCAGAAGACTGATGTCTTTCATCAATGTTATGGACTTGAGGCTAAATCCTTTATTAATCCTATTCTTGTCCATAGGCATATAAAGTACCTTTAATCTCGGGATTTTTTGTATTTGTAAATCAGTAATTTTACTTATGGGTTACTATTTTTAAGTCTTGGATTCTAAGTTAAGAAAACAATTTCCATCATAAAATGTTAAAAACATACACTATTCAGAGCTTCAGCAAAGATTAAATGTCATTCAAATTTAACAGGACAGATTTTTTTTCAACCAGCTTACTTGCTTCAATATTTTTAATGTCTTTTCCCCCACAAAATACTACAGAAAAAAGGATTACTTCTGTAAAAGAGGCAAATAAAGCACAAAGAGAACCTCAGAAGTATTTTAGATGTTTCACTCCTTTATTGCATTCTTAGGGGCGGAATTTAGCTGAACAAATGTTTAAGTCAGTCCACAGTACAGGCACGTATGTCTGAACTAAATGCCCTCTCTAATCAATACGGAGAAATAAGCATTTGAGAGGGAGATTTTTCCTGACCTGTATCTGAGGTGTAAACTTCACAGTAGCATGACTTTCATCTATCATTCCCTATCAACTACAGAAATACCCTACACCATGGACGTATAATATTTGGCAAGGCAAATTTTGCTTTCTGTTTAACAGGAAAAATACTGGCTCTCCACCCTCTCAAAGCCTGTTTGGATTTGTCTATACCTGGACAGCACGCTTTCTAAGGAAATTCATTTGAGACTGCATCAGGTCCGCCTGTTCCAGCACAGGGTAGCAGCTTGTCCTTTGCAGCTTCATAAACCTGATGCAGCTGGTTAGATTACATGCCTCACTGACCAGCCGCTGTTAGCAAATGAAGCTGCGGAAAAGCGGAGAGAACAAGCCATCCAAATGCATGAAAGGCATTTACAGCTGCAGGGAACACGCGGAAGACACCAGTTCCCATTGTGATGCCTTTCACTAGGGGACTTGACCAGGTCACAGGAATTTGCACCCCTGGCTGGAAACTGTTCTTACTACTGGGCCAGTCCATCCCTTCCAAGTTTCATAGGCTTGCCACCTCTCCTCTTTTGGTTAATTAAAAAATTATTTTGATCTAATGCAATTCACAAATTTTGACATAATATGCAAAACTGATAAACAGTGATCTCAGGGTAAATCTTAAAGGATTAGACTCTAAAATCATTTGTATGCAATACAGACTCCTCTTAGGCTATTATTAACTCTGAGGACTTCGAATAATCTCAGCACAAATCTTACAGGATTATAACCCAAAATCATTTGTAGACAGTAGAGATTCCTCTTAGGCTATTATCAATTCTGATAGGATTTGGATCAGGTGTAGAATATTTTATTTTCAAATTACTGTTTCCTGTCAAATATAAGGTAAGGGATCTTTTATCAAGAACCTCTGTAAAGTTTAGAGACTTGTGCCAGATGTCCAACAAAGGTTTGCAAGCAGTTAAATAACATAAGCCAGCAAGCATAACTTTCTTTTTTTTTAAGGCTTCTAAGTGCTCTAAGGCCTGTATTTGGGCAAGTGCAGAAGTTATGTAGTGTGTTAAACCAGTATGAACTATACTGAAACTGCGGCCCTGCTAGGACTGTTAACAGCTGACCAGTTGTGGAGTTTCAAAAAATCCACCTGTCCTACAATGGACTTTGCATTTGATGGGAAACACATTGCAAAGCGACACTGAAGTTTGTAACACAAGGAAAGAAACCAGAACACAATCCCACCACCTTCTCCAGAACTAAAAACAAAAAATATCTGGTGTCCCAGCTTTCGTATGGTGCACCCTATGTTCTGTTGCAGATATGGCAGCACTAGAATAATATGAGTAGCTGATGAGATTAAGCTGTATCTATTTGACTTTCCAGACTTCTTAGAAGCCTCCTGCCTCCCAGACAGGTCTGTGGAAAAGGCAGGCCTTTCTGATTCCCTGCTTCCAAAAAACAAAGAAACAACCCAAAATCTTCCTGTGAAAACCATGCCCTTTCACATTCAAAGTAAGCAAAGCTTTGAAAAAACTATCCTGCTGGAAGTGTATCCTTCACCCACCAACTATGACAGCACTGGGTGACAGCACTGGTGTGCAAGTGGGCTCTTGTGCTGCAGCACTGCCCCTCTTCCGCAGAAGTTCGTGGAGGCCAGTGCAGCTCCAGGCATGCACTGGGACTCAGGCTGGGCTGGCAGGCGGGGATGAAGGGGAAGCAGAGGGCAGAAACTTGCATTGACCATGTAACTGAATCTCAGTGAATTCCAACTTTCAGTACCTCCATTATTTTACTTTCCATGCTTTTGGGTTTTTGTTGTTTTTTCTTCTTTTTTTTTTTTTTTCTTCTTTGTTTAATGAGATAATTATACCTGTCTACAAGTTTTCACTTCCTTGAAGAGGCCATAGAATCACAGAATCATAGAATGGTTTGGGTTGGAAGGGACCTTAAAATCATCTAGTTCCAACCCCCGTGCCCTGGGCAGGGACACCTCACATTAGACCACGTTGCCCAAAGCCCCATCCAGCCTGGCCTTGAACACTGCCAGGGATGGGGCAGACACAGCTTTTCTGGGAAACTTGTGCCAGTGTCTCACACCCTCACAGTAAATAATTTCTTCCTTACTTTGCTCTTTGTTGGAAAGCAACTTCACAAAGCACATATTTGTCAGTTCTTTGTCTAGTATCAAGGAAAGTTTCAAACCCACCATTTTTCCCCAAGTTCTTTCATAAGTTGCGCAAGAAAAGGGAATATAGGGTGTCTGGGATAGTATCTATTCTTGTCGGTATTGTTTTGGGAAATTATCATTGAAACTTTCTTTCCTGTCCTGTAATTTACACTGCTACTGCTGGTAATGACTGTAAGAAATATAACCAGCACTAATGGGTATGGATCACTGTTCTCCTAGACTGTAAAAAAGAGGAGCATAGGGAATGATGAGCCTGTAAGAGAGATCAATGCAGCTGCAGATTGGTTCTTACACTATTCAGGTTATTTTCGTTAAATGGCATCATGCCTCACACATTCTGCTGAAGGCTATCCATATCCACTTAAGTTCATGACAGCTATTCTTAGAGAGTCTTTCATTTCTAATACCATTACCAAGCCTATTACCATACCTTTTTTTAATGAGGAGACAGTGTCTCTATTATCAGGTTCAGATCTATTTAGCTTAAATTAAAATTATTTGCTATAGTTGTCCTATAGTTATTCAAAGGATTAGTGAAAAAATGTCATTGAACTGCCACTTGTCTCTTCATTAACATTCCTGACAAAACCTCCTGGTAGGACTGGTTTCAGATGCTGATGGAGCAATACTTAAAAGAAATTGGCTAGTCTGTGAAACAGCTGCTCAGCAATGTCACTCTGCATGAACTGGTGATAAGAAGATGATGCTATTATAGCTGCACTGAGGGTATAATATATTTTAAGCTGCTCTGAGATATACAGTGGTGGTCCAAGAACTGGAGGTCCAAGAATTGGAGCATGATTGCTTGCCTATTGCTAGGAACTGTATCTGATGGAACTCTTCACCTGTGTGTTTCCTATCTGCTAGGTTTTTGTTCCTTTTCCTATTTTTTGGGAGGGTTTGTGAGTCCTATCGCTGAATCAGGTATTTCATTGATAGGAACATTGAGTACCTACTGTTTCAAGGGGATTTTCCTCATTTCAAGGCTTGATTTCTTAGGCATGATTCCCAGGAGATTTTCTGGATCCTCTTTCACCCATTAGTGAAATTCCAGATACTGATAGTTTTGAAATGACCATCCAGTATGGCAATGCAATGGCAAATACACAGGTGTAGGCAATACAGCTATAAATATCACAAAAGGCTCAGCCAAGAAACAACTGGCAGCTGGTATTGTGCAGTGACTCATGCTAATTCACACCGATTACCTAGAATATGGAGATGGAACAAAAAATACTGTTGTCAGACCTTTCGCTCTGAGGAACCTTTGAAAGTAACATACTCTGAGGAATAAAACACTTCAGAAAAAATGAATCTAGAAGAATGGAGCAGTTAAAAGTCTCAAGACACTTATAGCCCCTTAGAAATATGGAGGACAAATACGTAAGAAATGAGTAAGATTGGATAAGGTTTAGGATGCATTTCTTCTGATCATAGTTGGTTCCAAAATGCCTAATAATTTCCAAATCTCTGTTATGAATTTAATATTTAGCTTCTCCTACTTATTACAGAAATTAGTTCTTGTAGAGATTTGGAAAGTATTGCACTTCACATAAAATTAAATATAAAACTTACACAGAAATTATGTAGGAACATTGCCAGCAAGCTGAGGGAGGTGGACCTTCTTCTCAGCTCAGCACTGTTAAGGCCACATTTGGAGTGGTGGGTCCAGGTCTGCACTTCCAAGTACAAGAGAGATATGCACATACCAGTGCAAGTCCAGTAAAGGGCAGAAAGATGATGGAAGGCCTGAACCATCTCTCATACCAGCAGAGGCTGAGAGGGCTGCTACCATTCAGACTGGAGAAAAGAATGCTCAAGGAGGGGAAGTCATCAATGTGTATATATGTCAGGTGGAGGGAGACTAAAGAAGATGGAGCCAGGATGTTCATCACAGAGGCCAGTGACAGGAGAAGAAGCAATGAGCACAAATTAAAATTCAAACCAACAAAACAACAACAACAAAAACAAACAAACAAAAAACCAAAACCAATACCCTGCCCCCCCCCAAAAAAAAAAAAACAACCAACCAAACCCCAAAAAGTAAAATTCCATCTAAACACAAGAAATCACTTTTCTACTGTGAGAATGGTCTGTGAGAACTGGCACAAGTTGCCCAAAGAGGCTGTGAAGTCTCCATCCATGGAGATATGCAAAATAAGGCTTAAGGCTGCACATGGTCCTGGAAGACATGCAGTAGCTGACCCTCCTCTAAGGTGGGGTGACTAGGCCATCTCCATTGGCCTAGTCACACTGGCCTAGTGACTAGGCCATCTCCATCTCACATCTCAGCCATGCGCTGATTCTGTGATTCTATGTAAGAATGTGTACCTTACATAGAGAGGCTAAAGAGACAATGTTTAAGTTACGGAAGATTGAGTTTCCTTGTAGATTAGATCATGAATCAAATTACTTCTCAAAATGAAAATCATAAAATAATTCCATCGATGCTTAAGTGAATGGTTTTGCGGCAGAAAACAAATAAAAAAGGCGAGACATATAAAGGTCAGATCATAATTAAACAAAGAGTTTACATACCCCCGGAAAGTCCTATAAAGCATCAGCCTAAGACATGTTTGGTACAGCAGAAGAAAAAATGATACAAATGTCTGCATGAACAAAACGATTGGCAGCACCACTCGTTTAAATTAATTCCTCACAGGAGTTAATGCTTAGATAATACTGTTCTTGATAAACACAGGTCCTGTACACAAAAAATCTTTCACAAAATCATCACAATTGGCTGTATTTGTTTTCTTATTTGTGGTATAGTAGCATCAAATGGCAGAATCATCTATCAGAACTCCCTTGTGCGGTTAAAGTACCAATTAAAACAAAAAAGAGATAATTCTTGAAGAGCTGAAACACTGACATTATCTAACAATCCAGTATTTGCTTTATACCAGAAATTGTCACCCTATTTTAAACTACTAAATATCTAGATTTTTTTTTAGTGAAAGTCCACCTGTTAGGAAAATATATTCTTCCATTAATGTACTTGCCTTCTAGAAAAACTAAGCAGTTTTTCCATATAAGTGAACAACTGAATAGTTTTAGAATAGCAACAAAATAGTGACAGTATACACAAAGTTCAAATGCCCTTTGATAAGGCTTCAAATTGCAAATTACCTTTAAAACATCAATGATAAACTAGGACAAATCACTACTCCTTTTAATCCAACTTCCTGCGGAGCAGATCCCTAAGAATCCCCGAACACAGTACTTACAACAGGTCAGTAACTTTCAGCTATGTACCTTCTCATTAGTATTAAGATAGAGAATTTCAGGTTACTCAGAAATCCATAATGTGCTTAAGTTCATTTCAATATAAAAAGGCCTCAAGTTTCCAAAGATTTAGTGAGGTGCCATCTGAGCTCTGTGGTCAATGACCCCAGTGTTTGCAGTAAACTACACTGCTGTTCTTGATTTCCTTCTCCAAAAAGAGGAAAGACCTCTATGTGCTATAGATGTTTTGAAATGTCTGCTCTGTGTGCATACCCATCTTGTAATATTGCACACAACCTTTGGGTTCTTTTTTTAGGCCCTTCAAAGGCAAGTAAAATTTTGAAAATCCACTACATAAAAAGTTCCAATTTCACATCCAAAAGGGAAGCCATCACAATGCAAAGAACAGCAGTCATCCACACCATAGTCCTCCCAAGGCCTAAGGACATTTAGGACACTTTCTATATTATATTAGCATCTGATCTGCTGCTGGGAACTTTTATCCAGCTCATCCTCATTTTCCATTCTCTCCTTTTATAATTCATCTTCCCTTCTGTGTCATCTTGAGACAATATTAGCAAAAAAAAGTCTTTAATCGGATAGAGAGAATGATACAGAATTACCCTAAGGACTTAAAGACATCTTCACTTTTTTTTCTGAAGGCAACCTCAGAGTTTTGAAGTAATCGTCCAACTTCAGGGATAACTTTTCCTCCATTCCCCTGTATGTGTGCATATGCCCTGTTACCTGGGGTTAGCCATCTTTACCATACCTGTTTCCAGACTTTCTACCTTCATGCAAAGCTCTTTGCAATGTTGATTTACACCTCTTAGTGTCAGACCCTTTTGAGCTTACGCATATGCAGAAATGCTCAGGGAGCACTTTCTATGCAAACACAGATTTCATATTTAGATAAAACCATGACAGAATATTCTGAAGCTCTTTTACTCTTTGCTAATATGCAGTTTATGAGAAAAGCTCAATATAGTGTGACTTGTAAATACAGGCACAACCATAAAATCTGCTTACTGTTCATTATTAGAGACAAGCATTTAGTAAATTGAGACACTGAATCCTTGATGTTACAAAGATCTAAAAAGGATGAGGACCAGAAGAGATTAGAGTACTGATTAGAAACGAATACAAACCTCAAACTGTCCTTGTCAATTCTTTCTAGGTATAAAAGATCTGTTCCATCCTACTTAAGTAGTTTGCATGACAATCTCTCTCAAATGCAACTGAGGCCTTAGTGTATGGAAGCCAGAAGCCCTCTAAGAGACTCTGTACACCACAAGAAAATCATGCAGGAAAAAACTACTGCCTCAAGGCTACAAAAAGGCAGGCTACAAAAAAAAACCTGCTTTGCAATTACAAAAATCATGGGAGGTCATAGTTCATCTTGCAACAGTGAACATAATTGCAAACCTAAATTTTGCGTTTGAAACTAGGAGACAAAAATTATAAACCCCTCTATGCATATCTAATCTCTTTTTTTCAACATTAGCTAAGCCTGCAAGCTCTTAACAGACTGATTCTTGATGTCATTGTAATTAAAGGCAATACTCACAAGGCTGATAAGCAGACCAGCTGTAAGTTAACTCTTATCTTAGCCAAACTGACAACTGCAAATGTGATATCTAATCGTAAAGAAAAGAACATTGGAATTTATTATGGATTACTGACTTTTAAGTCCCATAACCTTGAAAATAAGTAAATGACATCCACCAGCCTACCGTCAAACTTCTTGTGCCGGGATACAAAAGTGGTGCGTACAAAGTGACTTGTCTCATCCACTAAGTTTTCAAACTCCAGTTTGCTCTGTTGGCTTAACTTGTCTTCCATTTCTGAGGTGCAACATGTATATTCCTGAGGGCAGATTCTCAAATGTTCCCCTGGAATGACAAGAAAAAGAAAGTTTAAAATATCTGAATACAGATAGAAGTGTGTTGGTACCAAACATACATGAAGTCTCTTGAGTTAAGGGAGGTGGGGTACCTGAACAGCTCTTTAAGGCTTGACCACTTGATTGGGAAAACACTTTGAGTCTCTATCTACCACTTTGCTATAGTTGGGCATTCCATACACAGGAGGGAAGACATACTTTGGAGACTCATTTTGATACTTTAGAAGGTACAACTGTCTCATGCTAAAAGCGATTCTTCACACTGAAGAAGCCTTCCTCATAAACAGACATATACCTAAAAATTTAAAGACAATTTTTATGTTTGTATTTGAAATGCCTGAACAAATACCTAGTGAGATGGTGTTACAAGTCACCAAAGCTGTATTGATGTCAAAAGCTGAAAAAGATAGGTCCCACTTGCCCAAATGTATCTGAGCATTTCCCCTTCTACCCTTCTTTCCCTTCTGCTTGAGTAAGTGTATTTTGATGACTGTGTTTGGATGCCATGTTTTCTTAGGCAGCATTTCTTGTCAGACAGAGCAAATGCTCTGCTGAATCGGAGAAAGCAATGAAGAGTTTAATTAATGCTTATGTTATATGGAAATGCAATGTAAAAGGTAATGAAAGCCTCTTATTTAATTCAATAGATTTATCTCTGGAAGCACTGGGCCAGTTCTTTTGACAATATTGCTTTCTCTGGTACAATCTGCAAGTGGAAACCAGTCCTTTAGCTCATGAAATTAAAATTGTCTGTTATTACATGAAATGTGAATTTCCAATTGACACTGTACTATGGGTGTCAGAAACATTTAGCTCAGTTTCTACAAAGGCAGAAAATTCTACCATTCCCTCTTGAGAAATAAAAAGAATGATCTGCCTCTATGATTAAAGTTACTTCTAAGGCAATGAAAACATTTAGCTTAATGTGCACCAAATACTGATTACAAATCCTGATTAAAAATCCCTTTGCAAATCTCTTAAAGGTGAAAAAAAATTATATACAAAGCCTAAGGGTTAAATAAATACCAGGGACCTGATTCTCATTTATATTGAGACTCTAGCACTGCTGAGGCATAAAGAAGATTTAAATGCAATTTATACCTACTTTAAGTATACTTTTCACCATTCTTAATATGTAGTGAGAAGAATCAGGCCCTAAGATTTATGATTCCCAGGGGTATAATACATTTAGCTGCTGCAGCATTTTGAAGACAGCATCAAAAAGAGGTTTCCATATGCTTAGAATAAACATCATATTGAGTTTGTCCTCACTCTAATTTCTATTCAGTTTCGAATCATGTCTTTTAATGTGAAATTTAGTCATTCCTCAACCCTGACCCATCACTCCATCTTAATCTGTTTTTTTTTGCAAGAGTTCATAATACATTAACTATAGTGCCATGAGATTTCTTTTAGCAGTCTCAAGACTTTTTTAAAAGCTCACAGCTATACATCTTCAGGAAGGCTCATTTCCTTATTATCAGTTACTGTTCAACAGTACTACCTACATACATGTCCCCAGCATGTCCAAAAGCACCATGATATAAAACACTGTATAAACATCAAAAGAGATGACCATCAGAATATTGTAAGGATTGTTTCCCATGTTTACTACGCCCTTCAACACAGTAAATTACTTCCTTTCCATTCTCAGAATCATACATTTAAGCCATAAACAACACATACAGGGACTGATGAGCCAGCTGCTGTCAAATATAAATGATAGTGGCAAAATAATGGTTGCCTTACTCTCTACTTTGCTGTCACAGTAAACTGAAACTATTCAACAGGTAACATCTGACTGTGGGGGCATCATAATAAGATACAATATGAATTCTTTTAGTAACAGCAGTGCTGAGTTTTTATTAGCTGTCACAAAGATAAGGAAAGCTGAAAAACTATGACATTAGAAGCACTGCCATGTGCTTGGTTAAAAAAACAAACAAACAAACAAAAAACCATCCGTAACATCTGTAACCCCCTTTCTCAATAAACCCAAAGGGGTTTCCTCACCAGAAAGCACTGGGTAGACCTCCTATCCCAGTTCCAGCCCTGGTGGTGGTTTATGTTTCCTGTAATGATAATGATGATGTCCTGCAGTGCTGCTGAAGTGAAGAATTTTTATAAAATTCAGTTTTCTGTTAACTTCAATTTTATTTTTTTACACTTCTATCTGGCTCTGTGTTTTTCATAATGACCAAACTATCAACTGTAATAATGCTAATAATTAAAGCACTGTGCTTAGTAATAGCCATGGCTCTAGATTTTTAAGATATTATGTTATGCTGAGGATTATAAAAAATTAAAGCATATTGAATCAGTATTGCAGTAATTTCTGTAGCATTATTTATTTTATTTATTCTTGCTTATTTATTTGCAGTCTTGCTTTCTAGCTACAAAATCAACTTCCCACCTTGGCTGTTACAAACTTATTCAGATTCCTGCTGTACTTATTTCTTATACTTGTATTTCCATTAAATTTCTTCTTTTTAATTCACTGGAATCTTCATTCATTCATTCTGGAGGGTCCTGACTGATGACATATGAACCTCACATTTATCAGAAATGCTCACACCTCCTATATTACCTCATTGCTTTCCTTTCCTAACAATGTATTCTCCTAAATCATCTACATTAACCACCTCCATTCATCACAAAAACTTTGCTAAACTATAATCAACCTTTTTTAAAACAACATTTCTAGTTTTCTTCTCCTTCCCTGCCATATACTCCCTGAATTTTGTTAGCAAGAACTAATAATGTAAATATGCTTTAAAATTCTTTTCCTCCTCCTCTTTCTTGCTCAGGTCAGATTATAGATAAAGCAAAAGCATTTTCCACTGCTCCATGTCAGTGGAGTGTTTGTAGACTTAAGAGGTTCAAGTACATTTTGAAAAGATGAAGTCTTAAGAAATTGTGGCTTATAAGCCCTTGCATGTTTGTACTGATCAGGACTGGCTGCAGTCTCCAAACATTCACAACTTTGACAAAATCTTGGACCCTTGCCTGGGAATGGTGGATGGAAATTCTCAGACAAATAACAATTTCTGTATGTTTAATCTTAATTCCTTGTTTTAAAGTGGCGATTACCAGTTAGTTTGTGCTTTTTCTTTTTTATTTAAGGGGAATGTGCTTTGTTTTGCTTTTTTTTTTTTTTGTTTGCTTTTCTTGTGCAAATCTGTGATGTAACAGACTGCTTGGATTAGAAATAACTCTGCAGGCTATATTTGATTGTGCTTCCTCTATTTCCCTGAACAGGATCATTTGCCATTTGCATTTTGTAATATATTGTTCTATTACTCTAAAAGGAGATTAATACTGATTTGTGTATTTATATACCTTAAGTATTTTGCAAACTGAAAATGTGCTCACAATTAATGTACGAATTCCTGCCCTGGGATACTCCGTATGGTCTATGCTCTTATGCTAATATTAGTGAAGATTTTTATGGCACAAGTGGCACTGGATATAACTGACTAGTTTTTCCTTGTTGTAGATGGTGTCTCCCCCAGATAAGTTTGATAGAATGCAGTTATGCTGCACCAGCATTTTGCCAGACTGAACAAGTATTAACTCAGCAGTTCCCAGCGACCTGCCACACCTTGTCTAACCACCCTTTCCAGCTGGTGCTGACCTACATATCCTTCCTCATGTGGCTCATGTTATATAAATCACATCAATTGCCTACTACAAATTCAGCTACCAGTATTCAATTTCAGTTTTATTACAGCTGTAATCTCACACCTGCCTTCACATGATCCAAATTGGCAAGTTTTGCAGTTGAATTTGGCAATCCTGTTAGCATGTCACTTTGAAGTGTGATAAAACAATTTATAAAGCACTTGTTTTATATTCAGATATATTGCAGTTCTATGTCCCCATAACATGTTACAAACCTCATAAGTCTTTAAGGAACTGCAACTTAAAACTCTCAAGCTGAATAAATGCTTCTACTGTGTATCAAAATGCCAGAATTGATCCGAGCATGGTAACTACTTGCAGAAGATACAATCTGAAAGAGCAGTAAACCCTATGGAACATAACGTTACCCTTGACAATTTCACTGCCAGATTTCCTGAACACTGGATATAAGCATTGGTTACATTATCAGAACTGGAAGTATGGTCACATAAAATATTTCACATCAGCAGAACTTTTTAGGGGTCAAGTTGCAAGTTTAATAATTTACAAAACAATTCTTTCTGAAGCAGTCAATATTTTATAGTTTCTATCCCAACCATGAATTAAAAACCCTTATATTGTTCTGTTGACAGAATGGTAGGACTAACTGTATGACTGATGAGAATAGAAACATAGTTATCAACACTGCTTCATAAATCAAGCAATGAATAAATGTTAATAAATTAAAGGGGAAAAATTCAAGGTGTGCTTTCAAATGTGGTCACCTCTCATGCATCAACAGAGCCTAAGAGAAGATAGCTCTGTATCCTTCATCTTGCAGATTAGAATAATGTGACTGGGCATTGTCATTAACCATTCTCTTTAAAATTAGAAATGCCTGCTTCAGACCTGCTCCTATTCGACCATTTGCAGAGAAGGCAGTGTAATTTATTAACTATGAAGTTTATTAAATATGAAGTTTAACAGTCTTGCACATGGGACAGAATAACCAAAGAGCCCATTACAGGCTAGGTTTGTACAACTGGGGAGCAGCCCTGCTGAAAAGGACCTGGGCTCCTGGTGAACAAGCAGCTGAACAGGAGCAGTGCCTCATGGCAGCAGCAAATGCAAATCAGATACTGATTTGATCTGCAGGGGCATTACAAGAAGCAACAGAGATATGATCATCCCATTTTATTCAGTGCTTATCAGGCTGCACTTGGAGCACTGTGTCCTGTTCTAGTCCTCACAGTTTAAGGAAGACACAGACAGACTGGAGAGGGTCCAAAGGAGAGGACATTATCAACAGGCTGGAGAACCTGTTCTTTGAGGACAGGCTGAAGGACTTTGGTCCTTTCTGACTGAAGAAGGTCTGGGGGGGACCTCATCACAGTTTTTCAGCACTTAAAAGGAAGCTACAAAGAAGACTGTGGTTCTCCCTTCACAAGGAGTAACATGGAGAAGACAAGGGGCAACAGTACAAATTGCACCAGGGGAGGTTTCATCTTGGCATAAGAAATTTTTTATAGTGAGAACTACCAATCACTGGAACAACCTCCCCTGGGATGTGGTGGAGTCCCCACTGCTGGAGGTTTTCAAGATGTGACAGGATAGGGTGCTAGACAATCTCATCTAGGCTCCCTTTCCCAAAATGTCTTGGACCAGATGATTTGTCAGGGTGACTTCCGACTTGGTCTGTTCTACGGTTCTGCAATCACACACTTCAGAGCTTCCTACCCTTGAGAATTATAAAGGACTGGAACAGATGGAGTTTTGTTTCTAAATTAACATTTCCCACATCATTTTCTGTATTTATTTTTATTATTTTAAATTATTTTTAAAATATGATGAAGAAAGCTAAAACAAAATACTCATTCAGTTTTAACCTTTGCCCACTGTTTTGAGATTTGGATCTTATTCTGTACTGGCAATGATGTTTCTGAATACCTGCTTTTTGAAGTTTTCAATCGAAGTGTTCTACTGGTGAAATGAGGAGCGTGGGAGAACTATTCATTATGACATTATCAATTTTCTATTACCAAAAGCTATTCTCCTCCAATACACTTATACCCTTCTGTCACTCACATATGTAAAGAGAAAACAGTGCTATAGAAAAAATTGACTCACAATCATCTTTAAGCAGTATCATGTTTTCTGTATTAAATTATTTAGCAGTTAGAACTGAATTAGAAATAAGAGTTACATCATTTCAGCCAATATTCAAATAGTGAAAATTAAAACATCATTTTGTTGTACAAAACCTGTTCCCTAACCAAAAAGTCCTAAGGCTCCTTCTGACTTTGTAATTATCTTCTCTGTGGGGTATAACAGCCCTGCAATCACCCTCTGTAAAATTGCACCTGACATTCAAGTTGCAGAATTGATCTTTCCTACTCAAACTAAAAGGCAACAAATTATATTTTAAATTAATTCTATTGTAATATTGGCCTGATAAGTGATGACAAGAGCAATACTTGCACAGAAAATGTCAGCTGAAGGAAGGAATGGAAAACTGTCTGTATCATACAGATCATGTTGTCAGACACAACACTCCTAATTTTATTCAATGGAATACTGAATTTGGAAAACTTGTATGTCCAGTAGACTTGAAAAAACCTGTGCAACTACCCCATAAAAGAAAATAACTCATTTGTTTGCCTTGGACCCAAATCATCTTTGCCCAGATTCCTTTTGTTCCTTGAATGCTTTGAGGTCAATTAAAAAATGAATGCCTTCCAAACAGACGGGTAATTTGTTAAGTCTCTTCATTACAGGTCCCACAGGGAACATTCATTTACAAGAAGTCCTGACCCAGTTGTCCTTGGGAAGCCCTCAGTAATAAGTTACAGAAGCAGAGGCCAAGCCAAACTTGCTCAAGACTAGGATTATACACATGCTAAAGAAAGAGATGAAGTCCCTAGGGTCTTCCTAACTAAGCTACTAGAAGCAGTACCAGTACTGTGACACTCAGGTTCACTTTATTGTCCTAGCATACAGTCAGACAATTAGTTTTTGATAGAACAGTTTGCGAGAAGAATCTTTAGTTACCTCTTGGGGGTGTATTACTGGAGTTGTGCTCAGTGCCTCATGAAAAGCAAACGGTAAGGCTGTGATTCAGCGCTTTATAGTTCCAACATCTTGCTCTCTACATACCTGCAATTTTCTGATTTCAAAGCATGTTTCCTCCTGAGAATGGCAGCCAACTTCCCCTCCCCCTCAACTGATTTTGTCTGTTTGTTATATCCCCTACTATAATAGCAGAAATATCTCATACGGCATTATAGTGTGAAGTAGCATACAAGCAGCACATTGCTTTACAATGATGATAAAACATGATGCAGGTTTTGTATTTCAGCTGCTCTCAGAACAATTTTATTACTAAGATAACAGGGTAAGATTGTATGCACACATGAACTCATACAGATTTTAATCAATATTAGTTGCATAAAACTGAAATCTAAAGCACATGATGTATCAAACACAGATTTACACCACTTTGTTCATGTATCCAAAGAAATACAATCACAGCAGGACAGATTGCAGGTAGTTCCCTGAGGCTAACTGGGTATGCTGTACTGCCAAAAGAAGTCCTTGTCATAGTTACACCATTACTAATACACAGGCATCAAAGGTTAAGGCTGCATGAGCTATGGTCATGCCATTTGATTGCACTGTCAAGTATATTTTAAAGCTATGCAGATGCCTTGCTGATCACTATGTTGTCAGGTATGTTTCTAACATACTAAACTAAGCAATAACTGTTTAAAAGTCTTTAATCAAAGTGCTCTTTTCTTATTCACGTGGCTTCAGTCAATCCAAGGAAACCTCTACATGCTACCATTAAATATGAATCTACCTTCCCACTGTCTGAAAATTTCATGATTTCCTGCAATGCCAATCATAGAAACAATTCACAAAGACAATCACAATGTATGTTGAGTTGGTCTTAAGTCAAGGGCTCTAATAGGAATGGCAGTGGTATAATTTTGGTACTGCCATAAGCTCTTTATAGAGATACTTGTCAGCCTAATCTCTTTCCTAGTCACTTAAGGAAAAGAGGGTTCAGAAAGGAAGGCTACAATTTACAAAGATCTCAGAGTTCTGTTATCGTACTGATTCAAGGTCTACTCATGAAATTTCAGGGCCAGAAATGCTGGCATTTGTCCTTTCATTTTTATTTGGAAACAACCAGTGTAAAGAGCAAACTGCCTCCACCAGCTCCCAAGTATTAACCTTACTGTGTCACAAATCAAAAGGCAGAAAGCAAAGCACTTTCTCCAAGTCTGTGTGACTTTACAAGGAGAAAAACTTCCTTCCTTCCCGCTCTCCCCCCCCCCCCCCCGAAACATTCGAAGAATATGGCCACAAGTGGAATCACTTAATGCACAAGAGTCCAAAATGCACAAGAGTCCAAAACATGCATAATGTCTTGTTACCCCACTGCAAGTGTTCTACGGTTTGTGAGCCAAGTTTAGTGGAAGTTTGTGTGCCCTTGGTTCAGTTTTACAGATCCAATTGGTGTTACATTGTTGACTCCCAGGAGACAGGGGAAAAACTTCCCCAGATGCTTCTCCTGATGGGACAAACCTGAGAAAAGAGCACAGTAAGGAAGTGCCTTTTTTCTGCATGATGCTCTTTGACAATGGCATCTCCTTCAGGTGAGAGGGCCTCAGAACTACAAAAATACGTATTTAGTTCTTTCATAAAGGTGCGCTAAAGAATGTTCTGTGACTTCCTGCAGTAAATCTCATGCAGTTAAGGAAACCTCACCTTTCTCTGCCCACTCCTAGCAAAATTCACACTGCTGAAATGACTCTCCTTCAGTGAAAGGGCATACCAGCTGACACAGGCAGAAAAAGAATTCCACTGACAATGTGCCAGTGGAAAATTCTCTTGCGCATGATTTTTTTTCCTATTGATTTTGACTAGTTTTAGATGGTTTTGATTCACCTATATGACAAATTAGAACTTCACTGAACTGAAAAAACCCATGCATTAAATTATGAATAAAAATATTCTGAATTACAAGGCTTCTAATTATCAGTATGAATCTAAAGCTTCGCTGTAGATATTATCAACTATAGCATGAGACTAGGCATCCTGTTATTAATACCATGGATAGGCAACGTTTTGATGAATAAGCAGGAAATTCTGAAACATTTTTATTAAATGGTATTTCCTTAAGAATCTCAGAATTCAGCAATCCAGACTGTCATTCTTGAAATCCTTTGTTCATTGCTGCTGTTAGATTTTCAGTTTCAATAACCAGCTGTTAGATCTTTTATAGCCTGGGCCAGCTGTTCAGTCCTACCATCTTTCAGGAAAGCTGGACTCACGGGCATCCCTGTGAAAAGGGAGACTGCTGGTGTGTGTCTAGAAGCCTGGAGGTGCTTGGAGTGAGGTTGTTCAGACCTGTGAAGAGCTAATGAAGAACTGGGCCGTTTAGCCCAGAGGAAAGAAGTCTCAAGGGGGACCTTACTGCTTTCTGCAAGTACCTGAAAGGAGGCTGCAGTGAGGTGGGGGTCAGTCTCTTCTCCCACGTAACAAGTGATAGGATGAGAGTTAATGGCCTCAAGTTGTGCCAGGGGAGGTTCAGACTGGGTATTAGGACAAAAATTCTTCCCCTAAAGGGCTGTCAAGCATTGGAACAGGCTGTCCAGGGAAGTGGTGGAATCACCGTCCCTGAAGATACTTAAAAGATATGTATATGTGGCACCTAGGGACATGGTTTAGTGGTGGACCAGGCAGTGTTAAGTTAACAGTTGGTCTTGATGGTCTTAAAAGTCTTTTCCAACCTAGATGAATCTATGATTCTATGATTCGAACAATCAATTAGAGTAGGGTCCTTCAGAGGTCAAAGGTCTCTGGACTCAAGAACCTGCCAGAGAAGGCATCACAGTGACCTAGACTTTACGAGGTCTCTTGGCTGGAAGGATGATACAGGCCAGGTGTGTGCTGCACTGCTGATGCTGCAAGCTTTGGAATGTAGGCAGTCATGCAGTCTAACAGAAAGACCTACTTAAAATATCGTATTTCCTTATGTCGATATTTTCTAACGGAACACTATTTGAACTGAAAACCTTTAGCTCACTCTAATTAACAGAAACTATGCTTCCATAATATCAGTCAGGCACAGTAATGGCTGCCAAAAGGAAAATGAAAGCTTTTTAGAGAAGAGGACAGTAGCTTAGATGAAGCAACTGCAGATTTCCACTATTCCCAATAGTGCTTGAGATCTGAATCTACTGCTAGTCCTACATAATGGGGTTTTCTGTTTGTGTGTTGGGGTTTTTCTATTTTTTCCCTTTTTCTTGTTTAATTGGATTAAGGCCCAACAAGTTTTTTAGCTCTTTTAATTACTGTACATCTGTTAATGCTCTCTATGGCCTGTGACACTTGCCAAGGGTCAGGGTCTTCAAAATTAATAACTGAATGTAACAGAGTTTCTTGCTCTTCAGGTGTTCTAATGTTATATGTTTGACCATTATGATTAAAGATCAGCTTGAAAGGAAATCCATGTCTGAAGTCTTCTCTTAAGTAACTATATTTTTGAATGAACATTTTTGCCTGCAGAAATAAAAGGCTTCTGTGCATTTTTACAGACTTAATCAAAACATCTAAGTACAGAAGGATATAGTAATAAGCTAGACAGGTTCTATCAGTCCTTTAAGGAATTACTGTTCCCTTCTTAATACGCCTTTTTCAGCATGTTTGTCCAGTACAGTCACAGTTTTTGACTGGCTGCTTACAGCAGTGATCTCTGGTTAACCTGTGGTTAGCTTACGGCCAATGTTTTTGAAAAAAGAACCCCTAAATAACAACTAACTTTCTTTTTTTTTTAATTTATGTACTGAAACATCATATGCTGGGTCTGATAGGCACTGTATTTTCCTTGAAGAAGCTATGCAATTCTTCTTCATTAGGGCTACATGGGTTATTTCCTATACAGAAGGCACTCTTTAATCCTATTTATTCGGTGTACTTCAGCTGACATAAGATGGACAGGTATTATCCAAAGAGAATACTTGTCACATGGAGGAAAATGTCTGCAAATCTACAGCACATGGAACTAGGAAAAAATAGACAAAGACTATGTCATAGTTGTTTGTGCTTCTCTTTAGTGCAAGGAAGACTATAAGGCATCCGTCTAAATTCAGAGCCCACTGAACACATTTTTCTACTGCTTCCTTCTCTCAGAAACTGCTCAGACTAAGGCATTCCCTGGCCTCTACTGTGTGGATGAAGCCACAGTAAGATATAGCACAGTAATGACAGATGGAAATTTAAAGAAACCTCTGGGCATGTCTGTACAAACCTCAAATGACTTTGCCCACCTTAACCCAAATACTGTAAAGAAAACAACTTTAAAACTTTATCATAAAAAAATGTGCAAGTCTGCATTACAGATGCTGCTATAAAGCTTCCAAGTATTGTTATCTCTGAAGGTCTAAATCTAAGGATTTCTTATTCCCTGCAGAAGTGCCTATCAGCTTCCCTAGGTGCTTCTGGTTGAACAGGTTGAATTTTGCCTTGTTTTCCTGCCCTCCATTCCTTCTTCTATTGCAAGGCTGTTCTCAGAAGGAGCTGTGTAGCCCCAACTTCCAAGGGGGCCTGTGTAGTGTGCTGCTTGGCAAGAAAACTCGAAAAGAGGAAAAAAATGTATTAGACAATATCCCTGAAGTTCTTCTTTAAACAGGAGTTACTAGTAATTGCTAAATTCTAGTAATGTTGATATATGTTGATATGTTTGTTCAACAGTATTAACTTTTATTGTCAATAAAATTATATTAAATAGAAAATGTCCAATAAAATTCACATTATGCTATTCTTTATCACTGACTATCAAAAAGAGGTCATATTTCATTTTCCTTGTACATCCACGTACAAATACACATATAAAAGATGACTGACAAGTTTCAGCTAAGGAATACATCTGGTAAACTATATGTGTGAGCAACATTAAATTGTCTTTTTCAGCCTTTTCAGAGTACCTGTCTCCTTGACAAGTAAAGGCAACGTCTGTTACTTCAAAGGAAAAAAAAAAGTTATCTGGTAAACTGTAAAGCATCTGAAGGAAGGTCTCCACTGACTATTACAGGAACAGCCCTTCTATTTCATCACAGAATCACAAAATAGTTAGGGTTGGAAAGGACCTTAAGATCATCTAGTTTCAACCCCCTTGCCATGTGCAAGGACACCTCATACCAAACCATGTCACCCAAGACTCCATCCAACCTGGCCTTGAAGACTGCCAGGGATGAAGCATTCACAACATCCTTGGCAACCTGCTCCAGTACCTCACCACCCTCACAGTAAAGAACTTCTTCCTTATATCTAACCTAAACTTCCCCTGCTTTAAGTCTGAACCCATTACCCTTGTCCTATCCCTACAGTCCCTAATGAAGAGTCCTTCTCCAGCATCCTTGTAAGCACTTCTATATGACTAAGTTACTGCACAACTGTGGCATATTTCTTGAACGTGACAGATCCGATGTAGTCTTTCTTGATCCAATTTATGGGCAATACAGAGAGGTATCGGAACAGGCTTCCCAGGGAAGTGGTGGAAACACCATCCCTGGAAGTGTTCAAAAACCATGTAAACGAGGCTGATATGGCTTAGTGGTAGACTCGGCAGCCCTGGGGTAACAGTTTGACTTGATGATCACAGACTCATAGAATACCAGGTTGGAAGGGACCTTGAAGATCATCTAGTCTAACCTTTTAAGGCAAAGCATGACCTAGACAAGATGACCCAGCACTCTGTCCAGCTGAATCTTAAAAGTGTTCAACATTGGTGAATCCACCACTTTCCTGGTGAGACTATTCCAATGGTTGATTGTTCCCATTGTGAAAAATTTTCCTCATGTCCAGACAGCATCTCTTAAAGTTCTTTTCCAACCTACTTGATTCTGTGATTCTATGATTCCGTATCAGGAGATGTAGCATCACTCTGGGCTGGTGATTAAAATAATCAGTCTAAAAAATAGCATGCATAAATTACAAACATTTATACATATTCATATACATGTAACTAAATGCAAGGCATGAAAAAATATACTTTCTTCTTCTGAAACTGTTGAAAGGCATTCTCAGAAAAAATGAAATCTGGCTGCCTCTGTGATGAAAAATATCAAGATTGGTCTGCTTATAGTGGGTTTCTGAGACAAGGCAATAATCATGTTACATAAAAGCCAAGATTCAGTCATCAACAAAACAAGTCAGAATGGTTTATGAAAAAGACACACCTGACAGGAAATAACCTCTTCACTGAGTTGGCGCCTTTCTAAATTATGAATTAGGGATTCATGATCCTAATAAATACAATATACTACTGGTTAATAGCTCTCACAGCATTTTATGCCTTTGAAAGAGATTTATATGTTTATAATGAGGAACAATATAGTGCAGGTGCTACTAACTTCACTAAAAGCTATGCATAGAAAAAAAGGAAAAGCAAATCCTGTACATTTTGATTAAATAGAAAATACAAAAGCATTTTGCTAATATTTTTCCTTGTGTACTGTTTTCTCAGGTAAAAGTCTGTATTTCAAGGTGACTTCTAAGCAGTGTAACTAATTTGGTGGAGTCCACAAATTGCTTAGTGAGTACTGTGTTTAATGAATATTCTGAAACTTTATGGCTATTTTCTACATCCATTCAGCACAAGAGCAGTTTTCAACACTTGTTGCAGATGTTTCCAACAGTTTTCTGCCGAATGCAAATTCACTTCCCAAGTGACTGAACTATCAAAGGCAATTTTAGCTGATACTACTGGTAAAAGATTAATGTCCTAAAGGAAGACTCGGATTACTACTTGCATTCTTTTAACATCACTTTAGGAATACTCTCAATCCCCTCCCACTTGGACAGCCTGCTTTTTAAAATCAATCCAGCATGGCTGAGTAGGTTTAGCCTTCTCACAATATAGTTACAAAGTATCTAAAGCTAAAATCGCATCTTAATAGAGTTATCATTCTTGCTTCAGCCTTTCCTTATTGTAACTTGTGTGGTCACAATTAAATGGCTACTTAACCATAATCTGGTGATAAATTCAGCTGAGACATCCTTAATGATCAGATTACACCTAAAATACCTAAGAAAACATCAAATTGAGCACCTGTACTGTCCTCTTCTTTCAAAGTGATACTTAAGCTTTTCAGGCAAGAAACTGGAAGTAATTGTGGAATAAAGATTTTAAATTCCTGTATTAATCTGAAACTATTATTAACATAAAAATCTGTTAAAAAGCTTACAAAATTGGTAATCATATAAGACTCAGGCATATGTGCTAGTGACAGAATCTTGTAAGGTTACACAATAATAATTCTAAATTGATTTGCAGTTTACAACAGGTATGAAGATGAAGTAAGTACTAAAAAAAAAGATTCAGTGCTTTAGCTGTACTGTCTCCTTCAGGAATGAATTTTAGAGTAAAGATATGAATTGAGCTCCCTGCATTTGTTAAAGGCAGATACTGCATACTTCATGTCAAGCTGCAGTACAGACTTTGAACAGAGAAGCAGCAAGCAGTGATTTAATGCTAATTTGATGCATCATTCAGAGACAAGACACCATCCAAAAACTTGTTTAACAAGACACATTCAAAATACAAAATAATCAAACTGAAATTGTGTCAGTTATTTTATGAGAAAATCAAATTTCTGAATGTTGCAGAATTTCCTTTACAAGAGGGTGTAACATCAGAACAGATTAATTAAATGAAAAGTAGAAGTAATACAGTGAGCAATGTCTATACTGGTGAAAGTGTGACTGATCAAAGAAATACATGGAATCATGTTGTCCCTGACTGACTACATCCCACCTTATTAAATGCTCCCATAGCATTACATGATCATTTCTGCACTTGAATTCTGACGCCCAGAGCTGCACAAAGTTTACCTATTTAATTTTGTTTCATGGAGTCGAGCTAATATCATCTTCAGTTTTGATCTGCCTCAGTTGCCCTTTTCCAAATTTGAATGAAGCCACAAACCTCAAGAAAATTTAGTCAAGCTTGCCGTATTTTCCTTACTTATTTGTTCAAAGCATAAGTTTACATAACTATGAGGTTCAAATGTGACCAAGGATCAGACCACAACCCTTAGATAGTCTCAGTTTGATTTCAGACAGTGTAATTAAATTGTCAAACAAAGGCCTAAAGCTTATGAAATATGAGAAGGAAAGGGGGACTGAAAGGGAAATGGAAGGAGAGAGACAGACAAAGTATATTAATAATCAAGGGTATAAATACTGTCAGATTTGTGCAGAAAGAACTATGTCATTGCTTTTTTAATTTTCGTGAGCTCTCAACTAAAGTAGAAAAGCAAATCACCCTAATTCTTTAGATAAGACAAAACATTATTTCAGATACTCTGTACTGAATAAATGCACCAAAAATATCACCTGAATAAATGCACCAGTAATGCCACAGCATCACCCTATTATGGGATCACAGCAGAGTCAAGGTTGAACAATATCAAGTGTAGGATCAGGTAGGCAGCTTCTGCTCCAGAAGATGTACAGTAATGTGGATATGCGATTGACTATGCCACATGCTTTGGGGCTGAAAATTAGCCCCTTTGTCATCAGTTTTCTGGTTAAGCCAGGCATGCAAGCAGAAAACATCTCCAGGTCTTCTACATCTTCTTAATTCAAAAACGGTTCTTAAGAAAGGCTGGAGGGTTTGGATATAGGGGAAGCTTTAGAGCTGCTCATCTCCAGTAAGCAGCAGTCATCCTTCCTGAAGGTCCACTCTGCAAAACATACGCTGCAGCTGGTAATTCTGTTCTGCTGTCAAGATTTTGCTCAATGTTATACAGCTTTGCTGTAAATGCAATACCTTGGTATTTTCACAGAAACCTTGTTTCCACAGTAACTTTGAGGAGGTTATGTTGATTAGCCATATTTTTTCATGACAAAACACATCCAAAAGAGGGTAGCAGCAAGGAGCTCAAATAACTGGGTATGAGTGACAAATCAAGCATATGGAGTGTGAAAGAGTGAAATCATCGAGGAAGAGCTAGCAGATAACTCTTCATATGAAGTTTAGCCTTTTCTTGAAATGCTGAAAAGTAGAAAATGCAGTGCTATTTTACTAGATGTAATTTCTAGCATTCCAGATTTCTTGGATTAGTTTAAACAATCTCAATTTAAACAATCTCATTCAGATAGTTTTATTTTACTAACTGATGTTTCTGCCTTAAAGTTGTACTTATAACTATTGGTATTTGTCAGTGTACCGTAATAACAAAACCAAACACATATGACTTTAGGTATATGATACATATAAGGTCTTCATATATACAGTTTTCCTTATTTATATGGTCATATATATATATATATATATACACACACCTTCAGTTTTCAGAACTGACTGTTTGGTCTCACTGAAATTTACTACAGGGGTTAGGTTCAAAGACAAGCAGTCTTTTAAAATTATAAATTATCTAAGGGCAGCAGACTGAGATTTTAAAAATATTGATTAAAACTCAGTTTTGTCAGAAATCTGACCAAAAAAAACAACAACAAACCAACAAACGCAAACCCAAGCAAACCAGCTGTTATACTACAGCTAAGGCAACTAGGCCTTTACAAAAAAACTGCGGTTCTTCATACAGTATTTTACAATAATACACTTAAATACTGCTGCAAGCTAAAAATGTTGTTTTCCATGATAACAATCTAATACCTCTAAGAAATTAAAATGCAGACAAGAGTTTTCATTGTCAAACCATGATAAGGATAGTGCCTTACCAAGATGCAAAGATTTACATGCTGAGTGCATTATGTTATTGTAGATGCCTTCAGGGGACAAATTTACCTAGGATTCTTTACTCACAAAATAAATTAAGATGCTTTTCAGTTTCAGCAAGGATTAATTAGAGAAAATAAAAATATTTTTTCTTCTCAGTACATTGATGCTTTAATGAGTTATATTTAATACAAACAAAGAAAAGAGAGTTTTCTGGTCTCTGTCTTCTTCAATTCTGTAGAACAGGCTGCATATATGATGATTGGCATAAGTCACCAGACTGAAAATCTTCTTTTCTTACCAGTTTTCAAAATCTGTAACTTTATGAAACCTCTTCTGCACAAATATTTTCCATATGCATTTTGCTTCTTACGATGTCTCAGAAAAGCTGCCTTTCTGACTCCTAGTGCTCTTCTTTTTATTTCTGAAAACAGCCAACAATTTGTATATTCACATGGGATCAATCTAAGTATTACATTTAAATAACAGGAAGATCTGACTTTATTTAAGATCTGAATTTATTGAAAATTCTTTTTCAACTTTTTAACATTTGACTAAAATGAGCTGTCTATTAAAGTGATAGTCTATTGGGTTCACCTCTCCCCATGTTACATCTCTTATAAATATTCAGAAACTTGCTTTGATGTTGAAAATTATTCTCTTGTTTTTGTATCATCTCACTGTCCTTGAAAAAAAAAAAAGAGTACATAGTACTTGGAAAGAAGTTTTCACATATTGTCTACACAAAGTATTGTATTTACTACACAGTAGAACAGCTGTATGATTTCAATTTATTAGACAGATAATCCTCAAACATGTGCAGACAAAAGATTAGCTGTTTTACTGGAATCAGAGTCTTAAACCATAAACTTACATCTGTGAGGACTTATATGTCTGCAGAGTAAAGTGCAAAGATTCATATTAAAGCATTTATGTCAAGGACAAGAATGCAAGAAAGTACAGGCTAACACTGGCCCAAACTTCATTTATTTTTTTTTTTAATTAAAAAAAAAGAAGAGCCTTATTTTCCAATACAGTTCCCTTCAGACACTTCAGTGCATTATAATAAATTTTATTTACTGCATATTTACTGCAAATTCCTTTACTGGAAGTAGGAGTTAAAAAGCAAGCAGGAAGGAAGGAATAGTAGGAAAAAAAATTCCCCTAAATATACCAAAATTTCAGTTTTAAAATGAGAAACAGGATATCCAACCAGTAAGCTAAGGGGCAAGTATTCATTCAACTTCATTCAAAAGAAATGTACACTGCCCAGCTTGAATATATACCACTTTAGAAAGATATTAATTCCTTTCACTATGGTTTGAGACCATATGCAATGTGGGACAAGCTCCATTGCAAATTTCCTCTGTGAACACTCTCAACATGCAGTCAAACAGATGCAACTTCTGCTAGTTACAAGAAGAAGAAAAGCATCTCCCCAAGTACAAATGCTACAATACTTTCTGGAATCCCCTGCAGTTTAGGAAGCTCCCAAAGCATCCTCAACATTCCCTTACTGCTTTGGGAATCCTGCTAGATCACTAGTTACTGTCTAACTGCTAAATTTTGTCTCAGTGACTACAGAGAAAAAAAAACATTTCGGTTCTCATTTTGACAACCAGTTTTGTAACAAATCTCAATGTTAGGCTACATTTTTCTTTTCATTTGTTTATCTCACACCCATTTGTTAAATTAAATGTGTTAATGTTGATCTAAAGCTTAGCTGAAAAATAGACACTTGCAGTTAGTTACAAAGAAATAAGAACATTTATTTGATTGTTTATATATTTATTTATATTGGCATTGTAAGAATACAGCATTATGAATGTCCAACATTAATATGAATAAATTTGCACTGCAAATGCGAAGAACTGGAAGCTGAGAGAAAACTACATATGCTCTTCTTTCAGTTCATAAGTGTTTACATGCAAACCTCGATATTCTCAGAAGAACAGAAAGTTCTAGCAGTGGTAAACTGTTGACATTTCCTAGGCACACTGGTGCATAGCTGGCTTGTCATCTAAGACTATAGGAAGAAACAGTGATGGCCAAAACTCTATTTATTCATTTATTCAGTAGATGATAAAAAAGAAGAGACAAGACCATAAGAAAAATACATTTGTGTCAATAAATAGAACTGTATCAACATGTTTAGATTTTGGTCCTGAAGGATGGATTCACTGTTTTGACAATATAGGATAAATTGTAAAAATGAAAATGTTGAAAAGAAATAAGGACATATGGGGAAAAAATGCTTTAAAAAAGAGTCATTCCTCCCAAAGAAATAATTTTAAGGCAGATGCCAGTTACTAAGCACTAACCCAATGGCAGCATAAACAAACCCTCTCTAGTTTTGGTGGAAAACTATATATAGATAGACATAAAAAAATCAAGAAGAATATTTTTCCTTCACTTGTCTTCTATAAACGTCACTGTAACTAATTTAAATGGTTTTATTTATTTTGTTATGTTAGTTAAGCTAGGTAAATATGTTAGTTAAGATAGTTAAAATCAGTATTAAACAGTACTTCTTATATTTGTTCTACAGTATGACTAAATCTGTAGCTGTATCTGTTTAACCCTTTACTAGAAAGCAGAAGGAAAAGCTCTGTGACCTTCATACACTGTTCAACTACATATGTTTAATTACAGACAACAATACCACTATTTCACTAATGCACCACATTACTCCCTCCCAGTTGTAACTGCATTCTACCATACTACATATTTGTAATAGCAACTACAAGTTGCAGATAATGCCAAATTGTGAAATCATTACTGCCAGTGACCACCACCCTTGCATATACATGTTGTGTAAACACTCATAAAGAATGCACGGTTCAAAATATTTCTTGCAGCTTTCAATATTAATCCAACCTTCCACAAGTCAGAGTATTTAAAGGGAAAATCCTAAGAGACATTTCTTACCACATAACTTTAAGATAGGAGTACTATGATCTGCCACCGATGTTTTTAAAGGAACCTATTTAAACTAGCACTATGAATGATATTTTTCTCTTTGTTTTAAAGCTGCTACAGTTTTCTCTTTAGGTTGCCTTTATTTTCTGATCATTTGCCATTCTCTTGTTTCCCAGGCTACCTCTCTGATTTTACATTAGAAAACCAAAACCAATCAACTCTATATTTGCCTTGATTTTTTTTTTTTTTTTTCAGGAAAAGCTTTTCTGCTTATTACAACAGGCAGATCTCTTCTGGGTATTTCTTTTTAATTTATTCTAATTAACCATTATTTTCTTTACAGATGCAAAGCTAAGTTTGCTTCTGTTAAAGTGAGTGGTACTTTGTGACTGAATCCAACATCAATATTAAGACTTACACTGTAGCTTAAACTACCTGTCAAGAACAATTTGAAAAGCTTCGTATTTTGTAACCTTAATTAATTTTATTCTTATTTATTTTTCAAATTTTAACAACTTCACCTTTTTTTGTTTGTTTTTGTAAGCTCTGGCTTAGAATCGCATACATGATGGTACGTTAAAATTCTAACAACTTATTGATAGCTTGCTAGTACTCTTACTGACAGTACTATCTAAATATATCAATAAAACTGTACTTACTTCTATATAACAAGAATTCTTTATGCTAGATCAATGCAGAAGCAGTCTGCACCCAGTAACTGAAAATTAAATGTTCTTATCTACAAATTTGTCCTAAGTCGGCAGAGCTCTGGATTTATGGTTGAGGACTTTCATTTGAGTGTTGATGATGGAGCTTCATAGCCCTGCTTCCTGCAAAATGCTGGAGAAACTTTATTTTGATAAAATGATTTGAAAATTTATGACTGATTGCACAATTGACTTCTGAATGTTTAGAGGACTTGTCTAAGGACTTGTCCCAAACCAGAAAGTTTGGGAAATATCAAGGTCATAGCAACAATATTTAAAAAAACAAAGCCCATACACACATTTTGAAACTACTTTTATATAACCATCAGTTAGCTTCTAGAACCTTCTTCTCCTCTGTGTGCTGAGAAATAAAATACCATACCATATTAACCAAAGGTATTGCGTAATGGTGTTGTTCCTGATTATTGATTATTAGTTACAAATCATGAAATGCAAAAAAAAAACCCCAAACCACAAAACCAACCAACCAACCAACCAACCAACCAACCAAAGCCCAGATTTTGAGATATCCCCCCCCCCCAAAAAAAAAAACAAAAAAAGAGACTCCCAAATGTATGTGTCTGTGTTGAATAAAAGATAAACCTAAGACTCCAGTGGGTGAGGAAAAAAAGTACTTTGGAGAATATAATAAACTGGGATTTTACACCTTTTACTATGTATGTCGTCAAGTGGCAATGATTATCAGCTTGGGGAATGAAAAAACTTTTCTTATCCCAGAAACCTCTGGGATCCGGCATATTTAATACTGTCTTTGCAATATGAAATTTCCTATTTATTAAGCATGCATCTACACTGTCTTAAAAAAGTTAACTAAGAAAAAAAAGTGTCTTTTATGTGGCATACATATCAAAAGCACATTTTTACATCTATCAGGCTTGTGCTTTGATTTTTCAGGTGAAAGAGAATGTTCTATATGCTCAGGATTTGAACCTTCTATTTCACATTTGCGTCACTGTGTATTTTAAATAGAACTCGCCATTAAACACTGGTGTTACTTTCATATGGTGGCATTAGAACAAAAAAGGCAATTGTGAAATATTTGTGGGTTTTTTTTTCTGACCCAGTTCTAAGTACATGTAGAAAAAGGACAAATAAAAAATTACCTTCTCAGAACTACACCTGAGCAATGTTTTCCTTCATGGTCTGTGATAAGGGTGTGCAATATATATATAAGATTATCATACTAAGCCTCATCTACACTTAAAGAGATTCTTCAGATTATTTTCTATTTCATTGTGACTCATTACATATATTTTTCTGACAACGAGATGTACATAGACTCTTCCTCAGAACATCAGAAATGCCATACCAACTGAGGTTAGTTCATCTAAGTACTCAGTTTTTATCAAAATACATATTTAATAACATTCCTAACCCCAGAGAAACTAAGCCTGCAAATAGTAGGTGTGTTCAACTTTCCTTTTCTTGTTTTCATCATATTGAAGGATACAAGTTATCAAGTCAGGGAAGTATTTCCTGAATCCTGCACCACACAGTAATAGTTACAAATTAAGAAAATAAACAGCTTTTCTTGAATGGCAGCTAAGCAGCCACCAGAAGTTAAAACAAAGAAGTAGCATCTCAAAAATACCATTATCTGTTCTGAAGTCCTTAAAATGGTGTTGCAGAATCAGTGTCCATCTTTAAAAGAGATTATTCCCTATTTATCAGCTGGACCTGTGAACAGCTAATACTTCTCCAATATGCTTCATTTGTGCTTACAGCATTTCTCCAGGAACAGGACAACTGTTGAAAGCCTTTAAGTCTGATCTCTGCTTCTGAGAAATCCATGAAGCTGAAAGTGTCTGGGTTTGCTGTTGTTAATGTTGTTTTTAAAATACACATCACTTGTGTGTTGGAGAGGTCAAGGAGGTGTCACAAACGCAGGCAGGCTCAAACATATTTTTACATGGATTGCTCATGACTTGTGATGTGTACGTTCTTCACAAACAGAAAAACAACTTGATTTAGTGTTCTGATTTATAGCCAGGAAATTCTCATCTAAGTTTTCAACCACAGCTCTACACATCCTGTGGCCTGGTCTCAAACAGAACTTAAGTAGTGCATTAAAGTTTTAAAATTTCAGTTAATAAGAATACTTTTCTGTGTCATTTATTCCCCATCACAAAAGACCAGCCTTTATCTATGAAATATCATTAACAGCCACACTGATATTTACAAACAGAAGAGGAACCTTAAGTTTGTTTTTTTTTTGGGGGGGGGGGGAAGTCAGAGATTGAGTTAATAGTGTTCAAATGGCATCTTTAAACTGTGTCGTTGTCCTGGGTTCAGCAGTAGCCTTCATTTTTCTCCTTGGTAGCTGGTGCAGTGCAGTGTTTTGACTTTCGGCTCAGGAACAGAGCTGGTAACAATGATGTTTTGGTTTGGCCAAGGATTTTGTGAGCCTCATGCTCTGCTAGGGAGGAGGGGAAGCCGGAAGGAAGCAGAGACAGGACACCTGACCCAAACTGACCAAAGAGGTATTCCATACCACAGCACGTCATGGCTAGGAGGTAACTGGAAGTTAGCCGGAAGGGCTGGTAGACTGCAGGGTTGGAGGAAGTACGGGTCAGTGCTTGGTCAGGCAGAGGGGGTGAGTTATCGGTTGGCTGGTGGTGAGATGTCGTATTCTCTTCCCTTGTTATTTCCTTTATCATTATTATTACTGGTGGCAGCAGTAGTGATTTGTGTTATACCTTAGTTACTAAACTGTTCTTATCTCAACCCGTGGGAGTTGCATTCTTTTCGATTCTCCTCTCTGTCCCTCCGGGAGAAGGGGGAGGGAAAGAAGGGGAGGAGTGAGTGAATGAGTTGCCTGACTGGGTTTAAACCACGACAATCGTAAATCTCAGTTCTGAGTGCCTCATATGGATTTCAGGGACTTAAGCTAACTATGAGTTCATATGTAAGTTTCTGGGAGTTCTATCATTATCGGTTTTAAGGCATCCTGATTAGGTTTTCTAGTAGAAGGAGAAAGAAAAGTGCAGCAAAACTGTCCATCAAGCACTGCTTCCAGAGGGTAATAATTTCACTGTATCAATTTCTCATTTCCACCATTAGAAATTTCTAGGCCTAATTAGGGCAATAATAAGCACACTGAAAAAATCTGGCTTATTTTATGTTTCTTACATGCTACTGAAAGAATAAAATACAATTCCATGAAGAACTCAAGCACATTACCAATTATTCTTCTGTACTTACACTGTCAAAAGTCAATTTAAGTTTTGGCTATCAAAAAGATTGAGTCATAGTATTGAAGACTCAAAAGTATCTGAGAGACACACAGAATGAAATTAAATATGTTTGTATTTAAAAGGACTTGATAGATCATTATTGAAAACCTCTCTTCTCATAAGAAAACTATACTGGTAGTATTTCAGTCCTCATCTTAGAATCTGAAGCTTGAATGATACCTGCTCTTCAACTTATCAGCTGTAACTGTCAGTGGGCTTTGTCAGTCTATGTGAAACCCAAGCGTCATACTACTGAAACAGGGCTTACCTTTAACAAGATTGATTAAAGCTTTTGGATTGTTTCCTGGGTAAGATTCAATTACTTTAAATTTAAAAAGAAGCTCAGCTAAAACAGCACACAAAACTGTTTGCTAATTAAAGAAACAGGTCCTTAATTTTCAAATTTTACAGAAGAAATGATTTCCCAAGGTGCCAGATGTATCTTTCACTATTATGACTTCATGTGTTTTTTTTTCCAAAGAACGTATTTTTCAAGCAGTGGAAAACAATTAGTGAAGATGACAGGTTTCTTGTACAGATCTTGACTGACAGCTTCAGCAAATTATTCAGAACACTCTGTTAAATCTTTTTTTTCACTTAAAGGATTTCCTTTCACTTCTCTCCTTCCTAGTTCTTTGAACTTCCACTGTGAGACTACTGAAAGGAATAGTTTTTTTTTCCTCAAAAATAAACCATGTTATGCAAAATTTTAAAGGCTGGACTATCCACTCTTTCCTTCTCATTAGCAGTATTCTCACCAGAAAACAGCAGTGCAGGTTGCCAACCAGTCTTTATTAAATTTAAATAGAAAAGAAAAAAAAAAGTTGCTGAGAGTTCACAATTAGAATTTTATCTGTATAGTGTCTACAGAATATCAACTATATATCAGCTATATAAAAGATCATGCTTTAGTGGGAGAATACTGGATTTTTCTTTTTTGGCAGCCAAATGAGAAAAAGAATAATTTTTCTTCCTTCTTTTTACCACTCAGATAATTTTTTTTCCACAGACTAAATGATTCCCAGGTTAGATCAAAACTGCCATATAGCTTTTGCTGAATTAGATACCTACTTTTACTGAAGTAAATGATTGACAACAACAATAACCATAATCATCATTTAGGTGTTGGACAGTGTCCTGGGTTCAGCAGTAGCAGTCATGTTTCTCCTTCGTGGCAGCTGGTGCAGGGCTGTGTTTTGACTTCCAGCCTGGGAACAGTATTGGTGAAACCGATGTTTTTGGTTGTTGCTAAGTGACGTTTACCCTGACCAAGGACTTTGTGAGGCTCATGCTCTGCCAGGGAGGAGGGGAAGACGGGAGGAAGCAGAGACGGGGCGCCTGACCCGGGCTAGCCGGGGAGGTATTCCATACCACAGCATGTCATGCCCGGGGTGGGGGGTAACTGGGAGTTACCCGGAAGGGCTGGGACTGCAGGGTTGGAGGAGGTATGGGTCGGTGCTTGGTCGGGTGGGGGGGGGCGAGTTATCGGTCGGCTGGTGGTGAGATGTCGTATTCTCTTCCCTTGTTATTTCCTTTATCATTGTTATTACTGGTGGTAGCAGTAGTGATTTGTGTCATACCTTAGTTACTAAACTGTTCTTATCTCAACCCGTGGGAGTTGCATTCTTTTCGATTCTCCTCTCTGTCCCTCCGGGAGAAGGGGGAGGGAAAGAAGGGGGGGAGAGAGTGAATGAGTTGCCTGACTGGGTTTAAACCACGACAGACAGATTGTTGTCCACCTGAAGTCTTGGTGTGCTCCCTTTGGCAGTTGTTAACCTTTTATTTGTCAATCTTTACCACAGAAACAGGAAATACAGATGTCCTGTCATTAATACTGTGATCATTTTTAGGTATCTCATTCACATGAGCACGAGTTTTAAAAAAAATATTTTTTTTTTTCATTTCCAGTGGTCAACAACTGATCACTAACTCTTCTCTGGATACCTGCAAATGATAGAATTCCTAACACAGGTCCCATATGAGAAGTTTATACTGGTATATGGAGAAGTAGGAATATGGTGATTTAGTTTAATTTTCTTAATGAAGGGATTTATCTCTTTGCACAATATACAAACAAGTTAACTCCCTCTGAGAGTCAAAGAATGAAACTATTCCCTGAAGTTTTTAAAGAATTGCTGCTTTATAATGATACCTGAAGGCTACTCTTCCTAAAATTGCCTTCAATAAACCAAGTAGAAAAAATAAAACAGATTTTGGTCATAGGGAAACCTTACTGACATGGGTTAGTGGCAGACTTGGCAGTGCTGAGCAAATGCTTGGGCTTGATGATCTTAAAAGTTCTTTTTCAAACTAGCTGATTCTATGATTCTAATTAAGAATATTACTAATTACAGATATTTCTTGGCAATCTGGATTACAATTTGAGAAATCCTTTTATTTATTGTTTAGATCTTAGATTTCTGAGATACCAATTACCATCAAACTTTCAACTTCCCTCTGTTCCCACATTTAAAACAAAGCTACAACTCTGCATGTTTCAAATCTCGCATGTATTATAAAATGGAGATTTTGATCCAAATCATAATTTTCCTTCCAATCTTTAATTAAAAAGTTTGCTCGAATCACCCCAATGGAGATGTAATAAGGCTGTGCAGCAAATTATTAGGAATAAGAAACATACATCAACACTAATCACTTGCTGTAAATTTTTGTCAACTATGATCACAGTATGAAATATGGTGGTTGGTGGGAAGAAAACAAGAAGATGTGACTGTAGGGATTTGAGGCTTGTCTGAAGATCAAATCAGCAAGCCCATTTCTAGCAGGCTGGTTTGGAACTGCTCTTTGAAGCTGGTAACAACTACTCTGAGAATTGCACTGCAGTGCTACACTTCCAAAGCAGGGGTGAATAACTAGATAAGGTATCACCCCACTTCATCCTCCAGCTCAGTGCAGCTTTTCTAAATAAAGTGCTGTAATAAAAGTAAACTATTTCATGATTTTGAGCGCTGGCAAGTTTTGCTGCAAACCTGAGCCTCCTGAAAGATTTTTTTAAATAATTATATAAACCAAAAGTTTAAAAAAGAAAATAAAAATGAAGCTGTGACAAACTTCTTTCTGCTTACAGAATCAGCAGGAAATCAAAATTAAATTCATCTCTACAGTTTCATGTCCAGATTTTTAAATATTTTGTATTTCTAAGGAAATGAAACCTATAATTTAGATGGAATTATTCTTGACATTTTTAAATTATGAAAATACTAACCACTCCCTAGCTCTCAAACTACTTCAGGTACTCATTTAAGATGATAACTTACAAGTAGACTTCTCCTGTTACAAGAGTAAGGATCAAAGGCATCTGTTGCACACAAGGGCAATCCATATCTCCCCCTTGAGACATGGATTTCAAAGGCAAAGGCCTAGTCTCCCTGTCACTGTGCTACATGGACATTATGCACCACAACAGCTGCTCGTCTATGTGCCACTTTTGCACAATGAATATGTGTCCATGAAGGAAGAGATCTGTCCTGAATGGTGTGTTATTATATATCCTAAAGAGGTACGTGTATCCTGAAAAGGTTGTGTATGTCTGTGGCAGCAGGATAGCTAGTGATTCTGCCAATTTTCTCCAAGACATCTATCTGCTCCTAATGCTCTCTCTAATTTAAATTATCTCCCTCTCTGTCACATACCTTTTTTTTTTTTTTCCAGATGCTTCATAGCCACCTTTCTGAAAACAAATGATGTTACCTCCTGAGCTCTGAGGTACCACTGTAGCTGCCTATTTTGGCCTAAGTTGACATCCTGCTTTCTATTTTGGGGAGATTTGCCAGTCTCAGATCATAAAAGTCCTTCACTTAAAGCTATCAGAGAACTACTGAATATTCATAGCATACAGATAATTCTGTCCGCAGCATAATAATAAATGACTTGTTTTATTGTTATTGGTTGGTTGTTACTGACTTTGAGAGTATGAAGGAATGCACACCAAAATACGGCCTGGATGATACACATCACCTATATTATGGCCTGTTGGTAAACTTTTGCAAATATAACTGAGATGAAGATTAAAACGTTGATTTAGAATTACACATATTATAGAATCACTTGAGGTAATAATAAGCTGCTATTCAACTGGCAACGTCGTCCCCAGTGACAAGAGGACTACGCACATTGGGAACATGAAATCTATGGGTCAAGAATAGACAGCTTGGAAAACAATAGAAGGAATTAACTTACTTAGAGATATTTTATTCCTTTTCAACTCACATTTTGCACAAACAAGGAAGCAGTGATTTGCTTCAAGTGACAAGAAGACAAGAGAGGTTTTCTTGTTGTGTTAGCACAGGCAGATGGCTGTACTTGATGTGTTTCATTGGAACATAATCAGTGCATTGCAGAGGCATGCAAAGAGATGACAGAAGTGACAGAAGAGCAGCTGGGCTTTAGGACTGGCATTACTGATGAAACTGGGGTGGCATGGCTTGAGGTTTATGTGAAAGCCAAATTGGAGGGAGAATGTGAAAAACAGAGGCATATAACAAAGAAAGGCATGTGCTTTAAAGCACACTTAAGTGGCAATTTCATGTTATATGGGATTTTTTAATCTTTTTTTTTTCTTTGCAACAAATAAAGAAATATTTCAAAACTTGATATACCAGGTTTTTCTTATCAGAGACAACTTTTTGTAGCATCTTGTTACAATACAATCTGACACTTAGATTATGTATTTGTATACCAATACAGGTAACCTATATTTTTCTATGAATTTGATTTCCTTTCAACATGGATTGCTGAACTTATTAACACAGTGGATTAAAATGGGAAGAAACCCCCAAATCAAAATATGTGGGGTTTTTGTGATTATAGCTATAGTGTCATTCACAATAATAGGGCAATTAAAGTTGTCATATCTTCTAAAGAAACCTGGTATTTTAGCATAAGTGTGTTTACCACAATGTTATCTTTAAGATACCTTTTTATGAAAGGAATTCAGTTTATCTCATCAAAAAATCAATGTACTCATACAATTTGTAAACCCTCCTTAGGAGACAAGAGCAGTTTGAGCAGAAGTAACTTTTATGCAAACTAGAAAGAAATAAAAAAGGAGTCAGTTTACTAAGGCAAATTAAAACAGGATAGCAGACATTTGTTGGATATTTGAAAGCATCTCCTCCACACAGAAAGTATTTCAATGTCTTTTACTTGACTTACAGAGGTATTCAGAATCATTTGATTTGTATATTTCTATTCCAAAACTACATAACAGATAAACCCTACACAAATGAAGATTTATTTAAGCATCTTTTCAGAAGTGTGTCTGAAAAAGCACATTATCTTTCTGTACCATTTTAAAATTCTCATTAAAAGACCTTTCATAATCTGATTTACATTGTATTTACTGCCTCCAAAAAAATATTACAGCCAAATAAGCATTTAGTTAAATTTGGGTACGTATATTTTCAATTTGTGTCTGCTACAGCACAATCAGTGAGTGGAACATTAGAGGAAACAGCAGAATACAGACAACAGGAGAATTGCAAGCCAATACATTTGATTCACTTAGCTGTTTAATCTCACTGCTAGGCAACGTTAAGAATTTCACATTATGCCTGTAAACACAGATTGAAAATTTGACATGATGATACTGTCAGTTCAGCTAATATTAGCTTTGGAAAACATATCAGGACATGAGAGAGAATCTATCAGATCCATGCCCATTTCTCTCTTCTCACCACCTCGTCCCATCTAGAATAAAATCACAGAATCACAGAATGGTTTGGGTTGCAAAGGACCTTAAAATCAACCATCCTGCCACGGGCAGGGACACCTTCCACTAGACCAGGTTACTCAAAGTCGCATCTAACCTGGTCTTGAACACTTCCAGGAACACTGCCACTCACAACTTCCTTGGGCAACCTGTTCCAGTGCCTCACCACCCTCATAGTAAAATATGAAATAGGAACAGAATATGAAATTAGACAAATTCATCTGGAAAGAAGATCACATGTTAAAGCATGGACACAATGGACAAAGTCTGGGATTCCCTCTAAAGGGTGTGTTTTTACTGAAACAGAAACAACAGGCTTGGCATAGGAAGTGCCAGTGGAATCTGTATCTGATATTGCACGACAACGGCAAACCCATGAGCCAGCAGCAACATACTCCCAACATGAGTGCACCACTCTGTCTGGGAGAAAGGCATGATCACAGCAGGACAGCCGGTACAGCTTGATTTATATTTAGGACTATTCTCAGTCCTGCAATAGTTTGGCTGTAATTAAAAAATGCTCTGATTGCAATTTGGTATAGATTACCAGTGACTAAGATGGCAAAACTCACAGAGCTGTAAGTGTATGTTTATAATGCAGTCAATCAATATGCAGAGATCCTTGTCAGCAGAGTTGCTCCAAAACTGCTAGAGAACTAATAGTAATATGCACTTTGTTAAAGAGAAAAGAAAGCCATCCAAATTATGCGCTACATTTTTTGTAAAGCTGCATGGATCATGCATTTTAATAGCATTAACACTTAATGCATGTAATTCTGTTCTAATTAACTTGACTTGCTGATTGACACTGACATTTCCTATCATTTGTGAATGGCCTTGCAGCCTTTCTAGCCTTTCCAGCCTTTCCAGATCCTGTTTACAGGGGTCTATTGCTCTTTTAAAAATCACTTTTTTTGCTGTATATAAACAAAAGAAAGTAAATGTCACAAATGCTTTGTGAAACTATAATGAGCTCTACACTAAATGTTAGACACACTGGATGTTCAACCTAATTATCAGTTAGTTTTGCAGGCTATGTATACATTAGCAAGTAATTTTGAGCAATAGAAGAGGATCGATAGATCAAAATAGATGGCATTGAGGTCCCTGCAATGATATATCTGGTACAGGTGACATTTAATACTGTCCCCTGGACTGAGTGCTCCCACCAGGCATGTAGCAACAACAGACCGAAGGACTGGTCTTTGGTAAGGACCCTTAGCTGCTCACTGAGAAGGATCAGAGTATATCTGGCTTGCACCTGCAGTGAATCTTTTTTGGAGGGGTATGTTTTGAAGGCTTTACTGGTTTCCTCTAAAAACGCAAACAGCTCTGTGACCCAGCTCTTTGATGTGCAAGTAAGTGGGGATGACCCGGAGGCTCTGCCAAGAACTTCAGCTCTGCCTCAAAGCAAACAATGTATGTAGACACAACCTAATGGAACCAGTTGTGCAAGCAGGATGCTATTTTGCCAGTCTATTTGACAGGTATTTGCAGAGGAATACTGTTTTTGCTTCCAAATTCTGAAGGAAATGTGTGACTTTAGACCTCCCTGCTCTGTCTTTCCTATTTTCCTCATCTTTAATTTACTCAAATTGCCCCTTGCCATTTTTTCATTCCTTTAGTCCTACAAATTGCCAGTTTCCTGTCTGCTTCCTTCCACTTCTCCTCCATTTTGTCCCTGTACTTGAATGAGGCTTCTTCACAGTGAACATGTGCCAACCTAAGAAACAAGAACATGATAAGCCTTCAGTTCCAGGCACTGGCTCTGTGCTCCCACAAATGGGGCTGAGCAGTTTCCTTGTGTAGCTCTGCTATAGCACAGTCAGGGAGGTCTCTTAGCTGTGAAGAATTTGAATTCTGCAGTTCAGTACCCAAGGAGATAATAAACTTAAGAAGGCAACATGGATGGTAAAATATTTCCATACAACGAAGAAATAGATAAACTAGAGCTCTTCATCAAGTAAAAGAGATTACTGAGGAAATGTGAAGATCTGTAAAATGATGAATAGCAGAGAAGACTAGGGAACTCTTACTGGTCGTGTGAATCCACATCGGTGTTTTGTTTCAAGAACACTTGAAGCAAATAGCCACTTTGGTTCACACTACAGAGCAGCTTCAGTGCACATGAAGTAGATTCCTTTGAAGGGAAAATAAACTGAAAGACGCACTCCAGATATTCACCTAAAATGATCCAGCCACTAATAGGTGTTCATGGAATCAGACTACAGTTAGCTTGAAGTAAAACCCCTTCAAAGGCCTATCGCTGGGCATCAGATCCTCGGCATGAACAGTTTCATTCTACATATTCATTTCCATCACACTGTATTACTTGCTATGGTTAGCATATCTTCTGTTACAAAACCCTGAAGGCATCAAATCATGTATTGGTTTTACAAAATAGATATTCAGTATTTAACTCATTGCTACATACTCAGTTTGGGTGGTAAAGTTCTAAATGAGTTCAGGAGTTATTAGACAAACAAGATGTCTATTTAATATACTGACACAGATGAAATTTCTTGCACAGAAAATATGAAAACCTCTGATTATCAGAAAATCAAACCAGTTTGACAGGTAATTCCATGCTTGCCATATTATCGTACCTTTTTTTTGGCATGCACAACGCAAAGTCATTTTCTATTTCAAGCTGAGCTCCCTGAATTCACTTTCAATAGACCTAGGAGATTCAGAGTTGCAGGATGGTTTTGTGGTGGTGCTGAGCAAGCATCCACTTGTATGCTCAAGACAGAGCAAAACACCATCCACCATAAGCAAGTATCTCAGTAGTTTTGCATGCCTCTATACACAGCTGAACAGCGCCTTGAACACAGGCTGGGCATTTTGGAGTTGCTACTGTTTGATCAAGAATCATGGGATATTTTGTCTTCTGAAAAGAAGAACATTTTTTCCCAGGTATTTCTGCTTCACAGTGGTCCTATATGCATTCAATCCATGGGTGTGTTTACTTTAGCATTCTGGTTTGGATAGGGAGTGAGATTTTTGAAGTGAATCTTGCAGCGCCTACACCTGCGGTGCTTTGATTCCTGTCACATCTCAGACAGCAGGCACAAACTGCATTGCTTTCCAATTAAACTGCAGCAAGTGAAAAGATGCACTCCAGGACTTCACCTAAAGTATTCCAGTATCTAACACAAATACAGCCCACAGAAATTCGACAGCCAGAATGAAATAAACACCCTGAAATGCACATAATATAGACACTGGAACCTCAATAGCAGCTATTTCACTCTGCAGATCTACTCTTACTGGACTGCACTATTTGCTAATATATCCATAACCCTTATTTCTTAACCACTGGTGACCTGTTTTGTTTTAGTTTGATAAAAATAAATTTAAAAAACCCAAAACAAAACAAAGAAAATCCCAACCTAATAGAAGGCTCAAAATGGAAGCAGCGATAGGAAAGTTAATGATACATGTTCTCTTAGCAATGCTAGAAGTCACAAATTTAAAAGGCACTACTGACTACCAGGGCCTGCAATTACAAATTAAAGACACCCTACAAGATCCCAAGGGAGCAATTAAAGTATGTGTGAAGAAGCTGACTGCAATGACAAAACACTTCTCAAGCTTGATACAAAGTCTGGAGTAGAACTTAAAAAAGAAAGTAGTTTATTTCATCTGTACAAAATCAATTTAATTCAATTTAATATGTGTTAAGTTTTGACCTAATACTTTCATGTTGCTGCATCACGCAGTGAGAAATCAAGATCTACCTCACACTTAGGATTTTACACTTTTCAGACCAAACTGAGTTCAGATTATTACTTCTCTGTAAGTGTTCCACAGCCAAAACATGGTCCTAATAAAGGTGTGACAATATTAACTGACTGACAATGCAGTCAATAAGCTGAAATTTGTTCCACATTTTAACTTCCTTACTCAAACACACACAGATTTAATGAAAAAAAACCCAGCAAACTGTTAAAACTTGAGGTTTTCCATGGCACCACTAGAGACATTTTTATGGTGCTACTAAAAAATTTAAGGAAAGGAGATTGGTCACTGCTGCTTCATGAGTATTAGAAATTGTGCATTGCCTGTATGCACTAGTAGGAATGCTGAGCTCCATTCCTCTTAAACAAATCTAAAAACCCCTGTGATTTATACTGGAACTCAGATATTGTAAACCAGTTTGGGCTTAAGGGTGCAGACTGATAGTGATTAGGTACTGCTAAACTATTGCAGACAAAGTCTATAAACACAACCTGGTGCTTTTGGTGTGTCCAGCAACAGGGGAGGGAGTCTAGCACAGCTTAAGCATTGCTATGCTTTCAGGAAGTTTGTCTTTAGTGCCTTGTCCAGAATATGAAATTCCACATATGAAACACAGATGGTTTATAACAGCCCTCTTTCTTCCACACTTTTTAGATTCTATCTCTTTTCCCTGCCTTCACATTTTGCTTTTTCTTTGTATTCTTGGATCCCTGGGACTCATTCTTTGTGTATGTCTGCAAAACATCTCCTGCAGCTGGAGCTGTACTGACATAGAAGAGGGAGGTGGTAACAGCGGTACAGAGGAGGAAAAATACTGACAAGTGAGAAGAACAAAGAAATGGGAACAAGTTAACCTGACTGCAATATGAATTCCTCTGTGTTGGGTGCAGGCTCTTTTTCCTGTTCAGTGGAGTGCTGAATATAGTTCTCTCTGAAATAAGAAATGCACTACTGCTTTGCAGCTAGAAGATGCAGTATATTTAAAGCTGTATTCCACCTATGACCCAAGATACATTAATTACACTTGATCAGGCAGTTCAGCTAAGTGTTGAAGATTGTTACTGCCTGGTTTAATTCTCTAACATTCTTTTTTTTTGCTAAGCGCATCTGATCAAACAAAACCTCAGACTTCACCTCCTCCTGACTTACTCATTTAGCCAAAGTAATGCACAGAATGTCAACATGATGTACTTTTTAAGTACAAATAAATCATATGCACTTAGGAGTCTGGATCTCAGGCTTCACAATTAGGGCGTACACCTACTTCAGCGACTATCAGCAATGCTTTCAACTATCTGGTAGTTACATTCAATTTAGTAGCTTTGTCTGCGTTGTTTCAGCTCAGTCGCTGCTTTTCATGCATCAGAAACATTAGTGGTCACACAGAGATACTTGTCTCTGGGTTAAAATGTCTGCAAGCTGTCAAAGTGTTTTAGTGTAAACCTCTGTGACTGAATGTTTAGTGGTGCTCTCAGCATACAAGAGATAGGCTTGCCAATATTATTTACATATGATAAATGGGCTACATTACTCAATTTACCCTGAAGCAGCCAGTGCCTTAGGATGCTATATAAGAAATCTTTTTCCCTATTGCATTTTTCTATTTAAGTGATCTAGTTTTACCTTGTTTCACTTTTTTTTTCGTATTAATTTTAGGCTGATCATACATGAATGAAAACCATACGCCTTCTGAGAAAAAAAAAAAAAGTCACTAACCTGAAAAAAAAGATAGAAAAATACTTTTGGATGTTTGAATCTGCAGAAGAGAAGAAAGAATAATGCATGGCAGCAGCAACTGCAGCTCAGGGCTTTTTTCCTGCCACTTCAGAATATATATTAGAAATACTTTTGTTCGCTGTATTACATATATTCCTTCTTTTATTTCTTTTTCTCTCATTAAAGATATTTACATCTGGAAAAAATATTTTATGATGGCTGAAAAAATAGTCATACATCTTGGGGAACTTAGGAAAAAACAATTCTGTTTAGAAATAATTTTGTTTTAATACTGCATTCCTTACCAAAGATACTAAGGTTGAAGTGGAACATTTATAAGATTTATTTTTTTTCTCCAGCTGCTTCTCTACCTGAACTTTTCATAAGGTTTGGTAACAGTGCAATTATTTCCACAGCAACCAGTTTTGGTGTCACAAATAGAAGATTATGACTTCAATATACAAAAGAGCAGCAAGAAGATTAACTCTGAGAAACAACCTGGGGGATGGGTGATTATAATTAATATCCCTAGTACTAAAGAATACACGAAAAAAGCATATAAAAGCATGGGACCATTTCTGAAGAAAAGGGCATGCAAGCACTTTTTGTAAGAAGCAGAATTATTTCCAACTAGTAATAACTGTATTATTCTGAAATCTGGGTAGGACTTAAGTTGTGAGACTCCTGATTTACAGGGTATAGGTGGTCTATATATATATTATGATGGGGGGGAATCAGTTGCTTAAACATAGGTGTTAAGCGCCATCTGACACATTCTGGTGTACCTGCTATACCTGAAATTGCTGTCAGGTAAGATGGAAGACATATGGGAGGTGTATGACGTTCTGCATCTGCAGCTGAAGGTTTAACAGCATGCGGTAGGCCATTTCAGATGGCACCATACGCCTGAACTGAACTGATGTCCTGTCCGTAGCAGGGGGCTGGAACTAGACGATATTAAGGTACTTTCCAACCCTAACTAGTCTATGTTTCTATGATTCTATGGCATATTAAGCTCGTGTCATGCCAGTCCTGTGTTATAAGGTTGCTCTGGCTATTGTAGCATGTATCAGAAAAAAAAGGGTATTTATGTTGTACTGAGCCCCTACAATGAGGTGTCTGAATCACAGTCCTAATTCTACCTTTAATGACAATTTAGAGACATAAATCTTGTTTCTGTGATGAAATTTCAGTAAAAAACCAAAAAACCAAAAAACCCTCCAACAAAAACAACAACTCTTCATATCAGTGACCACATGGAAATTTCAGCCTTTAGAAAATATTGTGATGGCTACTTGGAGAGAGATTAGTTCTGTCTGAGTGCAAAAAAAGTATCTGTAAGTAGAGGTTCAAATTCGGTTTAAAAAGATATAAGAACTCTGAAGAGCAGTCTGTACTGAATTCCTTGCTAGTGCTGGAGAAATCAAGGGCCAGTTACTGCATTTATCAGGTAGGTATCAGGCAGCTAACATTTTTAACAGAGAGGCAAGAAAAAAGGTGAGAACAGAAAAAGAATCAAGGAGGCAATATCTGGCTTAATCAGATGTTGTCAATTCAACTGAATCTCAGGCAATTTGCCTTAGAGTACATGAAACACTGACTACAACAATGTCAGAAGCATTTGTGGTTATCTTTCAGACCTTTGAGAGGACGATGACATTTCAGAAGATTTAAAAAGGTCAAGCATAACCTTTATCTCTAGAAAGTGGGAAAAGGAAGAGACAAGGAATTATAAACTACTCATCTTACATTCAGTTCCTGAAACAATACTGGAAGAAATTAAGTATTTCAGAAACCTGAAAGATAACAAGAAGATGAATAGCAGCCAGCTTGTATTTGTCAAGAAAGAAGTCATTTCAATTTCCTTCTAAGAATAAGGCTACAGAGTAGCAGAAGACATACTAGCTTAAAAAATATTTTTGACATCGCCTCACACGACATTTTTATAAGCAGTGTTACAGACAAAAAATATTCTAAGACACCTGCAACACTGGTTTAAGAACTGCACTCAGGGAGTAGTCATCAGTAGTTCATTGTAAGACTCGAAAGATGTATGATGATCAGCAGTTACAGATCCAGTAACAGGTCAATAGTCTTCATACTTCATTGACAACCTGCGTGACAGAATAGAGAATGTATCTACTGAATTCACAGACAGCAATATAAAAGAAACGGTTCAGAAAAAAGGACCAATAAATTGGCAAAAAAAAAAAAAAGAAAAAGGATGGGATTCGTTACAGAAAAAAAACTAAAACAAAACACCAAAAAAACACAACCAAACCCAACCTACAATGCTCTTCAGTGAGGCAGAATAATCAGCACCAAAAATTCTAGATGGGAAAAAACAGGCAGAGTGGCAGCTGTAAAGGGAAAAGTCTAAGGCATGACAGCTGATAGTAAGCTCCAGTGCCAGGTGAGTGGAAAAAGGCTATCATAGTGAGATGCATAAAGAGATATTTTTTGCAAGCCACATGTTTGCAAGCCACATGGAATAATTCTTTGGGATTGGCAAAACCTTTTCTGTCTACTGATTCTAGCTTTGGGCCTTGAATTTCAACGAAAAATTGGCCAATTAGAGATCCTACAGGGGAGCAACCACATGTCTAATAACCATAACCTACACAAACTAGCAGATTTATTGTTCATAGAAGTCAAATTACTGAAGCTGGAATATAACAATGGTCTCTAATATCCAGAAGCAGTTGGAAAGAGAAAGGAAATAAGCTACTTGAATTGCTGAGGTGAGTAGCTCGAGAGAGGACGCCTTCAACACCGGAGCGGGGGGGAGATCAGCGTCCAGGAGCCTCAACTCAGAGCGGCGACAGCCACCGAGGGAGCCTCAAGTCCTCGACAGGACCTGCCCGGGAGCCGGCAGCTCAGCTGACGAGAGCGAGCAGCTGACTCACACGGGGCGGAGCCAGGAGCGGCGGCACCAGCCCTGACTGGGTAAAAACCTGCCCCAGGGAGCGTAATGAGGCGGTTTGCGCGGGCAGGCGAGCGGGATGGTGAGCACTCGTCGTATGAGCAGGGCCCGGTCTGGGAGCTCTGCTCTGGCTGCCCCGGCGGTGGCCAGCGTAGGCACCCAGACAGAGCCGATGAGAGGGGAGAGGCTGCAGTGCAGAGCTCGGGGTGTAGAGAGTGCCTGCACTGGTCTGGTGAGGGGAGGGTGCACAATGGGCAGGGCTGCACTCGGTGCTCCCTGGTGGAGGTCCTCCTGCAGCAGGGGCTGAGCTGCGGGATGCTGTTAATAGGCTGCGAGATGTCAGGGAAGCTCAGAGGAAGCAGGAATGCTTGCTTCTGGCCCAGACTCTGCAGGGGCCTCAAGCGTCCCCCATAGCTCATGGAGGAAAGAAGGAGGCCGTTAACCTGGGAAGCTGGGAAATAGTGACCAAAAAAAAAAAAAAACAACAAAAAAACAACAAAAGGAGGAAAAGGGCAATTAAAAGCAAGGGGCTTCCTCCTAAATCCTTTGTCCCCACGCAGAACCACTTTGCTGTTCTGCAGGGGGCTAATGAGGATATGCAGTCGTGCCAGAAACAGCTGGCTGATGCACTGGTAAAGAAGATCTCTACGGGTGCTGCCAGGAAAAAGCAGCGGGTCATAGTAGTAGGGGACTCTACACTGAAAGGGACAGAAGCACTCGTCTGCCGGCCAGACCTTGTCTCAAGGGAGGTGTGTTGCCTACCCAGGGCACGGATCAGGGATGTGGCAGAGAGGCTGCCTGCTTTAGTAAGTCCCACGGACTATTACCCACTCCTGGTGATACATGTGGGTGCTAGGGATATAGATAGTAGTAGCCTGGGGAACATAAAGAAGGACTACAGAGCCCTGGGGGAGGTGGTCAGGGGCTCTGGAGCTCAGGTGGTCTTTTCATCAATTCTCCAGGATACAGGGGAGGACCTAAAAAAAGCTAGGAGGATTAGCCAGGTTAATAAATGGTTAAAAGGGTGGTGTCATAGTCAGGGGTTTGGGTGTCTTGAACACAGGATGCAAGTTTGTAGGCCAGGTCTAGTGGGGGCTGGTGGAGCTGGTCTAAAGAACGGAAAGAGCAGTTTTGGTAGGAGGCTTGCCAGACTGGTCAAGGAAGCTTTAAACTAGATGTGTTGGGGGATGGTGGCATCATTCCATTCCAACACACCCAGTCAGTTGCCGGCACCTATAATAAATGCTCAGAACAATGTAGAGATATCCCAGCCGCTCCAGCCAATGAGCCGGCTTCATTTGGAGCTCGGCTCAGATGCCTCTATACAAATGCCCGTAGCATGGGGAACAAACAAGAGGAATTAGAGATGTGTACACGTCTACAGGGATATAATAGGCATCACAGAAACATGGTGGGATGGCTCCTATGGCTGGAGTGTTGGAAGGTTACAGGCTTTTTAGAAAAGACAGGCCCGGCAGGCGGGGAGGGGGAGTTGCCCTTTATGTTAGGGATAGGCTGGAGTACGGAACTGTGTCTGGGGACAGGTGAGCAGTCCACAGAGAGTTTGTGGGTCAGGGTTAAAGGGAAAATAGCTATGGGAGACATTACTGTGGGGATCTGTTACAGACCGCCTGATCAAGGAGAACCTGCGGATGAAGCACTCCATAGACAGATAAGAAAAGTCTCACCCTCACAGGCCCTTGTTCTCATGGGTGACTTCAAGTACACTGACATCTCTTGGAAGGACGGTGCGGCCCGGCACAAGCAATCCAGGAGGTTCCTCAATTGTGTGTAAGACAACTTCCTTCTGCAAGTAACAGAGGAGCCAACGAGGAGAGGTGCCATGCTTGACCTCGTGCTCACCCACAGGGAAGGGCTCGTTGGAAATGTGACTCTCCAAGGCAGCCTTGAATACAGCGATCATGAGATGGTCAAATTTGAGATCCTCAGGACAGTGAGAAGAGCGTGCAGCAAGCTCACTGCCCTGGACTTCAAAAGAGCAGACTTTGGCTTCTTCAGGAACCTGCTTAGGAAGGTTCCATGGGATATAGCCCTAGAGGGCAGGGGGGGCCCAAGACTGTTGGTTGATATTCAAGGATCACCTGCTGCAAGCTCAGGAGTGTTGCATCCCAACTAGAAGGAAGTGCAGCAGGAGGGCCAGGAGACCTCCCTGGATGGATAAGGAGCTGCTGAGGAAAATTCAAATGAAAAAAAGAGGCTTATAATAAGTGGAAGCAAGGACAGGTGGCCTGGGAAGAGTACAGGGATGTTGTCTGGGAAGCTAGGGACCAGGCTAGGAAAGCTAAGGCTCAGTTAGAATTAAACTTGGCTAGGGATATTAAGGATAACAGGAAGGGATTCTACAGGTACACAGCAAATATAAAAGAGACTAGGGAGAACATAGGCCCCCTCAGGAACCTCTCGGGAGAACTGGCTACACAGGGTTTGGAGGAGACTGAGGTTCTGAATGACTTCTTTGCCTCGGTCTTCACTGGCAAAGGCTCTGACCACACCACTCAAGTCTTGGAAGGCAGACGCAGGGACTGTGAGAATGAAGACCTTGCGCCCACTGTAGGAGAGGATCTAGTTCGAGACCATCTTAAAAATCTGAACGTGCACAAGTCCATGGGTCCTGATGAAATCCATCCGCGGGTCCTGAAGGAGATGGTGAATGAAGTTGCGAAGCCGCTGGCCATCGTATTTGAGAAATCATGGCAGTCAAGTGAAGTTCCCGATGACTGGGATAAGGGAAATATAACCCCCATTTTCAAGAAGGGGAAAATGGATGACCCAGGGAATTACAGAGCAGCCAGTCTCACCTCTGTGCCTGGCAAAATCTTGGAGCAGATTCTCCTGGAAGGCATGCTAAGGCACATGAAAATCAACAAGGTCCTTGGTGACAGCCAGCATGGCTTCACTAAGGGGAAATCCTGCCTGACCAATTTGGTGGCCTTCTATGATGGGGCTACAGAACTGATGGACAGGGGTAGAGCAGTTGGTGTCATCTACCTGGACTTGTGTAAAGCGTTCGACACTGTCCCACACGACATCCTTGTCTCTATATTGGAGAGGCATCAGTTTGATGGATGGACCACTAAGTGGATAAAGAACTGGCTGGATGGCCGCATGCAAAGAGTTGTGGTCCATGGCTTAATGTCCAGCTGGAGACCAGTAACGAGTGGTGTCCCTCAGGGATCGGTGTTGGGACCAGTCTTGTTCAACATCTTCGTTGCTGACATGGACAGTGGGATTGAGTGCGCCCTCAGCAAGTTTGCCGATGACACCAAGCTGTGTGGTTCGGTTGATATGCTGGAGGGAAGGAATGCCATCCAGAGGGACCTCGACACGCTTGTGAGGTGGGCTGATGCCAACCTCATGAAGTTTGACCATGACAAGTGCAAGGTCCTACTCACCTGGGTCGGAGCAATCCCAGACACAGCTACAGGCTGGGCAGAGAAGAGATTCAGAGCAGCCCTGTTGAGAAGTACTTGGGGGTGCTGGTTGATGAGAAAATGAACATGAGCTGGCTTCAGTGTGTGCTTGCAGCCCAGAAAGCCAACCGTATCCTGGGCTGCATCAAAAGGAGCGTGACCAGCAGGTCAAAGGAGGTGATCCTGCCCCTCTACTCTGCTCTTGTGAGACCTCACCTGGAGTATTGTGTGCAGTTCTGGTGTCCTCAACATAAAAAGGACATGGAACTGTAGGAACAAGTCCAGAGGAGGGCCATGAGGATGATCAGAGGACTGGAGCACCTCCTGTATGAAGACAGGCTGAGGAAGTTGGAGCTGTTCAGCCTGGAGAAGAGAAGGCTGCGTGGAGACCTCATAGCAGCCTTCCAGTATCTGAAGGGGGCCTATAGGGATGCTGGGGAGGGACTCTTCATTAGGGACTGTAGTGATAGAACAAGGGGTAACGGGTTAAAACTTAAACAGGGGAAGTTTAGGTTGGATATAAGGAGGAAATTCTTTCCTGTTAGGGTGGTGAGGCATTGGAATGGGTTGCCCAGGGAGGTTGTGAAGGCTCCATCCCTGGCAGTGTTCAAGACCAGGTTGGACAAGGCCTTGGGTGATATGGTTTAGTGTGAGATGTCCCTGCCCATGGCAGGGGGGTTGGAACTTGATGATCTTAAGGTCCTTTCCAGCCCTAACGATTCTATGATTCTGCTTTCCATGTCCTCAGTATATAAGAAAAAGGCACAGTGGCATTGCATCCTAGCAAGGAAAATTTAGTTAAGAAATATGAACATTCTCTAAGATTAAAGCTAACTGAATACAGGAATAGCTTGTCTGTTGAATTTGTGAAATGGTCATCCTCAGAAAAGGGTCAGATCTGCAGTGTTGTTGGTACAGGTCTCTGTCTTAGATCAAAATAAGGAACATGAACCTCTGAAATTCCTTCTAGGACTTCCTATTTTTTCTGATTCTTTTGATCTTTATGTCTGCAGCCTAACAGCTGTAAAATAAGGACCTGCACTTTTATGATGTTAACTCTTTATTTTGAATTTTGAAAGTATGTATTTTTTTTTTCTACTCTGAATTTTATCTGGTAGTTTAGTTTATTATTATTTTTGTTCTTGCTTATAGTATCAGCTTGATACAGATATAAGGCTGAAAGTATGGCCTTAGAATAATGTTTAGTGCATTGCCTGTGGCTTGCATTGGGATAAGAGATCTCTTAGAGACAAAGTAGCTGATATTTTCTGGTATCTTAGAGGACAGAGAAGAGCAAAATTTCATGGAATTTGTCTCGTTCATGTGTGTCCTTTCTGCTTTTAGTGAATATAAACATTTCAGTCCTGCTGACAGTTTGAGAATCTGTATGACAACAGCATGTTCATATGGCAGTAATCCTATCATCCTTTCATTTCACATACTTATATTCTAAATCTTTGCTGCATACTTAAATTGGGTTTCTATTGGCTATTGTACTATGACAGGCACAGTATTACCTTTCTTGTTACTTTGGTACCATTTTACTTGTTTTCGTATTTCCCACTTTGATGTTACAATACATGCTTTATCAAGCATTAATTTGTTGCTTCACATTTAACCTCTCTAGGAGAAAAGCTGGATAAAACAGAAGTTTAGCCGCATTTTATTCAAATGCCTGTAAGTTTTTAAAGCTTTGTGTAGAATGATTCAGCCCATAAATATCCAGAAAGGTTGGAAATTACTGGGCATTTAATTCAGCAGCTATTTATGAAATTGTAAAAGAAGCTTTCCTTGGAACAAGTAAGAACTCCACCCAATGCGTCTACAAATAGTCCAGGAAAGGAAGCATAATAGTTACATACAAACTACTGCAAAAGCATTTCTCTGTTCCATTTCAGTATCATCAGCTGTTTAATGATCTGAGAGGGAAGATAATGGCACCAAATATCGACATTTGAACTGCTCCAGTAGATATTATTTTTCTGTATGCTATTTTGTTCTTTACCATTCACCTTCCCATTAATACTTTTTTATTATTATTGGCTACTAGGGTCTAGGACTAAAGAAAATGCAGCCAAGGAAAGCAGTCCTTGGCTTGGCAACAGAGATCAAAATTAATGTCAGAGATCAGAATCAGCTGGGGAATTGCTATCTTTCTGAATACTCAGTATGAAATTATTTGAGCAGAGAGGAAAAAGTCTGGATCATTAATGAGGCTGTTATGACATTCTGTTAATTTGATCACAGAGAATCTGTGTTAAATGACTGCTCCCAACCTCCCTTCTCCAAAACCATCACTGAAGACTAAAGAATAAGAGATGCACTAGCTAATGTTAAGCTGATGTGTTCCAGTGTTCAGGTGACTAATTCAAATGCACCATCCAAAATTAGCTTCTTTGGTTTCCTTTACCATGCAGAGATAATTACATACCTTGGAGCATAAAGGTAATTGCATAAAATACATTGAAATATACAGTATATGAAGTATTTTAATACAATCTCAATGACTAAAACACAATTGTTCATGTAAGTGGCCAAAGCAAACAGCAGTTCTGTTATGTGTCTAAGGACACGCTTACTCACAGTCTCTGAATATACTTCCTTAAAAATAGTAAGAAAAAAGAAGCCCTTTTTCTTAGGGCCTAAAGCACATAGTTTCTTATGATCATCCTTTGGGAACGCAGTAAGATAAGGCAAGAATTACCTCCAAAATAGATCAGAAATAACATGCGAAACAAAGACTTTTTATTCCCGCATGACTTAGGAAATAGCTAGAACACATTAATTTAATTTACACCAAATTCCCAAATGGGACACAAGTGTTCGGCTGCCACTTTCAAATGCCTACATAAAAAAATAAAGCTCCTCAAAACCCCATATAGCTCTTTTGCCTAACAGTTGCAGTAGATGACTTCCCCAGGTACTTAAACTACTTCAGTGTATTTTCAGCACCACAGTCTCAGTTTTTGACCACACTCAGACTGTATGCATGCTGACTGAAGCAGGCAGGCAGGTAGGTTTCTGGCACACATTTAACTACTGCTGGACTTACAAACTGACTATTCCTTCACATACTTTCCTTAAATGACCAAAGTGTATTTCACTGGCTAGAGACTTTACTCCAGTTCAGTTCTCTACCTCTGCCTCAGCAAACCCGATTCAAATTCTCCTGGTACTTATATTACCTGTTCTGGATGCATTTCACCTGTATTCAGCTGTATAAATGTCAATAGTTATCAATGTCAATACTTACAACAGCAATCTGCTCTTGATGATCATTTTAGGATGGAGTCTTATGGCTATTTCTATTTTTTCCCCCATTACCTAACTCATCCTAAATTCCTGCTTCAGACTAAAATCCTCAATACCTCTTTAGCAGTTAATGTTTCATGAGATGAATTCCAGGCAGGATATTTAATGTCAAAGGTTGGCTCTCTCTCAATTTCTCTTCCTGAAATTATTAAATTTTCTGTGAATAGTTTAGCATGTGTAAGTCATGTAAGATATATTAAATATCTTACGTAAGACAGATACAGACAGCATGATTCTATTGTTTAGAAGAACAGCATGCAAGCAGTTATGCTGCATCAGCAACTGTGTATTTATAATACACAGGCAATCTTATGGCAAAAAGGCTATCAATTTGAAAGTATTTATAGAATGTTTAGAAAACTAGAGCTTTTGTTTGATTAAGTTTCTCTCATGTTGAAAGTATTGCTTTATTTTTCCTACAGGTGCATACAAAATCTGCTGTGAAATTAATTTCTGTCTTATCCACATAACTCTTTTTTCATGCTATTGCTGTGCCTACCAAATATCCTTTTTGAATATTTTAAAGCAAAAGAAACATTGGCAATTAAGGCCATCACTAATTTTGGTGCTGCTTTTAGATAAAATAGGGGGAAAGGGTTGTTATATCCTTTTTCACTATTGCTCTGGCAGCATAATATACGAAGCTTGTCTGAAGTGGTGGTAAAAAGTTCAAGATTCAACTATGTTTATGCAATCTCTCCTAATCAATTACTTCATTAGTGGTTTACTTAGGAGGAGAATGAAAGATGAACCTGTGGAAAAGCTGATCTCAGCAAAAAAGGTTATAGCATACTTATGATATAAATCAGGAGAGTGAAGCACATTTATCCCTTAAGACCTTTACTTAAGATCTGGATTAGCATCTTTTTTGATACTTTTCCCAAAATGAAGCAGAGTTCAAGTCTTGTTAGCCTTTATAAGCCATGAAACAAATAAAGTAAATATGAGGATAGCATGCTTAAAAATTATTGTAATCCTTCAGAATATTTCTCTAGTAAATGTGCAGTATTCTTTTTGTGAGGGCAAAGATCCTGCATAATTCCCCACTTTCACATTAGATCTTCATGGAACAGTCAGTGCCTGACTTGAAAATTTCCGGGTACTTGCCCAGTCTTTTTGTTTAGTTACTTGTGGGAAAATGAAGAGCGCAACTCCTCCACCATTCATTAGACAGAACCGTAAGAAATTTAAGTTTCCCCGTTATGTAATACATATATTTGACATGGCTGTATGTTAGCTTCCCTTTGTGCTTGTGCAGTGTTTAGACCTGTGTAAGATGGATGTTAAGTTACAGAGAGATTAAAATTGATGATATAATTTACTATGAAAATTACTATTATAAAAGAACAAAATGAACCCACAAGAGCTTATGCAAAAAAAAAAAGGTCTGCTCACCTATGTTTTTGCTGTATCTATGGATGTCAATCTAAATGAACAGAGGACAAGTTCTAAAATCAAAACTCAGTGCTTATTATATTTAAAAACATCACTAGTAATTCACAGCATTGTGAATCTTTCAACTCTAAAGACCAACTGATGACAAATGTGCCTATTTATTTCTAGTTATCTGTGACATCAATAGTTACATGATCACTTTCAGTGACAAGGAAAACTGCATCTTCACACTGAACAAAATATATAGATGCTGTGAAATTTTCAGTGCTGGTGTTTTTTGGTTTTTTTTTTACTTCCCTCTCTTCAAAATGAGAAACTCCATGATAATCTAGTTACGCATTTGATACAATGCAGTTTGGGGGTTTTAATAAGGTAGCAGGGTGCTCTGGGGGTGTGAAGCATTCAAGATTTTTCTGAGTGTCTCTCTGACAACAGAAGTATTGGTAGTAGATTGAAGGACTGTTAGGACCCTGCTACAAAAGAAATCTGTATGTTTAAGGTGAGTGCAAACTGAAAGTCTAAAAAAATAGTAAAAAGAAATGCATAGTTTTACAATGGTGGAAAAAATCTTCTGGATCAAGCCAGCAAAATCATATACCTCTAAAATCTTTTTGAAGAGAAATGGGTAACAGATTAAGGGTGATTCATTAGTTTACAGAAAGGTATGAAAGTTAACATTTGGCTGGTTGTTAACCTTTTAATATAAGGATGGATTTAGACTTGAGACCCTTAGATTTCTTCTTCTGTATGCGGTCTGTAGACATATGAATAATCATAAAAACATAGAAAACATATTCTGTTTAAAAAGACTAACATGTTAGAACCAAAATTGGTCTTGATACAAAGTTGATTAGCACCTATTTAGGAGTCAAATTAAAAGCAATGTCAAATATTTCTTAAAAGGAAATGAATATTCTAATATGTGTACTTTAATTATCAGTCTTCCTAATATCAGCAGTTTTCATGTCATACCTTTGCTATAATATGAGAGCACTTGGTTGTACAACATAAAGATTTTCATCAGTATGAATACAGATTTCTGTTCCAACAGCTCTTCACATGCGTTTGATCTTGAGAATGTGGTTACTTCTGAGAAAAAAAAATAAAAAAAATCCCTGGTGTATGCCTAAAGAATTATGTTTGCTGATTATTATGAAAGCACTTATAATCTTGGCTTAAAGTTGAAAACAGCTTGAGGAAGAAAAGGATGAAGGAGCAGTAATCTGCATGTATACTTAACTATTTGCATTGATTGCATTTTGTAATAAATTCCAAATAAACAAACAATACCATAAAATGAAGCAGTAAATAACTGAAAAACTAGATTTTGTGAACTCTGCATGGACTATTCCAGGATGGACACATCTTTAAGGTAAAAGCCCATTTAGACCTGAGACACAGAATCATAGAATTGTTCAGGTTGGAAAGATCATTGAGCCCAACCATTAACCTAGCACTGCCAAGCCCACCACTAAACCATGTCCCTAAGTGCCCATGTAACTAGTTAGGTTACTTATGTACATAAATTCAATTTTGGATTGGACAGCAAACAAATGTCTGAATTTCAAGCTTCTGTTTCACTAGTAATCTAATAAATACACCACTGATTTCTAGTTTCATCCACAAGGACTTGAAAGTCTCATTCATGCTCAATTTAAAAACCTGGATTTAGCTGCTTTAGGGTGGCTTGCTGTGATTACCTATCCTTCCAACTACTGGCCCATCTTTCTTTTTCTGAAATGCATTTTCCTTTTGGCTCTCTTCCCAAATACTGTTACGAAGCATTAGTTCCCAAGGCAGGCCTCATCCTTTCCAGTTAAATAGAGTAAGAAGTGCTGATTCTACTATTTTACTGATATCCTCGCTGTATTATTCTTTATTTTATGGCTTGTCTCTCAATGCTCCCTGACCTAAGAACTTGCTGTTCATAAAGTGATGTGATTGCTCTTTTCACACAATTATAAGAGAACCCAGCCACCCTGTTACTTTTACTTCCACTTCACTGATCCAAACAGTGTTTGAATGTAAATGTTATAAGCCAGTATTTTGTCTGAAAGGAAAGCAAGATAACACTCTTTTAGCCACAGGGAAACATTTTGGTATATTTTCTGGCTTTTTAAGTGACTTTCTTTGTAAATGAAAATGAATAAAGACATGTAGGAAGGATAGTCAAGGCAATTATCTCATACAGTTTCCATTTATTATATTTTAATGGCTGTTGATTAATTCCAGAGAATTAAAGTATTAACATTTCAATGTCAGGTGAGTTTCACAAAATCATACAGTGTTTTAGCTGCTGAACTCAATGGTAAAACTCCCGCTGATTTCATGAAGAATAAAATGCTATTGCTGGTATACCTGCACCTGTACTGTGTTGTTTGCTACTATAACCATGTTACATAGGGGATGACAAATAATGTTGTTAGTTTGGGTAAGTGTGGATCAAGATCCTGTAATGTTGCAGGGTTAGGTCTGAGCAAGATATCCCAGGCATTTACCACAGATTTGTAATAAAGTGCTTCTCTTCTCCCCCTGTGATTCTGCTTGCCCTGTGTACCTGTAATATCTTTATGCTGGGTACAGTCACAGTTAGTACCCTGCAGCTATGTAGCTACAAACGCAACACACTACAATGCTAAACTTGGAGGCATCAATAGGAAAAGCTACTGTCCTTCATATTCTTTCCCCTAAATCTGCTCCAGGGTCTAGGAAATAGGTGCATCCATCACACAGATTCAAAAGAAGGTAGGATAGTTCTCAGCCTTTCAAGGCAAGTGAAAACAAGCCAAGTATCCTCAATGTCTACTGACTGAGAGCAGACTTGTCTCCTTCTCATGATGCTGTCTGGGACAAGCTGACTCACTGGTTTCTTCCTGTCCAATCACATTTTAATTTTATTTTAGGAAGATAATATGTAATTGTGATGCTCTTGTCTAGCAAGAAACATCAGCATCTTGCCCAGGGTTTCATATGACTAGATATCAGCAAATGTAAAACCTATGAGAAAGACAAAACAAGACTTAGAAAAATGTACATTTCTTTAGGATGAATGTTTAAAATGCTGATTTAGGGTAATTTTTGAGAGAAAAAAATATTTTAAAATAATGTTGATAAGCAGAAAAAAAAAAAAAGGTATGCACTAAGCACATGTGCCAGGCTAGCTTTATATCTAGAAAATAAATTATTTAGAAAATATGATGTATCATGGATGTATTCTTTCAGACTTTCCCAAATATTATAGGACTCAAAAAGTTATTAAGAGTTATTAGTTTATATAAAATTGTTTAACACTTATTACTACAATAATTGAGGTGGAGACAAAACTAGCTCAAGGGAAGAAAGCAATGCATGTCACTGGAATTTATTTATGGAGTACCTTAAGAATCTTTTGATTATAGATTTTTGGGCATAAAGAGCAGGAGTACACTAACTTTATTCAAGATGAAAGAAGGATTAGGATACTGTATAGGGATATGTGGATCTTCAGGAATAACAGACAAAGGCCACACAGTTAGGAAATAACATTTCTAGGTGAACAGCGAATAGTAGAAGATATGACAGAACTAGGTTTACTTATTGATGAGAGGCTAACCAAGAGACACTAGGACAACAAAGGCTACAACATGCATATGTTATGTGTCACACTCTGCACTTGCAGAATTAAAGTGCTACTCCAACTTTGTAAGGAAGAACCTTATCTAGACTACTCTATGCAAAATTCACCAAAAAAAGATGAATGCAAACTGGAATAAGTCTGAATAAGTGCTACCAGGTTTAAAGAAGAATATTTGGAAGAGATCATATACCTTAGTTTGTATTTCACTGTGTGAAACCTGAAAATATAAAGGCCTAGTGAAGCTTATGAAGCAAGGCCCCATGGATCTGTTTCAAGTGCATTAAGGACAAGAGGTGACTGTGAACAGCTATCACAAATCTACCAAGGGCAAACTACACTTGACCAACCTGCTTGCATTCTATGAGGCCTCTGTGGATGGTGGAGGTGGTGGGGAGAAAGCACTGGAAGACATTTATTTTGATTTTAGTGGAGTTTTTGGCAAAGTCTCCTCGCAACCAAACTGGGGAAAGCTGGACTGGGTGTGTGAATTACAGGGTGGCTGACTGGTTGTGCAAATCAGAATCAAGCTAATGGTGCAGTCTAATGGGCAACCAATTCGGGGTACTATTTCTCAAGTTGATTCTGAGGCTGAATGAACCAACTGAATGAATCACTGAACTTCTGTCAGTGATTTGAATGATACTTCAGAACAGACCTCCAGTAAGTTAACAAATGACATGCTGAGGAACACCTAATATGCATGAGGTCAGACCTACTGTTCAGAAAGACTTTGAGAGCTGAAGAAATGTGGGCCATCATAAACTTCATGAAACTCTGCAAAGACAAGTAACAAGTCCTGTCTCTGGGATGGAACAACAACATATGACTGAAGTAGCACTGAAGATGGTTTCAGGTTCTTGGTAGATGACATGTCAACATATAACAAAGTCTATCCTGGGTATCCAGGGGATGCAATATTCCAGATATGTCCCCATGGATGGTGAGTAGAGGGAATAACCACTTCCTCCTACCTGCTGCCATGCAACCTATACCCTCCACAGTATATTGGAAGAGCCTGTCTGGTAGGCAGCAACACAATCTCCATATTATTTCAGGCAAATTTAGTAAAAAAACAAACACACACGAGAATGCGCACACACAAAGAATTGTGTGCTAGGACCATAGGAACACTACAGGGGGCTGAGAAGAGATTCAGCATTATGAGCCAGATTTGGCCAACCTGCTCTGGAAGGGCTAATGCAAAAATGGGCAAGAGCCAGTCTTGAGCTACTTGACTTCCAGACCTAAGGCCCCAGATTTAATTCATTCAGCATTGCAGATGTAACGATTAGAGTAAACAGCAGATATCTAGAGAAGAAATATAAGAACAGGGGAATAGCACAGCGATACATTTCCTTTGACATGTTTCCAGCTGGCACTAGTCTGTGGTTCAAGGATAAGCTGATCCCCTATATATAACTGCATTTAACAGCTCAGCTACAGTTTTAACAGACTTTGTGCCGAAACTGATGCAATTACTCTTTCAATGCTTTTATACATCTGGTCACAGCAACATCCTGTGAGTTCCACACTTGTTCTACAACTGTAGGTCATGTGAGAAAAGTGCTTACTTACATTTCTATTCAACTTATTGCCTGATAATTTAATTAAATACCAGTAAATTTTTCTTGTACAAAACATGGTGACCCATCATGACCTGACCATTTTCTCTGTGTGTTATGGACATCTTCAGCATCTCCCTTGACCTCAATTAATCATCTCCTTTCAATACTGCAGAATCTTAGTCTATTTAATAATACTTCCTATGGTTGTATGGTGTCGTGGTTTAAACCCAGTCAGGTAATTCGTTCGCTCACTTTCCCCCCCCTTTCTTACCCCATCGGTATTTCTGATGATCTTTTCCTGATTGCCTTTGGGCATTTTCAATCTTTTCTTATTTATATTTTATTAGAGGTGAGCATAATTGAATGAAATGTTTAAGATGAGGGCAAAACATTTATTTGGTAATTGGTATAATGATGCTTCTTTTTTCACTGGCCATTCTTAAAAATTCCCAAATGAGTTTGTGTTTTTTTTTGTCTTTTACGTAAGTGAGATTTGATATCTGTCCTCTAAGAAATCTTTCCTGAAATCTATCTAATCAATAGATCAGCATTGTGCACCCACACACACATACAGCTGTAACTATAATATAAACTACTTATGTTTATTTTAATTTCATTACCTTTAATAATTTGATAGGATCAACAATTTACAACAACTTAATCACTTCAGTTTTATCTCCCCTCTGCTATCATTTGGGGTTTTTTTCAGGTCATTCATAAAGAGCTTAAACAGCACAAGTTTCACCTCATGCTTGAGCAGAACCTTTCTCCTGTGAAGAAACTGACCATTTGGTCTTAACTTTAGTCTCCTTTAAACAGTTGTTACTCCCCTAGAAAACCTGAGGAGGACTGAGTAGTTTCTTCTTGAAAATCAAGTATATTTAACACCTTTATAAATTCTTTTTCGATGATCTTCCGTAAATAAAGGATGAATAATGCTATTCTCTGTGATAACTACACATATGTTTACAACTTTGTTTCCAATAGAGAAGTTAAACTGACAGGTCTGTATTCCCCTTAATCTTTTAAAGTCACCTTTAAACAGTCATTTTGCGGTTGTCATCGCCCATTACTGTGAGGAAATTTAAACAAGGTGTACAATTTCTGCTAGTTTTTAACAGGGCTTTCTGCTGGCATGTAAATTTGAAGCAGTTCCTTCCAACTCCATCCAGAAAGCAACAGTAAACTTAAATAAAATGGAGAATCATTTAGCCCTGTGTTGGTCTTTGACCACCACTCAACTGTAATTTAAGTTCTCACACTTTTGGCTGTATTTCCCTTTTGGCTTTCAAAACTGTGTAGAGGAATACCCCAAAGCAAAAGCTAATCAGAAGGTAGTAAAACCATACTATATCCAATTCTAAACATAAAGCATATTCACCTTTTACTTCTTTGCTTGTTGGTTTTCATCTATATTGCCTTTCTCTGAACCTGTTACCATGTGCTTGTAGGTCTGTAGAGCTAAACCAACTTACTGCCCATCAGAGTTTGACCATAAACACAGACAAGACAGGAGCATTGTGTTCTTGCAGTGCTATACTATTAGCAAAATTATTTTCCTAGACTTAACCTGGAAGTTCGATTTATTTGCAAAGGGAATATCTTGAGTCAGCTGCATCTCATCTTACTGATGATGGCCATGCCATCTCTCCTTGATTCCAACAGAGAACTTTGCTCCACTACACCAACTCCCAGGGACACAGAAGGATAAAGCTGAGTATCTGTTTTCTTACAGTAAGTTCTCATTCTTTCTAAACAACTGTTTATAGTCACAACTCAGGTTTCCTAATATCCTACTGTGTCCTGAATACAGCTTCCCAATCTCAAGGTGATATTGCTGCATTAACTATGCTGCAACTGTTTTCTTGCTGATATCATCACTGTCTTCAGCTATTTTTTTTGGAAATATTTTCTCAAATACTTTCACTTATGTAAACAAGCTTCAAACAAAAATGAAAAATACTCTAGTTACAGAAAAGAAATCATAATCCAAGCATATGTATTTCTGATAACAGTTTTAGTGTTGAAAATCTGAATACTGGTGTAGTGTGTACATCAAATCTCCACTTCAATACACAGTGCCATTTGAATGGACTTCCTTTAAAGAAATAAAACCTACAAACATGCAAGGTAAGTTAATCAGCTTTCTGTAGAAAATATAGAAATTATATTTTTCAAATGGATAAACATAGGCATTATTAACATTGACATAACTCCAAAATCAGGTTACAGAGAACAAAAATAAATAGTGGAATATTAGTAACACTTTTTCAAGTTTATAAATATTCATTTCTGAAAGGAATGCACTGTGGTTATTATTTTATCCAAGTACTTTTATTTTTCTGGATTAAAAATGTACCTGAATTTATTGCCATAAAACTATTTGCTGGATAAAGATTTTTTTCAAGCAGCTTTCAGTATCAAGGGATGGAATTCCCTGTGAAGCTTCCTTTGAATACTGAGATTGTTTGGCTTGAAATCAACAAGTTTGTTTTATTTTTGTTTCCAATTTTAAGTCCTTATCGCTAAAATTGCATTTTGCCCACAGACCTTTAATTTCAACACATCTCATACAGGAGTACCAATATAGTATACCCAATTAGTGTTTAGGATTTGGCACTGGATGTGTAATTTTCAGATCAAGTTTCTGGTAGAAATAGACATGCATATTCATGTTTATTGTTCTTTTTCATTCCATATAGCTGCAGTGTTTTAGCACAAAGCAAATAAATTAATTTCCTACACTATTCACAACTGAAAGAGCTGCAAAAGGATCTATTTACAAAGACTGAAAGAATAGCTGCTGATGGTCAGAGATTTCACATCAAGTGCCTTCTACCAGGCAGTCAAGAAACTGAGTAACAAACTTCGGACTGACTTTACTGTAACACAATCAGTGGCCCTTCTTGTAAATGTAATTAGATTTCAGAGGCAAAGTAAGATTTATTTACTCTGACAACATATCTCTCTACATTGTAGGTGTCTACATTTGGGCTAGCCCCATTTACACCATATGGGACTTTCAAAGTCAGAGGGATAAAAAGTAACATAGAGAAGTCTACACCTGGTAAAATGAATATGATCATGACATTACTAAAAGAAATGTTGCCAGTCTTCCAAGTCACGTGTGATCGCATTTCTCTTCTACCAGATGTCCATATATGTGCCTTTTCTTTTCTTTACTGACCTTTCTTTGTAGTTAATGGAAATAATTTAGCTGCCTTCCATACATTCTTAGAATAATAAAATCATAGAACCGTTAGGGTTGGAAAGGACCTTAAGATCATCTAGTTCCAACTCCCCTGCCATGAGCAGGGACACCTCCCACTAAATCATGTCACCCAAGGCTCTGTCCAATCTGGCCTTGGACACAGCCAGGGATTCAGTGCTCTTGACTGTCTCTCCTATCTACAAATACATCCTAGCTCACAACTTAGATAAAATGACTGATCTAAATAACTTAGAAATTAGATTATGTGGATTGTAGTACTGACTTCTAGCTAAGCTGAGAAAAAAAAACCCTTTCTGAACATATGCTACTTGTGTGTTTGAATCATTCCCAGTAGCTCCAGGCACAAATTCAGTACTGCAACAAATGGTAAGGACCTCTGCTGATATCACCAATGATTTTTACTATGTAAAATTACATAATAATTTGGGATTCAACTGCTGTATGTAAGTTGTTCCCATGTTTATCACAGTTTCAACATTACTCTGAATTTTCACTAATCTTTCCTGTAGTGACACGAACTGGGAAGTTTCTAGTATGATGAGTGCAAAAGCCTATTTCTAGGAACAAACAGAAAGATCAAAGTCTTAAACTGTTGTTTCCGTTAAACTTCCTAATGCTAACCCAATTAGTTCATAATATCAAATTCAAATATTAAAGCCCTTGTGGATTAAGTTTGACCTGAATAGTAAAAAGAGACCATTACTCTCCATCATGTTGCTATAGATGGGCAATCATTTTTAATGAATAATTTATTTGATGAATTTTGTCCTTTTCTCTGGTCATGAAGACTTCACACCCTTCTCAAAGCTAACAGGAAAGACTGAGCAATAGAAAATTTGTAATCCATTTTTCTTTGCACCCTAAGAAGATTGTGTGACTCAGTCGATAGTATTTCTGGTTTGAACAAATTTTGAGTATAATTTTACATTATACATTATGAGTGAATAGTTTTTGAAAAAAACAGAAAATGCAGGGTTTCATTTTCAGGAAATGCTATGTAACATTTGCACACAATTCGCAATTTACATTAAGCTTCTTCCCAGTTCAGTTGCAGCAATGCACCAACGAGACATATCTAGTTAGAGAAAATGGTTTTGTTTTTTTAAAAAATGAATAAACATTATGAATACAATTGTAATACATTCCCAGTTACTAACATTAGAAATAAAGCTGATAATGGCAAGCAATCACGTGATTCCTGTTATAACATAAAATGAGCTGTTTTCCTTCATTCCTTCCAAAGAATATGGAGAGTTTGTTTGCAAAACTTATCAGAAAAAAATAGCACAAAGTCATAGAAATCCATCATTAGGCTTCTGAAAACCATTTTATCATGGAAGTGAAACAATAAATGGTACTTAACAATGAATATTATTCAAAGCAAATTCTGTAACTACTTTTAATCTACCCTATGCTACTGCCTTACAGAGAACTGTATAGAGAACTAAAGTTCATACAGAATATTTGCAGGAGTCCCCAAGTTGATTCTAATCTTCTGCAGTCTTTGAGAACTAGATTACATGCCAAAGAATGCCAGTGCATATAACAATGTTCTGCAAGTGCTGATTCTCAGTAGGAACCTACTGACACATTTCTGGACACTTAAATGAAATCACAAAGTGTTAATAAATAGAGGAGGGTCACAGAATCATAGAATCACAGAATGATTTGGGTTGGAAGGGTCTTTAAAAATAATATAATTCCAACCCTTCTGCCATGGGCAGGGACACCTTTCACTCGACCAGATTGTTCAAAGCCCCATCCAACCTGGCCTTAAACACTGCCAGGGATGGGGCAGACACAGCTTCTCTGGGCACCCTGTACCACCGTTTCACCACCCTCACATTAAATAATTTCTTCCCAATATATAATCTAAATCTCCCCTCTTTCACTTTAAAGCCATTCCCCTTTGTCCTATCCCTACATGCCCTTGTAAAAACTGCCTCTCCAGCTTTCCTGTAGGCCTCCTTTAAGTACTGGAAGGCTGCTAGGAGATTCAATCAGAAAATGCCATTGTTATGACGTGCAGGCTTTTCTAGCAACTAAACAGACCTACAGAAAAACCAGATGTGACAGATAGCTAACAAAAAGATTTATGCAACATCATAGCATATTCAGAATTTCTCACTTTTCACAAAAAAAAAACCCACAAGCTGAAAATATTAATATATATGAATTGCAGTAGAAAAAACATTCACTAATTTCTCTGCCTTCAATTAAAGCTATTGAAAATTATTCTTCTCATCTCTCTGTAAACTGCTATTTTCTGGTGCTGTTAGATTGTAATCAATGGGATTGATACCAACATCACTCCAATATTCAAAGTCACATTCATTTACAGACACAAATTTTCTATTTTGTGTGGTTTATGAGCACAGTATGCAATGTATACGGTGTTGACTAATCAGTTGTTGAATTGCTGTTTCCACATTACAAACTGAATTACACCTATTCAAATTTAAAATTACTTCCATGAGTAACTGCCTCCACGACACCTATTTTTCAAGAGCAGGGAGGTCACATTTCAAGGACATGGAGTGGTTACTTCTTGCTACGCCAGCAATCTGGCAGGCAGTCAAATGCTCATTCCTGCTACCTGTACATATTTTTAGTTTCTTTTCTTTCAGGCCCCTGGATTCTGTGACATACACAGAATAGGACTGCATTCCTTTCCAGTCTGTTAGAATGGTCAATAGAATTTACTGACAATATATAGAGGCACATGTGTATATACACACTGATACACAAAAACAAATACACATCCACAGATACACTAACATATTTTCCATTTTTTTTCCCCTAAAAATTACATCTGGTCTCAAATTCAATGAAATTGAAGCTCACCTGAAACTGAACTGGGCAATAGGAAGGAAAGGCAACAAGAAGCATCTGTATAGGTATATTGATAGCAAATAGAAAACTAGGGAAGGTATGAATGGTGGAAGAGGTTCTATGAGAGAAGAAAAGGCTCAGGGTGGTCTTCTCAGTGTATACTTGGTGGGTGTAAGGAGGACTGATCCAGATGCTTTTCAGTGGTGTCCAGTGGCAGGACAAGAGGCAATGGACACAAACTGATACACAGGAAATCCTATTTAAACACAAGAAAAAACTTTTTTTTTGGAGACTTCAAGCTTGGAGTTGTTCAAACCCAGCTGGATTCCATCCCAGGCAACTTGATCTTGTTGACTCTGCTTTGAGCAGAGGAGGTTGGACTAAATGGTCTTCAGAGAATCCTAAACTCAATCATTCCCTAATTCTGTAATGTAGTGAAGGAATTAGTAATTTAATTCACAGAATTGCTACTGCCACCAGCAGTATAATTTCCCTGCCTTGACTCCTCTGCCATATTAAGTGCATCAGAAGAAAAGAATCGTACATCCTGAAAAATCGAGTCCCTAGTACATATATGCATACACATGAATGTGTATTTTTTTCTGTATGTTAATATGAGTAATCACCTGAAAAAAAACTAACGACACTCCATGTACAAACCTTTCTAAAGTTTAGATTTTTTCCTGACTCTAGGACTATCACGACTTTAAGATAGGGTTAAATAAACCAATGTAATACACAACTGTATATTGAAGTTCGTATTAATTTTCTGTATTTCTGAATTGTTGCAATTTTCTCAAAGCTCTCACAATAATATTTTTCTATTTTAACTCAAGGCTATTTTTTTTTACCCTTGTTAATCAAATATCCCCTGATCTAAAGCAGCAATCCTGTCACTTTTAAACCTAACTGTATTATTTTAATGGGCTTTAATATTTGGATGCTTTGGTAATTTAGTGTAATTGTCTCAGGCTTGGTTAGGAATAAAGAAAAGAAAAGGAAACAAAGCATACTTTTAAATGTTGTTACGTTGCCTCGAGAAGAAACAATAAAGAGAGATCTAGTTTATGTGTAGTCTTCTTGCAACAGAGTATGTTAATTACTTTTTATCAAAACAATTCGATGTTACTAGGAAACAGAGCGACAAAGGCCACAGTTGGTAATGAAAGAAGGATGCCTTATCAGAAGTGACTAATAAAGCTTGAGTTGCCAAAGTAACCAGATTGTCTCCTAAAAATATATGCTTTGACATTCACTTATCAATGCTACTGAAACGCAGCTCTTATCATAGCAAATTTCATTTCCGTTTAAGTAATGAATATGCAGATTCTTCCATTATTTGAATGTCTCACTTATTTCTTTTTCATGCATACAGGAAAAGAAATGCTTCTTGTGGGCAGATTTCGCTCCCTGAAAGGGATAGGCAGTGGCTTCACTTTCTTACAGTTTTGCTTTTGGGCCTGGGGTGATTATGCAGTACTTTCACTTTGGATTAAGGCATAATAGTTTCTCTTTGCTTTACCAAATTATTTTTGTTATGTTGTCATAGGTTACATTGTCTCTTTTAGCCACAAAACACTGCTACATATGACAAAATATACTGAAGGTGTGAATTCCTAGAGAATCAAACAATTTTGTTTCAGATATGCTTCATGTCTGTATTGCTGTAAAACCTCAAAAAGCCTCTGTTGGGTCTGAGTCACAAGAGTCTTACATCTTTAGTTGCCATTTTCATCCCTGCAGTAAAGACAAACGTACATGTTTCTTAGCTTTCTCCTATACTATTATAGAAATCTTCTGGAATAGACTGCCAAGGAAGTTGTGAATGCTCCATATCTGGCAGTGTTCAAGGCCAGGCTGGACAGGGCCTTGAGCAACCTGGTCTAGTGGGAGGTGTCCCTGACCATGGCAGGGGGGTTGGAACTTGATGATCCTAAGGTCCTTTCCAACACAAACTGTTCTACGATTCCATGACTCTCTGTTCTGTATGTTAGCATGACAGCTACAAGACTGTACACAGGACAGCAAAAAGGAAAAATGCCTCTTATGGGTGCTTTGAAGCAAGACCAGGCTACAAGGAATGCCCTGGCAGCACTGTTGATATTTTATTTATTAAATTGTATATGCAGCTGGTCACCAGATTTCAGACCAGTCAATGCAGCACTTTTTGTGAAGGGATTCATGGAGTGGGAGAGAGACCGTGGGTGTGTGCAGCAAATATAAATGTGTAATAGTAAAGAAACATGAGACAGGTATCAAAATAGAAGGGCAGGAATCTCATGTTCAGTGCATGACATTTGACAGAAATGAATTCCATAAAGCCAACTATTTTGATTTGCTGAAGGTTTTTCTTGTCACATATGTAAATGATTGCCAATTGAAAGATAGTATAAAATCAAATCCTACTTCCTTGGTTGATATGAAACAAAAGTATGACTTTCTCACCTTTGAATATTGTCTGTATAATTTTCATCAACACAGGCATACAATATAATCTTGGGAATAAGTGATTTCTGATACTTCAGAGCAGGAAATCAAAATGTTTCTCAGCTGCTAAATATTACAGGCTGCTCTCAGTACAAGGTATGGGACCAATATAAACAGATCTCATTGGAAATTCAACCAATTAGTTATGAAATCGAGCAAGAACAACATTTGAAATTCCAGATAACATTTTTTGGTTAAATACTATTTGCCTATGTGTGGTGTGTAATCTGTCTAATGTAAGAAGATTTATCTCTTCTAATTTCAGACATCTAAAAATTGTCTAAATTTGAGTGTTAGGAAAAGAAAGAAGAAAAAATCGACTTCACTAGAACAAAATTTGTTTAACCCATATAGATACCAATTTCAGGATGAGAGGAATTTTCTCTGGAAATACCTCTTCCTTGATTGTAAAGGGAAGCTGAGAGTTCATGCTTGGGCACTGAAGTTACAGTAACTTAAAAGATGATGTAAAGCTATCCATGGTGACTGCAAGAGATACAAAAGACTGTTCAAACTACTGACACTTGATGTGCATGTAAAAGCATCAAGTTGAAACAGTCTATATTGTGAGACTATAACAGAAGGTAAACACTAATCTTGAGAAACGTAACAGAAATCTTTCTAGAAAAGAAAAAGAATGTATTTGAGCACAATTTAAATTATAAATGGCTAAACATTTTGTGAGCCTGTTTACAAGAACCTTATCAAAATATATTACCCCCTAAGAAATCTGACAGTTTCTGAAGTCTTTAATCTGAGTATGATCTACTAGCTACATTGCTTCATTATCACTTTGGCATAGTTATGCTGAATGTAGTGTCAATGGGCCTGTTTAGGGAACACACTACTCAGTGTTGTAGTGTGGCCAAAACTAGCTTTCCTCAGTCATTGCTTGTTTCATTAAATTCAACAAAGTTATCCTGAGGCTGAAATTAAACTTGTACATCAGACTCTATCTTCTTCATGAGAAATCATGAGCAGACCAAAGGTTGCAGTGGAAACTGGCCTAGACAGGAGTTTAGATCTTCAGATGCTGATATATTAGCAGTAGTAAATATTAAGTCAAGTGTTAGTAGAGTTCTCAGGCTTTCCATTTATCACCATCTCATATATCAATATTTCTAGGTTTTGGACTGAAACATATGAACACAGATAAATACTTTAAAAGCAAGTACTGAACATTCTCCCCTCTGCCCAGCCCTCCCCAAAGGCTAAATGCTTTAAAATCTAGTAAGTTTATTTACTTTTTTTTTTTACTATAGTTCAGACCCAACTAGAACTTTTTTTCTAAAAAAGTTATTACAGTCTTATAAACTTTAATTTTCTTCTTGACTAGTTCATTCTAATGTTTTCCAGTTAAGCTACTGGTCAAGAATTCACCAGAACCCAGAAAATTTCGACTCCCATAAGTGATAGTGTTGTCAAACCTGAAAATCCTGGCTGTGACTCACAATAGGCTCCAGAGCGGACCGGACCGCTTGAAACAGCAAAACTGATTAGTTTGGAGGTATTAGTCTACTAAAATTATTCAGGAAAGCTATTCTACCTGACACTGAGAGAAGTCTGTTACCCAAAAATTGCCTCAAGGGACCTAATATCACGCTTTCACAGGCAGCCGAAAATTTCACTTACAGTGCTTGCAAAGAATGGATTACTGGAATGTTTACATTTATTATGGATTGTAGACTTTAAAACCAGTGGGTTATAAAACTACATCTGATTTAGAACAAAAATGAAGGCAAATGTAAAGATAAAATGGTCTGGGGATAATCTGTGCCTTCTTTAAGCTATCACATAATGTCCAAGTTTAATATTTATAGCATTAAGTATATTTCTTAATTAAAGCACTTATTGAAAAGGAGTTTTATAATACTAGAAGGGATGAAAGAGAACAGGATTGGGATTATGCAAGGAATACATGCAGACAACAAGAGTGACTATTATGAAAATTTTTTACTCACTTCCTTTTATCGCTGTTGCTTTGAATAACACAGTAAGTGAAGAATATTAGTATTTTTAAAGGGAGTAAGCAGTAAAGCAGATTCTGCCTGAATAGTACTAATCTCTCACTGGAAGGCTTTATATGCCTAACCATCTAGATTGGTATTATGAATATGAACCTTACTTACAATCTTTCCTTTTATGTCATGTATTACATTGTTCCTAAATAATAATGGCTCTGTGAAGTACCCAGCAGAACAAGGGTGGCCAATTGTTAAACACACAGTGAGAAGCGTAAATGGTAATCCTTTCCAAAGAATTAGCTTACATAAGGCAAATGGGGCCAAGGGAAGAGAAAGAGACTAAGTGGTTCACTCAAAGAGAATGGCAAGTAAAAAGCAAAAACTGAATCCGGGTCCCTCCAGTCTGAGGTCCCTTTTCTCAAGTCATTTAGCTCCACGTTATCATATAGCCTATTTGAAGCCTCTCACTTTCTCATAATAGTGATCATGTATTATTTAATGTTGAGTAAAAATGCTATTGTACTTGCTCTTAAGCCAGATCACTGCATGTTACCACTAAGAGAAGCCAAACCAAACCAGACTTTAACATACAGCAGTCTTCAGTACACAATAATAAATGCGTTATTCCCATCTGCTTCACATCTCTAATTATTTGGGCTGAAATTTTCCAATGCCTTGGGAATTTGCTTAAAAGAAATACTCAAATAGATGAAAATCTGTCCATTTGAATACAAATTCAAAATCATATCCCAAGTCATAACTACACTACTTAGTTCTTATCAACATATAGCTCACATAAGTTCTGCCATGAAAAAAATCATAGCAAATTTTTAATATCACTGATGTATAAGGGCAAAGATTGGGAAGCTCTACTCAATCACAAGTGTATCCTGAAGTGAGACCATGGTTTACTGTCTTCTGCAGAATGAAGAATGGTATGCAGCCCAGACAAGATCTTTCTCAAAATGAAATACACAGCTGTCATCCATCCTCCACTTCTTGATGTGTCTGATATTGTTGAAAGATTTTTACGTAATTTGCTTTTGAATTTTCATTCAAGTGCTTCAATAGCCTTAAGTGTTAGAAAGTTTATGATGTCATATGCCTATTTCTTTTTTCTTTTTTCTTATATACATCTGGAGTGCTTTTAGGTTTGGGTTTTTTTATATATACTTCTTTCATGTTTCAAGACATTCTTTTAACTGAAAAACTCCACTTTCGTCCATCGTTTCTCAGAGTAACATTATATTGCCTCATAATTCTTATTACTCTGGCTTTACTATTTGCAATTGTTCTTTCTCAGTTGTGTCCAAACCCAGACAATCTGAAACACAGCAAGGAGTATATTTATATATCTTTCTGAAAATGCTTCTGCCTATCCACCCCATTATATACTTTGGGTTTTTTTTTTGGCAATGTCACACCATTTGTGACTTCTTCTCAGTTTGTAATGCCTTATGGCCATAAAAGGATTTTTCTTTAAAATGTTAAATAATAAACCATTCCCTACCCTGTACTTTTACTGCTATTTCTCCCCAATTTTCCCTTTTTTTTTTTTTTTTAATTTGAATTCACCATATTTTCTTCCCAACGGTTTCTCCAACTTGTTGGAATCTTTAATGTTGCAGGTTCAACCATGAGCAGGTTAGTATCATTGAAAATTGAATAAACATTGTTCTGGAGTCTCATCCAAATCAATACTATGAATATTAAGTAACATCAGATATAGAAGAGACCCTGCAGAACCCTTCCAACATATTCATCTAAACCAGCACTGAAGCACTGGTTAATCTTTGAGAAAGACTTTCCAATCAAGGTTATGTATAGCCTGATCACAGAGTTGATGACCAGTAAATACACAAAAATTAAGATAAAAACCCAGAATGGACTTCATGTCACCCAAAATGTATTACAAATTTATAACTGCATGAAGTTTGACAGCACTGTTATACATGTGCTAAAAGAACATGAACAGCTAAAAGAACATGAGAATCTTATTCAAAACAGTAGTCACTTTTACAGCCTGAAAAATTATTTTCCAAGACTCTCTTATTAGCAACATCATGCATTATACAACAGCACTGCTTGTTCAAACTGTTTTTCTGATAAGAAACACTGCATTTTAAAAAGCAACCTCTATTTTAATATTTAATACCTCAGCATATCTAGATCTCCAAAAGTAGCATGCTATTTAGGCAAGTAGTGCACTTCATGTAATGTTAAAAGCATTTCTGGCATTTTATGTTATCTGCTTTTTAATGACTATATTTTCCTAACATTAAAAATGGATTAATATCTTTCCTTAAGTAGTCTGCTGAATGCTGAAAGAGTAAATCTGACATGGTTACTCATACCTTGCATATAATGTAGAGACCTACACATTAGTTTGTTTTTCTTACTTTTGAAAGGAAATGAAAGCTTCAAAGCTCACTATATCCAAAGCTCATCACGGTTATTATTCCTGGGCACTAAGGAAAAAAACATACACTCGTTACTTTCAAATTTCTTTAAACTAGACTGTCAAATGCTAAGTCACCACTGCTCTTACTGGCATTTAAATGCAGCAATGAAGGAGCCATATCAGTTCTTCAAAATTGCATGCGGTCTAAAATTTGTAGAAAAGATGTATTCAGACCTGTGTGGTTAAGTCTTAGGAACACTTTCAACAACAGTAAAACGAAGACCAACACTTTATTTTATCCTCATCCCTAATGAACATCCCTTCATTGTCTGTGTTTCCATCTTTGTAGAATATATGCACTTATATATGCATACTTAGAAAAGTTTGGGTTTTTTTTCTGAGGTTTTTGTTTGTCCCTAGTAAGAACTGAAAATGTTTTATTGATTATAAAACAGCAAAAATGACCGTTCATAATATTCCTGAGGTAAAACAAGAATTATGGGGTTATAATCAACTATTGGGTACTGTATTTCTGTGGTTTCCCCATTTTAATGTTCTGGGTTTTTTTTTCCTCATATTCACTTCAGGTTATGTATTGCATTCTAAAAAGCAGCCTTCACTCTAACCTGTGAATGGCCTTATATTTTATCAGCCTTTTTCTCTTTTTACCCTCCAGTAAGAAGTGAAAAAGAAAGAAGTGCATAAAACAGAGACCAAATTTTCCATTGTTTCTTTAGACAAATGAAAGTCAAAACATGTCCAACCATCTATAACAATTAGAAAGGTTAAGTCAGAGAACTTGCAAGAAATAGCTCTTCATGACAAAAGATGTAACCACAAAAAACAAAAAAAAAAAAAAGAGAAAAATAAGAATGATTCTCTCAGAACCAAATCAGTAGTAAGAAATTCCCTGACAATTTTGCATATTAGGAAGATCATTCTGTCTTCCCACTTTGACTGAGTTCCTAAATTTCTTAGGAACTTTGACATAAAGTGTGGAGCTTTGACATAAAAGACGTTAGAATGGTCCATATGACCTAATCCCATTATAAACTATGCACATTCATTCATCCACCATTTAGACACCATAGCTGTGGAACTACAGTGAAATGCATCTGATGTTAGAAAACCACATACCAGTATTTTTTTCATTAACTTTATACTCTGTACTGCAAATATTGGCAGTGTTTAATAGGAAACAAATGCTTCACTGAGAGTGCTATATTAAGCTATTCCCTAAATTAAAACTAAACTAGACTAGGTAGCAGTGGCAATAAAAACCATGCAAAATAGTTTCAGAATCCAGCCTCAGAGACTTAGTCAATACTTAAGAATTCAAACAGAGATCTGCTTGCCTGTTCCTCCTCTGAGACCACATGAATATACATCCTTACTCCAGAAAAAGAAAAGAAAATCTTCCCTGCCCTTGGTATGCAACATGGTAATACCTGCGTAGCAGTAAAGGCCTAAAACAAAAGCCTGATTGTCCTAATATGCTGCAATCCATATAATTCAGGTTTATCCAAATACGTATTACCAGATCCAGAGATCTGAACTCTGCTATTCTGCTCCATTACAATGTATGCACAACAATAAAAACTAGTCTGTTTTTATACAACTATAAAAAACGTTCCCCTTTCCTCTGTAGCTACAGTTACAGCTCACTATGTAGGGGATGTAAGAGACAAACGGGTAGTGTGATGAATGAATGGCAAGATCAGTTACAGCAACTATCCTTGGAGTGATAAGTGAAAGTTCTTTGCAGGCATACTGAAGGCTTTTTGAAAATGTTTTCCCTTATTATAGTGAATAGAGGCTTGATATTAGTGGTTATTACATATTGATTTCCTTTTAGAAGCAATGGTTCCTTCACCCACATGATCTGTTACTCATGCATGCTGACATTTCTAATGTAATATCTTTAAATAGAGTACAGTAGCCTACTTGTCCTACTCACTGGAATTACTCTCTGGAAACAATGGCAAGTACTTCAAAGGATTTCATAAATTCCATAAAAAATCACCTACATCAAATTCTAAGAAAAGCATCTGTAATTTGCTGTTTTCAAAACTGCCAATGAGTGTTTCATTATCTGGACTTAGTAGTGTAAAGAAACTTTCCCGTAAGAGAAAGCAACTATTTTTCACACTAGCAGCACCACTATAATTAACCCCCTACTGAGCTGTCCGTAGGCCAGGGTTCAGTCAAGAAATTATATCTGAAAAACAGCTGTTTATTAGGATAAACTTCTAAATTCAGTATGCAGATCTCCTAGCTATCATTTACTGTGGATAATTCAAACTCTTTTTTACAAGTTATTTAATAAGACAATAAGAATCCTTGGGACAGGATATTTGAAGTTCCTACTAATATACATGTACTGTTATATGTCATATATATGCCTTGGCTCTGTGTTCAAAAACAGGTGTTTGAAGAAAGCCTAGGAATTAAAGTCTACTGAAGAGTGTGAGTTTCTACATAACTGTGTCAACAAGGCTCATTTAAGTCATAGAGCAGTACCTCAGTGATTCAAGTAAAAAAAACCCCACAAATGAAAATTACTAATATTTCCTTCCAAGTATAATCTATCATTCCTTAAAACTAAAAAAAGGGAGACTTTCTGCCTGTGACAGATTTGCTACAAACTCCCTTAAGAAGATATAAATTAGTATTAATACGGAGCAAATCTCAAGTGATTCAGAAAACTTGTTAGGGCTTAGTTCTGCATCTCAGAAACTGTGAATAATACTGTGAAACACAGGCTGTTGGAGCAATTTCTGAGGCAACATGAACAGGCCTGTGTTGATTCATCTCTCAGAAAAAGCCAAGACTGTTTTACTGTCATCTTGAATAACTCATCTTGGTTATTCAAGGTGTAGTTGTGGAGAGAAAAAGTTTTTTTAACTCCTTATCTAGACTGGTTCCCCTTCCACTCTGCAGCGGACAGTTCTGATTTGATGTACTCCTTCCTTATATCCATCCCGTAGTCCTGACATTCATACGGGCCTAGGAAGACAGAACTCTGGAAGGGCACAGAAGAGGTGGCTGCTTTGCTGATCATGTATTTGCCATAGCTGTGCCTCTCTGACAGCAGGGGATTCCCTGCTGCCACAACCAGGAGTTCCACATTAGTCCATGAGGATCTATACTGCTTGGCTTCTTCTCACCAGCGATGTTTCCACGGCTGCTTGTGTTGTTCTTAGAACAGCACTTGCCAGTTTGAACCCTCGGGTAGAATGGAAGGAGGTCTTTTTTCATCATGGTAGGTGGTGTTCATGCCTGAAAGTTTGATTTCAAGTTGCTGCATTACAGCTGCATTACAGCAGCCCCTGTGTGAGAGATGAGAGTCGCTCAGGCAGGTTTGGCAGCTCTGTTTTGAACATTCATGTTGCTCCTACCACATAGCGGTAATAGTGCAAGCAGATGGGAGGCCCTATATTGGTGGGTTTATGCAAATTTATGCAAATCAAGATTTAAAAGTACAGCCTGAGGGTTAGAAAGGTCTTGCTGCCAGGAAAACAAATCTCCTGCCAGGATGTATGAAGCTCCATGTAAAGTCTGGAAAATTTGAAGAAAGATTAAACCAGGTAAAAAACATACTCAGAAAAAGAACCCTGACATACGGAAATTCCTGTATGGAAAAAACAAAGTTAGGAGTGGCATGTGGCAGCCACTGTGCCCACGGGCATGTTGCATACAGCAACACCTGGAGGTAAAGAGAGCTCAGTAGGCAGGTATCAGCAGGCAGTATTGGCCCCACTGCTGGAGGACAGCTCTGGGCAGGTCTAATTTGCTGCCACTTGTGTGGCCAGAATCTTCCAGCAGGTTTGATGAAGTCATTTCTGTTCAAACATAATTTTTTTCTTTTATCTCAGATAGCAAATGGATGCTGGAATAAATGGTTTTATTTTTACATAATCCCAGCTGAGATTCCACCCAACCTGGAAACACAGCAAAGAGTACACCAAGGAATTATTTAGATGCTCTCCATCCTCGCAAAAGGAGCACAAAACTTCAATGACAACAGCAATAAAATCAAAGGAGTGCTAAAACTCCCTGGCCAAATGTCTCACCAAGTCTGTCTTCCTTTTACCGCTCTTCATAGAATCATAGAATGGTTAGGTTTGGAAAGGACCTTAAAGATCATCCAGTTGCAACCCCCCTGCCATGGTCAGGGATACCTTCCACTAGACCAGGTTGCTCAAAGCCTCGTCCAACCTGGCCTTGAACAGTGCCAGGGATAGGGCAGGCACAAATTCTCTGGGCAACCTGTGTCAATTTTCACCTGATTCTTTGTGCTCCAAAAAACCCTGGTGAAATTGCATTTACATGGTTTCTCTGCCTGTCATTACTACTGGATCACCTTCCTTATAATCTTCATATGGTTGTCATAAAAGCTTTCATGGCTTGCATGGCGCCTTTTGCCTCCTCCCACCATGAGCCTGAGGAGCACTAACATCATGGCCGCAGAAGTGTCCTGTCCCCATCCTGCTTGCAACAGGTCTGCTCCAAGCCCACTTAGGAGGCAGTGAGAAGTTTTACATATGTAGAAGATTCATTTCCCACTTATGTGATATATTATTGTTATTCTGGAAACAACCAAGGACACTGAATGTGAAAGTCACTATAATTCTACTGTGCAAGCGCCATAACTTTATACTGTGAAGCTACCTTTAAAAATACGTTTCTGTGTTATTTTCTTACTGGAACACAATAAATTCTTGTCAATCCTGCTAAAATTGGAGGATTTTATTCAGCTAAAGCTTAAATCAATCTGACTTATGCAAAATTTAAGAGGGATAAGAAAGGTGCCCTTTGCCATATCTCACTGGTACCACATATACCTTGAGATCAATGTGCCTTTATATATTCATCATGATGGGCTTTATTCTAAATTCCCATAGGCGCACCTGTGATTTTTCGTGTGCGGTCAGTGGAAGTAAGAGCAGGCAGAGTGTTGTTCCATGTACATTCAGCTTAGAAAATGAAATTAGAGAATTGTCCGTTACCATTTTAAGACGCACACGTTTTAAGCAGCTAATTTTGGTTCCGAGCATTTCTGTGCTCAGGCAGTTGTCCCCCCTTTGCATTAGTCTTTACTTCGCTTGATCACGTGGCCTGACATTTGGTACCTTCCTGTCGCTTTGTTAACCTCACAAGATTTGATGGGCTTCTATAGGTAGAAAGGTCTTATCATGTCTTTAAAATATGAAATCCACATCTGCTACCTATGGGGAGGGAGGTCCAGACAAAATGGATAGCTGTTATTGCATGGAGAAGCTTTATGCCTCCAAACCATGACTGAAAAATCCTCTGATGTGTAGTGTGCGCAGTCTCACAGTCTGTACCTGAAAATTAACTGAGGAAGGAAGAACGTGTCATTAATACATATGATGAAATGGTGCCACATAAAAGAAAAATTAATTGCAAGTAGAAAAGTTTCTCTTATTTCATCTGGAAACCCTGCTTATCATCTTTCCAAAAAAGAAAAAAAAAATTTGGAAAAAAAAGAAAGAAAAAAAATCTAGAAAATATCTGAAGCTCTATCTGCTTTCTATATGCTTTACCATTTCTGAAGGGTTTTTTCCCCAAGGATGATGAGGGACGAGATACTTGTTAAAAAACACTTTGAATCTTATCCAACAAAGATGACAATAAATCTTCAAACCATTTCTGACCATATGTCACAACTCCTGAAGGCAAATGAAAGCTTTTACAGCTTTTAAATAATCTTTGGCAATGGCAGTTGTTAAAGACACTTCTCTTCCTCCCTACTCTTTCCTTTGTCACAATTGAGAGGCAGAGGTTGTGCTTTCGTTCACCCTGTTTCCAGCATCACACATCATGCCCTAAACATTAAAAAAACCATGAAAGGTCTACCTAATGTGAGCAAATTAAGAAACTTATTATCCACACAGCTCACGCAGTTTTCCAAATGAAGAAACTGCCTTACATTCCTAAACTATACTGCTGTTGAAAGGCAAACTGTATTTACTTTGGGTTTTCTAAAAGTATTTGTTGAACACATAAGCAGAAACAGGTACATATACGCCCATGTTTTCTCTCTGATGAATGAAAGACATGACATGCATACATACTCAGTTTCTCTGAGCTGTATTTTATACTTCCCATTAATTATATAGGAGAAAAGGGAAGATCTGGAACTGAAGCAGTCTTTAAGGAGGGAGGCAAATAAATAATTGAATACTGCATTGCTTCAGATAGCCTCCACATTCTTTTCCCCTAAGATATCTCTTTCAAGCTTCAGGGAATTAATAAATTAGACCACTGATCCATATATTGCACCTGCTGTGGGGGACCACAAAAAAATGAAAAAAATAAATCAGGATGGAAACATTTCATCTTGTCATTTATTCCCCTTTACTATTGCTTAACATCTTCCCAACTGAAAAAAAAAAAAACAGCAGACAGTCTATTTAAAAACCTAGATTTAAAAGTGGGTGTGACTATTTATTTATTTATTTATTTAGTAGCTTACCTGAAAATGCAAAAGTCTGCTTCCAAACATATACAGAAAACAATTTACATCCACAGGTAATTTGTCTCACACATATGTGTTTTAGATAATAATTGGTTTTGATCTAAGATCTGCTGCATTTGATGAGTTATGATAAACCATAAAAGTTGTGGGAAAAAATAATACAAAAATTATGAGCCTCTGTTCTTGAACTTACTATATGAGAAATGGCAGTTCAATCTAAATCTAGTCAAAATTCATGAACTGTGTTATTTCTTAACTGAGCCTATGTGCAACCTAAGAACATGCTGTGGCTGTACAGTCCCTTTTTGCCATTAAAAACAGAGCTTGAGAAGGAGGTGCTAATGCCTCATCTGCCACCTAGTCCTTCAGAGGTTCAAGCGCCCTGTCACACAGGCTGGAAGATTAAAGTTAAATTTCCTTCTCTTCTAAGGCGAGACAGGGATCAGCAGATGGGAGTGTCTTGTGATTTTGGCATGAATTTATTTCTGATGAACACCCTAATTTAGTAAAACAGAGTCCCTGGGTGAGAAAGCAGAATCCCAAGACCGTCCTTCCCATTCTCTCCACAGCCAACAGTTGTCTTCTTGAGAATCTGCTTCAGACTTACATGCTGAAAATTCATTCTCATGGCTTCAAATTCTGTAATATATATTCCTGGAAAATAATTAGTCTGTTCTTGCAGTGTCCCTTTTTTTTTCCCCTCTAGCTATGAAAATACAGTGTACCCAAGAAAACACTGTGAAGGAGCTGCTATTATCTATTCCTTCCTTCGTAATAAAAAAAACCACCAAGAATACCCCTTAAATGCCACAGTGCAATATGGAGGAAGATTTAGACGTTATCATTAAGCTTTCAAACTGTCTAGTTCCAGATTTAGCTGGCTTCTTTCTGCTGATGTCATTTAATTATAAATGCTGAAGCTTTTAGCAGCACAGAATCAGATATGTTTGGTTATGAATGATTAAGTGTGCATAAAGTTTTTACCAGCACATTAATCATCAGGTATAGAAAGAAGCATGACACTGGTTAAAAATTCACTGCCTTACTGCCCATAGGAAGTGTAAAGTTTTAGCAGACAATCAGAGATTGCTTACCTCTATGACAGGCCAAGCGCTGAGTAAGATTCGTTGAATTTGCATTTCCCTAAACAGTACTTTCATTTGGTTAATGAGCGTAATTGTCCTTTGACAATATGAATAGGAGCAGCAGCAGTGGCAAAATCAGATTAGGAGTTTTAATTATGTTTTATTGGATGCCTGCTCCTGGAAACTAAATCAGACTCTGAAGAACAAACTTGTTCAGGGGAACACAGGAATCTCCATACAGCCTTGTATTTACCTGCCTAGCTCTGGCCAAATTGCCCACTTTTACCCTTTTGTGACCCAGCAGAAACAGTTTTATACAGCAGAACAGCAGCACATAGGAACTCCAGAAAATGTGTGGCCCCTCTGTGGCAAGTTTTGAAAATACACTTAGTAAAGGGCTGTTTTTCTATTTTCAAACATGTACAACTGTAAGCACCTTTGGGACTTGGGACATTCATGTGAACTTTCTACTACTCTTACTCTAAAGAGCCTTCCTAAATGTCATCCATCTCTGAGCAGGAAAGTCCCTTTCCTAGCTTCTGTGATGCTAACTTTCAGACTGGGACAAGTTATGTCTATGTGTCAAAACTAGAAATAAAGCTAGGTGAATGTAACAGTGTCCCCAGTGGTCCAGTTTTAGTGTACAAGCATTATTTCTCCCCTAAATGTTCAAGAAGCATTTTGATGACCCTCCACATTTCCTTTAATTCAACTAGTGTAGTATAAAAAAGACCTTTAAAGCAAATGTAAAATAGCAGTTGCAAATGTTTATATCAATCTGTACTTAAACCAGATGTGTGAACTTCAAATCTAAAAGATTTCTCTATATATCCACCTCCCAGAGACACCCTCAGGGATCCTCCTGTCCTGCATTCCTGTTGCACATCATTAATGAGCATCTGTTCCTACTGAAATATACTGGGGTTTATAGACTATTTCTCTGGGAGTTATACACACATTTAATTCTTCCCAGTTCCCAAATTTATTTACCTCTTTGACTTATTGGGGAGATGATTTAGACAGCCCTCCCATCCAAAGAAAAGTTGTGGTGCTGCTGCTGTAGAAATGCAGCAGAGCAGTGTTGCTTCCTGCATCTACCTGACCAACTACAATCTCTTTGCTTTATGATAATTCCTTTTCCAGCCTGTGTATAAATGTCAAAGCAGAAATTTCAGTGACTCCACTTGTGTACAAAAGATCAGATGATTTTCTTATGTTAACTTGAAGATTATCAAATACACTTGATACTAATACGAAAATGAGATAAATATGGTTAGCTCATAAATAAATACTGAGCCTTTCCATTAACCCTGCTGAGATGGCAGCTGTTTTGGAGTGAATGTCCCCTACCCTATCTTTGGAAGGTACCATAGTAACTTGTAAAATGGAAAGACTAGTAGTGCCACCATCTAGTTAGGCAAGAAGCACTGGAATAACCCCAGTATAGCAGTAGGGATTTAAAATTGTAGAAAACCAAACTCAGATGTTACAGCAGTGCAGCAGGAAGATACCACTGCGAGAACTCTGATAAAAAGATCGTGTGTATGAGAAGCCATGTAGATTTTAAGTCTGTTTCTTTGCAGATGTGTTTGTAACTTGGATAGTGCCGATATAGAAACTGTATCCTAAAGAGATATTTTGCTTTGAGGGAAGTCTAAATAGAGGAGTAAAAAAATGACCAGGCACAGCTACGGCCTGCACCACCTCTTTTTTTGGTAGCTTAACGATTAGTTCTTCATGCTTGAATTTATAAAACAGCATATGAAGTCTTTAGAGTAGAGCTCCAGAAAATTATTAACAGAAAGCATGGAAACTCAAATAAACAAAATTGTATGTTATCTCTACACAAACTGAACACTTACAAGAAATCTTTCATTTGCTGTATTAAAAGATCTTTAGTACTACTCCTGATTATTAAATTTCAATGGATTTGTGATGGTATTTCAGGGATCATTATTACTTTGCTTATTTGAATAAAGAAACTTTTTTTTTCTGCAAGAAAATATGCTAAAGCATGACTGTTAAGCAATTTCAGTACAAAAACCTTTCATATTCAACCCAAGTAATCATCTGATGAATAATATAAGAAAGTTTACAATAACATTAAATAAATATGGTATGTGTAATGACGTTGAAAATTGAGGCTACTCGGCAGAAACCATTTACTTTTTTTTAACATTAGCATAAAAATAAAACCCAACTGAAATTCTTTCAGCATCTCCCTGCAGGACCAGCTATACCCCCTTTAAAGTGAACTTTCAGGATAATAAAGCAATGGCATCATGAATATTCTAAAAGGTCAATACTAATTAACTGCATTAGTGTATTTTACATGGAAACAGCTCTTTGAGGACACAGGGAATTTTTTTTTTTTTTTTCCACATTTGTACCAGCAAAAGTTCCTTCAGCAAGATTTCTGTGAGGCACAACTTGAATGAAGGTGATTAGAGTACAAGGCTTTACAAACAATACAGTACCTTTGGCGTGCATGTGTATATTTTTTGTGTCGGTGTGTACATACACATACATATATCTTGCAGTAAGTTTGCCCACATCATTAGTTTAGCAGTGTCAACATTTGCAAAGAAAACAACTCATATCCCCATACATACATCAGCATTGAAGGAAATCAAACATCTGCCCAAATGCTGTTAAGTTAGCTCCTCTGTTGTCCGAACTCTAACTTGCAAACTTCATCTAAACACTTCATAGAGGTTGTGCTACAAGGAAGCTGTTACTACAAATGATCCATCATGTTGTCACCTTGACTCTTAAAAAGATGGGGGTTTCCACCTCAAAATGGTCTAGCTGTCTGTGACAGACAAAGAAAATAAATTCCTGGGCTTGTAGCTGTGCCTTGTCATCTTTACATTAGCAAACAGGGCACCTCAGCAGAGTGATCTGTAGAACAAAGCTCTTTCTGCTGAGTTTTGGGGAGTTTTTACTACAGACTCATTCTAGTTCATTCTTATGGTACACATGAGATTTGCAGAAAATCGTCTTGTTAAGTTTCGTGCCAGAAGCCTTCATGTTCTGCCCTCCAGCACTGTTTCTACGATAGTAATGAAAGTATTTAAAGGTGGGATGGTCAGAACACCTGCTTCAATATAATATTTTCCATTGTAAATAATATGCTAATATAGATGTGCCTGTTGCCAAGACACTACATGCAGTCACTATTCAACCTGAAGCTATGAACTCTGAGTCTTGCATCTTGCATCTCAATCCATGTATCCTTCCTAACCCATTCCAAAACTCAGTACTACTTGAACAATTATGAAGAAATAGTTTTAAGTAGCTTCAAAGTCAATTTATCATCTATCCTAGGTCCTCCTCAGCTGAACCAATCACTAGCAAGTAAGCCCAAAACCTGTAGTGGTACTTGGGGCTCTTCCTCCCCAAGGGCAGTATCCTACACTTGCCCTTGTCAAACCTTATTAGGTTTCTCTCTGCCCAGTTCTCCAGCCTATCAAGGTCCCACTGAATGTCACCACAGCCTTCAGGTATACCAGCCACTCCCCCACCTTTGTATCATCAGCAAACTTGCTGAGGTTACTTTCTAGCCCTTCATCCAGGTAATTGATAAACAACTTGAGTAAGACCAGAAACCAAGAGTTGATCAATCGACTCAACTGTATATAAAACTTGACAATGTGTGAAGAATTTCTCTTTACAGTGAAACTTTTTACACTCTTACTAGTTGCCTTGTATTCTAATTCTGGAGACAGAAGCCAAGTGCTCAGTTTCACCAATGCTGGAACACTGCAGCTGTTAACTCTTCTAGTGAGAACTTCAAAATATTTTCTCCTGCACATAAGGAGCACCTAAGTTCCACCTACATATAACTTATTTACAGTGGTATAGCTTTTTAGCATGAGTTTCGTCTCTTTAGTTGGAAAATATTTCCCTCTTTTTGCTGTCCTAAAGGCAACTACAGTTGTTACCACTCTACACATGCAGTAGTTCAAGAGCTAGAACAAGCTTGGCATGTTGGCCTGATTTTATTTCTTTAACATTTGCAAATAACTGGCCAGTTGAAAGGATGGTTTTGGAGAAGGAAAACAACATATAAAAAGTCAATACTGATTCTTTCTACAGCATGTGGATAATATTCTAAGGAAGAATGTATTTCTCTTCTGCAACCCAAAGTTTATTTCAGATCACTGGAGCAAGGGTAATCTAAAAATCTGCTTACAAGTTTTGAACTTGAAGGAATGAACTATTATTTCAATCAAAGTAACAAATGTTTTTCCTAAAATATTGCTTTTTCTTCCCCAGTGTGAATTTTTGTGCTTCTTCAGTTAACTTCTGGCAATAAATGCAAACAAACCCCAAAAACTAACACTTCTATAGTTTCTTCAAAGACTAAATGAGCTTTCTTTTTAGATGACCACAATGCGGAGTTTCGTATTTTTGAGACACCTGGTTGGCAAAACAACAATCAACTTATTTAGCTCACATATAATATTTATCACTATATTTTAGACTGACTAGTCAATAAAGCTTCCATTCCATAAAAAATGAAGGAACCATTAAAATGGTATAAAAAGGATAGATATGACATAAAAAAAGACCTAAATTTTTTCTTTGCACAGTGTATATGCCGCTTCATTCTTTAAACAGACAGAATATGAATCACTTTCTAGAAAGCTTTTCTTTATTGGATAAAAGTATAAATAATGCCAGTGCTAAATCTTAAAGCAAAAGTAAAGTAAGAGTCACAGTCTTCTTCGGAAATAGTACCTTTGTCCTAATGATACTTACTGACTGTAACAGCTAAATGTCAAAGAAAATAGAAAAAAGAGAAAAAAGATTTAACACTAAAATCTACAGACAAGAGAAAGCATTTTCATCAGTCATTAGAGCAAAGTTCCTTTACTGTTTTCTTAAATTCTAGCTTTGCTTGATAGAGTGTTTTTATTCCTATATCACTATAATGGTTGATATAGTAGGAAAAGGACAATTTAGTAGAAAATGGAGAAAAAAAATCAACTGTTCAGTTTCATGGAAAATTACTGCTCCATAGCTCTCTTTTTTCTTAGTACAGAATAATAAAAGCAGAGAAGATAGAATAAATGCCAACCCAAAATACTGCTGAGAGATTCAGTTCAAGTGATGGGTTGTAGGCTACTGGAAAAAAAAACCCTTAAACTTGATTTCAGAGTGTAAATAGCTAAGTCTATCTCATTTTTGTGAGCTGACACTGTCCTGAACAATATTTCTCTTGTATATATTGATCAGCTTCTCTCATTTGACATCTCTTCATCTGTACACAATTCTATGAAATTTACAGAGATTATGCTCCCTCCCCACCCCTCAACCAACATTATAACTCTGAGAACCTTTTGATATCTGTAACTGGCATGTGAGGACACTTGTATGCACAGTACATATGCCTAAATTTCCATAGGAGGATCCAGATGTTAGAAAGTAGTCTCCACTACTAAACAGTTTCCTGACGTTGTAACTGCGACCTACAGAGTAAGTATACCAGATCTGTGCTTCTGGATGACAAGCTTAAGCCGTAAGGAAAAAGGGAAAAGTGCATCTGATGGTGCTCTGACTCCTTCAAGTTCAACAGACCACAAATTACCACTCCCATAATCAGTCTTTGCTCAGAGAAGCTCAGAACAGTTGCAGTGGGAACACCAGCAAAGCTGATAGGGAGATATATGAGGACCATTTAATACCTGTGCTATTTATTAATCTATCAAGTTCAGAAGTGTTAAATTCAACTACAACTTTAAAAAGAAAACCAGAAAAAACAATTTCTTCTGATAGTGCAGTGTTGAAGCTCATATTCACTTCATTCTTATTATGAAGCCAAGACTATAAAAATCTTAACAAAGCTGCAATTCTGTTGTTCATGTTTTCAAGTATATTTCTACAGAAACCAAATAAAATTTTTTAAATGAACCATTAAGGTACAATATCAACTCTAAAAAGAACTTTTTTATAGAATTAAAATGTCATTATTTAAGGCTGAGTTGGTTCTTATGCATATTTTGTCATAAGAAATTTTCTTAAAACTGCCTTGTTAAACAACCAGTATCTATATGTTGCATCTCTGCCCCGATGGCCTGAAGTGTCACGGGCCCACTGGGCCAAAAATAATTCACCTTTATGTTGCCAATCTAAGTCCATCTGAGCCACTTCAATCTTAGCCGCTTTATCCACTTGTTGGTTGTTCTGGTGTTCCTCAGTGGCCCGACTCTTGGGTACATGGGCATCTACATGACGTACCTTCACCACCAGGTTCTGCACCCGGGCAGCAATATCTTTCCACAGTGCAGCAGCCCAGATGGGTTTACCTCTGCGTTGCCAGTTGCTCTGCTTCCATTGCTTCAACCACCCCCACAGGGCATTTGCCACCATCCATGAGTCAGTATAGAGATAAAGTACTGGCCACTTTTCTCGTTCAGCAATGTCCAGGGCCAGCTGGATGGCTTTCACCTCGGCAAATTGACTCGATTCACCCTCTCCGTCAGCAGTTTCTGCAACTTGTCGTCCAGGACTCCATACAGCTGCCTTCCATCTCCGATGCTTTCCCACAATACGGCAAGAGCCATCAGTAAACAAGGCATACTGCTTTTCACTTTCTGGGACCAGTCCCTATAAAGCTGCTGTCTCAAAGCCTTGAGGAAATTGCAGTTCTCAGTAAAAGAAATGCTAGAAACATGAGCAAAGAACAGACAGAAATTGTTTCATGGTCTGGTCCTGTAAATGGTAACCTCAGTGACTACAATGGGCTCTTGGTATTAAGAAGTGTGTGTCCAAAATTCCAATTTCCAGGACTGCAATCCTGCAGACATGTGTGTCCTACAAGGTGCATACAAGTAGCTGCTGGGAAAAAAAGGCAAAGGAATCCTTCTACTGCATTAATTTTGTGCAAACCATTACAAACAATCATTGCAGACTGACTTTGGGAAGTGGCTGAATATGCTTGAAAAAGTGCTTCCTTAAGGGTTGGTGGTAGTGCTATAGAATTTGAAATTCCTCTTCTGCATAAACTTTCCTTCTTTGACACTTTCTTTTGCTAAAATTCCAACAAAACTGTAGAACCTTTTATTTTGAGGAAACTGACTAATGCAACAACATCTGTTTTATTCAGAAAGTCTAGAGCCCTCTAATTATTTCTTCCTTTTGTATTAGAATCTATTATCTTGAGAAGTGTGCCTTTGCTTCTGAAGAATAAAATCTCAGCCTGAGACTGAGTGTGAGGTTGCACTATCTTGCTACTTTTACTTCCTTGTCTCTTTCTTCCCTCACTTACATTTTCAGCTCACATACCTGATACCTGGTTTGTTGTCGTTGGTGGAGACATTGCTGTTATCTTGTTGATCACATCTGTGGGGATCTGTCTACCTCCATCTTGCCATTTTATTCCCCAAAATTGAATTTCCTGTGCAGGCCCCTTGACCTTACTCTGTTTTATGGCAAAACCGGCTCTCAGCAGGATTTGGATTATTTTCCTCCCTTTCTCAAGGACTTCTTCCGCTAGTATGTCAAAGATCTTCTAGGAATCCCTGATTCCCATTCTAGCCAAGCAGCACTAAAACTGCTTGGTTTTCAGTGCTGAATACAACAGACACACTAATCATGATCTTTGGCCTGAATGTAAACCTTGAAATCTTGAAGATACGCTGAATACATTCAGACAAAAGAATGAAAAATAAAGAAATAAAGGAAAAAAAAATCATCTAAGATAAAAAGAACTTCATACTTCAAGTTACCTAGGGTCATAAAGCTGAGTAAATGTAACATTTGGTTGTTTTTTTCTCTCTGGCGCATTCAACAGGGTTCAAGCTTTGCTACTGACAGTAACTAATGTTTTAGAATATCTAGTAGTGCTCCGAATTGTTGCAGAATATGCCTGTATGTCCCAACAGAAACACTCAGTGATTTGACGTAAATCATAGGCACAGTGCAGTCGCTGACAATTCTGTGTTGGACAGGATTTCATTCTTCATCTCCAGCAATTATATTTCTTTTGGAAAAGTACATGTATGTCACTTAAATGATGATTTTGAGAAATTTATAAAAAATGAAAAATATTTAAGGAAAGGTTATCAGTGTTTACGGACCACATGCCATTTATTTTTGACTGAGGACACAGCAAATCTGTAAATTTAGAGGTCTGTGTTAGCACACCCAGCAAATAGAAGACCAGAAAATACCAACCTCAAACATGCTACAGGCATTTTACCAATTGTTATCTCACCATGAATTTTTGTAAAGGAAAACTGTATTTCTGAGGTGCAGTGAATGAGATTTGCTGCTTATTATTACTACGTCATATTTATGTGCCCTCAAGACACAGCATATTTACCTATTCCCTATATTTGCTAGTTACTGCAATTGAGATGACTTGTCCAGTTGCAGTATTCTACTCCTCTGGCAAAATGAGGATGTCTTGAGAGACAGCAGTCATTTATGACACCACTTACATATTTCATTTCTAGGAGATACCTAATCATGCCTTCAGAGTAGAGTCTAATGATTGACAGGTTTGAGAACTTCTCCAGGCTCAGGTGAGTAGACAAATAGCCTCAATAAGATGCTAGCAAAAGATGTTAAAAATGTTTCTCTTAGTTAAAGTGTGAAATCCAAATGTCTTCTCAGTTCACCAGGAACATTCAGGATAGTCTGAAAAGCCTGACACATGTCATGGAAGACATTTTTACTGATGACATCCAGGAGAATGCCAAATCCATGCATCCAGCAGCTCCCTTTGCCCTTACATTTTCCTTTGGCAGCAAAGTGTCATTATGATTACATGTGGTCTACTCTTGTTAGCAACTATACTTAAAATACTCTTTCAGGATGGTTAAATGTTGTCTACAGACATCCATAGAATTTTCTGAAGCTTCAAGAAATAAAGTAAGACAAAAATAGCATGTGGTGATCCTTCCAAAATATACTGATTTACATTTGACAACACTTCAGGCATCTCAGAATTGTTCTTTAATGAAAAATGCCAAGCGAAAAAATAAAGACAAATTTATGGACACTCACATTTTTGTGTACTACACTGCATGCAATTTTCATACCTTGCAGCCTCATCCTGTCATTACGAATAATTTTATTTCACTATTAATACTATACAGAATCATTCTGTAAAAAGTTTTCCTCACATTACATTTCTCTAATGGTGTTAGCATACTGTGTATATATTATATATATTATAAAAGCAGTCTATATTATGTAGAAACAAAAGTGCTAAGACTTCCTTGTTATGTGAAGACTTCAAATACATGAATAGACGTAATGTTAGAAGGATTGCTGGAGCTGTTAGAATCATAGAATCATAGAATGGTTAGGGTTGGAAAGGATCATCCAGTTCCAACCCCCTGCACTAGACCAGGTTGCTCAAGGCTCCATCCAGCCCGGCCTTGAACACTGCCAGGGATGGAACATTCACAGCTTCCTTGGACAGACTGTTCCAGTGCCTCACCATGATCACAGTTAAGAACTTCTTCCTTGTATCTATCTAACCTAAATCTCTCCCCTTTAAGTCTGAAACCATTACCCCTTGTCTTATTCCTTTTATATTTTAATCTGAAAAAAAAAAAAATCTTTTTTTGTCAATAGAAACTTTTTCTTTCTTCTCTTTAACTATGCCCATGAATACAATATGAATGTTGAGTATCACATTATAACGTATACTGGGTGATTTTACACTGCTTAAAGAGTTGTGCTGTTTTATCTGTTTTTCCTATTGATAGCTATGCTGTAATTAGGGTATGTTCTAAAATAGCCTCAAATGGACCATAAATTCCTGACTTTCTGTAATATCTGTAAACAGTTATAATAATTATTATGTATATTTTATGCCCTTTGCATTTGCCATGAAGTTTTCTTTATGCAGACTCACAAACAGTTTAAATTTGAAGACCTGGAATGTAGCTTTGTCTGATTCCTTCCTTGTTTTTGCCTGGTTCTCTTTCATAAACTATCATGAAGAGAAAAAGTAGGGAGCACATTTGGAGAAGATTAAGACATGCAAATATTTTGGTTTGAGAGAAAACTCTAAAATGTTGCTACTTGATTATATGCTCTTTTTAGCTGCTGTTCCTGGCACACATTTTCAATTACTGTTCTGAAGACAAACTAACTTCATGGTAAAAAGAGTATGAACAAATATTGGTGTCCAAGAAGCACTCAGTCATAAATTTGGAGGTTTCAATTATCCCAAATTTGACTGACAGGAAAGGCTGAGCACGCATTATCTGGTTGACCCTGGCACAGTGTAGACCTTATTGGAGGCTGGTATTTACATATGTAAAACCCTAACAAATTATTTGTGGAGGAAACTAGTGTACTGAAGGCTAATTGAGGAACAGCTCAGTGTACACAAAACTTTTTTAGTAACAGAGTTAATGTTTTCTGTCAAGTTTTAACTCATAATGGATATGAATTTGCACACAGCTCTATGTAGTTGACAATGGAACTGAATGGAGCGTTAAAAAAAAACATATGCTTTACAGTCCAAGTTGTAGCTCAGATTTATATTAAAATCTAGTCATGATGGTCTAGACACAAGATTATGCAGTGCATTATGAAGCATCTACCCACTTCTTAGTCAAGTTTTGCAACCGGTACCAAGCTCTTCACTGCTAAACACAAGATTAAGATGACCCAACAGTTTCAGAATAATTAATGATGAATTGCTTTCTTTAATGTTAACCTAAAATCCTGCTTCTCACATAAAACTTCACGTTAGAAATACACAGGAATAGAAAATAAAATTTTAATCTAAAGATAAGAGACACAGTATTAGGCAGATTTATTTTTTTTTAAACTTGTTTTTATTAGTCTAGGATAAAAATGCAAGTAAAAATACAAAGGAAAATAAAAGGACAAACCATTTTGGAGGCTGAGAATTTCTGTTTATGCATCTTCAAGAAAAAATAATGAAATAAATATCCTCTGGCTGATTTGGAAAAAAAAGCCAAAAACATTGATTTGTCTAATACTATGCAGAGTACACAGCTGCTGTGGACCCATATGTTTTATTACACTTCTAAAGAGACTTTAACATGTCAGTAGCCTAGAGGTGCTAAACTATATAAGTGAGCAGTAGACATCTCCTTACATAAATGAGATGAGAAAATAATAAAGGAGCAATAAACATTAGTTCATTTGATTAACACTGTGGCCCGAAGGCATTAGGGGCAAACATACACACAATGAAGTTCTGAAGCAGCTATCTACATTTAAGTGTTCTTACAATACTTATGACATCATTACTTATAAGGAAGAAAAAAATATTCTTAGAAAATTTAATAATTTCAATTCACACAATAGTTTACACAATTTAAATTTTACTTCTCTTTTCCTTACCAGGATATGTCTTAACTTTTTTCAGTATGACCTTAGCTGGCCCATTTTACGGGACACAGAAGAAGTTAATCACTATGCAAATATGCCTGATTTCCCTGATAAAAGGTAACAGCAGCTGGATATTCTCAATCGATTTTCAGTGTCCTTTAGGGCTCCTTGGTATTTCCTTATATTTCTATTAATGACTGCAGGAATCAAAATTCCTCCAGAAACATGATGCTGAGGCTAAACATCTGTCTCTCGGAGGGTGCAGTTAGTAGAAAATAAAAACAATATTACTGTTCAGGTTTAAAACTGAACCACAATGGGATGAAGTAATCTTAAGAGTTAGAATCACTGTTACATCATGCACATGTAATTTCATTTACCATATGAATCACTGAAGCATACAAAATATTGAAGGAAGGTATTTTAAAAGAATATACTGCGTAGTCAGTCTTTGTAACAATACTACAAGGCAAGAGGTCTTCTTCATAAAGTAGTATTAATAGCTGAGATGGCATTTTTGTGAAAAGGCATTTTAATACAATTATGTTTTCATAGCTGCCATGATGTCTGTGAAACCAGACAGTATAGGTTAGAACACTTCCTAATATCTCTGCATTGCATGCTTATATTTTACCTGATTAGTTAATTGTGATCACAAAACACGGCACCTTCCATTTAATGAGTCTTCTTAACTCAGGTAAGCACGTGTGTGTCTATATATACATGTATATATATGTAGCATAAAAGAAATTTATGTGTAATATATACATTACATATAATGCACAAGAAATACATATAAATTTTATAAGTGGAAAAAATATGTATAAAGATTGAAGCCTGATATCATATTGCTTTTTTTTCTTTCTGATGGGTAGCATGTACTTCCAGAAGGTGATTTGCCAGTCTATCGCAACACAGAAGGAAACCTAAACCATTCAAGGCACTTTTGATCTTTTCAAAGGTTTGTTTGCTGCATATCTATTTACACTATCACTTTATGACTTACAAAATGGATCTTATAATCAGTATTACATATTATGTATCTCAAATATGTAGCACTTTTTTATCTTGTAGCTGGATTCCAGGCGCTGATACAGCCACAGTCAGAATTTGGCATGAACCTGGTTAAAATCTACCAAAGGCTTTGCATTTTGCCAAGCTTTTTGCTAAACTGCCAAATTTAGGCAATGCTGATAATAATCAGCTCACAGAGACAAATACTGCATTTTATTTTTGTCTTCCAAAGTAAAATACAAGCCTGCTTACGATAGCAGTGCAGATATAAAGGTGTTGAACACTGGATTTGGGCACTGATCATTAGGCTAGGGCAAAAAGGAAAGGGTGGCTCAGAATATAGGTCTGCATTAGAATCATTTGAATTGTAAGTTTCAAAAGCTTCTATGAGGTCATAAGCTTAGTCATTTATCTTACCTAGGTCACTGTACCTAGGCGAAAGTGATAAAGAATGTTACTACTTTTTAAAGATCTATGTTAGAGTTAAAAATAGCCCAACTTCTCTGAAACAACTTCAAGATGGATGGAAAGTATAAGACAAAGCTAATGAAAAGTTAAGCCCTGATAATGTGAAGTTACAAATTATCTCAGGTCTTTTGAACTCTCTCAGTTATACATTGTAACTATTTTGTTATCTACTTGGATATTCACAGACACGGTTTTAATTTATACGTAAACAATACTGACTTCACAGAACAGAAAGACTTTTAACTCTTACTGTTAACACATTTAGCCCTTCTCATTTTAGTCACCTACTTATAGAGCTACTTTTATCACCAACTCACTCCTGTTAGCAAAATTTTTGCCCTTCTATCACGTTTTATGACTGAAAGAAGTTGGAAAAGAATGAAAAACTATTTGCAGAATATGATTTAAGACCTTTTTTAACACTTCTTTTCCTTAGAATTACAAAAATGTCTTAAATATAACATACTGTGAGCACAACAGTGTATTATATGATTATTCTGATTTAATGTCCATCCTTCTAGAAATATACTTCAAAACCATGTTTGTCTCCTTCAGCTTACTAGCATCAGCAGAGAGTGCTTGAAAAGCTTTTATCATAACCCCTTTTCCACTCCATTATGTGTCATAGTGTGCTTTCCTCCAAAACCAATCACTGTTACTCAAGTAGATGACCCCTAATTTTATTATCTTGCAATTTATGTATTAAGCAGACTATGTAATTTTCTGTAATTATAGCAAATTTGGTTTTAGTTGATGAGGTGTGTTCATCTGGTTTTGCTATAATTCCATTCTTAGATCAATGGTTTGATGTTACAGAAATCTCTGATGCTTTCCTAATTAAAACCTTTCCAGGTAAAACACACTTCATTACACTTATAGTAAACACATTAATCCATCAGGATTACCTGGTAGTCCAATGTTCCTGGACAGCTGACAATTTGTTTAAAGTATTTTTAAAGTATTAATATGGAGCAATACAACTGAGTTTATCAAGGAATGTTTAAAAATATAATATGCAGTAATCTAATTGGTACACTGTGAGAGGAAACAATTTTTAGGGGTTACTCTACAGTTATTTTGACAAAAAGAAAGAAAAGATTGTTCGCAGCTGGACAGTTGATGTACAGTAATCACTGATAAAAAGTATGCCATCTGCGCTAGATGAACTGAGAACAAACAGGCTTATTTTAAGCACAAGTACTTCTAATGTTCTTTTTCAGAGAAAGGAGTACTATTGTTATTGGTAAAACATGGCACTACTTTCCAGTTACTTATAATAGTGGGCCAAGATTCTCTCTTTAAGTAGTAGGCAGTTTGATGTCCTGGACACTCCTCCATAAGGCCCAACTTCCTCTGACATCCCTGCAGGATTGGAGGCATAGCCAGGGCTCCGAGACAACACAGGCATCAACATATGGCGACAGCCTGGTATGCTGGCTGCCACGCAATGTATTTGAAAGCATACCCAGCAAACTTGACTTACAGAAATGAATAGTAGAGAAGGAGAACTTTTCTTCTGAGGCACAGAAAAGGCTGGCCATGAAATGATAAAAAAACCTCTTCCCTAAGTGAAGCTCATGAGGCAAGAAGCACCAAATGCAAGCTAAAAGCACATTATCCAACATATCGCATATTAAGGCATGTAATTTTTAATATAACTCCGAATTAATTTAAAAATCAGTGGGTTAATTTAATGCCATTAACAGTTTGAACGTGAGAGGCAACTCACATTTTCTTGTCACTGGTAATCTGCTTTAGTTATTGCTGACCTCTCTACTGGCACCAACTGGTACAGTCTGCCACAAAAGCACATGACGTAGAATGGTTTGGACTAAAAGGGACCTTGAAGATCTAGTTCCAACCCCCTGCCATGGCAAGGACACCTTCCACTATACCAGGCTGCCCAAAGCCCTGTCCAGCCTTGCCTTGAATACTGCCAGGGATGAGGCATCCACAACTTCTTGGGGCAATCTGTTCCAGTGCGTCACCACCCTCATAATCTAACTGCTTGGATTAGACAGGGATGTCTGCAGAATAGCTGCAACCTCATTTATTCCAGAAAAGAAAGAAAGGAGCACAATATGCAAACACCAGGCTATTTTTCATCCCGTTAAAATATATATTGCTCTTACAGTCTGAATAATAAGTCATCATTTTCTTTGTATTTGAATTTGTTAATAACAAGTTTAGAAGAGAATAATGGAGAAAATTCTCTTTAATTTTCTATTTCATTTTGCCTTCAGAATACTCAGGCAACCTGCACCTTTCCTCTTTTTACTACTAATTCTTGCCATGTGGTAAATTTAATAAAAAAACTTGAGCAAGGGAACCACTTAAACAATTAGAAAGACCATAGGAACTTAGAATGCAGAAATTTTAAAACAACCTTTCAATAGTAAAACTGCATCCAGATTCAGTGGCTGAACCCTCAGACTCACCAAAATCCAATCAACTGCACTTCTAGATTAGAAACAAACTTTCATCTGAAATAACTGTCTAATACAAGGATGCCCTGAAATCACTGCCAGCAATACGTACGTGCATTGGTTAATTCATACCTTGTATACTGCAACTGACATTTGTCCATCCTGTAATTATCTTCTGCATATTTTGGGGACCTTCTTTACCTATCCGTGGTTTTTACAGCACCGGTAAAAATGGGATCATAATTCTCAGTTTATGCTATTAAACAGTACAAAAATACAGGTAACAATTTACTGTATTAAATAGCGTTAGAGAACAAGGTCAATTTTCCCAACAGTTTTTCAGGAAAGAAAAAATGTTTTTAGAACTTCCGTGAAACAACAATTTCCATAAACCAACATTTTTGAAGAAGCATTTTAACAAACACTTGCTGAATGAGCAAAGAAACCTCATTAACAACTGTAAAACATGAAGTAAGTAGCAACTTCACCTCAAATATATAACTGCCAGAATTTAAGAATAGAGATGACTGCTCCAAAGAAAAGGTGGAAGGGAAAAGGTGAAGCTTCCACTTTAATGTACTGGCACAATAACATCTTTTGCATCCCAACAGAGACCTTCCTCCTTCAGAGCCTTTATAAGGCAGCATTTGAACATCCCAGTTTGGCAAGGTGTCATCAGAGGGTTTAGCATGATATGAGCACAAACAAACACTTCATACACACTAACTCCTATGTATTTTTTAAGGCAGGCACTTTCCAAAGTCATCTGCATTGCAGTGATGGAAGGCAGATGCAGAACCAGAGTCTGAATATAAGAGTTTTTACTGGCCCTTACTAAAGCTGGTGATTTATAACAACAGCCTCTGGTATATGAAATGATTACCTACTCCTTTCTCCCCTGACGTCAGAGAAAAACTATCTGAATGGATTTTAAATTGTATTACTCAAAATAAAATAAAATGGAAACATGAAAACAACCTTAGATAAATGGCTCCAATGGCCAGCTGAACTTGACAGCATAGGAAATAGTGTACAGCGAGTTTTGGATCTCTGAGCCACTGCCTCAAAGCATCTTACTTGCACACTCTATCTTCTAATTTTCAAATTCACTTATTTAATATTTATGGAAAAACAATATTAAAAATAAGTTTAAAAATGCAAACAAGCAAACAAAAAAACCACAAACAATCAAATAAAACAGTTTCTCCTAGAAGAGAATTGATGGCTTGAACTGGATTAAAAAGGATTGCTTGCAAAGTGTGTTTCTGACCTATAGTTATGATTGTTTTTTGCAGAAGTCAGTTTTCTGTTTTCTCATAAACAAGTATGTGCTGCTAGATTTAAATTACACAATAATCTGTTGCCCTTTATACATCTATGTTTTCCTTTTAAATACACAAATAAATGGCTACTTTAAAAGCATGGTAATTTATCATTTTGGTAAGGTTTCAATATAATTATGTTAACTTATCTGAACATCTACATTACCTAAAGTGAGCTATAACTACGTCCTCTTTAAAATTAAAAGCAAAGCAGCAGCTTGTTTTCTTAGGCAGTAAAGTTATTTCCAGTCTTTCTCAGTTCATATTTTTCAGAGCATATATTCCCACTGACAGTATACTCAATGTTTACTGCTATGCTCTGGAAACTGCACATATACCTTTGCTTTACTCTCTCCCAGATCCATCATCTTCTACCTTCTTGTTTCTAGTGAAACAACTTTATCAGAAATCTTCGTTGCATGAAACATATTCTTAGAATTATAATAATTACTCAGGATATTTTAGAATTCATGGTTATAACATACTTTTCCTGACTTTATGAATGGCTTTAAAAATGCCTTCAAAAGGTCTGTTGTTAAAAGCCTGCCTCTGCTGTAACCTTACTTCATTTTTACATTTTAATGAATATTAATCATTACATAAAACTACAAAAACTATTTCAATCTACAACTACTACCACAATGAATTCATACAATATGTAAGTTCATTAGCAAATATTCTGAGTTAAAAGATGGCCTGTACTTCTCACATCATAATTGAAATACTTGATTTAAAACAATAGACATGTTTTCTTGAAATTCAGTAGCAAGTATCAGATTGCTACTTGTTCCACATTTTGTAAAACTCCGGTCCCTTTAACTCTCTTCTCTGTAACACTTGCTTTCTAGCTCAGGAGAAAACAGATTTTCACTGATGTTACCCCAAAGGCTTAGGAGAATTGTTAGTGACCAATTGTTGCTTTCACAGCTTTTGTTCCTCACTTAAGTCCCCTCAGAGACATCTTTTGACTGACAGCCCTCCATTCCTACTGAAAATTAGGAAATACAGTAACAGGATTCTTTAGCCGTTTTAGCGCAGCCATCAGGTCTACCCTTGTTCCTAAATAACTGGCACCCTCCTCTTAATAATGTAGGTAAGCAATTTCCTCTTAAGGCCAGCAGAAAAAAAAATGAACACCAGTAACACGAGGCCTCGGGTGGCATGCTTTAGTGTGAGGTGTTCCTGCCCATGGCAGGGGGGTTGGAACTAGATGATCTTAAGGTCCTTTCCAACCCTAACTATTCTATGATTCTAATATATCATCAGACCTTGAACTGCTGCCCTTCTCAGGCCACATCCTGAGGTACGCTAGACAATAACAACTATCCTCCTAAGAAAACATCACTTTGCTGAGCTGCAATTTGGCCCTCACTTTATTTCAGGGACTTTGAGAAACACTTGTGACAGTCCTCGGGTCTAAGGACACAGGTCCTGCTCCTCCAGCAGTAACACAAGCCTCCTGGTCACACTCAGTACAACCACAAAGGCTTTCTGTATCCCTTGGCTAGAGAACAAAGATCTTTCCCTGGGGTGGGCACCTACAGAAATGGAGAGATGGCTGTAGGCGAACTCAAAGAAAGTATCAACAGGCTAATAAGACCTTTACCTTTTACCTATCATGTAGCACTCCTGTGCCATCTCCCATCATTTCACATAGATTTTCAGACAAGGAACCCAAATAATTTCTAGGTTTGACTGACACACATTACTAAACAAATAAATTTACTTTTTTACTTTTGATATTTTCATTCATACTAAGCCTTCTGAAACTGCATCATGCACATGGCAACTGTCTGCATAAAAAAGTGAAATTCCCTTGCCTTAATTATTTTTTAAACTAATGACCTTCTTGTAATTTTAAACACCTTGAAATACAATGTGTAAATACACATAAAGACAGTCTTGCAAGATTTAGCAGCTGGGGAGCGGGCCCACATACTTTTTGAAAAGGTCATGCTGCTGCTTCTGGCAAATGTACTGCTGATTATTAGTCTTTTGCACTAGGCACATAACTTATATGATACAAACTATTCCCCTGTGCATTTACATGGCTGCTGCTTACAATCATCCTGGGATGCATTTCTGCCCAACCACCTAAAGAGAAAATAGGATCTACTTGCAGCTACTGTGAAAATTACCATGTAAAACACTTCCTTTTTTTGTTTTGTTTTTACCTTCTTATCTGTGTCATGGTCAATCGTGTGAAGCACAAAAGACCTGCTTTATCACATAAAAATTTTTTCTTTGGTGATCATTTGTAGTTTTTGCACAAACAAGTTCACAATCTGTATTCGCTTTGAAGAATTTATCATCAATGCATACTCCCCCCAGCTTCTCTCATTCAGCATTTGCACAGATTATAAACCACAGAGATCAAATGACTCCAGAAGAGACACTGTTCTTTCACAGTGAAGGGTGAACCAATCTGTTTTGGATCGTGATGACATTACAGACAGTGCCGCTAAATCCAGCTTTGCTTCATGATGACTATGCACTGACCCACACAACTCCAACTTCATTTAGAAGTATTCTTCAAGTAAAAAAAAATAACCAAATACTCTTTCAGCATTATTTCACTGATTAATTTCTATGCATCACTTTGAGAACTCTTGCTTTTAATACTCTGTATTAAAAGATGTTAGCACTGACTCTTAATAAAAGATCTGAAATATTAATTTAACAAAAGAATTTTTTCTGCCACTTTTTCAGTATACAAATATGCAAGTACTTCTACAACTGCATGTACCTGATGATACAGCATGACTGACCAGACAGCCTTGCTCTCTTTTCTTCCCATTCACGTATGTCTAATTTTTTCAGAGCTAACAACATCACATGCACCATTTATAACTTACTAATCAGTCTGAAATCATTTTGTGTTATTTGGACTCTTGCATGTTTCTGTTAGGGACCAGTCTGATCTGTGCTATTTAAAAGAAAAGCTTTTTTCAGGAAAAATGTTAAAAAACAAACACTGTTTTTCGGTGTCTGTGGTTCACTTTCATAACATGACAAAATATGTTCTCATTATAAATTGTGATCTAAATTTGCAGACTTCTAACCTCACATAACAGAGAGATATTATGCTAATTTTTTTCTTCATAAAGCATTCCTATTGATAAATTACATGGCTGAGTTTATGCCACATAGGCATTATATTTTTTGGAATATCTCTCACCATGAAAGCATTGATTATCCTTTAGAGGTCAGTCAGTTGAGGAGGTGGGAATACAAGAAAGCAGTTCTTCTTCCCAAGAGTAAAAGGTGAAATTTTTGGTATTGAGATTTCAAGATCCAATTACATCTAAGTTTATGAGCAATGAAAAAGACTCAGAAATTCTATTAAAACCTCAGTACCAGAGAAAAAAAACTAAGAATGCTCCTGTAATGTAATTGCAGGACTGACTAAAACTGTTCTATTAGCCTGACTGTGAAAATCAATCATCAGCATCATATACGAGCTAAGCTGAATGAACTTCATTTAGTATTCACTTTAATGACAGTTCTACACCAGGTCTTCAGGCTATGAGCTCCCTGATGTATAACTACCGTTCTCACCAATAATGCTTGCCTTATGAATGCACAATAGGTATATCTTCAGTAATCGACAGAGGTACAGGCATTTTTCATTGTTTATTTACCTCTCCAGTGCATTAAATAACATGAAAATTGTGTCCAAAAAACTATGTAGATGAGGCCCTTTGTGAAATGATTTAGTGGCGGTCTTGGCAGTCCTGGGGTAATGGTTGTATTTGCTGATCTCAGAGGTCTTTCCCAACCTAGCTGATTCTACGATTCTATGAACTAGCTATCAGAACAACTGCGGACATATCTGTTCATGAAGGCTGTTTCTTCCCCACCCATGACACAGTTTTTCTGTATAGAAAATACTGTGAAACAAAGACATTTATTTTTTTGCTCATTTCTTCATTAGCCTTTTTTCCTTGGAGAAAATGTATTTCTGCCCTTATTATTGATTTCAACTGGTGCTCACCTGTGGAAGACCTGCAGAATGCAACCTGTACATTATTTTTAAAGAGACTTTCAGTTAACTGCCCAGAGAAGCTGTTAAAATTGGCAGATGATAACAAAAATAGCATTTGAGCACCGTGTTTTGGTACTCCCACAATCAATGGCATGGTCAGGAAGCTATTGATCTTCCTGAATTGTCGACTCCTGAATTAATAAACTTCAGCCAACTGTATTTTTCAATGGGACTGCTCTATGCCTATCGTATAGTTAACACTCCAATGGATGTACTCCATACAAATATTACAGCCAGGTGCTAGGTGCACCTGTGTGATGCATCTGTAAAAGAGCAGCAGAAGAGCAACATGCTGTTCACACGGAATAGGAACTAAAGAATACTTATCCTTTTCTCCCTCACCCCAGTAACCTTCGGCTCCTTCTCTATGTCCACTGGCAAGGAAGACTGGAGCTGTGGTGATCACAGAATTACACATCCATACACTGCCAAGCTGAATTATCCTGAATATTTCATCAAGAAAATAATTTTTTGGTTTCTCTTCTATTCTCTACCACTGATTTTGCCCCATGTTTGTGAATTTGTCTGTGAGATTTCTACTGTCCTTTAAGCTTGGGTGGAAGTTAGCCAGTGAACTCTGAAAAGGCACACATGCAAAGAGCACATGATTTCATGAGTTCTTTTAAAACCTTAAACCAAAACCACCCTAATTTTACTATACAGGAGCAGCAAATGCATTGCCAAGTTAGGTCTGAAAGTGGTTATTGGGGGTTTCTAACATACTCAAAAAATATTATTGGTACTAAGAACCCCAAAATATTATGAAAGAATCACTGTCTAGACATTGATTTGCAATTGTTATTTGTAGTGAAACAAAGCAACAAAATTAGCTAATTGAGGTGTAATTACATCAGATAGTTATCCTCAATAGCTAAATACTGCACTGTGGGTATTACTTAAAGAACGTGGGTCAGAAAAAATTTTAATAGTAAATATAAGTTAGCCTTGGAATGGCCTAAAAGAGAAAGAAATATTGATCATAAACCAAATGTTTCATAATACCTTTATTTGCCTTAGTCTTGACACACTACCAAAGTCCAGAATATGACTGCAGAGATGATTTGTTTTGTCCCTTATATGACAGCTGGGTGAAAGACCTCTAGAAATGACATTTACAAGTAGAAATGTGGTTTCCCTTACCAAACTATTCTCACAGTAGAACACAATTTACAAGTTTCTTTAACCCTACAACAATATTTTGTATGTGTTATGCTCTTGGTGTCAACTTTTTCTCTTGTCTTTGCCAACACAGTGCACTGACAGACCACACAGTCAAGCAATGTCTGTACTAGTGATAAACTAAACACCAGTTTTTATTTACAAGCATCAAGTGTAATTGTTAAATAGGATGAATAATAAGTATGGGAAATAAATAGCACAGTGTCTCCAGCAGAGAACTGAAAACATCAGTGCAATGTGTTACCTTTACATATATAACTTACTATTTATGCCTTAAAAAGGAAATGTATGTCACAGATCTTCTCATGCACGTGCCTTTGCCTGAAGACACTGATAAAATAGATTTTAAAAAGACAAAATACTTTTTTTTCTTTGCTTATTAAGAGTTCTGGAAAAAAAAATGTGCATGAAATATGTCACAGACAGAAATTTCCCTCAGGAGGCAGACCTAATGTCTGACTAGACATTTCCTTGGTTTCTTTTGTGTTTTCAGATTATTAATACTTGATTATTTTCAAAGGTCTGGGGTGGAAAGAATATAATTGCAATTAAATCCTCTCCAGATTCTCTGAGATCTGCTAATTGAATGTTCTGGGTAAAAGCTCCATGTTATTAAGTATTGTGATGCTAAAACTAGTTAAAAATAAATAAGCATTGTTTAATTTTCATTGCAGCATGGGGATAGCTTCTTCTTCAGATTCACAGCTAAAATACTTTCCTGCATATTTCATTTTCAAGCAACATCTGCTCTAATTGATTTCCCTAAAAAGCTTTGGGTAAAGATTTTTTAATGAAATAAACTAGATAGTTAGTATCTCAAAATATTTTCATATGGAAATTCAATCTGTCTTTAGAAAAATTAAATTTTTTTTTAAATTTTATGATTTTATTTATGTCTGGGGAAAACTGTTCACCAGTTTTGCCCCAAATTCATTAATTCTTTCACTGAGCTTAAAACTGCATATTGCAAAAGCATTATTTAACCATCCCAAGAAATTTGTCTTAGCTATAGATATTATAACTACTTATTGTAACTAAAGCTTTACTATTTCAACATTTATTTATGGTATAACAAAACCCAGAAGCACACGAGAATAGGTTTATATTAACAATCATTTTGACTTAAAAAGGACATATCGTTATCACTAATATAATGAGAAAGATTACTTGTTAGAAGAAAAAAAAAACCCACAAAAAACCTCAAAATAAGTGCCTGATAAATAATAAAGTATCAACAAGAATTGTCAATGTTTGCTAGAATGGGTATGCTACTTTTTGTAGTTTTTTAAGAGTCTTCAAACAAGAATGTCTTCTGTAAATGTATACACATAGATATAATTATACAAGGATCATATTGCATTCCTATCTTAAAAGTTTACCCCACACCAGTAAAGCTGTATGACTCTGGACATTTCCTTTAAAAATTGTCATTAAAAAGGAATATTCAGACCTAAGTTATTTGAAAGCTGAGAATGTAAACAGTCTATTTAATTAAATAACTATTTCAAATTTTTCTCCCAAATTATGTGAATGTTTTCATCAAGGTATATAATTTCAAATATAACAATTAGTGGTTTGAAGCTTATTTTTCTCTTGACATTCACTTATGCAAATAATCAACATCTCACCACAGATTTCCATCACACAGGTTTAAAATTTGGTTTTAATGGTGATGGTAATTATTTATTTCATAACCCATCCTTCCCCAGTGATGAGAAGGCATCCCTGAAGACAGTAGCCACAGCATTAAAATGACCCCAGCCCATCTTCTCAGCCTCCCAACCTCTTTGCATGGCAATCCCTACACAGCCTTTCCATGCACGTCTTGGCTGAATCACTCACATCAGAAATGACCAGGGGAGTGAAATATCTCTACTCTGTAAATACTTCAGTATGCGCTCTTCGTTTCTGCTGACATTTTACTACCTTCTTTTGCAATGTACTACTCCATGTAACAATTTTGAAAGTTGCAGCATTTTTTGCTACTTTCATTGGCTCAATTATTTATAGTGATAGGAGGTACATTTTTTTTACAGAACTAAGTTTACACTTTAGCCACAAGTCAATTACAAGCATGATATAATTCAGGTGTGTGCTTCTGAAAACATCAATCTTCTATTGAGCAAGTTATTGCTCAGTTAAATAGATATTAACAGAAGGATGCCATTCCTCAAGTGATGATTAATTATCCAAGTATTTTTGACTGGTCATATTGGCTGTTTTTTCACAATAGGAACAAAGCTCAGTTCAGTTTATTGTGGTTTTGTTCCAAATAGTTTTTCAGCTGTATGACTACAGTCTTTCTCTAGACACTTAAAAGAAATTGAGGTAGTGAGCTGCTTATCTAAGATAACTTTCTGTAGCACTGGGGGGAAACTATAATGACTGACCAGCAGGTCTAGCTTGCTTCTTTTGTGGTGCCTGGCCAGACTTTCCAACAGTGACAGGAAGGACTGTAACATAGAATTCTGATCTCAGTGAAAAAGCACAAACCCTTTGTTTCAGTTTCCCAGCAGAGGGGATTTGAGTGATGTAGAATCCATGCATAATCTCAGAGTTACTAATTTCACTTATGCATAAACATGAGTACTAAAATAAGACAGTCAGGCTGAAGGACAGTCTCCTTTAGGAATCTGAACTCAACAGTAATGCCAAAATCCCAGGAGCATCTCCACCCAAGTGACATTTTGTAGTCAGAAACCAGTGCAAAAGCCAAATTCAACTTATTTTCATAGGATCCCACAATAATTCAGTTTTGAAGGGACATCAGTGGTCTGCAGTCCAACCTCCTGCCCAAGGCAGTGTCACTCACAAGGGGAGCACTCCTAGCCCTTAAGAGTCTTTTCTTTTCCTCAGCCTTAATCAAGTGTTCAATTTACTTGCATGCATTTATGTGTCTGGTGCCATCCAACACGCCCAAGGAACCAACCCCTCATGGCCTCCTGCCGCTAAGCCCAGAAGAGCTAGATCTTCTACGTGTTCTATGATTCTATGATTCTTGTCACCAGTGACTTTCCTAAATGCCCAAGTCATATCTGCACAACTACAAAGTGTTGCACATGGAGTCTAACACCTCTGAGTAGGATGAGCCGGGACCACTCGGTGTGCAAAGTATGTGTGGGAACAGAGCACTACAACCTGCATGAGGAACCAGCCAGCATGTTATAGCTTTTTGCCAGCAGGAGACTGATTTCTAATTAGCCAGAACAATTCAGTTTATTCTGAGAAACACATAATATACAGTACTTAACAATACTTGAGTGCCTTAAACTTTAGAAGAGGATCCTTCTATTAATTATTGTAATCACTTATTCCATTCCTTATTCTTTATTCTTAATTCTTTTTATTCCTTATTCCTTATGTGTACTATTTTAATATTTTATCTATTACTTGTTACATCCAATGCATGGTAGCTTCAATATCACAAGTTGATACTTCCTTTACTGATTATAATTGCCTTTCTCATACAAAGGAGAAAATATGCTTCCTTAATTCAACTCAATAAAGCATTTACGAACAGTAAACTACTGTGTCAGGTTAGCAAATTTGTCTTTATCTGCTCTCAGGATATAACCACAGCATTCATAATACATATGCAGTGCTTCCAGATAAATTTTACCTGTACCTTTTAATATGGTGATGTTAGTCCATGATATCAACACTGGGAGAAGAAACACTATGTAAACTGCAGTAGAGATAGCAACAGAAGAAAAAAATCAGTGCATGTCTTCAATCCCACTTGCCATTCAACAAAGCAATGGGCAAGCCCTCTCTTCTATGCGCTATCACAGACCCCATGAGCAGAGGTGGGGGTTTCTTGTGAATACGGATTTTTGGAGGTGAATCCTGTGTTGTAATCCTCAGACATCTCTTCAGTGTGTAAAAGAGTCTTCATGCACTCTTGGAAAGAGCTGTGAAGAGTCAATGAGAGACCAGAGGAATTTTATAAACCACTGGATGCCTCAAACAAATAAATACGTCAGCAGGAAAAGCAGGCTGTGATAGCAACTGAATAGTCCCTTTGTCTCAACAAAATCTCCACAGATTTTTTTTCTCCAGCTCACTTGAGCAGTTTGTCTGCAGCAAATTCTGAGGCAGAAGGATCAATCCTCTTGACACAGAGGTTGCACTGCTTCTTCTTAGCACAGGAGTGGTGGGGAAAAAGGCTGTTTACCCTGGCACTATCACTAGGGAGAAGCTGGGAAGTACTGGTAGTAAACCAGCCGGTTCTGAATTCTGTGTGGAAATATTTTTCTTTTCCAAATAGTCAGTTAATAAAATTAAAATTAGATATTTAACCACAATTATAACCCCCAAAAATAAATATCTGAGAAATTTGAAAAATTTAAAAAAAATCCTGAAAATTTTGAGGAATGTTTGCAAAATGTCTGTGATTCTTAATTTTAAAAAAAAACCCAACCTGCTAAGCTAGTACATGTTCTTATATTTCATAATTATTGAAGTTCATATTTTTAGATTTTAAAAGTGGAAATGATTTAAAAGTGGAAAACAAGATTTTAATTTACCAAAACACAACATAATGGCCAATCTACTTTTTACACTTCCCAATTTTCTTCCATAGCTAATTTCCAAATTTCCCAATATCTCAATTGAAAAAAAAAACAAAAACAAAAACAAAAGTGGATTTTCTAATGATCTCTGGTTAACTTTAGGCAGTAATTAGCAGCACTAAGTAGAAAAGGAACACAGTTACATTTTCCTCTAAGAATATTTTATATAAACAATTTGTAATCTATTAATTTCTCCACTTTTTATGTCTTTTTATATCATTATTAACTGGTAGGAAGTACTTCTAATGTCTGCTTTTTGAAGCCTTTATTCTCATTGAGCCAAAAAATCATTCATGTTGCACTGCATTTTTCCTAAACTGATAACAATAAAATGTAATTAGGAAAGTTCACCAATATTCATGCACGTCTAGAAGGTAGAAGTATTTAATTTCTCACAGTATAATAATGCTAATGTTTTCAATTTCATTTAATTTAAAGTAAATTATAGTTCAGCTCTCTAACGTCATTGTTTTACTTAATGGCTTTAATTGAGGTCTGATGTTCAGATTAGTAGCTTTGATTATTTTGTTTATATCTGCAACTGCTTCAGTTTACGTACAAAGGACTCCAGGGCTTGGGGAAATAAAGTCCATGATTCACAAGACTTATCACATGAGACTATTACAAATAGGGAAATGATGTCATTAGTATCAAAGCAAATGAACACATATTTAAATATGCGTTAGCAGATGCAAAAGATAAAGGCTGCAGTCCAAAAGTAATTTGCTTTGGAGTGTCTTTTTAAAGAAGAAATAACCTTAGAAGGTTTCTAGTTTCTTGCTTTGCGTTCCATCAAGCTTCATGAACTTGTGTATTCATTTTTTCTTCTTTATGCTTTTCTGCTGACTGTAACATCAAAACAAGAAAACTAAGCTGAACATGTTCTAGAAGATGCTTTCCTGTTTCATTTTTGCCTACTAGACGTTGTTTTTTTTTCTGTGCATCAACACCTACACGCTTCTGCTCACTGTCTTCACTTCTGATAGCTGCTTTACACCAAAACTTCAGGACTTAGCTTGATAAACACAACTAGAAAGTCACAGAGGTCATTACTGATTACTAGAAGAGAGATGCAAATGTGTCTGCCTCCAGTGGCTCTAAAAGGCCACATTAAACATGGCTCATCATGCATAGAATAGCTTTTCCAAGATACTGCTTTAGCAAAAGACCACCCACAATTTTCAGAAAATTGTAACAGATCAGCCTGAAGCCCACTGCTGCTTAGTAGATAATTCTCTTTTCTTTTGCCTTGACTGCTTTTATGGGTTGTTGAATGGTAAAACATGTTCCACAAAGCACTTACTTGAACATGGACTTCCCTCTAATTGTAAGAAAAGTCTAAAGAAAGCTAGATGCAAATGTCTATAGGGCACAGTTAAAGCAGAAAAGCCTTCAAATCTCTGCAAAGTACAAAAGAAGACATAAAGCTAGAGCTAGGGCTTATTTCCTTTGTAAGGTGAGTCAAAAGGGTACAGAGTAGTGGCTTCTCCCAGTGGTGAGTTCTCAGGAGAAAAGAAATAGAATATGAACAGGAAAAGACATAGGAGGACATGTTACCTCGTAGAGGTAAAGGGCAACAGAGGAAAAACATCAGAAGCAAATGAGATGTTTCTATCTCTAAAATTCAGGTAGAACTCACTGAAGCCCACACAAAATGATGGGTCTAATATGTCTATTTCTTGTTAGACTAATATTGTGTACACATGTATTTTGCAAAAGTTATTGCACTATTGATGTAGTAGGAGCAGGACAGTAACCTTCATTAAAACTAGGTTATGTGGTCATCTGCACAGCTCTTGGCTGCAATGCAATATGTATTTTCTTCAAAAAAGACTTCTGAGAGAGCATGACCTTTCTGAAGAATAGACTGGTATCCTGCAGAGCAGGGATCTGTGGTCAAGAATCAATACAGCCTTCTGGAGATGTCTTGTTTGGTTTAATGGAGAGTGAGCAAAAGAGTACAATGTGCGGTATAAATCCATAACACTATTCAAATGCCATTTGAGGCACCTTCAAGGTTAACAATCATTGCTATCAAATAAGCTGTCAGAATGGCAGGAAGTTTTCGTTCACTGAAAGGTCTAAGGTCTAACCCAGAATACAAAATAAACGGTTCTCATGCAGTGTACCAATGTGCTGGAGAATCCTAATGAGCAGCTAGCATTGCTGCTGCTAATGGCAATGAAACCTTTACTTCTGCTCAGGCAGCTTTGCCTTTGTTTAAGCATCTGGTGCATTAAGTGCTTTCTCATGCTTCTAGGACAATTCCTCTGCAGTTTGAAAAGAAAAATTCCCTAAAAGCAAAATAAAAACTAATTTCTTAAAACTTGTAAAAACCCGTATCCAGATGAAGCACATTCACTTTTCAACCACCTCACAGTGCTTTAGATGCTATAACAGAGAGAAGGAGAGAAACAGCTGTTACAGAAGAAATCCTCTCAAATGCATTATACCTTCCGGGTCTGCATTTAGACGTCTTGGGACACTGTGGCTCTACAGAATTGCATAACCCTGAAAACACCTCAAGTGCCTTCTCTACCCTGGAAATCATGTTGCTCACTCATGGAAAGGCTATGGAATAGTTTAAAAGCTACTACTGCTGTCCCCTGCTAAAACCTTCCTGAGGCAAAAAACCCAACCAACTAACCAACCACAAAAGCATCTGCTATATAGGTGGCTGCAATAAGGGAATGTAAAGATCATGAACAGGACTGCTCAGAGTATTCTCAAATTTAAAGCTTCCTGTTACAAATAAGGGTATCTTCTGTAAATTCCTCTGCTTGAAGGAAGTCAAACACTGCTGGCTGCCCAACAGGCCTCTCTAAAGACGAGGGCTGGCAAAAGTCACCTCTGCCCAAATGACAAATATCACACTCAGTGAAGGGCCAGCAACAGCAGGATATGGGTTATTTTGAAATGCCTAATGTTTTAAGGACAAAGTCCTGGTGAATAAGCCTTTGATGAGCCTTCTTTTATGGCCTATCATCTTTAAATGGATAAATCAGACCGGATTTCCAGACTGCCAAAATCCTGTCTGCAACTCCTAGGAGTGCCAAAAAGCATCAGACATTATTTTTCAGAGCTGAGGCAGTGCTACCCAATGATAGTTAGAGCCTCCAAAAGGATTTTTGAACCTGAAATTTGGCCTCACAGACCTAAAAATGCAATTAGCTTAAAAGCTTCTGTGATTGAATAATTGAGTATATCCATACGGCAAACTAAAAGAGGGCAAGCAGAAAGCTTAAGCATGGGATCTCTCTTCGCCCATTTAATTGCTTAATTGTTAGTTCATTCCTGGCTCTGGTCACATATTGAGGACTCAATACAGAAAATGATGTTAGTCACAAGACTGGTAGATACCAGGCCACAGTCTAACAAATATCCTGGAAATGCAGCACTCCAAGAGAAAAAGAGGAGCTTTCACATTTCTGGTCTTTGTCCTCATAAACTGTATTTGCCTGAGGTCCTAAACCAAGTGCAGCATTATTAATTATTTAGTTCTTCATAGATTTATTAAAAAGCAACAGGAAAATATTTACATTATGCTGGACTAGGCATTATATTTCCTTGAATGAAGTTTCAGAGTTGGAGAATGTTAAGCTTTTAGAGTAAATGATTTAAAGGTCTCTTAACTGTGGAATATACAGAGCAATAATTCTGACAAAAGGTGACTTATCTTTCTGGGACAGCTATCAAATTGCTTATGCAGATTAAATACGTGCTCCAAACTGTATGCATACAGATACTAAAATCACAAAGTACTGCTGAGAACATCCAAAATCATCCCTTGTGTAACTCTATTGAAGTCAGGGGAATTACATCTGGCAGACATTTGTCACATTTATAGGCAGATTTCAATCCCTGTGACAGCAGAACAAAGGTCCCTGGCAGCAGCAACTCTGCCAAAAGTTCTCATAGGAAAAGAGAAAGAGCACATAAGCAGTATTATTGCCTAGTTCAAGCCCCAAGAGACTAAGCCAGAGCTGGTAGAAAAGGTTCAACCTACTGCCACCTCCCTGCATGCCCAAGCGAGATCCCTATGTAATCAACCCCAGGAGGGTTTTAAGGCTGCTGTCTCAGTGGGCCTCAGAACCTCAGAACCATTAGTGTAACCTACAATATTTCCATCAACTTCTTAAATGCAAATGCCATGTCTCAGATCAGATCATCAATATACTGGAGTGAGGCAGAGAAAGAAATAACTGCTCAAGACATGAAAATTATCAAGATTCTTCATACAGTTCCCCACCTTCATCCATCCCAGCTAGGACACATTAAATAGAAAATACAAACTAAAAAATGGGGTGGTGAGTAAAATAAAGCACAAGTGAATTTGTTTTGTAACATATGTGCAATGTGAAATGTGTAATTTCCATCTAAATATTTCTGGTGATGACTGGTATCAAGGGAACACGAGGAAGTTAATAATAGCAAAATACATACAAATTCACTGTTTCTTCAATTGTAAAGAGAAAGTAGTGTTTTAATGAGAGGAAATTATTTCCCAAACTGATACCTTAAAAACCAGATTGAAGTATGACAGCAGCAACTACTACACTTGCTTTTGCTTTACTCTGCTCTTGCCTTAATAAGGAGATTGCTGCTAAGTACTGACACAACTGGTCCCTCTTCCTATCTCCTTCACGTTAAAATTACTGCACAGACTGAAATTTTTAATGAGCCCTGAAGTGGAGAGGAGAACGCAAAAGTGTACAGATGTACAGCTTCAGCAGGAGCAATGGAGATAACAGAAAATGGACATCACACATCACTGTATTTCATAAGATAAAAGATAATGAAGCTAATGGTAAAATAAGTATTGCGTGTTTTTAAATACACATAGGAAAATCAGGTAAATGAAATTCAAAGGGAGAAATACTAACTAAAAATGATGGTTAAGAAGCACAGTGGCTAATTTTATTTTTTTATCGTCAGTCTTAAAGAGGGAAAGAGGAGTTGCTGTGCTCTCCTGAAGACATTTTTCAGGAACTGATCCTTAGAAACTGAAATCTCTAGGGAGAATCCTAAATGCAGCAAATCACTGACTGCAAATCAGATACTTGGACAGCTCTGTAAAAAGGTTATTCACTACAGATTCAGTTATGCTATGAAGCCACGCATCAAGGAAGGAACGTAACAGAAACATCATTGTAAAGGACAATTGCCCATAGCTCCCAAGACAGGATACTGAGCCAGTGATTAGAGCAGTCCTTGCACTTACAGTTGCAGAAAAAAACCAAACCAAGCCAAAACCACATTTCTTGACTTGTGCAAACACCATGCTTTAATGTCCCCATTTCATTGAAAATCTTTTTTGTCTATATATTCAGCTCCAGGAAAAAAAACCTTTTTTCATAGCAGTCAGTATAGAGAGTACTGTAGAATACACAGTCAATAGCAGATTTTCTGCTTTTTTTTAATAAAAGTATGCAAACAAAATATGATCTAGCATGCAGAAGAATATTAAAAATCACAACCTTGTGAGAAGGCCACTTGTCAAATAAATCAGTAAATAGAGAAATAGGTAGGTAGGTAAATAAATAAAAATCCTGTAGTATGTTAACACAAGACAATCTGAAAGACTGCTTTTCTCAAAGAGACAGTTAACGTCAATATGCTAAGTAAAACTATTCATTAGTATACTGGAAGAGAAAGTTGACTAAATAATTGAAGCCTGCAGGTGATCATTTCAGTTAATGAAGTATGAAAGATTGTAAATAACTTCACATAGATTTGCACAATTTAGGAGATTGAATGAGAAACACCAATTTCTGGTAAAGTAAATGATCGTTTGTACCAGGAACAAAATGCCTAAGACTTCTATTTTGAAATAGGGCATTTATCTAGACTTTACAAAAAGCTTATCAGTAAACAGTATGTGTAAGCTTAAATTAAAAGGGTATTTTGTGGAATTACGAAGTACTGGTACATAACATGATTATTTGTTATACAAAATTTTAGTGGAACTACAGAGTTCAATCTTTTTTTTTTTTTCTTTTTTTAAGAAAATAGAGAATAATCTGAAAGATCCAAATTTCATATTGATTTGTCTTCCAATTTTTAACTAATTAACTATCCTTTCAGTGACATTGTTTGCAAAAGGATTTTAATGCAATGAAATCTCCAGGCTCACTGAGGCCATTTTCTCTGTAGCTTGTTTTGGGTCTTGTTTATCTGAACAGTGTATGATAAGGTGAATGGGGCTCAAATCAAACCTTTGTATCTTCAGCACTTTACTAGAAATACCACATTTTTCCTGAAGTCCTGTTAAGAAGGTTTCATCCAACATTCTTACTGGGTTAACCTGAAACACTGAATGTCCCAGAACACATCAGTGATATGGAAGCTATCAATTTTGCACTACCAAAAAGCAGATCTTTGCCACTACTTCTAGTCTTCTGGATCCCAAGCTCTTGAGGAACTACAAGTATCTGGAGAAGCAACAAGTAACTTAGTAGAAAGTCAGTACAAGGAAAGTTAGTTTCAGGTAGAAGAAATAACCTGGGCTGAATGGCCCACTTATTGGGAGATCAAGCTACCACATGCAAAAACATTCATCTAAAATCTGGAAAGCTTACAAGCACATTATCAGCAGGCATAAACACTTCCTTCTTACTAAATCTACATAAAGGAAAATTGTTCATCAAGGATATGGAAAGCTGGAAATAAACACCAATATTGAAGATCCAAGTTCCAAACGTCTAGTGTATACAATGCTACTAAAGCCCTTACTCTTCTCATACTTAAAAAAAAAAAAAAAGAGCATCACGTATATAATTCTCTATGAATGTAAAAAACCCACACTGCTAAAGCTGCTATTCACATATTATGAGTTATTTTACTAATATTCAGAGGGATATAGCTAAATCAGAAGACTCATATTTCTGTATCTTTGATAAGACAAGCACAAAGATGAAATAGCACAGCGAGGCTTAGCATTAGAGTCTCTGGGGCACACGTTTTAATAGATTCCTATTCTAAAACCACTTTCATTCTTTCTCTGCAGTGATAAAGAAAATATAAGATTTAATGTTTACATTTAAGCATGAAGATCAGTCTGTCAGAAACACCTATCTCCCTCAGCTATTATTAAGGCAGTCTAGGGCAAATAACCTGCTAGTTTAGGAACATCAACAATATTCCTAAAGCTGGATGTCATGAAAATTGATACTAAGGAGAAAGGAAAGTAAATTGCTAGTAAAGGAAAAAAAATAAGTAAACCAAGTCATATATTTTCAAAGCTTATCTTTAAGTACACTGAACTGGAATACCACTTATGATCTCCCACATCATTTTATCTTGATGGATGATCCTGCATTCACAAGAAGTGATCCAAGGACTTAGAACCTGTTGTACAGAAGTCCATTTGTGATGTGTTGTGCAAAGACACAGCACTACAGGAAAGTGTAAACTGTAATAGAAAACAGGATCTAGAAACTAGCAGAAAAAACTGAACATTGAACAACAGGTGAAATAAATTAGGGAGCTAAAATATTCTTCCTCCAAACCAGGTTTTAGGTAAAACTACACCAAGCTCTTACACTGCTACAGCAACCGGTATTTCAGATTAAAACAGAATATAGCCATCTCTTCCTATTTTTACTGTCAAGTAATCAAAGCTCTGTTTTCCTTCCTAACTGGATGGGTGCACATGTTGCATGCCAGGACAGACCTAGTCATGCTCTCAGTCTAACCCTGTACAGAGAAAACAATCCCAGACAGATTGCTCACATCATGAGATGCCATCAGTATCACCTGCCTTTCAAACTACACATTCCCAAAGCCTGCTAGCACTACTCACAGCATCATTAAAACCTGTTGTTCTCATGCCCATCCATCAAGAGTAAGGTCAGAGCCTTCTCATGGGCTTTCACAGGAATTGAAGAAAATAATCCTTTAGGTGAAGGTTACACATGGGTGGGTGGCAATTAGTAGAAGCACCCTTACTGCTAACATGCTGCCAAAGAGAGCTCAGCTGGGCACTAGAAGCAAGGCAACATCAGTAGGGATGGCAGGTCTGGAAGAACAACACTGCTTTACTCTCCAGCTAAGCAAGTTTTAGCTGAAAAATCTGAAACACATTAAATATGGAGGTCAAAATCATACTCTCAATAATCTTGACTGTGTGTCCTTTATGCCGTTACTATGCAGGTTCTTTTTTATTCTGGTGAATTATCACTTTTTCTCTCTATGATCTGGGATGTTTTAAGGACAGCTAGATCCTTACTATCTCCCTTATAGTGATAAAACATTAAGAAAGAAAACAGTGAGATTCAAAAGCAGGGGAGGCTATCCCACTGATCTGATAAGACTCAGAAAGTTAATCTTCAGCTACATCTTGCTCATTAGTCTAAATATACATTTAAAACATCAATGTGCTTAAAAGTACTTTGTCAGTACCCATTAAGAATGTGCATTGCATATTTCAGACATGTCTTGATAGCAATAGGTGCTGAAAAGCAGGCACCGTTCATCTTTTTAATGAGTGGTTTTCCCTCTGAGTTCAATATGGAGCTATGATGCACTAAAGTGACACTGGTATGCCCTGTAGACATGCCAGAGCAACCCATTCTGTGAAAATCAGGCAATTAAAAGGCATAATATGTGAGCATGCCTTCAAAGCAGCTATTCTTTCAGGCCTTGATTGCAAGTTCTACTTTTTCACACTGATACAAGGGAGGTGAGGAGGTCTAAGATGACCTTTCTGTTAGTAGCCACCTACACTGGAATGTGGACAGTGAAAAAAAATGAGCCACTGTAAGGCTATTATTCCATCTCTGATACATGGTACACCTTTTCACATCATTCTGCTAATGTAGCTACACCGTGAAAGTAAATATCCTGCAATACGTAGGGCAACTGCACTTCCAGTTAAGGACTACACTGCTAACCATCCCTGGGCCTCAGGTCATATAGTGAATAACCTCCTTCTTGGTTGGACTTGCAGTACAGAAGCCTACAGTCCAGTCCCACTCCCTCATCCAGTATCTTTGTGGCTGTTAGACATAATTGTTTGATTTTTTTTAAGTTTCAGTTCAAAATACCTGAAATAACAGGAAGGCTGTCATGCAATCTGTCAGTGCAGAGTGGCGTGTACACGGCATGCTGCTAAGGCAATGAAGGATATGGCACCAGAACATATGTTTGGTGTTGAGGACCATGCAGGACAGAAGAAACCAAACCTGGCTTGCTCCTGGCTGAGGAACTATTTGTCCTCAGAATGAAGCATCTCCTGAACTGTAGCTGCATTCACCTTGGAGGGGTGAAACACTTTGGTTTGCTACACCAGAGAGCCTGGGAATTAAGTGATGTATCTACTACTTCACAAAGAAGTAGCTGATTTATTTGACATTGACAGGGCATCCAAAGCATCCTTTTCACAGAAGCTGCAGGAACCAGTTGTGTAGTACACATCTTGTGCACCAGCACTCTGAAAAACACCAAGGTAACAGCAGAGGGTTTCACAACTAAGGACAGAGCCAGCAGCAGGGGAATGGCACCATGGCCGTTAAGAATGTGGTTGCTGGTAATGATGGAAATGAGTTTTGCATGGCAGCTCAAACACTGCTCACACTGTTACTATGGAAGTGCCATCTCCTGATCCTCTTAATCACACCAGATGGGAGTGAGTGCATGTGACGTACTGCTCCCCTCAAGGCAGCAGTCTAACAGGGAAGTATGAGCATGTATACAAGTAATGAAGGTCTTGTACTGTTTATCTAAAAACATAAAAGACCAAGAAGATAACTCTGTGACTCTAACAGGGATATAGCATACTCCAACTCCTGCACAATGGGCAATGTGATTGGCCTTGTAGCCTACAAATGACAACAGGTGAATAAATGAGCATGTGAAAGGGAAGCCCAGACTCATGATGACTTGGGAATGTCAGATAATGCTTGTTCATATGTATAGATGTTTCTCTTTTCTTCACCCGTTAATGATTTAATCATTTACCACTAGGTGAGCACATTGCTCACTGAGGAACTGCAGTTCATCAGAACTAAACACAGAGAGTAGCATCTATGTAGCTACACTTTCACAGCTATTTGCTACATAAATTGAGACAGAATTAAAAAAAAACCAACCTTTCCAAAAGTAACTGATGGTTAGCAAATGACTACTGCCTCTCCTTTGGAAGCGTATGTAATTTCAATTTTAAAATATTTATCATCTTCAATTTTGTTCCAACTTTTCTTCTACCTTAGGCTTTACCAACTATTGTTATTTCATAAACTGCCCTTTAGGTTAAAAATCAATAACATCACAAGAAACCTCTATTAGTGCCCCTAGAAATTGTTTAAGACCCTGCAGATAAAAGAAGAAAATCAAAGCCTTTAAAGCCAGTGGGTGAAAGAAATGTTTTAAATAATGTCTAGATATTTATAAAAGGAATCAGACAATGCCTTCTGTCAATTTCAGATTAAAAAGTTCATACTAATTATTTTTTCTTGATAAGGCAAGTAAGAGGAGAAAACAATTAGTGCCAGAATCTTTGCAATTGATTCAATACAGCTGATCAGTTAATAAACTACTTGGGACTGTCTTCTTCTGTCTGGACTAGAAGATTTGGTATATCAACATTATTAAGAGTTCATGCTATAATTATAGAGCATTGCTGGGCAGGAAATATATTTATGAAGAAGAATTATTTTGTGTATCTGCAAACAATTTCATTTTTTCAGATGAATGACAATGCAGACATAGTTTAACTATAGTTTTTAAAGAATATAGATTCATTCAGTAGTATTTCAACAACACTGCACTTTTCAGGAAACAAAACAGTGTTTAGATTCAGAGAGTAAGCCTAATAGTGAATGCACAGACATTCATTTAAAAATCCCCATTTGGATTCAGTACTAAGAATAAGTAAATTAGCGGGTATAAATCCATACAGATGCACTGCAACTGTCAATTTATATTTACTTGAATAAATGATCTCAATGTCACAGTAAGATCCTGTCAATTTTGAATACTGAGTGGCAACCAAAGCAGCATTAACTGGGAAGAGAAATACACAGGACTCAAGTTTAGCCCTAGACAGCCATGAACTTAAGGCCTTCAAACCCACTGTTTTTTTAATTTTCTTCCTCTGAGACACTGGCAGAAAGAACCTGGTAAGGAAATCTCATACCGATAAAATGGCTCAAAACTCAATGGGTTCATTTCACTTAGAATAAATAAAAAAAATTCCTCCAACACTTCTGTAACACTACATATCCACAGGGTGAGTTACAGAAAGACCGGTGACACGAGCTTTGGAAATTTTATCTTTACTTACAGATATCTTACACATCTAACATTCAGTGTCTCTTAGAAAAAGATCTCCATCTCTCCTATCTCTACCCTCAAAACACAGTCAGAGCAAAATCACTGCCTCCATTTTTTTGAGCAGCACTGATTCTTGCAAATTTCTCCTACATTTGCAACTGGATGAACTTATTGCTGTCAGTCTCTTCTTTAAATTAACATGTCTTCTTATGCCTTTTAAGTTCACATAATCATAGAGTTATAGAATAGTTACGGTTGGAAAGGACCTTAAGATCACCTAGTTCCAACCCCCCTGCCATGGACAGGAACACCTCACACTAAATCATATCACCCAAGGCTCTGTCCAACAGGCCTTGAACACCGCCACAAATGGAGCATTCGTGGATGGAGCATTCCCTGGGCAACCCATTCCAGTGCCTCACCACCCTTACAATAAAGAACTTCCTCCTTATATACAATCTAAACTTCCCCTGTTTAAGTTTTAACCCATCCCCCCTTGTCCTATCACCACAGTCCCTAATGAAGAGTCCCTCCCCAACATCCTTATAGGCCCCCTTCAGACGCTGGAAGGCTGCTATGCGGTCTCCATGCAGCCTTCTCTTCTCCAAGCTGAACAGCCCCAACTTTCTCAGCTTGTCTACATACAGGAGGTGCTCTGGTCCCCTGATCACTGGACTTGTTCCAACAGTTCCATGTATTGTTTAAAGAAAATACTAGATTTTTCTCTTTCATTCAAGACACCTATTACACATCAGGAAATGATGTTCAAGGAAAGAACAACTATTTTCATAGCAACTCTGATGCTTACACTGTTAAACTAGGATGCAACAACTTAACTGAATTAATTTGCTTTTACAAACTTTAATGAGATTTGCTCTGGAGTTAAACCACTGGAATAAAGAGTCTATTTTACCACGACAACCTGTATTTTACAGCAGTGAAGTAAGAAAATGTGACCAGAACTTTAGCTTCTGCAGAGGTGTGAATTTTACCGTTTTCTGCAAGTTTTCAGTAAGACACACTGTGGGCTGGTAGCACAGTCACTACGCAAAATAAGATTGGTTCTCCTGGGCCACACTTTGATAAATTTTATTCCTGACAAGAGCAGCAAAGGCATCAAAGAACAGTCTAGGGAGACATACTAGGAAACAATAAACAATATTAAAAAGCTTGCAAAAGGAGAATTATCCACTTTGAAGCAACACAGCATCTGCTGTACTGCTTCCACCTCCCATTCAAAGGCGAATAAATTCTCAGTGACAGCTCCTAATGGTCTCTACAATTGTTCACTGAACTTGCCCTCAAATTATAGGGTAATAAAGGAATAACAACCCTTGACTGACTAAATGAGGAGGTGGGCCCTCCCAATAAAAGCATGTCTTTCATGACTTGCCCTTTTCTCTTGCTCATCCAGTGAAGTAATATTTCACAACTACAACTAAATTGCTACCAATTAACAGATTAATATATCTTTATTCTGCTTAAATCATTCTGTGGAACATCACTGTGGTAATGCTCCAGAGCTGGGTTATAGTTTGTTTAAAAGTTAGTTATGTAGTAATAACAACAACCCCTACTTCAAGTAAGCATACAAGGCACTTAGTATTATTCTCTCTGTAAAAGTATGCTGCCAGGTTTCTTTTGCCAGATTATTAAAGTTTTTAAACAGCACATAATTGCATTTCTGTCAAATGCCACTTTTCCTATTTGTCTGTTATCAGCTTTTTAAATTTGGGTCTCCCTCATAGGAGGCCACCTACATATACCCTGAAAATTTGAGAATTACATCTGTGAATACATCTGTCCTGACCTGCTTTCAGCTTGACATCCCCACAAAGAGGAATATAATCTAAATTTAGTTGATACAACAGGCAAGAATTTGCCTTGATAATCACATTGCTACAGGTTAATTTCCACCAAAAGAAATTACAAGAATTTGGATGTAAGCCTGTCTTATTCTGTCCTACTTTCACACACACAGGCTTCTTTAAAAGACTTTGTATGTACCGAAACTAGGGACCTGATCTGCCTAAATTCTGAAGTCAAAGATTATGTGACCAGGTTTTAAGGGTACCGATGTCCACTGCACTTCAACAGCACTTCAAAAAGGCTCTCACTGCACCAAGGACCAGACAAGGCCACAAAATTTATTCAAGGCAACCCCACAGCTTCTAATGTCACTGGAGACAAAATTGTTACAGGTTTCTCTTATGAAGAAAGGAACCTCCTTATGCACACTCCTCCTTCACACATGAAAATAACAAAAATACCCATCTCCTTCTCTCCAGGCATCTACAGATGGGATTTTTCTATTTTATATGGTTAACAGTTTGACAGGAAATTTAGGAAAGACTAAGCATGATTTCTAAAATGGAAAACAACCTGAGGCATCACAGAAATTTCCAAAAATATTTTACTAAGCAGTGCTGATGTTGATTTTGTTTTCATGTTGATGAAGTCAACATGTTGATGTTGATTTCATTTACCCATGCAGATCATTGATTTTACCACATGCACTGCATATAAATGGGAATGAGGTAAATTAAAGAGTAAATATATGTTCTACCTAATAACTTCCGTGTTTTTTTCCTAATTATTTAGCATGTTAACAAAGAAACTTTATATGCTTTCTACAATCGATATTCTATTACCAGTTCTCCCTTCTTACAGTAAAAACTATGGCTGTTCATAGTTTGGTATGGGAGGATTTTCACACATACACGCTCCCTTCCACCTAGATACCTCAACTCCAGGAATTTACAAAGTTATTCAATTGAACTGGCACATCAAACATGATCCATTTATTGTATCTTCATTGACTATTTGATGTATGTTGTAAAAAATAATTCTATGACAGTAAGCCCATTCAATTTCCTTTTTCAGTGTTTTTTTAGAGTTTAGCATCCTCCTTTTTGAAAATACCAGGGACTCCTTTTCACACAAGGGTGACAGGGATTGTTTTATCAACATTCTGAGGAAATTCAAGTATTTTTCATTTGTAGATGTTGATCAGCTTTGAGACTGGAGTGTGAATGTATCTTTTCTCAGTAAGTTATAAAACAGAGTCTCTGACACATTTTATAGCATCGAAAGTATGATGGGATATAGCTTTCTAATTTACTGCTCTTTTCTGCTGAATTTGCAATTGTTTATCATATATGAATGTTTTTAAAACTCCTTGCAATTAAAATACCATTTCTATCCTACTTTCTATCATATGAAATCATATGAACAAAGGTAAACGTACTGCCATGCATTTTCCACACACTTACCTTACAAAATAGTGTTAAGGAGTATAGATTGGATTATATGCACTGGTTTACTGCCTGTATAAAACAGTGTTGTAAAATGTACATATGTTGGTTATTAAGATATTGTGACAAGCTCTACATGGCAAAATAAAAATAAAAAAACAAACTAAACCAACAGAAGATAGGACTAATGAGTCATTAGATAGCATTTTTGAGTCAGTACAGAGCAAATGCCCAGACTCATGCTCTACGTTGCTGGAGGCAGAGTCTTTCATGTCAAATACAGAACTGTGGTCCCGATTGCTTATAATTAGAGGGTCCCATGATACTTTTTTTGAGGAATTCAGAGAAACCAGGTCCAGAATCCTGGTGAGATTCCAGTGCTGGTAATTACAGTATATCCTTCATTTTTTTTCACTTTAATTGAAGCTGGGGGAAAGAGTTTATCTCCTTTTTAACATTTCTAAGAAGAAAAACATAAAAGCCCACTGTTCTCCTCTTGCTGATGGGAAGAGATGTAGAGCTTCTAATCCAAAAAAGAATGCGTAAAGTGTCTGTAACTGCACTTTGAGGCAATGAAGGACAAATGTGAGATATTGTTTTTAATAAAAGAGAACACCTGTGGTGGTGTTTTTTCTTCCCGTAACATAGTTATATTACTCATTTTCTTTCAAAATCATCATGTATTTATCATAGCGACCCAAAGCAGCAGATCTATATAGGATTTTGCAGATTCTTCACAAAAATAATTTATCTGTTCTAGGTCTGGTGATTCCCCCCAAAGATATTCTATTTTATTATACTAGTTAGAATATTTGCCAACACTTAAGAAAAAAGTATATTCTAGGGTTCAAACTATGCAGTCTTCACTGACCTTGAAGTAGTGAGAATGCTGTGGATAGTCACCTTAAAAGAGTTGGCAAAATTTTCAGCAGCAGACAGAAATCTGCCATCTTCCTTTGTTCAGCTCCTTTAGGGATACCATACCTAGTGGCTATCTTTCTGTATTACTTTATCATGTCAACACTTCTGCTGAAGCACCTTGTGCTTTCACCAAACTGGATTCCTTATACAGTTCTCCAGAAACTAGAGAGACCAAAGAACTGAGTAGAAGTTTAATGTATGATTTCCAGAAGTTGACACAACATTTTTAGTAAAAATTTGAGCATTTCTCCTTGAGGAATATAATGAAAAAGCAGAAGGAAACTGGAAGGCAGAGCAATAATACAGCCTGGGATTCAGGGTCAAGGGACCTACCCCGGCCTGAAAGGGACATCAATGCTGCTCAAGATTCATATTAATGAAGGATCCCGACCACTTTTCACCCTTACTAACTCTAGCGCCTTCTAGCATGAGAGATGATGTTATACTAAATTCCAGAAACAGACAGATCGTGTGTCCCACCTTTATATGAGAAATGTAATACCTCAAAGTCTCTTTGTCCTCTGGAGGTGGAAGTGTAGGGGTATCAAGGAGACCTTGCTACAACAGATACTGCAACTAGAATCAGCAGAAAATCATTGTAAAGCACAGAAGTCCACAGACAGATTGTTTTGTTACCTCTACTTAGCTATTTCTGTTCTATTTTAAATCAGTACAACTCCCACCGTTTTGCATTTTGTGTATATCTCTATTATTTGAAGGCTATATGAATATAAAAGTCATCTGGGTAGTTTCAAGCACTTGAGAAGATAGCAAACACATTTTTAAAGCAGAACAATCTGCAGCTTGTTATTCTAGAAGAAAATTGTTAACCTTTCACTATGCAATGGTCCATAAACCTGAAGAAAAAAAAACAGGATGTGCGTCACAGTTCTGTTTATTTTCTCCCTTTATTCTTTAGAGATTCAATTCACCTCAGATTAAATGGTAGTTCTTTCTCTGCCATTAAGGTTTCCGAGAATAGAGTCCAGGGTTTAAATATAATTTACATCACACTCAAAAGAATAATCACATAAATAAGAATTTATGAATAATTAATCACAACTGCTATTACATTAGCACAATACTATTTTTAATTTATGGGGACCACAATGGTATCTTTACCAACCTGGCAAGGGGCAACCAGCAATTAAATTAGCAGTGATTAACTGATGAGTCACTGTAAAAGCATAGAGATTGATTGACTTTTTGATGGATGGACTGATTAATGAATTTTTTCACTGTGATCATGTCACAGCGTGCCTGAACAGCAAGGGGAATCTTGTGTTACAAAAAGTGTCCTCAACCACAAAAACATAAAAGTCCCACAAACATAGAGAAGTATTGTTGATGCTATTTTCACTGAAAGAGAATCATTTTGCTCTCAACAAAAGAAGGGATAAAATCTAAACCCTGTTGCAGCTGCCACAATATGCTGAACACTTACAATTCAATGGGGAGAAAAGAGCTCTGCTGAAGCGCTCCAGTAATGATACTTCTGCCTGAAGAGTAACTGAAACTTTCAAAACACTCAAAATGTGCCCATTTCTACATTCCTGATAGTGAAAAAACCTGCAGTGTTTTTCTTCTGAAAATGTCAGATAAGATACACACCCAAGCTTTGTGCCTTTTTTTTTTATTGTTTCCCTACCCAGATGTCTACTAATTTGTACAGCTCCATGGAAACAGAACAACTGACTAAAAACATAATGAAAGACTGTGGTGAAGTTACAAAAGGAAATTTTAAGGAGAAGCTTTTGGTTTTGTGTTTCCTTTAGGTAGTAACATGCGAAACTGCTACTTTAAGTGTATTTAAAAGCAGCAAAAGATAAAAGTATGGATCTCCATTTTTCTATGGTAGGTTAGGCTGGTATTTCAAAGGAAAATACTGCAGATGAAGACAGTTGGAATTTTTTAGCCAAAAATCACTGCTCATTTGGCTGCAGGACTGAAGCTTTCCAGAGTAACATTGTGTCATTTTTACCAAAGATGGAAACAACTGTGAAAGGGAGCACATACACACGTTCATCCAATAGAAAAGTGATCACAAAGCTTATATGTGATGTTTGAAAGGCAGGTTGACAACGCTGTTCTCCCTAATTCAGACACATAATTTCATCTTTATAATCTTGTTTTTATTCCAGAAGGTAATGGGTTTACTCCAGTACAATAGTGGGAGAAACTCTGAAATACCAGAAGTGTCTTAAGAGTGAAAGAATGATTTCCTTTCTTGTTTTGCTTTCAAGACATAAATATTGCCTGCAAATATAAAAAGATCTGTATGACTTACAGTAGGCCTTCTATTCCCAAATTATTCAGAGGAATTGCAAAAAAGAAATTCATGCTACAAAGGTTCATCCTAACTGTATGTAAATTTATACTCTAAATTGTCCATTAAAGGTAGAGCATATATTCAACAGTTTAGATTTTAGTAACTGCCTTTTTTGTTCCAACAGTCAAACTGTTTAAGACAATTTCTTATTGCCAGAAGATGTTTCGAATACCACAACAAAAAACAAGTGCTCTAGCAAAAAAGATTAAAGTTCAGTTATGAAGGAGGGGATGGAGACATGTTTATTTAGTCAACAGATCAAATAAGATTAATTAATACAGACAGCTTCTACGTCTTTTGTTCCAGAGCGGTATAATTAGAATCCGTCAAACACGTGTCTTTTAAAATCAGATGTCCCTTCAAATTCATGCAAACCATTTACTCCAATACCTACCTGGAGATCAAGGGAGAGTCATACAACCTAAGTGAAGTGTTAACAGAGAGGTAGTTAGGGCATTGCCACTACTGTCAACAAGGAGGAGGCAGTGTTTTGCATACAGCAATTAGATCTTCAGTAGGTCATTGGAGATGTGCATCTAATTCCACTTTCTATGTGGATAGCTGAAGGCCACTGTGTTTCCTATCTTGGAATTTCTGCACAGAGTTTGTTCACAGTCACAGAATCAGTCACAGATTGGCTGAAGTCAGAAGGGACCTGTGCAGGTCACCTTGCCCAACCCCAACTATGTGTCATACAAAGTTTCTCAGATAGGTTATGCTTTGGTTAAATGACTTGGAAACGGGGCTGTCACCAATGCACTGTTTCACAAATGGCTGGGACAGCCTCATAGCAGCTCCAGGGAAGGAACTCTTGTTGAGTTTCAGGACAGAACAAACCGAGCCCATTTCCCAACCCAAAGGCTAGCAAAGATGGGCACAGCGTGTAGACAGCTCCACTGGATAGTACAAAGTCATACCTATCTCTGAGACAGGGTGATTAAAAAAATGAAGACAGAAGCAGAGGCAGCAGGCAACAGAGCAAGCAGGCAGAAGAACTGAATCTGCAAATAAAAGCACATCTCCTATCATAATGTCTTCAGAAACAGTACTTTGACACAGCCCTACTTATTTTACAAAGGAAATACAAAGAAGGATTCAACCTCATTCTCATTTTCTCTTCTAAACAAAGGAACCTCAGGACTGTAATTACTAACTTCTTGTATCAAGAAAGAGAAATGCTGGTCGGAGACACAGAATTTATTTTTAAGAAGATAAAATTGTGAACAGGTTTTTCTGATGAACCACAAAAGAGCAGATGCAAGCATGTTTAAAAAACTCATTTTAAATAAGACTAAAAGACAAGAGGTGCAAAAAGGGATCAAAGCAGCACCTGGCGATTTCTGAAAAAACAAGATACTGACTTTAAAAACAATGCTAAACCTTTGCTGTATTGCATTTATCAAAGGCTTCAGTAGAAAAGAATCAGAAGAACTGATGAACAGCAGCCTGTCCGTCATAATTTTAAGTTCTCTGTGAAATAACCAATGCCAGTCAAACGTTTCTTCTGAATTTGCTAATGGAAGTGACCTATAACTTGAACTTAAAAGCTAGAAATGATGTTTCATACATACAGTGTATGTCAGTCATCTGGATACAAAATTGAGCTTGACATAATACTTTAACAGATTTTGTATTTATAAGCCATCTATTTGTAATATACTGACACTCAAAGCAAGAGACATGAGACTGTTCCAACAAAAAATTCCTTTTATTTTGCCCAAGGAGGAGCTTTCTCTGAATAACAGCCTGAATGAATGGTTGCAGGGAACAGGAATGGGGTCATTCCCAATTGGCTAGACATTTTAGACCTCTGGGGCACAAGGCTTTCACCAAAAACTTGCCAATATTATGCAGACCTGGCACAATTTTTGCAATACATGCTTCAGAGTAAGTAGTTAATCTGAGCTGCCCAAAGCCCGTGCAAGAGAATGAAGCTGCTGTCAGGCAAGAGAAATGAATGCAAAGGCTGTACTGACAAATTCAGCATGGTATACCCATTACTAGCCTATGTGCATTTAGAGAATTAAACAAAGAATTACTGGATTACTTGCTACTTTTAGCCTCCTTATTACACCTAGACATAACTAATGTATGCTAGTTCCACTAGAAACAACATATTTAAAAATAGCATGAGGCTATTTACCCATCTTCAATCTGAATGGAAATTAACCTAACATGATTCTAAATAGTAATTCACATTGACTTTATGCTTACAAAATGAACACTGAAGTGATGCAAAATGACTGGATCCAGTGGATCCTTGCAGAAATTGAGAGCTTTATAAAATTATAATCTTACTAGTGCATATTTGGGTTTGCCATACTTACATCACTTTCTAAACAGACTATGTGAGAAACCACTTCTTTAATCAGCAGAGAAAAATTGTTCTTGAAGACAACTCTTGCAGGTGCTTCTGTTTTAGAATTCTTGCTTTTGAGACCTTTCTAGAACTGAACATATGTACAAGAGAAGACAGCACAAGAATGAAAAAGAGCATGAGAAGGCAACGGTTTTTTACAATAAAAAAACTTGATTTGAGGGTTTTTCTTTTTTTTTTTTTTTTTTTGAGAAGAAAACGCAATAGAAGATGAAGGCAATGCTTATTATTAAACTGCTTTCAGTGTTGTCGATGTTGAAAGAAGCTTGAGGCTGAGGCAAGCTTTACTTCCTTTCAAGAACTCTCGAGTCATGAATCTCGTATCTTAACAGATGTTTTGAAATTTCTCAGTGTTGTGGTAATACAACAGACTTGAGTTCAAACAGTGTAATGCTGAAGCCTTAACCCTCAACAGTTCCTCCAGCAGACACCATTAATATTGGCCTAAGTAGAAGAACAAATAATTCATTGTTGAATGGAATACTTGTGCTTCAGAAGACACAGCTACCTGTCTCAACCATCACAGAACAGAAAAGTCTTCTAAAACAAATGCAAGTTTGTTGCAAAGTAGGCATGAAACAAACAAACAAACAAAATGAGTGAAAAACCCCACAACTCTAATAGACTCCCTGCAGCATCTTAAAATTCGACTTGCATTGCTGTTAAAGGTCTCTATCTGATTTTGATATGGAGATCAGTCTTCTAGCTTTCCAGAAGAGCCAACACTCAAGATCATTCCTGGTATATCATGCTGGAGATTCATTTCCTCACGGGCCTTTCATTTTTAAATGCTATGGCTATATTTTCTCTCTCCTACTTTTACAGTATCATCAAGGCTCATCAGCAACTTCTTGTGGAAATAGGGAAGCAGCAAATTGTTAACAATATAATATTGTCTATCTACTCCTAAGGCTTAACATGTAATAAATTGCAAGATTTGCATGCAAATTTGTGGTACTTCACATATAAAGAGAAAGCTTAAAATAAAGCAAATCTGAACATACAGAACTGTTATCTAGGAGTAGGCAGGAAGAAGCTGTGTTTATGGGTATGGGTACTGCCTTAATGCAGTGAAAAAAAGTGTATGTAAACCAATAAAGTTATGAACCCATGTTACAATTTAAACATTGCTGGTGACTTAGTCCTTCCAAAAGCCATACATAAGCTTTAGGATAAACGTATTCTTCTGTTGAGGAAATGATAGCAGAAAGTATATTACAAAGACACAGACAGTAATCATTAAAAGGTTTTGGTTTATTTAAGAGTAAGGTTATTGAACAATAACATGCAAGCTTTCGGACACCTTCATCAAGCTGGTCATCCCTATGCTACCTTATAATCAATGAGGAGAAATTAGCTTCTCCAGAGAGTTAATCTTATTCTGTCTGAGAAATGTGAGATGACTAACTGCTGAAGACAGAACTGATGCAAAAAGACTGATCTAGATCTTCCCAGAACATGGCTCACAATAAAATAAACATGTACAGAATTGCTACATTTGGACAGTGACTGAGAAAGCTATCAAAAGGCCTTTTCTGCTTCCAAAATTATGTCATGTCCTAAGGTTTCAAGTCTCAGTTTAGAGTCTGATTCTCAGGGTGCAAGGCACCTATTGGACATCTAGATTCAAAGCAGGACTGTGCAAGAGAAATTAGTTAGACTTCACATCTAAGAACAAAATGACACTCCTCAGCCTATTAATGATCAGGTCTTTCTTTGTATGCATATATTAGATTAAGGTGTTTTTTAACTGGTTTTAAACCACGACAGGTGCTTTACCTATTGTTCAATTAAAGCAATCTGCTGAGCAAGTTCATAATAGATAACCAGGCACTTATGGGTGTAGCTAAAGTCACAAAGAATTACAGGGAAATCTTCCAGGTTGAAAAAAATATTGAATTTAACAGCAAGATGTATTTCTCTTTTCTATATAAAAGATATTAAAGAGTCTACTCCTGACTTAGATTCTTACTGGCGTTTAACTACAATGTCAGTCTCCACTGTGAAGCTATTACATCTCAATGAGAAGCTCTGGAAGAAATTGATATTTCACTGAAGTTGTACATCAGTGTATCTGGTTCATTAAAAAGTTAAATGTGCTCTTTTGCATTTAAATGCGAAGAGATGAAAACATTAAATTGTGTTTCATTACAAATAAACATAAGACTGTCCATTCATTATAATCTCTCTCCCCCTGACTCAGCTGGTGAGCAACCAAATCACTAATACAAACTGTGTATATGTGAAAATCTAGTATCTTGATACCATATGAAAGGTTTGTGTCTTTACTACACTTAGAGAAAGATGTTGATTTGCATCCTGCAGAGTAACTAATATTCTGTAGCTAATTGTGTGCACTGCCATGACAGAACATCTAAAGAAGGACATTGCTGCATGCATCTCAGAGGGAATAGGAAGGTACTTCATTTATAGCCACCCATCTGTCTAGTCATGGCAGAATCACGTATAAGCACAATGCACAAATTGGTATGTCCTTCAGGAACCACTCTCCCAGCACACCGCCTGGCTCCCTGTGCAACTCATTTCACACAGCAGTATGCTGTGTTACAAGATTCTGTACATTGTCTGCTTGATGACAGGCACAGAAATATGAATTAGAGAGTTAGAGGGGAGAAGACAAATGTAAAGCTTAATATCAACATGATGAGCAACGACTGCATTTAATTTTTTGTTCCTAGTATTTACGTTGCTGGTGTCTCCCAGTGGGATATTGTGAAAAAATACTGTAATTTTCAGCTTCAAGAGGTCTTGCCCAAATGTATCTGACCAAAGATGAATGTTCTTCTGGAGAACAGAAAATAAGCTTATTTGCAGTTTTCGATAATTCTGAGATTTTTGATAGCAATTAACTGTTAAGAATATTGATAACATAATTCACCATCAACATGAAAGTAAAAGGAAGTCATCACACAGGCTTCTCAGTGGCACACTCAATAAACACAGTTCTTTCTGAAGAGTCAGAGAAAGCACTCTTCTTATGTGTAAGCAAGGGACTCCACAGGGCATCCTTCCACCACACTGCAGATTACTGACGTCTTGAAGCTAATGCTGACCAAGCTTCTGTGACTGCATGAGGCAGCTCAGTAGGATGCACGTCCTAATAAAAATGCAACACTACACCTAAGACAAAATATCTCTCAGCAGGAATATAGAACGAATATGGCATCATACAAATGATGCTGTATTGCTTTTAAATTACTTAATTGTAAGTTACATTCCATGATGCCAGAGTCAGTGTAAGATGCTGCCAGCTCCAGTGTTTCTGCAGTGGCTAACATTATGCACTGTAACATTAGATTAGCCTTGGAAAAATGTCTTTATTGCACTTTAGAATAATCTGTACTGTAGGCAACTGCCCTTCCACCAATTATAAGAGAAAAAAAAAAAAAAAGTTTGCTCTGCACTATATGCTAACATATCTGGTTTGGTCTGTTTGCAAGTACAGATGTGTTTGTGGGAGGCATTTTCATGTTTATGTTTCTGGCAATAAGTGTCTGATCAATTCCTATCACCCTGTATGGATTTCTGCTTCATACAATTTTAATCTACTCTTGTCTCTTCTTCTTGCTGTTCAATCCAGACCAGACTTCCTCAATTTCTTTATGAAAAACAACTGTATTTTCGTTCACATATTGTCACTTGTTTGATGACAGTAACTGAAAACACTTTAACCAAAATAGGCATAGCCAAAAAATAGAGTTCTCATTTTTTGCTCACATTTCTGATATTTCCATGACTTTTAAGAAGTCACTGTATAGATTAATCAGTTCTATCTTAATTTTTGCATCTGTGCATTTCACACTGCATTAGTGTGAGTCTTGTCAACTATTTTTGCTCAAAGAAGTTCCGTTCAGTAAGGAAGAACATGTCTTAGTTAAAACTAGAAGTAAGGCACTAACAGAGGCTTTGTCCTCCCCTTCCCAATGGACAAAACGCAGGAAGAGTGACAGAAAAGAAGGAGTTGTCTAGAGAAAACTCTTTTTCCTTTGGTTGACTGACCATTGAAAGATTCCCCTGCATGGCTATCATGACTAAGGAGGTGGGGAACAGGAGGTAGTGAATCGTACTTCTGCAGGAAAACCAACCAATGACAGCAGAAAGACTGGAATCATCTATTAAGAAAAAAAAAATAAAAAATACAGACTGGTCAGATAAAACAACACAAAGCAGACCAAAAAAGTCAAATCTATAAAGACCTTTGGGCTAAGAACTGAGAGATATAGTTACTTGCTTAAATATCTCAAAGACATATTTTAATCTAGGCAAATATGTGTGGCAGTTCATATCAATTTACATTCATATCCATTGGCAGTCTTTGCGTACTTTCTCTGACATACAAACTACAGCACTTCCAAGGCATATCTGCCGCTTAGGGAGGGGACAACCTTCCAGGTTGTCAAACTGAAATTTTGCTCAGATTAAAAAAGTAAAAGTTACTGCATCAAATAAAATTGTTGACACAGAAGCATGTACTTAACCGGTATTCATATCTGAGGATAATTCAGCTGTGGTATGTTACTAGCTGTTTCTGAAGATCAGCAGAGTGAACAGGAGCTGATGTTCCCAGAGGGGTGAAAGGTTTGCAAAATATTTTTTTAAGGCATCAGGTATTCCATCTGTGGTATCTTGCCACCAGTCTAACAGTTAAAGAAATGTAATGTTAAGAAGCATCCTCAAGGAAATAGGAATTTGGAGGTTTTCATAAAATCCCAGCAGGGAGACAACTGTCTGGAAGAATGCATTGCAAAGTGCACCATCTCCACAAAAACTTTAAAGGAGGGACACTGACATTTTGTGTCATTGACATTACTGAAAGACTGGCAGGAAAGGACAAAATACTGTGTAACACTTCAATAAAATTGAATTTATTGTTTTTACTATTTTTTATGTACAGGAATGGTAAGAGGTGGAAAAGAAACACCTACTGCTAATGTGCAGTAATAACAATGCAAGAGTCAACCCACCTGGCCTAGTAAAAGTCAAATTAAAAACAAAGAGATCCTTGGAACAGTGCTAACCCTATTCTTTAATTTTAAAATCATGACACTAGCAAACCAAGTAATATATTTTAAAATATTTATTCTGATGGGACAATGTTTCATTTTAAATATCATGCTGTCATTCCAGGCATATGGTTCAAAACAAAGCTTCATTTGATGGTTGAAGCATCCTCACTAACACAAGAGGGCATGGTCTAACTGCTGCAGTGTGCTCTTTGGGGGTATTTTAAATTTATGCAAGCAAACCAGACAGACTGGCGATTGACCCAAGAACTGTGTCACAGCTCTCACTAGTAAGACAGATATATACTAGGAGGTTTGGGGAGTTATTGTGTGTGTATATTTTAATCCAAATTTTATTTTAAAGACAAACCAGGAGTCATGCTCTCAACGATTTAGTAGCACTAAAACACTTCACTGCTGTTTCTCATACTCAGTTTTCTGTACTCACAAGGCAGAGTCCCACTACTGATCACTGGCAAAACCCACATAATCTAGCAAAAGGAACTGCAGCGCATTATGTAATTAATCTCCTAAATCTGAAGATAGACCTCCAATAATGCCAGCACAAATATTACCAGGAATCCAGAATTTTTATTTATGCCACGGGTCCTAATGCAAGAATTTGGTGGGATATTGAGACTTTTTACAGCTGCTAAGAATAGAAACACTGTCACATTAGTAAGTGGAAGAAGGCAAAATACTTTGGGTTTGTGGGGGGAGGGGTAATTTTTGGTTGCAGTTATTAAGTAACAGTTTGCAAAAAAGTAACAGAGTTTGGGGAAGCAGGAAATCCCAAGGCTGTTGCCTTCCACATCCCTTCCAACTAAAGCACCTCCCCTGTTGCTCTTCTGTGTCACAGGCTATGAAAGGTAAACTCTCAAGCATGAAGCTCAAGTTTGTCCAGAGTTGCAGCTGTGGTGCATCTGGATACCATGGCTGTGCCCGTGTAATGGATTCCCTGAGTGTCCCAGGACAGTTTTCTGCTCAGATGGGCTAATGGAGTGGCTGGAGACAAGGGACTGACTTGAAGCTAAGAGACTGACTGAACTTTGAGCCACCTTCTGTCATGATGAATTATTTGACTGAGGAGCTCTCCAGGTGGGAATTTCAGAGAGCTGTAGAGATTCCCCCAGGCAGTTCCTGCCATGCCTCACTCAATTTCGTTGAATCAAGACGTTAAATATCTTGATTAATGTCCTGAGCGTCCCAGTCAGTTCCTACTGGAGAATTGATCAAATTGCATGTAGGTAAGACACATGACAATAGGCTATAAAAACTTGCTGCAGATGCAGAAATGTTTATGTCTTTTGCATGCAGTTTTAAGATAGCTAGATGTTTTCTATGTCAGTTAAGACAGCTCATGAAAATCAACCATACATGTCCTGGAGTGGTCAAGTAGTATCACAAGCCAGTAGAAGACTGCTCTGGGGAGTCTTGTGCAATCTAATAATACCGTAGAACAGATCCTTGCAACAAAGACTACATTTTCCATCTAGACAGGAATCAAATGTTTGGGTGGTTGCATTTCTAACACAAGTTTTAGCGTGTGTCCAGGTCCTAAGATTGGTGTGGGGGTTTTTTGTGTTTTTTGGTTGGTTGGTTTGGTTGGGTTGGGTTTTTTGTTGTTGGTTTTGGGGTTTTTCTGTTTGTTTTGTTTGGGGTTTTTTTCTTTTTTTTTTTTTTAAAGAAAGAACAAGTTCTCTGTCCATAATTGTGTGTGCAACAATTACTCAGCATCAAAGAAGCATCATTCACAGAAGGTGTGGATCTGGCTAAGCTCTCCAAACAGTTAGGGGAAGGTGTTAATGCTACTTCTTATACCACACACCAAAGTAGGAAGTGTGGTAGTAAGGAATCACAGCAGAATGGGAACTGCAGAATGACTAACTCTATTTCTCACCTTCCCATAGTTTGGGTTTCCACAGAATCCATAAAACTGTAAGATTATACATAGAAAGAGCTGGCAACAATGTATTTAAAATCCAGCTCAAAATTGCAAACTGAGAGATAAATAATATTTGTTTAATGAGATTCAACACAAAGCTAGGAGTTGGGAAATGGCAAATCCTGTGTGACATCTGTCAACAAATGCAATCTCCCTAATTCTGCTTTACTATGTCTTGTAAAAAAACCCTCAAACCTTAAAATATTCTTTTCTAACTCCGTCTAGTCTCATAGTTAATTTCCATTTACATTTTTCACACAAACTCAAACATAAGTTTTTAAAATTCAGTTGTTCACAAATTAATGAAGTGATGGACCCTCTGTAAGTAACATCAGCTAGGAAGGAAGGGAGGGATGGAGGGAGTAAGGAAGCCAGGAAGGCAGGAAGGCAGGAAGACATAACTTGTCTCACATAACACCATGAACATAAGGAACTCTGCAGACATTTTACAAGGTTCCAAACCTGACTGGACAAATTCATGGGAAAAAGCCCATTTGCGAATCATTAAATACAAACCTATCGTTATGGCTCAGGAAGCCTTGGGAAAATTTCTGTGCAGTGTTGCTTTCAACTTAGAAACTTCCTTAGGCTATCAATACCCTATAATTAGTATATTTTAGTCAAGATATGAATTGACTGAGCATATTGTCTAATCTGACCTGCTAAAGCAGGTTCACTTAGAGCAGGTTACACAGGAATGTGTCCACGTGGGTTTTGAGTATCTCTAGAGGAGATTCCACAACTTCCTGGGCAGCCTGTTGCAGTGCTCTGCCACCCTCAACATAAAGAAGTTTTTCCTCATATTCAGAGAGAACTTCCTGTGTTTCAGTTTGTGGCTGTTGCCCCCTAATTTGTCACTGGATATATATGTTGCTGTTTAGTACTTTGAAATCTCCAAGTATTGGATAGTAAACCACTATCTTCTTTTACTGTTCCTTAACCTTACATTTGCTTAATACTTAGTCAAACTGAAATAAAAATATGAAATAATTCTCCTGCAGAACTCACACACAAAAATCTCAGTGACCTAACAGGTACATCTTGTAGCCAAAAAGATCCCCTGTATGGAAAAAATACCAACCAGTAACCAGCATTAAACATTATCTTTAGGTATGTGTAACTTCAGCAGCTGCTGTAGCATTATCAGCTTCTCTGCTCCGTGGCTGCTGAATAATGAAGCTTTTCCAGGAAAAAATTTACTGAAAATTATAGGAAGATATTAACATGGAAACAGAGAAGCTATTTTGAAGTGCTCCTCTGCAGCTCAGGTAAGCATTGTTGAGTTCCTACATGCTGCCGGCTACTCCAGGAACAACAAAGAGACATGCATCAACCAGTAAAATTGAAGATTTTAATTTGTTATCAGGAAAACCTTTATTTTGTGGTTTTAGTGCTGGAATCACTAATCTACTGCCTTCTTCTTCCTACATATGATGCATCCACCTTTTTAGCAAGGAAGCACTGATATTACATGTTCCCTTAGGATTTATTTTTTTTCCCCCCGTATTTCCATTTGGATTATTTTCTCATTTCCACTTCTTGATTACCTCTCTCTTATATTAAAACCAGCCTTTTAATGAACCATAAGCTTAACCTGGCAATCCTGCAATATTGCACTGAGTACAGTGCTTTCATTTGTACTTCACAAACATCTTGACATTTTTACAGGATTATTAAAAGAATAAACTTTGAAAAATGGTACATTCAAAGTAGCAATGTCTAAGAAGGAAAATATTTATGTATACTTATTAGATTACCTCTCCCAGATATATTAAAAATAAAAGTAAAACAACAGTAATGTTTTCAAGTTAATGGACTAACAATAAACCCATGCAATAGATGAACACTCATAATTTTAAAACATCGGCAACTATTTCTATTTATTTATGGAAGTAGTGTGGATAAGGAGCAGTGACCTGCAGAAAGACACATTAAATAAAGACTACCAATTTGCAAAAATCCGCACAGGAAAAGTGTTTGTTGGGAGCCAGGATGTGAAAGAATATTTCAGTAAGAAATCATGTTATGCATTTACTCCTATTTGTTAACAGGCAGCCACCATAACACTACCTTTATGTATTTACTAGTGTGCTAAAGGCAATATATTTACAAAGCATTTGGGTACACACTGCATTTAAAAAGTATGAAAAACTGTATCCCAGTATTTCCACTCCAGTTTACCATGTCAAACAACAGGCTGTTACAGCCTAGAGTTGCTGAGCCTGTGCAATTCCTCACCTGTGAACTTCAGTTTATGTAATCAAGAGCTACACAGTTCATTCCTGCATCTGTAACCATCCCTGTGGCCCCTCCAAGAAGTCAATTCCATGTACTGGTCTCAAACCAATTATTTTATTGACACTTCTCAGCTGAAAGACTTTTGCAAATACCATCCAATTTTCCAGCTCTTTCTAAAAGATCAAAAGACGCACCTTGCATAGTAGAGAGGAATTTACACTGATGAGTGCCTATTGTCTTGAATACAAATGCTGCTCATCATGTTTGCCCACAGCTAAATGTGTATGTCTCTGAAATAACTAACTGCAGCTAGACCACAAAAGCATCCTCACATTGGAGATAAAACAAGTTTGTGTTGGGGAACACCTTTTGCTTGAACAACCCCCAGGCTAAGCTCTCCAAGGCCTCCTAATTAGGAACGATAGCACTGAGCTTGAAACTTGTCATTCCAAATAAAACAGCTGGAAAGGACAAGTTATTTCTGCTTGGAAATAATAACAACTGTTAGGTTATTGCTACAGATAATGGGTCCTGAAAGTTGAGATCCACTTGTGGCAGAGATCTGTAGGTAGCAAACCGCTCCAGTCCCTGGGCTCATCCATGCACTAGGAGGCAACCTAGTGGACAAGTTGTCCAAGTCACTAACATATCCCTTCTAAGACTTTCTTTCAAGTATAAGAGTATCATATTTAGCTAGTGTCCAGACAATATCCCTTTCTCATATCACCCCATTATAAAGCCTTTATTAGTTTATCTGTCTGTATTAGACAGATTGTTGCTCTTTCTGTCCCACATCAAGGTTAGCAATAAAGATCACTTTATCATATTAGTTACATAAACAATATATTTAGAAGATGTGAAAGGAATTTATAGCATTTTTCAAAAAACACTGCTAGAGAATAAGGCATTTTCAAATATCTCCCACAACTTCTCATACTTTTGATGATCAAAAGGTGATACTAATTTTAAAACTAGTCATAAATTTGTAAGACTTCAACTCTCATATGCTCACAAAATCATTAATTATATGCAAAAAAATAAGTCATATAAGTTACTTTGAAAAAGTAAAAAAAAAAAAATCATTATTATGATCTCTGTGCTCCATGACACACATGGTTATGGGGATATATTTTATACCACTGGACATATACACCAAGAACAAAAGGGTGAAAAAAGATTTTAAGGGGATATAAGTAGCAAACAAGATACTTAATTCTCTCAAGTGGTGATGTAAGGCATATCCTTCCTGAGTAACTTACTGAAAATACCATCTGCTTCACAATAGCGCATTAATTGTACTCTCATGTAGACATGTATCGTTGTAGGGTTTTTAAGATTGTTGTCCATGTCAGATCAGAAGGCAGCATTACTAGAAGTAATTTAAGCACACATCTAACAATGTCCCTAATGTAATCCTAACAGCACCACAAAGATGAAAATAAATTGTAGGCACTGTAATGTTTGGAGACCATGTTAAAGACTTTCTTATCCTTGCTTCTGGTGCAAATATTTTTACACCAATACTTCGCAATTTGATACATCTCCTTTTATGAAACTAAACTTTAGGAATTTAAAGAAATACATTTTTTAAATATTCAGAAAATCAGAATATATGCAGATATTGCAAAACCACACATATTTCAGTATAGATACAGTGGAATAAATTTCTTTTTTCTATTCTTGTTATTAAACCATACAATACAATGCAAACCTATTTTACTCTTCCTTCTAAGTTCGTACTAAATTAAAAATATTCATCCAGAAAAAAAAATAAAAAGTCATACAAGAGGTTATGCAAAAAAATACATTTCAAATGGATATTCTTTCATAGTACTGTGAAAAAATATGTTAACATATTTACCAACTTTTGAATATGTAGAAATGTAATAATCATTCTGTTCTGCAATTAAAATTAGAACTCTAGTATACTACTTCACAAGACAATTTCAATGCCCTGTATCTACATCCTATGTGTATCTATCTATCTAATTTTTATTTTATTAAGATAATTTGTTTTAGTAGCACTCAATAGTTTTTACAACTCCAAGACAAATGAATTTGGCTTGTCTGTGTCCCTAATGAAAGATTTTTCAGTGCTTTAAATGCTTCACCCTTGTTATGGCCACATATTTAGGCCACATATTCTAATTTCAAACAGAAACAATTATGGCAGACAATTTTCTCAAAGCATATCTTCTGTTTTAAGATGGAGATACAGAAATACAATTCCCACACTTCAACAATTCTGTGACTCTTTAATACTGCAGTTTTACACCTTTCAGGAAATCTGCAGAAGCACCTAAACTTACCACTTTTAGAAGACTTTTTTTGTACTTCAAAAGCTAAAATTAGTTAATTAATTGAATGGACAGAACATTTTTATGAAACCCATGATTACGGTGGCATGAACTCTGAAAAGTTTATACTAAGTACTTTTACTTGGGAGAGAGGGAATTTGGGGTAAGTTTTCCAAGAATTCCAGAAAATGGAGGAGAATTCCTGGTATCTTAAATCTTCACAGTATAGGAGCCTGAACACATGGTAGGAGATTCCACCCAGAGCTACCTCATATTCTTTGGTTTATAATCAGCATAGTTTTCATTCAGTCTGTCCAATTGCTCCAATTCCTAGAGCCCCCAGAGGGGGCTCCTAAACTAGTAGTAGAGATGAGTAGATGAGGGTATCTTCTTATTTAACACCTAACTGCTCTTTCCCACCTGTCCTGGCTCCTGTGCACAGATCAAACATGGCAGCAAGTCAAAGGAATTAGCTCCAATGCTTAATATTCCTCATGATACAGTATACAATTTTTTTTCTATTTCATTTTTAGAAGATGAATTGCAGGGAAATAAGCCTCAAGTCAAGACTTCTCCATGTATATATATTTATCGCTTTATAAATATAATGCTTTATATTTATATGCTTATATGTTTGTGGCTTATATATATATATATAAACATATGAGAAGTCAAATATATAGTTGTTTATACAAAATATACATATACATAAGTATTAACATATTTTTTGAGAAACAGTAAGTATGAGAGAAGGGAAGACTCAGTCACCAACAGTGTTCCCTGTCTCTCAGAAGAAATGAATGGACTGGAGAAGGTGAAGGAAGAGAAGAAGGGAGGAAGGGGGAAGGGAAGAAGGAAAGAAAGGAGGGTGGAAGAGAGAAAGGGAGGGAGGAAGGGACAGAAAGGAATGAAAGAAGGCAAAGCTCTTTTTTATTTAGAAGTAGAGAGAGACTTAGTCACTAGGGCATCCACTCTGAGCTGCTCAAAGACAATTTTCAGCACTTGAAACAGATAAAATCCCACTTAAAAACTCTCAAGCCAGGGACTCTGAGGATGAAAGCAGAGTGCTATTTAACCTGTTATCTGCCAGAACACTGATAGAACTGCAGAAAAAAAAGTTATTGCTATGTATTTTGGGTGTGGCTTGTTTGCTTGGGGATTTTTTGTTAATGTTAAATAGTTCATTTTTAAATATAGTATATTTATAAATATACACATTTTCCCTGAAGACAGTTGAGGGAGAGGGAAAAAAGAATAAAAAGGAAAATAAAAAGACAGCAAAATAATAATTTCTGCTGATTCAGCAATGTGAAAGACAAGACTTCCACCCATACAGACTTGCCAACTTTCCAAACCAGCTCTCAGTGCCCCATACATTACTCTGAGGTATACAGCAGATGACAGGGTGCACATCTTCTACTCTACTAGCATATTCATGTAATATATAGAGCAAAGGTAAAGTTTAGAAATTATTGCTAATAACTATTAGCTAAAATTCAGGTCCTGAAATTATCCAATAATTGATTATTTGATTGTCTGCAATGCAAAATGCCAGCTGGCATTCTTTGAATCACCTTCCTAGAGTATGCATGACCAAGGAGACAGGCTGTGCTGCCTTGCAGTGGTCTTTCTCCTCCAGTGGCCTCAGTGTCACAGAATGACCTTTAACATACATTTGCTAGAGTAGACTGAGCCTGAGAATTCAACATCCTTCAAAATCACAGCATTCTTTTACATTTAGGGAGAGAAAAACTAGTATTCAGGCTTGCGCAATGAATGCTTACATATAGGATATGATGAAACCACTGAAGCAGTGACTGTCCCAGCTGTATGCTCCTCTCTCTCCTGAAAGTTCCATGAGGAACAGCAGAAAGGAAAAGCTGCCTGTGTAACTGGTGTTCCCAGTCCCATGCATTTTCTAAACTGAAACCAAAAGCACTTGACATTAGTAAAGCTAAGTGTTTGGTATAGTAGCAATGGAAAAAAATAAAGATCTTTTCAGTCATCTTGCAAACTATCTGCAAACGTGAGCCAAGGTCCTTTGTATCCTCCTACAGTCCACTGTTTCAGCTTCCACAGGTTATAAAATAATGCAAAAGGAGCATAAGCAAACATTAAATCGCAACTGCAGTTTCAGATCATTTTCACTGAACTGGAATGCTGCCTGCCTTGCACAAACAATTTCCATCTGTGGTAAGACTTTTCTCTGGTTTTGACAGGTTCTCTGATGCCTGGAATCATTAGAAGATTCCTAATGATTCCAGGATTTCATCAAATTATACATTAGTAGCTTTATAGGTTCTGTACATAGTACAGTAAAATAATTGTTTTATGTAACTCAAAAGATATAATAAATGCAGGCTATAAATGCCATGGTATTCATAACAAAGCTATTTATAAATCAAACTTATTCTGTAAATAAAATAAAACCAAATATTGTCAATTTGCATAAAATAATTTAAAGCATTGTCTGGCAGCTAACATAAAAATGCCTTAGAACAGACTTAAAATAGTAAAACTACAAAATGAGTCAATATCACCTAAGAATAAATGTAAGACAGAGGGAAATAAATGGTCCCAAATTCCATTTTTCTTCTAAGTACAAACATTCACAAGAGGCACTTCAAATAACTTGCACACATATTAGTAATTATCCTTCCTTTGTTAGTGACAGCTTATTTTTGCAATGACTCTTTTATTAGCTTGTGGCACTGATTTTTACTTCTGCTACTGACAACGTATTTTTTCAGCTACATAGCCTGTTTTGCATTCCAGTGAGTGCAAAATCTGGAAGCTGCATTTTTCATGCTCACTTAAAGAACGTCATGTTTGTCATACAATAATTCTTACTACCTTAGATACCTGGATGTCCCACTATATTTGCTTTCTCCTTACTTCTACTATTAAGAACTATCTGTATCAGAAACAAAGATTCTTAAACTGAAGTTGCAGGAAAATAGTTTTGGTTTTGATTTTGGGTTGTTATTTTTTGGGGTTGTTTTTTTTTTTTTTTTACAAAAAGAATAAATCTTAAAATTAATCCCAGAGCATTTTAAGGTTTTAAGATTTTCTACCTCAGGAATATTGCCTCTCTCATTTTTTTTTCTTGTTCCACATTACAGCTGGAAATTTGGGCCTTGGTGGGTTGAGAGGTACATTTTTCGAACAGATTTACTTCAACATGGTGTTTCTCTCCATCAGCTGACTTGGGTCAAATAGTGTATATGTGGATATAATTTAGCTAAAGTCAGACCTCTTACTCCATGACTGAATTAGTATCTGTGGGCATTAAAAACAAAACAAACCAAAACGAAGACTGCACTAGCCATATTGCTTTTTTGTAGTAGTGGGAACAAAGTCAACACTGGAAGTGTACGGCTTCAAAAAACTTTCATAATCAACATGACTAGGTTTATCAATACCAAAATGAATGTCTGAACTTCACTCAACTAAAGGCATATCTGCTATCAATGACATAGATTAATGCTGTTTCTGTCACATCTTGCTCAGAACGGATTGAGTGGTTTTATGGACTTGCTTTTTAATTTAGAGTACTGCAACCTTCACTGACAAAATGAAGAAACAATCCTTCAGATACTAATAAGTCAGTAAATCCTGACTTTGTGGGCAATGCACATACATTAGTTATGATTAAGCAAAGGTGACACAGCAGACTTTCAAAAGAACACACTGCTCTTCAGCCCTCTCAATCTTTACCACATAACATTTTCAGTGAACTACAATGCATTTTCCTATTAAAAAGTAATACTAAAAAAATCATCTGTAGCAAAAATATATTGAAGAATTTTTGCTGTTTATATGATATTCAATGGCCATGTGATCAGAAGACACACTAGATGCATTATATAGTAGAATATTATGTAATTGATTACCAATCTTGGAAAGCCCACTGGCTGATGGAAAAGTAATGCTCTTTCTTTCAAAAAAAAAAAACACCTCAGAAAGTCACTCATGAGAAATGCCACAGCTTAAGTTTCAGCATAAAATTAACAAAAAAGAAAAAAAGAAAGTTAAAATGACAGACTTAAAATCCCTTAAAAGAAAAAAAAAAAATTCATAGCATTTCAAGACAGGAGCAGTATGATGTGCCTTATTTCTACAAGGAAATCATGCAAAGAGAAATAGACTGAGTCAAGCACGTGTAAGAGAAAGTTACATGCTGCAACAAGTTAGGTAGGATCACAACTGAGGTAGATGTCAGCTTCTACCTGTAGCTATCTTTTCCAAACAGAAATGACTGAAAGGATTATGTCAGGCTATGCCCCATCATCAAATTTACTGTCATGTTAAACGGAATGTTGCCTAAATCATGAAAGAGAATTAGGTTAAGAACTATTAGAAGAAAAAGATATAAGACCTATAAATTCACTGAGTTTGGACAAGTAGTCAGGAGCAACATTTGTATCTTCCTCAGCCTCACACTATTGCTTCATCATCTGATAGTGGTGGCTCTCAGATATACAATACTACAGTATTATACTACTTGACTACCTGTCTCTTGGGATTGATCCAGAGCTATCACTCATATGGTTTACTGTTAGATAAGTTTATATATTATATATATAATATATGTGTGTGTGTGTAATTTTTGCCCTTTAATCTTAGCGTGTCTAATAATGCTCTGGACACCGGAGATGCAATACTAATCCGTCCAAAACTCTCACTCATTTCCACTTTATAAAAAAACACAACAGAAACAAGTCCTAATCAACCACCTGCTTTCCCCAACATCTTAAATACTCTTACAGTTAATCTGAGTTAAACTTTTTCTGTAATTATACTTTGTGTCTAGAGCTTCTCTGCTTCAGCACGACTCCTGTCCTTGTATTCCACGAACACAACTGTCTGAGAAAGATTCCCTGTTTTTAATTAGGCAAAAGCAGAATCAAGCTTAATTTTCACCCTTCTATTTTTTTCAAACACTTCTGAAACAAGAATTTTCTTGAAATACAGTAATCTTTCAACCTCTGAGATCACTCCTTTCAGCATTTTTTACTACTTTTCTAATTTGGCTTTAACATAACACTCTGATATATTTCAGTAAGTTCCTAACTACTGGCTTAAGATGATAATGGCTCAAAGAGAACTCTCGACTATTCAGCCTGAGAGCTCTTTACTCTTTCTTTTCTGTATGTCTGTATTTCCATCCTCCTCCGATACAAACCCTAAGACTTATCTCAAGTGTTAGCTCTAGTTCCTTATATTCAGGATATATCTCTATCTTGCAGACTTTTTCAGCAAACCTTTTAATAGAAACAGCCTTTCATATCCACATATGCAACCTGTGCATTTCCCAGATCCTGAACCTGTGTCTTCACTGGTGAAAAATCCTTTTATGCATCCTTTATAGACGCTGTTTCACCTGCTTACTCACTTCTGTATAATATAATACTCTTCTCTGTAGTAAGCAAAGAGATATTAAAATAATTGCATGCACTTTACACTAGGGGAGGAAGAGTCTGAATAGTCCTTTTTCACATATCTCAGAAGTTCCTTTCATTGAAGTTCATATATCAATTTGACAGAAAAGCAAGATGCAGCAAAAAAAACAGGTTTTTTTTTTTTAGCTTTAGTAATCAACCCATAAAATTCTAAAATGATGTAGTGAGCAAGGGTCCCTGAGAAAACCCTCTGAAAAGGCGTACAACATAAAATCTATCACTCCTGTTACAGGCAATCAGAATGTTTTTAGTCTTCCTTTAAGTACAACTTCATTCCCCTACTTAGAGCATAAAGTGAAAAGTATAGATTGAAAGCACTCCTGGAATACGATTGACTGGCTTTCCAAAATATGCAATTTAAGTACTTGGGCACCTGGTATCATTCATGAGAATTCAAATTAACTTTAAGAATTTAGTGAACTTTTCCCCCTCAGATCTCCAGAAATGCTATTCCTTCCTTGCTCTTTTCATGTATAAATTTGAAGCACAAGCATAGCAAAGGACATTTGTAGTCAGACATGATCTTTGACTGCAGTCCCCATAGGTAATACTCAAATATTCTTCAGCAACTCCAAATTAAATTCACATCTACTACTTAGGAATGGATACATGACAGCATTCCTTGAAAGAAACTAGTTTCGTTTATAATCTAAACTTTTCAAATATGATAGATATCCTTTAAAAAATCTATACATGTCTAGCTCCTGTGCTTCTGTAAGACTTTTCCACTCTCCAGTTGACTGGGGATGCCTAATCTTCACTCACCTTGCTGATGTACCATCTCTTTTTCAATGTCATTGGAGTTTCATTCTTAGGCATTCTTTGATCATTTGAATCCTTAGAAATACAATTCTGTTACTATGGCATCTGGAAAATAATGCCACAGAGTTGGTTGGAAGAGTATTTTTACAGGACTGTAGTACCACGGCTGTTTTACCAACTGAGCCATGTTAAACTGCATTTAGATTAATCCAAAACTTCAGTCTACCTAATTATTGTCATTCAACTCTTAACCTTTTCATTACTAAAATCATACACTTATGTACTTTCATGATACAGCATTTCTGTATCTGTTATTCAGCATCTTTGAAGCCACCAACCTTCCTCTATGCACATTTTTATACTGTTTTGTACATGGAACAATAATAAAAGAAAATGAGATCTATCTCATCATGCTTATTAGAAATCTGGAGAAAATAATAATAATAATATGCAAAGACACACACACAAAAAAAAACCACTATGGAAATAATACGGGATCTAACACTCTTATACCATTTACGTAAGAATTAATTCCAGCAACATAGTTAAGACATAACTTTTAGAAAGCTTTTTATCATAAAATTCCACAGTACAGATCCACCACACAGAGAAACAATGAAAATCAGTTTAAAGGAGACTTTGGTACCAAAAAAAAAAAAAAATAATCCTTCTGATATATTTAAATAGCATAATACAAGATTCTTGCCTTACTACCAAACCTAAGTATCAGTTACCATCTGCTCATTACAAAGATTCAGAATTATATATAAGGTCATTAATTAGTCTCTTGACCAACAATTTTTTTGAAAACATAGGCACCAGATGGAGAATTTGTGAGCATTTTATACCTAATAAATTCAAGGGTCATCTTCTCAAAAACTTTAAAGCAGTCTGCATTTTCAGAGTTTGAGGGCATATAAAAATCTCATTTTGCCTTGGTAAAACTTTTATCCTGCTGAAAACACAAACAGTAAAGTCATTAATTAGAAATTTATACGTTACTGGCTGGAATGAAGCATTTCTCATACAGCAGATCATGAAAGCATAAATATAGATGGCACAATTTACCTAGCCAGAGGACTGACTGGCAAGGGGTACTGGGTGGGAAATACAGAGCTTCACAGTGCACTACCTGGATGCTCCAGTTTTAGCCGGATAGCGCAGAAAACATCAAAAAAAGGAAAGAAAGGACAGTAGAAACAAAAGATGCTATAATCACTTTCACTCTCCAGCTGAATCTTACTGTATTTAGCGCCGTCATTCAGCATTACTCTACCTCGTCTTTTTGAGACCTTTTTTCATGCTCTTAATGCTTAAGTGAAACTATGGCATTATTTCATGTCTAAACATTTGTGACACCTTTAATTCACCATAACTGAATTGTGGTTATTCACATGAGCAGTATGGCAAGTGCAATATGTTGTTCTGATCCACACTTCTGTGTTACAAATCTTATATCTTCCTTGCAGGTTTTAAATTCATTACGAGCTTATGGGATTCAGAAGTGGTATATTTAGAAAAAAATATGGAGGAGATCAACAAGGACATAAATTTCTTGTCCTCTCAAAGTGGTTAGCTACGCTGTGTCTAGGAACAGTCATGACTCAGTAATGATTACATACATTACTCCCTTTACATATTTGCACCAAATGTATTCTCAGTATCTAGACTGATACAACATGTAAGTGGATGTTTGTCAGATGGAGACACTTCTCAGCAGGTCAACAGATAAGGAGGCAGTGTGACACCACACCTCAGTTACTCAGAGGTGACCATCAAATGCAGGACTTGATACCTGACGATCAGAGTTACGTTTGATCCCTTATGGAAATGTCTGTTTCAGTTGGAGGAACAGTAAAACTAAGTCCTTACAGAAGTAGAAGTTAATAGGACAGAAAGAACCCAAGGAGAACATGTAAATCTATCCAAAGTGCTACTGACATTCAAAAAAAGGTTAGTTATAAAGCTTACACTTCTGACAAGAAGCAGCTCTTTCCCAAAATGAACCTGAATGCCATGTGGAAAATGCAGTCCTTTATGTAATGCATAGAGACACCTTTCAGTTTTAATCGTGATGTCAGAAAACAAATCCTTTTTTTCTTTTACTTACTCATCAGTTTCTCAAAACATTTACAACATGCAAAATAGACAGAATGGTAACAGACTATTATTATTATTATCATCATCATCAACAACAACTTTGAAGTAGGAGTAATTGCCAGGATTTTTCATCCAGGACCGCCTACCATATTTATAAGTGGTTATTTTGACAAGCTAACAAGTGCTTTATCTCCTCAGCACAAATTCCAGAATATCCAAAGTGCAACAAACCATTCTGTCCTTAGGAAATACCCTGATCAGCTTCAGAGCTTGCAATTCTAAGGTTGAGGGATGAAGACATATTTTTCAATGACTATAAAGCACAGATTTGCACTGGGGAATCCAAACCATTCCTAATGAGCTAGTTTTGGATCTCCTTCTTGACAGATGGATAAAGATCTGCTCATTGCATTTCTATGATCATTGGTTTAATGAACATATCTAGTAGTTCTGACTGGCTAATTCTCCCGACACCATCTACATTTAAGAAACATAGTGAATCACACAAAGCATTCAACACACCAACTTCTAGTACAGATGTAGCACACTGTCAGAATAAGTATGACCAACATGGAAAATATCAAGAAACAGACAATTCTGGGAGACTGCATGAGTAAGAGTGGATGACAGGCAGAAGAGACATAGAGAATATTTTATTATATAGTATGTTAATCTGTTCATAATCATGGAAGACACAGTGCACTTATGGTAGGTATGGAAAACAGAAGGTTTGGGGAGATAAAATGAAAAGGCATGAAGAAAACATCCATTCTGTTAAGACACTCCCACTGAGTTTAACAGACTTTGGACTATGCAGTTTTCCGTGACAAGGATGACTTATTTTTGTGCTTGAAGTAAGATTATGTATTTGTTGGCAAGTTTAGTGAACTACCTGATATTATTTTGAATTCAGTTCCACAAATCCCTAGAAAAAAAGGATTAATCTTTCATGAGAAAATACTGCATTTTGTTATTTTACAAATAACCCTTAGTTAACAGCTTGTAAGCATCTCCCTATGCAACCACTGAATTTCTATGAGAAAATTGTTAGTGCAAAAATTTATTGTTTACCTGTGCTATAAGAAGGCTGCAGAAATCAAAGTTTTCTAGCAGTAGCAGCAAAGCAAGCCAAAAATTTAGCAATAATTGTCAATAATCACCACTTATATACTGCTACTGCAATATTTCATTAACACAAAACGCTGTAACTACTTCAAATGTCTGACTTTGAAGATCCTACACGTGAATTTCTGGATTTATACAGGAAATTCTGAAGCTCAGTAGTCACACAGATTTCCAAGGATTTCCAGCACGATCACTGCTCAAAATCATACACATATTAATAAATTATGCTTCTACTATCACAGCTAAGCTGCAGACTATATGAAGAGTATAGATCTGCTTGAGAACCAAAAGCTACAGATTTTGAGACAGCAATGGAATAAAATCCTTACATGAAAATGAGCAGAAAAGCAGCAGGTTTTGCGGCTTGTTAGTGCAACACCATTTCTAAATGCAATGCAACAAGACAACATGCTCCTTAAGGCACTCAATTCAAACTGTCAGTGCAAGGCTGTCTTTTAAACTTCTCCTCACAGCCTGTTTGAAAACCTGGACAGTTTGGCTGGAGTAACATGGGCTTCTGATTCCAGTCATCACTTTCAGATGAAGAGAGAGGATAACAATTTTGGTTTGTTCAGGCAAGATTTGCACCAGATAGCAAGAATTCAGAGGGAAATTAAAAAAAAAGAGACTGCATTTATGAAGTTTCAAACAAATGTGTCAAGTATTTGAAAACATAAGCCCTTATTAGAAAAAGCTACTGCATCTTTTTGGTGTGCCCCTCACAGGCTATACAGTTTATAGGCCCTAATTCAACTCCCCAGAGTAAAAGCTTTGCTCAGAATTGGATTCAAAGCCTGAAAATTTATGTCAGCATTTTTGAGAGATTCAGTTCTCACATAAGCAGATCCTGTGTAACTTCAAGCCAAAATAGGAAACTGACACAATCCAGACACAATTCTGAGATATTAATTAGGACACATTTCATAAACAGACTCCAAAATAAATCCTCTTCCTTCCTAGCAGACCTCAGCATTACCTTGGTTATGCACATTAAATTGTGCATACATTTTCTTGCAATCACACTGTTAAATTATCTCTCCAAAAGAGGCTGAATGACTGTAGGAGGAAAATAAATGGATGTTGTAGACTTCAGTTATGTGCTTCCAAACCATAGGATTGTTTGCATATCCCCTTTTTCAGCCAACTACACTGCTTAGAGTTTAATACATAAACCACCATAAACCACAGACTGACCACAAAGTACTTGCAACTGCAATAGGCTTTTTGTTGTTTTTATGGGGTGTTTTTTTTTAATCATGAAGTTTCACCTGTACGCAGCCAAAAGCAATCTAACAAGGATTCCTTAAGCAATTAGCATAGCAGCCATTACTAAAAAGCTCCAGTCCAGGACTCAGAAGACAGAGCTCCTATTTTTCTCCCTGCTCCCCACACTTTTGAAATTGTTATTTGATCGGGACTTTTACTCCCTAACATTATTCTTTCACTAAGGCCACCCTCAGATTTCCAGCTAATCCTTTCCTTTTGTGGCCAGCAAGCTGTTTGATTTGATTTCTGCAGCTATTCAGAAAGAAAGATCACATGAGATCTACTTGAACAAAAGGAATCTGATGATAGTTTTATGAATGCAATGCAAACTCTGAGAAGCATCCCTGCTGTTCTGGAAAAGCTTTAATGTATTGGTGCAGGAAGATTCAGTGAGAAATGTTCCAAAGACTTTATGCAAACTTCACGAAAAAAAAAAAAAACAAGAAAAGCCCCCATGTGCAATGTCTTCACTGATATTAACACCAATTGGCTGTTCCTTTACAGCAGATGCACTCTTCAATGAAAATGCTTCTGTTTAGCACTAAGAATCTTCTCCAAAAACTAAAAGCTGCTCAAAGTAAGTGTAAGTGCTTAGTCCAATTCAAAACTTATAATAAACTAGACTCCAAAGCGTTACCAGTATGGATAAACATATTTTGGAACAGAAGTACAATTACGTGATTATGAAGAAAAAGATTTCTGCTTCCAAACTCTTTTATATTACATTGTATATAAATGTTTCCTGCATGTTTCTTTTTAATAGTCATGAGGACCAGATGACAAAAATGTTGGTCTCATCCCTAGCCGATTACAGTATACTAACTTTTTACATTCTATCTACCAGATGCACCCATAGGCATTATTTTTGATCATCTGGTTTGGGCCATTTTCCATTTACACATTCAAAATGAGGTATCTCAGGTAAAAGGTTATAAATGTATTTTATGAAAAAAAGTTGGGTTTGCATTTTTGAAAGTGTCTTTGAAACACTGCTTAGGAAGAATTAGAAATTAAATTGTGCGTGCCCAATTTTTTTCTCACAAGCTGCACAAAATATAGCTAGTTAAAACTTCTGGTATCTCTGTGATATCAGAAGCATAGCTACTCAAAATTACTGGGTTTTGCATAATATTCTCAGCACCAACACAACTGTGCTAAATCCCTTGGCCGATAATATATGAAACATTTTATGAAGAACATAGTTATTATGCAGTAACAGCACTCAATTTAACTTGGTCCCCTAATCAAGAGGGCTGTACATTCAACCATCACTGGAATTTCACAGACATGCAAAGGAAAATGGAGATCAGCTTCTTGAAAAAAACACTGCATCTTACTTTGCTGTATGTAATTATAATGCATGAAATTTCAGAGTTGTCTGAAACATATTTCAGGAACTCAGCAATTTGGAAGTGTTTTAAATGAAGTGGGAGTTTCCTGTATCTTTCCATTTTGATTGCTCCCTCCTCTCATTTTCCCCATGTCTCAACTAATACAGTGCTTGTATTGAGCCTTGCTGTAGCATGAGCCTCATTTTGATGCATCATCCTCATTCCCCAGGATATAGAGAGGACTGTTTCTCAGGGGACTATAGCACTGCTCTGTCCTCCTTTTCACTCCATGTGATTTTTCAAGTATGAAAGGAAGACAATTCCCCCCTTTGTGAGATTCTATATCCCTTTATGTTTCAGCTTTTTCTTGCTCTGAAGCCTTATTTCTAGATCTGTGTATCCTGAAAAAAGTGGCAAGAAATACGGATTTGAAGCCACACCTGGCAAAAGAAAGGTATTAAATCAGTTCTTTTCCTCAGTTTAAATCACTAAGGTATTCTGGTCATTCCTTAGAACACAAACAAAAACAATTATCTTTGAAGACTTACTTTTCCCTACACATTAACCACATGTCACAGAAAGGCTACAACTTAGTTTATATTAATTTATCATAAGGGGGTTTTTGGTTACTTTTGGACTGCATGAAAATATCAGATTCTATTTAAAGAGCCTAATTGTGGTGGTTTAAACCCAGTCAGGCAACTCATTCACTCACTCTGCCCCCCTTCTTTACCTCCCCCTACTCCCGGAGGGACAGAGAGGAGAATCAAAAGAATGCAACTCCCACAGGTTGAGATAAGAACAGTTTAGTAACTAAGGTATAACAAAAATCACTACTGCTACCACCACTAATAATAATGACAAAGGAAATAACAAGGGAAGAGAATACAACACCTCACCACCAGCCGAGTGATAACTCGCCCCCAGCCTGACCAAGCACCGACCGATACCTCCTCCAACCCCACAGTCCCAGCCCTTCTGGGTAACAATCAGTTACATCCTGGGCATGACGTGCTGTGGTATGGAATACCTCTTTGGTCAGTTTGGGTCAGGTGTCCTGTCTCTGCTTCCTCCCGGCCTCCTCTCCACCCTGGCAGAGCATGAGGCTCACAAAGTCCTTGGCGAAACCAAAATATCATTGTTATCAGCTCTGTTCCCAGGCCGAAAGTCAAAACACAGCACTGCACCAGCTACCAAGAAGGAGAAAAATGACTGCTACTGCTAAACCCAGGACTGTTCTAGCCAAAATAAAGAGCCATGATAAATTTGATAATTATTTCCTGAAAACCAATTGAAATTAGAGGGTCCAGACTAGCAATAGCATCTTCATCCCCTTCACATCTAACTTCACTTTACTGTTCAAGAAATCCAGTGAAGCTACAGGATCCTTGGGAGGTGCAGAAAATAGAATGAGTATATTTCCTGTAAAATATAAAAACTATTACTTCCTTTTATCAGGCTTACTGAAAAGTAACATCCTAACCATAAGGCTTATAAACAAAACCACTACTAGTTCTATGACACTCATCCACCAGCTCTACCTGAAGGGCACTCAGCAAAGTAGGCAGCCAGTAAGTACAACACTACAGCACAACTTTGTGTCATGAGGCATGAAGGGGGTTACTTTATAATAAATTATGGAACTGAGGTTGCAATGCAATAAAGCAGGAAGAAAGCTGTCTAGAGGAGTTCACACCTACCTCCTTTTTCAGTGTGTCCTCTTGCTTCTTTCTCTGTCTTGAGAGCTTTACAAAAATGGAGTGCAGATGGTCAAAGCCAGCTTGACCATTTGTGTAATTTAAAGTTGGTACAGCACAAATAATGCAGTTTTATTATAACCCTAACTGCCGAAATCATAAAATTGATGCATGTTCCCAAAATGCCTTCATGTTTTAGTTTTCTTTTGCTAATTAATTTGAACAGGTTTAGGCTTCATCTTTTCCTTCCCAGAACAGAAAGTAATGGAATGATACTTTTGAATTTCTTTATGTAACCATTCACCTTAAACAAAACCTCTATAAACACTGTGTACCTTCCTTTGCTCTATTTTATGCATGCTATTGTCAGTATGCATCATATGCAGCTCTAAGTACATATACAACTGCAAATGCCTGTAGAATGTCAGCACATCTGGCCTTTACGAGACGTCTGTCAATCCACCACATTGATAAATGTGGGTTGTCACTGTGACAGCAATGTCTTGTACATTGCATAGGAATGGCCACTGACTACTGAGCAAAGGGCTGGGTTACGCAACACAGCCCTTAATGTTCATATCGAATCCACATTTTATCTGATCCACCTGAAATGATGATGAAATGAACTACAAGCATATAGGCTCTGACTTACCACCAGTAGGCTGTTATCTGACTATTGTTATTTAGAGACTTTCTGTACCCTGAACTAATGGACTGATTTCTTTGTTAAATAAAATAATCAACATATGTTTTGACAGAATTCAAACTAACATTAACACACTAAATGCACCAAAAAGAAAAAGAAATATTTGCAAGGAAAGAGCATTGACAACATTTGTCAGTTTAAACACTTCTTGGCAATAACTCAGCTTGTTAACAGGCAATGAAAGACTGCTCTATTAAGCTCAGGGTGATGCTAAAATAGTTTCATACAAGACGATAGCAATTTTCCTCACCACCAAGTGAGGCTGCCTATGGAGAAAGGCCATGGCACACTGCAGGACTTTGCTATTCATAGGTATTGACAGTAATGAGGAAGACATTTTATTGCTAACTAGCGTTATACCGAGTTACATGAACAACTGTTTTTATTAAGAGCTAGGAGTCATATAAAATGACTGACACTGCTGCTTAGCTTAATAGCATTTCCTTTTAATTTTAACTGGTTATGTTCCATACAAATAAGAAAACAGATTACAAAATCCTTCATCTTTAATTTAATGCAGCCTTTGAAAAGGAGAGGGTTTAATAAATTCTACCTTTTAGAATTTACCCATCACTTCCATGAATAATGTGTTTTTCCTGACCAGAAATAGATTAATTTTTGTTGCTAACTAAAATTCCAAGTCCTTGGCAGTCACCCAAGCATGTGGGAACCTGGCCTCAGTAAATATAGCAAGAAAACCTTATTGAGGCATAAAAGAATAAAAAAGAACAACAGGAAAGAGTGTCTACCAACAGAGAGGGAAATGTAAACGTGGTTAGTGTCCAAAGGAGAAGAGAAAATTACAGCCTCTGCTCTTTGAACTCAGTCTGCATTCTGTGGACTCCAGGCATCATGCTGCACAGCAGTACTTTTTTATTTGGGCATCAGTGTTGCCAGTCTAACATAAATCTCTGTTGGATAGTTGCTTTAAACTCCCCAGTTTAAATATCCTCCTAGCCAAAACCTGGTAAATGAAGGACATGGAAATGAGTTTTATTCTATTTCATATGGCAGGTATATTTTAGCGCCTAGATAATCTGCTCTGCTAGAGGCAGGAGATTCCTGCTGAAAGCAAACCTCTGAAAGAAGTTCCTGATGGATCTCCTTCATAATCAGACTGTTGAAAGCCCTCAAATGCTAGCTGTCCCAGCTGATGGGCTGGCTGCAGCTTTGACCTCTCCCATACTTAGATCTAAGAGAGATTTCCGATTTAACACTGTATTGTCCCTATAATTTCCTACTTGCATACACCTTTTTGAAAACTTGTCAGGAACATTGTCACCCTTTATATACAACATCCTTCTGTCACAGTCCAGATTTCTGACTCACAGAAAGGACTCCACCAAGTCCACAAGAAAAAGAAGCACTTATAGAGAATGCTACAACATTTACAGGTGCAGATAATTATAGATAATTATAATTTACAGGTGCAGATAATTATGCTAAAAAAAAGCATTCTTGGTAAAGAAGCAATGATGCCTGTTTATTTGCATGTTTAATACAAAGTTATATGTTTTAATAGGTACCTTTGCGTGATTCTGAAGGACTGTAATGGATCATACCTGTGCTGTGCCATTCCATTTGATTTAATAGAATAACACCAGTTTAAGTCTGGTTTATGGAGAATATGGAAGGAAACCAAGAAATTTACATACACTAACAAATTCCATAGTCTTTATATGGCTGGATATACATGCTGGATTCTTCATTAATATGGGAGCAAGGTGGCACTTTGCATTCAGGACTACTTGCATAGTTTTCACTGAGTCATGACTGTGTTATTAAATATGTATAGATTTCACCTATATATTCTTGTATTCTTTCTTCCTAGTTCCTTGAATCTTACCTGTCGTCATATAACAAAACCTAAAGAAAAGAGGTGAAGAATGTCAAAGAAAACTTAAGTTTCAACACAGGGCCATAGAGGCCAGTGCCCCATATGTGGCTTCATTTATGAAATCCGATGTATCTAAGTTTGAAGCTTAATGACCTGAAGTTGCTTCTAGAGCCAATGAAAGAGGATATACGCACTCCTCCTCAGAGCAATCAAGTCTTAACACTCTCCACTAATGGCAGAGGGCTCTTAGCCAGCTACTCTTCCAGCTTCAGTGCCTCAATGAGGTGCCTAACACAAAGAATGAGATGGCCTGTGTTGCTGCCAATTAAGAGCTCATGCTTCTTTATGCGTGTAGGTTTGGCACAAAAATTATATTTTAAATATTAATTCATATACAAAAAGGTGAAACACTATTTTCCCATGGTTAAAGAACAAGACTAGAAGCCATATGACCTGAAAGATCTCAATTTACTACTCATTATAGGTCTTTCTTTTCCTTGCTGCCTCTATCAGTGACGATCATTATATTTAACCATGTGGCCTCTTAGACAAGCCACAGGTTTCAGTTTCCAAATACAAGAATCTATTACTCCAGGAGAGCAGCAGCTGACCCCACCCGGCTTCTGCTCCACTGGTGCCTGGAGCAGAGCTGGCATGAAGGGCAGTTTCTTTTAAAGCCCCTCTGTCTCAATGAATAGTCACCTCTGGTGAAAAGTCTTTTCAAATATCCCTAGTGATATAAAAGAAGTTCCTCCAAGTTAGCATATACTGTGGCCCATAGTATTAAACCCCTCAGGAGTATCTATCTACACCTTCAGCATAATTAGCAGTAGAGAATTGCCTACACACAGCAGCTTTTCTTCCTGCAGTGTTATTTCTATTGTATAACACATGCTTGCACAATTGCTTTAATTTGAATCTGCTGCATAGCAGAGGGCAGATCAACCTCTGGTTTTAATAAATGATCACACTGACAATTAAAATTCCTGGTGACAGGCGAATTACTGTTAAAATCTATGACTGATTTCTAGCAGAAAAATCTGGAGCAGCAGGGAGTAGGGCAGCTAGCAGAAAACCTTATTAAAAATCAAGATAATAAACCTTTTGCAAATATCAATTTTAATTATTTTTTAAATTACCTTTTCCTCTTTCATCTCTTTCATATGGCCCAATCATGTGAAAAGTTAATCATATTTTATAATAAAAAAAATTTAATGTACTTTTTTTATTCATCATCTTTAGTGGAGTTTTTCAACAATATGAGCCATTACACTAAAAAGGAATTTCTTCAGCCATCAGAGCACGCAGCTGTTTCATAGTTAAACTCTTTCATATCAGTAGAGTTTTGTCATACAAGCAGTGCAGCTTCCAGAGCAGGATTTTGCTACAAGGTTTTTATTTCTAAAATCCTGTATGTAATTTTTTAATAATATTCATACAATGACTAGCCAATCTCTTTGTTCTGATACACTGCTTTAGTCAGAATTTTTGAGCTATCTGTAAATAATTAAAAAAATAAATCCATTTCAAAATCCTTACAGTTAAAGCAGAGAAGTTTCTAAAACACGCATGAGGAAGTTATAGAAATGATAAGGCAAAGCCTTAAAGAAAGGCTTCCTTCAAATTCTTCAAAGACAAATGACACTGAGTATTTTTGACTCATACTCTTCCTCTCCCCCAGATTGAAAGGACTTTGTCAAGGAAAAGCTTTCAAGGTACTTGTGTGTAAGCTAAGAGACACAGTGCACTGCAACTTCATTTTTAGAGGTGAAAGATAAGATCGAAGTTTTAGAAGTGATTTGTTTAATGGAAGTGGTACAAGGGCCACTAAAAAAGTGACACCAGCAGCAAAACATAAAAACCTCAGGATGCTTATAATTTTCAGTTTCATTCATCCCACTTTGTTTTCAAAAGTGCTTTTTACTTGCACTGCAATGATCTTTAAATGGGTGGAAATGAAGAATAATGAATTTTGATGACCAGAATTGGTCAGATCTAATTTGTGACTTGCCATAAATAGAGTGTATATTAAACTGTATATCACAATTAGGTACTTAATTCCAGCTCTTTTTATTTATTTATTTACCTAGAATATGTCCTGATCTTCTTCAGGATTTACTGCCATCAGTATAAACACTGCAGTTTAACTTGACTTGCTCAGAGGCAGATAAAGGACTAACTGCAAAGAATTGCTTTATGACTGCTCTGACCTTTGCAGGGGCTTAGAGAAATCACTGTTACTCTGTACCACTCCTTTTGTACAATGAATTTTATTTTTTTTTTCAGATGGGGCATGAAACCAATTGCCCAAGGCTATCTTTTTAATACACAGTAAGTAAATGTGTGCATGTGGCCACAGAGATGTAGACTAGTTTCTTGTGAAGAAAGACCACTTAATTACCAAAATATCCAAGTAGTGACTTAGCATCCCCCAACTAATGCATTTTAAATTCTTACTCTGAGTTCAGCTGGTTTGACTTTCAGAGACATATATCTCCTTAGCAGCAGCTAAGGATCAGGGTTTATAGCCCCTTTCCTGCCACATGGCCAAGGCTGCAGTACTGGAGCTGTTAGCACTGACGCCTATACTAAGCTTGTGCTACCCACAGCACACAGCACAGGTGGGCTGTGAAGAGATCCACTTGCAAAAGGGCATTCAGAGGGGTGCCACAGCCAGCACGATTCAGCTGGACCACAGCATCTACCATCCCATCTCAGGCACCTCCCAGGAGCTGGATGTGACTGGTTTGATAGACTAAACGAAATATCTTCGCAGACCTCAAAGCCTGATGAACTTGGGCTCACAATCTTGTGCAACACACTCAGAGAGCAGAGAAAAACAACTTGGGGTGCATGAGGAAGAAAACTTGCTATTTACAGAATGAGTTTATCAGAACTGATGTTTGTTCTAGTAAAAGCTCTTGTACATATGAGCTCAATTTGATGCTGCATTGTTTAGCAGCAGAGATAATACAAAACATAATGCAATTTACCGCTTCATTTCTTCATAAAGTCTACCCAGAAACATTTACTGTCCTATGTTACAGTAGAGAAGTTTAGCAAAATGAGTGAAGTAGGGAGTGTGCAAAACTATAAGTAATGCTCTCTGCTTTCTTAAATAATATTTCATAGTCTAGTGAAATAACATAAGAAATTTTCTTTTTTAATACCACATCTTACCTGAATTGTCTCCAATTTTGAAACTTGAGTCACTCAACCTGGACTAGATTTGTATTTATTGTTCTGTCTGTGGACAAGATGGAAAACTCAGTCTGCTCTGCCTGTGGATTTTGACAACAGAGAAAAACTTGAGCAAGTGTAATTTTCAACTTCCAATTTTGTTTTTAATTACAGCATTGAAAGTGCTGAATTCTGTTCAAGTTTATTCTCAGTTGTCAGTCACAAAGGGTATTATTAAACCCAAGAGATTTTAAAACAAAACAATTCTAACACTTTATGGTTTTAGTCTGCTGACTTTTTCACTTACAAAAGCAATCATCTGTTGCTTCAGCCCCAAAATGTAGAATACCATATTCTCACTCACAAACTGTAGACCTCCTGTCAGACACTGGAGAGAGATAACACATAACCATTTTGGCTTCTGAGGAACACGGTTGATCACCTCTTCTGTTTGCTTTCCTAGCGTTCTCCAGCAATCCCCTTAATCACTCACCAGGCATGAATTTTGGGGATGAAACCTTTTTTTTTTTTTATCCTTTTCATCATCATTTCTGGAAAACTCATTTCTCTCTCAATGCCTCTGTTAGAAAGTGTAGCTATTTTAACTGTTTTGGTTAATATGAATTTTGGGACACCAGCTAGTGTCTCTGTACAGTACTGCACAATGACACATGCTAGATGCTACTCAGACTACGGTTATCAACCTTTGTTTGGTATTCTTCTGCAGTGTAGATCTACCTTTAGCAATTCTTTTAAAAATAGATCAAACATGGACAAAAGCATAAATTTCCCAATTCAATACAGACTGCAAAAGACAGAATGAAAACCTCAGACTCAAAGGTGTCACTCCACAAGAAGACCTCAAATTTCACTGATGATTTTCCAAAACAGAAACTGAAAACATATTTTCAGGAAGATCTAAACTACGGCAGACCAAAAGACTATGTTTTCAGGAAGATGTAATAATGAGATAATATTCAACTTAGACTTGATGGTATTTACAGGTCTTTTCCAGCCTAAATGATTCTGTGATTCTATGGTAACAAAACCAAGGAGGTAGGTAGAAAAACAGCCTTCAGTCATAACGATAACCACTTGCAGCTATGATCACTGCTGCTCCTTTTGTTTTCAGATGATTTCAATCTACTGCCCATTGACAGGTGCTCAGTACAAAAGAAGCTGGTCCTGAATCAAAAGCACAATTTTAACAGTTCAAAAATCTATGCTGAAGTTATGTAGCTTAGTTTCAAGATAAAGTTATTAAAACAGAGCAACACTCAGAAGCCAGTGCTTGATAATTTATCCAAAAATGCAGCTAATTTAGATGCAAATGCTTCATTCCTGCTAGATAAAATTACCATCTTTTCATGCATAGGTACTCACTGACTTTAGCGGGTCTACACTACTTGATTCAGCAACTTCAAAGAACTCTCAAAAGATGCTACATGCAATTTTCAGTTTGTGCAATAAGAATGCAAAACCATCCCCAGGCCTAAGTGCTTTAAGTATTTTCCAGTGACAGTGACCCAGCCCGAGTTGAATGACGTGTGATACCTAGATGCCTTAAATTGCGCGAGGTAAAGCCAGGCCTCTAAGTTTAACCTGAATGTTACTAATTTTGCAAAATTCTTCTTCACAACAGTGGTGAACTTATTGTTTCCCTTCCTGGTTCTCTGCATACTCTACTCAAAGATTTAAAAAATGTTAAAACTACCTACACATACATATGTTCTGGAATAGGTAAGAGTCAAATGTTTTGATTCAGCTTGCTTCCCCCCACCCGCAGCTTTGAATATGGAGCATTTAGAGCCAAATGCTTTGTCTGAAATAAAGCATTTGAAAATTCACTGCCATTGTTCTCCTCTTAAAGAACGCAGTGGTATTTAACTAGCAAATCTGAACCAGAGGTAATGCTTCTTTTCTAAATCTATCATTATAGTGAAAGGACGGGTTAAAACTTAAACAGGGGAAGTTTAGATTGGATAAAAGGAGGAAATTCTTTCCTGTTAGGGTGGTGAAGCACTGGAATAGGTTCCCCAGGGAGGTTGTGAATGCTCCATCCCTGTCAGTGTTCAAGACCAGGTTGGACGAAGCCTTGGGTGATATGATTTAGTGTGAGTTGTCCCTGCCCATGGCAGGGGGGCTGGAACTAGATGATCTTACGGTCCTTTCCAACCCTAACCATTCTATGATTCTATGATTATGTCCTTCATATTTTGAGCAGAGATCACAGAATTCTTAGCTTTAATGTTTTGTTAGTTTACTCAGAGTAAAGTTAGCTCACCATTAGTAAAATTTAGGAGCACCATTAAATTATATGATTTTATTTAATGAACCATTTTTCAGTCTAGATGAACGTCACATTTGCTTTTTACTCTCCCTTTTGTATTTTACACAAGACATCTCCTGGAAATGCTCTTTATTAACATATGGTGAAGGTTGCTATGGTACGAAAATAAATGCAAAAAAAAACAACCAAAAAACAACCTATCTGTGTAAAATTGAAAAGTTGAGGCAATGGTAACAGAACTGCAAACAGTGAAGAGTCTACAATAACCACACCTATAAAAATATCATTTTAGCAACATTAAATACCAATTCCTTTCCAATGGGTTTGTAATTCATAAAATCATAGAATCACAGAATGGTTTGGGTTGGAAAGGACCTTAAGATCATTCAATTCCAACCCCCTGCCATGGGCAGGGACACCACACACCAGACCAGGTTGCTCAAAGCCCCACCCAACCTGGCCTTGAGCACTGCAATGGATGTGGCAGCCACAGCTTCTCACTAGGCAACCTGTCCCAGTGTCTCACCACCCTCACAGTAAAGAGCTTTTACATAATATCTAATATAAATCCACCCTCTTTTAGCTTAATTCAGTAATGGAAGACTGTCTTAAGGTCTCCCTGGATCCTTCTCTTCTCCAGGCTGAACAAGCTCAACTCCCTCAGCCTGTGTTTATATGAGAGGTTCTTCAGCCGTCTGACCGTCCTTGTGGACCTCCTACAGACTCTCTCCAACAGGTCCATATCCCTCTTGTGAGGTCATCCTATAGCTGAACGCAGTACTGCCCATGTGGTCTCACAAGAGCAGGGTAGAGGGCAGCATCACCTCCCTTGACCTTCTAGCCGTGCTCCTTTTGATGCAGCCCAACACACAGCTGGATTTCTGGGCTGCAAGCACAAACTGCTGGCTCATGTTGAGCTTCAAATCAACCAACAGTGTTTGAATAAAACCAGTTTTTTACCAATGGTGAAAACCCATGCACTAAAATTAGCATTTGCATTCATCCACTAGAGAGAGTTTCTAGAGTATCTATGAGGATTTTATAAAAAAACCTTAAATATATTCTAGGAAACTCTTGGCTGAAAACATTATAAAAGATGCATGCTTTTTTTGATTAGTTAGCAAAAAATATTATTATGACACTGTAGTCTAAACTCAGGACCATGGACTATAAACCCGACATAATTGTTCCAGAGGAGCATGTAGGGGGAAAAAAAAAATAAAAAAAATAATTATCTAGAAATCAAGAAGTTACAAAGATTCAATCATAATGTCCTGGATTCTAAATTTGGGGTTTTTCCTTAAATTCAAAGGTGCAAGCTCTATCATTATTACTAGCAACAACTTTGTAAAGAAATCAAAATTAAAAATGTTGAAAGACCTGTACGATATTTGCCCGTGTTTACCTTCATAATGAACTAAATGTACAAGTATCTCACTCAAATTATGTGAAACTTTTCTTAAAAAAAAAAAAAAGAACAAGAATTATCATTAGAATCATGAAAATAACATCACTGACTGTAAGGGATAGAGCCAGGTCATCTAAGGTTAAATTTAAAACATGCTTCTCCTTGTATCTGAATCAGGATTGTTTTCCACCTAAAATGAGAACTTGCCTTTCTCAGCACAGAACTGTGTTGTTTGGTGGGTTTTTTTGACTTACCAATTTTTGAGGTCTCATCCTGCTTGCTGATTCAGCTGATTCTCTCACCCATTTTGGTGGAAATTCGATTAGAATAATCTTTAGTCTACTGCCCATGTCATTACTATAAATGTACAAAAGTACAAGATTGAAGATGGATACCCACAGAACACACATCGTTGCTTGACAGGGAGCAATACACTTTGCATACCTTCCTTAGTAATTACACACTCACATAATGGCAGTGCAATTTCCTTTTTTTTTTTTTTTTAATACTTTCTTATGAAAATGTGATGTGAGATAATGTCAGAAGATTTATTTGTCAAGACAAATGACATCTCCTGGTTCATCTTCTTCTCAAGAACTATTATTCTGTCACAAAAGGATATTAGACTGGTATTACATAATTTATCTTTGATAAATTCATTTTGGCTATTAGTCATCTCTCCACTACTCTGCAGGTGCTTACAGTTCAATTGACATGATTATTTGTTCCAGTATTTTTTTTTTTTTTAGAAAATTCAGATTATGCTGATGCATAATCTAAACAGCACTTCCTTCCTCTCCTTTGTAAAGGCAGGCACTGAGCCAGTTCTTTTTGAGTTTTCCTCCAGCTTCCAAAACAGAGAACTGCTAACGGATCTTGAGAATGCTTCATCTAGTTACATAAATACTATACAATAAACTTCATTAAACACAGCTCACTTAAAAATATCTGATTTCTCTATGTACTATTTCAGAAGCTTCTTCATCACTCCAATTTGACATCTTAGCCTTTTCTTAGGCTTAGGAGTTGTGTTAACTGAGCACAGTAGCTCCAGACAGGGAAAACTGAAAAAGATATTGAACATTTTTGCAGGTTTAAATTTATTTTTCAATTTCTTTTTTTTTCCTTTTTATAGCATATCAGCTTTCTTTTTTTTCTTGCTGTTATTATTAATGTGTTTATAAAATGATGGACCAGATGATCCTTTAGGTCCCCTCCAACCTGGTATTCTATGATTTTATGATTGTAGTTTCCTTTCACAACATGCATAATCCTCTGTCTTGGTCTTTCCAGTTTTGTCACCTATCACATTTGGTGATACTAATATGGTAATCTGACCTAGTTTTCACTTTCTGAGGGATTTTTTTTTCCTGGGCCTTAGGCCACTGAAGTAAAAACTTAAGGGAGTTACTTCTATACTTCACAAGTATTGAGATGGTTTGTGCATCTCCCTTAAATGTAATTTCTAGGGCGAACTGCCAGTGCTTGTAAATGTTTTTCCCTTAGATTTACTTGTAATGAGATCTGACCCATCAGCCCTACCAGTTGTTTCTTTTATAATTTATTGGTTTTATTATGATCTGTACTTTCTCTTCTTTGATGTAATAAATCATTTTATGTCCCCACTAAGCAGGTTAAAGAAAGTGAGAGCAGAACCCTTTTGTATTTTCACCTACATTTTTTCTAGGGGCTTCCTGCTATCTACCTTTAAAGAACCACAAAGCAAATGAGGTTGGGAGGGACCTCTGGAGGCGATTAGTCCAAGCTTCTGCTCAACACAAGGCTGACTGCAAAACTTAATCAGATTGCTCTCGGCTTCAAGTCAGAGAACATCTGAAAATCTCCAAGGAAGAGGCTGAGGTTCCCTCTGGGCAGCTTTTTCTTATGATAAATCATATTTGCTCTAAATTATTGTTACTCCTTATACTCAAGTGATAGTTCGTATTGCAGTTTGTGACAGTTGCTTGTCCTTCCATTATGCCCTTCTGAAAGAGTTTAACTTGATTTTTTCTATAATGTCCTACAGGTAGTGGCAAACTGCAGTCAGGTCACCCTCAACATTTTTTTAATCAGGCTGAAAAAATCATTTCTCTGTGCTTATACTTGTACACCAGCCTTTATCTTCCCAACAGTCTTGAGAGCCTTCCAGTGGACACTGTCCAGTTTGCCAGAATTCCCTACTGCAGGGTCCAAAATTGGACATAGTTTCCCATATGCAGTTTGACTGGTGTCAGAGAGATTGATCAGTCCCTGTCATCAGCAGATTCTGCACTTCCTAGTGCAGCCCAGTAGGCATTTAACTTGCAATATTGCAAAGGTTCAACACCGATTAACGTGCAGATTGTTAACCTTCTGGACCCCAGGTCCTTATTCTGCGGAGCTGCAATGTGGTGGTTTGTCCTGTGTGTACACTGCACAGGGTTACACCGACCCAGGCACAGGACTCCGTGTTTAATGGCATGAGATCCCTGTAGGCCCATTCTGATGGCCTGCTGCAGCCCCTCTGAATGGCAGCCGTGTCCTCCAGCCTGTCAGCTGCCTTCCTTCCTCTTCAGTGTCAGCCACAGACATTATCCCACCACCCAGCTTGCAGATGAGGACATTAAACATCATCTGTTCCAGTCTCAGCCCTGAGAAACACCCCTCAGACAGCAGACAGGAGGAAATTTTGCTTAGTGAATCCATTCTGGCTGCTCTCAATCACCTTCTTGTCTTCATGTAGCTGTAAGTGGTTTCCACAACAGTCTGCTGCTGCAGAAAAAATATGGACTCAGTCAGAGATCAATATGATCAGACAAAAGCCATTTATTGCAAAGCCTTAACTCCTTATATACTATTGCTTACATGCACTTACAGTGGTTTGGCATATTATGATTGGATACATGTCTTGAAGACCCTTACTGACTAACATATAATTGGTTAAGCACAGGTGTGAGAACTTGACCTCGAAAGCTTGCCAGCAGTCCACAGTTCTCATAACTCAGTGAATTCCATCTTCTTCTTATCTTGCTTGCTTAAGCTTCCTCGGGCCTCTCATGGCCTTGCTGTATCTTTCGCCATTATTCAGAGTTCATGTACAAAATATCCATTCTCTCATGAGAACACTGTCTCCACAGTCTGCTCCATATTTTCTGTTTTGCTTGTGGGTGGTGAGACACCGGCACAGGTTGCCCAGAGAAGCTGTGGCTGCCCCATCCCTGGCAGTGTTCAAGGCCAGGTTGGATGGGGCTTCGAGCACTTGGTCCAGTGGAAGGTGTCCCTGCCCATGGCAGGGGAGTTGGAACTAAATGACCTGTAAGGTCCTTTCAAAACCAACCTATTCTATGATTCCTCAGGGACTGAGGTGAAATTGACTGGTGTGTAACTCCCTTGTATCATCCCTCAAGTTGCTACAACCTTTCAAAAGTACAACGACCTTAGCTGCCCATGAAGGACTTGTGCCTGTCCAGCCCACCTGAAAAGTCCTTAATTTTATCCCAATCTCTGATGGATAGTATCTGTCTCCAAAACTTTGCTCATCTACCTGACAGACCTGAGATAAGCCTTGCCAGTGCAAAACCAGCACAAGGAACGAACTGAATACTCTGCCCTGTCTCTTCCCTGCTCTGCATCTCCATATTGCCTAACTTGTTTTTCTGCAAGCCCTCCCACAACTTGCTGTTGTCCTCTCCTAGCTGGTGGCTGGAGTTTGCCAGTAGCTGAAAATATACACTTTGGATAATTCAATCATTCATCAATTTCCAATTTCCAATGTACAGGTAATAATGGTATTAAAGTTGTAAACCTACAAAAGTTTTTGTTACTATTATTTACAACTCACTGTACAAAACTGAAGACAACACAAGTTTGCCTCTATTATGAGAAGATCACTCTTTCTTTATTCTTCTAGTTTTTTTCTCTGGTCCAAGCACATCTATAAAGTTTCTAGTTGTCTGTCTGAATTTTTTGCTTAACTCATTCTATATAACCTTATTTGCTTTAGAAGTAAAGTAGCATATATTCTTATGCATAATGACTGATCATTGTACGCTTTGGAGTCAGTCTTCAAAGGGAAACTGGGGTATTGCAAGCCAGGTACTTGCAACACTGCACTTTAAAAGCTTTTAAAATTTCCTTGAGGCATCTCTATTACCTGCCAGAAGCTAGTATGCTAAAGATTCATCACAAAAATGTTCCTGTTATGGCAAAGAGAAACTTATTTTTCAGACTTTCATCTGAAACCTAAACCAATAGTAAAACACTAGAAAGAAGACTTTACTACTGAAATATCTTTATTAAAACATAATCTCTATGGCATAATCTCACATGAAAGAGGTATAGCTGAGGTACTCATACTTAAAATGCATAATCACGTTTGCTATAAAAAGATGTTTGATTTTCCTTGTAAACCTGAATATTCACTTCAGCTCTAGAACCAGAATAAAGGATCTATAAGGCCATGATACAGTGGATTTTTTTTTAGGAAGCAACATGTGAATTTATTATTTTCCTCACCCATATACAGCTTAGATATTTTGCAAGTATTTTGCCAAACACTGGAAACAAATGAATAAATAACACAAGCCAGAGTAAATAAGGGGGGGGAGGAGGGGGGGGCTGGGGGGGGTGTTCAGACATGGATGGAGGACAGACAAACAACCCAGCAACTGGAAGACAGCCTGTGAGACTGATTAACTCTCCATCAGAACAAAGGACATCCCAGATGCCCTCTACTCCACCACCAACAGCCAACTATCTCTGACTATGCAATCCAGTATCTCCATAGATAAAATTAGCTGAATATTTCTGGGTATAGCAACATTATTCCATTTTCATCAGCCATAAATCACACTTTCCCACTGCAGCTCACAGAGTTCAGATCAGGACTACAGCCTGACAAGACAGCTAGGAGTTCCATTTGAACATGTAAATGTTCGTGTAAATGTTTAAAAGAATCCATATCCAATTTCTAATCTCAGCAGTATCTACCCAATCTACAGCTAGTACATATAATCCCAAACATAATTTAGAAACTCTGTTAAGTGAGAAGCAATTTAACCACAAGTTAACTAGTGATTTCCATTGAAAAAAAAATGGAGAAAAAAATCAAGACATAGTAAGCAAAGTACTCTTCTTTCTCAAACTTTGTTTTTTCAGGCTTTATTCTGCTGCATAAAGCCAATGCAATAATAAAGACTAATTTCCTGTGGCAATCATCTTCAAAGGGAACTAAAATGAATGCATATATCCTGGAGCCATACTGATAAAAAAGGTTCAAACAATCCCCGTTATTTAAAATAATGTTGAAAAATGATACTGAAGAAGAGTTTTCAACTTATTTCTAGCTATCCATTTTGGATTAACATAAAATATGCTACTTCCAAGTATTACTATCTCTGTACAATGTATTTATATCAATATGATTACTGACTTCAGTGAAAGGTTTAATATCAATATATATGCCATTACCACAAATGTTTCAATTTATATTAAAAAATGAAACTGTAAGATCAGCAACAACTGCTTCAACTAAACCAAATGATCTTCCCGCAAGCCACATAAAAAAGTTCTCATTTATTGAAGTTACACATCTCTCATAGCAAAACCTGAGCCACTCAACTTCCTTTCTAAAATTATCCTTAGCAACTTTGCTGTCTTTACAAAAGATTTATGTGTAGTTTGACAGGATCTCTTCTGAAAGCACTTCATCTTTTGTAAAGGTGAAGAAAAATTAAAATTGGAAAAATAGAAATTTATGTAATACCAATTATTCCATTGTTTTATGTATGACATATCTGCACATACTGGCATTGCAGTCTAACAATATTCAAGGGAGGATACCATCGTGTTTTGGACACAATGATTTCCCTTTACAGATGAGGAGGAAAGAAAAAACAAACAAACAAACAGGTGTATTTCTAATTGCTACACCAAATTGTATTTTGAATTAATGTGTTTCTAAAATTTAATGGAATAATGTAATGTCTTTTTAAAATCTTTATTGATGGATCTTATTAAAAGGCATAAGAAACCTGGACCAGAGGATTCTTTCTCTGTCCACTTCTGAGGGAAATACGAAAACATGCCAGATCTCCCAAAAACAATAATGAAGAGTTCAGCTAAGTCTGAAGAAAATCAGTAAAAACAGCCTATAAGAACATTTTACATATTTATGCATAATTTAACACTGTGAGAAATCAAGTCAAGTCATACCACAGGTATGTTTTTGAAATAGGGTCAGAGGCAAAAGGAATAATAAAAAAAAGTCTATGGTAACATCTGAAAAGCCACGGGGAATAAGAGAGAGAGAAAGAGAGGTATCCAGACACTCCTGAAACAAGGCTCATAGACATGACACGGACCTTTTGGGAGCACCCTGTCCTGCTGGACCACAAGACCTCACAGCTGGAAGCCAGGTAGAACACAGGATTTTTTCAAACAGATCCAGTGTCTATATGGGACATGTGAGCAGAGCCCCATATGGTGAAAACATGTTGAAAAACAATACAATGCACAAAATGCTGCTGATGATTCTTTAATGACCTGTGGGACAATCATAGCAACCATATGGGCAACCATAATCCTACAGACCTACAGACCTCTATAGTCTTGGACCCAGTTTCATCCAGCATCAGCAGAGAGGTGAAGAGACTTTGCTTACAATGCTCACGGGGTACAGCATGCCTCTGGGGAAGTTTCTGAATAATTGTGCAGAAAACCGGAACACCACGTGAACATGGCAAGCCAAAGAAATCTGACATAATCTTCAGTGAGATACTTAAAAAGGGGCATAAAATATAATACCAAAATGACAACAGCCTGGAAACTCAGCAGTACGATAGAAAGTGTCTGGGGTTTATAATCAATCCCTAAATGCATGGGAGTCATCACTAATTGTACATGACACTGCTGCATGAAAAAAAGCAGTTATCGCTTTGACTTTGTTAACATACGAGACACTGGAAGAATTTACTTTCTTCTGCTTACTGCTAGTGGACCTTTTCCAGAGAACTGTCAGTGTTTTGGGACAAGTAAGCCTAGGCAAATTGGAGAGCCCAAACAAAACCAAGAAGATACTAAATGACCAAAACATGTAATTTTAACGCAGGGAAACTGAAAGGAGTCCATGAGGTGCAGCCAAGAGGAAGCAGCAATGGGAAGGGTCAAGAGGAGAGCAGGCAGAAGCTGGCATAGAAAACATGATGATAAATTGTTCTTTGTAGCCATGCAGGATAAGAAGAGATTATATTAATTTGCAGTAAAGATTTATGTCTGATCTTGGGAAAAGCTTTCTCACTTTAAGAACAGAATATACACCAGCATCTGTCACATATGGATGCACCTGATCCTGCTTTCAGTATAGGTAATGAATTAGATGATCTCTTCAAGTCAATTCGAGCTTTACATTCCCGTGATTTAACGATCTCAGCTGTTTGAGAAACTTAGGAGTTGTGATGAGAATTCTTGCTTATAAAAACCAGCTTCTTCTGCAACTTAGCGAGAAAACCAAATTCTATGATACCAATTAACAGGTATCAAAAATGTGACATTCCTGATTTAGGAATGCAAAGCTTATCATTCTTTATCCCAATTCTAATTCTATGAACCATTCAGGACTTAGGTCTGGCTAGATGTATCAAAGCAGGATTTCTGTTGACAAACATTGTCAGCACTGTCATCACAAATGCTCAATTCATAATTTAAAAAAATAACATCACTACACAGTTTATTACACAAGGCTAATAAATTAGGGTTACCCCACCATTGGAGCTCCCCATTATTTCTGAAGTGTTTTATCTCATCTGTTCATTACTGTTGTATGTAGGTTTTTTTGGTATAGAATTTCTTTGGAAGTAGCTTAAACATTATAACAGTATCAAATAAAAGACATGAATTTTCCTATTTCAAATGCACTCTTTTAAGATAATATAATAATAAAAAGAAAAGATGGCAGATTTACAGCAATGCAATTCCTTGAATTTAGTGGGAGCCGTGGCTGAGGTTAGTGGCTTAAGGACTCCTGATGGAGCAAACTTTTTTAGGAGTTAGTGGCATAAATTCAGGGGCATTCCATTTTTGACAAACCAAAGTGAAATAGCTTTGGAAAAAGGCATAAAACCTTTTGAAGGCCAATACACAATATAGGCTAACTCAATATTAAGGTAAGTGAATGGGTTATCGTAAGTGCCACTGAACTAGAGACCTGTATAATACCAGAGGTTGGATGCAGACGTGCTGACATCTGCTCCCTGCCCTTGACATCAATTTTCCAGCTCTTTGTAGATCGGTGTCAACTAAATGGACTCTCCTCTCCTTTCTCCCTGGTGTCAAGTATGTTTATATGTGATCTCAGAAAAGAAACAATAATGATAATAATAAAAAAACCCACCCATGCTAAGCACCCTCTCCTCCATTTGAAGCGAGTAAATACTGGTTTCTGTGTTGCTTGGATCACTCTTTTCCTCTAGCCAGTGCTTCTGTGCTTCTAGATGTTGCTGCTGTCCCCAGTGCCAGCATTACCACTGCCCCACCTCTCCCAAGGAGCAGAGATTGGTACAAATGACACTCTTCTGACAGTGGATGAGCACATTTCCTCTTCAACAAGCTACATTTAATTCTGAAATTCACTCCCATATGGAAAGGAGAGTACGTAATAGCCATTTTACTGCCCACTGCCAGCAGCTAATTGCACAAATAGACATGCAAAGCATATATATGCACCAGTAAAATCTGTTGAAAGATATATGGTTTATTGCTATTTCACAAAACATTGGGGAACTAGTGTAATAAGTATAAAATAAATGATAAATATTCATATTTTCATCTTATCAGGCACGATTAAGGTCTGCCTCCTAACATATTTGTCATCTTCTTTCAGGAGAAAAGCCTACTCGTTTCAGTAAAATGGCCCGAGAATTAAGGCAGCATTCATCCAAAGCAGCTGAAGTATTCATCTGTTCATAAAACCAACAAGCTTTAATCAACAAGATAAGATGCCCCTTTCCTTCCTTAAACCAATTAATTGTCAGGCCATGTATGAAGAAGTTCCATGCTAGAAACCTTCAAACCAAGTGTGAAAATGCATAGCTATGTGCAAACAATTATTAGGAAGCACATTTGACTGAAAAAACACAGTAACGCTATAAAAAAGTGATCAGTCTCTTATTGATTTTGGGGTAGGGGGTGAGAATGATCCCTAAGTTGGTACATTTTTCACTCACTACCTCAGACTGCATAAAGAAAATGTTACTTGTATACTCTTCATTAATGACATATTAAGAAAGAAAATTAAAACTAAACATGTATTTAACATTCTGAAGTTTCTCCTCCATCAAAGAGCACCAGCCTTTTCGTTTCAGTTCCCATACAGTTTTGTGGCTTAATATGTTTATTTGTACTAAGGATTTACAGAACTTTCTGTTTGGCAGGTATAAGTGTTTCATAATGACTTCTAGGTAAACAATACTGATAAAACCTGGTATTTTTCATAATCTAAAATAATTGCTCTATTTACAACATAATCAATGCAGTAAGTGCACCTTTTATAGTTTAGCCACCAAAAAAAAACAAAAAAGAAAAAAAAAGTTTTTAAGCTTTTGGTTATTATTCTGTAATACATCTTACAAAAATATTTGGATAGTATAATGATATACCATACTCTTAAATGTGAGTAAGTTGGCTCTTATTCAATATATAAAAGCACACAAACTAAATACAGAATGCAAGAGGACCTGAACAGTCTCTAAAAGCTACTTTCGTACAATACTGTTTTGCATTTTACGTATTCTATGCAAATATACCCCCAAACAATGTACAGAGCATAATATAGCTATTACAGCCAACAATGTCACATCAATCATATACGTGTCATCTCTCATATACGAGAGACTATTATTTATACGATAGATTTTTTTCTTGCTGTATCATAATTCTGCACTTTCACTATGAACTTAATAATCAGTTTTCTCTTGTACAGCTTTGTGATTGTGATTACATTACTGGCTGTTTCAAAGTTCATGTGTTGTAAAGGAATAGTTAGCTACAATTTCGGTTTATATCTACTTTAAAAAATATGTATTGTATGGCATTTCAACTCTGTTAGTCTTATTCTGGTCTTTCAGTTGAGCAGAAAACTTACCTGGGATGCATTACAACTGTTGCCTAGGCTAACTGGATCCTAGATATAGGTCTGTCAAAGACCAGCAGTGTTGTGTCACTTTGGACAAAGCACTTAATTTTCATTAATTATACTGCCGCTCATTGTATTTAAAATCAGGCAGTATTTTTATACCCCAGTGCTGTTTAAACGAAGTTAAAGCATGTAGACACATTTTGCACTTATTACTTTGTTACAATTTATGTAATTGCCCCTAGTTTACAGCATAAAATTGCTAATGAAAACAATTGTGGCTTCAAAGATGATATAGCCACTAGCAATATATGCAACAGGCAAAATAAATAGATGAATGAATGAATGAATGAATGCTTGAGGTTACTTCAGATGAGGTGATCTCTAGGAGTTATAGATGTACATGAGCTCAATCCACCACCATCAAGGAAAATGCAATGGCCAGTGCAAGCCAATTGCCACAGTAGTTACACAAAGTCAAGAGCCAGAAGTAGCTTGGTTTTATTAGTACACTGCTGCAACTGTTAACAGTGTGAGACCCACAACAAAGAATTAACACTTAACCAGATGGGGCATAAAACTGACCAAATGAGGGCTTTAGATTCAAGGTAGCATGTCCATGTGCTGTTAGACAATCTTGTATGATGCTCTCAGCACATGTTGGGTCAACTTGGTTACCAGAAACGTGAGAGGGCCGTGCTTTCACATTCCAGTGTGGAAAATCACTATTCTGAGATTCTGTGACTCTGAAAAGATCCTTGATGCTGCCCTAGAAAGCAGTCTCGGTCTTTTCAATAAGTGATAAGAAAATATCAGTCAGTAGTAGTATTTCTTATATGGATCAATACTGCACATCTACAGGGATCAAGTGGGGCAATCTGGGATTCCACTGTTGGACCTGATGGTATTTTGAGGTCCCTTACAACCTGGGCTGTTTTATGATTCTGTGATTCCTAAAAGACAAAATCTAACATTAACCATCAATTTCAGGTTTGATCTAGATACCTGCACCCCTTCCCAAACCAGTCTAGTCAGCTGCCAAACAGAAGACCAAGGAAGGTCCAAAGGAAGCAGAGAAGAAAGAATCCACATTCATCTATTATGCCCTCTTATTCAAAACTAGACACGTCACAGTCTGACAAACCAATGCGTTCAGCAGCACAACCATTTTGCTTGGCTTGGAATATAGCTCTTGAAATACGAATAGATCATATGATTTGGATAGCAAAGCAGGCCCTGCTATTGAAGCAATGCTGCTACTTTCTCCATCAGACAGAAAGGCCTCTCACCATTGAACAAACCTTAATTAAAATATGAAGCTATTCTGACGAGTCAAGCGGCAGCAATCCAAATCCAAGGTGTTGAGCTATAGGGACATCCTTCTCATAACCTCATTGGCTTTTGGTTCATACCCTGTTTATCCTAGACAGCCAGGAAGGCATGTGAGAAGTTACACATATTTTTCACTGCAATGGAGATTCCGATTATTCTTGATTGATTATAAATATTCTATAAGGAGCATTTGATCACTGCTACATATGATGCTTTACCATAATTTCATACTTAATGCAGAAGACATTTTGAAAATTGCTGGAACAATAGCTTTCCTAAAAAATGTTTCAGTTCATAGGCCCTGTCTGAAGAATATTACTACTTCCCTATGAAAGTAACAGAGAGTATAATGGAATTTAATTTGTTGTACTTGGTTCAAACATTCTGATTTAAAATCAGAAAAAAAAGCCCCACCTCTTTATCCCAAAGAAATTACTGAACAAGAAAAGTCATTTTTAAAAATCACAGTCTTCTGACATATCTTTTCAAACTCAAAGTTAAATATGTCATTTTCTTGGCACATACCTGACACATGGCCTTAAGTTCTCATAAGATATAAGTCATATAAACCTTGCTGATTTGTTTACACTTATACTGCATTTAACTCAATATATAAATGTTTGAAAATGAGGAGCCTGTAATGTTCTACACATCCTGAAAAACAGCCTGAATCTTCATTTAGTTCCCTAAATATAGTCACTTAGTATCTAGTGCTTCTCTGTCACTAAACATTTCCATTTCATTTAATAATATCTTCCTTATGCATTTTACCAAGCAGGCTTACATTTGAATTAAAATATTACAACTTTACATTATTCTGTCATTTAATGAAGAATCTGCTCAACTCAATCAACATTCCCATAAACAAGCTGAAAACTGCTTTTCAGAAGTATTCATCTTTAAATAGAATTTTTAGTTGGGGAAAAAAATAATTCCTTAAGCAATACCAAAAATATAGGTTATATATGTATATTTGCCTCTATTTATGCAAATAATCAGTTAGCATTAATGAAGTGTTGTGTTTTCATCACTAGAAAATGACAGATGTTCTAAATGGGCATCTATCTGTCCCAGTGTTTATACCATAGATATCTACCTCTAAGGAATTCATCCTAGGCACTTTCTCTAGTCACAGGAGAGAAGAAGGCATCTCATCTTAATGCTGACCAGACTAACAGTTTTTGAGAAGTGTTTATTTTTTTCTATTAAATGTCATTTACAGTTACTGCGCTGTTCATCTACGATGCAGATACCTAAAGTCAGGTAAGAAAAGCTCTTTTTTGTGTCCCTGTTACTCTGCCACCGTTAACCCTTAGCCAACACAAAGTGAGCTTCTGGCAAAGCCAGTGCACTTCTGAAGAGCACTATATCAACTAATACATTGAGATTATTTTTGTGAAGACAGAATTTAGAATGTAACCCGCTTATCAAGGTAAAAGAAGAAAAATCAAGGCTTTGACTTATGGTTAGTCCCCAATGGATTTTCATCCCTGCTAGAAAAACCTTTATATTATCTGAGGATTTCAGACCTTTTCTTGCATGCTTTACAACATAGAACATAAAGAGAGGAACAAGGGTATTTACCAAGCAACAGTTAATGGTCTAGCATTTTCAGTGGCAAAAGGAAAAAAACTCAACCAAGTGCATCCCCAATTCACAAAAACAAAATCCAACAAACTAGTCCTTTTTCATTGACAAGGAGGCACAGGAATCTCCTTCATGAGACACAATTCAGACGGACCAACATGCAGATTAAGCTATAGTTTCACCAATCCTCTTTTTCTCATAGGGTTTCTAAACAGGGAAAAGTGCAAGCCGCATTCTTATCATCCTGCAACACTCCTTGCATCAAAAGACCTCCCTGTACTGTGCCCTTTGGAAGTCCAGGGATTTTCTGCAGTGCTATTTGTTTTAAAAGCAAAAAGACTAAGTCATAACAATAATTAATTTCAAAATATTGTCTTTGGAATGTTTCCTGTGAAACACATATAGTATGCTGGAGGAAGTGCAGTGAATAAATGGGATGAAATGGTAGTTAACAAGTACACTGCTTTCTCATCGGTGCTTATAAAACATAATTAAACCCATCTTATTTTACAAAACATCATCATTGATAATGCTTCCAATCTCACTTCTGGCAGAAGCTGCCTGACTACAAGCTTTTAGGATATGACAATGACCACATCACTAGATTTTATTACCCTACTTAAACCCCCTGTAACAAACGACTGAGGACAATACTTACAAGAAGATTCAACATTAGCGTTAAGAGCAAAATTATGTTCAAGAAGTGAGGAAGGATTATAAACAGATAACCTTGTAAAGCTACTGATGGGAAAATCCTGCTTGTGTGAAAAGTAAATGACTGAAGCTCCCTGTATTATCTCTAAGTTACGGAGGAAATGCCAGCTATCACCTGTCACAATAGGCTACATTCTCACTATAGGTCTCTTCCAACTTCCAGTGTTTTTCTCCCTATTTCCTTCTTTCCCTAAAAGTACATGCTGAGGAAATACTGGATGATATTACTTCCCAGGACAGCACTAGTGGAAAGGACTGAATGGGTATCACGTCCTATTACAGGCATTGGCTCTGTCGCTCTGTGGGAAGGAGGCCTGTGCCTTCTGATGGGGGTGAGAGATGTGGATTGTCTCTGGATCATTTGACCATCTGAACAGAGTTGTGAAAAACACGTGTGAAGTGGTTTGTGAAACTCTTCTGTGTTCATCCAGTTTCTCTGAGTTTCCATGGGATAGCAAAGGACCACATCTCTGACATCAGTGAGGCTCAAAGATCCAGCCCTCAGCCTGAAGCAGGATGTGCTCCTGAGCTGAGTGGTTGCAAATCTTGTTCATGCAGGCAAGACCTGCTCATTTCCTTGTGATTTCCACCCACTCCCATCCCCATCCCTCCCCCAAATACTGGTTTGTAAAAATGACCGAGTTGTTTCTTTTGGAGAAACAGAACAAAACGCAAGACCCTGAAAACAACAACACTCCATCAGGAGTCCATCTGGCCCAGTACTCTCTCTCCTGTGGTACCCCATACATGTCTAAACAATGAGGAGCGCAGGTATACTTCTGTCGGGGTCCAGGGTGTGTTCACAAACCTCAATGCCTTGAACCGGCCTCCTCTGGGATCCCACACTGCAGGCAGCCCCTTAGACCTATGTCAGAGCTTGTCATGCAGGACTACGTGCATGACATATCGCAGCTGTTCTGTTCTGTCCGTTCCATTCCATTCCATTTTATCCCATTCCCTGCACTCACAATGAGTTGCATGATGATGAGACCATTATTTACCTGAAATGCCAAGGGGTTTTCAGCACCAAAACCACTTTCAAACACAAATCAGAAAGGTTACAGGTGGAAAGAGTATTTTATTTATAAATAAAGTTATCTTATTTATCCTATTTTTAGTTTATCTTATTTTAGCTTAGCTTAGCTTAGTTTAGTTAATTTTAGCCTAGCCTAGTTTAGATTATATTTTGTTTTCCTAAATCTGTCAGAGCAGTGCTGTGGTGGTGCGAGAGCAGTGCAAGAACCCAGCCAGAAGAGGCCGGGGAAGACCTGGCAAGGGGTGGTGCTCAATGCTACAGAGGACAGGCAACAATCCCGGGGCCACTCTGGGGCCACCCTGGGAGGCCAGAACTCTGCCTCCCCCCGGATGCAGGGCACGAGGGCCAGCTGCGCAGAGCACGAGCCGCTGCCTTTTGGCTACCATAACCCAAAGGAGCCCCGTGAAGGGGCTGTGCTCGGCTGCGGGGGAAGGCAAAAAACCCCGGGGACACTTGCTAGTCCACCTGGGGGGAAAAAAGCTCTTCCCCCCCCCAAGCTGCAGGACACGAGGGCCACCTTCGTGGAGCATGAGCACCAGGCGATAACCAAGCCTGAATGCACCGAGGAGCCCTGGCAAGTGGTCACGCTCAGTGTTCAGAGGAAGGCAAAAAACCCCCGGGGACCAGTGCCAATCTGCCCCGGGGGGAAATTCTTTCCTGACCCCAGTGCTGGCGATCGGCTACTCCCTGAGCACCTGAGCAAGACCTGCTCCCGGTCCACTGGCTGGTTACGGCTCTTGGGGAACACTGGCACTGCCTTTTCTGCCTCCACCTGGAGCCATCTCAGGAGCTTCCAACAACAGCAAAGTGACCCTGGCCTGATCAACCCTGGGGCAAGAATCCTTCCTGTGCCTTCCAGTGGGAGCTATAAAGCACTGGGGGAGGGCACTGGGCCATCTGTGGACCCTATTCCTTATGGCTGCTGCCACTATCTCCCCAGAAGATGAGGACGGCGATCCCCCCGCAGACTGAAGCAGGATTTCCATCCATCCGATGAGCTGCGAGTGTGGCCCCTCCAGGAGCTGGAATTGCAGCAGAGAACCTCCCGCACCTTCGGGCAGTCTTCCCCCCTCTGCCCCTCCAAGTAATTCCACGGGTGTCTCAAGGAATTCCTCTCGGGTGCCTTCAGGCTTCCAGCTCTGTCCTCGTGGCAGCGCCGGGTACTCTGGCAGTGGGACCCGGGAGGATGCTGCCTTATACTGCCCCGGAGCATTGTGATGCTGCGTTGGTGGGTGGTGGCACTGTGACACGGGGATGACCGGGCTTCCACAGCCCTGCCCACCGCAGCCCTGCTGCTGCTGCCCCTTTGCCCAGCATCCCTTGGAGAAAGGCCTCTGGGCTGCTGGCCCTGAGGCAGTGCCTGTGCCCAAGAGGCCCCCAGGATGGCTGCTGGGTGTCCCTGTAAATTAATCTGCGTGTTCTGACTGTATCAATAAAGAGTTTATACCACGTACGGTCATTTGACTGTGGCGATCCCAGTGGTGAAAGAAAGGGGTTCTGGTCCCCTCTGCATGAACTTTGCAGAAACTTTGTAGAGAGCATACAGGATTTCCTCACCACTCCTTATTATCACACCAAGAGGCATTTGCTGCTACGCTGCTTATGGTGAGGTCTTCTCCTTGGAAAGAAGAAGAATTTCAGAAATCTCTTCTTTGCTTGTTACACAGGGTGTTTAGATATTTGCCTGTGTTTATTATCAATTATGTGCCTAGTTTGGGAGTTTACCTCTTGTCTTGAATGCAGCACTTCACTGACTGCTGCCTAATTCCATGTTCTTGATAGCTCAATAAAGCGTTTTGTTATCAATTAAGTTTAAACCACATGGACTGAGCAGCTTTTCTCTACATCACTCAGAAAGAACAAGTAACTGACTCAGTTATGCAGATCAGTTTTAAAAACATCAGCTAAGTATCACATAAGGGTACTGTATAGAGGGCAGAGATTTAGAGACTTGCAACAAAACTCCCCAGCACATTTATTCAAATCCTTAAAATGCAGAATGACTGCTTATAGGCTTATTTCTTGAGGGGTCTATCAGGGGGGAAAGGGGAAAGTCATTGAGAGTTCCTCTTAGGGTCTCTCAGTGGCTCTTGCCACCCAGAACTGAGGCTCCTGGACAGTGTGTTTGCCGACGACCCGGTGTTGATGGTGTCCTCTATGGAGCTACTGAACTCGGCTCCTCCGTGCCTGGTAGGACCTTGGAGCAGATTCTCCTGGAAGGCATGCTAAGGCACATGAAAAACAACAAAGTGCTTGGTGACAGCCAGCATGGCTTCACTACGGGGAAATCCTGCCTGACCAATTTGGTGGCCTTCTATAATGGGGCTACGGAACTGATGGATGTGGGCAGAGCAGCTGACATCATCTACCTGGACTTGTGCAAAGTGTTCGACACTGTCCTACATGACATCCTTGTCTCTAAATTGGAGAGACATCAGTTTGATGGATGGATCACTCGGTGTATAAAGAACTGGCTGGATGGCTGCACGCAAAGGGTTGTGGTCAAGAGCTCAAGGTCCAGCTGGAGACCAGTAATGAGTGGCGTCCCTCAGGGGTCAGTGTTGGGACCGATCCTATTCAACATCTTTGTCAGCGACATGGACAGCGGGATTGAGTGCACTCTCAGGAAGTTTGCCGACAACGCAGAGTCATGTAGCTCAGTTGATACAGTGGAAGGAAGGTATGCCATCCAGAAAGATCTTGACACGCTTGAGAGGTAGGTCAATGCCAGCCTCATAAACCAAGAAAATGCAAGGTCCTACACCTAGGTTGCAGCAATCCTGGGCCTTCTAAAGGTTGGGCACCAGCCAGCCTGGACTTGAGTATTTCCAGGGATGGGGTATCCTCAACTTCTCTGGGCAATGTTTTCCTATGTCTGACCACCCTTATAGTGAAGATTTTTTTTCCTAGTATCTAAACTACACCTACTCTCATTCATTGTAGATTTCACTAAATGTTTAGTCCTGTGCTAGGAGACAGAGCAGGAAACTGAACTGCCCCTGGCAGATGAAAATTCACATATGCACAAGTATATGCAGAATCTGGCTTTTAGGGAACACCATTTGTAGAGTGGTACTGGAGAGTCTTGGTACATACACTAAGGTACTGGGAATTTGTAGACAACAGTAATCCTTAAAATAATGTGAGACCTCTCTACTTATACTTTCTACACTTATATTCCACTTGCTACTACGTGATTTCCAGGACCACTGTCAGATACTTCAGGAAAGAAGAGGCATGATAGGAGAATACAGTCCTCAAACACTTTGTGAGCCCTGTAGTGTGCTTACACTGTCTTCTGTATTCCAAAGCCATCCCAACCTTATCAGGCCACCCATCAAGACATTATCTTGGCCCTGCACTTTGATGCACCATGTTGCCAAGTGTGATGGCTAGAAATCCTGTGCACAAAGCCCAGTGTCCATTTCAATAAGTGTGTTTCCTTGCAGTCTGGAAAAAGGAAAAGCTGCAACAAGTTCAAGTAATTCAAGAAAACCAGTGTTTCATTTATACCTATAAAACCAATCCAAACAAGGGGTTTTTTAGAGCTTAAATTCCTTCCATACAGTTCACAGTGATTGAAATTATGAAAATAAACTTTTTAATTTCTCTCCACTCTGTTACTGAAGTAACAGTTATGTTCTCAGACTTACATCAAACCAACAGAGATGTTGGCAGATCACCGTCTACTGCCTAAGAGCGTTAACCGTAAGAATAACCACTGTTATTGTAGTACACAGTGAAAATAATTGAATTAGCAGTTATAGACTTTTTGTTGCTGTTGTTGTTCTTGTTAAGGGGGTTTTGTGCCTCCTTTTTTTTTTTTTAACTTTAAAACAGAGATCATGAAGCGCTGAACATTAATAGGAGAAAAAAAGAAAAAAATATCAGAATTGTATTTATTCACCTTGCTACCACTCCAGGTACTATAGTGCTGACCCAATGTAATTTCCTCTTAATCCTGTTATAAGATCTGTTCTGTGTTGTTCAGGTTAAATTGAGTCTGAGGTAAAAAAATAAGTAGAAGGGTCAAAAAGGGATGGACAAGACTTTCCGAGTAATTGGTTCTTAAAGAATGCAGCCTAAATTCCCAGAAAATCAGTACCATCTCCAAGAAAAGTTCGCTTTCGCCTAATTTAATAGAAAGTATCACAAAAAATATATATAGGACATCAGTCTTGACACAAGATTTCCTGCATTTTACTTGTCCACCTTTCACAGATAATATTATTTAAAGCAATATCACCTACATAATATCAGGTTTGAAATATTTTGTAAAAAATATTTTTTCAGAATTGCAATTTATGCTTTAAAAAATATTTATACACATTTATCCAAGAGGATTGGGAATCATTTCAGCTTTCTGCTTAAATTGTGCACAGTAAAAAATAATGCTTAATTTCATTTTTAAAGTACCTAGTCAGTTTGAGTAAATGCAGTACAACAAATGTAAAATAAATAAAAAATTTTACAGTAATACAGTAATATAATTTCTGTAAGTAGCATTATTTATGAAAAAAAACTAACATTTAGCCGAGCATAGAATAAAAGTACATTTTTAGCAAGTATGCTATGCCTATCTAAAAATGCTAGCAGTAATGTGATGAAACTAAATTGATGATGGTATGCTACAAAATTAACCAATTTATAATTTCAAGTCTTTTCAAGGGACTGGAGTACCTCCGTATGAAGACAGGCTGAGAAAGTTGGGACTGTTCAGCCTGGAGAAGAGAAGGCTGCGCAGAGACCTTATAGCAGCCTTCCAGTATCTGAAGGAGGGCTATAGGGATGCTGGGGAGGGACTCTTCATTAGGGACTGTAGTGACAGGACAGGGGGTAACAGGTTAAAACTTAAACAGGGGAAGTTTGGATTGGATATAAGGAAGAAGTTCTTTACTGTAAGGGTGGTGAGGCACTGGAATAGGTTGCCCAGGGAAGTTGTGAATGCTCCATCCCTGGTGGTGTTCAAGGCCAGGCTGGTTTAGCATGAGGTGCCCCTGCCCATGGCAGGGGGGGCGGAACTGGATGATCTTAAGGTCCTTTCTAACCCTACCTATTCTATGACTCTATCTTACCTTGGCTTCTTCCCTTTTATAATATCAAAAACTAATTTATTTATTACTGTAAAATTATACATATAAAACAAAGGAGCCTTTAAGAAAACTGGCCTTAGATGCCAACAGAACTTTTAACCCTTTCCTTAACAAAAAAAAAAGTCTACCTTTATCCACTATGCCTTATAGACCATAAATGTCGTTCCTCCTCAAGTAATTAAAATGAAAAGATAAAGCATTCCAGCATATGAGGGCCAAAACACACAAGCAGCACTTTAAGTCAGTCAGGAAACCTATGCTGGAGCCAATGGTTTAACAAGAGGAAGTCAAATCTTGCCCTTTTTCACTGTTCAGGTAACTGAACAGCTGTACCTTATCTGAATTTTTATTAATATCTGAACTAAAAAAATCTTAAAATTAAGATAACAATCTTAGCTTCAAACCTTCACCTTCCACTGCTATAAATTATTTTTATTCTCTTACATAAATACAGAAAATTAGAGAGTGCAAATTTAAAATATATTTTAAACAGATCATCATCACCATGGCTTGACTTCGTGAACGAAGATTTGAGAAGGGCTTTACCCACGCTTACTACAAGTGCGCTGAGGACTAAAAACGCAAATCCGGTTGCAAAAAGCACAACGAAAAGTCTCCTTGGGTGGTATAGGCGAGGCATGATTCTTTCTAAGTTGTCCTTTCTATCATCAGTGGTTTAAGTTTATACAGTGTTACCAGAAGTCTTAGATTATTTAGTATTTTCCTTAGATATCCATTTGAACATCATTATTCATGATTCAGCTTTTATCTGAAAAAAGAACCACTCTTAAGGAAAAAAAAAATAAAGAAGTATATATAAAAAAGACCTATTACAATCATTAAAGTTTGTTTTAGTACAATTTCATAATTAGGGGATTCTGATTTATAATATTTGATTATATATTATACAGTCTAAGAAAATACAGAATTGTAAAGAAGAATAAATCAGAAAAAAGCATGAGAGGATTAATGCTGCAATGAAGGATTTTACAAATCCTGTAATGAATTTGAAGATAATCTGAAATGGAAAGCATGCTGCACAGCTTAAAGAAAGATTTTTTTTTTTTTTCTGATAGTGTTCTGGAGGCACAAAAACATGAGGAAATAATACTACTTTTGCATGAAGATAAGTACAGCTAACAATACAGATGAGTACTTCAAACGTAAGAACAGCTCTACCCTTTGGGTTGGCTAAATTAATCCCAGCTCAAGTATGATTTAAACACCTAACATAGGGTATAACATTAAGAAACACTGAATTTATGGTCTTAGGTCTTCTAGGATTTACTTCAACAGGCAAGAGCTTCTCTGCCATGGACTGAAGAAGGCTAACCTTCCCCATGACACCTATATGAAGGTACAAGAAGGGTAAAAGACCACTGCCCTTAGACCTCCTGATCAAGTCTTCCTCAGCTGCACTGGAATGCCTTTTTGCCCATGGGATGAAAAAAGAACCCACTATACTTGTACCTCATTAAATCTGAAACTATGGCTGACCACTAAACTGCCAAACGAAGACAGAACTCCTCAGATCCTTATCTCAACAAACCTATACATGCATTTTAGACTACAAAACATAACTACCAGAACTGCAAAAAATTAAACTAAAAAGTATTTCCAAATGTTTGCTTTCCATAAAGACAATTAAGCTATTTGTACACTACTCCAGCATTCCTCTCTATTACTGTGGTTGCAAAGCTCAGTATGATGACTGTCCTGTATATGTATTAGTTTATGTCTACCCAGAGTACTGAAAGACATCTCTGCATTTTTACATTGCTAAATTTACAACATGTAGTTACTTTGCTTTGGAAGAGCTCCTAGTGAAGTCCATGAGCCTGCCTGCAAGTGATACAAGACACATGGTGAGACTTCTCTTTCTTCATCAGTAGTGTTGCAAAAACTTGGTTAATATTAATCCATCATAAGATCTGTCTGAAGTGCCTCTGCAGGTGCACAACAACTAGGGAATGTACAGCAAAGATGGAAATGGCAAAGATAAGCAAAATTATGGATCAGCTTCTGCTTGAGAGGAGTTTAGTGTGGTGGGTTGACCCTGGCTGGAAGCCAGGTGCCTACCAAGCCTCTTTATCGCACCGCTCCTCAGCAGGACGGGGCATAAATAAAATGGGAAAGACTTCATAGGTCAAGACAATGGCAGCTGAATAAAGCAAAAGCAAAAGCATTACACAGAAGCAAAGGAAAACAAAAGATTTACTCTCTACTTCCTATCAGCAGGCAACATCCAGCCACTTCCTGGGAAGCAGGGCTTCAGTACACGTAATGATTGACCCGGAAGACAAGCAAGTAATAATGTAATAATGAATGTCCCCCCTCCTCCTGCTTTCTTTCCTAAGTTTTTATTGCTGAGTGGACATGATATGGTATGTAACATCCCTGCCATCGGTTTGGGTCAGCTGTCCTGGCTATGTTCCCTACCAAGATCTTGCCCAGCCCTAGCCTGCTGGTAGGGAGAGAATGCTGGAAAGACAGCCTTGGTGCTGGGTGAGCGCTGCTCAGAAAGAGCCAAACTACTGGTGTGCTATCAACACCTTTCTGGCTACCAGTATAAAGCTCAGCACTATGAGGGAAAATGTAAAATTAATGCCATGATAGACAGATAGATAGTCACTCTCTGAACCTGTGTATTTTTGACCTGCAGAACCTTCTATGGAAATTAAATCCACTAATTCATTATGCACTGTATGAAAAAATATTTGCTTTTCCTAGTTTTATACATGCTACCTGCTAATTTGATTTAATGATACATGACATTTATGAGAAAAAGTGCAGAATCATTTATCTACTCAACCCCAGCATGATTTTGTACACTTTTACCCTACTCATCTTTAGTCACTACTTTTTTCTTACTGAAGCCTAGTTAGATCTCCTTGCTCAGACACCACTCCATACCTATGATCAAGCTGTCATCCCTCTCCAATGTTTTATAGAACTACAGAGCTTGAAAATGCACTTTCACAGTTTTAGCAGACAGTTCAGAGACAAGCCTTTACGTGAATAGGTAAGACTGGTTTTACTCAGCATGCCTGTCTTTGGATTTATCATTATGGAATTTCATCTGTTTTATCACCTATTTACGCAGTATCTTAAAACCATCCACTTCTGAGTATACTCCCCTACATAGCTCTGTATCACTAGAAAACTTTATCACTTCCCTACATTGGGATGTATAGCTGTAGAATTCCGCTACCCTACTACTGCAGATATTTTTATGTTTGCAATATAAATGTTTTATAAATATTTATAGAAATTATTTTTAATATCATTATTATTCTTTCCTTCCTATCTTTAAACAGGGTACTATGGAAAGATCTTTCCTCTTATTCCACGGAAGCTTAACTTCTTATTGAAGACTTGGTAAGGAATTTTGCTGAAAGATTTTTGTAAATCCAAGCAGACTAACTAGATATGCCTTGGTTCATATGCTACCTTACTTCTTTCAGAAAACTTTTAGCAGACAGCACCACAACTCCTTTCCACAAAAGCGATGCTGAATGATCTCCACTGTTTTGTATTTCTCCATGTGTCCTTCAGTTTCATATCACTCTTACCAGTAATTTGCCTTCTCATCCAGTCAGCAATGCACGAACAAGTACTACGTTCACTTCACCAATGTCAGTGTCCAGAACTTGTGCTTTATAGGTCTCCTTCTGTATTCTTCTGTATCGGTAAATTATTCATCCTCATCTTTGTTAGTTTTTAAGCTGTCTCAAACAGGTATTCTCTGAATAATCTCCATCACCTGGGCAGACAATTCAGATGACACAAAGCACCCCAACACTTTGGCCTTTTAAGTAAACAAATTTGTGGTTATATTTTAACAGTTATAGTTACATTTTCTCTGTAAAAGGAGAAGTCCAAATTGAACTTAAATATTAATCTTTCTAGAAAAACATGCAACATATCTTTATGGAGGTTCTGGCTTCACCTAAGGGCTCAAATGGATTAAGGAAAAAAAAAAAAAAAGAAGAACAGGGTCAAATGAACCAAGTTCTTTTACTGTGTGCAACATGAGCGATGACTGAGTAGCTCATTCTTCAAAGTATGAGTGTGCTCACCTTTCCATGAAACAGCAACACTGAATAAAAAACGGTAAGGATATGGTCTAAAATGAAAGTAACAACAATAAAAAAGATCGCTAGCACATAAAACGCAAAAAATGTAACGGTTCTTTCTTCTAAACATAAAAGGAATTAGGACTTTGAAAAGAAAATTTAAAAAAATCCAACCCCAGATACAGGCCCAGCTTTTTAACTGCATATGGCAAAGGTCAATTACAACAGAAAAATTCTAAACTTGCATGGAATTTAAATAAATAATTTCTGATGCACAAACTGAAGAACAGCTTATGATCATATCCTATGAATAGCAACAACCTGTGTACAAATATAATTGTCCCCATCACAGTACTATGAAAGACAAGCTGATGACCCATGACCAGGAACACAGCATTTGTACACAGTGTGCACAGCTGTTCATACAACTGGGACAGAAGTGCTCACAGTAGCTTTAATCCAGGTGACCCTGTAGCAGTAGCAGCGAAGAGATGGCAACCATGAGACTAAAAGTGGTGGGAAAGCCTGGCGGGTGGAGATCTCACTAGCTTCATACAGCACACGCTGAGACTCACGCCATCACATTTTACCTATGCTAGCAAGACTAAGGTTTGTATGACTCCTTTCACTGTTAATTTAAGTGAACAGCAGAAGACACCATGTAAAAAATCCTGGCAGCAGCTGACTTCTGTGACATCAGAAGGAATTAATTTATTCAGGTATCAAACTTAAAAGCTAAAACTGATATCACCTACTCCAAGGGGATTTAAGCAAACAATTGTCTCATCAGACAAATTACCACTTTCAAGGCCATCAGGATATCTCCAGCACTCCAGGCTTCTTTTGTCCCAGTTTCTATTAATGTTATTCATCTAATGGGTGCTTCTTGACAGAAATCACTAGGGCCCTTTAATAAGCATTGTCCACCCAGTTAGGAAGGTTAAGTGCCCCTGATTTAAGCTCATGCATTTTGCAAGTGCAGATGGCTATGGTTAGAGTCATCACCAGTTCCCATAGCTCCTTTGACAGACAGTAGTGATGAAGCTTTGGGTCTTGATCTCTTGCTGTTGTTTAAGCATAAAAGATTCAAGAAACAGTGATGGTTTCTTTAAACTGTGTGCTTGTCTTAGGTATTTGCAAACCTGTCAAAATTGAAAGTAGTATAGATAAGAGACCATTTTAATCAGGGAATGACAGCATCTCCCAGATTAAAGGGAAATACCAATACATAATTACCTCTTGCTGCTACAAGACACATAGGACTATTTTTGGTTGCTACTCGACAAATAAATGACCCTTGTAAGTGGCAAAACTGGTAACAAATACAATGACAAGAAAACCAGCTAAAAATTAGAATTCTACTGATTTCTAAAGTTACCTTATCACAAGCTTCTCTAAGGCTGATAGATGTAGCTGTCTGTATGTGTACAACTTTTAGATAACCTGTACATCATATCACTCAAAATAATTATATTCTGTATTCACATCTTGCAGTACTCACAGTTTTTATCCATACTAATACAACCCACAAAAAGTGTTTATGTATAAAAAATGTAAGGTCATTTCACATTATAACTGGTTAGCAATGAAGCATCAGCACTGAACAATCAAATACTGATTTCAATTCGGTAATTAGTTAATCATCTGGTAATGATTAAGCAAGCTGCCAAGCTAATAAAGACAAGAATGAGCTCTCCAAGAGTATGAACAAAAAAAAACAAAAAAAAAAAACAGTAACTTACTTGACATTAAAAATTTTATTCTAAACTCTAACAATTACTTAAGTTTAAAAGACTGCATTTGAGGTCTGTAATACTATATAAAGCATTAGGAAAAATGACACTTTTATTTCATCAATGTTTCTACAACATGAGGTATCACTGAGAAATCTGAAAACTGTGAAAACCATTGGAGAGTCAGAAATGTCAATTTTTCACAATTTTTCAAGATGTGCATACCAAGACGTGCATAACTTTGCCTTTCACTTTACTAATAAACTTTCTGACATTTCTTCACAGATGTCATAGTAAGAATTCTGCTATCTTAGTTCTGCTGAGGAACTAGTGTTTGATCCTCCCAGGCTGTCATTTTAGGTTAAATCCACCACTTATCCCAACACTAATTTTGGAGGGTAACTATATAGACAGAATAATTCATACTTCTGTCTTAGAATGCTTAGAGCAGTAGTGTGCTACTTCAAAATCTGACAGTAAACATGTTTTCAGTGGACTGACACTTAATTCCAGCATATCCAGTATCACATGGCCTTGTGAAGAGTGACTCAAGAATAAAGGCAACGATCCTCTGGGATTACTGCTTTTTCCTTGTCAGTATACACAACTGTATCTATTGCCTTTTTGCACAAGGGAACTCTCCGTTACCATGAGAAGCAAGAAAAAGCCTTTGTGTACAGTGATCATAGACTATCAATCACATACAACTTTACCACTTCAGACATCTAAAAAATGTCTAGTCTAAGGTAGTCATTGAGGATTTCTCGGCAGTTAGTGAAGAGTATCTTTAGCTCATGAATTCATACTAAACTAAAACTGGTATCTTAAGTAAGCATCTAGTGTGTGTGTGATCCATGTCTTTTTCTCTCCACTTCAGCAACTAATTTAAGCTGGATGCTCACCTTTCAGGTGACTCAAGAGTACACATTATAGAATCACAGAATCATAGAATAGTTAGGGTTAGAAAGGACCTTAAGATCATCTAGCTCCAACCCCATTGCCATGGGAAGGGACACCTCACACTAAACCATGCCACCCAAGGCTCTGTCCAGCCTGGCCTTGAACACCGCCAGGGATGGAGCATTCACAACTTCCCTGGGCAACCCATTACAGTGCCTCACCACCCTCACAGTAAAGAACTTCCTCCTTTTAGCCAACCTAAACTTCCCCTCTTTAAGTTCTAACCCATTACCCCCTGTCCTATCACTACAGTCCCTAATGAAGAGTCCCTCCCCAGCATCCCTATAGGCCCCCTTCAGATACTGGAAGGCTGCTATGAGGTCTCCACGCAGCCTTCTCTTCTCCAGGCTGAAGAGCCCCAGCTTTCTCAGCCTATTTTCATATGGGAGGTGCTCCAGTGCCCTGATCATCCTCGTGGCCATTATGAAATCCAGCCCAGAAGATTAAGAACTACCAACAAGATGATGAAACCAAACCAGACCAAAAAAGAAAAGAAAAGAAAGTAGTACAATACTATCCTAGGACTATATGGAACAGAAATCCAGAAAAGAAAGAGAACAGAGCCTGTGCTATTTTGCAATGCACCCTGTCTGGAATACTTCTGTCCCATGCTCATGCAAAATGAAGTGAGAATGGAACAGTGCATGGGTGAAAGGGGTAAGTAAAAAGGATAAAAAACGCTCATTATTTTTAAAATACGTATATTCCAAAGGGGACTGCAAGATGATCTGACAGTGGTACATACAGGGCATGATTATTCAGGAGGCATACAGTACTTTTATCAAATTATTAGAATTCTCTTTGCTTCCTATATGCATTCCCTATAATCCTCTGAACTACCACAAACTGTTAACAACAAAAACTCCGAAAAGGACTGTATTTTCATTTAAAAGAGCTTTTGCATGAGAAACATGGTGTCTTCTCCCCAATGAATTACCGGTTTATTACACTTTTTCATATGAAGTATCACTTTTGTGGAGATATCTCTACGTAAAACTTAACTGCATGGCATAGCACTGGTTTTTCAATGAGGCTTATAAACTTTATGCTGTGTTTTTGGACTTGAAAAACGCAGGAATCTGAAGACAGACTGGTAGACATTAATGGTAACTGAAAATATACTGGCTTCTGAAGAACTCAGGGGGTTATGAATAACTAAATTAAAATTCCACAAGAAAACATCTGAAGAAGACATAAAAAGCATTTCCATGTGTATTAAACAGCATCTACTCTGCATTATGCTGAATACATTAAAAAATTATACCCCAGATCAATGCTGGAGGGTATATGACTATCAAACACAAACTGTGCAGTATTAGAGCCACCTGTCTGTCCACCTGTCTGTCTCTCTCATTCCCTCTCTCCCTCCAGTAACTCTTAGAAAACAGGAAAGATTCTTCTGGTGCTAATTTATATGCATACCCACACTTTAAAAGCAAGTTCAAAGGAGCTGGAAAGTGGACTATTCATTAACAGTATCCTTGTAGTAGTCTTGTTTTGCCTTCATAGTGTTATTAAGAAGGATTTGGCATACAGTAATTTTACAAATGTCTTTAAAATGTAAGATAGAAAATATTTTTTTCTTGGTCTGCTACTCTGACATGATTATAAGCATATAAACAGAATATCAAATAACAGCAATCTACATAAAGGAAGAACAATTTTTGTTTCACTTCTCCCTGTTAGATGTTGGGAAAGCTACAAAAAAAATCTGTCACAGAAAGCAGATAACTACCATGGTAAACCTTTGTAAAATTCAAAAACTCTAAATCTAAAATAATCCTAATCTGAACAGCTAATCATGGTATGAAACTATTGTAATGTGCATCCAGTTATAATCAGTATTATGATAATGGCTCTGTCACTAATCTTCTGCTCTATTTCTCATTATTTCTAGAGACACTGTTAAAAGCAAAACCTTGAAGCTATTTACAGGACATGGGAAATTTCTGCACCTGTATTGCTCAAGATTTTCTATGACATTCCCTACCACCAGGAATTTCCAATTTTGCCAAAAACTCTTTCACCTGTTTTCTAGTTGAGGTTCATAGTTTGAGTACGCAAAAATTGTTCAGATATTCAATTCCAGGCTTAAATTAGACAGGGAAAGGCAGGAAAAGATTTCCTTTGCCAAAGCTTTACAAATTCTTTCCCCAGTCTCGTCAGATAACTTGTCACTTCACGCTCTGGAGCAGCAAACTGAAATGTGTAAACAAAGCTGCTTTTTTGTAGTTCCTAGAGGAAAAGTACTGACTGAACAAAACACAAACTTCTGGAAGACTACTCTCCTGACATACACTGTGGAAATGAATTTGGCAACCAGATGCTCCAAGAAATCCTTCAGTGCTTGAATACGTCCTGGTTCAAGGCTACTGTGGTGAAACAGGGCATTAGTAAAGCTTCCAGTGATAGGGCAAAGGGTAATGGTTTTAAATTAAAAGAGGGTATATTCAGCCTAGATAAAAGGAAGACATTTGCTATGATGAGGGTGGTGAAACACTGGAACAGGTTTCCCAGAGAGGTGGTAGATCCCTGGAAACATTTGTAGCCAGGTTGGACAGTTCCCTGAGCAACCTGATCTAATTGAAGATGTCCCTTCTCATTACAGGGGGAGTTGGACTAGATGATCTCTAATGGTCCCTTCCAACCCAAACCATTCTATGATTCTACGATCCCCTGAGTTACACCTTTTTTGCCGCTCAGCCTCTCAGAAACATGAGCTATGACTGACGCTAAGAAAAAAAACGAGTATCTCAGCTTTTTTTCTGCTTGGAATAAAACATGTATCGGGGTGCAAAGTCTACAGGAAAGCTGACATGGACCTAGTAAAATGGACAGAGGTGCAGGAAGGAAGGAAGAAAGGTGTGTGAGGCCAGCACAGCTCATTAATGGAAAGCACACATAAGAAAAAAGGTGGAAAAGAGTGGGAAGAGTGCGTAAGAGAAGTGGAAGATGAGGAGAAACACTAAGCATACTGGGCAGGGATGGAGATTCTTGCATCAGGTAGATAAGGAGAAGAAAGCAGGTAGCTGAGGCCCTGAGTAGCTCTACTTCTTCAGTACATCCTTCTGCATCCATACCCAGCACATCCATCATCATATCTTGGGCCTCTTCTCACTCCTGGAAGGTAAACTGGCTCAAAACAGTTCTGATCTTCTCTCTCCTTTTCCAGGCATGCAGAGCTAAGGATGGAGATGAGAATGAACTTAAAAAATGACAGATTTTCAAAAATTATAAAAGGGCAATGGGAAAGTAGAGCCAACACCAAAATGGCAAGGCTTTGGCTTTCTGTTGCAACGGTAACGGCTGCTTCCTTTTTCTTTGCCCTGTATCTAGCATCTCCTGAGGAGAAGGGATGACTGCTGCTTGGCCTCTGTGGCCGGTCAGGCTGGTAACTTTGACTCAGAGAAGAAAACACTGGAAGAGGCTGAAATAAACAGAATGATCCTGTAATAATGGCTATTATTCTCCCTCAAGACAGAACTCTTCCAGTGCATTATTACTTGTGGTCCCACGAAAATCAGCAAGAGGTTAAGTATAACAGAAACAGAAGTGACAGCCTGGCTCTACACTGAAAGACAGTCTTTCAGGAGAGATCTTTGAAGATTTAAATCTAGTCAGTGTGGTGTTGACTTAATGGGAATTTTGTTAAATGCAAAACCAAGTTTCAGTGGTTTGAAGCACAGTACCATGAGAAGGATTAAGATAAGTTCTTAAGACAGTAACATACACCTGTGATTCTACTGCGAACTACTACAGTCTGCAGTGTATGTTTTTCAGTATCGATAACTGGTATGCCAGCCCATTAGGCACTGCAAACCGAAGGAATACAGTCTTGCAAAATACGAGTGAACTAAGTGAAAAGTCACATACATATGGATTTGGCATTTGAACACACTTGTCTCTTAATGGATACTAACAAGTAAGTACCTATGATTTTACAGTAAACTTTGAAAAATAGTTAGAAATGGCATAAGAGCACTGATAATAATAAATAAAACCATGTATATGAGACTTGAACAGAGCTAGTTTCCATGGCTTTGCTCCCCTTGTACTGGAAGCCTCCTGCTTTCACTTGTCCTTTCAGGAATATTTTCTAACCTTTCAATTGCATCTTAAATTATTCTACAACTCCAATCAGCACCGCTTTCCTACTGTGCACCTCCACAAGTCTCCACACAGTGGACCCTTGAGCATACACAACCTGTGGGCAGCAAAAACTCCAGAAATATGTATTTCAGTGCATATACATCCCTCCAGTGACAATGGCAAACAATTTCTGGTTGCAAGCCAACATGACATTGCAGCCTAAAGTTACTACACTGCAACTCCTTAATTAACCATGAATTTATTTTATGGTATTAGAATGACTAACAAATTCAAAACCATATTACTATGATCTTGCTATTTCTGTAGCCTTTAGAAATCATGTATTTCTTTCAGATGTTTTGCCTTTTCTGTATTTTTCCAACTGCACAGTATGTGTCTATACTATAAGACATGAAAAAGCTTTCATATCACACAGCTCATTAGAGGTTTAAATGAACCAGTTATAGATGTATGATTTTGACCTCATTACCGTCCTCAATCAATGAAATAAAAATGGTGGTTGTCATAACATCATATCTTGGATACATTACTCTGGGAATCTGCAATCAGAGTCTGCTCCTCAGATGGTAAAACTGCTATTGAATATATTTGCTCGTACTAAGCGTGATTAAATAATAATAGATAAAATAGAAGACTTTTAGAATTCAACAAGCCAATCAAAGTACCTCTGAGCACTCTGGAGTGAAAGATATTCTATCTGCATCTTGTCATAACCTCCATCCATTTGCAAAATGCTGCAGAAAAAGAAAAACAACAAAATCCTCACCTTGCAGAGTTCCTAAGCCACCCTAAATACATCTTAATATGCTTGTATGTCACATGCTCCAGATGTCGCAAGAAAAATCAGCATGGGTCTGAAGTGCTGCTCTGAAGGTGAAAGACACTCTGAGTTCAGTGACAATTTTTTTTAAAAACACTCCTTATCTTCAAAATGAGAATATCTCCTTTCTTCTTTTTTGTCTACTTTTATGGCAGTCATACACTTAACATGGGATGAACCATACTCCGGAGATGCTCCTTTCTCTCCACTGACTACAGAGGGATTTGAGGTAACGAACTTAAGGCTTGATGCTTAACCCTTTAAAAACTTACTGCATTCTGCGTGTCTAATACAAATGAGATGGATTATCTATGGCTGCATTCAATTTAAGCGAGTTTTCAGTTACACATACTAGGTCATTTCCAGAATTTTACACTTCCAAATATATTACTATATATGCAATCATTATTTGGATTTCTAAAAATAAACAGATGCTTTCTACTGACCAAGCCTTTAGTTGGTACATATTTGTGAAGGTAGTAAGTTGGTATTTGTATACCTTGCCTGTTACATGTACTGGACATACAATGTGTGTTATTTTTGATAGACTTGAGTGATCAGTACTTACCCCGAAGGATCAATAATTAATGAATAATCCAAAGCTGCCATATTTTCCCTTGTCACATGTATTAAATATTTTAGCATATAGAACAAATTCACAAACACTCGTCAAATTTCTGACACTTCTACCAAACCAAAATTCTTCAAATTTTGTACTTTTCAAGTTGAGCTATTCTTACTGATTTAGTTGCACTTGGTGAATAGACTCTCACCGGTTTTTAATACAGTTTAATTTTTACCATTGAAATAGTGGTGAGTTTTTTCCTGATAATGTAATGTTTTCTGAGATGTGTGAAGTCATGTTATTAAAAATTTCAATAGTGGTTTGTGTATATAACATTCTTTTAATGTGAAACTATTCTTAAAAATTCCTGCTACTGAATCATGTATCTCTACAGGATGCTGGGGTTTGATAGTTCTTTTGTGATTTAGCCAAATATTCTTTCCTTCGCTTTGTCATGCATCAGTTACGTTCTACAAGCAATTGCTGCAGTATACAACTTGAAAGTCATACCTCCAGTTTCTTTCACACTGTACTTTCAATTAGTTTCATAATGTTTCCCGCACACCTGTAGAGAAATAGAGATTTGAACAGAGAGGCAAAGTGCAGGCAGGAGAAAAGACTTATCTGGATCTTCAACATCAGGCATGGAAGAAATGTTTTACCTTTGCATAGTCCTCTCTTCCTTCATCTACTTCTCCTCACAGACACACAAAACGTCAACCCTCATCCACTGGAAACAACGTGAGAAGGTTTGGGCACAGGAGGCTCTCCACAGTCGACTGACTTCTATCTACACCTGCTCTGGTGAAAAGCTGCTTTCTAACAGAAGGTATTTGGCATTGACACATGTGCTTAGGCATATTGTCTTCCTAAAAAGTAATTGCTTCAGAGTATCCTCAACTATGTTATAGGTCTATAGGCACACAGATTGCAAGGAGATATTTTTTGGCAGAAGATAAAGCTTTTATCAGGCTGTTTTTAGCCTTGTTTCCATAGGAAACAAGGCTGTGTAACAGTATAATACAGTCTGTGTGTCCTCTCCCTGAAATTTTTGAACTAAGTAGCCCAATTTCAACCAAATGTGACCGAGCAGATAGAAATCTCAAAGATAGTTATGCTCTTTATAGATTTTGAAAGTGGCAGCTGCTGGAGAGAAGAGAAACCAGGATCCTATCATTAACGGGCAGGGTGCTAACAATCTTATCAGCCCATTTCTCCTGTCAAGTATGGCAGCCTGCATATCAGTACCAGAACAGATGTATATTCAGAGATAAAAGAAGACCTCTATAATTAAATTATTAACCAAGAGACACAAATCTATAAGAAGCTGGTCCTCCTTAGTTCTGGTTCTTTTAGCACTTTTTTAAATAGACAGCCAAGATACCAGGTTGACGAGGGAAAAAATAAAAAGGAGGAACAGTTTAAATGAAAACAAAGTCATACAAAATCCATATTGTAGCAGAAGAGGTGGAATAAGGAGTTTATCAGCTACACAAGGATGGCCAAGTTTTAAAGTTATGTACTATGGTACATTTAAATCCCTTCCCGATTTTACCAGGTTCAGAACTCTTATACACAAACATACACACACACACACAGAAACATGCATATAGAAGACTGTGAGCTTCACTTTTTAGCTGCATCCAACCAAACATATTAAACAACCCTACTTTTTCACAAAGATATGTGACAAAGAAAAGATTTTTCTCTTTGTTGCCTATATTCTATAGCCAAGCAGCAACACAGTGTTTAAAGAACAGGGATTCCTCCACCAAATCCATTTTTACAGCTCTTTGGTGATTAGTTTGAGATGCTCTACCATAATTATCTATGCCACAATTTCTCCTTGCCTGGTCCAAAAATACTCCCCAAAATACCACCAAATACTCACTGATTCATTGTTGAAATGCATGCACTGACATGGGGAAGTGGTATGAAAAGTTATTTGCTACACAAAGTAGCATAATTCTTCATTACATGTCCAATATTCTGCCAGTATTTACTATAAATAAGACCATTCTGTTCCAAGATTTCTCAAGACAGAAGATGCAAATTCCAAGCTCTCTGCCAAAAGATGTCAAAATCTATAAAGTATTTCTCAGCTAGCAGTTCCTGAAATATAACTGATATTTAATCCCTCCCTACCTATTAATTCTCAAGGGGAAAGAAAAAAAAAAAGAAATGAACTTTGCTTTCACTCATTTCTGTGGCAACAGCTCTCTTATTTTATTTTTTCTTTTTTGTGTCAGATATCTTTTCCCTTTCATTCCCTCTGCTCATGCTGGGAATCAGGTGCATGCTGCCAGTAGGACACCCATCACCAATAGACTTACGTTTGCTACAGATATACATCTCAGCCAGAATAGAATTCAGAGCAAAGACTTCAAATTCTTGATTCGTTGGGTCAAGGATATACTCAGGAAGATTTCAAGAGATGACAGATCAGTCCCTTTCTTTGTCTACTTCATTTCGACCCCTGTCTCCCAGTACTCTGGAGGTTATGCAAAACATCAAGCTATGTGACCTGAGTAAGGAATGAGGTATCGGTGGCATAGGTCCTTGCACTGTACAGTCTTATCTTTAACATATCTTTATCTTTTCTGTACAACTCTTTACACTGTATAGACATAGATACTCAATTGTACAGCTCTTTACACTGTACAGATACAGATACACAATCCAGGCTGAAGGAGGATCCAATTAACCTCGGAGAACAGTGCTGAAATCAGCCTGGAAGTAGCCAGCAACTAGCAAAACAGACCCATACATACCTTAGCAGACCCATATATACCTTAAGTGCTATCCCTCTCTAGATCTCTGCAGATGTACACAAGGCAAAAATCTTCCCTAAGAAGAAGAAACTCTCTTTCAAAAATGTACTTGGGATCACTCTTTTTCTTGAGCTCACACAGGTAAAAATCCATTTGATGTTTCCACTACTCCTATATATATTTGCCTAATGTACCCGGTATTTCTTTGGGCAGGCAGAGCTGAACCTTTATCCCTAGCATCCAACTTCCCTGGAAAGTGTCTTCACAAGTGGGTTGTACTTTATTCTGTCTGGCAAAGCACCCTCTCCAGCCTTTTCCTTAGTCAAGAGGAGAAGAAAAAAGAAAGAGCATGATTCTGTAACTTCAGGGACAGACCAGCCATGTGTTCCAGGTTCTTCTGTGGACCACTCCTGAGGCAGGTTTCAAACCCTCGACTCCCTGTTTGCTCCACAGGAGCTATGCTTTCTTGCACCCAGTTCTCAACCTTTCAGCCTATACAATTGTCATGAAAGACATAAAAAGCTGTCATGCCTACTGCAACTTCCAATATTGGCATTTAAAGATTAGTCAGTGGCTATGCAGAGCATTCAGTAGCTAAAATCTTATTTTTATTAGAGTTTTTTAATTGTTTATTTCTAACCTTCATAAAAAGGCCATCCAAAGAAACAGATGACATACAACATTGTAAAAGAGACAAAGTTAGCGGTCATGAAAAGTACAGAAGGTTTGGAATGAAATATGTACTTGCAGGTGTGGTAAGGATATAAAAGTAGTACATTGACAATGGCATTTGAAAGAAGAATACACAGACACTGAGATGTTAAGATTCCTTACTCAAGTCACTACACACCTGATTTTACCTTACTTAGAAAAGGACAGGTGAGAAACGGGTGGTGATGGAGAGTCCACTGTCAGTACACTTTCCCCATGATCAAGCAGCATGTTTACTAAGCTCTGGGAAATCTCTGCATTTTGTGGACCCCGTTTGGGCACAGGAGCCCATATGTCTAATCCTAAGAGTTAAGACTGTCCTCAGATCTAAAAAGAATGAGCAATATACGTCAACCAGCAGAAACAGCAGAAACAATATTAACTATAAAGCTTGTATTTTTATAAAATATTTAAATACTTATTAATATAGTATTTTAAAACCAATCTATTACGCGGGTGGTAAAAGACTTCAGGTAGTGTGAGAAGGAATTAAAAGATGAGCAGGAAGCATAGTCTAGAAATGAGATGAATGAGCTGATCCTCACCAAAAGTGATGCCACCTCCATGAAAAACATCTATGCAACAGTTACCAATTGCTCCCTTCACTGTGCAATACATTTATTGCCTGTATCTTGATAAAACCTAGTGTCACTGATTAGTGCACAAGGCCTCATCAGGCTGGAGAAACAGCAACACATTCATGTAGCTTTTATGATGTGTATAGAAAATGAGAGACAACAGCTGGATCCAGCAGTCAGGAAAACAGAACTTAAGCACTGACTCAGTTACTGCACTCTTGTAAGTATGTCTCTCTTGACAGTATTTTAATCAATTGCTCTTGAACTTGGGCAATATATCTGCTGTATTTCCCAAGCCATTATATACAATGCATTTCAAGCTGTTACAATTTATAAATGGACCTCACATTGCCTTCCCAGTTATTATTAAATCCAACCACAAGTTACCATTCTACTACATACTCGACTGAATCTATAGCAATGACCACACTTCAAGTTTGAAAAAGGATACTGAGAAGTTTAAAACAGAGAAAAAGAGAAGTAGAAAAAGATTAAGTGTCTCATAAATACAGCCCAGGGCTGCCCAGATGAGGCTGAGGAGGCAGGAAACACAGTCTGCAATTTTTTAAGTAGGCACAATGAGCTGTGTATGATGACACTAATAATAAATCCCGATTTAGAACAGACCACAATTCCAACTTTTGCTCAGGGGTCTTTTGAACATCTGTGTGGCCCTGATTTGGCAGTGTTTTTATCCTATATTGTTACCTACCTGGTACCATTTAATTAAAGGAATTAGAGGGGAAATACATTCTCATGAAGGAATAACATGGTTTACTGTTAGACAGAACAAGACAACTGAACTAAATAAAGGAAAATGCAGCTGATTCCACATAAATTCAATTGCTAGGTTTTAATTTTATGTCAGCCCTTGGATGCTATGGCAACTTCCATTTCTGCACTGCCTGCAGAATGCAGAAATGCCCCCATGACAGAGTAAGGGCGTATCAGGAGCGGTCACAAAGGTTTCTCTTGGGGACACGATAGCCCAATTCACATGCTTATGTAGCATTTGGAGAGCTGTTCAGGGCAGATTTTCAAAACAGCACAGAAGCGTCTCTGGTTGTTCCCATGAGTTTTTATGGAGGTCCTCAAGAAAAGCTTTTGAAAACTCCATCCTGAAAGTACAGCTGTTAGGTCACCTGTAATTTGACATCAACCATTCCTTTCTAAGCATCTCAGCAGCTGAAAATCCTTTCAAGAAACCACTTTCATATAGATCTATCACTTTCTCAGGGAATTACATATGTACCTGAAGGGACAGAGTTTGTTCCTATTTAGAAGAGAGAGTGCAGTATACTTACAGCAAGCAATAACAGAAAATACTACTGGAATTACATATATTCTCTAGTGGTTTTGAAAAGGATCTAAATGTACCTCTAGGGTATACTTTATCCCCTGTCTTGTAAAAATTACCATTACATCATCATTCCCATTTTGTAAGAAATCTATGTTCCTAGACTTTTTTGTTGGTGGAGAAGGAAGGTTTTTTTTGTATTGCTTATCTGGTGACATTCTCATTTAGAGACACGCTGGCTGAAATCAAAACCTTTACAGCAGTCATGCAGTTTTTCTGAATCTAGAGTGATAAGCTGAACTGTACCAGCAGCTGCCTAACCTAAATAAATACACAGAGGATGCAAGGTGGGTTTCCTAAATGGCTTATTCTGACATTAATTAACGTAAGATCAATGATCAGAGACTCCCTCACATGTTCTTGTGACTGTGGACTTCCTGTGTCTGAAGAGTTGCCAGAAAAAAATGGATGAATTTGTACAACCTCATTTAGTGAATCTCCCCCAGGCAATACCCAGTAACAAGGTGGCTGAAGGTGAGAGCTCCCAGTTGCTAAAATTATTTATCAATATTCAGAAATAAGTAGTGAAAACAGTAGTTACAACACCTGCATCATTGATAGCTTATCGGGATTAAAAATTGTTTCTGCATTTATGTATATTGCTGAAATATTGACGCCTTTTGTGCTTCTCTTTTTTTATGTTGTTACTTTGTTTTCTTTTTCTAGTCTGAGATTCTGCACTTGCTTTAACATTTTGTTGTCTACGATGCAACAAAAGCTAAAGCTACATATTCTGAGTGTCCTAATAAAAGACCACATCTTATGTCCAAAGCTTGAAATACCTGAGTCATTATATTTCCCATGCAAAAAGAAAAAAGAAAAGGCACAAAATTCACTTTTTTGTGACTGAAAAGGCACATTATACAGTCCGTTGATCCCAGACAAATCTCAGTAAGTCTTCTTAGAAGTGGTTCTCATATGAATTAAGCAGACACACCTCCACCAGGCACTGCTCTGCTCACCACTTTGAAGTAAGCAGCCACTGAAGCATTACCCTGAGAACCTTGGGGAAGAAGTGAAGTAATACCTTCCTCGGTGCCAGAGGTAGTTATCAACAGGAGTGCTCAGGAAAAAGGAGAAAAGAGTCTACGATCTTACACGACAAGTAAAGAGATGGAAGCATTCTAGACCAGGCATGGCAGAGGAGGAAAGCACAAGCTTTTACTTGGAGACATTTTTCTTCAGTGTAAGCAAACTAAAAAGGGTCTGCAGATAATCTTCAATTAATAGAGGAAGAGTCTGTCTTGATAGAAAAGTAAGAGAGATGAAACCTTTCAGAGAGGCTAGAGCAGCCAAGGAAGATTGCTTTTATTAAGCACTGTCTTAATTCTGTTTAGAATCTTAATTCTGTATTTAGAATCGATTACTGCAAATTTATATTTTAAACACATGCTATTTAGTTCTTAAATAGGGAACACTGCTTGGATGACCCAACACACCAGAAGACATTCCTGATAAAAAGTACATGGCAAATCTTCAAATACAGGTAGTGAAACCCTTGAAAGTGCCCAGCCCCACAACAGACAATTTCTAGGGCATCCAGGGAATAACAAATATATTTCTTCAGAATGGGATATTTTAAGAATCAGCACAACAATCAACAGGAAAGGAAGAAGCATTTTCCAATGGTTTCCTGGCAATAGCAAGGAAAAACTCTCTGGCACATTCCACAGCAGTAGAGAGGAAAAACTAGTGTATGCCAGAAGGATTAAGGCAAAAGAAACTAACAAAATTCTGAGATGTGAACAGCTTTTATTTCATCCAAGAATTTTAAATCCTGTCCAGACTTTTAACAAGCAATGTAATAATGTCTGATCTAACTAGATTTAGCCTATCTGATCTCAGTCCCATTATGTGACATGTCACTCCATTTTTTAATCTCACACTTTTTTGAAGTCAGCAGCTGTAGTACCCATGCTGCTCCACGGCAAGAAATGCTGTTACAGTGAGAGCACAAAACATTAGCTATATGCTCTATGCCTGCACAGTCCCTATCACATGCATGTATCATGCTGCTCACAAAACCACTGCAGCATAAAACCATTTTTCTTGAATTTTATTTACTTGAAAACTGGTAATTTCATTACTGAGGAACACCCAGTCTTCACAGTTAACATGCTTTCAGTAATGGTCAGTACAGTGATGCACATGCATCCCTCACAGAAGGGAACCTTCCTAATTTGTTTGATGTGTGGCCAGAGGCAACCCAGCTGCAAACATTATCCTTTGACAAGGATATATGCCTACACATACACTATATACAAGTATATATACCTACGTATATATACACCTACATACTATATGCACATTCTTAGATATACAGGTGTACATAGCTACACAATTAGAGAAAAATAAGAAGAAAGCTCAATATAAATCTATATAGTTATCTATTCTTACACAAACACATATATACCTATGTCTAAGTCTCAGAGACTGGTTGGGAGCCTCTTATCCATACAGTAATGTGGTCCTTCTGGCTAGGAAAAGGGCTAGCCTATTTTTTGGTTCAGTAAAAGTATTTACACAAGGGCTTTCTAGTGCTTTTTCCCAAAACTCTACAAATTGGGTATATGTGTGAAGTTTCCACCCATCAGGGACATTTGGCCCCACCTGAAGACCCCTTTTACCCTCACAATATGGGGGAAACGAGGTTAACTCTTCCACATTGCCTGGACAGTGACTTTCCACTGATTTTAGACTACAAACAAGGCACAATAACCTGTTGTCATAAGCTGATGTTAAAGAAGTTTCTGAGGTCTAAGGTTAGAAAAATAAGCTGGCTGTATCAAGGTTTTCTGGAAAGCAGAACAAAAGCCTGAGAAAGAAGAGACTGCAAGGGAAGAGTTAATACTGATACAGTAAAAATACCAGGGAGACTGATCTCCTTCTTCAGGGAACGAATGCTCATCTAACTGTTACAGATGGACATGGGGAGCATTGTAACTACGCTGAGCAAGGAGGGTATTTTTCAGTGCTGGCACTTCGGGACAGGACATGACAGTCACTAAATCACATAGTAGTGCTCTCTAAATATCTGGAATTTAACATTTATCTTAAAAAAAAAAAAAAACAAACAAACAAAAAGGGCTATGTAATGAGCTCAAGCACCAATTCTACACTACTTTATTAGCATCTTGCTCCAAGACAATTTTAAACTGCTTTCACTAGACTCCTTCAAAAGAAATGTTTCTGGGTTAGCCTAAGACCCATCCTGACCATTGTACAAAGGTATAGGCACGGCGTGGCTATCATTTTTCAGTGATCTCTGGTAAGCAGGGTATTTTTTCAACTGGTTTGTGCTGAAACACTCCTGAGGAAGGCTCATCTTGAGCCTAAATCACCATGTTAGTTGTTCTAGTATCCACAGTGGTTAAGTCCCTTTTTTACTATTTTCTTACAACATATATAGATATTTTAAAATCCCTGGTAAGTGATGAACAGGTAAAAAGATTTTGTCTGTCCCATTTGTCAAAACTACTTTGGGAAACACTCTTTAAAAATACTGGGCTTTATGGCACATAATAATAGTGTCCTTGATTCAAATAATATTGTGGTTAAAAGACTAGGAGGTAGAGGATTGAATTTTGTATCTTTTATGTCCTCAGCTTCTGGGACTCATAACTTTTTATTGGCACTTCAAATGTGGTCACAAAGAACACAGTGAAAGCAGGCAACTGTTAATGTTGGCTAACAAAACCCATAGCTTAACATGGGTTATGGGATAAGGATGGAAGATGAAAGTCCAGGGAAAAAAATAATATATATGCAAGCCATATAATAAAAACTTCAACAGTGCAAACATACCATAATTGGATATTGTAATAAAATGACTCAGACAAGTTGCAGGCATAGGGTTAGGAGAAATGGGAACAGAGAAAACAGATCTAAAAGTTTCATACATCTAAAGTTTAATCTTCTAATGCCAACAATTCAGCCACTTAAAAAAAAACCCAACAGAATATTCTAGGGCTATTTAATGGACCTCACATATACCTGATGGTTTTTTCAATAAACGAGTTAAAGAACAGAAATCCCCACCCTTGTGATCTTCAGTCACAGTTAACTGTTGAGATTTCCCTTTCCTACAAAGATCACAAGTCGGCTAAGACTGGCACATATTTATCCCTGCAACAAGAGGGCAAAATCAAACAAGTGATACCAGATCTCACTCCCTGAAATTTCAACCTATATCAGGAAACTTTCACAGCCAAGTTAGTTCAATGTTACATTCCTAAGTAATAGACCGGTTCGAATAAACAAACAGAAGGGGGGGGGAAGAGATGGAGGGAGAAAAGGAGGAAGATTTCTGGTACTGCAGAACATAAGAATTTACCATAATGACATAAATCTCCATATTTCTACACAGCATTTCTAGAATATTCTGATCTGAGGACTTCTATCACTGAAGAAAGCAACCCCCAGATAAGCATAATTACACTTTTTGTCCATAAATCAACTAAAGTGAAATTTTTCACTGTCATGAGCTTGGAAAGATAAATCTTGCTTGGAAAGCAAGATCAAACTCTAAATATGGAAATTCAAAACAAACTTTATATATCACGTGCAATTTCTATCTTACTCTACTCTGGATGACCAACAGCATAAATGATAAATTCATGTACTGATAGCCATGCATCCACTCCCATAGATCCCAAAATAGAAGTCATGACTTCTCTGCCTCAGATTTATAGTGCCGCTATAAAAGCTCTGATGCTTACCTGAAAGTAAGAACGTTATTTGGATTTATTTTGAAAATGAATGCAATGTGAGTTATAAGAAGCACTCATCTGAATTAATAATGTGATTCTGTATCTTATTGTAAGTGCTTTTAGCTTCAGAAAAGATGTTTGCCTGAAGATTTTGGTTGTATTTCTCTAGTCAAACAGACCTCCTTACAGTAGTATCTCTAATCTTCACTGGTCTGTAAGAACAGTGTTCCAAGGTCTTCACTTTTCTTGTCTGAAATAAAAGAAGTAACCCTAAGAACTTAATCTGTAAGAAAGAGGCTTTTCTTTGAGTATGCTGATAACACAAGTTAGCAATCTCACTTACTGTTTTGTACCACACTAACCTCCGAAGAGCTGTAGAAGAATCTCATAATACTGAATCACTTGGAAAAAAAAAAGGCAGATGAAATTTGAAGTAGCTATCTGCAAGCACTGCATACGCAAAGCAAGAAGGGACAGCCCTAACTACAGACAACAGTCATGGACTCCTATAAATTTCATTAGTATTAATAGCCAAATTAAATCCTTTGATTATTGTTCTTCATGCCCAGTAGAAGTTAAAAACAAAATGCAATTTTAGGAATTATTAATTAACAGGAAACAAGACCAAACAGAAAATTATTTACTGAATAACATCACAATGCACAACATCTGCACAATTTCAACAGGATGGCATACTTAGCAAAGGTATAGAGAAGGAAGCCCACAATGAATCAACATTAGGAAAAAACCTCTGTATCTAATCTCTGAAAAGATCAAGCAGACTAAAAAACTTTCATTTGAGGGGAAACAAAAAAAAAAAAAACACACAAAAAAAAAACACAAAACAAACCTGCAACAAAACACAACACAGAACAACAGCAACAACAAAAATCCTAAACAGTGAAACAAAACAAAGCAAAAAACAAAACCGATTTGGATTTTATTTTATTAATACTGTCTGTTTACTGCCTGTCTTTGAGTAGACCATCAAGTTCTGATTTAGACCTTTTTCTTCAGGATGATGATGCAGACTCTACCTATACTCAGTTATATATGACTGTAGGGATTGAGCATGGAAGTTAAGTAGGAGGAAAGCATGTTAAGGTGGGCGGTTCATTTTGTCTTGCTTTGTTTCTTTGTTTTTGAGGTTGCCTCTATTATGCTCCTTGAAATCTACTGAGGCACCAGCTGCTACATTTATGTCAGAAGACAGGAGAGTGAGAAGACGGAATTTTTCAGCATGCAGAGAAAGCACAAATGGAATGAGATGTGGGCAGGGCACACATTTTAGAATTAGAATTTAAAATTAAGCTTTGAAATTAAATCTTCAACAGGGAAGATCAGCTTCTGGGAAATTCATCTGAGCTGTCAGTTGCTGTGGAGACAGGTAAAACAATAGAGAAGGAGCATTTCTTGACAACGAGTGACATGTCTTACTGACACCATACCGCTGGCTGGTACAAGGTCATGGAGCTGCAGATAGAAGCTGCATTACGTGCTGCAAACCTCAGCATAATGCAAAATGTTCGTGAGACCTATGAAAACAAAACCCTTACAAGGCTAAAATAATAATAGGAGAAAGGCTTCTCAAGGCAGATATGTGAAATAGGAAAAGTGGTAAAGAGGCTTGTACCAAGTGAAATGCATTAGATGAGAGGTACCACAATACGGTATGTCTCCTAAACCTTGCCACTTGCTCATATCTGGCAATTCAATTGTAGCTGTAACCTCACTAACCAGAGAGAAGGAGGAGATAAGCCAGGCTTCTCCTTTCAGGGAGGTTCTGAAATTTGCAGTATAATGTCCGAAGTAACTCTCAAAAGGAAACAGAAACAATAATAAACTACTCAATAGTAAATGAAGAGTCTAGTTGACTAAAAGTAAATCATTCTAAGAGAAACATTTGAAATTAATTAATGCTTTAGCTTTCAGCTTTGAAGAATTGTTCTCATTTTTGTGGAGTGTTTAAGTCTACGTCCCATATGAACCTGGCACTTCAACATTCTTAAAGGTGTACTTTAGCAGCTGACACTTGACCTGAACATACTGCATTTTTCCCCTTTCTCGACAAGATCAAGCATAAACCAAACACCTGTTCTTCAACTGTGCCTTCCCCCACCTTGCTGCTGATGAGTCTGCTCCGCTTGCAAAATCTGTTTTCTCATTAGTTGTCTTTGGTCCCCCAGTGCCAGTCAGTCTTGGAGTAGAACAAGCTTCACAAAGAAGAGGACCTGTAAGTCAAACCCCAAACCACCCTCTTCATGTATGTATTGACCTGAATGCCACTCAGATGAATCAAATTGTACACCATCAGTTTATTTTTTTCACCCCTAAATGCCCTTCTAAGGTTCCTCCTAACCTTGCAAGGCAAGAGCGCCACAATGTGGTGTTGTTTTGGGTATCACTTGAAGCAGATCTCCCAATCCTATCGACTGGTCAAAGTCACAGAATACTTAAGTGTGCAGCTGAATTCACATTTTTCTATTTCTGTCATCATATTCCCTGTCTATTTAAATACAATTCTCACTAAGCTACTACTGTATGAGTATCAGGGAAATTTATCACAATACAAAGGAGCCATAAAGCACTTTTAATGAACCAAGATGTGATTTGGGCAGAACAAAGACCACAGGAAGACAGATATGGTGTGAATTTTGTACAGAAGGATTACATGGCAATCAGAAAGTTTAAATTCAGGCACCTTCACTATAACTTTTATACACAAATAAATAGCCCTGTTTAAAGATCATAATGAAAGTTAGAAAAGGAAGCATTCATACGATAAAATCTCACCTTCTGTCCTGCATGCATATACATCACAATGGTGAATGGTATAGAACTCAACTGGTTTTAAAATGAGCGAGACTGAGTATTATTCAGTCGGCAAGTCTTTTTTTGATGAACTTGGAAAGCGTTTAGTGAATGGAGATGGGAGTTTCAGCTAAAGAAAGGATAATCTCATGAGTATGAGATTATCATACTCGAGCATTTCCATGGAGAACTGCATTGTACCATTCTTCTTGCTATAGTCTCCTGTGTCTCAGCCAAATTTTCACAAATGGTTCTCCATTTACATTAACCACTTCTGATGTTCAAAACCAGACACAATGGAGCCTGATATGCAGAAGATAGATATACTTGGAGACTGAAACCAGTGTTACTAAAGGTCTGAAAATACGAAGTGCTAAGTACTCATATGACACAAGCTGAGAATATGAAACTTTAAAAATAAGCTTCTTTCTCACCCATAAAAGAGAAATTAACATCTCAGAAAGTATTGTGACGATAAAAGGAATTAATCCAGTTTCCAGATATGGCAGTTGTAAGAGAAAAGGGTATGAGAATAGTTATAGCCTTTAGAACAAAATTTGAAAAAAAATCCAGTATAAAACAAGGAAAATAATTAATCATATAAATGCAGTTGATCATATATGAGGATTTGTGTATTGTTATACTTCTACAACTATCTTTACTCATATATACAAGGGAGCTAAATGGAAGTTCTTGCACCAAACTTAATTATCTGTATTTTTAATGGTGGGTGCCAAAATTCTGATTTCCTAATAATATATTAGCATAATACTCTTTTTTTGGTCCTACATATGAGTAATGTAGTATTTTTAAGTGTTTTAAGTAGAAATATATGCTGCAAAGGCTATGAAAATCAGTAAGTTACAGAAAAGTACATTACTAAAGCCTGCACCATTCTGTACTTGATTTATTATGGCCCTGACAGAAGAAATGTGTACTGTTAAACTATTCCTTGAATGAATTGAGAGGTCTGTGTTTTCTGGGAGGGAGGAACAATATTGAAATTGACAGTGAAACAAGATTTACCAAATAGCTTTCAACAGAACAAGCTAGTAAAAAGAAGTTAATGCTAGTAACAATTTAGATGGTTTACTTAATAATCCTAGTACAAGAATCAAACTGGTTTGTGCCAGCCAAGTGATTACAAACAGCTGAATGCAAGTATGGAGAAGGGTGCGTAAAAAAAAGCAGGACAGGGGGGTTCCCTATTTTCTATTGGTTCTTTTTTCTTTTTTGCTTTTTTTTTTTTCTTTTTAAATACCATCATGTCTCTCTCAAAGAGCAAGCAGTCAAGAGCTGGATTAGCACAGATGGGGTGCAATCCCCACTGCATTTTCCCCCAGGGAGAATAACTCACTGAACAGGACTGAAGTAAGCGATACACAGCTGCTGCCTGTACTGCTTTGCTCTATGTTATGATATGAATGCTATGAACTGTATTTATTATCACCTACTTTCAGATAGCTAATGTGAACATTTCAGTGCCTCAGATTTAGGCACCTCACTGCAGCAGAGCGATTCAGACTGCCTGTGCTGAAGGACCCAGACTTACCCTGTAGCTAAAAGCGACAAAGCATTTAAGAAATCTCAGTTGTATCTCTATCAGCAAGCAGTGCAGTGCAAATATGAGCAAATCCTTAGGGTAAAATATGGGTAGAAGCTGACATCTGCACTATAGATACAAAAGGCTCTGGACCTATTCTGCTCTGGGCCTCCGGATTTGAATATCTGGTAATTGTTGGAGCACATCTTCTCGTTAACCAGAGAGAAAAAAAGAGTCCATCTTGTGTTCTCCAAGACTGCTCTGTGATGTGAATCCAAGCACAGCATGTAGAGACAATGAGGAGCTTTACTTCAAAAACATATTCCTAATTCATACAAAATTGCTAATGCAGGTATGTTCTCTGAATGCTTCCTGGGAATGATGCAGAATATCTTAATTAGAAGTCTTTCCTTCTCCAGTGACTACAAGTAACTACAAAGGGGAAAACCCCCACATATTATTTTGTATTTTCCTTTTATGTACTATAAGAAGAAAACATATAGACCGTAGAAATGTATGTATTTCCACGGGAAACATACGTCAGAAAACCAGGCATGGAAGGGCTCACAAACCTGATTAAGGAGATGTCTAAATCCAGTCGGGATTCCAAGTGCCGAACACTACTTTTTGGCTGATAAACATACGTAGGAGAATAGCACTCCTCTATCTCAGTAGCTTAATGGCTAGCAAGTTGAATTTTCTGCCCCAAAACAGACAATGCAATTGTTTGGGGCAGGGCGGGGGGGAGAGGAGGGGGGGCGGGGTGTACGTTTTACAGAGGCCATGGTTCTTGAGAAGCTGCCTCAACTGCTCTCTAAGATTTTAGTATTTAAATTTTGCATACAGTCCTTGTAAGTTCCATTTTAGTAGGTCTGCATATGCACAGGTCCTGCATAAGTGGATTATAAGTTTGCATGCAGTAAAACATGTAAAATACAGACTCCAATCCAGCCTTCATTCCCAGGTTGAGCAACCTTTCATTTTGCTTGCTTTTCTGTTTGCTAGTATCACACATCATTTCATATGCTGAGCCTCTCTAATCTCAGACATACAGTAAAAAAAAAAAAGGTGTTTCACAAATGTCAGCAAATGAACACCTTTGCTTTAACTACCTATACAGAGCTATACATATATACATCTGAACCTCACAAACACAAGGCAGAACTTACCCTTTAATAAATCAATTCCAATATTTTGAAAGTATTAAAAAAATGGCTGGCATCAAGAATATCTTTTATAAAAGTCCCCTACTCCATCCTTAAATGGAGTATCTTAGAACATGATTCTTTTTCAGGTAGTCAGGTTCTCTTCATCGCAGGAATATATATTACAAATCAACATATATTACAAAAACTGGGTAGAGCAGTTGATGTCATCTCCCTGGACTTCTGTAAAGCGTTCAACACTGTCCCACACGACATCCTTCTCTCTAAACTGGAGAGACATCGGTTTGATAGGTGGATCACTCGGTGGATAAAGAACTGGCTGGATGGCCGCACGCAAAGAGTTGTGGTCAATGGCTCAATGTCCAGCTGGAGACCAGTAACGAGTGGTGTCCCTCAGGGATCAGCGTTGGGACCGGTCTGGTTTAACACCTTTGTTGGTGACATGGACAGTGGGATTGAGTGCACCCTCAGCAAGTTTGCCAATGACACCAAGCTGTGTGGTTCGGTTGATAGGCTGGAGGAAAGGAATGCCATCCAGAGGGACCTTGACATGCTTGTGAGGTGGGCTGATGCCAACCTCATGAAGTTTAACCATGCCAAGTGCAAGGTCCTACACCTGGGTCGGAGCAATCCCAGGCACAGCTACAGGTTGGGCAGAGAAGAGATTCAGAGCAGCCCTGCGGAGAAGGACTTGAGGGTGTTGGTCAATGAGAAAATGAACATGGGCCGGCAGTGTGCACTTGCAGCCCAGAAAGCCAACCGTATCCTGGGCTGCATCAAAAGGAGTGTGACCAGCAGGTGGAAGGAGGTGATCCTGCCCCTCTGCTCTGCCCTTGTGAGACCTCACCTGGAGTATTGTGTGCAGTTCTGGTGTCCTCAACATAAAAAGGACAGGGAAGTGTTGGAACAAGTCCAGAAGAGGGCCATGAGGATGATCAGGGGGCTGGAGCACCTCCCATATGAAGACAGGCTGAGAAAGTTGGGGCTGTTCAGCCTGGAGAAGAGAAGGCTGCGTGGAGACCTCATAGCAGCCTTCCAGTATCTGAAGGGGGCCTATAGGGATGCTGGGGAGGGACTCTTCATTAGAGACTGTAGTGACAGGACAAGGGGTTAAAACTTAAACAGGGGAAGTTTAGACTGGATATAAGAAGGAAATTCTTTCCTGTTAAGGTGGTGAGGCACTGGAATAGGTTGCCCAGGGAGGTTGTGAATGCTCCATCCCTGGCACTGTTCAAGACCAGGTTGGACAAGGCCTTGAGTGATATGATTTAGCGTAAGGTGTCCCTGCTCACGGCAGGGGGGTTGGAACTAGAGGATCTTAAGGTCCTTTCCCACCCTAACGATTCTATGATTCTATGATTCAAAACCTTTAAAACTGCTCTTTTTGTATGGGATCATGAACAATGATCCCCAATATGTTTATATTTAACAATTTCAGTCTTTGAAAAAAGTACTTGATTGAGTGAGAGTAATTAATTATGAGAATCAAAGCAACTACATGGAAGATTTGTTGAAGGAACTAATCACAACTATGAAGTTCAGAGACTAGCAATACTGTCAGAAATATTCCAACAAGCACTTGTGACTGATGAGATTTTGAAAGCAAATACAATTCTACAGAATTAATGTGAAAAACATGCAAAACAAATTAAAGCCTCACAGCCTTAGAGAAAGTACCACATGCCTCTTCTTTCACCTCCACTTCCCTCCAAGCGCTAGAGCACCTCTTCTCTTTCCCCATTCTCTATTTTCCATTTGTTTTCCTTTTGATCCTATCGCAAACAGGTTTCCAAATGTACTTCTCTTTGGATCTTAGTTACTTGCAACTAGCACCATACAGAAATACAAATTCAATCAACACCTCACCCAGTTCAGAGACTTCTCTTATTTATTTCCCCAGCTCTGTTTTTTCCCCACCTTCTGTTCAGAGTAAAGCTTTTTCTACCAGTATCTGCTCATGAACTGTAGTGCAAGAAACAGTTTTAAGCAGCTGATCACAGTACCTGGTTTGGTATGTGTATTTGTACTGTTTGTGCCCAGAATCTGAATCAGTAGTAACTACTAATTTTTTGCAAGGAATGAGAAAGTGGATTTTTCAGTTTTAAATAAACATTCCTTGCTCTACAGACACATGGAATGATACCAAAAGACAGAACTCTAGGCTGTTCTGACTACCTAAGTTAGTAAAACAGCTATACCTTGACCATGTGGTTTTTATATAGTGATTATAAAGGCAAATTAGCCACAGGTAAACAAGTGGCATGGAACACCACCACTACTTAACATTAACCCCAGAATACAACGTAAGAATAATTTTGCTGATGCAATACTTTTCACATCACATGGCTTTAGGTTATAATCACAATATGCTAGCATGTTAAATTGTACTTTTTTTTTTTACACAATTAAAAAAATGGTTTGGTTTTTCTCTCCTAAAATTTTGATTTATTCACTGTTACTAAAATCACAGTTAACATAAAAAATGTCAACAAAGTTCACACCTGCTGAACCTGTGCAGGCAAGGAGGGGAGATAAAAGAAGCACTTAGCGCATGAGTTCAACCTGTGGTGCACACACTATGTCCTGGCACAGTCCTGATTCAGATAGAAGTTGCATCTGCCTTCAGTGTTCCACGCTTTAAGGTAGCAACAGCTTATTTCATGCATTATTCTGAAACAGCCTCCTTTGGGTCAAAACCTCCACTTTCTACTTTTGTTACTAAAAAGATAATTTATACTTTTTTTTTATTGTTATACTTTTTTTTTTTTCTTTTAATGAAGCTTTTTTCAAAGTCCACGTGTCAGCTTTGGCAATTTTACATTAATTTTACATTCGGATTTGATTATGCTGATTATTTTTCAGTGTTATTCAACAGGATGAAAAAGCTATTGGCAATGCTAGACATCTCTGCTTCAAACTTCACGGAGTAATTATGAAATAATGGCATTAAAAATTGCCATGCTAATGAATAATTTTCCTCTCCCCAAATAGAGAATCAGACTTTTCATCTTAAAAATCAACATAATGGTAAACAGTAGATGAGCAGTGTTTTGCTTGGAGCTAGCTTATTTTCATGGCAATTTTGTCAGGCTTCAGTCTAGCAGACTGTCATTTTTTATTCCTGTATTCTGAAGAGGATTTGGACTTTTCTGACTACAGCAGAATGGCAAAGACAGTGCCTTTTCAACACACTTCTGTCTTGCCACTTGTGCTTTTTCCTTGTTTTGCCCTTTGTCTGTATTCTTCACAAAGTGTTGATGACTGAGAATTAAAAATATATCCATACTGCTGTTTCCTATTAATACTTCTCCCTCCTTCAAATGTGAAGGTAACAAATGTAATAAACCTCTCATTCCTAATATCTTCATTTGATGTCATGTCCTATCCAAATTCAGACTGATCCTAACACCTTCTTCTAACTCTGCATAACACTCTTCACACTCTATCAAATAACTGCATAAAGTGAGAAGTGCTGTTACTCCACATAAGTAAATGTATTCTGCACAGGAGCTGTTAAGGGCATTTTTAAGGTTAAATTCCTGACATTTCGTTAAGCTCAGAAACACACTTACATATGTACGTATTACACATTGGCCAGCATGTGGCTGATCTGAGTCAGGTGGAATGCAGAATCATCATACAATCATAGAATGGTTTGGGCTGGAAGAGACCTTAAAGTTCACCCAGCTCTAACCCCCCTGCCATGAGCAGGGACACCTTCCACTAGACCGGCATACCCAAAGACCCATCCAACCTGGCCTTGAATGCTTCCGAGGATGAGCTATTCACAGCCATCCACAGGGATGGGGCAACCTGTTCTAATCCCTCACCACCTGCACAATTTCTTCCTAATGTCTAATCTAAATCTCCTCTCTTTAAAGCCATTCCCCCTTGTCCTATCCCCACATGCCTTTCTAAAAAGTTCCTCTTCAGCATTCTTTTAGGCCACTTTTGGATACTGGAAGGCTGCTAGAAAGTGTCCCTGGAGCCCTCTCTTCTCCAGGCTGAACAAGCCCAAACCTCTCAGCCTGTCTTCATGGGAGAGGGGCTCCAGCCCCCGATCATCTTTGTGTCCGTCCTCTGGACTCACTCTAACAGTTCCACGTCGTTCCGATGTTGGGGGCCCCAGCTTGGGCCACACCACATCATTTGCAACTGGGCTGCATGGCAGATGGACGTGCCAGAGAAGCTCATTACAGCTGGTACTCCCCTCACAGCAGGGCAAGGGGACCACTAGAAAGCCGTTGGCATCTCCTACCCACAAGCCCTTACGCAGCTGCCCTTTCTGCTGGTCTATGAAGGCTGCTTCTGCAGCTGTTGTGGGTGTACCACAGGTAACTCCCAGTGCTGTGTCAGGAATGTGGAGGGATGGCTAGTGGTTTTAATTTCCTTTTTGAAAAACTGATGGAAACTCACTGGCTTTTAAGTGTCACAGTCTAAGAATAAAACGCAGAGTCTAATTATAGATGGATCATAAAAATCTGAGTTTGTAAACAAGATTCTGTCAAAATCTAAGCAAAATTGCTACAGTAACACCCACGCTAAAATTATGAAAGCTTATTTTAGCTATTGCTTCTTTTGTCCAAGTACGTATTGCTGGACTTTGACTACGTTCGTCTACTTTCAAATAGCTCCGCAGAACCAAACTTGAGTGCTTCATGCTTTTGCTCCTCAACACTTTGTTCCTTCACAAACAATGATGGGACTTTTCTCTATATCCCCAAGGACAAAAAGTTTCTTACATACTGGTTTAACTGTCGAGCAAATAATCTAAATCTCCTAAAATAAATAGTTCAGGAAAGAAAATTCTATGCAAAGAAATAAATCCTGACTCTACTAAAATCCAAGTGTTTTGACAGACTTTGGTAAAAATCAGTAGTGTATCCACCAGTCAGGAACAGCTGCAGTGATGGACACCATCCTCATATGATTTCAGAAATACAGATAAAACCAACCTTGTGCCTGACAAGGTAAGAAGCTACTCCCAAAAAAAGCTGATAGAAAACGCACTGAAAGGAGGCTACATCATGAATGTAAGCAGATCACACTCAATGATACTTCTTTTGGAGCAACTGGCAGATAAAACAACAGTTTGGAGTTGCAGAAGCAAAATATTAAGATAATTTGAAAGGGTGTGTGTGTGTGTGTGTGTGTGTGTGTGTGTGTGTGTGACACGACACAAAAACCAACAAATCATTAGTAAAAGATGGAGCAACTGGAGAAAAAGCGACATGGAGTGAATCGACTGGATATTTACTGTCATGCTATCTTTATAATAAAGGAAAAACAAATGAAATACTAAACTCCTGACAAGGACCAAGGAAACAATATTGGTGGAGGAACTCTAATAACCTAGTCAGTGAAAACCAATGACACTGAGCCAGCTATCACTGACTACACAAGAAGAACGATTTCTTGATGAGATTGTTGTATCTAATATGAAACCAAAAATAAGCCAAAGAAAGAAACTCTCTTCCCAGAATGCTGTGCATATGAACCAGAGAAACTGTCTACAGAGGTGAAGAATTTCTTATTGCAGAAGGAAAAGCATTTTGAGACTGTATCAAATTTTTTTATATGCTAAGGGGGCTGTGAAGAGGTTGAAAACTTATGGGATGTTCAGAGAAGGACCAAAGAAAAAGAAAGGGAAGAAACTAAGGGAAGAGACTTTCAGAAAGACATCATACAGGACTCTTCATTAGGGACTGTAGTGATAGGACAAGGGGTAACAAGTTAAAAATTAAACAGGGGAAGTTAGATTGTATATATGGAGGAAATTCTTTCCTGTTAGGGTGGTGAGGAACTGGAATGGGTTGCCCAGGGAGGTTGTGAATGCTCCATCCCTGGCACTGTTCAAGACCAGGTTGGACGAGGCCTCGGGTGATATGGTTTAGTGTGAGGTGCCCCTGCCCATGGCAGGAGGGGTTGGAACTTGACGATCTCAAGGTCCTTTCCAACCCTAACTATTCTATGATTCTATGATTGATGCAGCTGTTAGTCAATCAGGAGCACAGTCAAAGATACATGATTAAAATCTCATATCCATTTTTTGAGCTGAGCATTAACTAAGCTCCTACCAAATGATTACAAAATTCCTTGTACAGGAGGTTTGATCCCAGTTTTATTTTTGGGATGGATGGCACTAAGGAAAGAATTCATACTTAAAGTGAAAGCTAAAAAAAAACCCGATCTCAGAAAACCTTGTAAGTCAACCCATCAGCGTTCCACCAAATACTAACCTCCTCAGTCATGGTTATATCTATGTAACTGCACAAGAAAAGCTTCCGTAGTTCTTATATCTGCCCATCACAGTTCTGCAGCAAGCTGAATATAAACATACCCCAGTCTCAAAGCTCCTCTGAAAATTGCTGTGTAAGTTCTGAATGAATATAATGTCCTGACTGAATATAAAGTCCTGAATGAATGAGACTATAATGGTGTTAATCACAAAGGAAAGCTGTTCTCATTTATTTAACTGTTCCCTGAAATAATCTTGCCAAAATGTTTTTGGTCTTGTTAAAGTTTCATTTTAAGTACTTCAGTTCATATTTATGTACTGCTTGTTTTTCACAAGAGAAAATACATGAAGACAGAAAAACTCAGTAGTGAAGGTCAGCAGTGTACAATCAATAGATTCATCCTATCAGGTATACAGAATTAATCAGAACTTAATTTCCTTAAACTTCATAATTTTGGAAACCTCTTGCATTTTGATGAGCAGCCTCTCCATTTCTTGGAAAACAGCCCAATTAAAAAAAATAATGAACCTTCTTTTTTTTTTTTTTTTTTCTGAAAGTGGCTCATTATCCTGGTGGTTTCCAACAGCAACTTAGAGCTCAGTTTTATTTCAAATTATTTTGTGCCTGTTGGCCAGTAATACCTTTCCAACCTTCTAAGGTGTTTCTGAAGTCAAGCAATTTCCCCAGGAGAAAATCTGAAAGCTGCTGTTATTCCCACTGCTGTGTTTGTATCTAGACTCAGAAAGCAAATAAAACTTTCAGTGAAAACAGATAGAACCCATGGGATGTTCAAGATCTCTCTCTTCCACCTTAACCTTAGTGGAGCACCTTAGAAGGCGAATAGCTTCATCTTCAGCAGAGAACACAAAGATTTCTGCTGCTGAGTCTCCATGGAGTATTTTTTGTTTCTTTTTTTTACAGTATTATTCTTAAAAAAAAAAACAACACATATTTATAAGGATGCAAAGTGTTTAACCCTTTAGCAGGGGTCTATGAGGAATCGCTCTGCACCACCACCCACTCCCACTAAAAGGAAAATAAAAACATCTTCCAAGAATGCCTTCCGGTTTGTGCACACATTTAAGTAAGAAAAAAGAGTCACTCTTGCAGAAAACAGGAAATATTTCTGTGCAGAAAATATTTCTCATGACGACTCAGCAATCCTTTTTGAGGATCCTGGCCAGTAGGAGCAGGCAATACATACCTTCTGAGGCTGGGAGCAAAACTGGTATCTCAAAAGCGGTTGAGCTGCCTTTAGTGGGAATCCACAAGCCAACTGGCCCCTATAGAACCTCACATTTCAAGGTGTAGATGCTGGTTTTCGCTCTGGTTTGTTCCTTTAGAGTACTTAAAGAAAAAAGGTCTTCTACCATACTGAGAAATTATAATGCGGTGAAAGAAACATGCAATTCATGGCACTTTGTCTAATTTAGGACACAATGGTTCAAGCAGTAAGTTTCCCATCAAATCCCTTAGCAGATTATGCCATAAACCAAAGCATTTGCCAAACACCTTTTAGATTACTGCTGACTGCTTGCAGTCTAGCATTTGATTCCTAATAATTTAAATAACATCATCAGTACAGGAAAAAAAAAAGTTTAAACATTCATCAAGAGGGAAAAATATGGGAAAAACAACTTCTTTGCTGACCAATTTTCAAGTTAAGTTTTTTATTAAGATAAGCTTCAAGATCAAATAGCAATACCAGTCTACTTCAAAGGTACCTTATGTTTAAATAGATTTACTATAGACAGGGCAAAGAAAAATGATTTTGAGCACTTGCTCTCAATCTTTTCTATTACAATACTTTTTGCTTTGCATGCAATAATTATTTCTTGGGCAGAAACAGAGTGAAGAAGCTATTTAGCTGAGTAGAGCCTGCCCTCACATTACAGAAGAATTGCAGATCTGGGATGCTGCTTTCACTCTGTTTTCCAGTAGCTACCTTACACATTTATGCATTTGTTGGACTCGAGCCGGAGAGAATATTGCAGGTCTTTCAGAACAGTGTCCTCCAATGTGCTGACAAACAGGGAGGAAATCAAGCATCTTCTCTGGCTTAGTGAATCTGGTATTATTTATGCACAGTGAGATCACTTCAAAAGGAAAGATTGCATGACTCCCTCCAAAAAGGGTCTCAAAGATGTTCTCCCAAAAGGTGAGGAGTGAGGACTCAACTCTCTCACTCATCAGCATCACTCACAGGATTTTTCTCCTATGTTAGATTCACTGGCTGATTACTCAGTTGTGACTAACCCTCCTTGCGCATCATATCCTGTAGTCTTATTTAAGCACCTTTATGAAAACTTTATCCTACAAGGTAGGAAGCTGCCTAAAAAATACGGGGCTGTATCAGCAAATACAGTGATGCCCTAACTCTTTATGGAAGCAATAAATGTTCCGGCAACACAAGCAATGTTAAAAAATTATCTGTTATTTCTTCTTTTGAAATGAGGAGGTGTGTGTCTATGTAGCATAAACATGAAATATTTGGGGCAGAACAGAAAAGAATGATTTAGAAAGAAAAGGAAGAAGAGGACCCTCCCCCCCACAAGCAACTGAGAAAACATTCATAATATATTCCTTAGCTTGTCTTTGTAAATTAACTCCTCACTGCTGAAAGGCAAGCATGCAGCGCTCTTGTAAAATAAGAACAACCAAAATGTGTTTTCAACAAAAATTTGTTTGAATATTGAGTTCCTGCTCTAGCTAACACAAGTTAGTAAGTACCTTTGCTCCAAAGGGGTCCACATGATTAGCACTTGCAGATCACAGCAGGGTGAAATAAAAATGAGACAAGTATTTGTGGAATAAATATCAGTAATGTTTACAAATTTGCTTTCATATGAGAATGTCAAAAATACAAATAGTTGTTGATCAGAAAATGTCTGCTAGCTATTACCATCATTTTCCCAAAATGCTTACTGCTGAAAATTATAAATAACTAGTCTCGTATTTGCCAACTCAAACTAATGAAGTTTGTACTGTGTATCTATATTGAATTGACATAAGCTTACAGAGAGCCCCAGGTACCATTTGGAGAAGTTTTAGTCCGCTACTTCAGTGCTTCTGACTCATCTGAACAGTCACTGCATGACACAGTTTAATCAGCTCCCAGTATCAGGCAAACCACAGAATGGAACTAAAAGATAAGCATTTGTGTGTCAGCCATTAAAATGATGATGATCCTAATTTGCCAACTCCATTAGTCTTTCTAGAAAGGTTTACTGCCTGTGATGTACAGTAACTGTAATAATGATATTGAAAGGACTATAAAAAATAACCTAAAACTACATAAATCAATAGCAAAGTTACATGTGTGATTCTTCAGCCCAAAAATGAATTTATGGAGCTACATCAGATTCGTTCAACCTTAAAGATTAAGACCTGGATGAATCTCCTCTTAATTGCAGAATTTTCTTCATCTTGTATTTGACTTTTGCTGGTGTTTCAGGCAAAAAGGACAGAGAAATTCTGTAGTTTCCTCTTATGCCAAAAGTAGGTTTACTTTGTGAGATCCAGCAGGCATGAAAGTATGACCATCTTGTCACCAGAAAAAATTGAAACTATGCTAGAATGTTCAAAGAAGCAAAAACTAAAAAGGAATGGAAAACTATGCAAATATTAAAAAGAAAATTGGACCTCACTTATAATGCAAAAGTTTTCCAAAGTGTTTTTTTTTTTATGGAAAAAAAACCTGTCAGGTACATAATATGATTTCAGCAGACTTTTTGAACAAAAGGAGCTGTAGGATACATATGTCTACACAGTGGACGTAATACTTCAGTGCATTCTTCTCAGTTTAAGAGAAAGCGTTAGTTACTTGGGCAGACCTTGAGAGAAGAGCAATTTAAATTTATTCATCAGATACAGATAAATTCCACTTGAGCAATGGTCTCTATGTGTTTAAGTTTTGACAGTAACCAGATTTTGGTATACAAGGTGCAAAGAGTTTGGTCAGTTTCTATTCCGAGCATAGACTGTGCTCTAGACAATGATTTACAGTGTCCAGCTGGAGCTGCTTAAAAAGAAAACTCAGACTTTAAAATACAAATTAACAAGGTACAAAGATACTTCCACAAAGTATCCATCAATTATTGTGGCAATCTCAGTAGGATATGAAGGTGGTGTCTTTTAAATGGAAAATTTTAAAATTAGGCAGCATATCTATTTCTACTACGTTCGTTGTTTCTGTAATAGAAAAAGGTGTAAATGGTATGTACATAACAAAAATACTGGCATAAATATAAAATGGAAGCTCTCTGCAGACAGGACTGTCCCTTCTTTGCATTGCTTCAGTGCTTTACACAATTAAATTGCAATTTTGAATTTACTAAATTTACTTGAATCATTTACTACTTTGCTCACTTGTGTAAGAATACCAGCAATTAATTCTCAATCAAATTCTGCCATCAGCTGCCTCCAATGGAGATAGGTATGCAGAAATCAGGTTTGGGGTCTTTATCTCAGAAAACTAGTAGCAGAAATGTTCATATGCCCCACAACCAATCTGATTACAGCCAGTTCATAGATGGCTTTTAGTATGCCGTCTTAGTAATTAAAGAAGAAAACAGCTTTGAAGTTTTTATTCAAAGAACAGTACAGGACTTCTGAAGATCAGCTTTAAGAACAAGCTAATCACTGTTTCAGTGTTCAATTTCAGGAAGCCATTTCTGTGAGTCCTTTCACTTCATCAGCCATGCTACATTGCAAAGACAGGTGTTTGCATTTAATCAATGCATTTTAGTTATGTTCCAGGTATTCAATTAACACTGCTCATTGCCAGCCCATAGTCAGCACGACAGACCATCTTGGAAGAGCAGCAGTCAAGGAATATTGCTCCTGGCTTTACACCAAATTCAATAATGAACCTCCCCTGCACCATTCTTTTAAATACCTTTGGTTTTTTAATTAGATTTTTATTTTCTGCTCAGAAACACCTAAATTTCTGTTGAGCCAACAAAACCTATTACACCATTTTGATTAGCATGACTTGTCTTCCCTGCTTTTTTTTCTCTTTTGCAGCTGGACTGCTACCACAGCATAGTCTACTTCAAAAAATAAAAGAGATGATTTTGTTAAGGAAGGTTTTACTGTGGGTCAGCTTTGGCACCTCTTACATTTTTGAAATATGCATGATACATAAAGTTTGGAATGGACAAAAGTCAATACTGTAAATTGCAATGACTAACTGGTTAAAGAGCACATGTCTGAGTCATAAACTGTTCAATAGGTATTTTCCATAGTTCTCAGGTAATACTGACACACAATATGATATTATAGCTATTTTTATCCAAGGAATCTAAATTGCTCATACACACCATTATCTTGTAAGTTAAAAGTTGTAAAGCCAAAAGCTAGTTTCAAATAAATAATATTTGCATTATGTGTTTATGCGGTAAATCAGTTCTGTGCAAATAAGACACAGACACTGGTTGTACTTACAGCTCCCTCCTCTGTGAAACATTATGTCAGTTTAAAAGAAAAGATGCAAAACACATCAAGTTTAGCCAATGGACACTGAGTGCTCACCATCCCTTGCCTTTGATCTGTCACTGAACTGTTTAAGTTTCTTAGTGACTAGCACACATTTAAAAATGAGGGTACCTAGAAATTAACATACATTTAAAAATCATGCAACAGCTTCTGGATGGAGTCTGCTGACTGACGACTGGATACTTATGACACGAAAAGCAGCAATAGACAAGAATGTTCAGCTGCTGGTAGTATCTTCTCTATTATACCATAAGAGTACTATACTACTGCCACATGAGAGAAGATAGACAGTCCTCTTGCAGTTTCATGATAATTGTAAGACATCTAGGAAAAGAAACTGAGCACTTCTGCTCCCTCCCTCCTTCTTTCCATCCTATTCATACAAATCCTTGCATGAAAGCATGAATGCAATTCCCTTTTTTTTTTTTTTTTCCCTTCTCCCAGAGCTTTAATTGTGCTCTGGGAGAACAATTAACACAATGAATACAAAGTGACTCAAGCAATGTGAGAAAGAAGTGCTCCCATTCGTTTTTCATGCACCCTTCAGTAACAGTCCCTTCTTCAACAATTCATCCTGCCCTATATTCTCTCCCTGGTTCTCCAAGTCACATTTTTGCTAGGCTCACTACCTCTATTTACAGCTGTGTATTCGGACTCCAAAGTCACATGTTGCTACCTTCACAAGACTACCCAAAACCAGAACACAGATCAGTGTGGCATCTACTGGGCAAGAGAAATGGTTGTTCCAGATTCAAATGCTACAACCATAAATACCAACGCTTTATCCAAAATATTACCTATGCTACTTGATTGATATCACCAGGAAAATGAAATTTAGACAAGAACAGCTCAAAGACAAACATTTCCTGAAGACAGAAAACTGAATCCTGAACTGAAAAGAACCTACAGGAAATGTACATAGGACCTGACAGGAGTCTCCCTGGCCATGACCATCAATCAGCACAATCGTTTTGGTACGATAACTGGGCATAAAGATCTTTTCCCTAATGTTATGCTTCACTTCTTAAAAAATAATTCTGTTTAAGAAAGCCTTTTTAGTTTCTTGTTTATACACTCCCAAAGTAAAACTCCAAGGTCATAAGGGACACTGTGACTCAAAAGCCAAGGGCAAACATATGACATGACAACTATAGCGAGGCATTCACAGACTACATTTTGCCAGATCTTTCTTCCACAGGTTTCACTACCACAGAAGTATCCATTTATATCCTCACACTATACCATACTACAGTCTGATACCCAGAAGTTCAAAAAACTCATCCCATGCACTGACTTCCCTCCCAGCCAAACTTACAAAAAAAAGCCAGATGGGTGCCCCTGTAGCCTCTAGTATGTTAGAAACTCAACACACAGGTCAGAGGGATGTGGCCAAAAATACCAGAGAACTATGTGACTCTTCTCTATCACAGACATCCAAGAGTCACAGCTACATAGACCAACAAAGAATTTGTTTCCAGCAACAGAGGAGCTAGGTTGGATTTCCTACTGCTTAGTCAAGCATCAGGCTTGAACTAATAGGACTCTCCAAACAGTAGGATTAGCATGACTGACTTGGCGCTTGTTCCTTCTGACATATATGAACTGAGCCCTGTGCAGGTTGTTTTTTTTTTACTGTACATATGTTTGCATTCATATGTGTTTTTCAGATGGAGCCCATTAAACAGAAGTTTCGACTTGGTTTGCAAACACCTATCCTGATAACATGCAGCTTCTCAGGCTCTTTCAGTGCTTAAATGTGACTCTAAGGCCACTCCACGTGAAAGCCATGATTTTACCCCTGCATGAACACACATGCATACGCACAGGTATGACCACATTATTCTTTAAGCGTACCAAATTTAACAGTCCTACAGGGCACCTGTTAAAAGCAGTCAAGACTTTCACTTATTCCGGGAGATTTGCCCTATTTTAAACCCAACAGGTCAGTGAGCAGGTCCAGGGCTCCATTGTTCGTCGAGTGCCTGTAGAAATGCTTCTTTCAGGAGGGAAAAAAAAGCACAGCTCGGGATGCTCAGTACCCTTTACATCTGCTGCTCAGCTGGAGATGCAGTTAAAAGGCCATTAGAAGCGCAGGGTTGACAGACCTCGCAGGCGAGGCAAGACAGAGAGCAATTTGCTGTTTGCATTAGGAGTATCAGCCCTTGCTGCTTTTTCTTTTTGATGGACCAAAAGTGGCTCCTGTCCCACGTTCTGAAAATCAAGGCCGGACAGCTGGAGGGTCTCCATCCCTGGGCTGATGCTGCCCTACAGAGCCTCCTCCTGGGCACCCTGGTTTCTACAGTGGACTAGTGGGACACGAACCCTCCCAGAGCTACTAATAACTCCTGGCTTTGCTCACTGGAGACTTGCTCCAGCGGGCGTAAGCAGTAGAGTCCGAACTGCTGTCACCCCTGCAATCTGCAGGAGCACCTGCCTTCAAGTGCTGCATGTCTTCTGCAGTTTGCAGCCGCTCAATAGAATAACGTACCGTTGTTTCACTTGGCTGGAAGGAAAAGGTCACGATAGCCGAAAGCAGCTCATCAGAGAGAGCTGGTGGTCGCTGTGACAGCCTCCTCTAACAAGAACTAAAAAAAATCTTATTAGGGAAGCTTGGTTTTTTGGATGTGTGCAGGAGCTATGGAGCAGTATGTAGTGAGGAAAGTAAACCTTAGTTTCAGTGGGTTTTAGGCTGGTTTTACATACAGAGGAATAAAGTGCTATGAATTTTACCAGGCATATGTTTTCCTGCCATCTGCAACACATTTTAAATTCCTTTTGCATCTTGTAATGTATTCTCTCTGTTTAGCATAATAACTATTCTGCCTTTAAACACCAACCTTTATATGCTGTTCTTAGGAATTTGTGGAGAAGTGTTAATTCTTTTACACATATTTAAGCTGCTGAAATAATTATGCCTGGTAGTACGAACAGTCAAAACCACAGAATGAAGGTTCCCTTCCCAGGGAGATAGCACCCATTAAGCAGGTATGAAGGGGCGCATACAGTCATAGTTCATTGAAAACGTAATTTCATTTTGCTAGTAATGGGAGTGCTGATACTTTGATACCGTAATGGAGTTTTAAGCACCACGCTTGTTATTTCAACTAGAAACTTTAATGTAATTATGCATTTTTACTTTACTAAGCAGAAAGGAAGATTAGTATGCATAGTTTTCTTACATGTATCATGGGGAATAAGACAGATCTCTGAGTGATACTGCAAGATGCTCAAGTCATTCAAAAGAAATGGCAGGTGGTAATTTTAAAGACAAATTACCCAGAAAAGCTTTTATTGTTGATCACTTGTTATAAGATTTGCCATTTGCAAGTAACTGTACATTCAGCTGAAACTGACCTTTTATGAGAGCCAAGTGGTAATATAAATGAAATTAATATATTCTTTATTGCAGTAATATAAAAAGAATGGCCTGAGCTTTTAACATAGTGCTTGACCTCTCTGGTAACTGAACACCACCTAATCTCAGGAGTATTTCACAATAGCATATGATGAAATAAGCACTGATACAGTATTAGAACAGTTAACACATTAGCACTTTTAATCGCAGAAAATTTTACAGCTTTAGGTATGCTTTTTGATTATAAATCACACTGATGACAGGAAGAAAGATTATTAAAGAGTACAATACACCAAAATTCATCATTACACTAATTATTAAAGCATTGACTTTTCTTTTTAAAGTCCCTCTTTCCAAGATACTCTACCATAAAGTCACATCGGGAAACTCCAGATGCTCAGATTTAAAATCCCCAATCAAAAGTGAATTATTTATGAGCACTAAAAACATGTCATTTCTTCTCAAAGGCCCTGATCTTACAAACAGAACCTTTAGGTTTAGAAGTGCATACGTAAGTTGTATTCCCTTTAACGGCATCAGTCAAATACAAACCAATAAATATGTACAAAAGTGATAGCAAAGCCAGGTCTTAGAAAAGCTGTACTTCCTCCTAGCTAAATGCACTACACTGTTTTATTATCATGCACCACACACTCGCAATGGGAAAATAAGGGAGACCATATGGGGAGGTGACCAGAGAGTCTCTTGATGCTGCAGTTATTGAAATCTCAAACAGAGGTTAGGAGCAGCCATACACAATGTGGCTATATACTGTATAATGCTAAAACAATACAAGTTTACATGAAATTCCATGTCCATCTTCCTTGTCATCACTGAGATCAGGAGTGAATTCATCCCTAAGGCCTGATTCACATTTCACAAATTTGCATTGATTGTATTATTGATTTCAGTAAGGCTATTGTTCGGTTTTTTTACACTCCTGAGACAATCACACAACGTGCCTGTGAATCCCGTTGCCTCCTGGTCTACAGGCACTTTCTTTGCACAACTCAGTGACAGCAGTAGAGAAACAGTAAAAGAAGGCATTAATTAACAAGCGCTTTCATACAAACTCAGTCAGGAGGCTTTTCTGCCGCTCTCCCGTCAATCTATCATTACATTTTAGAGCTACTTAAAGGAAAGCAAAACATTCAGAAGGAGTATCCTGGGAACATCTGACATGGACTAATAGCTCAACTGTGTAAGTGACTGCTGAGTTTATTTTGATTATTATTATTACCTCTTTAGAGCTACAAGCAACTGTGTTATGCTTGCTAGCTTTCTTCAGTCAGCACCTCTGTATTATGCCAGTATGAAGCCCATTCATCAAAGTACTATTTCAAGGGACTGCTTGACCTTCAAAATGAAGAGTTTGCTTCTGCTTTCATTTCAGTTACCTTCACTACGATGTCCCTGTGCTGCCAGAATCTCACCTCGTTCATCACCTGCACAGGAGAACAAAGCTCACCAACTTCTTAAGCAGCATTTAGAATTCAACATCTTTATAGTTGGATGCTTTACCAGAACACTTTTGGTCCTTCTTTAAACACATTATTTTTCAGCATCTAGTAAAAAATAAAATAAAAAAAAAAAAAAAGAAACAAACAAAACAAAACATGCTTCTCCTTTCAAAATCTTTAGATCAACTGGAAGTGGAAAGGCACCAATCAGGCACATCCATTACTTCTAAACCATCAGACATTCACCTTCACTCAGAAAACTTTGAGGCAAGGACACACTCCACCTTTAACTTTGATGTTTCACTTTCAGGGTTTCCCCTAAGATGCTGCAAGTTATTGAAACCATGGCTGCAGTTAAACAAGTGTTGCTAATAGGTATGTCCTGTGATTTTCCTCTTTTGTACTGACTTTGAAGTGACAGATTTTCCTACAGCAAAACATTCCCTGCAAAGTCCTCCGGAGCTCCACTCAGTGCTCATGAATGCTGGGTCACAGCAGCATTGAGTCTGACAGTTCAACTCTTCTTCACATGCCATATCCTCCACAGCAGCTATAGGAGAGGGCAGGTTTTACAAGGATAGCGCAGCACACACCACAAGCTGCTGCTACCCACCCTGCATGTTGGTGATGCACAGAAACAAGCCTATGGCAGCATATTACATATACTTCAAATTTTCTTCCTCCCCCCACTCCCAGCTGAAGTTTCTCTATTGAGGACTTACTTTGACAACCAACTTTAAATGCTCTCCAATGTAGGTCACAGCACCAGAATTCAGTGATCAGACAAGACGTCAGATGCAGCAGGTTGATTACAAGTAAGTACTGTACGAATTACATGGAGCAATTTAGCACTGTTGTAAAAGCATAGCAGATAACCAATCACGTTATTACCAACTTCAACACATTCCATGTGCAACAGAACACTGCAGGAAAACCTTGCCTTACAGACCAAAACCTGACAGCTTTTTGAATCTGTAATTTCTACCTTCTCCATTCAAACGTGCCAGTATAAATAATTCTACAAAACTTATCTAACAAGCCTGCCTTTGCAGCTCCATTCAACAGAAGGCTATCTCTGTGTCCACAGCCCCTCAATTTTAAAGAGATTCTTCAACTCCTTCCATCAGCACATACACACTACCTCTGCAGTTCACCAACTTTCAGCAGTCCTAGCTATAAAGCAGCTTTTAAACAAATGACAAATGAAAACATATGACTACCATTAAATTAAAACACATAAACCATACTGTGTATTACTATTTTCCATCATATTATCAAGCCATTGATGCAAAATGTTTTGAAAACACAGGGTTTGTTCAGAAATATGACTGTAGTTAAAAGTTCTTTGAAGTCTTTAAAACATGAAGCATTTAACAGAATACACTTCTTTCATAACAGTAACAAATTGCTTCCTTAACCAAGTCAGTATGGAGGAAAAAGACGAATGAAAAAAAAAAAATATATAGATTCTGAAACCTGTACACTGATTGCTTTAATTAAATTCCCAACATCGCACCAGCTTTCAAACACAGATCTTTCACATTAACAAGAGCAGATGCTGCACAGTTATTGCACAAGCTCTCAGCACCGCACACGACCAGCGTACTACAAAACACACAGAACAGCTCACAGGTTGATAACACCAACTAGCAATGAGGCAGCTAAACCACACGGAAAACAACTTGCAATAGGAAGCTCTGAAAAAATAACTCATACCTGCATAAATCATGTACTTAACCATAAAAGTACATACGACTTACAAAATTTAGCAGGAAACTGAGGAGTAATTTGGGATTCAACTACTTACTATTAAATATTTAAGTACCATAAGTCTTCCTGTACTGATAGACGTTAACAGAAACTCGCATACGCTGTGCTTACTTAAAAATTGCATGGTGACTTTGTACTGTACATTCAGAAAATAAATAAGACAGTAAAACTTCTTCATGAACTGAAAGCAACAAGTGTTTACCCAAAGTTACTGGAAGTCTGGAATTCAATGGACATTATATTTTCTTTTTTTTTTATATAAATGGGACAAGGCATATACTACCACCCTATCTCAAAGCCAATGGAGTTAACAGTGAGAGAAGGGAAAGCATTATTGCATATTCAAAGGCTCTGTGGCTGACAGGAGAGATTTCATGATTTAATGGAACTGACAGGAAACCTGGAAAGAAATCTTTAAAAAGACCACAATAAGATCGGTCAGCTGAAAGAACAAAGGTGTCCGTGGAATAGTCACTTACACACACAGGCCCTTTACTCTCCTGCCTTGCCCTAAAGCTCATCAGTGGGTCAGACGTATGCGTTCAAGGTGCCTAAGGTGGCTGCGCAGAGATCTGATCTGTTCTGCATTGGCAACGAGGAACAAGGTTTCCCATGGTTTTGTGAAATACATCCTCGCTGTCCAGAGATTTTCCACATTTATCACTCCTCATGTAAACTGCTAAACACTGCACAGTGAGTAACTGTGGCTTTATTTCACCTCAAGGAAGATAAATTTACTGCTTCCAGCCTTAAAAAGGAAGCAAGCAAACCAAGGGGCATCTAATACACTCTTACAAACAGCAAAACCAAAGAGCAAGTGCCAGCAGCAAAGCGGAAATCTTTCTCAAGGGCTCAAACAGTCCGATTCAAGCGGCCCAAGCTCATGCCTTCCCATATCATTTCTCTCTTTTTGTCGTGCTCTCCGACTGCTGCAGGGTTATCTACCCCGGATAGCCTTTTATTCATTCAGTCCGAAAGATGCGAGAGGGACAGGTTGTGAGGAAAAGCAGGAAAATAAAATTACAAAAAAAAAAACACCACCTCCTCGGCTTCGTAGGCAGATTGAGATATAACCTGTTGTAGGCATGTTTCAGCAGAAGGAAGAGCTAAGTAAAAGGCTGCCTGGGTCTCGGGCGAAAGCGGAGGGGGGGGGGCATGTGCGCGTGGGTGCCTTTCCCCGGCAGCCGATGTCTCTGCTCTGTTCGGGCCGCCGTGGAGGCGCCCGCCTGCGCCCCCAAGGGACGAGCTGCCGGGCCCGGGGGTGCGCGGCCGGAATGGCCCTCGGAGGGGCGCGCCGCTCCCCGGGGCCGAGGTGGGTCCGAGAAGCAGAGCTTCACCCATCAACCGCGCCGCAGCCGCCGCCGCTGTAACCTCCCTCACGCCCCGTCCCTGCTGGCAGAGGGCAAAGTTATTCCCCGCACACGGCGGCAGCAGCAGCCGCTGCGGAACCGCTCGCCGCCTCTAGCAGCCCGGCTGCAACTCTCAAGAAGTTTCTGCGGGCGAAAAGAACCGCGGCTGAGGCTCGCCCGCGTCCCGAACCCCCTTCCCCCCCCCCCCCCCCCCGACCCCCCTTTATTTTTTCTCATTTTATTTTTTTAAACCCCGTTAGACTTCATATTTATTTACTCATTTACTTTCACAGACACACGCCCCGCCGGGAAGCACCCAGGTGCCACTAGGGCAAGCCGCGAAGCGCAAACAACGCGGCAATTCACTGCCCCGCTTCCGCAAAGGGTGCTTCCCCCCAGCCCCGGTCCGCATACCCCCGCCCCGCTCCGCCTGGACCCTTACCTGCGATCTCCTGGTAGGGCACGCTGGCCAGGCTGAAGCCCTTAGCGCTGTACGCCTGCCGCACCTCGCCGCAGCTCCGCGCCTTGCTCTCGGCACCCGCGCCCGCGGTCGGCAGCGGCAGCGGCGGCAGCAGCAGCAGCAGCGGCAGCAGCAGCCCCGGTAGGGCGCAGCGCCGCGCAACACCCTGCGCCGCTGGCATGGCGCGGCGCGCAAGTCCCGCGCAGCGCGCAAGTCCCGCGCCACCGCCGCGCCCCCTGGCTGCGGAGAAGGCGGCCAGGGAGTCCCCCGGCAGCCGAGGCAAACTTTTGCGAGGCGGGGGGCAGATGGGCGCGCACCCACACACAGGCGCGCACGGCAGGGGAAGGAGAGCGGCAGCCTCGTCGTGTCGTCCCCCCTCGGTCCTTCTCCAAACGCAAAAATAGGAAAAAGAAGAAAAAGGGGGGTGAAAATCTGGCCGTAGGCTGAAGATTGAACACGCGGGAGTGTTGCTGCGAGCGGAGTCCCTCGATCGGCCGCGGAGCTGCGCCGGCTGCCTCTGCGAGGCTGGAGGTGGTGGGGAAAGCAGCCGGCGTGGGGGTGGACTGGACAGCGGCTCTGTGCGTGCCTCTGTGTGTGTGTGTGCGTGTGCGTGTGCTGCACTGGGTGCGTGTGCCTGTATTTACGGGATCCTGGGAAACCTCTGCTCCGCGCAGTGCTGGAGCAGCTTCCTGAGCCAGGCAAGAAGAAATCCTGGAGACAGGCACTGCGAGGGAGAGCCGCACACAGACACACACATACACGCACACACACATAGAAACGTGCTACAAATTGCATCGCCGAAATACGGGAGCAGAAAGCAAATCCTGGTGTGGATCGCTGTTTGCTGGATGAAGGAAGGAAAAGCACCCACAGCCCCGAAAACTTCCTCCGCGTTAAGAATCCAGCCGCTTCTAGCCCCAAAACTACAGATCGCCTGCTAGCGAGAAGTCAAAAAAGACACTCTTCTTCGGTATTGCTCTCTGTGATGCCCCAGTAATTATTATGTTGCACACCTAAATACCCGAACTGAAAAGCTAGAACGAGGATGAGTCCATTGTCTAAAAGAGAGAGAAGGAAGGATGTTTCTGTGCATCAGATAGAGAAGAATGAGGAGGAAACAAGAAAGGAAGTCCTTGACCCAGCTAACTTGTGCCACCTTAGGAGAGAAGAGCAAGGGATAAAACCATAAATTCTCTAGTTCAAATGAGCATCTGCAAAAAAATGAATGGGGAACTGGAGAAAATTCCTGCAAGGTGAATTCACTCTCCACTTAGGGAGAGAGAAAAATACTCTGTTCTTCAGTATTTGATAGTAAAATCCAAAGTTACAGTTTCAAAGTCTTGATTGCAGTGTTTTTTATGAGTCCTGTAGAGAACTGTGGTATTTTGTCAAAAATAGAGAGATGTCAGGCCCAGGATGAAGTGGAGAAGGCCAGCAGAAGACATAAAAGACCACCATCAACTTGGAGACTTAGAGAAGCCATAGGACAATATAATATGAATGCATGAAGATGCATTCAAATTAGAATGAAATTATTAGGTGTCAGTAGTGCCGTAATGTAACATTAACTTCAGTGTTATTTTGGGGTCTGGCCAGTATACGTAGGCTGGTCCCATTAGATACTGTGTGTTCCCTTTGCCTCCTGTACTGTTTTCCCTCTCCCACATTGTCATTCCTTCTTCTTCCCACCCCCTTTCCTGATCAGTCAAGTGATGATGCTCTGACACTACTTGTGTGCACAAAAGAGAAACAGCAGAGTGTGTGCAGCCCTTGTCTTCCCTTTTCCTAGAAAAGCTCCTTGATGTGCAGGGCTGGGGGGGAGGTCCGGAAAGGGTGGTGAGTAGTGGGTTTTATTAGAATCTTGCAATTCAGTCAGAAAGGTGGGGTTAAGCACTTGTCCCTCCAACCTCCTCCTAAGGTAAGATGTCTTATGGGACAGATGCCAGAGCCCAGTGAGGTCAGGTTGGAATGCAAAGTTTTGGGAGGGAGTTTATCGGAAGAGAGCTGTCCTTCCTTTCTCCCAGTCCACAAGCTTCATGGGCATAATTATGTACCACAATCCTCAGTAGCACTAGCTTTGGGGAACTGGGGGACTGATGAGTAGGTATTGTAATAGTATCAAGTGCTATCACTCAGCCTCATCTCCCAGAGGACAGGTTGGAAGGCTGGACACAGTCCTGATCAATGTGCTCTAGGCTACCCTCCTTGAGTAGAGAGGTGGTACTGAATGACCTCCAGTGGTCCCTTCCAACCTCAATCATTCTGTGAAGTCACTGCTTTAGCAACCCACAGAGAACGTGTCTTACCAGCCCACTACAAATAATAAGATGATAATACGTGTTAGTAACCCCATACTGATGAAAAGTTAGGCAAGGTCTCTATATTTAGTGTGTGGAAAAGTTTTGACAGGTCTGTCGGTAATATCTCAGTGTATGTAAGATACAGACATTTCACCCCAAGACAGGATGTCACAAATGTTACATATATCTCATTTCTTCTGGATTGCTTCAACTTTCCTCTGCATTATGGTCAAAACAGAGCATTATCATGCATGACAGACTGCCCCACAATCCAACTATCTTCAACATTTCTTCAACCCACGGAAAAGTAATTTGACACAAACTCAGAGATGCAAATGAGAAAATCAGCAAACTAGTTTGAAGTGCAGAAATCATCGTAAAATAGCAGAAGAGATTCTGTAATTAACTCAGGAATGCACCTAAGGAATTTTATTTTTTTTTTTAAGAAAATTGTGAACTTTCTTAGAAAAATGGGGCTTATTCACTCCTGCATTTTTTGCAAATACCAGTATGACAGCACTTTTACAGAAGGCAATGACAATGTGGTATAACCTTTGCGTAAGGTGGGAAACCTACAACGGGAACATCAGGCTCATTTCCATCCTTGAATCCTGCCTCAGGTGAAAATGGCCCCGACAGCCGTTTGTAGTCCTGTGTGTCAAAGGACACCTTACTCTCCCAAGGGTTCATATTTAAACACAGGTATTTAAACCGCTTCAACAAACCTCCTGCTCATCACATGGGAGAATCATTGTGTGTTCTCAGTACATGTGTAATTAATTTTATACAAAGTGGAAGAGCTCCAAAGAAAGCCCAGGTCGGAACACGCTCAAAGCCAGTGGCTTTCGCAATCCCTTAGAAACATAACACCTTCTGCCAGGCATATCATAGGCACAAGCTAAAAGCTCACTTGTTTCAGAACCCACACTCTTAAGCTATTTGAAGTGGTCACACCGTACTCATCATTTCAGGTGTACTTTCTAAAAAAACATGTAACTGTGTTTCACAACACATGAAAATACCTCTTTAATTTGTTCTCTCAGAAGGAGGCACAAGCAAACCCTGGTTGCTGAATTAGAAACAACTTAATGTGTATAATAAGATGGTGACTAAAAGTCCTCCTTCCTCCTCCTTGACATGGAGATTAGTGTCTTCCAGGTTAAAGTGTTCTCTGGTAGAGATGGACTTGTTTCTGAGCTGCTGTGTATTAGTGAGTGCTCAGACCTCTAAGCTGTTGGGTAAAAGGCTGGCTTTTTCTACATTAATTTGAGGAAAAAAAAAACCCACATTCAATTAATTTGCATAAGCACCAAAATGAAACATTTTATTTTAGTTAAATGGAGTATTTTAATCACCAGGGAATTTTTCGCTTCTTTTGAATTTCTGTGGAAAGAAATAATAACACTTTCAAAAAAAAAAAAAAACACAAAACAAAAAACTATTTTTGCCTGCTTGGCAGTCGGACTGAAAATCAATCATTTACCCTCTTTGAGAGCCCCCTCCACCAACCAAATTCAGTGTAGTAACATAGATGATTGCTTAGAGTGAAGATTTTGCAATCCATCTACGGGCCAAGTTTACCACAGGCGGTTTTTTTTTCTGTTATTCCAAATTGAAGGTGTTTTTTTCTGTATTTTTCTGTTATTCCAAATTGAAGGTGTTCATTCGTACCCAGTTTTACTGATTGTTCTGCAAATTATTCCTAAAGTTGTGCAAAAAATGTGGAAGACAAATGGTATTTAACCTTTGTTTCCAAATACTTCTATTAAAATTTGGGTTAAAAGTAATCATTCACAACCCAACATAATAAAGACGTCAATGAAAAATGGAGCAGCAGCCAGCATTAATTCCTCCAACCACTGAAACACTCTGCCCCACATGGCTGAGACAGTTTTATGCAGTAAAGGAGCTATGGAATCTCTAAACAATAAGGACAAAAATAAATATTGAATTGCTGCATCATTTGCCAAGCAGCCATTATCTTGAGCTCTGAGCAGTTTGAGGACATGGTGGAAAACATATGATTATGGATTTTAAACATTATAATGTGTAGCACATAAGCGTGAGACTGAGATTGTACAAGGAAGTTTTGCTCAATTTTTTTTAGGTTTTTGAATTATTTCCCATTAGAAACAGGATAAATGGTGTTACAATGAAAGACACAGTGATTTAGTGTCAGTGTTATCAAAAAACTCTCATTGATGTCATGGGTGTTAAGAAGACTGCATACACAAAAGCATCTTTCACCTGACTTGACAATAAAGCCTTAGAAAATGTCAAAATGTTCTATAACTCAACTTCATGAAAATAAAAGACGCTGACTTCTGGATTCACCTCTAAATCTATGTGTTCCGTAGATTTGCAGCTTTCATATAATGGATTTCTAGCAAGAAGTTTTCACAGGTTGAGACAATAATCAGTGAGATTCTCAGATGTCCAATAGAATTATTGTTGGTGAAGTGGCTCTAATGTGTTGGTTATTTCTGCAGGTGGAGGACTGCTTCTGTGCAATTCACCCCTGTCTCCACCCCCAGGCCTTCTAGCACTGTAGAAGCTGTAGCTCTGGGAGAGGGAGAGCTGGTTGGATCCTGCCTTCATCTGAGGGGCAGATCCATCCTCACACAGTTTTCCAATGCATTTTTTGAGTATAGAACATATCCTCGATATTAAGGAACAAGTAACCCACGTTCCAGGATGTGCACCCCAAAATGGAAATCTGAAACATGCTCTTTTTTTGTAAAACTGTGTGGACAAGTATAAATAAAAACTGCATGAAGAAAACGTTTTTATTCAAGGTCTGTATTGTCTGCTCCAGCTGGACATGGCTCTTTAGAAGTCCAGAAATGTTTAATTGTATAGCGATGAGGTAGCACCCTGCAACTGAGCTATGATTTTGTCCCAGTAGAGCTTTCCAAAGACTGGGCCAATGAAGGCATACACTGAAGCATCAAAGGTCCCTTCAAACTAATTTTTTTTCCTGTTATGTCCAGAGCCTTCATAGAAAAACTTCCTTCACAGAGCACAAACTGGTCTTCCTTATCACTTTATGCTAGGAGGGGAAATTTAATTTTTGATTTGCTCTGAATGGTATTTGCTGCAAAATTAATGCAAAGTCCAGTTCTTTCCAAAAAGTGAGCTCTAGAGGCACAGGTGTGAAGAACTCATCTTGCTCTTGAAGTTGCACTCAAAAGTAGAATTGTCAACACAGCTGCTAGATAGGTCCTCTTAGAAAAGATTTTCAGATTCATGGCCAAGAAGACAGACCTGCTAAATACACAAAATAATGAAATACAACTAGTTTTCATTCTTGTGAAAATTTTCAGAGGCAGAAAGTAAAAAATTATTTAAGATTCCATATGCTCAGTTATGCATAATATCGGAGGCTTAGGCTCCCATAAAAAAAGTTTATAAGTGGTAATCAGTGATATATTAATTATAAGCAGTAGTGGTTGCTCTTGAAATCTGTAGTCTATGCTATTTTGGGCAAATAGCAGCACTTTATTTTAGCTGTTCATTTTATGAAACCTTTTGTGAACAAATGCTAGGAGTTTATGCATAGCAACTGAATGGGTAGATTGAAATGCCGGGGCTCTGCAGCAACAGTATGCAAAGGCTGGGCAGAACCATTGCTTCATTTAGGTGAGGATTACAGCAAACAATCCAGGGCTGTTGTTCATAATAATAATTTTTAAAAATTATATTTTTTTATGTAATATTTTAAGGTAGTGTCATTTAATCTGACCTTTTTTAATAAGAACAATGGACCACAGTAGCATTCTTGCTACTAAATAAATATACTAAATAAAATTAATAGAGTTTGTATTTCTTTAAATAAACCTGGTTCCAACAAAAGGGGAAAAAAATGAAATTATTTTCAAGACCATGGTTTTTCATTACAATAAACAGTGAAACCATCAGACTGGAGTGCACCAATATACACAAATTCTGTTCTTACACTCAATTTCATTGAGTATTATTCAAGCATTTTTAAAGCTTGAATAAATGTTGGCAAAGTTCCCAAATCTGACTATTTATATATTTGTGTGGATCTTACACTGATCAAGGAATAACATTTTAAATATTACATACTGCTTCTGTACCGCTATGATGCTCTGCTTCAAAGTGACTGGTCTCCAGCCCAGGCAGGATTTTGGCATTTTACTAGATGTTTCAAGAGCAATTGCCATTTTTCATAAGAAGGAATATATGCAAGTCTGGGATGATTTTTCAGAGATATACTTTTATGAAACTGCTGCTCTAGTTAATCCATGGATAAGATGCAACATCTGTTCTGATTCTTAGCTGTACAAGAAGATTACCTGAAAGATTCCTAAAAATGGCTAAACATCTTTTTATCTTTGTTTTCCTACACCATCTTACTATCATTAGAAAGTAAGAATTAAAACAAAAAAGCACCTGATACGCAAAGAAAAATGCTGATTGCTAACAGCATTTAGACTGTAGATTAGTATTTTTGAGAAATATTACTTGCTTTTAAACTTGCATATATGACACCAAACCACGTAGTATATTGTAGCAATATTTCAGAGTCAAAAATGTTCAATATGCAGTAGAAAAATCACTACAAAATCTGTCTTTATTTAGATCATAGCCTTGAGTAATGCAAAAGCCAACAGGTGTCCATTGATGACAATTTTCGTCCCTATCTTATCAATTTGCAGTACAGTGTAATATATGCATTAAAGCTGTGAATGTGAGGTTTATAGATTTTAAATTACAATTTCCGAGCAATGGGTTTAAAAGTATATTATATGTTCTCTGACAAAGATCAAAGGGCTCAATGTATTTTGTAAATTGCAGCTATAATGATTCCATTTGCAAAAGCTGTAATTTACTGGTCTATTTTCACAATGCCTAACGAGTCACATAAGCTTATACATTCAGCAAAAATGCAGGACATTTTAGACTTGACTTGGAATGTTCATAATGATAATAGGTGAGGTTTTATTGGGAAGTAAATTTTCTTTTCATTTCTTGGCATGCTTGCCTTGGCAGTTTTCTTGGGTATTTCCATTTCCTAAAACAAAATATGATTTAGGAATATCAATGAACAAGGTGTGGGAGAAGGTTGCAATGGTGCATTCGTTCCTGTGTACTGGAAAGCTAAGAGAAAAGACAGGCCATGTTGTTAGGTAAAGATAGACAAGAAACCTATTGTGAGGATAAATGGAAAAATACAATTCAGGTATAATCATTTGTATGATTTAATTTTTCTTGGCTCTTTTAATAGAATGATGTCATGGGTGGGCATGACATGCCTAATAATCAAAATAGAATATTTTATGGAGTGTAAAAGAATGGATAATTTGGTCTCTTTCCCATGGATATTTAATACAGATTTACACGGGTTCATGGAGAGACTAGATAAGCTAACGGGAAATAAATTAGCTGAGAATTGCTAAGTACACAGAGTTGCGTTCTGGCTCAGGAACAACATGAGCAACCAGTTGCTCAAGATGAGAGTATCTCTATAAATTTGTCCTTTTCTGTACTTTCCATTGGCATTTGCTTTGGGACACCTCTGGAGAAGAAACAGCCTGCTAGGTCTACTCTTTGGTCAAAGACAGTATGGCCATTTGTATTTTATATTTTTTAATCTGGTTTTGATCTTATGTACCTAGAACAGAAGATAACCTAACTATAAAGTAAACAAACTGCTTTAGAAAATGCATTCCATGAATTCAGACCTCCAGCAGGAAGCAGTGCATTTACCCCCTATAAACTTGCATGCTTTGTAAATCCCTCATAAACCTCCAGTTTACCAACTACACCCTGCAAGTGTTACAAAGATTGTCAAAACCTGGCTTTTTTCCACTTCCCACAGTCAGGGCAGTTTGCAGGAATTACCATATTCTGCAGGATCACTGGCTCTACAAATACAGTATCTTCCTTCTAAAATATGTTCTGCTTTACAAGCACAGTCCCTCCCTCACTCACACCCTTCTCTTCCAGTAAGTCCCCCTGACTTGCTACCAAGTGGTATTCCATGGGAGGGAATTTTTTTCCAGTCCCAACAGTAGTTTCTAGTTTGATTCAATGCAGCTCATGTCCTTCTGACCTTTAAATGGCAAAACTGATAAGACTTTTTATTATCAATGTAAAAGAGTTAGGGGTGGTTTTTTTGTGTTTTTGTTTTTGTTTTTTTTATCCTCAGGACACTAAATTCCACACATTTAATTAAATAAAAGGGTAGCTCCTTCCAGGGAGTGGAAAGCTCACAGAACCTCTCTGCTATATTTACCGACCTATGTTTAGATAAGTACCTGCCTGCTTCAGCCTTATGTCCACGTTCAGTAAGACACAAATCCAAGCTTACAGAAAAAAATGGTGGTTTTGTTTCATGAGAAGTTTACCCCACTTCCTTCAGGACACTTTTTTTCAGATGCTGCAAAAGAAAGGACTGTATTCTTTTAACAATACTCATGTTCAGAGAGTTCTGTTGATTTATAATTTTGATGCAGGAAAATCAGATACGGGTAATGATCTGTCCTTATTCAGTTATTTGTTGGTTAATTCAGTGACAGCTAGCTTTTCCTGCACTGCTTCAGTACTGCTTTGTAGTTCCCAGCGTTACCTTTAACTCTCCTGTGAAAGTTAGGGATCAGATTCAGCCTCTCTCCGATCTTTAGACAGTGGCTGGTTTTAATTATAAAATGTGTATTTGTTAAGTAGCTCAGATGCTTTATTTTAATTTCCAGGCTCACAGGTTTCAGGAGAATGCCTCTTTCTTTGGAGATTATTTTCATTACCCCCACATGAACCCTTCATCAAGATGCTTCAGTGTGTCTTCCTTTGATACTTTTTACCTTTGTCAGCAAAATTATCATTAGTATAATCATATTGCCATCTTTCTTTCTTTTTTTTTTTTTCTTCAAAGCTCAGAGTCTTAATTTTAGGATTTCAAGAAAGTGTTTGGAGTGGGAAGGGCTGGAGTTTATTTGCAAAATGCAAGGAAAAAAGAAAAAAGCAGGACACTTTCTTTTCCCACCGGAAGTACTTCTTTGCAGTTTCCTCTGTAGCAACTTGAAAATCCCAACCTTTAAAAATAAATCAGTTCCAAAGCAGATAAAACATAGTAGAGAGACTGTGGGAACCCAGCAGATAACGGTGTGCATATACGCAGAGGATCCATCAGTCTACCCACTCCTTAGAAATGGCTTGTTCCCCAGCGATTCCTAGTGAATGTATGATCCCGTGGGCATGTAAGGCAGCATGGCAGGTGGTCAGCTGCCTCCAGGCAGCCTGTGAAAGACCATTTGCCTAACCTGACAAGCCACAGAAAACTCACTAAAACATTTCTGTTATCTGACAAAGTCTTAGGGTGGTGTCTTTGTGAAGACAGCAGGCTTATGCTTTGCCTTCCCTAGAAGAGAGAAGGTGCTGAGGTAAGAGAGGGCTTGGAAATCAGTGGCTGGGGAGTAACTTTCAGCCTTAAATTTTTGAAGATAAGTTTCTCTGCAGAGTTAGAATATCAAGCCAGGCATCAATTCCTTAGAATAAATGGAAGAAAGGCATTTTTCTGTGTTATCTACAATTCCAGTAGGAGTTTTGTATATGAAGATTGCTGAATACAAAGGTCATTTATAAGCCTATTTGTACTGTTCTCCAAGATTTCTCCTAGAAAAAAAAACAAACCTTGCACTTGCACTTTAGTATTAGTATTGTGGGAATACGTTGCCCACGGAGGTTGTGAATGTTCCATCCCGGGCAGTGTTCAAGACCAGGTTGGATGAAGCCTTGGGTGAGATGATTTAGCGTGAGGTGCCCCTGCCCATAGCAGGGGGGTTAGAACTGATAATCTTAAGGTCCTTTCCAACCCTAACTATTCTATGATTCTATAATTCTATTTTCAGTAGTGATAGGACCAGATGACTTTCTGAGGTCCCTTCTAACAAATTATTCTATGACCCTGTGACCTCAATGTGATATGCTGAGAAAAAAAAAACACAAAAGGTTAGTGAAAATTACTTGGCATCAAGCTCAATCTTTCTTTGTTCTTCCATAGGACAGATCTCAGCTATAGCAGTCATGAGCACGACTATTGACAGCAATGACTCCTTTCTTGCTGCTTATCAAAATGGAATGATGAATCTGGCTTGGGAGGACTGAAACTGGGATGTTCTCTGAGGCTGAGCAGAGCAACAGCTCTGAGATGTCTATGCCTTGAATGCAGTCTTCTGTACTCTTTTGTTCCAGGATGTCTTAATTGGCTTCTGTTGTCTTTCAGTGCACATGTAGCAACTGGACTTATCAAGAATAAACATTAGCTCATAACCTTTCTATGTTGCTTTAATAAGCACATTCTTCTATCTAGCTAAAATGTCTTCCTGCTGTTTGCTTTCAAGCTAAAACGTGTATAAATCCTATGGCAATAAATATTTATAAAATACGCATCTGACAAAACTCACTATTCTTAGAGTGCCTTCGGAGACCTTCTTAGAAACCATAAGTATCTTAATGTCAACTTAAGTGAGCCTAGTATCTTGGCACATACACCATGCAGACCATCTTGTGAATCTCATTTCCCTTTTTTTCCAGAGGAAAGCTACAAAACAGTCTCTTGATGCTTTTCCTGTATCACGCACTTACTATTAAATGCAAAACTCAAAAATTAAGCAAAGTTCTTCCAAAACCCATGGTTTTTTTTAAAAAGGTATTAAATTACTCTGATCTCAGTAGAACTATTGCAACTGAGTTCTTCACACATACTGTCCCTGCTTGTATCTTACTAGATGTATGTAGATTGTGTATGTTTAAATGGGTATGCTAAATGTTGAATAGTCTAGCCAACTGTAGCATTTAGACACACATAGTCTAACAAGGCACAGCTAGAGTCCTTTAGTCTGGACTTCAGGTTAGCTTTGCTGGAGTCTCATGACTCTAGATGGTGAAAAATTTCAGATCAATAGCCAGAAAAATCAACTCAGGTAACTGATAACATGCAAAAACTTACTGCCAAACAACAAATAGTAACAACTAGAATTGACAGATGCAGAATGGTCTAATGCACTTTAGATATCTAACCAGACCACAGAATAAAATATGTGAAGGAAAACACCAAAAGGTTCCTTTCTGTTAGAATTTGCACATTCCACTTAATAATAAGTCTATGCAGTCTTTTGGATTATTAAAGATGAGTCTTGCAAATAAGTCCAGAAGGCAGCCTTTGTTTCTGGTAGGGAAGAATAGTCATGCCCCAAGTACCCAGTGCTACAGCCCAAGAGCTTCAGGAAGCCCCTGAAGTTATGTTTGCATCTTAGTGATTCTTTTCTGTGCTTCTATCCAAGGACTTAATCTGCATGCAAGCCAAAAACTTCATACAATCTTGTCAGGGAAGTTTGGGGCAGAGCTTTGCAGAATCATATCTGTAATCTACAAGTCTGAACATCACTTGAATGCTAAACCACATGCATCTTGCAGAGATGCAAGGATTAAACAGGAGACTCAACAATTTAAATCTGAACTCAGGGGACGTGTAAGGCACATGCAAATATTTAGCTGAAGAGCACATTTCCATACCCCATATGCAATCTGTGCACCACATGATCTTTTCATTTTTGTCAGTTTGCAATAAAGTTATACTGGCATTTTGAAATACAGTGTGATTACTGAAGTGAAAGAGAGTAGGATGAATACTGTGCAGTGTACATTTTCTGCTGTGGTGGGTAAGAAAGATTTAACTCAGTAACTCTATTGTCATCTAGAAGTCAGCTCTGAAATACCTTTCCAAAGTTCCTAGAAATATGTTTATGTGTTCTTATAAAAGTGGCAGATTTTCTGAATTTGAAAACCACATCTTATTTCATATTTTTCTAAGCTTATTTGGAAGTAAGCACCGATAACATAAGAAAGAAATCTGCTTTGCACTTGCAGTCATTGTATAAGTTTTTTAAACATTAAAATAGGATATTGTTTTAAAGATAATTAATGACAAGGTATTGAATACTGAAAATAGGCCTGGAAGTGTCTTTAGAGAAGGTATGCTCATCCTGAAGAAGTTTATGCTCAAGCTGCTAGCTTAAATTTATCAATGATGAATTGTTTCTGGAAAAGAATGGCAGTTTATCATAAATTTATGGGATAGTAGGCACATTTATCATACTTTTATCCTATTTGGAAAGAAAACAAAATCAAGAAAATATTGGAGCTGTTCCCTGACCATCAAGAGCAATGGTTCTATTTCTTTGCTTTCAAAGGAGATTTAAGCAATAAACTTACTTCTTTAAAATGATGCTTTAGGTTTAGAGTCTTCAAACATGTGTTCTATATATGATGCACATATACTTTGTATTATAATCTGAGTTTAAGCATTTGTTACATAGAAAGATTTATTACTAAATTTATGGCTAATAAAGATGTCAAGCTTAAGATAAATTTCCTTTTTCTTTCCCTGAAAATCCTTGACAGTTGCATTCAACTTCTACAAAAAGAAACAAGAGAGTTGTAACTCAAAATCTCATTTACCCCATTAAATATTTGGGAGCTTTGTTTGATTTTGCTGTTGTTGTTTAGGGCTTGTGTTTTTTTCTTCCCAGAAAATAAAAGTTAAAAAAAAAGGAAAATTTAGGTTTAAGTACTTTACTTAGCACCAGGGAATTGTATTGTGGTTTTATAAAAAGGTTAGATACTGTAGCATTCAGAGTAATAACAACTTTATTAATTGGAAAGCAAAACAAAATTGTAACCATTTTTAAAAATGAAAATATGAAAAACATATGAAGAGATATGAAAAACTTTCTAGAAATGCTTTAAGTTATGTGGTTACCTAGAAAGTTAAGTTACAATAAAATTGTACTTGGGAATGATGCACACTTCAAATTAGCATTCAAAATTGATTTTTCTACCAAATAACCACATAATAAAGGACACACAAAAAATATATATCAAGAAAATCAAGGTAGGTTTTAAGAAACATACCTGAGAGGAACTTCTTCAGTGATTTTTTTCACTTGCCAGTGTTCATTAACAATTGACCACCCAGTTCTGCCAGGCTGTGTTACAGGTAAAGAAGATAGCAGCCTAAAGTCTTGATGGCAAATAATCACCAGATTTTATCAAGAGACTTTTAGTCCCCATCTATATTTCTTCATTGTATCAACGATTTTATTGATTTCATTTCTCTGTTTATTGCAGAGCTTGTGATTAAAGATACAGCTAGCAAAGGTGACCAGTGTTAATCAGACCCTATCTCTCCCAGAGTGATCACTGTAAAAATATTCTCAGGGAAAAATTACCAACAGAGTTGTACCAGGGACATATTTATGGAGGCATTAGTTTACCACCTAAGGAATCTTGGCCAAAGTATTAGCACCAGAGAATTTTACAAGATGCTTTCTAGAGAAACTGGAATATTTAAGCTCAACAGGGGAGGATGATGCTTACAAAGTCTCTAAATAGAGACAGTGACCTCAGCCTAAATGATTGTTAACAAAACATTAGTGACCTCTTCAGTGACCCCATATATTTCTGGTTTACCTTATCTATTTAGCCACTAAATACATCTCAGACTCCAAAAGGTCAAATCCAGAATGTTAGTGATTGTAGTTGATGAGTGAAGCCAGACATTTTCAGCTAAAAGGTCTCACAAAATATAAACCTGAAAACTGCTGCAGAGTATGAAGCCCCCAGTATTGGTTATCCCATCCGCTACTTTGGAAAGGAAAAGACTGAGTGTAATATATATGGAATTAATATTCCTACTTGGGGCTACCTCTCATTATATTAGTGTTTTCTCTTTTCTGATTTTCCTATATATGATATTATGTAAATGCTGCAAACCGTAAAGTACAAACTTAATCCTTACTAATGTAAGGAAAACCAAGCTAGCTGCTCTTTTTAGGAAGAAGAAACCCTTGTGAAACTGTTTTAAGTTTCTGAAGATGCTATTTCTCATAAGGGAGTATGCTGATGAAATGTTGACAAAGCAATAACAATATCCATTTTAATAATACAATTGAAAATATATAGAAAGGATACTCACAGCAAGTGATCAAAACCTTGGATAACAGGAGGAAAATGGGAAAAAGAATATTTATTCCACAACAATAATACTGTACAGGATGAGTAAATCCTTTTCTTTACTAGAGTTTTATAGAAAACAAGGATGGATATAATCTTCTTTGAAAAAAGTGCTTAAAGTAGATGCTCTTTTTATTCAAGTTTTAGCATCCTTGCAATAGAAATGTTCCTCTAACACATTCATTGCTAGAATATGTTTTTATCATCTCAGTCTCTGTGAACTCTGAGCAAAAACATTTTGTGGGTGGTAGAATGCCATTTGAGTCACAGCATAATTCTCCAGATGCTGGAAAAGGACAGAGTTTTACCGACAAATATTTACCTATTTAAAGATGCCAACAAAAATACATAGTATTTAATCATCTCAATTTTATTACTTATCAGAGATGGTTTAACATACTGAATTCCAGCTTACAAAGCATTTAGAATTCCAATGCAGGAACAAACCTCAAAAATTACACCCCATCTCTGTGATACAGGAGATACAGCATGTAAATTTTACAGTGGCTTCACTCTTTCTGCTTTCACCATTATTCAAAGATCTAAGTCATCCCTAAAAAAAGCAGAGAACAGGAAAAGATGATGATTCTAAAAGCATAAATTAACATTCCTATTTTCAGGAAAATCATTCCTTTCATTTAAAAAAAATACTTGCTACACTATGTCTGCTCTCCTGTCTCTACTTATTTTTATTGGATTGAGAAAAATCTAAACCCTAAGACCTTATGTAAAAAGGAAAGGAAAATATATACAACGTATGCTAACACAAGTTTAAAGGACCCTTTTCATAAAACAAATAGAGTTCAGTAGAACTGCAAGACTTCAGTTTTCAAACATCAGTAACAACTTCTGTGTTTTCTAACTACGCAGGGTAATTTATTACAATGCTTGATCCAGCCATTTACAAACATATCTTGTGCCATGAAGCTGTTATCAGAAATAAATTACTCTGGCTGGAACACCATCTGCAGTTGTGGTATTCACCCATCAGGATACCTATGGAATCATTAAAGGATTGGGAGGGCACGTGCAAAGAACCTCTTATAATAAGAGATTTGAGATGCTCAGTTTTTTCAGTTTACCTAAAAGAAGTTAAGAGAGTGTTGGATTACAGTATAGCTATAGCCATATAGGTAAAGATTTCAAATAAATTGCTCAAAGGCATTAAAGGATTCAATGCTAGGGAAATGAAGCTGTGCAAATCTAAAACAGAGGGAACAGGTTTTTCTTTTACACGGCAGCTTACTGTGGGAGGTGGTCAACTCCTTACAATTCACTTGTAAATCTAAATCAGTTGCATATGTTTAAAAACCTGCTGGAAGTTATGGACTGGATTAGTAGGTGGGATATTATGCAGTTATGAGGTTAAAACAGGGTCAGGGTTTTGATATTTAAATGTGTCTCCTATTTTTAAGCATTTGTTTGCATGTAACAGAACTGGGAAGAAACTATTGGTGAACCTAGTAGTCATATTTGCACGCAGAAAACATAACTCAGGATATACATGTGATTTATCAGATTGAATGTGAACCCATTCTCTTCACCTGATGTATCTACCACCTGGCAGTGAGGTCTTCTGGTTTTATCAGATTAATCAGTTCCTGGAATATAATACAAAGAGTTCCTGAAATATAATACAAAGAGATTCAGTAGCTGAACAGAAGCATAATCACTGTATGATAATCACAGTATTAATACAGTGCAATCACTGTATTAAAAATGTATAGGAAAGGTTTCTTTAAGAGTGACCTATTACCCCAAATCAGAAAACTTTATATACATTTTTCCATATCTCCTTCTCATTATCCTTAACAATACCACTTCCCTTTTATCTGCAGAAAAGATACAGATTCAGACCATTCAGTGAGCCTCAGATTCTCTGCTTCTTGAATCCATACTTTCCTCAGACTATATTTGGTACGCTTGGAGACTGGAATTCCTTTATCCTATCCTTACCATTCTGGGTTCAAATATGTGGTCAGTACAGCAAAAATAACAAAGACTATTCACTCACCAGATGTAGACTGACATGATAAAATTTTAATTCAGCCCTTGCTATGTTTTAGTAATAAAAGTATCAGAAAACAACTCACTGGGCAGTGCTTGGTGTAAAAATACATCAGTAGCATAAAACAGGATAAGAAAGCTGGGACTGTTCAGCCTAGAGAAGAGAAGGCTGTGTGGAGACCTCATAGCAGCCTTCCAGTACCTGAAGGGGGCCTATATGGATGCTGGGGAGGGACTCTTCGTTAGGGACTGTAGTGATAGGACAACGGGTAGCAGGTTCAAACTTGTTCAAACAGGTGAGATATAACTCAGTTCATTACTGTGAGGGTGATGAGGCACTGGAATGGGTTGCCCTAAGAAGTAGTAAATGCTCCATCCCTGGCAGTGTTTAAGGCCAGATTGGACAGTCTTGGGTGACATGGTTTAATGTGAGGTGTCCCTGCCCATGGCAGGGAGGTTGGAACTGGATGATCCTAAGGTCTTTTCCAACCCTTATGATTCTATGATTCTATGACAACACACAGAAACAAACCCTTGACAGAAACACCAATAACTCATTCTTTCCATAACAGAACAATATTTCAAATCAATTTACTTTATATCCATGCAACTTGTTATCCTTGACTATATTGTGAAGTTGTAAAGTTTGTCAGTTGTTGACATAAAATGCATTGCGGATTCAGTTAAACAGACTAGGGGGATTTAAAAGATATAACCAGAATACTCTGAAATACTTTCTTTTCCTAACAGTTCAGAGTTGGTTTAGTAAATGGGGAGATAGAGTATTATTAAGCAACACTGAAAAATATGAGCTGACCTTAATAAAAATTAGTAGGTGAAGTTATAAATTAGTTTAACAGACATTTAATATTAGCTGATTCAAATAATTTAATATAGCTAATTCAGACAATTACCATGCTGACCGTTTGATTTTTATTTCACTAATAGGGAGTACAAAAAAGGATGCAGTACAGCACAGTAGTCTGGTGTAATTTCATAATTTTTTCTAAACCCCTTTAGCAAATTGCATACCTTCAAATGAAATTCCATTTGGTGTTCATACAACAACATTCAAACACCACAAAGTTTGAGGTTATCAGTGACCTACTTGCACAATACGTATTCTGTAAAAATACACAGGGTCTGTAGTGAGTAAACCCAAGGACTCGATTTTTCACTGAAACAGGTAGGAAATCTGGGAACAGAGAGACATGTTTTTCATGCTTACAACTGCAAACACACATTATGAAATCAGTATTAAATTATTGAATTATGCCAAGTAATGCCTCTCAAACTTCGTAAATCAAACACCCAAATGCTTTTGCTATAAAGTTCACTTTGCCTGCTGAACTTGAGCCACCTCAGCGTATACCAAGTTGTATGAAATAACTTATCAACAACAGTTGACAGCATCATTTCTACCAAGCAAGTATGTGTTCAAGTCACACATTGCATGCATGAAATTATTCATACTGAAATCAGTAAATGAGGCACTAATGGGTGCCACATTTTTAAGACTAGAAGACTGTTCATAAAGTAATCAGTGTTTCTGTTCTCTTTTTTTCTTAAAAGAGTACCTAACATATTTTTGAAATGCTTACACATTGCTGAATTCTCATGGTTTAAGCAACCTTCAAGTTTTATACAATTCATTTGAATCTGAATTTTTCAAGCTTTTCTCACTTGCTCTTTTTCCTGCTTTTAAGTAAATGAAAAATAAGGCAGTTTAAAATGTAAAATTAACATTGTCATTTTTGCTTTACTAGTTCTGACCATATTTCTTGTTCAAGGACCATAAGCATTTTGTCTGGCTTTCCTTCCTGTTTCATGCCTGGGAATTTCAGCATCTCAAAGCCTTCTAGTCTTTCTCTTTGCAGCTGCTGTTCAGGGACAGTCATGACTGTACCATCCAGATTCAAAAGCAGAGCATTATTTGCTAGTATAATGTACATCCATCTTTCAGAGCATTTGCTGCCCAGCTGACATAGATAATGAGAAGTTCCCAGGAATATCTGACAACATCAGGATTGTCAGGGAGAGTTTTAGAGAGCAGACTGAAGGTCTGGCCTACCTTGGTTATTGTGCTGCTCTGTACTGTCCTGCAGCAACATTAAGTCTCAGAACAAGACAAATCTCTGGAAGCATTATTACTTAGCATTAAAAAAGCCCCAGAACTCTGACTACAACATTTGTAGTTCCTCCAAGGAGTCATGGTGTTTTTCTGTTTGTTTTTTAAATAGTACAGTTTTAAAATTGTGATAAATGTAAGTTTTGTTCTCTTGCCTCTTTCATGTTAGCCTACAATGCTAAAAACTAAAAACCACAAAAATTAAAACTTTTTATCAATTAAAGCATGACTAAAATTATGGCTATAAAGAACAGGGAAAAATGAATCTTATTGATGCTGTATCTTATTCTGCCCTGTTGGTATTTGACAATATATTATTCATCTTCATATTTTATGAAAGTTTTGGCTTCATATCCTGTGACTTTTTCATGTAGTGCAGGCTGAAACTTCACAAAGAAGCTTAAAACAAGAAACAAAATTGGCAGACCAATAAACAAGCTGAGATAACATTTCAGAGATAAGTCTTTGTACAGCAAAGGAATGTTAAAATACATCTGTTACATGGAAAGGCATTGCTTAAAAATAAAATGAATATTAAAACATGTCAAATCCTTGCTGCACTTTTATTCTAATACAACAATCTATATTTATTCTAAACCAAAGTAATTTTAGCTGTTTTCATTCAACATTAAACTAAATGAAAAAATTGATAGTAATTGAGAAGACGAGAAAAATTATTAACTAGAAAGTCAGCTCATTTGCAAAATAATTGCCAAAAGCTAATCATTCTTCCATCACCTCCAATCACTTTGTGCATTAGTGCATCAAAAATAATGCAGCATGACTATTTATTCAGGGACCTGCTCCTGCTGAAAACCAATTTCCTCACCTTCTTTCAAAAAAATGCAAGCAAAAGGGAAGGGTCTGGGAAGATTTGGTTCATGGGGGAGAGGGAACATGTAGAAAAGTGCAACATCTCTGAGGGACTGATACTGAAATGCCATGGTACTGCAAATGTAAGTAGATTTACCCTTAATTGCCCAGAAAACCACATGAACTAGTTTGGACAAACAAGAGTAGTGCCTGAAGAAATAAATTCACTTTTAAGGAAAGTTAAAATAGCCATGCAATTTGATATTGTAAGCTTTTTCCTTCTTTTCACATCTTTAGGAAACCTTTTTTCTACTAGGATTAGGAAAATTGCCTCATCAGTCTGCTCCAGCATCCTTGCAGAATCCCAGGTACCAAACCCAGGGCATCACAGTAACCATGAGTACAAGAGATGGTACACAAGGTCTGACCCAGAAGTAAGGGAACTGTGATATTTTGTCCTGGTAAGCAAAAACATAAAACCTGACACCAAGAGATGAGTAGCTGGTACCCCAACAAATAGTACTGAATGCAGATAGCTGCTGTGCAACTGTTCCACTTCTAGTGAATCATCCCTTAAGCCCACAAGACAATGTGACCTGTGTACCACATGGAAAAAAGTCATACCACAGATAGCAGAAGAACCGAGTTATATGAATTTATGCCCACATTTATTACTAAAGTAACTACTCACGGCCAGTCTTTAGAAATTCTGTCCGTGCCATCCTCCCTTCAGTTTGGATGCCAATAGGACTGTACAGCAAGTATGCTGTTATTCTCTTTTCATTGACATGCTATACCCTCTGAAAAAAATCCCCAAACTTTTCTGTTTTAATGTTTAATTGTTATAAATCATTTATGTACTCTTTTTTTTTTTTTTTCCCCTGTGGGTGTCTCCTAAGGATAAAACTCAGGATTATTATTGCTGATGGTGGGAGAAGAAATCTTTTGGGGTATGATCTTTTTGTTTTCACTCTCTCTGAAACCCTTTAGCTCACTGACTACAAAGATGTTGAATGTAAAGGATGTATATGTCAGTTATCTAAGAGCTTAAAGCTGTTGAACCTTGCTAGCCACTCAATTAAGCAAATGTTTTTTCACTCACACAAATTTTAATATAGCTGTATATCTACTTTTTGGAGAAGAAAACATGCATATAGAGATATCCAGAAACCACAAAGTTAAAAAAAAGAAGAATTCGGTGCTCAAAGGCAAGCACAGCAATGGGGTTAACCTGTTCCAGAAATTCCTCATTTATGAGCATGCATGTGAGAATGTAAGACTAAAGAGGATGCTATTTATACTCCTAAGAGTGCTCAGGACTCCAAGATTTCATTTTCAGCTGAATGCATGCATGATATCAGTTAATATCAAGGGAAAGTAATCACAGAGTAATCCATTTTAAGGAAACTGAGCTCTATCTTTGAAAACTTCAAAATATATTTATAGGAAAACCGTTCTATAAGAGTGCAGTGTGACTATTTAAAAGAAAGACATTTTATTATGCAAAAAATGGGGAAAAAATAAGATAAAATGAGCTCAGGTGACTATTTTTATTGTCATGTAAATTAGATTAACTAGTATTTTTGTAATCTTTTGGGAAAAGCCAATAATAGTAGCTTCATTGTTTATGCAAATAGTATCCAAATATGCAAAATGGACATAACCAGATTATAAATTAATCTTCAGGTAAATTATTAGCCTGATTCTATATCTCAAAAGCAGAAAATCTCATTAAAAACATTGACTTAATATTAAAAAAGGGAGAAAAAAATCTATTTTTCTTCTGTAATGTGCAGGAAAAGTATACACGGAAAATTAAACTTAACGTAACCTTAAATCCTAAACTTCCTTATAGCTGGACTTGATGTTCAATCAATGCAAGTTCTTTAATGAAACCCATCTCCGGAAGGGTTAAGAACAGTTAAATTTTAAGTAAAATAAACCCAATACTCAGAGCAGACTGTAAAGACTCATCAGAATTCCGAGTTCAGGTTGTAGCAATATCTTCCTACATGAAGGAAATAATGAAAGAATAGCTATATTGAATTAATTCCCTGGCTTAACAGAACAAATGTATTACCAGGAAATATTCACAGAAGTTTGTCAGGCTTATTTACTCATGCATGCATTGCCTTTGGCAAGTTGGAAGAGAAGAAAAACTAGGAGATAATACTTTAATCTTTACAAAATTTAAGACATGCATAAAAATTAATATTTGAGTAAAGATTTGGTTGCTGCATCTTAAACTTTCCAAAAGCAGACTGCCCTTCAGAAAGTACAAAATCAGTACTTTGAAATTGTGATTCCTTTGAAGATTTGGATCAAAACCTCAAAATTAAGATGCATTATTGAAATATGAAATGACCACAAGATTGACATTAAAAAAAAAAAACTTTATAAACTCCCTATTCACAAGAAAGAAAGAAAAAAAGTAAATATAGGAGTAAATACATCACATCATAATTGGCAGTGTTCAAGACCAGGTTGGATGAAGCCTTGGATGACATGGTTTAGTGTGAGGTATCCCTGCCCATGGCAGGGGGGTTGGAACTAGATGATCTTAAGGTCCTTTCCAACTCTAACGATTCTATGATTCTATGACAGTGTTACGTTTCCAAAACCAGCCCTAGTTTCAGTGGATATCGCTTCCTTGTCCAAAAAATTACTTCAGAAAATGTACATAAAACAGGTAGTCTGCTGTAATAATGCTGTGAGCTTTGGAGGTCAGCAGGTTTAAAATGGAGTAGAAAACTTGCGTGTCACAGTAAAAGAAACAAAAAACACCAAAAAACCCCCACAAAAAAACAAACTAAAAAAAAAAAAAAAAAATCAAAGCAAGTGTGTGTCTATGACAAGCTACTCCTTATTGCAGTTTTCCTTTTTCTTCAACTCTGGAAAAGAACTTAGTTCTGAGTTTTTGCTACTTACAGCTCTGCATTGATTTTTACCCCTAACTAATATGTAAAAAAATTTAGCTTGAGTGATTAATTTTTGGTTTGTCAAACTAACAAGAATTGTAATCATGATTTTTCTTGCATTTTTGGGCAGTCTGCATATGCACATTCTTGTTTTTTAGAACAAGAGTTTTATTTAGACATCCATGAAATGTCAGTATTTCAGATTTTTTTTTTTTTTCATCTTGAACTGAAAAAAAATCCCAGACTACCTGCCTACAAATCAAATCAGGGAATGGCAGAGATGTGTTCCTATTAAACATGTTTCTTAGAATGATTATGGTATTTAAGCATTTGGAACAGAGGATCAATATGACTACCATTATATTTACCTGTCTTTGGAAAATGTGGCTGCTTTGAAGGACATGGTAAGCAAAAGGACAATAAAGAAAAGAACTCGATCTAAATATGTTTCTTTGAGCCATTACGGTTTATGTTAGGAGCTTCTGTTCAATGCTGCTGACCGTTTCACTAGTGTCTACCAATAGAACAACAAAACAAAAGTTAAAAAGACAATGTGGAAAGTAATGATACATCAGGAACCAAAGTTCTCAGATTAAATAATATGCAAGTATTTCTCACTATAAATATAAGTCATTTTATGATTTACATCTGTATGACTTAGGAAGAGTCTGTTTGACTGCTTTTGCATAACTGAAGTACTGTGTAATTGTATTGTCCAACACACATAGCATATAGAAGCATTAACAGCAAAAAGGATATTAAAGAGCAAAAAGGATATTAAACAGCACAGATCAGCTTCCGATTTGGAAAGACAGCAAAGCCAAATATACTGCAGTTATAATACAATCATATTTATCCATAATAATCAAAACCAGCAAGGATCAGTAATTATGCTATATTCAGACTTACTGGCAAGAAAAGACATAGCAGACCCAGAGCCCACTGGCAGCTTTCTGAAGTTCACAGCATCACAGTCTCCAAGCACTAGTCCAGATGCATCTAACGTTATGAACTTCTAGGAAAACTAACAGCATACAAATGTCCACTAATAACTCCTTCATAGCATATTTTCTGATCTTTTCAAGCAACATTTACAATCTACATCCTATTTTCTTACTGCCCAGCCAAGTATGCTGTATCATTTTTGATAGTGGACGTGTTAGATAGACTTGAGGCTACCTGCTTTGCCTGCCTGATTTGGTAATGAGGCTCAGCTGCCCTCTGTAAATGAGTACCAGCTGCAGAGAGAATGAGAAAATCTAACAACATGTATGAAGTGTTAAAAAGATTCTTTCCAGTCCCTGGCATAAGTCACAGATCTATACAACCACATCTGAGGACTTCATCCAGGCTGAAGAGGGAGAGTGGTCCTTTGTGTTGAAGATGATCAAATTGACTTGGCAAACCTGCAAGACCTTTCATATCAGTCACCAGAAGGATAGAACCAGCCCCTAGTTCTTCAGGAGAACACTGAGACATACAAATATAGGATACTTATACCCTGTGGGCAACTTTTAGCATTCTGGAGACTCCTCCAGGTATATTTGTAAAGAGTGATTCAAACTGAATACAGATTGTCTCAACCCATCTGTAGTGTAAGTAGCTTATACTCAAAGTGAGGGATTTTGTGTTTACATACAGTGTTCTATACATGCTAGGAGTACAAGGGCTTGCTTTTGAGCTGTTGTTTTTTAAATCAGTGTTTTGTGAAGGTCCTAACTAGGTTCTCTGTTGGCAGACCCTGTGTCAGGAAGGTGAAGCAGATGCCCTCCCTGAGCATGTTACAGTTTTGATCCTTTTGTCCAGACCAGGGGACTCAACCTGAATGCAGTGCAGACATGCTAAAGGGAAGTTCCCTTTTATTCAGAAAGACTATTAGTCATGCCTTCAGGTACTGCATTACCACTGAATATGTGTTGAATTCATCACTCCCAGAAGAGATGGAGGCCAAACCCCAGGAAGGCCAATTCCCTCCTCTGCCAAAGAGGAACTCAGAAGGGGAATCCTAATTTAGCCAAAGAAGAAAGTCTGCTCGTTAGAGGAAAAATACCTAAAATTCAATATTTAATGCAGTGGCAGGCCCAGTGGCTACCCAACACCTGAAATCCCAATTCTTTTGGAATTGCTGGTTTCTTAGCAAACAAAAATTAAAAGAAATAAACCAAACACAAACACTTTCACTACTTAGGATCCAGCTCCAGGAAACCATGTAAGTGACTATACACTGAAAGACTGAAGTGTGCAGATGTAGAATCAAGAGAACAGAATGACACCCTTTCCACTTTTCAGGACTTGTTTACAAAATTATTAAAGCATTCAACAAAAAAATGAAAAGCGTGGATCCTGTTCTCTACTCAGGTAGAACGAAATCGGACCACCATCTCCCTGTGGACACATTGCTTAACTTGTTTTCTGGCTTCTGGAACTTTATATTCTTCAACACAAACTGCCACAGCTTCATTGCATAGAAAGAAAACTAGTTTGTTGCTCTAACAGTAGCTTTTAGGTGTGGATTTATGGTTCCTTAGTCTGAGAAGGGACAGGAATCTGCATCACCCACATCTATTTGATAAGATGGTGGGCATACTCATTTTCAGTATTTTAAGAAGAAAAAAATTTGCCTTTAGTAAGGCCAAATGTGTTTAAAGCACACCTACTTTATAAGGATTGCAGGGATCTAAAGTGCTGCCGCTGCAAAGCAATTTGGTGGTGAAATAGTCTGATGTAGACAAAGAGGTACCCAGCTGTAAGTGTCTGTAGAGATGGCCATCTGTTAGTTTTGCACCTGGGTATTTAAAATTTGCTTTATACTGACTTAAGACGCATGAGTTTTTTTCTTGTAATTGGTCCCCATTTGTCTTTTTGCTGAACTGTTTCTAGTTTAACACCTCAGATTCTTGTCAAATGCACATTGAACAAAGAGGTCAATGCTTTGACCATCACAAGATCGTTTTACGCTACTCCAATTTTGCCAATGGAGCAGTAAAAAGGCAGATTTTTTTTTGGCTATGTAAAATCTGAATTAAAAGCTTACTGGAATTGCATATAAAATCCAAGGAGAATTGTTCTAATATGCAGAAATAAACAGAGTTAAAATACTTTAGAAAATTCTATTGTGTCTTTGGGAATAATCTTCATAGAAAGATGGAATTAAAATCTGAAAAAAAAAGCATTCATCATGGAATTTCTCGCCAGTTAAGTCAGACTAGGGCAGTGGTGAGAAGACATGGTTAGTCATTGTTAGGCATTTACTGACAGTATTTTATTTCTCTCAGTTTCATGACAACTAAGACATCTAATGAAAAGGAAAAGATTATAAGTCTTTCAGTGTTCAGATTCTGATAGAAGGATGTCTTTATTTGAAAAGTAACTACAGAAGATCTATCAATAGTATAAGTAATCATACATGTGAAGTTGGAGAAGAATTGAAGACATAATGAGGGGAATTTCTACTGAATATTACAAATTTTATTACAAATGTAGCTCCAGCTTTAATGAAAACTGAACACACTGTCTGAAGTTTTTATCATCCAGTGTTTTTTTTTTTCCTTTCTGATTAGTTACCTGACATCAAGGAGAATGACTTTGGTGATCTAGTACCTATTCTGCTACTGACAAGGTAGCTGTATTCTGAACCCTTAGCCACCTGGAAAAGTGAACTTCAACAAGGAATTTGCATGAGTACATTAAATTCATAAGTACTGTAAGGTTCTTGCATAAATAAACCCTCTGTAAATGCAAAAATTATTTCATTTTTTAACGGCTGTTCCCTTTCTACTTTTCATTTGCTCAAAAGAGAGAAGTAAAGAAACTTCTTAATTTTAGCAGGATTCCTCAAGGCTTTCTAATTCTTGCTAGCTGAAGATTTCAGTAATCTCACTGTCAGGTCCAAAGTCTCATAAGTAAAAGAGAAACAAGTGATTATTGTACTATTATAATAATTAAAGAGGACCTCAAAGCCAAGGAATGCAGACTGTCTTGCCTCCACACTGGTTGGTTCCATCTGTCTCTACAGTAGCTTTGCGTTGGAAACAGCTAGCTGGAGGAGTCCATAACAGACATGAAAGTGCAACTTAAAATATAATCACTGTGGAAGTTCAGGGGTTCAGGTCTTGAGTTCTGTCTTGACACTGTTAGCAGTGCCCAGAGTTTTGACCAGTGGGATATTAAGCATGATACCAAACTTCAAAATTCCAACCTTGTAGCACAATTCAGACTCAGGAGTATGGTAAGGCCTAACCCCATTAAAAAGCCTATTGTTAGTTGATTTGACACCTGATTCTTAAGTATCTGACATTTCCAGTAGAAACCGTGTATTTCTACAAAAGCAGCTCTTCCCAGGAGCATAACATCAGGGCTATGACAGGGCATAGTAATATGGACAGATTTTGTTCAGATACTGAGAAATTAAGAATTCTCTTTTTGTCCTACTGTGCCTCTAATGAAGAAGCGTGGCTGGTTTTCTGCCTGACATTAGCCACATTACATCTGTAGGCAGTGTGAGAAATGTAGAAATACAATGTGGCTATAGCCATTACCAGGTGTCTATACATCTTGGTTAGGTCCTTGATGTACTATCCTAAGCTGTCCTTGGAGCTCAAACTCCCCTCTTTCCCATACACACCATGTTTTGAAGCTTGCTCAAAGCCTCAATATGAGACAAATGAGCACAGGAAGCTAAAAAGTAGACTAGTCATAGCAACAGGGTATGAGGAGGATTAGACTATAATTTCTTGGCAAGTTAAGGCCACAGAAATCATGCCTGACACTATCTTCCTACCTCTTTTCTTGAGACTTTGTGCTTCTGTGTCCAGACAATGAAGTGATTCAGGGAGCTGATTTGACTTAAAACTTTGGTTTTGTCGACAGGTTAGCTTTTGACTGGCCATTCACATATTCCTATGGCAAGAATCCCAAGGCTGCACTTCTTTTCATGGTGATGACTAACAAAAGAGTATAATCCTTCTCTGTAAGGTGCCCACAGTATCTGGACAGAAAGGTGTTTATTGCATTAAATTTTTTTGAAAGCTCATTTTGAGGTAACAGACCTAGGAAAATGAAAGGACCAGTTTTGACATCTGAAGGTAAATTCTTAAAATACCAATATATGGAAAGCTATGCAGCTAATTAACTTTTATAGCCAATATATAGCCAATTAACTTTTTCACATATACCATATGTTTATCTTCCTGCAGGGAGTATTTCCAGGAGGAAATCGTAATGGGAAATAGTTCTGCTTTTTATGTAGGAATAAGATCTGTTGATGATAGCTACAAATTCTTACATAGCTCATGGTAGCTTCAAAAGAGAGTGCTGTTGAAATCTGTGAAATGAAATGTATGGCTTCAGCGATTAATTTAGTGGTTTCACAATATTCGTTTCCATAAGTAGTTAACTATAAACGATCCTTTGTCTTTTTCCAGACAACAACCCAAAGCAGTCAGTATCAGCAGTACTCAGAAAAGAACAGGACATCAACTCAGACAACATCTGAATAAATTATTGTCACACAGTGGTACAGTGTGTCTCCAAGCTCCCTGATGGCTTCTCGTGGGAATAACTGTATATTACTCTATATCATACAGTAGCTGTACAGTCCCAGGTCAAGTCTCAGCCTGTGTTGTTCAGGTGAAAGCCTTTGCTCAAGCTTACACGTGAGGACTTGTCCCTCTAAAATGTTGGTAAGCATCTGCTGTTGTAAACAAATTGTGGTAATTTTTTCAATTCTAAATGATAATATTGTCTGGTGCTCCTACAGCCTTCTTCTCTTACACTGCAATGAAAAGAAATATTCCACTCACCTTGCAAATTTCTGAAACAATTACATGCAGACAAACTTGGCTGGAATTTCAAATGCTGTCTTGAAATTATAAAACTAAAATACATAAATGAATGCATTGACCCAACTGCAAAGCCTGTGATTGCTAGTGAGCAGTTTGGTAGTGTAGCTCACCACTTCATTTTGCAGTCCTGGCCTCTCCTCAGAAGAACTGCTACAGCACAATGAAGTCTCTTTTTTGCACCTGTGGTTGCAAAAGGTGATCCTCTAATGACAGCCTTAGGGACTAGGGACTATGAACATGCCCAGCTTTTGCCTAGGCATGCAACTGGAAGATGCTGGACTCCTGGCTCTTAGGACAGGATTGTAACCTACATGGCTGGGTCACTGATATGACTTTACTCGGGTGAGGGAAAAGCAGAGTTGTCATTTGTCAACTGAATGAAATAACCTCACTGTCGTAGCAGTAAAAGTGGAAGGAGAAGTACCTGCTTGGGTTTTCAGGCAGTTAAGTTCTTAGATCAGAGGAAATGGACTGAAAAGGACTCATGAGGAGGAATTAACTACTGTTGTGGTAAATTGGTTGTTGTTTATCACTGCCTGGAGTTGAATAATAAGTCCATAATGAAATAAGATTTGCCGGAAAAGGTGCAGCAGGATTTGCACACTGGACTGATTTAATTATATTTTTTTCAATTTATTCTGATACAATTGTTTATACATTTATTTGATTAACAGTAATGTTCATCCTTGAGTAGCAGTGGCAGAATACTCTGGGAGAGCTGAGGAGAAGAATATGAAGGATTATTTTTCAGAGCCTTGGGTGACATGGTTTAGTGAGAGCTGTCCCTTCTCATGGCAGGGGGGGTTGGAACTAGATGATCTTAAGGTCCTGTCCAACCCTAACTATTCTATGATTCTATGAATTTTAGTTATGTTTAGCTTAATCTTATTGGTATTTTTATAATGTGAAAGAAAATATTCTGATTTCAACATTATGATCTGACAATGAAAGTAGAATATCTAACATAAATAAGTTAGAAAAAAATTTGTTTAATACTAAATATTTTCCCCAAATAGTTGTAAGAAATACAATTATTGTGGGTCAAACTATCACACCTCATCTCTTTTCTTTTTGGAAACTCTGCCAATCCAACTAATATCATAGAACCATAGTGTTGGTAAAGACTTTAAGATCATCTAGTTTCAAACCCCCTGCCATGGGCGGGGATGCCTCACACTAATCCATGTCTCCCACATCTCTGTGCTACCTGGCTTTGAGCACTGCCAAGGATAAAGCATTTACCAATTCTTTTGTGCCTCCCCCCCCCCCCCCCCCAGTAAATCAAACACCCTCTTTTTGTCATGTGAAAGTATTGATTTAATTTTCAAGTCATTGAGCCCTTTCTGGTTTTAATGGAGATAAATATTCAAACCACACAATAGATTAAAAGTTTTAAAACATCAGAGAAATGATTTTTCATTTTGAAGAAAGAACAAATAGTACATAAAATATAAATTTTACGTATTTTTATTTAAACTCTTCACTAAATTTGCAAATTATTTTGATTACTCAAAAATGCCACTTGCTGAATTAAGTGTTTCTTGGAAAAATGTCATTGAGCACTGGCAATGATCATACATCAACACGATAATTCATTAGTTCAGCAAAATACTTTTAAGCTTATTACTACCTCTGTTATTAAGAATCATCTAAGAACATTTTGTCATGGAAAAATAAATTCTCAATCCCAAGTGTTTAGATTTGAATGCCTTGAAACACTTGATGATAGAAGAGAATATAACACCTAGTAGGTACTCCAAGCACACTATCAGATAAGATGAAAATTCAGAGTTGTCCTGATGCAATGGATAAATACTCTGGAAAAAGATCCTCAACCTAAACAGGATGCAATGCTCCAAATACACTGCAAAGTTCTGCAGGACTCCACAAAGGTAAGAATGATAGGCTTGGTAGCATTATGCAATAAAGCTAATCAGTAGCGATTAATGTCATTCAATTGCAAAAAAAAAAAAGTATAATTGTTATTAGGATATGTATATAGGACCACTGTCTCACAGGCACAGGATATACACCTTTTTTGCTTGGTAGAGTTCCTTCTTGTGTGGAACTGTCTGAAATGCTTTCACCTGCAAAAAAGGGTAGATCAACAGCAGGAAAAGAGAGTCCAGAAGGCTGCAGTTGTAATGTTCCTGTAATGAAACACTTCAGCAATACATTAAAAACATGGTAAGGTACAATTGTGAATGCTGGATGTGAAGAAAAGCATTCTCTATGCTTATTTTACACAGACTTTGTGGGGTTTAATTTCAGAAAGGGAAGATTTATTTTGTGGATTATATTACAATATTATATCTAGAATCATAGAATGGTTAGGGTTGGAAAGGACCTTAAGATCATCTAGTTCCAACCCCCTGCCATGAGCAGGGATATCTCACACTAAACCATGTCACCCAAGGCTCTGTCCAACCTGGCCTTGAACACTGCCAGGGATGGAGCATTCACAACTTCCCTGGGCAACCCATTCCAGTGCCTCACCACCCTCACAGTAAAGAACTTCTTCCTTAGATCTAGCCTGAACTTCCCCTTTTTAATTACCCCTTGTCCTGTCGCTACAGCCTTTGATGAAGGATCACTCTCTGGCATCCTTGTAGGCTCCCTTCAGATACTGGAAGGCTGCTATGAGGTCTCCACACAGCCTTCTCTTCTCCAGCTTGAATAGCCCCAATTTCCTCAGGAGACTAAAAACTCTGCATTCTGGAAATTTCAAAGGACATGGTTGGTCAGGAATTATAGGTAAAATTTATAGAAACTACCATTTGTTTATATGAAAAACAAGAACAAAACCTGAAATGGTTCTAATTATTTGTAACCAGATTTATTGCAACACTTTTCTTCTGTGAATATCTTCTCAAAGGTAGCACATTAGTTGCATTACCAAAATGCAGGCATTTAAAACTGCCTTGAGACACTCTGAGAATAATTTTTGACATATAAGTATGTTCTTACCCTTTTGTTCTATAATATTTACAATAAACTTATGGTTTATTATATTAATTAATGCATTTGTTATGTGTTTGGTAATTAACCTTCAGAATAAAATGGAAGAGAAACAATGTCTGCACTAAGGTCCTTTGCAAATTAGAACTGGAGCTATCAGAGAACAACTGTCTATATGACAGTCAAAAGTATTCTTTTTTTCAATTTTCCAAGTTGATTTTAATGGCTATGTTAGAAGAAAACCTATTCTACTGTCAAAAGTATTTGTAAGAGAACTGAATTACTCTTTGGTCCCGAATTTTCTGAGGTGAACTGAATGAGCACTCAGCAGTCATGGATGTTAAATCCCAGACAGCAACTACAATGCTCAAGTTACAAGTTCAAGAATTAACTGCTGTTCACTCTTCAAATAACTTGGTGTAAATCTTTCTTTAATTCTTCATGCACTTTTCCATGAAGGGATTAAACTCCTTTGCAGTTCTCTGTCATGGCAATTTGTTTGGCTCAAGGGTTCTTAAGTCCGTTGTTTCAAATAACAATGCAAGTCTTTGCACTAACAAAGCAAATTAAAAAAAAAAATATAGAAAAAGAAAAATATGGTATTTTTCTACTTGTGTTTTAAGCAAAAGATAGGAATATGGTTGCATATGACCAGTCATTTTATTTTGACTGATATAATCTTTACTCTTTCAGCTCAAAGTCATCTGCTCCATGGAATGTGCAATAAATGAAGATTCATTTTAATTGTATAGCTAGCAAGTGCCCACATACATGCTGACAAAATGTCATTAATGGGCACTTAGTTTACTGAAATAATTATTCTAATTTACTTTCAGATGGTATCCAACCCTAGGATTTCAGCTGAATCAACAGCTTTGGTTGTGGAAGCCTTATTCCTGTGTTTACTTATTTATTTCAAACCAACTAATGAAGGAGTATGTTAATTGCTTGCAGCCTCTCTCACAATGTCGCTTTAATAACAATTGCAGAAAATTGATCACTGAATAAATGTTTGTTATTAATAAAAATCAAACACACCTGGAAAGTGTGTCTTTGTTTTCTGTTGTGTGGAAGATATGCACAAGTACAATTTTATTTAGGAAAGCAAATGGCTAGCTTGACTTTGGAATGAAATGAAATGGAATCCCTGAAGGTCACAGTGCATGCTGAACCACAGGGTGATCCTGCTGTCAAATTTCTTTCTTGATACATGAAGCTGAAGTGCACATCTATCATGGTTTGCATTTTTCTCATTAGCACTCAGCTTGACAAAACTAGAAGATTTTAAGTGGTGCTGTGCATACTGTTTTCTTTGACCCTCAATATTATAAGCTTTGAAGATTCCGAGTACTGCCACTGTTCTTCACATTTGTTTCTCAAATTCTTCCATCAACATGTCACACTCTTCATACGACTTCTGCTTGCAGCACTCCTCAAAAACTAATACCTTGACTTTATAGTGCCTTCTGTTGACTTACTCATCACAACAATGTTGCAGATTACCTGGGACAGTGGAGAGGAGGATAGACATTTATTCTTTTTACACCCAGATTTTTCTGACTATTTTTACCTTTGCTGGGGAAAATTACTGTTTTAAATATATATTTATTATTATGTTTATTAATTTAAATGAAAAAATAATGAGCATAGATGTAATATATCTAATCCTTTAGTCATCTTGTCTTTAAAATTCTAACATACCTCATTCTTATTTATTAGCTTGATCACTATTTCTGTCCTATGACATTATAGCGGTGCACTATTCTAAAACAGAACTGTTTTTTCATATTTCATTTATTTTGTCCTAATTTGTGTGTTTTTTATAGGTGTGTTACGATGAAAATTACAGTGATGTTAGGACAAATAATTTTATACCAAAAGATGTGCAGCATTCCCTTTTCTTTTTTTCATGTAAAAAAACATGTCAGTGTTGTTTGTTTTTGCAATAAGTAGTGCACCACTGGACCTAAAATGTTTGGATTTGACTTTTCTTCAACTCTATTGTATTCTCCTCACGCCAATTTCATTTTATTTTTGTTACTCATTTTTAAACTGATTTCAACAATAATCAACCCTCATGAGCAGTTTGAAAGGTGAACCATGTTAAGAAACAAACAGAAATCAGTTAAAAAGTTTAGTTTGGGTTGCCTGAATGTATTGATGTGCAGGTATTCAAGCACAAAATGCAGCTGAGTATACTTATATAACCCTTTAAAAACAAGTAGCTTATAGTTGAGCTAAGAATGGGTAGCCAGATATAGGATGCAGAGAAGAAAGCAACATGATCAAGATGAGCACAGGGCATATTACACTGGTTGCATGACAATTGCTGAGGAGTAGTGCTAAACACATATTCTCAAAATATTCCTCGAGGTGATCCAGGGAAGTCATTTAAAAGCAGCCTGGGAGGAGGTATGACTTAGAGCACATATGAAGCCTAAATCTGGTCCAGGACGTGGATTAATGTGAGGCAGAATGTATTCCTTCAAGGCTGACCGGACAGTCCCAAGGATCAAATGCCACTCAGGGCTGCAGTTAGGCAGCTGAAGCTACATCTACAATGTTCAAAAGAGAGATTGAAGATAAGTCTGATTTATGTTTTCAGTTAGGGACAGAGTTATTTATAATACAGCATTCTTATTTGATGTTCCTGTCTACATTTAATTTTATATCTGATAGTGATATCTCTTGCTGCTGTTATTCTTCTGAGCCCTGCTCATTTTTCCTTTCCTAGTCACATATAATGTATTTTTGTGAGGTCCTGCTTACACATAAATATTTTCATTTGGTCAATGTTCATTTTACTTAAAGGAATAGCTACAGAAATATTTTGCAGATGTAACACTAAGGCACCGTTCTCTTTATAAAACAGTTCTTGATAACATAACAGGAAGTAGTTAAAATAATATATATTAAAAATATAGTGCTAATTGACATCTTTTAATAGTTTAGCTATGATGAGGAAATTCCAGATTTCTTTGGGCAGTTGATAGATGCCAGGCTAAGATTATTGTAAAGAGAATGCCTTTTTCAAATGGGATATGAAGACAGGTTGAATTTTAGTTCTTTTCAGATGATATACAGGAGGGAAGGAATGCCATCCTTCAAGCCTGACATGCTTGTGAGCTGGGTTGATGCCAACCTTATGAAGTTTAACCATGCCAAGTGCAAGGTCCTACACCTTGGTTGAAGCAATCCCAGGCACAGCTACAGGTTGGGCAGAGAAGAGATTCAGAGCAGCCCTGCGGAGAAGGACTTGGGGGTGTTGGTCGATGAGAAAATGAACATGAGCCGGCTTCAGTGTGCGCTCGCAGCCCAGAAAGCCAACCGTATCCTGGGCTGCATCAAAAGGAGTGTGACCAGCAGGTCGAAGGAGGTGATCTTGCCCCTCTACTCTGCTCTCGTGGGAGCTCACCTGGAGTATTGTGTGCAGTTCTGGTGTCCTCAGCATAAAAAGGACATGGAACTGTTGGAACAAGTCCAGAGAAGGGCCACGAGGATGACCAGGGGACTGGAGCACCTCCTGTATGAAGACAGGCTGAGGAAGTTGGGGCTGTTCAGCCTGGAGAAGGCTGAGTGGAGACCTCATAGCAGCCTTCCAGTATCTGAAGGGAGCCTGGGATGATGGGGAGTCCTCTTCATTAGGGACTGCAGTGACAGGACAAGGGGTAATAGGTTAAAACTTAAACAGGGGAAGTTTAGATTAGATATAGGGAAGAAGTTCCCTACTGTAAGGGTGGTGAGGCACTGGAATGGGTTGCCCAAGGAAGTTGTGAATGCTCCATCCCTGGCAGTGTTCAAGACCAGGTTGGACGAATCCTTGGGTGATATGATTTAGCGTAAGGTGTCCCTGCCCACGGCAGGGGGGTTGGAACTACATGATCTTAAGGTCCTTTCCAGCCCTAACTGTTCTATGATTCTATGATTAATTGAGGGATGCTAAAAGGAAGGTGCTACAGATCAAAAACTATTTCAGATGTAATACTCCAGTAGAAAAAAATTGACTTACTTTATGGGGCAAGAAAGGGAAGCTATGGAAATCAGTCTAAAAGGTAACTGGGTGACTTGCCTAAATAAATTATGAAAACAATGGGCTTGTTAGAGTACTGGGAGTATATCTATTATAGAATGCTTCAAAAAGGGGTTCTTCTTAACTTCTTACAAAAGGGGTTCTTCTTAACTTGGTTGCATATTATTCTCAGCAGCATGAAATTAATTAGTTCAGTAAGGCTGAATAATTCTAAAGGTGACATTTCTCTCCTTCACAGGTTAGATGTCTGAAAGTTAGTTTTCTAAGTCAGAAGGTGTCATCCAAATTATTTTTGGTGATGGAAAGAAACAAGCACCTGTAGGTCAGTCTGTCCTGTCTTAGGTATCTATGTTAAGGTGAACTAAATTTTATTTTGGATCTCTCTTTCTTTCTGCCATCAGTAAAAACTGATGATGGCAGGCTTAAATAACATTTTGGATATCTACAATCAGATGAGAATAGTATCCCTCCCTCCAAGTCTCCTACCTATATTCATAAAAGCTTGTATGCACACCCTTCTCATTCTTCAAAGTGTGATATTTTCCCTTCACGTAGTACATTTCTGCTTTCAACCCTTCCAAACTTGGTTTCAACACAAAGCACAGAGACTAACTGTGAATAAAGAGCTTGAATTAGACTAAGGAGAGACAGTTTCTAGCTCTTCCATGAACCAGATAAAAGGAGTAGAACTTGAAAATCAGGTAAGTCATCTGAGAAAATGAGATAAGCTGAGCAGGAAATAACTTTATTTTGAGGGAATCTTAAAAAAAAAAAAAAATCTATAAAATATTTAGTTTTAATAAAAATAAAAGTATTGGTTTTTTTTTTTAAAGTTCCCATCCCCAAAGTTAGTATTTATTTAATGTAATTATATTGTTCTCAATAGATCATTCAGCAAGAAAATTATTAAAAGCTGTTATGTCCTTGAAGACAACTTCATAAGGTAAAGGAGTTTTAACTGTTAGAGAATTCTGCTTTTACTAAGCTAGCCCATTGTTCGGTAAAATATGTGTAGCACATGCATCGTGATCTTTTTCACTTTCTTTTGGAAGTTTTTCTTTGTTATAAGGCTTGATTATGTTCCTCAGGTACAAATAAAACCATATGATCCCCTGAAGTCTTCTTTACGTCAGTGTAGGTTAAAATGATGTGCACATTTTCAACTCTGGATAGGCTTTCGTACCAGTCTGGCTGTGGTGTTTCACTGTTGTGCATTAGTCTGAAAGTTAGGTGTCAGCCAGAGAGTTTAAATACATGAAAAAGTTCCCACAGGGTAAAAAGTTAATGAAAGGAAGCTAAGCTAGCTCAGATTACTTTACCACAAGCTAAGAACTTGTGTACAGGCAGCTGCCACAAATCAGCTGAGGTGCTTGATGATGTTGCACCACAATGGCTTGTTCATTTGTACAAGCTCTTGAAGGTGCTTTGAAATCTGCTGTATTTTGGTATAGTAAGCATCATAGGTTGTAAATGCATAGTTAATAAAATAGTTCTCTGCTTACCTTTTACCAGTCAATTTCCTCTGGCTGACCAGCATGAAAGTATGCATTTTAAAAGAAACGCACTCATTATTATGTTGATTTCAGTTGAAGTCCTTAACTGACTTATATTATTTTGTTAGTATTATATTACTAATGTGTGTGTAGAAGTTAATTTAATACTCACCCCACATTTTCAATTTGTTCTTTCTTTAACGCACAGCCTGGTAATGTTCCACATACAAGCTGTATGCAGCAGGTCACTAACAGTAGAGTGAACTATTCTTTACCTCCAAGCTTGCTGTCTGATCAAAATTTAGATATTTAGGATGTGCCTTCCTCATACTGCTCTGACCCTGTTTATTCAGTGACTGACAGAGTCACTTGCTCCTCTTGTGCTGCCTGGCTGTTAGATACCATGAGAACAATTTTTGAGCCTGCCAGTTTTACCCTACCAGAGGCTAAAGAGCAGTTCAGGCTCCTCCACTTCTACCTCTGAACTGCAGCATAGATCAAGCAAGCCCATTTTCCTAAAGTGCAGCATGATGGCATTTTCATTTGTTTTAAATGCTCTGCACATGCATAATGTTATGAAAGGGAAAACTGGACTGTTCTGTAAGATATGGTCCTACACTCTATGCATACAGTCTATGGTCACAGCCTTCACTGCTACCACTTCTGTTTCCATTAAGATAAGTCTGAAATAATGTAGGGCTGTGATGCAGCTCACCAGAATGGTGTCTTAGTGTGAAACCAATGGTGTTAGTTGCATGCCCTGGGGAAGGGATAAGGGTTTTCAGGTACTTTTGAAACAGCAAGATGTCCTTGGATTGTGTTGGAGGATGTGGAGGGTGGATGAAAGAAATCCTGGTATAGTCTTGCCCTTACGCTTTTGAGAATTGACTAAATCAAGATTCCAGGTTGAATCTTGAAAAAAGCTAGCTAGGACAATTGAACAGTGAGCTAATGAAGGAGCTACGATTATGTGGTGTGATAATCAGAGGCCAATGCTTGGTTTTGCTCCCTAGCCTCTTTTGCTTTGCGATGTAGACAACATGAAGTTCTTTAGGACACAGAGGAATATAGGTGGCCTAAATCATACTATACTACCCACTTGTAAAAAGCTCTGTAACACTTTTAGGCCAACATGGTGATTCCTTGATAGCTTTAAAATACACTTTCAAACTACTACAGGGATGATTAGCATTCATTCCTATGAGATTGTGAGACTGGGAACGCTCAGCAGATTCAGTGCAGCAAATGGCTACTGTTATGAACAAAAAAATTAACCTATCCCCAAAAACATTTGCCGCTGTTTCTTTATCCTTTTGAAAACTCTCCAATGTTTAGGTAAATATCCTTCAAGGAGGTCAGGATCCTACTGTCCTGCCAGAGCTGGTCATTAAACCACAAAACCTATTTTTTTCCTTTTCCTCTTCCTCCTTTTTTTTTTTTATTTCTCTCTCTTTGCCTCTGTGAGGTTTCTGGAAGACAATATTAACCACTGAGTTACTTTGACAAACCATGAGAGATTTTCTCTAAACTGCCATACCTGCAAAGAAGCTGGAGAAAACTGTTCTGTACTGCTTCAACCAGAATAGGTTATCATTAAAGTTTGAGTGGCATTGTCTTTATCTGGTAAATACAGCACTGACAGCCTGTGGTGTATTACACTGCGCTCTCTTCTTCCCCTGTAAAACAGATGGTTTTTAAACACCAAATGAACACACAGCCTTTAAAATGCAGATATTCTTTGCAGCACTGTGTATGTTGTCCTCACTACCTTCTCTGATACAACTTTACTGAGATACATATATTTAAATTGAAGTAAAAAAATATTTCAGAATTTTAGTTATGAGCCATAGGTGATACCAATAGATTCAGCAGACTCTGGGAACTCTCAGGAGAGACTGAGGTCAGCAGTAGTGCACAGCATTAGGAAGGATGAATCACTCCCATCCTCCCATTTATCAAGGCTGATATCCATGACAGACTGAAGGAGAACCAACGGTCATAGAATATTTAGCCCCTGAATTAAAAGAGTATTTTGAATATTTACTATCAATGCCTGCCCAAAACCACCTTTCTCTTGCCGTGTTTTTTGTCAAATACTGGTGAAGTACCAGTCCAAGTTTGTTTTTATGTAATATTAGCATTGCAAGCATGCTTTCTATTCAGACATTTCAGATCTTTTCAGTAAATTGCACAATTGTGTGCCTGAATTCTGTCTGCAAATCTGAGACTTCGTAAGTAAGGAAGACTGGAGGTTAAACGTAGTAATGAAAGAAATTTTGGTTGGTCATATCCAGTGCAAACAGACCAAGTGATCAAATTCTCAAATGCAGTTATACTAATCATGACACACATAGCATTATTGACACTGCAGCTTATTGAATGGACCCTGAAATCTGTGTAAACATTCAATTGCTGGACAAGGAAATAACTTGTACCATTAAAGCTATGGAGTCATGCTATGTACGACCATTTAAAAAAAACCCAGAGAGAAGGAAATATATTTCAGATTTGAATTAATAAATCTTGTTGAAAACCAGCTTATGTTGAATAGTATACACTTGCAGCTGAATAATATAAGCCATTAACAGATTCCAGTGGTGAGACACTGGAACAGGTTGTTCAAATAGATGTTTCCACCTCCCTGGAAGTGTTCAAGGCCAGTTTGGATGGGGCTTTGAGCAACCTGGTCTAGTGGAATGTGTCCCTGCCCACCGCAGGGGGGTTGGAACTAGATGGTCTTTAAGGTCCCTTAACCAATGATTCTGTGATTTTATGATTCTTTGTTTCTTTTGACTTCAGCTTCCTTGATGCAGACTAGAGGAAGTTTCTTCTGGGGGAACAAGTCAAGAGATTTCAGATGAAAATAAATACTATACATGGCATAATTATTATGTTACTAGTCACACAGTAACCCTCCCTCAAAGGAGAATGTATTGCAGTATTCATTTACAAGATCTTTTAACAGACTTGTATGCTAAATGTCATTTTGATTTGGTATGATATACTGTTTTGTTTTGAGATGATTCTTCTTTGCAGTTTAATTTTATTAACGCAGCAAGTTAGAGAATAATTTTCTGGATCCACACAGTAAATTATTCATTGCAGTTCAAATATAAAGTTGCCATCAAATGCTTTCTGATCTGCATTACATAAAGTCATGCTGCATCTCTAATGTCTGGACTGCCTGTGTAATGAAGAACCTCTCAGACAGTGTTCAATCAAAATACACTTGAGAGAAAGCAGACACAATATTTTGCTAAGCATCATGAGTACCCCATAGTTTTCTTTTGTTTGTTTTTTTGTTTCCTAAGCAGGAATAATCCAGAGATCACCACATCTTTTCTTCTTAGAAATACCTGCTCAAGGACAAAAGTTCTTATTTAAAGTTATTATAATTACATCAATTTGTGAGTTTCTGGGGCTGCTGCTACTGGTAAAGCAGTTAAAATAATGCCTTACAGATCTCTAATTTCTAAGGCAAAGACCATACTGTCACTATTCTGTGTAAGAAATGTGATGCTGTGTTTGAAAACTGAAACATCTTTGTAATATGGCATTAAATCACTGTCAGAGAGACTTTCACTTTCTGTATTCTCTTAGAAAATAGAAATATAAAACCACATAACTCATATGAACAAAAACATAACTTGTAAAAAGCTGAAAATATAATGAGTATTAAGTAAAATCTTCACAGTATCACAGTATGCTAGAGATTGGAAGGGACCTCGAAAGATCATCTAGTCCAATCCCCCTGCCAGAGCAGGAACACCTAGATAATGTTACACAGGAATGTGTCCAGGCGGGTTTTGAATGTCTCCAGGGAAGGAGACTCCACAACCTCCCTGGGCAGCCTGTTCCAGTGTTCTGTCACCCTCACTGAGAAGAAGTTTCTTCTCAAGTTTAAGTGGAACCTCTTGTGTTCCAGTTTGTACCCATTACCCCTTGTCCTATCATTGTTTGCCACTGAGTAGAGCCTGGCTCCATCCTCGTGACACTCCCCCTTTATATATTCATATACACTAATAAGGTCACCCCTCAGTCTTCTCTTCTCCAAACTATAGAGACCCAGCTGTTTAAAATGTTTAAGAAGTCTAAGTCAGAAGAAGGGAATGTTTGATAGTTTTATACATTTACTGAATGTACTGCTTTTTCTTTCAAAAGCAATTGTTTTTTCTTTTTCTTATTGCTTTTTTCTTTTAAACATGCTGTCTTACAATTTTATTTTTTATTTTCATGTCTGAATGACCTGATCTCTGGTTTAATATTTCAGTTTCATGGGCTCAAATAATGGAAGACAAAATTTGAATCATTCACAGACCAGATACACCTGGTCTTTTCATTTTGCTTCTTTGTCCTTGGGGGTCTGTAAGAGAAATTGCAGTCAGAAGTAAAGCTTCGTGCTGTGCGTTTAGCTGTTTCCATGGCCAGTTTTACGTCTTTAAGCGTTCAGAAGTAAGGTTGTCCTCGTGATATGCTACAATTCCGGCTCAGTTTTAGTGCTTTTAAGCTGCGATTCAGTGTTAAGTCACTAGGTGGCATGTGGCAATGAAGTTAATATTGGGAAGTTCTAGTGAGTGCAGCTGGCACTGGGCGCCTTGGAATAAACACGTCAGAGCTAATGTACCGCCATCTGCGGTACATTTTATTCACTTATTGGACAACAGACTAGTTGTCTATTCCTCAGCATGCTTTAATTCATAAATGATACTAAAATGTGTTCCAATATTTCCTTTTGGTAACTTTATAAAAAATCATTCTCTGTTCCTGATAGCTGTAGAAATTGAGTCTTTTCTACCCCTGCCATCCTCTGCCTACTGAAAGCAGACACAGTCTGCTTCTTGCTAACAACAAAACTAAATTAAACAGAAATAAAACTACAAATTAAGGAGACGTTGGGGGACAGTATGGGGAAGAACAATAAGATGCCAGTATTTTCATATATATGTGGCCACATTATTCTCTGACTCTGGTATGATTCAAATAAGACATTTTTATTCCAAGCATTAAATTTGTAAAAGTTTCTGTCCCAGCTATATGTGACATTGAAAGGAAATGTTCCACCAGTTAACAAATCTCTCTATCATGGAAATCTGTGTTCTGCAGGTAGAAGCACAGGTAGCTCATCTCCCTGTAGAAAACAGTTATAGAAACAGCAGCCAGGAACACAAAAATATTTCTTTTCCACCTCTCACCATTTGAAAGTTTCTACTCATCTTCTAGGATAACACTGGTTATACAAAAATCAGACATAAAAAGGTGGCTTCTTTGTAACTTTATTCATTTAAAACTGTTAGAGGCTTTGGCCATCTATGCCAAAATATGAGGGAAAACTGTGGAGTAAAATTTTTGGTCATGTATGCCATCCCATGTCTCTAGAAAAACAGTCTTCTTCTTTCTAAATTTTGTGCACTATCTGTCTCCAGGTAGCCTATGGTTGTCAGTTTAGCATTTTGGTATCCTGCCCTCTGAGCTGCGTTCCATCCTCCTGCTGCCCCTGAACACTCACTTTTTGGAAAGGTTTACAGGCATGGCTATCTCAGATGGTGTCTGGGTGGCACCACAGAGATACCTCTCTCGATTTTTGCTTCTCATTTGCTGCCATGTCTAATTACAGATGTAGAAGTTGGAGGGCTTTGAGGTACACAGGAGATGAGAATTTGGTAGATGAAAGTTGGCAGTACTGAATGCAGACCAATGATGACTTCCAAAATAACCCAGAGAAAGTGCCTGTGATGGATGTATACAATACTTTGTCTCACACAAAATGCTAAAAAAAAATGGCAAACGACTAATCTCCTTTCTGGCCTTTTGAAAACCTCAATTCCTGCGTAACAGCAGCAAAATCATATTCCATCAGGCAGTGCTGGTGGACCTCACCACTGATACCGTCCATACCATAATTCTGTACCTTGTGTCCCTGTCATAAATACTTTTAGCTACATGGCACTGAAATGCACACATTCTGCTGTATGACACACAAAGGAAATGGCATCTGCACATTTGGGTGCATGTAAGTGCTCTGGTCATGCAGAAAGAAAGACACAAAGGTGTTTTCATCAAAAGGGACTTACTGTGGGCTAAAACACTAAGGTAGATGCACCTCAACAAGATAGATGCAACCAAGAAGAACAAATGGAAAGTACTGCATTGTTAACTCTACCTTCACTCACACACTCAATTCTGTGAGTAAATGTCATCATTAATCCCAGGAAATGGCAGAGGTGATGCTTTTACCCTCTGTCTGTGAAGCCCATCCCTTCTCTAGGATTCTATGATTTGGGCTCTGCAGGGAACTCCCCAGTCAGGCCAGCTGGCTTTATGCTTTTCCTTTCTGATACAAATGATGGTGAATCACCCTTGTGCCTTGGGGAAACTCCTCCTTCAAGACAAACTAACTCTCTGGGATTCCTTTGCCCTTCAAGATACCCTCCAATTCCCACCACTATCTACCAGCTACCGAAGAAGTCACTCAGCTCACCAGAAATCCAGTTTTTCAGTCAGATACTTGGTTTCATTACTGCTTCATTTGTAAGAACCAGGGCATGTGATGGGCCGATTATTTCTGCTAGTTTAAGAAGACATTATCCACCTTTTCATCTTGACTTGCTTAGGCTATATGAGTTGGCCACCACCATGTCTTGCCTTTTGGTTCTGTGGTAGTTAACCTTGGTTGGCTGGAAGATGCCCATCAAGCCACTCTATCACTGCCCCACTGTAGTGAAACAGGGAGAGAAAATAAGATGAAAAAATCATGAGTTGACAAAAAGACAGTTTAATAAGGAAAAGTAAAAGCCATGCAGTGAAGCAAAGAAAGGAAAAAAGATTTATTCTCTATTTCCCCTCAGCAGGCATTTTCCAGCCACTTCCTGGGAAGCAGGGCCTCAATACACACAGTGGTTGCTACAGAAGACAAATACCTTAATGAATGACCCCTGCCCTCCTCCCCCAACTTTCTCATAGCTTTTATTACTGAGCATGATTTCATATATTATGGACTATCTCATTTGGCTCAGCTGTCCTGGCTATGTCCCCTCCCAAGCTCTTGACCACCCCAAGTCTACTGGCCTTTGTGGTGGGTCTGTTGGAGGGACAGCTCGATGCTGTGTAGCCAAATCTTTGTTGGCTGTGTCATCAATGCTATTCTGGCTACAATTACAAAGCACAGCACTAAAAGGTCTACCATGTGGAAAGCTGACTCCTTTTTAGCCAGACCCAATTCAGGCTCTTCTCTGATCCTGAACGATAAGCTCTCAATTGGCTGCTCTGTAGCAGAGGTCCATGATCCATGGTTGCTCCTTTGCATCTGGAGCAGTCCACACTGCATGTCTTTTCCACATATGTTCATTGTAAGATCCTGTATTTTCAAACAAAGATTGTGACGAGAGAGTATGTACTTTTTTAAATACAGATTAGGGGTCGTTAGAAAGTCTTCTTCTGGAGCCATTGGTATATCAGAGGTGGCAAAACATCCTTCAATTTGGCATCATTAAAGAAGTAGATCAGATGATATATGAAGTCATAAAAAAGGAAGAAAAGTTGAGCCTCCTTTAATCAGAAAGGAAGAAAATATATGGAATTTAAACAGACAGCTGAAGTAACTGATTTTTTTCTCGGTGCAAGCCTTATCACTAACTAGCTGAAAACCCCCAAATCCCTCATATAATGAAGTAAACGTTCTTTCTTTATGGATAATTTAAGTGCAGAGTCAGAAGGTCATTTAAGGTTAAGCAAGAGATTCATAAAACATAGTCCTACACTGCCTACGTTGAGACATAAATTACACCTACATCTGTGATTTTTACTTTTACTTGGCCTCTTTGTGTGTAGTTATTTCTGCACTTGCTTGATAGAATACATTTCTTTCTGCAACTGACCTTGATGAACTGCCCTGACTTTTGTTCTATACAATGTCCCAGTTTTTGGACATAGCTAAAATTAAATTTCTCTTTAATAAGGTGATCTGTCTTAGCAGACATTGATTATCTACTTAAACTAGTTTTTAATCACTCTTAATAGGACTGCAAAATATCTTCATAATATAATGAGGAGTAAGAATTGTAAGGGGAAATAAAAAGGAAAAAGGGAGATATCACTGACTGTCACTGAAAATATTTTATCTACAATTAGCATTGCATTTTAGGATTCAAATAAGTGAATTAGAATGTCTACATTTGATTAGTTGTCCAGACTGTCTTTATAGACACTGAGTCTGATTTCAAGATGCCTATTTATCTCTATTAACTCTAAGGAGAGCATTGCAAACTAGGTCCATTTTAGTTGTCTAAAGTTGAGTGGCGTGTATCCTACCCATGAGGAAAAAAACATTTCACTACTGAAGAAAGCTTCCTTGTTGAGGAACTGCCTAAACAGAACTTGTTTCACGATCACATAGTAGGAGAAATATCTTTCCTAATTTTGGATGTCTAAACCCAAGCTGGATGCTTTTAGAATGAGTTCACTTCACATGGTTTTGACATTTATATTAGGATGAGTTGAATCATAGCTTAGAGATGTGAACAGAGATATTCATGCCACTTATAAGGGCATGCAGTGAGAGGACAAGGGATAATGGCTTTAAACTGAAAGAGGGGATATTTAGGTTAGGTATTGGGAAGAAATTCTTCACTATGAGGGTGGTGAGACATTGGAACAGGCTATCCAGAGAAGCTGTGGGTGGGGAAATGTTGAAGGCCAGGTTGGATTGGGCTTTTAGCAATCTGGTCTATCGGAAGGTTGGGGAGTTGTAACTAGACGAGCTTTAAGGTCCCTTCTAACTGAAACCATTCTATGATTCTATGGTTGTCTTCCCTCATAAGAAAAAGCACGGTTGCTTGATGTGACTGTGAATGGTTGCTTACAAATGGTTTATCTTCACATCAGCAACATTACTTTGACTCTAGTTGTATGAGAATTGGTACCCTACAGTAATACAAAAGGGTTTTCCCTTAGTTTTTGCCATTATCAAGGGTAGTCCAGTAGAGACTGAAACATGACTGAAGTACTTCTCGTATGTATTTCTAAGTTATCAGCACGCAACAGCTTGAGTTTGTACTTAGTTCAATATAACGTTTGTTGCATTAGCTCAACTTTTATTCAGCTCCACTGAGACTGTGAGTTGCCAGAATGCAGCTCCATTCCCAGCCAGAAAGAGAAGCTCACATCTGGGCTAAAAGGGCTCACTTCTGAGCTCACTTTAACTAGAAACCATAGCTTGATCTGATCGGAGACCTGACTACAGTTTCTTATTATTCTGTCATTTAAATCTTCTTAAGATAGAAACCTGTCTGGTTTGGGTATCTGTTTAGCAAGTGAAACCTTCAAAATTGATTGTCATTAGTGAAATGCTTATTTTCTGAAAGTATGTCAGCAGTGAGTGTCTTGGCAGAATATACTAACAGAGAAGAATATGTATTAAAAAGTTTTGTATCTATCTCAGAGACACAGATGATTAAGGAGACTGGTTATGGGAATCAAGCATTTACCCCTGTATTTCATATGAACGCAGAACTGAGTGCCACTGGAGAAAAATTTCTTCTGAAATCTGAAAGCAGGTTTCAACTCTCCCTGCAAGGAAGTGCACGTTCAGTTATTTTCCAAACATCTGTATCACTGACTAGGAATGCGTCTGACAACAGCTGTCTCAGAAGAAAACAACCTCCAAAGCAGGGCTTTTTAAGCTTTCCAAACATGTAGAAGAACAAAACACAACTCCAAGTTCATAAAATCTTACTGAACAAAATTTTATCAACTATCTTGTAAATATTGGTGATAGCCCTATACAACAGTTTAATTAGAAAAGAATATGTTCACAGTCTTGCTTCTCTCTACACAGCTGGAAAAAAATTGCAGAAAGTCTTGACAATTTGGAGCAAGAAAATTCCTTTTTCTATATGAGTCCTGTGTTCCAAAGAACTCTGTTCTGACTCTGAAATACCCTGTTCTTTGCTTTCTGTCCATGATACATCTTGCTAACTGGTCCCTTTACCCCCTGCCTTTGCAGCTCTGTCCCTAGAGCCAATTACCATGCAGGGCTGCCTGCATTAGGAACCACTGAAGAACCATCCTGTGCTGTGACATCATCTAAAGGCATGATTCAGTTAACTGAAAGGTCTTCTTAAGGATTAATTTGTGCTTAAAGAGTCTGATCTTCATTTCTTCTTGAACAGTCAATGGAGAGAGACAAAGGCTTCTCAGTTGTTAATTTAGTTAGGTTCTTCCAGAGGATGATTCAAAGCAGGATCCTGCCTTTTTCTCAATCAATGATATGGGGGACTGGACTTTGTTAACACTATTGAGATACTCCCTGAAGACTTACCTTTTAACACAAGTGAACACACAGTAAAGTACAGAATAAGCTTGTCTAAAACATTCCCCTGATTACAATATTTATGTATACTTCAAGCTTTTCTCTTTTCACCTCTTATTCAGTGAGATATTACCTCCATTTAGACAGTAACAGTTGCATGTATCACCTCTGTACGTATTTATCCTTTCAGTAGAGAAGAGCACCTACTTTTCATTGGAGAGTATCATTTAAAGTTATGAAAATGAAGGAGAAAGAAACTTTTAAGGTAAAAAAAAACATCAGTGTAAACTGGGAAAATTCAGTCAACCATCCTAGCACTCACACGCCTCTCTCCTGTGTTGGCAAAACAATTAACTAATCATGTGAGCAAGCTTATATTGCTAAACTGCCTTAGTTACATCTCCTTGTCCATCTTCTTTATCTGGTTTCAGGTTTTGTTGTATCTAAAGGTTAACTGAGGGAAGATTTTTATCTTTTTACTGTTTCCATGCTTTATGAAATGCAAATATATAACCTATTGTCAAAGCAGGTACACAGAACATAGATGCCAGATGAAGTGAAAATATAAATGGTAGCAGTGTCAATACAGAGTGTTTAGATACAGTTTCTGATTAGAAATTACTGGCAAGTCACTATCTATAGTTTTAGTTTAAAGCAAATGTCAATTTGCTAGCCTCTAAAAGTACCTCACCATTGTTATGTATTTCTGGTCTCTCCAGTAAACAGGAGAATATAATTTTGTTACCAAAGGTCAGAAGTTTATAACAAGCTGCCTCTACAAATGATGAAAATACTTAACTCTTCTTAATCTAAAAATAAATGTGGCTTTGAAAAGGTCAAATTATATGGGATTATTTGTATTTTTTCAGCCTGGTGGTAGCATTCGAGTCACTTGGAGTAACAGAGGTCACAGTACACATACACAGTTAAAAATTTAAAGACTGGAGAGCTGAAAGTTTTATTTCAAGGAAGCACATTACACTCTCCATAATAAGGCATAGATGTTCAGAAGTTATTTACATTTATTTTAAATGTCCATAAGGCTTTTAGAAATCATCGAATCATGATTCAATGACGACATAAACAGTTACTACTGAAAAGAGGAATTCTTTCACAGTTGTTGGTCTGTGCACCTCTCTTGTTTCTACCAGTGTTATGAACAGAATGAAAAAGCTGACAGTTTTTTATTATTCTATTGTTTAAGTCTTGTTCATTTAGCAAGGTGATTAGTTCAACCGTGCTTGAAGTGAACAGCTAATTGTGCATCATCTGCTTTCTGTGTCAGCAAAGACTATGTAAATGGAGCTCAAAGGAAAATTAGATGATCCAAAGTTCCATTAGAAGAGTCCATTAAATAATTTATTATAAAAAAGAAAGAAGCACACTTATACCAATATCACCTAACAGGCATATTATGCCACATACAGTTTTTAAACAAGTGTCTTATGAATATTATGTTAAATTAATGGATTTTTTTACCTTATAAGAATAAGAAAAAATTATTTCCATCAAAGTTGTCAGGACTGTGTGATTGAATCGTTTATTGTGTATTGGAAATAGAACAAACTCTAGGACTTTGAATTAACCTTTTAAGAAAACTGCTATTTAACCCCCTAAGGTTGAACACTAAAGTAAAAATTAGAAAGTAAAAATTTTGGTATTCTACATCTGAAGAGGTAACCACCCAAAGGTTCTAGTACCGTTCTGTCACAATCACTGAGTGTCAGTAAAAGTTTTAGAAGGGAAACAAGTTGGATAATTTAATACAAAAAGTAGTAATATTTAATTAATGATTCATTCATGATAGTAAAAAAATGGGTCAAGTTAAAAATATAAAGCATGGAAAGTGAATATTAAAAGAACATAGCTTTAGGATTATGCTACATACTGAAGAAGATTTAAAACCTGAAGGTAAAGGGAAATACAGCAGCTTGCACCAACTAATCTCAATTTTCCCATAGATTTGCTCAGATAAAACCATTCATGTTTCTATTCATGAAGACAGGAAAACCTTTGACTTTATTTGCAGATTAGGAAAATAATTCGGGGCTTTTTACTTTGGGTTTACTTGTGTTTTTTTCACTGCCTCTGCACAGTTTGAAATTTATTTTTTAAAGTAAGAGAATTAAAGGTTAAATTATACAATTACCTTTTCTAAATGGCATAATTTGACTTAATTTTATTTGAAAGAAAAAAATCAAGATATATTGTTTTAAACATCTTGAAAACTATTAACGGAAATGTAGAAGGAAAGATGGCAAAATTAGAAATATTAAATCAATCAGTAAAGGTACACTCCATCTCATTCAGCTTTAACCCCCTGAAAATGATGAATTTGTTTTAAGCTACGTGTGAAGTCTTACCTTCATAAATGATGTAAAGAGAGGTCATCCAGAATGATGTATCTCACCTATGGGATCTGAAAATCATTGAAAACTTCATGAGGATTTTCATCCATGTTATCATTAGAATTTGGTCTTCTTTTAATAAATATAAAGGTGTGATGATTTGACCCTGGCTAGACACTCTCTTACCCCCTGCTCCTCAACTGGACAGGGAAGAGAATATATAACAAAAGCCTCATGGATTAAGGTAAGAACAGGAAGAGATCACTCACCAGTTAATCATGGGCAAAACAGACTTGACTTGAGGAAATAAGTTCAAATTATTATTAACCAAGTCAGAACAGGGTAATGAAAAATAAAACCAAATCTTACAAGACCCCTCCCCCACCCCTCCCTTTTTCCTGGGTTTAACCACTCCCAATTTTTCTACCTTCTTCTCAACAGTGGCATAGGGGGATGGGGAGTGAGGATTGAGATCAGCTCATCACACTTTGTCAATGCTGCTCCTTCCTTCACACAGTATCACAGTATGCTAGAGATTGGAAGGGACCTCAAAAGATCATCTAGTCCAATCCCCCTGCCGGAGCAGGAACACCTAGATAGTGTTACACAGGAATGTGTCCAGGCGGGTTTTGAATGTCTCCAGGGAAGGAGACTCCACAACCTCCCTGGGCAGCCTGTTCCAGTGTTCCGTCACCCTCACTGAGAAGAAGTTTCTTCTCAAGTTTAAGTGGAACCTCTTGTGTTCCAGTTTGTACCCATTACCCCTTGTCCTATCATTGTTTGCCACTGAGTAGAGCCTGGCTCCATCCTCGTGACACTCCCCCTTTATATATTTATATACACTTATAAGGTCACCCCTCAGTCTCCTCTTCTCCAAACTATAGAGACCCAGGTCCCTCAGTCTTTCCTCATAAGGGAGATGCTCCACTCCCCTAATCATCTTTGTTGCCCTTCGCTGGACTCTCTCCAGCAGCTCCCTGTCCTTCTTGAACTGAGGGGCCCAGAACTGGACACAATATTCCAGATGCGGTCCCACCAGGGCAGAGTAGAGGGGAAGGAGGACCTCTCTCGACCTACTAACCACCCCCCTTCTAATACACCCCAGGATGCCATTGGCCTTCTTAGCCACAAGGGCACAGTGTTGGCTCATGGTCATCCTGTCGTCCACTAGGACCCCCAGGTCCCTCTCCCCTACACTGCTCTCTAACAGGTCGTTCCCCAACCTATACTGGAACCTGGGGTTGTTCCTGCCCAGATGCAGGACTCTACACTTTCCCTTGTTATATTTCATCAAGTTATTCCCTGCCCAACTCTCCAGCCTGTCCAGGTCTCGCTGGATGGCAGCACAGCCTTCTGGCGTGTCAGCCACTCCTCCCAGCTTAGTGTCATCAGCAAACTTGCTGATAGTACACTCAATTCCCTCATCTAAATCGTTGATGAATATATTAAATAATACCGGTCCCAGTACTGACCCTTGAGGAACTCCACTAGTTACAGGCCTCCAACTAGACTCTGCCCCATAGACTACAACTCTCTGGCTTCTCTCCTTCAGTCAGTTCGCAGTCCACCTCACTAGCTGATCATCCAGTCCACACTTCCTCAATTTAGCCGTAAGGATGCTGTGGGAGACTGTGTCAAATGCTTTGCTGAAGTCAAGGTAGACCACATCCACCGCTCTGCCGTCATACATCCACTGTGTTATTTCCTCATAAAAGGCTAAGAGATTGGTCAAACATGATTTCCCCCTGGTGAAGCCATGTTGACTGCCCCTCATAACCCTCTTATCCTTGATATGCCTTAAGATGGCACCAAGGATAAGGTGTTCCATCACTTTCCCAGGGATGGAGGTGAGGCTGACCGGTCTGTAGTTACCCGGGTCCTCCTTCTTGCCCTTTTTGAAGACTGGAGTGACATTTGCTTTCCTCCAGTCCTCAGGCACCTCTCCCGTTTCCCAAGACTTGGTAAAGATGATGGAGAGTGGTCTAGCAATGACTTCCGCCAGTTCCCTCAGCACGCGCGGGTGCATCCCATCTGGACCCATGGATTTATGGATGTCCAGATTGCTCAACTGGTCTCTAACCCATTCCTCATTGACTAAGGCAAACCGCTCCGTTGACCTGACTTCATCTAAGGTCTCAGGGGTACAGGGCTCTTCAGGACTGCCTGCAGCAGAGTAGACAGAGACAAAGAAGGCATTCAGTAACTCTGCCATCTCTGTATCTTCTGTCACCAGGGCACCCATCCCGTTCATCAGTGGGCCTACATTGCCTCTCGTGTTAGTTTTGTCTTTTGTATTTGAAAAAGCTCTTTTTGCTGTCCTTGACCCTTCTTGCCAGGTTTAATTCTAAGGAGGCCTTAGTCCTCCTAGCTGCCTTCCTACATCCTCTAGCAGCAGCCTTATATTCCTCCCAAGTGGCCAGCCCCTCCTTCCATGACCTGTAAACTCTCCTCTTCCACTTGAGCATACCCAGCAATTCCCTATTTAGCCACGCAGGTCTCTTGGCCCTCTTCCTTGACTTCCTACATGTCGGGATGCTCCGATCTTGAGCACGGAAAAAGCAGTCCTTGAATGTCAACCAGCTATCTTGGGCCCCTTTACCTTCAAGCAGCCTTGCCCATGGGATTTCCCCTAGCAATTGCTTGAAAAGGCCAAAGTTTGCCCTGCTAAAGTCCAGGGTTGCAATTCTACTTGGTATTCTACTAGTCCTGCCACACAAGATCCTGAACTCCACCATCTCGTGGTCGCTGCAACCAAGGCAGCCCTCAACCCTTACTGCTTCGACCAGATCCTCCTTGTTAGTGAGGATGAGATCCAGCAGCGCTCCTCTCCTGGTCGGCTCATCCACCATTTGCAGGAGGAAGTTATCATCCATACACTGGAGGAACCTCCTGGACTGTGGCTGGGTTGCCGAGTGGTCCTTCCAGCAAACATCAGAGAAGTTAAAATCCCCCACGACGACCACGGCCTGTGACTGTGAGGCCGCTCTCAGCTGCCTGTAGAAGGCCTCGTCAACTTCCTCACCCTGATCTGGTGGTCTGTAACAGACACCTACAACAGTATCCCCCCTGCCAGCCTGCCCCTTAATTCTCACCCACAGACTCTCAACTCGCTAGTCATCTGTCCCCGGACAGAACTCGGTGCATTGTAGTTCCTCCCGCACATAAAGAGCAACCCCACTACCCCTCCTGGCTGGCCTGTCTTTCCTGAAAAGGACATAGCCCTCCATGACTATATTCCAGTCATGTGAGCTGTCCCACCACGTCTCTGTAATTGCCATCAGATCATAGTCTCCTGACTTAACACAGGTTTCCAGCTCCTCCTGCTTATTTCCCATGCTGCGTGCATTGGTGTACAGACATTTCAGGGAGTGAGCTGAGCACACCGATTTCGCCCTAGGATTATAGGAGGCCTCCCAGTCTTCATTAATTCTGGAGCGCTGCCCCACTGGGGCAAGCCCAGCAACAACCCCATCCCCCTTCGAATCTAGTTTAAAGCTCTCCAAATGAGCCCTGCTAATTCGTGCCCCAGCATCCTTTTGCCTCTGTGAGACAAACCTTTCTCACTTGTCATTGTCCAGACTGGTGCCCTATAAAACCAGCTGTTATCAAAGAATCCAAAACCCTGTCTGTAGCACCAGTCTCGAAGCCAATTGTTTATGAACTGAATCTTCCCATTCCTTCCCACATCATCAGTGGAAGATGGAAGGAGTGAGGAGAAGTCACTTCCTTCTTGGGAAAGGACTCCTAATGCTCTTTCCCTGCTCCAACATGGGGTCCCTCCCATTGGAAACGGTTCTCCATGAACTTCTCCAACATGAGTCTTTCCCATGTCCTGCAGCTCTTCACAAAATGATCCAGTCTGTGTCTCTTCCATGTGGTGCAGCCCTTCTGAAGCAGACTGCTCCAGTGTGGGTCCCCAAAGTCCTGCCAGCAAACCTGCTTCAGAGTGGGGTCCTCTCTCCATGGAGCCACAGGTCATGCCAAGAGCTTACTACAGTGTGGGCTGTCTACAGGGTCACAGCATCCTTCAAGCACATCCCCCTGCTCCAGTGTGGGCTCCTCCACGGGTTGCACGTGAATATCTACTTCATCATGGACCTCCGTGCAGAGGTTGCAGGGGGCCAGCCTGACTTACTGTTATCTTCACCATGGGGTCCAGCACTTGGAGCACCTCCTCCCTCTCCTTCTTCACTGACCTTGGTGTCTGCAGAGTTGCTTCTCAGGTAGTCTCATTCCTCTCTCCATCTGAAAAACATGCAGTTTTCTTTTTCACCTTATTAACTATGTTATCCCAGAGGTGCTACCAGTGTCACTGATGGTCTCAGCCATGGCCAGCAGCGTCTTGGAGCTGGCTGGCATTGGGTCTATTGAACACAGGGGAAGCTTCTGATAGCTTCTAGTAGCAATCATCCCTGGCCACACAATACATTCCACCCCTCACCTCTGCTTTATCTCAAATTTCTCATGTCTTTTGGGTGCCAGAAAAGACTGTGGTGGGTTGACCCTGGATGTACACCATCCCTCCCCTGACTTTGTCACTGTCCTCATCGGTTAGACAAGGGGGGAGAATGTAAGATGGAAAAATACTCATGGGTCAAGATAAAGGCAGTTGAATAAAGAAAAAACAAAGTTCATGTGTACGGAAACAAAGGAAAACAAAAAAAATATTCTCTCCTGCCCATTAGCAGGCAATGTCCAGTAGCTTCTTGGGAAGGTGGACTTCAGTATGCTTACTGATTGTTCCAGAATACAAAATTTATAATAATAAATGCCTCCACTCCTACATTCGCTTAGCTTTTATTACAGAGCAGATGCCATATGGTGGTACGGAATACCCCCTTGATCAGTTTGGGTCAGCTGTCCTGGTTATGTCTGCTCCCAGCCCACACCCAGCCTGCTGGTGAGGGAGTATTGGAGAGACAGCTTTGATGTTGTGTGGGCATTGCTCAGCAGTATCCAAAACAGTGGTGTGTTATCAACACCTCTCTAGCTACCAATAAGAAGCACAGCAATAAGAGGCTGCTATATGGAAAATTAACTCCATCTCTGCCAGACCCAATTCAACAGGTAGATTGTTAAATCTGTTGATTTATCAACGATTGTTGATAAAATAATATTTATGTTTTACTAAACAGTTAATCTCCGTGGCTTTGTTGCTTAAGGCAGTTTAGGCAATTCGAAAGCAGTGGATAATTTATTTTAGGGCCTTAACATCCACTGTGTTTATAGACATTCTGTTTTCTATAATACGTTTGCAGCCTTAGAAAGCATCAGGTGCCTGCTAAGGCTGTTGGCCGGAATGTATCTTAGCTTAGTGCAATAAATTTGCACTAATTTCTATCTTCTAGCCTGATGACTCCATCAAACTGTGGAATCTTTCTTTTATAGCTGACTTCAAAGCTTGAGGTAATTGCTTTATCACAGCAGGTTAGGAGATATATGTCTGACACAGAAGTCGAGTCCTGAAAATAGTACAGACTTCTGTTTTATGCATCTTTCGAAGATAAATTAGCTTGTTTCAGGAATTTTGATCTTGAAAGATTTAGCTCTGGAAAATACGGATGTTTCTTTATCACCCATTCCAACTGATACTTCTGTTAAATATTTCTTTCCCTTTTATCAGAAACTCTTCTGTAAGAATCCTACTTGTCATAGAAACACCAGCACACTGACTGTGTGTCAAAATCTTCTGGGGACAAAACAGAAAAAAATAATGAAGGAAATTTTCCTAGTTTGTTTTGGGAATCTTCTTTTGTCCCTTGAACCAGATCAGGATAGTATGACCAGCATGACAATCATGAATACCATAGTCATTTTTATACTCTTTGTCTGTTGCAACCGCAATAAAAATGCTCCACAGTTTAGACATTTGGGAGGTCCCACTCCAAAATGAACCTTTACAGCTAGATGCAGATATGCCAGGTCTCTAGGAGCTGCCCTTTCTCATGTAAGCCTACAAGCATGCAAAAAATGGATTAGGAAAAGACCCTTGAGCAATATGCCACTCTACTGGAGAATGGGTTCATTGCTGTCCCAGCCCTCACTTCACTTACCCAGTTATTGTCACCAGGTCTCTCCAAAATTGCTGTATGCTTGACAGGGATTTTAAACTAAAAGGTATCATTAAGAAAGCATTACAAAAGAAACCTTAGGTAAAGAAAACACAAAGGCAGATCATCGTCAAAGTACTTCCTGAAATGCCTTAGTGTCACCTAGTTAGTTTAGGAAACCGTTTCTTTCTTTTGCTTTCTAGCATATGTAAGCTAAAGTCTTCAACTTGCTGTTATAAGAATTTGATGACTGTGCTTTTGGACAATCATACCCACTTTCTTGGTTTTTTGTTTGTTTTTGTTGTTGTTGTTGTTTTTTGTTTGTTTATACTGGGTCTTCTAGCTTTTCTTTTTTTTTTTCTTTTTTTTTAAACCGGCATTTCCCAATTCACATTTTTTGATGTACTCTTAAATTTGTAAAAGTTTTAGGCTCTTTTCTCACTCTTATCTTTCTGAAGACACATTTGTGAATCTGTGTAGCTTATGTCTCAAGAATCACCATAGAAGACTTCAATATTAATTTTGCTGTAAGTGTTGTATAAAGACCAGTCAAAATTCAACATATGGTGAACTGGGAATGGTATCATTATAAACGTATCATTACAAAGGTATTTAATTTCTTAAACACAGTATTGGAGAATAAATACAACTAATAATGATATTGGTGCTGAATAGCCTTGGCTATTTAGATTTGTTATAGCTGGCAGATTTCTTTGCTAAGTCATTGTGAACCAACAAGAAGTGGTGTGAATTCTATACTGAGCTGGATATCCTTATAAGGATTTAATAGAAAATAACCTTAAATAATTCAATTTAAATCAATTGTATATAAAAATTAGCTCTGTAACTCATGTTCTTAGCTTGAAATGACCAGCTTTCAATGAATTTAGGGAATTGGTGATATTGCACAGAGGAGCTAAGCATTGATTTATATGACTATTGATTCATAGAAATTCCAGGACTACTTCACACTTAAAAGAATGATGAGTATCCTGGAAAAACCTCCTGGAAAGGCATCATGGCTTTTCCTGCATGAAAAATCAAGTGTAACATTATCAGGAGTAAATTTCAAGGGAATAAGAAGGAAAATACTGGTTGGGAAATAAAAGATGTAAGTGCAGGTATAAATTTCCTGAAGTAAGCCTGAGTTAGACTGATGCAAGTTAAATAAGAACAAAAATCCAAAGCCATTTCTGCTTTATAAATACATGTGAATCAAGAAAAAATACAGCTGGAAAGAGCTACCTCATATACCAGAAGCAGTCCAACTGCATTAGCACTGCACTCTGACAAAGCCAATATAATGCTCCCCTCCATTTGCTCTTGAGAAGATGGTACAAAACATGTGGGGAATAGCACTGTGAAATGTGAGCATGTCCATATGAAAAAGGAAAGTAAAACTCAAAGATGCAAAGTCTGAAGTCAGAAACTTAATTGTTTCTGTCACAGGACCCTGGAAATCCCAGATCAGGAAACAGCTATCCTATATAGATCTATAGAGCTTGGAGAGAAGTTCCTGAAAAAAAAAAGGAGACAAATACTTAAAACCTGATTTACAACAGTGAGCGTTATTGAATCTGCTGTACAAATTTTGATCCATGTTGTTACTTATTTTAACTGGTTACACATCCTTTTTATATAAAAGTGAGTTTTTTTAGGGCAAAGAGGAAAGACATTGACATTATATAAAGCTTATACCTGAATTTCAACCTGAAGATTTTGGAAAGATACAAACCATTAATTTGTAGCAAGGGACAGATGCTGCTTATTTTAGTGTGTCCAAACAGCAGTCAAAATAATTTTCAAAGATTTTTGCCTTGACCAGTATATTGAAGTAACATAATTCCTGGATACAGTCCAAACTCAGCATGCATTATACAGAGATCAATGATTTTATTTTGTATCTACTGTCATCAACTGTTTTGTAAGGAAGTAAGTTGTTAAGGATTTCCAGGTAAAGTAAGAGATTAATTTATCTGTAAACTTTTTATTGTATCAGCACAATCTTTCTGGTAATAAAAATAAATTTAGGAGATCAAAGAAAACTGGGCATAATGGTCATACAGATTATCTTCATAAAAGTCACAGGGTCAGAAACATTCTGCTTCACATTTAAATCATACTTGCATTCATTAGGAGTCTGAACATTGGCTTTATTTGCAATAAGGAAAAAAGAGTTCAAGCATTAATCATACGAAATAAATAGTCCAATCCTTTCTCAGTTGCACTTCCACATTAGTATTATATTTTTTTAGGCAATTTCTACAGAAAAATAAATGAAGTTTAAAGTGCAGTATAAAACAGTCCAGTAGAAAATGCAAAAATCTCCTGTAAATAAAAACAAGATACACCATTTCATAAGTAACCCTGATATTCTGCTATACTAGGTAATTCAAAACATAAAAAAACCCAACCAAACAACAGCCTGCCCCCACCAAAAAAAAAACAAACCCCAAAACCCCAACCTCCTAATCAAATAACTCAATAATGATAAAAAAAAAAAAAAAAAAAAAAATAAATGCAAGCTTTTGCTCGAATACCTTTTGCTCCTAAGGAAAAGTTACATAGGCAGCCATTTAGGAGACTCATATTTCCCATTTAAAACAAACAAACAAACAAACAAACAAACAAACACAAAATACCCCAGTCAGGAAATTTAGCAATCTGGAACAGTGTATGAAAATTTGGTATTGCCTAGGATAGATTGCAATGATAAAAAATCATGTTAAGAAATACATGGCAATCTAAACATTTTAAATCATAGCACATTGTTTTCATCCTCATAAGATGAACAAATGAATATATATATATGGGATTACAGTTTTTGACATTTTTTGTTTCTTTTCTGCATACATTTATGGCCTTTGAGCAGTGAATCGCAATGACTCTGATTCATGGGACTTGCTATATGATGTTGATTTCAGTATTTAGTAGTACCTAAGCACATATATTCTTGAGCTAAATGCATGGGTGAGAAAATGGAAGAATGTTCCCGCAGCCACAGGCTGTAATGGCACTGCAGAAAATGGTGTCACTGGTCGATCATAATGGGAAGCTGCTCTGTTCTCCTGTCAGTCCAATCCCTTCTGTGTGGACTTGATGTTCAGTGTGGACTAAGTTCCGTGTGCCTTGAACACTGGAACCCATCTCTCTCGAAGCAGGCGGGGATGCTGGATTACTGCTACTGATAAAAATAAAAATTGAGTGAGCAAGGTTGCTGTTGCTTTTGCCAGACAATTTTAGGATAAGGGAGAAAGTGCTAGATGCTGTGGGGGACGTACTGTTTTCCCTATTAATTTTCCTGGTTCTCCATGTTCAAGTAAAAGTTCAACTATCTGCTCATAAAACCACAATTAGGAAAACATGAACCTATGTGTTGTATGCATGTCTTTATTGTAACAAACAAAAAAGAGGGCTGAAGGCTTTTTTCAGGATGACATGTTCATAATGAATAGTAATAGTGTTCAGAGAGTCCAATAATTATATCTACAGTGTTTGAGTTTTAAAACCATTTTATGTTTGGTTTTTTTTTTTTTTTTTGGTTGGTTGGTTTTGTTTTGTTTTTTTTTTTCATACAGCTTCAGGGAGATAAAACTGATATATTGTATGCTCAAAGAAATGTAATGGAAGCTATTTAACATTTAATTTCTTTTTGTATCTTTTCTTGCTTACAGAAAGTCATTTTTAAGGCAAATTTCATTGTTAAAAACTGCCTATTTTATACTCCTTTCCAAGAAATTTTTATTGGCTGGCAGAGCTGCAGCTACCTTATGTATGGAGTGATGCTGAAAGCAAAAATAAGTTCCCCTATACCAACATTGTCAGCTGATCTACATGAATGTGGTCTACTCAGCTGATTTGGCTTCAAACTGAGTTGCAGAAACTTAAGGAATCATTTGCAATGCCAACCACTGTGTCAGCTGAATGCCAGTGTATAGGAGAGCCAATTACTTCAAAGAAAATTTTGGAAGGTTTCTCAGCTTTTCATTCATAATGTTAACAATATGACACAGAGATGAGGAAGCATTGTGTAACTGCTGGTAAAGGATTTTTCCAAACTCACTATACCAACAACCTTGGTTTAGATGATGTGCATGAAACCATTTCCCAGAGTCACTGATTTCACTGAATCAAATACTTTCTTTTCATATGTCTTAACTCCTGTATCATTACCTGAGAATGTGAGCTTTTAATTAAGAGGCAAAGAAACTCAAAATTATAAAACTTCTATACAACTTCTAAAAATTCTATTGCATAGAAAAGCTTGAATACATAAATAGAGAAGACTGAAGGCAGGAGAACTAGCGGAGTTGGTTTAAACTTCCCTTGAGTTTCAGAATGATTTTTGAGTGCTAGTGGATGACAATCCATGTCAACCATAACAACTGATTCTTTCATCATGAGCTGATAAAAAAAGCACAGATCTTCAATAAAATGTTAAAAGAAAAAGTGGTAATCATTTGGTAGAGAGAAGGTGCACCTCAGTTTTGGACAGTGGATAAGCTACCTGCTAGGTAGCATGTCAGGGACTTTCCATTTCTTTGCTCAGGAGCTTCATCTAAGCCCTTGCTCTTGGTTTTCACCTGCGCAATGTAGCAGTTGTGCCTGTACCCAGCCTTCAGCTGAGGAGCCCCTTTGCTCCAGGAGAGGAGTCCTGATCCAGTCTGTGCTGCCCTGCCAGAGGAAGCTTAGCGTCAGCAGTGGCTCCCTCTGAACATCAGTGTCTCCACTCCCTCCATGTGATGCCAAAGGTGACAATGAGGTGGACAGGTCAGCAGGCTCTTCCTGGGAAGGGCACTGCTCCGCATTATGCAAACAGGTATGCAGAGCAGGACCACTGATGGTCACCACAGTCAGCCAAGAGTCCTGTAATCACTGGGCAAGTTTGCAGTGGCCAGTCAAGTCTGAAGTGAAGCAAAGAAGTCAAGTCAGCAGGCTGGCATCAGGTGAAGCATGATCATACGTAAAGCATAGCTCAGGTACATAATAGAAATGAGACATTTCAAATAAGACATTGAAATTTCTGATACATTTATTGTACCTGCAGGTACCTGTACCTACAGGTTGGTGCAAAATTGTTATAAATCTCATGTGACTACTGAGAGGTTTAAGAAGCCTTCAAAAATATTCCCTTTGTTAGCAAATGAAACAGCTGAGATGCTATCAATCACATCAGATGGCAAATTCAAACTGATACTTATCTCTGTGTTGCAACATTTAAGTCACAACTGTTGATCTATCTAACTCAGACAAGATTGACAGTTCACCTTTGCTGTTAGGAACATAAAAATACTGCAGTGTTTTTACAGTAAGTTCTCAAACGGCTGCTAAACTTTACAGATCTTCACATTGCAAACCTATGTATTTATAAACCCATGGATTTACCAACCCATTATTTTACAGTTGTTTTCATGTGTTTATTTTAGTGTCGATTGATAACCCTTTTTGCTGTAGTGAAGAGTTTTAATTAATCTTCTGAACCTTTCTGTAGGACTCAGAGATCATGAAATAGTTTAATTACAGGCAGTTGTTGCAGGTATAAATGATGTTCATTTCAGAAGCACTCTGACCATAAGTTTAATTCAGTGCAGCACTGGGACAGCAAGATCTAATACTGGATTTATCATGACAAGGGATTTCTTCTTGTTGGAGCTGAGAGCTATACCTTTATGCCAGAAAAAAAAAAATCCAGCTTTACTTTTGTTGTTGTTGTTCTGGAGGCTTTTTTTTTAATTGGTGGAAAAATTTTATTATAATTGCTAAATCCATAATACATCTCATCACCTTCCAACTAATATTAGCAGGAAAGACTTTGTTCTCAGTTGTCCCTGTGCAAGTGCAATTGCACAAACCTAAATACTTACTAAGTTTGATACACTAGTTTTATCTCTAATTTTCAATGGGGCTTCAGTTCTGTGTCCTTTTGGATGTGTTTGTTTTTTTTTTTCTGCAGCAATAGTCTGTGGATATTTTTCCACGAAATGTCTAATACATACTTAAAAAAGACCCTACTACACTTCACCCTGCATATTCAAATAAAATCTGCAGTAAAAATAAGTGTTAAATGCAGAAAAAAGCCCATAAAATTTATTTTATGGTAATGCTTTTGAATGTATGAGATTCTGAGAGATTTAAACTTTTAAATCTTGTTTTGAAAGTACAGTTATTCAGATATTTTATATGCATGACAAAACTTCAACTAGGGACTGTTTCAGGTGCTTAAGATAGGTGTCTGGAGCCATTTTTATAATCCTAGAGCATGCTGTGCAGCCGATTGCCACTCCAGAAAGGAGTGTCAATATTTAGACATATTGAAAGAGGTTCAGCTTCCTCAAAAACATTACTTTTAAAATGGTACTGAACTGCATTCTAAGAAACAATTAGGATTTTTTTATAAAGGTTTTAGTACCTGCTAAGCTATTTACATGCATGAAATTATGCATGTAAAAAATTATTACAGGATCATCAGCATCAAATCTGAAATACTGTTTAGATTTTCCCACTGCTGTAGCTAAAAGCTATGAAATATCTTTCCAATAGGAATGGAACAATAACAATAGTCCATCATGTTGAAAATGAATAAAACCCCACAGATAAGTGAATCTTACATTTGTTTAAGTAATTGTCATAAGAAATTATGCCTTAGAGAGAGCATTGAAAGTGAACTACGTGAAATCTTACTGTTTCAGTTAAAGACAACACAGAATGTCTCACATACAGAGATGGTAACAAGGATACCATCCATAAATCTGTAGTTAGAAGAAACAAATCAAAATACTTTTGCAATACTGAGATTGTAACTTGCCAGAACACATAGATGACCAAGTCTAAGAAAGTTATGAAGTTAAAGAAATAGAAAAGATGCTGATCGAATTGACATCTCAGAATTGCAGGCACATGAAAAAGACGAGACAATCTGCATATTCTCAAGAAATTACTGAAATAGGTTTAAAAATAGGTCTCTTCTAGTTCACAGGGGATCTATTAGCTGAGATTTGCTTTTCAAATCCTTGTTGCACAGTCTGGAAACCATACTTGCACTGGCAGCCTTTGATTTTGAAGATTCATCTTAATGTGATGCATGAAAAAGTGTAAAGAAAGTTACGGATTGAAGAGTTGCTACAGTAAAATAAAAAAAAAAAAATGTCCATGAATTCTAGCATTTATATTCAATACTATACATTTTTCCTGAAAGGCAATCACATCTTGGCAACAATTTATTAATTTAACTAGATGAATACTACAGCTAAGTCTCATTATATGATACTATATAGTATGTTCTATCAGCTAAAGGTGAGATTCATTTATCTAACCAGACACAGGCATAGGGAACCTCCCACTAGCTGATGATTCAGACCTCAGAGTTTCAGTATTTAGGGTCTCATCTAAGAGCAGGGAGAGACCAGGGATCCACCCTCTGAGAATGCTGGAACTCTTCAGCTGAGGAAGGACTTCCCACGCCAAAGAGACAGGACTGGTGAAGCACAGACTTGTCCCAGATTCAGTATACCAAGTCAGAGATGTCTGTTAAGCACCATTCATGATCTAGATAATCAAGTCATAAGAGTAAATGTCCTACAAAGATTGTAAGTTCTCACCTTTTGAATAACAGCTTTACCTAGAGTCTCTGTCTCTTCTTTCACCTCCTAAAGCAGCATCCTCAGTTTTAGAATATTTTTGAGAAAGAAATTTCCTTTTCCACTTTTGAAAACATGTGTTTCGCTCTGTAACCACTGATAAAAGAGACATTGAGCCAGAAGGATGAGTAGCAATGAGAGAAGACCTGGATTTTTCTCCCCATCCCAATCGGGAGGGTAAGGGAGATGGTGAGTTAGTGGATGTGTGGGACATAGTTACTGGCTGAATTTAAACCACAACAAATGGTAATGATAAACAAACACTTAACTGACTAAAATGTACAAATTTTGTGGATCAGACCTTAGAGTATCTAAAACGGCATCAGAATCTGTCACTGGAAGGAATGAAATATCAGGGCTCTTCCAGTAAAACTGCATTTTATGCTTCACAAAATAAGTCTAAACAATCAATTAAAACTTAGCATCTCAAGGCATGAGTTAGAGTATGGATATATATATGTATATGTTTACATATACTTTAGATGCTACAGTGGTTTATACTATATCTAGATATGTATGTGTCTGTATGCATGGTATATAGCGCACATTATTTACCTATATTTTTATGTGTTCATTAGACTAGCACATTTTTGGTTGTTCCCTAAGAAGGGAAGGTATGAAATATTATCATTTCTGACATTATTCAAAATAAATTAATTTTGTATTACAGAGCACTCTCACTTGCATTGAACTAAGACCAATGGCAACAGGCCCAGCAGCATCTTATCAAAAACAAAAGAAAACAGCTTCCATTATGTAGACTATTTCCTAGAAACAACTTTACAGTGCATCACTGTGCAGAAAGTGGTATCTTGATAACCTCATCGCAGATTAAAATCACTATGGTCCACAAACACTACTTAATTATCCCCAAACTCCTTGACATCATCTTTGAATGAAGGTAACATGAACACTTAATTTTACAGCCCCACATCAAACTCATCCTGATGTTATCCTTCTGCGGCTCACAAATCCTTCTTCTGCCATCTCAACTTTTTTCCACACAGGTGCAAAGGAAGGAGGGTTCTTAGGGATTTTAAGGTTGATTTCTTAGTCTTGCAGTCTTAATCTAAATTGCACTCAAAATTTTTATCAATAGGGCTTTCATAGCTGAGGGTGTAAAAAAAGTATCCTTTACTGACATTGTTATGTCAGAAAAATACCTTATGCAGAGACGTTTATGCTGATAGAGGAGAGTTTTTGTCATACTTTGTTTATGTCATTCAGAGGATTAGTGAAACTATGATGGCAGGAAAGCATTTTTTGCTGCCATGCTCTGCATATATGCTAGGGACTCTGCTGACAAAGCACTTGGTGTAACCAAACTAGTCATGAAGACAGGTTCAGCTCAGGTTTCTTGATGCCTATTGTCTGCTCATGCTTGATGTGTTGCTACTGCCACCGCAAGTTTTTACCCTGCTGAGGGTGCTGAGGAGTCTCAGCTAAGGTGATACACAGAAAATTACAGGGTGCAAAAACTGATACAAGAGATGTAAGTCATAGCCCTGAACTAGCTTTGCCATCTTAAATTGCTTTATTTCTCAAGGATTTATTTGTTCTTTTATTCCAATATATGTCCAGATCTTGACAATTTATGCATGATTGTCTCCACATAAAAAGTCAGGAAAAGACACAGGGTAAAAGTTTTTTCTTTAGGCATAAAGTCGTTTCAATAGCAATGCAAGCTCTACTTATCTCTTTGCATTGTTTCATCTCTCAACAGACTGAACATTGAACATTTTTCAGATCAATACAAAGCAAAACAAGGAATTCATTCACTACTTCCCATCAGCAGGAGAGCAGGGATTCATCACATGTGGTGTTACCTGGGAAAACAAACACCATCACTCCAAATGTCCTCCCTTCCTTCTTCTTCCCAAGGCTTTATACGCTGAGCATGGCACCGTATGGTTCAGAATATCCATTTGGTCTGTTGTGGTCAACTGTTCCGGTTGTGTCCCCTCCCAGCTTCTTGTGTACTCCCAGCCTGCTTACTGGTGGGGTAAGAGGTAGAAAAGTTTTTAACACTGCTCGAGCACTGCTCAGCAGTAACTAAAATATCCCTGAATTATCAACACTGCAGCACAAATCCAAAACACAGCCTCATACCAGCTACTATGCAGAAAATTAACTCTACCCCAGCCAGAACCAGCATATCAGCACACTTATTTTTGAAGCTCTCGGCTGTGTTGCTTAGAAGAGATGAGGATTTAGATCACATGCTAGCCTTAAAAACTGGCTGTTATTGCTAGATAGCAAAGGTAAAAACCTGTGAGTCAGCTCAATGCATATATAAATGAGTTTACATATGAATTTCTCGGTTATGATGTCTCAAAGGGAATCCATTAGAGCTCAATTAAGAAACAGCTTGATGTAAATTTTCTTTCTCCATTTACTCATTTATGTTTTCCATACATGCTGCATAGAGAAAAAGAGGTATGCATGAATTTTAGAAACAATCACATTCTCCCTTTGACCATTTCATTATTATAGAGCTTTCTATTCATTTTTTCTCTTGTACATTTTACTTACAAGGGTGTTTGCCTATCAGGTCTTTCTGGGTGTTTGTGAAAAAAAAAACCAGCACAGCCAGTAACTCATTCCTAACGTCAGACCTTGTTAGTATTACACATAAGCAAAACTAAATCGTATAGAGGCTTCCTGGAATGCCTAACAACAGTAGAACTGAAATTAAATGCATTTTTTCTCTGTGTCTAAACAATGTTAAAGGTGAACACAAGCAATGTTTGAGGATAAAAAAAGAATTCTCAAAGTGAAGTGTTATTTGAATATTTTGGAAGTGTGATCTTTTCACTCATTTATCTTTTGTGACCTCTTAAGAAAGCAGCAGCTCAATGCCTTTGAGGGAGGGTGGTGAAAACTGGCTGTAATTACTGGTGACAAATGTTATTTGCTTTACTTTTTAACCTGAAGTATTTGAACTGTAGCTTGCAATTAAAGGTACTGAATAGTAATTAACTACTATCTTGGCTGTTTGTGTTGAACCCTAAGTCAATACACTTCAGCAAAAGAGTTTAATAAGCCAACAAAAAAAACCTCTTTTTATTACCAAAGCCAAATTCACTCTGAAAAAGAAATCAAAACCCAACAGGCAACCCACATCTGCAATAGTAAACTGTCAGTTCAGATACAGTTGTTTCTTTTAAAGTTCCTAAATTGAGTTTATCTTCACAGTTAATTTGTATGCACATCAGGTGGCATATTATACAGGTAAACCCAAGAATATTAAGTTTCAAGCAGAGTTTATGCATCTGAGGTTCAGGGAAATGATCAAGACACACTTTTGTACTGGACACAGAACCAGCACAACCTTTTCCTTTTTAGCAACAAGGCTGTGGGTCTGACTCCACTGAATTGTAGTAGTTACAGAGAGGGCAAGTATCCTAACTGGAAATTTTTAGTGTTATGCACAAACATGTGAAATCAACAAGAGAATGGCCCCTGTAGTTTGCAGAAAATTAATCCCATCAAATAAAGCAAGAAAATCTTAAAGTCAATCTGCAACAAATATGCAATTTAAATTGCAGATGAATTTGTAGTTGAATGTGTAGATGTAGGGTGAAAGCAGGAGACTAGTAGAGAGGAGGCAGACCAACAGCGATGTCTTTTGGGCATTCAATTAATCCTGCCTGGTTCATCATTCTCCAGTTCTTATTTAAGCTGCCATAAAAAGCTGAAGTTTCCATTAGTATTGTGGAAGACAGTAGTAATAGAAAGAGATTTATATTCTCAATTTAATACGCTGTATTACTTTCTATATTCTGTTCATTATTAGAGTGTAGGCAGGTCATTCAATCAGTTATCACTCAAGCACCCATAACAATTTCAGAGAAGCATGTTCAAGTAACAGTCTGTTCCTACAGAATGAAATTTTTCAGTGTACTCTTAACAAGACAATGATGGGGAGATACAATGCAAGCAGATCAATGTGGTTTAGTGCTGTTGCTCAAGATAGCAAACTATGCCCTTTACATTAGAACAGCATAACTATGATAAGCACTTCAAAGAAGAAAAAATATTTCTATTACATTCATCATGTTTTAAAATTCCAAGGGCAGATGCAGATTCAGACTTAAGCTTAGTCTTTCTTTCTGGATCTGAACTATTTTTGACATATCTGTCTTTGATTAAATAAGGCAACAGAAAGTTATGACAAGAAGGGAAAATCTCCCTTTACCACGTTCAGTTTCTAACCCACACAACAGTAAAGAAAGTGCTTAAAACCTGTACCAAGGACAGCCAGTACAGTGGTAGGTGCTTATATATTTAGTAGCAGTAGTCTTGTGTTCAGGTGGATTTATCAGTGAAGTAATGAGCTTTCAGTAGTCCTGTCACAACATGTTTCACTGGAGTCTGTCCTTCTTTCAACTATGCATAAACCCTGAATTAAGTAAGGGACAGTGACTGACAGAATTTTCCAATTGGACATATTAGTCTTACAGCTCACCCTCCTTGTAATCAGTCCTGCTGATTTACATGTGAGGACCACTGCATGATACAGTAGTATGGTAGTTTGTACTGTTTTGCTCCAGTCCTTACTTTCTTTAATAATCCTATCTTTCCACGATAGGCCATTATAATCTGTCTTTAATTAAGCTACAAACTCCTTGAAAAAAAAAAAAACAAACCAGGCCTTAGAATCACACTGTTTACTTGGAAAGAACCTCTGGGGGTCATCTTCTCCAAAACCCCACTCAAAGCAGGTCCAAGTTTTCCCAAGTGATAGTACAGCAACTGTCTTTTAAAGTATCTCTTTCCACATTATGTTACAGCAGCTTTCATAATAGAGTCCTGATTGTGATTTCTCCTTACATTAGGTTAGTTCATCTGCTGCATGGATGGGGAGAAGAAAAATTAAATTCTCCTAGCAACTTTAAAATTGCTATAAAAGATGCTGTTGAAAATAGAGAGATAGAATTACAACACCTTGGGTTCCAACTATCAAGATATTATTCTATATAATAGTCTGCATGGGAGAACCAGTACTAAAGCAAGCACTTCACCTGGTATTTTTTTTAGTATGGTTTGTAGATCTTTTGACTTCCTCTCTTTAATGATTTTCTTCCACTTTTAATTCTGTGCTTATCAGCCTCTCTACTTCTATATGCTTCGGACTAGAATAAAACAGCTGCAGATTTTTCATTTGGAGTTGCTCCCTTTGTTGTCTTTTCTTATGATGCTTACAGTAGCTTAGACTGCATTAGAACAAGTTGTAAAGAAAAGAAAAATACTTTTTGCAGGGCTGGCGACAGCAAGCCTATAGCTGCCTGATGTATCTACCAATCAACCTGCAAATTATGAATGAGTTTTAAGATACTTCTAAGACATTTCTTAAATAATGCTCAATTTATCTTAGAATGAATTACTCTAGAATCAAGTGGACAGCTGATTAACTAAATTCTGATTAACAGAAACTGTATGATATAGGGGACACAAATATGTCTCCTTGGATATAGTGATTTTGCTTTTATGAAGGTCCTAAAATATACAAAGGCAGAACTTAGCTTTTTAGGAGTAGCTGTCTCCTTATACTTAATATCACTCCTGAATTCAAGGCCCCCAACAGTTCCTTCTTGAGTGCAGTGTAGAAATTCCTGACCTTCAGCAAAGTTTATAGAAGTTCAAAGTGCCAGACCTGAGCAGTTTTTTCCACTGCCACTGTGTAAAAAACAGCAAAAAGATGTTTCTCTATGGCTTTAGCATAAAAAATCAAGGCTATTATGAAGCTAGATATTAATAAATGCTGTCTAATGGGAGGGTTATTTATTGTTCAGTTATAGATTCTTAAGGACTTATATATGTGTGTGTGCATATATAAACTTTTATAGACAGTTATGCATTGAACTTTATTGGAGGAAAAAAACCAACTGCAAGGACAATATTGTTTACAATGTTTTACATTTCATTTACTGATCAGCAGTGGGCTACAGGCTATAGTTTAAGAAGCTATCCCTCATAATCTTTGGGTCCCTGCTCCCTTTCAAGAGGAATGGGCTGGAAGTTGACTAAGGTAGCTTGGACTAATTTGTCTTGTTTTCTGGCATTCCAGACCAACTGGATAATTTTTAGATTTATAGTCTGCTTGGTAAAATCTCACCTGATTATTACCTTCCTGATTCCAGCCCTTCTCCAAACAAGACTGAAATGATTGTGAGTTTTTTAAAGCTCTGAAATTAAGTCTTAAGACTATCAGCATAAGTTTCCTTCAGAGGAGAAAATGTCTGCAGGCAGTACATACGATGTTAATTCAAAAACCTATCAAACAGGTGTCTTGAAAAATAGCAAAACAAAAATAATATTAAGCAAGCTGAGGAAAAAGAATGACGAAGGTATATGGTAATTATAAAGCAAAAGGAGAAAAAAGACAGATTATATCTTCAAAAATAGTGGTTTTTGGTTTTTTTTTGGTTGATTTGGGGTTTTTGTTTATTTTTGTTTAGCGGGGAGTGGTGTTTTGTTTGGTTTTGTTTTCATTTTTTTTTAATTGGGCTATTGAATTAAGTGTTGTGTACTCAACAGCAGTAAAAAAAAATAAATCAGTTTTCTGACTATAGCCATCTGCTACAAAACAGCTGCAAGTACTTACTATACTTAAGCTTTTGTGGTGCCTATAAAGTGGTGACTGTCTAGCATAATGAATAAAATAATTCAGGTTCCTACCTGCTCCCAGTTACACAAGAAATTTTAAAAGCTAATTGATTAATATTTTAATTATTTTAAATTAAAAAAGGAAACAAATATTCTTGCTTTTTATCCAATAGATACAAGGTATTGTTAAGCACAAATGCCATGAGCTACAAACAGGAACTTGAAGGCAAAGTAATTGAGAAGTTTAATGCAAAGTAATTGAAAAGGTATCTATGTTTAATGCTTCTTGTAATCTTAGATCTGTAATCAACAGTATCTCAATTTAGACTTCATTATAAGGAAGCTTTCTTCTGCAAAAAAAAACAACCCAAAACCTACTTTTATTAACAGTTTTTATTACTATAATGGTTTTGTCCTTTACATAATTTCGTGCAATATAAGTTGGCATTCTGTTTTCAGTTCATAGGGTCTTGCTGGCCAATGACTGCACGAAAGTAGCACAAACACCGTGCCCTGCATTGAAATAAAATGTTATATTGTCAATTTTAGAACAGCTGCTGGGTGTGACTTCCCTTATAGTGAATGCAAGACAATTGCCAATGTAGAGAAGGTGCAAAGCATATTTCAACAGCTACATTTAGGTGTCACTTATAATCTAGTATCCAATATGCCACTGTATTTGTAGAATATTTTAGACTCAATTCAGGCGCCCACTTAAAGGCTTTTGGAGATTTTGCTATCTTTTGAATTTTCACACATTGGCAGATCTTACACTCAATCTGTGATTGCCCCATGTCCTTCTGGAAGAGTACAGGCCCAATACAATAATGCATAATATTTCAAATGGCACGAGTCACTAATGTCTTATCATTAAGACATTATCCTCTTACTGCTTTCTAGCCAATAGAGAGTACAGAATGATCCAGCTGATGAAATGATACCAGCTTTCATTCCACTGTAATGGGGAGGTTGTCACATAGGTGAATAATAACTTTGGAGTAAGGTTTTAGTGCCTGTACACAGGCACCAAGTGCCATTTTGGAATGTCTTGGACATTTCAGTTATCTACATAGGGCTAGTTGATATGAGATCTACAGATAGCCCATGTACCTTTAAAAAAGTGTCTATAGACCAGAAGGTATATCCCAAAGCAGTTCAAATGGCACTTGAGCTCACTGGCACTTTGGTCAACTAGATCAAAACCTCAGAGCTTGCATTTCACACTTACATAATACCTTGTAATACCTTAATTTAGAACAAGAATCAATACCCTACTACATTAAACAGAATACATTCTAGTATGCTAGTGTCCTGGGTTCAGCAGTAGCAGTCATTTTTCTCCTTCTTGGTAGCTGGTGCAGTGCAGTGTTTTGACTTTCAGCTCGGGAACAGAGGTGATAACAATGATGTTTTGGTTTGGCCAAGGACTTTGTGAGCCTCATGCTCTGCCAGGGGGGAGGGGAAGCCAGGAGGAAGCAGAGACAGGACACCTGACCCAAACTGACCAAAGAGGTATTCCATACCACAGCACGTCATGCCCAGGATGTAACTGGGAGTGAGCCGGAAGGACTGGGGGACTGCAGGGTTGGAGGAGGTATGGGTCAGAGCATGGTCGGGCTGGGGAGGGCAAGTTATCAGTCGGCTGGTGGTGAGATGTCGTATTCTCTTCCCTTGTTATTTCCTTTATCATTGTTATTACTGGTGGTAGCAGTAGTGATTTGTGTTATACCTTAGTTACTAAACTGTTCTTATCTCAACCCGTGGGAGTTGCATTCTTTTCTGATTCTCCTCTCTGTCCCTCTGGTAGTAGGGGGAGGGAAAGAAGGGGGGGAGCGAGTGAACGAGTTACCTGACTGGGTTTAAACCACAACAGTTAGTATGAACTGATCTAATTTATCATTGGCTCCCTTAGTGATTATAGGGAATTAATGTCAATGGGAAATGACGAGGAAAAAGTACACTTAGGTATGGATAAGCATATTAAAATTGTCATTCATAACTGTAATGCAATGAATTAAATACAATTTTATATGCAATGAATAAATCATTTAAAACTAAGCAGAATATTCCCATAGGTGATTTGAAAAAGTAATCCGCATAAGAAGAAAACCCATCATTTGACTAAAACCATATTTTGCTTTCTTTCATATATTGGTTAAATGCTTTTATATATGTACATGTATATATAGAACATAAACACTATTGCTCTAGGTTGGGAAATCATTAGAAACAGCAACACTGTGTAGATTGGCTGAACCTACAAAAGTTGACACCAGTTTAGAGGGATTGTTGCCTTCCAAAGATCCTGTAGATGCATTGTAAGATAGATTTTCATCTATCCTATATTGTGGCAATTCAGGAATCTCTTTAGCTAAAGTCTTTATAAGGGTTTGAGGCAGGGGAATGGGGCAGGATGATTCTGGCACTCATTAACCATTTCAATTTGCTTCACTGCTCCACCGGAGCGAAAACGTGACGTTCATACCCAACATCCAAACCTCATCTCTTATGGATTTGACAGACATCTTCAAAATAGGTTCAGCTACACTGCCTACATACTCCTTTCTGAAGAAACAGAGTCAGTGAAACAAATATGTTTTCCCTCTGAAATATCCTTACAGTTAAAGAGGAATTAAGAAAAAAAAATTTAAAAATTCTATAATTCATTGACATTTGTGAAACACAGATGGTAAAGTTTTTAACCTCAGAATCAAAGAATCATGGAATAGTAAAAGTTGGAAGGGACCTCTAGAGGTCATCTGGTCCAGCCTCTCAGCTCAGCCAGTTGCCCAAGAATTTGTAACCAAATGTAAGAACAGGAAAAAAGCTTGTTAATACTTCACCCCTAACACCTGAGAGTTTTGTGCTTACAAAATTCTGTAGTACCTTTATTTTCTTTTTCTAATTTTCTTTTCCTCATATTTTGACATTGTGGCTGCAGTAAGGATCAAATTTCGTAGAATTAACAAGTGAAAGATTTGTTGAAGAGAAACAAGAAAATCCATTTTCCCTCAAGATATCAGTTCAACTCTGAGTTCTATTACACTTCTCTCAGCCTTTTTGCAGTTTTCCAAATCCTCTCTGGCACCACATATAAAATTTTCAATGAGGAACAAGTAACAAAAGTAAAAAAATGCAGTGAAACAAGAGAATACTAAAAAAAACCCTAAACCATAAGGCCAAACCCCACATTATTCACTTTTGTTTTCAGTCTAATTTTTCATTCTTTTTTCAGTATTACAATGAATTATCCTTATAACGAATTCCATGGGGATTTTAACAGTATTTCCCTCATCTCCTGCTGTTGCTTTCATACTAAATATAGTATGAAAAGAAACAGTACAAAACTCCATCTTATAATATATTGAGTACAGAATGAAATAGTTATTAGTTTCTAGTCATCTATGAATTCACATGAATGTCTGTCTTTCTACGAAACCTGTTTACTTTGATCTGAAGGTACAATTCAGTTTCCAAAGAAGTCAGCAGGAAAAATCACATATTTCATGGCCGCCGAAATGCAATTCTAAACACAGAATCAGATATCATGTGATGTCCGATATAAATACATTTTACAACTTTTAGACTCTTGGTATCTTCAGAGAGACCATTAATGTCTTCAGAGAGAACACCTTTTTAATTACCCAACTTCCATCACCTCAAAAGAAAACGTTGTAAAATGTGTCCTTGTGTATTCATGTGTGTATGTGAAGATGGACAGTATACATTGATGATGTAACAGAACACTGATCTTGGTTCCTTGGTTTATCAAACAGCTTCTATAAAAAAAAGAATTAACTCCTAAAGATTTATAGCAACCAGTGTTACTCATGACACTTCATCTGAGTAGAAGGACTAATCAAAGAAGTTCTTGGAGAAGCTAAATCTGGGGTTGTCTCTCAAGTCATGATCTCTGGATTACCAGTCATCTATAGGATCTGAGCAAGTGGTTCATGTAATGACACCTGTACATATACAAAAAAGGAAACAATCAAAATGGGAAATTACTAAAACAACTGAGCATTTTGTGTTTAGTCTATTCTTTTTAATAGCATGTAGATGAAAGCCATTCTGCTAACACTGTACAAGATAACCTTTGTATTTTTAGAAAAGTAGATTACTTTCTGATTAAAAAGGCTGTGGTTTTCAGGCACTGGTCTAACAGTTATAGTGTAGTGTTTCTGTATTGACATCTCTTAATCTACTACTACGTTTCTGCTAACAGAATTACATCCTGAAAGTTTTGTACTGTGAATTCTTCAGTGTACAGCTTTTCTAGGAAAGGTCTTGCATTTCTGCACCATTTTTACATATTTAGTTTACTAGAGGTTCAGGTTTGTTTTATAACCTTATCTCAGATGCTAGCAATTCCTCGACAGTTTCATGTCTCTATCCCAGATTCCCTTACGTATCCTGTCTATGTGAATCTAAGGAGCATGATGAATTATTCAAGAAAGTACAATCTAACACATGAGCAAGTTAAATAAGTGTTGAATGTGCACAACTTTATTCCTTACCTGAGAAACAATAGGTGAAAATGTTGCATATTCTGAAATAACTTTCCTTCCATTTACCTGATGCAAAGAGAGAAACAAAAAAAAGTCCAGCAGAATACACATCTTGATTGAGTAGAAAGTGAGCTAAACAATACCAAGAAAAATATATCTATTTTTTTGTATGATACATTACACTCTCCTTCCCATTTCCCTTATGTCCTTGTGAATCAAGATCCTGAAGAATATTGAGTGAAATTATTTTATAAAAGTTATAACCATGAGTGCTGATGTAATGGGAAAATAAAATGAATTGCATGATGCTAACAGAGATTATGACTGTCATTAACTATTATCTCTGTAAGACGGAGCCATATAGGATCAAAGTTTAAAACTTAAAGAATCTATGTTGTTATTTAATGACAGTCCAGACTATTTAATTGTCTCTCTTCAGTGCTAAAGGCTTAAAGCATTGATAACTATCCTAGTGGCTAGGAAACCCTGTTGAGGATCAGTTCTTCATACTAGTACAGGTGTTTTAAAATCAATGACTCTTCAATGCAAAACAAAAACCAGGGAGAATAATTCAGAAGTCCACAGCCTGACGAATTGCTTTAACCACTAGACTCTGAAGTCCAGATGCCTCTTATCTTGTAAATCTCTTCTACTTAGTAGCTCAGTGCTGAGTTTTCAACAGGAAACTCCTCTGTATGCTTGTCTTTCTCTTCCCATATAACCTTTCAAATGGAAGGCAGGGTAGGCAAAAGAGAAATTTATCTGGGGGATTTGGGTTCGGCCTTATCACAAGAACACAAGAAATGCCCACCCTGCCCCAAATCAAATGAATCTTGCCCAGTGTTTTATTCCAAAAGCAGTAGGAATTGCCATTTAGGAAGACTGCATAAACCAACCCATATTGTGAAACCAGTGGACTCCCTTATCTTCCTTCAGGACCCCATCATTGTAGCATTAGAGATGCTGGATGACACAACCTTGCCTAAATGCTCCAAAGAGTAGCTATCATTGATGAATTGATGAATGCCACTTTGTTCAAGGGCTGTAGTAACACTCTGGCATTACTTACCATGATATAGCGGATGCCTCAGTGACACGTTCTTTTTTCAAGAATGAAAAACTCCATAACATCTGTGTGGAACATTCAGGTAAAACAACATCAGTGTCACTCACACTCTATGATGGACGTTTTTTGCATTATTTTGCATTATTTTCTCAGTTGCTATTTATTGTTTTCTATTATGCACATTGTGAATAGTGCCTGTGGGTTCCAATGCATCTTAGACAGGTTATTTAAGCCAACAATGAAAAAAATCTTTGTTTGACAAGCCATAACAGGAGGTTAAAAAGACAGAGTAATGCATGCGAGAGGGAAAAGAAAATAGTAAATTCAGACACATTTGAATAAATTAAACAGCAAAAGTAATAGGTTCCTCCCACAGCCATTTAAAGTGATTTGCAAGTACATAAAAACCAATTATAACATAGAAATCCAATTGAAATAGTGAGAGTTCTACCTTTATTTTGTAATGTTCTAAAGTGGGCAGATGTGTTGTGGCATTGTTATGCAGTCATCCTGGGTTTTATTTCATTTTCAACATTAATTTCATTAACTGATACCTTCAAGTGTAGTTCTACATGAATAATGAAACATGAGGACAGGGTAGCATCTCTAACAAAATGTGACACTTCTGCAGGCTGCTCAGCAGATCTTGCCCTGTGAAGACATTCAGCAATATCCTCTTTTAACAGCGTGTGTCTCATTCCTGACAAATCAAGAATGCATTGTGTTGGAAAAGAAGTGTCATTAAGTCAGTTCTGGAAGCAAATACTTCGTATGACAGGGCAGCTTCGTGACTGATGTGACTTCTTCCATTGTCTCAAACTGACCTCCAAGTCCTTCAACAAGTTAGCTTAGTGACAGCACATCTTTAGGACTGTTTGTTAGTCATTATGGACCTAACTGCATATTTTCAAGCATTTGCCCTGTTTATTGCTCACAGCCAAAGTTCACAGGTTTTGCATTATTTTCATTAATATGTGAAGCTTTTCACAAATGCTAGTAGGGTTGAAACTAATTTCTTCTGACTAGAAAGGGACTATATTTACAAAAAAAGAAAGCATGGGTTGTCTTTTTTTTGTTTGCTGGTTTTCTTGTTTTCTTTTTTTCCCTTAAATACACTGTTGTTTGCTCAAAACCAGTGAATATCTTTGAATATATCACTCTTGTAAAAATTGCAAAGGGAGTTAGACTGTGCTGTGTCCTTATTTGTCCAAAGCTGGTAAGAGCTGAGATATAGAACTGTGGCTTGGACCATGACGGACATTTAAAACTATGTTGTCAAGTTGCAGATCTGTGTAATGTCGTGGTTTAAACCCAGTCAGGTAACTTGTTCACTCACTCCCAGTGAGTGGTGCTGAGCTGACAACAATCAAGGTCTGTGTCCGTCTCCCCCCCCCCCCCCCTGCACCGGGGCTCTCCCCTTCCCCGCTCCCGGAGGAACGGGGAGGAGGATCGAGAGAGTGCAACTCCTACGGGTTGAGACAAGAACAGTCCAGCAACAAATCACCACCGCTACTATCAGCTAAAACAATGATAAGGGAAAATAACAAGGGAAGAGAATACGATACCACCGGCCAAGAAAACGAGTTCCACCCGGAAGCTCCTGTCCTTCCGGGTAACTCCCAGTTACCCCCCACCCCGGGCATGACGTGCTGTGGTATGGAATACCTCCCCGGCTAGCCCGGGTCAGGCGCCCCGTCTCTGCCTCCTCACAGCTTCCCCTCCTCCCTGGCAGAGCATGAGCCTCACAGAGTCCTTGGTCAGGGTAAACATCACTTAGCAACAACCGAAAACATCGGCTTCACCAACGCTGCTCTCAAACTAGAAGTCAAAACACAGCACTGCACCAGTTAACACAAAGGAAAAAACATGACTGCTACTGCTGAACCCAGGACATTATCCACCCCTTATTCCATACCATTCACGTCGTGCTCAGATCCCACATTTTCAATACACCATCGCTCTCCCACATATATACATCCATATACATACAGACCAAGAGGAAAAAAAATCATTTTCTTAGTGCATGGACCAATCCCTATAATGCTGCCGAGTCCATTCGGTCCATGATGTTCCAAGTTCATTCTCTGTTGGGATGATGGCTGGAGGGAAGTCAGGGCCAGTCGCTGGTGACCTGGAGACATCTAGTTGATGGGCTATAAAAGCATTACACAGCAGGCAACAGTATACAATTGAGTTCACTGGCTGTTTTCCCCTAAAATCAAATCCCCTTGAGGTATACATCGGACTTCCCCATCTTCCCGCATTACCCACCAAGTATATCCAGGTCCCTGAGCAAAAGCAATCCCACGAGTGGGTTTGCCTTTACCTGAAGCAGGAATAACCCAGACTGTCTTCCCCAGCAAATTCTTCATATGCACCACGGGAACTTTGTCCCCCTCTACAATATGTAAAAGTTCTGACTGGGCTGGGCCAGCGTATGTTTCCAGCCACCCGGTGGTTGCTTCCACCATGGTAAGCACATGGCGCTTGCCTTGGCGGGTTGGTGGCAGTGTGATATAGTCAATCTGCCAGGCCTCCCCATATTTATACTTCAACCATCGTCCTCCATACCAAAGAGGCTTTAACCGCTTGGCTTGTTTAATTGCAGCACATGTTTCACACTCATGAATAACCTGGGCAATAGTGTCCATTGTTAAGTCCACCCCTCGGTCACGGGCCCATCTATATGTTGCATCTCTGCCCTGATGGCCTGAAGTGTCATGGGCCCACCGGGCCAGAAATAATTCACCTTTATGTTGCCAATCTAAGTCCATCTGAGCCACTTCAATCTTAGCCGCTTTATCCACTTGTTGGTTGTTCTGGTGTTCCTCAGTGGCCCGACTCTTGGGTACATGGGCATCTACATGACGTACCTTCACCACCAGGTTCTGCACCCGGGCAGCAATATCTTTCCACAGTGCAGCAGCCCAGATGGGTTTACCTCTGTGTTGCCAGTTGCTCTGCTTCCATTGCTTCAACCACCCCCACAGGGCATTTGCCACCATCCATGAGTCAGTATAGAGATAAAGTACTGGCCACTTTTCTCGTTCAGCAATGTCCAGGGCCAGCTGGATGGCTTTCACCTCGGCAAATTGACTCGATTCACCCTCTCCTTCAGCAGTTTCTGCAACTTGTCGTCCAGGACTCCATACAGCTGCCTTCCATCTCCGATGCTTTCCCACAATACGGCAAGAGCCATCAGTAAACAAGGCATACTGCTTTTCACTTTCTGACAGTTTATTATATGGTGGGGCCTCTTCAGCATGCACCACCTCCTCCTCTGGTGACATTCCGAAATCTTTGCCCTCTGGCCAGTCCATGATGACTTCTAGAATGCCTGGATGACTGGGATTTCCTATTCGAGTTCGTTGTGTAATTAGTGCAGCCCATTTACTCCATGTAGCATCAGTTGCATGATGTGTAGAGGAGACCCTGCCTTTGAACATCCAGCCCAGCACGGGCAGCCAGGGTGCCAGGAGGAGCTGTGCTTCAGTGCCAATCACTTCCGAAGCAGCTCGAACCCCTTCATACGCTGCCAGTATCTCTTTCTCAGTTGGGGTATAGCTGGCCTCAGATCCTTTGTATCCCCGACTCCAAAAGCCGAGGGGTCGACCTCGAGTCTCCCCTGGAGCTTTCTGCCAGAGGCTCCAGGTAGGACCGTTCTCCCCAGCTGCAGTGTACAGCACATTTTTTACATCTGGCCCGGTCCGGACTGGTCCAAGGGCTACTGCATGAACTATCTCGCGTTTAATTTGCTCAAAGGCTTGTTGCTGCTCAGGGCCCCATTTAAAATCATTCTTCTTCCGGGTCACATGATAGAGAGGGCTTACAATCGAACTGTAATTTGGGATGTGCATTCTCCAGAACCCCACTGCACCCAAGAAAGCTTGCGTTTCTTTCTTATTAGTTGGTGGAGACATTGCTGTTATCTTGTTGATCACATCTGTGGGGATCTGTCTACGTCCATCTTGCCATTTTATTCCCAAAAACTGAATCTCCTGTGCAGGTCCCTTGACCTTACTCCGTTTTATGGCAAAACCGGCTTTCAGCAGGATTTGGATTATTTTCCTCCCTTTCTCAAAGACTTCTTCCGCTGTATCGCCCCACACAATAATGTCATCAATGTATTGCAGGTGTTCTGGAGCTTGCCCCTGTTCCAGTGCAGTCTGGATCAGTCCATGGCAAATGGTAGGGCTGTGTTTCCACCCCTGGGCAGTCGGTTCCAAGTGAACTGGACACCCCTCCAAGTAAAAGCAAACTGTGGCCTGCACTCTGCTGCCAAAGGAATGGAGAAAAATGCATTGGCAATATCAATCGTGGCATACCACTTGGCTGCCTTTGACTCTAGTTCATACTGAAGTTCTAGCATGTCTGGTACGGCAGCACTCAATGGTGGTGTGACTTCATTCAGGCCACGATAGTCTACTGTTAGTCTCCATTCTCCATTAGACTTTCGCACTGGCCATATGGGGCTATTGAAGGATGAGCGGGTCCTGCTGATCACCCCCTGACTCTCCAGTCTACGGATCAGCTGATGGATGGGAATCAGGGAGTCTCGGTTGGTGCGATATTGCCGCCGGTGCACTGTTGTGGTCGCAATTGGCACTTGTTGTTCTTCAACTTTCAGCAACCCCACAGCAGAGGGATCTTCTGAGAGACCAGGCAAGGTGGACAGCTGCTCAATTTCCTCAGTCTCCAAAGCAGCAATACCAAAAGCCCACCGGTACCCTTTTGGGTCTTTGAAGTACCCTCTCTTGAGGTAGTCTATGCCGAGGATGCATGGAGCCTCTGGACCAGTCACAATAGGGTGCTTTTGCCACTCCCTCCCAGTCAGGCTGATTTCAGCCTCCAGCACAGTCAACTCTTGGGATCCTCCTGTTACTCCAGAAATATAGATGGGTTCCACCCCTTGACAGCTTGATGGCATCAGGGTACACTGTGCACCGGTATCTACTAGAGCCTTATACTTCTGTGGGACTGATGTGCCAGGCCATCTGATCCACACAGTCCAGTAAATCCGATTGTCCCCTACCTCCACCTGGCTGGAGGCAGGGCCCCTCTAATGGTCGTCACAGCATTGGACACTTAAGTCGTGTTGAAAGGGATTATTCTTCGTTATCACAGGAGCTGGAGTAAAATCAGCTCTTCCACTCCATCTGGGAAACTGCTCACCAGAGACTGAAGCCGTAGCTCTCATGGGACGATCAGTCTTGGCCCTTGCTCCCCTCTTCAGTTCACTCACCCGTTCCTCCAAAGCTGAAGTAGGTTTTCCATCCCACTTTGTCATGTCTTCTCCGTGATCCAGCAGGTAAAACCATAGGGTACCCCGTGGCGTATACCTTCTGTATCTCCTCTCTTGAATAATAGGACGTCTTTTGTTAATAGCTGAGACGTGTGTTGGTACACGTGAGGAGCTGGATAAATCAGATACATCGTCCCTCAATTTGTCGAGGTCCTGGGACAGTTTTTTCACAGCTGAGATGATGGAAGGAGTGAGATTGTCTTCGAACTCTCGGAGTTTATGAACCATTTCATCCACTGTTAGTGGTACTATGTCATTCCAGGTCACTGTTGCCAATGAATGGGCATATGATGACGGTGCATTCCGTGTAAGTTTTCGCCACATGGGTCGTGTACATTCAACTTCATCTGGATCTATAGGTGTATCCCCGTTATTCGGCTTGATGTGATAGATCATCTCTACGATGGCCGATTCCCTCAGAGACTGGATGCCTTTGTCTATAGTAGTCCACTTGGCCGAACGACTCGTAACATCGTCCTTGTACGGAAACCTTTCTTTCACAGCTGCCAAGAGCCTCCTCCAAAGGCTGAGGGACTTTTTCTCTCTTGCAATTGCTTTGTCAATTCCCCCTTCTCTAGCAAGTGATCCCAGCTGCTTGGCTTCTGTACCTTCTAGTTCGTGACCATCGGCCCCATTGTCCCAGCATCGGAGTAACCAGGTGATGATGTGCTCCCCTGGTTGACGGGTAAAATCTTTTCGCATATTCTGCAGCTCGGTTGAGGTTCGAGGTCGAGAAGTTACCTCTTCTTCTTCTTCTTCGTCATGTGATGATGACTCCTGATCAGATTCTGGACCGGGTGGTGAATTCATTGGTTCTTCATCTCGCTTCACCCTTTTTGCCTCCTTTTTGCTTGTTCTCTTGCGTACAGGGGCAACTGATATTGGTACGAATTGGTCCTCTGGTTTGGCTGCAGTGATTATCACTGTGGTTTGAGTAGCGACTGTACTTGTTGCTGGGGGTGGTGTAGCTACCGTGCTTGGAGCTGGGGTAACCGCGCTGTCTGTTGCAGTTGAAGTTTGAGCAGCTGCTGTACTTGCCACTGGGGTAGCTGCGCAGTTCATTGCAGCCAAAGTTTGAGTAGCGACTGTCGCTTTGCCCTCAAATCCGCCGATATTCTTTTCCTTTTGAAGGTGCTGGATAGTGTTGAACAAGGCCCTGTAAGCATAGGCCAAGCCCCAGCACGTTGCCGTGATTTGTCCATCTCTGGTATGGCCAGAATGACCACACACCTCATTTAAGTGTTTTACTAATTCTTCTGGATTTTGCAGTTGTTCGGTAGTAAAATTCCAAAATACTGGAGGGGCCCACTGACCTAGATACTTGCCCATACTATCCCACACACCCTGCCACTCATGGCTGTCCAGCCTCTGGGAAAATCTCTCGGTCCTCCTACATCGTCTTTTGACCCCAGACAAGACCAAACCTGACTCTGCTTAACTCTTGAAATCAGTAGTGGGCAAAACACACTCTGTATGCGTGTGGGCATGGTGATTCCCATCACCATCAGTAAACAAGTCTCAACAGCATTAAAAGGCCATTTAAAAAATTCAAAACTCTCAAATGTAAATGGTCTGGGGGGACGACTAGGAGGGTAAAAGGATGTCTCCTTCACAGGTTGAGCACCTGAGAAGGAGAAAAAAGATGTGTAATTGCTAAGCACCTCCATCATATACCTCCCAAAGTATAAAGGTGGTGACCACACTGGGAACATAAACCAGATCAGTTTCATGATCAATGATTCTATTGTATTACAAGTCATTACCATAAAGTACAATGGGATAAAAACCTTAGCCCAAGCCCCACACTTGAAAAACACTAATACAGCCAATACCGGATGGACGTAAGATATGGTATACTGAAACTGTGAGATCAAGAGGAAAAACCTTGAGAGCCAATAAATCAGCATTGTGACGAGTGACTATCAATCCAGTCAGATCTGTTCTTATCTCAACCCCTTCGGGCCCCACGTTGGGCGCCAAAAAGAACTGTCGTGGTTTAAACCCAGTCAGGTAACTTGTTCACTCACTCCCAGTGAGTGGTGCTGAGCTGACAACAATCAAGGTCCGTGTCCGTCTCCCCCCCCCGCCCTGAACCGGGGCTCTCCCCTTCCCCGCTCCCGGAGGAACGGGGAGGAGGATCGAGAGAGTGCAACTCCTACGGGTTGAGACAAGAACAGTCCAGCAACAAATCACCACCGCTACTATCAGCTAAAACAATGATAAGGGAAAATAACAAGGGAAGAGAATACGATACCACCGGCCAAGAAAACGAGTTCCACCCGGAAGCTCCTGTCCTTCCGGGTAACTCCCAGTTACCCCCCACCCCGGGCATGACGTGCTGTGGTATGGAATACCTCCCCGGCTAGCCCGGGTCAGGCGCCCCGTCTCTGCCTCCTCACAGCTTCCCCTCCTCCCTGGCAGAGCATGAGCCTCACAGAGTCCTTGGTCAGGGTAAACATCACTTAGCAACAACCGAAAACATCGGCTTCACCAACGCTGCTCTCAAACTAGAAGTCAAAACACAGCACTGCACCAGTTAACACAAAGGAAAAAACATGACTGCTACTGCTGAACCCAGGACAAATGTGGTAGTAAATGTATATTAAGACCTGGGATTTTGGTTCAGAGCAACCATTAATTTGAGTGAAACAAATCTGGAGGGAGCATTTAATTTTTTTTAATACATAATTCACTGGATGTCCACCAAAAAAAATTAATACATGTTCAAAAATTTAGCATTTTTTTTCCCCAGGTAGTGAGAATAAAAAAAAAATTAACAAATTCTTCACATTTCCTCCATGGTTTTCATATTTTGAGATATATACATATCCAAGAAGGAAAGAATATGTTTAGAATTAGGTTTAGATAAAACCTTAAAAAGATAAGGTACTAGAAAAAAGTAGCTTTAAGGATAAGGTGAAAACAACTTTCTACAGTTTATGTTGTATTTGTGTCATGTTCTGTGGCTGAAATATGAGTATTGTTCTCGGGCAATCTTGATTTGTAACAAGCATAAATGTAAGCATAAACTATTTTTTTCTTAAGTGTCCGATTTTGGTTTCAGATACTCATAAGGGAAATATGGTTTATGAACCAAGGATCAGAATACTAACAACTAAACACATAAATGTCTGCTATTTTGGGTTTTTTACTTAATTTAGTGGAAATATTCCTACTGCTTTTTCCCCAAAAAAACATTAAAGAAAAGTCAAACATCTGATTTCCTTGTCAATTCAAATGTTGTATTTAATACTACCAAATTATGGATAGATACAAAATGTAAAATCAGAGCAACACTATTCAGAAGAGTTAAGTTTCTTTTTTCCTCCTTAATTCCTGTTTACATTCTTCACATAGAACAATACTGTGAGATGTTAAAGTCTCCATTTTCAAGTTCAACCCATCAAAACCTGGGATCAACAATATAAATTTATTAAAGACAAACAGCTGAAATGTTCCTGTAACTTACTTGATTGGAGTAGAAGTAGGTAATCTTTTTGCAAATTCCCTTTATTTTTCATTAGACTTAAGGAAAGTGGAGTTTTTTCACTTGGTTTCTGGCAAGAATCAAACAAAGACAAACGAACCAGCGCAGCTGAATGTGAAGATGTGCTTACCTATGTTTACCAAATAATTTTGGCTAGGGTGACAAAATGCAGGATTCAGTTGCCTAAACATAGACAGAGCAGTTTGAGGTACCCATCTGCTGCCCCTCATCTGTCATGACCTTTGGTGAGACATGCAAGCTCCATGCAAGTACATGAAAAAACAGTAGAATGTCTATAATGACATTAGTTGCCCTTTTTTAAGCAACTAAATTGCTTCTTTCCGAGTTGGGAAAAAACACGGAATATATGAGAAGTATATCTCCATGAAAATGCAAGAGAGAAAAACATCTGTAAAGTTTAATCAAAACATTCTGCTGCAGTAATTTCTAAAACATTTCATCTCAGTTTTGGCTTTTACTTTTCACTTTATAAATGTATTTATATTTTAATATTAAAAGCCTTTTTCTTTGGAAGAGCAGAAAATAGATTTTTAAAAGCTTATAAAAGCTTTGACAGTTATAAATTTATTTTTATGTAGGAAATTCAGTGAAACTATTTTACTAAGAGATTTTTTTCAATAAATCATGACTTTTAAAATTGAAAAACTCCATATAAAATTTGTGTTTATTCCTTTTTATGATATTTCTTTCAGATGTCACAGTATACAGTACTTTTCTGAGATGAAAAGAAGGAATTTCTATGTCACTGAGTTGGCATATGCAGTATTAACTTGGACATCAACTGCTTCTCATAAATCTCAGTGTAGCACGTGTGAAATATACACTGATAATGTAATATTTTTCAAACAGCATAATTATTATTAATTTATTTACTTAATTACCCAAAGAAATTGTGTTTGTCCTAAAACCAGGTGCTTGCTTCTGGGCTTCCTGCTGTGGTGTTCTTGCTGCTGTAGGCATAGGAACTCCCTGATATGCTACTTTGCAAGGCAATTTGTTATATATGTCTTTTGTAGTTCTCTGTAGCAAGTTGTTTGATCTTCCTTGGGAGGAAATAATTTTTTTCAGCATGCCAGAAAGTGAGTCATTTAGAGAAGTCTATGTATTCACAGTACACATCACAATTGTCATCGCTTTTTTTTTTTTTATATCTTGGTGTCTCAAATCTGTGGTTTAGAGAAATATTATCTTGACTCCTATATTTTCTCTTTCTCTTTCACTAGCTGGGGAAAAAAAAAGTAAATAGTGGAGTCCAACCTTACCATACTACAGTTGTCACTTTCTCAAAAAAAAATCTCAAAGCAGAATCATGATTACTTACTACATGTACAAGAGAGTTTTAAGTTCCTGAAGAGCACGTGGCAAGTTCTTTGTGTAGGGAGCACTTCTTAGTTCCAAATCCTTTGACATTGTCTGTAGTCATATGTACCAACCGTATACTGAAATAACAACGGAGAAATTGCACTGCCTCATGCTGTTCTTCAGATGGAAACCAAATATACAGGTGGAGAAGGAGACATGGGACTTCCAATGACTTTTTATACAAGACCTAAATAGCCTTTACTCCCTGGGAAAGGAAACACTGTTTACCATTAGAAATTCTTACTTCGTTTGTTACAGTAGTGGCATGATTTCTGAGCGTCTGTCAGATATTATGCATTGTTCCAGGCTTTAAAATAGGGTCATGTATTTGTTCCCATTTTAGAGAGAGAGGATTGGGGCAAGTGGAAGTAAATGGATCTTCTAGACCATTTCACCAGCTGGGACAGCCTCTGCCACCTTCATCATGTGACCCAGAGAGGAGCAACAACAGGCCAAGGAACCCCAGTAAATACATGAGTGCAAGAACACCCTGCTTGGCCCAGGTCTGTCCAAGAAGAACAACAAGCCCTGTATCTGGGTGTTCATCCTTCAAGTCATGAAAAGAAGCTTACACCCCAGATGCCTTACGGAGCAAAGTGGAGTATTGCTGAAGAGGGATATAGGATTAATTATGGGATGCAGGGGAAAGATCATTTTAGGACTGCTTAAAATTTATTGTGGAATATATTCAAGAGACTGAGAATGTGCAAGGTGTATTATAAAATTTTCCTTGGAAAAACCAAAGGCTGGGAAAAGGATGGAACAAGCCTGTGAAAACAGAGAGAAACTGACATAAGAGGTAAAAGTGTAACCAGGTTACCTGCTCCCTGCACTTCATCACCTCAGTCTAGCTCATATTATTATTAAATTGTATTTTTAACTGTGTTCTTCGTACCTATGTGTCACGGTTTGACCTCAGCTGGCAACTAGGCCTCACACAGCTGCTTGCTTATCCCTGCCTGGTGGGATGAAGGAGAGAATCAGAAAAGTAAAACTCGTGGGTGGAAATAAAGACAGTTTAATAGGTAAAGCAAATGCCACGCATGCAAGCAAAACAAAACAAGGAATTCAATCCCCACCTTCCATGGGCAGGCAAATGTTCATCCATCTCCAGGAAAGCAGGGCTCCATCATATCTAACAGTTACTCGAGAAGACAAAAGACAAGAATGTCCACCCCTTCCTTCTTCCCTCAGCTTTACATCCTGTATAATTATTGCAGGCAAGTATATCGGCTGCCAAATTCAGCAAGCCTGAACAGTTGAGTTGGAACCATTCACTGTGTAGCAGCTACCCTACTGCAGTCTTGCAGCTACCCTACTGCATTCTTGCAGATGGCTGAGGAATCCCCTCACTTGCAGTAACTTTAGTTTCAGATTCTTCAGTGAATAATATTCCTCCACATGATGACCAAGATAATAAGAGCTCTATTTCATATCAGGTTCTGCTTTAGTTTTTATAGTCTGAATGTGTGTGCTACCTGCAGAAGTACCCCATATAAGGGTGCATGAACATACAAGGACTGCTGGAATCAGTTAGATATTTGTGTTTCGGTGAATGAATCACATTTTCAATGTCAAATCCTCTATCTGAACTCAGGCTTCTTCTCTGATCCAGTCTGGCTATTACCACAACTCTTATTGACATGAAAGGCAGAACATAAAAATCTCAAAAAGTTGATAAACATCTGAACTAGAAAGTGGCTCCATCACTGAGTTTTTTCAATTTGCTTTGGCTTTGTATTTTTATGTGTTAAGAAAAAAATTAATTTTTGAAACAAAAAAAATTGTCATAAAATTAAATGTAACAGAAAAAATCATGGAAAAGTTAAACAAACAAGGCAGAAATAATTTATGGTTGTACTAAGTATCTATGCTCTATATTTTTCAAAATTCAAACTCCTTGTGGATGAGATAATTAGAAATATTACAGAAATTTTTCACAAGTTACTGCCTTACTGTGTCAGGCAGTAAAAATAATCCCCATTCTTTATTAATAACAAATCCTTTAGAGTCTAATCTGGGACTGATACTATGTCTCTCCACTGCATTTTCAGTTCACCTGCTACTTTGTTATGCACATACAGAATATTGCAATTAGCAGTTCATAATGCCCCTTCCATGGCTGCAGACCAGGTCAATCAGGTGAACTTGCAACTAAATTTTGGAACTGAAATTTCTAGATTTAATCTCATAAATGTTAGACACTGAGAAAAATGCATACTGCAGAAAGTCTAGTTAATGCTCATGCAACTGCTCACATTAGTAGTCAATAAGATCAACAGCAAATATTGTTTTGTATTTTTCCATTTCTTCTTGCATCATGATTATATTTCTTTTCTCTGTTCTCCCAGTTTTCGTCTGTACTCAGTATCTTTAAGAAAAAGACTCAAAGGTCGATTCCTTTTCGTTTTCTTCTTTGCTTCTCTTCCCTGCTACTTTTCTTCTTATCTATCTATCTTCATTATCCACATTTTCTTCTACTGCAACCATAGCTCATAAATGAAAAGAAAGAAATAAGATAAAGAAAATAGTAACTGAGCAATATCAGTTTGGTCTGTAGCAAAAAAAAAATAACACTATTGTCTAGATGATCTCCTTTTCAGGCAACATTTATTTTACTGTTTTATTGCAAATGGGCATCTGTAAATGTAGCTTACTTCTGCTTAGCAAAAGTACTCCTAACTTACTGATAGTGGCACTTTTTTTTTTTTTTAATTCATTTCAAGATAATAACAGTAATTGGGAAAACCTAAAAAAACCCCAAGCTCTGCAACTGGAATTGATTAATATTCTCAGTTATGCATGTTATTCAAGAGTTTGCTGAATCAATGTTTTTGGAAGAATGACTGGATGTAACACCCCACTATGACAGATGGATGAGTAAGTGTAGGCTTATGACTGAAGCTGATGAGAAAGCTTACAGTTCTCTTAAAAGTGTGCTGCTGATGTGGAACTATGCTAAGAACTGTCAGAGAAGGGTGTGTCAAATGTAGAGGACTGTGTACAAAGAAGAATCTGGAGGGAGGAAACATCCTGTGGGAAGCTATTTGACCCATGAAACTTTTGTATATAGATTTCCCTTCAAAGTCCACTTTGAGGTGCTCTGACTGTCTGAAGTAAATCAACTTTATTTTCCAACCTAACAAATGTGCAGACTGAAAAACGTACCAGCAAAGTTACTATGAGAGGTAACATTTTTGATATCTGAAATACACTGAGATATACAATCAAGCTAAACATTCTTGGCAGTTAGATGAATAAATGCTATAAAAATCAAGTATGTAGTTAAAAGAGAGTATGTATGTAATGCCACTTTCTCAAAAATTATGTCTGTAAAGGAGTGCATTGCTGAGTAATATGTGATTAAAAATCATTCAGTTTCCTTTAATACATTATGCAGCTTCTATATAAAGTATAATAAAATATTACATAAGTACATACATTTTAGTGTGGCTCCTTAATAAAGTAAAAATGTAGACTAGAGATTTCTCCCAGATAGCATCATTCTGGAGGTGAGGAGGTCAATGAAATGATGTGAGTGACTGATGCGTCCTGATGTGTCCAAATTGTTACTAATGCTTTTATTCAAAAAGTCCATTAGGAAAATGACTTGTAGAACAAGAATATCTTTCCCTACCAATATTTCCTTTGGTTTTGTACATTATTAGTTTTCTTGTTCTTTTTTTTTTTTTTCTTTATTAACTACAGTGTACTTGTATAGAATGGAATTATGTTGTGTTCTGTCCGTGTGTTCCTAAGTTACCAGAAAGGACTCGCTCACATAACAAAGCAGACCTTTCTGAAATACTGGATTTGCTTTTGCAGTAGCTCTGAAAGTCAGACAAAATGTGCCAGGAATTCCTGTTGTATTGAAACCTATAAACCGCAGTTTCAGTCTAATGCTGAAATCAATAATTTAATCATGTCCATTTCTACGAATGATCAGAATTTTAAATTCTAGTTCAAACCCATGTTTAATCTTGAAAGATGAGGAAAAGAATTTTCTGTTACAATTTTACACTAAATGTTTCTACATAAAAGATTTTCATCAAGACTAGCACATTGTAAGAGACTTTGTAATATCAGGCAGATAAAAGAGAGACATTCCTTTTACCTTTACTATCCAGAGAGAGAAATCAAACTTTTTTTATTTTATTAATTTTTTCTTATCTTGGAAACAGTTTTTGATAAAACTTCATTCCTGAAAAATATGAAATGATTTCTGAAGTTTTGTGAGGTTTTAATAAAGGAGAGCTTTATAACATTAGGGCAGCGGTCAATACAAGGCATTGGTGGCTTCCAGGACACATTCCCAGATAGCTCAAATGCGACTCTGTGGTTACTGGGTCTTGTAAACCAGAAATGTAATATTACAAATCAAGCTTCTATTTTTTCTTTTTTATTTCAGTATAAGCTGCTTGAATGACTAGACTGTCTGCTCAGTCAGAAGTACTTGTTGTCTTTATTCTGCCTTTTATACTCACAGGTTTCCTACCTGCCAGTCACAGGCACTTTAGGTAGAATTGCAAACCCCAAATATTCTGTGTATCTGATAGCTCATATCTTTTAACAGGTATTAACGCAGAGACAAGATAGAATTAATCACACAAATCAATGTTTTGTTTTGTCATAGCTACAATGTTACCAGATTTTGTAAAGTATGGCTGCCCACAGATGAAGATGATCCAGTTAGGGAACATTACAGCAAACCAGTGGACTGGAGGAGATAGACCTGAGAGTGCTGAGGGACCTGGCTGCCATCGTGAGGAGGCTTTCAGTTCTTCAAGGGTAACTGGTAAATAGGGGAGGTCTCTGGTGACTGCAAAAAGGCAGGCATCACTCACAATCCCTTTTAATATGGGAGATCCCTGGAAAGGTTATGGGCTAAATTATCTGGGAAACCTTTTTCGGGGACATGGAAAAGAAGTATCAGGAACAGCTCAACTGGCTTTACCAAGAGCAAACCAGGTATGCACCTCTGTTTGGTAGGGCCAGGACTGGTTAAAACACTAAACTTTGAACCACAACTGAAGGCTGTGTGAGAGCCTTCTGAAGGATGGGCAGTGAGCAGCCACGGTGACAGTCAATAGCCAGGCGCTGTGGGACCCTGGACCAATCATAGCCCAGTACCTTTTGTCCTGCCTATGGTGCTTAGGCACCAGCTTTTTTTTGCCTAATTGAAAATCAGGAAAAGGATCTTCAGCATCCTGGCATCCTCTGAAATTGTGTAGGTAGAAAAATGTCTCATAAGAGAGAACACATTCCTTACCTTAGAGCTAAGTAAAGAAAATTAATCAAACTAAAAGGCTGGTGGTTTTAAGATTTTATATATAAAAATGTTTAACTTATCTATATAATTCTCTATATAGTTATATTTATTATTATATGAATTAGATTAATATAGAATAAAAATGTACCAAATGTAAATAAAGCATTCTGTATAAAGATATTTAGTAACTTTTGTTGACATCTGCAAATATACTTTGTAATTTTTTGAAGCCCAGTATTTTTTAACCTGAATTTTAATATCAGTTTTGCTTCCTAACTGAAGGCTACTGCAATGAATATTAAATTTGCTTCTTAGCTGGGGATCTGTATAGTCGTAAATATGTCTTCTTTAGAAAAAGAAATTGCAAATCAGGGGACAATTTAAAATATATCTTAATTTTAAAACTGCTGTAAGTTACTGTATTAAGGGTTTTTTATAAAAATTTCTTTGCTGCTTCAGCCAATTATAAGAGTTATTTGGCATACTTTGACTCATTTCCTCTCCCCTTCACCTGGTTGATCCTACACAGAAATATTAAAAACATAAAAATGTGTGGCATATTATTTAAAAAAGTGCAGCTTGCCTGCTGTTGAATATTGCAGAGTTTTAAAGCTATTCCTTTTTAAAAAATACATGTGTCTTAGACAGCTCTTGCATAAAACTGTGAGTCTCTTGCTATAGATGCAATAAAAATATCTTATAAGAAAATAATCTGAGTTATGATTAGAAGTTCGGATCACAAACACAACAATAATTGAAAAGACAGAAGAAGAACTGTAAATATAACAATAATGTTTTAAAATATTGGATTGAATGATGAGTTTTTTTGGATGCTTACAGTGCAGAAGATGGGAAAGCACATGAGAAACACAGAGGATATGTATTAATTTTTTAATCATTTAATAAAATTTCTTGTCTCCTTATCAGCTACCTATCCGTCATCTTCATATATGTTTCCTAGAAACAGCTGTAGGTAGGAAGATTTTATCGAAGAAAACTTTAAACTTGTAACTGAATTTATACATAAAAAACATTGTCACTGAATGTATTTACTTATTCTTAAGTCACATGTTGTAAATAGAACAAGTTGCAATCAATGGGACTAATATCAACAAGCAGTTGTACATAACCATAAAACTGATATTAGTATGGGTATTCCAATGGATTAAAGAAAGCAGTGGCATATGAATTACTTCTGTTCATTTGGGGGATGGGGGGGGAGGGGAATTATTTTAATGACTCTTTCCTGTCACAATCTAATCAGCAAGACCCAAATTCTTAAAAAGGTCTGTTCAAAGAGTATCTACAGACTAATACCTATTCACATTAATTAGCCTGAAAGTAATTCAAACTAATTTCATTTGAAATCACAAATTTCCAGTTGACACTGTCGTGGTTTAAACCCAGTCAGGTAATTCGTTCGCTCACTTCCCCCCCTTTCTTGCCCTCTCCCTGCTCCCAGAGGGACAGAGAGGAGAATCGAAAACAATGCAACTCCCACAGGTTGAGATAAGTTTAGTAACTAAGGTATAACACAAATCACTACTGCTACCACCAATGATAATCATAAAGGAAATAACAAGGGAACAGAATACAACACCTCAGCACCAGCCGACCGATAACTCGCCCCCCTCAGCCCGACCAAGCACCGACCGATACCTCCTCCAACCCTGCAGTCCCCCAGCCCTTCCGGCTAACTCCCAGTTACATCCTGGGCATGACGTGCTGTGGTATGGAATACCTCTTTGGTCAGTTTGGGTCAGGTGTCCTGTCTCTGCTTCCTCCCAACTTCCCCTCCTCCCTGGCAGAGCATGAGGCTCACAAAGTCCTTGGCCAAACCAAAACATCACTATCAGCTCTGTTCCCAGGCTGAAAGTCAAAACACAGCACTGCATCAGCTACCAAGAAGGGGAAAAATGACTGCTACCGCTGAACCCAGGACAGACACTATGATAAACTACAGAAAGATTTATTTTGCAAGTTTTCAATATTCAACACTTATTTCCTTAGGGAGCCTCTCACAGATCCTGAAAATGGGAAGATGCTATGTTTATATGATATTTAAGGAAGATGACTTCTTGTTCCTCCCACAAAACTGATTTTAACCAATGTAATTTGTGATCTGCAGTAAGTCAGATGATAAACCATCTATATATATAGGATTTCAGTCCTATATGATTACTTCACTGAAAGACAGGACAGAATAAAAGCAAGCAGGCAGTATAATGAGATAGAATGCTCTGAAAAGCATAGATATTTCTAGAAACAGAAATAGGAATAAAAAAAAAACCCAAACAGATACTCCATTTATCTTCATTAGACAGAAAAGTGATTCTTTTCACAAATTTCCTTTTTAGTGGTAATCTGTCTTATGTTTTCCCTTAAAATTATAAAATGGAAATTTCTGTTGAATAAAAAAGTAATTATCATGGCTTAAACTCAGTCAGACACACAGTCTCTCTCTCACTCCCCCCCCTTCCTCCCCCCTCTCCCAGAGGGATGGGGAGGAGAATCGAAAGAATGTAACTCCCATGGCTGAGGTAAGAACAGTCCAGTAACTAAGGTATAACACAAATCACTACTGCTACCACCAATAATAGTAATGATAAAGGAAATAACAAGGGAAGAGAATACAACCGCTCACCACCTGCCAACCGATACCCAGCCAGCCAGAGCAGTGATCTAGTCCTTCCAGGTAACTGCCCCCAGTTTATACAGTGGGCATGACATGCTGTGCTATGGAATACCTCTTGGGCTAGTTTGGGTCAGGTGTCCTGCCTCTGCTTCCTCCTGGCTTCCCCTCCTCCCTGGCAGAACATGAGACTCAGAAAGTCCTTGGTCAGAGTAGACATTACTGAGCAGCAACTAAAAACATCGGTGTTATCAGCACTGTTCCCAGGCTAAAATTAAAAACCACAGCACTGCACCAGCTACTAAGAAGGAGAAAAAATGACTGCTACTGCTGAACCCAGGACAGTACTCCAACATTTTATGAAATAAAATTGACATAATTACATTCATTTCAAATTAATATTCTATAAAATACCAGTAATCTTAAATATTTATTTTTTTAATATATCAATATACACCTGTCAATAAAACAAAAAACATTGAAATTCCATGGAATTCCTGAAACATAGCTACAGAAAAAATGGAACAGAGACTTTGTTAATTAACAAAACAGTCTGATTAATTTATATTATTTTTGGACATCCTTTAGCAGTCATTAGATACATAAAGGACAATTTTAGTATGAATATTAATTATTTAAGAAACTTCATAGCAACATTTATCATAGTTTTAATAGGTATAATATATAGTGCACAATACTTATTTAATTTAATATATAGTCTCAATCATTACTCAGTAACCTAATATTTAGCTACATAAAGCATGCAGCTTCTTCACTGACTGCAATTAACTAAGGTCTTCAAAGATTAAATACTGAGTTTTAATGCTGTGCAACTAGCTTTAGATAGTCTTCCAGTGGGAGTAACTGCTATATAATCTCTATGGAATATCTGTAATACAATGTCTTCCTTCTGTATTTAAATGACTTGTCCTTTCTAAACCTGAGATGAAGAAATAGGTGGTAAAAAGAATGAAAAGTTTGCTTCTTTCAAAGGAATTTGTGACTCACATCTGAGAATTACTGCTTTGAAACTGCAGTGCATTCAAATGATTCCATTATTTATTATTATTATGACTTCTTTCGTTTCTTGGTTTCATGAAATAGCGGGTTTGTGTCTGAAGTAGAGATTTTTCACTTAGACCTTAAGAGCAAATTGAACATTTAAAGGTGCATGTTTTTATTATTTGAACTATACACATGAAAGAATTTTTTAAAGAATTGTTAAGATGTCCTTTGATATGCAAGACCATCAAGCTCTCATGCTATGTTCCTAATCTTCTACTACATTTAATTTGCTTTTCATATTGTTTTTCTAAATAGATTTTCTAGAAATTGAACTCTCTTGAGATCTTTTGGCCATGTTTTTTCTACAGATCAGACTGTTGCAGGTTCACTGCTCACTGTTTAACCTTTCTGTCCAGACTACTGGTAGCGCCAAAGGTAGTTAACATTTTCTGTTAGCATCAGATTTGTGTTCCCTTCATGTGTAATCATGAAAATAATCATCAGCTAAAGACAGAGCACCTTGATAATACATCCAAAATTAGATGGGATATATCCCAACCTAACCATCTCGAATTACTGGATAGATATTTCATTTGCACAAAATGATCAAGTTGTCACTTGGCAGTGTTTCAAGTTTCTGTCCAGTGAAGAATATAACATATAAAAAAGAGATGTTGCTATTACAGATTATTCAAATCTTGATCAAGTAGGAAGTTTTTTGTAGTCTGTAAATGATGTTCCCAGCATTTCAGCATTGTTAACATTTTTTTTTAAATTTCATTTTTCTAATGAATCATTTGAGTTCCATATTTTTGTGGCGTAAAACTTTATACCTACCCTCAGCTAATATTAAGATCTAAATAAAACTTTTGGACTTTCTATGGTTGTCTGAACTGTTTGAAGATCTTCTGTTATGATAGATGGTACACTTAGTATTATCAATACAATATTTAGTTCATAATATGTAGAGGTTTAAACTGTAACCAGAGATCAAACTAGAATATTGTCTGGGATACAGAACATCAATGAAAAGTCTTACGAGGTTATGAAAATATTTCATTGCCTGATGCAGTGTCTAATATATTGAAAGGAAGCTAAGAGATTTAAAAAATTGTTTCTTTTTTTTTTACTCTTCATACACATAACAATTACAGATGTAGAGTAAGTGACTTGCAAGACATAATCAAACAGATTTACAAATTCAGAACAAATTTAAAGCATCACTTAAGAGATGGCAACACATTGATCACAACAGAGTAGATAAAAGTTTCAACAGAAATTGTACAGTAGAAGTAAAAAAAGTATTATGAATGTGAGGGTTTACAGTCTAGCTATGTTTCAAAAAGACCCACCCAAATAAATATATTTTATAAAAACCTCAACTTTCTGCTGCATTTTACTGGAATAATGGATAACGGTGATACTGTTCACAGGAAAGTTATACAAATTCTGTAGGAAGACTACAAGACTGATAGTTTTGGGATGTGTGTGTAAATAAATGGCTCACTTTAAATGTCATGAGAACAATAGATCTGTGATGATCTATGATGAACAGTGGTTCATGGTTATGAATGGTTTGGATTGGAAGGGACCTTAAAGATTGCTCAGTTTCACTCCACCTGTCATGGGCAGGGACACCTTCCACTTGACCAGGTTGCACAAAGCCCCGTCCAACCTGGTCTTCAACACTTCCAGAGATAGAGTATCCACAACTTCTCTGGGCAACCTCGTCCAGTGCCTCACTACCCTCATAATAAAGAGCTTCTTCCTGATACCCAGTTTAAATCTACCCTTTTTCTGTTTAAAGCTATTCCTCCTCATCCTATCCCTACATGCCCTTGTAAAAAGTCCCTCTGCAGTTATCTTGTGCACAAGTCTCTAATTTCTCTTTTAATTTCCTATATTATGTGTGTTTGCACAGAAGTATTTCAGCTGGGCCCTTGAGGAAGCCAACCTCCCCTTAAAAAATACAGAACTATGACAAACAACATGGAGAAAGCTGAGGATCTCAACAAAATTTTTTGTTTGTTTTTTTAACTCAGTTTTTACTGTTAATCACTCTTCCCAAATCTCTCAAGTCCCTGAACCTCGGGGTAGGGACTGGGGGAATGATTTCCCTCCCATTATAGGATAAGACTTACAGGTAATGTGATTGTTGTGGAGGATGTCTTGGGCACATCATTCACAAAGTAGTAGAGTTTTCAATTCTCAAAAAAGTGAGGAGGGGGTGACAACATAGCTGCTGCCTTGGCTTTCTGGAAGGCACACTTAGGCCTGTTTCAGAGCCTGATGAACAGAGTCCCTTGGGAGGCAGTCCTGAAGGACAAAGTAATCTAGGAAGGCTGGGCATGCTTCTAGAAGGAAATCTTAAAGGTGCAGGAGCAGGCCATCTCCATGTGCTGAAAGATGAGCCAGTGGAGAAGATCAATATGGATGAAAAGAGAACTCTGGCTGGAACTCAGGGTAAAAAAGGAGAGTTTATGACCTTTAGAAGAAGGGGCAGGCAACTCAGGAGGACTACAAGGGTGTCGTCAGTTTATGCAGGCAGAAAATGAGAAAGCCAAAACCCAATTAGAACTTAATCTGGGTACTGCCATTAAAGACAACAAAAGAATGTTTCTACAAATACATTAACAACAAAAACAGGGCTAAGGAGATTCTTTATCCTTCATTGGATGTGGGGAAAAATAGTGCCAAAGGGTGAGGAAAACTACTTAATGCATTTATTTCCTCAGTCTTTAATTGTAAGACCAGATGTTCTTCTGAGTACCCAGCCCTCTGAGCTGGAAAACAGGGATGGGAAGTAGAATGAAGTCCCCATAATCCAACGTGAAATTTTCAGTTACCTGCTGCACCACTTAGACATACACAGGTCTGTGGGGCTAGATGGAATACACTTCAGAGCTCTGAGGGAGCTGGAAAAAGTGCTCACCAAGCCATTTTCCACCATTTATCAATCTTTTCTGTAAGGATGTTGAGGCACTGGAAGAGGTTGTCCAGAGAAGCTATGGATGCCCCATCTCTGGAAGTACTGAAGGCCAAGTTGGATGGGGCTTTGTGTGACCTGGTAAATGGAAGGTGTCCCTGCCCATGGTAAGGGGGTTGGAATCAGATGTTCTGTAAGGTCTCTTCAAACCCAGTGATTCCACTCATTCAATATGCAAATCATTAAGAAAACAGAAATCTTACAAAATAAAAGTCTTAATGTAAAGAAATGTGGTCATTAAAATAAATTCTGACTTGTAAAAAGAACCTTTTTTTTTTTGTTGTTTTCTATTCTGAATAGACTGATACAAATAATTTATTTTAAGAGTTAAGATATGATGTTATAAAAAAAATCCATTGCTTCAATATTTAGTTTAATAACAAGGCTAAATTTAGAATTAATGAACAAAGTAGACTAAGCTACAGCCCTTCATTAAACTCTGGCTCCAAGGAGTCTGAGCTGTTCTAGCTTACTTGCACTGGAGATAAAGGGAAATACAAAATAAATTTGTCTATATATGTATGCATGTAGTGAATAATATCTTCTGCTCTATATTCCTAGCAGTTGGAGGATTAAAATGATACAATATTAAGAGAAGTTACTAATTCATCACAATTTGTTCAAAGTATTGTGTGAGGTGATTCTTTCAAGAGTGTTCTGTGACATTATTGTTTATGTAATAATCAAACGTGTGACCTCTGTTCTATTTAGAGGGAGTAGTGAGCAGATATCTTTCTGGTAAACAATCCAGGATGCAAATGAAAAGACAATATTTTTTCTACTTGAATAAAAAAAGGAGAACTCTATACGTAGGGTGGACCAGTGGTACGTACCAGGTTCTGTTCACAGAAGTAGCATAAGGAAACAAAGCTTACAAAACAATTAACAATCAAAGTTATTTTTTCCTCATCTTGAATTAAGCAGCAGAACTAGATTGTCAGAATCATCGTGGCTCACACTAACACCTCCTTTTCAAATATGGCAGTACCTAACTTAGTAACATAAAATGGGCTGTGCTAAGTTTTCATAACTGTGGCCCATTTTTACAAGCAGAAAGAAACAGCTTTTAAATGAGTATTTTTATTAATGACCTGCACTGAAATCTACAGCAGCCAGACTGCTTAATGTCTAGTGCAAACTAATTAATAGGAAATACTGATGAGATGAATATGTCTTAGACCCTTCTCTTTTCAGGGCTATAAAGGCTCTCTGAACTGTTATCTGAGTAGATTACTAACATGGGGTGAAGGACAAGACAAACTAGATAGAGAAAAGGGGAAAATGCTATTCAGTTGCAAAATACATTTTTAAGCCTTGATTTTGAGGTCGAAACCCAAATTTAGCTCATGTAATCTTGTACAAACCCTGAATTAGATCATTTAACATACCTTCCATAGTTGACAGACTGATTTAAGCACTTTGAGATGATAGTTCTTCTTAAATGTCTTGGGGTTTGTTTTTACAACTGGCTTAAGCTGAACTAGGACAGTACTCCTACTGAGTAGTGATTCAGACACCTTTTCTGCCTGTAGCCACATTTTGTTCTGTCTGCTAGCACCAGTCATTACAATGCTTTGCAAGGCATGAGAACATTATACCAATTGAATCCAGCTGCTTTCAGAAAAAAGAAAAAATGTTTTTGTAGTGATTTTGCACAAGCTCAGCTGCTTTTGAATCTACTCTCTAAAATATGTCTCTTAGAATATAACTTCAGTCCTATTAAGGGTTTTCAACAGACAAATATAAAAGAGATTGGTGGCATGACTAACACTGTGGCCTCATGTATACTTTGGTGTTTATTTCTGTATTCATGAAGTTACTGTTCAATCTCAGATTACCCAGAAGTTTGTATCCAGGCCAAAATTCTGCAGCAGGGTTACACAGAAGTGGTATTTTTGGCTCTTTTGTTTGTAAATTATTTCCTCATTGCTAACAAACTGTTCCTTTTTTTATTTCTCCTGCACTCCTGGGCAACATCTGGAGAAAACAGCAGTCTGAATGACTTGTAAATTTTTCTCCATATGTTTGCCATACTTTCTACTTCATAACAAAGTACATGTAGACAAAAAGAAGCAAAAAACATCCTATATTGGTTCAGATTCTCAGGTATCGTAAATCAAAAAAAGGCTGAAAAAGGCTTTATCTCTTTTGCCTGTTGAAATGGAAGTTTTTCTTACCTGTCCATGATTTCAATATTTTTAATGACATTTTTTCTGGAAGATAAAATTTCATATAAACACAACATTTTTGAAGAGCAGCAGAGTACACGGTACACAACAAAATTGTTTTGTCTTTCAGGAACATTGACTAATTTACATACATTTTTATACTGGACTACTAGAACTTCATCCTGAAGTTCTTTCTGGAAGAAAAGTTTGAAACTCCTCTTTCAGCATCTTGAAATTGTACATATGGGTGTTCAATAAAGAGAAGTTTGGAAGAGATAGGGAATGAAGGAGGATTTTTTTTACATAAAAGAGCAGCTGGGAAATCACTTATATTCTTTAACTTTAACATATTCAGTTGACTTGCTGTCTTGCTTACTTCATTTTGTAGTGTATTTCTGAGATACACATATCTTGTCATATCTTCTTTCTGTATTTTAACTTCTGTAATTTATTTTTAGTTATGTATGTATCTTCCACATGACAACCTATAGTTTTCACTAACACATTAATATTATTAGAATCATAGAATCGTAGATTAGTTAGGGCTGGAAAGGACCTTAAGATCATCTAGTTCCAACCCCCCTGCCATGGGTAGGGAAACCTCACTCTAAACCATGTCACCCAAGGCTCTGTCCAACCTGGCCTTGAACACCACCATAGATGGAGTATTCACAACTTCCCTGAGCAACCCATTCCAGTGCCTCATCACCCTTACAGTCAAGAACTTCTTCCTTATATACAATCTAAAGTTTTTAAGTTTTAACTCGTTACCCCTTGTCCTATCACTCCAGTCCCTAATAAAGAATCCCTCCCCAGCATTCTTATATGCCCCCTTCAGATACTGGAAGGCTGCTATGAAGTCTCCACGCAGCCTTCTCTTCTCCAGGCTGAAGAGCCCAACCTTCTCAATGCTTAAAGTTCTCCCAACTTTCTGTCATTACTAAAAAAAAAAGACATATTTATATGAATAATAATTAGTCACCATATCTACCTTGCTTATCAGAACATGGAATGATTCATAATACAGGATTCAGAATCCAATATTCATGCATACCCCTGCAGTGTATAGATAGCTACTTTGAAATTAATGTGCAAATAGAGTTTTCAGGTTCAGCTTCTTTCTGCCCCTTTCAAATTGTAACTGGCATACTTATCTTTCCATTTGACTATTATATCTGCAGTATTACTAATATTGCTAAAATGATATTCTATCTGTTATGCTGTATCGTATCTTCCACAGTTTTCTTCAACCTTGCAATTCACCATACAAATGTCTAATTAACGATTTTTCCTCTCTAATCAGGTCATTGTCTTGTGTAGTCCCAAATAGTACATGAAATTACTTCATTAGATGTATCTTACAATATGCAGAATTCAACCAAAATAGAATAAGAAAGCAATAGATGTTTTCACTTAGAAAAGACTCTTTCCCTTCCCTTCCCTTCCCTTCCCTTCCCTTCCCTTCCCTTCCCTTCCCTTCCCTTCCCTTCCCTTCCCTTCCCTTCCCTTCCCTTCCCTTCCCTTCCCTTCCCTCCCCTCCCCTCCCCTCCCCTCCCCTCCCCTTCCCTTCCTTTTCCATCTTTTCCTTACTTTTTCCTTTACTTCCCTTTCCTTCCTTTTTCTTTTCCTTCCTTTTACTTCCTTTTTCCTTTCCTTCCCTTTCCTTCCTTTTCCTTATCTGGATTTGAATTTAATTTAAACTCCATGACAAGGAGTGAAGGATGTTTTGAATCATGTTCATCCAACTGGCTTGATCTTTTCTATTCTATTAAATTTCTCAAAGAAAGGCTTCCGATTTTGTCTTTATAGGAGGTTATTGTTTTTTTTTTTATTATTTGTGCCTGTTCTGATTATGCTCAACCTATTGTTCCAAAACATTTGGGTATAGATGACCAGTAACTTTTGCTCCTTTAAAGTTTTGGAGGACTTTATCCTCTGTCAGTAAGCCTGGATTTTGTCATTCAACCTCTAGCAAAAATAATAATAGTTGTGTGATGCATTTCAGCTTTCAACAGTATTTAGGGTGATCTGCAAAGAGCAAATTGTACCTGAAGATGAAATGAACGTTTTCTTCCACCTGATACAATGTTCCTTGCTCTTGAAATGACCCTTCAGTTGCAAGAAATAAAGGTTAAACAAAAGATTTTAAGAGAAACATTGACAATCAGTGTACATTGTACCTAAAACTAAGTATATTATTTAAGGTGATAAGGCATCCTACAAGCCCCAAAAATCACAAAGGCAGAAAGCCCAACAAGAAAACCTGCCTTGCAGGTTATTTCCCATTGCAAGTAACCTGCTACAGACTTGAGAAAGATTTGCTACATATTTAATACTTTGCTACCTTCCTCTGCTGTTATATGTCTGTGATTTTTAAGTTCTGGGATTTCTCGGTACTCTGTACTTACCAGGTGTTTTTGTTGTTATTTCATGACTCCCTCTTGGAGTTGTCATGTTTATTAGCTGACACTCATCCCACACTGCATATTCTTGAAGCTAGAGAACACAAACAGCGCTGGAAAGCAATTTCTACCATTGCTTTAGACACTCATCTCTGCTACTTCCCGAGTTCATCCTTTCTAAACTGTTTCCCTAACCCATTCCTCCTGCAAAGGCATATTGTTTGCCTGTTTATTTTTAAATAACCTGATTCCAGGGTAAGGAAACCAGTAAACTACTGAAGCAGAAACACCATTAGACTGCAAAGATTTTGCGCGTAATGGGTTATTGTTTAATTGCAGCTTTGCAGATTTTAAACAACAGACAACACCACTCTGTGTCGTGGTTCTGTCTGCAAATCTTTAATATTTGCACAGAAGAAATCTTGGCTGTATAAAAGACTATTGGAACTCTATTACCTGTTAATAAAACAACTGTAAATTGAAAGCAATCTTTCAAAGAGTACAAACTCTGTCACTCTTAGTAAGGAAATATGAAAGTGTCTTACATAATTTTTATAAAATACAAAATCTCAGCTTCAAACTCCTTGGTCGTATGCTTTTCTTAGTTGACTATTGGGTGAGTTTTCTATCCAATTTTGATCTGCTGACCATAAACCAACATTCCCAGATTTGGATGACTTCCCAGAATTGCATTATACTGAGACAATGTAGCTCAGTTTACACATACTTATGTGAACCAAAAAATGGTTTGAAGTGCTGGAAAGGAAAAGCCAATAAATCAAGGTATTAAGTTGGCTATATATATATTTTTATTATTATTTCAACAAAAGCCAAGAATGAAAAAGTCAGCTCTATTAATTCTGGCTGTCTAAATACTATCTAAATACTTCTACATATGTTAATGACATGAAAAAAACCCTTAGATTATCAGTTGTACAGCAGTGAAAAGGACATTTATTCTTAGGAGAAAATGAGACTATATGTTTGTTGGGGAGACATAACAAGCCTGATATTATGGTTACTTGAAAAATTAATTTCTGTTGATGTTTCTTGTATCATTTTAGTGAGATTCTTTCAAACACTTTATCAGGAGTTATTGACATAATCTTTTCAAATAGTTTAAATAGTTTTAAAATAGTTAAAATTGTCACTTCCCCTTTCGAATTTTTTAATTACCTATTTGTTTTGATTTTTGCAAACAAGACTTAAACTTTCTGTATCTTCACAGCTTTTCCACGTCATTTTCAAAGATCAGGCTGAATTCGAAGTGATTTATAATTATTTGCTTTTTTCATTTTCCTCTTCCATCTATACAATGTAGCGTCAAAACACACAGTAGCTCTTTCAAAACAGCTCCGTGGACTGCAGCAGAGCAGCAAAACATTGTCTTGCAAACATTTTCCTTAACCAGGTTTGAAGATGGATCAAAAAGTTAGCAAGTTGCATATAGTCTGAAATACTTAGCTCCTGTAGACTGTAGCAACAGTCCCTAAGCATATTGTAGGTTGCAAAAAATTGTATTCTGCTATTGCAGCTTTGTAATGGTCCTTACCAAAGCGTGAAAGCTTGCCATTAACTAGTCTACAATGGTCTACTCGTGTTGGCTGATAGATTTTTGCTAGATTTATTTTAATCTGTAGTAGACGCTATGGGACTACTGCACCATATGATGTCATTCTCAGCATATAAAACAGGGCAAAGAAGGAAAGGGGGGACATTCAAAGTGATGGCATTTGTCTTCTCAAGTAACTGTTCCATGTGATGGAGCCCTGCTTTCCTGGAGATGGCTGAACACCTGCCTGACCATGGGCAGAATTGAATGCATTCTTTATTTCGCATTGCTTATGCATACAGAATTTGCAATTACCATCAACAGTGTCAATTGTGATTGTTACTACAATCTTCTGATGTTTCAGTAGGACTACCTTGTGTGTATCCCATTCAAGGATTCTTCATCTTCAGCACTTTCTACATGACATTGACCTCTTTTTTTTTTAAGCAAATTGCCTTAAAGACTTAACAAAAGACGTAAATGTAGTTTTCAGAAACATATGGTGTCAAACAAGAGACACTGATTCTTCATATACAGTCTTGTCAAAATTCTGTGGAGCAAAGCTAACATAAATAGAAAAAAATACGCCTATCTAGCAACAAAATCCCAGGTGAACAATGTAGTCTGAAACTGTCCTTCATATTATCATAGAATAGTTAGGGTTGGAAAGGACCTTAAGATCACCAAGTTCCAACCCCCTGCCATGGGCAGGGACACCTCTCACTAAACCATGTTACCCAAGGCTCTGTCTGACCCGGCCTTGAACACCACCAGGGATGGAGCATTCACAGCTTCCTTGGGCAACCCATTCCAGTGCCTCATCACCCTTACAGTAAGGAACTTCCTCCTTATATTCAATCTAAGCTTCCCCTGTTTAGGTTTTAACCTCTTATGCCTTGCCCTATCACTCCAGTCCCTAATGAAGAGTCCTTCCCCAGCATCCCTATAGGCCCCCTTCAGGGGGTCTCCACACAGCCTTCTCTTCTCCAGGCTGAACAGTGCCAACTTTCTCAGCTTGTTTTCTTTTTTAAATTATAATTAAAAAAAAACCAAACACACCAAAAAAAGTATTTTATTTTAGAAATAATAGAATATTAGTCATGGGAAGTGATTTAAAAAAGCTATACAAGTTGGAAGTTGTGCCAACATTCCTATAAAAGAAATAAATTAATGTGTATTTGTCCTTCATACTAGGAAAACTGTCTTCTCACTTTTCTGTCCCCAAATACAGTGTTTCACAGGTCATTTTTATCTCCACCATCCTAGATATGATCAGTTTTCAAGGTGATTTATAGGGACCACAAGTATTTCTCAAATCCTTTTTGCTGTGCAATATGAATTATTGACGTGCCCAAGGCCCCCCATGCTGTTTCCTTCAGAGTAAATAAGTTATGATCTGCTTACGTGAATAGAGAGCAGACTGACACAAATGAGAATATGAGAATGAGGACAGTGAGAAGGTGGTGATAAATATCAAAATAGAAATTGTTTTTCTATTTTCAAAACAGAAAAAAAGACTGCCAGATGTGGTAAGCAAAAAACAAAAAAAACAAACAAAAAAAACCCCAAACATTAAAAGGATTTTTTTTTAATTTATGAAAAATAGGAACAAAAATATTTTTAATTTTTCAATTTTAAATTGCTTCAGTATGATTTGTGTTATATACAGCATACCTATCCTAGTTTTTCTCACGTTTCTGACATTCATTACAGTTTTCTGGAAAGAGTATAGAAAGTCTTGTAGTCCATAGAAGAATTAATATAGGTTGTCTTTGTGCCTCCCCCACCTCGCATCTGCATAATTTTACATGTAAGAGTTCAGTTCAACTTTTCATAAATCTCTGGAAAATCTCTCTGCTCTCAAATGCCCTTTTGGAAGGGCAAAAATCTCCTGTACATCTTTTATCATAACTGTTAGACTCATACAAAAGTCTCAGATAACCTTAATGCAAAAGTTGATATATTCATTTTCAGGAAGACATATTGCCTATGAAGTCTTTGTTTCATCTCTACCTTTGTTTCTTTCTGAGGTAAGTTTCTTTTATAGTAACTCTTAAGAGTCTTCTATATGCTAAATTTCTGAGACATGAAAGCTAGCAAATATGGAAGATCTCCCTTAGATTTTGTCCAGAAGGGTCAGTAGGTACCAGTCAAAACACAGTCTGGACATATGAAGCCTTAAAAAATCTTTTTTCTTAATTTTCTACAGTGGTTGCATATAGTGAACAGGTTAGGTGCCATTCACTTTGGTTGGTGTACTACCATTTTCAGCCCTCCCCCAATACTAAACCAAGCGATTAAAATTACATCTCTTAATTCCCTGCTTCTCTTGATCCCCGCTGCAGGGGAGTTGATCAAAATGACCTTTGAAGGTTCCTTCCAATCCAAACTATTCTATGATTCTATGAAAGAGGTCTTGTTATATTGATCTCTCCTCCTTTTCCTTGTCAATGATACACACTGAAACTAGGAAATTTTACTGATTCAGCAACAGGAAACGTAACAAACAGTATAACCATCTTATTTTATAGAGAACAAGTTTGAATGGCCTAATTTTACATCTTGCATCTGTTTTGGAGATTGTTTCCCTTCCTGTGATTGCCCAGCATAGCAGATGTCTAAAATGCACATTCCTATTTTCATTTTCAATTGCATGCCAAAAGAGCTAGTGTGTCTTTAATGAAACAATAGACAGAAAAATAAAAAACTCTATTTGGCAAATACGATGTCATCATAATTCATTTTTTTAGACATTTCTCACTGCTGCTCAGTAAATTTATTATCACAAATGAAGTTTGTACAATCCCTGTTTTGAGTGCTGTGTTGACTCACACAGAATAGAGTAAGAAATGTCTAATAGTGATGTAATCCCACAGGAAGTATCTTTTTATTTTTGAAGTAATGCAAATAATATTCTGTGTTGCATTAAATTAGCATGAGGCTGATAAAGGGTAAAACCTATCAGCTGTATCATTCTCAATTTCACTGTTCACTGGTAGTGCTAGCAGTTGCAGGAGCAAGTTGAGAATGATAAAACTGATGAAAAAGTCCTTTATTAGATGCTCTATATCTAACAATAGTCATGTCATACCAGAAGACTAAGAAATGTAAATAAACCAAGAAGTCATTATGTACTCATCTTGATTAAATGAAAAGTTAAATGTGGAAAGACTGTAGATCATTAATATGTAGTATAAGTTGTGTCATTCTTTGGTTGTCTTTTGTAGAACTACTTATACTGGGGTATCTTTTCATAGGTTATATAAATGTGCTTTTGTGTTCGCTTTGGGTTTTGGTTTTGTTTTTGATTAAGATAAGCTGTGTTGGCTTTGGGTTTTGTTTTAGTTTTAGATTTAAGATAAGTTATAGGGGATGAAGCATACTAAAGAACATCCTTAGATGAAACAAATTAATAATGTGTATGGATCACAACCAGTAGTCAATGTTGGAAGAAGGTAACAATGTCATGGTCTAACCTGGCATAGAGCTAAATATCACAGAACCATTTGTTCACTCACCCCTACCTTACAGGTGAATTTATGTTACTAATTTCACCTATAAGTACAGTCAACATCAGAAATCTCCCAGGCATTTTCATTTTAAGCCCTCTTATAAGACCTAAATCCTTTCCTTCTTTTCACCATCCTCTAGCCTTCATTGAGTACACTTCCCTTAATCTTTGTAAAGAAGTAATCTATTTGGGAAGTTTTCTTTTGAAGCATCATACCAGCAAATTGCCTGCAATAGCAGGGACTGGAATATCCCTGTCATGTACTCCTGTTTAATGAGAAAATGTTTGGTAGTGAACAGATAGAAGAGATCCATCCTTTATTTATAAAATGGGATTATCAAATAAATCCCTCTTAGATTTAGTTCTTGCAGTAAGTTGCATTTTTTTTTTCCCCTTTATTCTAGCAATTTTATTGACTACTCAAAAATACATATTTTAAATATTTTACATGTTTGTTTTAAAAGAATGTTGAAGCTAGAAAACCAAGAAGTCAAGAAGATACAAAGGCTTAGAATTAAAGTTGCCTGGAGGTCATCATTTGGTCCTTTACATTGAGATATATACTTTAACTGCTGGATCATACAGAGAGTCTTCCATATTCAAGAAAAACACCACTCACAAAGATGTTTCAAGTGAAATATAGAGATTCAGAAATTTAATTTAATGCCTAAATTCCAGTCCCAAGTCCGACTAAAAATCCTCAAAATCCTTGTGTTCATGTAGTAGATCTTGAAATTATTTAGAGAAATGTGCTTATGGGCTTGAACATACATGGCAAACAGAGTTTTCTCTTCTGAGGTATAACTATACTGTATTCAGTGACCATCTACTATAAAATATGTAAAAACTGTGGGGGCACGATGAACGTACTCAGTGAGAATCAGTAGCTTTCTGGATCTGGATTTTATTCTGTACTCAGAAATGTTGAGCTCCTAACTCCACCACGGCTTGGTTTCAATGGTAAAGATGGCAGATGATATGGAATAAAACTGAAGTTTGGGAGCAAACGTTTTAATGACTTCTCCATTGCATAAAGTTCATTGTTATCCCACAATCCTTCTTCATTGGTATATTTCCAGATAAAAATTAATGTGTTAGGCTAGGAAGCTCATTTTTACAATGATGTTTATGCCAGAATTATGGATAAGCACCTACAAAGATTTCACCGTGCTTGGCACATCTTTTCAGCTGTTATAATCAGAATAACTCCAACAGAAACAAGCCTTCCACAGAACTCTGGTGATCATTTGATAATTTATCTTATTTCCACTGTTTTTCAGTGTGTGCCCCTTAACTTCTGAAAACAGGATACATACTTTCTGGTAGAATCTATTTCGGTGATTGTTTCATTATTAGTCAATCAGTTGGGATATTATAATCTCTGTTTCAAAATGCAAAAATAAAAAAACACTGACTGAGGGTCAGCATTGTCTATTTAGGTGGAATATCCGTGATGAACCTAACAGAGGTGCAAGAAGAGATGTTGTGTTCCTTCTTTCTATTACTGTGTAGCAGTACCAGTTATTGATGTTAAAAAGCAAAAGTTGTATAATCCATTAAAATGGCTAAAATACTGTTTTTGGCATAGATAGGTGAAAGTCAGGGATCAAATCTCACATTGTTTCATAGAGGTGTTCTCTTTCATCACAAACTGGCTCTGGTCATAATCTGGTTTAGGTCATTGATTAGAATCTTCTTAACATGAATGGTGATCTCTTTTACACTTAGCTAGAGGCAGAATTAATATATAAGAAGTGATAATGTTTTATTCACATTTTACCCTTTGAGTTTTAAACTAGAGTTTTAAACAGGGTTCAGAAAATGTTTTTCAGGTGTCACACAGGTGAAGTTTTCTCACTGGCATCATCACATTTTAACCTTGCTTTAAAAAATACAAAAGGAAGTTAGACTTTGTTGTGAAGTATGAAAAAAGGAGCATTCTAGATCTCAGAATACGTATATATTTCTGGCCAATGAATCTAAAGAATATATGAAATAAAATCTTGGAAAAATACATTTGTAAGTTCAACTGTCTCTCTGTTCACTGTTCCAAGAACTCAGAAATTTCCTCTTCACATCCAAAACCAAATCACATGTCATGTTAAGTCTCTTGACAGTGGTCTAGTAAAATAATGGAGGGTTGTTTACAAACAGACCAAGTGAACTCTTTTTTAGCTAGTTGGTATGACAATATAAAAATATTCTACCTGTTTCCAAAGCTGAGTGAACAGCTTGGCAGAAGTTGCATCTAATTTATCTGACACCAACACTATTTCAAACAAAATCAAATGAAATGTGTCCTTCCTTCCACGTGTCGTGCAAGATTTAAAAGTTGTCTGTATTATTTCATTCTCTTGTGGTCATATAGCCTGACAATCATTGAGTTATTTATCATCCACTTACTACTTCTCAGTTGTTGGAACAAGTCTAATTTTGTAACAAAATGGAAAAGTGTACTAGACTGGTTTAGATTAGATAGGTTGCATGAACCCAACTGTAAGGAATAATTTGGTTGTAGATTTACTTGATCTAAATTAAGTGAATACTTTCTTTGACCTATCAGACTGGATAATAATGATGCACTTCACAGTGACTAAAATCAGTTTTCCTGGGACAGCACCATGTGATTTCATCCGCTAAACCAGACTAGCAGAATGCTCCACTGCTCTTACACCTGGCAACTTCATTTTCACATGTTCAATTTTGCAAAGCTCAAAAGGAATTCTGAAAGTTGCCTGTCTCATAAAATCTTAACTATTATTACACCATAATGTTCCAAAAGAATGGAAAATAAAATGGGCAAGGATGACATGATGATTAGGATAAACAATTGTGTTCAATAGAAATTTCTTATAGGCACACATGGCATAAGAAATCTTACCTTACACTCATTTTAAATAAAAGATTGCTGCTGTAAATGAGGAAGAAACTGTCTTACAGTATTGACCTAATGCTTAGACCTGATTTTAGATTATTCTGAAGGTAAATACTGTTTACTTTGGGGCTTACTTTAAATTGCATTTTGACAAAACATCAAATAAAATCACTAATTCTAGTGAGAAAGGTTTCAAGGAAGGACGGTTTACCAGGTGCAAGCCCAAGCCTTGTTAAAATGTGTGTATGAAAAGGAGCAAAACCATAATATAAAATATACCATTCCCCAAAATGCACATAAAAGAGTTAATAAATATTAAAATTTGATAGGCACATGCCAGGAATAGATACCAGGCACAACTCTGTATTTTGTAGACAATTCTAGATGAGGTAAGCAGAAATTATTATTGCTAAAATTACGATTATGATTATAACACTCATTTAAGTAATTGTTTATTTATTGAACATTTATTAACAGTTTCACTAAGTAACTACTCTTTTCCCATCCTGTTTTTGCTCCTTTCAGTCTTCTCCTTGGGAATACCTCTTTTTCGTGATGCAATGTTGCAAACAGTAGCACTTACTGTAATACTATCAGTACTTACACTTAAAATAATATCACTTCAATAAGGAGTTGCAAAGACCCAGTGGTACCAGGCTGGTACATCAAGAAGATGCTTAACTTAAAACTGTTCTCTTCTAAAGTGGCTCTGATATTAAATTTTATCATCAATCCTTCAAATTAACCATAGAGCCCTTTTTCAAATTCTAAGACCTTTATAAACCTCATGCAATTTCAGCCATTTCCTTAACAGGGTTTCATTCAAAATGTGGAGAGAATCATTCCCTGTCCTTCTAGTGACATGACCTACCCCAACTACAATGGTGGTACGCCCAGTGTTCAAAACCACATTGAGTGCAAATGTCATATCCATAAGACAAAGTTGCTGTTCATGAAAACTCAATGTAGAGTCCTAATTCAAAACCCATTGAAACACTGAAATCCCTGGAGAAAAAGATTTTTTAGAAGTACTGATTGCAGTGACCATGGAGAAAGCCAAGGAATGCAAAAAAACTGTGTTCATTATAGTATTGCTGTATAGAATATTAAGGTACATTCATTGCAATGAATGCAAGTAATGGACAATAGAAAACCCGTAACAACGTCCTTAGCAGAGAGAACAATTCTCACAGTGTAAGTGGGGTTGAGGGAGCAATTTGACAGAGGAGAAGGTCATATAGCACATGATTATCAGCTTCTTTTGCAACACAGAGGGTTATTTAATAGAAAGTGCATGGCAGATTGTGTCAGGATCAGGAATATCTGCTGCTGGAAACAAAATGAGAGATATCAGAGAAGGTGGACCTATAGAGTGCTTTAAAGAGGGTAAATGCAAAAATAAATTAGGGAGTCAGTGGCCAGACTGAAGAAAGGTAGAAAACAAGTTCTGAATGATAAAAAAAGAAGATAATTTTAGTGGCAGCATGTCAGCCCTCAAAAATAGATGCTGATGAAAAGAATGTAATTCTTAAGACAGAAAATAGCTACAGCATAGAGAGCTTTAGTTGCAAAGTGTTTTCCTCCCTCAGCTTTTGAGGGAATTCTAAAAGAAAATTGTTTCACATTCCAGTAAGGGACTCATGTGAAGAATAATAAATGAAACAAGTCAAAGATAACACCAAGTTATTAAGTCTGGGAGTAAAATATTCAATTAAGGATTTAAAAGCTCTCTATAAGGTCTGACATTTATGACTGCAGATTTTGCTCAGTAGCTAATTTCCCCATTCAATATACATGAAGACATCAGGTCCCACATGTGCAGGGAACTGCCTGGCAGGAATGATGTTGAGTAGAGATATGTCATAAATTCCAGTGTCCTGTAGGGCTCTAGGTGTATGTGTTTGTGTGCTCTTTTACCTGTTCATGAGCCACAGATGATAGGTGCATATTGGGCACCCCTTGGACAAACAGCTTGTGGTGATGGCTGACCTGTTCACTCTTACATGACAGCGAACTAGCTAGAATGATTGATCAGTGAAGGATCCCTACCTCTCCAGGCCAAGAGGGTTCAATTTCATATCTTTCAAAGTCTAGGAGTGTGTCTTCATCACCCTAATTTTCAAGCTTCAGGCACTTCTAATATGGGGATACTGTGCATTTGTTGATTAGAAGTGGTGATCCTGCAAGCAGTTGCTGCTATGGCAAATTGTACTGAGACTGAAAAACCAATGTTGATTTTTTGCTGTATAAATTTACAGGGGGATTAACAGTTTGATCTGTCTCACTGCATGGTTACCTGAAATGCAGGTGGCAGTGGAAGTGTGCAGTTACAGACATGGCCTGGAGGTTGGCACTCTCAACATAACACTGTCCCACACAGGCTGGAGGCAGTTGGGATGCCTCACTGCCAATAGGTAAAAAAAAATATTCTATGATTCTGTGTTTTATCATGTTGAACAAGTAGGGAAAGGAAAAGAACAAATGAGGTAAATAGTAAACCAGAAATAAACAAAAACCTCACAACCAACTCAAATGCTAGAAGGTGTGTTTTCAACAACACATTTAACAGAAATATTTTGTGCTATGCCTTATTGAAAAGTCACAGAACTACATGAGGGAGCATATGTAGGATGGGTAGATAGTTACCACGAACAACTGGTATGGCTGCAAACAGAGGTAAGCACAAAAAACGCGCTGTAACACAGCTTGAAATCTTTCAGTAAGGAAGCCTTACAGAAAAAAAGGAACAAAAATATATCAAGAGGTTTTTATGTTTATGTATCAGAAATTGAGACGTATCTACAGAAATATGTCTTGTTGTCTTCTGATAGAGAAGGAAAGAAGGAAGGAAGGAAGGAAGGGAGGGAGGGAGGGAGGGAGGGAGGAAGGAAGGAAGGAAGGAAATACACTTCTCTTAACCATCTCTTTCAAAACTCTGAATATTGTTGTTCTTATCAATGTCCTACTCTCTGGATTTTGCTAAGATTTTGCCTTGGTGCTATTATTAACAATAAAATCCATTGGTCGATAATGCGTTCGATTAAAATAATTATTTCCTTGAATTTAAAGCTAATGACATTTTTCAGGCAACAGTAACTTTACATTTTTCACTCTGCCAGAGAAGGGAGTTAAACCTCCGTTTTCTTTTTTTTCTGCTGCCTTCAAAGGTAGGATACAGCTTTTAATGAGTGTCTGCTGGTATCTTTTAAGTATTTCTATTTTGTATCTTCAGTGACTGGCTAATGTTGCAAGATGACAAGTAACATCATGCTGAGAGCAAAATGTTGCAATAAAAAGGCATTTAAATAATACAGAATAAGGCCTAGCAGTTTTAGAGAGAAATTAAGACTATACTTAATATTTTTGAGGATGCATTTAGCATGTGTATTACATTTCATATTCCAAACTCCTCTAAAAAGTAGCTATAATTTACTATAGTTCCTAATGAAAAGGAAACACAAAACTCTGCAATAAAAGCATTTATCCCTGGATGATGAGCAAAAATAAGTATAATAATTTATTTTCAGGTAAAATAAAAATTTATCTCGAGTTGTCCAACACTTTAAACAATGTGTGCTTTGCCTATTTTCCATTTACTTGAATAATGGCTTTTAAACCTTTGTAAATCCTTTGTTTGGATTTCCCACACAGAATAGTCTGATACAAGTGAGCTGTGTTAGATAAATGATGAATCTTATAAATGCTCTTCATTTCTTGTAACCAAGATGTCCAGAGATTCCTCTAAACAGGCTAAATGGGGATCACTGGTTTGATTAAAAGCATACTGAGGCAAAATGAACTACCTGGACACGCATCACAAGTGACGCTAGTAAAAAATACTGCTGAAAGCATTTCTTTCTCCTGGGTGGCCTCGATTTTTCCACCAGTGCTGGTCAGCACACTTCAGTACATTCATCCACAGATTTGTGCTTCTTGGAAGAGCTAAGCCACCATGTGGTATATTAAAGATCTTGCTAATAAAGCCAGCTAAGGAGACTTCTCCTTTAAGCTGCTGTTTTTGTTTGTTCATTTTACAATACAGTTTCTGGTTTTGTGTACATCTGACAGTGAGGAGTGTACTTTTTGCAAAGAGATTCTGAATCTCTATTGTCTGCATCATTGACTTTCAGTGTTACGAACTAAATTTTTTTCTGCTGATACATATCTGTTTTTATGACATCCTGAAAAAAAAAGAGAAGTAAAACAAAATGTGTTATTGGCAAGCGATGAAGGTAGGTAGCGTTTGCTTGCTTTTCTTCTTTTTTTCTCTTTCAAGTGTCAATTGGAACATTTGCATTTTTACTGAATGAAAGCCAGAAGTTTATATATGAAGCCAGAAGATTAAAGCAAGTGTCAAATTAAAAAGAAAAAAGATTGTTTGTATATACACCAGGTCTTCCATCAAAAACTGCAGAGGTACCATACTTAGGATTTCCAGGATAGCTGCCCTTTCATATAACATCTGAAAAAAATTTTTTTATGAGACTTTCAATTTGTGTGTGCACTTGTTCCACAAAAAATATATGTCCTCTAGGCAGTAATATAATGTCGATCTTATGCGAAAAAACTATAGCTCAATATCTTTGTTGCTACAAGTAAGCCTTTATTTATTTTTAAAAATAAATGCTATCATTACAACGTGCAAAATTAACAGTTTGTCATTTTAGTTTTTAATAGAAGTCAAATGTCTTTCTTTCCTTCCTTCCTTGAGTCACATTATGATTGTAATCCAAGCTTATCTCGACTGTTTGCAGACAAAACTTTTTGGAGATAAAACACAAGCTAATGCAAGTACAGGTCTCTGTTCACTTCTCCTGTGTTGTAGTAAAACAATTGCTCAATATAGTCAAAGCGTCCTACCATTAACTTTTATATATATTTTTTTTTAAGAAGGCTTCTCCATCAATAAAAATAGTAACAGTTGACAAAAATATGTCCCACAGAAATAAATATTTCATCTACCTTTTAAGTATTATTAGATGATATATGTATAGCAGCATTTTCAGGAAAACTATTGTGTTTAAAAGTTGGCAAATTATTAGTTTTTCTTCCTTTCAGGCAAGTAAAACAGAAATCACCGGAAGATATTACAATAACCCTGGATTTTTATTTTTTTTTTAAATTGCCATTTAGTTCTCTTTACTCTTCATTTCTAAATCCAAACAGATTTCCTTGACTCAATATTTCAGAAAAGTTTAACTTTCATGTCTTTAGTGATATATGGAATTGCAAATATTAATAATCCTGTCACAAAAGCACTTACAGTTATGACTTATTTACATGCCTTTTTCATAGCAATTTATAGTTCCCTAGAAGCAACACTGTTGGAATTTATGAGCTAGTGAATGAAGAAAAATAGCCAGCAAATTAGTTGTAATATAGACTTACTGTTAATTTCGCCACTGGCAAGTAGCGTTTTCAGTACTGGCAAGAGGCTCATTAGCCTTTGTATGAGGCATCTGTGATACTGAGTCATATCCTGAGGGAACATTAGTCTAGTCTTGCCTTCAAGCAAAACTTTATCAATGAAAGCCTTTTCTTACTGCTATATTCTTGGTGGTAGTGGTTGTGGTGGATTTGGTGCTTTTTATATTGCATTTTGGAGATGTTCAGCTCTTCAGACTGCTAGCCAGTCTTACTTGTCAGTTTTAAATACCATCTGAAACAAGCAAAGAACTCATCAATCCTTTGGAAATGGATGCTAATGTAATATTTAATCCATTAGACATTATGACTTCATTAATTTCATTAGCAAAGATATAAAATGCAACAACCTTTCATTTTAGGTCCAGAGCATCTCCATTAATATCCCTTGGAAATGACTTTGTTGTTTTTGAAGTTTACAGCTAGAAGCAGAAAGCTGAATTTATGTGTGCTCCTGTTAAATTGAGTTTGTAGCAATGCTAATTGTTAGCTGGAAGGTCAGGATCTCTAAAAAATATTTTCTTTGTCTGGTCTAATCATGGCTTTATGAATGTACCCAGTCCAAAGTTCTATTACCAGTTCATTCTTCCTATGGGGCTGATAAAAATGCAGTGCTGGTTGGTTGAAAGCAGCATACTGGAGAAATGGTATTGACAGATGCAGTTAAGCCTATGTTTTTTATTTAGTCTCTAGACCTTGGAAAGGCATTAAATTTTTTAATCTGTGTATTTAGCATTATTGTGGTTTAAACCCAGTTAGGCACACAGTTTCTACTACCCCCCTCTTTCTTTCCTTCCCCCCACCCCTGCTCCCGGAGGGATGGGATGGAGAATCGAAAGAATGTAACTCCCTCGGGTTGAGATAAGAATCGTCCAGTAACTAAGGTATAACACAAATCACTACTGCTGTCACCAATAATAATAATGATAAGGGAAATAACAAGGGAAGAGAATACGATACCACCTGCCGAAACAAGCCCGACTGAGAAGAGAGTGCCCTTCTGGGTAACTCTCAGTTACCTCCCTGAGCATGATGTGCTGTGGTATGGAATACCTCTTTGGCTAGTTTGGGTCAGGTGTCCTGTCTCTGCTTCCTCCCGGCTTCCCCTCCTCCCTGGCAGAGCATGAGGCTCACAAAGTCCTATGGCTAGTCTAAACATTTGAATAGTAACTAAAAACATTGGTGTTATCAGCTTTGTTCCCAGGCCAAAAGTCAAAACACAGGGCTGCACCAGCTACTAAGAAGGAGAAAAAATGATTGCTACTGCTGAACCCAGGGTAAGCATCAATTTAATTTTCTTACATAATAGATAATCAACCTTCCAATCAAGATTTTCAGAATCATAACTGTATTAGAATTGCTTCAGTTGAAGGAAAGGGTTGATTAAGACAGTATTACTTCTCTCACTCCTGCTGGACACCTGAGGTGGGGATGTATCTTGTTATTTGTTATCTAAAAGCCAGAAGAATTAAAATCTCTTACCTAATTTGCCCTTCCCCATCATTTTTTTTAGTTTATTATCATAGAATGAAGCATTTCTTCAATGCTAGAGGCTGAGATATCCCTCCAGGTAACTCAAAATTAACAGCCTTCACTGTTACCTAAGGTATTACTTACTCTTTGAGAAAAAAAATAGTTATAATTGAATCTTACATTTCTTATTTGTGACTATGGATCTTTACACTCACTCATTTTTCATGTGTGCCAGTGGAAACTTACATTTTGTATACACTGCTGATAGAACAGACAGAAGGTTCAGAGTGAGCTGGGCTGTACCTCATGCATTGAAGAAAGTCTGGATTTTATAATATATCTGAAAAGACTTAGAGTAGTATTATCTAGTGCAAAGAGGCCTGGAAGTCAGAAACGTTTTGTATTGATCCTGTTACGGTAAGTTATTTATCAAGTTATTTCAAAGAAAGCAGTGAAAAAGTTTTTTAAAATTATTTTTATTTTTCAAAAAACGTGTAAGTTGTAGCTGGAAGTAGGGGAATATTCTGATATTCTAAAATGAGCATTCATTCACAATGTCCTAACATAAATGTAAATTCACATGTAATGGTAAAAAGAAGCCTTTGCATACTTTCAAAGTTTTAATTAAAACATGAATCATAAACCAGATACGGAGGTATGGTGAATGCCCTGAGTACTTAGTCATGTTGCATGCACACAGTGTTAAGGAATAAGTATGATCTCTACCAGAGAGGCACAAATAATATATTTTTAATATTTCCACAAGAGGAATCACCATGCATTACATACTTCTGTCTAAAGAATCATAGAAGCAAAATCCCAGATCGGATAGACAACATTTTAGTAACTTCACACTTCCTGAAATTAACAGGTTGCAATAAGGAGTTGCAAGTTGCTGGTACAACCATTTCCAGGAAAAAAAGTCTGCTATAACGTTCTATGTAGCCTCCTGGATGCTTGATTGGAGTAATTTCCTAAATAAGTCTTTTCAGCATCTAAACCTGGGCCATGTGCCTGTAAGGAATCAAGGAGTGAATCCCTGATAGTTTCTTCTCTTAGAGGGTATAAGGTGGTGTCTTTTAGGAATTTTTATCTACTAGAGGTTCTCTGCACAAGAAACTGGCCATTGTTTAGAGTACACTATGGATTTTCTATTTTGAGTTGTTCAGTTCTTGCAATGAAGGAGAGAATATAAGCTTTCACAATGTACTTACTGTGTCATAAAGGGCAAAGCAACATTTAGATTGTATATTTGAATGTGTCAATTTAATTCAATTTAATTCCAAAACTCACTGTTTTGAAGGTTTTTGAATAAACAAGATATAGCTTGAAGGATATAGAAATAAAGGGCAAAGCAAAGCCTGCGAGAAAGATTTTTGTTTTTAACCTCACAATTTGAGAGTCTCTCCCAACACATGCATCATATAGCAAAGATACAATTTGGTGAAAAGCCAGTGTCAGGGTCTGATGTAAAGCTATTTCAACACAATGTGCTGTAGATCACAAACCCTCAGGAACATTTTATCTAAACCGGCTAGCAATGTTTGAGAAATTATAATAACCAACCTTTATTAAATGTAGGTTTAATTTTGCCTTAACATTTGATAGCTTTATGGGCCTTTTCTACAAGCCATTTTTGTGTTTCTGAAATGTGTCAGAGTGATAGTGCAAGAATCTAACATCTTTTATCTAGACACTGAACAAACAACACCCGCAGCAGCACTGTAGGCTTTCTGACATTGCCCTGTCAAAACATCATCTTCAGCTCCATTTTGGAAGAATCAGTGACAGAGGTTGGTGCAGTTCAGCTTCTGCTTGTTCAAACCTCTTCCTCTTTCCTGAAACAGCCAATCAAATGCACTAATAGAAACATGCCTAAAATTGTAGTGTTTGATATAATCCAGGAGAAAGATAAGAATCAAAACAAGAGGTGGTGCTGCTAATTTGCCTAAAATTGTAGAACCTATCTAAAACTGAAACATCTCAAAAATACCTTATCAGTTCCCTTGCTTATCCAGCTCCTGTGATTACTGGGCTACATTCCCTGGAAAAGGCTGGCATATGATAGAAGTGAATTTGTCCTTCTGGATGGTAGGGCCTCTGATAAGATATGTCTTATCACTCTAATAATTGAAAGTAGAGTGAAAGTGGAAAAATGACTGATGAAGAAGGTAGCATATATAAACAGAAATGCCAAACATTACTGCCTACAAAGATATGTATGAAGGATACATGGAGAATGTAACCTACTTAGGCACTTAGTGGATGCATAAATATTATTTTCCTTCTGAGACTAAAAAGTGTCTGAAGTTATTGGAATTTCTCACCTTATTTTAGCTACCCTTGAGAGTTTGGTATCTATTTAATGATGTGGTTTTTTAGCCCTTATCCTGTGACAGTTATTGTATGCTTCATCATACAGTAAAAAGTAGGTGTGAACACAGGACTGGGGAAGACCTCTCGATTCATGAAATGCAGTTACTCACTATCAATACAAATCACATAATTACTTCCCTAGACATATCTAGGCCTATGTGAAAAGCACAAAATTTGGGGCTGGGAAATCTGATGAAGAAATTCAGAGTTTAGTGAATTTAGAGGATTATTCTAATTTCTGGTCTCAAGTCTGATAAAATTACCAACACATGCCAAATGAAAAAGAAGTGTCTGGGAACAAAGGCTGAATTTTGCACAGCAGCAATAATATCCTGTACCTGATTCTTGATTTGCTTTTCCTTATATTAGTAAATTTTATGCATAAATTTTTGGAAGTAAACTCTGCAGACATGAATGACATTGAGATTCCCCTTCAGTAGGCAATGAACAAACCTACGGAGAAACAGATCTGCTCTGAAAATCAACAGTCAGATTAGAAATGCAGTGCTAAAAGTGACAAATACACAGAATACTAAATAAAATTAGCATGCAAAAGGAGCAGTAGAGTATAATGTAAGAGAGACAACAAGTGATTATGCACTTGTGGGGATGAACCATACCCATGCTAGTCAGTGGTTATACATCTGTGCTTTTATCTGTATTGCCAGAGAACTAGACAGAGTTTATAGTTATTCAGGGATTTAGAAAACATTTAAGGGTAACATTGTTTTGCATGTTAATTACTACTTTGGCCAAGTGTGGTTTAAGTTTAACTGGGAAAAATAAGAACAATGGATGTTGATGACTTTTGTTCTTTCACAAATTATCGTCTTTGAAACCAGATGCTTTGGTGCACAAATAACCAGTTTCTCATTGAAGATTGGTACATGGACACCTGATAGAGATAGCTAAGAAGTATGCTTATCCTTTAGAGATAGTGAAAGTAAGTGTTTATGTTGTCTTTCTTCCTTGGGTGTTCAGTCAATTGTGTGTTGCCTTTTTCTTTTAACACAGAAAGGTGCATCTTCTTATGACTTAATGGAAAAGAAACCACATCTGCTTAAAGAAAAAAAAAAAAAACAACAAAAATGATTGTGCTGGTGATCCTTACCTGATACCTGATGTGTAAATGAATGTTTATATATATTAATGTAAAGTTAGTGTATAATTTTCCTTTTCTAATTTCTGCCCAAACTGGTACCTGGCTAGAGTTTCAGCACTCAGGAATTTTGATTCCCATCAGCAAAGAGTTTCCACCAAGACCAGTGAAATTATTACTGCTTTTGGCTCTTCTCTCCTGGAGATTTCTACCTTTTCAGCATTGATGTGAGTGTTTGCCTGTGCCACAGCAATTGAGACCCTAAAGTGTTTCTGCAAATTACTAGGCTGTAAGCTGTGGTAATGCAGGAACAGACATGGTATCTTCTAGGTGGACAATTACATCTTTTATAGGCACATAACAAAAAAGCTGTTCCAACATCAGAGGGCACAGACAGTAAGATTCACTCACAGAGAGTCAGAAATCTTATATTCTCTGGACTGTGTCAGTATTTTGTCTGGGAACAATTACATCTAAAATGTACAAACCACTTATGGAGCAAGAATGAAATTTCTCAGGATTTCCATCACAAATTTCGGACTATTGGACTCATGTAATGGTCTTTCTTCCTTTATTTCCTTTTTTTTTTTTTTTTGGCTTAGATTTTATTGAGTGACAGTCAGTGAATTTGGCATCAAGCTTTTGTATTAAATTAACAGAAAACTGAGAAGAAACTCTCAGCAGATACAAGCAAATTTCATCTCCATTTCCTTAGAAAGCCACAGAATTTGACATGGTCTATTTTCTTCATTATTACACTATCTAAATCAAATTAGCAAGTATTTTTATGAGATTCTAAACTCTCAAATTGCAGTAATTCTCTAGAAATGTAGAAGTAGATTGCCTTTGTGTGATTTACAGCTTTGTCACAAATACCTTCTATGGTTTTGTTATAGTAGGACCCTTGTTTTCACCCTGAAATTCTGCCAAAAATTTTAATATTTTGTAGAGTTACAACACAATTTTTCTCAATAAAGTATGTTTATTTTCAAAACTTTTTTAATCCTCATCATAATTTTAAAATTTGGAGTGAAAGAGAAGAAAATAATCTGTAATTCTTTTTCTTGCTCTTTATTGATAGGGTTTGACCTCATGCTGTCATGCATGCAGGGTCTGAAAAAAGCTTCATTCTTAATGCAATAAATCCCTGGAATTAGATGCGTTTTATCTCTGTATGTGTGGTGGCCATCATTGCTGGAAGGAGAAAAAGACATCTAGGAAAAACTTATCAGAAAACATTTATGTGACTATTGAACTGTGATTTTTACACCAAAAGCTGTCATATATGAGGTTTAATGAGCAAAAGATGTGAAAAAGAAATGCGAATGTAGTCAAGAAGGGCATTGTCCTGGGTTCAGCTGTAGCAGTCATTTTTCTCCTTCTTAGTAGCTGGTGCAGAGCTGTGTTTTCAACTTTAGTCTAAGAACAACATTGATAACACCTATGTTTTTAGTTGTTGCACAGTAATATTTATTCTGATCCAGGACTTTTTCAGTCTCATGCTTTGCCAGTGAGGAGGAGCACTGGAAGCCAGAAGGAACCAGAGACAGGATGTTTGCTCTGAACTAGCCAAAGGGGTATTCCATACCACAGCACATCATGCCCAGTATAAAAACTGGGATCAGTTACCCAGAAGGTCTAGATTGCGCTCAGGCCGGGATGGGTATTAGTTGGCAGGTGGTGAGCAATTGCATTCCCTTCCCTTGTTATTTCTCTTATCATTGTTATTCTTATTGGTGGTAGCAGTAGCAATTTTGTGTTATACTTTGGTACTGGACTTTTCTTATCTTGACCAGTGGGATTTACATGATTTCTATTCTCTTTCCAATCCCTCCAGGAGCGGGAAGAGGAAGAAGAGGAGGGAGCTAGCGTCTGCGTGTTTCTGAGATGCGAATGAAATTTAGTAGTGAAATAGGGGGAAATTATTTTAGCAATCACTTTGTTTATTGAACTATTAACCCTCACAGAAACTGATTCCAAGCAAACAGGTCTAGATTCAGTTTATAGTTCTCTTTGTTAAACTTGTAGGCAAGTGTGGCTAAAAACCCACCCAGGAGAATGGAAAACTCATCTGTACTGTCTAGTTGCCCAGTGAACATTTCACTGATAGGTAGCAATAAGTCACATAAAAGACTTTACTTAAGCAGGAATTTAAGGAGGTTACGGTCAAGAAAGCATGAATAATCTGAGGTTTGGCAAACATCAGAAATCTTTGAAAGACAAAGTTACTGTTCTTCATAGGATACTAGTATACACTAGAAGACAAGGCATGAGGCTGGCCTGTGGACTCTATGACTATAAACTACTCTCCCATGGTAAGTTGAAGAAATGCAGACCTGGAGTGGAAAAAAAACTGGCTTCAATGGCAACAAAGAGAACCAAGAGGTAGTATCTATCATATGTAAATAGGACCATATATAGTAAATTCACATGTAATCTGAAGCAACAGATGAATGAAGGAAGAACAAAGTTATAAGAGTGTTAGCAAACATAAAAATGGCATAAAGTGAAACCTGAGGTGAGGAAGAATAAACCATCAACATCATATTCCTCCTTTTGAAGGACCTCTGATGATGATGACCCGATATAATCCCTCTTCTGCATTCTGAAGCTACCAGTTTAAAGCCAAGGGAAGGCTGAACATCAAGCTATGAAAAGCAACAGCAACTATGGGGCATATGTATTACAATTTATTTGTATTACCACTCTCATACTCTCATTGAGATATTTTCAAAGAGAGCTCTAAGTGTAAAACTAGCCCCTATATTTCAGCAACTAGACTAGTCCTGAATGCAGAAAAGGTGCAGTCACTGACGGTTTAAATTCCAGATGGTTGAGACTACTTTTCCCTTCTGCCTGAAGAAGCAAATAGGTATAAGGCAGTTTTGCTTTATATTGTTTATTTTATTTCTTCAGTGCGTTTGTGGTGTTTCCTAGGATTTGAAATTGCATAGATACTTACAGTCTTCCATAAACCTGATCTTTTGTGGTTTTTATTCATAGAACACAAAGAGTTATGGTCAATGGCTCAATGTCTGGCTGGAGATCAGTAATGAGTGGCGTCTCTCAAGGATCAGTGTTGGGACCCGTCTTGTTTAACATCTTCGTCGCTGACATGGACAGTGGGATTGAGTGTGCCCTCAGCAAGTTTGCGGATGACACCAAGCTGTGTGGTTCGGTTGATATCCTGGAGGGAAGGAATGCCATCCAGAGGGACCTTGACACACTTGTGAGGTGGGCTGATGCTAACCTCATGAAGTTTAACCAAGACAAGTGCAAGGTCCTACACCTGGATCGGAGCAATCCCAGGCACAGCTACAGGTTGGGCAGAGAAGAGATTCAGAGCAGCCCTGTGGAGAAGGACTTGGGGGTGTTGGTTGATGAGAAAATGAACATGAGCCAGCAGTGTGCGCTCGCAGCCCAGAAAGCCAACTGTATCCTGGGCTGCATCAAAAGGAGCGTGACCAGCAGGTCAAAGGAGGTGATCCTGCCCCTCTACTCTACTCTTGTGAGACCTCACCTGGAGTATTGTGTGCAGTTCTGGTGTCCTCAACATAAAAAGGACATGGAACTGTTGGAACAAGTCCAGAGAAGAGCCACGAGTATGATCAGGGGACTGGAGCACCTCCTGTATGAAGACAGGCTGAGGAAGTTGGGGCTGTTCAGCCTGGAGAAGAGAAGGCTGCGTGGAGACCTCATAGCAGCCTTCCAGTATCTGAAGGGGCCTATAGGGATGCTGGAGAGGGGCTCTTCATTAGAGGCTGTAGTAACAGGACAAGGGGTAATGGGTTAAAACTTAAACAGGGGAAGTTTAGATTGGATATAAGAAGGAAATTCTTTCCTGTTAGGGTGGTGAGGCACTGGAATAGGTTGCCCAGGGAGGTTGTGAATGCTCCATCCCTGGCACTGTTCAAGACCAGGTTGGAGGAGGCCTTGGGTGAGATGATTTAGCGTGTGGTGTCCCTGCCCACGGCAGGGGGGTTGGAACTAGATGATCTTAAGGTCTTTTCCACCCCTAATTATTCTATGATTCTATTCTATGATTCTAACACCTTAACGAACATGATCCAATTTAGAAATGTGTCAAGAGTATACCTTCACATTTCTTACGGAAATTCCATTGTCAGCTGTTGTCTTTGGTCTTAGTGATTTTCTGAAGTGTTAGAGAGAAACAGGATTTTCAGGGCAAAAGATTAAAATCAAAGAAATTAAGACAGCGTTTCAAAATACTTGTTTTAATAAGGTATTAGTGTGCAAGTCTACTTACATATTTGAATACAAGCAGTTTCCTCTTACCCTTGCTGTTTAGGTTACTAAAATGATGAAACTTTTATCATCAGGTTACATATTTCATAGGAAAAGACATGATTTTATTTTTCCTTGGAATCATATGGGTAAGTCTTCACAATACGATTTTTTTAATTTGATCTATTAATTTTTTATTTGTCATGTTATGCATGTAACCAGTATAGAGCAGAGAAATACAAGTTGCTATTACCTGTAATGTTGTGATGCCTCTCTTGAGAACAATCTTACTGTATTAAATGTATCACTTCAGTTTTACTTGTAGAGAATACAAAATCAAGCTATGCTTGCAGTTATATCCATAGAATTCAGTAGTATCAAAATGTCTAAAAGAAGAGCACAGTTCATGCACTAGTTACAAGTCTTACCAAAGCTCTGGAATTACAAATACAGGATTTTTTGTAGTTTAGTGAAGATACACATGACAAACAACAATTATTCTTCAGGATCATATTGCTTTTAACCTTTACAAAGGCCTGGTGTCCTATATTTTGTTTTATTTGATAAACCTCTGATCTTTAAAAAATGAAAAGGTAAAAGACAAGAATTTCACAAACACCTCTGTCTGCTAGAAAGCAGGAATGTGAACAGACACGAAAAATATTTTTAACAGCCAGCCCAAAGATGTCAGCTATATATACTGAAATAAAGTAAACCAAAAGTAAACAGGAAAACACATTCTCCTACCACACAATACCAATCCCTTACAGACACAGCTATAAGGGACAACGAAAGGGAAATGGCTCAGGGTAAGATATACTGATGTACATTAGGTTATTGCCCATTGGCAAGAGATCTTTCATGTGTGGCATGTGTATGAATAAAATCAGACTTTACTATGATTATTATTTTGAATGCCCTTATCTTGCTTTAGGTGCTGAAGTATGAATCCTTGAACAACATGCAACTCTGAAAATAATTTTTTACATTATGAGTTTATGCTATTAAGATGTTTTGCTGTACACAACCTTGTGTCCATTTGCTGTAAATGTGTAACTGAACTGCCATGAGCACATAACATTGTGTCCATTTGCTGTAAATGTGTAACTAAACTGCCATGAACACTAAGGCCATCCTGTCTGTTGTATCAGTGCTATAACCTGTGGAAATGCCAGGTGAACTGGATCAAGGAGATCCTTTGTGTCAGAAATAACTCAGCCAGTTTCACTGCATGGTCCTGTAAACTCTCATACCAGCACAAATGGGAGAGAGTGACACAGAGAAGCAGGAAATTCAGAAACTGCCACTGAGAAAAAAAACTCCATGTGACTTAAATTCAAGAGACTAACAATTGATTTAGACTTCCTCAGAAACCTGGAGAGACTTAGTTGTGAAACCTAAATTAGGCATGCACAGCAGGTGATGAGATGCATCGACTGAGTCTTCCCAGTCACAGAAGCTTAGCATGTTATTCCTCTTCAGTGTGAGCTGATAAGAGTTCACAGGATAGCAGGTATAGTGTCTAGCATTTCACATTTACAGGTTCCAAAATAAAAAAAGATAAAATTTCCAACTGCCAGACATGCAAATTTTGTCTGTCAAAATCTGTGAAGACATATTTTTTGTTCATGCATTCACCAGGAGTTAGAACTTTAATAATAACTTGCTGAGATTTGCAGGAGGAGAATCTGGGGTTTAGTAGTCTAATGTAGTTAGGAACATTTTTTTTTATTCCTATTATAATCAGTGGTGACTCAGAGCACATAGAAAAATGCATAGTTTGCTGAATAAGATTAATGTTTACACAGGTATATCAAGTATATTAAGAACTCAACAAAAAAAAACCTAAGCAGAGTTTCAACCACTTCTTATAATTCAGGTTCCTGAGAACACGCTATGGAAATATTAAGGTTAAACTCAAATCTTTGATAGGTTAATCTAAACCAAACCATGCTATAATATGAACAAGAATATTATCTTAGTAAACATATGAAAATGCAGGCATAGAGAAATAAATGTGTGTCTATCTGTCTGTCCTTCTACAGAAAAAAAAAAAAAAAGCACATTACATTGCTATAGCTACGCTTCATCTTTTATTAGTCATGAAAGGAAAAATTATATTTCTTTTTGAAGAAAATAATTGCTTTTTGTTCTCTTTCACCAGCTACACTTAGGAAAGATGGCGCCTTGAAATATTTATTTAAAATCCTAGGACATTAGTTATGAGAAAAAGTACTTCAGTACTGTCTCCCCAGGAGGTACACTAAAGAATCATAGAATAATTTAGATTAGAAATGGCCTTTTAGATCATCAAGTCCAACTGTTAACTGACAAGTCCACCACTAAGCCATGTCCCTAACTGCCATATCTACTCCATTTGCACACAGCAGGTCCAGTGAGGTCCCTTCCCTCGTTGGCTAACTCAGCAGCTGTGTCAGGAAGTTATCTTCCACATGCTCCAGGAACCTCCTACACTGTTTTCTCTCTGCTGTATAGTATTTCCAGCAAACATTTGGTAAGTTGAAGTCCTCCATGAGAACCAGGCTTATGATCTCAAGACTTTTCCCAGCTACTTATTGTCTGCTTCTTCATCCTGGCTGGGTGATCTATAACAGACTCCCACCAAGACTCTCACTACTCTGCTCTCAGACCCCACTTGCAGTACTGGGTTCAGTTCTGAGACCCCAGTAGAAGAAGGAGTCCAGAGGAGGGCCACAAAGAAGCTCAGAGGGCTGGAGCAGCTCTCTTATGAAGACAGGCTGAGAAAAATGAAGTTGTTCAGCCTGGAGAAGACAAGGTTCCAGGAAGACTTTCTAGCAGCCTTCCAGTAGCCAAAGGGGACCTGCAAGAAATCTGGAGAGGGACTTTTTACAAGGGTATGTAGGGACAGGATGAGGGGGAAAGTTTTAAAATGGTAAGAGGGTAGATTTAGACTAGATATTAGGAAGAAGTCCTTTACTGTGAGGGTGCTGAGACTCTGGACAGGTTGCCCGGGGAAGCTGTGGATGCCCCATCCCTGGAAATGTTCAAGGCCAGGTTGGACGGAGCTCTGTGAAACCTGGTATAGCGAAAAGTGTCCCTACCTGTGTGTGTGTGTGTGTGGGGGGGTTGAACTAGCTGATCTTTAAGGTTCCTTCCAACCTAAACCATTCTATGATTCTATATCTACCTTGTTGGACTTGCCACTGTTTCTTACTCATAAAAACTCAACCCTATCATCACTCTCATAAGCTTTAGACAATCAAAATGTTTTCCTAACATACAGGGCTACCCCACTACCACTCCTTCCTTGCCTATCCCTTCTGAAGACCTTTCAGCCATCTATTGCAGCACTCCGGTTGTGTGAGTCATCCTACCATGTTTCCCTGGTGCGCAACTATGTCATAGTTTTCCTGCTGTACAGTGGCTTCTAGCTCCTCCTGTTTCTTGCCCATGCTACATGCTTTGTTGTAGATGTGCTTCAGTTGGGCAATTGATCCCACCACCTGTGCAATGTAGAAGATAAGGGGAACAGGCCAGGATAAAACTGTGAGATAACAGGCTAGTACCTGACATATACCTGAAAAGGCCTTAGGACCTAATTACTGTCATTATTTGAAAATGGGACTGTGTTTCCAAAGCACTATAGAATAAACTAGTATCTCTTTTTCTCCTTGCTGCTATCAATAAGGTCTTGAGCAACACACAAAAGTGAGGAATGGAAAACTGGAGCTTCAAAATATAAATAAAATTCTATGTAATAAGTATTGGTAGATTTTTTTTTTCTTAATTTCTGAATCTCTTATTCAAAGTTTTGTTCCATTTTCCTTGAAGTGACTGATAGTGATCATTGTTCAAAAATGATGTTGCCAGGCTGGATCAACTATTGGTTTCAGCTGGCATGAAAAAGGAAAAGAGTGAAATCAGACTTTTTTCCCTGAATTACAGATGTCATCATTTTGATGTATGCTGAGACAAGTGAATTTGAAAGACTGGTTTACAAAACCCACAAAAGAAAAAGGAGGTCAAGTAAAATGTACACACTGGCGCACATGCCTATTAATGATGTTTAACTAGACATGGAATTGCTCTTAGGAATGTTCACTTGTTTTCTAAATTTTATATCTATTTACATGTATGTTGTACTGCATGCACTACTGACTAATGCATGCATTTGGGAATAAAAAGATTTACATATGTTTCTTTATATGTCTCATATAAAATTAACTTTTTTACAATCTAGGAAGAGTTTTAGGTACAGTATGATGGCATATAATAATTAATTTTTTTCTCTTTTAAAGGACTCTAAAGGAGAAATATCTACAAGATATTCTTAAATAATTTTTGGTTAAGATGACATAGGAATTAGTCATGGCAGGATAATCAAATATTGTAACAGTTATATATAATGTACTGTTAGTACTGTGGAACACACTAGCTTGCCTCATCTTATAAGCATAACAATTTCAACTAGGATTCATGTTGTGATTCAGATTTGCATTCATGTGTGTCACTGCTTCAATTAGGTATCTAAGCTCCCTATATTATTGATGGACACTTGGTGTTATGCTTCATGGACCCACATATGCATGCCTTGATCTTTTTGAGATACACAAGGATAGTTCACTTAGCCTACACCTGCAGCTCTGGATAGCTCCCATTTAAGGAAGCCTCTGGCATTTCCCATATATCTTGCATCATACATGTCAGTGGAATCAGGATGTCTTGGATACTCCAGGAAATCTCAGGTGCACCAGACACTCAGGCAAATGAGTATGCAGATTAAGATACCTTAATCCAACACTGAATCTTAACATTTCTGTTATCTCTAGATAAAATGCAGTTATATATATATCTGTGTATACATATACAGCATCTAATATGTAGGCTTTTTCTGAACTATGAAATGTCATTTCTACTAAAATTAGCTGAGTTTAAACTCTGGATTTTTTTCTTTTTTGGAAAAAGACAGAAAGGCAAATTCAACATTTTCTATTTTACAGGGATCACATCCCAAAACACAGGACTTTAAATACAAAACTCAAGTGTTGATCAATTATTGAAACAGTTGCTATCAGTTATATGTAGGGGTTTGAATAGCAGCACAAACTCAACAAGAAGACCAGTTATTCCTGGTTTATCCCAGGGGTTGATACTTCCTGATTTCTTCATTAACTTCCTGGACAATGCAACAGAGTGCACTCTCAACAAGTTCTCACAAAGGATACAAAAATGGGAGGAGTAGGTGATACACCAGAGAGTTGTTCTGCCATTCAAAGGGACCCTGACAGATTGAGGCTTGATAGAAACCTCAAGTTCAAGAAACACCAAATCCTCCACCTGGGGAGGAATAACTCTATGCACCAGTGCATGCTGATGCATGCTCGTTGGGAAGCAGCTTTGCTGAAAATGGCGCGGGGGTCCTAATGAATGCCGAGTTGAACATGACCTAAAAATGTGCCTTGGCAGCAAAGACGACAAACATCTTCCTAGGGGAATTAGGAAAAGTGCTGCCAGCAAGTCAAAGGAGGTGATTGTCCCCCTCTGCTCAGCACTAGTGAGAACATATTTAGAGTGTTGTGCCTATGCCCAAGGTACCAAAAAAAAAAGAGACATGGACATATTGTACAGAGTCCTGCAAAGGGCCATGGTGATGCAAGGGGATGGGAACAAGTCTTATACAAGGTGATGGTGAGACAGCTGGCACTCTTTGGCTTAGAGAAGGGAAGATACAGGAGGGATCTTGTCAAGTGTATAAATTACTGATAGGGGGAATAAACAAGATGCAACCAAACTCTTCTCAGTGGTGACCAGTGACAGGACAAGAGGCAATGAACACAAACTGAAATATGATAGACAACATTTCAGTGTAAGAAAAACTTTTTTTTTGTGATGAGTGTTCAAGTTTTTTTGTGATGAGTGGAACAGGTTGTCCAGAGAGGCTACACAGCCTCCATCCTTGGGGACATTCAAATACCAACTGCACTTGGCCTTGGGCAGCTTGCTCTAGTTGACTCTTCTTTGAGCACAGGGCTGGTCTAGATAATCTCCAGCATCCCTTCCATGACTCCATGTTTCTTTGATCTCTTTTTTACAAATTGTTTTTAAGAGAAAGGTTATCATAGTCAACATATTTTTAACATAAAATATTTGAAAAGGAAACATAATTTTGTGTGACTGTACAGGTGTTAAAAAAAGATCACAGGAAAAATATTACACAAATCTGTTCATGTTGAAGCCTAAGATCAGAAGGCTGATATCATATAAGCTGTCATGAATATTGCTATATCCACCAGCTCTCTTATTCCAGGCCTGTGAGTGGGGATAAATAGATGACAATGAGACACATATATCAAGCCAGAGCTAAACAGTTACCAAAGACTGAGAAATAGTGTTACCAAACTAATCAGCATAAATGTTGTATAATCATCCATTGTTGTACATCCTGCTCCAGTTGTGTCTAAAGTGCTGTCATCTTTGGTTTGATGGATTTGCTTTACGTCACTGAGGTTCATCTTGTCTGGCATCCCTGCTGAGACAAATAAGAAAATACAGTATGATGCATGCTGTGTCACTACTGGCAACATGTTATAGCTAGAACAAATTTAAATATCCTCAGCACACATACTGTCACAGTTTGGTTTGTAATTCTTATGTTACTGCCAAATTCAAAATCCTTTATAATTGCATCTAGAAGCATTGAAAGTAGTTCAGCAGCCTGCCAGCTCTGAACAAAGTCGTTCTTGTAGAAATAAATCTCAACAAATATTTGCAGACTGAAGTGAACAGTTTTGCAAGTCCCAGTAGTACCTAGAAGTCTACTGCTCATATCTTTCTTGGATTTGAGGGAAAAGTGAAATAATTTAATGTGAAACTTTTTGTGTCTGGGTCCCAATATTATTCCAAAATAGCATATACATTGTGGAAGGTATGCAGTGAAGTATACTTGTTGCTGTGTAAACTCCTCATTTCAGCGCAATTTAAAGAGACTTTACAACATTATTAGGCAAAATTGTAAAGCTAACTTTAAACAGAAACTCATTTACTGAGTTCCCTACTGAATATTTGTACTTTTTTGGACCAGGGTAAATATTTTGTCAACTCAAAACAGCATTTTGTATGGAAGAAGGCTGTAATCACTCATTATGTTTCCTCTGCTTGCTTAAACAATTGGAGACAGAAGGTCTTGGAGCACTGTCAGCTGCTTGTATTTGCTGTGCATACTTCTAGACTAACTGTCTTATCTCATACAACAGGTTGTGGCATGCCACTATCAATCAAAATTAACAAGTCTAAATTCAGTGTTATTACATGCAACAAATATTGACATTGTAATTACACTGAGACTGAAAAAGGCTTCATACAAAGCAAAGTCAATATTTATGTAATTAGGTCAATACATCTATAATTCAGATGGTAAACGTTACTGTTGGAACAGCAGCTTTAATAGAAGCTCTGCTGAGCTGACATATTGATTTTACAGTCTGAGATTCTGCATTATTATTCATTGTTTAGGTACTTCTTTCCTCTGTATCATTATGAAAGATGAATAAACTAGTGATTTTTTATTAGTAGTAGTTGTCAAAAAGACTGTGATGAAGTATAAGTACTTTAGTCATGGTGTTATCCTCTTTTAAGCTAGCTTAACAGAAGCTACAGAGAAACCTCATTTTTAAAAGGAACAATTTTTTTGGTGCTTGTGTTAGAAATACTCTTTTCTCTAAAAGCAGCTTGAAAGCTCCTCTTTGTGAACTTGCTGTATGTACTGAAATCTCTTTCCTGTAGCTCTGAAAAAATGCATTAAGGGAAGAGTTAGATGAAACCGAACATGTTGTCTGAAAAACCTTCTACAATGAATTTGTCTTAGTTGCTGCTGTACTTAGACAGCAGAATATACAGCTATTTTTCTGTGGATTTATCGATCCAGTGATCTTGCCTGCCTGGAACTGGTGAAAATTAGCTCTACAAGTACAATTCAAGTGTACATACAAGGAGGAAGAATGCTAATAGATGTTGAGAAAGAGGGAATACAACTTCTCCTTATCATGCATGTTTGGTAACCTGTCTAGAAAAAGATCTGTCACTCAGCACTGCACTGAATGAATGTTTCATAGCTCACCAAAGAAGTTTTATCAAGATGATTTTTTCAGGGAAGTTTTGTTAAGTAGAACAATGACAAAAAAATGGTTTGGGTCAGTTTTTCAGAGCATAAGTGAGGGTTTTCAATATTTAAAAAGACTACTTTCAACAGACAGTGAAAAATTCAAGTCTCACCTATTCAATAATCCAGTTCACTAATTGCTATAGGTGTAATGGGGTAGATTGTTCCCAGTGTATTTAGAGATGCACTGTCACAGTAGTGAAAGATAAGGCCTTAAACATTGTAAACATCCAGGATATCACTTATTATAAAAGATAATATTAAATATAAATTTAATTCCTACACTTACATTGTACTTCCTGTTTAAAAAATTAGGTTCTCTTGTCCATTATGCATTAGGATATACATATATTCACCTTTCACATATCATAGTTAGTAATGGAAGTTATCCTTTCTTCTAAATTAATTTTGTAGTTCACAGTGAGCTTGCAATGAGAGCTACCCAAATATTTGAAGCAGAATAGACCAAAGCAAAAAGCAAAAGTTTTTGGTTTTAATTTCCTCACATGCTAGAAGCTGGAGTTGTGTTACAGGAAAGACATATAAGTTTCCCAATTATTTCAAATTGTCTCTGATCAATGTCTATCTTAGTATCAAAATCATATGAAATATATTTTGATGGAAAATGGTAAAATTCAGAAGTTTCAGCTGAGATTCAGAGGTGGGTTTTTTTTCTGAAGAAAAATAAGAATTGCAGCAGAACAGAAGATAAATTGCTTGTGAATTACAATCCAAAATATATATTATATATCTATCTTTATATATATATGTATTAAAATCCAAACATAATGTTTGCATAAAGCAAAGCTGCGAAGTTCCACATTACCTGTCCCCAATACCGGATGTGAAATGCAGTTAGTGGATGCAATTTAAAATACTGTCCTGCTCTGGTTTAGAAAAAACTGACCAGGAAAAGAATTTCACCAGACATTGTGATAAATATTACAGCATTTCACTGTAGTATAATAGCAGCAGAATACTTTTAATGCTTTTTAAGATCTTCTAAAGATATATGAGTCTTGTGATAGGTAATGGTACTGGCAGCCTTGAAAGCTGTTCTCCAGAATAGCTACAGCAACAGGACAATTACCTTACAATATTCAGCAAGAGCCTTTAAGCTACATTTGATGAGTCAAACCTAAAGTCATGGAAGATTTTCCTTTGGCATGGAGCTTTTCTACGAAGATTTAAAAAATATCACTAAAATGGGCTATGACTCTTGAGCAGTAGATGCTTGCCTACCAAGGGCCATGCTTTAAACATCTTGAACATTTTAAATTGAACACTATCTAGTAATGGACTAGTTTGAAACAAAACCAGAAAGTGTTTGTGTAACTGTAGTCTAACCTCAAACACCTTGCTGAATTATATTCTATCTGCTGAGTAACATATATCAGGACTAACATGGATCTTCAAGGGAAATGAAGCTGCCAAATGAGCTGCTCTGGGAATCCTGATGGATACAAACAATGTCAAAGACTCAGAAAGGAGGAAGAACTGGATTTATTGCCGTGCATCATTCTTATATTGTTTTGGAAGATTCAAATACAGCTTTTATGGTACAAGCATTTTTCTATGAGCCTCAAATAAGAGGAAGAATTTGAGTTAAAGATGGAACAGTGTTTCAGATGGTAGGGAAAAAAAGTGTAATGTAACTTCTGCAAGGCAACACTCCTCTGAAGTTGTATGCAAAATTCTTCTTAGAAGGGCAAGTAATTATTTCAATCATTAAATGTAAGCTAATTTTTGGGATCTTATTACACATGAGCTGTGAATAAAAGCACAAATAACTAGTTGAAGTTCTGTCCCAAAATTCATAAGAAAGATCAAGAAGAAGCTTTATGAGATGTTAATGAAATATGTAAAGGTCAGATGAATAGACCAAAACTGTGATGTGTTGTACATGAATGAATAATGTTAACTGGGAAGTGTTGTACATGAATGTATAATGTTAACTGGGAAATGTAATTTACAATAATAAGATAACTGCAAATGGCTGACATGTAGGTATGTTGGCCATGAATTGATAGATGCTATTAAGAAGTAATAATATTTTGGGGAAGCAGAAGATAAATTTGGATGCAACTGATAAAGTAAACTGAAGAATTTGTAAGAAAAAGCAAAAAGAAGAGTAGCATAATGTTTTAGAGGAGTGAAGGGACAGTAACACCAAAGCAATGAGTTCAGGATTTTGCAGGTAGCAAGAGCTAGGACAATCTCCTTACTGTGTCAAGGAAATACCAACACTGCCTAGTATCACCATATTATTGTAGTATGAAGGATGACATAATATTAGTTTGATTCCTCTAATTCACAATGACTTTATGCAGTTAATCTTAAGACAAAAAAATAATAATTGATTTTAACAAAAAAAAAGAGAAAAAAAAACAGCAAACAACACAACCAAAAATTTACTTCGCACTTTGTCCTGGGTTTAGCAGTAGAAGTCAATTTTTCTCCTTGGTAGCTGGTGCAGTGTTGTGTTTTGACTTCCAGCCTGGGAACAGTGCTGGTGATACCAATGTTTTCGGTTGTTGTTAAGTGATGTTTACCCTGACCAAGGACTTTGTGAGCCTCATGCTCTGCCAGGGAGGAGGGGAAGCCGGGAGGAAGCAGAGACAGGACACCTGACCCAAACTAGCCAAAGAGGTATTCCATACGTCATGCCCGGGGGTTAACTGGGAGTTAGCTGGAAGGACACGGGGTCTTCTGGGTAGGACTTGTTTTTCAGAGGGTGGTATCGTATTCTCTTCCCTTGTTATTTTCTCTTATCATTGTTGTTGTTGGTGGTAGCGGTGGTGATTTGTGTTGTACATTGGTTGCTGGACTGTTCTTGTCTCAGCCCGTGGGAGTTGCACTCTTTCGATTCTCCTCCCATCCCTCTGGGAGCGGGGAAGGGGAGAGCCCCCGGGGGTGGGGGGACGTGGGTCTCGACTGCTTCCAACCTGGCACCACTCACTGGGAGAGAGCGAACGAGCTGTCTGGCTGGATTTAAACCACGACACATTTTTCATTCCCTAAACTAAAATATTATTTACTAAACTTTTTTTTTTTTTTAATTAGCCAATCTTTTACCATCTGGAAATTTTAAAGCTTCTAATAGAGGTCTCATTCGTTTTACTGTTTGGTGGTATGCTTTTTTGTTTGTTTATTTTTTTTTTTTTTTCTTCCCAAGTTTCATTCCTAACTACAGAATATCATGAAAAATATTTCAAAACGTAGTTATGTTAACTAAATCATGAGCTGTATATAAACAGCTTGGACACGTTTCAGTTTATATGTAGTAGTTGCTGTGGAAACTTGCATTTCCTACTTTAAATAATATATGTATTCCTTTAGCAAAACAGTAGTTATATGTGAGAAAAAAATATTCAGTATAAGTCTGACTTATGCTGAACTTATACCCTTCTTACATATACATGTAGCAGTGTATGTACTCACCCTCTTCAGGAAATCTATGTGGTTCTATGAAGTAATGCAACATTTGCCCTCTCCATTGCACAGTAAGTGAAATGGAAAAGAGCAGTGGGGCCGGAATGGAAGATGTCAGAGGTCACTTCCAACCCCAACAATTCAGTGATTCAGTGATTCTGTAAGTATTAAATGTTTCACAATTCCGCATTAGTCATGAGCAAACAAGCAAAGAGAAAAACCCCATTGGATCTCACTACAAGTAGTACAGAGGGAAAGAACATACACTGCCTTAAAATTCCTTGCCTACATAATTTTTGAAGTTATGAACAGTGATATAAGAGATTTTCTGCTGAGAATTAAGTCAGGAATCAACCTAGTGAAAAATGTATCTCTGCTTTATTTTGTTTAATTTTCATTTAATGAAGGAGAAATTAAGAGCTGTTCCACAGAGGCTGGAGAATGTAAAAACTTTCAACCATTTTTCCAATGAAGCTTAGGCTTTAATTTTAGACCAAAAAAAAAAAAATCTAGTATTGTGGTTTGTGGTATCTGAATCATAAATCAGTTTACTCAGCTGAATTCTTAATATTTCAACTCTTCCAGTGAAGCAAAATCTTCTACAAGGTTCATGAGAAAAGAAGAGAAGACTCAACATTATTCATTTAGAATGAATGTTTTAGCATTATGGAATCTATTGTTACACAAACATATGTATAACTGTTGCCCTGCCAATGAAATTAATGAAATAGCACAGAAAACAGGCTTCACTGATTATGGCACTATGCTGATGCTTAAATAGTGAGCTTAAGAAGATAATAACAGATGATATGTAAGGCATCATTAATTCCACTTAGTTTTTCATATCTGTACGGTTTATATCTACAGCTAGGGTTCAGTTGATTAAACATAGCTATCTAGAGATATTTTAAGTGCAGGGGAGGAGGTATTTCACTTGGCATACAGTTGCCTTACCAAAAAAAAAAAAAACACCAAACCCAAGAAGACTTATGCTTATAAAACCCTTTAAGGATTTCTTGGACATCCTAGAGCATCTCCATCGGCTTTTGGCACTTCTGTTTAGACAACTGAATACTGCCCTGCATCAAAGTTACTTACTGCAGCTCCCATCATAATGAATGTAGAGAAATAAATAAATGTAGAAGAAGATGGAATGTCCAGATGTAGATGTTTAGTCTGAATCTGGACAGATAAATCCTATACTTGGTCACATTAACAGGCTCACCACTGAGTGACCAGAGAATATTTTTCAACATATTCCCTGTCATTACGATTTATATCTTTGGTGGAAGTGCAAAACAATACCAAATCAGATAGCTCTGGCAAAGTGTTTCCTGTTACAGTACAGTCATTGCAGCTAAATACGGAATGCAGCTAAATGCAGAAGGAGATCCTTCATGCAAAGTGGTGATGAGTGCTTCTGTCTACTATGCTCAGTGATAGCAACACCTAGAAGAAAGTGCTAAACAAATCTCCACTACATAGTACAATGGCCTGCATCTCTTTTAAGTCACACACAGTGGTCTACTTGCTTGAAGAACCTCTTACCATTTTGTTTGTTTGCTTTTAGTTAAAAGTGTCTGAAAAAAAAAAAAAAAGAGGACTGTGCTGCAGCCCACCAGGTGGCTTTTAAAACATGAAACTGAAGCAGCACGTTGCAGGCTCTGGGATGTGATAACCAGGCATGGGAAAGTGTTTCGAAAAAGCCAAGCCTGCTGTTGAGGGACTGTAGGGCAGAGAAATCCAAGCCTTCAGCTGTCTGGTTTGTGCTGCCTTTTGGAAGCGTTCTTGGAATGAATTACCCACAGAACTTGAGGTTTGTTTTGGAGGGACATACTTGCTTTTCCTTAATGCTGAGCCATGGAGTGAAGTAATGCATACAGTGTGGGTAATGGGAACTGAACAGCAGACAACTCACAAGCTAAGTTACCTGACAGCATAGACATAGCCAGTAAAATCACTTAAATTTGGAGAATTGCTTAGAATCATAGGAAGGTTCTATACTATGACATAAGTTCTAGCAGCAAATTCTTAATGTCCTCATGTGTCTCACCTCTGCTTTTTGCCAGTCATTTCTTTCAGTGAAATGCAATCGTGTAGGTTTCATGGCTAAAAACCTCGGGAAACCTGTATCAGACCTGAGGCAGGACCTTGAGGATGAGTACCAAAGGACTGAACCTGAACTACATGCCACAGGGTGATGTGGAACAGGAAGATGATGTTCACTCAGGAGAAAGCCAACTGCAAATTTACATTTAGCTTGCTTCTACAAAGGGACATTATCAGTGACTGGGATTTTTGAGTCTGTATGTGAAAGGTGGTCATAATCAAGCCATCATTACATTTCTTTATCTCTCAGAGCAACTTTCTTGTGCTTTATCCACTCTCTCCTCACATGACGGAATTTCCACCAGTTTCTCCAAGGAAAATGAAGTCACTGTCCATATTACGTAGCATGCCATAGCATGCTGCAGGTAAGACCTCTTTGAAACACAGTGTACTGAGCTGTTGTAAGGTTTTGCTTTCTGTCTAATGCACTAACTACAGATGCTGTTATGAAGAAACTTTCTGAAACAGGTAAATGGCACTTGTTTGGAGGAAATGATTAGATCTTAAATCCTCCTTTTTTGACTTCATATATTTGAATGATCATTGTAATAATACACAAATTAACACAAATAGCAATTAAAAATGCACAGGGAATATCATGATGCAAGAAATGTCACCTACAAACAAAGGAATAATATTACTGTTATTGCAGAAAGTAATTAAGAAGTCTGGCTAATAGCATTAGTGAGAAAATTCTGCATGGTTAAAGATATATTAGGAAATGAATCCAACATATTATGTTTAACTGCACATATTTTAAAAAACCTGTATATGTGAGAAATAGAGTGTAACCAAGGATCTTAACATATAAGTCTGGCAAGTCATTTTAACTCAAGAGCAGCAGACATTAAGTCTCTAGTCTAGAATTTGAAAGTTTTCTTTTAAAGTTGACAGTGGCATTTGTTCCACATTATACATTGATGAACTCAGTATTTCCATTTGGAAAACAAAACTTTTATGAGTTAATTTAACACAAATGTTGTCACAAAGCAAAACCTTTCCATCTATTTTGCATTCTTAAAAATCAGAAGGAGATAACATTATTTGTTGAAATAGTTAATGCATCCTGTTTTACTTGTAAGTAATTTTTAGCATATAGCAAAATATTAGATGTCTAACAGGCTTGGTTTCATTTTGCATACAGAGACTAAAGCATAACTGTATTTTTCATCTGAATTAGACAGAAGCACAGTAACCTTCATTAGATCTATTCCTGTTGCTCTCTCATGCAATAGCTTCTAAATTCACATTCATTATAAGTCTTGGTCATTAGTGCCCCAGGGTGCTAGAATCAGCATTGTCAATAATGTCTGTTTTAAATGAAGAAATCCATCTTTTCAATCCTTTTCACTATTGAGGAACTTTTAGCCTTTATCATTAACCTATGCAAAGGCTTTGTAATCAATACAAAATTATAATAAGGCTAAAGACCCATAAATCAGACTGAGTAAAAGTAAGCAAATTCTTCATTCTTTGAATTTTTATCTGATCAGGACTAATTCCCTTCCTATGAGTCAGATGTCCCATATAAATTATTCTCCATTCTTTTTTAATCTCTTTTTTTCAATTTGCTATAGGAGATTTATAATCAGTAATTCTGGTTTATACAAAACTACCATCTAGAAAAGAGAGAAGAATTTGAACTGAAACTCCTGAAAGTGGTGTGTAAACTTGGGTTGAAGTGGAATATTACCAATTAAGCCCATTAAGAAAATGAAACATTTTTCAATTTATCATTTTTTTAAAAAAATCATTCAGGTTCCCAAGGTTTATGGCCCAGTTTCACTGTAGCAGTTCATTATTTTATTGTTTGTCTGTATGGCATTTATAAAATGATATAAAATCAGCCTTCTCCAGAAAAGAAATCTGAACTAAACCTATTTCCATTTTTAAGATTATGAAGTAACTTTGGTAATTTTTTTTTCAGGTTAGTCCACCTACAATTCCTTTCATTCAATTTTCTGTTAGAATCATAACCTGTAGATTAGTTTAATCCCCCAAAACACTAATACATTAAACTGTCCTTAATTTTTTTGCTGTAAAGCATATTTAATGATATATTTCCACAATTTAAGCTGATTTAAGGCAGAACTGCTTGCAGTTGTTTCCTTATCATGTCAGCCAGGTGGAGGCTATAAACCCACCTGTTGCCATGCACTGGCACATGCAAGATCCCCAGAGTGAACCTGTTCCCAGAGGTGGGTGATCAGACTTGTGGTTTTTCTTGCTGAGTTAGTTTTACTGCAGCTTGAACTTACTTTCAGAACCACCCCATGGTGGGATCAGATGAGTGCTGGCAAAAGGAGAAGGATCATGCTGTTATAATCTGGAAAAGGACTTAAACTGTCAGCTAACCTTAACATCTTAAAGGACCCAGAAACAGACTGGGAAAAATGTGTAATCCACTGTTGATATCTGATGTGAACCCACACCAAAGACTGGAATACTGATAATAAAGAAAGTGTGGAACAGTAAAGAAGGTACTCATCCTTGTCTCCATTCCTTCCCTGTAAACGAGAGCACAGCTTTTCTCGCTATAAATAAGACTGTCTTCAGTCACTAATTTCCTTTGTAGCATAACTTTTTATTCCTGAAGTTTTAGATCATCCATTGTGTTGAAAATGGTTCAAAAGCGTATGACTCAAAAGAATCTAGTTTCTGATATCGTCTTAGAAATGCATTTTCTAAATTGATTACGAGGTTTAAAGATATAGTCTTTCATACAAATTTTTGCTTTCTGATTTTGATTTCAGAGACAGTCCTTTCTGGCAGAGCATTTCAATTTCTTTCAGGCTGTGACAAATACTGTAGCGCTTGCTGATGAATATTGATCTGCATCCCTCAGTGTGTTTTGAAATGCCATGGGAAGTTTTGAGTCTCAGTGCATTCCAGAAGTACAAGATCTTTAATCTGTGATCTGAAGTCACTAGAAATAGAGAGTTAAACATCTAAATAAGTGCATTCTTTAAGTTTAGAGATAACTGACAGGCAATTTAAAGCATACACCTGGTACCTGTAGCAGTTCTACCTCTCCCTAGGAAAGTTGGGATACTCATATCAACATGCAGGTTTCACACAAATGCACACTTCCCATTCAGCAATACACAAATAATGCTGCTTCTGTTTGGATCCCAGACATTTGTACCTGAACAGAAAAAGCCTGCTCTCCCCTTCATGCTCCCACAACCTAGGAAGGGTGATCATTTACTTGATTGGCTCTGGTCAACTGACTGGGGGGAAGCACTCTCTAAAAAAAGCAAGATATCAGTCTCCAGGCTTGTAACAAAAAAAGCAAATAATGTAATAACAAGTCTCAAGATAACATGTGGGAAAAATGAAAAGAAAAATTGAGGTAAGATGATTTATTTGTTTTCCAGATAGTGTGGATATGAGTGAAGCCAAAACAAAAAGCAAATCTATATGGTTTCAAGAATTTCTTCTTAAAAATACGTAAGCTGTGTCTGCTTCTTCCTTCTAACTGAAGGGGAAGGCCCTTCAGTCTTAACTACTTAGCTAACTTAAGCATAAAAAAGAAACTGAACTTTTATTTCATGTTAATTTGATAATTTTGATCTATTTTCAAAGCAGGTTTTTAGTCACAATACAGCTCTTCAAAGAGAACAGATAGATGAGAAACAGCTAAACTTCCAGAGTTTAAGTTTTGAACCTGAAGTTATCGATCCAAGAAAGAAAGAATTGAGTAACAAATGGATGAGAGTTGAAAAGCAAAGAGAAGAGGGAGAGAAAGGTGACCTCTATTTGAAGTAACACTATGTGGACCTGTAGTTAAAGTTAACTTTAAACGTATCACAAGTTTGCACTTTTCTGGGGTGTTGGGAGGCACTAATTTTGGCTTTAGACCTACTTCTAGTGGGACATAGTAAGTTGAGCTGTACCACTGTCAGTGAAGAGGCATGTGAAAATGTTAAAGGCACTAGCTTTTCATGCATGGATGAGTCATGGGGACTGAGGGGATAGACTATGGAGTCGTTCTGTGAGCTTTCTTTTTATTTTAAGCTACCAAGTTCTTATCTTGACTGTTCACTGTCCTTTAAGCATAAATGTTCTAATTAAGTAAGTACCAGCAGACCAAGACCACCTCCTCCACCACACTCCTGCTTTCTGGTGAAGCGTCACCATTCAGCAGGGGAAGGGGAGATGATAAGAATGACCTTGGCAGACAACACTACTCACTTTTTGATTCTTTTAGATGAAAAGAAGGAAGGTTGAACTGAGATCCCATGGGCAGTGAAACAGAGAAAGCCTTCTTTTCAAGAAGCCCATACCCAAAAGTTTATGAATGTACGCCAGACAATGTGAGAACAGTAATTCACATCCCTGTCTTTCCTGTATGTTTCCTAGAGTTTTTTTTTTAAGCTAAGGTGCTTACCTTAGCACGGCAGTCATTTGTTGGGAACTAATAAAAAAAGGAGAATATATCCAGTGGCGTATAGACCATCACAGACCATCAGAGGTTTGTTTTTCAGACTGACACAAAAGATTTGTGATTTTTTAGAGAGAATAGAGACCATGAAGTCATTGGCATAGGTCTGAGAGATTGTTCAGGATGGAAAAAGCAAAACCTAGTCCAAATTATATCTATTTCTAGCGATACAGACAGACCTGAAGCAAGCTATCTTCTCAGGACTATTGGGCTTTTCTCTTTTGAGGGACTCCAAATATGAGCTCTGGAGGAAATTACTGTGTGTATAAGGTAAAAGGTTAGAGTACTTGGGTCCTAAAATAAATAAATAAAAATAATTCACTACATTGTGAAAAAACCCTGCATCTTAGGAAAAAGTGAGTTATTTATGTAGATCTTCTCTTACATACTCTATGTTAAAATAACTTGTGTACTCAAAAGCATTTGATTTTAGGAGCTATATCCAAGTTGGGTTTATTTTTGTTTTACCACTCATGTAGTTTTTAAAAGCTTATGGAAAAATTGGCAGATGAGGTAAGGTCATGCCTTAACCTAATGCCACAATCGAGATATTAAGAAAAGTAGACTACTGATCTAGTACTGTCAATATCTACAACCGGTATAAGAAGATCAAGACTGAATTTACACAAACCAGAAATTTGGCGTGAAAGGATGGAAACCTTGCATAACTAAAAAGGCAGAATTGGAGCAGAATGAATGAATGCATTCAAAAGCTAATGCAAGTTAAACGACAAAGGAAATTCTCCAAAAATAGTTCAGCAGAATAAGCAAATGAACTGAACTGCTGAAAACGCAGACTCTAGGTTTTTAATAAGTCAATAAAACTGTAAAGCTGTGAATGTCATGTAAGCTTAAATGGTAGTCATGACATCTCTTTCCTCCCTTGTGGCATGCCCTCCTCCTTTGTGCCCTCTGTTTCCTTCAGGTTTGTGGATATTATGTCATGCTCCTCCTCCACAAAGGAAGCTGAGTCCCAGGACATATCCAGTACAGTCTCATCATGCTCCAGCAATTTCATACTCAGCAGGGAATTAGGGAGCAGCAAAGATGCTCAATGTGTGTATCAGGAGAAGAGTATCAAACTCCTACATCCTCCTAGACACCAGATCAAGCTGTTGTCTGTTCACTTCACCAAGAAAGCTGTTGAGAAACACAGCTGTGAATCTGGGAGCAGGGTTACAGAAGGTTGAAAGGAGAGATGAATTCTCCTGGGGATTGCTTCTATGTCTGTCTGAGCACTGAGGGGGACCCTAGCACAGTCCATGTTTTCGCTGATGGAGTGCAGTCCTGTGGCACCTGAGCAGTCCTGGGTTGGTGACAGTAAGAGTCAGCTATCCAGTGATCCCCAGGCAAGGTGAGGTGTTGAATCAGACCCAGGTCCATCCATGAAGACCAGTCAGGAGCAGCAGCAGCAAATGGGGCCACAGACAGGACTGGAGAAAATGTTTCTTTCAACATTGGTCTGGAGCCATTCAGGAGACAGAACTGGCGATTATATCCACAGAATATCTCAGGGAAGGCCCAGGTATACAGAACTGAGTTGAAATGCAGCTACTGGGTCTATGTCCAAGAAGGCATGGGTAGAAACTGCAGGTGAGGCTGGTCAGGGCCATTAAGACACGGAATAGGGACTATGATTACACCTCTATAGCAACTGTCTTAAAATAATTCTTAATTTGTGTAAGTTTCTCAGCATCCCCAGCTTCCAAGGAAAACCCCAAGATCTCATGCTCTTTTCAGAGGGATGCCTAAAACTGGGAAAGGTCCTTGTTCCACTTGTTTTTCTGAGGATGGGACAGGCACACAATTTGAACGGGTGATTGGTAGAGTCCATCACTCAGCACATCTCCCTTCACTCCCCTTGTTGCATGCACCCATCTGAGCCCTCTCCTGCTGCAATATTAACTACTGCATGTTAAAGCCAGCCACAGGGAATTCCTGCTGGTATTGGGGGTACATGCCAGCAGCAGCTGGCTCACTCTCTGGGGATTAACTCCAACATGTTTTTCTAGAACATAATCTGCCTGTGAATGACTATGATCCACTTGTCTACATATATTGCTGTGAACTTTATCCTCCAGATAAGCCTATTGGGAGAAAAGAGCATCTGGGGGCAGAAATTCAGTAGTCAGTCATTAAGGAGTTACATGCTGGTTTTAATTTTGTCAAATATACACAATGGAGATATCTTGTATCCAGCTGTTCCTGGACTGTATCTATGTTCCTAGCCGATATTCAACAGAGGAGCCTGAGGAACACAGTACTCCCAAAGAAATGGAAGCCTCTGAGATACTTGTTTGCTGCCAATATGCAGTGAGTCAGTGTCTCTTTCCAGGAAAGTCTGGACATAGGAGGGGAGGGAGGAGACTGAGAACTATTTCCAGAAATCATTCTGAAAGCTATTCTCTATGAACTCTTCCTAAGAACTTAGTGGTTGGTTTCTCTTCCCTCTTCATTACCCCAAATATCTCCTGTCCATGTTCTCCTGAGGAAATGAAACCCAAAAATCCTCTCACCATTCTAGGTGTCAACCTCACAGCAGGGTGTCTATTATAGGTACATTCTATTTTGACTGTGTGGTATTTAAAACACTTGGACACAAATACCCAAAATAGCATGTTAGGGACAGTTAGTCAATCTCATTCAAATTTGTCTGACATGAAATTGTAAACATGAAAATGGAGACACACAGACCTAAACAATTATACATTCCCAAGCATATTTTTAGATGACGCATCTGGAATGTGTACAGTTATTTTAATACAGTGAAATTCAGTAGCCTGTGTAATGCACAGCATACATAAGACTAAATGATAAAAATTGAATCCTTTTGGCTGTAGACCTGTTAATCTATGTGCAGATTGGAATCCTCTTGAACTGGAATTAATACTTATTAGCCAGACTTCCACATTATCTCTTCAAATGAAAACTCTCTAATTATATGAAATCAGATATAAGTGCTCATGTACAGGATAGCCTGACCTAATGAGTTCTTCTTGAACAGACCTGTGGTGCCTATTTTTAATTCTTGAAATACTTTGCAACATATTAAAAAAAAAAATTGAAAGCAATGAAGACATTTTAAATACTTGATTTTTACCATAGATTTCTTCCATTGAATCTCTTTGCCATATTTTGCTGAACTTTCATAATTCTCAAATGACAATAATCTTTCAAAGCCATGTAAAATGAAAAACAAAATGGTTCTCATGATGAGACACTGTGTCAGGAGCACTTTGGTGTAAAAATTAATTTGTAAATTCTAAAGGGATAAATGCCTTTAGAATAAAGGTGAAATAAATAGGGCTTTACTAGCTGAATGCTGATAGAATCTTAACCTGAAGCACTGTATGGAACATTGTCATAGTCAAGTCCCCAAGCACAACTTAGATGCTAGAAATTCTGTACCTAGTCTTTCCCCAAAACTTTGTATTCAGATGACATTTTTCAAAGTGTTCTTCTGCGCAAATACTTTCCACAGAAAGATATTGCACCTATGGGAGGGTAGGTGATTTCTGTGGGATCTTTATTAGTGTTAAGAGTCTGAGAAAAAGACGATTTAGATACGAGTAGCCTTCCTCCGTGCCTGTTGCGTAACTGATCTATATCTTCCTCTCTTTTTTCTAAAGGAGTATTTTAAAATAATTCATGGTCTAAATGTTCAATAACAATATTAAAACTACAGCTAGGTTGTGCTCAGCATTTTTGCCCTGTGGAGTGAGTATGAAACAAAAAAAATGCCTACCCAAAGGTGCACCTCCTAGACCAAAATTTCAGCTTGCATAACAGAAGGTATGTGAATTGTTTGTTTTTTTTTAAATACCTTTTCCATTACACTGTGGTCTCAGCATAACAGTGTGACTCAGAATTTGGACCAGATTTTCCAAAATATTTGGAAATGCAGCTAGAGACGATCATCTTAAGGAGGACTCTTAAGAGTCTTAAGGAGTTTCATGATTCAAAAACTATCCCAGCGGCCTCTCTGTCCGCATAGAAAGACATGGAAATCAAAGCATGTGCCAGTAAGTCTACTATAAGATTCATTACATCAAGTTTTGAGTCTACCAGTGATGGCAAGACAGGATTTAAAAAGTCAGCAAAATACTGGCTGCCTGTTAGCATTGTGTGAAAGTGCTGATATTTTAGCAAAGCTTGCTCTTAAAAGAAATAAATAATTACTCTCTGGTGACATTTCTTCCCTGAGCGAAACTGTAAATTTGGCATAGGGCAGAAATATTTTTTTTTCTTTAAATGCAAAAAATTTAGTCATACAAGATACATACTTTTAATATCTTCCCTTCTGTAACCATTGGACATTTAGAAATCTTAATTTATGGAGCCCTTTCTATGCACAATACAGATTTCCATGTATCTATTGGATTAACTTCCTAATAAATGCTGCGAAGAAAAAAAAAAGAAATATAAAATTATCTCACCATAAAACAAGAAAATCAACATCTAAATATTATAAATTATTTAAATCTTTGAAAAGATTTTACTTGTTTAGACTCTGTATCCATACAAATAGTTATGCTCCACTTGAAAAATATTGTACTGCAAAATATTATAAGATCTACTACTGATGATGGAAACTATATGGCAGAAGTATTTCAGTGTTATTTGTTGAGATTTCTTTCTTTTTTTTAAATGACCCTTTCATCTGTAAATTGAGATTAATATCAAGACCTAAACCTAAAACAAGCATGACACTTGAAGAATTCCCTTCAGCTTTCTAAACAGACTTACTGTGAAGCTGCTAAAATACAATTTAGTGAAACAAAACACTTTTTAAAAAGGTTGGTTATTTTTTAACTTCTCTGTATTAAATTGATTTCATAGTTCCCTGACAAAACTTACTTTTGGTTAAAACAGCAATGACTAGCTGATGTGCAAGAATTATTAACAGCTGTTATTTATCTATTTATTTATTTGGAGACAGAGTGATTGTTTTTTGCCTTGTAGCGAACTCTAAACAAGGAATTTCCTGACTACAATATTTCTGCTAGATGCCAATACAAGCTGGAAAGCTAAATTTCAAGAAAACTTTTATTTATATGTAACATTTCTGTAATTATTTATGAATCAACAATATTGAAAAGTAGTGTATGAAAAGAACTGTTGCTCTGAATAGCTGCTGTTCTTGAAATATTTTCAACTGCAGTACAAAACTGACTTCTCTCCAGGAATGGAATTCGTTTGTGATCTTTTGAAAAATGTAAAGTGTAGTAAAAATCAGTAATGTTTGGAGGTTTTTGAGACTCCACTTAATTATTCAGAGGGCCATTGTTTCAAAAATGTTTAGATTTTTATCAAGTCTGCAGTAATAATATCTAGCTTGAACAGTACTTTTATCTCTCTCTTACTAATGCTGGCCAAACCACTAAACTATTCCAATGGGAGAAAAACTAGAAGAATACAAAACTGTCATGAAGCGATTATTACTGGGCAAACTGTTTCATATCCATGTGTTCAGCACATCTATTTCAATTTGTTTCTGGCATGGAGTAACATAGAATTAAGGATTCACACAGAGAAAGAAACAGGAATAATATTCTATGATTTCAAAGTATGCAATAAACCAATTTAACCAACCCAACAACTGTGGATGCTTTAAACTGAATTTAATTATGTCAGAGCATCTGGAGAAAAATTCCAGGGGCAATAGGGATTTCTAACATTTAATCCAGGCAATTGTGTAAATGTATGTATACCTTGTCTGCTGGGTGTATACATGTACATTAGCCAAATCATATACTTAGCTGAAAAATAAATATATTTGGGTAAAGATTTTTTCCTTTTGTTTCAATACTAAGCAAAAATGGATGTCAAACCCCCTTCAGCTGAAATACAAATTTAATAATTTTCAATTTACTTAAAAAACTGTTGGTTTTTAATTTTGTTTGGGTGTGGGTTTTTTGTTTTTGTTTTGTGGGTTTTGTGAGATTTTGTGGGATGGTTACAGTTATAAGCATGCAAATTTGGACAAAACACTGATATTAGGTAGAAACTCAGGTTTTGTTGCAACTTCCTAAGTGGTGTGTGATGATGACAAAATGAAAAATGAAATTCTGATGTACATGTGTTACTGACACCTGGGTTTACCAGAGTGCCCATAACCTTCTAAGTAATCTAATTTTTTCTAGACAGGTATATTGTGTCTAGTTAGCACAGAAGTACATGAAGGCATGTGTTTAGGCACCATAATCAAGGACTGGCAGATCCTTCCATCTATAATTAAAATTAATCCTACCCAAAATGTCTAGAGAAGAATGAGGTATCTGAAATGAGTCCTTTCATTTTAATGCTAATCAAAATAAACAGATATATGATTGAATTCGCACTGTTTCTACCAAAAGCAATTCCAAGAACTGTTGAGACCTATACCCTGATCATAATGATCTTTGATCATTTTTAGTCTCAGAGTACTGGATAATCGATAAATATGCATCAGACCACCTGTGCAACTCGTATGGCTACATTCGTCCCCTTCTGTAGGTTGTACCTGTCAGAATATAAACAGAAAACATCTTTTGCAGGTGTTTTCAATCTTCTTGTTTTCATGAGTACATGCCTAATGTTATACAATCCTATCTTATGAAAGTTCAGAACATATGTTGTAACAAGACCACGCTCTTTAATCTACACTTCATTACATGTTCTTTGATAGTTTTATAATCCTTTTGAATTTTATACCTGCACAAGAAACATCTGCTTCTTCTTCTTTTTGAAGTACATTGTGATGCATATATTACAGGAACTGATTTAGTTCCTGCTTTCTCCCTCTACAGCACACATAAAAATATTGTGTGCATCAAGAACGGTGGATAGGAGGACTGTTAGGAGCAAAGTGAATATCTGAGGGTCTCATTTTATTTCTGCTTGAATTGCTTCTACATACAGGTCAAACCTGTGTTTATAGTATTTTCTTCAATATTTACTGTAAATTTAAACTCTGCAGGGAGTGAAATGCAGTGGAAACAAATATCTTGTGGAGAAGGGAATTCACTGGTTAGACCCATTAAGTGATAGCAAGACTGTGAAACTAGTGAAGGAGAAGGAAGAACTTGGAACCTGAAGGAAATACAAGGAAGACCAGAAACTCTTTTCCTGGGAAAGGGCATTCAGTTCAAAATAAGTGACAAGGGAGGCAGTGGGACTGACAGGAATACCAAACTTAAGAATGAAGAAAGTAGCTGGGCAAACAATGCTGGAGCAGAATCTGATGAAAGGGAATAAATCAGTTATTGAGGCAGACTAACTTTGACATGAAGCTAGAAAGAAAAATGTGAAGCAGTGGAAATATGAAAAGTGGTAAGTTTTTAAACAGACTGGAAATGATTGAAAGGAAAGATCAAACAAAATCAGTTACCATTGGGTTAAATGGGTACCAAACCCCACACTAGAAAGAAGAACCATCTTCTGGAATTGCAGAGACAGTGGTATTGTATAATTGCTGCTGAAAAGAATTTGCTGGTTTCCTTCTCATGTTGTTATCTTTCAGTTCAGACAGCAGAGACTTTTGTAGTAGATCAGAAACCTTGAGACCCACTGACAGTCAATGTAAGTAGCTGTTTGAAGAATGAGGGAAATGACTATGCGATTTCTTTTTATTCTGTGGTCATTTCTTCCAGTTATTTTTTTTTAGGAAAAAACAAAACAAACAAACAAACAAAAACCAAAAACAAACAAACCACCAAAAAAAAAAACCACAAAAAGAGGAAGAAAAAAAATGTGTTAAAGCATTATTATCTACCTGAAAATTCAATCAGTTAAAAACCCTAAAATGTAAAAATCAAACTTACTTCTACAGAATTGATTTGGATCTTTTATTACATCTTTGTTACTAATTAAGCACTATTAGAAAGTGTTCTGAGGTGCTGAAAAAAGATCTATATTCTATATTGTCAGAATGGCCCCTGGTAATTTTTGCCCTGAGCTGAACAGAACTCTCCAAATCCACTGCCAGTCACAGGCTGTAAGGTAGTATGAGCAGAGACATGTAAGTTACTAGCCAATTTGAATATGGCCACCCTCTGTGTTGGGAAACAAGAGGGCTTAAGTTTTCCATGCCAGTTGGCTTTAGTACTATATGAGTCCCCTACACATTCAGTTTATGAGTATAGGCAAAACCTTATTATATAGCCAAAGAGTTAATTTTAAATTCAAAATCAAATGTTATTTTTTTCCTGTCTGCCCAAATTGTTCAATATGATCTATCCTGAAGGAGTAAGCAGTTGTATGTACAGCCTACCATAAAAGCGGTTCTAGAGTTTTTATTGTTAATATTTAATTTATTTTTAATAATGAAACATGAACAGAAAAACAAGGAAAGGTATATTTGTAGTAGTACTGATCAGATTAGTTTGTCAGGCATTTGAATGGCAGTTATGAAGAATCCTAAAGTGTTATATTTCAGAATCAAATTTGGAAGTTCTTTTCTAGCACTTAGAATAAATCAGCTCCTCTGTTACGTGCCTTTTGTAACAGTCCCCTGTAAGCCACTACAAGGTGACTATCAATGACACAAATCTGCCTGAAAAAACTGCACAGAGTTTGAATATGCCTGTGATAATGACAGAAAGCATGGATTGGGCACTCTCTGCAAACTGCAGACATTGAATGAGAGCCTTTTTCTAAACTCAGCGAACAATAATTACTCGTTATCCAACTGAGTCTGTTATTTTAGGGGAAATCTAGGAATAGTTTTATAAAATAAACAGTAACTCTCCCCTTCAGCCATAGCAGAGTTTAGGCGTCTAAATGCTTTAAAAAATGTGGCTATATGTTCATGGTAGGCAAAAAAAGAAAAAAAAAATAGCAAACTCTACAACCAGAGTATGAGACAGTTTGTGCCCAGGCAGCCAACAGCATGCCTGGCTTGTATCAGAAATAGTGTGGCCAGTAGGAAGGAAGTGATCATCACCCCGTACTTGGCACTGGTTGGGCCACACCTCAAATACGATGCACAATTTTGGGTCTTTCACTGCAAGACCTTGAAGTGCTGGAGGGTGTCCAAAGAACAGCAACGAAGCTGGTGAAGGGTCTGGAGAATAAGCCCCTTGAAGAGCTGCTGAGGGAGCTGGGGTTGTTTAGTCTGGAGAAAAGGAGGCCGTGGAGAGACCTTATCGCTCTTTACAACTGCGTGAAAGGAGGTTGCAGTGAGGTGAGTGTCGGTCTCTTCTCCCAAGTAACAAGTGATAGGATGAGAAGTAATGGCCTCAAGTTGTGCCAGGGGAGGTTTAGACTGGGTATTACAAAAAAATTATTCACTAAAAGGGTTGTCAAGCATTTGAACAGTCTGTCCAGGGAAGCATTTGAGTCACCATACCCGGATGTATTTAAAAGACATGTAGATGTGGCACTTATAGGCACATGGCTTAGCGTGGAGTTGGCAGTGCCAGGTTAATGGTTGGACTCAATGATCTTAAAGATCTTTCCAACGTAAATTAAATTATTCTAGGATTCTAAGCTTAGGTTGTGTTTTTTTTTTGACAAAAGGTAGCAAACTTATAAATGCCAGGATAAATCCAGGCAGATAGATTGCTTAAAAAGAGGGAAACCCAAGTCTAATTACTGCCCCAAATGCAACAGGGATTTGCTTAGCATGCACGAGCCCATACAGAGACATAATCTCTAAGCTATTGTTCTTCCAATTTCTGTTTCTTTTCTAAACCATTATGAAAACTTCAGTAGTATAGTTTCTATGACATATTCATTCATAACTATAGCATTTACCATGGAGAATCACAACCAAGACAACACAGAAAATCTTAAACCACTTTTCTCAGAAAGTCATAGGAATGATAACCCTAAATTGCAATAAATTATCACTGATACCAGGTTTCTATAAATAAATTACTTTGGTTTTTTTATTCTTTACAGCTTAAAGAATACTTAATTTCTTAAACAAATAAAAATATTTGGATTTCATACTGCAGAAAATTAAGGATTTTTTTTTATGTCCATTTTAATTGTTGTGTTGTTTTCACATTTCTCTTCAAAAGTCATGCTGTGACACCTGCCTTAATATAAAAAAAAGTAACTTCTCGTGTGCAAACTATCATTTCCCCTGTCACACTGAATGATATTGCTCCAGAAAGAGAAGTAAGAATTTTCCATCTGGCTAACTGGTCAGCCTATCCTATAAGCAAGTCACAAGCTAAAGTATCCACACAATTTGAAGAAACTAGATTCTGATTGCATTTCGCTCAGGAATAGAGTGGTAAAATAGTCAACATGAGCAATAGTTTTGCAGGTAAACCCCATAGAGCAATATATTAACATGGCTATGACATTTTAAAAATCATAATGAAATGACAGATATAAGTTCTCATTGTCTCACTGTTTCTGAGCAGGTTCACAATCTGAAAAAAAATCCAGTAAACATTTATAACTTTTTAAACCAAACAGATATTAAAACATAATATAAACCATATTTTAATACAGATATTACAAAAGAAATCTAACAAACCACACAGCTGCAGTAAAGAGATGTGATGATAAAATCCACAAGCCTAAACCCTCAACACAAAATCCAGAACCACAAACCTATGTTCTTTCATTATCAGCCACGGAGGTGAGTAAACCAATGCAGCTTTCTCTTCCATTGTTTTTAAAATGATGGAGTCATACTTTGTCCCATCTCCAAGGCTACAGGAATTAAAAAAAGGCAAAGATTTTCCCAGATAAGGTACTGGAAAAAAATAATGTTGTACAGAACTTTTCTCTCTGTGGTCTAGTCCACTTTCATGGAAGAGTAATATTAAGTGTTCAAAGATTTAGTGTAGTGTGACACATTGCTCTTAATAATATAACTTCATCTCTGGTGAGAATGAAAAGTACACAGCACTTTCATAGGAGAAGTCTTGCATAGTTATAATGAAAGCTGTCTTAAGTTTGTGTGGGATTCTTCTTGTTTTATTATTCAGGAGATTAAATAGGAGGCAATAGGAGAAATAGGAGACTGGAGGAACTCCCAGTTTAAGATTTTTATGTGCTCTGTGGCTAGAATACTTAGTGTTTTGGAAAAATACATTATTCTTTGAGTCAATCTTTTCTGCTCTGAGAGTCACTAATATTTCTCATTTTGCCCTGTCACAGTCTTGAATGGAGGAACCTCTACTATTTATCAAATATTTCAAGCTGTTGCTGTTAGCTTTCTCTGCTCATTTACTGAGTGTACTCTTCAAAATATAGCTCATCTCAATACTATGTCATGTAAGAAAAAATATTCAAAATGAACATTGAAGACAGGTTTTTATATACATTAATGGATATTTTGCAGATGTGCAAAGCTTTTATGATTTATTATTTTTAATATTTTGTTAGATATACAAAAATGATGTTTACTCTCAATTGATTTTACTCATCAGGAAGAATACAATTTGGTAAAATTTAAAGCAAAATACTTACGGTTTAAGACAAGTACCTTTCTGCAGATAAATTTAGACATTTATGTGAATGAAAAGTCTTTATGTTAGTGTTACAACAAACAGAATGTTAGGTGAGAAATACGTTCAGAACTGATCAAGAGAATACCTCATTCCAGACTACAATACCTATTCATTACACTTTGCTGGTTTATTTTTTTTTTTCTGAAATGTTTTGATATAAAATGCCAATGAAGATATACCTCTAAGGAGTTATGCGTGGCTGTGTTTTCTGCCTCTTCATGGTAAACACTGCTTCTTGTGAAGGGCTCTTAGAATTCTCCAAAATTTTATGCTACAGAGGAAGGTGAATGAAAAAAAGACCTAGATTTAATAAATAAAGCTTCTCTCTCTCTGGCAATGAGATCTTTTAAAAAAATCCAGCAACCTGCCTGCCTACCTACCCATGTATTTATATGTATATGTCTGATTATATGCATATTGTTTATATGTATATATGTATATTTATGTCTGTATGTACATGTACATATATATTTATATACATATATACATATGTAATTTACTGTACATGTATGTTTAATTTGGTTTTGGTTTAGACAATTTCATAAGGTATTTTTCATTTGGAAAAGATTTTATTCTCATTATGCATTTCTTTAAATACTAAAAAATAATCTCTGTACAAGAACGTGAATGCAATGTCCCGGTGTCCATTGCAATATTTGAGATATTTAATTAGGCTGACTGTCCTAGGTTCAGCAGTAGCAGTCATTTTTTTCTCCTTCTCCCACTGTATAAACTGGGGGCAGTTACCCGGAAGGGCTAGATCGCTGCTCAGGTTGGGCTGGGTATCGGTCAGCGAGTGGTGAGCAGTTACAATCTCTTCCCTTGTTATTTCCTTTATCATTATTATTATTGGTGGCAGCAGCAGTGATTTGTGTTATACCTTAGTTACTGGACTGTTCTTGTCTCAACCTGCAGGAGTTACATTCTTTCGATTCTCCTCCCCATCCCTCCAGGAGCAGGGGGGGAGGAAAGGGCGGGGAGTGAGAGAGCAGCTGCGTGCCTGAGTTGCTGACTGGGCTTAAGCCACAACAGACACACAACAGAAAAGATGCACGCTGACAGCCAAGAGGGCAAAGTACATCCTGGGGTGCATCAGAATATAACCTGTGGGTCAAAAGAGGTAATTATCCCCATCAGTGCAGCCTCACCCTGAGTACTATAGGCATTTCTGGGCCTCGCAATTTAAGAAGGATCTGAAGGTCTTTCTTTGTATGCATCCAGTGTAGGGCAACAAAGCTGGTGAGAGGGCTAGAAAGCATGTCCTGTGAGGAGCAGCTGAAGTATTGTGTCTAGTTTGGAGAGAAGGTTGAGGGGTGACCTCATTGCTCTCTGAAGTTTCCTGAGGAGAGGAAGTGTAGAGAGAGGTGTTGAGCTATTCTCCCTGGTACCCAGCGGCAGAACACATAGGAATGGTTTAAAGCTGCAAGAGGGGAGGGTTAGACTGGACATTAGGAAGCATTTTATTACCAAGAGGGTGGTCAAACACTGGAACAAGCTGCTTAGATATGTGGTTGATGCCCCAAGTCTGTCAGTGTTTAAAAAGCATTTAAACAATGTCCTTAGCAACATGCTATAACCTAGTTAGCCCTGTAATGATTAGGCAGTTGGACTAGATGATAATTGTAGGCCTTTCCAGGTGAAATAGTCTATTCTAAAAATATTTCTGGATTTTGAGCTACAGGCATCCAAAGGATCATCAACATGAATTCTTACCTGATCTGTGGCAGGTGTGATATTCTGAGTTTTAAACCTTTGCTTTTCACTACTAAGCACATGTTCTACAGTTTTAAAGTTCAACTTTTGCTTTTAAGTTTTCTATCAGAATACAAGGCTTCATGAGGGAGCCTAATGATCCTCTTGGGTTGATTTCATTAAGTTTTGCTGGCCAAACTTTTCAGAACTCTTTTTTTTTAAGGAAATTGAATGTCTCTTTTTCAAAATATATGCTACTCTCAAGAGGCAGAAAAAATATTTTGCTTAGTTTGATTTTCCATAAAAGATTCAAGAGCTCCAAAATTTTTTTCAACTGTGTCCAATAGCTAAATTGTATATCAGTCAAAACTGAGTTTAAATGATTTCCAGTGTCACTGGAAATGTCTTTCTAACTTTAATATTTGTGAATGTAATGATGATTTTATTGAAATAAATAAACTAATAAAATAAAATTAGAAAAAGAAAGAATATTGCTTGAGAACACTAGCAGATTGGGCATCATTTCAGAAAAGCACTTTAATGTGTGCCTAAAAGGAAAGTAACTTCATTCAAGACAGACAGTAGACAGTACATGAGACAATGTAGAAGACTGTCTCAAAAACTAAAAGATCCCATGACAGTTAGGATTTGGCAAGAGAATAAAGCCTCAAAATGGAAGCAGATGGAAATTGGTTGAGACTGAATGAGCAGTGTTTTTGGGCAACTAAGTGTTTGGAAAGTTGTAATTGATCCCGCAAGAGGTGTTTTAGAAAGTAAAATGTCTGGAATATTCAGACGTAGTCACCAGAGTGGAGTCCTAGTAGCTGGACAGGTCACAAGATAATAAGGGAGTCTACAAAATCATGACTGACTGAAAGAAAATAATTGTTCAACATTCCTGCTAAAAAATGGATCAGAGAGAATGAAATGAAGTGAGCAATTATTACATACAAAACATACATGAGGTCTGTGGAAAACCTTTCCACGAGATGTTGTGGACTTGGTGTATTACTGAAGTTCAATAATCAGCTGGGTAAACCTGATGCAGGAAACTTCAGCTGAAGCTATTATATACAAAAGACTCAGCTTATCTGCTTTAACTTTGGCATTTTCTGTCATTTCAGACACCCTAGAAACATATAAGTGGATGTTAAACCTGAAAGAGACCTTTCATTTTGTGGTTAGAGTTGGTGAGACAAACTCGTGTACTTCAAACAACACTTCTGCATCTGAACCCCGGATGTTTAGCATGAACTGAATCTCTTGAGGTCCTATTGACTGTTTTGACTAGACAGTTCATTAACTCTGTGTCAGTCCATTAACTATAATTAAAGCTTAGATATCTTGCTCACATCTAAGCAGTTGCATGGAGACATACAAATGAAAGTGTATTAATGTTTTGCTAATACCAAAAGCAACTGTTTCTGGCTCAAGAAATCCCTGAGCTGCAGACTGACAAGAACCTGGAAAATATTCCAGGAAATAATCAATGATTGCTGTATTCTTGTTGTTTTTGTAAATCCTTATCTAAGCAGCTACTATTAGCCAGTGGAGACAGATAATAGGTAAAGTAGATGCCATTGATAGACCCCGAACTGTCTTAGTATGGCAACACATATGCCTTTATGTTGTTCTCTGGAAACAGTGTGCTGTGTGTTGTTAGAAGTTGAGACCAAGTCAGAATAGGGGAAAAAAAAATTACCAAGCAATTATCAAGGTTTTTGAGCAGTTCAGTGAAATTCAGGTGAGATCAGTAGAGAAGAAGTGTTTTAAAATATCTGCTGTATGAAAAAAAAACTGTTCCTCCTGAAAGAGTTAGAGGTTTATTAAAATAGAGGACCTATTTGCTCCATGCAGTGGCTTGAGTTGTTGGATCTCTTCTATATGAAGGCATGAACACGTGAAGAACATCAAGGTACTGCTAAGTCTACGTATCTGAAACAGATTATTTTCCCCTTTCTGTTTCCTAAATTAACTCTGTCCTGAAAACCTTTGTGTCTACCTCACAGCTATTTCTAACACCTTCTTTACATGCTCTCTCAAGCTGCATTTATAGCAACAATTTACAGAGATCCAGAGCACAGGTTTTATGACTGACATACAGCTATCTGTCCTCAGTAATGGCTAGCACACTTCCTGGCATGATTTTGATCCACTTTTCCAGATGGAGCCTAGGAGTCATTTGAAGAAGAGAATACACCAGTCTAGTCTCAACAGGCAAGATGAATGATACCTTTTTCTTCTTGGGGTGAAAAAGAGGAGGAGCTTAACTTCAAAATGCCTTGACATTCATCTTCTAATCAAGACATACAATGTTTTATTTACTAATATAGATGTAACTGAGTGTTTCTCCAGAAATTGTTTAAACCAGTCCTTAAACAAAGCTCCAAGCTATCCTGTGGTGCCGGAACATATCACAGGTTTATTGTCCTTTTCTCTCCTAACTCTGTGCTTTCCTTGTGCTTATTTTGTGTTTCAACTACCCTCTATAGCTGATCCTACCATGAGCTTCAGCTAGTTAGGTCAATCTCAGCACTCATAAAAAATCCCACTGTGTGTTCTGTGAAGCAACCAGTTCAGATGTAGATACAATGAATTCTGTAATCCTCTCTCCTTCAAGGGTAGATGGTTTTTAATAATAGCCGCATCACAATGCAGTACAAAGACAAGAGAGTTCCTCTAAATAATGCATGTATTCTCAGAAAAGTGTGTAAGAAAAGTTCTAGCTTTACCTTCAGAAATATAAAGAAAAAACTTTTTTGGGAAACAATGTATTTTTATACTTTTCTTATAAATTGACAAACCCAATGATGTGCACTGGAATGGAGATGATTGAACACATCAATTCAGTTACTATATCACAACACCAGTATGTACACTGGGTTCTATGTACTAATATGTATGCTACAGTGATAAATGTGATCATTATTCTGTTAAATAGACTGCCACTGCCTGTGAATTTGGCAATCATCACGGACATATTTGATACTAACAAAGAAAACTTTACTTTTCCAACCAGTTTTAAAGTGCAAAGCAGGAGTTAAAACACTGACATAATGGAATAATTTCTCAGATTCCTACTAAGAACACTTTCATAAGCCATGGGTTCATTCACTGAAGAAACTTGGGAATTTGTCATTGGGAGATATAAGACAACTGTATTTAAATTCCCACTAAGGGACTTATTATGTGGTCATTTCATTTTTCCATAAACTGTTTTTCAAAAGTTTCCAAATATATGCAATGTTTTATATGGCCTTCTGTTCCCTAAAAGAGCAATGTTAACAGGGTCTGTGGTTGATCCTGCATAAGAAGTGATTTCAACTATATCTCACATGATTGCACGTAGCAAGTATTTTAGTAAGTATTGTACTCAAAGGAACTGTCAATCCTTTTCACCTATTTTTGCCAAAAATTTTTTAAACTACTTTGCCAATAGTTATTTAAACTACATGCAGCTTTCAATTCAATAAGGTCTACAAGCCTGTGCAAAGGAAGAATTGTAAGCAGATATAACTGTGAAGTCCTGAGATAGAAAATCTTAGTGAATGGCAAGTTGACCTTCATTTACACTACTGAAATAATGATTTTCTTTGAGAAATTATGTGGTCAGACTAATTAAAGTTCACTTATAGATCCACAGGAAACTTGGATTACTTTTACTTTCAAGGAATCAAACATTTTCAGAGAGTAACATTTCTTTCTTCATGAAAGTCATATTATGGAAAAGAGATTTCAAAAAGAGGAGAAACAGTGTAGAAAAGTATTTCCTCCAGACAATACAAAGTCCAAAATAAAATAACAGGAAACACAGAGTTAAAGGAGCATTGATGCCAACATTCAGTGTTGTTGACATAGCTGACAGGTAAGATACAAGCACAGTCTTCTGCCCTTTAAAATACACAAGTTGCATATAAATAATAATATCTAGTGATTTAATTCCTTTGTGTGCTGGTTCCTGCTAACAAATCACATATTAAGTCAAAAGATAGCAGACCTAAAATGATCTAGAGATGAATTCCAAAAGAAATAGAAAGCTTTAATTTACAACAAGGTTTAACAGAATATATATGAAAAATTGCTTTCTTTTTTTTACACTGTAATACATAAAGAGGTAAAATACAGCAGATTACATATAAAATTAGATTAATTTATCTGTCATATGTTAGTTTACAAAAAAAATCTGGATGTTAATCATGTTAATCATACTCATAGAAAACAGATTTTGGAGATGAAAGATACCAAAGAAAACTTATGACATGTATGTCTGTGCCAAATTAATACAAAGGGTGGTAAAGTTATTGTTCTTTGATATGCATCCTCAATTTAAAAATTAATTTATTAAAGGAGAAAAGACCTAATTTTAGATTGCACTGTGTATTATATTTTCTGTATGCTGTATTGTTTGTCCTATTCAGCATGGAGTTAGGATATTTATAAACAACAGTTTGAACCTCTCTCACCAAATAGAACTGTCATGAAAATAAATGTGCACAATGGATAAAGTATGTAGAACAGTTTTAAACTTAATTTCACCTCAAAAACTACAAAAAAAGACTAAACATTAAAAAAAAAAAAAGAAAAAAGCAAGCATGTACACTTAAACACTGTGGAATTATTATCTCATCTCAAAGGCATAGAGGAGACTTTTCTTACTTTTTCCAAATATATATCAATACTACCTGCAGAATGCACAAAGGTATAGACATGCCATTAGAAGGAATTCTGGCTGTACTGTTTTCTGTGCAAACTTTTTCAGAGACTTTAAAATTACTTATACTTTTTCTCCCATATAAATGAAAAGAACTATTTGGTTGTTGTTTTGTTTTCTCTCTTTTTTTGGAATGACTAATTGTTTCTGGAATAGTATTTTACTCTTTGTGTCACCACTGGACAATATATCATAGTACTAAGGTAAAGACTTTCCTTCTGACAAAAGAACAGCTAATAAACCTATCTGATTTTTATTAGAGGAGAACACAACATGCAAAGATTTGTTTCAATGTACTATATTTGTAGAAAAAACAGGTTGGGAGGAACTTTGCAGAGGTGATCATATAAATAAGTAAAAGGCCTACTTCCTGACTAGTCATACTATTTAATTCCTAACATGGTTCCTGTTAATGGTTTTGGTCTTTGCCAGCTACTACAAAGATGGCAAAGCTGGGCATAACTCCTGACATAACTTATTCCAGGAATATTTCCCATAAGTTTGGTCACAGTCATTATCTCTTTGGGGTCCAAGACAGTTTAGCTGTGTGGATGAGGCCAAATTGCCACCTGACAGATTGGGCTGATGAGTCACACCCTACCTGGAGACTGGTAGAAAGTGGCATATTGCAGACACCTTGCATTAAGCAGGAAGCTCAACTACAGATCCCTTACAATCTGAACTATTCTATGTTTCTTTTGATCAGTGATCAAAGAATTGGAAGGGAAAGAAAGAAAGTGAAAACTTTTAAAAGACAGTTTGTATGTCATTGTAGTTTATATGTCCCGAAAAAGAAGCTGTTTCTTTACATTACTGCAATAAATGTTGACAAAAGTTCATTTTTTCAGCCTGTAATAACCTTCAGGTACTTTTCTGCAGAACCTGTTATTTCCCATTTTGAATTTGTATCATAGTTTGTCCCTCCCTAAGTACAAATGTTTCCTCCTACAGAGTTATATTTTACTTAAGCATATTGCTACAGTAGGTCAATTTTGGTTTTTGAAATTTTACCTTTTTTTTCAAAGTACTTGCAGAACTAGAGCTTCATAACTTCTGAAAATTTAATAAAGATGCTCTTTCTTTCACTGTCATGAGTGAAAAATATTGCTGAGCCTTGAATGGACTTTTGTGATATCACACAATAAACAACTTTTCACTCTGACAATGAACCACAGCTAAATCTTTCTTAAAATAGTTTTCCACCAGTTTTGTGTTCATATTACAGTTGTTTAATCTGGACAGCTTTTCCCTTGATTGTTTATAAGACTGTCATGTGATAACATCCAAAGTCCTTCCAAAATAAATGTACGACAACACTACTCTTCCTCTGTCCAGAGGATGCATTAAAATGTAATGGATGTTTAATTGGAGAGTTCTAGTTTCTGCCCATATCTATGCTGGTGCCAGTTACAGAGTGGCACAATGCAGTATTTTTGGAAATTCATGCTTTCTGGAGGTATTTAATGGAATTTTAAATTTCACCATTATTGGTAAAGATTAATTGAAAGTACTGTCTGTCTCTTTGAATTAAAAGCAATTCAGCAGTACAGAGTGCTGACATGACTCTATTTCACTTCATATTTAGTTTTCACTTTCAACTAAGTGGATATTTCTCTGCAATATACCAATATGACACTATGTTGATATTAGCACCCAAGGATAAATCACCATTTATATTAAAGATACTCTAAAAAAAAGAAAAAAAAACAAAAGACCGCCTTCCCATTCTGCATTTCACTGCAGAATCTTTGGCTAAAGGCCTGAAAGAACTTCTATTACGCTAATATCCAAATTATTTTATCTTGCAATACAATGTCATGTTCTCTCAATAAGGTCCTATGTGTCAGCTGTATTAATATTCCTGAAGATATAAAGACATCACGTGTCATAGCACTTGATGTCCATGCACACCAGTACAATGCTAGCTAGCACTCAGAAGCAGCTGGAAGAAAAAGCAGGAGCATGCCTTCAGCTGTCTACTTAACTATTCACGCAACACTGAACATCAATAGTAAGAGAGAAAGGGAAGCTGTTTTCAACTCAAAGAAATGGTCAGCTAAAAATATCCATAATCTTTAGATGTTATTAGGTTAGATATAAGGAAGTTCTTTACTGTGAGGGTCTGAGGCAGTGGAACAGGTTGCCCAAAGAAGTGGTAAATGCTCCAACTCTGGCAGTGCTCAATGTTGGACACAGCCTTGAGCAACATGATCTAGTGTGAGGCAACCCTGCCCACGGCAGGGAGGTTGGAACTAGATGATCTTAAGGTCCTTTCCAACCCAAACCATTCTGTAATTCCACGATAACACAGAAAAGATGCAGTAAAGCTAGGTGGTGACTCTAAGCAGAGCCATAGGTAGTGAGTAAACTGTATCATTACTGATGCAGCTATACTTCACAGTATCACAGTATCACAGTATGTTAGAGATTGGAAGGGACCTCGAAAGATCATCTAGTCCAATCCCCCTGCTGGAGCAGGAACACCTAGATAATGTTACACAGGAATGTGTCCAGGCGGGTTTTGAATTTCTCCAGGGAAGGAGACTCCACAACCTCCCTGGGCAGCCTGTTCCAGTGTTCCGTCACCCTCACTGAGAAGAAGTTTCTTCTCAAGTTTATGTGAAACCTCTTGTGTTCCAGTTTGTATCCATTACCCCTTGTCCTATCATTGTTTGCCACTGAGTAGAGCCTGGCTCCATCCTCATGACACTCCCCCTTTATATATTTATAGACACTTATAAGGTCACCCCTCAGTCTCCTCTTCTCTAAACTATAGAGACCCAGCTCCCTCAGTCTTTCCTCATAAGGGAGATGCTCCACTCCCTTAATCATCTTCGTTGCCCTGTGCTGGACTCTCTCCAGCAGGTCCCTGTCCTTCTTGAACTGAGGGGCCCAGAACTGGACACAATACTCCAGATGGGGTCTCAGCAGGGCAGAGTAGAGGGGAAGGAGGACCTCTCTCGACCTACTAACCACCCCCCTTCTAATACACCCCAGGATGCCATTGGCCTTCTTAGCCACAAGGGCACAGTGTTGGCTCATGGTCATCCTGTCGTCCACTAGGACCCCCAGGTCCCTCTCCCCTACACTGCTCTCTAACAGGTCGTTCCCCAACCTATACTGGAACCTGGGGTTGTTCCTGCCCAGATGCAGGACTCTACACTTTCCCTTGTTATATTTCATCAAGTTATTCCCTGCCCAACTCTCCAGCCTGTCCAGGTCTCGCTGGATGGCAGCACAGCCTTCTGGTGTGTCAGCCACTCCTCCCAGCTTAGCGTCATCAGCAAACTTGCTGATAGTACACTCAATTCCCTCATCTAAATCGTTGATGAATATATTAAATAATACCGGTCCCAGTACTGACCCTTGAGGCACTCCACTAGTTACAGGCCTCCAACTACACTCAGCCCCATAGACTACAACTCTCTGGCTTCTCTCCTTCAGCCAGTTCGCAGTCCACCTCACTACCTGATCATCCAGTCCACACTTCCTCAATTTAGCCGTAAGGATGCTGTGGGAGACTGTGTCAAATGCTTTGCTGAAGTCAAGGTAGACCACATCCACCGCTCTGCCATCATCCATCCAGCATGTTATTTCCTCATAAAAGGCTAAGAGATTGGTCAAACATGATTTCCCCCTGGTGAAGCCATGTTGACTGCCCCTCATAACCCTCTTATCCTTGATATGCCTTAAGGTGGCACCAAGGATAAGGTGTTCCATCACTTTCCCAGGGATGGAGGTGAGGCTGACCGGTCTATAGTTACCCGGGTCCTCCTTCTTGCCCTTTTTGAAGACTGGAGTGACATTTGCTTTCCTCCAGTCCTCAGGCACCTCTCCCGTTTCCCAAGACTTGGTAAAGATGATGGAGAGTGGTCTAGCAACGACTTCCGCCAGTTCCCTCAGCACCCGCGGGTGCATCCCATCTGGACCCATGGATTTATGGATGTCCAGATTGCTCAACTGGTCTCTAACCCATTCCTCATCGACTAAGGCAAACCGCTCCGTCGACCTGACTTCATCTAAGGTCTCAGACTTTATGAAGTGCTTTTGTTTTCCCCATTCAAACTTTATCACAAGGAAGGGCACAGGGAATCCATTGCTGTTCAATTAAAAGAAATGACAGAAGGAAAAGAGCCTGATTATTTGCTGGTCTTTAATTTAAGGGCATCATGCCTATAGCCCAGTGCTACACTCCCGGTTGAACACACTATGATCAGCTGACCCTCACCAGCCAACAATATTGCTAGTACATTTTCCAAGTGGTCCAGCTCTGCTATCAATGCTGGATCCTACCGTATTTTTCTAGTTTCAAATGATTCACAGACTGGGAAAGGAAACTGGCAGGTAAGGTGAAATTCCTTACCTTCCTGCCTACGCATATCCAAAAGAGAATTTAATTCTTTCAAAAAGGTTTTCTGGCAAAAACTACCATCATAGAAAAAACAGGATGAAAATGTTAAAGTTTGCAACTGGTAGTAAGCTACCTTGTCTTGTAATGCAGGACTTGCCAGACTTTGCATGGGGAGTAGACTTGTCTCTGTGGTGATGAAAAAATGTGAGAAGCTGCACCCTAAACACAAGCATTTTTTAGAAGAATGCTGGGAGTTCTGCTTGTAAAAATACCAAAATGAATGGCTTATTTTTGAAGACTGTTAAAAAACATGTGAGGAGAACAGTTTAATTTTTCTTCTTGTTTTCAGTCTGTTTCTATTTAAGAGTTGGCCAGCACAGAACTGCAATTGTTTTTTTAGATTCAAAGAACATATATACTTCTGTGTTTTCTTCCTCCTAAGTAAAAGTGATCCCACAATAAAAGAAAAAGATGTTCCTTTCACTTAATTTTCAATGAATGGCTTGTTTATGTTTCACTAGGAAGAGGTCAGTGCCTGCCCCAGGGAGCCCAGTCTCTTAGTGAAAGAAACATGAATCTGAACAAGGTGGGTAACGAGGGCAAAGGTACCTGAAAGAATATACTTTTCTGCTACTCATGGGATGCATTTTGCAGCTCAGCATTCACACATCACAGGTTGTGGACACTTATAGGAATTCAGTTAATGATGTGGGTTTTTTTTAAATCTTCTGACTAGTAGGGGCAATGATATACTCAATGAACAAAGGGAGAATTACTATTAAAAACCTGTTCTTTATGTAAAATTTTAAAAAAAAGTAAAAAAAAATGAGCAAGAGCTATAGATCTGCTTTGTACTGTTCACTTTCCTTATTAGCAAGAAAATGAAGAATGCTGTTATTTCATCTTTGTTTGGACTTGCCACAGCTGTAAGCATTAGATAATGTAACTTGGAAATAATCAGTCAGAACCATTTAAATTTTTCTGCAGACCTCAGGTTAGTTTACAGAAGGACTGCTACTAATGCATTTAACACCTTCCTCTAGCTCACTTTTTTAACAGAAGCTCTAGAAGAGCTTAAGCGATGAAAGCTTTTGACAGTAAATGCACATTTAACTTGAGTTCTGGTGCCCGTATTAGAAAAAACATCATTCTCATAAATTCTTGCTGTTGTCGTTTGCAGTTCGTCTCCTAGAAAAGGCATAATTCCCCCCATTCCTTGTATTAGGAACCCTGGTGCCTACAATGGGCCTAAGAGGAGCCAGATGCCAAAAGACCACAGAAAATAAACTGCTTGACACAACATCTGATAAGGAGCTAAGGAAGAAGAACAAAGTGAAGAGTTTGAAGGCGATGGTTAATGGGGTGTCCTGGGTTCAGCAGTAGCAGTCATTGTTTCTCCTTCTTAGCAGCTGGTGCAGCTCTGTGTTTTTGACTTTCAGCCTGGGAACAGTGCTGATAACACCGATGGTTTTAGTTGTTGCTAAGTAATGTTTACTCAGATCAAGGACTTTCTCAGTCTCATGCTCTGCCAAGAAGGAGGGGAAGCCAGGAGGAAGCAGAGACAGGACAGCCGACTCAAACTAGCCAAAGGAATATTCCATACCACAGCATGTCATGCCTACTGTATAAACTGGGGGCAGTTACCCGGAAGGGCTAGATCAGTGTTCGAGTCAAGCTGGGTATCGGTCAGCAGGTGGTAAGTAGTTGTATTCTCTTCCCTTGTTATTTCCCTTATCATTATTATTATTGGTGGTAGCAGCAGTGGTTTTGTGGTTACTGAGCTGTTCTTATCTCAGCCTGTGAGAGTTACATTATTTCAATTCTCCTCCCCATCCCTCTGGGAGTGGGGGGTACAATAAGCATGGGAGTGACCGAGCTACTGCGTGGGTTTGAGTTACCAGCTGGGCTTAAACCATGACACGGGGAAAGACTAAAACGCTAGTATGTGTTATAATTGAATAGGAAAAAAAAGCTTATCTACTGATACTTATAGGAAAAAAGTCTGTTAAATTTCTATATATACCTCAACACTAAAGAAGGTTATTTAGCAAAGTAAACCTTTAAAGTGCAAGGACATTGAATTATTGGCAATGAGATGTCAGTATAAACTGTCTTAGAACTATGGAAAAGCTTCCTCCTTCATGGAAATGTGGAAAGGGCAGAACAATGAATACAGTGTAAGCCTCACCCCTAGTTCCATTTAAAAAACAGATGTAAGCTCCTTGTAGGCAGATGCAGCAGAAGGATGCCGGGTGGGTAGTTTTGAGTGTTGCTAACACTCAAGATGTTGCACAACTGAGGTTTGTTTCCTGCTCGCATTACTGCTTATTATACTACTAGTTCTCCTACTCTACCAGAATATTCAGCTCTTTTACACATCTCTAAAAATCAAGGAATTGATACGTGCTCCCATGAAAAGTCATAAACCCTTCCAAAAAAGCTGACTTCTAAGAGAAAGTGTTTTCCCCTTTAAATTGTTTGTCATTTCTCTATTGATTTCTTTGGATTTCAGTCTTAGAATATCTTTCCCACACTAGCAGAACATTTGAAGGAACTGTTTTGTCCAGATTGTGTAAAATGATTAATTTAATCTAGGATCATTAAACCTGGATATTGTAAAAGTGAGGCAACACATACATTCTGGAAGCTGAGATTTTCCTCCAGTGACATAGTATTTTTTCCTCCACGAAATTGTTTGGAATGTAAAAAGCTTTACCCCAATGTTTTGGGAAAGCCTGCTTACATATTTTTAAATAACAAATGATCCTTTGGAAAATTTTATATCCTCAAAACTTGTATTTATCATTTAACAGTCAAATGGCACCTGAAATGGCCAAGAAAGTGCTTTCACCTGTCTACCCACGTTATTTAAAAATTATAGATGTTCTGCTCAATCAAGATGAATTATCCTTCTTTTTTTTTTTTTTTTCTTTAACCTTTCATTCTTTACTCTTGTGTCTAGGCTGCTGAAGCTGTTTATTTTAAACTAAACCTTGAAGTGATTACTCAAGTTTCAGATCAATTATTTTTAATTTCAAAGCCAGTACAAAGCTGTTTTCAGCACTGTGAGAGAAAATTGAGTTTTGCATTCCCCAACATGAAGGCAAAATAAGCTTTTTTCTCCTCTTCTTAAAAATAAAGTACATATCTATGGCAGCAGACCAGGTGTAGAGTTGAAGGGAGTGAGCAGTAATGAAGAATGGCTGAAAGGAATCAGGCAGATTTCAAGAGGTGTTTGGCCAGGCTGGGAAGCTGCTCTGAAGACTGAGGATATTTATGGCAGGAAAGACTGCACCAGATCCCTGAGGGCACGAAGTCTCCCCTGAGGCCTCTGTCCAGGGGCTCCCTTAAGCTCAGCCTGGGCCCCTGATCCAGCCCACTAAGATGCCCATCAAGACACTTGTGTATTGCCCTTGGCAGCAGCAGCAAAAGCAAGTACTTTGCCAATGGGAAATTGAGATCAGTTTTTTAGGCAGTGCATAGTGCTAAAACATCTGATACCCAAAGCTTCTGGCAAAGGCAAAAAGGGCAGCTCTGGGGCAAGATTCCTGCTACTGACAGCACGCATGTCTTGGTGTCACCTGAATGAATGTAGCTATGGGAAAGTCAACACTTCACATTTGAAATAGAGGTTGGCAGCAGGAGAGAGTGGATTCAGAACTTCTTTTTAAAAAAAACAACAGCTTGTTTTTAGTGGTGACTCACTTATTTGATGGTAGAACACGTTTATGTATTTTACTTATTTTCCTCAGGATACTTTCCTAAAGGTAGAAGATTTATATCTACATCTAAAGAGGGCTTTCTTCCTCAGCCTTTTGCTGGGAGTGGGGAAAGGCAGGCAGTGCAGGGAAGGGGAAAATATTGCCTGCTTTAATACAAACATCAAAATTTCTGAAAGCGCAAAAACCTAAATACCAACCCAATCAATACTAGGAAAATGAACCAAGAAATCATGGCCAAAGTTAACAGAGGGAGTTAACTCCTCACAATCTCAAAGTGATTCCACTCACAGTATTCTTAATTGCACATTGTATCCCAGAGCTGTTAATTAACAAAAAAAGGTGATGTTGAAGTAGGTATGTTATATTGCAAGTAATGTTCTTTGCCTAATTGATTTATACAAGGTAGTCTTCAAAAGTAATGATTTAGATAATCCAACATTTTTATAAATAAATATAAAACATTTATATATATATATATAACATTTATATAAATAGATCATTAGTGTATGAAGCTCAGTAATAGGTATTATTTTCCTTAACATGGGACTTGTAGCATTTGCTATTTACATTTACTGACTATTGAGCACTGAGGACACTGCTAAAAGGCTGGAGCATGCAATTACTCACTAGTCACTGCTGACATCTCCTTTGACAGTTCCTGCCAGTTCACTCCGAACTACAGTTGTGAAGGAGTCCTCTGTTAGAGAGTGTGTTGCTGAACTGCTCATGGTTGTCTATCAATGTGGACTCCGTGTCCTTTCCAAATTTATATCTTTGCCCACTTCAGAATTAACTAAAGTAATCATACTAAACATTTTCTTGGGTCTTCAGGCACATTCTGCAGCATTTTGATATTTGCTTTTCTCTCTAAGATATTGACATCAATTCTACCATTTTAATTCTTGCTCTGGCACTGCAGTATTCACTGGACAAATTCACACTTGTGACACTTTCATCCTACTGCTCTGGTCTCTGCCTTTTTCTCTAGCATTTTCCAAAACCTTGTGTGACCCCACGGACTGATCTTCTTGCCTGTCTGCTTTGGATGAACACTAAAAGTGATGTATAAGTGCCTTACATATATCATATTCTCAGAAATCTTAACACACGCTACCTGTTTCATGTACTTGACTAGTTTGATCTGTGTCCTGGGTTCAGCAGTAGCAGTCATACCACAGCACGTCATGCCCAGGATGTAACTGAGAGTTACCCGGAAGGGCTTGGACTGGAGGGTTGGAGGAAGTGTCGGTTGGTGCTTGATTGGGCTGGGGGGGAGTGAGTTATCGGTTGGCTGGTGGTGAGGTGATGTATTCTCTTCCCTTGTTATTTCTTTTATCATTGTTATTATTGGTGGTAGCAGTAGTGAATTGTGTTATACCTTAGTTACTAAACTGTTCTTATCTCAACCTGTGGGAGTTGCATTCTTTTTGATTCTGCTCTCTGCCCCTCTGGGGGGGGGAGAAAGAAGGAGGGGAGTGAGTGAACAAGTTACCTGACTGGGTTTAAACCCCGACAATATGATTAATTCCACTTGTGGCATTTAACATAGATCCTTAAGGCAGAAATGTAGTCATCTACAGTTCCATCTATAGTTAACAGGATGTAGTAAATCATAGAACCAAAGAATAGTTGGAAAAGACCTTAAGGTCATCTAGTTCCAGCTCCCCTGCCATGGGCAGGGACACCTCACACTAAACCATGTCGCCCACATCTCTGTGCTACCTGGTCTTGAACACAGCCAGTGATGGAGAGTTCACAACTTCCTTGGACAACCCATTCCAGTCTCTCACCACCCTTACAGTAAAGAATTTCTTCCTCATATCCAATCTAAACTTCCCCTGTTTAATTTTTAACCCCTTACCCCTTGCCCTATCACTACAGTCCCTAACGAATTCCCTCCCCAGCATCCTTATAGACCCCCTTCAGATACTGAAAGGCTGCTATGAGGTCTCCACACAGACTTCTCTTCTCCAGGCTGAACAACCCCAACTTTCTCAGCCTATCGTCATATGGGAGGTGCTCCAGCCCCTGATCATCCTCGTGGCCCTCCTCTGGACTTGTTCCAACAGTTCCATGTGCTTTTTATGTTGGGGACACCAGAACTGCACACAATACTCCAGGTGAGGTCTCACGAGAACAGAGTAGAGGGGCAGGATCCCCTCCTTCGACCTGCTGGTCACGCTCCTTTTGATGCAGCCCAGGATACTGTTGGCTTTCTGGGCTGTGAGCACACACTGAAGCCGGCTCATGTTCATTTTCTCATCAACCAACACTCCCAAGTCCTTCTCTGCAGGGCTGCTCTGAATCTCTTCTCTGCCCAACCTGTAGCTGTGCCTGGGATTGCTCTGACCCAGGTGTAGGACCTTCACTTGTCTTGGTTAAACTTCATGAGGTTGGCATCAGCCCACCTCACAAGCATGTCAAGGTCCCTCTGGATGGCATTCCTTCCCTCCAGCGTATCAACCGAACCACACAGCTTGGTGTCATTGGCAAACTTGCTGAGGGCGCACTCAATCCCACTGTCCATGTCCCTGACAAAGATGTTGAACAAGACCGGTCCCAGCACCAATCCCTGAGGGACCCTACTCGTTACTGGTCTTCAGCTGGATATTGAGCCATTGACAACAACTCTTTGCGTGCAGCCATCCAGCCAGTTCTTTAGCCACTGAGTAGTCCATCTATCAAATTGATGTCTCTCCAATTTAGAGACAAGGATGTCATGTGGGAAAGTGTCAAACGCTTTGCACAAGTCCAGGTAGATGACATCAACTGCTCTACCCCTGTCCATCAGTTCCGTAGCTCCATCATAGAAGGCCACCAAATTGGTCAGTCAGGATTTCCCCTTAGTGAAGCCGTGCTGGCTGTCAATTAGCACTTTGTTGTTTTTCATGTGCCTGAGCATGCCTTCCAGGAGAATCTGCTCCAAGATTTTGCCAGGCACAGAGGTGAGACTGACTGCTCTGTAATTCCCTGGGTCATCCATTTTCCCTTTCTTGAAAATGGGGGTTATATTTCCCTTTTTCCAGTTGTCAGAAACTTCACCTGACTGCCATGATTCTTCAAATATGATGACCAGTGGCTTAGCAACTTCATTTGCCATCTCCTTCAGGACCCGCAGATGGATTTCATCAAGTCCCATGGACTTGTGTGCATTCAGGTTCTTAAGATGGTCTTGAACCAGATCCTCTCCTACAGTGGACCTCACCAAAGCAAATTAGGATGCTATAGAAAAAAATGTGTGAGGCAACAGTGTATTTTTTTCTGCATTTCCTATGTAGTAATTCAGCATGTCTGCAATCCTAAGTGAAATCCCTATGGCAAATTGCTATGTACGCATTAGCTTGATTTGGTTTTGTTTTTTTTTCCTTTGGGTTTGTTTTGGTGTTTTTTCTTCATTTATCCTATGTGTATGATGAGGTAATATATTCATAAGAGAAGATTATGCTTACTGGATTGTTAGAGATTTTCTTTGCAGACATCATCCCATATGCCAAAAACGACTGGAAGTATATCTTGTCTTGTTTGAGCCATTCCAAGGAGGTTTCTATAATCTGTCCTGATAGTGCATCAGTACATGAATAATAAGAATAAAGTATAACATGCATAATAGTATATTCACACACGTATTACTTGTTCCTACTTTGCTCACATTAGTATTGGTGTTTGTGTATCTTTTGTCTTAATACTAAAAATGAAAAAAAAAAATAATATGGGATTTTTATGTTGTTACATAATGGGATAAAAATAAGTATCTATCATAGATTTATGTTATAATTTTGCACTGCAAATGACTTTTAGCAGAAGATGATTCAACCTCAAGTATAACATTTTCAGGTACATTAATGTCAGACATAAAAGTCACTATAGTTTATACAATATACCTAGTAGAGATTTGAATGAAACTATACTTTCTTGAACACTGGTAGAATAATTTACCTGAATATATCTTTCCTGAAGCAATCTCATCATACTACTATATTTTGATTATGTATGAATACACTCAGACACTTGTGCCTGAAATTAATTTAATGATGTATAATGCCATTGATTTTCAAAACAATGCAGCTGGACAAATGGAAGAGGAAAATGAGTTCCCTAGTTCATATCCACAGAAAGACTTATTTTATATAATCTACACAAATCTAGGAATAAATGCGTATGAATGCACAAGGATATTCTGGTTCATTTCCATTTTAAAATTCCATTTGTGAATTTATATTTTGTTTTGCTGAAAGCAGGACAGCTACCATAAACTGTCAGGCTAAACGCAGAGTGTCGTTGGACATCTGCTTTGTTTCATTGTCTGAATGCCAGTGTGTGCTGAAACCCTAATCTAAAGCATTGATTTATATTCAGGAAGTGTATGAATCATCTTAGGCTGTTAGACTTAGGAACTTAGCTCTTCCTTTCTTTTCTAAATATGCATGTTTGGCAAATTATAAGCAGACTAGAAATATCATGTTAGTAGAAAATAGTTGGCAAACATAAGTTCAAATTCCCAGTCAGAATGCCATTAGTGGTGTTCAGTGAAAGCAGCAGAGACTCACAAAAAAATGAACAGTTCAACAAAATGTGGAGAATCTTCAGTTCCTTTTGAACTTGGTGGAAAAACAAGTTAGTCAGCAGATCACTGTAAATATTAAACACATAAAAAATAAAGCCCAAATGGAGGAATTTGTAATGGTCTGGTGACCTATTTTACTTGTGCTAAGATTGTTTGTTGCTCTGTACCTCTCAAATGAGCTTACAAAAAATTTGAGAACAATTCAAGTTTAATTCGTAAGTCAGCACCACAAAGGAGTAAGCTTTTTAGAACATGTATAAAATGAGTACTTCTGATCCTTTTGCCAATCTATTAATTCTCCAATTAGAAAAAAAAATACCAGGGTGATACTTCATTAGAGCTTAAAAGCAGCAAAGAAAAAACTGCAAAAGGAAAATCTTGCCTTGAAAATCAAAGACAAAACATTAAAGTAGTTTTGTAAAATAGCATTAAGGGTCATGAAATATGCCTAAAGTGGAAATCTCTTTGGGAAGCTGGGAAATGTTCACATAGTACTGGATGTCACACATGAGATACAAATCACAGCATAGTTTAAAAAGACACAGTGGGTCAAGAGAAGAGCTGAAGTGAGCACAGTATTAAAAGTGTGGGGAAGAAAACCCCAAAACATTAACAGCCCCCCCCCCAAGATATTTTAATTGGTAGCTGCAAGATCTTGTTCCATTTTCTGTATTGCTTTTGGTTACCAGCCCCTTTGATCTTTTAGGAAACAAACAAAAGTAACATTGTAATTTGGGATTGCTCATATTTGGTTTATTTCAAGATAGGCCTTTTCTTCTTTGTTTTGGGAAGGAGGGTGTGTCAGTAGGATTTTCAAACTTAAACCCCTCTTTTTTGGTGAGGAAAAATTATGCACATTCTTCCCTTTGGCATTAGTTATAATAAATTGAAATCAATATAATGAACAGGTGATGTTCTTTGCATGTCCAGATTCACTAGGATTGTGTGAAATAACTAAAATCCAGCAGGGCGTCTTCTGTGTTCTTACTATTTTTATTTTTCCAACTGTAGCAGCTGGCATAATAATGGATACTCCCCCTATAGCCTTTCTTCCATTTATATTGTCACAGCTAAACCAACAGTATTATTAGAAAATATTATTGTGCCAACGACTTTATTCAGATCCTCCCTGTTGTATGCTATTTAGGCAGCAAAAAGCAACACTCACTGGTGTAATTTCACCAACAGAGCATGACTTTTAGGTGCTAAGGGCTTGGGTAAAAGGGACTTTCAGACCCCCCCCGGGAGCATCTGACCTTCCAGACCCTTGTGAGCTGCATCAGCTCTGTGGTGGAGGTGGAGACACTGGCTGGAGGGCACACATGATGGTTTGCTGGTTGTGTCAGAGCTTGCCGTAGCTCCTGCTCATTTCAGAGCAACCAGACCCCTGCTCCTACAGACCTACAGCCTCACCTTCCCACTGTGAGCAAGTGCACACAGGTCCTGCTTCTCCTTCCTTGTACCAGTGAGTGGGCTTGGGTATAGGGAGAACCAGTGAGTGGGCTTGAGTATAGGGATGGGACTGTCCATAGTCTTAAATTTTTACTAGTAAATCATTAATTCCTGGTAAATTATAAATTATTGTTAGATCTACTGTTAATCACTGGTAGATGTTCTACAGCAGTTTTGCCCATGAAACTAGCTGTCCCTCAGGAATGGCTAGGTGTGGAGAAAGCTCAAGTTACCTGTTTCCATCAGCAGTTTGGGTGAGGCCATCCTCTTCTGACAAAAAAGCTATACATGATATGAGGCACTGTGGCACTTAGTTATGATCTTGGTGTAGCCTAGGTGCAGCCATAGTGGGAAGGAGACTAGCTAGGACTATAGTTGGATAAAGAGGCTCCAGGTTTCCATAACAATAATAAACTCCCCATGCTCCACACCAGAAAATCCATGCTGAATTAACGCATGCTGGTTTTATAATAACAATCTCTCCCTCATGGGTACAGCACACATTACGCTGTGTGACAAACTTCTGAAATGTATTTGTAGATGGCTACACTGTGCCACCTGGAGTTTTAATAAACCAAAACGAATTATTTTCTCTCCATCTCATATCATTTTATTTATGAATAAAGTATTCAGATTTTGAGCAAGAATCTACTTTCATGAATCATGGATAAGGAATTCATGAATAGATTTGCAAGTGTTCTGAGGAAGGCTCATCAGCTTTCCAGAAAGTGCTGTTAACTGTGAAATTTGTCAGTATATTTTGGATGCTGGGAAAAGTAAGAAAAAAACAAGGTAGAGATGGATGAGAGAAAGTGTTACAGTAGTGGGTCTTCCGAAATATTTTAGAATCCCAATACTGTGGGTAAAACCATGAGAAATACCATTGCAGAGAAATCCACAACAAAGACATTCAGTGTTGTTTTTTTTTATTCTCCTCCCTCTCATTTGTGTCTGCCTGAACAGATATTTTGGCCGTTCCACAGCTTTACTATATCTTTAGAATTCTGTCTGGCTCAAGCACATTTAAACAGATAGGTCTGAGGTTGAGATATTGCTATGCTGCTCCTGGCACATTTGCGCCTCTTTAGGGAACACTTACTCTTTTTTTGTCCTGCCTTTATATCTGGAAAACCACTAGCTGAGAAGACTTCTGTGGTAAAAATGTGTCTAAGGATTTTTATTTTACACAGAAAGAGCAAATGGTTACAACTATTTTGTCAGTTAAAATACTTGTACTTTTACAACATAGAGATGTAGTAAGTACAAAAGTGACAATAAAAGTCACATTCATTTCCTTAATAACAAACAGAATATTGCCATTTTAGTCACCTGAGGAAAGATTCCTACCTTAGCACTATGAACAGCTCTTGAAATTGATGAAGGCTTTCCAAGGTAAGAAAGTTTCCAGCTGAACCTGGAAGAAATCCATCTGTTCAGAAAATGAATATGGCTTTCAGCTTTGCCTAGCTAGTGAACATAGAACAAGAACTATACAATATGTGGGGATCTACAAGCACAAAGCAATATATTCTTGCTAGTGTTGTGAGAATCAAAACCTGTTACTTCTACTGTCAATACACATATTCTATTCCTTTTTCTCCTTGTGAAAGCCAAATTACTATTAATATCAGTAGTTTCAGAAGAAACATTTAAAAAACCCTACTATGTTGATTTTAATTTCCTCCATCTCAAATAGTAGGTTAACTGATATAAGGTAAAAGGGAACAATGGTTACACGCATGAACAACATTTTTAAATATGGAAGGCTGTTGCAGTACATCTATGATTGAATAATCTGACCAAACCATGCATTGCTGCATGTGGACAAAAGTTGTGTACACCAGCATCTGGTTGCAATATTGCTCAGTATTAAATGAGATCAGTGGGATCAGCTCTGTGGGTTGCCATATGGAGTCTCATGCATTTACTGACATGGGTATAAAAGAAGAAATACTACTCTATCCAGTATACACCTCGATTTAAGTTGTTCTTTTAGGTCAGCTTTTTACAGTTTTAGTCCCTGGACAAGAGTCTACCTCATGTTTGTAGGTCTGTGGTCCCAAATCACTTAGTGTAGCAAGGTAAAAGCACCCCATGGGGGAAGTTTTTGTGTCCTATCCCAAATACTGAAGCCTGGGTATTGGGGTAAGATCAGCAGTTTCTTCTCACAAGGTGACGATAGTCTGTTTTCTTAATGGCAATACTTGCAAGAATCTATTTGTAGGTGACTCAGTAATGTTTTTAAAATAAAATGATTTTAAAATAAAGATGAAGGATTATTTTTGCTTTGGATTTTTTTTTAATTTTGTTTGAATTACAACTTAAATCGAAATCATTATAAGGAGCATAGGCTGCAAAGAAAGAAGGGTTAGGCATAAGCCAGGAGAAGTGTCTCATGGCTTCTGTCATCATCTTTGTAGATGATTATCTGGGAAATGTAAGAAGAAACACTACTTCAGCTGTTAAAAATTATCAAAGTGTACCTGGAAGGTTAGAAAGGGTATGAAACTTCACAGGTGATCAAAAGATGTGAATGAATTCAAGATCACTCCACAGAACAATGGAGTAAGAGGTACTGCTTCATTACCAGCTAGTGAAGACTTAGTCTCTGATCATATTTAGGACAAATGCTCATTAATGTTGCAGAGTACAAAAGTTCTCACTCGCATGAACAGTAAAGGAACAGAAAAGCCTATGGGATATGAAAAGAATCCAGTGAGATACAAGGATGCAAGCTATCCTTACCAATAATCGCACATCTGAAGAAACCCCTGAGCTGGCACAAGCTGCTGTAATGCAGAAAAGAGAAACTAAAAGATGATTCTGAAAAAGATAAGGAAATCAGAACAAAAGTACCAGTCCTAGAATCTTACAGCCTCCAATACACCTGCAGACACCATGATGTGGCTTAGGAATGAAGTGTGAAATTAGTCCTGAGTCAAAATCAGCAGCCCTTATCATTTAGGTCAGTAATCTCCCATGCTTGGAGGGGACATCCTCACCAGCGAAGGTGGTCATATGCTGGGGTCACTGAAAGGAAATGGCTCTGTCCCTCCATAGGCTCTGGCTTACAGGGCAGGCTAAGCAAAAACCCTTAGAAAACATCAGGATGAAGCAAATGCTGAGGGCATGTGAGCAGGAGTTCAGGGCTGGTCAAATTTCTTGGAGCACATGCCACAGGAGATGAGGGATGATGGATGCATGCAAGATCAGACTGCTAATAAAGTTGCCGAGGAGAAATCTCACCAGATTTAGGAGGAGACAGCTGCATTCCAGATGAAAGACAGGCTGTTTGTAATGGCTAGCTATGAGTGTGGTGTTTTGGCATCTGCCAAGATTAAGGGCACATAAGCTTTGTTTCATTTACATTTGAAAGGGGCTAGATGAGGAAGAAGGAAGGGAACTACACTGACCCCAGCTACCGAGAACACCCTCCAGTAATCCAGAGCTCTCTACAATTTGGAGCTGCACAGGCTGAGGTCCCCCTTCCTTTTGGCTTATCCCCTTATTCCCTACTCCCTTATGCCTAGATCCTGCTGAAGGAACCAGAGCCAGTGGGAAGGGAAGACTCACTTGTCCTCACCTGGGACCACCTGTGTTGCCACTCAAGGCTTGGTGTCCTTGCTGAGACATGGACTCCAGTGCTGCTGCTATTTTCCAACAGTACACCCCAAAATAGTTTCTATGTTTCCACAAAATGTTAAATTTCCACCTGTAGACAGGAATACATAGACCAATCAGCAAATGGTTAGGCATCATGGGTGGAAAGATGCTTTTCAACATTGTTATGCCGACTTCTATTTCCTCCTGTCACAAAGCAACCAGTAAAAGTTTTTATTGTGAATGGCTTCAATTAACTTTTTTCAATGGAAACAATCCCGTGTCTTTTACAATCATAGAATCACAGAATCACAGAATGCTTAGGGTTGGAAGGGACCTTAAAGAACACCTGGTCCAACCCCCAGCCACAGGCAGGGACATCTTCCACTAGACCAGGTTGCTGAAAGCCCTATCAAAGATATTGTCTTCATTATTGTAAACAACAGCTGTTATCCACAGAGGTTAGTGATTTCAAACATAAAATTTAAAATACCATTTAAGTTCTTATTGCATCCTAATATGCCTATTATTAATTTAATTATTTTCTCTGGTGTAAGATTGACAAACCACTTAGCAATCAGCAAAAGGGTTTGTTTTTACTTTAGAAGTAAAAGCAAGTTCATGAATGTGAAAATATGGGAAGTCTCACCCATATTTTATTAACAAATGTGTTAATATATATTCTGTAGGCAATTTCTCATTGTGAAAATATGCAAATGCTGTTGTTTTTAAAAGCACAAAGTGAACCTGATTTACATTGACAGGAAACAGAGCCTTTCACAAAATAACAGGCAAATCACTGGGGCATTATTGACCTATTCCTTTCTTATTTATTAAATGAATCTGAGAACTGTTTTGGGATTGTATTGATTGTGTTTTAAAAAGACAGGTGACCTCCAAATCAGTTCACACACCAGTGTTCCTTAACGGAGCACAGAGCTGCTTGTTGGTGCCCTCAGAATTGAAATAGACAGTGATGGACAAGACCTTCAACTGGCTGTTTAAAACATGCAGATTTGCCTGATTAAACTGATCTTTTTTGTTGGGTTTTTGTTGTTGCTATTTGTATATTTTTTAAATGAGCGTCCATTGATTAGGTGTTTACTGCTGCAGTAAATTAAAAGAATGTTTGCAATGCCACAGTTAAGGTTTTGCTGCAGGTTTATAAAAAAAAACTATGTTATTAGCTATAAATATATGCTTCTCTAGCACAGCAGTAAATGTACAAGATCGACTTTTTTTCTGTTTTGAAAAAACATGTATGAAATTTCTACTACTGAAACAGTGCATTCAATTAAAATATAATGAGCATTTTGCTATTTGTAACACAACTCACCAAAATGAGTTTTAGAGGTGTCAGTATAGTTATAGTACCTCAAAAATTGTTGCAGATATTTAGTTTTTAAAAGGTGAAAACCAAAAAAATATGATGTATCTTTTAGGAAACATCTATGATATTGCAACGAGTGCATGAATGTTTTATTTTAAACAGAGTAATAGTGTAAAACAAGTTCTTGCTTTAGAAATGGTGGGTATTACAGACATTTTCCCAAAACTTGGTTTTATTTTTGTGATATCTATTGTATACATAGTACCTCACTATAAAGTGCTTTTCAAAACATGAAATCCTGATCACAATTACAGCAAATGTTCATTAAGTATGAGTGAAGGAAGAAACAAAAATCAAATTATTTGTTATAATATCTTGATTCCTGACTTACTGCAATGAAGTTTCTCTGGTTTTGTTTTCCTTTAAAAGAAAAGTGAATGTTATAAAACTGTAATTGAATCCAAGTTCAGCCACATCAATTCCTCCAGATTACCAAAATAATACTTTTTTAAAGTTCTGTTATCAAAAGCATTTGCTTCCAAATTGTTTACATTTTTTGTCAGCTTTTTTTCCTCTTTGAATTAGATTACTCTTCCCTGTGATTCACCCCCAAACGCTTTTTGGGAAAGTGGTATTGGGCCCAGAGCAGACTCCTGTGTGAGGTTATAGCACAGCACTTTCTGTCTTGGCAATTATTGTCTTCTTTTAATATTAATAATAAATCTCTGTGTGATTCTGCCTTATGTCAGTTACACATACCTATTTTTTTTTTTCACAGTGTAGGTAAATCTGAACTATTTCAGTCCCTTTTACCCCATTTTAAAGTTCAGCTCTCATGATCACTGAGTGAAATTATTCACACCGTTTGACATTAATTACATTTATCCTTTCCCAAATTCCATATTTTTAAAGCTTAAGCGAACCCAGGGATATCACATATTAATTCTCATGAAGAGAAAAATTTAATCTCAAAACTCTAGAGGTGACATTTAGAGTATCACATTCTGCTCAAGATTAGTACAGGCAGAGTTTTGACACATTTGCCTTGTCTACAGATAGGTTAGGATGGCCACAATCGTCTCTCTCTGCAGTTTGTGCTGAACAGCCACAGCCTAGCTCAGAAGTTATACAGTTGCATTTATCCTGCCCCTGCCTGACCTAATGCATCTTGCCTCTCTGTAAAGAATATCCACTCTGTTACAGCATGCTGTTAACGTGTGTGGAGCACGAACCACAACTAGTTTAAGTTCAGCCAGCTCAGAAAACAGGCAAAGTAAATTCAGAGCAGCAGAAGGTAATTCAGCCTGTTTATTTTTCAAATGTCACCATTAAAAATATCTATATCAGCTGTTACAAGTAGCCTCACACAAAATCTGTTCAGGTAAGCAATCTAGAAACAGAAAATCTGTGTTCTGCCCCACCTCTTTCAGCTTGAGAGAATTTGTATTCACGGTCACTGAGAAGGCATTGAACTGCATGTGCAGAGCCACAATGCTTTCCTTTTCTTATTCCTGACAGGCATCACTTCAGCCCAGGACAGGTGCGTGACCACAAATAAGGAACCTGATTCTGTCACCTGATGATTAAGACATGTTATTTGGAGGAGGATAGCACCAGATTCTGGCCCTTGCTCCGGGAACATTTGTACTTTTTTCATTGCCATTAGTATGTAAAGAGATTTTGAACAAGAATGGGAAACATGACATTCAGTCTCCTTATTCCACTAGAAAATATGATCACTTCTGGGTGACCTGAGCAGACTATTTCCTGATTGAGTGAAAGCAGCAAAATTGCAAGAGCATCAGAAAACAGACGTTACTGTAAATTCCGTGATTCATTACCTTAACATTATTTATGATGCATAGTTGCATTATTAGCAGTCTGTAATTTTTTTGCTAATCTCATAATAAAGCGCAGAAGCAAATTTGGGAAGTTAGACAGTGGGCCTAAAATCCAACCTGCTCACAAACTCAACAATATTGAAAAAGGAAAATATACAAGAAATAAGCCATCTTAGAATCCTTCAAATAGTATCCAAAATGTTGGAAAATTAGTCTGTGCCAAAATTCTGGCCCAGCAGAGATCCTCTGACAAAATGTTTTGTAAGAGTGCATTTTTTAAACCTTCGCAGTTATAAGCAAACAATGCTTTAGAAATTAAAGGTAGATGAATCAATTAATCAACAGGTTTCTTTCTAGTATATACAGGGCTTGGAATAATTGAAAACTAATTTGAAAACTGTTGATTCTTTTTTTTAGAAAAGAATAGCAACTACTCATGGCTGTGTTTATTTTCATTACCTTTCCATATGGAGTTTTTGAAATTTGAAGGTATGATTCCTACACCTTTTTCTTGAGAAAAGAGCTTCATCCAAGGACTTGGCAGTGGTTGAGAAAATGATGCTATGTTCTCTTTGCTCTAAGCTGACAGTCAAAGAGTAAAGACACTTAATTTTAACATAAAAAGGGAAATTCACAATGGACTTTTTAAGTAAATTAACTTTAATGGTTATGCTATCTCTTATTACAAGTTATTCCCACACCAGTTTTATATATATATATGTATGGGATTCAAAAGACATAGCTTGGAGTTTTGACTGGTTTTGGGGGAGGGGTTGTATTTTAAATGAAATCCATGTAGTTATTCTCATGAGTTTTAAGTGTTAATCAAAAGCTGCTGTGTCTAGTGCCAATTACTTCATTCTAACTAATCTTTGCAAGTGAATGGATGATATCTATTCAAATGCAAAATTGTCTAGAAGAAGTATGGATGCAGAAAAGTTCCTATCACAGTACTGATATTATCCAAATATATCTAAGATATCACAATGAAAGCAGAAGAAGAGGCAAAGAGCTTTCCTAGTTGCTTTTGTCATGTGCCCGTGAATACAATTTTAAAGATCTTACTAGTCAGGAGTATAATAAATACAGCATGACTTAGGAAATAAAGCAATCCATGGCAAAGGCAAGTTTTCTGGTGGGTGACTATGGCTTCACAAGCTGACAAGTACAAAATGAATAAGTAATCTGAGGTGGAAAAAAGAAAGTTATTCAAATTTTAATTTTAGAAGAAATCCCATTTATAGATCCCTTTCCTTAGGCTGTTTCTGAATACATGGAAACATCTATGGAAAAAAAACCAAAACCAACAAAAAAGCCCAGAACAAACCTAAGGAGTCTGACCAATATTTGTAGCTTCTGGGGTAACTTCCTCCTACTCTTCATACAATAAATTGTCATTGTTGTACCTGTTAGAGTTGTCCATCTGGTTGAAACCCTCACATTTCTTATCTGATGCATGCTTGTAATCAAAATATATTTTATAAATAAAATTAACTATTCATTACCTTCCTCACTTCATTTCCCACAACAAATATTTTCGCATGAAATCCTGCCCCATATATTCAACAGTAAAATTTGCATTAATCATAAAAAAGTTAGTATTTTACCCTTTACTATTGATCTTTTATAAGTCTCATATTATGAAAGCATCATGAGAAGCTGATACACCTGTACCATTAGCAATATAACCCTATATCAGGGCTTTATGCAAATACAAAGCTACGTGTTGACTTCATTCTTAAGGTTTCCTTGCATTTCAATGAAATAGGATATTCCACCAATAATAATATAACATATCCTAATTAGGATGGTGGAAAGTGAAATGTGATTCTGTTATTTCAAGGACCCAATCACCTCTGAATTATTCTATAAATACAGTGGGTACATTATTTGAATGGAATCTGACTGTATAATACAGTGCACTAAACTTTACATACCACTTTCTGTCTTGAAAGCCTTGAGCAAACACGGATTAGATACACTAGGTATGCTGACAAATTTGCACTAAGTAAAGGAATAGCATTTCTGGCAAGGAATCGAAAGGAAAATTGCCATGGTAGTGAGCTATGTACAAGGGTCAAAAATGGAGGCTTTAATAAGGTAAGGTGGAGAAGCTGACTACAGAAGAGGAATGAATAAGCGTGAGAGCACTTTGAGCAAACAAGAGAAAAAAGGATATTATTTAGAATTTCAACACTTTGCTCATAACAAACCCTGCTATATATCTGAGTGCATTAGCTTCAATTCCACTGCTTCATTTTCACTTCTAGTTCCTAATCTTTGTTTGGTTTGCTTATTTTTATTTGGCACACCAAATATTATGGGTCTCATCAGGAAAACCTTTAATCGCAGCTTTATTGCAGCTTCATTGACAACTTCAAGCGCTCAGAAAATAGAGAATCTGGCACAAAATTCATAACATCTTTAAACAGTCAGGAAACTACATAAATAGATTTGAAGTCTCTGTGTAGACAGGCAATTCATTTTTGAGCAGTTATATTACAGTTGCTTTGCACATTAGACTTCTTTTCATAATAATGAGACCTCTAAGTGTATTTGAAAAATAGATAAAACATGAGATTCTCGGATCACTGGGTCAGCAACTGGGAGTTTGAATTAAAAATAGTTAACATTATTGACAGATAAATATTGTGTGTGGTTAATAGAGATTACTGACAGGATTATCTTTACTCCTGGGTAGTTCCTTATGATACTAAAGGTTTTTAAATATCCAGAAAATGTGAAGACTTTAGCTAACAACTGGCCAAGCATATTGGTTTGAAAGGACAATATGTATTGCTAAAAGTATTTTTTCCTGAAGTAATTTTACATCCCTGTATAATTAAATCCTAGTTATTACTGATTATTAACATAGTAATCTTGAAAATTATATAGTGAATATTTTAGAAAGAAATGTTAAAATAATAACTATAATGTTGTACTTTCTAACTATGTCTTCCAGGATACAAAAGGACCGGAACGAGATTTGCTAAGTGATTTAGTGATTTTCCCCATACCATAGTGTGCATTTTGTTTACAGCTAGCCATTGTGATGATCAAAGCTTTTCTTTTATTTTGTTTATTTTCCTGTAGAAAAACACTAGAAATATATTGAGCTATTGGAGTAGATCAAGAATTTCTGCAGTCCAGGTTATAAAATTTCTTCATCCATTTACATTTTATAGAGTTTAATAAAATTGGTTGCAGGTCATAAAATGTAAGTCCTGAATCTTCTTGTGGTAAAAACTGCATAGTTATACCATGCATAACATTGATCCATGTTAAGCCCTTATTTATTTATTTATTTAAATAGCTATATACGTGGATTCAGGCAATTAGTGATACAACCAGTGGTAGCTAAGAATAACTTCACAGAAGTGTCTCTGCAGCCCCAGCTGCCTGGCAGAAGTCTACATTCCTCAAAGGACACACAGCCCACTGGTTTCCTGAGCAGAGCTGCAATTTTTCGGTTTGCTCTTGTAAATCTCTAAGTGGATTGGCATTTGCCATTTCAGAACCTGCTACTTTGTGCTGGTGAAAATGACAGGGATGGATTAAGCAATCACAGCCCAGCTTGTTTTTACCTGCTATAAAAACATATTCTATGCAAAGGACTGCTTCATTTTGCATGTCTCTTACCAGAGTCTGTAATCTTTTTTTCCAATCAAAACAAAGAAACAAAAAAAGAAACCCTTTTCAGTTTTGGTGTATGTTCAGGCAGCTGGATGTGGAGACTTCTGTTTATTAGAGCTATACAAAGACTGTGCTCAAATTCTCAGTGGAAAGACCAAGAGATGAAGTGTTCTGATTTCTTTGTTACTGCAATTGTCTCCTTCATGTTTTTCCATGTCAAATATACCAAATGTTCCTGGTAGTACTGTGATAGCTCAGTTTGAAATTTATCTGAAGTCTGAACCTAAATAAATGGATGCATTTTATGCATTTTTAATATAGTTTTAATTTAAATCTTTGCTTACACACTTTAAATCTTACATATGGTGTCAAGTAAATTACTAATTCTGAACAATACCACATCTATTCACCTACTGTAAAACCTTCATTTTAACATCAACTGTACTGGTACATTCTTCTATAATATACTTTTATTTTCAGCCATTCTTTGAAGTGTTATATGGTTATTCAATTTAGCAACACAGAAGTCAACTACTGTAAACACCACAATTCATTTAAGAAAATTAAAAATAGTTCTCAGAGTTTTTAATCCAAGAAAGCAAGCTGCAGGTAACCAAACGGAACTGTAGACTGAGACTTAGCTACTATGGGTCATGTTGTGTTAAGTATTTACTGAAAAAAAAAAAAAAAAGAAATAATAATAACAAAAGTGGTTTAAATATTAGTTATTGGTCTCCTTAAACATTCTGCCTGCCAGGAAATTTGTCTGGGGAAGCTGAACAATTTTCCAGTTAAGCTATATGGGCACAATTCCTATCTTTTGAAATAAATCATCTATAGGAGTGTCTTTGCAGGAAAAATCTTTACAGTGATTAAAATGTAATTGCTCACTGGGAACTTGCTGCATAATTCAGTATCTGTCTCTATAATGGGAACAAACTGTATGGTTTGAGCATGCTTTTAGATGCAGATTGAGCTCTTTTCTATATCCAAGATGAAAAGCAGCCTTGGACTTGCCTGATAACTGCATTTGATTTTAGAATGAAAGCAGACAGACAAATCGGGAAAGTAAAATTTCAAGATCAAAGCTTCATCACAGAATCTTTTACAAGCCTGCTTCTGAGAAACAGAATACAATGGCTAGGGTGCTTTTATTCAAAGGTGTATCAAAAGTGGATGCTTGATTTTAGAAACAGTTTCTCTTTGTGCTTGGGCTAGCACAGAGCAGATGCAATCTGGAAGTCAAAAAAAAACTAGATTAGAGGAGAAAAATAGCTGTGCTCAGAAGAACCTTTTGCTTGCCCATTCCTGAGGTCATTGATGCAAACTTCAAAGGAAGGTATTTATATCTGTTATACTTTAATATATTAATGTTGCCTTTGTAATCTATCTGCCCAGGATCATCAGGGGGCAAGGCCCACCAACACTCAAAGCAGTTCCATTTAAAAGAAAAAAACACCAAAAAAAAAAAAAAGCACATTTTATTAGGCTCAGCTTTACTCTAACATCTCTATTTTCTATTCCAAGGCTTTAGAAAAGTAAAATAGTGAAGAAGAAAGGGAAAAGGTAATGGAGCTCAAATAAGACCCTTTTGCCCAGCTGATCCATATTATGATTAAATCAGTGTTTACATAACCTTAATCATTCATACTGCTATTACTCCCTTGATAAACAGTTCTAGTGAACACAAAAAAAAAATTCTTTTGTTCATGTAAAAATGAAACTGAGAAAATTTCAGAGAAATAAACTATCAGGATTTTATGCATATGCATGCTATATATATTGGTTCAGATCACAGCCTATTGGAGCCTGTGCCCATGTAAAATTCCCAGCTTCTCAGGAATACTATCAGATGACTAATATACAGGCTAAACCCTGTAAGTTTGCATCCACAAAGAGAACTTTGTCACTTAAGCTCCATCCATGATCAGTCACAGTAAGTTCCCAAAAAAATAGTTCATAAGGTGCAGTGTCTCTCCTAGAGCTTTAGTTACTGCTTACATAACTCACTCTTCAACATAATTGAATACTCTGAGAAAGAAAAGATAAATGAGATAACTGGGTGTGTTTACACTTACTGATTTATTTGGTGAGAAGATGTGCTGTAAGTCGTGAAGCAGCTGGAGTTTCCTACAGGCTGATGATGCTTTCATGCCCAGGTGTGTTGTATTGTCTTATCCCAAATGGTAGAACACATATATCTGAGAGCAGGTCAGAGCTGCCTAGGCTTTGAAGAAGTGGATGTAGTGCCTTCTTTTAATTACTGTGTCTCCCAGAGAGCAATCTGGAAGCCTTCCCAACCTAATTAATTTTGGCCATGAAACGTCCAACTGTAGCTGCAAGCAAAAGCATGTATATGCTGCACTTGACATAACCCCTGCCCTGTTTGTCTTCCATATCAGCTGCTTGACTTTTTCATTTGGGAGCTGGTAACGGGCTGGTTTATTTTAGCAGCATTAGTTGTGTTTGGTGCAGAAGGAGTATCTGTGCTGAATGAGACATACTTGCACTGGAGTCCGTAGTACTTCACGTTACAAGTCATTTTAGATTTTATACAGATCCAGACCTGTTCAGTGCCCAATAGTGCTATCTCTGCTGCCGTGCAGTATGTTCATACTTCTGAAAACAAATGTATGCAGAGTCTTTAAGATGATGAAGGGTATAAGCCACCCCTGCTGCCTCCCTGTCGTGGTTTAAACCCAGTCAGGTAACTTGTTCACTCACTCCCAGTGAGTGGTGCCGAGCTGACAACAATCAAGGTCCGTGTCCGTCTCCCCCCCCCCCCCCCGCACCGGGGCTCTCCCCTTCCCCGCTCCCGGAGGAACGGGGAGGAGGATCGAGAGAGTGCAACTCCTACGGGTTGAGACAAGAACAGTCCAGCAACAAATCACCACTGCTACTATCAGCTAAAACAATGATAAGGGAAAATAACAAGGGAAGAGAATACGATACCACCGGCCAAGAAAACGAGTTCCACCCGGAAGCCCCTGTCCTTCCGGGTAACTCCCAGTTACCCCCCACCCCGGGCATGACGTGCTGTGGTATGGAATACCTCCCCGGCTAGCTCGGGTCAGGCGCCCCGTCTCTGCCTCCTCACAGCTTCCCCTCCTCCCTGGCAGAGCATGAGCCTCACAGAGTCCTTGGTCAGGGTAAACATCACTTAGCAACAACCGAAAACATCGGCTTCACCAACGCTGCTCTCAAACTAGAAGTCAAAACACAGCACTGCACCAGTTAACACAAAGGAAAAAACATGACTGCTACTGCTGAACCCAGGACATTATCCACCCCTTATTCCATACCATTCACGTCGTGCTCAGATCCCACATTTTCAATACACCATCGCTCTCCCACATATATACATCCATATACATACAGACCAAGAGGAAAAAAAATCATTTTCTTAGTGCATGGACCAATCCCTATAATGCTGCCGAGTCCATTCGGTCCATGATGTTCCAAGTTCATTCTCTGTTGGGATGATGGCTGGAGGGAAGTCAGGGCCAGTCGCTGGTGACCTGGAGACATCTAGTTGATGGGCTATAAAAGTATTACACAGCAGGCAACAGCATACAATTGAGTTCACTGGCTGTTTTCCCCTAAAATCAAATCCCCTTGAGGTATACATCGGACTTCCCCATCTTCCCGCATTACCCACCAAGTATATCCAGGTCCCTGAGCAAAAGCAATCCCACGAGTGGGTTTGCCTTTACCTGAAGCAGGAATAACCCAGACTGTCTTCCCCAGCAAATTCTTCATATGCACCACAGGAACTTTGTCCCCCTCTACAATATGTAAAAGTTCTGACTGGGCTGGGCCAGCCCTGTTGGCAGATCCTCTGGTGTTGACCAACCAGGTGGCCTTTGGTAAATGTGTATCCCAATGCTTGAAAGTTCCCCCACCCATCGCTCTCAGTGTAGTTTTTAACAGCCCATTGTACCGTTCGATTTTCCCAGAGGCTGGTGCATGGTAGGGGATGTGATATACCCACTCAATGCCATGCTCTTTGGCCCAAATATCTATAAGGTTATTCCGGAAATGAGTCCCATTGTCTGATTCAATTCTCTCTGGGGTGCCGTGTCGCCACAAAATCTGTTTCTCAAGGCCCAGGATAGTGTTCCGGGCAGTGGCATGGGGCACAGCGTATGTTTCCAGCCACCCGGTGGTTGCTTCCACCATGGTAAGCACATGGCGCTTGCCTTGGCGGGTTGGTGGCAGTGTGATATAGTCAATCTGCCAGGCCTCCCCATATTTATACTTCAACCATCGTCCTCCATACCAAAGAGGCTTTAACCGCTTGGCTTGTTTAATTGCAGCACATGTTTCACACTCATGAATAACCTGGGCAATAGTGTCCATTGTTAAGTCCACCCCTCGGTCACGGGCCCATCTGTATGTTGCATCTCTGCCCTGATGGCCTAAAGTGTCATGGGCCCACCGGGCCAGAAATAATTCACCTTTATGTTGCCAATCTAAGTCCATCTGAGCCACTTCAATCTTAGCCGCTTTATCCACTTGTTGGTTGTTCTGGTGTTCCTCAGTGGCCCGACTCTTGGGTACATGGGCATCTACATGACGTACCTTCACCACCAGGTTCTGCACCCGGGCAGCAATATCTTTCCACAGTGCAGCAGCCCAGATGGGTTTACCTCTGCGTTGCCAGTTGTTCTGCTTCCATTGCTTCAACCACCCCCACAGGGCATTTGCCACCATCCATGAGTCAATATAGAGATAAAGTACTGGCCACTTTTCTCGTTCAGCAATGTCCAGGGCCAGCTGGATGGCTTTCACCTCGGCAAATTGACTCGATTCACCCTCTCCTTCAGCAGTTTCTGCAACTTGTCGTCCAGGACTCCATACAGCTGCCTTCCATCTCCGATGCTTTCCCACAATACGGCAAGACCCTTCAGTAAACAAGGCATACTGCTTTTCACTTTCTGACAGTTTATTATATGGTGGGGCCTCTTCAGCACGCACCACCTCCTCTTCTGGTGACATTCCGAAATCTTTGCCCTCTGGCCAGTCCATGATGACTTCTAGAATGCCTGGACGACTGGGATTTCCTATTCGAGTTCGTTGTGTAATTAGTGCAGCCCATTTACTCCATGTAGCATCAGTTGCATGATGTGTAGAGGAGACCCTGCCTTTGAACATCCAGCCCAGCACGGGCAGCCGGGGTGCCAGGAGGAGCTGTGCTTCAGTGCCAATCACTTCCGAAGCAGCTCGAACCCCTTCATAGGCTGCCAGTATCTCTTTCTCAGTTGGGGTATAGCTGGCCTCAGATCCTTTGTATCCCCGACTCCAAAAGCCGAGGGGTCGACCTCGAGTCTCCCCTGGAGCTTTCTGCCAGAGGCTCCAGGTAGGACCGTTCTCCCCAGCTGCAGTGTACAGCACATTTTTTACATCTGGCCCCGTCCGGACTGGTCCAAGGGCTACTGCATGAACTATCTCGCGTTTAATTTGCTCAAAGGCTTGTTGCTGCTCAGGGCCCCATTTAAAATCATTCTTCTTCCGGGTCACATGATAGAGAGGGCTTACAATCGAACTGTAATTTGGGATGTGCATTCTCCAGAACCCCACTGCACCCAAGAAAGCTTGCGTTTCTTTCTTATTAGTTGGTGGAGACATTGCTGTTATCTTGTTGATCACATCTGTGGGGATCTGTCTACGTCCATCTTGCCATTTTATTCCCAAAAACTGAATCTCCTGTGCAGGTCCCTTGACCTTACTCCGTTTTATGGCAAAACCGGCTTTCAGCAGGATTTGGATTATTTTCCTCCCTTTCTCAAAGACTTCTTCCGCTGTATCGCCCCACACAATAATGTCATCAATGTATTGCAGGTGTTCTGGAGCTTGCCCCTGTTCCAGTGCAGTCTGGATCAGTCCATGGCAAATGGTAGGGCTGTGTTTCCACCCCTGGGGCAGTCGGTTCCAAGTGAACTGGACACCCCTCCAAGTAAAAGCAAACTGTGGCCTGCACTCTGCTGCCAAAGGAATGGAGAAAAATGCATTGGCAATATCAATCGTGGCATACCACTTGGCTGCCTTTGACTCTAGTTCATACTGAAGTTCTAGCATGTCCGGTACGGCAGCACTCAATGGTGGTGTGACTTCATTCAGGCCACGATAGTCTACTGTTAGTCTCCATTCTCCATTAGACTTTCGCACTGGCCATATGGGGCTATTGAAGGGTGAGTGGGTCCTGCTGATCACCCCCTGACTCTCCAGTCTATGGATCAGCTGATGGATGGGAATCAGGGAGTCTCGGTTGGTGCGATATTGCCGCCGGTGCACTGTTGTGGTCGCAATTGGCACTTGTTGTTCTTCAACTTTCAGCAACCCCACAGCAGAGGGATCTTCTGAGAGACCAGGCAAGGTGGACAGCTGCTCAATTTCCTCAGTCTCCAAAGCAACAATACCAAAAGCCCACCGGTACCCTTTTGGGTCTTTGAAGTACCCTCTCTTGAGGTAGTCTATGCCGAGGATGCATGGAGCCTCTGGACCAGTCACAATAGGGTGCTTTTGCCACTCCCTCCCAGTCAGGCTGATTTCAGCCTCCAGCACAGTCAACTCTTGGGATCCTCCTGTTACTCCAGAAATATAGATGGGTTCCACCCCTTGACAGCTTGATGGCATCAGGGTACACTGTGCACCGGTATCTACTAGAGCCTTATACTTCTGTGGGACTGATGTGCCAGGCCATCTGATCCACACAGTCCAGTAAATCCGATTGTCCCCTACCTCCACCTGGCTGGAGGCAGGGCCCCTCTAATGGTCGTCACAGCATTGGACACTTAAGTCGTGTTGAAAGGGATTATTCTTCGTTATCACAGGAGCTGGAGTAAAATCAGCTCTTCCACTCCATCTGGGAAACTGCTCACCAGAGACTGAAGCCGTAGCTCTCATGGGACGATCAGTCTTGGCCCTTGCTCCCCTCTTCAGTTCACTCACCCGTTCCTCCAAAGCTGAAGTAGGTTTTCCATCCCACTTTGTCATGTCTTCTCCGTGATCCAGCAGGTAAAACCATAGGGTACCCCGTGGAGTATACCTTCTGTATCTCCTCTCTTGAATAATAGGACGTCTTTTGTTAATAGCTGAGACGTGTGTTGGTACACGTGAGGAGCTGGATAAATCAGATACATCGTCCCTCAATTTGTCGAGGTCCTGGGACAGTTTTTTCACAGCTGAGATGATGGAAGGAGTGAGATTGTCTTCGAACTCTCGGAGTTTATGAACCATTTCATCCACTGTTAGTGGTACTATGTCATTCCAGGTCACTGTTGCCAATGAATGGGCATATGATGACGGTGCATTCCGTGTAAGTTTTCGCCACATGGGTCGTGTACATTCAACTTCATCTGGATCTATAGGTGTATCCCCGTTATTCGGCTTGATGTGATAGATCATCTCTACGATGGCCGATTCCCTCAGAGACTGGATGCCTTTGTCTATAGTAGTCCACTTGGCCGAACGACTCGTAACATCGTCCTTGTACGGAAACCTTTCTTTCACAGCTGCCAAGAGCCTCCTCCAAAGGCTGAGGGACTTTTTCTCTCTTGCAATTGCTTTGTCAATTCCCCCTTCTCTAGCAAGTGATCCCAGCTGCTTGGCTTCTGTACCTTCTAGTTCGTGACCATCGGCCCCATTGTCCCAGCATCGGAGTAACCAGGTGATGATGTGCTCCCCTGGTTGACGGGTAAAATCTTTTCGCATATTCCGCAGCTCGGTTGAGGTTCGAGGTCGAGAAGTTACCTCTTCTTCTTCTTCTTCGTCATGTGATGATGACTCCTGATCAGATTCTGGACCGGGTGGTGAATTCATTGGTTCTTCATCTCGCTTCACCCTTTTTGCCTCCTTTTTGCTTGTTCTCTTGCGTACAGGGGCAGCTGATATTGGTACGAATTGGTCCTCTGGTTTGGCTGCAGTGATTATCACTGTGGTTTGAGTAGCGACTGTACTTGTTGCTGGGGGTGGTGTAGCTACCGTGCTTGGAGCTGGGGTAACCGCGCTGTCTGTTGGAGTCGAAGTTTGAGCAGCTGCTGTACTTGCCACTGGGGTAGCTGCGCAGTTCATTGCAGCCAAAGTTTGAGTAGCGACTGTCGCTTTGCCCTCAAATCCGCCGATATTCTTTTCCTTTTGAAGGTGCTGGATAGTGTTGAACAAGGCCCTGTAAGCATAGGCCAAGCCCCAGCACGTTGCCGTGATTTGTCCATCTCTGGTATGGCCAGAATGACCACACACCTCATTTAAGTGTTTTACTCATTCTTCTGGATTTTGCAGTTGTTCGGTAGTGAAATTCCAAAATACTGGAGGGGCCCACTGACCTAGATACTTGCCCATACTATCCCACACACCCTGCCACTCATGGCTGTCCAGCCTCTGGGAAAATCTCTCGGTCCTCCTACATCGTCTTTTGACCCCAGACAAGACCCAAACCTGAATCTGCTTAACTCTTGAAATCAGTAGTGGGCAAAACACACTCTGTATGCGTGTTAGCATGGTGATTCCCATCACCATCAGTAAACAAGTCTCAACAGCATTAGAAGGCCATTTAAAAAATTCAAAACTCTCAAATGTAAATGGTCTGGGGGGACGACTAGGAGGGTAAAAGGATGTCTCCTTCACAGGTTGAGCACCTGAGAAGGAGAAAAAAGATGTGTAATTGCTAAGCACCTCCATCATATACCTCCCAAAGTATAAAGGTGGTGACCACACTGGGAACATAAACCAGATCAGTTTCATGATCAATGATTCTATTGTATTACAAGTCATTACCATAAAGTACAATGGGATAAAAACCTTAGCCCAAGCCCCACACTTGAAAAACACTAATACAGCCAATACCGGATGGACGTAAGATATGGTATACTGAAACTGTGAGATCAAGAGGAAAAACCTTGAGAGCCAATAAATCAGCATTGTGACGAGTGACTATCAATCCAGTCAGATCTGTTCTTATCTCAACCCCTCGTGCCCCACGTTGGGCGCCAAAAAGAACTGTCGTGGTTTAAACCCAGTCAGGTAACTTGTTCACTCACTCCCAGTGAGTGGTGCCGAGCTGACAACAATCAAGGTCCGTGTCCGTCTCCCCCCCCCCCCCCCCCCTGCACCGGGGCTCTCCCCTTCCCCGCTCCCGGAGGAACGGGGAGGAGGATCAAGAGAGTGCAACTCCTACGGGTTGAGACAAGAACAGTCCAGCAACAAATCACCACCGCTACTATCAGCTAAAACAATGATAAGGGAAAATAACAAGGGAAGAGAATACGATACCACCGGCCAAGAAAACGAGTTCCACCCGGAAGCTCCTGTCCTTCCGGGTAACTCCCAGTTACCCCCCACCCCGGGCATGACGTGCTGTGGTATGGAATACCTCCCCGGCTAGCTCGGGTCAGGCGCCCCGTCTCTGCCTCCTCACAGCTTCCCCTCCTCCCTGGCAGAGCATGAGCCTCACAGAGTCCTTGGTCAGGGTAAACATCACTTAGCAACAACCGAAAACATCGGCTTCACCAACGCTGCTCTCAAACTAGAAATCAAAACACAGCACTGCACCAGTTAACACAAAGGAAAAAACATGACTGCTACTGCTGAACCCAGGACACTCCCCCACAGAATTTCAGCTTCCAAAGGGAAGTAATTGATCATATGAAATAGACCAGGAAGAAAGAAGGCAGCAGAGAAATCAGTTCACTTAACTTGAGAAGTTTAGCAATCGAATATATAGTCTCAGCACAGGAAACATGATTCAAGCCAGCCTGAGGGAAAGGAAAAATAAGAGAAATGTGGAACAATAGTGATCAGCTTCTTCCCTGAGGATTTATGTTTTCAAGGCAATTGATGGCTAGTTGTTCAGGCCACCTACTGGCAACATTTTAGAGATCAGAAAAAAATTCTGGTGTAATTGTTCTCTGACTTTGCAAATGTCAGTTATGTTAAGGAACTGCAGGGGTAAGGAGTATTCAGAGAACAAGACATGCTTAATTTTGGCTTTATAAAATGTTTTATTTAATCAAGGAGAAACCATAGTTAAAACAAGACAGTGTGTGACAAACAGTATGAGTAATCAGAGGGGTTTTATTCCTAAAGCAAAACTTTCACTACTTTTTTGACTAAATCTCAGTTTGAAGTGTACTGTTTACCTAGAAATCTCCTCTCAGTTTTACTCCTTTCCACGTAGTTTTACTTCTTTGCATGTAACATTTTGAGACACAGCTGTTTCATTGGAAAAACCTCCTCCATTTCTATGCAAAGAAGTAAATCTTTTAACACAGCTTCAGTGGTAGATTAAACTAATCTATTTCACTTTGTACAGAAATGGACTGGAAATTAACATGATTGGTCATGGCATCTCAGCTGTGAGGCTGGTAGCAAGCAGCTGTGGGGGATAATTTCATAAACTATTTCAACTAGAGGTATAAGAGCATTTCTGTTTGTGCCCTGACATATGAGAAGTCCTGTAATCTCTTAGTATGTGGGCTATTCAGAGGGAATATGAATGTATTTATGTCTTCACATAATTAATTTCACAGACCTATTTTGAGAGTGGATTGCACTTTGCAAATGACTGTGGATATTTGGATACTTAAAGAGAGCTTCTGCAATAAAATACATATGGCCACAAATAAAGAACAAGTCAAGAAAAAGGACTGTAAGTGGCAGAAAACAAGATTTATTTGTAAAAAAAAAAAAGCAAAAGTCCTTCCAGGCAAAATCTTACTGAAAGGACTGTGATAGCGCGAAGCAAGAAAAGCAGAAATCAGTGAGTGATATTCTATCAGATGTTGAATATGCTGTTTGACGGCTGTTTATTGACTATATGGTAAAATGAAGACCTGAAGGGCATGTCTCAGTTATCATCAAATAACTGGTGTCTAACCACAGATGCTTACTGATTTGAGATGCCTCAAGACATCCTCCCTGGCTTTTCAGCTGCTCCTTCTAAAGGGTGCAGACCTCCCATAGCTCATGTATCATTTTTACCAGCCTCATGTAGTTATCTTAGAGACTCTATGACATCTAAAGCAGTGCATAGCACATCCATTTAAGTGTCTGAGCTGAACTACATCCATATGCCTCTGCAAGGGAGAAATACCAGATTAAACTAGTAAGGAGAAATGCAAAGTAAAAGACTTTTGGATTTATGATCCTGGCAATGATTGAACTTTGGTAAATGTTTTATCTGAGTGATGACTCAGACCTCAGCAAAATTACCTGAACCAGATTTAGGATTGTCTTTTCTGTGGAAAGAGTCAAGGACTCTGCAGTCTGTTATTGTGAGCAAATATTGCAAAATATGCAAAACTAAAATGAGACTATGAATTTCCAGCTGTGTGATAAAAGTGATTTGGTTTGCTTAGTACATGCACAAAACAAAAGTCTCTAAAAGCTTGGCATATGTAGTTTGAAACAATTGCTAGAAAAATTAAATTTTAGAACAAATAGAAGATCTGACATAGTCACAGCTATCTTACAGAAAAAAGCAGAAGCAGTGACATGCACTTGGTACCCGTTAACATGCTACTGAATTGTTTATCTTAAGGTGATAATTTTATTTTTAACATTTAAAAAAAAGCTTACTGGTGGTGACTAAATGTTATATTATAATGAGGAACAAAATAGTTGGTAGAAAATGCAAATAACCATGCAGTCCGTTCCCTCTCAGATATCTTTAAATGATTCCTGACAGACTTGCCTAGCTTGCTTCCTAATGAGGAGGCTACACAACCTTCCTAGCCACCTACTCCAGTACTTCACTGGTCTTACAATTCAAAAGTGTGTATGGATGTAGAGAAGTAGACATTGTATCTACATAAATTTAATCTTCTCTTCACTGCAAACACTGAACTCATTCCACCACTTAAGGCTATAAGACAACTAGTACAAGTACAAAAGGATTAGTAATCAGACTTCCCTAAAGTGCATAACTACCCGCACCTATTAATTGCATTGAGGAATTATTTTGTCAATATTTAAGTCTTGTGTTCAGTAGTCATACCACTGGATATCTGCAGTGGATATCTGCTTTAAGTGACCTTTGCTTAAGTTACCATCCTTCACATTTGCTGAACAAAGTTTGAAAGAAATGCCTGTACTTACAAGATTGTTGTATTCTTTTAGAAAACAGTTGTTTTGAAACTTCGTAATTCAATCTATCTACTTATCTATCTAGACCAGTTGAGACATGTTGGAATATGTCTCAAATTCCCCATAAAATGTTGGACAACAATAGTTAATAAGTATCTTGAAAATTGAAGGTTTAGCTATCTTGAAAAGTTGCTATAACACTGGGACATTTTGTGGACAAAATAACATTATACCAGAATGTAAGATACTATATGGACCCAAATATGTATGGTTGGATTTAGATCCACAGTGGATGTTTTGTGAGCTATTGAATCAGTCTGGCCATCTGAAAAGTTCTTCTGCTTCCCTAAATCTGGAGGAATTTGGTAAACTGACTAACCCACCAGTTACCAGTGCTTATATTAATTCGATAAGCATTAACTGCAAGAGCATTTAGTTATTCCACTCACAGGTAGGAACCTATGTTTAGGTGCCCACAGTTTGGAGCTTCATCCTCTCTCTGTGTGGATATGTACATCTGAACTAGCTGCTAGATTGTTCAAGGAGTTCATGGAAATAATTGCTCAAAGAAGAACTAGACAGGTTAAAAAAATAAAAACAACAGCAGCAACAACAAAACCCAAATTGCTTTAACTGCTTATTAAAGGCACAAAAGAGAGCAGGAAGCATTACTTTTGCTTCTGTTTTAAACCTACCAATTAATTCTTCTATTTCACTTACTCACTTTTGTTATGTGATTATACAAACACTGCTTTATTTAAACATTAATTATGCTCCATTTTCCTATTTTTCCATTTTAGGATTTTTTCTGTATATGTTTGACTGATGAAATAAATACATGGATATATAAAGTGAAACATAAATGAAACTCCAGGTAGCAAATCCATGCAATTATTATATAAATGTTCTACTTTAGAGCACTTCTACAGCAGAGGTAGAAGGTAAAGGTAAAGCTTGGCCTTTCATGTCTCTTGGCTGAACTGAATTTTAAGACTAAATTCTATTACTTGTCTATTTCACAGATGCTACTTTCTTTGTGCTACATCTACTTTGGTAGCTGAAAACCTTTTCTGCAGCTTAGGATTTGTGCTCTTTTGGGACAAATAGTTCCTTAAGGACAAGATTCTTTGACCTCATAGCAGTATGCACTGAGGCTTGGTGGAAAGCTTTCACATAACATTTCAATTTGGACCAATCTGGTTATAGCCTTACTGGCAAAAAATAGAGAAAGACACCCCAGGATGGAAGGAAAAAAACGGCTGTGTAAACCCCAAACTATAACTATATGAGCCAGCTTTCATCCAAACATAAGCTGTATGTGCAACATAGTAATTAACATGGTTGTAGCCTGGTGTAGTGCCCAGTTAATAATGAATTCAGTGTGTTTGCCGACATGAAGCAACAGGATGGTTCAGCCAGCACACATTTAAGGTGCATGTTACTAGGTCTACCTGGTGTAATGCTGAACCTAGCAACTTCAATCAGGTCTGTGTTAGCTTCGCTGCTACCGTACTGCACTCTGTTATGCAGTGTAAGTACGGCTGATGTTTCTTTCCAGCAAGCAAGAATCACTTGTTTTTAAAATCAAAGGTAATGTAGTTTCACATCCTTGGGTTTTTGCAGTATCTTGCATTTATGTTTATGTTCCGATTTTATGTACTCCATAAACCCTGTTTGTGTTGTGAACCATTTTTTGCACCAAAATTCTTGGTTTTTTTTTATCATTGATGATGCCCATGTAATAGCAAGTTTGGGTTTGATTTTTTTTTTTTTTTTAAATATGAAGCTGAGTCAGATATTTTGTACTTAATATACTCTTAATTCATCTAGAATATACTGAATCTCCTGTACTGATATGGCAGTGGAAAACCACACTGTAGAATATAACACAAGAATACTGTGTCAAATAGATGCTGCAGAGAAATGTTCATATCATACTACAGAAGGGGATTTGCTACTTAAATATTAAGATGAAAATCAATATAGTTTCAACACTAAAAGTCAATTACTAGAGAGAAGAAATACTTTACATAGTTAATCCTTTGTCTCTGCTCTTCTATAATGCTCAGGCAATATTACAGTTTCATGAAAAAAAAAAAGCCGAGGGAGGTGTAGAAACTCATATCTTTTATATCTTGTATTTCACAAGTACTTTCACGCTGAAATAAGCAAGTTGCTGCACTTAAGGGTAGAATGAGGAACATGATCACATAAAATCCCTCTTCTAGGGATAGGAGCATTACGTCTAAATATCAAGAAGCTGATACTTGCTATCTCCTTAATGCTTCAGAATCCGTAATCATGACAATCTCACCCATCATTAAAATAAATACCTAACTTTCATATGACACAATGTCTGTAACATCAGCAGGATTCTTTAATGAGGGTTGTTTTCATTCTTAAAATCTGTGAGAACCTAATCCATGGTTGTTGTATGCTGTCAGGTTAACAGTTTCTATATGTTCCCATTGTTCACTTTTTAGCTTTTTAGTTTGTCATTAGTCATAAGGAACTAAAGTTACTGCTGTGTTTTAATTTGAATAAACCCACCTGTGTTGATACACTCTTTGGAAGCCAAACATTGTCTCAAGAGAAATTTTACAGTTGAGTTGCTTGCAAAGCTGTCGAACAGTAGAATGGTACATTCATAACAAAACTTACAATAACTGTAAAAGAAAGGATAATCTTGTGACAAAGATAAATTAATAAAATGGAAAAATCCTTGTCAATAAACTACTGCTCCCACAAAACAAAGTTTTGAAATCAAAAGATATGTTTTCTACTCAGAATATGGATAGCTAAAAAGCAGAAATTTTTAGAAAATAATGCATCAAAAGAACATCAGATTTTTTTTTTAGCGAAATATGAATGTATACAGCTGCTCTTTTAAGCATTTGACAGCATGCAGTGGTGTACTATACTCAACCAATAAAAACAAGTAGAATGTGACTAAAAATACAATGATACTTTGTATCTAATCCTTTCTTAAAGAGTACTGTACCTCCTTTTAAAGCACACCTAGTGAATTCTATATACTAGTCTTTTTTTAGCATCTTCAATGCCTTTGTTTTACAGTGAGCATTAATTTATTGAGAAACAATGTGGTGCTTTTCTCTGTGACTGTCTTGCTCTAGCAATCTCTGAACTGTTAATACGTGCTTAACAGCATTATATGGAGAAGAGCCCTGGAAGTTAACTTCATGTAACGCTTCCGATAAGTCTGAAAAGACAAAATTTTGGTTTGTCTTTCAACCAAGAATTAAGTAAACTGGGATTGGAAAGCAGGATTTAAACAGAGCCCGAGTCTGACTCATCATTGACCTTACCGTATGAGCATCAAAAGGTGAGTAAACATAATCGTATGCCCCCGCTCTGGTTGTGCAGAAGATATTTCAAATGGAAGTGTCTTAGCACAATATATTATTGCTTGTTTGATGAAAGAAAATAAGATTCTATAAAAGGAGATTAAAAGAAAAGCAATTCTGCTCAAGATGCAGTGTTTTTCCTTAGTCCACAGGAAAGTCACCCGTCAGGATTCTCTGCAGGATGAATTTTCCTTTCCAGCAGAAAGCATGGCACACAGACCTGGAAGAACTTATTCTAAACCCTAAATGGTATTCCCTTAATCACAATGAGATGGCTGACTGTTTTATGTCCGTTCAACTATGATATAATCTCCTGTCTTTGTTTCTCAATGTGATAAAATGTTTTCATAACGCATCACATAGTGTTAGTGTAGTCTCTACCACTGTGTTCTGTATTTTGCATCCCCGAATGGACTCTAGCAAATGTCAACAAAACAAACAAGCAAACAAAACCTTCTTTTATCCTCTGGTCTTTTTCTTTCAATAGAACTTAAATGCCACCTTTTATTCAAGCAAAACTGAAAACAACACCGTCATTAAAAGATGCTGTCTGTTGTAAAGCTCCTGGTGTTCTGAGATAAGGAAAAAGACAATTAAACCAAATACAGTAGTAAAGGAAACCATGGGGGAATTTAACACGAGAATAAAGAGCAATGCAGAATCCTGCAAATCAGATTTCTAATGGAGTTCACTTTCTCTTCAGGGGAATACGTTAGCTATACAAAACATTTACACAATATGCCAAATTTTCTCTCTGTAAAGATACATATATTGCAAAAGCCTCATTCACTATACAAATATCTGAGGCTGTCAGAAGTCTCTGAAACCCAACTTAGGTTTGGCAGCAAAATAATTTGAGTTCTCATCTTTTAACAGATGCAAAGATATTAAAGACTTGTTATTGACTCCATGACCAGCTCAGTCTCCTCTAAAATAACTACACAACTCCAGCTATGTATTTCAAGGAAGACGGTCCTTCCTTGAAAAGCCTACAGACAAAAACTAATCTGTTTTCTGGCTCAGGTAGAAACTACTTGGTGGCAGATTGCAGAGCACATCTCCAAGTGATAAATGAGCAAAAGGAAGTGCCCTATCAGTATGAAGATACAGTCTGTAAAGCTCAGTTGCATTGCCTAAGATGTCCAGTTCCTTTTGAGCTACATATCCTCCCTGACCCTGGTCTGCAACTCCAAAAGGACAGAGGCTTTGTATATCCTATATGACAGCTCCTTGTGTGGTCCTGGGCACCTTAAGGAATGTCAAATCACACCAGATTCCTGATTGATACCTTCATTGTTCAGTATCATCCATCATCAATCAGTTCAGGATCAGCTTTACCTCCTTTTATGATAGCAGTCTCTAGGAGATGGAACAGAGAGTAAACTGAAAAACTGAGCCAACACACTCTGAAATACCGTGGGTGTTGAATCCGTAAGTGAAATGCTGGCATCACGGAAAAACCCTGTCTGATTTCAGCAGAGTGTGAATTTCATCACCACTTTAATGAGACAACTAAAGAGCACTACATTAAACACATCTCTTGCTCTTCACAGATGTAGGCTTCAGACTAATTTTTACTCATCAATATTTAACCTATCCTTGTTTTATCATCTCTGAATATGTTTTTACTGGGTGTAGTAAAAAGGAGCCTAAAATATGGGAAGGATCATAAAGTAAATGCCAGAGAGAAAAGTAATATTTAAATTTGAAAAAAAGTTTATTTTTTCTCAACAAAGTGCTATTCACACCTCTTTTTCTTACATCTGTGGTTGTGAGAGCATACATTGTTTTACCATGATAGCTTGCTAAGTCATAATAAATAAGTGTGAGTTTAAGGAACACTATACCACTTGATTTTGATATTACAGCAGCACAGGGACCTTAGCAATTCATACATATAATTTTCCTTTTGTTCATTGTTTTTAACAAACTTGCACATATAGCATTGTCAACTCTCATGCTGTTGTCATAGATCTCTCAATAGCTGATATTTTACATAAATATCTAGCTCTTGAAAGTGATGATTATGTAAATATCTCAAATTTCATGGAAGAGAAAAAGCATGTAATCTTTGTGTAATCTTTACAGCTCTGAAGACCTAAGTAGGTTCCACTTCATAAGGAAGAATACAGCCTTTTGCTAGCTCACAAATCTCATGATTTTTAGACATTTAGGGTCAGGAAATATGCATGTTTGGGCAGTCTTCCTCTATATCATAAAAATTTTTTCTATGATTTATTTCAGTAGGATTCTGACTTAATTCTTCTTTCCTGGATTCCTTCTTTCTCTACCGGTAATTAATTTCACACACACACCTTTTACCCCTTCCCCTCACTTGCCCCCTTTTACAATTTTCATTTAGTAACATTTCAAAAACTTGACTGGAAGCCAGCATCCACTTCCACAGAATTATTCATCTTACATTCACACTGATGTTACTAAGATATGGATCGTATCATGTGAGATGACAGTTCAGAGAGAATGGGAACTCTCTAACAACTTCTTATCCCTGTCTGACTTTTTATCAACTTATTGATATTCCAACCTCATTGGTCCATGGAGATATTTTTCTAATTCCCATATGTGTTGTACTTCAAAAGTGATTAAAGCTTTTGTAACCAATAAGCTAATAAATTGTCTTCTTTTTTTTTTTAAATTCATTACAGTAGACTTTATTCCCCATAGAAACTTGTTTGAAATGTACATGATAAATTTTAAGGATGAACAGGTAACTTTTTAGAACTTAGGTTTTAAATCTTGTAGTAGTAGTAATAATAATATTAAATCCAACAAATTAAGAAAAATATCAGTTGTACACTATTCTCAGGTGCATTGTGTATAAACCAACAGGAAAAAAAAAAAAAAGCAGCAATCCAGTAGCAGGGAATTTGCAATACACAGAATTACACCAGAATCATTTTACTATAGATTGCTATTGGCAATAAAAAGGGAATAAAATGCAGTAAAAGGGAAAATGTAAAAAAGAATAAAAAAGAAATCTTATGAGTATTTTTTTGTGTGTGTGCCTTCTTATGCAGTAGCATTAAAATCATTTTTAGAAAACTGAAATGACTAAGGAAAACTTCATTTTCTGGTGGGTCAACACTTTTTTTGTCATTATGTTTTTCTAGCCGTTTTATTAGATACAATATCTAGACTATTACTTAGAAAGGGCTTCTGCTTTGTCAAGTAATATATTTAAGCAGACAAATGAGTAATATCTAATTTTGTACTCCTATTGTTATAAATGAATGCATATATATATATACATATGTGTATAAACACAGGTGATCTCTTTTTCTAGAGTATTTCAAAGCATCAAACAACCTGGGAAGCTTGTTTTCTTTACCCTTGACTTGTGTTAAGTATTCCACTCAGGTTAAGAAAGACGATTGTCTGATTGCCTGCTCTATTTTTCTTTGCCAGAACAGATAGCATATGCTTATCTATTAAAAGCGTTCCAGAGCTACATTAAGCTTGGATACCTGTGGAGCTTGTCAGCACAGGTTCTCACACAGGTCACTGGCTGCTGGGGCAGCCTCAAAACCAGAATAAGTAGCAGTATTAGATATATTGAAACACATATCTCTGTGTTTCTTATCACCATACGTATATAAAATCCTTTAGAAAATGAAATAGAAAAACTCTTTAGATAAATTTGACACTTTTTTTTCATTTTTCTAATTTTTGTGGGGTTTGATAGAATTATCTTTATTCTTGAATTACAGAAATATTTAAAAACTTTGTAGTGTTTGGGATACTTATGCATCACCTCCAGTTCTTGCTGGAGATGCCTCAGTTCAGAAAAGGAAGTTCATAGATATAGATAAGTAATTGACCACCTAAAATAAAGGGGGAGTGGAAATAAGAGGCATCAGAAGCGATCTGGCATCAAACCATAGTAAGACTATAGGGTTTTAGAGGTTGTATTCAGTTGTGTTAGCGCAAGTGCCTACTGAATTAGGACACCTGAGAAGGTTTAGATATCATCTACTACAGATCTAAGCATGAGACCTGTGGTTTTCTAGACATGGAAGCTAGGTGGGAGAACTCTCAATGCTTAAAAATGTGTGAAACACCTATATTCAAGAAACTAAATGCCTTCTCCCCCCTCCCCCTCCCCCCCCGCCCCCGATTTTGCTTTTCATTCTTGTACTGTTATTTAATGGTTTACCCTGGGCCCAATTGAGGTGCCCACATAAAGGTGATTGTCCTCTGATGGTAGTCGATTCTGCTACAGATTCTGTGTCACAGTAGATAAACTTATGCAGCTGTCTCATCTTCTCTAGAGCATTTCAAATAACACTAAGTGCTTTTATCTAGATAGCTGCATCAAGCTTCTGTGTACACCTATCAATAAACTGTCTTCCATAAAGTAAATGTTCTGAAGCTACAGGTTTGTTGTTTTTTATTTACTATTGTGTAAAATAGTTTCTACCATTCTGAACCACTCTTGCATAACAGTAGGTGCAGCATATTGCACTAAAGGGGGCCTACAGGGATGCTGGAGAGGGACTCTTCATTAGAGACTGTAGTAACAGGACAAGGGGTAACGGGTTAAAACTTAAACATGGGACGTTTAGGTTGGATATAAGAAGGAAATTCTTTCCTGTTAGGGTGGTGAGGCACTGGAATAGGTTGCCCAGGGAGGTTGTGAATGCTCCATCCCTGGCAGTGTTCAAGGCCAGGTTGGATGAGGTCTTGGGTGATATGATTTAGCATAGGGTGTCCCTGCCCACGGCAGGGGGGTTGGAACTAGATGATCTTAAGGTCCTTTCCAACCCTGACGATTCTATGATTCTATGGTTCTGGAACTTCCAGATTCTTTCTTAACTGAATGTTTTTATTACGCTTTCGTACAGAAATTCTACATGACAACCAGAATTGCTATGTTACAATGTAGGGATCAGTGTATACATGTTTCTGTTTTCAGGATATACTTGAAATAACATAATGTTTTTGTATCATATATGCCTGCTGTTTTAAACCCTTGACCTTTTAAAGCAAAAAATAACTATAAATTTATGCATTAATGTATTTTTTGGGACTTTTCTTTTAAAGTAGATATTTTACTTCCACACTGTTCAAGTATCAGAGTGTACCAAAATTTAGTTGTAGATAAATATTTATCCATATAGCTATAAATCATAGCAGATGTGCTATTAGTCTGTGCTGCATAACTGCGGTCTCAGACAATCGCCTAAAAGAGATTCAGTAACTTGCTAGTATCATCATACAGTGCCTGGTGATCATCTGAATGACAGTCCCTCATGTTATGTGTCTGTTTCTTGATTCATTAAAGATACTTTAGGAACCTTTTCACAAGCTACAATTTCATTAAACAGACACTGGAAAAAATGTGATTAAATAGAAGCAAGTGGATCTTCATTGTCATAATTTTGGACTAATTTATTTTGAAGAGCTAGCTAGTTTGACCACCTTCTTCTGTCCCTTACAAACCAAGCTTCTTGGAAGCATTAGAGCTATTGTTAAAATTTTAGTATAAAAGTATATTTTACATAGCTGTCCCATCTCATTTTAGGCACTAAATTTGTACCATCTTGGTTTAGGCACTAAATTAGAGATAGACATCTTCTAACCTTATTTTTAGGTAAGTCTCCTCAGGAAGTGAATATATTGCCTTTTGCAGGTGCTTGTCTTTGTAAGATGAATAGGTGGCTAAGATCACCTAGCCTTCAAAGTGCTGTTTTCAAGCTGGTACTGGACATAGAGAGAGTGATTGTGCCTGGCCCACTAAATAAAAAAGTGGCCAGATATCAGACCTGGAGCTTGGAGTCAAGTGCAACAGGCTTGATTCATCCATAGTACTATCTTCTACCTACTCTGCTTAGACCTGTTTTCTTCTATAACAGTTTTTTTTTTCTTCCAAGAGGTAGGTTAGAATGGTGATCCAAAATAAAGAGAAGAAGTGAAGAGTTAAGCATCAAATATGATTGTCCTGGTTTTGCCTGGGATAGAGTTAATTTGCTTCTTAGTAGCTGGTGCAGTGCTGTGTTTTGGCTTTAGTCTGAGAATAATGCTGCTAACACACTGATGTTTTAATCGTTGCTAAGTAGTGCCTACCCTAATCATGGACTTTTCAGTCTCTCATGCTGTGCCAGGATGGAGGTGAGGAAGAAATAAAGAAAAGAGAAAGAAAAAAAAATCTCTTTGCATTTATCTCCTCTATATCTCCATTTTTTTTCTACCAGGAAATTAGAAATAAGGAATGGCTGATTGTTGATCTTTTTGTGGAAAGTGATGATTCAGAGGACCTCCTATTTTCCTGCCTACTCATAACTTATTTGAAGATATTATTTTAAACTTAAGTTTCACAGAAAAGTTTCATTATTTATTATAAAGCAGTGATCATGTGCTGGATTCGGTATCTGAAGATGTAAAGGAAGAACTCTATCACACTAATGCTTACAATCAATCAACCTTATAGTAAACTAATAAAGAATTAATAGAGAATTACTCACTAAATAGTAGGGAAAATGCTGAAAACTTCAGAACTTGAGTACTGCATAGTATGACACAGAAAGAACATAAGGTTTAGGGGGCTATTTCTGTCTCCTGGACCAAACATTCTTGCCATACTTCATTTGGTGGTTGTTGTATCCTTCCATTTCTCTACAGTTTTCCCTACCAGTTGGCAGACTCTAAGGTCATCTGGAGGATAGATACTTTTTAAATAGTATGTAAAGCAGCTTTTGTGGGACAGTATTTACTATAATGAATTAAGAACACCTAATATTTTTCCTAATCAATAATAGTATACATTAACTTTCTAAACATGAATTAATATTAATTTAAAATAAAAAATAAAAACCAGATAAACTAAACATATTAAAACGTGTTTCAGAGGCAGAGAGCAAGTTGCATAACCTTTGCAATATAGGCTTTTCAGATCATCAGGTCATCATGGGATTTTTAAATTCCATTTATCGCTTAGCAACTGGATTTTGGTTACAGTGACTTATCTCTTCTTTTTTTTGAGCCGTTTTTTATTTTGTTTGTGGGTTTTGGTTTTTGTTTTTTTTTTTTTGATTTTTTTTTTTTTGTTTTGTTGGTTGGTTTGTTTGTTTGGTCGGTTTTTATTTGTTTGTTTACTTTTTCTCCCATGCAACACTTAACATCAGTCTGGGAACTGGAATCTGTGAAACCTAAATCTGTTTGAATTAGCAAAGGAGCTTGAGAAGTGTGCAGTATGAAATCTGAAAGTTTATCAAATAGTCATGTGACAATAATGTTTTATCTAAATAGCACCTCCATTAAGTGATATTAAGCATTTAAATTCGGGAAATGTAGCTACGGTAACAATACACAGATGGGAAGAATAGTAGCCCTCTTCATTTCTCCCGCAACATATGCATCTTTCAGAAAAGTACAGGCAAAATGCTACCACACCAGCACAGTAGCAACAATTGCTTTAGGATTGCTCTAGGAATGCATTTCCTTCACAGAAGGAAGAGGTTAGTCTTCTAAAGGGTGCATGCAAAACAGGCTATGTGCATTAACTCTGAAGACACAACTGAAAAAAATTGTTAGAAGAGTGGAGAGACGACATTACATAGTGAGAGATTTCTAAAATTATTTTTGAGAATCTCAATCTGTTATGAATGGATGTGATCCGAGATATTATGCAAATATTTATATGACCCAATTAACAAATTCTTTTTTTGTTTCTTCTCCTGACGTACATCTTCTTGATTCCTTGTGACCTGTACTTTATAAATGTCAGATCATAGTTTCTGGTATTCTAATGTCAGAAAAACATTCACCTTCTAAGATAACACTTAACTAGAACAGTATTCATATTGAATTGGAGAGGATGAATAATTTATACAATCCAATTTAATATTTTCTTCTTCCCTTGGCATTATATGATAATTTTGCACAGGGTATAATTAATGATTTCTACAATACTGGCATTCCAGGTCGTACTTGGCAATAGCTAGAAAATGTATAAAAACATGCTTTCACAATTAATTTAATGCAGTAGGTACAGTTTGTCATTCTTATGGTATATGAAATTGTGCCTCATACGTTTATGGCTTCCCCAATTTCTTAGAAAACATTCAGTAATGCTAGCATGAAAATATAAGATGAAAGATTCCTTAATGTGTCATCAGAAGACTTTGACAACTTTGGCATTTCCACATTGTTTGTGGGAGGTCTTCCAGACTGGTAATTTCATTTTATGTCTGGGTATGTTGCCTTTTCCTTTTTGCATTATATTTTTATATAGTATGTCATATACCTAAAACCAAGGTCCAAGACTGAACTGAAGGAGACTTATTATGAAATACTAATAATAATTCTATTGAAGTGGATTGATCTTTGCCACTGTTTTAAAATTAGTCAAGATTTCAATATTTTGTTCTGTTAGACATTCTGCCATAGATTTTGTTCATAACCTTAGGAACGATATTGGGTGTGCACATAGGAATGTGCCTATTATGCTCATTTCTCTTTATTAAAATGGTTACAAATGCAAGTACCCCAGAAGATGTGAGACTTTGGGTGTTTAACATTCATTGACATTGAAGTACAGCATCAGAAGTGGTCACTCCAAGGTATGATGGCTTCTTTTCTTTTGAGGAATTATGAAATCCTGTATCAAGGTGTCTTGGTTCTGGCTAGAATAGAGTTAATTTTATTCCTAGTAGCTGGTGCAGTGCTATGTTTTGGCTTTACTCTGAGAATAATGCTGATAACACATCAATGTTTTAGATGTTGCTAAGTAATGCTTACTGTGATCAAGGGCTTTTCAATCTCATGCTCTGCCAGTGAGGAGGGGCACAGGAAGACAGGAGGAAGCAGAGACAGGACACCTGACCCAAACTAGCCAAAAGGGTATTTCATACCACAGCATGTCATTCCCAGTATATAAATGGGGTGGAGTCACCTGTAAGGGGCTGATTGTTGCTCGGGTCAGGCTGGGTATTGGTCAACAGGTGATAAGCAATTGTATTGTGCATTGCTTACGTTTATTGTCTTTTTTTCCCGTTTCCCCTCTTAGTTTTAAATCTTTCCTTGCTATTTTCCTATTATTAGCATTATATTGTACTTTATTTTAATTATTAAATTGTTCTTATCTCAACTTGTGGGTTGTACATTCTTTTGATTCTTCACCCCATCTTGCCCAGGGAGAGGGGAAAGGGGGATGGTGAGTTAGCAGATTGTGGCTGGGGTTAAACCATGACACAAGGACAAAACTTGATGCAAGTTTATGTGGGTTGCTGTGAGATTGCATTGTCGCCTACAGTTTGATTGCCCCTACCACAGGACACAGTGTGTGTGTTTGGGGAAGGAAGCTTGGGTGGTAACTGCTTCTGGTGACCTAACATTTCATGATGTTCAATGTATATTAGACTGAGTTGACACTTTTACTGAATACAAAATTGTACCGTTTGTTTGTTTGTTTGTTTGTTTTCTCCAGGACACTCAGAATAGGCTTAGCAGCAGACACTTGGAAACACCAGATTAAATTTCTTGTAGAATATCTGTCATCAGCAATTTCAGACAACCTTGAGGGTCAGTGATAGCTTTACTCTACTTCCAGTTCTAAACCCATTTCAGTCATTTGATTTTTGTGTTCTGCTAATAAATCCCACTGGCAGAGTTAAGAATTGTGTTCTAAAACACACTCCATTATTATTCTCTAAAGCTTTGCAGTGGACAGCAAATTTTCCTCAAGATCAAAGCCTGTGGTGTTGCACAGGTCGGACAATCATCTTGGTTTAGGGAGTGTCACTGATGGTCATTTTTTTCTTTCTGGAGACTCATTTGTCTTCTAGAAGTCAACCCCTTTCTGAGTTAGAGTCAACCTATTAGTGATTGTCATCAGAATGCTGCTGAGCTAGCTCAGGTCTGCTATCTTCTTATTTTATGAACTATGATGTATGAAATGTACTTCATGACAGAAAGTCTAATGATTTAGGGCTAGAACTGCTTTGATGGTTTCCAAAGTTTTTATTTGCAAGTTGACTTACACCATTATTAAACTATAGAATCTCAGAATTTATTTGGTGACAAATCCTCCAGTCTTTATTCTACCCTCAAGAAAAATACTGAACTACCATACTTTTTCTTACTTCTCACATTGCATGCAAACTACAGTTAATTAGATAGTAAATATTTATATTAGAAGGGAGTCTAAGAAGAAAACAGCTTTAGAAGACTTGTGGTAGTTTAGACAATAAATGAAAAGCAAAGGTGTTATCCTGGGAATCATAACTTTTAGCACTGTGCTTGATAAAACAATACTTTCTTTTAAAGAAATGTTGAAGCCCTGCAGAGAAAAGAAATGTCTTATTCCAATGTAGAAATAAGTTTAGTTAGATTTTGCGTTACTCATTAATGATACTTTTCCCTCCACTTTGAGAAATTTCTTATCCTGCCTTACAGTTCAGAATAACAACAAATTTAAAATGTAGTCTTTTTTTTTTTTTTTTTTAATCAAACAAACATAGAGCCAAGTGGGGACCAGCAAAATTAACTTTAAAAAATATGCTCTGCATTTTGGGCACTTTTTTGCATCTAAGATGCAATTTGAAGCCTGACACAGGATCAAAATGTTTTTTTGCCTGCGTGCAACCTCATTAAAACCTGAGTTTGGAGAAACTTGCCTGGTTAGGCCTGCAAGAGTTGGTTTTCAGTGCCCAAAGTCTAAGTACTCACTTCCTAAATTTCCTAACTTTATAAATCTAGTGAATGTGCCTAATTTAGCACTGTTAGTGCTCTAAGATGCCTCTATTGTCACAGAAGAGAGACAAACAGCTCTGAGTGATTTAGAGTTTATTTGGATTATTTCTCCCAATGTGCTGTAGGAGATATTATTTCAAGTGAAAACCATAGTGCTGTATGTAGTGTTTATATGCACTTTGCAGCTATGCTAATACTGATAGCTACTTGACATATAGACGAGTACCCTTAGACTAGTATAGTATATCTAGATATGTATGATCCAGAAGTCTGGATGTCTGAATAACGAGTATCTTTAAACAGACTAAAATAATTTAGTTTATCTGCAAGAAGAAAAACAGATGAGGTGTACTTGCTGTCTACAGATGTTTTGGAAAGCAAAAGAGCTAAACATTTCAGATAAGATTTATTTTGGTAGAAGAACATAAGGAAAACTGGGTTGTACATAAGATGTATTAAATGGGAAATTAGAAAAAGCTTTTTAACCACTAGAGCACTGTGGCTGTTACAACTTTCTAGTAAACCTTCTACTGTTTTTCAGAGGAGAAATAAATGCAGGTATTAATGTAACTATATTTGAAGCCCATATACATTATTGAGGTACAATTTCAGTACTCTCTGCCCTATAATCCAAAAACCTACAACTTTGTGTTACCCTGGATATTTAACAAAGCAAATAAGTTTTTCCACTGGCAACTCGATTTGTGGTTTTAAATGTAGTCATTAGGCTATATATATGTATATTTTACTAACTGCATTTTATACTTTATATATTATGTTATTCATTATAAAATTATTTAAAATAAATGTGTTTTTTCTATAGACCAGTCACTCTCACCTCTGTGCCTGGCAAAATCTTGGAGCAGATTCTCCTGGAAAGCATACTAAGGCACATGAAAAAAAACAAGGTGCTTGGTGACAGCCAGCATGGCTTCACTAAGGGGAAATCCTGCCTGACCAATTTGGTGGCCTTCTATGGTGGGGCTACACAACTGATGGACAGGGGTAGAGCAGCTGACGTCATCTACCTGGACTTGTGTAAAGCATTTGACACTGTCCACACAACATCCTCGTCTCTAAATTGGAGAGACATCAATTTGATGGATGGACCATTTGGTGGATAAAGAACTGGTTGGATGGCTGCACACAAAGAGTTGTTGTCAATGGCTCAATGTCCGGCTGGAGACCAGTAAGGAGTGGTGTCACTCAGGGATTGGTGTTGGGACTGGTCTTGTTCAACATCTTCATAGCTGACATGGACTGTGGGATTGAGTGCGCCCTCAGCAAGTTTTCTGATGACACCAAGCTGTGTGGTTCGGTTGATACGCTGGAGGGAAGGAATGCCATCCAGAGGGACCTTGACATGATTGTGAGGTGGGCTGATGCCAACCTCATGAAGTTTAACCATGCCAAGTGCAAGGTCCTACAGGAGCAATCCCTGGTACAGCTACAGGTTGGGCAGAGAAGAGATTCAGAGCAGCCCTGTGGAGAAGGACCTGGGGGTGTTGGTTGATGAGAAAATGAACCTGAGCTGGCAATGCGCTCTTGCAGCCCAGAAAGCCAACCGTATCCTGGGCTGCATCAAAAGGAGCGTGACCAGCAGGTCGAAGGAGGTGATCCTGCCCCTCTACTCTACTCTTGTGAGACCTCACCTGGAGTACTGTGTGCAGTTCTGGTGTCCTCAACATAAAAAGGATGGGCACAGAACTGTTGGAACAAGTGCAGAGAAGGGCCACAAGAATGATCAGGGGACTGGAGCACCTGCAGTATGAAGACAGGCTGAGAAAGTTGGGGCTGTTCAGCCTGGAGTAGAGAAGGCTGTGTGGAGACCTCATAGCAGCCTTTCAGTATCTGAAGGCGGCCTATAGGGATGCTGGGGTTGGACTGTAGTGATAGGACAAGGGGTAACGGGTTAAAATTTAAACGGGAAGTTTACCTTGGATATAAGGAGGAAATTCTTTCCTGTTAGGATGGTGAGGCACTGGAATGGGTTGCCCAAGGAGGTTGTGAATGCTCCATCCCTGGCAGTGTTCAAGGCCAGGTTGGATGAGGCCTTGGGTGATATGCTTCAGTGTGAGGTGTCCCTGCCCATGGCAGGGGGGTTGGAACTAGATGATCTTAAGGTCCTTTCCAACCTTAACTATTCTTTGATTCTATGATTCTATATCTATGTTTTTTTAATTTTAGAAAAAATACTTTCCAGATTTTAGGAGGATAGCGTATATACATATGTATGTATACACACATACAGATATGCAGACTTATTTTTTTACATAACCTGTCAACCTTCCCAATTTAATTTCCATAATTTTTGACTATGCTCTTGTTTCTTCCCCTGTAGTTTCACCTCTCGTGTTGCCTACCAATCTATATCAGAACAGCCAGGAAATCAGGAGGAAAAACTGATACTTGAAGAGCAGAAGTTACTTAAGAGATAAGATCCAGTTTAACTTGAAATGAGTTTTGATGGAATTCTACCTAATTTATTGTGAATCAGCAGGAATTTATAATCTTCTCTGAGGGACAAAAGGCAGGTAGAAGTTTCTAATGTAGGTAGCCAACACAGTTAAAATGTAGGAATAGAGTGATGTCAAAACCAACAGATTATTAATTAAAAAAAACAGACAAACAGACAAATTAGTTGAAGTTTTTGAAAAGTTTTTTTGGTATTATGTGACTCCAATTACTTGCTAGATCTTTAAAGACGTTTATAAACTTCAGTTTTGGTCCAACAACATTGTTCCCATTTAACTGGTAAAGAGTTTCAGTGTCAAAGTCTTTTTAAGTGCAGAAAAGAAATTACTTGAGGGTGTATTTGCATTAGTAAATTGACCTCCTTTACCAATAAAAATCAGAGGACTCGTTCTACTAAATAACACTAAGTGGAACTAAGCTAAGCTAAACAAGTGGACATAGAAGAAAACTGCTTTTTATTTTAATGACTTACTCAGAAAGTATACAGTCATGCCCTAAGCTGAAGGTCAGAAACAGTCATGGGTAAACTTTTACATCTGTAAGATTTTGGTCACGTCATCCTCATTTACATTATGAATCATACTGCAGACAGTCGTAAGAGGTGGGTTGCACAGAAAATTTCCAAACTACTTTGTAACATGTTTGCTTTTTGTATTTTAACTGAACATTTAGTAGCTAAAATATCTCAGTGGGTATCATGAAGAACATTTCATGCGGGTGAGCTTCATATATTCCAAAGTCTAATGGAAGGTACAAGAGAGGATAAAAATGTATTATAGATAAGGAAGACTGATCAAAAGAGAAGTGACAGGTTCATTTTTTTTTTTTTTTGTGAGGGATGCTCTGTGCCTACTGCAGAGAATATTTTGAGTTTTTCTATACGTTTAAAATTATAAAATACTTTTTACTACTACTTGCTATTCAGCAAAGGTCTCAAAAAAAAAAAAAGTTTTGTGTATCTGCTCAGGAGCCCATTCTTGCTGTCCTGGCAATTTCCAAGTAAAACTGCTTTTTTCCCGATGGAGGAGGGGAAAAAAGTGTAGGCACAAATACAGAAAAATGTCTTGATGACATGTCACATAGAAATACAGATTGACAGTGAGAAAGAAAGAATTCCCCAGTCCGTTAGAAATCTTCTTAAGCAACCTGTTCTATTTGAATATAGCTAGTGAATGAAGTCTGCCTAAGATTAATTCTAATGTAACAACTGAAGAAGTGAATTGTAGAAATCTATGGCTTTGTTGTAAGAATGTGTCACCAGCCCCATGACAGTTAAATTATATATAGAGGCAGTCAGTTTAAATGTCCCAGCTGATCTCAAATACTGAAATAAAATAGAGACATAACAGATTTCTAAGATACATAGAAGTCAAATGTTAAAAGGTGTTATGAACTGTACTTGGAAAAAAATGGGAATACAGAGAAAATACTGCAGGACTGGTGCAAGAGTCCTTTGCAGGCAAGACACAGCTAGTAGCATAGCAACTGTATTTTAAAAAAAAACTCCAACCCTCAAAACATTCTGCGTAGTTTTCAAATGCAGACTTAATTTCATTTGTATACATCTGTAAGTGATCCACAAGTGACTCCAGTAGTATTTTGTAAACAAAAAAAAACCAATGCATGTTTGTATCAAGACAACCTTTCTGATAAAAGCTGATTCAAATACTGAAAGTAGTTCAAGTAATTAGGCAAATTGACAAGAATTACTTTAATGTTCTTCTGAAAAGATGCTTACTTATTGTTGTGTAATTAGATATATGACTGCTCCTGTTTCTGGGACAAGACCCAGGTACATTTGTTATATCCATATAAATCTCATGTCTGTTGCAGATATTTGAACAAGTCTATGTCCAAATTATTGAAGTAATAATTTATATTACTTCAGACATGTTTTCATATTTCAGATATAGAGATATTCAAGATATATAGACAACTCTGATGTGCAACTATGTAGGTAACAATGTGTCTATTCACATCTCCAGAAATCCATGACAAATGTCACATATATACAACAAACCAGTTTAAACACCATAAAACTATTTATTAAAAAATTAAACAACAAGAAGTCAATTACATAACCCATCCTTCAGAACTTTACACATCCTAAATATAGTAATAACTAACTTCCTGCTGATTATCTGCAAAAATTTCTTCCTTTAAAATAAGTATTTAAAAAATTCACTTTACAGTTTAGTGTATATTCATTATAAAAATAATGGTTTTCAGCAGCCTCATTTTTGCAAATCTAAGTTTTAGAATAGAATAAAATAAACAAAACTAGCTATTCTTTAGGTGTCATATGGTGGTATCAATTAGTGCACGAGAAAGAGGTATCTGGAAGTTTCTAAAAATTCTTCAAGTACTTTCTTTAAAAATTGCAAGGTTTTTTCCTCTACCCCTTGTTTATATGTTAAAAAGACCTTATTTTTTCATATGTATAGCATTTTTCATTAGTATGTTCTTAATAAACCTGCCTATAAAAAAAAATCTTAATTTTTCAGATGAGAAACCTAAAGTACAGGATAATCTTTCATCAAGTCTCACATTTTATTAGCAGGAAAAGTAAAATAAAAATTCTTACAGATATCTTGATTTCTGTTCATCTATCCTGACTAAAAAGAGCTCATTCTCCTTTGCAAATACACCAGTGAATATTAAATGATGACTGAAATAAAATGACAAATATCCATAACCTGAAGTGTCTATTTTAAAAGACTTTCAGGTTTGAGCATTGTTTTGAAGTGTATTTAAATTTCCTTATATGTTAATAAGTGAGTCCTGGTTGTTGATTATCTCTGTTCATTTTACTTACGTGACTAGAAGTCATTGAAATGTTTCTTTCCTCAAAAACATGCTGTCTCCATAGAGTAATTCATGTTAATTCATGGTCATTTGGCCTTTCAATCCATTAATTAAATTAATGAGACTTCACTGTTTTCACCCATGCACCCTTAATTAAAAATTCTGAGAGGGAGAGGGACACCAAGAAATAACATATGGCATTATCAGTGTTGTGCCCAAGAGAACTATTTAATAACAGCTCAAGCTAATTTATTGTTAATAAAACCTAGTCACTCTCTCAAAATGCATATGATAATGTGGACAATCTGTGAATATTCTGTCTTAAAAAATTGTTTACTGGTCTCTGCATCAGCCTCGATGACTAATGATTCATACCTCTCAATAGCAGCAAGTAAGAATACTCAAAAAACACAAAATCTGAATTTGTTCATATCAGAGCAAGTTCTGATCAGAAGTAATGATAACTAGCTGCATCACTCGAGTTTATTGGTTTTTTTTCCCCCTTCTTTTAGTTTTATGTTTTCTCCCCTTGTTATTTCCCTTATCACTGTTATTATTAGTGGTAGTAGTAGTAGTTTTATATTATACTTATTTGACTGTTTTTATCTCAACCCATCGGGCTTACATCCTTTCGATTCTCCTCTGCATCCAGCTGGGAGCAGGAGGGGAAGAAAGGGGAGAGTGAGAGAGGGGCTGTGTGGTTCTGAGTTACCAGCTGGGAGATACTGTTGATGAGTTTGGGGTCGCTAAAACTCTGTGCACAATGAGTTAAGCATGTCTTTTTGACAGGTTTCCTGATGTCTGTTTAAGAAAATATTTACTCAACTTGGTTTCTTATTGGGTTGTTTTCTGAGGCTGTTGATGTAGCCTAAATAAAATACAAAATCTTGGAGACCAAAGGAATGAGTTAGAACTATAACAGATACTTCCTTCTGCCATGAAAACAATAGGCAAATAAAGGTATCTGGTGACTAGACTTCTGGGAAAGTAACATGAAGGACTTCTCTTAGATTAATGGCTTATTTTCTTCAAAGTTCCTGTGTCCTAAGAGAAATCAGGGTTCTGCATATGTGGTACTCTAGTCTATAATACGCTCACACAGCCATTCTGAATAATTCTTGCTGGGAATCTACAAGGAGGCTAGTGTTGAAACCCTGCCTGAGGTACTCTTCATAGAGCCTGCTGCACAGAAGTCAGCAGTGGCATAGCCCTGGAGGTACTCAAATAGCCAGTGGAATAGGGGCAGAAAAAGAACAGCTAGAAACAGCAAGTCTTTTACTCACAAGCATCTAAATTATCTGCGTTTGCCAGTGGTTCCCTGCATGCAGTTGCAGCTAAAGGAATGTTCAAATTTTATTCACAAGATAAACTTAATTCTCATTATTTCAAACCTGTATAATAAAGCTGTAAGTCCTTCCTTTCAAGCACAGCACAATCAGTCTTTTCTTCGTGGTCCTCATTCACACAGAATCATCTCACTCCCTCTTGGTAGGATTTCCCAGGTTTTGCCTTTTGGAACTAAATTAATGCTCTGCAGATGGATTTTAGTGGCTGAATTCCAAGCTTTTTGTGTTCATTGGCTATCCATTATATCAGTATATATCCAGAATAACTTATTTCAACTCCATGACTAGTTTTCCCTGAATGCTTTAAATACTCAATGCTGTGTTACATTTCTACTAATAAGAGAAAAGTGGAAGCTGGTCACACAAAATAAATATATAATTGCATGGAACTGGGAAGACATTTTAAATTAATGAATCTGAATATGAAAGTAAATAATAACAGCTATAATAATTAATGATCAATGCAAATAGCTCTGTAGTGGATACATTGCAAGGCGTTTTTTTCTCTCAAGCTTTTATTTAAAAAATTATCTATATTACTTGAACAAAAGTTGAAGCTAGTGACAATTTTTAGAACTGAACCATAGAACACTTCTTCTCACTTCCAATTCCTCCACAAGTTTTCTAGCAGTTAGAAATAGCTGGATCTTGCTTACTATTTTTTATGTTTTCAAATAATAAAAATTAACGAAAAAAGTGACAAAGTATGATTTTCTTTTTTTTTATTCCCACAACCAATGTGGGATTTTTCTCCATATCCTATTTATTTTCTCTTGTTAAAGTTTAATGCATCCTGGATAAGGAGACTTTCTAAAGATAATCTGTGTCATTACCTAATCCTAGATGTTTTAAAATTAAAACTAAACAATATTTAGTTAGAATATTCCAAGATTATCTTCCTCCTTCTCAAAACTTTGTTTATTATTCTGGCCTTTCAGAGTGTATTTTTTTGCTGCCTAGATCTATTAGCATTCTTCTGCTTTAGTTCTCGTCTATAATCACAAGAAAGGACAGGAGACCATCAGCTACTGCATAGGAGAGTCAGAAATTAACAAATAAGTACAGGAGGGAAGAAGCAGTTGCATCAGCACCACCTAAAATTATCTTCATCTGTTATAGAACTGTATTTTCAGTTGTTTCAAATACCTCTATTTTATAAGTTTTATATCTACTTTTAATTGGCATCTGGACAAGCTAGACACATTAGACCATTCTATTTCTTTGTTCTACATTAATTTCTTTCAAACCCTTAACCAAGTCGTGGTTCTTCTTGAAACTTCATTTTACTTCTTTAAAGCAACTATTGTTTCCATTAGAAACATTCACAACTAGGGAATGTCCTCTGCAGAAACTTCTTAATATATATCCAACTCCTACATAATTTGCATGACATTCAAAACAGGCCTCCTCATCACTTGTGGGTTTAGGATGAATTCTTTGAATTACAGTAAGAAAGCGAAAGAGAAATGAGAACATTAATTGTATTTGCTCTCAAGTATTTTGGATCCAGGAAGAGGATCAAATTATGACTACAGCAGTGCTGATTATTTTATCTCATCACTTTCCTAGCACAAAGGATTTTAGCTACACTGACTTACAACATCTTGATATGGACTTTTTTATCTTTTCAAACATCTGTTCTGAAATAATATTTATTACTTAATGCAAAACAAAATTTGTGAGAGTCCACAAAAAAACCCTTCTGTGAATAAAATAGCACCATCTGCTTTGGAGACCTAGGACAGTTGTTTTAGGAAAGAACTCATGCTGCACTGTGAAAACCCAGAATATTCTTTCTGACAAATACACATGGTCAATGTCCACACTATGCAATATATGGGTAAGGCAGCAGCCATTTCCAACAAATGCCTTGAGTAAATCAATAAGGTAGCATCAGAATTACCTCCTGCTTTACCATGGAAGAAAGCCAGAATCCTGCTGCTTGGCTGCCTCCCTTTTCCTCCCTTGTAAAACATGCACACACACATCCAGCAGCTTGCTGTCACCCGAACTTCCACTAACATAATATATTTGACAAGCAAACTGGAAGATTCCACCTAAATTCTAGTAACTTGAAATGTTGCCTCTTCTTTTTTTGCTGGAGATGGTTTTAGTCTCATATAGTATACAATAAAAAAAAAAGAAAAACAAAAAAAAAAGGAAGGCAGAGAAACAGACTCTAACATTTCACTGGCAGACAAAACACAGTGAGCCATATGTAATATAAAGACAAGGGGATTAAATAACAAAGTTTTCTCTTTTCTCCTGGTAGTTGTCTGAGCTATGAGAAATGTTCATTCAGTTGTCTGTGTAACAGAAAAGCATTTCAAGCCAGCTTTAAACATGTGCTTCAATGCAGCCATTCATGCTACACAATATCTGTATTTCTGGTCTGACTACTTCAGATCGCAGAAGTCGGGTCTCCTGCATGTTTTATCAATTATTAAAGAGGCATAATAAATACATCTGAGGAGAAGAAACAGGGTAGTAATGTCTAGTGCTAATCTACAAGTGTGAAAAACTGTCCTCCAGGTCTTTCTCATCTTAAGCAGGTTCGAGACCTGTACTCTTTGGTATGACAAGAGTAGGTCAAGATGAAGACTTAAATGAGATAATTTTTCAGCCTTTCCCTAAAGCTGAAAGACCATACACTTTTTTTCTTCAGAGATTTTGAGCAAGTCTTCCCAAAAAATTACTCAAATTCTGTGAATTTATATTCTCAGATATTCTTAGTGTTCAGATCACAAGATACTGCAGTACAGACGGATAAATTAATCATTATGGTGCTCTAAATATATGAATACATGATTTTATGTTATTTTTCCTAGTGTTGGCCTCAAAGTGTATGCTTTTAAAAGGAGCAGTTTTCAATCTTTTCAGGTGTTAATTTTGTATTTAAAATGTAATTATGTTATTCCTAATCACAGGTGCATTATTTTCTCTTAGCTGAGGATCATAAAAAGGGGATAGTGGGGGACAGCAGAATTTTATTTTTTAAATTAAAAACTTAGGTCACCTTTTAATAGATTTATCTGTGCACAGGGATTTATATATATTCAGTAAAGTCATAAAAGTAGATATAGCAATTAAGAATTTTCCTATGGGATATTATTATATGAAGTATTTTTTCCTCACCTGTAATAAGCTAAGTGTTTCCTATCAGGTTTCAAATACCATAAACACCATTGTCTATAGGCATTAAAGGCATAATCAGTTTGTAAGGCATGCCCAGCCCCATGCAGGATTGGGTCCTATATACAATAAATAACCTTCTTGGTTTTAAATTTTACTGGACATCAAACAAAGAAATCAAAGATGAAAATAATTTTAATGTTCCTCTACATGTGGGCAAAAGACAGAAATGCTGGTACTGCCATGAAAATTCAGCCCTGGAACATCCCTATTTAGGGAGCTGGGTAGAAGGTAAGAACTAATCAAGCTATTTGATCAAGCTAGCTTTAAAATCAGTCCTTTGCCCGTTGTAAGCATTCTGCATGGTACATCAGAGACAGAAAGATGGCCATTGACTTTTGGAACAATGCTGATTTCAAGAAGCCTAACTGAAGATATCCAGCAAAGCATTAGTGTAATGCCAGAGCTCTTAGGCTCCAAATGACTATGACCTTTATGAAGGTCAAATCTTCTACAGGAGCAGGTGAAGACTTGGCCCTTATGACAAAACCCATAATTCCTTTAGTCATTAGTCTTCAAAATCAATAGTGTTCTTCAGACTTAGGAAGGGAAAAAAAAAGATAAATCCAGGTTTATTATTCAAATGGAGGCAATCACAAGTACTGGAAAGCTTTTCGCAACTTTTTTTTTTTTCTTTTCTTATTTTAGGAGTCTGCCTTACTATTAGTTTAGGAATATTTAAATGCTTGCTTTGAGTGATTTATATCTCTATAACAATATGTTTGATGCGTTGATTACCTCACACAAATGACAATTTTTTTTTCATTAGAGCCAGTATACTTATATTCAGAAAGGCACCTGTAGCAATGCTGAACAGTAAATGGTTTTGCAGGGAGCTAATAAACAACTGTAAAGTGGATAATGAATGATTATATCACAATAGATAAAAGGTAGAGTAGTGCTTTTCTCACCGGGCTTTTGAAAGAGACTTAGTTCAATTACATTGTTATGTACCTTAACACTTATTCTCTATTTGATATAAATAACTCAGGAACAAATTTACCGAGTCAACTGATGAAGAATATTCATTATTTTAGACTACATTAACCCTCAAACTTCTACAGGGGTAGTTGTGATTCACCTAGGTACCTCATGTCTGGCTGAGGAAATTTTTAAGAGCTTCAGAACATCATAAAAGACAACCACATCAGCTTACAAATGGAATATTCTGTTTATTTCTGTATTCCATAGAGAGCAGGGAAGAAAAGACCTTGTCTCTGTTCAATACTTCTTTTTTCAAAATTCAATCGTTTATACTTTAACTGCAAAGAATTTTATTATTCATATCTTTCAGAGTCACCATCATCACTTTCAGGGTTTAGCTAAGGGAATGATGTTTGGAGTCCAGAGTTGTCTTAGCATACTCTTGTGGTTACAAAGAGAGATACACATCTCTAGGGCAAAATTTTGAGTATCAGCTTGCATTTCCTTGTAGGCCTGAGCAGAAGCTGCAACTTTGATCTGTAGCCAAGTATTTAAACTTTCTGAATAACACCGCTGAGCATATGCAATCAGTGCAATGCATCTAGAACATGTAAAACATACTGTATATGTTCTGGCCATCTGTGCAGCTCATAGACAATTGCTCAAGTACATCCCAATGTGTCAGGCTTGTACATCACATACTCCCAGCTTTCCTCAAAACAATGTTTGCAGAAACAGAAGAGATACATCTCATATAATTTGATGTAGTTATATCTGTGATAAACCCCACCTCCTCAGTTACATTCCACATCACCAAAGCATTACCATTGCACATTACCATTAGCAAAGACTGTAGAAGGCACCTAAAATGTACCTTTTGTGTAGTTCACATGTCTATGAAATTTTTGTGCTTTTCCATAGTTAAACAGGCCAAATAACTTAGATATTTCCTCCCTTGGAATCCTTTCTTTGTATCTTTCTAAATATTTCCATAGATTCTGTCTGGAAGCCTGTAGTTCAGACAGAATATGGATTGCCATGGACTTGATTTCCAGAATAGGCTACCAAGAATATTTGTTTTGTTGTCAACAGTGTAAGTTGGACCCAGGCCCTGATTTCTAGGACAACTCTTTTAATGGAGAGATTGTGAATAGCCTGAGAATAAGAAAATAATACATCATTAATGTACCTTGAAGGTTGCATTAGTTTGTGGATCTATTTAGAATGAGGCCTTTGGGTGCAATATGAGATGATTTGTGTGACAATTCATCTTCTTCGCTCAGAAAGATCCTCTCTGGACTCACATCCAGAGCAGTGCTATAAATGTGGTATATGCATACTGCTACACAATGCAGGGGAGCGACAGGTAAACACTCTCTTGAGGGCAAGATATGGATACCCACCACATGCACTGCAAGCATTGGTAAGATGCTGGTCACACATATTCAACTGATGAAAGCTGATTTATTAAAAGATACATGAAAATAAGTTCTTTAAAGTAGTATGCCATATATAAAAGAAGACTTATTTCTTACCTCACAAATCTTCCTTCTTGCGTGATTGATATTTTTTTTTTGTTTCATCTATGACCAATGCTGGTCACCATAATCTCATAAAATAAGAAGGCTTTCTCTACAAGGCTGTATGAGAAATTAATGTAATTTGCACACCAAAATGCCTTTATAATTCCACGTTGCTTGCTTTCCAGGACTTTATTATCTTGTTATTCTTGCCCTAGAACACCTGTTTTAGTATTGCCAGAATGGAAGTCATGGGTGGGATTCTGCCCACCATGCCCATTTCTTCGTCCTTTCACAAAGAAAAGGAAAAAAGGAAGACTATCGAGGTCTGTATTTTGTTTGCTGCTACTGCTCCTCAGTACCCATGGCTGGGTATCGTACCAATATTGTTACCTTCTTTAAGAAAGGGCCTTACACTGAGTTTTTATAGTACCAGCATTTTTTTATGACTCCTCAGAAACAGAGTCATAGAACAGCCCTGGTCAGAAGGGACCTCGAAGGATCACCTGGTCCAACATTTCATGAAAAAGAGGGCCTAGATGACATTGTTTATCATTCTGTCCAGTTGTGACTTGAAAATCTTCAGTGATGGGGACTTTATCACATTCCTGGGGAGATTGTTCTAGCTATTGATTGTGTCACTGGAAAAAAAAAATCCATATTATATCAAGATGAAACCTCTCCTGGTGCAACTGGTACCTGTTGCCCCTTGCTCTCTCCATGTGGATTCTTGTGAAGAAAGACCCTCCATCATCTTTGTAGCTACCCTTTAAGTACTGGAAAACTGTGACAAGATCCTCCTGAGATTTCTCTTCTCTAGGGTGAAAAGACCTAACTGGTATCTCCTTTTAGTAAGCATACCAAAACATGAAGTCATTACGCTCTTGACTATTGCTGACTTTCAGAGAGTAGGAAACCATTTGTCCTTCACACCTTTGAAAATCAATTCTACCTTTTAAATAGATCCTTTAATATCTTGGGAAACAAAAGATTTCAGCTGGATGATTTGCACATGTTCAACCGTACCTTTATAGTGTTTTTTTCCTTGCTAATTATTCATATTACTTCTTTTCTGTGAAGAATTTTTAAATTAAAATGTCAGCTACTTTTAGATTACTATTCTTTTCATTGCCTTCAATATTTTATCCTTTTAATATATCTGCTTTTTCCCCAGTAATTCATTTGCCACTGATGTATTTGTATAAGACTTCTCTCTCACATTGACCTCTATGGCTAGACTCAACACATTTTGATTTTTTGCAGCCTTTATCTTATCTTTAACACCAATAATATGCATAATATTACCTGGAAATCCAGATAACATTATTACCATTACAAGTCAATGAAAGCTTTCACCTTAGATAATAGTTTTTGCTGGGGAGTAAATTCAAAGATAAGTGTGTTAGGAATGCATAAATGATTTTCCTTGAAACCTAGGCAGGTACTGAGTCATAACCCATTAATCTTTTCATATACTCCTCAGCACAAACAATTACTATCCCACTATAATGAGCCTATAAAAATAAGTCTAGTGACGTTAAATATTAAAATTTAAAACAAGCAAACAAAACTTTAGAGGGTATTCAGTGAATCTTAAGTATTGCTAGCAAGAAGTAAAATCAGTTCAATACATGTACACAGAATCTTACAATTAATAGGAGATAATGTATTACTATATTAGTAATTTAGATCCCCTAAGATCTAAATTACTAATGTGAGTGTAATTCATGCTGGTGATAAAACAGATATTATTGATATATTTTCATTGACAACAGTAGGGATACAGCTGCATAAATCTAAAGTAATGCAATATTACGTTGTTCATTTTACAGCAGTGGGTTTTATTATTTATATAGGCACTGGTTCTGTTGTAGAAAACAGAACAATGGAAGAATGGTATCCGATAAAACAATTTAATATTACAAAACATGTCTACCTTGTAAAACCTCATGACAGCCGTTGCTGCACTTTTGATAAAATCTATGTCAAGTGTGGGCCAAGAGACCTTGTTCCATTAAATATTGTTGGAAAATTTGTGTTAGCTACTGTTGAAAAACTGAAGTTATATATAATGAAGTGTCTTTGGATTTACAAATCTTAGTGAACACATTCTTTGATTATGTCTACAAAAAATCAGTCTCTGTTGCTATTTCAAATTGCAACATAAATCTATCTACAGTAGGTGTGAAGCAGCAGAGACATTGGAAAACATTTTCCAGAATTAGAGGTTGCCCTTTACCCTTATGGTCTTGCAATATCTTAAACTTTTGGAAAACAGGAAATTGGGTCTTGCCGTATCTAATTTTGTCTCTTACTTGAGTTTGTAATAAATAAATATAGTATTGACATGAATAAGGAATTCCAATTGCTTGGAGGCTGACCTCCTTCAATTCAGAGATCACAGTTATTTCAACTGTTAAAAAGCTCACCAGTGAGAGTATTCAGTGTTCAAAAGCAGCAGGAGATCTTTGAAGAAAAGCTGCATCCCTTTTCCATGAAAAAAAAGGTGTCAATCACTTAAATTTACTTCTTAATGCTCATTACTTTTTCAATTAGAGTAGAAAAGACAAAAAAAAAAAAAAAAATTGAGGACTTAACACTAATAAAGTCAAACAATGTTTTTAGTTAAGATGATAAATTCATACTTCAGGCCTTTAATCTTCTCTATTTGCTTTGCAGGAAAATGGAAGCTGAGTTCCAGTTCAATGGGTTTTCTTCGAGGATGTCTGGACTATCATTAAACTTACATTAAAAGATTCAATATGACATCATAACACTTCAAATCAGGTCTCAAACAAGGAGTGAAAGACTGATTTTTTTCCTCTCATATAGTTTCCTGAAGTCCTCTCTCTCCTATGATTTAAGGACTAATATACATAGCATTTGGGCTAAACATTTGTCCTCCCACCTGGCACTCCTGAATGGCCCAGCTTCTGTTGAAGCTTTATGAGAGCCATGGTTCAGGAGCTATCTTTATTGCAGCAGTATGAAAACTGACCTTACATTTAAATGTAGATGAACCCTCTTAGAAGAGTGGGCAAGGAAAGTAAGTTTATCATAGATAAGTCTATTACAGGCACAGGGAAAGGAGAAGAGAATCAAATGGATTCAGAAAAGGGCAACAAAGCTGGTGAATGTCTGTAGAATAAGCCTTATGAGAAATAGCTGAGGGAACTGGGGCTGTTTAATTCTAGAGAAGAGGCTCAGGGGGACTTTATTGTTTTCTACAACTACCTGAAAGGAGGAAGGAGTGAGGTGGGGGTTGGTCTCTTTTCCCAAGTAGCAAGTTATAGGACAAGAGGCAATGGCTTCAAGCTGTGCCAAGGGAGGTTTAGATTGGATATTAGGAAACATTTCTTCACAGAGAGGGTGATCAGGTATTGGAATCTGCCCAGGGAAGTGGTGTGGGAAGTGTTTAAAAACCATGCAGATGAGGCCCTCAGTGATACGGTCTAGTGGTGGTCTTGGCAGTCCTGGGGTAATGGTTAGACTTGATGATCTGAAAGGTCTTTTCCAACCTAGTTGATTCTATTCTAAACACAGCATGAACATTATTCATCTTACTCTTGCCTTCTCAAAAAATTGATACCATGTTAAGCCTTTCTACAGAACAGAAAAAAAAAAAAATCATTAATTTGACAGGAATGCACTTAAATTACAGCTGAAAATCAAATTTAACTCATATGCCTACAAGTTGGGTACCGGAATTAGTTCTAGGCTCAAAGAGGCCTTTATCTCAATGTAGAGAAAAGTGTCTCCCAAAACAATTCATCTCATTGTGATAAGTATGCATAAGACAGAGGTATTAGATGCCTTAGGTGCTTTGGAACTGCTCTTACAACTGTTTGAAGTAGCTTAGGGTAGTAAGTTTGTAGTAGCTTAGACATCTAAAGTTAGGTTAAATAAATTGCAACATAAATAGCCTCTGGAAATCTGTAAAATTTTATTCTTCAAAACAAAATGTACTTTAAAAAAAAACCAAAAACAAACAGAAAACCAAGAGGTTATATTAAAAATGTGTGGTTTGCTCAATTTCCTCTTCCTAACAATAAAGTTCTTGTTTTAGAAGTCTGCAAATATATGACTTAAATAAAATGCCACACTAAGTTAGGACAGATGAGTAACTACCAAAATATATTCAGCAAATGTCACTATTTTGCTACATGAATCATCTGTATGTTTTTAAGATATAAATGATCAGAAATCGCTTCCCAAAGAATTTAGAATATAATTCTTGCTCTGTCATTTGCTTGAGTTTCAACAAGTTTCTAAATTATTTTTGATAGATTAGATAGGTCTCATGTAATATTTCTGATCGCCGATGAGGTGAATATAAATCCTGAGATCTGACATGTTAAAATATTTGAATATGAATTGGAAACTCACTTCTTCCTTGATTCATATGAAATAAGTCATTGGCAGAAACATGTCTGAAAACATCTGCTTAAATAAAGACATTAAATTCAATGCATTACTGTTTTTGAATTTTCTTCAGTGAGCTGGGATGAAGCTATTTTTTTCTTACATACTTCCCAAAAAGACATTTAAAAATAGAAATAAACTATGGTCCAGAATAGCTATAGTGTCATGGGAAGTAACACAGATTGACTTGTAGGTGCTGCAGAATAAATACTGCTTGACCACTGTTGTTATTCTCCCTTTTTGCCTTCATACCTTTTGAATTCTTGTCTGCATGCAACTCAGCTACCATCCAGCCAGTGACTGTTTCATCCCTCCAGGGGAGTCAAACATCCAGTCTCCTCTTCCTGAATCAAAGCTTTCACCACAGAAGTTTGGCATAAAAAGATGTTTCATTTTTCCCTTGAACAGATAAGCTGAAGCCTTATCTTCAACTCCATGAGCCCCAGATGGGGGGCTGTAGGCACTTCAAGGATCCCAGGGCAGCCCACAGTCAGATATGCTCCCATTCCTACTGTTTGCTATTGCTTCTCATCTGTGGCAGTCAATCAACATTCATTTCAATTGAATATTTTGTGTATATTGGAGGTCAGACTTTGAAACACATAGATATATTTTTATGACATTTTTTAGCCAACAATTCTTAATTCACTTTAAAGTTAATTAAATTTTGAGATTAAAGACAACCAAGGATTTTATGCTATATACTAAATAATATATACAGAAACAAGTAGAACTGTAACTAATCAGTTTTATAAGCCATGTGTTTAAATTTTATAGGTTTATTAAGCATGAAAATAAACTGTAAACAATTTATTTTTAAAAATTACTTATACTCATTTAACTTCTGCCTATTCATCGACATGTCAGGTCTATTTTTTTGCAATATTTTCTACAAGGTCTCCTTCTTCAGGCAGATTTAAAATCAATATTGGGGGTTAATTAGTGAACGTATATATAGCATAAAGCTCATGAAATAACATGAGGAGTGAATATAAAAATAATTTAAGACGTATAAACAAAATACTTTTCTATAAGAAATCATGTTTTTCAGAAATATTTTACTCGTCAATCAAACAGACAGCTGCTTTCAAATGCTATATTTACCAATAACCAAATATCTTCATTGTTCTGACATTTTAAAGTCTCTTATGAGTTTAAAATAAAAGTACACAAATAAAGATCATGCTATGCCACTGATCACTTAGTAGAATTTGGATTGGCCTTTGAAAAAAAAAATGAAAAAAAACTTACTCTCTGCAAACGTTCCTGTTTCATCATTTCTATACTTTCACCAGCCATTCAACTGGTAGCTAGTTGAAATAAGTAAATTTTCTAAGTGAAAGCCTCACTTTTAGAACACCAAGATGAGCAAGTTAAAATTTCACTATTCATAGTGTCTGATCTCAAGACACAGCATACTGGTAATTTACACCTCAATTTATGCTACACAGGAAATCATGGGGGACAGGAAATGGAAAGGGAAATGGAAAAGGGAATGGGAATGAGAAGGAGAATGGGAAGGGGAAGAGCTTGCTTTCTTGACTACTAGCCATAGATTCTGAGCAGTCTGTCCATACTTCCTAGCGTCCTGAAGTGCAGGATCAAGTCACAGGGGTCCTCCTTGTCATGGTTTAAACCCAGTCAGGCAACTCGTTCACTCACTCCCCACCTTCTTTCTCCCCCCCCGGAGGTGCAGAGAGGAGAATCAAAAGAATGCAACTCCCACGGGTTGAGATAAGAACAGTTTAGTAACTAAGGTATAACACAAATCACTACTGCTACCACTAATAATAACAATGATAAAGGAAATAACAAGGGAATAGAATACATCACCTCACCACCAGCCAACCAATAACTCGCTCCCCCCCAGCCCGACCAAGCACCGACCAATACGTCCTCCAACCCTGCAGTCCAAGCCCTTCCGGGTCACTTCCAGTTACATCCTGGGCATGACGTGCTGTGGTATGGAATACCTCTTTGGTCAGTTTGGGTCAGGTGTCCTGTCTCTGCTTCCTCCCGGCTTCCCCTCCTCCCTGGCAGAGCATGAGGCTCACAAAGTCCTTGGCCAAACCAAAACATCATCGTTATCAGCTCTGTTCCCAGGCCGAAAGTCAAAACACTGCACTGCACCAGCTACCAAGAAGGAGAAAAATGACTGCTACTGCTGAACCCAGGACACTCCTCTGTACTGTTTTGCTTATTAGTCTTTTGCATAGAGTTTTCTCCTGCTCCGGGTAACATCAAACCACCAGTCATTTTTCCTCAGCTGAGTCTCTATAGCAGCAGGCTTCCAGCCTTTTCAGTCAGCGGGTTTGATGCTGCTGACCCTGACCTAAAGGATGTGAAACAATTAATCATGGGACAGGCAGGGCAGCTTCCTAGTATACCAAAAGGGTGGTGCAGGGTTGAGTCATGGAAGAAACAAACAAGACCATGCATTGTGGGAAAAATGTTTAAACAGAAATAGCTTCTGGTAACTTAATAATGAGAATACACCACACATATGGAGCTTTTTTTGATAAAAGCTCAGAATCACTTTGCCGTAAAGGAGAGGGAATGCAAAGAGGCTAATTATTGTTTCCCACCACAATAAGTAGAAAAATTGGGCTGATGTTTATATCTTCTGAATTGCTGTCCACTGGTCACACTAGATTGTACCGGCAATGGCAAAGAAAAGAACTATATGCTAATTGCTGCTTAACAGGAATATATCTCTAGGAGCTAATTTCACTACCTTTAAGCTAAGGGTCATAACAACTGCTGCTCAGTTGTGACATACGTAACAGCATTATACTTAAGAGAGATTCATTTGGCTGCTATTATTACATTAAATGATGTGTGGCCATTGGTAAACACATGTAAAATCTCCAGCATTTCAGTTAGACTATGAAAATGGTGAAATAAGGATGAAATTGAGTGAATAGGATATTTACACCTGTTGCTGTATTTCTGAAGTGTAAGATATATTTAAACTTCACAAATCATGGCTTTCCATTAATTGGAAAAAAGAATGAGTGTGGGGAATTTACTGCATAGTGACATGAAATTTAATACCAGACAGCACTCACAACACCAATACAAACCTCAGAAATTTTCAATTAACATATGCTCTCAGTATAAGCCCTGTGTCAAAAAGGGAAAAAAATGCAGACATATGTTAACTGCATTTTGAATATGGTAAAAATAAGTTGAGAAAACTTAAGAACAAGGTAATGACAAAAGTCCTGTTTTTATCCAGGTGGCACTTGCACTTATTTCTAAGTGTGAACAATGAGAATCCAGGAGTTTTAATCCCTGGTTTTACCCTACTATTTTTCTCTCCCCACTACTTTGAACTACACAGCTTGGGAGTTTCTTTAGTATAATGACTCTAAAGGATGTTTTTATACTTCCAAACTGAAAAAATCCAGCAGAGGGAAAAACCTGAAAACCTGAAGTTCCCATAGGAAGGAGGCTGCAATTTGTAAATACCTTTGTTGACATGTATCATGCTAACTCAATAAACAAATTGCACCATAAATACTCTAACTTTGTGGCATCATTTTTCCCCAGGAGAAATATTCTCAGCAAAGAAGAAACAACTATATCCAGCATGTGGAGTTCAGATGCTGGAATTTATATATAGACAATATCAGCTTGTTTTCAGGACAGAAAATGGCAGCAGAACAAGCCATTTTATGTGGTATTGTTAGAACAATTGAATACAAGCAGGCAGTGGGAGGCCTCTTTGAGGGCTTAGTAGGGTGTCACCATTTGTACCTGCTTTCCAGTTCTTCAAGAAAGAAACATATGTGAATATGTTTCAGCATATGCAGAGGCATCCAAAGCATACATACTTACATATGCACCAAAAGAATAAGAAAAAAAAATAGTTTTGATTATGACAACCTCAGCAGCCTTTGTCAAGTATGGATTTTTATTTCCTTTTCTTCAATCCTTGGATGAGTAAAGATATTTTCAGATCATAATCCCAATTTTTCCAATTGAGGAAAGAAAAGAAATTAAGAAAACCAGGCAGCCTATCTATCCTTAGCATTTTTTACTGTATCCAGTAGTATATAAGCTACTTCATCAAGCAGAAGCAGTGAAAACAGTACTAAAAAAAAGAGGATTCCTTTTTCCTGATCCATTCTTCATTTTTCCCTTATAACGTTTTGTGAACAAAGTGAAAATAAGCTGTAAGAAAACAAGTCCAGATTCATCTAAAGAAGTTGCATTAAACCAATGATGTCTTCTATGGAAAGTTCTGTACTGATCAGCAAAAAAACCTATTATTTGCTAATTATAATGTAGTAAAAAAAAACCTTTTTAAGGCAGCTAAAGGGTCCATGCCCCAAAGACCTTCCAAATTAAAATGAATGTTGTGACCTAACAAACAAATACTAGGAAAAATGTATTCTGTGCTCTTGGCTTATATTCTAAGCAGATGCTCTTTGAGTCTGTGGGTTTCACAGACTGTAACGAAGATGTGACATATACAGTTTATCAACTAAAACTGCTTCATATAAGTCTCCTTAAACCCACAACCATTATAAATAGAATTTGTTGTGAAAAAGGGCTCGCCCTCACCTTTAAAAATAAAGGTGTATTAGTGAAGTCACTAAATACTTCTTCAGTGTTTATGATGATATTTTTATAAAATAAGACTGGGTGTATAGTTTGCTGCAGAACTTCCTTATAACCAGATGCTCTTTTGAGACCAGAGTCCTGCTGACTGGCACAAGAAGCATCTGACCAGCTGTCAGAATTTATTTGGCTCAGTATAACTGGCAGCAGTAACAAAATGGAGGGCGACTGCAATTACAGTAGGCAGTAACCTCTCCAATTCCGATAGTCGGGAGCATAAACAATTGCCCTTGACACCTGATAAAAAAGAGCTGATACAATGTTCGGTTCCTGCATTAGCAAAAAAGATTTCATATATTTACACTAGTACTGCATTGTCAGCACCCTAAAAAATTCCTTCAGGAGTAAAAAGTGGAAACCTGAGAATCAGTATATTGAGAGAAAGCAAAACAAGCTTCACCTCCTCTTTAATCCTTTTCACTAGCTGCTCTATGCATAAGCCTCAATGCTTTATCCTGTGTCTATTAATGACTCAGGTTTGCAGTGTTCTAACAAGATATTAGTTTGGAAATTTTTGGACCTTTCTTAAAGTACATGAATTCTCACAAGACAGAAAACCCAGACTTTAAAGAAAAACAGGCTGGAAGGAGCCTTTCTGCTGCCTTCAGTGAGAGCTCGCATGAACTGCAGTCAGCTGGCACATGACAGACTCGGTGGCAGTTTGCATGTGTCATGTGTGTTGTCAGCTCACACTGACATTAACCAGACTGCAAGGGGAAAAGATGGGAAAGGGAGAAGAAGAACATATCCATGTCTGTCATTCAGCTTCTGCCTGTACTTGTAAGTCATTCTATATTCTGGTACCGAGAGCACCTGTGTAAATATACGGCTATTTCATCTGCAAGACTGCAAGATGTTGAGAGGATTCTAAAGAAAGAACAGAACTCCTGCAGGCAGCAGGGATATAAAATACAACCAAATTATTTTTCAGAAATCTAGCTCTACAAACCAAACTAAAGTGGACTATTTCATGCTTACCCAGGTTTCAGTCTGTTGCAGAGCCAATAGCAGCATAATAACCTCATTGAGAGCATGTGCTAAAGTGCAAGAGACTGCAAACTTCCTCTTGTCCTACTGGAAGGGAGTACTACTCTTTCATCGGAAAAACTTTTTTTTTTTTTTTTCCTGAGTAATGTAACCTGGAGGAGATGAAATTCCTTATATAACAAACAGAATATAAAAACTCATGGAAAACTTAGATAATTATGTAACTTGGGTAAAGAACATGATTTTCCCCTCTATACAGATAGTTTATATCTTGAAAAAAAAGGTAGCTTTCAAACCATAGATGTTTCATAATAGAACTATTTCCCTATTGCTATGTATGGACTGTTTTAACTTTAATAGATGTATCTCTGTTATGCTACCAATACACACATCCCAAGTGCATCTCCACTGAATGTGTAAATAGCACACTAGTGTTTTCTTTGATGCTATTGAATATTGCTTTTCATTAGAACAGCCGGGACTGCTCTAAAATCTCTTCCTTTACACATATACATGAATCATTCTTTGACGGTCATGCTGGAAGAAGTGTTTAAAAAGTCAACAAGTAAATAGGCGAATTAGCTTGCATCCCTGAGGTCATGTTAATGGAGAGAGTGTGCTTTGCTGATTCCACTGCCATTGTCGTAAGGACTTGGTGTTTTCCATGGCTAAACATGCAATTGCTTAGACACTGCTCATAACCTACTTACTTTTATTTACTGGTATTGAAAAGTTTAAAAAAAATATATTCCTGTTTTATTACTGCTTATTATTACTGCCATCTCTTACTATGCTTGTTTACTTTAGCTGCTAAAATGTTCATGGCAGGAAGCTATCGCTGCATTTCTTTCTAGGGCAATGCACACCATAAGTTTGGATTGATTCAGCTATGTATCATAACTCATGTAGTAAATATGCATTAAAGACTTCCCCAGACTGACAAAAGTCAGTATTATCTTGAATGAATGGGACCTCTGAGCCTTCTCCAAAAAATTATTAGTAATACACGTTCAGATTACCTAAGACTGAATTTTCATTAACTCCTGCAAGGAAACACAGAGTCAAAAAAAGTCAGGTTTGGGGGTAACCTCTGGAGGTCATCCAGTCCAACCCCCTTGCTCAAGCATGGCTACCTAAAGCTGTGGTCTGGGACCACATCCAGGCGACTTTTGAGTATCTCCAAGGATGGAGGCTACACAACTTCTCTGGGCAACCTATTCCAGTGTTCAGTCACCCCTGCAGTACAGAAGTATTTCCTGATGTTCAGAGGAACTTTCTGTAATTCCATTTCTGCTCATTGCCTCTGGTCCTATCACTGGGTACCACCAGTAAGATCCTGGCTCTATCCTTTTTGCAATCTCCCTTCAAGTATTCATACACATTGATGACATTTCCCCTGAGCCTTCTCTTCTCCAGGCTAAACAGTCCTGGCCCTCTCAGCCTTTCCTCATAGGAGAGAAGCTCCTGACTCTTAATCACCTTTGTGGTCCTTCACTGCAGTCTCTCCAATATGTGCATTTCTGTCTCATAATAGGGAGACAAGAACTGAACACAGTACTCCAGGTTTGGCCTCACCAGTGCTGAGTGGAGGAGGGTCATCTCCTCGACCTGCTGAAAACACTCCTCCTAATGCAGCCCAGGACAGCATTAGCCTGCTTTGCAACAAGGGCACACCACTGACTCATGTTCAACTTGGTGCCCAGCCAGGATTCTCACATCCTTTTCTGCCAGACTGCTTCCTAGCTGGGTGGCCCTGGGTGGCCCCCAGCCTGCCTGGGGCTAGTCACCCCCAGGTGCAGGACTTTACAGTTCTCCTTGTTAAACATAATGAAGTTCCTCCCAGCCCATTTCTTTAGCCTGTCAAGGTCTCTCTTGCTGGCAGCACAACTCTCTGGCCCATCAGCCTCTCATCAGCAAATTTTCTGAAGGTATGCTGGCCCATCATCCAAATTATCCTTTATACCCTCACATAGAACATGGTATGTGTTTGAAAAGCACTACCATATGATCACTGTGAATGTCACCATTGTCGCATCATCTGGAAACAGAAGGATCCAGTGTAACATATAAACCATATGAAAACTTCTGTAGGTTTTAAGTATGTAGTCTTATTTAGAATATTTAAATTATTTAAAAAATATAATATATGATTACTTTAAAATCTGCATACATCAAATATTAACAGAAAACCAAACATGTCAACCAAAATTATGCAGTAAGTAGAGATTTCATGTTACTGTTCTACATTATTGTTCTGTATTGTTTCTACAGAAAAAAAAAAAAGGCATAGAAGAGGACAAAATACTCTGACCTATCTTTTCTAGAGTGGATTCTATTAAGCAAGGAATAAAGTGCCTGTTAACACCATCTTAATGGATTTAAACCATTGGATCAATAGTAAAGGATAAAACTAAACCACTTAAGAAGGTATTGCATTAATAAAATCCCTTGCACCTGTCTTGGTAAAAGAGGATAAACAGAATAGAGTTTCAGGGGGTGATTAAGAGAGCATCAGGTTGCAGTGAAAGGCTTAAAGGGGACAAATTAGCTGTACATGGAGATAAGGCAAAGGGCTGCAAGGCTGAGCTGCACATTATGAACTTTTATAGGCAGATTAAAAGATTTTGTTGTTTTTTTTTTCTTAAAGATGCCATGGGGATATCATATGACAAATATCTTGAGGCTGTTTAAATAACTAATAAAAGAGATGGTAAACTGCTGTGCTGGAGCTACTCTTAGGGATGCTTGTTGATCTTATTTATTGCAGCCAGAATTATACTTGATTCATAGTTGTTCTTGTAGTCATTCTGTAGAATGCCTACTGGATCAAGTAGGGAAAAATGTGAAGATTCAGTATGATTTGACTGCATTTTAATAATAAAATGTACTAGTCTCCTTCCCCTCTACTCTGCCCTGGTGAGACCGCATCTGGAATATTGTGTCCAGTTCTGGGCCCCTCAGTTCAAGAAGGACAGGGAGCTGCTGGAGAGAGTCCAGCGCAGGGCAACTAAGATGATTAAGGGAGTGGAGCATCTCCCTTATGAGGAAATACTGAGAGAGCTGGGTCTCTATAGTTTAGAGAAGAGGAGACTGAGGGGTGACCTTATTAGTGTATATAAATATATAAAGGGGGAGTGTCACGAGGATGGAGCCAGGCTCTACTCAGTGGAAAACAATGATAGGACAAGGGGTAATGGGTACAAACTGGAACACAAGAGGTTCTACTTAAACTTGAGAAGAAACTTCTTCTCAGTGAGGGTGACGGAACACTGGAACAGGCTGCCCAGGGAGGTTGTGGAGTCTCCTTCCCTGGAGACATTCAAAACCCGCCTGGACACATTCCTGTGTAACCTTATCTAGGTGTTCCTGCTCCGGCAGGGGGATTGGACTAGATGATCTTTTAGTCCCTTCCAATCTCTAGCATACTGTGATAATACTTTTATGAGCTTGTTAGTTTATAAATACAATCCTCCCTTTTTTAAGTGACTGAATCTCTTATGTTTATGCCCTTCATATTCTTCTTCATTCTCAGATGGTAGCTGCCTTCTGAGTCTGAGTTCTGGTCCAAGGAGGCCCTAGTATTACCTATCCTCACCTCTTGGAGGTAGATACCCCACAGTTTTACTCCTGTATTTTCATGACTGACTAACAAGCAAGTGCTGAAGAAGAAATGGCTGACTATTACTCTCACCAAAGATAACAGTAACAGAGTAACAGGTCTTTGCAAGTATTTAAACATGGTTCAAAAAGAGAATCAGAAATTGTCAGTAAATGGCCAGTTTCCATGGTGGGTGGATGCCATCAATGAGGTTCCATAAGAGTTTGTTCTCGGTCCCATATCATTCAAATATTCATAAATTACCTAGAAAAGAGGTGAAAAGGTAAATTGAAAACATTGTTGATGATACTAAGCCATCAGAAGTAGAAAAGATGAAGGCCAACTGTAAAGAATCCACCAAGTATTCTTGTCGCATTGGGGAAGAAAAGAACAAAGCACAGTGTACATAACTATAAGGTGGTGTTCATGGTGAAGAATTACCTTCCACACTGAGCTCTGAGTCATCCACTATCAATCAGAGTGAAGATCTTGAAGTTATAACAGAGAAAATCATTAAGATATTAAGTGAATCTCCATAACAATATGTACTGAGTAATTAGAAATGAAACACAGAACAATATGGAGAATGCCATTATAAAGTTGGATAAATCATTTTGTTTACTATGTCTGGTGTAGGCCCTCAGAAAATAAAATTATATAGAGGAACTGGATAAGGTTAAGATAAGGGCAACAAAGAATATGAAATGTATGAAACAGTGTCTTTACAAGGAATAAATAAGTAGTCTGGGACTCTTCTGTTTGAACAAGAAATGACTAAGGGGGAAATGACAGAACATGTAGAGAACTGATCTATTGTTCTTTACCCCTTGATGATAAAGGAACTAGTAGGCATCAAATTAAGCTGTCACCTGTCAGGTTCAAAACACACTTACAGATATATTTTGCATCACCTTGACACAGAGTGTTGTGGATGACAAAAATGTAAATGAGCTCATAGGAAGACTAGACAAATTCATGCCAGAAAAATCATACAAACCATTTCTGCCTCAGGTAGTCTTGTAGGCTAGAAGAAGTATTACCATATGTTGTTGTGGGTTTTCTCTGGATGTTTACTTTTAATTGCTGTTAGAAACAAGCTTTTGTCTTAATTTAACTTTTGGTTAATCTTGCTTGATGTCCTCATATTAATTGCCCCAGTGATGTCAAAATCTACAATATCTACAAGGCAGATACCAACAAAGAAGACAATGAAGACATTATCATAAACAAAATAAAACTCATCTTTTATCTCCCTTCTGAACTATCTTCAATGAAGTATTTCACCTAAGATTATCTTCAAATCACTTTATTCCTATAGGATTGTTTTAAGGATAAAAGTTTCTGGTCTAATGTAGGTAATTACTGTTACCCAGCCAATTTTTTTGACTCAATCAACTACTTAGTATTGTCAGAATTTGGGAGATTAATGATAACATAGTATGCATGGGACAAAGAAATCAAACATCTAACTCAACTGTAGGTGACATGGGAATGTACAATCCTAGAAAACTACTCAGTGGCAAGCAGTTGGCATGAGGTTCAAACTGCCCTAATACTTGAAGTGCAGATGTTTACATGTGAGCTATACTCGTCTAAATTACCATTATAGTCAACCATGAAAACCTCCATGAGAAAGTAAAGGAATGATTCAACCAATGAGACTTTTCTTCAGATGTATAAGCAAAAGCATCTTGTGCCATTTGAGGAGATGCATTTGCTCAGAGATGACATATTATACCAGACCTACAACAGAACTGTGTTCTTCTGGGCTCACAGCTGGAAGCCTGGCAGCAAATGCTTCAAACATTGACCTCAAGCATCAGCCACCTCTCTAGGAAGCCTGTTCTGGTGTTTGACCACCCTCTTGGTAAATGAATGCTTCCTAATGTTCAGTCTAAACCTCTTCTGGCTCAGCTTTCAACCATTCCCACAAGTCCTGTCACTTGATCCCAGGAAGAAGAGATAAGCACCTCCCTCAGGTCACCCCTCAGCCTCCTTTTCTCCAAACTAGACAAGCCCAAAGTCTGGGGGTGCTAGCTAGCACTCCCAGATCCCTTTCTGCAGGGCTGCTTTCTAGTCACTCCTCTCCCAGTTTATGCTTGTACCAGGCATTACTTGTCTCAGGTGCAGAATCTGGCATTTGGACTTGTTAAATTTCATGCCATTGATGATTGCTTGATGCTCTGTTTAGATCCCTCTACAAGGCCTCACCCCTCAAAAGAATCAACACCACCTCCCATTTTGGTATCATCAAACTTGGAGGTGCTGCAACCCCTGCATCCAGATCATTGGTAAATATATTATACTAGGACTGGTCCTAGAACTGAGCACTGAAGAACACCGCTGGTGACTAGTCACCAGCCAGATGCAGCCCCATATTCTTTGAGCCCTGCCACTCAGTCAGCTCTTCACACAGCAATTACAGTAATATGTAAACATTTGCAAATAAACGTAAAAATAGACAAAACCTTAAAAACTATAATATAGTACACTTATGGTTGACACAAAATTCTACTGTAATAACATAAAATATATTTTCATATTTCAAAATTCATTGTAGATACTTTAAATATATTTAGAAGCTATGTGTAATGAAAATGGTGTTTTCTGAAAAAGAAGTAAGGAGAATTGTAGTTTCTGGCAGGCTAGAATAAACCCTAATACATTCAAAATTAAATAAAGAGAGATATAAAAGGTATCTCCTAATTCAGTAAACCATTTATAATGAAATATGAATCTTTTAAATATAGAGAATGCATTAGCAGTAGTAAATATGTTAAAACTATTCCTTTCTGTAAATCTATTGTAAGTTATGCATGTTTATAAATGTATTAACTTTTCATAAATCATGGACAGACAACCTTTATGACACTTTGAGAAATCTACTTCTGATTTGTCTATTATCTTCTTTAGTACCTTCAAGAAACAAGATTGTTTCTTGCATAACATTTTAAAATGGCATGATTACTTGGAACTAATGCTTCTTATTTTAAAGATCTGAAATATGAAACTTAAAACGTCTTTTTGAGTTATTTATAACAGGGAAGATAATGCAGTTGTAACTTGAAAACAGATTTTTTTTTCTGTCACAATTTTTGTGATGCGAATACAATTTTCCACTTCTGAATAATATATAGAATGATGATAAAGTTTTGAGAATCTGATCTCCAGAAACTCTGGAATATTTTTTTCTGATTCCTTGTAAAAATACAGAATGCTTGCAATGTTCTTTATTTGGACATATCGTCTTCCCTTGCCAGAGTAATAAACTCACAATATTTGTAAAGCTGCCTTGAGAACCTTGGAAAATGGTATAGAAATCTGGAATATGTCACATTTTATTAGGTGACTTTGCTGCATATACACCCAAGTTCCTGTCTCTTTTTATGGCACATTATAATTTATAGTTTTTACACTTCTTTGCTATAGATATCGTACATTAATAGGACTGGAGAAGTGTTTCATGAATTACGGTGGATGCAGAATTTCAGGAACTGGATGCCATGCTAATGTGAAGGACTAAATTTCTGTGATACAGTTGCATGTAGGGAAAACTCTTTGTTCTGTCAAAGTCCTTGAATTGTTGAAATGGTCTTTGCAAGGCCCTACTTATGAGGCTCTGCAGAAAGAGGTTTGCCTGTCAAAGTGGATTCTTGCCTCTAACCAACGCAAGAATCTCAGAATTAAGATGGAGAAACTTGCAGGAGCATAGGAATAGACAACCACTACACTTTATGGTACCAAACATGAGTGTTGCATGTAAGATATAACATTACCTAGTGAGTTTCTTATTCCTGTTATGTTCCATCTTCTACTTTCTATCTGTAGTCCTTTTTATGCTTTCTATGCAAAGATGACTAGAGTAATGGAAGGTTTATACATTTTGAGAAAGGTGTTGCTGTTTTGTAGAATAGCAGTCCCTGTTTTTTTTTTTTTTAAGCACATTTCAGCCAACATAACAGAAAAAAAGAGGCATCATACAAGAGGGAAATATATTTTTTTCACAGTGCTGGTGCTTTCGCCTATTCCTTATTAAAATTTCATAACCCAGACCTGGTATATTACTGGTTTCATATATTTAAGTATTTTTTAATAACAGGATTTACTTGTAAGATGAGCACCTTTGTGATCTGCGCTTCTAGTTTCCTTTAATAAAATCCACCTCTGATCTCATTCTGCGTATATTTGGTCAAAATTATATCTTCCTAATTTCCTTCTCCCTACCTCAAAGGACACTGAAGAAAATGTAGGAGGTTCATAGCTTTCCTGTTGCCCTCTGAAAAGTGCACAGGGACTGATACTAGTATTTGTCTTCAGTAATACACTGAATAACCAGGGAAGTAACTTTCCTTTCAGCCTTCCCTCAGTAGAAGAGGGAAAAATAAATGACAGTAAAGGGATACCCAAGAATTTTGTTACCAGTTTCACCAGTCCAGTATTTGCACAAGGACTTCCCATTTATTTTCACTATCACAACAAACTGGAAAAATAGTTTCATACTTCGCTACATAGAGAGCTAATAGTTCCATACTTTGTTCTGTAGAGAATTCCATAGAGAGCTTGGACTGGCTATGTATCTCCAAGTTATAAATAATGGTTTGTTTTTTTTTTACTAGTGCTTATCTTTCAAATGGGAAGACATAGTTTTTGGAACAAATTCCAAAAATGCACATTCATCTTTGCTAGGTAGATAGATACTTGAATCCTAGAGAAGGAAGGGAATTAACATTATTTTTTAGGATCTTTATTATGGCATAATTTCATGTTGGACTCCTATAGCATCAGGTACTTCTGTGACTATATGACAGCCCTTTTATGATATCTGTGTAGTGGAAGGTGGTAAAAAAAATCCCCAATACTTCTTCATTTCAAGTGATTCTTTCATAGGGAAGGAAGCATTTGAAAATTTCAAATTGACTGAACTCCTCTTTAATGCAGATATAATGAATTATTTGAAGCATATGCAGGGTGTTAACCCCTAAGAAATATATTGTAATACCCCTAAGAACCTTAGGGGTGTTAAACCCTAAGAAATGAGAAAGTTTAAAAGGAGAAGCTAAGAAAGCAGTAAAGGGAGGGATTAATCTTATCTACCTTCAAATATATACTATAGACATAATATATGCCATTGACATCCATGTATTGATTCCATCTGTATTCAGTGAAAGAAACACTTCTGATCACAGTTCATACAATGTTAAGATAATAAAGTCTCTTGACATTTCAGGCTAGATGATGCAAATTCTATCCAACCAGCTTCATAAAAAAAAATAGCGGTCAATTCATCTAGTTTCAGAGGAAGATAAGTGAATGTTGAGAATAAGTATGTAAACCAGTAAATAAGAAAATAATCTAAATTACTCTCGGGAGCATTCTTGACATCTTTCCCCAGCATATATGGGAGAGCGCAAGCTGGCATGAGCCAAACCATGTTAGGGAGCAGGCAAACAAATTATTGGACAACCACTGGACAGTGCTTGAGGCTGTTCTCAGGCCCTGATTATACACTAGTGCAGACATAAGAACCACAGAACACCAGGTTAGAAGGAACCTAAGGGATCATCTCGTCCAACCCTTCTAAACAAGCATGAAATAGCCCAAGAGTCCTCCAGAATAGAGCTAAACACCATAGCATGCCTAATGGATTGACAAAACAAGAGATTTTGAAGTTAGAACAATTAATGGATCTACTGATATATGTTTTCTCTGAAAACAGCAAAATGCAGTTAATACAGATGTGGAGTAACCTGTGCCCGATCTCCAAGTTATGAATGGCTCCCTAAAATCCATACAAAATTCTTTTCATAGGGTCCCATTACTTTTCATAGTATCTTATGAATGATGAGAATATAAAAATCTCCATACATTTTCTTCTATGGATTAATTTTTCTTGATTATCTGAGGTATAGAGCAGTGTAAACATAAACTAAAGTCAGGGGAAAGCATAATTGCAACATACACCTTAATTCAGTCTGACCCTGTCTATCATCTCCCAGATAGACTTATAAGAGATAACAATCTGGGGAAATATTATGTTTCCTGATCCAGTGAAGAAGGCTGTATGTTACTGTACAGCCTGGCTCTAATATGTGATAGAAAAAAATTGAGGTTTTAATTTCATGCATATATGTCAATGGCTCCTTTTTTGGTAGTCAGTATCTCTTTTTGTTATTTAAGAAGTGGCCTTTCCTTTTAGGAATGTATTCAGGCTAAATCCAGGTATTTTAATAGCAAGTTCTTAACTCATTCTTTTGGATGCCTCTGATACAATGATATTTCATTCCATTTCATTGACCTTATTTTGCAACTTACTTTTCTTACTTGTGCACTCTAATAAAAAAGAAACCAGATACATATTTGGAAAATGTTAATGACTAAACAATACCTCTGTTTGCTCAATTCTGAAAAGTAGATAAGGAAGAAATAGTGTAGAGATAATTGCCAAATTTCAATATTTATAGAAAGCAGGCACTTGTGTAGGTAATAAGACAATTCTCGATGTGCTTTGATGATGAAGTGCCAGTTTTCTGTAAATATTGAAATAAGGTAATTATCACTTGAACTATTCATTATTTATCTGATTTCAAATCACAATGAACACAGTCAAATTACCATTTTTTCATAGGAATGTGAAGCAAAAAATAACTATTATATTAACCTTTAAAATACTTTCTTACTGGAAGTAGCTTGAAAAGTATTTTATAAAATGTAATGAGAAAGAATCTCTACATACACAAGCAAGGACAAATTTGTCAATTTACACTTGAAGTTAAGACAACAAGCTTCCTATAAAATTAACTATCCAACAATTATTTAATCTCTGATACTGCAAACACTGACATTCAAAGATAAATCTATTTTCCATTTATGTGCACAAGTCTGGGTAAACAAGAGTAGATGACATCTCCTGAGTCACTGAGCTCTGTAGTTTACATGCCTGTGTAATTACATTAGTCAATCTGAAAAGCATCTAGACTCTTTTTCAAACAAGCTGCCTTTGTTGCCTCTGCTAATTTGATGAGAAGGCTGTTTCAGAGCCTACTTGTTCAGAAATGAATCTTCTAATTTACTCTTAAAATTAATCCTGAGTAGTTTATAAATATTTGTTCTCCTGCAAGTATTACTAAATACACATGCAGATGTTTGCAAAAAAAAAATTCTTGACTTGTACTGCACAAGTAATATGTATTTGCTCGTTCTTTATATGGTTTAGATCACAAAAATACTTAAATACAGTATACTTTTCACAGATATTAAGACACTATAGCACTTTCTAACTGTATTTATTTTCAGGATTTCTGATAAAGCAACCCAGTGACACACAGAGCTGCTTGCAAAAGAAATCTGATAATAATTTGGAAATATAGGGACAAAAGAAGTATTGAAATGCAAATAAGCAGATGAAACAAAAATGCCATTTATGATGAAGTAAATCTACATTAAGTTGTGTAGTATTTTAGTGTCTGAGCATACTGCACTGAGAATTATACTCTATTCATTTAAGGCCATAGGGAGCACATATTTCTTTAGGCCCAGATCCAACAGTTATTTTGTCCAAAGACTGGAGGAAAGCAAGTGTCACCCCCTGCCTTCACGAAGGGCAAGAAGGAGGGCTCAGGGAGCGCTCACCTTGATCCTAGGGAAGATGATGGAGCAGCTGACCCTGGAAATCACTTCCAGGCACATTAGGAACAGGAAAATCATCAGGAGTAGCCAGCAAGGATTCACCAATTAGAAGTCACACTTATATGATGAAGTGACTGGCCTGGTAGATGAAGGGAGAAAAGTGGATAATGTCTACCAGGACTTCAGTTAGTCCTTTGACACGGTGTCCCATAAGATCCTTGTAAAGAAGCTGTTCATGTACAGGCTGGATGAGCAGACTGTGAGATGGACTGAAAACTGGCTTAATGGCTGGGCCCAGAGGGTAGTGATTGGTGGCTCACAGTCCAGTTGGACAACAGTTACTAACAGCATACACCAGGGGTCAATACTGGGTCCAATCCTGTTTAACGTGTTTATTAATGATCCAGATGATGGGGCAGAGTGGACCTTCAGAAAGATTGCTGGTAACAACAAATTGGGAGAGGTGGCTGATATGCCAGAGAGTTGTTCTGCCAGCAAGAGAGACCTTGACAGGCTAAAGAAATGGGCTGGGAGGAACTTCATTAAGTTTAACAAGGAGAACTGTAAAGTCCTGCACCTGGGGATGACCAGCCCCAGACACTGGCACAGGCAGGGGGCCACCCAACCGGAAAGCAGTCTGGCAGAAAAGGATGTGGGAATACTGGTTGGACACCAAGTCGAACATGAGTCAGTGGTGTGCCCTTGTTGCAAAGCAGGCTAATGCTGTCCTGGGCTGCATTAGGAGGAGTGTTGCCAGCAGGTCAAGGGAGATGATCCTTCCTCTCCACTCAGCACTGGTGAGGCCAAATCTGGAGTACTGTGTCCAGTTCTGGTCTCCCGTGTAGAAGAAAGACATAGACCTACTAGAGGCAGTCCAGACAAGGGTCAATAAGATGATGATGAAGAGATTGGAGCCTATGTCCTATGAGGAAAGACTGAGAGCTGAGACTGTTCAGCCTGGAGAACAGAAGGCCCAGGAAAGATCTTATTAATGTTTTCAGTGGTACCCAGTAACAGGCCCAGAGGCAATGGGCAGAAAATGAACCACAGAAGGTTCCCCCTAACCATCAGGAAAGACATTTTTATTGTAATAGTGACTAAGCAATGACAGAAGTTGATTGGAGAGGTTGTGGAAACCCTTCTTCTAGATATTAAAAAGCAATATGGACACGGTCCTGGACAGCCTCCTCTAAGTAGTCCTGCTTGATCAGGAGGGTTAGTCAAGACGACTTCCAGAAGCCCATTCCAATCTCAATCATACTGTGATTATGTGCTTTTTAAGCAAGCTAGTGGAACAGTCTCTTGTTACATCAGATACAATGACAAAAGGCAATCTGATTTCTTTCCCTGTTTAAAAAACAAGTATGAATCGTGTAAAAAGATATGATTATGATCTCTTAAATTATGATTGTTCTAAGTTAGATCTGAGGCAAAAGCAGATGAGTGTCTGAAGTACAGATGTCGAGGAGCACCCTCAGGGGAATTTAGCTGTCACTGAACCTGAAATCTCTATATCTCTGCCCTCTATACAGTAACATTACATGATATTAACTAAGGTTTTTAAAAATGTTCTACACAACTGAGTCAGTTACTTGTTCTTCATGAGTGTTCTAGGGAAAAGCTGCTCAGTCAACATGGTTTAAACAGAATTGGGATCAAAACACTTTATTCAGCTAAGAAGAATATCCACCACCACCCTTTCACTCACTAGGCAGGTGAACTAGACAAAACTGGTGTCCTCAGCCACTCCTCACAGGACGTGCCTTCCAGCCCTGTCACCAGCCTTGTTGCCCTCCTCTGGACGCATTCAAGGACCTTCATGTTCTTCTTAAATAGCAGGGCCTAGAACTGCCCCCAGTACTCAAAGTGAGCCTGCCCCAGCACTGATTACAGCAGGACAATCACCTCTTCTAACTGGCAAGCAGTGCTGCATGTGATGCCTCCACAGGATGTGCTTTGCCCTCTTGGCTGCCAAGGGGTGCTGCTGACTCACACTGAGCCTGCTGCCAACCAGCACCTCCAGAGCCCTTTCTGCAGGGCTGCTCTCCAGCCACCCCTCTCCCAGTTTACACTTGTAGCTGGCATTCCTCCATCCCGGATGCAGAATTCAACGTCTGCTCTTGTTCAGTATCACGCCACTGATGACTGCCCAATGCTCCAGTCTATCTAGATCCCTCTGCAAGACCTCTTGTCTCTCAAGAGGGTCAGCAGCACCTCTCAGCATCATCAGCAAATTTGCCAATGAGGCATTCAACTCCTGCATCCAGATCATTGATAAGAAGATTGAAGAGAACTAGACCTAGAATCTATCCCTGAGGAGCACCACCTGTGACCAGCTGCCAGCCAGATGTAGCCCCATTCGCTACAACCCTCTGAGCCCTGCCTTTCAGCCAGTTCTTCACTCAGTGCACCATGTATCTGTTCATCTCACAGCTGGGCAATGTGTCCAGAAGGATGCCAAGAGGGACAGTACCAAAAGCCCCGCTGAAACCTGGAAAAACGATATCCACCACCATCCCTTCACTCACTAGGTAGGTGACCTTATCACCGAAGGGTCTCAAACTAGCTATGCAGGACTTTCCCTTTGTGAACCCATGTTGACTGTTGTGCCTGATGATCGCATTGAGAAACATGCCAGTTTTACATGTCCAGAGTAAAAGAGATGTCATAACGAATAAAGTGAGGGCTAATGATTCTACCAGGCCCCACAGATGACTGCACTGTAATCCGGGGTTTTGTGTTCAGTGGATTGTTTACCATCCTTTCATACAATTGACCTGAAACAGAAAAAAAACAACCTGCAGACAAGCTTCAAGTCTTCATGTTTCAGAAAAGTGTCTGTTGGTGAAATCATAGTTGTATAAGGGAAACCTCTTTGTGTAACTAAGAAATAGTACTTCTATTAAGTAATTCCTTTTGGATTATGTGAGCAGAGTTTCAGTTTGGGGCTTCAGTTAGTTTCCTTTTATCTGATTTATTCACATAAACAGACATATCCCCGCGAAACTAGGAAGGAGAAATTCTTCTGTAAAGGACCATGGGTGCGGGGCTGAAAATGGGGCCCACGAATGCACATGCCAGCATGTGCCCAAGGACACCAGTCCTTTGCCCGGCAGAGCAAATCTCATCAGTGCTTCCCTTAACCGAGCACGCAATGTGTTTCTGTAACACAGAGAGCAGATTTCAATCCATTGCCTCCTTTTCCCCATGGCCCTGCTCTTCCCCCACCTAGGGAGGTCACTGTTCCTTGATCCTTTCCTTCTGGAACCCTCCCTTCCCTTCTGGTACCAACTCAGGACACCGTGTGAATTGGCATCAAGCCAATTCACAGCTTCTCCTGTTTCCTGCCTTCAATTATGAAAGCTTTTGCAACAGCATCGCTGCTGCAGTTCCCTGCAGCTTGTCTCCCTTTGCCTTGGCTGCAGCTCTGGTGTTTCAAACCGGCATCCTCAGCACATGCCCTCCATTGCACTTACCAGTGCTGCTGTGACGTGAGGATTTATTTGCACTAACCCAGCAGATAGGTAGAGAGAGGCAGAGATGTAGATACAGATGTAGAGATATATAGAGAAAGATGATATACCTATAGAGAGAGAAGGGTGTGTTTCTGTTTGGGTATATTGTTTTTTCCTTCTTGTTTTCAAGAAGCGATTATGCTCACTTTCTACTGCAACTGGGCAGAGGCAGTAGCATTTTCTACTATTGTATGTGAAAAACATAGGTGTTTTGCCTAAAAGAACACTTTGTTCAGGCAGACACAAAGATTCCCTCATTTCAGATAGGAACCCAGCTGGAGCTGTCTTCTGCAGCCTACACCAGCATCTCCAGTAGCAAACTCGGTGACCTTCCCTTTCGCCCCTGATAGACCACACAAGAAATAAGCCTATGGGAGAGAGACCAGCGGTCATTCTGCGTTTCAAGGATTTGAGCAAATGTCCTGGGGAGTTTTGTTACCGGTCTCTAAAACTCTGCCCTCTATACGGTACCCTCATGTGATACTTAGCTGACGTTTATAAAACTGGTCTACACAACTGAGTCAGTTACTTGTTCTTCCTGAGTGTCGTAGGGAAAAACTGCTCAGTCCACGCGGTTTAAACTGAATTGGAATCAAAGCGCTTATTGAGCTATCAAGAACATGGAAGTAGGCAGCAGTCACTGAAGTGCTGCATTCAAGCAGTAAGACAAGAGGTAAACCCCCAGACTAGACGCATGAATGTTAATGAACACAGGCAAATATCTAAACACCCTGTGTCACAAATGCAGAAGAGATTTCTGAAATTCTCCTTCTTTCCAAGGAGAAGACCTCACCATAAACAGTGTAGCAGCAAATGCCTCTTGGTGTGATAATAAGGAGTGGTGAGGAAATCCTGTATGCTCTCTAAGTCTCTGCAAAGTTCATGCAGAGGGGACCAGAACCCCTTTCTTTCACCTCTGGGATCGCCACAGTCAAATGACCGTACGTGGTATAAACTCTTTATTGATACAGTCAGAACACGCAGATTAATTTACAGGACACCCAGCAGCGGTGCCCCATGTGTGGCCACCATGGGCAGGGACATCCCCCTAGGCCTCTTGGGCACAGGCACTGCCTCAGGGCCAGCAGCCCAGAGGCCTTTCTCCAAGGGATGCTGGGCAAAGGGGCAGCAGCAGCAGGGCTGCGGTGGGCAGGGCTGCGGAAGCCCCGTCATCCCCGTGTCACAGTGCCACCACCCACCAACGCAGCATCACAATGCTCTGGGGCAGTATAAGGCAGCATCCTCCCGGGTCCCACTGCCAGAGTACCCAGTGCTGGCACCAGGACAGAGCTGGAAGCCTGAAGGCACCCGAGAGGAATTCCTTGAGACACCCGTGGAATTACTTGGAGGGGCAGAGGGGGGGAAGACTGCCCGAAGGTGCGGGAGGTTCTCTGCTGCAATTCCAGCTCCTGGAGGGGCCACACTCCTGCTTCAGTCTGTGGGGGGATCGCCGTCCTCATCTTCTGGAAGAGCCATAAGGAATAGGGTCCACAGATGGCCCAGTGCCCTCCCCCAGTGCTTTATAGCTCCCGCTGGAAGGCACAGGAAGGATTCTTGCCCCAGGGTTGATCAGACCAGGGTCACTTTGCTGTTGTTGGAAGCCCCTGAGATGGCTCCAGGTGGAGGCAGAAGAGGCAGTGCCAGTGTTCCCCAAGAGCCGTAACCAGCCAGTGGACCGGGAGCAGGTCTTGCTCAGGTGCTCAGGGAGTAGCCGATCGCCAGCACTGGGGTCAGGAAGGAATTTTCCCCCAGGGCAGATTGGCACTGGTCCCCGGGGTTTTTTGCCTTCCTCTGAGCACTGAGCATGACCACTTGTCAGGGCTCCTGGATCCAGTCTGGCTTGGTTATCGCCTGGTGCTCATGCTCCACGAAGGTGGCCCTCGTGTCCTGCAGCTTGGGGGGGGGGAAGAGCTTTTTTCCCCCCAGGTGGACTAGCAAGTGTCTCCGGAGGTTTTTTGCCTTCCCCCGCAGCCGAGCACAGCCCCTTCACGGGGCTCCTTTGGGTTATGGTAGCCAAAAGGCAGCGGCTCGTGCTCCGCGCAGCTGGCCCTCGTGCCCCGCATCCGGGGGGAGGCAGAGTTCTGGCCTCCCAGGGTGGCCCCAGAGTGGCCCCGGGATTGTTGCCTGTCCTCTGTAGCATTGAGCACCACCCCTTGTCGGGTCTTCCCCGGCCCGTTCTGGCTGGGTTCTTGCACTGCTCTTGCACCACCACAGCACTGCTCTGAAAGATTTAGGAAAACAAAATATAATCTAAACTAGACTGGTCTAAAATCAACTAAATTAAGCTAAGCTATGCTAAATTAAGATAAAATCACTTTATTTATAAATAAATAAAATATTCTTTTCACCTGTAACCTTTCTGATTTGTGTCTTTGAAAGTGCTTTTGGTGCCGAAAGCCCCTTGGCATTTCAGGTAAATAATGGTCTCATCATTATACAACTCATGGAATGGAATGGAACGGAATGGAATGGAATGGAAGAGAACTGAGCGGGACGGAGCTGAACAGCTATGATATGTCATGCATGACAAGCTCTGACGTAGGTCCGAGGGGCTGCCTGCAGTGCAGATCCTAAGGGATGCTGGTCCAAGGCATTGTGGCCTATGAACACTCTCTGGACCCCGACAGAAGTAGACCTGCACTCCTCATCATTTAGACGTGTATGTGGTGCCACAGGAGAGAGAGTACTGGGCCAGGTGGACTCCTGATGGAGCATTGTTGTTCTCAGGCTCTTGCGTTTTGTTTTGTTTCTCCAAAAGAAACAACTCGGGCATTTTTACAAACCAGTATCGGGGGGAGGGGTGGGGATGGGAGTGGGTGGAAATCACAAGGAAATGAGCAGGTCTTGCCTGTATGAACAAGATTTGCAACCACGCAGCTCAGGAGCACGTCCTGCTTCAGGCTGAGGGCTGGATCTTTGAGCCTCACTGATGTCAGAGATGTGGTCCTTTGCTATCCCATGGAAACCCAAAGAAACTGGATGAACACAGAAGAGTTTCACAAACCACTTCACACGTGTTTTTCACAAATCTGCTCATATATCTGTGAGTGCTGCCGCTGCAGCTGCTGTGCATAAGTAGACTTTGTGAGCTATCCTACACTCAACAATATTCCCTTTTTCTCAACAATATGCTGCCCCTCCTCTGCTTCTGAAACACATTATTGTGGGATTCTCATTTTGCTATCAGCCTAGAAAGGACTGCAGATTGGATGCAGCTACATGAGCTATGGACATTGAACAGATTTGATGTAATATTTTATTAAAGCAAAGATGAGCTACTGTCATTTTAATATGCAGAAAGATGCTAGAGATAAAAATATTCTTCTTTTTGTTTCCATGAAAGCAACAAAGCTTTATAAGAGACTATTTCAGAAGCAGAGAAAGATGAAGTTGTGAGACAAAACCTTTGAAGGCAGTAGATATTTCATTGAAGAACACTTAAAAATATGCCTACAAGCTCAGTGTCATAAGCTTGATTCGTTTTGTAGAAAAACTATGCTTAAATTAGCAAACTGGGTACATTGTAGCTGACTTCTGCAAAATTCTTTGGACACAGACTTTTTGGTTTCTGGCTAAACGGAGCAACAGTTTTGATGACAGAGGTGGGATTTATGCAGCTAAATGCAGGCAACTATCCCCACAGTACCCAAAACATCTGCCCAAAAGCTGGCAGATATAACACAGGTCTTATGGCAGGGTCACCCTTCTGAATCTGCAGCTAGAGACCTATCCCACTGACTCTAATAACATGAATTTAAGCAACTGCAGCTAAACCAGATAGCTATCATCTGCCACTGGCAGCTACAACTGGAGAGAGATCAAATGCCTGTATACTTCAGGAAACAGTGAGCAGGATATTCTGCTTTTTGGTCTGTTTGAGGTACATGATACAGAAATAAAATCCTATGGTTATCATATGCAAGTGGTGGCAGCTTTCTTCTAAAAACCCCCAAATCAGAATACAAGAATAACATTACCATACCTTCATCACATAAAAAAAATAAGAGCTTCAAGCTAATTATCCGAAGCCTTACTATTTCATTTTATTTTATTTGGATAATAATGAAGAGATTTTTAATATATATTAAAAGCAATTAAGCAATCCATGGGATGGTGTGTGAAATTACATCTACAAAGCAATTTCCACTTTGTTTTTCTGGTCTTACACACTACAATGTTTTTAGAAGATATGCTGCTTCTTCATAGATTTTTCATTCACACCTTGTAAATGTGTGTGCAACAACTCATAGGAACTATATTATTTGTTGGTGTGCGTGAGTCTATGTATACCTATCTAAAATAGCAAGAGAGAAAATGTACCAATATATGTATGTATAGGAGCAGGTGGCATTACAATCCTGAAGGATGTGTACCTCGAATGCAGAAACAAAGAACACATAAGGAGAGTGACTCAATATGGATGAAGGTGTGAGTGTAATAGCCAACTACGTATCAGTATTAATTCTGCAGTGCTGCAAATAGGAAGTGATTCTTGCTTCAGTTTAAATGGCTAAGATCCTGCTTCCACATAAGCTGCCTGCAGCTGGGCTTTCCGTCCTCATCCTACCAACTTTAGACAGGAATCGTAACTGTTCATAGTTTATTTGTAGCACTATAGTTCGCTCCAGTGTGGGTAATATTAAATCACACAAAACCAGCCATGCATTCACCAGAATCAGAATCACTATTTCAACTCACTATATTGGTTTTCAGTGTAGTATAAAATAAGCAGCTTTTGGATAGGTATGAACAACTGCACTAAAGATAGGTCACTGTGATTTGCTCTCACCTGTGCTTCTTCTATTGTTATTAAAACAGAATTTTATTTTGTAATACCTCTGCAATTATTTCAAGAGTTACAGATGCCTACAGGCTTTTCTAACTCAGAAAATGCAAAGCTTAGGGGTCCATAGAATAGTATCACAATGTGACTTGTGAGTTTGCGTAACACTGAGTAGAAAGGATTCTTTTTTTTGACAAGGCATCCGCAAAATACATATTGTTTAGACGGATCCAAGCTGATAAATGACATCATTGCAATTTGCCAGATGCATAGTTGACCTTTTGGGTTTGTACATGTGCATATGATACATTAAAAAATATGTATTTTCTAAGCATGTACCAGAGACAGGAATAATAGTGTTTCTCTGGGCTCACTCGTGGGCACCAGAGAAATTTTCTGGCTCAGTTTCATCTTTTCTATGCTAACAAATCTAGATAAAATTATACATATTAGCTTCAGAAGTGAAAGGGCTCATCTTCTCTGTTTCTAGATGAGTAACATAGAAGCATAAGGTAGGTTTAGTGTGCACCATTTGACAGAACTGATCAAGCATGCAGTCTTGCTATAGACAGACTTCAGAAGATACATGAATATCATCTGTAAATTAAATTGCTTTAAATGAGTGGTTTTGTCTTTATAGTAACTATCTATGAAAATTAAAGCATAGATATAGACTATCAAATCTTAAGTTAGATTTTTCTGCTTCTAATTTATTGCAACGGAAATCTTGTATGTATTCTAGCCTATATTTTTAATATAAAACAAATTATACCAATTGATTTGTCAAGGTCACTTCTTAATTCTAAGTTTCTTTTTCCCTAAGAATAAGTGTCTGATAAGGAATCAGAGATTTTCTCGTAGCTTGCTTCACTGAAGACATGTGAAGTTAAATAGCTTGTACCTTAGTTTGATACTTTTCCTGACTAATAACTTGCTGAATCAACAGGCATTCATATATCTTTACTGAGAATATGTCCTTCCCTTTAGCCGTTCCATACTGTCACAGTTAGAGGTCACACTACCTATTTACCTATTCAAACTATGTTGTCTATGTAGGGAGTATAATACCTACAAAAGGGAGTATAATTATTTTAGAAATAGTTACACATATTTTCCAGGGCTGTTGTAGAAGAACTTTAAGCTGACTTTCAAAACTGATAAGTAAAAGAAGAAAATTGCTTTGTGGATTGCTGCAGGTGAAGAGCCATAGCTAATGACCAAAAAAACTCCAGTTATTGAGAAAGCTGGCTAAGAGTTTTCAACAGAAACACTTCCCTTGGAAAATGCATGTACATGAAAAAGGATCAGTAGAGATGTATAGCTCACTTTCTAAGCCGGTGCTAACCGTTTGGCACCTCCTGTAGAATTCTAATTGAAATAAAATGAATCCAAGGGTGGGTTCAGTAGCCTAAGCATAGGGTTTGAGTGCCATTTTAGATGCCCTGGGGTGCTCACATGGCCTCCAGCTGTGTCTCTGGAAAGACATAAAATGAAAGTTCATAGTCACCACAGGGGGACATTAAAATGAATATTGCCCATTTTTAAGCTTATATAGCATTATTTAATGCCTAAAAAAGAAACCAAAAACCAGGAGCTTCTCAAGTACATACAGACATCTATCATCTTTAAATTGTGGGGAGCATATTCTATCTCTACATATCTTTCCTACTTGGATTTACATAAAACGCTGGAACCATGACACCCAAATTCAAGACATACCTAGTAACTCAGGCCATCTTTATTCAGAATTGTCCTAGGTGTCATAGCTGCAGTTGCAATATAAACATAAAACATGGTATAAAAACCCATGAAACATGGAATAAAAAAAGTAACTGTTTCCTTGAATTTTAGAATGCTAGTTGTGATGGCTGAATTGGCTGAAAGTGTAAATATGGTCCTGCTTCCCTCGTGGCAAAACATGGGGTAAGACTTACCTATCTCACCCGATTGTCACTGCAAAGTTAAATTAGTTTAAGTTTTTTTTTAATATCATAATGTTGGGGTTTAGTTTTATTATTTATATATGTCTTGAGGCCACTTCACAGAGGTGGAAAAATATATGCAAATGCTGCTTTTTTTTTTGCTTTCCTTCCTGTAATGCAGTCAATTACAGATATATACTTCTGGAGACTCAGGATAGAAGCCTATTGTAAGAGGTCTGTACTCTTCCTTCTTTAATCAAAGGATTAGGGTAATTAGCTGCTTAACATTAGCCCTAGCCCCCTTAGCCAGGTCAGCACTCATGCACAAAAGAGGGAGGAGGAGCCTTAGGGAAGGCTTGCCTATACTTACTTTCTGGGAAAGTTCCTGGCCCTTCTGGTCAACATGCTTTTGGACAATGATGAGGCACAGTTCAAGGAAAAATACTTGGAAGAAGTTACTATCTATCTATGGGCAGTTTTGTTCAAAACTGGCATCCTGTTACCCTTGCCAGTCCTCCAACACTGTTATAGCAAGCCTTGCACCTTCAGCTGTTCTAGCATGTCTCATATCCAAGACATCCTACGCACACCTAACCTCTGTTTCATGCTATGAAAAATTTCACTGTCATGAGCTACAAGGCAGTCTTCATAACACATTAGAAAGGACAACGCACATGTAAGATAATTGTAATTTTTCAGGGTCAGAGGTAGTCGAGGGCTAGATGCTATGAAGGTAGAACACAGCAAGTCTGTTTTGCCTCTGGCTTCAAGGCCAGAAGAAAACTCATTGGTCTTATCTATTAGTGGCATGCTCAAATGCTGTCGATCCTCTCCTTTAGCTAACAGACTACTTTATTCTTGACAAAGTAACACCTTTTATATCATCATGCGTTTGTCCTGTTTATAATGGAGATTAGAACACTGGCGCTACACTGATTTCAGATCTTGTGAAGGTATTTGGAGGGACATGACTAAAATACTGCTATCAATTCTTTCTAAATAATTCAGTTGAAACTACCTCTTTCTGAAGGTTTGATGTGGTCTCCAAGTTACTGCAGACACAAACGTGTATAATCCTAATATCTCAGGTTTCTGCTTGAGAATAAATGTATAGGTATCCACTAAAAATCAGTAACAAAAATAGTATAGCTTATCATCAAGTTAATTTTTAAAAGCTCAGCAGACATGCACTTCTTCTCTTCTCCTGCAGAATACCTCTTTTCCTGTTAGCATATTTCTGTAAAACACAGAACCTTTCTTGAAATTTTGTATATTTGTTGTCACAAAGGATCTATCAGGAGACAATATTGCCACTTTTCCTTATTGAGATTTGTGAAAGTATAAGCACACTACACTGGAAAGAGATGAGACACGTGTTGCACCCTGTAATTCTTCCAGTACCCACTTGATTCCTTTAGTTTCCTCTGAAATTTTCTCTTCACATCTTGAGCACATAAGTATTGATAATCTTATTAAAGTGTGTATACTTCATGCCTAACAATCTCTTCAGTGTTCCCTTTCCATCTGGAATTTCTTCATTCAGATTTTTCTGAAACTCAGTTTCAGTTTGCAGTTTTAAGAGAATGTTTCATCTTTATATCTTTCCTCATATCAAGCATTACTTTTCTCCTTGATTTTTTTTTAACTTTGACAAAAAGAAAAGCCTTTTGAAAGTGAAATGCATTGTGTTTACTAAATTTCAAAGATAGAATTGTAAATGTTTTATGCACATATAGGCACATTGACTGGCATTGACATTTGACTGGCAAAGCCTTTTTGAAACAAGCTCCTAATAGAGTGAAATTATGTTTTTCCTTATTAGAGATAAACGTGAAGATGGGATGAAGAGGTATGCTAGTGACTTTGTGATCAAAAATCAGATGAGATACATAACTTCTTCTCTCGATTTTTTTGTGCATTTTAAGTGTTGGAACTGTTAAGTTTTTTTCCTGCCACTTTTATAGCATGTTTCTATGGTACAGTTTTGTAAAACTTTACCCTTAGCAGAGATCCAACTGCTCATTTGTTTTGCAAGCCTTTCTGATAAAAAAAAAAAAAAGATTCTGCAGGATAAGTAACAGCAGGAATTGTATTTTTATTGTTTGTGAAGTACCATTGCCTTGCCAGAACAGATTGAACTTCAAAGCCTGACTAAAAACACCATACATAGTATTTTGTTTGGAAGAGACAAGAATAAAAGCCAGAGCTGGGGTTGCTGCAGTGGTATTTCAAATAAACTACTGTGTCAGCCAAGTATTTGTCTAGGGCTGAATAAGCTTTTCATCAGCCAAACTATTTCTCTGTTCCTGAAGTTAGTAATTGATCGCTAACTTAACTGCTTTATTGCTGCTCAAACTGTCATATACAGAACACAGAAAAAAGAATTCATATTTATGGATCTACTTCATCTTTTTGATTCCTTTAATAAGCAGTGTTTTTAATGGTTGCCTAATCATAAATTCAAGTCAGACACCTTTAATTGTTTTTTGACCTACATTCTATTATGAGGCTGATTAACAATTCCCTAATCAAAGTTGCAAAACATCCTTCTTTGTGTTCAATAATTTAGAGATCCTTGTGGGAGATGTATTGTTGCTGTTAGTCTCACTGTGAATTTAGCTCATTCTATGCATGTAGTCTTGATATTCACCTGAACAAAAATAATTTCAAATTAAAAAAAACAAAACCCTAATACATCAAAAAATGCAATGAGACTGTAAACTGTATTTCTTTCTCATTGTAAAAGACACCTAGAAATTCATTTCCAAGTATTTTGCTAATTAGCAAAATGGCATATTTCTTCTACCAGAAGCTCCTAGGTATTAGAATGATTACTTTGAACCATGTGGCCAGAGTGCTTTTGAGCTATCAGAGTGTAACAGGCTGCTTCAGGAAGAGCTGAAGCCATTGTTAATCCTCATGAACAAGCAATGTACAGAAGATGATATACAGCCCTCTTTACCATCCTCCTTTCACAGGCCAGGAAAACAGGAGTAAGATATGGAAATATGTCCTGTCCACAAAACACTGCAACATTGTGATTAAAGGTTTTTAAGGCCAAAGGTCTCCTTAAGCCCCTTTGGCCTGTAAATTGCATATTTCTGTAGCCACCAGAAAAATAGAGTGTGATGCATACAGCTTAAAAGCCACCCAGCCTTTTCCCAGAGGAACAAATGCCCTTTTAGAGAAGGTATAGCTTACAGTACAGGTGAGGAGCAAGCAAATCATTGGTCATACAGGCCTGAGTGACTTTTGCTCTATTGATTGTCTACTTCTTGGTCATCTTCAATCTCTTCCCAAATCAGGTCCCCTACCATAGCAAGAACCTCCTGCCTTTCATCTAGCATTCTTCCTTTCCCCTTAACCCCCATAGAAAATTACTGGCTTGGTTTTGGAAGTGTTTCAAATTTAGGGAATTCTTTCAGATTGCATCTCCGTTGTATTGTAGTTATAAACACAGGCAAATATTATATATCTGATCACTATCCTTTTATGCATTTCCAGGTATTCATTCAAACAGCTGGACAAGGACTTCCACAACTTACTGCAAAATAACCAAGACAAATCAAAACAACAGTGTTGTAGCTCAAACTGCCCCTAAGTACACTGGCAAATAAAGAACATTGAGGAAAACATGGTTGTGTCGACAAAGCTTTCATCAGAAGACGCATACACAAGGCTAAAGCCAAGATATTTCAGTTAATTTGCTGAAGACCTTAGCTGCTTGGTGAGTTAAAATAGTACTCAAACCTTAGAATTACTTAGTGAGAATCCTAAAATTGAAGGTGATGGAACACGCTCACTTGTTGATAAATCTGTGGTATATTCTTCACAGCCAGGATATTTTATGTGTCAGAACAGACTTTCTAACGAATAGAAAATCTGCCTTACATGCCTGATACTTTGCAACGCAGTTTTTCCTCAGGGAACTATGTTTAAATCCATTATAAATATTCAGCTTCTGACATGTCTGCAGATAAATTAATACAATCCAGCAGATAATTCCTTTTTGCAAGTATCAGACAAACTATTTTTATCACCAAGAAGACACTAAAGTATTTTTAAAATACGTCTCCTGAATAATGCGTGAGCAGCAACACAATATGATTGAAGTTCTTTTAAACAGTTACTAGTACAGAAGGTGAAAGCTGAAGAGTTTTTGTATTGTACATCTGTTTATAGTCTTAATTTTATGCAAAGTTTAAAAGTGTAATGAGCTTCTTCTCACTGTGTACTTTTGTACAATGTACAAATGTACACATCTAGTTAGTGTCTTTCCCAACACTGTGACAAAAGTAAACTTTGTCATATTTTTAACAAAACTAAACCTCACATCTTACATGGCTATAGGGATTCTAATGGTGTTTCTAGACTCAACAGGGATACAAAATAAATTTGATATGAAATTCAGAGTCAATCTTAAACTCAGCAGAAAGATTACACTAATAAAATTTAGACCCTATCAGATAGGCATTATCTACACAAAGGTTATCAGGATTCTGTTTGAATGTTTATATTGAAATCCCCAAACTGCATGCAAATGATAGAAACCGTTAGAGAAAACAAGTGAAAAACCCAGCGTGAAATGTACTTTTATGTCAAGGTTATAAAAGCTACCCATTTATGTACAACATTCACTATGTATCTGCAATAAATTATGTGCCATATAATTTAATCCAAACCACATATTATAATTTCTGAAGCTAATGAAGGATCTGGAAAAAAAAGGCTTCAGAGATCACATAAAAAAATTGCCAAGAAATCACTAGGGGTCTTAAACTACAGAAGAAAGTGAACTGTAATTGCTTTAAATCTTTATCTAAATGTTTAGTCAAGATAAATAATGAAGACTACTAGCTCAAAGGACATCCTGCCTATTAGGTTTAAAGGCAGTTCTAGATAACAACAGTGCAGGGTATGATCGCTTTGGAATAGCAACTGTAATAATACATTCTATTCAATTACATACTGAGAAAACACTCCAATATGTGTCAAGTTTCACTTAATGTTTTGCACACAAATGCTATGGGGCTCTTCACAATATAACCTTTCATGGAAGAAATTTTTTAAATATTCATACTATACAAAGATAAAAAGGAATTTAAAAATATTCATTGAAAAGAAAGATGAACATCTGAATTAAACCCATGAAATTTGACTTTATGAGATTAAATGTTGAATTTTTTTTAAAATACCCAAAGCAAAGCATAAAAAGCCCCCTTATTTTCTTATGAATGCGCTAAAATAACCAACTGTTCCCATTTTCTTAAATATTCTTCCATGCCCACTTAAATGACAAAGCAAAGTAGCTGCTGCTGAGAATGTATACATTAAGTAGAGAGTAAATATCTTCATCAATATTACACTACATTCTTTATTCTTCCTCAATACTCTAAATTTCCTGCAAATATTATAGAGAAGTGATGGTGAATGCAATGGATTTTCACCTGTTCCTGACCATGGTTTTGAAGTATATTAGTGTCTTTACAGATGGAGAGATGAGAAAACAAACAAAAAAAAAAACCAAAACAAAAAAGCAACAGATTGTCCCCTGTTGAGAAACAATGACCATTTTCAGCCATGACAGCATTATCTTCGTGAAGACGGAGGTATTTCACTGGGTTCTCCAAAAGCTCACCATCTAATATTATTCCTCTGTTTTCCCTTGACAAATGGTGGACTTTGCAGGTGATGGCATCCTTGGTAGTACCTACATCAGAAATGGTTCAACCTCACCAGTTAGAGACAGCAGCACCAGAGCTTCTGAATAATGACAGATGAGAATGCACTTCTGGTAACAAAGCCAATGCTGCTTAACAGCCCTGTTTAACACTGTAAGATGACATCCTAAATTTCCATGCTCCTTCTGGTTCCAGAGAGTGGGCCATTTTATGGCGGAAGTGTTCCTAGATCATAGATCATATAATGGTTTGAGTTGGAAGGGATGATAAACATCATCTCATTCCAACACCCCTGCCATGGGCAGGGACACTTTCCACTAGATCAGAAAGCCCCATCCAGCCTGACCTCAAACATATCTGGGGATGGGGCATCCACATGTTCCAGTGTCCTACTATACTCATCATAAAAAATATCTTTCTTATGTCCAACCTATCCTCTTTCAGTTTAAAACCATTACTACTTGTCCTATCATTACACTCCTTGACAAAAAGTCCCTCCCCATCTTTTCTTTTGGCCCTCTAAAAGTATTGGAAGGCTGCTAGAAGGTCTCCCTGGAACCTTCTCTTGTCTAGGCTGAACAACCCCAACTCTCAGCCTGTCTTCATAGGAGAGTCCCTGTGATTATATCTGTGGCCCTCCTCTGGACTCACTCCAACAGGTATGTGTCTCTCTCATGCTGGAGGCATACCCACTGGTACCCCAGGTGGGATCTACAATGGTGGAGTAGAGGGGGAGAATTACTTCCTTCAACCTGCTGGTCACGCTTCTTTTGATGCAGCCCAGGATACAGCTGTCTTTCTGGTCTGTGAGTGCACACTGACAGCTCATGTTAAGTTTTTCATTCTTCACTATCCCCAAGTCCTTCTCCGCAGGGCTGCTTTCAATATACTCATCACCCAGCCTGCACCCATGTTTGAGATTGTCACAACCCAGGTGCAGGACCTCACACTTGTCCACGTTGAACTTCCTGAGGTTGGCATTGGCCTGCCTTTCAAGACTGTCAAGGTCTCACTGGATGATACTTCTTCCCTTCAGTATGACCACACCACACAGCTTGGTGTCATCTGCAAACTCGCTGAGGGGGCACTCCATCCCACTTTCCATCTCCCCAACAAAGATATTAAACAATAATTGTGCCAATACGGACCCCAGAGGGACTTGCCAATGCTTTTCAACATATGTGTCCTGGGTTCAGCAGTAGCAGTCATTTTTTTTCTCCTTCTTAGTAGCTGGTGCAGGACTGTGTTTTTTACTTTTGGCCTGGGAACAGCACTGATAACACTGATGTTTTCTGTTATTGCTCAAATGTTTAGTCTGATCAAGGACTTTGTGAGTCTCATGCTCTGCCAGGGAGGAGGGGAAGCCGGGAGGAAGCAGAGACAGGACACCTGACCCAAACTAGCCAAAGAGGTATTCCATACCACAGCACATCATGGCCAGTATATAAACTGGGGGCAGTTACCCAGAAGGGCTAATGCACTGCTGGGGGCTGGGTATTATCAGTCAGCAGGTGGTGAGGTGTTGTATTCTCTTCCCTTGTTATTTCCTTTATCATTATTATTATTGGTAGTAGCAGTAGTGGTTTGTGTTATACCTTAATTACTAAACTGTTCTTATCTCAACCCCTGGGGGTTACATTCTTTTTGCTTCTCCTTCCCATCCCTCCCGGAACAGGGGGAAGAAAGGGCAGAAGGGGGGAGTAGACTGCATGGTTCTGATTTATGGTCTGGGCTTAAACCATGACAGTATGATACAAAACACATGATAGAATTTGTTTATTTGCATGAAGGCACTTTCTTCTGAAAAAACAAACAAACAAACAAAGTCATAACTGCTGGGATTTATGTTAAGTATGAGGTCCGTTAATTACTGCAGTTAAACTTTTGTCTTTTTCCCCCTTTTTCCCCTGAACAGAAACTTTAGTCTTTCCTTTCTGCTTCTCTTCAGGCATTCAAAATCAGTTCTGAATATTTTCTCTTAACATCCCCCCCCCCCAAAAAAAACCAAACACAACAAAACCCACCACCAAAAAAAACCAACCAAACAAAAAAAACAAAACAAAACCAAACAAACCCCTGAAGTTTATTCTAAATGGGAGAACTCAAGGTATTTAATATTTATCTTTAAAAATGGGTGACACACAATAGAAATAACATTGAAATGTATTAGAACTAGTGCTTGGGGAAGTGTGGGTTTTTAAGTATTTTGTTGTTTTCATTTTAAAATCAATACTTGGACTTTCGTCTCAAAAAATCTGAAAGAACAAAATATTTACTGCTCAGTCCAGCTATACCACTTTGGCCTGGTACTGTAACTCCCATTGATTTAGCAAATAATGCTGTCAGTTTTCACATAAGTATAGAAATGATGAATAGAAAATCTTCTAGCTTTCAGGAAGATAAAATCATAACTCTGCTTGGACTATTCTTTAGTTCTAGATATTTCACACTAATGGCTACATTTTATTAACGCCTAGTAGTCCAGATGGGTTACTTCATACTACTGTGATGAAACTGAAATGTTTTCTACTTTGAACCTGTAGGTACTATGTTTTTTCATAAACCATACAGAAGCCACACTGAAATCTTTTTCCATGCTTCAATTATTTTTCCATACAGTTTTATGTATCTTGAACTCTAAAAGGAAGACATCGTATACCATGTGTTTTGTTGAGAAGGAAAAAAAAAGAGATACCATCAAAGTTCTAGACTAGCAGTCAAAGGGTCTGCTTACACTTCAGTAAAAAACACGTTGAATTTAGTATAATGGCACAATGAGAACATTTCCCTCTGAAGCATCACAGTATAGAACATAAAGTAACATTGGAGAGTGCAAATGGGGAAAAAAAAGTGAGAGATTTACCTAATGAATTTAACTAATGTTTTATATCTTTATAGCTAATTAAACAATTGTGGAAAAGCCATTTATATTAACAATATTTAGGTGCAGAGTAAAGACCTCTTGCATGCCCAAATTCAATTCTTCGCTACTAAAAGCAAAATGGATTAAATCATTGCGTTCAAAAATGGTAAATAAACTTCTTATGATTGTTAAATAATAGTTCTGTGAAAAAATTTCTGTTTAAAATCTAATATAGTTAAGACCAGCATGCTCTTCTTAATACTGACAATTCATTTAAGTCTATAGGAAAGGTATAATTTCTTGCAGAGTTTCATACACTTTTATTTTTTTTTCCTAAAGTTTGTGTATACAAACTTTTTGAAGCCAAGGTATGAATCTTCCATGGTAGATGTGCTACACAGGTAAATTGAAGAGGGCCAAAAAGAATGTCTTGCTTAATTAAGGCTGACAATAAGATGTGCATTTCAAATGTGGACTAAGTGAAGAAGCATGGGTTGTAAAGGTTAATTCTCTAAACACTAAGAGAAAAGGTGTTCAATTTCACATTGTATTGACATTTGATCATAAAGCTCATTAACAACTGGAGTATTCAAGAACTGGGAACATGTCTCACTGTGATATGCAATGACACCTTCAGTAATATATTCCACAATAGAAATAGCTCTGAATGTCAGAATGCTTCGCATTCAGTGAGTACTTCATGGACAGATTTATTTACAGCAAATCTTTCTATTTACTGAGAGAACTGTCAACGGTTTGTGGGCAGAAGACAGAGTAAGAACACAACTCGTGGAAAGGCATACGTATATTTGCTACAGAAAAAGAAAAGGATATAAGAAAAAGTCATCTTAAAAAAAATTCATGCAGAAACAATCTCTGTTTTCCCCTTTAGTCAGTGTTACACCTCAGACCTCACAATGGATTTAAACAATCTAGCAGTCAGCATGAATTTAGCCTAGTTAGACTAGCTGTTAGCATCGAGTACCAACTTCTTGGTGTAGTAGAGTAAATAAATTATGATAAATTGCCTGTCCCAAACAACAGAATGCAGGGGTTTTGTGAGCTCAAGGAGATAGCCAGACTATAAAAATAACCTTCTGATCATCATGTGCAAGTGTCCAGAACAAGCAGACTGCGAGTGCCAACAACAGTGACAGAAAAGTGGGAAAAGAATCCAATTTGATCAGACTTACCACAATGTCATATTCTCTACTCAACCATGTAAATGAGGACACTGAAGAATATTCAGATTCAGAGACACAAGAGGAAGGGACTCCAAAGGGAACCCAAAAAAGGGAGAATTTGTGAGACTGATAGTATGACTGATGTGAGACTGATGCACCAGGATTTGGGACCATCTCTCCAACACTACATCAGGCCCTGTGGCTCAGCCCTAGTAATGCACATCACATGGCTGGGACTGCAGTGCTAACATGTCCGACTTCTCCCCTGACTCTCCTATGGCACAGGTGTAATTCATAAAACTGCATATGTCTGTGATTAAAGCATTTTGGTATCCAAGTCCACTTAGTATTCACAGTGTGATTTGGTCTTAAACCACTAGAATCAGGTTTCTGTTGTTTTCATTTTTCTTGCACTAGTGAGAAAATCAGAAGGGAGTTTTTATGAGTAATAGTTCAAGATATTTTGGTACTCTGCTACAATATGAAATGTATCCATTCAGTTGTAGACAGCCTCTGCTCTTCTGACCTGCTTTAGAGGCTGAAGAAGAGAAACTGAGCAGGGACACAGCATGCAGAACTACATGCTCACTAGGGTACTCCTCTGGATGGCTGCAGCTTCTGCACTTCATCTACGCTACAAGTAGTTGTTAGTATGCAAGATTAACCTTGCATCTTATCACCCTGCTCAGGACTAGGTATGTCTCAGTTGTCTAGCTCTTCTCCTGAGCTCTTGTGAGCTCAAGATATAATAATTATTTTGTGTACTTCTCCAATATGGCATGAAGACATACCATGTATATTGAAGGCCTAAAGGTATGTCTTGGAAACCAGAGGACATTGGTCAGTGTTGTCTCATTCATGTTGACTGTAAAAGCTACTCAGGAACAAAATATCCTTAAACTGTTTCAATGCTTTGAATTAGAGAAAATTAGCAGCTCTACTACAAAGATTGTTCTGGGGACTTAGTTATCCAATACATCCAATTTTGCCAGAGCAGTCTAGAATTCAGAAGTTGTAAAGGTGGTTTATACAAGATCATAAATCCTAAAGACTGTGCCTCTGCAGGCATAGCATATAATTTCACTCTGTTTAAAAAAAAACAGTCAATCTCAATCCCATGGAACCACATGTAACACTCTAAAATCTGGTATGCCCAGTGCCCTCAGACTATGGTATCTTCTAGCAGTCCTGCATGTCTACTAGGCTAATGTGTTAAATAATTCTTTTGATTTGAGAGCAGTGTTAGGCACTGAAGACCACAACTAAACTGTCACTATCTATACTGTTTTGTACTTTATAAATTATAATTGTTTTCCTCAGATAACAGAGAGATGTCATGTCTTACCATATGACAAATTCTTGTTTGCTTTTACAGCAGCTTAGATGGTTTAAAAAATAGAATTTCCCTAAAAGTTACTGCAAATACAAAGAACCACCTCATTCTTCCATATTTATTTAATTTGGTGGCATACTTATTTAATTCAGTTTCCTGGGTGAAAAAGAAGTCAGACATTTACTTTAGCTGTAACTTCACTGACATGCATAACATTACATCAAGGAGTTTGGATTGATAGCTACAAAAATATCAAGGCTGAAGCACAATTAGTTTGGATGCTGTAAGTTTATTTTCTATTTAACCACCAAGCCAGAAAAAGAAATAAATTATCTGTATGAAAAAGCATAGCCACAGAAGGCTTCTGTTCCATAGTCTGATACGTACTTAAATGCAAAGTTTCTCTATGATGGGAGAACAAAGCACTATCTGTTAATTCATTGAAAGCAGGAAGGGGAAACCATACATGTTTCTGAAACACCAGTTTCTTAATTTCTTAAGGTATGAGACTTGTGTAGAATACGAAAACTTCAACCTGAAGAAAGTGTTTTCTCCGAGAGCAGAATTAAAGATTTTTGACCAGAACTATTTTGACCTTATTAGATAAGTTGCTGCAATATCTGCTTAAATTGTGCAAATAGGTATGACTCACTGGTATTGAAGGTGACTTAGGTTTTTTAATTCTCCATTTCTCCCCACCCCCTCCAATCTACATATCAAAAAAAAAAGTGTTAGAGGACAGGGATACTACACAGTGGCCCAGTAAAAATGCAAACAAAAGCTTATGCCAACTGTGCAAAGACTCTGTCATGACCTTTTAAGCATGTTGTTAACTTGTTATGAGAACTTGCGGTGTGAACTGGAGCTTGGTACCAGGTGTCTCTTGTTATGATGTAGAGTTTAAGCATAAGATAATAGCAAGTGCTTTGAAAATATAGTTGAAAACAGAAAACCTAGACCTACAAACAACCCACAGGTGGTCAATTAATTACTGGTCATTGAAGTTCAACCTTGACAGTGGGCAAAGGATGGCTTTCAGCATACTAAAGAAAAGAAGCAGGTAAGCAAGAAAAAACAGCTGAGCAACATATCCTAATAGGATAAGGCACCTGCCTGGGAAAGTAACACCCTCATTGTGCAGTGTGTAGTCTAGGTGAAGAGTCCAAAGGTTAAAAGTCTTAGAAGTGCCAATGTGGGCTGGGAGGAAGTAGTTACCACAGAAGCTGTTTGTGCAGAATTAAATTGGTGTGAGATCACTGGAGTAGTGGGAGAATTGTTTGTTTTCTCTGTTTACCCCAAGAGCAGCAGCTCTCTCTCTCTCTCAGCCTGCTTCAAGTGCCTTTCATTCCTCAAGAGCCTTTTGACCTGCTAAGGCCATTTTCCAGGACTGTGAATTGAGGGGGGTGCTTGGCTGTGTATGTGCATGCATGTGCGTGTGTCTGTCTTTTCCTGCAAATGCTATGCATTTTTAATCTGTAACACTCTAACTTGCTAGTAAAGCCTTATGACACATAAACCCAGATGCCGTTTGTTTCCTCCATTGTCCTTTATCTGACTTTGTTTTGGTTTCTTTTCATGTAGTCTTTTGTTATATAGTTTGAGAGTGACTAGGCTATTTTACATCTCAAAATATGTACTTTCTTAAATTCTAGCACAGTCAAAATATTCCAGAAACTCTGTGCCAGGCACGTGTTAGGAATGGGTGACTGCATGTGTTTCTGCCAGTCAGTTTGATATCTTCTAACCAGAGGTCTAGTAAGGTGTGTAGCCACTAACCTCATGTTTGTTCCTTAGCTGTTAATTTGAAAAATAGCCTATCTTCATAAACCCTCCTTTGAAAGTCACAGGTCAGTCAGAACCAGGACGTGTTCTGCTGCTTCTGGAATTTTGTTCCCTCCTTGGAGGATAAAAGATAGTACTTCATTAAGGTTACAACATCTTGATACCCTTAACAAGTCTCTTAATTTGTCTTAAATTCATTTCTGCTGTTTTTAATAAATCTGACTTAGATAAATTTGATGGTTGTGTGGCTATTTCAGCAGGTCATTTTCAAGGGCAAGATAGTCTTGCAACTCCAAAGAAGAAATGTTAAATAATAGCTAAATTACACAGTCAAAGGGAAGAGGTAAGGTTTGCCTTTACTCAGGAAAATGTGATGAAAAATTCAACAGCAGAATTCACACTACAGGAAATTAAAAAGCATCATAGAAGGAATGAGCTCTTAAGAGAAGCAATGTCCCTGGTTTCTAGTGAACTCTTTTGCTAGCTTCTAGCCAATAAATATTTTTGGTTTTGTTATGATTTCCTCTTTCTTATTTCTGAGAAAGTGAAATATTTTACCATGATTGAATAGGGTAAAGTTTCCCAAGAGTGAAATCTATTATATGGTGACATAGTCTCCAAAGGGAAGTCATAGAAGCTTTATTGCTAAGTACATTAAAATCTAGATGAGACAAAGCACTGGAAAATATTCTTCAGAGAACAATCAAATGACTACATGAAATAGTAGACCAAATAGGTCTCTAATTCCTGCCATTAACATCCATGTTATGGTATGAATGTTATTCAGAGATTAATGTGTTACAGAGCTGCTAGATGAGACATCAATTATGTAAAAATTCTGTATTTCACAACATTTTTCTCATTATTATAGATTCCAGGGTTAGTAATTTAATTATGCTTAAAAGGAAGCACACACTAATAAGGACTGAGCTGCAGCCCAAAATATCCACCTGATTCGAAGTGGTTGCTTTTCACATAGCAACTAGAAAATCACATCACTAATCTGGCCTTTCCTCATAATTATAGATGTTGCCTAGGAATAGCAATTCAAATAGCATGTCAATGAATACATCTACTGATGTTCCAATAGGCTGGAAATGGATAGCACAGACAGAAACAAGGATGACCTCTGATTCAAAAAAAAAAAAACATGTTGATTTACAAATCTAATCCTTTGCTGGCAGAAATATAATGCTAGTCTGCATTAACTGCACGGGGTGGTGATAGAAGAACCTTGAGAGAGCAGTGTCAGAAAATGTGTAGATCTCATCCAGAGAGAATGATTAAAATTTACCATACAATGGGGACGTTAACCTTTTTTATTATTAAGGATTTTTGCTTGCTCTTTTTTTTCTTTTCTTGTGATTTCCACTAGCCTTTGAGAGACTGGGGCTAAAGTTACAATAGTGATTCATCTATATGTATAAATAATAAGGCTATGTTACACATAATAAATGGAAAAATGGGGGAACTCAGCACTAGAAGTTTGTTAGCTCTAGCGTCCACATACATAGAAGAATTTCAAATGCTCACCCGGATGAGTCTTTGAAGAAAGTCTGAGAGTTTAAGTCATTCAGCCTTGTGAAGAGAAGGCTCTAGGGAGACCTTATTGTAGCCTTTCAATAGTTAAAAGGGGCTTATAAGAAAGATTGAGACTTTTTACTAAGGCCTGTAGCGACAGGACAACGGGCAATGGTTTTAAACTGAAAGAGGGTAGATTTAGGTGGGGCATAAGGAAGAAATTTTTTACGATGGAGATGGTAGGACACTGGAACAGGTGGATGCCTCATCACTGGAAGTGTTCAAGATCTTTGAGGGGCTTTGAGTAACCTGAGCTAATGATGGCGGGGGGGGGGGGGTGTCAGAGTAGATAAACTTAAATGGTCCCTTCTAACCCAAACCGTTCCTCGATTTCCTGAAAATTAATGTCATTTATTGGCAATTAAAATAGATTTGTATAGTGGGAAGTTTAAAATGGCAATGTTTAAAAAAACTTCCTCCCACCTTTTCCTCAGATTCAGCTGCACTCCTTCAGTTCTAACTCCTCCACCTTGCTCCACCTCAAGTGGCACAGGGAAATGGAGAATGGGGAGTTGTGATTAATTCATAACATCTGCTCTCTGCCGCTCCTTTGTCCTCACACATTTCACCTGCTTTTGAGTGAGCTTTCCAGGCTGAAGTTCTTCAGAAAATATGCATATATTCTGGCATAGGGTTATCCACTGGCCACAGTGTGGATATCTGCTCCAGTGTGGTTCTCCATGGGTTGCAGAGGGATAGCCTGCCTCACTGTGTTCTCTGTGGGCTGCAGGGGCACCTCTGCTCTGGCACTTGGAGCACATTTTCCCCCCTGCACCTTCTCTGACCTTACTGTTTTTATTGCTGTTTCTCCTTTTTTAATCCCCTCACTTTGCTCTTTGGTTTTATCTGGAACCAATTTTGTCTGGCACAGGACTGCCTCTGGTCTCACAAAGACCACTTTGCAGCCCACCCAGTACCAAAGCCTTGCCATCCAGACCCAATGCAAAGCTATATGAAGTGGGATAACCAATCTGGCATTCCAGTCAAGTGTCAATTCTGAATATCTATCCAAAGCAGTTTAATTTCCTTTCATATCATCCTCTACAGGCCAGAGGAAGTCACCTTACAAAGTCCATACCTTGGAAAGTATATAGTTCTTGTAAACTTATGGTTCAAGGTCTACTGGTCTCTCAAAGCCATAATACATGTTCCTGATCCTGCTTGGGTAAACAGAGTTCCAAAGAAGGCAAATTTGTAGTGTTTCCAGCACTATTTGTTTAAATACTGGTCATGCACATACATATGACTTTTCCTAAGAAGGGAGGACTAGACTACTGAAAGACATCTACAGACAGATTTTTACCCCATATTTCTCAGTTACATAATGCACCAGGACCTAAAATGATTCCTGAATTCAATGTGTGATTCAAGTCCACAACTTGAGATGCCAGAGAATCATTCTATCCAATACTCTTAATAAGGATTTTGTATTTTGCTGGTTGTTATGGAAGAAAAGCAGAACAAATATAATTCAGTCAGAAGCTTGTAATGCTCCTCATCATGAAATGGTGAAGGGAAAGTTAATGTGATGTAAATGTTATGTCTGTTCTCTGCCTAAATACTTTGTGTGTGTGTGTGTGTGTGTGTGTGCGTGTGTGTTCAGATATCTACAGCTCTTTTGAATTCAGAAAATAACTGAAAATATGTTGTTATCTTGCCAGACATTTAGGAACATAACATTATTAAAAAAAGATGTCTTTTCGCTCTCAAGGACAATGCAGTAATAGAAGTAAAAGTCATCATCCAAAAATTCAAGAGTGTATGTGCATAAATTATGACACCATTCCTAATAATATTCTTGATAATTTTGTTTCACCTTTCATAGAATGTGCTTATATTTATTTATTTATTTTTTTGTGCCCTTGAATTATTATTACTAAGATAATCATCCATCTTTCTGGCATAATAAAAGGTATTATGAGAAGTTGTTTAATTTAAAAGGTTTAGAGAAATAGATGCTAGTTGGGAACATGTAGTTCTTTTAAAGTAATTTGAAAATGTACAGTCAAATGCCTTATTTTCCTGCTAAGATTTAAGTTGAAACTTACCTTTCTACAAGATAATGAAAAGATGACCTAAACCAATGAGGTATTCTTTTAGAAGGAAAATATTTTCTCTGTTCCAGTTTGGCAATATGGCTGTAAAACAAAATCCTCAGACTGCTTTTTCACTCTCTTGACTTTAGCTTTGTATGACCATGGATTTAGTGTGAGAAACTTTTTGTTGAGCTTTATATAATTTCTCATTTGTGTTACAGAATATACAGTCCTGGCACTTTCAGAGTATATTAATTTGTTCTTTGATAACAAGAGAAACCCAGTTTAATTACTGGTTACATAAAGGCAATCTGAACCCAGAAGAAAAAAACAAACATATGTGGCGAGGTTTCGTTTTGTTCCATTGTTGTTGCTATTGTTTTAAGAAACCCATTTATCCATATTTCCAAAAAAATCTGGATTGAAAAAAGAAAAAAAAATCACTGTTACCCTTAACATGGATACTTCATAAATATTTTGAATAAATATAAATGATTACATTCTAACTCGTAAGTCACAAATAACCTCTATTGAGTAGCTAAGTATTTCACAGTCCTTTAAATATTTGCAAATGTACATTTAAATCTTCCTAGGAATGATAAGAACTCTATGATATAAATTCCTCTAATACAAGAACTATAAATATTACTTTATGAACCATGCTTCTGCTTGTGTTTTACAGCTTGACCTGATTTGGCTTTTCTTTAAGAGATTTCAGATGTTATCTGTGAAAAGTATTAGGCTTTTCTGTACTAAAACCATGTACTGAGAATCATTCCAGACATACAAACACAACTATTCATGAAGCGAGTTTAAACACAAGATCAGTTACTGCTGAAACAGCTCATTTTAAGCCAAAACAGGAACAAAATTAAATCAGAAATTAATAAGAAAAATCTCCTGTAATAGAAAAAAAAAATACTGCAACAGGAAAATTAAAGGTCAGCGATTTCTGAAATAAATTATTTCTCTGATTCTGAGATACTTAAATTTTACCAAGTTAAGAGTATAAAGCCACAATACAGTACAGCACCTCTAAGAGCAGGCCATAACTTATGTGTATGGAAGAATAGAAACCAGGATGTGTATAGGGTTGGCCTTGCTCTACCACTTCCAGGAATCAAAAGTATGGAACTCTTATATCTGAAACTTGCATTTGAAATGTGGTCTCTGATGGCCAGAGATAGACCGTTTCTCCATGAACTTGTTGAATCCTTTCTTGACTTTTTGGAAGGTGTAATATCTTGTGCTGAGTGGAAAAGTATCAAAGTTGCTGATTTTAAACACATTGTCTGAGAATTTCTTTAGATACTTCCAGGTTCTTATATTGTATGATATTCACCTCCGTGATTTATAACATTCTTATATACCACCCAGGGTCATGTAATGCTTTCTAAAGGAGAGATAGAAGAGAAATAAAGTGTAATAGTGGCAAAAGGGAGGCTTGAAACTCAATCAAATGGAGAGGCTTCAACATGCATCTTTTTTAGACTCCCTGGGTGGAAGCCAGCTAGACAAAGAGTAAGTAGTAGCTACTGGTTGCCAGCATTCTTCAAGAAATTGCAATTGTGTGATTCTAGAAATATCCCTTTAAGAAAAAACAAAGCTAAAAACCAACCAACCATCTAAAAACCACCAAAACTGTCTAGCATGCGATCCCTTCAAGTGTTTGTAAAATATTAAAATCCTTACTTTAAGGATTCCTGCCTACTATTTCTCAATGAACTCTCAGCTCCTGAGTACATTTGCCATTATTCCCTATTCTCTTCTGCATAAGATAATGAACTCTTTTCCTAGAAACCACACTTTATTTTTTGTTTGTTCAACAATTTTTTCCTCATCCTCCAATATCTCTGTTATCAGCTTGGTAAGGATATATTGTCATCCACCTGCATCTATCTTCACTGCAGTCACCCTCAAAATTTTCATTATTAATCCCATGCATTCAGAGATATGTGATTTGCCTCCTGGAAATTTTTCTTGATTTCCCATCAATTTCTAAATTTCTAGTTCCTAGAAAATCCATGACTTTTATCCACATCCTTTTGCTCAATCCTATCTCTGCTTTGTCAAGTAGTTTGCTTATTTTCTTCAAGCAGAATGTGATACCTTCAGATATTTTGAAATCATAATTCCTACTTTATTCTCAAACTTCAGCCAGAGATATTGTAAATATTATCCAGCAACTCATTCTTTCAGAAGCCATGTCAAAAGTGTCTTAAGAAAAGTAACAGAACAAAGGTATTTTATTTTTTTTGGCAGGTTTTAGGGTCACCCTTCAATTTCTAATACTAACTGACTCACTTCATTTCATATATTCAGTTGCTCATCGCTTCATGTTGTGAAATGGAGTCAATATAACAGAAAAAAAGTTGCTATTCCCCTGTTAAAAAAGCTAACATATTGAAAGAAATCATACAGTTGAAAAATCCAATAGATACATAGAATCATAGAATCGTGTAAGAGTTGGGGTTGGAGAGGACCTTAAGGCTCTGTCCAGCCTGGCCTTGACCACCACCAGTGATGGAGCACTCACAGCTTCCCTGGGAAACCTGTTCCAGTGCCTCAGCACCCTCACAGTAAAGAACTTCTGCCTTATCTAACCTAAACTCTGCCTGTTTAAGTTTGAACCCATCACCCCTTCTCCTATCACAACAGTCGCAAAGCTATGCTTAGTATTCAAACAGCCACAAAGCCTAGAGCTCCCTTAAGAAGATTGGTATGAATAAGGACTAAAAATTATTTAAATACTGTTAAAAGCAAACAAAAAACCCCAAACAAATATTATTTACTGCCTCTGCAGAATGTTTTCTGGAAATGTTTTGCATGTTCTTATCGGTCAGCAAAAAGAAAAACTAAGCCTAAATTGAAATATTGAAAATGAAAACACAAATTGTGGAAAAAATACTGAGTCATAAACCAAAAAAACAAGCCTGTTATGAAAATCCAGACAAAGTAATCCTTACCATTCCCCAATTTAAATCCATTTTAGACTGATGTGCTAACTATATGGTAACTATATTTAAAAAAAAAAAGAGGGTTTAGTTAGGTACCTAGATGGAGATTAGTTACCTAAAAAGAAATTATTCATTAGAACAATGTATTAAAACTTGATATTTCTTCATTTCTAAAGGCTCAGTGTAGCTTAATGTCATGGTTTAAACCCAGTCAGGTAATTTGTTCACTCACTTTCCCCCCTTTCTTGCCCTCCCCCTGCTCCCGGAGGGACAGAGAGGAGAATCAAAAAGAATGCAACTCCCACAGGTTGAGATAAGAACAGTTTAGTAACTAAGGTATAACACAAATCACTACTGCTACCACCAATGATAATAATCATAAAGGAAATAACAAGGGAAGAGAATACAGCACCTCAGCACCAGTCGACCGATAACTTGCCCCCCTCGACCGCCCCGACCTCCTCCACCGGCAGCCGTCCCCTCGCGGCCTCCGGCCCCGCTCCCGCCGCCGCTTGGTCCCCGGGGCCGCTCTCCCGGGCCGCTTCAGCAGCCGCCGGCTCCCGGGGCCGCTCCCCCTCGGCTCCCCGCAGCCTCACGAAGATGGAGAGTAGGGTGAGGGCCAGGACGGTGAAGAGCAGCCGGACGGCCAGGTACAAGTCCACGGCCACGTCCGTCCCGCCCTGCTGCTGGAGCCCGCCCGTATTACAAGCCATTGCCATAAAGCACAGTGAGACAAGAACCTTAGCCCAAACCCCACACTTGATAAACACTAACACAGCAAATACCGGCTCTAAGTAAGTTACAACATTCTGAAGCTGTGAGATCAACAAGAACAACTCTGAGAGCCAATAAATCAGCATTGTGACGAGTGACTATCAATCCAGTCAGATCTGTTCTTATCTCAACCCTTCGTGCCCCACGTTGGGCGCCAAAAAGAACTGTCGTGGTTTAAACCCAATCAGGTAACTCGTTCGCTCACTTCCCCCCCCCCTTTCTTGCCCTCCCCCTGCTCCTGGAGGGACAGAGAGGAGAATTGAAAAGAATGCAACTCCCACAGGTTGAGATAAGAACAGTTTAGTAACTAAGGTATAACACAAATCACTACTGCTACCACCAATGATAATAATGATAAAGGAAATAACAAGGGAAGAGAATACAACACCTTAGCACCAGCCGACCGATAACTTGCCCCCCCTCAGCCCGACCAAGCACCGACCGATACCTCCTCCAACCCTGCAGTCTCCCAGCCCTTCCGGCTAACTCCCAGTTACATCCTGGGCATGACGTGCTGTGGTATGGAATACCTCTTTGGTCAGTTTGGGTCAGGTGTCCTGTCTCTGCTTCCTCCTGGCTTCCCCTCCTCCCTGGCAGAGCATGAGGCTCACAAAGTCCTTGGCCAAACCAAAACATCCTTGTTATCAGCTCTGTTCCCGAGCTGAAAGTCAAAACACAGCACTGCACCAGCTACCAAGAAGGAGAAAAATGACTGCTACTGCTGAACCCAGGACATGTGGAAACTCTAACAGAGGAATAATTCACACTGAAGTATTAATTTCACATTGCCCAGAAAAATTGAAAAATACAAATGACAAACATAGAAGGAAATAGAGTGAAAAGATGCAGTGGCCAAAGACAGATCTTATTAGATATCTACAAATTTTTCAGTACCATTTCCACTTTCCTTCTAACATACAATAAAAAGCTGATAATTTTCTTTCCCTCCGAAGCATGTAGTTTCGTGGAAGTGTTTATAAGTATTAAAGAACTAAAGAAGCTACTTTCAAGTAGGTGCTCTTAATGTGCATTTGACTCACAGTTTATGTCATTTTTATGGTCCAGTGTGCACATGTGATTGGCAATGACAACATTGCTTATACTTTCTTACCATATAGATTCACTTCCTTAAAAATGCAAAGGATAAAAAACGTTAATCTTTTTTAATGCTAATTTGGATACTGAGTAGTTTTAAAACAATGTCAGATGTGTAAGGACTAGATTTTTATATTTTTACTGATAGCAAAAACCATCACCAGTGGTCATTTCACTGTCACTTTTACCAAGGGTAATACTACTCAATATAAAAAAAATTATAAAGTGCTAAAATGAGTCTGTGAATGTGTGAAAATATTTGGAATAATTTTTTTGTTTGGTTGGTTTGTTTTGAGTACATCTGTTTTTTCCTACACATATTAAACCTTACACCCTATGTTTAAGTAGGAATGAATGTAATCGTAGGAAAGAAAAACCAAGGCTAGTTATCTTTCATTAATTAAAACAAGCCAAAAATGTCAGAATGTGAAAGGAAGAAACCTTGGGCAATATGTGGCAGGAACAATAAACTGAGATATTTCTAGCTGTTTGTTGTATCAGTTTGAAGGCTTTCCTTCTGATTGTAGGAATCTCTGATAAACCTCTGAGAACATAAATGCCTGAAGAAGAGGTGACTCCATGCCTTGATGAGTCATAGAATCATAGAATCATAGAATAGTTAGGGTTGGAAAGGACCTCAAGATCATCTAGTTCCAACCCCCCCTGCCATGGGCAGGGACACCTCAAACTAAACCATCTCACCCAAGGCTTCATCCAACCTGGCCTTGAACACTGCCAGGGATAGAGCAGTCCTGGGTTAAGAGCTTACACTCAGATCAAGTTACCTTGATTCCTAACATCTCCTGGAATGAGAAAGTTCCAAGAAGAAATCTGAGGAGGGGAAATGCATTTCAAAACATAAAATCTTAGTCTAATACATGAGTAAAATCCCTTTTTCTTTTTTTTTTTTTTTTTTGGCTAGATGAATGGAAGACATAACACTGACACTCTGCTAAAAATGTGTAGGTTTTGTGAAACAAGAAATAATATCTGAGGATTCTTATGCTGTCATTTCAATCATCTCCTTTTGAAGAGTTCCTTTTCTATTCTAGAGAACATTATAGTTTCTAATAATCGAATGCAGGTAAGTCGTCCCGTTTCCCCCCCCCCCCCCAAAAGAGAAATTTATATATTCCCTGATAAAATAAATGTCATTAGTTGTAACAGTGCATAGAAACCCTTTCTGAATCTTAACTGTGTTAGAGTATAGAACAATGCAACAATGCATTCCGTAGTCTAACTTGAGACTGAGGCATTAATAAGGACTCAAAAAAAAATTAAAGCCTTACTCTTTCTATTAAAATATTACATTACATTGACACAAGTCTATTGTAACTCAAAGAGAAAATATTAAGCACTGCCTTCTTTCCTTTTGAATTTCATGTACAAGGAACAGCTGAGAGAGTTGGGGTTGGCCAGCTTGGAGAAAAGACGACTCTGAGGAGACCTTACTGCAGCCTTTCAGTACTTAAAAGTGGCCTAAGAAAGACGGGGGAGACTTTTTAACAGGTCCTGTTGTGATAGGATGAAGGGTAATGGATTTAAACTAAAGGGTAAGATTCAGGCTGAATGTGAGGAAGAAATTCTTTACAGTGAGTGTGGTAAAAGACTGGCACAGGTTGCGCAGAGAGGTGATGGCTGCACCATCCCTGGAGACATTCAAGGCCAGGCTGGATGTGGTTCTGTTTGAAGATGTCCCAGCTTGTTGCAGGGGTATTGCACTACATGACCTTTGAAGTCCTTTCCAACCCAAGCTATTCTATGATTAAAATGCCTCCATTTATGCTCTTTCTTAAGATAGGAACTTCTAGTTTTATGTTTAATTTATTTATAGAATTTAAAGCTATACAATAGGGTTTAAAGTGTTTGTCAGGTGCTGGCATAAGTGATAAATTTCTACTTTCTAAATATTTTTTTTTCCAGCGCTGGGAAGAGCTGGAGCTTCTGTTTCATTGGATATTAGAAACCCCTTCTGGGTTATTTCAGCCTGTTATCATCAGAGCATAGTAAGGCTCCAGAAATATTCTTGTATAACCTCCTTTGTCATATAATAGATATCTTGCTACTGTAAAAGAGATAGAAATGTACATATTAGAGTAAGAGACTAATAGTCAGAGTGACCAAAGGAACCAGCAAAGTAGTAGCAAAAGTAGAGTCAATGCAAACATAAATTACCAGAACTAAGCTTCAGGTCAGGTCAAAGGAATTAATTCAGGCAGTACTCTGCAATTACTTTAAGAATATCTCTATGGATAGCTTAGGATTTGTCTATAACAAAGAAATCAGTTCCCACTAAGAGTCAGTTTTGCTATGTATTTTTATAAACCTTTGCCTTCTTTCTTCTGTTTGTAGCTATCCTAGCCTTATCTCTTCCTCTTGCATGCAGCTCTTACTCTGAAATGCTGAAGATCAGGGTTGAGTTCACCTACTTTACTAGTGTAATTTTTCCTTTGCCTAACTCTCCCATGACTTTTAAATCTGCTTTAAATCAAACCGAAACACAGTCTCATCAATAATTGACACCAGTGTCCATCATCAACAGACACATGTTTTTTAAATGAGATCACGGACTTACTTCAGGTACAGAAAAAGATAAAATTCAAAGTAAAGACAAGCAAATATTTTATGTCCTCCTTGTACTGCAAAGAACAGTTTTGAATCAGGTACTAGCCTATGAAATATCTGATTCAACAGCCTTATCAGCTAAAACTGGTAATGCCTGATACTTTTTTGTCAAAAATTGTTGCTCTTCTCATCTCATAATCAGATTTCCTGGGTTCAGCTGTAACAGTCATTTTTCTCCTTCTTAGTAGCTGGTACAGTGCTGTGTTTTCAACTTTAGTCTGAGAACAGAGCTGATAACACCTTTTTAGTCTCATGCTCTGCCAGTGAGGAAGGGCACGGGAAACTGGGAGGAAGCAGAGGCAGGACACCTGACCCAAAGTAGCCAAAGGCTAGCATACCACAGCACGTCATACCCAGTACATAAACTGGGGTGAGTTACCTGGAAGGCCAAGATCGCTGCTCAGTCAGGCTGGGTGTCAGTCGGCGGGTAGTGCGCAATTGTATTCTCTCCCCTGGTTTCTCTTATCATTATAATTACTGGAGGTAGCAGTAGTAGTTTTGTGTTATACCTTAGTTACTGGACTGTTCTTATCTCAACTCATGGGAGTTACATTCTTTCGATTCTCCTCCCCATCCCTTTGGGAGCAGGGGGATGAAGAATGGGATGTGTGAGCAAGTAGCTGTGTGGTTCTATGTTACCAGCTGGGCTTAAACTATGACATCAGAAAAGCTACAATGACAAGGAAGTCACAGCTATCATTTTAAAACTAAAACAGTTTCTTGGTGACAGCCACAACACTACGATTAAATTAAGACTTGTCATCCAAACTACTTTTGTTTCATTTCAGTATTAATTTGAGACTGATCTTATTTAAAACTGTGTATCTAAACCCACAAACTATTATTTTCAAAATGAGGAGGTATTATTATTAGAACAATATGCTTAGTTTTACATTTTGTAAAGCTGTGTCTGTTGAACAGATAATAGTTTCTTGTAGACGTATAAAGCAGTTGACACAACCGACCTTTTCCAGAGCTGTCACAGCTTGCAGTGTAAATATGTATGAGATCTACATTTTTAAGCTGATAAAGGCAAATTGAACATATTTGAAAAGTATGGCTGAAAGGTAAGTGCTGAATCAATAAGAAGGCAAAGATCATCACAAAGCACAATGAGAACAGAAGATGCCTGAAATTGTTTCAAGGACAAATTTTAGATAATGTGAGAGATATTATCCTGGCAGTGGCTAATTATAAAAAGCCATAAAGTCACATGTTCCCATTTAATTTTATACATTCGCAAAAGTATTCTATCAGCTACTCAAAATCATCTTAGCAGAGAGGCTGAACATAAGACGAAGAAATAATCCCAACACTGACAGTAAATAGTAAAGGTACTGAAAGCAACAATAACTCAGAGAAATAAACAATATTAACTTCATTATTAATGGTTCCTGCTGAATTTTATGCACTGTGACAATGCTTTTCCTGAGTGTCATCTGAGTGAAATTTCAGTGACATACCAGATAGAAAGGACGGTACAAGTGTGATTTTTTTTTTTTTTAAATCTGTGGTTTTGCTAACATAGACACTGCAATAGGAAAAATATAACTTCAGGCACGTTGTTATAAACATTACCAGCATTAGCAAACCAAGCACAGTTACTGTCCTAAAAACACATGAGAAATATAAACAGATGAAAAATAAGGACAGTACAAATGTTTTATAAACACAAAAGCCCAAACAAAAAATGGAAATCGTTTTCTGTATTTTTGTCTTTATTTTCCTTTATCTGTGAAACAAAACAGAGGAAAGGTAATAGGAAAAAGGGAAGTTGCAGAATATGATCAGATGGCAGAGAAAAGACAAAAAAAAAAAAAAGGCAAAGAATAAAGAAAGGGCTTTAGTAACAGAAGGAAAGACAAAAAAATATTAAGGAATGCAACAGATAAAGGTTCTCATTTCTGCCATGAAGAAATTAATGAGATAAAGTGATCGGAACAAACATGTACCATAACAATACAAGAACCATGATACTGGATCAAAACACAAGTCTTTCTTTGGTGAATTGTAGATGTATTGGTAAAGAATTTAAGACACAGGCAGTAGTAAACTGTCCCTCAAAATCTGACAAATGGTAGTTCCATAACTTACAGAATCACAGAATAGGGTTGGAAAGGACATTAAGATCATCAAGTTCCAACCCCCCTGCCATGGGCACAGACACCTCACACTAAACCATCTCACCCAAGGCCTCGTCCAACCTGGTCTTGAACACTGACAGGGATGGAGCATTCACAGTTTCCCTGGGAAACCTATTCCAGTGTCTCACTACCCTAAAAGGAAAGAATTTCCTCCTTATATCCAATCTAAACTTCCCCTGTTTAAGTTTTAACTCGTTACCCCTTGTCTTATCAGAACAGAACCTAAGGAAGAGTCCATCTCCAGCATCCCTATAGGCCCCCTTCACACACTGGAAGGCTGCTATGAGGTCTCCACGCAGCCTTCTCTTCTCCAGGCTGAACAGTCCCAACTTCTCAGCCTGTCTTCACATGGGAGGTGGTCCAGTCCCCTGATCATCCTCGTGGCCCTTCTCTGCACTTGTTCCAACAGTTCCATGTCCTTTTTATGTTGAGGACACCACAACTGCACACAATACTCCAGGTGACGTCTCAAGAGAGCAGAATAGAGGGGCAGGATCACCTCCTTTGACCTGCTGGTCACACTCCTTTTGGATGCAGCCCAGGATACTGTTGGCTTTCTGGGCTGCAAGCACACACTGCCAGCTTATGTTCATTTTCTCATCAACCAGCACCCCCAAGTCTTTCTCCGGAGGGCTGCTCTCTTCTTTGCCCAACCTGTAGCTGTGCCTGGGATTGCTCCGACCCAGGTGTAGGACCTTCACTTGTCATGGTTAAACTTCATGAGGTTGGCATCAGCCCACCTCACAAGCGTGTCGAGGTCCCTCTGGATGACATTCCTTCCTTCCAGCGTATCAACCGAACCACAAGGCTTGGTGTCATCGGCAAACTTGCTGAGGGCACACTCAATCCCACTGTCCATGTCAGCGATGAAGATGTTAAACAAGACCGGTCCCAACACTGATCCCTGAGGGACACCGCTCGTTACTGGTCTCCAGCTGGACATTGAGCCATTGACCACAAGTTTTTGTGTGCGGCCATCCAGCCAGTTCTTTATCCACCAAGTGGTCCATCCATCAAATTGATGTCTCTCCAATTTAGAGACAAGGATTTTGTGTGGGTCAGTGTCGAACCCTTTACACAAGTCCAGGTAGATGACATCAACTGCTCTACCCCTGTCCATCAGTTCTGTAGCCCCATCATAGAAGGCCACCAAATTGGTCAGTCAGGATTTCCCCTTAGTGAAGCCATGCTGGCTGTCACCAAGCACCTTGTTGTTTTTCACGTGCCTTAGCATGCCACCCAGGAGAATCTGCTCCAAGATTTTGCCAGGCACAGAGGTGAGACTGACTGCTCTGTAATTCCCCGGGTCATCCATTTTCCGCTTCTTGAAAATGGGGGTTATATTTCCCTTTTTCCAGTCATCGGGAACTTCACCTGACTGCCATGCTTTCTCAAATATGACGGCCAGTGGCTTCACAACTTCATTTGCCAGCTCCTTCAGGACCCGCGGATGGATTTCATCAGGTCCCAATGACTTGTGTGCATTCAGGTTCTTAAGATGGTCTCGAACCAGATCCTCTCCTACAGTGGGTGCAAGGTCTTCATTCTCACAGTCCCTGCATCTGCCTTCCAAGACTTGGGTGTTGTGGTCATAGCCTTTGCCAGTGAAGACAGAGGCAAAGAAGTCGTTCAGAACCTCATCCTTCTCCAAATCCTGTGTACCTAATTTTCCTGATAGCTTCCAGAGGGGGCTTACATTCTCCCTAATCTGTTTTTTATTTGCTGTGTACCTGTAGAATCCCTTCATGTTATCCTTAATATCCCTAGCCAAGTTTAATTCTAACTGGGCCTTGACTTTCCTAACCTGGTCCCTAGCTTCCTGGACAACATCCCTGTATTCTTCCCAGGCCACCTGTCCTTGCTTCCACTTTTTACAAGCCTCTTTTTTCATTTGAATTTTCCTCAGGAGCTCCTTATCCATCCAAGCAGGTCTCCTGGCCCTCCTGCTGCACTTCCTCCTTGTTGGGATTCAACACTCCTGAGCTTGGAGCAGGTGATCCTTGAATATCAAGCAAGAGTCTTGGGCCCCCCTGCCCTCTACGGCTGTATCCCATGGAACTGTAGTAAGCAGGTTCCTGAAGAGGCCAAAGTCTGCTCTTTTGAAGTCCAGGGCAGTGAGCTTGCTGCACACTCTTCTCACTGTCCTGAGGATCTCGAATTCGACCATCTCGTGATCACTACAACCAAGGCTGCCCTGGAGCGTCACATTTTCAATGAGCCCTTCCCTGCTGGTGAGCACGAGGTCAAGCATGGCACCTCTCCTTGTCGGCTCCTCTATTACTTGCAGAAGGAAGTTGTCTTCCACACAATTGAGGAACCTCCTGGATTGCTTATGCTAGACCATACTGGCAGATGTCAAGGTGGTTGAAGTCCCCCATGAGAACAAGGGCCTGCGAGCATGAGGCTTTTCCTATCTGTCTATAGAGTGCTTCATCCGCAGGTTCTTCTTGATCAGGCGGTCTGTAGCAACTTGCTAGGTCGAAGATGTTTCAGAATTTCATGCAATAAATGCAAGGCCTGACATCATTGCTGTCAGTTGCTGCTGCTTTTGTTATTCCATACAATGGGCAGAAACTGAGCAGGTAAAGGGCACAATGTAAATCTTTGTTGAATCCATTAACTACAGGGTTCCCTGAATTTCTGTCATACTGAAAGAAGTTCAGACTCAAAGCTGAACTTGGCAGAACCCGCACTATTAACATTATTTCTATCCTTATGTTTTATGGTAATTCTGCATGTGAATTGACATAATTTTTCCATTTGAGTTTCATATTAGCAATTTAACTTTGTAGAAATTTGCTTTCTATCCTCTAAATACAGGTCCTTTATTGTAAAGATAGCGTGTTCATGATAATTGCAGATCCAAGGTGTGGTACAATTTGGGGAAGTCCACAAAAAAATCCGTAAGGCTAACAGGGTTCTAGCTCCAATGGCTTATTAAGAAAGTTTTAGTCAGCAGAGTTTTTATAGCCTGAACAGAAAACTAAAGACATTATATCAGTCTTAATGTATTTAAAAAACTCCTGTTCTCTATGTATGCCCATAGTGGAGAGACAAAAAGAATAAGACTTAAAGCAAGAAAAATTTATGTTAGAGACTAAGAAAAAAAATTTCTATCAGAAAGGCTTCTCAGAATTAAATAGGCCACTGAGCTAAATTGCAGAGATTCAAGACTGGCAGCCCTTAAGAACAGATTTAACAAAATCTGTCAGGAATGACCTTCCTAGAGCTGATAAAGATTAACTCAGTGAAGTGGAAGGATACTGCTCCAAATGCTGTAACTCTGAGTGTAACTCATTATTTCACCTGGGAGCAGATTGCATATGCCCATTAAGAAACAAGAAAAAATGGTGTTAAGCACGGTTTGAAAGACATTAATTCTTAAATCTGACAGACATTCAGCTTTCTCAAGCTGATCCTCCTGGCTGCAAAGCTCAGGTTGGGATCATTTCTTCAGATCAGCCTGAATTTGTGCCCTCTTGACAGAAAAATGACATGAGTGGCTGGAAAAGGAAGGGTTCCTGCTCCCCAAGTGCTGCCTCCAACACCCAGCTGCTGCATGGACAGGCTGAAGGCTGCCAAGCCTATGGGAGATGGGCATATGCCTAGGTACACACCACACTATCATGGTGCTTGAGGACAATGGGATTGCCTGCGCACATATTGTGGAAAGCCCACAGCTGGGGCTGTGCCACTTGTATACATGGGCATGAGTTCTCGTGGTGCCCTCTAATGTCTCTTCGGATGCTCACTACTCAAAGCTGCAGAAAGAATAAATGAGCTTCATACTGAAATGCTACAGAAGGAAAGAACCAAGATTGGTAGTTGTCTGACCATCAAATTTGTATTAATGGAATCACCCCTCTTTCTCCATCATAGTCCTATTGAGACTTTGCATTTTATGGCATACTTTGAGTATAAACATGTTTGCTCTCTTAAAGTAGCATACCCTAACAGATTCCTATATTTAGTATTGTACTATTTTTTTCTGCGATAACATTAATTTTCTTCGTAGTACCTGGTATGGTGTTCTGTTTTGGATTTGTGCTGAAAACAGTGTTGATAACACAGGTATGTTTTCACTATTAAGCAGTACTCACCCTAGGTCAAGGCCTTTTCTGCCCCTCACGTCACCCCACTAGTGAGTAGGCTGTGGTTGCACAAGAAGTTGGGAGGGGACACAGTCAGGACAGCTGACCCCAACTGACCAAAGGGATATTCCATATCATATGATATTCTCATCAATAAAAACTGGGAGAAGAAGGAGAAACAGGGGATATTCAGAGTTATGGCTTTTCTCTTCCCAAATAATTGTTACATGTGATGAAGCCTTGCTTCCCTGGAGATGGCTGAACACTTGCCTGCCAGTAGGAAATAGTGAATGAATTCCTTGTTTTGCTTTGCTGGTGCACATGGCTTTTTCTTTACTTATTGAACTGTCTTCATCTCAACTCACAAGTTTTCTTACTTATACTCTTCCGATTTTCTCCCCCCCTCCCACTGTGAGGGACTGCACACGCTGTTCTGTGGGGCTTATCTGACTATGGGTTTTAACTCACAAGTGCAATGGAAAAAAACAGGCAATGGGATTAAACAAAATGTTCACTTTTATGACATGTCTATGTATGTACCTATATATATATTACAAGAAACCTTATTTTGATCTAGAGAATTTTAACGTAATTCTTGAGTTCATAGGATCATCCAACTCCATTTGTTTGTATGCAATAACACTCCAACATTTTAACACTCCTAGTTTATATACTTATACTTACATCTTAATTTCTTATTTAATTTTGTAAATAGTGAAAATATAGTTTTTACCATTCTAAAAAAGTTTTCACTTACATCAAACAGTATAATAATTTAATGTACTGCAACTCTTGTTATGTAGATCTTTTGAATGTTGTTGCATTTTAAGCTGTTTTCATTATTTAACCCTATTAGGCTGTAAGTCGTGGCTTTGTTCATACATCAAATATTCACATGCTTAACTTTGAGAGCAACTAACCTCATAAAAATCAATGAGCTAAACAGATGTTTAAAACTAATCATGACAATAAATCTTTGGAGACACGAGGCCTTTAAATTATATGTACCAAAAGTATTACAGTAACTTTCAAGGAATGACAAGAATTTTTATTAAAAAAGAGCAGCAGCACCAAATTACAAAATACTTCTTTATACATTACTGAATAATAAATTTGGACATTTACTTTTTCCCTTAAAAATCCAAACCCAGGCCAAACCAAATGGAGCTTGTAATTTCTATGAGGAAAAACCCTAATTAGGAAGCATATGTGGTGGAGGGAGTAAAAAAGAAAAAGGGAATAGTACTTATGAAGTCATAAATAACTTAAAAGGATTTAAGGGCTAAGTTAAAAATCGTGTTATAATCATGAAGTGCAACTTAAGCAAAACTTAACACTTATAAACGTGATCCAGACTCCTTCACCTTACATTTTGTTTGAGTTTTTGCAGGTGTCTTAATTCCTACTGTGTCAAATTACTCACATAGTTTGCACAGATAACCAGATAAAATTCATAAATAAGTTAAAAGACCTAGTCACAGCATGGGACCTTTTCTTGCTCCTGTTATGCCCTTAAGACCTGTCTACAATGTTACATTTATGCTTTCCTACTTTTCTCCATGGTCCGGACCTTCCTGTCATTCTTGCCTGTGCAATGTAGCCTCGCTTCAACCTCAGCTGTGGATCTGTCCCAACCAGACAGGTAGGAATGGTATTTGTTGTGTTGAAGAAGGCATTGGACCCAAACTTTTCAGGTCCTCAGGAAGGACCTGAAACTGCCTCTACTTCTCGCCTAATATAGAAAGAAGGCGAGAAGTAGAGGCAGTTTGCCTTGTGCATAAAGTCCTACTCCTCTGTGGCCATATTAGTGAATATAGAGAACCAGCTGTCAATATCTGCAGGGATTACCTGAGGCACCTTAGTATGCATCAAGCTGAGTTGAGATGATAGCTGGCTGAATTGGCAGGCAAGCTAGCTTCAGTCAGAAAACCCTGTGGATGCACTTTTGCACGTGATAGCCAAAACAGTGACTCTTCAGATTAGTCTTATTGATCTATATGCAGGCACAGATTTGAAGTAATGTAAATACCTCTTTTTGGACTGGATCTATCTTTTATGTTGCCTTCTTAAAATGTAGGTGGAGACTATGCGTCATACCTGTGCCTCTCCATGCTAACATTACTGACATCTGTTATATCAGGTACCAGAGTTAACTATTACTGTGAGTCTTCCTGAGCAAGGGTTTTGGGAAACTTATCTGGTTTCAAGGATTCCATTCCAGGATCCCAAAACCTTCACATGCACACACTACTTTGCTGTACATAAACCCTCCCGGCCTTAATTTCTTAGGACATCAAAAAAAGGCATTCTCCCTGGTCAGACTGGGATTAGAGATTTTTGCTGAGGCCACATATGTAAGACCAAGTTTTCACTCCTTCATACATTGAAAATTCTTCTAAATAAACCACCCTGCAGCAAACACAGTAGAGAGCCTTGTAATCAAAATTAGAGAGGGAAACAAGTCCTGACTTCTAAATGGACTGCCAGTCCTGGAAAGATAATTTTTACCTTTAAACTTAGACTACAACAACTGTTATGACAATGTCTATAGGACCTTTAAAATTACTTTATTATAACTTCAAGGATGGCAAGTCTTTCCTCTACTTCCCCACCTCCTCCTTTTATGGCAAAAGACACGGTAATATTGTCTTTAGTCCCTCAAATAAATCAACAGGTCAGCCTTTGCTATTAAGTAGCGTGGTGTTAATTTATCAGCCAAGAGATAAACAGGTACTCCTGGAAAGTAACATTAGGAAAGCAATTTCAAATTCACAGGGTGTTATTTGTTCTTTTCCATTGTCAAAGAAATCCTGATAATGTGAAGATGTTTGCCACTACCCTGTTAATCTTTTTTTACAAAGAACTGTCCATCCTCTAATCTTGCTCAATTTAGTGAAGGCATTCTGATTCTTCACTGCAAGAATTTCATTATATAGAGACCTTGTAGATCAAAACAAAGTTTTTGTTACTTTCTTTCTACCTTTTCAGTGTTTTTTGGTCATAATTATACCTATGTGGTTATACAAAATTCTAACATAGGAGGAGCATATAAAACAGCTTCCATAACCTAAAAAGGTGGAAAGTTTCTGGCTGTAGGTAGTTAAGCAAGAATGTAAACAAGAAAAGTTTCAGAGGATTATGATAAAATCCACAGAAGTAAGTACAGCAATAAAATGTAGAAATAAAAAGAAACGTTTTGGGCTCAACAAACAGATTTTCTGCTGAAAGCAGTCTCAGAAAATACTGATTTAGTTCTGTTTGTTGTGCAAATTATTATGAAGCTGTATGTCTCTCAGTTATGGGATACATAGCAGGTAAGTCTATGTATGATATATGTAACAGGCATATTTAGCCTTTTATGACAGTTTTCTGTGTTTTTTATTGTGGCAGAACTCACCCCAAATATGAATTTTTTTTACTTAGTAGGAACACATAAGCTTATGAAAATATGAATATAGGTAAATGGTATGTTCAATCAGGACAAAAATAACAAATCAGAAGTTTAAAACAGGTCTTGGATCTTCAGAAAGATAATGAATTGAGAAATAATATTGAAATGCTTGGTCTTATTAGCCCAGCATTAATCCATTCATTTGTGGGTTTAATCCTAATGCAAGCACTATCCTATACGGTTCTAAACGGGGCTGAAAATTCTTGATATGAGACAGAAAGGTACAGAAGGGATTTCTGGAGTAAGCAGATGTATTCTGAGGAAGTACCTTAAGTCATAGAAAATAATTTGAAAATAAATTAAAAACTATTAATTTCTTATGAAACACCTACTAAAAAATTACTCTGGAATTAAGACAGTCAGCTCTAAGAATAACTGGCTGCTATCTCAGTCCCATTAGATAAGTCTTACAAAAGTCTGACACAAACTGAACAACAAAACTGGCACAATGCCCAGGCTGCAATTGGTAGAGAAGACAATTCAGCAATTCAGAGCACATTCTGTTTCCATTAAAGGCCTGATGCAAAGCACAAACACAGTGGTTTTGTGTTCAAAAACCCTGTGTGTGAAAGATGCAACATGGACTGCAGAACTGCTGAGAGATTCTGACAGGGCACAGCAGGCAGTGTCCTTGTCTCATCTGACATGTTATTACCACAATCCCAAGATCTTGATCATGATTTTGCTTAATCCCTAATCAAGCAGGGCAGCAGTGGAGACATATTTCCTTATGTAGTAGCAGTAGTAGCAACAATCATAACAATTAAAAACCAATCATAATTATTATTAGCAGTTTATAATAACAACATCAATAATAATCTGTTTGAGATTTTCATTACAGACAGAACAACTTGAATGTAACACAAAATCTGAAAATTATTTTCTGATAATCTTCTGAAAATATTTCCCAGTTCAAAGAGCTTTTCATTATTAGATCTAAATGCACTACAGAAAAGCAACTGGTTATCTCTGGACAGGGATGCTTCAGCCTTATTTTCTCATTTGGTTTATTCTTCTACTGCACTTGAGAAGCCACCTCAGTTTAGTTGTCACTGCTTGTGACAACAGGATATACAATGAATCAGTAACAAGTAACTGAAGTGATTTAGTGTATCTATCTGGAGGAAAATAAAAATGTTAGATTCACACGTCATGTTACAGCAGAAGACCCCACATTCGTACTGGTTCAAATTAAGCTGGGAAAGAGTATCTCATAATGATGAAGGAAACAAGAACTCTGTAAGCTGCTGATAAAAAGTGACTGGAATAAATGCATGATTCACTGAATGAGGAAATACCTACTTTAATGTTATCCTGCTAAAAAGGAGCATAAACACCTACAGCTTTAGAAACTGCTTTTTCTCCGAGTTCCTTGAAAATCAACATACAAGAAACAGATGCCTACTTAAAGAAAATGGGGGGGGGGAAAAAAAAAAATATGATGATTTAGGCTAACCTCTTAAATGTTAATATTTGTGTTTAGTGATATCATTAGGCCTTCCAGAAATACCTGTCAAGACTTTATTAGATGAAATTAAATCAGTGACCTCCTTACTCAGTTTTAGAAGGGAAGACATGATGTATTAATTTCTTTAAATTAGACCACAGTCAGTTATACATGCTTGTCTACAGTGCTCTCTAGAAAATGTTTAAAGCAGAAATGCCATTCATTTATACAATCATTACTAGAGCCTTGTTGCCTCTTTCAGGAAGGAAGTACAGTGAGTTTGCTCTCCATCTGTTCAGCACAATGTAAAACACATGGGAAATCTGCCAGCACTGAAGAGATTCCCTGTTACTTGTGCCCCAGGACATACACTGATACACAGATCCAGAGTGGAGAGTCTTGTACATTCTAAGACTTCCTATTAGTGCCCTGCTACGCACAGGAGGGCTTATCCAATATTTTTTAAACTACAATATCAGCAAATTTAAAACATCAGATCTCAACTGTCAAATCTGCTGACATAGTATGGTAGCAAGCATAAAAGCATAGAATTCACAACATATATGTTAATGTTCATAACATATATGTTAATAGTCTCATTAACAATCTATACAGAGTAGAAAATCTTATCTGAGTTAATCTAAAAAGAAAAGTAGAAGATCTGGTTCAGCTTTTGGCTAAAATTCAGACTGATTTCTGCTTTATCCACATAAGTTCAGCCAAGCACAATAAATCTTTCACAAACTCTAAAAGAATGTATAAGCTCACTTCAGTAAGAAGAATAGTATTGCTACTTGTCATTAATAGAGATCATTGTAGATTCATTTTCTTCTTGAAGACTTTGCAAATGCATTGTAGCCAGACCTTTGGAGGCTTAATGACAGGATGAATAGCTTTACAGTAAGTTACAATATCTACAATGAAGAATTCTGCAAGAGAATTTTTTTAAACAATACCATATGATTCTATTAAATTACATATCTAATATACACTAAAATCTGTTCCAGTTCTGATAACTAATGAAAAAATTATTTTAAAGAATTCTAGTGGACAGTTTTCTATGTTCTCAGAATTAAGTTTTTCAGCATTGCTCACAGCCTGCAAAACTTTTATTATTAATAGACTGACATTTCCAAGATACTGTGAAATCGTAAGTAAAAAGCTATAACACAGAGATTATATAATAAACTTTTTCTTTTTTTTTTGTGTGTTCTTTCCATGATTTTGAGATGTTACTATGTGTGTATGTAAGGAGAAATCATACTAAAAGATGTTATTCCTCATTTAGTTCCATAGGAGTGGTGACGCACTGGAAAACCTTGCCCAAAAAAGTGGTAAATGCTCCGTTCCTCACAGTGTTAAAGGCCAGGCTGGACAGAGTCTTGGGTGATACAGTCTAGTGTGAGGCGTCCCTGCCCATGGCAGGGGGCTTGGAACTAGGTTATCTTAAGGTTCTTTCCAATCCCAACTATTCTATGATTCTATGATTCCTATGTCATTTAACTGTGATTTCTCTAAACTCCTCCACACAGTCATGAAGTCCAAACTTAAGTTCTTTAGCTGCAGGGTAAGCTAAGAAGATGTAATATAATATTAATGGAGTGTAGGTATACTACAAGTTTAATGTTTTAACTACTTGTTCTGCCAAATGAATATGAGGTGGAGTGGTTCCAAAATCCGGTGCACCATCATAGCAATGTAACATCCTTATCAGGGTATCCAAAGACCAAACTATTAGGTCCATGAGCATGCTGTTGTGTGAAGCAGTTTTCACATATCTCTACAAATGTGGGGTTTTAAGACTTGCACTCAAAGCCATGGTCAATGACTGTGAAGTGAAAACTATTGTCAAGTAGGAATATCAAGTTTGAGGTATTTATTATTCATACAGATGTCTGACCTTGATGTTCAGAAGAGTTTGATAACACCATATATTTTATTGCTTGTGAATATTTATTTGTCCTTTTTACATGAAGGAACAGCTTGATCCAATAAAGAGTTCATATTGCTTTGCTTTGGTCATGTGAAAGAATTTTCCACAAGAGAAATGGAATGCGAATTTTAAGACACAAGATAAATTATTTGAAAATATAAGTTTTCTATTCAATTTTTATTAGTATCATTAGGCAGACTAACCTGATTGTTTTAGGCAAATGTACAAAGATGAAATAGTAGTCTCACCTCTCCAAGAGGTGGGCTAGGTAAGGATGTACCAAACATAATCAAAGCCTTGAATGGATCTGTTAGAAGCACCTGCTAGAATGCTAGAATACAGTGCCTTCTGTTTTCTGTCTTTACTTTTCCTAATAGTAGACACCTTTTCCCAGGTAAGATTTCATTGCCAGCTGATTTTCCTGCACCAGGGTAGGCTTACATACTTCCTTCCAACTCTACATAAACGGTAGACTAGGAGACTGTAGAACACCCTCTTCTAAACAAAAACTGCCAGCAAGACTCCTGAGAATATTCAGTCAGGTTAAACACTACTCTTAAGCACTATGAAAGCTCTTCTAGAATGATCTGCTTCTCAACCAACTTTTAAATGCAAGTGCATCAAACTGCACTTGTAGCTAGACTGAATTCATGACTAATGGAATATTAATGGAAGATACAGTTCACTTCTAGTGAAGAAAGCTGTATATGCAGTATCTCCCAAATTAAATTATTCAAATGTATGCAGCCTTAAGGACCATTTACAAAATTATCTTTAAACTGTTTCCATATTCTGTGCTTGCAGAAGACAATGGCAAGATCACAGAATCTACAGTGTGCCTTAGAAGACCATTCCCTTCTTCCTTTTGTCAGAATATTTGTGAAATTTTCATACACTTCTCCAAATACAAATGTAGCCACTACTGCTTTGTATACATTTTTATGATACAGCTGGTCTATGCAACATTTTGCTTCTGTTTTGATATTAGATTACTAGCACATCTGCAAAGCCTGTCTACAAATATTACAAATTATTTTTGAACAGAAGTAGACCCAGGCAAAATATGTTAGTTATTTTCACCAGATTGTTCTTACCAGAACTACTTAGAGTGTTTCATTGAACAAAGAAGACTTTCACCTTCATAAAATATCCAAGATTTTCTAAGAAAGAGCAAGTTCTCCAACAGCAACAGACCAGCAGTCCTGTGGTTGGGGTACATTTCAACACGTAGAAGCTGTGAAAGAAGACTTTGTCAAGATTTTTATCAACAGATCTCTAATACTTTAACCTATCATTTTTATTCAGTTCTTTGGCTCTGTTCTGCCTCTTCTCTATCCTAAAAGCATCTAAGAGAGTTCAGCTGTCTTTTGGCTCTTGCCTTGGCTTGTAATTGAACGCTGCCCTCTGTGTCTTCCAGTCTGTTTACTGACTGACAGTATGTGTTGGCATTTTGTGGCTTTTGGATAGGATTTGTGAAAATATTTGCAAATATTCCTGCATCAGTGTTGCATAACCAACTATATAAGGAACTATTTGCATTTTACAGGTGGAAAAATGATTTAACTTGTAACCTTTCCAGCTCTCCTTTTCTACATATTCATTAAGACCATTAATCATTTCTTCCACCTCCGCTATTTTTTTTTTTAAAGGTCGCATTTGGTTTCACATCAAAAAAGACCCTTTCTTAAATATTTTTATATTTACAGACATAAAATTTGTCAAAATGTGTAAGCAACATGTTTTATGTTATCGACTTCACTAGCAAAAAACAAGCAGTACTTATTTACCTTTCCACTCTCTTTCAGACCATAACCCTTTTAAAACAGATTTCATGGTCTGTGTAACCCAACTCACATAGGAAAGTCATAGGAAAGAATGGCTAGAATAACCACTATGTATTTTACAAATCAGATGAAAAATTGGGTACAAATACAGCTATAATTTCAAAACTTTTGGTAGCCTGAGAGATCTCTAAAATATATGCATTTTGCTTATATTAGGAAAAAAAATCCATCAGGATGAAAAATATTCCAATTGATGCATATTCTTTCATACACAGCATTAATACCTTCTCTTAGCTGTAATGTTTTATATTTATTAAAAAAACCCTTGTGTGCGATCTTCTTAACTGAAGTGTCTAATTCAGAATCTTAATTACTAAGGTTTTCTACTATAGCCAGTCACCCTTCCTTCCAGGGAATAATTTAGCCCACCTAAAATCTCTGGAGTGGTTTATCATTCCCAGTTAACTATTGATGTAGCTGAAAGAGGAGACTTTTCTAAATTACATGCACTGTACAGGGAGTAGCATGAATTCATGCTTTCATATTAGAAGGCAAATATGAATCTGCGTGTCTTCTCTGATTGAAAGAGCTTTGTGGTACAATGTTAAACTTATATTTTTCTTTCCTAGTTGAACAGAGGCAGCTTCCTCTTGTCAATAATCTTTCTCTTTATTCTTATTATAGAAACTGCTAAAACATTGAACAAGAGCATCAGAACAGAGCAATTCAGGGTATTTAAGTTAGACCCCCAAATCACTTTCAGGTGGTGCTCCTTTCCCTTCTCACTGAATGGGGCCTACATATGCAAATCTACAGAAGTAAGAATCAACTTCTGACACACAAATTTGAGTGTCTGAATCTGAAGGTCCAAGTACCTTCCCTTTCTTAACAGAATGTCAGCTTTAAGAATTGATCTTTGTGCAGAGATCTTCCACATTTCTAGATATCCAGAGGATGTCCATATGTCTTGGTTTCCATCAGAAATAAAGCAAGCAGATTTCCAATAACCTCAAGTGAATGGACATGGTGCATAGCTGGAGAAAGTACTTCATGTGCTTCAGGGACACTGACATGCAACCTCACCGCAAATATGATACGCAGTCTTGCTATAGGGTCTTCTGGGTTTATTGTACTTTTGCAGAGACTAAGTCTGATTGCCAAAGATGCAGCAGTTCTACTACATGTCCGCTTGCCTGTGTTGTCAGGACAGAGTGCTGGAAGGTATTCTCTTTATGTGGTTTGAACACCTTGTCTGCCTTAGACAGACACATCATTGAAATCTAGTTACTGTGCTTTAGAAACTCTCACACTGAAAGCTGTTCTGTCATTTGGTGTGTTTTTAAACTGTTGTGTTGTTTCTGAATACAGGGTTACAATTTCAAATTTATTATATGCTCAGAAGTTGCTTTCAAATTTAAAATGAGAAATTAGAAAATGAGATCTTAGAATATATTCAGTAAATTATTCCATGCTCTGTGCTGGACTGAGAAAGCTCTCTCATGTGAAATAAGAATATGTTTTCCGTGGTTCCTATTAAAAACATAAAATAGCAAAGGATTGATATTTTTAAGATTAGAAGATATCTAGCCATTTTCTACATTTCTTTTTTTCTTTTGTTTACAGGTTTGTGTTACAGCTCTTCAATTCTAAGCAGGACTGGAAGCGAGAAGTTGCACTAGAAATTTTACAGGCAAGACAGTTGTCATGAGGGTTTTAGGTCAACTGTGAAATCCCAAAGGACTGAATTTTCAAATGTGCTCAGCACTGTCATCTAGGCAAAATCTCCAGTGTCCCTCATCCCATCGTTTTCTTTGGACATGATGTGTATTGAACCCCAAGGAAAGTTTCCTGTTTCAATTAAGGGAATAAATGCGAAAAAGAAGGGTGCTTCTGTCTTTGAAATTACAGTTGAAGAAGCTTAAAAAATTGTTACAGTACTTAAAGTCTGGCCTATGGGGCCGTTTGCAATTTTATATGCTAGTTTTTTATACTGCTAATAAGGCAAAATATTAAAAATTAACCCAGTGTAAAGAACATGGTTTCTAATGATGAAGTTGGCCGTTATCACTTTTTTATCCTTGAGAAATAGGTCATAGATGGTGCTAAATACAGTCAGTTGCTACCCACTGTCTTGTGCTGACAGATAGCCACTCTGCTCTGGAGGGCACTTGCACAGAGCAGAATTATTTTTAGTTGCAGATACTTGGGAGCTTCAAGTCATTACTCTGAATCATGTGACATTAAACACCTGTGGCAAACTGCCACCCCTGGCAAGCTCTTTCTTGTGACCCATGAGTATATGCACAATTAATATCAGATTGTACATCATTAGATTTTCTTGCCTGACTTATGAATGACTTCTGCCCGCCCTACAGGCATGGAAAGAAGAAACAACAATGATCCCGCTTACCAACCCAGGAACAGCTAACCTACTTTTGATATGTCTTCCCCCTAGACTTATAAAAAGAGTGTTAATTACACTGATTATATATAACCACACTTTTTTCTTTTTTTCCTCTTATAGGAATTTCAGTAAAAACTTACAGCTATTTATATCAAACATTACTTCTTCCATCACTGACTGAAATTTATGTAATTTAATTAACTTATGCCTTGGTGATATTTTGAAAATGATGTAGCTCTGAAGTGGTCATTGAATGGAATCTACTTAATATTCCATCAGAGTATACTGTAGCATAAACCTAATTCTCTCAATAAGATGACACCCTGAACATAAAAAGGTAGGAAAATTGGACCTTTTTACTTAGCATGAAAAAGAACATGCTGTTCAGCAAAGTAATTGTGCTGAACAATAAAGACTGATGGAAAACTAAAGTTTACTTGAGAGTAGGTGGCTTACAGAGAGGGTGCTCTCAGTGGCAGTGAATATGCATATTTTGCATATTCAGTCTCTCTCAGAATTGATGTGTGCTACCATTAATTCTCATTATTTTGAGCACATGTTCAACAGAACTAATTTCATTAAGTTCCCTTTTTTTTTAAGCTAAAGTAACTCCTGGTTTACATGAAACTAATTTTAAACTGACATTTTCCAGAGCAAAATTTTGCAAATGGAAATGTGAAGATTTTTGTAACAGGGGAAGCTATAGAAGTAGCTACAAAAATTACAAAAGCTACGTTATCTTTTGTAAATATAGTTAGGTATTTCCCACCATAAAGATAGTTTTTCTTATTATCAGAACATTATATGAGAATAGTCAGGCACATATGTAAGCAAAGACAATTAACATATCAAAATACTTCAGGGAAGCAAAGATAGTAACTGTCATTATAGTGATAATTTGTGAGTTGGATACGGTGTGTAGTTTTTTGCTTAAATATCTTGAACAATACAGACTTCTATATTAAAAGTAATATTCAATATGTCTCCTAATTAACACAAATAAATGTAATATGTACACTGCATGTAAATTAAAGTCCCTTTTTCTTCTCCCCTATTATTAAAAAACTACAGAGTACCAGCCAAGTGATGCAAGTTCCCCCATCTGTAAAACCCTAATCTTAATTTAATTTCTATAATTTCAAGTGATTATATTAATATTTAAAGAATGTATTTCCATGCAGAATCATAAATTTCAGAAGTTCCTACAGTATATGCATTCTACTTGTCCAACATCAACATGAGACAAAAAACGGATACTCAGTTTGCTTACAGGCAACATGCAGTGTGGACTGCTGTAGCACAAATCTTCTGCTACTGTGATTCAGGTTATTACTCCTTCTCTCTCACATTAACAGAAAGCTAAGTGCATTTTTAAAACAAAGAAAGTGTTATGAGATGTTTCCAGAAAAAGATCTTTTTTAGGATTATGTACTCTTTTGAGTGAGGTCCTGTGGTTTGTGACAGGAGCAGAGCAGGAAAAGGAGTAGCTATGATTATTATAACAACTGCAGGTATTGCTGTTTGCATCTCCAGTGAGAATTGTTCTGTGCACTTTTTCTGTCTACACACTATGTAGAAAAAGTCAACACAAGGGGAGTCTAGTTTTTATCCCCTCCACACCAGGGAGAGAAAAGACTGCTCCGTTTAACCTTTGTAAGATGTATTTTTTTAAACACTAAAATTGCATATAAATTACCAAGGATATGGTTGACTTTTCAGAGCATACAGAATAAGGCATAAAAAAGTTTCTTCGAAACAGTCCTGAACAGGAGATTAACTGTGCATGAGCCAAGTGTGGGCCATATGTACTAGGTAGTATACCACCTGGTGTGAACAGGCATTGATGTAACTCTGCTTCATGGCACTGACTTTGCAATGATCTCTGTTGAGGTCATTTCAGTCCATTTGATAACTGGGAAAGGGCAGCTTCACTTTAAATGAAGGAGTGGAGTTAATGAATTCTGTTGCAAAGGTATCAGAGCCAGCTTGCCCATGGGAGGAAATAAAACATTAAGTCATTTCTAATATTACTCAGTTTTGGGGTAATTGATAGTTACCCCGTAAAATACCTGGCACTCAAAAGACAACATATTTTAAATTTTGGGCAGCTGTTAGAATGCTAATTTTAAGGTTGGCATAAATTATACTTAGCAGAGCCAATCTATTACATGCTACTCTTACATACTTTGGCTGAATCATTCGTGTTTTCATTACTATTTGTCATGGATTGCCACTTTTTCTTTATCGCTGTGCTCCAATACAGATGTATTTTGTTTTTATTAAGTCATTACCGCTATCTTGCAGATTTGCTTAACACTTTCAATCTTTAGCTGTTATCCACTTTTCTAATCTTCATCTCTATAATTAATGTTATTTTTATGATATTTTAATGTGAAATCAGTCTGAGAAAGGCATCCTTTTTCTGCTAATATAAGCTTTAAAGAGATAAAGCTCCAAAGGCTGGAAATGGCTGTGATCTTCAAGGCTTATTGATAAGAGCAGCACTTAGAGCTATGCTTACATATTCAAATATTTTCAGATAATCCAAATTGACTCTCAAGGCTGTACAAATTTGCTTAAGTGATTCAAATTTCCAAAAGCTCTCAATAAACCAGCAACGTGATAAAATAATGTGAGCTTAAAGTGACACACAACGGATGATACTGAAGTTTCAATAATTTGTAACAGCGCTTACTCATTTTTTAACCAACAAAATGAATGAAACATAGGCAAATTTAGATATTGAAATAGAATAAATTAGAGCATGGAGACAAATAGCAACACAGAATCTGCAAAAAAGAAAATAAAAAGGATACTTTTGATTTTGAAAAGGAACTTTTGCCTTCATAACCATTTCAAAATTGCCCTGCTTTGCATAACCACCAAACCATTCATTCAGTTATATCTGGATTCACACTTACTTTGTAACTATGCATCTGAAATTTGCTCAAGGAGAAGGTATGTATGAAAAGGCAAGAAATAGGATGAATTGTGCACATGCTCAATGCCACAGGCATAAACGATGAAAAAGGTGTCCACCTTTTGTGACTAGTTCCTTTGTGATTCTTCACAACAGTCATTCTACTCTCATTAACACCATATGCCTGGGGATCTTTTTCATCCCCTCTGAGCTGCTGTACATTTTTCTTAAAATATTCCGTGGCTCCCTTACCTTTTGATTAGATTAACTGTAAACCAGATTGAACATTAAAGCTGGTATATAACAACAGAATTCATTATGTATGTTATGTTGCAATGTAACTTCAATTGATTTTATACTGTAGCTGTCCTAGAAACTTTAATCAGATTTGTCTCTTCCATTTCTCATACAAAACTGTCTATTAATAACTAAGAGAAAACAAAAATACAGCAACTTAAGATCACACATGGAAGCTCTTTGCAACCAACATATTATTTTTGAAATAATAAAAAGCTATATTATACAAGACTTCTTTTTTCTTTCCTGCAGGCAATTCTTAGAGTTTACATTGAATTGCAATCCCTGTAAGGAAAAACCATTGAACACAGAAATGTAGAATACTTTCTTCTGAGATTAAAGGAGGGATTTTCTAGCCCATTGCACAACCGGGTTTTAATAAACATTTATTTAAAAACTTTGTATTTCTGTCTGCTTTTTTCATCATTCTTTTTTCATATAAATTTCACTCTGGAATTTAAACATTAGGAATAAATAGACAACAGATTTTAATATATCAGTGAAGGTGAAACTCTTCCAAGTCGAAATGGAAATGAGAGCTTTGAAAATATCTCTTCTTATTCAGTACTACCAAAAATAATTTGATTCCAAAAATGGATTAGATTGACAAAATTTACAACTGATTTTGAAATGAAATTTTAAATTTATTAGACTGACTTACAAAACTAAACACACAAAAAATAACGTGTTATGAGTGTTTTCATCAGCTAATGTAAATGATATATTGGACTTTTCTAATGATTACTTTATCGATACACAAAGAACAAAAATGTCTCTACAACGGAACAAAAGATGCACTGAACCCAGGACAACTTTCAAAATAACTGCTAAATAATTCATAAGCTTTTCCAATTGTTCTCTATGTAATAATGAAGACATATTGCCATTTTTTATTCAAATAGGTTGTATTAGTACCATATTCCTTCATCAAACAAAAATCCCAAATGTCCTACATTCCTTCATAAGAAATCAAACTGAGATTTAAGTTTGACTGAAGTGCAGCTCTCTCTACCGCAAGAGAGTAGTTCATCGTATTAATCAGTAATAACCACCTAACTGTGCTGTACTGTTACTTAACTGTTTTCATTTTGAGTATTTATAGTAAGAAGCAGCAGGTGTTTTGAAAGTTAGGTGGCTCAGTCTGCTTGACATACATTCAGATGGATAGGCCTATTTTAGTCTATCTGAACAGGAAGCCAGGTCACTCAGTAAAGAATGGTCAATAAAAATGGTGAAATAGGTTTTCTCCGAAGGACTGATAGCTGGATAATTTGAGAAAAGGATGGAGAAGCATCACAAAATACCTCTGGATCGATGGCTATTAATTTAAGAGCAGCACATTTCCTGGAATGAAACAGTTGATGCTGCTATGTGGAACAATTACCATTTTCAATTAACTGACATTTCACATAGCTCTGAGACTAGAGGAAGACAATAACCCTACGCCCCTAATCTCAGCATCACTGTTAGGTGAGCATTTTGTAGACAGTTCTGTGGTATTATTTCAAAGGCAAACCCAATACACTATGAGCAGTTACTTCCTTTATTCTCAAACACAACCACACAGACACAGTTCAGGCAGAGTCCAGATGTGATGAACACTACAACAACAACAATATTCCATGCTAATATGTATATATATGTGGCTATAGCTATATATGTGTGCAAAAATACATGTATGTGGGTGGGATGTGTGATGGGTATGTGTGTGTGGTTTTCAATACATATATATATATAAGTATGCTGGATTTTTTTGCCATTTCACTAGTGTGAGCAGCTCAATGAGCTTTGATGTGTTCTAGTATGTCACAATATGTTTATAAAGTTCATGTGTTTATATGTTATGCCACAATAAAATGGTAAAATAAATATCAGTGGTACAGCAAGCTATTTCATTAGAATGAAATGACCTTGTCTACTCATCAACACTATGTTTTGCACCCTACTGTATAAACCACTATTTAATTTATTTAGATTACTAAATACAATTGTAGGGATAATTCAATGAAATTGATTCAAATGGCTTTCTTTTTCTTTTCTCTATATGGATGCTAGATTAAAGCCAAAATAAAAAAACTTGTGGCCCAAACTGTAAAAAAATATAGAAAGAGATAGTAGAGAGGAGGTTGAATACAAAATGTACAAAAATATCAATTACACTGTCACTATTATGCTAGTAAGGTGTCATCTAATACTGAAATCCTATACAATTATTCTGTACCTCCATCAATGAAACAGGAAACTGTTCGTCATTTAAAGATTTAGGTATTCAGTAATTCCAGTGTGTTCACTTTAAGTCTTTAATAAATGTTTTAATAAAGTAATATGTTAAAATCTCTGTTACAATTTCATCCCTCCCCCACTCCCCAGCTGTGCCTGGACGACTGTTGAAAGCAAAAGATCAACTGCTTCAGACAAATGATTTTACCCAGACTACAGAGCAACACTGTAAAGCATTCACACAGTTGATGGCTCTCACTCCAAAGGGTCTCCTGATCAGAACTGCAGCCCATCCCAAACATTGCTTGTTTGCTTTGGGAAAACATAAGGAAGATTTGGATACATAGGCTGAATTAGGTACCTAAGTCAGAGAGATATTCAGAAAATGTATTGTCTAGTTTCACATAGCCCTGGAAATCATGTCCAATTGGAGCTAATTTCATTTAGCAGCAAAATTGAGCAGCAGGCATTTAAATGCATAAGCTCTGTAATGCCCGAGAAAAGAGGTTGTCTCATGCAAGCTGCAACGATGTTCAGACCCAAGGTACTGGTACAGATCTAACTCTCTGAACTTTGCATGGTCTGAGCAGGTTTAGAAAATCTGACAGCATAGAGTTCAGCACAAGGCATAGCCCTTCTCAAAGACTTGGGGGACATAGAGTAGAAATCATCAGCCTTTTAGATGATAAAATAGACTAAACATAGTCACTGGCAAGAGAACATAGGCTAAGTTCTTAACACAGTTTAGGGAGATTCAGATAATTCTCTCTAACAACATAGAAGGTTGCCCTTTTTGGCTTAATTTAGATCCTCATAGAGTCAAAAAGTTACAGGCGAGAGAAGAAAAATGAGGAAGAGCCTGATGCTGCCTATGAGTCTGTGGCGGTCAGCTTACGTTGTATGTTGCAGTTTTGCACTGACCTAAATTTCAACTGTGGGTTGATACAACTCTTCTGGTACTCAAATCAGGTATTGCTAGTTCCTTCTGGGAGTCATATAGTGTTTTTTGTAGCATTGACAGAACTGGTGACTGAAGGGCCTAGCAAGCCCCTAAGCCAGCTCAAGAATGGAAGTGGAAACCACATGATTGAGAAATGTAGGAGAGGATGGGGATGCAGAAGTCAGTATTTACACTGGGGGAAACACAATTTAGTAAAGTAATAGTTACACAACTCAGCTAGAAAATTGCAGGTCTGTGTAAAATTCCTAATGCTTTGTCCTGGGTTCAGCAGTAGCAATCATGCTTCTCCTTTGTGGTAGCTGGTGCAGTGCTGTGTTTTGACTTCCAGCCTGGCAACAGTGCTGGTGAAACCGATGTTTTCGTTTGTTGCTAAGTGATGTTTACCCTGACCAAGGACTTAGCGAGCCTCATGTTCTGCCAGGGAGGAGGGGAAGCCGTGAGGAAGCAGAGGCGGGGCGCCTGACCAGGGCTAGCCAAAGAGGTATTCCATACCACAGCACGTCATGCCCGGGGTGGGGGATAACTGGGAGTTACCCGGAAGGACATGGGCTTCTGGGTGGGACTCGTTTCTTGGCCGGTGGTATCGTTCTCTTCCCTTGTTATTTTCCCTTATCACTGTTGTCGTTGGTAGTAGCGGTGGTGATTTGTGTTGTACATTGGCTGCTGGACTGCTCTTGTCTCAACCCGTAGGAGTTGCACTCTTTCGATCCTCCTCCCCATTCCTCCGGGAGCGGGGAAGGGGAGACCGCCGGGGGGGGGGGGGGTGGGGCTCCACTGTTGTCAGCCTGACACCACTCACTGGGAGTGAGTGAACAACCTCTCTGGCTAGGGTTTAAAGCACGACATGCTTTCAGTTCTTTCTGCTTTTTATCAAGTGACTGTCCAGAATAAAAAGGATAAACAGTTCAAGGATCAAATCAAGAACAGAGAGTGGTTCTTGCTTTTTAGTTTCAGCATCTTTGAGACGGAGTATAGGCTTTAATTTTGATCAAAAAAATGTTACATATAATTTTTAGATTAAAGTAAAAGTTAAAATATTTATGAAATTTATCTGAAGTGAGCTGAAACATGAAGAAAGACCAACCAACCCACAACCCAATAAATTATAACATATTATGAAATAATTAAAAAAATATGGATTATGAAATTACAAAAGAGAGTGAGCTTGCCTCTTCAGCTTCTGAGTAGAGCTCTGGAGAATTCAGGTAGCCATTGATGCAATTTTTGACTACAAAGAGATAAGCAATTCTTTCTGTGCTGTAACTGAACAACTTAAATGTCTGTTTAATAGATTGGACTCATCTACAGCTTGTAAAAACGTTGGCTCTTGGTTCAGTGTAGAAATCATAATTTAATCAGGAAATAAATAAAATTGAAATAGTAAAGAATAAAAAAGGAATAAACATATGACTACTTCCCTAACAGGTGGAAATGTTTTCAGTTTTAATGTACTTTCATGTGTGAGATCAAGTTATATTCTTAACCACAGATGTTAGTTTCTCCTTGCAGCTCCTTGCTGCTCCTTGCAGCAACCTGCAAGTACTGTTCATTTCTTCATATTTGTAAAATAGATTTAAGAAGCAACTGTTACATACAGAATTGTCAGAAGGTATTGCAACTATCTATTTAGACTGGATTTAGAGCTTGAAGGAATTTTTCTGAATAAAACCCTAATTTTCATGTAAGTCCACTAACCAGCGTCATCTTGAGTTTTAAACATGTGGCAACTAATTGTAGAAAATAATACTTATTAAGCACATAATACTTATTAAGCAACAAGAATAACAACACTTTTTTATATCCTATAGATAACCTTATTTTATGTTATTTTTCTTTTTATCAGAGTGCATCCAATAGTATTCTAAGCAACAGTACTAACATTTGTCACAACTGTGCTGTTCGCACATGTGTTCTCTGACCCTGTTATTAAGTAGAACGCAGATGCAGCTTCGTTTTGAATGTCTCTAGTTTTGTTTTGCTCTAAAAATCAACAGACAATTAAACTTCTATACTGGAGAAGTCATGCAGGTAGGCAGGTGACTTTCATTTTCAAGAAGAGGTGGCAGGGTTTGAATGATTTCTAGCTCTACTAGGTGTTAGTTCTAGAATCACTGGAAATTTTATACTGACCAGAAATTCTTTCTCTTTTTGAAAGGTTTATGAATACCAGAATTGTGGACATATTAGCCCTGCTTTTCATCCTGGAACCCTTAGGTACCATTGGCTTGGCCCATCAAAGAGATCTCAGTTATCATTCCATATTTGTAACAGAAAATGGGTCAGGAAGTAAAAGACATGTCAGATATCCTGTAATCTAAATACAAAATGTGTATTCTAGTAATAAAGTTCTATGCAGATTTACCTTGCTGCAGTTTATGAAGAAGAATAATAATCTTAAGGTTGTTGGCTTCTCTCACAATGGGTGGAGTGCTGCCCTTGGGCTTTCACAGCAAAATCAGGATAGCAGACACTTGAGAACTTAAAGACCTCCCTTCAGAGATGAAGAAAGTACTAAGCTGTGATATAATAAATATTGAGCACTAAGCTGAATGACAAACTGTTCCTGCATATTAATCTTCATCCTAGTATTTCCAAATTCTATGTTCTATTTCTCATCTAAATCTAAGAAAGAAAAATAAAGCCTGTAGCAGACTGATAGAGAACCCTTTGATTTCAAATATTTAGCATACCTCCCTACATACCACTCTGTTTTCTTAGTTATTGCTGGTATTCTGACCCTCCAGATTTGTATAAGGGCAGCTATCCAACTGGCCAATGTAAAGGAAATGGGGGAATACTCTTAGAGAACTCTTTGAGTTCTATGGAAACCCTTCTAGATAAAGTTACTTCTTTATTATTAAAGTCACTTGTTTGAGTGACCTTTACTTCAGTTACTTAGTAAAATATCTAAGAAGCATCATTTATAGATTTGTCAGAATCTTGTATTAGAAATGCTGTTATGTAATTACAGTAAAATTATTCCTAATTCAAACTAAAATAATATGAAGTATAAATGAAAGTAATCTAGTAAACTAGATTAGGTTCTAATGTGGTCAAATGAGGAAGTGAAAATTAGGAGAGAGGAAGGGAAGAACAAAACTTTTGTTTTGTGGTTACAATGCACAAAGTATCCTTGCTAAGAATCTGGAGAATCAGCTCTCTTTTAAATGAAACCACACTTCACAATCTTACCTTGGTAAGATTTGGGTAATAGACACATTTTATATAAATGTCATGTTAAATGATGCGGTCAAAGTTCTTTTCGATACACTAATATTTAACTCCTCTTAGCATTGAGTACCAGCATGAATTCCATGGGACAAAACCAGTCACCTATTCCATTTCTTAATATTATTTTAATTTCATACATATGTTTTGTAATTATGTGAAGTAAATTTAAAAGCTAATACATTTTCAAACTTTCTCCGGATTTTAAAAATTATGAATCAGTTTCTTAACATGAGACATCCACTCATGTTCTTTTGTCATGATGATATGATGTTTTTTCTATAAGATAATTTTTGTGAAGATGAACAGCAATCTGTCTTCCCACAATGATATTTAAACGATTTCCTATTTCTCTAACTAAGCAGTCTCTAATAGCTTGGATGATTCTCCTTTGAAATGTTTCCTTTTTATTGAGGCTCATACTCTGAGTCTTTTGTGAAATTGCTGATTAAAGACTATATATTGTTATTAATGTTATGTCACAAAGGTCGTGATTCTATCAGGAGTCCCTCAGAGAGTTTACATAGTCACAAACTTTCTACATTATTTAATTGCCTTTTCTCAAAATTATTCTGCAAGGATTTTACAGGCACAGATGTTATCTTTTCTAAGTATAAACTTTGGGCTATATCTTCCTTTGGGTCCAAATCAACAAAAAGGTTATTGCACAGTGTGAAAGGAAACATTTCCAAGGCTCTAAATAATGGTTTAGTTAATCTGAACATCAACAGACTTGAATGTTGTACACACAAATGGTTCCAATAAAAATGTGGAGGCATTTTTTATTATCCAAAGCAGTTACGTTTAGCTGTGTGAACTGCTCTAAGATGAGGTAGTTGTACTGTTGGAAAAGAGCCATACCTGATGTTACAGATGCACACTCCAGGTGCTAGAGGGAAAATTCATTTCAGATATTTACCCAGAACTACTAGAAACAAGAGGAGATGGATAATTTCCTGTGTTACTTGGTCAGATGTTTAGGTCTGGCTGTTGTGGAAGCTTGTAATTTTCATTCTTGCCACCACAATGGAAATATTCTCAAGGGTACACAAGGAATTACCAACCAATAGCTACTAGGCAAAATTAATTTGTCAGGTCAGTGCTCCATAATGAGAATTCAGAGAAAAATGGGTGGATTTAATGTGTAGGACCTTTCGTAGAAGAGATCAGCTACTACAAAGAGCCTCCTCACTGCAAAATTCTTGGAGAAAAAAAATTGGAAACATGATCCAAAAAATCAAGGAGTCCTGTCTATTATTTTGATACACTTATGAGTCGGGGAAATTGAGTCTTTTCTTACTTTTATAAGACTGCAATCAGCATTTTGGAAAAAAAAATGCATTACTTGTGGAATAAAAATATGCAAGTCAAGACTTGCTTTAGCAATCTACAAGTGGATGAGAGGTGGCAAAATACACAGTAGAGTAAATATTAATTGATCATCAGCTGCTCCATAAAGCAGAAATAGCCAATCTGTGGTAATAACAGCATCAAATCTATGCTGTATTTCCTGTTCATCATGGTTATTAAAATATAATAGGCAAAGAAATTATGTAGGGTTCAGATTTTGTACAAGTGTATACATATAAGGCATACTATCATAGACACAGACTGGCATGGACTGTCATTGCAAGTGTTGGCACCCTAAGAAGCAACTGAGGCTTTCAAGAAACCATCTAAAAGGACCTTATGTATAAATATTCACTATTCTAACTGGAATGACTGTCAGAGGGAGGAAATGACACCCTTATTCATACTTACAGAGGAGGAGACACCCTATGTACTGTGATAATAAAAATTAAAGTTGTACTTCATATGAACCTCCCGTTTTCAGTTGTATCTAATAGTCTCATAGTTTATTCCCCAGTGGTTGAGACTTTTCGTATCAGTCTCTTGATAATAGAAATGCAGCCAGTCAAGGACATCAATACCTAAAATCAACATCTTATATTTTAGGCAGTCAGCCATTGGGATAGAGTTCCTTACAATCAATTAGAGGTCAGGGCAAACTGTTTAGAAGTAGGAGACAAGAGTTTCTATATATTGAAGACAGTGCTGGAGCAGGAAGCTCTCCTTTTCCCCTTCCTGTTACTCTAACCACTAAGGTACTATATAAAAGAGGAACAGCATCATATCTCCTGGCCGTCTTTAAGGAAAAAAAGAAGGAACTGCAACATTTTGCAGAACCTGATCCTGCCAATCTTCGTTAGTCACTGTCATCATACACAACATGCCAGGCATTTGAGTGGAAACACTGTTGATTCAGACCCTAAACTTAGTTGTCAAATGGTAGCTTAGATGTCATATTCCTGTTCTACATCAATGGTCGTTGCTTAATATAGTGATACCTGAAATGTCTGTGGGTTTTCAAGAATTGACATAAGGCTGCCAGGTTTGATGAGGATCTATGGGGGAATCTAAGCCTTTCTGAGGTATGGACTGGAGGTTATCTTAGACCAACCTAAAGTTTAAAAGGCTGCCTTAAGATATCTCAAATGGAACTAGATGCCTGAATGGAGGCTAGTGCATAAGACTGTAGATCTTCATTGATTTAGGCACCTGATTTACATGTAGACATCTAAATCTGAACAGCTTAATCTAACAGGTAATCTCTCACTGGATTCTGAAGCAAAGCAAACATATACTGTGTTTGTTTTAAGATTTAGATAACACCCACACAGGCCTGCACTGAGTTTAATCCTAGATTCTTGTAACTTGAAATTAAAGTTTTAGATATGGTTCAGATTCTATATTGAGGTAAATTTTATGGTCTTTCCTAATAAAAACTATGTGTTTTTTCAATGGTGATAACATTTGATTTACCTGAAATGGTGATACAGTGTGGGAGTTTTTATGGATAGGGTACATATAGAACTTTAATTACATATTTGTGACTTCAGATTTGATCCAAAATATCATTTACTTCTACGTTCAGTCTTTAAAAAAGCTTCCACTTAATAGGTGAGTCTAAACAAAAATATTGAGGGGAATGTTGTAGAAACGGTAAGAGAGATTCCTTTACAGACATGAGCATCACTAACAGAGCTCTTAGAAAAGCTAGATATATTTATAGCTTTTACTTAGGGAGCCATTAACAAGGCCAGAAAAAATCATATCCCATGAACTGCGCTGTAATTTAGTGAGGCTTAAATATACTTGGCCTTAGTACCACACAGGTTGTGCAAACTCATTAAGAAGACAATGCATAAAAAACTGGACACAGATTCTGGGTGGAAAAGCTTCCTCTAAAATATATGACAGTGGCACATTCTTCCTACTCTTGGCAACAAACAGTATCATCATAAGGGCTTTCCAGTCAATCAGCTAGGTTTTCAAATTACCATGCTCTCCCTAACTCAGCTGTTGGACTGCCCTTTGAGAGAAATGAATCCATCATGTCCTATGGAAACACATTTCCTGTCTTTCTGGTGAGAACTGAGCTGTGACAATGTATTTCTCAGTCCAGATAAAGAAATATTCTTCCTATTTTCTTGGAAATTGACAGCTTTCTTTATTTGTGGGGAAAGGACTTTAATGGTTTTCTGAGGAGAAATAAAATAGCTTTCTTGTCATAGATGCTTTCAAGTTTCATTCCCCTAAGCAGAAAGAGCAACATTAACATTGAAAACAGTGTTAAAGCACTTTGGTGCAAAGTTTAATGTGTTAACTAAAATTATTTTGACTTTGGCAATGTTTCTTAGATTAGGAGAATGAAGAACACTTTTCATATCTTACTTCTGAACTCTTATGTTATTCTTCCGCTTCATATTCTGCTTTAAATTATGTGGACCAAATCCTGATTGTAGGCTCCAGTACTCTGGTTAAAATCTCCCATTGATAATAATATGACCTAATTACCTTTACCAGAGAGAGAGTTAAACTTCAGGAATAGAGCCAAACCAGCAGAATTTGTATGTGAAACTCCAGATGTGAACTTCTCAGAGAGCTTACTCCTAGACTTTTTTGCCCCAAAATATTTGCAAGATTTTACAATGAATAATTTCTTGAGTTGGATTACAATGATGAAGAAGGCTTCCATTTTGTTTGATATAATTTTATTTGTCTATCTTCTTGAGAATAAATAAAAGACACATGGAATAGTCCTTCTAGAAAATTATAAATCAGCAGGAATTCTTATCTCATTGGTAGGCCTCTATGACAAACATAAGGCTACTATAGTTTCAGCAACATCAATATCTTCTTATAAACACTTGTCAACCTTGCATGGAATTGCATTAGTCTATAACTTGTCTTTCCCAGAAACATTCACTCTTATTTATCTGAGTATTTAGTTTATATATTGCAGCTCTCCTTTTAAAGATCCTCATCTAAGTAATAAATGATGAAATGGAACAAATATCCACAATACGTACTCCACCGGTGCTGTCAATATCATAAGCATCTGTATTTTAAACATAATCTAGTGGGGTTTTATTTTAGTCTTAGTACTACAAAGCCTAAAATGAATTTTATCCACCAATGATACAGAGAAGAATTTCATTTGAGCCATTTCACAGAAGATTATTTTTGGAGTATATTTTTCTAAATAAGTGCAATTAAAATCTGTTTCTAGACTCAGTAGTTACACTAAAGCTGGAGTTTTCTCTGCCATGAATAATTATATGCTCATATTTTTCTCATACAGTGAGGTATTTGAATTTGAATGTTTTGTTGAACTCCTTCTTTTTGTATTGCTTAGTTGTATGACCAGTTTTTCTGGATGGAGTTACATGGACTTTTTTGATTACAGGAGATTCCTAGGTCTGTATGTGGGTGGAGTTTGACACCCCACAAATATCAGGATTGATAGAAAAAGAAAGGTAAAGTTTTGATCACAGTGATATGTGTTCTGTTCCTTTTATTCATCATCCAGCTTTGCAGATTGGTCATATAGAAACTAGTTCATGCAGTTATGTTGTACATATGTGTGTGTGTTTACGCTTTTAATTGTGTTGTACCCAGTAAGTTTTTAATCCAGTGCTAGCTTTGAAAAAGTTTTAAAGAGAATATTCTCTATGTGTTTTGTGTAAGTAGCAAATGGAGAGAGGAGGAGAGGCCGATAGCTGCCTTGTCTGATAGAGAAGCTGAGACATGCACAAATACTTTATTCATGAGTTCATACTTCAGCATATATCTCAATTGACCTTTGATGCACCCCAGCACATACGCCTGGAATTCTGATTCTCATTCATGATAGAAGCTCTTTGGGATGCATAATAAGATTTCATCTATGTGGAAAACAGAGTGAAGAAAGGCCATAGCCCTGATAGAGGCAGATAGGGAATACAGGTCTGCAATCTTGGAAGCCCTCCTGGGGGCTTCTGGCTTCTGGACCAGATGTCATCTAGACACAGCCAGAGATACCTTATAAATACTTCAGCCAACAATGGAAACTTCAATCAGAAACTGCAATCAACCACAACACAGAATTGTAGGAAATAGGCTTCATTTTTTTCTGATGTTCATTGAAAAGAAAATTGCCTGTGATTTCTTTGCGAGAATTTTGGTGGGTTTGCTTTTACAGAAACGTGGGGTAATTTCCCTCTGTGCTGTTCAGGCTTTTGTTATGGGAAAGGAACAATACTTGAAATGCATAGCAAGCATTGTTATGTTAGGAGTGTATCTTTGCTAAAAATGTGGGTCAGTGTTGCTCCTTTTCATAAAATATTTACCCATCAGATATTTACTCCTTAAAACAGTGTTTGTTTGCTGCTTTTTGCAGCAATAAATTTAAGTATCCCTCCAAAATTTTATGTATAAAATATGTATAATGCAAACAAATATTTGAATTCTAATCAGAATTCTTTGGTTTTACATTTTTAAAGAAATATCAGGTTTCTATCCCTGGGCTAAGATAGGTCAGTTAAAGAGCTTGATTGTTAAAATCATTGTTATAAAAAACAAAGACAACTAGTTTTCTCTGTAGTAGTTATAACAAAATGTTGTAATAGCTATAGACTCTGTGATAACAATTTAAACCCACACTGACTCTGTCTATGTTGTCTATATTCCTTAGGTCACACACAAAAGATTTCTAAATTTTTACTTCCTGGGCTTCATGTAGATATTTATTTTGATTAGAAATTAATAATTTTCTAACAAACTGACATTCTATTTAGTACTTTATATGACCATCATCAATGCAGTATTTCCATGTTTCACAAACATTAGTCTCTTTGTTATTATAAAATCCCAATGAGACGGGAAAGTGTCATCTCCATTTCTACAGATATGGTCAAAGACCACACAGTTAAGGTTACTTAAGACTGTGGAACTGAACCAAAGTCTCTAAGTCCCAGTCCATTGCCTTCCTGGTAAGACCAGCCTTACAAAATTCCTTGCAGACTCCCTTTTTAGTTGTCATTTCAAGAACTTTCTACAGCATGAGGTGATAATTACGTAACCTTATTTACAGCTGATCAGGAATTGCCAGACCTTGAAACACCAAAAAAACCTTTTCTTTAGTATAAAGGAAGTCTACGTCAGATGTTTCAACTTTCCTTAGAGGTTAAGTCCAAGTAAAAATACTTCCAGAACTGCTGTGGGATATTAATGTAACACAGCTGATAATCTGGACTGTATGTAGCACGATATGATTTCTAATAGAGAGGACCATTTCAATGGATGGGTCCTCTTGTATAACCACCAGTGCTCTTATTTCTCAAAAGCTTTCAAACTTATCTGCTTGTAGTTGCATTTGATCCAAGGATCATTGTTACAAGACTGTTAAGACAAGGTCTGTATTAAGGAAAAGAAATATAAGAAATCACACTGACAATACACTATTATTTTCTTCCTTATTTAAAGTTTCTGTGCTTTTTTTAATGGAAGAATTACATTTTTATCTGTTAGGAGTATGCCAGCTATTTGGTATCTAATAATTAGGTATCTAAGTCTGAACAAATTAATAATGCCCCCTTCTACGGTCAGGGCAGAAGAATCTGCAGTAGACTGTTCATCTGGCAAGATGAAATTTATTCAGGAAATGGCTGTATCTTTCTATTGAACAAATAAAGGTGTTTTCAAGGACTTAGATTTTGATATTTTTGCTATTTTTGGATACCTAAATTAGGACAGATTAATTCTATCCCTATCTGTAAAAATAGATATGTCTGATCTGACAGCAACAATCTCATGTTTTTCCACTTCACTGCTATTTTGCAGAGCAATTTCTATCTTGGTACTGAATAGAAATACAGGTTTTCAACTTTACTGCTTGGTAGCACAAAATCACTTTATTTTAGAGAAAAAAATATAGTTTTTAGCTATTTCAACTTTTTTATGTTTTATGTGCAATGCTTTTCTATGCAAAACTATTTCTTCTCTTTATAAATTGAGAACTAACATTCTTTTTATTCTCTCCAAAAGTTTATATAATTTCACAAAATAGCCTTAGGAAAGATGGTCCTCCAAACTGCATCAATCATATAACATGGATATCATCATAGTTCACCTCTATTTCAACAAAAATAAAAAGAGAAACTCTTTTTAAAGCTTTCAGAGCAACATGGGGTTTCTAGGTTTCATTATCTTTCTGTGAGAGTAAGAAACACTTTGTATTTCATTACTTGGGTCCATCTGGCAGACAATACTGAAATAAATGCTTTCCCTGGTGAGCAGTTAAGACCATGGGGACACTTCCCTGTATTAAGAAGCAAGTTGTGCAGATGCCAGTCATCCAAGGATGTATGGCTCATACCTCAAATTTGGTCCAGAACCTGAACCTCCATGTATTTGTCAGTAATTCTTGGTCAAAAGTGATTTTTAGAATATTATAAATAGCACTGGTGTTGCATTTGTAGTTAAGAGTAAGTCTAAGGGATTATAACAACACTACCAAGGTAATTTAAATAAATTATTTTTTTATAAGAAACCTACATTTGGTAACTGCTTTCAGGAACAGTAGTAATCAGAAGATGTAGTTTAACAATATTAACAAAACAGTCAGCAGCAATCGGCCCACAGCCTAAGATGGTGCAGCGTGTACATTAGGATGTAAATTGAAAATTCAGTCCTATCTAGCTTTTCCTGTGTGTTGCCATGGGAAAAAAAACAATAAACCAAACAAAACTAAACCAAATATCGGTCTAAATGTCAGTCCCTTGAGTAATATATTTTCAGTGGTAGAACAGTCAATACATTGGAGTCCCAAGACTGAATAATATAAACAGAAAGTATACATCAGCTGTCAGCCTCTCTTTTTCTGCCTCATTCTGTGCCTGTGCAGATACTGAAACACCCCAGTGGGAGAAACAAGAGGGAAATATGTAAAGAGAATAGCTTTTCCTCTTTAAGGAAAATCTGAGTATAATTGCTCCCATTAAAAATATGTCCACTGTTCACAGGCATTATATGAAGCTGTGGCACGTATTTCACCTTTCCACTTTGTACGGTAAAACTACTTTTTTCTTACTCTACTAAATGTGGATATAATGCTGCCTTTCAACTACTATGGGAAAAATATTTATTTTGGGACAAAAGCTTGATAAAAATATTGAATGGTCAGCTGGCTGATGATATTTTCTTTACTAAGGTATTTCCGGGGTACAACCTGCCCTATCTGTAATACACCTAGTGTTACCTTACATCAATATTTAGAAATTATACTGTTTGATTAGCTTTCAAGATGTTGTTTTATGGAATATCTGAATTGTATATTCAGGCTTTCTATATATTAATATACAATTATGCTTCTTTTCAACACATGAAAGCTGGGTAAGTTTAGTATCTTATTTCATTGTCACTTTGATTATTTATTTTTTGCTATGACTAACCAGTTCTTAGAAACCAGTAATAATCTAATGACTTCTCAGATATAATTAAAAATTATTTTGCATCTAATAGAATCCAGCTGCTTCCAGCTGTCAGTTTTCCTATATATGCCATGAGCACACACCTCTAAGCTGATTTTATAAATGGTATTCTTACTTGTGTTATGCTTTTTGGGTGTCATTACCAAGTAAATTATGAAATAAGTTTGTTAAATTGTGATTGGGTAACAGATTCAGTGTCTCTTAGATAAAGAATTATGAGTAGGTTTACAAAACATTATACTTTTTATTTTAAATGATATTCTAAAAAGTGTACCAGGATGCAGTCTCAAAAGCATATTGACTACAAAAGAAAAAAAAAAAAAGCTTTATTGACTGCAAAAAAATGGCATCAAAATGTTTTAAAATCTGTGCTTTCAGCTGTAAGGATTGCATCTTCAAAAACTTTGTATTTTTCAGGTGTCTAAATACTACCAAGCAATACACAGGATCTGCCCTGGTGCACCTGCAGCCTTCGTTTTTCTATGTAAAAGATGTTCATCCACTAGATCTCTTAACCCATCTGTGATAAGGAATTTTATAGGCCTCTTCATTCAGGAGCGAAAAAACTCTAAGGTATTTCAGCCCTATGTTAATGTATTTTATTTCTTTGCAAGACCTGTCATAAGGCAGAACTCCATAAAGGAAGGTGACTGCAATTCCCAGGGATTTCAAGGGTATTTAGGGTTCAAAATAACTTCAGGCATCTGGGCTTTATTTTGTAAAGGATTTAGGGATGTACTTAAGCATCCTCCTGAATCAACACCTAAAGTCAGAGTTTTTCCCACTCATTTTTTTGCCATTCAATTGTCAAAAGAAAGAATGAGTAAGGTAGTTCTAACTTTAAGCAAGCTTAGTTATCTTTTTGTCAAATAAGGATAACACAGTAGGAGATAGAGGTCCTCTAATAGGAGACACTTAAGTATCGGTTTTAAGCAGGATGAACTGGCTCTCATTAATATCAAGCCATAGGGATCTACTGACTTTGGTATGCTTTAAAGTAACCCCTTCATCACCAGAAATAAATAATTTTGTTTTGACAAAAGGAAATTTATAGCAAGTTCTTTCCAGAATAATTTTTACTTTCCAAGTCTTTGATTACTCTTTTATTCCCAATGTACTCTAAATCTTATAGAGGACAACCTAGCCTGGATAATTTTTCCCCATTTTTTAAGAATTTGCTATTCTTCAGACGTATGATAATACTCCAGATTTTAAAATAATTCTATTCAAACTACTTTTGGTTTCAAATGTTAGTTGTTTTAGAATAGTTAGTAAGATATAATTCAGTTTTCTAGGGAAAACTGAATTTTAGTGCATTGTACTTTGTCAATGTTATTCTTATCTTAGCAGTGCTAGTTTTCATTTCTATACATTTATTCCACTTAGCTTTTCTGTCTTTGTCTCCACATTTAACATCAATTCCTTGGTGAGAACTGGGACATATTTGAGGTAGGAATAAATGGGAGCTGATTTCCAGGCTACATAGCATGTATCAGATGCAAGTCACCAAAATCATAGAAAAATAAAATAACATAAGTGAAAATTGGAGGATCCTGAAGCACTTAGGGCACTGACCTGAGGGAGACCATGAAAGAAGGAAGAAAACAGCAGGAAGGAATTAATAAAGAAACACACATATAAGAAAGGTGAAAATGGCTTGGCTGATATAAAGCTGAGCATAGAAATTTGTTTGGCCTATACAAGGAGGAGAGATTTTCAGACATTGAAAAAATTCTGGCACAGATCTATTTTTAGATTGACCTTGGGTACAGCAAATAGCCTTATAGTGGTGAGTAGTCACTTTAGAGGAGACACTTTACAGGCAAATAATAGAAATAACCTCAAACAAATTACTTTGAAAGTAAAGATGATGTCCCTCTTGTTAACATCTAACAACAATAACACATCTAAATTACTTTCAGATTTTACTTTCTTTAAATCTTAACAATGTTTGATGCATTGTATCTCTTAAAAATAGCTTGAAACATTATTTGTGTTTTAAATATTTATCCTGAGGTGCTTTTATTTCAGAATTTTAATAATTATCATACACTGCAGGTGTGTTATTTGCTTGCTTGTTTTTTCTTTGCCTCATAATAATATTGAACTTCAAGCATTAACAAGTGTATTTTATAAAGTATATGCTTCCTTGTAGATTATTGTTTATGTGACTTCTTGTTGAAGTCTCAAAACAACAGCCATTCAGCTCTGTAGATTTTCAGAGAAGATGTTTGTTCCTGGGCTAGTTCCCTACAGAAAATTCAGATTGCATTTTTGAGCTGCATTTTCCTGACACATCTCCAAGACCCTGTTTAGGATAAACCAGATGTTTTTATGTCTTCCTATTGCCTGTACAAACTACTGGTGTAATTCAGTTCCATATTTTAAACATCTCTGTTTAAGTATTTATGTACAAGGGTATCACACTGAATTCATTGTGAATTACAAGCATAATCTCCCATTACAAGAAAAAGAGATATACAAACAGGCTGTCCAGAGAAGCTGTTGATGCCCCACCCCGTCAGTGTTCAAGGCCAGGTTGGATAGGGCTGTGAACAACCTGGTCTAGTGGAAAGTGTCCCTGCCTGTGGCAGGGGACTTGGAACTGGATGATTTTTAAGGTCCCTTCTAACCCAAACCAATCTATGATTCTATGATTTTGATTCTGTGATTCTATTGGAATAACTCCCAGTCTTGTTACTGAAGAACCACTGAATCCCATAAGCCCTTTAATAAGCAATTTAAATTTTCTTCTGTCTCATTCCATGCTGCACCTATGTGAGCTACTTGAATGGGAAAGTGGCAGTTGTCACCAGTGTACTTCTGGAAAAGAAGGAAGTTCTATTAATGTAAACAAACTTTTCTAAAAAGGTCTAAAATATGGGGACTTCTACTTGAAGGGTTATCTCTTGCAGTAGTATTTGTCACCCTTTTTGTCCAACTTCACCCTCTGCCCTGAAGCAGAAGGCCATGTTAACAAGAGTTAAATATCAACTGTTAATTTTTGTGGTGGTAGGTATATGTACTCTTGCAGCAGAGTCCTAGGAGGGTAGTGGTATTGTGGGTAGCACAGTTATCTCGAACTCCTCAGACATATAGAGCAGGCAATCTTAATTTTTATTTTACTACTTTCCCTTTTCCAGTGCTATAACCAGGCTCTGGGGACTGAAGTGAAAAATAACAAAAAATCCAGGATCAGATTCTGTAATTGCTTTCTATCATTTTACATTTTTTTACAAAAAAAACCAAACAAAAACCAAAAACCAAAAAAAACACAAAACAACAAACAAACAAACAAAAACCCACACCAAAAAAAAAAACCAAAACCAAACACACATAAAAAAAGTCCCCACAACGTTCAGGTATTTCAATATTATTTTTAGAGCCTAATCTCCTCATGCATCATCCCAAGTTACAATAATAAAAAGTAATTCAATAGCAATGTGATTAATTTTATCTCTGAATATCAGAGGGACTTATTTATTTGGGACAGATTTATTCAAGAGCTTTCTTTCCCAACTAGCATTCTTACTTCTACTCTCAACAGCAAGGATTCCCCATATAAATCCCTTTAGCCTGATGTAATCCAGTAACTCTCATTCTCTATGTCTAGGCTCCTTAATGAGGTGTTTTCAAGCACTCATTCTCTGAAAGAGGTCCAGGCTATCTTAAAGCCATATGCATGGGTTTTAAAGATAAATATAAGGTTAAGATCAGAAGTACAAGCAAATAATAACTCTTCAAGAAACAGCAGCCAAAACAAGATTAGAACACTATAAATGAAGGCCCCTGACTCTAACATGATTTGGTGGGAGGAGAGGGGCAGGGAGGAGGGAAGTCTTTGGTTTGCTTTGTTTTCGGTTTTGGTGAGTTTTTTTTTACAGTACAGAAAGTATTCTACTAGGACAAAATCATTTAATATAGTCAAACTGAAATCCTCATTAAAGGCCATGGAATTTAACTTATATAGGGATTAAATAAGAATTATATTTGGCTCTATTTGAGACAGGAACTACTGCTAGGAAACTGTTGTTCATCTTTGAAATGTCATTGCAACCAGGAGAGGTGCCTGAGGACTTGAAGAAAGCAAATGTCACCCCAATCTTCAGAAAGGGCAAGAAGGAGGACCCTGGGAAATAAGGGCCTGTCAGCCTCACCTCAGTCCCTGGAAAGATGATGGAATAGTGCATCCCAGAGACCATCTCTAAGTATTTGGAAAACAAGGTGATGAGGAGTAGTCAGCATAGATTCACCAGAGGGAAATCAGGCTCAAACAGCATGATTGCCTTCTACAATTGGATGACTGGCTGGATAGATGAGGAGACAGCAGTGGATGTTGTCTACCTGGACTTCAGAAAGGTTTTTTGTACTGTCTGCCATGACATCCTGGTAGGCAAGCTCAGGAAGTGCTGGCTGGCTGGTGAGGTGGATTGAGAACTGGCTGAATGGCAGGTCTCAGGGTTGTGATCAGCTGTGTTAAGTGGATAAGGCCAGACTCTTCTCAGTGGTGCCAAGAAATAGGACAAAATGCAACTGGCATAAACTAAACTACAAAAAATTTCACCTGAACAAGAGGAAGAACCACTTATTACTGTGAGAGTGACTGAGCACTGGAACAGGTTGTCCAATGAGGTTGTGGAATCTTCTTCCCTGGAGATATTCAAGAGTAAAGTGTCAAAAGCACATTAATGAAGATTGGCTAAGTGTACCTAAATGACAAGCAGACAACCCTCTAACCTTTCAGACACTTACAGAACATTTTATTTGAAAAAAAAAAAAAAAAAAGGAAAATATACAGATAAGAAAGCCTATTACATCTGAAGTTTTGCAAGACACTCATGGGTTATCAGGATGTTTCTCCACTGCAGAAAACTACTGCTCCCCTCTTTCTAATTAGCTAAAGGAAGTTTTTCAGTGATAGAAAAAGAAAAATGTCTTCAACTTGCCTTAGTCAATACAATTCCTTTAACCTCTAGTGTTTCAGGAGGCAGCAATTGTGTTCATTTCAGAAACTGAATTAATTATAACAGTTCATGTGCGTAACTATACTTTAGTGCATTTCAGAATAACATTGCCATTTTTGTTCAGTGTGTTTGTAGGGTCCCCTGTTCTTCATGTGAAGTTCACCGCAGAAAGTATGTAGAAAGGACCTGACTCAAAAAAATGTTTCATGTTCCTTAGATATTACTTGCTGTTCTGCAGCTCAGCTATTTGGTAGCTCACTGTCAGGATATTGGTTAGAAAATGCATATTCTGATTGAAATGCATATTGTTTCATCTAGAAATATATACCAAGATAACCTCTTCCAGTTTTACTGCATTTCTAAGTTTCAATGTTGTCCTGGGTTCAGCAGTAGCAGTCATGTTTGTTTTTTTTTTTTCTCCTTTGTGATAGCTGGTGCAGTGCTGTGTTTTGACTTCCAGCCTGAGAACAGTGTTGGTGAAGTCGATGTTTTCAGTTGTTGTTAAGTGATGTTTACCCTGACCAAGGACTTTGTGAGGCTCATGCTCTGCCAGGGAGGAGGGGAAGCCGGGAGGAAGCAGAGACGGGGCGCCTGACCCGGGCTAGCCGGGGAGGTATTCCATACCACAGCACGTCATGGCTGGAGTGGGGGGTGACTGGGAGTTACCCGGAAGGACACGGGCTTCCGGGTGGAACTCGTTTTCTTGGCCGGTGGTATCGTATTCTCTTCCCTTGTTATTTTCCCTTATCATTGTTGTAGTTGATAGTAGCGGTGGTGATTTGTGTTGTACATTGGTTGCTGGACTGTTCTTGTCTCAACCCATGGGAGTTGCACTTTTTTTTTTTTTTTCGATCCTCCTCCCCGTTCCTCCGGGAGTGGGGGAGAACCCTGGTGGGGGGGGGGGACACGGGCCTCGATTGTTGTCAGCTCGGCACCACTCACTGGGAGTGAGTGAACAAGTTACCTGACTGGGTTTAAACCACGACAAATGTGAAAAGATGATTGGATGATAGGGATCCATAATGTGTGCTTCTTGACACAATAAAATTCACCTAGTGTATTCTAATTTTTTTTCCATTATGACGAGATGTGACTAAAAGATTCTGAGGAAAAAAGCCCAAACATAGTCTGAAGGTATTTTCGAGAAAAAAATAATCTTTCACATTCTTGCTGTCACCCTATATTCAAAGTTGCCTAAACAATTGTTTTATTTTGGCTGACATAAATAGTTGCTTTAATATTCAAATAACTGGGATATTGATTGTTTCTTTTTTATGTTTTTACTCCCTCTCTGACTGGAGCGATCATAAGCACTTTCGGTAATGATCAGTTAGAAGTCAACCTAAATTGCACTATACTTTTATTAACTGTGTAATTTAAGCCCCAGAAAGTACATTATCTTGTTCATGGATTTTCTGAAAGAGACGGGAGCCTCCTCGGACTTTCAGTCTTCCTCATTCTCTCCTTTTTTTTTTTATTGTGTACAAATTTATATGTTCAAATACCCTTCACTTAGTTTCACCTTCCCTAGTGACCCTGATTATCTCATACATTTGTAAGTCTATGCCCATCAAAATCCCATCTGTATTCCTAGTCTTTCCAAAACTTGAGGTCTTTTTTTTTTAGTGCCTATTTTCCAAACAATTTATAATCTGATAATTTTTAATTTGAAGATTATTTTATTCCCTTACTTATTTCCAGCGTCCATTATTTCTGAGATCCTTAATCTGTGCCTTTTGACTTAGAAGTGCTGCTCAGATATTTACATCCCTGTAAAGCTGCTTTATATCAGTGATTAATTTTCAAAAGAGATTCAATACTGGTCACTAAAATAATGTTACAAGCATGCACTTTCTTGGAATGTAAGGAATCAAAAATATCACAGCATTTGGCCACACCCAAGAGTAAATCATTAAAAAGTCAGCACCAAGATCAAACTCTATATAGTGATAATGAATAGATACCCCTTGATACAAGTGACACCTTTGGAAGAATTGTGGGTATTTTGAAATGCTATGGAAAAATTTTTGTATTTCAGTCTGTCACTAAATCCCAAAGAATAAGAAGGATTATACTTCATTAGGCAGTAGATCTGGTTTACTTTTCTTCCTAGTTCTAGATATATAATCCAGGTGACTAAGGCCACAAGCTAACTGAATTATTGTCACTGAAGCATTCTTTATTAAAATGACTCCCCTTCCAAAGGGTTCATAAATACATAGAATGTACAGATTTGGATAGGTTGCTTCCATATAGTGCCTCAAGTGGGATGAGATGAATCAGTACTGTAGGTATCATCATGCACAGTCTTGCTTGAAAATATAGATTATTTTTTAAGGTAGCCTCCAAGGCTGACTTTTGCACTAATGACTGTCAGTTTAAAGTACTATACAAATGTAAGCTATAATAATGTCAAGTAAGCAAGTCAAACAGATATTAGGCTAATATGTAAAAATTAAAGACATTCTAGCTATAAAAATGAAGCATTTAAATAGATACTTAATCAGGGCAGTTAACCAGTAAAGACACCAATTAATCAAGAAGTGAAAACACATTCACCTTGTAACCCTTCCCCCCAAACTGGATCCCTTATATTTTGACAGAGATAGATTGTTTGCAAAAAAGACAACACTGTAATTTAATTATTATAAGACAATGCCAAACAGCTTTTATATTTGTACCAGACCTAAAGTCCGTGCTCAGACTGAAGTCTTGTATAGTCATTAGACATTTTGCTTTATAAAGACTACAGGATTGTGTATTACTTGAATAAATAAGAGCTACAAATCAATTTAGAGGGATAAGAGAAAAAAAAAAAAAAGAAACAAAAAAGGTTTGGTTTTTTTCCCCCAAAGATTATGGAATATTAATGGTCTTATAGTTTTATTTTTTAAGTATTCTGAAAAACAGACTGCCCCAAACATAAACATATGCTTGCCAAGACATGTATTTCATGCTAAGTCTCCTTTTTATACAGATGATCGAAAGGGGTTTTAAAACAAGGTAAAATGAACTTTTTCTGAGCCAGACATTATGAGAAGAAAAAAGCTGTAATTTTACAAGAACAAAAGATTTGACTTTATTAATGAGTCATCTAAGAATTGGTACACCTATAGAAAATACAACAGCACCATGTGCCTCTGACAGAAAGTATTAAGCTATGTTAGTAAGAAACATAATTTTCAGGTTTCAGTTTATTGCTACAGTGACTGGCTGACACTATTTAATCCTTTTTCTCCTCTATACAAATTAATTAAATCAGGATCATATATTTATTTGCACATATCTGTCTTGTTATGGAAAACACTATTATGACTGCTCAGCTCCTTCGTCTGAGTTTTAATTATTTTTATAACCACTTATGAGCACAATGTAGTTCTGCAGTGCCAGCAACAAGCAGCACACGGATGCAGGATTTTGACAGATGCAAGTAACTAAGAAGGAGCAAGGAGAAAACACAGTTGGGTTACATCAGTCTGACATACTGGTATGAGATAAAAGAAATTGAAGAACAACAGAAGGTCAGATTTACCCTCTCCTCTATTTAGAAACCTTCTGTAATGTTTTATAGTTTGCAGCATGATATTCACAGAGTAGATACCTGATTGATAGGCAAGGCTTTTGGAGAGGAAGCAGCTAAACAACTGATGTGTGTAGTAAAAATGAGGATCTGTGATCTTCACAAGGTCAGTTGGCTTGAATCTAAACTTCATTCAGCATTTCAAAAAATCACTATACTGCATTCAACACCTTCCACCAGTTTCATCTCTGGTCTGTATTGTTAAGCAATTAATGAAGCAAGAGAATTCAAGCGCTATATATTTCCAAATAAATGTGAAGAGCCCTTAGGGAATTGTTCTTATTAATATTTAAGATCACTATGGCTTAAAATTCCAGATTATTTTAACATATTTGGGAGCTATGATTTTTCAGATGTTTAAGTGAACATTTCTAAAAAGGGCATACTCAAAAACTGCCCACAATCCCATTCTTAAAGTATCTTTTTATATCTTGATTTTATTGTAGCAAAATCCTTTTTTCTAAAGGAGAATGGAAGTTCTATATAAGAAAAGACAGATGAGCCTCTGCATTTCTTTGATATGGTATTTCACTGACCAGTGCTAATGATCAGAAGGAATTCCCATCCTTTCCTTTTCCCATCAATAAATTTTTAATTCTTAGCTTTAGTATATGTAAACTGGACATAAATTAGTATATTCCCTTGATGGCCCCCCTGCTTTAATGATTAGTGCCTTCTTCACCTCTGCCTTTAACAGCAGTGATGGGCCTTGGGACCCCTGCAGACCTGTGCTGGAAGACTGACTAGGGAGGATGATAAGTTCCTAGCCAACCCTGAACTTTTTCAAGACTTTCTGCTCCAGCTGGATGTGCATAAATCTGTGGGGCCAGATGAGATCCATCCCAGTGTACTGAAAGAGCTGGCTGATGTCATCACAGGACCTCTCCATTATTTTTCAGTGGTCTTGTGAATCTGGAGAGGTCCCAGTTGATGGAAGCTTGCAACTGATGTCCCAGTATTCAGGAAGGCTAAGAAAGAAGACCCTGGTAATTTCAGGCCTGTCAATCTCACTTCAGTGACTGGTAAAATTATGGAGAAGTTTATTCTATGAGTTATGGAAAAACACTTGAGAGACAGTGCATGATTTCATGAGCGGAAAGTCCCACTTAACTGACTTAATTTCCTTTTATGATAGTCACCCATCTAGTTGACCAAGGGAAACCAGTAGATGTGGTGGGTTTGGATTTTAGCAAAGCTTTTGATACTGTTTCGCACAATATCCTTCTGGAGAAAATGTCAAGCATACACCTAGACAAGTCCATAATATGCTGGGTGAGCAATGGGCTGACAGGTCAGGCTCAGAGAGAGGGTAAATGGGGTTACATCACACTGGTGGCCAGTCACCAGGGGATTATCCAGGGCTCAGTTTTAGGGACAGTGCTCTTAAATGTTTTTATAAATGATCTGGATGCAGGAATAAAATGTACATTAAGTTAGTTTGCTGATGATACTAAACTAGAAGGTGCTGTGGACTCCCTTAGGGGTGGAGAGGCCTTACAGAAAGATTGGGGTAGACTAGAGAACTGGGCAGTCACCAACCTTAAGAAATTTAACAAAAGCAAGTCCCAGATTTTCCACTGGAGTGGGGTAATCTTGGTTATATGTACTAATCAGCGGTTGAAAGGCTGGAGAGCAGCCCCAAGGAAAGAGATCTGGGGTTTTGGGTTGATGGCTACTTGAATATGAGTCCATAGTGTGCCTTGGCAGGCAAGCGGGCCAAATGTGTCCTGGGGTGCATCGAACACAGCACAGCTAGCTGCTGAAGGGAGGTGCTTGTCCCACTCTACACTGCACTGGTGCAGCCCCACCTCGACCACTGTATGCAGTTTTGGGCACCTCAATATAAGAAGGTCATAAGACTGTTACAGCGTGTCCAAAGGAGGGAGACCAAGATGCTGAAAGGTCTTGAGTGCAAGAGTTAGGATGAGTGGCTGAGGTCACTTGGCTTGTTCAGCCTGGAGAAGAGAAGGCTGAGGAATGACCTCATCACGGTCTACAACATTCTCAAGGACTGTAGCAGAGGAGAAGTGCTGATCTATCTCTGGTGACCAGCGATAGAACACAAGGAAATGTAATGAAGCTCCAGTGGGGGATGTTCAGACTGGACATTAGGAAATGGTTCTTTACCGAGAAGGTGGCTGGTCACTGAACAAGCTCCCCAGGGAAGGGGTCATGTCATCAAGAATGCCAGAATTCAAGGAATGTCTGGATAATGCTTTTAGTCATATGGTTCAGTTTTAGATAGTTGTATGAGGAAAAGAAGATGGACTTGATGATCCTCATTGGTCCCTTCCAATTTTAGATAGTCTATGATCCTGTGACTTGACTTTGAATGATATTGGATTCTAATTTTTCTAGGGAATGAAATGTGTTTCTTATTCCATCTAGCTGAACAGGTACTATTGCACACCACAAAACTAACTGATGACTGCTAAGGATGCAGAATCAGCCCTTTGAATACAGTAAGTTCTAAAACTGCCTCAGAAAAAACTTGGGAATGACACTGAGCAGGCAGAATGACTCTTTCAACCCTTAAAACAACTGGACTGCTGCTAAATTTAAGATCATTTGAAGTCTAATTGCTCTTGGCAAGAAACTTGACATATTCTCCAGCAATTACAGTAATTTAATTGTAGTTATCTTAGAGTATTAAAGTGTAATAAGCAATTTCCTGTAATAAGCTTGATTAGGATACCTACTGTCAGAGTTTTAAGTCTGCTTTAGAAGATGAATCATGCTCCATACAACCTGTTCCATTTCATTGCCTGTAACAAGTGTCCAAATGATTAGCTCAAGGGTAAAAGGCTACTTTGTACATATATTTGGCTAGTTAAATATTATCTTTCCTGTTCAAGTTTGGACAGGAATGATTCTCACTTTGAACTTATATTTTGCTTTCTTTCCCATGTAAGAAAGATCAGTGTTACACTTCAATATGATTTCCTGAAATAGGAAGTTCTCTATTTACAAACATGTCACCTCAAGCTCCAGCAATCATAAGGTATAAAAGCAGTCTCAGACAACAAAGAAAGAAGCACAAACTGGGGTGTTAGTCATACAGCACACACAAGCAGTAGTTGCAGATCTTGTGTGGTAGGACTAGTAGAATACCAAGTAGAATTGCAACCCTGGACTTTAGCAGGGCAAACTTTGGCCTTTTCAAGCAATTGCTAGGGGAAATCCCATGGGCAAGGCTGCTTGAAGGTAAAGGGGCCCAAGATAGTTGGTTGACATTCAAGGACTGCTTTTTCCGAGCTCAAGATCAGAGCATCCCGACATGTAGGAAGTCCAGGAAGACGGCCAGGAGACCTGCGTGGCTAAATAGGGAATTGCTGGGTATGCTCAAGTGGAAGAGGAGAGTTTACAGGTCATGGAAGGAGGGGCTGGCCACTTGGGAGGAATATAAGGCTGCTGCTAGAGGATGTAGGAAGGCAGCTAGGATGACTAGGGCCTCCTTAGAATTAAACCTGGCGAGAGGGGTCAAGGACAGCAAAAAGAGCTTTTTCAAATACATGGCAGACAAAACTAACACCAGAGGCAATGTAGGCCCACAGATGAACGGGATGGGTGCCCTGGTGACAGAAGATACAGAGATGGCAGAGTTACTGAATGCCTTCTTTGTCTCTGTCTACTCTGCTGCAGGCAGTCCTGAAGAGCCCTGTACCCCTGAGACCTTAGATGAAGTCAGGTCAACGGAGCGGTTTGCCTTAGTCGATGAGGAATGGGTTAGAGACCAGTTGAGCAATCTGGACATCCATAAATCCATGGGTCCAGATGGGATGCACCCACGCGTGCCGAGGGAACTGGCGGAAGTCATTGCTAGACCACTCTCCATCATCTTTACCAAGTCTTGGGAAATGGGAGAGGTGCCTGAGGACTGGAGGAAAGCAAATGTCACTCCAGTCTTCAAAAAGGGCAAGAAGGAGGACCCGGGTAACTATAGACCGGTCAGCCTCACCTCCATCCCTGGGAAAGTGATGGAACACCTTATCCTTGGTGCTATCTTAAGGCATATCAAGGATAAGAGGGTTATGAGGGGCAGTCAACATGGCTTCACCAAGGGGAAATCATGTTTGATCAATCTCTTAGCCTTTTATGAGGAAATAACACGGTGGATGGATGATGGCAGAGCGGTGGATGTGGTCTACCTTTGACACAGTCTCCCACAGCATCCTCGCAGCTAAATTGAGGAAGTGTGGTCTGGATGATCAGGTAGTGAGGTGGACTGTGAACTGACTGAAGGAGAGAAGCCAGAGAGTTGTAGTCTATGGGGCGGAGTCTAGCTGGAGGCCTGTAACCAGTGGAGTGCCTCAAGGGTCAGTACTGGGACCGGTATTATTTAATATATTCATCAATGATTTAGATGAGGGAATTGAGTGTACTATCAGCAAGTTTGCTGATGACACTAAGCTGGGAGGAGTGGCTGACACGCCAGAAGGCTGTGCTGCCATCCAGCGAGACCTGGACAGGCTGGAGAGTTGGGCAGGGAATAACTTGATGAAATATAACAAGGGAAAGTGTAGAGTCCTGCATCTGGACAGGAACAACCCCAGGTTCCAGTATAGGTTGGGGAACGACCTGTTAGAGAGCAGTGTAGGGGAGAGGGACCTGGGGGTCCTAGGGTCCTAGTGGACGACAGGATGACCATGAGCCAATACTGTGCCCTTGTGGCCAATGGCATCCTGGGGTGTATTAGAAGGGGGGTGGTTAGTAGATCGAGAGAGGTCCTTCTTCCCCTCTACTCTGCCCTGGTGAGACCCCATCTGGAATATTGTGTCCAGTTCTGGGCCCCTCAGTTCAAGAAGGACAGGGAGCTGCTGGAGAGAGTCCAGCGCAGGGCAACGAAGATGATTAGGGGAGTGGAGCATCTCCCTTATGAGGAAAGACTGAGGGAGCTGGGTCTCTATAGTTTAGAGAAGAGGAGACTGAGGGGTGACCTTATTAGTGCATATAAATTTATAAAGGGGGAGTGTCACGAGGATGGAGCCAGGCTCTACTCAGTGGCAAACAATGATAGGACAAGGGGTAATGGGTACAAACTGGAACACAAGAGGTTCCACTTAAACTTGAGAAGAAACTTCTTCTCAGTGAGGGTGACGGAACACTGGAACAGGCTGCCCAGGGAGGTTGTGGAGTCTCCTTCCCTGGAGACATTCAAAACCCGCCTGGACACATTCCTGTGTAACATTATCTAGGTGTTCCTGCTCCGGCAGGGGGATTGGACTAGATGATCTTTTGAGTTCCCTTCCAATCTTAACATACTGTGATACTGTGTGATACACAAAGTCATACCATCTTTTCGAAAAAGTTCTCTTATGAGCATTAGGTACTTGATCTCCTGGTTTACCTGTCATGTTTCTGAAGAGTAAATTATGGTAACAACTTAAGCACAGAATCATCAGGTAAGTCTGAAGTAATTTATCTAAATATCCCACATCTTCAGAGACCAGACCTTTTTAGTTGTAGTGAAGTACCAAGTCTTGTAACATCTGACTGAAAGTCAGACCTTTCTAATTACTTTTTCCAGTTTTCACAACATCAAGGAATAGTATTTTAAATTTTAAATAGTATATTAAATCATATATGCAGAAAGTTTAATGAGAGCAAGTTTTTAGAAATTCCTTTATCTATCTATCTATCTATCTATCTATCTATCTATCTATCTATCTATCTATCTATCTATCTATCTACCTACCTACCTATCAGTGTCAGTTGTCAGTTAAGAGCTATATAGTAAGCAGAATCTCTTGTTGAAATTATTCTTGACTTTCATGTTGATGCTGTTTTTAGCTCTGTGAGTTGTAAATCATTAGACTGCCTTATTTAGAAATGTCCAGGCTCTTTGTTATTAAGGTCTTAAGATGAGTACCTTAAGGTGCTCTCTTTTCATTGATTTAGACTGAATGAAAAAGCTGCGTATTGAATTCTTGAAAAACACTTCCTGTATTAAACCAGCCATGAGTACAGGAAGCAGACTTCTGTAAAGTTCTCCCAGTTTTTTATATCTTTGAGCCTGAGCTGAAACAAGACTTTATCAAAGGTCAGTTTTCTGTCCATCAACTCATGAAGTTAAATGGAAATTTCTGAATTTCTATTTGTTTTGGTTTTCACATTGTTATCAACTTCATCAACTTTCTGTTATGATTTTGTTTCACAATTTGGTTTTGAAAGGATAGTCCTTTGACAAAAGTGTTGATATTCTTAATATATGGAATGAGAATATGTGAATAAGGCAAAGGCTGGGTTTGGTGCCTATACCATTTGTACTTCATGATGACAAAGGCTGAAACACTGAAAGGCTGGAAATATGCACTGCTGCTATTAGTGAAATGTAGCGTGTGAGAAACTGATCCAAAAGAACTAACAATCACTTATGGGCAATAATTCAAGAGCTAATATGGTTCATCACTATCTATGGCAAATGGCATTACCTTAGCAAGTTGTTAATTAGTGCTGTAGCTAGTTGCTTTCTGTGGGTGTTTGACACACATGGCACAGTTTTCTCTCTGATAATGGTTCAGTCTTCTCTAGAAATAAAATGATCGGACACAGTCCTAAAATCATTGTGGCACAGTTACTCCTGAACTTTTCTGCTCCAGCATGAAACTAAGAAAATCATGAAAGAGTAAAATACCTAAATAAAAACATTAGGCACTAATCTTTTTTTTCTTTCAGTAATTAAAGCTGGCCCATCAGCTTTTCTGTTAGCGGTATAAATTTGGCCTATCAAAGCATGACAAACTAGGACTATGCATTATTTGTGGAAATGGTAGGATCTAGGATGAGACATTTAGAGCTTTCTAAGAAGTTAAGGAAAGTGTTCTCTTACAAATGAACTAGTTGATTGGCTAAAATAATGTTATTACCTGGGTAGCTATGTTAGCAAGATTTATATTTATCACTTGAGTCTTTAAAGTTGATCATTTATAGCATGTTTGCATCACAGATAAAAGCATGAACTACAAAATAGCTGTCATAAGATATTTGAAACAGAAGAGCAAGGAATTCACTTTAAGGAAAACATAGTATGTTTTTCGTCTGGAAAATACTTCCTTTTACTATAGGTCAGCCAGACATTTCACCTCAGATATGCTTCTGCTAAAAGAAGAAAAATATCAGTTTCAATTTAGCCTTCACAAGCCTGTCTGAAGTATGGCAGAATATATTATGTATAGTGTATGCTCAAATTGGTAGTGGTCTCGCTTTATGTTCCTCTGCTGTATTACAAAGATATAAAATTATAATTTTAGAAATTCAAAGCAATTTCAAACCCCAGGTTGCTCCTTCTCCAAGTTTCTGCCCGACTCTAATACTCAAAAAGGATTTTATTAAATGAAGTATTCAGGACTGAAATTTTCTTAATTTTATGATCTATGCTTGATTATTAATAAGGATAAAAAAGGGTAAGGAAAGAATGTACTAAGTACAAATCTCAGAAGTATGAATACAACACATTTTTAGCATATACACAAAGAAAATGTTGTAATTACATTTTACATTCAATACAAGGAATCAACATAGAATAAGAAAAAGAAATTAAAAGAAAAAGAAACATTATGACAGAATCTTTGAAAGTTTGAGATTACTTTGTGTAACATTTAAATAAAAAGACATTTTTAATGAGGGTTCTTACACCCATTGTTAATTGAATTCTTCAGTATAAGACACACCCAGCATTATGACCTATCTTTCCATATTTGGTGTCATGGTAATTTTCCTGCCAGATTATAATGTATTTGTACTTTCATATAGGGAAAGTAAAAAGTGGTAAAAGATCTTTTCGTAAAGAAGACACAAACATCATTTTCACTGTGTAGAAACTCCTTCTTGGAATGTATGCTTTACTCAAACGAAGTTAAGAGTTAATATGGCAATTATTAATAGTAGTTGGTAATTAATTTATGTTATATGTACAAGTTATGCCCTTTTCCTATTTTGAGTGCCACTTAAGATTTTAGAGAGAGACCTGTTTTAGTCTTTCTTCTCTCCCTTTCCCTTCTCCCCATTTTTTAGTGTATTTACTGACTCCCCATTTTTTAGTGTATTTACTGACTCCCTGTGCAGAAAACACACCGTAGCTTTGTCTAGATCCCTTTATGAACCTTTTCTAGATGCCTTTATGAACCTTATCTAGACCTTTTGCAATGGAAGTTGGGAAGAAGTTCCCTAACTACACTCAGTCATTTGATGGGTTCGTACAATACCTCTAAGGATATTTGCTGCTTTGTTCTCCATTTAATTCCTAATTATACTTAATATTTGATTTACTTTCATATTCATTCCTACTGAGCACTGCTAGTTATGCAGACCTACCTATCAGAATCCTAAGATCTAATTCCTGAGTAATTACCAGTCACTTAGGGCTGTGTGATTCTTTTGCATAACTCAACTGTGGGAATAATTTTGTATTAATAAATGTGTTTACTTCAATATGCATGCTTTTCTGCAAAACTTTTATTAATATGCTGAACAGCATGGGATACCTACAGCTAGATCCATAACAACCACCTCATTTTGAAGAACTATTCATTTGTTCCCTATGTTTTTTGTTGTTCTTGTAACTTAATTCCCAGACATTTTACAAATATTTAATGGGGACTTGATCAACTGCTCTGAGAATCTGCGAGTGCTCAAATAGGCATTGTGAGCCATTTTCCGAAAGGCATTCCAGCTCTTTCTCAATGTATCACATTATGTTAGTTAATCCATTCTTTTAAACTGTCTATACATTTTCCTTAACAAACTTGTCAGGCTTATCTGTAGATCTCAGGATTTCCTTTGCAGTTCTCTTTAAAAACTGTCATTTTCCACCTTTAGACACTGTAAAAACAGCTTCAAGCAAAAGTGTGCATAACTTTGAACATTTTTTTTTATCCCTGAAATGCTTTAATACTTTTAAGTGACTCTTAGAACTAGCATGTTGTCCTGATAATTTGCTACACCTCTTTTTGTCAATCTGTTGCTGCCATGTCATCCAGCAAAGTTTTCCAATTTGAAACCAAATCTCTGATGCGTTTTCAATCTTATCTGGGACTGCCTCCAAGCATTCTCCATATTTATTTTTTTTTAATCCTATGGTCATGGATTGTTTGGGGGCTCCCTCATATTGTGCTTGTATATTGATCTTAAATAATTCAATTAGAATGGCCATTAGTTATTTGCAAATGGTATTTTTAACTCTTCGGTTTAGAAAAGAGAAAACATATGTAAAAATGAGGGCCAGAATTATTATTTTACAAAAGAAGTGTAGGAGACTGACATACTATGGTAATGTGATTCTGTCTGTGATGCAGGTACTTGTTTCACCACCAAAGCTTAAAATGGGACATTTTCTATTCAGCTGTCTGTAACACTTCACATTGGCAGTCCAGCACACACAAATTCGCATTTTGTGACTTAAACGCTTCTGATGGAAAAGAAGAAAATGAATATCTCAGCATTTCATACCCCTCCCTAAAGAACCTACCAACCTGAAATCAGCTGTCAAAAGTGCATTAAAAGCACATTCCAGGAGACAAAAATTCACAAAATTCTTCAGAGTAAGTAAAACATCAGAACAAGCCCTCCGACTTTTTGACCCACATTTGGTCTTGTCTAGTGTAAACAAAACTTGATGTAGGTCAAAACACTAAAGTAAGCTTCACTTGGGCAAACAGGATGCTTGATTTGAATATTTTTGTTATTTTTCCCTCTTGTAGTATGCTCTCTAAACATATAGATATATATGTTTATTTTTTTCCTAAACATAATATAGATACTTTTATTTCAGTTAAAAAAATATTCTGGTGTTAATTTAGCACTCAGACTCTTCAAGACAACAATAGGAACCTCCTCTCTTTTCTTTATTGTTATAAAAATGGCTTTTCTAGTTGTTTTGCCCCTTTCACATTATAAGCAAAGCTAAGACTAGATTCCAGCAACAGGTATGTGTCAGACCTTTTATCTTGCCAAGGTAACATAAAAACCTCTATGCACAAATCTGCCCAACATTGCTATTTTAAACTAATGGAAAAAAAAAAAAAAAAAGAACAAGCAGTCTCCAGTGAACTTATATATGCATAAGCCAATTTTCGGAAGCAGTAGCCTTAAGAATTGCAGTTTGATAGACCTATTTATCTGAATAAAGTAAATATTTACCAAAGATACATTGCAAATGTGTGATTCCTTACAATGGATGTGTTACAGTTCAGAAACAATTTCCCACAGGATTTTTTTCACTGCATTCAGACTAATGATCATTTTCATTGAAATTCTTCCTTCTACCTATAGAAAAGCAGATGGTAAAACTAGAGCTTGCTCTGCATTTTGAAAGTGATATTTGTGACTACAATACAAGACCATCATTAATTCACAGCTCTATGACACAGATACATAAGATTTTTTTTAAGTTTAAATGAGATTTTAAATATGCTACTGGAAATCAATTAATTTAAAATTATTCTAATTAAAATTTCATTGGCTATGGCATGTGAGTAGGAAGTCAATTTTTCATGTTCATGATTTTTCCTCAGAGACCTGTGTAATTCTGGTATACATCATTGTAACTGTACAATTATGCAGTTTGGTGAGCTCAAAGAGAATGACAATACAGAATAAAATAAAAGAGAACATTCTGAGATGTGCTTTTTTAATTTTCAAACTATTTGAAAAGTGAATCAGAAAGCTTGTTTGGAAACCTCTCAACTTCAAAACTTCTTCAGGATTTTTTTTAAAAGCATTGATTTTTTTCTCTTTTTAAAGAATTAATTTATATTTTTTTTTTTACATATAGAAGAAAATAATTGAAGACTAAATATTTTTTTCTAAATTTCTCTAGAACCGTAGAAGTGGGTTTTACCTTCACCGCTGTTTTGGAAATAAGTACCTTATTTTACAGCATGAAAGGTACTCTGCTAGTACTTTAGACTGATAATTTGTAGTGAGCAAGTGTTTGAGGTTTATCTTACCAAATCTTAGACAATTAATTAATTGGCTTACCTTTCTTTAGTGACCATAGAGAGACTTAGACCTTTTGCCTTCATTTGAATGTGGAGGACAAAGCCCTGAGCATCCTTGTCTGACCTCATGGCTTGCCCTGTTTCAACCATAAGGTTGGACTGGAGAGCTCCTGAGGTCCTTCTAAACTGAACTATTCCATGATTCTTACTGATAGAAGAATGATAGTCCACACCACATTATGCGACGTTCCTTCTTCCACTTGGCACTTATTAAGCTTCTGTTTAGATGTTTCACCTTGAAGGTGGTCTTGCACCATAGTCACATGAATATAAGTATGAAAGGTCGGCTCATTTAAAGCTGGTGTTATTGCAGCATACATTGTCACAACAATAAGTAAAATGGGAAAAAACTCTGAGAACAGAGTGGCAGTGGTTTCGCGTGAAATAGTTTTTATGCCATCGTATACATTGAGCATACTGGAAATTATTACAAGCAAAGGTTTTGAATACATTTTTCTCATCTACATATTTCACAGTTGAAATTTTCCTTAATTTGGAAAGGTTTTGCTTTTTTAAATACTGAAAACCAGGTAAATATCCTAAAGATATTTTATGAAGTAATTAAAAACAGTTTAAAATGTTTAGTTCGCTGTCTAGTAATAAGATAATCAGCTTTAAAAAAATGTACAGCTATTCTACTGCTACCTACATGTACCTAGCATGCACAACTTTGGTTTTCAGAAGACATATTAAAATCTTATAATGGCTGTTTAAATGAACGCTTGTGTACAAAACAGTGCGCCACACTATAGGACATTTTTTTTTTCCCTGACTAGGCAATAACTCATTGTGTCTCTTCATTTTAAACAACTAAATCTGAAGGAAATGAGTGGTAAACAATTTATGTGAAGAGGACCTTGCAGCTATCATGGTCCTCTGGAATATATACTTTAATCACTTGTTTAATGGTGGTAGTTTATAAATTCATAAAATGAAAGTAAAACATGCTACAACAGAATACAATGCTGTTATATAAGTGAATATACATTGCAATTAACAGTTTTTAGTAAAAAAAGTAAATGGGATTGGTCCTGGCAGTTTCAGACTTGGATGGGATGCAGTGCCTGAAATAATAACAGTAGCAAACCCATCAAAATCTTGAATCACAGATGCGCATATAAGCCATGATATCTTCATGCATGAAATTTTCTGAAATTCTTCATGCATATAAAAAAAGAACATATATTTCTTTATTTATGAGTAGTATAATGTTTTCAGCCTGCATTAAGTTTTAAGATAGCTGTTAACCTAAAAATTGCATGTCTGTTTAGTGTCTTTTTGCATTCATTTCATTTAATATCTCATCCACTTATAACTGTAAAAATTCAGTTCAGCAAACATTATAAAGTAGAAGCAGAAAGACACAACTATTAATTTGAATTGACTGTAAAAAATACATAGAGGTTCTTAAAATAAATAATGAGAAGAACAACTTACTATTGAATTTTTACATAGATTAAATATTGAAAACTAAAGTCAGGCTTTTCATTTTGACCGTGATTTTTCGTTTTTGCCACTGTGCTTCTTAAAGGATCTTGCAAGGCATGGGACAGAAAATGAGTCTTCATTAAGATTTACTAACTTTAGTGAGTTTTGTATATTGCTGATTGATCTTTCTAGATATTTTTCTCCATCATTTTCCATTATATACAACAAACAGTGTGACTAGCCTAAATAAATTTAAGACTAAATGCCCATCCTACAGGTAGGTGGTAAGATCTTGTGTATTGTTATAAAAGCAAAGCAGATTGTCCAGGTAAATGTTGAAAAGCCTGCCATTACCTGAGAAAGTGCAATTGCATAAACTTTGTTGGGTGATGTGATTCATTGAGGATTTTCATAGGTGAATTATGAATAATATCCAGTGCATACATGCAAAGTGAATCTAAATTATTTCAAATATTTTATTATTTTTTTTCCCCCAGCAGATTCTTCTGTTGTTTAGTCTGTATTACAACGTTTTCTATTCCTAATGCTGAGTACAGTGCAGTCAAAGCATTAATGGAAAACACAACATTACAGCGCTCTTTGTCTTACAGTGGTAAGCTCCATATGACATCCTGTGCTGCTGAATGTTCTTTGATGTGCCTATGTGAGCACGTGTGATGGACTGTGGGACGGGAATGAACAACCAGCAAGACTAAGGGAAACCTAATTTCTTTTGATATAACTATTGGTTTATGCAAATTTAAATGGATTGTTAGTTTAAAATTCTAAGTTTCTGAACACTCCTGATATTTTCAGTGGGAAGAAATAACAATTCCAGATGTGTCAGGTCCCTTACAGCCTAAAGGTCTGTAATCGGGAAGCAGTTACGTTCTCACTTTTGCATTTCAGTTAAGTACTGAAGTTAGTTGAGACAAAACTGAGCCTAAATAACTAGACAAAATTTTGCTTCTGAATGTCTAATTTTCACTTTTCTATGAAGAAAGGTAACAACTTCTTGATAGGCATAAGTAGTAGTCACTCGAATTACAGCACAATACAAATATTATTCATATGTTTTTAAATTTTGGAGATTATAATGTATTACAAGATTTAGAACCACAAAAAAAATTTTAATTTATTTCAAAGTATTTTAACATGGAAAATTACATTAATTTAAGTGATGGTGGGGGTTTTCAAAATATATGATTCTATGATTTGTAATCATTTAGCCATTGCCCTAGTTTCCAGCTACAACGGTTGTGTTTATGTCAGCAACATACATCATGCACTGTATATTCTATTATTATAAATTATGAAGTGGCCATATTAATAACTTTAACTGCTTTTTTATATATATATACATATTCTGTAGTGCTAAATGAGCAGTAACCTAAAGTGCTGCTTCCATCTATGGTCTTTTTGCTTTAGCAAAACAGAATCATTTGACGAAAACTTCATGCTACGTAATAGGCACACTAATGAAGTTTGGAGCACGAAGTAGAAATTTTCCCAAAGCTGCGTGAAACCCATATCTGAGGTTTACTATCATTAATCATGAAGAAAAGTTCTAAGAATTCCAACATTTATGTTTCTTGGCATCTGAAAATTTTCCAACTTTCTCCCAAAAATTACAGCACATGTTACGTTTAGGAGAAAACCCTTTATTTCCCCATCTACTCAGAGTACCACCTATTTAAAACTGTGCCAAAGAGAAACAATAAATCTCTTGTTTTTTCCAGAATTCAATTTTCACCAAACCGTCTCTCACACACAGCTTCTTCCCCAATCACCCCAGTGAGTCTCAAATTCCTTCTCACTCAGTCTTTCCCTGACAGAGCAGACACTAAAACTCAGTCTTCTTCCCCTAAGACAGGGGAGAAAAAAACGTACTTCTTTATTTGAGTGGGTGCTGGAGAGAAAAAAGGTTATCAATAAAAAGTAAAATACTTTTAAAATTAAAAAAAAATTAAAAGAATAACTTATGTCTAAACCCTTCAGTATCAGTAGTGACACAAATCATCAACGCCACAGACAGCTGTACTTGCTTTTTACAGCTGACTGCATTGATAATCGCATTTGGGGTTAGCTGAGAGGCTGTATGCTAGGGAAAGTGGGGCTATTCACTGGAAGGCTATCAGATGATGGATGCTACTCTAAAATAGCCTGTTTTCTGAAACTCTTATTCTTCCTTCCCCCCAGATTTTAAAATAAATAAAAAAATAAATCCTGTCTCTGAATTTTATACTGTCACGCACAGGACTATCAAGAGGATGAGACAGAGCAGGGAATGACTATACTGGAAATTTTACAGGTGTTAGAGAAATGAGACCCTATCATGCTAGTTCATTTAAGCTCCATTTATGCTCAAAGTACTTACCAAGAAACGAAAAGTGAACAAGCCCTGCAGGGCCTATTCAAAAGCACTAGCAATAAACCAGCCCCCACTGTGTCACTTAAAAGTTACAAGTTCTAATTTCATGTGGGAGTTATGGGGAAAGTTTGCCTCTACTATGATTATATCAGACTGATTTTATCCCCCTCATCATACAAAGTCTTCTTGGTTTTTTTTTTTTTCATCCATAATTGGCACACATTGTGGATATGTCTCTAATCTGCACAATTATCTACCTACACTACTTTTCAATTAAAGGATCACAGAGCGCATTGCAATAGCATATTCTTGAAAGGCCACAGTTGCTGTATGCAACCTAAGAGTTTTGCTATCAGAAAAAGGGTATGCACTGATTTTTACCTAACATTTAGCCTTTGGTGTAGCTCAGCATGTACAAGAAATATGAAAGAAGCAAGCCTCAGTCTCTTTCACTGACAAATATTTAACAGAACAGCAGTAGCTGCAAGTGTTGGTAGCCTTGGCTCTGAAGTGAAATGTCAGTAGCAGCACTATACTGCAGCATATATCTGTTCACACATTTCAGAGAATAAAATCTGAATGTTGTCCTTATAACAAGACACATTAATATTCATCAGTGCACACATGGACACTGCAAAGAAACAAACGGCACAAAAATGTTTGAATTATTGCAAGAAGATTTATGATACATGATTAGCTACATTTTTAAAGGTGAAAAATAACTTTTTCACCTCTAAAATGCATACTGAATATGGAATTACAAATTAAAGCATCTTTAGTAATATACACTTTGTCCCTCCACAGATGAAATCTATATCCTAGAAAGTCAACAATTACATTTTGGAGGAAAAAGATAATGAATTCTGCTTAGTTTTTCTGTCAGAAAAAAAAAATGCTGCTAGATTTTTGTAAGTAAGTCTAGCAAAAAGCAGGCGTTGCAAACAAGCAGATGTTCTAGTACCATCTTGCTTTTTGTTTGTGCCTTCATCTTTAAGACAAATCACATTTGTCTCTATGATATCTAGCTCAAGAATTAATTCCTGTTGATTTCTCTTACCTAAACAAACCAAGAAAGCAGGGTCTTACCAACAATCCAGCACATAAAAGTCCAGTCTGTGAACAGACTCTATATGAATCAGAGGAAAGAGTATCTGGGATCCCATTGTTTAGTCATTTGGGTAATAACAGACATAAATCACACTATTCCATGCTTTTGCCTGGTTTTCCATGATCTACATGGTAATTTGCTTGCCTAGTCCACTGTGGTGCATATACAATTATCAATGTCTTAATTTCTGCTTTTCAGCATTAAAAAAAAAATCATTACATAATTTCATTGTTTCCCTGTATGTTCACTACACACTCATGTGCTTTACAGCTAACTTCAGTTTCTGTTATCTAACCTATCATATTTATCACTATTCATCTGAGCTTTAACATTGCTTCTGCTTCACATCACCGGTAACAAACCATTATTCCTCCTTTCTAGGTAATCTGGGTTCAAATCATGCCAATTTTACAAGTTAATTTTATTTTTCATCTTGTCTTCTCCAGTGCATTATTTAATAAAATAAATATCCATGTCTTAACTAGGTCTGGATGCTTTTAGACCGCAAAAATCTAAAGGGAGTCTGGAATGTTTATATCATACTACACATGTACAGATTGGACTAGTATTTGGCAAAGAGTTTTAGTCTCCTACTCTCTCACCCCTACTTGATTTATTTTTCTTCAAAATATGAGCTAACTAACTCTACCACGGTTATTCTTCTATCCACTTCTTTATTCATTTGTGTTATTGTGGTTGAGTTTATTTCCTCTGCCCACTTCCTCACCTTCTCTGATAGAATTTTCCCATTACTATATTCTACTGATGATACATTTGATGGGGACATTTTCTAGGAAAAGGCCATGAAGCAGTCTAGCAAATTTTGCTTTCTCATTATAACCCCTTCACTTATCATCAGTGTCAGTGCTTCTCATCTGCTTTTTTAAAGAGGTTTTATTTTGCCCTTGGATATCTGCAGGCACTGTTCAACAGTATCTAAAGTACCAGTATCTCTAATTCTTTTCCAGTCCATATCAAATATAGTCAACATACATTACTGGTGCTTTCACAACAGAAATTTGAAAAGCAGAAGGGGAAGAGGAGAGAGAAATGAGCACTGAGCTGTCTAAGCACAGATATCTCTCTGATTAATTTAAGATATCCCTATAAGTAGAGTTAAAACAATAAGATTAAAAAGAATGAATAATTTAGCCAACTGAGCTGGGGAAGAGAGAAAGAGAAGAAAGCAGCACCTGCCGTACATATCATCAGTGTCTGATGGTTGCGTCAAAAGAATAATAATACTATATTTTAAAAGATAAATCAGTTCTTTCAATTCCAGGTCATTTTCCGAGTGCGGCTATGCTTGTCAGAATTACATAATTGTTCTCACTGCAAACACGAGTGAGATAACCAGAAATAAAGAGTTATATTTTCTGGAGAGAAATGTAGTGTTATCTGAAAACTTCAGATCCTTCTGCGCCTTTTTTGGTACCTTAAGAACTTTGAATTTTGTGCTAGAGCTAAGATCATGGTTAGGTTGATAAATGGTACCAAAGTAATCTGTTGTCCCAACAAAAAATGATTTCAATAAGAAAGGAGAAAACCACAACCTTTATTTGTCCTTGTGACTGTAATAGCTTGAGTATATTCAAAAAGTAGCCTTGTTAAAAAGACCTGCTGTGAAGTCCATAATAAGAATGAAAAATATTAAGGAATCCACCAATTTATCCAGCAACCTTTAAATCCTTCTCTCATAGTGTTCTTTGACTCTGGACACTGGGTTTACGTGACACTACTCCAAGTTATCTTGCTTTTTTTTGTCTGGTTAAAGACAAGAAACAAGAGCTTGTTGAGCAAATCTGTGCTGCTCCATTTCAAAGGTGGATGTGAAAAAAAAAAAAATGTTTCACAGAGTCATTAATCAATATTTAGCTTGAGACATTCTAGGAGATGCAAAGGCTGAATAAGAATAATGAAGTTAAGATGAGGCTGAAGAGGGAAGAGAAAGCCATTATTTATATAACTGAGTGAAATATGAGCACACTTATAGGTTTCTTTTATCTTCAGAAAACTTTATATGTTATTTATTTTGATGGGACTTATCTTAGGTAACTTTAGCTGTCTGAAAAAGTAAGTCGTGTTAACATTTGCCTTAGGTTCCTTGTAAATTCAGTGGTAAAAGTAGATGTTTCCAGCTGAATGACACTGTTCCTAAAGCAGTGGGATCTCAATAAAATACAGTCTCTCTGTAGTACATGGCTACCCATATAATTCACACAATTAGTGCTTTCAGAGTGGAGTTTGCACTTCTGTCACTTCCATGCGCCTTTCATGCTTGCTTCCCTGGTAGTATTCTCTCAACCTCCAGGAAATATTTTAAATTAAATAATTCTTTATTCTTGATTTATAAATGGCATTGGTTTGCATCTTAATTTGCCAGTAAAGGTGGCAGTGTAATTCCAGGTCAACATCTACCTCACAGGTTTGTGACAAAGCTCTGAGATGTGTGTCTATAGAAAATGTGATTAATGAAAACTTGGTAAAACTACCTGGGTTAGCTAACTTGGAGGTTTTTTTTGCAAAATGTTACTTTCAAATATGAACATTGTATGTTCAATACAACAATGTAACTAGGTCTCATTGTGTATTTTAAAGGTGTATTTACATATTTCAATATTCTCATTGCTAGAGAACTGTTAAAATATAAACATTCTTTTTTTTAAAGTTAAAAGTATTATGACAAAAAATAAACATGCAATTTACAAGAGAAGTTGCCCCAAAAGCAATATATGCAAGGTAAATACTCAGAGGTATATATATATGCAGCAATGAAGGGGCCTGGGTCATGAAACTGCAGCTTTTGCTATTTTTTGACATATCTCAGGAAATCACTGGTGACTGCAAATTTTTAAGACTGTTATAAAACTGTTGTGACAAGTTGAGAAATTGGAAATCAAAAAGAATCAGACAGCATTGTTAGAAGGGTGCTACAATGTAATTTGCAACTAAATATATTTTTGAAAGCAAAAGTTTCTGCTTCTTAACAAGGATTTTATAGTAGGATCTTAACAGAAAGATGACATCTTCATCTTTTCACCTGATGAAGCTGGAAAAAGTTTTATGTTTTAATCATCACCAGAACTCTAAAGAAAACATCTATTGACAGGTATGAAGTTTTTTAACATTCACTTTTTTTTTGCAGAATATAATATGTGAGTCAATTTTGACTCTTACCTGTCATGTAGTGGCACAAGTAATCTTTCCATCTATAGGTACCAACAATGCTGCATACAGATTTTTAGATACTGACCCTCTTCCAGGCCTATTTCAGCTTGTTTAGAATTAATCACAAATATATTTAGCTGTTAAAGAATTAGTAAGCTACTTTAAACGTACCATTTGGCTTTTTTAAGCCAAAGTGTTATCAGTGGTACTGTATTCCAAGGAATTTGCATCAGTTAATACCTTCACTGAAGTCACCTTTCAGTTACTTAAGGAGCTTTAAATCAGTTCTCCTTTATTACAGTTTTTAAATAGAGCAGTCACAAGTTAACCAGTCATGTCATTTTCTAGGGTAAAATAGGTCTGGGTCTAAGTATAGGTATAGACATAGGCATAGGTGCAGGCATGTAAGACTTTCATTGTATAACTCATATTTAAGTACTTAATTTTACATGCAGACACACTCAGTATTCAAGTCCCAGTTTAGTATTATCTTGAACTGAGACCTGAATATTAAAAGGCTGTCCGTCTGAATACCTTCTGTACCAGATTTTTTAAGGCAATGACTGCTCTTAAAACACCTCCCATCACCACTCATCTCTAAGAAATTTGAACTTTCTTCTGATTCTTAAAGGGACAGCTAAAAAAAAACCCACAACAAAACAACAAAACCAAAACCAGTCTTTCCAAAAAATTAACATACTCAAGACTAGTACCTTTTTTAACTCACATTAGCTAATTCAGTTTCTTTAAGCAGTCAGCTATGCTTTTGTATAATCAGGTTTTTTTAGTCATGGAAAATAGCTCTAGTTAATGAAAGGCTTACTATCTACTTATAACTGCAGGCAGTACAACAAAACATGAAGGGTAAAAAATTAGATTAAATCCTATATGTGTAATTATCATACTTAATAAAATATCTAGATGAGAGAGGAGGAAGCCAATATTTGTTTGTGAGCTATGGAGAACCAGTGTGTCCAAGAGAAATATAGATGTCAAAACAAAAAGTATCAGTTTAAATTTATCTAGTGCAGCATCCATCTAGAAGCTGGATTACATCATTATGTACAGAAGGACAACATTCATAACATTAACGAAATTATGATTTTTTTTATACTAGATTCCTTGGTCTGATTCATTCTACATATAGGAATCTAGGAAAAGTATTTTCATGCTAAGGCCAATTACCATTGATTTTACCTAGCCCACTGAAGCCCCTGCATTACTTCCATATTAAAAAAAGATCCAGATTTGGCTCAGCATTTTTGGTTCAGAACTGAGCTGTAGCTTACATGCTGAGGCACAGTAATTGGTAAGCACTGGTAACTGAAATGATTTCATCAACACAATAAAGTCTTTTTGTAACTCAATGACAACAAAGTATTCAGGTCATCTGATGATTGATAGTGTGATTATTGCCATACAAAACCAGATAAAATTAGCATGTTGTTTTTCTATTTTTTGTCTTCATACTTGAGTTTAAGGAAATCTCAGAAATGTCATTTGCTGGAGTCCAATCTGAAACTGAGGAACAATAAGACTTTTACTGGATTTTGATAGATGTTAATATTTCAGTATAATTAATTCATTGCTTTATGAAATCATATAATCTAATTTCCATGGCAATATTTCAGGTCACCAAATATTCCTAAATTTAGTTTTTAAAAGTGAAGTTTGTGTTAAATACAGTGTAGTAATGAAATATTAGTCTTCTTAGGGATTAGTTATGAAAAATGTTAAATTAACACCCGTGGATTAAAGCGTATCCCTGGAAATTCAGTGTCATAAAAGTGCCCAGTTCATCACACAGCAGTGGTACCAGAGAATCAAGCTTTTCCTTGTATCAAACGATAGAAAACAAAGAATCACATGAAAAAAAAATTCTAGCTTCAAACAGAAATAAACAAAAAAAACCTTTTGCAGTTTAGTTTTAGAAGGCAAATCTCAAGCAAATCTCACAGCAGTACTGAAACACAAAGTGCTCATTTTCCTGTGGCAGAGAATTTCATGTGATCTTCTGAACTGCATCACCAATTAGCAATTTCCTACCTTCTATGGCTCCTGGAATGAAGAGGCAGACATTGATCAAAATGTTAGTAAAGCATCAATTGGCAAGAAATATCTGAGTGGTATTTCAACACGCTACCCTTTTCATCAGGTGGAGGGGGAGGTGGGAAGATGACAGAAGAAAAAGAAATTTCCTACCATCATTTTGTTGAAATAAATAAATATATTCTCCTTCATTCCACAGATATACCAAAATGTAGAGTTTACAAAACTAAAATCTATTAATTCCTAATTGTATATAAAAATCTTGTAGGATATATGCAACAAAGAAGAAAATGTAAAAAGTATTTTGTACTTCAGAAAGTTAAGAACTATAGCATAGTTTTAAAGAAAAAAAAATTGCAAACAATTAAACAGCAGAGAAAATGTGAATTTTTCCACTGCTTTGACTTCAGAACTGTAAGTCAAGTACAAAAATAACCCAGCCTTCTGATAGTGTCAGACTCTGCAGCGCTATAGGCTCCAAATGCAGTCTTTGCATTGGTAGCAACTTTGAAGACATCAGGGGTTTGTGTGGGATATTCTTGATCTGTTTGGAAAACAATTTGAAATGACTGTTGCCCAACTTGCTAGGCTTAAAAGCTTAAGCTTAGCTTTGTACAAACATATGGTGCAGCAATTTTTGTTGCAATAATTTTGGTATATTTCTCTAACCTTCCAATTGAAAAAAAAAAGTTATTCTGTGTAGATATAACACCATGAACTGCGAGAGTAGCAAGCCAACAACCCCCAGTAACATCTGGACCCACCTGGGTTATGGGATACTACCTACTATGACACTTTATCACTTGTACAGCATCTTGTTGTGTTAAGAACAGATAGATAATGATTTAAACTTCCTGGCCTGTTTTGAATGGATTATTGTTGAGATACTTTTGATAGAGAACTTTTCTGAATTTATAGACTAGAGGGACTGTAAGTGTCTTTAAGGTACTTTAAGGCTGAGAACAAAGCAGTATTTACTCCCACTTGTTAAAACAACTCAAATGCAGTAAGCACTAAACAGAGAAAAGCCTGATAATACACACATCAGAAGAGAAATCATTCCCTGTAAGTTCTTTTAATTTTCAGAGTTTAAAGTAGCTGCTATTTCTTAGGTACTTTAACAAAATTAATGAACTCAGCTCTGTTTGTATAAACATTTGGTGATAAACTCTTTAATAACAAGAGAAAGACAATTTATAGACCAATTCATACTGTCACAAGATTTACCCATTCTCATCATTTATATAAGGAGGTTACTCAGTAGGTGAGTAGCCTGTCCTTGAGATTATTAGTTAAGTGTTATATCCATAATGAAAAGCATTCAACATTCAGCTTCTCCCTTCATTCATGACAGGTGTTTCAGCCTGCTGTTGGGTACCACTGTGTACATTTTATTTGAGCTTTAAAAAAAAACAACAAAAAACAACCAAACAAAAAAAAACTCGCAGCAAAACAAGTTTGCAAAGCTGGCCAACTGTTAACCTTATTATCTGTATCACAGTATCAGCATCAGCTGTCTTTCTCTCTCTAGACAGGGGGCAGAATATAGCCTGTAGTCCAGAGATATTTTAGCGCTTTCTATCAGTATTTTTCTAGTTTGCAGAAATGCTTCTTTTTTTAGAAGATTTTTCTTTTTCTTTTTTTTTTTTTTTCCCCAAATAACTTTTTCTAACGCTCTGGTACAAAAAGTTTTGCAGTTCTAATGCTGTCCTGTAACCACTTGTATTTACAGGAAGGAATGTAATGTGACATGGAACTAATTTTGGTATATATACTATCAATAAATTCAGGCTTGTGTAAAAATATGACCAAGTTTAGATCAGAATCTTGATCTAAAAGGGTTTGATATATTCCTTCAGGCAGTCTCATCTCTGTCCTTCATAAGAGAATGAGCGATCTGAAAGCATTAAGAAAGCTGAAATTACTTTACATGAAAGAGTAAAAAAATAGAAGCGCTAAGCTAGTCAGAATTTATTCATATGTCATTCATCTATTAGGAAATATGAAGTCAAATTCATAGTATTATTAGAGAGAAATTATACTGGCACAAATACGGCACAAAGTTCTGTCTATAAACTTCATATACAGAAGAAAGTTTACTTAATGTTAAAAAAAATTCTCTCTGATAAATGTTCATAAAATCACTAACTATCAATTAGGTTTTTTTCCAGTTCTGATTTATAATTACTAAGTGCCAAAAATCGTTTCTGCATATGGAGCTTTTTATTCTTTCTGCAAAACTTCATGAAGCTTAATGTGAATGATCTTCAATTTATTTAACAAAAGTATGATAGGAGTTTTTAACTGAATAAATCAGACAGTGTAAGATGGAAGCTTATTAACAGGCAGTAATTATAAGTATTAGAAATGCATTAGCAAAAGAAATGGAGAAGATCATTGCACCGAAGAAAAAAATTGTGCATGCATTATTTCAGTTTTTGTTATTGGGTGATCTATATGAAGAGAGACTTCAAACACAGAAAAATACTATAAGGAAATTTTCCTGTCATTACTTTCACCCACTAAGTTCAAATTGTGCTTTCTTTTTTTTTTTAATTATTTTTTTTTCCCTAGGTATGCATAAGCAAACATTTCATTATACAAATCTGGATAGAAAACACTTTCAAAAAGTCAATACATTTTTGTATTTAATTTCATATTCTGATAGATTCATATCAGAATCTTTCACCAGAACAAAAAAGGAATGACAGACTTAAAATTACTTGCTACATTATTAAGAAAAAATTTAAAAGGATTAAAAATTTAGAGATTATTCACACTGTCTTCTCTTAAATTACATTAGCGTTATTTTTTTCCCCCTCACTAACGTTTGTATTAAAAAAAGATAAATTCTTTACTTGGTTTTGACAAACTGTTTTTAACTTACTAGTTGCAGCAGATATATAACACTTAGGTAAAAAAATCATCCTTGGTATGCCTTTCCTCATTTACCAGCATATTTTAAAAAGTATTAAAAAAACACCGGATCTTTGAAGTAAATTCTGTTTCTGAAAATGCATATATAAAATACACATGGAATCAAAACGCACTGATGTTACACAGTAATACTGCTGTTCTTTGGGGTTCCAGTGCTTTCCTCAGAGATAAAATAATTTTGCATGTCTTTATTTTATTATCTCACCTGTTTCTTCCTCATTTCATTCTATTTTTTTTTTTATTATGTTGTAGACAAAAGTCATCCCTTTTGTATTATGTGTCCAGAACATTTACAGGTGCATTCAGAACTCTTTCTGTAGCACTTTAAGGGTTAAAGTGTGTTTTATGCCTGCTGTTTTAAAAAAAATTATTTCAACATCTGATAGATATTCTGCTGATCAGATTCAAACAAGATGAATAAAAATATTCCCTCTGTTGCAATGACTTACAAGTTTTATCGCCTAACCCAATAAACTCAGATAACTGTGTGATATGAAGTGTTTGCTCCTAGCTAGTTTTATATCATCCAGTTTAGAGACAAGAAAAGTTCAATTCTACAATCCTGGTGATTTTTACTTTATTTAAACTAAACAGTGTACTTGAAAAGTATAATGCAGGAAAATTTGGAGATCTGCTTTTACAGAGCAGCACTTATATACAAGTGTAATAATTAAAATGGGAGAGATGACATGCCAATAATGCTTTTTTTTTTTCATGTCACTCTGCAGTGTCTCCTAAACCTAATCACAGAATACCTTTTCATTCCAAATTTAGCCCCTTTTAAAAACCTGCTTAGAAAAAAATATTTAATGCTAACTCAATAGGCTAAGCCAGTTCACAAAATTATAAATTTTTTTTTTTAATGGAATTCTGTTCAGTAAGCATATGTATTAAGGCAATTAACTTATTCAGCATTACCTATGAAATACTTGCTACAAAAATCTGGCAGTCGTATAAGTGTCTGGAAATCTGGGTACCTGTACTTCAATATCTCAGTATATCAAGTCCCCAAAGATAATTACTGAGTTCTTGCCCATCATGCAATGGTAAGGAAAAAAAAAATACAAAACCAAAAAAAACCACAATAACAAACAAAACAAAGCAAAACAAAAACCAAAAACACTCGCAGCTCATGGTGTTGTAACTACACAGAATAAATGCTTTTTTAAAATTTTTTTACAATTGGTTAATTAGAGAAATATAACCTTTTATTATGTGCCTGTGAAGGCATTCAAGCCCTGGTACAGGTTCCCCAGGGAGGTTTTGGTCTCAACAGGTAGGTGCTAATTCTCAAAAGCAGCCTGGACACGGTGTTGGGCAACCAGTTCTAGGTGGCCCTGCTTGAGCAGGGAGTTTGGACCAGATGACCACAAAAGTTCCTTCCAACCTTGACAACTTTAAAATTCTGTGAGAATGCTAGAGAGGGTGAAGTTTTTACAATAAAATAATCATATAAAATAGTAAAATGATCATATTTGAGAAATTTATAAATCAATAGTGAGGCTTTGTATATTAGAAGACGTTGTAACTTTGCCGTTTTGTATCATAGTTACTCTGTAACTACATGATACAATGGTAGTCTTGGTAGCAAGAGCTAACATAACTGTATATGGTGAGGGGAGTATGGGTGTATGTATTGTAAAACTCTACCCAAGCAGAACCTAAGTTTAAGATAGCCAAAAAGGGCATACCAGAAGCATCCTGGCGAAGATAAGAGAATGCTAACATCCAGAAGACGATTGGGACCTGGCCAAGTAGAGGAAAGGTGAAAAGGACAACCTGAGGAAGACTTCTTACTTCATCTGAGGAAGACTCCTTACTTCATCAGGGCGACCACCAGAGGGGGCGGCGCAAGCGCAGAAGAGGCTGATGTCGTAATAGATTGATGTAGCAATCTTTGATGCATATGTATTAGTCAATGATGTAATCTGTGTTGAATATGTATTAGTTACGAAATTTTTGGTGTATAAATCGCGAACGCGATGTGACGGGAATCGGAACCAGATTTGGGTGCGTACCCCTGGTTCCCGGCGCCTCAATAAAGCACCTCATATAACCATCCCGGTGGTTATGTGTTTGTCTCGACGCTAACAATAAAACTAACCAGTCTAGAAGTGGGGAAAAAAAAATCTGTTTGTATTAATTTATTTCTCTCTACCCAACTGATCTCCTTGTTACACCCAGCCCTATTTCAGTTCATCAAGATTTTTATTAAGATAAGTGTGTCTAGAAAACATGGTGCTTATATCACTGAATGCATAGAATCCTTTCATTCAGGTCTGTCCATTTTTACAATTAGATTTTGCCAGGAATTGGATAGTCTTCCTCTACACCTTCCAGTCAAACATTAGCAGAAAAGTTCTGAGTTGCAATATATCTCCATTAGACTGCATTTTTTCCATCTCACTCTTTCACTGAAAGATGAGATGACACCGTAGATACTTGAAGGGCAGACTACCATTAGCTTTGGGTGGTTTTGTTTTTTTTTCTAAAACAAAATGCACTTTCAAAGTAAATTTTCCAAGTCATCCCCTTTTACTTGTCTTTAGTTCAGTTGAATGAAATTGAACTGGAGGATTCACTCCAGGAGCGCACCTAATGCACTCAAAGAGCTAATTGTCATTGAGTGCAAAGAACCAGACTGAAGGTAGACTGTACTAAACCCCCTTGAACATGTGGAATGCTGGTCCTACAAAACAAATGCTTTTCTCTACAAATCCCCTTTTACTAGGCCACATTACCACATTACTTGCTCCATAGCAAAGTAGTACTCCACAACAGTCAAGAGAATGGTTGCTGCTGTGAACAGGGTAAAAGATATGTGGGTCATGACTCTCAAACATCTGCGGATGAAAGGGCAGGTTATTAACTCTTTTGTAAGGTCTCCTAATAAAACGTGTTTTATATTGCAGTTCAAGAAATGAAGGTTAAAGATCATTTTCCTTTTGCATAAATTTACATCCTTAACCATGGCTGACCTGAACTGGCCTTCATGGAGAGCCTTACAGATAGTAGCTGCATTTTGTCCCGTTACTGGCCTCTTGGATCAACCAAAGATTCTACTTCACCTAAACCACAATAATACAAAAGATCTTCTCATCCAACTTTTGATGTTCCGTAAATAAATTATATTTTTCTCTTGGAAAAAAAGATGACCAAATTATCATGCATCTGCTTATTTTCGTATGTGATATTAACCGGACCAAATACTTGACTGTACACTTCAACTCATCTGTGAAAATATCATGATCTAATTTACCCAAGAGAACCATTTTTTTTAATCTTCTTAAAATAAACATTACAGGAAGATCCCTGGTGTTTTCCCACTGAAAGGCCTATTTATGACATATGCTGCTTCTTTGTGATAAGGTACTATATCACGATGGATCAAAGTTGAAATAATAATGAATTGCAGTCGCAGCCAAGTTTCAAATGCATAGCTTTCTTATGCAACAACTCCACAACTAATTGTACATCCTCTACACATGGTGAAAAATAATCTATCTTCACTGGTATCAGTGAAACGATATTTTGTGCCTTTAGCAATTTTGAAATCTGAAGACATTTTCTTCCAAAATTTCATAAATTCAAGTTGTAATAAACGTCTTCTGTAAGTCATATTTAACAGTAAAAATATTTAGAACTTCAGAAAATTAAATGGCTTGGGAGGTGTTAGTGTACTTTGATCTTCTCTCTAGTATTAAAATCCATTTGATTCCAAATTATCCTATTTATTCACAAAAATCAGAGAATAGATACATCCTATTATTTGGTAAAAGATGCATGATCTCAGCACTCTGTTAAGTCCTTATCAATGCCACAAGCTTACTCATTCTACTGAAAGAAAATGCACGACTTTGGAATTTTTCCTCTGCGGGCAATAAGAAGGAGTTAGGATTTTTTGCTTTTGCTAAATCTCAACTGGAACACTCAGAACTAACTCTAACAAATTTTAAAAATAATAGTAAATAAAAAAATCACTTTCTGAGTCTTCTTTTTGTCTTGGCATTGTGCTACACCTTTAAGCATCAGACCCTTGCATGAAAATAGTGGAAAAGATTCACCCACGTTCACCTGTGCACTGGTGATCATCTCAGTGATCCTTTCCTCAGTCCTTTGGGTGGCCCTGCACCTGAGAAAAATGCAGTTTTTGAAGAGGCTGAATAGAGCAAGTGACAAAATATCCTTCTTCTCTTTCCACTGGCACTGAACAGTAATACATGTGCTCCAACAACCATGTTGTACATGTTTTACCAAAAACCAGTACCCAAAATGGCAAACTGCCAAGAATGGTATGGACTGGTGAATTTCTGATACAAAAACCACAACAACCAACCAAACCAACCAAACCAAACAAGCTGTCGTGGTTTAAACCCAGTCAGGCAACTTATTCACTCACTCCCAGTGAGTGGTGCCGGGCTGACAACAATCGAGATCCAGAGGCCTGCCCCCCTCCCCCCCCCCCCCCCCCCCCCCCCCCCCCCCCCCCCCCGGGTCTCTCCCCTTCCCTGCTCCCGGAGGAACAGGGAGGAGGATCGAAAGCGTGCAACTCTTACGGGTTGAGACAAGAACAGTCCAGCAACCAATGTACAACACAAATCACCACCGCTACCACCAACGACAACAATGATAAGAGAAAATAACAAGGGAAGAGAATACGATACCACCGGCCAAGAAAAGAGTCTCACCCGGAAGCCCGTGTCCTTCCGGGGAACTCCCAGTTACCTCCTGGGCATGACGTGCTGTGGTATGGAATACCTCTTTGGCTAGCCCGGGTCAGCACCCCGTCTCTGCTTCCTCACAGCTTCCCCTCCTCCATGGCAGAGCATGAGCCTCACAAAGTCCTTGGTCAGGGTAAACATCACTTAGCAACAACCGAAAACATCAGCTTCACCAATACTGTTCCCAGGCTGGAAGTCAAAACACAGCACTGCACCAGCTACCACGAAGGAGAAACATGACTGCTACTGCTGAACCCAGGAAACAAGCCAACCAAACAATAGCAAATAAAAAAAAAAATAAAACCAACAACAACAAAAAAAAACATTCCCTGTGGGAAAGAATCCCTGAGGGATTCATCAGGGATGCCTCAGGGAATGGCAGAGGCCCTGTTTCCTGTTCTAGAAAAAAGAAAATGGTAGTAGTTAGCTTTGCTCTCCCAAAGACTGAGTTGCACTCATTCTCATGCTTAGTCTTAAGAATGTAGGAGTTGAGCAACTTCATGGCTTGTGTAAAGAGCTTAGCAGGACACTTAGAAATGGAGTACTATGTGCTTTAAGCACCGTCAGCCAAGATAATGGGTGTAATAAGGTATTAGCTGACAAATGCAATGTGCATGATGACTGCCTAGTCTTGAGGACAGTTTTCAGGATTGCTTCTGTTACTGATGACTACAACAGAGGGGGATTAAAGAACCACAGGATCTGCTGCAGTACCAAAGATGAGGAAGGAAGGTGGTAAATAGACCATCAGTCTTCCACTCTTTCTTACCATGCTTAGGATTATAAACAGAGGATTGGTGCAAAGCTTTCCATCATCTCTGTGAATATATCTAGCCTGTGATGTCCATCAGATACTCTAAAGGTAAAAAAGGAAAAGTTATTTAAAAAAGAAAAATGTTCCTTTTCCTCCTATAGTTTCACAGTATCAAAAAAGAAAGTGTAAGTTCAATTCAAAATTACCATTTTAAAAAACAATGTGCAGGTGATGGGCTTTTTTTAACCTTAAATATTTGAAATATTCATTGATGTATTAGTCAAAAGACCCTGAAGTTACCACAATCAAAAAGGAATGAAACAGCAAAGAGAATTCTCCAGAGCAATGCTTTCTTCATGAAAGTTTACATGTTTCCTTAGGCATTTTATTTTTGCTGGTAGGACAAGCTGCACAAGTGAAGTAAAAAGTGTGATTTTGCAAACTACTTCTAATTGTAAAGCTTAGAAAATAACTCATTGCCTGTCTCTTTGCATAGAAGCAATTACTATTTTTACCTTGCTAACTTTCTCTTGCTGTGCTTGATAATGAATCACATGTATTTATCCCTTCTGGAGTTCAGTTTAAGATGTACTGCATTCTTTAGCCTAGTATTATGCTGAAGTGCACTGAATGTTAATGAGATAAGACATCATCATTCATCCACACAGAGCTGATGTTATTGCAATGTCTAAATTGCTCTGTCTTTGCACTAAACTTTTATCTTTTTATTTTTCATAAACATTATCCAAAAGTACCAAACATGGATCATGGTCCTAAATTCATGACTCTGAATTATTTTTAGCAGTATATAAACTGATCTTTTCTTTAACATTAAAATTAACATTAAAAAATGCACAAAGGACTACTGGTGAAAACACTGGGGTTTGTTGGGCACAGCTGATTCCTAATTAACAGGTACAGAAACAGCTGTTCACAATATACCAAAAAAAAAAAAAGCTGTTTCATAATGTTGCCTTATGAAGTTTTCCCCAGGATTTTGTGAATCTCAACTTTCTAGACGCAAAGAGTTTGACTTCATCAGGAAAGAGAGAGGCAGCTGTCACCCACTCTCATCCTAACCTGTAGCTGACTCAGTCCTAATTTAGATAAGGAGAGCCAAAACTCAGGCCTCCACTCTTGAAAACTGCCCTAGCCACAGAGTTACTACAGAACATTTTGGCAGTGTTGGACCATAAGACTACCTTTTCAACAATAAAGAGCAGTAAGAAATAGCAACTGTATGGAGGCTGTAGCTGCCTGAATACAGGAGTGAATTTCACATACTTGCAGTTGCAAGTTCAGAAAACCCCATCTCCATCTCCTCTGTCCCTGTACATCCATCTCTGTTCCATGAGGGTTGTGATGCCACTCCTTGGTACTCCACTTTCCTGGTTACAGTCAATATGTTGAACATAATATTATGTTGCAACTTCAATTTACATTTTTCACAACCACAGCCAGACACCAGCATCTTAAATGTTCCTCAGCATTATAAAAGGAAGGGAATCAGAAGCAGCAGAAAAGGAATTGATTTTCTTGTCTAGAAACAGTTTTAGGCATGAAAGTTCTGATTCTCTTACAGATGTTAAAAGATGTTAAATGGGAATTCACTGTAATAGAGAATTAAGGCATACATATGAAAATTGTTTTGATCACTGCCCAACTTAGAAACAATTCTGTGACTCTTCCAACAGATAATTCTCATAGTTATTTTGAAGAGATAATGGCATCTGACTCATGAAGCATACTGTGTGCTTATCTGTTCATTTGCTAAAACCATGATAACAGTCCAGACATCTTAGCCTACTTAACAGCTACTCTGGTTTGAAGTTTACTAGTATTATGTACAGGAAAAAAGTTAGGAATAAAGTTTAGCAAGAAGAGAGACTGTGATGACCAGGCCCAGGATTTGGCCAGAAAAGAGTATCAATTGGTGATTTATTCACATGCACATAGCCACCTTTATCCCCTCTCCTCCCACATTTGTTGTCCTCAATGTACATTGACCTCTCCTTCATCTTGCCTTTGGCCTTTCCCCTAAGCTTCCTGTAGTAAGTTTTGTTCAATTCAACAAGCCCCTTAAAGCATCCAAGGATGAGTTTGCTTTTTCCCATGGTATCCATTGTATTCATGCTTCCCCTTCATACCAGCTACAAAGTTGTAATTGAACCTCCTCAAGGCTTTGGGTGACTCCTTCAAAGGCCCATCAGGCAGTGATCTGAGAGCTCTGTTGTCTTCTAGTGTCTCTGTTAACTCTTGGTTCTTAGAGCTTGTGTATCTGGCTGCTTAATTTTTTACTTCTCATACCTCCTGCCCTCATTGTTTATACTGAGTAGCTAGCTACTCACTCACAAGCTAGCCCCTCAAACCAGATATTCTTACATTGCACATACCCTTACACTCTGAGGCTGCAGATCTCTCTGTCCTCCTGTTGAGACTGGATTGTTACTCATACCATATACCACAGGGCAGTGTTCAAAGACAAATCAAATTTAAGTAAAACCAAACCAAGACAGCTGGTGAGATAATCAACATTGCCCACGGGTCCAAAACCCACACAACACGGGAAACAAACCACAGAAGGGTCCCCAGTAATGAGTCTAAACTGATTTTTTAATATCTAAAAAATTATAATTTTGAGAGAAAAAGAAATTGACTGCTTTGTCAATGACCATTTGACTAAGAAACCTGCATCTTATTAATAAAGGCAAGTATTACTTCACTTTTCTCTCTTCTTTTAATTGAATGTTTATTTTTAGTGTGTATCAGTTTTGTTAAAAATTCTAGAAGCAGTGGAAATCAAATACTATTCTTACATTTACACTTTTGGAGGAATACGATGCTTATGTGGCTCGTAAAGGAAGAAGCTATAATAAAAAACCTGGGAGATCTCCCTGTCATTAAATACATATATAAATATTCACATGCACATATACATCCAAACATTCTCATGTAAGAGTACCTAGCTGAACACAGAAGTGCAGAATTGTCTCCTGGGAGTCCTCTGTTACGATAACCTGAAAAAGGCAAGTATTGAGTTTTCTCCCATGAGAGAATCATTTATGACATGTCAAAAACATAACACACAACAGGAATATTTCTAGAGCAGGGCATGTGTAGGCACAGAGAAAGAGAGAGCACCATTTAACAATACTTTGTTAAATTCAATCTCCAACAAAATAAGTTTCTAAGAAAAGAAAATGATGGGACTGAACAGAAAAACAAAGAAAGTGAAAATGTACAAAAGACTCCATCCTGTAGGCTAGTGAAAACAAATCCTAAAGCTTCTAAGAATTAGCCATATAAAGGGCAGTAAATAACCAGAAAAGAGAGGCATGGTCTATTATACCTATGTCTGTGGCCCTTAGACATAACGGCATGAACAGACTTGTGTCCAGTTGCTCACACCTAGCCCCTACAAGTAGCCTCACCTACAGAGACCCAGCTGAAGATGTCCAAAATAACACATCAACCTAAGAATAAAGCAATGAAGATGATCAGAGGTTCATCTCCTAATACTGTCTCCTGAGGTTTTTTTTTGGAGGGGAGGGGGGTGTTCATAGAATCATAGAATCGTTAGGGTTGGAAAGGACCTTAACATCATCTAGTTCCAACTCCCCTGTCATGGGCAGGGACACCTCACAATAAACCAACTCACCCAGTTGTCCAACCTGGCCTTGAACACTGCCAGGGATGGAGCATCCACAACCTCCCTGGGCAACCTATTAGAGTGTCTCACCACCCTACACAGTAAAGAACTTCCTTCTTATATCCAATCCAAACTTCCCCTGTTTAAGTTTTAACCCATTACCCCTTGTCCTGTCACTACAGTCCCTAATGAAGAGTCCCTCCCCAGCATCCCTATAGGCCCCCTTCAGATACTGGAAGGCTGATATGAGGTCTCCACGCAGCCTTCTTTTCTCCAGGCTGAACAGCTCCAACTTCCTCAGCCTATCTTCATACAGGAGGTGCTCCAATCCCCTGATCATCCTCGTGGCCCTTCTCTGCACTTGTTCTAACCGTTCCATGTCCTTTTTATGTTGAGGACACCAGAACTGCACACAATACTCCAGGTGAGGTCTCACAAGAGCAGAGTAGAGGGGCAGGATCACCTCCTTCGACCTGCTGGTCACACTCCCTTTGATGCAGCCCAGGATACGGTTGTCTTTCTGAGCTGCAAGCGCACACTGAAGCCGGCCCATATTCATTTTCTCATTGACCAGCACCCCCAAGTCCTTCTCCACAGGGCTGCTCTGAATCTCTTCTTTGCCCAACCTGTAGCTGTGCCTGGGATTGCTCCCACCCAGGTGTAGGACCTTGCACTTGTCATGGTTAAATTTCATGAGGTTGGCATCAGCCCACCTCACAAGCGTGTCAAGGTCCCTCTGGATGGCATTCCTTCCCTCCAGCGTATCAACCAAACCACACAGCTTGGTATCATCGGCAAACTTGCTGAGGGCACACTCAATCCCACTGTCCATGTCAGCGATGAAGATGTTAAACAAGACTGGTCCCAACACCGACCCCTGAGGGACACCACTCGTTACTGGTCTCCAGCTGGCCATTTAGCCATTGACCACAACTCTTTGCGTGCTGCCATCCAGCCAGTTCCTTATCCACCAAGTGGTCCATCCATCAAATTGATGTCGCTCCAATTTAGAGACAAGGATGTGTTGATAGGATGAGTCTAAAATAATAATTAAAAATGTCAAAGAAAAAAAAAAGAGGATGTAGAAAAATAAAATGCCTTTTAAAGCAACCACATTTCTCATGAACGTTATCCTTTCTATCAGAGCCTGAAGTTTAAATGCCCTATTTTAAAATGAAGATAAATAACAAAAAGGGAGCACAAAACCCCACAAACAGGAAACTTTAATCTCCAGATATAGTGTTTTTTAATATAACCTGACTTTAAATATGTTGACCCTGTAGAAAGTGCTGCTTATTTTAAGCAAAGGTTTTTAGTTTTTTTTTTGTCACTGAAGTTGCAAATGCAGGGATATATTCAGCCACAATGAGAATTCTTTATTAAAACTGCTTAAAATGCACCATTTCCATTTCTATTGATAAAACAAGAAGTTTTCCAAACAAAAATGTCAAGAAGCAATTCTATTTTTCAAGAAGTAACCCATATTTTAAACCATTAGAGAATAGAGATTAGAGATTACTAGGCCTTACTACCATTTTTTTCAAGTAATTCAATTGGTCCAGGTAGCACATGTATAATAAAATATGGATCTGTTGATTTATAGTACCTTTGACAACCTGTTCTATGGCTTCTACATGCAGTATTGATAAATAATTTCTATGCAAACTATTAAATATTACTAAAAAGTAATAAAGAGATGGTATTTACTTCTCTAAAATAAAACCAAGAACTGCCAAACATTAACAGCTCACCAATATTGAGTATGTTTATATATGTATTTGTGTAGCTAGCTCAAATTTAATAGTTGCAGTTTCTCTGAAATCACATTTTCATTTTCCTGCTTAAAACTGGCATGATTATGTGAGAGTAAGCTCATGTGAAGAGACAGAGCAGTATTTCTCTACTGCACATTAACCTTGACTTTCATACCATCATAAAAATTGCATGAAGAGAATATGAGTAATACTAGATTAAGTTACAATTTTGCAAATTGGCAGAAAATACAAATGCTATCGCTGTATTGCAATTAATAATACCTTTCAAATACATGTTTCTCTTACATACACAGTCATGGAATTCTAAAATGTCAGCCGAGTTTCCCAGTAAATAAATGTAACTCAATAAATGCTGTTCTTTCGAAATAAGAGACATTGTTTTTCCATTGGATTGCAGGCTTCTGTTTCAGTTCTGTGAACTGATCTGTGCAGAATACCTAGTCAGTAAATTATGCTTCTTTGTTTCACTTCATACTAAATATAGAAGTGAAATGTAAGGAGTAATACTTAGTTTAAAAATGTTTTATAGACAAATGTAATAAGAACAATTAGTATCTTAAAACAATATTGAACTCAGCAGAATTTTCATAAAACTACATAAGTCACAGGAAATAGCATCATGGGGAAAATGCCGATTTGAAAGAGTATAATGGAACTAACAGAAAGTGGTATCAAGAAATACCTGCTGCATTAGAGAACTGCTAGGGAATTGTAGTGAGCACTGAGCAATTTATTACCATAAATTAAAAATAGGCATTTAGGTACTATATTAGCTATTGTCTAATACTTCTTTCTTTCTCTTTAAAAACTGTGAAAATAAAAAAATCTGTTTATCTCAGAAGATCCTAAAGGCAACTACAAGTACTTCAAGCAGAGATAAATCATTGATTTCAGCCCTTTGTTCTTGATCATCTGAAGTGATATTACTTATGTGTAATTATCATTTAGTTCAGTGTGGATTGTAATCTATGTGATGATAAAACAAACACCTACAAACCATATTTGTTCCCCATCTCCAGTCACTAGTAATCTGCTAGAAGGATTTTAAGTGTCATTTACTGCATGGTTACACACACAGTGTTATAAAAACAAACCAGAAAATGGTCACCTGAAATCAGAATGTGTTACTAGACATTTTCTCTGTGTATGAGCTACATTACAATAATAGAGGGGATAGCTGTGTCTTATTGTTAAGTCAAATAATAATAAAACAGTTAGCTTTAATACTAATAGCAAGATAACAAGAAGGACATGGAGCCATTTGTGAGCTGAACTGTCTTGATGGTCAGGTGGCTTTTAAGACTGCATATCCTGACTTCAGATGTTCCTGTATATAAGGTCATAGTATTGTACAATCATAGAATCATAGAACGGTTTGTTTTGGAAGGGACCTTAAAGATCATCCAGTTCCAACCCCCCTGCCATAGGCAGGGACGCCTTCCACTAGATGAGGTTGCAAAAACCCATCCAACCTGGACTTGAACCCTGCCAGGGATGGGCATCCAGGCTGAACAACCCCAATTGTCTCAACTTGTCTTCATGAGAGAGGTGCTCCAGTCCTCTGATCATCTCTGTGGCCCTCTTCTGGACCTGCTCTACTAGGTCCATGATGGACCCCTCTTGTATTAGGGGCCCAATAGCTGAATGCAGTTTTCCAGGCCAGGTCTCACCAGAGCAGGGGGACAGAATCACCACCCTTGACCTGCAGGCCACATTTCTTTTGAAGCAGCCCAGAATAAGGTTAGTTTTCTGAGCTGAAAACGCACATTGCCAGGTCACGACTGAATTTCCATCTACCAGTATACTTCCCTGTAAGGCTTCTCTCAATCCATTCATTCCCCAGTCTGTAGTAATACAGATGATTGCCCTGGCTCATATTTACATTGTCTTTTTAGCAGACTATCAAACCCAGGAACACATTTTAAAGCAGTGTCTACACTAGCAAAGATTGTAGACAGTTATAAGAGTGTAGAAATTGGTAGTGTATATCCAAAGTTTCCATTATACACATTTCAGAGTGTTTTATTTTGGATTAGGTATGGTTTACCCTGTCTTCCTTCTAGCTGCTGCAGTGTATTAGGTGTGCTCTTGAAGAGTTTAGCTGATTAAGTCCAGTTTGCAGCTGCATTTATTCTATCCCAGCAGAAATCTGAATCCAGTATATTTGAATGCCATAGACTGTGGTATGACAAAACAAAAAGAGCATTTAGACTAATCACTAACTGTCGTGGTTTAAACCTAGTCAGGTAACTTGTTCACTCACTCCCAGTGAGTGGTGCCAAGCTGACAACAATCAAGGTCCGTGTTCGTCTCCCCCCCCCCCTCCCTGCACCGGGGCTCTCCCCTTCCCCGCTCCCGGAGGAACGGGGAGGAGGATCGAGAGAGTGCAACTCCTACGGGTTGAGACAAGAACAGTCCAGCAACAATTCACCACCGCTACTATCAGCTAAAACAATGATAAGGGAAAATAACAAGGGAAGAGAATACGATACCACCGGCTAAGAAAACGAGTTCCACCCGGAAGCTCCTGTCCTTCCGGGTAACTCCCAGTTACCCCCCACCCCGGGCATGACGTGCTGTGGTATGGAATACCTCCCCGGCTAGCCCGGGTCAGGCGCCCCGTCTCTGCTTCCTCACAGCTTCCCCTCCTCCCTGGCAGAGCATGAGCCTCAGGGAGTCCTTGGTCAGGGTAAACATCACTTAGCAACAACCGAAAACATCGGCTTCACCAACGCTGTTCTCAAAACTAGAAGTCAAAACACAGCACTGCACCAGCTAACACAAAGAAAAAAAACATGACTGCTACTGCTGAACCCAGGACATTATCCACCCCTTATTCCATACCATTCACGTCGTGCTCAGATCCCACATTTTCAATACACCATCGCTCTCCCACATATATACATCCATATACATACAGACCAAGAGGAAAAAAAATCATTTTCTTAGTGCATGGACCAATCCCTATAATGCTGCCGAGTCCATTCGGTCCATGATGTTCCAAGTTCATTCTCTGTTGGGATGATGGCTGGAGGGAAGTCAGGGCCAGTCGCTGGTGACCTGGAGACATCTAGTTGATGGGCTATAAAAGCATTACACAGCAGGCAACAGCATACAATTGAGTTCACTGGCTGTTTTCCCCTAAAATCAAATCCCCTTGAGGTATACATCGGACTTCCCCATCTTCCCGCATTACCCACCAAGTATATCCAGGTCCCTGAGCAAAAGCAATCCCACGAGTGGGTTTGCCTTTACCTGAAGCAGGAATAACCCAGACTGTCTTCCCCAGCAAATTCTTCATATGCACCACGGGAACTTTGTCCCCCTCTACAATATGTAAAAGTTCTGACTGGGCTGGGCCGGCCCTGTTGGCAGATCCTCTGGTGTTGACCAACCAGGTGGCCTTTGGTAAATGTGTATCCCAATGCTTGAAAGTTCCCCCACCCATCGCTCTCAGTGTAGTTTTTAACAGCCCATTGTACCGTTCGATTTTCCCAGAGGCTGGTGCATGGTAGGGGATGTGATATACCCACTCAATGCCATGCTCTTTGGCCCAAATATCTATAAGGTTATTCCGGAAATGAGTCCCATTGTCTGACTCAATTCTCTCTGGGGTGCCGTGTCGCCACAAAATCTGTTTCTCAAGGCCCAGGATGGTGTTCCGGGCAGTGGCATGGGGCACAGCGTATGTTTCCAGCCACCCGGTGGTTGCTTCCACCATGGTAAGCACATGGCGCTTGCCTTGGCGGGTTGGTGGCAGTGTGATATAGTCAATCTGCCAGGCCTCCCCATATTTATACTTCAACCATCGTCCTCCATACCAAAGAGGCTTTAACCGCTTGGCTTGTTTAATTGCAGCACATGTTTCACACTCATGAATAACCTGGGCAATAGTGTCCATTGTTAAGTCCACCCCTCGGTCACGGGCCCATCTATATGTTGCATCTCTGCCTTGATGGCCTGAAGTGTCATGGGCCCACCGGGCCAAAAATAATTCACCTTTATGTTGCCAATCTAAGTCCATCTGAGCCACTTCAATCTTAGCCGCTTTATCCACTTGTTGGTTGTTCTGGTGTTCCTCAGTGGCCCGACTCTTGGGTACATGGGCATCTACATGACGTACCTTCACCACCAGGTTCTGCACCCGGGCAGCAATATCTTTCCACAGTGCAGCAGCCCAGATGGGTTTACCTCTGCGTTGCCAGTTGCTCTGCTTCCATTGCTTCAACCACCCCCACAGGGCATTTGCCACCATCCATGAGTCAGTATAGAGATAAAGTACTGGCCACTTTTCTCGTTCAGCAATGTCCAGGGCCAGCTGGATGGCTTTCACCTCGGCAAATTGACTCGATTCACCCTCTCCTTCAGCAGTTTCTGCAACTTGTCGTCCAGGACTCCATACAGCTGCCTTCCATCTCCGATGCTTTCCCACAATACGGCAAGAGCCATCAGTAAACAAGGCATACTGCTTTTCACTTTCTGACAGTTTATTATATGGTGGGGCCTCTTCAGCACGCACCACCTCCTCCTCTGGTGACATTCCGAAATCTTTGCCCTCTGGCCAGTCCATGATGACTTCTAGAATGCCTGGACGACTGGGATTTCCTATTCGAGTTCGTTGTGTAATTAGTGCAGCCCATTTACTCCATGTAGCATCAGTTGCATGATGTGTAGAGGAGACCCTGCCTTTGAACATCCAGCCCAGCACGGGCAGCCGGGGTGCCAGGAGGAGCTGTGCTTCAGTGCCAATCACTTCCGAAGCAGCTCGAACCCCTTCATAGGCTGCCAGTATCTCTTTCTCAGTTGGGGTATAGCTGGCCTCAGATCCTTTGTATCCCCGACTCCAAAAGCCGAGGGGTCGACCTCGAGTCTCCCCTGGAGCTTTCTGCCAGAGGCTCCAGGTAGGACCGTTCTCCCCAGCTGCAGTGTACAGCACATTTTTTACATCTGGTCCGGTTCGGACTGGTCCAAGGGCTACTGCATGAACTATCTCGCGTTTAATTTGCTCAAAGGCTTGTTGCTGCTCAGGGCCCCATTTAAAATCATTCTTCTTCCGGGTCACATGATAGAGAGGGCTTACAATCGAACTGTAATTTGGGATGTGCATTCTCCAGAACCCCACTGCACCCAAGAAAGCTTGCGTTTCTTTCTTATTAGTTGGTGGAGACATTGCTGTTATCTTGTTGATCACATCTGTGGGGATCTGTCTACGTCCATCTTGCCATTTTATTCCCAAAAATTGAATCTCCTGTGCAGGTCCCTTGACCTTACTCCGTTTTATGGCAAAACCGGCTTTCAGCAGGATTTGGATTATTTTCCTCCCTTTCTCAAAGACTTCTTCCGCTGTATCGCCCCACACAATAATGTCATCAATGTATTGCAGGTGTTCTGGAGCTTGCCCCTCTTCCAGTGCAGTCTGGATCAGTCCATGGCAAATGGTAGGGCTGTGTTTCCACCCCTGGGGCAGTCGGTTCCAAGTGAACTGGACACCCCTCCAAGTAAAAGCAAACTGTGGCCTGCACTCTGCTGCCAAAGGAATGGAGAAAAATGCATTGGCAATATCAATCGTGGCATACCACTTGGCTGCTTTTGACTCTAGCTCATACTGAAGTTCTAGCATGTCCGGTACGGCAGCACTCAATGGTGGTGTGACTTCATTCAGGCCACGATAGTCTACTGTTAGTCTCCATTCTCCATTAGACTTTCGCACTGGCCATATGGGGCTATTGAAGGGTGAGCGGGTCCTGCTGATCACCCCCTGACTCTCCAGTCTACGGATCAGCTGATGGATGGGAATCAGGGAGTCTCGGTTGGTGCGATATTGCCGCCGGTGCACTGTTGTGGTCGCAATTGGCACTTGTTGTTCTTCAACTTTCAGCAACCCCACAGCAGAGGGATCTTCTGAGAGACCAGGCAAGGTGGACAGCTGCTCAATTTCCTCAGTCTCCAAAGCAGCAATACCAAAAGCCCACCGGTACCCTTTTGGGTCTTTGAAGTACCCTCTCTTGAGGTAGTCTATGCCGAGGATGCATGGAGCCTCTGGACCAGTCACAATAGGGTGCTTTTGCCACTCCCTCCCAGTCAGGCTGATTTCAGCCTCCAGCACAGTCAACTCTTGGGATCCTCCTGTTACTCCAGAAATATAGATGGGTTCCACCCCTTGACAGCTTGATGGCATCAGGGTACACTGTGCACCGGTATCTACTAGAGCCTTATACTTCTGTGGGACTGATGTGCCAGGCCATCTGATCCACACAGTCCAGTAAATCCGATTGTCCCCTACCTCCACCTGGCTGGAGGCAGGGCCCCTCTAATGGTCGTCACAGCATTGGACACTTAAGTCGTGTTGAAAGGGATTATTCTTCGTTATCACAGGAGCTGGAGTAAAATCAGCTCTTCCACTCCATCTGGGAAACTGCTCACCAGAAACTGAAGCCGTAGCTCTCATGGGACGATCAGTCTTGGCCCTTGCTCCCCTCTTCAGTTCACTCACCCGTTCCTCCAAAGCTGAAGTAGGTTTTCCATCCCACTTTGTCATGTCTTCTCCGTGATCCAGCAGGTAAAACCATAGGGTACCCCGTGGCGTATACCTTCTGTATCTCCTCTCTTGAACAATAGGACGTCTTTTGTTAATAGCTGAGACGCGTGTTGGTACACGTGAGGAGCTGGATAAATCAGATACATCGTCCCTCAATTTGTCGAGGTCCTGGGACAGTTTTTTCACAGCTGAGATGATGGAAGGAGTGAGATTGTCTTCGAACTCTCGGAGTTTATGAACCATTTCATCCACTGTTAGTGGTACTATGTCATTCCAGGTCACTGTTGCCAATGAATGGGCATATGATGACGGTGCATTCCGTGTAAGTTTTCGCCACATGGGTCGTGTACATTCAACTTCATCTGGATCTATAGGTGTATCCCCGTTATTCGGCTTGATGTGATAGATCATCTCTACGATGGCCGATTCCCTCAGAGACTGGATGCCTTTGTCTATAGTAGTCCACTTGGCCGAACGACTCGTAACATCGTCCTTGTACGGAAACCTTTCTTTCACAGCTGCCAAGAGCCTCCTCCAAAGGCTGAGGGACTTTTTCTCTCTTGCAATTGCTTTGTCAATTCCCCCTTCTCTAGCAAGTGATCCCAGCTGCTTGGCTTCTGTACCTTCTAGTTCGTGACCATCGGCCCCATTGTCCCAGCATCGGAGTAACCAGGTGATGATGTGCTCCCCTGGTTGACGGGTAAAATCTTTTCGCATATTCCGCAGCTCGGTTGAGGTCCGGGGTCGAGAAGTTACCTCTTCTTCTTCTTCTTCGTCATGTGAGGATGACTCCTGATCAGATTCTGGACCGGGTGGTGAATTCATTGGTTCTTCATCTCGCTTCACCCTTTTTGCCTCCTTCTTGCTTGTTCTCTTGCGTACAGGGGCAACCGATATTGGTACGAATTGGTCCTCTGGTTTGGCTGCAGTGATTATCACTGTGGTTTGAGTAGCGACTGTACTTGTTGCTGGGGGTGGTGTAGCTACCGTGCTTGGAGCTGGGGTAACCGCGCTGTCTGTTGCAGTTGAAGTTTGAGCAGCTGCTGTACTTGCCACTGGGGTAGCTGCGCAGTTCATTGCAGCCAAAGTTTGAGTAGCGACTGTCGCTTTGCCCTCAAATCCGCCGACATTCTTTTCCTTTTGAAGGTGCTGGATAGTGTTGAACAAGGCCCTGTAAGCATAGGCCAAGCCCCAGCACGTTGCCGTGATTTGTCCATCTCTGGTATGGCCAGAATGACCACACACCTCATTTAAGTGTTTTACTAATTCTTCTGGATTTTGCAGTTGTTCGGTAGTGAAATTCCAAAATACTGGGGGGGCCCACTGACCTAGATACTTGCCCATACTATCCCACACACCCTGCCACTCATGGCTGTCCAGCCTCTGGGAAAATCTCTCGGTCCTCCTACATCGTCGTTTGACCCCAGACAAGACCCAAACCTGACTCTGCTTAACTCTTGAAATCAGTAGTGGGCAAAACACACTCTGTATGCGTGTTAGCATGGTGATTCCCATCACCATCAGCAAACAAGTCTCAAGAGCATTAAAAGGCCATTTAAAAAATTCGAAACTCTCAAATGTAAATGGTCTGGGGGGACGACTAGGAGGGTAAAAGGATGTCTCCTTCACAGGTTGAGCACCTGAGAAGGAGAAAAAAGATGTGTAATTGCTAAGCACCTCCATCATATACCTCCCAAAGTATAAAGGTGGTGACCACACTGGGAACATAAGCCAGATCAGTTTCATGATCAATGATTCTATTGTATTACAAGTCATTACCATAAAGTACAATGGGATAAAAACCTTAGCCCAAGCCCCACACTTGAAAAACACTAATACAGCCAATACCGGATGGACGTAAGATATGGTATACTGAAACTGTGAGATCAAGAGGAAAAACCTGGAGAGCCAATAAATCAGCATTGTGACGAGTGACTATCAATCCAGTCAGATCTGTTCTTATCGCAACCCCTCGTGCCCCACGTTGGGCGCCAAAAAGAACTGTCGTGGTTTAAACCCAGTCAGGTAACTTGTTCACTCACTCCCAGTGAGTGGTGCCAAGCTGACAACAATCAAGGTCCGTGTTCGTCTCCCCCCCCCCCTCCCTGCACCGGGGCTCTCCCCTTCCCCGCTCCCGGAGGAACGGGGAGGAGGATCGAGAGAGTGCAACTCCTACGGGTTGAGACAAGAACAGTCCAGCAACAAATCACCACCGCTACTATCAGCTAAAACAATGATAAGGGAAAATAACAAGGGAAGAGAATACGATACCACCGGCTAAGAAAACGAGTTCCACCCGGAAGCTCCTGTCCTTCCGGGTAACTCCCAGTTACCCCCCACCCCGGGCATGACGTGCTGTGGTATGGAATACCTCCCCGGCTAGCCCGGGTCAGGCGCCCCGTCTCTGCTTCCTCACAGCTTCCCCTCCTCCCTGGCAGAGCATGAGCCTCACAGAGTCCTTGGTCAGGGTAAACATCACTTAGCAACAACCGAAAACATCGGCTTCACCAATGCTGTTCTCAAAACTAGAAGTCAAAACACAGCACTGCACCAGCTAACACAAAGAAAAAAAACATGACTGCTACTGCTGAACCCAGGACACTAACTTTGCTTGGTTTACCTGGGAAACAGGTAAAAAGCACTCCTACAGACATGACAGCTGAGAGGCTGACAACTTGGTGCCTCTCTGCTGTGAGAATCTCTCAACCTAGAGGAGGTAAATAAATGCATAAGTATTTCTAGTCTCTGAAAAGAAGTGCATTCATTTAAAGCAGTAAGTTAGTCTTGCCTTCACATGAACTAGAAGAGATCATACAGTTACAGAAAAGAGGCATTTTCAGAAAAAAAGTTCCTCACTGCCTCTTGGCAACCAGTTCCTAGCTGAAGTGTAGTATAAGGTAGACGCAGGGACTGTGAGAATGAAGACCTTAGGCCCACTGTAGGAAGGGATCTGGTTCGAGACCATCTTAAAAATCTGAACATGCACAAGTCCATGGGTCCTGATGAAATCCATCTGTGGGTCCTGAAGGAGCTGGCAAATGAAGTTGCTAAGCCACTGGCCATCATATTTGAAAAATCGTGGTAGTCAGGTGAAGTTCCTGACAACTGTAAAAAGGGAAATATAACCCCTTTTTCAAGAAGGGGAAAACAAATGACTTCGGGAATTACAGACCAGTCAGTCTCACCTCTGTGCCTGGCAAAATCTTGAAGCAGATTCTCCTGGAAGGCATGCTAAGGCACATGAAAATCAACAAGGTGCTTGGTGACAGCCAGCATGGCTTCACTAAGGGGAAATCCTGCCTGACCAATATGGTGGCCTTCTATGATGGGGCTATGGAACTGATGGACAGGGGTAGAGCAGTTGACGTCATCTACTTGGACTTGTACAAAGCGTTCGACAGTGTCCCACACGACATCCTTGTCTCTAAATTGGAGAGACGTCAACATGATGGATGGACCACTTGGTGGATAAAGAACTGGCTGAATGGCCACACATAAAGACTTGTGGTCAATGGCTTAATGTCCAGTTAACGAGTGGTGTCCCTCAGGGATCAGTGTTGGGACCGGTCTTGTTTAACATCTTCATCGCTGACATGGACAGTGGGATTGAGTGCGCCCTCAGCAAGTTTTCTGATGACACCAAGCTGTGTGGTTTGGTTGATACGCTGGAGGGAAGGAATGCCATCCAGAGGGACCTTGACACACTTGTGAGGTGGGCTGATGCCAACCTCATGAAGTTTAACCATGACAAGTGCAAGGTCCTACACCTGGGTGGGAGCAATCCCAGGCACAGCTACAGGTTGGGCAAAGAAGAAATTCAGAGCAGCCCTGTGGAGAAGGACTTGGGGGTGCTGGTTGATGAGAAAATGAACATGGGCCGGCTTCAGTGTGCGCTTGCAGCTCAGAAAGACAACCGTATCCTGGGCTGCATCAAAAGGAGTGTGACCAGCAGGTCGAAGGAGGTGATCCTGCCCCTCTACTCTGCTCTTGTGAGACCTCACCTGGAGTATTGTGTGCAGTTCTGGTGTCCTCAACATAAAAAGGACATGGAACGGTTAGAACAAGTGCAGAGGAGGGCCACGAGGATGATCAGGGGACTGGAGCACCTCCTGTATGAAGATAGGCTGAGGAAGTTGGAGCTGTTCAGCCTGGAGAAGAGAAGGCTGCGTGGAGACCTCATAGCAGCCTTCCAGTATCTGAAGGGGGCCTATAGGGATGCTGGGGAGGGACTCTTCATTAGGGACTGTAGTGACAGGACAAGGGGTAATGGGTTAAAACTTAAAAAGGAGAAGTTTGGATTGGATATAAGGAGGAAATTCTTTCCTGTTAGGGTGGTGAGACACTCTAATAGGTTGCCCAGGGAGGTTGTGGATGCTCCATCCCTGGCAGTGTTCAAGGCCAGGTTGGACAGAGCCTTGGGTGAGTTGGTTTAGTGTGAGGTGTCCCTGCCCATGACAGGGGGGTTGGAACTAGATGATCTTAAGGTCCTTTCCAACCCTAACTATTCTATGATTCTATATAACAGCACAAATTATTTTAGCAAGCAGTACATATTAAATTGCCAAGTTAATAAACTAGTGTACAAGCAACAAGTGATCACAGAAAAATAAAAAATAAACATTAAAGAACATGGTCTCACACATGGCCAGATTTATTCTCAACAAGTCAAGGACATAACTGATAGTGTGCCTAAATTACAGATACTGTTCCCTTCAAAGCATAGGGAATCTTGCTACCTAAATTTTATGTACAATCAATAAAGGGAAATAACTTTTATTTTAAGAAATCCTGATGACAATGCAGTCAATTTAAGTTAGGAATCTCCTTCTACCTAGTAAGTATGCAAGTAAGAGTAGCCTACATTTTTTCAAGATTTAAATGTTTAAGTGAGGGTCATTAACCAACAAATCAGGGCAGGCTCCTTTAGAAAAAAGAAACAGCAGCAAAGTACCCTCTCCACAACATCCACACAACTGTTGACATATTCAGTCTAGAGGTGGGCCACAAGGTCTTTCTTAGCCTCACAAAGCTAAAAACGAACTCTGCAGAAACTCCTCATATAGGACACTTGCCACTCCTTCTGTTGATATGGTGTCCTGGGTTCAGCAGTAGCAGTCATGTTTCTCCTTTGTGGTAGCTGGTGCAGTGCTGTGTTTTGAATTCCAGCCTCGGCACAGTGGTGGTGATACCTATGTTTTCGGTTGTTGCTAAGTGATGTTTACCCTGACCAAGGACTTTGTGAGGCTCATGCTCTGCCAGGGAGGAGGGGAAGCCGGGAGGAAGCAGAGACAGGACACCTGACCAGGGCTAGCCAAAGAGGTATTCCATACCACAGCACGTCATGCCCAGGAGGTAACTGGGAGTGACCTGGAAGGACACGGGCTTCAGGTTGGGGCTCGTTTCTTGGCCAGTGGTATTGTATTCTCTTCCCTTGTTATTTTCTCTTATCATTGTTGTCGTTGGTGGTAGCGGTGGTGATTTGTGTTGTACATTGGTTGCTGGACTGTTCTTGTCTCAACCCATGGGAGTTGCACTCTTTTGACCCTCCTCCCCATCCCTCTGGGAGCAGGGAAGGGGAGAGCCCCGGGGGGGGCCTCGACTGCTCTCAGCCCGGCACCACTCACTGGGAGTGAGTGAACAAGCTGTCTGGCTAGGGTTTAAACCACGACATATGGCCAGCCAAGGAGCTGAAGGAGAGCAATCAAAAAGTATCTGTGGCTTTTTTACAAGGGAATGCACAGAAGTGGGATCCCAGTCTTTGCTCCTTGGAACACAGATGTGACACTATCCTAGGAGAAGGAAATTACTAATTTCAATCAGTCTTTGTGCATGTTCATACTCTAGCACCTCAAGATTTTGAATCTTGTCATAGTGTCTCTGTTTTAATTAGTGTAGCAGACATTTCAGAGGCCTGTTAGGGACCCTTACAAAAACCTGGACTGAAAAGCATCAGGTTACATCTGTTCTCATACCTAGTGTTAGAAAGTTGGTTTCTGGTACACTTTTGGGCCAATGAGGTAGGTGTCTTCTGTTGGGGTGCTTAAAGGGTTGGGGTGCTGCTGGGAAGAGAATGAAATAGTGGCTGGGACCCAAATGTAAATGTAGGTACTACTGCACAGAGTAGGCAGGATTTAAAGGAACCAGATTTAGTCCTTCCTTCCTATAAATATGTAGAACAAGTATCCCACAACATCAATTTCTCACTTTAGTTTCAACGCTTAAAATCAGTTTTGGATGGTTTTGGGTTCATGTACATGTGTTCGCATGACTGAGTGGCAGTTTATAGAGAAACTAATTCTTTGATGAGGGCCAAACATTCAAGAGTGTCTGCCTAATGCACTGACTTCAGGCTAATCTGGCTCCCGATCATATACAATTATTTGGCAAATGACTAGATGAGAAGGCCTCTCCTCTGATTAAAGAGGGATTCTAGACAATGTGGTTTTGCGTGTGTCAAGGGTCAACATATAAGAAAAGGCTTCTTACAGCACTCAAGCTGGAACTCATTACGACCTTAATAAAATACTTATGAGGGGAAAAATGTATTCAAGTAAAGAGTAAATTTCCACAGTCTTTTCGATAACTAAACTAGCACATGCAATATGGTTTAGTGGTAATATGGAGGAAATACTAAAGAAAAAAAATAACTAAGGGAAACATATACAAAATTTGCCTTTGTTTCAGAAAGCAAATTTGTAGAGATTTAGGACAATCAAAACGTGTCATATTACATATGCATTCTTAGTGAATGCTCAGATTTAAGCCAATTTATGTATTTGTGCTTTTCACATATCAATATTTCCTCTTCTATGGAAAAGGAACACTTTAAACTGTTCACTGTGTTAGAAAAGAAGGCCTTATAATTTCTTCGCCTGTTAGCAGTTTGGAGAAGGAAGATAATACCATGACATATCAGCCTTCCCTCATACCTGGAAGGAATTGCTTTGAGTCTCAGGAAAAGTCTAAATTATTCCAACTCTAATCCAGGTGTAATCCAGTTCATTACTCTATGCAGTCCTGTCTTGGAGGAACCCTTTTCTTCTGAAGAGCACAATACAGCTAATTGGATTGGAATAAAATCTGTGTGTTTCCATCTACAAGAGCAGAACTGTAACTCAAATTGATGTGAGAAACTGGCAGGTAAAACTAAACTGGTATGGTTCTCTAGGATGGGCAGCACAACATTAAGGGGCAGGTAAGATCACCTTTTTTAACACATGGATATTTATCTTAGAAAGGGTAGTCCCTCACATCTCATTTTGTAACTAGATGTGTTCTGAACATGAGAAAGCTATTATTTTAAGGCCCAAAACCACTGTAGTTTTATATGTGCTCCTGGGGTTTCAGAAAGTAGAAAATCAAGGATAATATTTATTATTTATATTCAGGACACTGATAATTGCTATGATGTCTATAAATATGTGGAAAGATTAATAAAAGAAAAGAGAAACTCGTTTACCTATAATGTCATTTTAAGAGTACCATTAATGACTATGTTGCAATTTTAACTGAGGAAAGAAGGTCTTTGATTTATTTACAGTGAATTTTGTCTTAACTCACAGGGGAACTTCATCTCATGAAAAACAAACTGTGATGTAAGAAGTTTTGCCATTCTTTTCTCACATTTAATGTACTATTTCATTATTTGGAACATAAAGCAAAAGTCAATTAGACGCTAAAAAGTAGGAATGGCATTAAGAAGAAACATCAGCCATTTAGCTGAAATACTTGGAGTTCAGACTAAACGGAAGTTTATGTTCAAAAACGTTTTAATGTCATGTATTTGGCAAACCCTGTACTTTAATTCCTCATTTTTTTTACAGGCACTCTTTAAAGAAAACAAAATAAAACTGTTTATAAATTTATCATTACCGCAGATTTTGTTACAGTGATTTACTTTGAATTCCCATTTAGACTGGTTTATTTGTTCAAACATTGTTTACTTCCGTATATTCAGTTTCTCTCACATAAACACACCTTTTGTGTGTGTGTGCATTTGATATTCTGTCCACAAACTAACAAATGAGAAACATCCTTCTTGTTTGTTTTCATACCCTTCAGTATGAAGCCAAATTTCTTTAACTTCAACAGTGTCCAAAATGTGACGATTTTGGTTGAATTTCTGAGCCTTCATTAAAAGACTTTTATTTTCTATTTCTGGCAGGCAGAAGTAAGCAGGTTATGAAAGTCAAACCTTGCTAAATTAAGAGTTCTAATGAGGAAAGAAAACTACAATAAGGTTTAATAAGTTAAACTTGGTTTTAAAAAAAACCCTCTCAGTAGGAGAATAAAAGCAAAAGAAATTAATGTGTTGTTTTTTTTCAAAGTTCAAATAAGTATGGAAGGTAAAAAGCTGAACCAATCTTAAGACCATATATACTAAGATACACTATATATGAATGACAAATAATATATGAATTTGCAATGCAGTATCACATCAAATAATTACATTGTGTGAAGTACTAGAAAGTATATTGATGGAAATTGGGGGAAAATTGAGTCAATATCAATTTTTCACTGGTAAATGAAGGATCAATTGTCATGTCTTTTCCCTCTTTTCCCTCTACAGTCTAACTGCACATAGAGAAAATTAAAAAAAACTAGGTTTACACCTAGTTTATAGACATATATTTTTCAATTATGTTTTTCATGTGCTGATAAACTATGAAGTTCAGTGAGCAATGATTACAGGAAAAGGTCTGCCTAACTAAATTGCTGTGTACTATTTCTTTTTACTGCAGTAAATAGGGAAAAAAAGCCCAACCTAAAAATATTAAGAAGTTATTAAATCATGTCTCTTGGCATTTAATAAACTCTAAGTATGCCATGTTTTATAAAACATTTGCAACTTAAGTTCTGCTGTAAACAGTGGCTTTTTTTTTTTCTTACAGAAAGAAAACCAGAGAGTGGTCAGTGTAAGAAGCACTGTAATAATGAATTGGCTGGGAATAGATGGCAAACCTCTTGTTGGAAAATACTGAGTTTCCTAGGCCTGTGAGGAAAGTCTAGTTCTAATGAAGGCAGAATAGGAAGGGCAAAAGAGTGAGGCTAGCATATTCTGCTGAGATCTGGAAGAGGCAACTCTGGAACTTTTGGTCTGTCACATCTCCAGCACCTACTGTGCAAACAAGGGTTCTTCCAGCACTGTTTGCCTCACCTACTCTTTAGACAGTCTGCTTGAAAATGAAGTACTGCTCTCATCCTCTGAAAGGGCTGAGGCTTACACTAAGGCAAGGAGTAAGGGTTATATATGATTTGCTGACTCAGGTCCCTGGAGAGGAGCTGCAAACACTTCTGTCACCCTCCTCACAATTTCTAATAAACTAGTTTCAGCAGCAAACTGTTGTGTGTTGGGTATTGTTAACCTTATTCTAACAACTTTCAAAAGCACATGCTGCTCTGCAGCTGCTGCATCCTTCCAGTTTGCATGTGTGGGTGAAAGCGATCTTCTATCTGTTCAGCTTAAGTTCAGAGCAGGCACATAACATTCAAAGACAGAGATGTGAGGCCCAGATATAGTGTAAATGATTCTTTCTAAGGCAAATGCTGATGGGTTTTCCCAGGAAGCTCCTGCATTTGTGATAATGCATTTCTAGACTGTGGAGATGTCCCATTTATTTATAAAATGGGACTTTACCCAACACCACTTTCAAAGGAACTGTCTTAAATACTAACTCCAGTAGAAATTAAAAAAAAACTTCAAAATTCTAGTATTCTGAAATTTTCTGTAAGTTATGAAAAAAATGTTTTTATTTATCTTATAGAACATCAGAGCAAGAAAACAAGTTTTGTTTGAAAAACTCTTTCCTCCTGCAACACGCTTTTCAATAAGGTTCTTATTCACTAGGCAATATTAGTTGCCCATTAACAAGCATTTTATGATAAACTGAGCTGCACTTGAAAACTGAGCTGATTTGAAACCAGAAAAGTAAGATTACTGCAATTAGTGTGCTGAAAATAGAAAGAAACATCTCTCTGTTTTCTGTGGAAAGCTTTTAAGACAACTTTGAATTCTTTGACCAAAACCAGTAAATGAATGCAAAGAGCTCAACTCATCTTAACAAGGACAAATCAGATTTTTCATCCTTCTCAAACCATTTTACATGTTTGCATTTATCCTGGAATACAGGTACAGGATTAATTTAAAACAAATAAACAAAAAGACATAATGGTCTCACTTTTAATAGAAGCTTGCAGGAAATATTATTTAAAGGCTGCTGGCCAAAGGCAACACTGCTGTTATTTTCAATTTGAAGTTTGTTTCTGTCTCTATGGATTGATTTGATTTTGATTAATTCTGATGTGGATTAAAGAAGGCACTTCAAAAATTAAATAACAAAATATATCACAAACTCCGCCTGACATGGTCCTTCTTCTCCTATCACTTAGACTTTATCATGTCTACAGAGAGCGCAAAGGGGGTTGAACCTTGCCTTTGGGAAATTGGAATGCACTTGGCCTGCGTTCAGTTTGAAAGCCTACTAAAGATTTTATTTCTGAAACTGTTCCAAATGTTAAGAATGCATAACTGTGTTGGTCTTGAAAGTATTATTAGATTGACAACTGAATAATGTTGATCCAAGTTAGATGTCAGGCCACTTTTACATTGGGGCAAATCTACAGATATTAAATATAATTGTTAAAGAATATACTTAAATAAGCACATCATTAGATGTCTCCATAGACTCATTTAATGGAATTGAATCGTTCCACATTGAAAAAATCTTAAAAAGTATCAGTCACTAAAGAAAATGAAGAAAAATTGCCTCACTATATTATTGGCAGCTTTACGGATGTTACCAGTTTAAACTTGTAAGCAGATAACCCACAACATCTTTTTATCAATCCATGAATGCTCTCAATGTTTACATAATGATTCCTCTCCAAAGATGAAAGAATACATGAACAATAAACAAATTGTGACCTTCCTGCAAAACTATTTTACCTTTAAAGATGGATCATGCAGGGTGATGCTTGGCTGCATCCAAAAGATTAATATTTATTAAGCTGACAGAAAGTCAATTTCAGCATAACTTGTTCTCTACCAGAAAGCAACAGTGCAAGAAAAAAAAAAAAAAAAGAAAGGAGGACATTCATTTCATGCTATTTGTAAATGTCACTGTACATTTTAATAAGAAAAAAGTCTTCACAGACTTTAATGAATTAGCTGTACATAAAATGAAGAAAACTACATATTCTTATCATGCGCTCTGGAGTTCACTGATTTCTAAGTAAGTTCAATGATCATTTGAAGTCAATCAGGTCAGCTGTCTTCAATACCAACAATGCTTGACAGGAGTGTGATTTCTGCAACTCTGAAAGCAGTACTGGGAGAATGTGAAATCATATAGTCATCAATACTAAACAGGCATTGAGAACACTGATAATAAAGGGCAGCAAATATAATTTGTCATGACAGTAAGTTCCTGGATACTTACAAGTGTATATGAAATAAATAACATTTGACAAATCCAAAATCATCATGGAAGCATTTTAAAGGTAGCAAAAAACATGAACTAATGTGCCAAGAAAAATACCCCAGAAATGCAGAAAACAGGATATTTTAGATCCTGGAAATGCACAAGGATTGCTTCATCATATTTTTACTGCATCGAGATTAATGTGAATATATATTGACTATTTTTTCAGCAACTCAATTATTTTAACCGAATTCACATAAGCAGTGCAAAAAAAGAACTGTTATATGACATGGTCATCTAGTTATGTAGTGAATTATGTTAACAGGATACAAATGTTAGAAAATACAAAACTAAAAGCTACTTTTTGGGCTACAGTCACATATAACAAAGGCATTTAAATCAAATAAATGATAGCAAGAATCAGGAACTGAAATAAGGTTCCCACTTTAATTCTTCCTAAAACTAAATCTGAAGCTAACCCTCTGTGTCTGGTCTTGAAAAGCCAGTGTTTTCACAACTCAGCCATCTTGGAGTTGCTTGCTTCTAATGAGATGATTAACACAAGCCATTCACAGAGATCATGAGAGCTGAGCTTTTCCATATGGTAACTTTAATGAACAATCTAAATGCACCTTAGTTAACACTGGTGTTCCAGGGGGTCCAGAAATGCCTTACAAAGAAGGGAGAGAGAGGTATTTTCCAATTTGGTATGATTGAGCACTCCATAAATCTTTTCTGTTCACAGCGCATGGAGAATTTTAGAGTTTGAGCTAAAGTGATAAACACTGCCCCAAATATGTTATAACTGCTACTTAAAGCATTAATCTTTCAAGACTGCTTTTTTTGGTGCTGAATATTAAACAGCTTATGTATTAGATATATATTCTTTATATAGTGACTAGTTCATTCAACAGAGATTAATAAATTGATAGGTGAAATCACAGTGCAGTGAAGTGATATCTGACTTGCAAACAGAACACAGGATGTATTAAAAAAGATAAAGAGCAGGAAGCCCACTGAGCCAAAATGAACTTATACCAAAACCCTGCAAAGAATCCTCTGTGAAGTGACAAATCCTCTGCTTTTTATATGGCTGACAAAAAAGGGCCAAACTGAAATATTTTAAAAAACTAAACGAACAGCTGTTAATTGTTGATGGACTATTATAAAGTTGTATTAGGAATGAGATCTGCTAGAGGAGGAAAAATCTATAGGGGAGCTAGATAAGACTGTTCTAATAGATTAATCTAGAAGTACCATAATAGATGTAATTCTCTGTATTTCAGGAAACACTCTGGTACAGTGTCCACAATGAATCAAACAATTTGAGAGTTTATGTAGCATTGCCAGAGTATAGATTTGAAGACAAACCTGTATTCAAGTATTTTGAGGGACCCCTCAAAAAAGACAATAAATTCTTTTCACATTTAAATGAGTATAGCTAGTACTCCCCATTTGTAAACTTAATAAAAGCACGACATTTGTGACAACCATTTAGTGTTGTGTATCTGATCTGGTTCTTCGCCACACTAGAACAACAGAGTTAGAAATGTGTACATGCCTCACTGCAGCATTTCTCTGTGTTTTCACCTTCTCTCTGTGACACAACAAGGTTATGACAGTGAAAATTTTTCTTTTTAAAAGATTTTAAAAGTACATTTTAAAAGGCAACTTTACTATAGCCTCAGATTTTTATTCTAAAGCTGGACTTAATAAAAATCCATTATCAGTGGCTTATTATTACACACCATTTTTCCTCTTCTTTTCATCTGAAATGTCTAAACAAGTAGACAACGCATCAAGAACAAAACTGGGCACCATATGTATGCACAGCTTTGCCCATAGGGAATTGTTTGGTTAAGTTTCTCAGCAATCATTCTAACAACTGAAGACATAAACAGTTTTGATTAAATGCCCTTGGTACAAAGACCAGGACCGTACTTGTGAGATCTGCCAATGACATCCTCATCAGTATAGAGAAGGATTGGAATATCTCACAGGAATAACTGGATGTTTCTGGTGACTGCATAACAGTAACTGGATGAAAATCATCGCTAGTATAGATTGACTGATATACACAGGGACTGAAAAGGAACAATAAAGAAATATTGCATGTATTAGCTGATGTCAAAGTTAATGTGAACTATCAAGATAAAACAATAGGGGAGAATAACAAGTATTATCCTGAATGCATCGCATGAATTATTTTTAGTATGGTTCTACAGGGCTTTTGTAAAACCACATTTTGAAATATAAAAATTATTGCATTAGATTGGACTCAGTGCAGAAATGGTACTTCACTGAGGAGGGAATTAAAGAACTTATTTATGTAAAGAGATAAGAAGAGGTTTATTTCTTTAGTCAGGTAAAAACCAGACTCATATAAAACATCAGTTTTCTATAAACACATCTAGAAAAAATAATTAAAGGCAATAACTGAGTTAATCTAAAAGTCAGTTTTCTAACAAGAATAGCTAATAAGTAACTGAATGCAACTGAATCAAGCAAAGGAAAAAATATCTGGTAGTATCTTCTTCTACAGATGGTAGAAGCAAACTTGCATTACATAACTGATGCATTGTGAGTGGCAAATAAGGTAGCCTTTGATGGTTCCAGTGTCCCTAACTGTCTACTTACCCATTTGGAAGGAAATACAGAGAGACTGGTTTTGATTACAGCAGGCATGGCACAGCTCACCTACAGACAGTGAAATTCTCCTTGCTTCTCCCAGAAATACTTCTATGCATATGGCCTATTCAGACTTATCCTGGATTTGTGATAACATGTGCTTAATTGTTTCAGGCCAAAATTGTGCCATCCCCGTGCTAGCAATTCAGTATCATGGACTGTCAAGTGACAGTACCCTGGCCTGATCTTTGACTTCATTTAGTGTAATAACATATAAATAATGAGTAGAGACTGTGAAGCTTTATAGCTTACTGCAACACCAAAAGGAGCTGCTAATCCATGTGTGACCTTCTCAATGGACCAGTTCTAAGAAACTGTATGTCTGTTGGGAATCTTATTAAACCTTTTCAGTTAAGCAAGAAACTTCCAGGTTCTAAAACTAAAGCAAACCAAGCAAAAGCCAAATTAGCATTTGCATATATAAAGCACAAAAATTATAGATCCATTCCTTCAAAGTATCTTTCCGTACATATGATTCAATAACACTCAATCCATACCACAGTGATCTAATATTATGTCACTGCACATTTCTTGAATATGTTACATAGATATTTGACCTATGCTTTTCAGTAGTCATTACTTGAAGTTTATCATGTGTGCAATTTCTTTTGTTAGTTTAAATAATGTGAAATACATACTTCCAGATTTGGTTGTGGAAACTTACTGTGACTGTCCCAACTTCTAGTGTTTCTTTGGCATAGGGAGTAGCTCTTTGAAATTATTTGCCCAACATTTAAGGGGTTGTGTCTGGTAAAATATGTGTGTTTGTACACTTAATTTAGATCAGCAAAGACTTTCGGACTGATAGAAAAGATTGGCTTTTTATATCAGTGGTGAATTCAGTACTGTAAATGCTATTCTACATAATAATAGTATTTTCTTTATTTTTGCTCATGGAATAAAAAAATATTAAAAGTAAGATTATTACCTGTGGTAGGAAAAGTAATATTATTAAGATGACTTTCATAAATGTGAATGCTAATTATAGCTGTTAATCCAATGAGACGCATTTCAGAGGTGTGGATAATCACCACAAATTTTACCTTTCTGTGAATACATAACTAAGTATCAGACACTTTTTTCTAAGCATATCAACTTCTGTCAAGAGATTTTCATTACATCAAACACTGATTAAGCTAAACTTAGGTCTACCATACAATAGATGTCTTTGAAGTGCTAATAGGCTTCATTTAAAATGCATCTTTGCAGAGACCTCTATTACAGTGTGTGAAAAGGAAAGAAGACAATATTGCCAACTTGCATAAAGTACTTGGAGAAAGTATTTTTGCTTTTTGTTAATTTAAATCTGGGTACCAGGAAGGAGTAAAGCATAGCTATGAAGATAATTATAGCATCATAGAATAGTTTGGGTTGGAAGGGACCTTCAAAGGTCATCTAGTCCAACCCCCCTGCAATGAGCAGGGACATCTTCAACTAGATCAGGTTTCCCAGAACCACATCCAGCCTGGCCTTGAATGTCTTCAGGGATGGCACATCCACCACCTAGCTAGGCAACCTGTGCCAGTGTTTTATCACCCGCATTGTAAAGAATTTCTTCCTCACATAAGGAAAATTAAATAACAAAATAAATAACAAAATAAATTAAATATAATTAACACTTCTAGTGCCTGTTTTAACTAACAAAGAACTGTTAGCAAACTTAGAAAATCTCACGTGATTGGGATTTATGTGGGATCATGTGTGTGGGGACAAGAGCTGATACATATACAGGGGAAGGTATACATACTGTACATATACATACACAGATATGGGGGAATGCTTCTTTTGAAGACAAAGTCTTCATTAGCTTACACAAGTTTTATGTATTGCAGACATAGACAAATGCTATCCTAGCAGCCTAATCTCGAAGCACACATATGTAGCACACATATATATTTGTGTATCTATATTCAAAAGAAGTATTTTACATTTATTTCAATAACTCTTCAGGAATATGAAAACCAATCATCATTCTGCTTCATAAGCAGCATAGTGAATTCTTTCTGCAACCATCAGTTATATGAAGTGAATGCATCTCTTTTAACCTCTGTGCCATAGCACACACATTTACACGCACAGTATCACAGTATGCTAGAGATTGGAAGGAACCTCGAAAGATCATCTAGTCCAATCCCCCTGCCGGAGCAGGAACACCTAGATAAGGTTACACAGGAATGTGTCCAGGCGGGTTTTGAATGTCTCCAGGGAAGGAGACTCCACAACCTCCCTGGGCAGCCTGTTCCAGTGTTCCGTCACCCTCACTGAGAAGAAGTTTCTTCTCAAGTTTATGTGGAACCTCTTGTGTTCCAGTTTGTACCCATTACCCCTTGTCCTATCATTGTTTGCCACTGAGTAGAGCCTGGCTCCATCCTCATGACACTCCCCCTTTATATATTTATATACACTAATAAGGTCACCCCTCAGTCTCCTCCAAAGTATAGAGACCCAGCTCCCTCAGTCTTTCCTCATAAGGGAGATGCTCCACTTCCTTAATCATCTTAGTTGCCCTGTTCATGTACTGGTTTTGGCTTGGATAGGGCTAAATTTCTTCATAGTAGATACTTGTCATGGTTTAAACCTAGTCAGGCAACTTGTTCACTCTCTCCAAGTGCGTGGTGCCGGGCTGACAAAAATCAAGGCCCCCCGCCACCCCCACCAGGGCTCTCCCCTTCCCCGCTCCCGGAGGAATGGGGAGGAGGATCAAAAGGGTGCAACTCCTACGGGTTGAGACAAGAACAGTCCAGCAACCAACGTACAACACAAATCACCACCGCTACTACCAACTACAACAATGATAAGAGAAAATAACAAGGGAAGAGAATATGATACTACCAGCCAAGAAACAAGTCCCACCCGGAAGCCGGTGTTCTTCTGGGTAACTCCCTCTTATCCCCCACCCCTCCAGGCATGACGTGCTGTGGTTGGAATACATCCTTGGCTAGCTTGGGTCAGGCACCCTGTCTCTTCTTCCTCACAGCTTCCCCTCCTCCCTGGCAGAGCCTGAGCCTCACAAAGTCCTTGGTCAGGGTAAACATCACTTAGCAACAACCGAAAACATCAGTATCACCAACATTGTTCCCAGTCTGGAAGTCAAAACACAGCACTGCACCAGCTACCACGAAGGAGAAACATGACTGCTACTGCTGAACCCAGGACATTATCCACCCCTTATTCCATACCATTCACGTCATGCTCAGATCCCACATTTTCAATACACCATCGCTCTCCCACATATATACATCCATATACATACAGACCAAGAGAAAAAGATCATTTTCTTAGTGCATGGACCAATTGCTATAATGCTGCCGAGTCCATTCAGTCCATGATGTCAGGTTCCATCTCTTGTAACAATACTTCAGGGCAGGAAAGGCTGTGTGCAGTATTGGATCATTGCCTGCTGATGCTGGTCGTTCCTTTACTGCAGAACTCATCTGGTTCAAAGTTCATTCTCTGTTGGGATGATGGTTGGAGGGAAGTCAGGGCCAGTTGCTGGTGACCTGGAGACATCTAGTTGATGGGCTATAAAAGTATTACACAGCAGGCAACAGCATACAATTGAGTTCACTGGCTGTTTTCCCCTAAAATCAAATCCCCTTGAGGCATACATCGGACTTCCCTATCTTTCTGCATTACCCACCAAGTATATCCAGGTCCCTGAGCAAAAGCTGTCCCATGAGTGGGTTTGCCTTTACCTGAAGCAGGAATAACAAAAACTGTCTTCCCCAGCAAATTCTTCATATGCACCATGGGAACTTTGTCCCCCTCTACAATATGCAAAAGTTCTGACTGGGCTGGGCCAGCCCTGTTGGCAGATCCTCTGGTGTTGACCAACCAGGTGGCCTTTGGTAAGTGTGTATCCCAATGCTTGAAAGTTCCCCCACCCATTGCTTTCAGTGTAGGTTTTAACAGCCCATTGTACCATTCGATTTTCCCAGAGGCTGGTGCATGGTAGGGGATGTGATATACCCACTCAATGCCATGCTCTTTGGCCCAAATATCTATAAGGTTATTCCGGAAATGAGTCCCAGTGTCTGACTCAGTTCTCTCTGGGGAGCCGTGTCGCCACAAAATCTGTTTCTCAAGGCCCAGGATAGTGTTCCGGGCAGTGGCATGGGGCACAGTGTATGTTTCCAGCCACCCGGTGGTTGCTTCCACCATGGTAAGCACATGGCGCTTGCCTTGGTGGGTTGGTGGCAGTGTGATATAGTCAATCTGCCAGGCCTCCCCATATTTATACTTCAACCATCGTCCTCCATACCAAAGAGGCTTTAACCGCTTGGCTTGTTTAATTGCAGAACATGTTTCACACTCATAAATAACCTGGGCAATAGGGTCCATTCTTAAGTCCACCCCTCGGTCACGGGCCCATCTGTATGTTGCATCTCTGCCCTGATGGCCTGAAGTGTCATGGGCCCACCTGGCCAAAAATAATTCACCTTTATGTTGCCAATCTAAGTCCATCTGAGCCACTTCAATCTTAGCCGCTTTATCCATTTGTTGGTTGTTCTGGTGTTCCTCAGTGGCCCGACTCTTGGGTACATGGGCATCTACATGACGTACCTTCACCACCAGGTTCTGCACCCGGGCAGCAATATCTTTCCACAGTGCAGCAGCCCAGATGGGTTTACCTCTGCGTTGCCAGTTGCTCTGCTTCCATTGCTTCAACCACCCTCACAGGGCATTTGCCACCATCCATGAGTCAATATAGAGGTAAAGTACTGGCCACTTTTCTCGTTCAGCGATGTTCAGAGCCAGCTGGATGGCTTTCACCTTGGCAAACTGACTTGATTCACCCTCTCCTTCAGCAGTTTCTGCAACTTGTCGTCCAGGACTCCATACAGCTGCCTTCCATCTCCGATGCTTTCCCACAATACGGCAAGACCCTTCAGTAAACAAGGCATACTGCTTTTCACTTTCTGACAGTTTATTATATGGTGGGGCCTCTTCAGCGCACATCACCTCCTCCTTTGGTGACATTCCAAAATCTTTGCCCTCTGGCCAGTCCATGATGATTTCTAGAATGCCTGGACGACTGAGATTTCCTATTCGAGTTCGTTGTGTAATTAGTGCAACCCATTTACTCCATGCAGCATCAGTTGCATGATGTGGAGAGGAGACCCTGTCGTTGAACATCCAGCCCAGCACAGGCAACTGAGGTGCCAGGAGGAGCTGTGCTTCAGTGCCAGTCACTTCTGAAGCAGCTCGAACCCCTTCATAGGCTGCCAGTATCTCTTTCTCAGTTGGGGTATAGCTGGCCTCAGATCCTTTATATCCCTGACTCCAAAAGCCGAGGGGTCAACCTCGAGTCTCCCCTGGAACTTTCTGCTCTGAGACATTACTGTTACCTTGTTGATCACATCTGTGGGGATCTGTCTATTTCCATCTTGCCATTTTATTCCCAAAAATTGAATTTCCTGTGCAGGTCCCTTGACCTTACTCCATTTTACGGCAAAACCAGCTTTCAGCAGGATTTGGATAATTTTCCTCCCTTTCTCAAAGACTTCTTCCGCTGTATCACCCCACACAATCGTGTCATCAATGTATTGCAGGTGTTCTGGAGCTTGCCCCTGTTCCAGTGCAGTCTGGATCAGTCCATGGCAAACGGTAGGGTTGTGTTTCCACCCCTGGTGCAGTTGGTTCCAAGTGAACTGGACACCCCTCCAAGTAAAAGCAAACTGTGGCCTGCACTCTGCTGCCAAAGGAATTGAGGAAATGCATTGGCAATATCAATCATGGCATACCACTTGGCTGCCTTTGACTCTAGTTCATACTGAAGTTCTAGCATGTCCGGTACGGCAGCACTCAATGGTGGTGTAACTTCATTCAGGCCACGATAGTCTCCTGTTAGTCTCCATTCTCCATTAGACTTTCGCACTGGCCATATGGGGCTATTAAAGGGTGAGCGGGTCCTGCTGATCAGCCCCTGACTCTGCAGTCTACGGATCAGCTGATGGATGGGAATCAGGGAGTCTCGGTTGGTGCGATATTGCCTCTGGTGCACTGTTGTGGTCGTAATTGGCACTTGTTGTTTTTCAACTTTCAGCAACCCCACAGCAGAGGGATCTTCTGAGAGACCCGGCAAGGTGGACAGCTGCTCAATTTCCTCAGTCTCCAAAGCAACAATACCAAAAGCCCACCGGTACCCTTTTGGGTCTTTGAAGTACGCTCTCTTGAGGTAGTCTATGCCGAGGATGCATGGAGCCTCTGGACCAGTCACAATAGGGTGCTTTTGCCATTCCCTCCAAGTCAGGCTGATTTCAGCCTCCAGCACAGTCAATTCTTGGGATCCTCCTGTCACTCCAGAAATATAGATGGGTTCCACCCCTTGACAGCTTGATGTCATCAGGGTACACTGTGCACTGGTATCTACTAGAGCCTTATACTTCTGTAGGACTGATGTGCTAGGCCATCTGATCCACACAGTCCAGTAAATCCGATTGTCCCCTACCTCCACCTGGCTGGAGGCAGGGCCCCTCTAATGGTCATCACAGCGTTGGACACTTAAGTCCTGGTAAAAGGGATTATTCTTCATTATCACAGGAGCTGGAGTAAAATCAGCTCTTCCATTCCATCTGGGAAACTGCTCACCAGATACTGAAGCCATAGCTCTCATGGGACAATCAGTCTTGGCCCTTGCTCCCCTCTTCAGTTCACTCACCCGTTCCTCCAAAGCTGAAGTAGGTTTTCCATCCCACTTTGTCATGTCTTCTCCGTGATCCAGCAGGTAAAACCATAGGGTAGCCTGTGGCGTATATCTCCTGTATCTCCTCTCCCGAACAATAGGACGCCTTTTGTTAATAGCCGAGACGTGTACTGGTACACGTGAGGAGCTGGATAAATCAGATAGATCGTCCCTCAATTGTTTGAGGTCCTGGGACAGTTTTTCCACAGCTGAGATGATGGAAGAGGTGAGATTGTCTTCGAACTCTTGAAGTTTATGAACCATTTCATCTACTGTTAGTGGTACTATGTCATTCCAGGTTACTGTTGCCAATGAATGAACATATGATGACGGTGCATTTCGTGTAAGTTTTCGCCACATGGGTCGTGTACATTCAACTTCATTGGATCTATGGGTATATCCCCGTTATTTGGCTTGATGTGATAGATCATCTCTACGATGGCTGATTCCCTCAGAGACTGGATGCCTTTGTCTATAGTAGTCCACTTGGCCGAACGACTCGTAACATTGTCCTTGTACGGAAACCTTTCTTTCACAGCTGCCAAGAGCCGCTTCCAAAGGCTGAGGGACTTTTTCTCTCTTGCAACTTCTTTGTCAATTCCCCCTTCTGTAGCAAGTGATCCCAGCTGCTTGACTCCTGTACCTTCTAGTTTGTGACCATCGGCCCCATTGTCCCAGCATCGGAGTAACCAGGTGATGATGTGCTCCCCTGGTTGACGGGTAAAATCTTTTCGCATATTCCGCAGCTCGGTTGAGGTCCGAGGCTGAGAAGTTACTTCTTCTTCCTCTTCTTTGTCATGTGATCATGACTCCTGATCAGATTCTGGACTTGGTGGTGAATTCATTGTTTCTTCATCTTGCTTCACCCTTCTTGCCTCCTTTTTGCTTGTTCTCTTGCATACAGGTGCAACCAATATTGGTACAAATTGGTCCTCTGGTTTGGCTGCAGTGATTATCACTGTGGTTTGAGTAGCAACTGTACTTGTTGCTGGGGGTGGTGCAGCTGCTGTGCTTGGAGCTGGGGTAACCGCGCTGTCTGTTGCAGTTGAAGTTTGAGCAGCTGCTGTACTTGCTGCTGGGGTAGCTGCGCTGTTCATTGAGGCCAAAGTTTGAGTAGCGACTGTTGCTTTGCCTTCAGATCCGCAGACTTTCTTTTGAAGGTACTGGATAGTGTTGAACAAGGCCCTGTAAGCATAGGCCAAGCCGTAGCACGTTGCCATAATTTGTCCATCTCTGGTATGGCCAGAATGACCACACACCTCATTTAAGTGTTTTACTAATTCTTCTGGAGTTTGCAGTTGTTCGGTACTGAAATTCCAAAGTACTGGAGGGGCCCACTGACCTAGATACTTGCCCGTACTATCCCACACACCCTGCCACTCATGACTGTCCAGCCTCAGGGAAAATCTCTCGGTCCTCCTACATTGTCGTTTGACCCCAGACAAGACCCAAACCTGACTCTGCTTAACTCTTGAAATCAGTCGTGGGCAAAACACACTCTGTATGCGTGCTAGCATGGTGATTCCCATCACCATCAGCAAACAAGTCACAAGAGCATTAAAAGGCCATTCAAAAACTTCAAAACTCTTAAATGTAAATGGTCTGGGGGGAGGACTGGGAGGGTAAAAGGATGTCTCCTTCACAGGTTGAGCACCTGAGAAGGAGAAAAAAGATGTGTAATTGCTAAGCACTTCTATTATATAACTCCCAAAGTATAAAGGGGGCGACCACACTGGGAACATAAGCCAGATCAGTTTCATGATCAATGATTCTATTGTATTACAAGTCATTATCATAAAGTACAATGAGATGAAAACCTTAGCCCAATACCGGATGGAAGTAAGATACGATATACTGAAACTGTGAGATCAAGAGGAACAACCCTGAGAGCCAATAAATCAGCATTGTGATCAATCCAGTCAGATCTGTCGTTATCTCAACCCCTCATGCCCCACGTTGGGTGCCAAAAAGAACTGTCGTGGTTTAAACCCAGTCAGGCAACTTGTTCCCTCACTCCCAGTGAGTGGTGCCGAGCTGACAACAATCGTGGCCCCCCCTCCCCCCCCCCCACACCGGGGCTCTCCCCTTCCCTGCTCCCGGAGGAGCAGGGAGGAGGATCAAAAGGGTGCAACTCCTACGGGTTGAGACAAGAACAGTCCAGCAACCAACGTACAACACAAATCACCACCGCTACTACCAACTACAACAATGATAAGAGAAAATAACAAGGGAAGAGAATACGGTACCACCGGCCAAGAAACGAGTCCCACCTGGAAGCCCATGTCCTTCCGGGTAACTCCCACTTACCCCCCACCCCTCTGGGCATGACGTGCTGTGGTTGGAATACCTCCTTGGCTAGCCTGGGTCAGGCGCCCTGTCTCTGCTTCCTCACAGCTTCCCCTCCTCCCTGGCAGAGCGTGAGCCTCACAAAGTCCTTGGTCAGGGTAAACATCACTTAGCAACAACCGAAAACATCGGTCTCACCAACACTGTTCCCAGTCTGGAAGTCAAAACACACTACTGCACCAGCTACCACAAAGGAGAAACGTGGCTGCTACTGCTGAACCCAGGACAATACTATAGGGCTATGTTTTGGATTTGTGATGGAAACAATGTTAGCAATTCAGGGATCTTTTACTTACTGCTGAGCAGTGCTTACACAGAGTCAAGGCCTTTTCTGCTCTGCTCTTCACCCCACCAGTGAGTAGGCTGGGGGTGCGCAAGAAGCTGGGAGGGAACACAGCCAGGACAGCTGACCACAGGGCTATTCTGTACCATATTGTGTCATGCTCAGCATATAAATTTGGGGGAAGAAGGAGGAAGGGAGGAATGCTCATAGTGATGGTCTTTGTCTTCCCAAGTAACCATTACATATGAAGGAGCCCTGCTTTCCTGGAGATGGCTGAACACCTGGCTGGCAATGGGAAATAGTGAATGAATTACTCAGTTTACTGTAGATTTCACGATTATATTCAGAATAAATGAAAACCCCAAACTACACAAAAATCCTACTCAATATTTCACTAATACCTAGAGAATCTCCTGTCTTCATGAAATCTTTTGGAAGAAAACAGAACGATCTGTCAGTTTGCCGGAGGATCCTGCAGTAAATTAACCACATTTCTCACAGCATTGAGTGACTCTCTTCTTTCATTAATTCCATTACCAGTTTAGAGCACTACAGCTTGCAGGAGCTGTCATGGGTATTAAAATACTTTTCAGCACAGTACTGTACTCTGAGGAGTTTTACATCTTTCAAACTGGTCAAGGAAAAACTTAAGGTGGTCAAAATGAAGTCTTTAAGGCAGTTATTAGCAGGTTAGGGCCTCATTCACTGGTCTTTACATAGAACAAGATTGTTATTTTCTAGCTCTGTCCTGACACTGTCCTGCTGAACAGTTACATTATCACTGAAGTTTTCTAGTATTTTGTTACATTATCACTGAAGTTTTCTAGTATTTTGTTCTCATCAGGTTACCAGCTTAGCCCAGCCACTGCTACTCTTACAGTCCAGCTCAAGTACCAGGGACAAATACAGAGGTAACTCTGAGGAATACAAGGTTATAAGAGGGGAGTTTCATATTCCAGGTTATCTCTGGAAATCTGAGAATGGACTAGATAATTTACTAGCAATAACAAAATCTAGCAGTGTTAAGGAAGGCCGTTTTGCAGCTTCCAAGGAAATTCATTGGATTAAACATGCAGGCAAGCTATCTCCAAAGGCTCCTTCCACACACTGGAGAGAAACAGGCTCATCTAAGGAATGATTGACCGCAATTCCAGGGACTCAATTAAATTGCCTAAACATGTCTAGTGACATGGGCTAGAATATCTCACATGGCCTTCTGCTGATGTGCCATAAGGACAAAAATCTGTTGCAGAAACTATAATGTTTAGGTTTTTTTCAAACATCAGGAAAACAGTTGCAAACATCTGTTAACAGCTAAATTTCGGATGTCTTAACATATCTCAAATAGCTGTAAGGCCTTGAATTTAGGCAACTGAGTTTTGCCCTAGATGTCAATATCAGAAGGAGGTGTGCCCTAGGAATGCCTATTTCTTTCCTTAGTGAAGATATTCAAGAGTGATTAGATAAGAGGACATATGTGACTGCAATTAAGTGTGATGTATACCACACAGTGGTAGTTAGATACTGCTCTGAAAAACAGGGACTGCAAAAGGTATAAAAGCACCCTCGTACCCTGCCTGCAGCTACCCTGTAAAGACTGAAACTGCAAAACTTCCATGTCTTTATGAGGGGGAAATCATGGGGTATCTCAATAAACTGGCTTGGAGGCCTCTAATACATATATTTCATGATAATCATGCTGTAAAGTATATAATTACTACGTATTGTTCTTTCTAAGGGAAAGGATTTATTAAGCAAACTATAAATGTGGATATGTGAGAATGCAGTAGACAATTTCCTAACAATAACAAAGCTATAAATATTTCAGTCAGAACATCCCCTTTTTTTTCACCCTTCTCTTACCTTTTTTTAGTTGTCACTCAGCAGTAAAATTCTCTTTGTTGCTTTGAATCAATATCATATTTTTATAAAATTCTGCTCTTCTAATAAGATTGTCTGGCCAGCCATCAACAAGACAGGAGAAAAGAAAGCAAATTAATACAGACACAATTTAATGGGGCTAATTATGATGCCTATAGCTAATGGTGTGAATTTTGATTTTCTACAGTTTTTAAGACTATATAAAAACATGTAAAGGGCTTTTGGTGTTTAGGAAAGCATTAGTAGGTGATGTGGAGTAGTACATTTATCAGGTCTGTTTGTGCTGCTCTACAGTACAGGAATCCATAGCACATGCCCTGCAGAAACTGAAGCATGCCAATTAAACACAGTAATGGAGCTCCACAATTTGTATTATAGAATCACAGGATCATAGAATAGTTAGGGTTGGAAAGGACCTAAGATCATCCAGTTCCAACCCCCCTGCCATGGGACACGTCACACTAAACCATGTGACCCAAGGCTCTGTCCAACCTGGCCTTCAACACTGACAGGGATAGAGCATTCGCAATTTCCCTGGGCAACCTATTCCAGTACCTCACCACCCTAACAGGAAAGAATTTCTTCCTTATATCCAATCCAAACGTCTCCTTTTTAAGTTTTAACCCGTTACCCCTTGTCCTGTCACTACAGTCCCTAATGAAGAGTCCCTCCCCAGCAACCCTATAGGCCCCCTTCAGATACTGGAAGGCTGCTATGAGGTCTCTACGCAGCCTTCTCTTCTCCAGGCTGAACAGCTCCAACTTTCTCAGCCTGTCTTCATATGGGAGATGCTCCAGTCCCCTGATCATCCTCGTGGCCCTTCTCTGGACTTGTTCCAACAGTTCCTTGTCCTTTTTATGTTGAGGACACCAGAACTGCACACAATACTCCAGGTGAGGTCTCACAAGAGCAGAGTAGAGGGGCAGGATCACCTCCTTCGACCTGCTGGTCACACTCCTTTTGATGCAGCCCAGGATTCGGCTGGCTTTCTGGGCTGCGAGCACACACTGAAGCCAGCTCATCAACCAACACCCCCAAGTCCTTCTCCACAGGCCTGCTCTGAATCTCTTCTCTGCCCAACCTGTAGCTGTGCCTGGGATTGCTCTGACCCAGGTGTAGGGCCTTGCACTTGGCATGGTTAAACTTCATAAGGTTGGCACGAGTCCAATTACGTTTTGGAGATGGCAGACCAGATTACTGGATAGGTTCTGTCTGCTTCATGAAATATTGCTCCCTCTCCAAGAGAGAGGTCTGTCCAAACTGAGCACTAGCTTGAAAGTAGCAAGGCTCCTCTTTGTCAGGACAGTTTCTGGAGCTCCAAAACTGTTGTACCTAAACCACAAGGCAAAATCAAGAGACTTTCAAAGGAAATTTACAAAGAATATTTATTTCCTTGGAGTTTTTGGAGCTGAGGTACCCATGAATAAAGACTATAAATACTTTCTCTCTATTTTTTTTTTTTTTACAGTTTTAATTACGGCCTTAATGTGGAGAGGTTGCAACCACATTGTTATATGTCAAATTGCTCAAGTTTTGCTGATGAATTGCTTGCTTGTTTCTATCTTCAGTTCTGCCCATCACGATCTGGAATAATCAAGTTTATATTTTTATGTAAATCTAAACACATTATATAACTAAAACCAATCAGATAGTTTCCTCTAATAAATCAATAATACACTGTTTTTACTAGGTTTCACACTAGAATTAAACTCCTGAAAAACCTCTTAAACAGTAAAATGTATTTATTTTTATTTTTTTTCTACTGAAAGCCAGTACCTTAAAGGATATCATCTCTGTTAAAAAAAAAACAAACAACAAAATTACAATCTTTACAAAGCATCTGTCATCCAGCTATACTGATTAGTGATTACGAAATACCACAAACAATAAGAATATAAAGCCTCCAAACAACCTAGAAGTTCCCACACAAAAATAAAACAGAAACTTTAGAGAAAAAAATAGGTGATCTTCTAACCTTCACATAAATGCACAGATGTACTAAATATAAACAAAACAAAACAACAAAAAAAACCACACTAATTTTAAGTACAGTTCTGATGTGTAAAAAAAAATCACCATGTAACATTTACCAGGAAAAATCAGAATGATGAGATTCAATGTGGATCACAGATTATCATACTTTCATTTCTAAATGAGCTTAGACATCTGTGAAATTAAAACCCCGGGGTGGACAATTTATATGAGACTAGGTTGAGAAAGGAACAAAGCTTTGAGATGCAAATTCCAGCTTTCCATTGCATTAGAGCAGGTAACCTTGCAAACAACCTTCACATAGACCACTCCTCTCCACACTGACTTATGTCTCCCATATGCATCTATTTCTCCTCTCTGTTTTCCAATCAAGTTGACAACAATTCCCAGTTCATTTTCTAAAGAGACTGATAAAAGCCAGGCTGGACCTGTACCTGTTATTAACCTCTTTTTACCATTATTACTTTTTTTCTCCTTTGAGATAAGTAGTTACATTGCACTTCCTGATCTGCGCATGTGATGTGCTATTACATAAAAACAGTACTGCAAATGTCAGCCTATTACTGTGTCATTAAAGTCAGGTCATGATATTTGAAAATTTGATGTTCTTAACCTTTCCAAAAGTTAACCAACATACATTATATGTTTGCTTGTCTTTGTTTGTTATTTTTGTCACTGTTGCTGCTTACATTAATTATTCATTAATACAAGGGCATATATTGTGCTATAAAAGCCATGAAATTTAATTGATTTATTCATGTTATTGAATAAACTATTATTTAATCATTAACAGTATTTACATAATTATTTTTATGGGCTAGTTTGAGACTCTCATTATTTTGAAGGAATAATTTTGAACTCTTTATATGCAAAAATAATTATTCAAATCTCTTTCACATATATACACTGCAGTATAAATTAGGAAGTGACCTTAAATTGCACCAGGGGAGGTTTAGATTAGATAATAGGAAATATGTCTTCCCTGAAAGGGTCATCGAGCATTGGAACAGGCTGCCCAAGGGAGTGGTTGAGTCACCATCCCAGGAGATATTTAGAAGATGTGTAGATGAGGCACTTAGGAACATGGTTTAGCAGTGAACTAGGCAGTGATGGGGGAACAGTTGGACTTAAGGGTCTTTTCTAACCTAAAAGATTCTATGATACACAAATAGAAATGCAATTGTTTTTTTCTATATGGGATCTTAAGGGTCTTTTCTAACCTAAAAGATTCTATGATACACAAATAGAAATGCAATTTGTTTTTTTTTCTATATGGGATCTTAAGGGTCTTTTCTAATCTAAAAGATTCTATGATACACAAATAGAAATGCAATTGGTTTTTTCTATGTGGAAATAGGGTTTCCCACCTATCAGTAGCATTACTTAATCTTTTCAGTTATGTGCACCTTCATATTTCTTATGAAAGAAGCCTAAGGAATGTTAAGCTAAGCAAAAATGGATTTTTCTCATTTTTAATTGCAAATGAAAATATTTGATCAAATGTGTATATCAAAATGTGCCAACATGACATTGTGCAGATATGAATTAACTGCAAATTTCAGCTAGTGGCTGAGACCTATCATGTGTCAGAAATGCACTTTAAGATGCCAAAAATGTTACACTTTCTTATATAAATGAAGCCCCAAAGACAAATATCTCAAAAGCTCATTAGTTTTTTACAAGACTAGTATCACTTTGTGCCAACAACTGAGAAAAAAAAAAAGAAAAACAAACAGAAAAAAAAGATGGGGTTCAAATACTTGCCATGTTTGGTTTGAAATGGAACCAAAATTATTCTAGGAAGCCATTCAGAAGAGAGTTTATGAACCCAGACTCCATCTTCCTCTCACATACTGAAAGATTCCCTAAATAAATCAATCCAAGAATGTTGTGTTTTTTTTTTTTTAATTAATTGACTTCTCTACATACCACAGGACTCTATGGTTTCTGCAGACAACATATTGATATGAGTTATTAGGTACCTTCTTTAGGTATCACATTGAAATTATTCTTATGTAAACAACATACAGTGTTTACATGTGCATAATTTATATATATTAATACAATTTTTCAATATACTTGATGAAGTCACTTAGAAAGTATTCTATAAGAACCTTCTTTGGTTGCTAGTATACTAACTTGGCAAAGTTACTGAAGAACCCAGTGTGTATATTTTTAATAGATTTTTACAGGTGTTGTAGAGGAAAAATACCAATGACATGCTGGCCATCTGCTGTCCAGCTTTAAGACGTAAATTGTCATTCCTTGACATTAAGAAGATATCCCTCTTTCCTGATATAAATTTCACGGACAAATGCTTTTGAAAACTTAAAACAACTCCCAAAGGTACAAGCCATTTTTTACAATTTCAATATTCAAACTCAAAACATGCAGTTGACAATATCATGCTAGAGAAAATGGTTTGTGTATCTTTCTCAAACCACTGACAACCACTTCTGAAAAAAAACTTCAAAGATGGAACATTACAAAAGAGAAGTTTTACAAACTAATGATTAAAATTATCAGCAGGTCTTAAAATATGAACTTCAAAAAGTTGTCATATCACTATAGTAATCACTCTCATTAATGAGAAAAATGGCACAAAGTTATCATAACTTGTAAACAAAATAAGTTGTAAATGATTTATTACCTTCTTGGCAAAGTGAATGGGGTGCATGTGACAAACTAATATTTTTATGGAAAGCTTTTGCTTCATGTTAGCACAATGAGCAGTTGCCTCAGTTGCTGGATGTGACAATACCAGTCAGGGACAGTGACATCTACATCAAAAGGCCATTCACACGGTGAAGTATATTATTTTTCCTGGCAGTACGGGGTGGAGAAATTGTCACCGAAATGCCAGCAGAATGGCTCTTCATAGAAGGCAGATTATGCTGCACCCATTTTTCTGAAGCATTTATTATAGAAAGCTTCTTTTGCCTTTTATTATTGCATTATTTCTAGCAATGAAATACTATATCATTATAGAGGTAATTAAAGAGACTGAGAGTTGAACTGTGTTGGGTTTCTTTAAGAAATCCTGATCCTTTTCATGGTGGTCTTAGACCTGTAAATGAAGATTGTGTAGTTCAATGGCAGCTTGAACCCACCTAGCTATGAAATTGTTTAGACCTTTGAATTTTTTTTAAAGGCAGCACGTGTCTTCAGTTTACCTTTACTAGGACAAGGCTGCATAATCTACCTCTACTATTGAAATAAACATTTCTCCAGAGTTTTGACCCTTCCCGTGGGGAAATACTCCCCTGCCACACTTGAGAGGTAAATTGTCTAAATGAACTTTTTAATAACTTTTTACACAGCATCTAATTGGACTAGCCTAGCAGACAGCCTCAGCAGGTGCATTTCTATCAAAAATAATTTCACTGCATCTTCTATGTAATTGAATTGACTGAGTTCTGCCGCATCATGATGTTTTCTCTCATTATAATGACAGCTGTGATATATTGCAAGTTAGTTGCTTGAGTAGAAGAAAAATTGAAAAGAAAAAAATATACATTTTAACCATAATTCTTCAAACCAAGCATCTGAGGGTAAAAAAAACCCAAACAAACAAAAAAGGAAAAAAAATCATAAACCACAAGGTAAGTGGCAAATATTCCAGAATATTAAATATTTTTGTTCAAGTACTTTTTTTGAATATTCACCATGTTAGGAGTCAAAAAAAAGTTACTCCCTGCCCTCAAAATATTATTCCTTGTGGGAAAAGAGAATAATACTCCAAAAACCTCACTGTGTTCTTCAGTTTCTTAGTAGTGAAAAGAGCTCTGAAATTCTTCCTGGCAGTGCAAATGGGTTTTCTTTCACATTTCTCACCAGGAACACCCATTTAAAAGCGTTCAGTTAATATAAGCTGAAAATATGAATCATCTAAGTGACATACAGTAAATGCAATTAGCAGCCATTTAGAAAGTGGCCTAAGAATAGCTTACTCTTTAAAAAAGAGAGCTTAGTCACTATTAAAAAAAAAAAAAAGAGCAAAATTTCTGTCTTTACATCTGTTTTCAAAAAAGTAAAAGGAGTGATTATTTACTGTTACTGAGAACAGTGACTACTGAATTTAAGCAGCTCCATATAGTACCAAAATTATAAGTATCTTTTATACTCAACTGTATTGCAGTGTGTTCAATTTTCTAATCGGAAATAACCTTCCTCAGATAGGACTTTTACATTTTTTTTTTTAGTCTGAATACTACTTTTGCTTCTATTTGAAATCATATATGGCACAAGAAACATACAGTTGATAAAACTACTGGGCTATTGAGTAACTAATTCATTTTTCATTACCAGTTCTCAAAGATCTCACCTGAATTGAGAAATTGTTATTGTTCCCAACATCTTTCTAATGCTTATCAGAAGAAGCATTTGAATGACTATATTATCCCCCCCAAAAATGCTGCATTTGTCAAAACCTTTTGGACACATGGAACTATTATTTTTCACTACCCAGCACAGTACGTTTCAAAAACTGAAAGAATGGTGAGGTTAGATATCTAAGGAAATTTAAAAAAGAAAAAAGCCTTTGAAAAAAGACAGGCCCAAAGAATAAAAATGTAAATTAGTAGTGTGCACCTTATGTGAGGCCTTTTACATACACATGACAGGGACAGGAAGGAGACTTCTTTTGTAGCCCTTTAAGTGAACAGCTACAGACCATATTAATTGCTCAGTGGTAAACAGCTTGCTCCCAGCTGCCAAGTGCTCCTCTTTGCCTGTAATATCAGCTAAAGGTTCAGGCACATGAAGACGGAAGGTTAAAGCAACCTCCCAGGAAATAAAAATATGTGCTTGTAGGGAGATTGCTGCCCCAAAAGATAATTTATCAGATTTACTGCTTGTTCACTGCATAGACTGCTTCAACATTTAGGCTCTAACACTGGCTTTAGTGGCAAAGCCAAGCTGGAGAATGGACTAAGCCCTTGATCCCCATTGACTTTGAGAAAAGTTTATAAACCTAACTAACTTTATATATACACAAAAACTCTAAGTGTCATTTGAGAAACTGGGAGTATCCAAAACCTCCACTGGGGTTGGCATATATTGCAGAATTCTTACAAGAAATCTGTGTATTTCTGGACAGCAGGAGATACTCCAAGAAATTCAACTGAATTTCAAAATGCATAAAACACTGTAATTACAGCAACTGAGACATGTCATAACTGTCTATAGGTGAGTTAGGCGTATCTGGTGTGGTCAGTGGATGAGGATCCCCAGAACTCAGTTGCCCGCACGCAGACACTATGTGTGGGTGCTACCTGATTATCCTGGGACAACTACATTCAGTTCCTTCATTGTAGATGTCTACAAACTGGAGTTTTACTTGTGGTACAACTTAATCAATTACTTAGCTGATAACTTCCAGAAAACATGAATTCTGGATAATCTTTCTTATAATTCATTGGAAAGAAAAATGGAATACTATAGAAAAGAAAAAGGAAGGTATAGTGAAGGAAATATATTAAGAGCAGTATTTTGAAAGGTTTAAGGAATTATTTATTCAGGTAGGTAGCCATTTGTTTCCAAGCACATATGAAATGTTTTCACAGATTTGTGGAAGGACATTTCATAGGATATTACATAAAAAAAATGCAAGATAATTTACCACTTTCCTCAAAAGTATTTACGCAGTAGCAGTCCTATTTCAGATATGCCTTTACTTATGTCTCACACAATTCCTAATTCCATATCTTATAAGGATTTCCAGAATTGAAATATATCTGCAAAATAACAATTACACTTTTCATGAAAATCTGATTTAATTTTAAAGTTTTACCTGTCCTGAAACTTAAATAAGACCTAAGGAAGTTAAAAGATGATGGGAATTGTCTTGGCTCTAAGGGGTCTAATTGTCATAAACTTAAATTGAAATGGATTTATGTGTAAAATTCAGTAGACTGGAGCACAAGAGTTCACCTACACGTAACCTCTCAGACAATGAGTATGAGGCTAATCTGATCTACAGCAAAGGTATCAACATCTGCTTTTATAAGCTGTTTCAGGGAACTTTTGGATGAACAAGACAAAGTCATTGTGGGAACAGAAACAACACCGCAGCTTTTCCCTCTCCCATGGGAAAACTTATTTGAACCATCTGACCTATCAGATGTTTCTTGATTTCAGTTTTGCATCTTCTTCCTAGCTTTGCTGGCTGTGTAATGACATGACTTTAACAGAAAGACACTATGTGCCTGTGTAGTAGTCCATAGCTTGAGAACTGTCAGACTTTTACAAGGATGTAAGCTTAAACCCCCTGGGGATAGAAAGAAAAAAGTTCCAGATATTCCAGTCCTGTAGTTCTATCCAAAAACTCATGTAACTAACTGTTGAGAAAATTTTGGCACATCATCATACGTTATGAGGCCTCCTAAAATGCAAACTATGTCATAAAATGTGAGTTGCTGATGAAAATCCCTGAGTGGAGATGGGAACAAGCTGATCCACGCAACCCTATCAACCTATCTTAAAAGCTGATGTGCCATTTCTTTTCACAGTTTGCCACAGATCATATGTGCTTTGATACACAACATATTTGAGCAACTAATTAATATTTTAAAGAGTCATTCTGGCATAATCTTTCTAAACATACATTTGGAATACACAACATCCTGTCAAATACAATTAAAAAAACAATCCAGCTAACTGGTTCATGTTTAGTGAAATAGCTATTAAGGCCAATATGATTGCACATGACGCAAATAATTCTGGCTTTATTGAAGAAAACACAGCATTTTTCTGTAATTTTTGCTACTCCCTCCTTCAGAAAATTAGATTCACCTTCAAGCATTTAAACACAGTGAAAATACATTTCCAAATAAGTGCCTTCGGAAAAATTCCAGTTACAGCTACTTTCTTTTAAAAAGTCATTTTATTCTTCAAGGGAAAAGTCATGTGTAAAAACTCCTTTAGAATAGTTTCAATGTTTTAATTTATATATAATTTTAAACTAACTGTCTCACTGAAGAAAAGGAATGAAGTAATAATTTAGCTTTGTAAAAAAGAAAAACAAAATATCCTCTATTCTGAAATAGTACATACTTTGAATATATATTCAATATTTATAAAATTATATTTTGAATAAACAATATTTACATGAGGAATTTACACATTTATAACCTCAATGGCAATATTTCCTTAAAAGGTGTTTCTCAAAAGTGTTCCATCTACCAGTTTTATTAATACATATTTGGAAATGAATTTAAATTTCACTTTATTTTGGTTTTGACACAAAAATTGGACCATCTGTAATGAAGTCTTTCAAATCCTTCTGTTGCAGACAAAATTTACAAAATAGAACCATTCAGCTGTTGTACAAATCCAAAACAGCAGCCTGTAATCATAGCTACATTATAGCAAAATGGAGACATAGCTGAATAATTTTGTAAAATATATACTTTTTACAAAAAACATACAAGAGGCATTGACAAAGTAGGGTGAGCAGAAAATCATGTGTGTTCCTCTGCCACTGGGTGCTGGATGCCTGGCTTTGGTAGTCAGATATTGTGAAGCTTAATTGACAATGAATTCTAACATGAGATATTATTTAAGGAATACATGCTGAATTACAGGTAATAAACTTCCAGCTCCAAAGAACATGAATCACTTCAACCTCTTTTTTACTGATGAGGTTACTTCTGTTGTAAAGCAAAGAACAAATCTCTTTCTAATTTCTTGCAGCCCATGAATTTTACTTGCCTTATTAATATTTGCCTTTTTTTTTCTGTTAGTGCAAACATTCCCAATAAGCATTTCAGCTGCTATAGTAAAAACTCTAGTAAAAGAAGTATGAAGTAAGACTTATGTAAACTGCATACTGAAAGAAGATGCTGGATAAAATATATGCCTGATATCCTTCCTCCCATTATGCCCTCTACTACTACATTTCATAATATCAATAACCTAAGACTGTATCAGTAAATCCCTTGCTCACATGTGCTATTCTACTAGATAAGCATGAAAACTTGGATTTGTTTTCAAAATATTGTAAACCAGACCCATGACTGCTATAAAGAAATTAAGGAGAACAATTTTTTTAATAGATGTATATTAAAAACGTAGCCATATTACAGCCACATATTACAGGATGAATTGCTTCTAACTTCTACTCATTAAACATTTATTTTCGCCCTTTTCTTCACAGCCATTTTTCCCTCTTAATGCCTCTGCAACAGTCAATGTTTTTGTACTACTTATTTCCCTCCAAGAAAAAATAGTCTTCTAGCTTAAAATTTTGTAATATACTTCTTGATTCAGTTTATCTGCTACGTCTCTTCCCTCAGGCCATCACTACTGCTCACCTGCCCAGCTGACCTGACCTCTGACTGCGAGGTACTGCAAAAAGCCTCACCCCCCCTTACTGGCTATGCTTATATTGCTAGATGAAACATGGACAACATACTGTTCATTTTCTGTGAGGACAAATGTCTTTGTTTAAGCCCAGCCAGTAACTCAGAATCATGCAGCCGCTCTCTCACTCCCCTCCATCTTTCTCCCCCTGCTCCCAGGGGGATGGTGAGGAGAACTGAAAGAATGTAAATCCCACGGTGTTGTGGTTTAAACCCAGTCAGGTAATTCGTTCGCTCACTTCCCCCCCTTTCTTGCCCTCCCCTTGCTCTCGGAGGGACGGAGAGGAGAATCAAAAGAATGCAACTCCCACGGGTTGAGATAAGAACAGTTTAGTAACTAAGGTATAACACAAATCACTACTGCTACCACCAATGCTAATAATGATAAAGGAAATAACAAGGGAACAGAATACAACACCTCACCACCCACTGACCGATAACTCGCCCCCCAAGCCCGACCAAGCTCCGACCGATACCTCCTCCAACCCTGCAGTCTCCCAGCCCTTCCGGCTAACTCCCAGTTACATCCTGGGCATGACGTGCTGTGGTATGGAATACCTCTTTGGTCAGTTTGGGTCAGGTGTCCTGTCTCTGCTTCCTCCTGGCTTGCCCTCCCCCCCTGGCAGAGCGTGAGGCTCACAAAGTCCTTGGCCAAACCAAAACATCTCTATCAGCTCTGTTCCCGAGCCGAAAGTCAAAACACTGCACTGCACCAGCTACCAAGGAGGAGAAACATGACTGCTACTGCTGAACCCAGGACATTATCCACCCCTTATTCCATACCATTCATGTCATGCTCAGATCCCACATTTTCAATATACCATCACTCTTATCTCGGTGCACTCTTATCTTAGTGCATGGACCAGTCCCTATAAAGCTGCTGCGTCCATCTGGTCCATGTCAGGCTCCATCTCTTGTAACAGTCTTCCAGAGCAGGAGAGACTGTGTGCAGTGTTCACACTCGTGAATAACCTGGGCAATAGTGTCCATTGTTAAGTCCACCCCTCGATCATGAGTCCATCTCTGTGTTGCATCTCTGCTCTGGTGGCGTGAAGTGCCATGGGCCCACCAGGCTTAAAATAATTCACTGTCCCCTTAAGCAGTTTCTGCAGCTTGTTGCTGGGGACTCCATACAGCTGCCTTCCATCTCCGACGCTTCCAAAGCACTGGAGGGGCCCAGTGGACTAGATACTTGCCCATACTGTCCCACACACCCTGCCACTCATGACTCTCCAGCCTTGGGGAAAATCTCTTGGTCCCCCTATACTGTTGTCTAACCCCAGACAAGACCCAAACCTGACTCTGCTTAACTTTTGAGATCAGACAAAATGGTTGTGGGTAGAACACAGCCTGTGTGTGTGCCAACATGCTGATCCCCATCACAATCAGCAGGCAGGTCCCAAGGATACCCAAAGGCCATTCAGAGCCTTCAGAACTCTCAAACGATGCTGCTGTGCTTGTCACTGGGGCTGGTGTAGCTGCTGTGCTTGCCGGCTCTCCCACCACCGGCTTCTCTTTTCCTGAGTCCAGCTCTTCCTCCTCTGCCTTGCTGGGAAATGCTGCGTGGTCTCCGGCATCCTCCTGGGGCTCGGCGGGTGGCTGCCTGGGAATGCTCTCGGCCGTCGCGGGGCTCGGCTCGGCCGCGGGGCTCGGCTCCTCCGCGGGGCTCGGCTCTGCCGCGGGGCTCGGCTCGGCCGCGGGGCTCGGCTCCTCCGCGGGGCTCGGCTCTGCCGCGGGGCTCGGCTCCTCCGCCGCCTTATCCTGCTGCTCGGCAGCCGCTTCCTTCTGCTCCTCGACCGCCCCGGCCTCCTCCACCGGCAGCCGTCCCCTGGCGGCCTCCGGCCCCGCTCCCGCCGCCGCTTGGTCCCCGGGGCCGCTCTCCCGGGCCGCTTCAGCAGCCGCCGGCTCCCGGGGCCGCTCCCCCTCAGTTCCCCGCAGCCTCACGAAGATGGAGAGTAGGGTGAGGGCCAGGACGGTGAAGAGCAGCCGGACGGCCAGGTACAAGTCCACGGCCACGTCCGTCCCGCCCTGCTGCTGGAGGCCACCCGTATTACAAGCCATTGCCATAAAGCACAGTGAGACAAGAACCTTAGCCCAGGCCCCACACTTGATAAACACTATCACAGCAAATACCGGCTCTACGTAAGTTACAACGGTCTGAAGCTGTGAGATCAACAAGAACAACTCTGATACCCAATAAATCAGCATTGTGATGAGTGACTATTAATCCAGTCAGATCTGTCGTTATCTCAACCCTTCGTGCCCCACGTTGGGCGCCAAAAAGAACTGTTGTGGTTTAAACCCAGTCAGGTAATTCGTTCGCTCACTTCCCCCCCTTTCTTGCCCTCCCCTTGCTCTCGGAGGGACGGAGAGGAGAATCAAAAGAATGCAACTCCCACGGGTTGAGATAAGAACAGTTTAGTAACTAAGGTATAACACAAATCACTACTGCTACCACCAATGCTAATAATGATAAAGGAAATAACAAGGGAACAGAATACAACACCTCACCACCCACTGACCGATAACTCGCCCCCCAAGCCCGACCAAGCTCCGACCGATACCTCCTCCAACCCTGCAGTCTCCCAGCCCTTCCGGCTAACTCCCAGTTACATCCTGGGCATGACGTGCTGTGGTATGGAATACCTCTTTGGTCAGTTTGGGTCAGGTGTCCTGTCTCTGCTTCCTCCTGGCTTGCCCTCCCCCCCTGGCAGAGCGTGAGGCTCACAAAGTCCTTGGCCAAACCAAAACATCTCTATCAGCTCTGTTCCCGAGCCGAAAGTCAAAACACTGCACTGCACCAGCTACCAAGGAGGAGAAACATGACTGCTACTGCTGAACCCAGGACACACGGATTGATATAAAAACAGTCCAGTAACTAAGGTATAACACAAAACCACTACTGCTACCACCAATTACAATAGTGATAATGGAAATAACAAGGGGAGAGAACACAACCGCTCACCACCCACTGACCAATACCGAGTCCAACCCAAGCAGCGATCTGGGCCTTCCGGGTAACTGGCCCCAGTTTATATATTGGGCATGACCTGCTGTGGTATGGAATACCTCTTTAGCTACTTTGGGTCAGGCGTCCTGTCTCTGCTTCCTTCTAGCTTCTTCTGCCCCTCCTCACTGGCAGACCATGAGGCTGAAGAGTCCTTGATCAGAGTAAACATGACTTAGCAACAACTAAAAACATTGGTGCGTTATCAGCGATATTCCCAGGCTAGAAGTCAAATATACAGCACTGTACCAGCTACTAAGAAGGAGAAAAATGACTGTTACAGGACACCAAATAAATGGCTTAAATGGGCCATGTCCACACTATACTTGATCCTGCCTTTTTCTATGTGTCCCCCTCAGATTTATAATACAATTTGAACTTCCTGCACACTTTCCGTTGTTGTTGTTAAAATAGACAGAAATAATTTGAGGGCTGTGCTGAAGCCTATGGACACAGCTTTCTCTTAACGTGAAGCTGGGGATGTGGGTGAATGCTTGTAGGGACATTTCAAGGTGCAAAGTCTGCAGGCGTCGCACTGAGTGTCTGTGCAGGCTGCACTGCAGCCAGGAGCTAAACTTGCCTCTGTTCTCCACAGCATTGCTTGGCCTGCCGAGGGAGGCCAAGCACAGCCCCTTCCCAAAGTACCTGGATGAGGTAATGCAGGCAGCTGGTTGCTTCCCAGGCTGCTTTTAGAAACATAGATATACTCCCTGAATCCATATCATTTCAGAGGTTACATGTGTGTTTAGGGAGAATAACCCAGTAATTTCTTTTTTTAAGATATTCTGGGATTTTTGCCAACAGATATGTCCATTGCAAGATAAAATCTCTGTTCTGAAGAGAAGAGGAAAGGACAACAACTGAAAACATAGGAAGACTGCTGGGAGCTGTCAGCTTTCCCACTGCTTTGCACCTTCTCTGAAAGCAGATGGCTCTAAAATGAGCTCAAACTCTGCCTATAAGAAACAAGCTTGACTTATTGTTTCATACAGGCAAGACACAACTTTATTGATCACAAGACAACATTCTCTTGAGGTCCCCAACTCAAAAAAATCATTAAATCAGTTTCAGATACAAAATAAGAAAATGTAGTGCACTATATGAAGAGCCAGCATCTACTAATTATTACATTACAAAGCAGAAGTCTACCCCAATTTCATATTTAGATCACACAAGCTGTTGAACTTCTAAAGCCTAAAGTATTAGAATATACCAAGGTTCATGTAACATTGCTAATATACCAAAACTATTGAGCTGTCACTTTGTCATGGTTTAAGCCCAAGCTGTAAGTCAGCCACACAGCCCTCTTGCTCACTCCCCCTCTCCCCATCCACCTCCGGCCCCCCTCCCTGGCTCCCGGAGTGATGGGGAGGAGAATTGAAAGAATGCCACTCCCATGGGTAGAGATAAGAACATTCCAGTAACTAAGGTATAACACAAACCACTACTGCTGCCACCAATAATAATAATGATAAAGGAAATAACGAGGGAAGAGAATACAATACCACCCATCGATACGCAGCCCAATAAAACAGTGATCCAGTCTTTCTGGGTAACTCTCAGTTACACCCTGGGTATGACATGCTGCGGTATGGAATACCTCTTTGGCTAGTTTGGGTCAGGTGTCCTGTCTCTGCTTCTTCCTGGCTTCCTCTCCTCCCTGGCAGAGCATGAGACTCAGAAAGTCCTTGGTCAGACTAAACATTTGAGCAGTTACTAAAAACATCGGTGTTATCAGTGCTGTTCCCAGGCCGAAAGTCAAAAACAGCACTGCACCAGCTATTAAGGAGAAAAAGTGACTGCCACTGCTGAACCCAGGACACACTTCCACACTTGAATTCAACTCATCTCTACTACTAAACAAAAAATTTTAATACACAATTGTTTATGGTGGTCTCTAAGTAGTTTTGTCACAACAAATCTCACAACTATACCTTTTTTTTCCAAATAAGCTGAGATAAACCAGGTTGATGATAAGTATTTCTGTAAGTGTTCTGGAAGCATCAAGCTTGCTGATATTCCTGTTTTTTTTTCCAAGAACAGAAACTAGTTGTGGTGCAGTTTTATTAAGGTCTATAAAGCACATATATAAATCTTTAAATACAGGTCGTAATCTTGCAATTTCACTAACCTACTTCCTCCAGCACACTCCTCTGTGCCTAAATAGCCATTGGCATTTGGTAAACAAGTCAGCCTGCAGAAATGAAGCTGAAAATGCAATGAAATCATAGAAGTGAAGACATTTAATGCTGGGATATGCACAATCACCATACCACAGGTGGGTGGAAATATGTACCAAGATTTTAGTCACATTTAGCCTCAGGAGTCTTTTTTTCTTTTCTAGCTATTGCTTATCAGGTTTTTACTTTCTGGTATTCAGGTGCTAATAAATCCCACTAATTTAACTTAAATGTGCAAAAAGATTTAGTGTAATGGAAAACAAATTCTTCTAATTTCAATTTGCACAGCATATCTGTTTTATTAAGATTTGAGTTGCTATTAGAATATATATATTTATTATTTATTCAGGAACATATAAAAGAATTTGAATCATGGAGGGAGGAAGTGATATAGTTCCCATTTCCAATATATAGATAATACTTTATGTCCTGGGTTCAGCAGTAGCAGTCATGTTTCTCCTCCTTGGTAGCTGGTGCAGTGCAGTGTTTTGACTTTCGGCTCGGGAACAGAGCTGATAGAGATGTTTTGGTTTGGCCAAGGACCTTGTGAGCCTCATGCTCTGCCAGGGAGGAGGGGAAGCTGGGAGGAAGCAGAGACAGGACACCTGACCCAAACTGACCAAAGAGCTATTCCATACCACAGCACGTCATGCCCAGGATGTAACTGGGAGTTAGCCGGAAGGGCTGGGAGACTGCAGGGTTGGAGGAGGTATCGGTCGGAGCTTGGTCGGGCTTGGGGGGCGAGTTATCGGTCAGCGGATGGTGAGGTGTTGTATTCTGTTCCCTTGTTATTTCCTTTATCATTATTATCATTGGTGGTAGCAGTAGTGATTTGTGTTATACCTTAGTTACTAAACTGTTCTTATCTCAACCCGTGGGAGTTGCATTCTTTTCGATTCTCCTCTCCGTCCCTCCGAGAGCAGGGGGAGGGCAAGAAAGGGGGGGAAGTGAGCGAACGAATTACCTGACTGGGTTTAAACCACGACAGTTCTTTTTGGCGCCCAACGTGGGGCACGAAGGGTTGAGATAACGACAGATTTGACTGGATTAATAGTCATTCGTCACAATGCTGATTTATTGGCTCTCAGAGTTGTTCTTGTTGATCTCACAGCTTCAGAATGTTGTAACTTACGTAGAGCCGGTATTTGCTGTGATAGTGTTTATCAAGTGTGGGGCCTGGGCTAAGGTTCTTGTCTCACTGTGCTTTATGGCAATGGCTTGTAATACGGGCGGGCTCCAGCAGCAGGGCGGGACGGACGTGGCCGTGGACTTGTACCTGGCCGTCCGGCTGCTCTTCACCGTCCTGGCCCTCACCCTACTCTCCATCTTCGTGAGGCTGCGGGGAGCTGAGGGGGAGCGGCCCCGGGAGCCGGCGGCTGCTGAAGCGGCCCGGGAGAGCGGCCCCGGGGACCAAGCGGCGGCGGGAGCGGGGCCGGAGGCCGCGCGGGGACGGCTGCCGGTGGAGGAGGTCGGGGCGGTCGAGGAGCAGAAGGAAGCGGCTGCCGAGCAGAGGGAGAAGGCGGCGGAGGAGCCGAGCCCCGCGGCCGAGCCGAGCCCCGCGGAGGAGCCGAGCTCCGCGGCGGCCGAGAGCATTCCCCGGAAGCCGCCCGCCGAGCCCCAGGAGGATGCAGGAGACCACGCAGCATTTCCCAGCAAGGCAGAGGAGGAAGAGCTGGACTCAGGAAAAGAGAAGCTGGTGGTGGGAGAGCCGGCAAGCACAGCAGCTACACCAGCCCCAGTGACAAGCACAGCAGCATCGTTTGAGAGTTCTGAAGGTTTTGAATGGCCTTTGGGTACCCTTGGGACCTGCCTGCTGATTGTGATGGGGATCAGCATGTTGGCACACACACAGACTGTGTTCTACCCACAACCATTTTGTCTGATCTCAAAAGTTAAGCAGAGTCAGGTTTGGGTCTTGTCTGGGGTTAGACGACAATATAGGGGGACCAAGAGGTTTTCCCCAAGGCTGAACAGTCATGAGTGGCAGGGTGTGTGGGACAGTATGGGCGAGTATCTAGTCCACTGGGCCCCTCCAGTGCTTTGGAAGCGTCGGAGATGGAAGGCAGCTGTATGGAGTCCCCAGCAACAAGCTGCAGAAACTGCTTAAGGGGACAGTGAATTATTTTGAGCCTGGTGGGCCCATGGCACTTCAGGCCATCAGAGCAGAGATGCAACATAGAGATGGACTCATGATCAAGGGGTGGACTTAGCAATGGACACTATTGTCCAGGTTATTCACGAGTGTGAACACTGCACACAGTCTCTCCTGCTCTGGAAGACTGTTACAAGAGATGGAGCCTGACATGGACCAGATGGACGCAGCAGCTTTATAGGGACTGGTCCATGCACTAAGATAAGAGTGCACCGAGATAAGAGTGATGGTATATTGAAAATGTGGGATCTGAGCATGACGTGAATGGTATGGAATAAGGGGTGGATAATGTCCTGGGTTCAGCAGTAGCAGTCATGTTTCTCCTCCTTGGTAGCTGGTGCAGTGCAGTGTTTTGACTTTCGGCTCGGGAACAGAGCTGATAGAGATGTTTTGGTTTGGCCAAGGACCTTGTGAGCCTCATGCTCTGCCAGGGAGGAGGGGAAGCTGGGAGGAAGCAGAGACAGGACACCTGACCCAAACTGACCAAAGAGCTATTCCATACCACAGCACGTCATGCCCAGGATGTAACTGGGAGTTAGCCGGAAGGGCTGGGAGACTGCAGGGTTGGAGGAGGTATCGGTCGGAGCTTGGTCGGGCTTGGGGGGCGAGTTATCGGTCAGCGGATGGTGAGGTGTTGTATTCTGTTCCCTTGTTATTTCCTTTATCATTATTATCATTGGTGGTAGCAGTAGTGATTTGTGTTATACCTTAGTTACTAAACTGTTCTTATCTCAACCCGTGGGAGTTGCATTCTTTTCGATTCTCCTCTCCGTCCCTCCGAGAGCAGGGGGAGGGCAAGAAAGGGGGGGAAGTGAGCGAACGAATTACCTGACTGGGTTTAAACCACGACACTTTATCAGATTTTGTAAATGTAAGATGTTCCATGTTTTATTTCTGTCCAACTGTTCATACGTTCCTGGAATTAAGTTTTTATTTATATATGATCCTCATAGCCAGTTTTGATAACTTAAAAGTATAAGGATTGCCATATGCCTTCATAAAAAGAACTATTCACATTTTTATTTGCTTTTATTAGTTTGCTGCATCCACATGGACCAGATTATTTTTGAAAGGTACTGTTTCATACTGCCAAGGAAGCTCCAGAGAGGAATATATAATTTTAAAACTTATGTCCATTTCATGAGCAGCTATTCTTTGTATGCAGTTTGATTACATAGGACCACCTGCAGCGTTGAGACTACAATCTAGAAAATGCTAGGAATATTTTATTACCCTTTTAAATATTTTTTTAATAGTATAACCAGAAAAAGATTCATGTATTTTAGTAATAAGCATACTGAATATTATAGTAACAAGCATACAGAACCATCTTCTCTTGACCTGGTTGTTCTCTGTTGCTCGACATTTTTACTTGCAATATATTTAAAATTGAGCTCAAGTTCTCCATCTTCCAGAAGTTACAGAAAGTTGTTCAATATGGTATCAAGATAGATAAAAGTATATGCATTTGAAATTGATATTTATAATAACGAGATTTTCAATGCTCTCACCAGCATATAACTATCTTTTCAGAATGCTACAATTCATTAAGCAAAACAGCTTCCTTCAGTGGTGTTTGGAGGGATAAACATTCTTATTTCTTTCTTTCAGATAAATAGTGATAAATACAAACTGTTATGCCATTTAGTATTCTGAATTACTAATTCCAATTTCTTTTCCAGCATGTACAGCAATATTATTTTTTATTATTTTTGCTTCTTTGCACAACATAATTTTGGGTAATAAAGCAAAAGTAATTCAAACTTGAATGAGGAAGATATGATATGGCTTATTATTAGTTCTCATAATAACTTATTGTTTACATGAATTTCTAAGGTGCTTAAAACAATCATGGAAGAGTTATGCTTTTTTTATTTTTTAAAGTCATCTTTAAAGTACAAGAACAAGAATATTTAAAGGTCAGGAATAACTATATTTGTTATGCTGGTTGCATAGCTATAGAAGTACCATACAAAAAATCACAAGTAATACAGTTTTAAACATTTGCAATACATACAAATTAAACAGAAGCAAGGCAATTCAACAGACTATTTGAAGAAAAGGAATGTTCACACCATACCATTATCAGAGAATAAACTATACACCAAACACTGAAAATTTAGTGTTGCCAGTTAATGAAAAGACAAGAATTAGTGTACCAGATCTTCTACAATTAAGATGAATTAATTTAAAAGTCAGTGATGACAACAAATGTAATAAACTCGAAATGTAGTGGAAAACAGCTTTTTCTAACCAGAGATTTTATAAATTAGCCTTTTCTGAACATTTAACAAAAGAGGGGTTAGGGATTCTAAAGATGTGCATGTAACACTAACCAAAATGTTGATCATACTTTAAGAAGACAAATTATCAGTTTGAAATTTCTTAATTGAAGTTTTAGGCTTTACATTATAATGGGAGTTTGTGAAAATGCACATATTTTAATTTTTTTGTGTGGTAAAAATAGCATTTTTACAGAACCTCTGGAAATTATATCAGGAAGAGCAATTAGGTATAAAATAAGTCAGTGCTAATAGCAAATACTTATTCTGATATTGACATATATTATCTTTACAAATCTAGGAATTCTGAATTCTCCAACTATATCTTAGGTGCTCCAAAAACATAGGTTTAATTTCAATGCTACTTTAAGTAGTCGGCGCTTACTCTCATCTACTTATTTGGGTGAAGTACCCTGTGCTCACCTGAAAAAACTGTTTGTGTGACTGCAAAGAAAAGCGTTTTTTTCACAGTTTTAATTTTGGATGAGTCTGTTTCCCAATCTTGATCTCTGTACAGCTGCCCACGCTAGCACACAAGCTTAGGTGTGAAAATGAATCACAGGATTAAAGAGCTCAAAAAATGTTAATAATGAGCCACAGGTGGAATCACCGGAAAGCCCTATCAACATTACAAGAAATGAGGGTTGTTAATTAAGATATCTAAGTTAGAGATATAGAGACATGTAGTGTCAGCTTTCCTACCCTTTGCCAAAACATACATTCAATACAGATAAATAGAGCAAAAATCAAGAAATAAATAATCCAAAAAGTCTTGGTGTTCGTGTGAACTAAGACTTTTACTTCTAAGAAGCACTCCAGAGAAATCAAAGTTAGGTTTTCAGTATGCCTACAAGCAGGCATTAGAATAAAAGACGTTTCTTTTATTTAATACTATAACAGAAGCTGTGCTTTTTTTTTTTTTTTATCTCTCTTTTTCAGCCTAATGATCAAGCTCATTTTCATGTTTCTTTCTGGAAAACAGCAAAAAAGAGCACAGTAATGTTTTCCTCAGTTTACTGCAGTGCTGCTTGGGGAACTAACCACGAGACTTCTACTTAGACCTCTCGTATCTCTACTATGAAAGTCTGTGTTTCCCATGAAGATCTTGTTACAGAGGTGTCTTTTCCTCCATGATATGAACTTCTACTAAGACATAAACAGTAAAATTGAGATTTATTCTTTTTCCATGGTCCCTGTAGTAATAAAAAAAAAGCTACTTCTATGCCAAGCAACACAAAATACAGAATTGTTTAGGGATTCATTTTGCATTTCCAATAAAATAACAGTAGCAATGGCTAATAAAGTAGAAACCGAGAGGGAGGACAGCAAGTTGCCAATAGAACAATACACTCTTTCCAAATGTTATAGGTCCCAGTCAGTTTGCATTTGGATTTTGGAAAGCTAGAACTCCTCTAAATCTTAGGTCCAAGAAAAAAACCTAGGGCAGACTGGAACATTTTTCTGACCAGCTTTCATCAGTTGCTAGAATAGTCCTCTGGTTCAGATACTCAAATGGTAGATGTCATATTCCTGAAAAGTAATGTGGCATGGAGGGCAAGGGGACTCTTAAATTACACATTTAAAATGTTTACTTTTTTTTCCTGAAAGAATAAATGTGAAGAAATTGCCTTAAAAAACTACATTATAAAAGCTATGCATTGCAGGGTAGTAAGTTTCTACCATATGAGCATTTCCACAGGATCCCAGTACATTCAAGCTCATAGGACAAAACTTAAGGTTCGTTTCTATAATTTCCTCAACTTCCAGGTTCTTGACTTTTCGTGACTCTCAATGAAATTATTTTATTTTTTATATATAATTTATTATAAAGGAAGTAACTGGATCAGAAGGAAGCTAACTACGTCATTAGAACTTATTTGCTCCTGGGTACTTTTTTGAATTTTTTTTTTTTTTTTGGTTACAGCAGTAGAGACAGCTCACCCTGTTCATGAATAATTTAATTGATCAAACTATAATGTAAGCATTTAAAAATCTTTAATTTGAATGATATAGTTTCTTTTTCTAAATTCCTTTTCTAATACTTGTTTTAACTTCTCCCAATAACAATTAGAAGCTTTGTTTCCTCTACCCTTCACTTTAAATGAAAAGTGTTTTTTCTCATGTATCCTCAGCAGCGAGAGACTAGGAAAATTTCCGAACTGTGAGATCTGAAATAAAATCAACAGCAGCAGTGACTGGTCTATTTCAGTGGCAGACTAGCAAATTATGTAGACAGTAATAATGTACATATAATAGGCGATTAGCTGGTTCACTGATAGAAAATGCAATAATCGCAACTTTCGCATAGATGCTGATCCAGCACAAGTGAACCATTAAGCAAAATAAAGTCTTCACTAAACTTCCATGTTCAGCACGTTGACCTCAGTTTGTTACCTCAGTTATCTGAATGCAAGACAGGTACTCACACTCCAGAAGTAAAAACCTACAACTGGTAGTAAGATGGGCCCCCATCTTACCATGGATGTATGAAGAAGGAAACTTTCTGTCCTCACCAAGTAAGATAGCATCAAGGTCTGGCTACATATTAGCTGCAATAAATCTAGAACTACTACTCTTTGGAAACACAGTAGGTCACAAGGTGAGTCCCTGTTATCACCCACATGGAAGCTAATTCATAACTTACAAAACAGATCTAATTACAGACATATCTACCCACGTATATGTCTTTCTTATGACCTTAGATTATTACAGTTGCAACAAAACCATACCTACAGAGGTAAGTTTTCATTGAATTAAGTCTGAATGACAGTACTTCACCAGGTTATCCATCTTGCCCATGATATTTTGAGAAAAAAATAACCTGAAATAGTTATTCAGAAAAAATACTTTTTTCTTTTCCCCACCCCTCCAACCACTTATCAACCAACAATTCAGTTGCTTTTATTCCTCACTGTTCGGAAAAAAAGGCTGCAGGATCTGCCTGAAGTCTGGATGCCCTGGGAAAGAAAGTAAGAATATTCAGTGACCAACGTATGGCAAATGCCACTTACCCTGTTAAAAGATAGGGTACAAGTAATCTATATAAAGAACATGCATAATTAAATAAAAGATCTTTGAAAGAACACACATGATTTGATTTAAATTAATTTAATTTAATGAAAACCTATTTTGAAGGTTCTGTGGCTGAAAATACAGTTCATAGGAAGGAAAAAAAAAAACCCAAACCAGATAAATATGAGATACAGTCCACAAGGCATTCTTGAGGGAAATCACTGTAGTCATTTAAAAGAAATTAGACGCTGTACTGAGAAAAACTAAAAGCAAGGACAAAAGCCTGAAAGAAGGAAGTTGTGTGGCTTTTGGAACCAAAAAGTCATCTGAATTAAATGAGCATTTAATACATTTTTTTTTTCATTCAGAAAGACCACAGAACTTCATAATATCAGAAAAAGGAAGAAAGATCTTCAAAAAAGTAACTACTCTTGCTTTTTCTTTTCTTTTTTTTTTGGGGGGGTTCTTTTTCTGTCTTCTCTTCATTGTGTTATGAGATAGAAGTGAAAATGTGTTCTGCAATTTAACTGGTGAAATAGGGTCATTATCCAAGGAGATTTTCCTTTCTGTAAATCGTATGCAAATTTATTGATGTTCTAAACCAAGAAACTCTGCTAGAAAGCAGAATTCTGTCAATGAGGTTCAGTTTGCTCAAAAAAGGAACATAATCAACAAATAGTCTACAAAGTTCTGAACAAGTATCTTAATTTCAAATATACTATAGCTAAAAAATGAGAAATGCCTCTACTACATTAGAAATAGGGTTCTGTTCTCATGCCGCCAAAAATGGCTTTCTGGTAGTGCCAAAAATTTATAAAATGGGAGATTGCAACATGCCTACCCCCTCAAATGAAAGATGAAAGTGGTAGTAAAAGGGAGAAATGCAAGTATAAATTTCTTATCTTGCACGTGGTTCCAGTCTCCCGATTCTCATCCAGAAAGTATTCCTTTAGATCAAAATTTTTAAGTATTTCTACTCAAGCTTCATCACGTTCTGTGTGGGGAATCAGCTTTGCACCTACATACTTATTAATAGTACACCACCATGAAACTTCTGCTACTGTGCTGAAATTTACTGATTAGGGGCTGAACAGGATTTAAGGGTTTAAGGTTTCAAAGAGGTCTAATCTGGATGGGTTGACAAACAGAATCTGCTGATAATAAACACATGAGCTGCTCCAAATTGTGGAGATTCTTCAAAGACATCTTTAAGGAATAAATTTTTTTCACTGTCTTCAAACTTCTGCACACAGAAAAAAAAGACAACCCAAAACCTCAATCAGGGAAGTAAAATGTTTGGCAAATCCATAAGCAGGTAAAACCAATGATTTATAACAGAAATTACTACATAATGTTGATTGCTTACAATTTATTTATAAATAATTGGGGTTAACAAATTGTCTTCCTCCTCTTCCCCTAACATATTCTGACTCGAGATTATACACTAGAAGCAACAAATTGTTTAGAAAGTTAAAAACAGCAATCATAATTTGTTCATATGTGACAGATTTTTGATTTTGAGTAACAACTTCCTCTGAAAATCCTTAAAATGATTTCCATGGGATTATGGTGGATAAAGCCACTGTTCAGGGTAAGACTGGCAGAATTAGGTCCTAAGAGATTTCCTGTACTATGCTGCAATCCCTGAAGAGAAGGTGTAGGAAATACACTACTAAAATTGTTAAAGTTCAACAGATTTTACAATTTAATATATACATTAAGAAACATTCACACACAGGCATGGGGACAGACAAGATGACTTAGAACTACATCTTATTCTCATGTCTAATTCATTTAATGCTTTCAACTTGATCCTTGTCAAAGTTATTACTCTTTAATTTTTTATTAAGTCCAAGAAATAATGGTAATATAATTGGTAATATAGTCCAGTAAATTACTGAACTATATTAAAATTATTAGCTCATACAATAAACCTATTTACAGATGAGTTGAGGTTTTTTTGATTGCCTTTTTTTTGTTTGTGTTTTTTTTGCGGGGATTTGTTGTGGGGGGAGACAGTGGAGTATAAAACCATGGGCCATATGATCAGGAAAAGTAGAAACTGGAAAATTATGCTGTCATTTATTTCATGAAAAGAAAACATAACTCCTTATCGTACACTAAAAATGACACATTTGAGACACTGAACAAAGTGAATTTGCTTAATACATCACATCAATTGAAAAATACCAAATGAAATAATTTGATGCCTCACCCACTGTAAATATTTTCAGTGGTCAGTCACTTTCATTTCCTTTTATTTTATCTGCTTCTGCAGTAGACAGTTTCTTACTGAAATATTATAGGATGCAAAAATTATTCAGAATGCTTTCTGTAAGATTTTTTAGAAGAACAAGTAAAGCATTATAAGTGTGCATCAGGAGGACTGTAAGGACCTTTCAAACAATAAATCCTCTACCAAATTGTCTGTGGTCCAGATTTCATTCATATTTCTTCATTATTATAGTTAAAAGACAGAAGAAAGTATAGCTTGCAACCTGAGATATATGCAAACAGCAAGTCTATGAACCTAGGTGATCTCAAATTTCCTTATTCTCATCTTTTCTTACTTTGCCTTTATGTTGCTGCTTTTATTTTGCTTTGGGGGGGGGGGGATTTTGTTGTCTCTGTTTAAATTAGCCCATTATTGTTTGGGACTCTATTGTAAATAGCGGCTTTGGTTACATCTAATATAAGCTATCAAAACATGCATAATCTAGAGTAACATGCTAAACCACATTTAAATGTGAGATGGTGTTGTAGAGCAGCATTTCTGGAACCACTGCAAACCAGAGGGCATTACTCTTTAGTGGCGTTACTGAGGAAGTAGTTTCTGTGCCTGTGAGACGCAGATCCTTCTTCAATAAATATAATGAAAATGAAGAAGCACAAAGATGCCTAATGCGGAAAAGTTAACCTCAAATCACTTGCTTCTACTTCAATTTCCTTTATTCACCTTGGTCCAGCTCTGTTTTCCAAAAAAAAAAATCACGATAATTATATCTAACTGAAGGAGATCTGTATCATACAGATATAAGCATGATGTATGAAAACACTTCTTTTTGCACAAGAAAGAGTTCAGAAAAACCCAAGAGTTAGTGCATTGAGCTAGTAATATAGGTAAAATATTGCCTATAATCACAAGGGTATGTCACCTGGTATGTGTTCAGAATCACTGTTACTGCATGCAAATCAGTCGTTATCACATAAACACACTCTTGAGTAGTCAATTTCCTCATCTGCATGGACAAACTGGGGTCTCAAACATACAAAGCAATTTTATCTTTTCTTTTTTTTTTTCAAAATGCAAATTGGATTCTCACACCTGCTTGAATTTCTGACCTTCTTTAGACGCCTATTCCTTTCTTTTTATAGCCTCTGCCTTTCTCCATTTTATTCTCACTGCTCATTATTTATATTCTTTCTCTAGGTCTCTGCTTCTGGTTTTCATTTTTCTCTGCTTGTTTCTCTCGCTTGTTTATTTTTGCACCTCTTTCCTAAGATCTTTTCCATCCCATGTAGCTTCTACTGACTGTGCTTCCTACCTTCAGTTAAACATTGCTTGAGGTAAATGGGATATCATGTGGCCATGAGACATTTCAGAGTTACTAGTATGATTCCTGGAACCCCTAGGCTGCCCATTGCTTGAGGCAAATGGGAAATCATGTGGCCATGAGACATTTCAGAGGTACTAGTATGGTTCCTGGAATCCCCAGGCTGCCCAGTTCCTAGCACTTATTCCACCTTCACCTGCATCTCCAAGGCACGTGATTCTCTTTTCCTCTCCTGAGATCCCCCCTATAGCCTACTCTTTTCCAAAGCCTGCCTTTCTCCAGAGCCTGTCCAGTAGACAATACTAACATTTGCCAGTTCAGTTTTCCAGTACAGAGCTGTTGAAACAGGTTGGACACAGAGGCAAGGCCTTGGTTCAAGCTGTTCTACTCAATGAAATGAGAAGGAAGAACAGGCTGGATCAAAGGCGTGGCGGAAGGATTTATGAAAACCATACAGGGCTAAAAAACTGGCATCACAATAGCATCAAACAGTCATCAATCCTCCTGTATGTTTATCTACTTATCCAGAAGGTGTATTTATTTTTTTTGGCCTGCAGACACTTGGACAAAATCATAAAATTTTTTGCTACCTTAATCTCAATCCATTTTGTCCTATAATCATGAGCTATAATTGTGTCCTATAATCTGAATATATACACCTATACATATGGTGGCCCTGACTGTACCAGTGAAGGTTTGCCATAGCAGTAAAAAAGGAGGGGTTTTAAGGTCAATTAATCTATTTCTGCGGCAACAATACAAAGAAGAAGAGCTGATAGTTATTCCACTGATATATATATTTACCCATAAAGAATCTGCTATTCTATCTGCAATCTATTATTATGGATTATTTTTGAAATTAAGTTAAACAAACTATACCTAAAATAATTTTGCAGAGGTTAATGAACTACAAACAAGTGCAAAGTGGCCTAAGTTGTACTTTAACATATTACTGTTTCAGTAATAATGTTAAAATCCTGGCAAGGGAAAGGAGGAATAAAGGCAAAAATTATCTTTGGAAAAATCATGCAGAAACTGGGGAAAAAAATCAATTTTAAAACCTGTGAGGAGAGACACTAGGCAGATGTGAATTGCCTGTATCTTATATATACCTTTATCTACATACCTTTGTGTGACTCTGATCATTGTGCCACTCTGATCTTTGTGTCACTCTGATCATCAGTGTCCCTTGGACTGTACTTTGAAATATGTAGACAGAAACAATAATGAAGTATTACTGAGAGAAATGCTTTGTACCAGTCCTATGATTGATCATCTATATCACAACAAGCTCAAATCATCTGTCAGTAATGAGGGTTCCCAGACCCAGTGCTTTCAGGAATAGAGATGTGGAAAAATTAAAGGAAATTAGTTCTTTTTTAACTTCTAAGACTGATTAATAGAATGTCCAAAATCTCCCACCTGGCACCAAAGACATTTGCACCTTCATTGCTCATTTCCCCTCATCTTCCTTTCTTTCTTCCACTCAATTGCCTTACAGGCCACACAGTTCGCTCCAGAACTATTCTGGAACTGTCCTTATTTTTCTTTTATTTCTAATTTTAGTTTTGTTTGCCTTTAGAATACTTATTTTGAATGAATACAGATTAATTAATATAATAATGTGCCTTCCAGGAGCCAGAAGAAAATCAGTAAAATATGCGTGAGAGAAAAGCAGTCAGAGTAGTAATGACAAAACTAGGATTGGAAACAATGGGCAATGTATAATTAGCATGTACCACATTCTAGAATTCAAACAGGTTATTAAATCTGTAACTTAATAAAGTAATTAATATAATTCTGAAGCACTAACATGGGTATGATGGGACAGGATAACCTCTTGTATTTAAGCACTGAGAATACAAATCACTGCCTATGTTCTGTGGCTTCACCATTGTCCAAATTAAAATTCATTCAAGTTTTGATAATATGACATCCAGGATGATATAAATGGTATAAATGATATATAAAATATAAACATATTATGTTAAAATAGTCTTTCCAACCATGACAACATGCCTTAAGTTAGGCAAATTGCCATCTATAAAAGATTTTTTTTTTCTTATGTCCCACAAAGATAAGGACTACAGATATACATGTGGTGGTAATGTGACCAAGCAAACAGATGTAAGGACTTCTAAGAAATCTTATTATATAAGACAACAATTTATTTATGATCAAGAAGTTTAATGATTAGAAAAAAAACTTCTTGGGAAAAAATGTAAAGCAGGTCATCATTTAAGCAAAGGTGTTGCTGCAGTTTGCAAGAGCATTAAGTTCATAGCCTTGGCCCACAGTTCTTGGTCTGATACCTTCACAAATGTCTTAGGAATTCCCTTAAAGGATTTTCATCTTGAATAAAGTTATAATTAGATTATTCACACTGCTGCAGTTAATGTTGCATCAGCAGTTTTACTGTAACCCTTGGTTTCACAGGTTTATAACTCTATGGTAAGCATGTGCTTCAGCCTGAAGCTCGGCATACCAAACAGAAATCATAAAACCAGTAATTCAAATATCAAGAAAAACGTGTTCAATCAGTTTCTAGTTTTGAAAGGAAAGCAATTCAGATAAGTATGTAATCTAAAAAAAAAATTTACTCTTTGAAAACTAAGAAACATGATAAATTTTAGTGTGTCTCTTTATGGTTGTCTGGATTTTTAATGAAAATAAGTCCATCATGAGAAAGTGAGAGTGTTTCAAAATGTTCTGAAGTATTTTAAGTTGCCTATAGTCCTTTACACAGGTCTGCAACTTTGTGTCAGCAAATATTCTGCAGTGATTTTTAGCCTATTAATAAATGCCCATGTAGACAAAGGGTATTTTGTCAAGGTTGAGCATAGCACCTTTAAGTCTCCAGTGTATCATTTGTTTAATTATCCATAAAATAAGATGAACAACACTAAGTAAAGGCAGAGAGAAAGACGTAATGCCTATTAGAAGGAATGTCTTTTCAAAACAAATAGTATTGTTTTGCTATATTGATCCTCACAGAGCTTCTTAAGCTTCATCATATAACTGTGCCATACACCAAAAGACAGATGAGAACTCAATATAAAGATAGTCAATAATTACATTGAAATGAGTTAGATATGGCCTTGAACACTCAGAGTCCAAGAAGTGAATACCTTGACTGCACTAGAAGGCTTCCACTAGGTAGGGGGTGAAGATAAAGGGTCTGTTCCTATTCCAGCTATCAAGGGACCATTTCTGTGGCAAAGAACACAATTTGCCAAAGCAAAATGCATAATAACTTTTCTGTTGTGGTCCATAGTATGGAGAAGCTTCTTTCAGAGTGATGTGCCTTTCTCCTCCTGTTAATGTGAAAGCCCAGTGAGTCTGTCTCTTATTTAAGCACTCACTACCACAGACCTGTGCCTGCTGCTGGACTTTAGATGAGCTCCAAGATCTTTTTGCCCACAGTTGCAAATTCCAAATCCTGCATGAAGGACACTCTCCTTTCTGTTGAGATGTTATATCACAATACACTAGTCATTGCATCCTCAACTAGTTTTACCTTGCACTGCCCCCAGAGAAATAAACGGTTTCACAATTATAAAATGGCTTCTTTTATTTAATTTTTTCATTGTATAAGAAAAAAAAATTTTAAATAGCTCACAAATATTGAAGAACGGACACTGCTTAGAGTAATTCTTAATTTCAGGCTGCTAGATAAGTTTCCAAAAGTCACCCAAAAGAAAGGACACAAAACTTCCTCTCTACTAGCAATGCAAAGAAAAAGAACTTGTAAACTAAAAAGTTAAAACGATACTGTCAGGATAAATATTGTATTTTTAATATTTTAACCAACTCCACCAAAAGAAACAAAGAAAAATAACATAAAAAAACCCTAATGACACAGTTTATAAGTGATAAGAGAGATGGAGTTTTGTGAAGCACTGAACTTCAGAGTGATACTAAGCATGCAACATTAAATATTCCTCTCTCCATTGAAGAGTTAAGGCAGTCACTACAAGGAACAGGAAAGATGACAGCATGACAACACAGTTGTAAGAGCTCTTGGCAGCAGGTGCATTTGGATGTGAAATGGAAAGAATATTATAGAGACCAATGCTGCTGGAGTGTGGCGAGAGTACGCAAGCGAAGCACAGACACATGAAAGCTGTTTACAAATTCAGTGCAAAGAATAGTTGGATCCAGCCAAAATCAGAGGCACCTGAACAGAGCAAACCCTATCAGAAGAATATAGAAGATAAAGAACTGCACTAAGCAGGTGACAAGCTAAAAAAGTCCCATGCTCCATATAGTTTGATTTTTCTACAGAGCACTAATGCTTCTAGTAGTTAATATATCTAATATAGGACACTACTGGAGACCATAGACAGTTCAGTTGGACAGACCCTTAGATTAATAGACTTGAAATGTGATCAGGCTTTTTAGAACTTTATTAAATATGATGAGACTTCTCCTTACAAAAATATAGAGAAAGTTGGTGAGCTAAAAAAGTTTTGAAAATAGCAATACAAGTGAATCACATCAACAAATCCAGAATGCCATGAAGAAACACTGCAGTTCAAAAGGAAATATATATATATAAGTTGATGATTTTTTTTCTTACCAGTGACTAAACAAAGCAGGACAAAGAAACTAGATTCCCAGATTGGCTAGAATTAAAAGTGATGGTGCTTCACTACAAAATAGACTGAGAAAAGCCATACTCTCCACTTTCTGCATATTCACCACAAAAAAAAAACCTAGTCAGGTTCCTGTGGGTTACAGGTCACTGAAGTTGTTCTGACCAATAACACTATACACTTGCTTAGAAGGAATGAGGGGCTTCATGCCCTTATTAATTTGATAGGATCATTGAGAGATTCTGTGACCAGCCCCAAAGAAGAGGGGATGGAGGACATCTGTTAAGTTCTTAGGTGTTAAAAGAGAACCTAAGCCAATACCTCACTTTAAAACAGAACACTCAATGAAGGCGCTAGGACTTAGACATAGAGCAATATCCTTAGAGCAGTGGTTTATGAAGGGCTAAGTTGAGCCCATCACAAGAAAGACACTGTAGCAGACCTTTGCAAGTACAATAAAAATAAAGCTTCTATCAAAAGAAACCCCCTCTGATTCTAAACAGAATAAACAACAGCTAAAGAAATCTGACTACAGTGTAGATGATACCTATAAATGTTCTTTGTTTCCTAAGCTCATAGTATGAAATTGTCTGATATTTTGGTTTTAGATAGAAATTTCAATAGGAAAGAAATTTCTAAATAGAAAATAATACATTGCTGCTTTGCAAAACACAATACAAAAAATATTTTGAAATGCTAGATATTCATCATGTCCATTTAACTACACAAACAACTTCAATAGAGGCTAAGCTTTGCATTCAAGGAAAGTAAGGTAAAAAAAATACATGAAAGTAAATTAAATCCTATGGAAAACTAAACACATTTTAAAGTATTATTTCTTTCATAGTTCAATTATTTCATGTTACTCACAGAAGGCACATTTCTTTTTGCTATATCCACTGGGCATCTTAATTCTTAAGTATGAGACGTTTTCTTTGAGGAACTGTTTTAGATAGTAAATAGTCTGTAGATAATTGACAGGTCAAGTCTGTAGGAGCTCATCTCCAGTGGCTACACTAAGTTAAACTCAAAAGTAAGATAACACATAGACTTCTTTACCTGGTAAGCCAAAGGCCTTATTTACTTAGTAAGCCAAATAAAAATTGTAAGATTATTATCTTTTCCTTGCAGCCAAATATATACCATAACATTAGGTAGGATCTTAAATTAATTGTTAATATAAAAAAATCATGCAATAAGAATGCATTCAGCTCATGCAAAGCAGGTCAGAATTTTTCTTGTGAGACAACTTGCCTTGCAAGCTCAGTCGTAAAAAAAAAAAAAAAAAATTAGAAATATCATCAGATTGGATTTTAGAGATTAAATGTGCAGTATTTGTAACTAGTGTGTATAGGTATAAATATCTGTCAATATATATATGGTGGGTTGATCTCAGTCAACAGCCAAAAACCCTCCAAGCCTCTCACTTACCCTCCCCTCCAAGAAGATAGAGGGAAAATGCAAGTAAAGCAAGAAGGCTCAGGGTTCAAGGCAATGACATTATGTAACACTGGATTCTTTGAATGCATGATATGGACAAGTCTACATGAGTATCTAGTCAGTAAACTTTTTTTTTTTTTCTTCTTTCAAATTTTAGGCAATCCACTCATTATTGACAGACATGACAGCAGCTAAAAACTATAAAAGCCATCAGCAAGACTAATATAATACAGTGGCAAATATTAATCTATTTGACAGCTGGAAAATTAAAGGAAGGATTTATTTTTATTTTATTAAGAAAGATTTCTTTTACATGAAAAGTAGATTTTCAAATATATATACATTATTTTGGTTTCTTTGCAAGTTAATGGTGCTTTAAGAGGTTGGTAGAAATTTAAAAAAAATGTAACCAGTTTGTTTAAAGAAAAGAATTTAGAAAAAAATCCTGGCAGATATTAAACAGCAACTAGAAAACTGTCGATAATAAAATCTGAGACAATTATTGTACCAGTGATTGAATAACCTATTCATTTACCCTTTTAAAGATAAAAAGAAAGAAAAGAATTTTACAAGCTGAACACTTAAATATTAAATGTAGCATATTAAATCAAGTTGTCCCCTTTCAGACTGAAAAATTCTCTATGGCAAAAAAAGCTCCACCTCATTCATATTTAAATTACATAGGTTCATAGCAACCTCAGAAAAGTCATATTTATTTTTTTTTATGTTTGCAAAATCCATTATATCAGTGTCCTTAAGTCTACTAAATCTACACATCCCCAGCAACAAGCAATTTATTTATACAAAATTTTGTAAGTTAAATGCATAATTCTGTCACTGACTTCAATTTGTCATCTAAGTTTGCCATTACATAACCTTTCCTTTTGCATACCACCTGTAACTGATTGATACACATTATGCTATACTCTAGGCAAACCAGAAACAAATACAAAAGAAAAGATGAAACTTTCCTCAAAAAGCCTACAAAAACATTTGTCTTGCACTGTGGTTTTACGTTTAAGAGTGAAACACAGAATTTATAAAGTCTTGTACAAAAAGTAGAACACTGTCACATCACATTTCTATAGTATTATTCACAGCACCTAAAAACTGAAGAAAAAAAACATAAATGAAACTATGAAAATTCTTTATGCATAATTTTATTTCTGATGACAAATACAACATATTCCTATACTAAAAATTATAATAATAGATAATAATTTTTATCTACTTGTTTATATATTTTATAATTTAAGAGAATTTATTTAACTATTATTTTCAGTTTTCTTCTGATATAATTTTTATGCCAATTAAAATAAAAGAAAGAAAAAGAAAGAATGAGTATATAGTGCTTTTCAAGTTATGTTTTGTGATGGGCAAGAGGATTTTACCATCACACAAAGATGCATTCAATCCCACATCTACTGAATATTCAAGGTATTAAAAGTAAGGAAAGGAGGTTATGGATGAGGAAGATAGATAAGGAAAATTCTGGAAAACAGTAATTTGTTAAGGATAAGGCAGTATAAGGTAATATAAATTATGCATGATTTTGAAGCATTAGGTGATCAACAGAAGTTTAAAATAGAAGATAAAAACTAATACCCTACAAGTACAAGATTGGCACCGATTTATTGTGCTTGAAAGAAAACGAAGAGATAACAGAGAAGGAAGTATATTTATTTAATTTTTAGTTTGAATGTGTTTATGTGTGCATGCACAACAGTCTTTGAAGGATCAATATGACTATATTAATGGATACTGGAATTACAGATGAGGTGGTGAGATCCATAAAGTGATTTACTAGCAGCAATAGCCTATGCACATTGCCCCACTTGCACCACTGCCATGTTGCACATCCTGTGTTAAATAAATGGACTAAAAAAGCCTAAATAAATAAAACAATAAATAGAAAATAAAAAGCCCAAACAAATAAAACAATATCTAAATAAGAGAACTGATAATATTGGTTGATTAACTTCTGAAAACACTTTCTTATGGAGTAGGGCAGAGAAAAGTTACTGCAAGTAAAGATTTCAAAATCTCTCCAAATCTACTCAGAAAAGACAAAAATAGATATAAAATGTATCATTCAATACTTATATATTGAATATATATGTGTTTAATTATGTAGGCTAGACAAGTACAGGCCATTCTGCGTTTGAGAGATTTGGTTGGGTTTGGTTTTGAGTAAGAAACTCACTGACAGGAACAGTCATTTCATTGAAACAAAAAAAACTGTGTGGCCTTAATATTTCCTCATATCCGTTTTTACCCATTCTCATTTCTAATGATCTCATCTGTATGTCATTTTTTTCTCTAACCGTCTTTCTACTACAGTAGAGTTTACAAATGTATAGGTATCTTCTGTTTGGAAGCTAAACTGCATACTGGGCTTTTTAGGGTCCTGTGAAGAGGTGATGAATAGCATGCCTTAGTATACTTCAAGTATGTTTATTTAAAGTGCTGCATACATACACTGGGGATAAGTATAATTTTATCTTCAACTGAGAGAACACTAAGCACATATTTCTATTGAAAATCTCTCTTTAATGACAACCCAGAGCAAAATTACAAAGCATACATTCATTCCTATTGGTCTTCAAGCTTTCCAATTATCCATATAAGCATTGTAGCTAACTATGGAAGGTAAGCACAGATCATTATATTCACTAAGGGAGTAAACAGCTAAAATTTTATACAGGCGTTTTGGTCTAACCCTGGCAAGCAGCCACAGTCCCACAGAACCATTTGCTAATGCCTCCCCCTGGAGAAGGGGGAGAAGATGGAAAGGGTAAAAGTGCAAAACCTTGTGGCTTGAGAAAAAGATAGTTTAACAGGGAAAGAAAAAGCTGATCACACAAAAAAAAGAAAGCAAGGAATTAATTCCCCATTTCCCACCAGCAGGAAGGAGTTCAGCCACCTCCAGGACAGCCGGGCTCCATCATGTGTAACAGTCACTTGGGAGGACAAACACAATCACTCCAAACATCCTCTGTCTTTCCTCTTCTTTGCCTCCCCCAGCTTTTATTCTGAGCATGGCATCATATGGTGTAGGATATCCACCTTTCTTGCTCTTACTGTCATTCGTTGTAAAAGAAAGCTTGGGAATGGGAATAAATACAGTAAGGTATATGAAAAACACTGTATTTCTGTAGGATCCCAAAGTCTGAAATCTGTTGAAAGGATTGAGGTAGCTAAAGTTGTGTCAGCTGTCTCAGTTTATCACAGTTTCTGGATATTTGCTGCTCTTGTGAAGGCAGAGCTCCATGAGCCATGGTGTTATCTGAAAATGTTCTTTAAAACATTTGTAGCTTAGCTTATAATTGTGGAGAAAACTTGGAAAATTTAACAGCTTGAAACAATAAAAGTTAAATAAAAAGAAACAAAATGCATTAAAATACTCAGGAGTAAGTTCAAACCTGTTAGAAATTTGATTTTTGAGCTGCTAATTTTTGCAATGTATATTCAATTAAACATTGTTAAACAGCATAAGGGACTCCTTGTCTAAAACACAACAGCAGTGAGATTATGCCCAAAGCAAAAGAGATCTAGTAGCTGGCTTCAGATAGATGAGTGACACTGAAATGTTCTGTGCTAGGAGCAGTCAAAAAAGCAGTAGGAAAAAAAAGGATGTGATGACAAAAATACTGCTTATACACTCCAGAAAAAGAACCAAGGGATAGAGGTCATTTAAGGCAGATATTCTGAATTATGAAGAAAACAAACAAATCTGCTATTCTTACTGTATTCAAGAAAACAATGAGACATATATTTGCATTAATTAAAAAAAAATCAGTTTATTTCAGTTTATCTTCCTTGTGAAAATGAACTAACACAAACCTGAAGACTCACTGCGTACTTAGGTTTCAGTAAGAAATGAAAAACAGCCAATATAATGAAAATTGACATGTCAAAGGTTTCAAGATAAAATTCCAGTTTTCCACGGTTAAAAAAAAAAAAAAAAGATTCACATTGCAAGCAAGAATAGATGACTGGGGACATTTTTTCTTATTTTAATCAGAAAACAGCCATTCTCAATACTGAGGATCACATGGGCTACTAGTTCCTAAATCTGCTAGTATCTTAAATATACTATTCAATCACTTTATTCACTTTATTCATATTTATAATTTTTAATCTTGCTGTAGTTAATTCCTGGATTATAAAGACTAGATACAATCTAAGTACATATTAACAGTCTATATTTCCATGAAAATTAAAAATCCAAGGAAAAAGATACTCTTGGTGAAAATTGAACTCTTTGTAAACCAATAGTCCAAAAAAAGAGAGAAGGACCATAGTCTGAAAAAAACAGCATGCTTCCCTACACAATGCCATGGGATATTGCCACACGCAACCTTAACAATATACGCTATATGCTCCTTTCTCTTTGTAGGATTCTTATATTAATGTGCTAGAAAATTCTTCTTCAAAGAGTAAAGTATGCTGATTTTTCCATAGGCATCCTTTATACAAAATACTGGTTTAGTTGTAAACTGTCTCACTATTGCAGCTATTGTGAATTAAAAGGTTGAAAAAAAATAAAAAGATTGTGCAGAAAAACTTTTATTACTCTTTGCCTTTGTGAAATGTGATTAGACTTTTGTCACCATTTGTTTAAAAGCAGATGATGTAGAAGTTAAAGAGGTTGCAGTGATAATCTCCTTCTCATTTCCCTTATCTGTATTACCTTTCATGAGGTAATAGGTATACTTTGGAACGAAAAACAGAAAGGCTTGACAAAATAAGGGATTTTTTTGGTTTTGATTTTGTTTTTCTTAGCCACCTTAACCTCACCAATTGGGTTCTCAGCTGTTCTACTCTCAAATTTTGCTTCTTTTTTTTTTTCCCAGTGGCGTTTGCATATTATCAAAATCAAAATATGTGAGAGAAAACACTCTCACTCAAACTCCAAAATGAACTAAAAGTACAAGGATGTTCTCCTGCTTTCTGCTTTATATCTCTGTTAAAAGTGAATAAAATCAACATACTACATAGTAAAATGTAGATAATTTCATAAAAAGGAATATTCAGGAGGGGTCCATAAAAATGTTTAACTTTAATTACTTTCAAAATTTTTGCACTTTATTTACTAGAGCTGTTTTCCAAAATGAGAAAAGACTGAGAAATGGGCACAGCTGTGATTAAACACTCCATCACAAATTATTTTAGATCCATTATACTTTATAATAGATCTGCATAAAGATGAAACCATTGCAGTAAAATCAGGAATAAACAGTTTATCATTGCAAAATTGATTACACAGTGACATAATATTCACTGTCCATAACACTTGCCCTACTTGTGAGTCATCCAAAAAATTTCTATTGAACAAAATACCTCAGCCACACAGTACTCTTGACTCAGATTATTCAGGTGCTTCTGAATAATACATTGGTCATTGAACACCAGTAAACATGGAACCACTGGGCTATGGTAGAAATTGTGTTAGGTATTTGCTAGTACCAAAATTATTTGGGGGAAATTCTATTTTATTTCCTGATATATCCTTCTTCACAGACATTTTTAGCTGTACATAAGGTAGAATAAATACTAATTTCCAGATAAATTTGTTGTAGTTACTGGTAAGAAGACCCTACATTTAAAACAGTTGTGCTTCACAATCTACTTAACTTTACTTTCCTTGGCAAAGGAAAAGAAATTGTGTGCATCACAAAAATTCTGATGGTGCATTTAAGCTATAGTTTTGTCTTCTAATCATATAAATATAACTTAAAAATGAATGTGTATTTTATAGCCTCGGCTTTAGGGTGCATGCTTATTATTCCTAAAGATGCAAAGATGAGGTGCTATGAAAAATAATGAGAAAAGTTACCATGACAATAAGAAAAACAAACTATTTCAATGTGTAATTACTATATAACATTTTTGTGGTGAGTCTAGTAAGAAGGCCAAGGTTTAGTCTATAGGAGTGTCATCATATAAGACCATTTGCTATTATTTTACCAATTTCATATGTGTATTCAAGCTATTTGACTGTTCCAGCAAAAAGCATTTGATACAAGAATATTCAATCAAAATTAAAATATCAACTGTTCAATATTCTGTCAGTTGAATAAATATCTTTTCTAGCTCCTCCATACATGTTCCTTCACTAATTTGAAAGAAAGGACATAGTGATCGGCTAGTGTTTCAAAAAGATAGCTAAGAAGGCATGAATTTCAGTGAAAGAAAAGGCATCCCCAATTTCCAAACCACCTGACAGTCCTCACTGTGCCTTTCAAAACCATGACACAGAGACCACGCTTTTATTCCACATGGTAACTTCTGAATTCTGATGACAAATTCTGTTACTGCAAGTAAAGAGGTGAAAGTATTTCTAACAGAGGAGCTATTAAGCATACTAAACATGCTGAATAGATGTGCTGGGTGTGGAAATAGCTATCACTTTTGAATAGTGGATGAAGAAAAGGCAGTGGGCATGGGTTGTTTTGGATTTTATCACAGCTTTTGATACTTTCACTGTGCTCTTGCAGACAAAATGTCCAGCATACAGCTAGACTTGAACACAACATGATGGGTGAACAACTAGCTGAAGGGTTGAGCTCAAAGAGTTGTAGTAAGTAGGGTAACACCTGGCTGTACAGCAGTAATCAGTGGTGCTCCCCAGGTCTCAATTTTAGGGCAAAGTCTCTTCAGTGTTTTTATGGATGACCTGGACACAGGAATTGAGTGCACACTACATGTTTGCTGATGATGCTGAATTAGGAGGAGTCATTGATTCCATCAAGGCTAGAGAGGCCTTGCAGAGAGGTCTCAATAGAATAAAGTGCTGGACAACCACCAACTGTATGAAATTTAACAAGGACACGTGCCAGATTCTGCACCTGTGATGATGTATTCCTGGATGGACATAGAGACTAGGGAACTAGATGTTGCAGTACAGCCCTGGAGAATAGTATCTGGGAATTTTGGTGGTTGATAATAGGATTCCACAATATGCCCTGGCAGCCAAAAGGGCCAATGGTATCCTTGGGTGCATTAAGCACAATGCAGCTAACCAGTCTAAAGAAGTTATAGTTCCACTGTACTCAGCACTGGTTCATCCTCACCTCAAGTACTGTGTGCAGTTTTTAGCTCCAAAATATAAGAAGGATACAAAAAATACTGGCTGAGGATATGAGGATACTAGGGTTGCTCAGCTTAGAGGAGAATGAGGGGTGACCTCATTGCTGTCTACAACATCCTCATGAATGGGAGCAGAGAGGGAGGTGCTGATCCCTTCTCTCTGGCGTTCAGTGACAGGACACAAGGGAATAGATTAAAAATGCATCAGGGGAAGTTCAGATTGGAAATTAGGAAAAGGCTCTTCACTGAGAGAGTGTTCAAGGACTAGAACAGGCTCTGCAGGGAAGCGGTCATGGCCTCAAGACTGCTGGTGTTCAAGAGGTGTTTGGTCAATGCCCTTAGGTTGTCCTGTGTGGAGCTGGATTCTATGATCTTCAAGGGTCTCTTCCAAATCAGGATATTCTATGATTCTATGACTGACTGAAAAAATCTTCCTTTTTCCTCCAACACCAAGCAGAGTTCAGAGTTAAATTTAGCCTGCTCCTAAACAGGCAGAAATACCATAAACTAAACATTAGCTGATAAATCTGCTTGATCTCAAGACATGAAATATGCATAACTGATTTTTTTCAGTAATAACTGAAAAAAAAATCATAATAATACATGACGTACAATTTGCACTGTAAACTGCTTGTAATTATTTTTTGTGGGTTTTTTTTTCCCACATTTCATAGCAGAAAACCCTGCACAACTTAAATTTTAAGAGTGCATTCTGGTCATCCATTTGGTAACACATTTGATAGTGGATTGCAGTGTCCTACTGGAAAGCACATGTGCACAGACATTTTGAATATTATTTGCTTGCCTTTTCATATAGGCATCATCCTATCTCTGAGGACAAACAATTAATTGAGATCTTGTTCAAAGGAAATGCTTTTAAAGTGCTTCCTCCTATTGTATTTCTTTATAGATTATCAATTTGAGCTTTTTTGACCATCAATGGGGCTCCACAGTAACCTTCCTCCCTCTTCTCGCCTGTCACCAGCAAGAAGCATAGCTGTCAAGAGGTAAAATGTTCAAATGGTTCCTAAAATAAAATAAAATAAAGCATCATTTTAAATAGACCTCCTGGGGAAGTATTTTTTGGCTGCTCTGTTCTTTATTGCCTGGGGAAAAACGTAGTTTCTAAAGCTAGTGATGGACTGCTCACTACAAGCATTTTTTAAAAATAAAATAAAAAAAGTAAAGAACCATGACACTGCAGTAGATAGATGATATCAAACCTCTTTGCGATTAACTGGACATAGAAGAAAATGAAATAGTAACCTAAGGAGACTCTTTTTTTAAAGTGATTTATACAGTACACTAAACAGTGGGGAAATCCTTTCTAGAAAAACCCTTTGGAAAAAGAACGTATACCTATATTGATGTTTGTTACACTGTTGCAGCACATAAATATCAACACTGGTAAATCATGTACTAGGATTTCAGTTAATGCAATTTTGCCATAAAATAACTATTCCCTTTATTTCCCAATATCTAGATGAGTTTGGCTTTGGTGGTGTTTTGTTTTGTTTGTTTTTTTCCCAGAAAAATAAAAAATATTGTAGACTCTCATTCTCTTACCAAAGTAAGATCCTGTACTTTTAGAATACTCACTATTATATCCACTCAGAAGCAATCAATCAGCTGCTGTACTTGATAATATTCATACCCTTCCCTCTGCCATCAGTCTTTGCTGTTTGTCAGCGAGTGCTACAGTGGCATCTTCTGGCATACAGAAGAATTAATTGCCTTCTCTCTGTGAAAGAATATTGCTATTAAAACTGTAAGTTAAGAAACAAGGTTTAAGAACTGAAATAAAAATCACCTGCTGTTCTTAAATTATTCTGGTCAGACCGATCAAAACAAGTAATGAATGATGAAGAATTAAGATCTATTTTTTTGGTAAGTGGCCATTTGGGCATGAGAGTTTACGCGTAAGGCAACTGCTTCTAGGGCTATTAGTAATCTAAATAATGACTTATAATTGTATCAGTTGACATAAGATGAGAAATGGTAGTTAATTAGAAAAAGGAGAAGCAATAAAAATGGTAGAAAAAAGGCAATAGATAGGACTAACTAGAAGAAAAAAAAAAAAGAAGTCTGATTATTCTCTTTTGAATCCATCTCTCTAAATACCTTCTTTTACATTTTATAACTTACATTTCATAGAAATTGCTGCACAATAAAATAATGTTTATGGATTTGGGGATAATGAGATTAGTTAATTAACTGAATACTATATTTTACTAGAAAACTACTTTATAACTTAATAACAATTCTACTAAGTTCACAGATTTTATCACAATCTTATATTTTCCTTTATATATATGCTTTTTCTTTTCCTTTATATTATATATGTAATGTATATAATATATATATTACATCACATGTCTTGTTCAGCATATTCAAAGAAGTGAATCTTGAGAATCAGAAGCAGCAACTTCCTCAGTCAGCTCACAAGAGCCTTAAAGTGTGATCACTAGCAGATCAATCATGTGCCATTGTTGCTCAGCATAGGTCATTATAGTTATTGATTTCTAGCATCCATCGGATCTTTCTCTTTTCTGTGGAAGTTGTTAACAAAAGTATCAATCATGGGACTGATTTTCACAATGGAAAGCTACTGTGATTTTGGTAGTTGGTGACTGTCCTAAAAGAACTAGTCCTGAATCTATTAAAAATACTTGGCACAGGAATGGCAGCAGCTGGAGACCTGAATGTACATAAGCAGATCTACAAGCAAAATGTTCTGATTTTTACTTTTGAAAATGTGACAAAATTAAAAGTAAAATAATAATTCATGGAGCAATACACGTCTTGCTGCTGTCAGAGCTGTAAAAAAAAAAAACAGGTTTTTCCACCTGACAGGCCAAACCTTCCAATTTTTTCCTTTCTGAAGTGTGAGTATAGCAGTAAGTGAGTATAAGTGTGAGTATAGCAGCCCACAGGGCTGTTCAGAGCGCTGGCTCATGACCAGGGCTGGATTAAGCAGCAAGTGATTAAGCTGAGCTGACTACTTCCTCAACCTGCCTGCTTGGCACCACTTCCAATAGCAATTCCCCCTTGATAGAGACAGGGGAATCCCCTGTGGTACCTGACACACCAGTGCCCAGTACGTGGTTGCACTGGGTTTATGTGGCAAGCGCTGGCAGCTGGGGGGCTGAAGGGGTGTTCTCTGTGAGGACAGACCAGGGTTGCCACAGTTAGTTCTAGTCAGGACCTGTCCATCAGCCAAGATGGTGGTGCTTCACGTATTTAGAGAAGGGCAAAATGTTGCCTGGCAGCATGAGGAGTGGGGATGAGGAGAGAAAGAACCATGCGAGCACCAAGGTGAAAGAAGAATGAGAGGGAGGCAGTGCTCCAGCTGCCATGGCAGAAACTCCCCTGCAGCCCATGGATAGGACCGCAAGGGAGCAGGCTGTCCTGCTGCAGGCCATTCACATGCACCTTGCTGGATCTGACAACCACACCGCAGCCTGTAGAGGACTCCATGCTGGAGCAGGTGGACGTGCCCTGAAGGAAGCTGCAGCCTGTGGACAGAAGCCTGTGCTGGAGCAGCCTTATCCTGAAGGACTGCAGCTCATAGAGAGAACCTATGCTGGAGCAGGGAAGGAAATGTGAGGGGGAAGGCACAGCAGAGGGGAGCTGTTATGTACTGACTGCAACCCCCAATCCCTGTCACCCTTGCACAGCTTGGTGGGTGGAGGAGCTAAAGAAGTCAGGAATGAAGCAGTGAAGTTGAGTGAAATAAGGTCAATGATGGGGGGAAGGTGTTTGTTCCTTACTATCCTATTCCATCCTAGTTTGTAATAAATTAAATTATTTTTTTCCAAAGTTGAGTCTTTGTTTGCTTGAAGTGGTAATTAGTAAGTGATCTCCCTGTTTCTATCTCAACACATGCAACTTTTCATCTTTTATCATTTGTTGAGGAGGTGGTCTGAGAGAGCAGCTGGGTGCATATCTGGTGACCAGCCAAATCAGCCCACCTACATCTATATTAACTTACAAAAGAAGCACATTCAGTATGCCTTAAAATGTTGGTCTCTAAACAGTTATGGTAGAGGTCAAACATCCTGTGTACTGGCTGGAGGAAATATGAGTTCCCAGGTCATAAAATGTGGGCAGCAGGTCACCTTCACATCTAAATCAATCTGCAAAAGATTGCTCTTAGTTTGCCTATATCTAAGGTGTGTCTAGCTGTCTAATGTGTCCAAGTCTTGAAACTACCAGAGACTAGCACATCATAAACTGGAAATTGCTTAGGGTCCTTACTATCTTCATTTAAATATGTGAGCATGCATGTTTAATTGTTGACTATAAAATCTCTGATGTGCATCTTAAACTAGCTAACATTTAACAAACAATAAATGCTTTAATAAATCTGAAGTACTTCTACAGATCTCAGTGTAGTGAGATATCAAGTGATCAATATTTTTGTCTATAACTATCTTTTGATGAACAATTTGATTTGGTAAACCTTCATCTTAATAGTCCCTTCTGGTTTTTGCTAATGACTGAATTTATCTATGTAAAGTATCAACATAGTATGTACTAAGCGATTTTTCTGTAGCTATTTAGCTCATGCATAGTTTCTTGCTTTTAAGAACTGTCATATTCTGATTTTGCTTTCTTGTATTTCAGAAATAGTATTTTTTTTTTTAGCAGCCAGCTGTCTCCACTCTAACAACTGACACATTTTCCAAATGTCACTGTTGCAATCTGTAAGACTCTCGAGGGTGTTATACTTCCGATATCATTATCACCTGTGTAAGTGTCCCAAACTGTGTTTCTTGCATCCTAAAGCTGGTCACAGGACCCACCCTTTGTCCTTGGAGATGGAGTCTTACATACATCAGCACTTCTATTTAAGCCTATAAACATTATCAAAAGAGTAAAATATGTGGAACAGACATAATAAAGGTTGTAAACAAGGACATTTCTGCCTGTTTCTCATACATCCTTCTCTGTTCAGACTTGTTCTGAATCAGACTTTTTCCTCAAAAAAATCCTTTCTTCAGGATTAGTTTATTAAGTATTTTCTTTCAGTCTACTACTGATGCTCTTCCTCAGAGACAATGTGGCCCTGAATTAAAATGGCATTGATGGACTTCTGTCCATAATGCTTAGGACATTACTGATAAAAAAATAAAAACAAGGGGTCTATGCCTGTCCCAGAAACCTAGCACACATTTCTGTATGATCTGTTCATGATCACAATGTTCATAACAAGACCAAGTCATGTCTGAGAAATATGCCATCTCTTCAAGGAGCCCTCAATTTAACCTTGTACTATAAAAGCAGTTACCTGTGGGTGACTGCATCAACATATACTTGAGAAAGGAAGCCAACTGGGAGAAAAAAATCCATGTTTCAGAGACCTAACAGGTTTGACCTAAGAATGGTGCAACAAAGGATGCCTTTGATCAAGTCTGTGTCTACTGAGCTGTGGCACAGCCCTCTGATTTAGTAACTGGCTAAATCACAATGAATCAGGAGATTTTCTCTTCCTTAAGCACACCTACCGGCCTTGAGCAGAATCTGCTTAATGAGGCTCCAAGTAAGAAATTCAAATCTCATAGCTACTGACCAACATCTGACAGAGTCGTTCTAGTTAGCTAGCCTTTGAAAATACAGAGTGGAATTAATCTCCAGATTCACTTGTGTAAATATAGGTATCTACAGTACGAGGTTTAACATGAGCTAACGCCTGCCATAGTCACTGAAAACACAGTTTGTACAGTCAAAAGAAACTAATGAGCACATACTGAAACAGACACCTGAAACGTTCTGTTAAAATGGCAGCATGTCTTGGCAACTGAGTTCCACTGCTACAATTAGGTGCCTGATCTAGAAGGGAATCCTTCCAAGAGGATCAGTGCATGAAGAATACTTCCCTTGCAATTTTAATAAATCTTTTCCATACATTTTTCCCTAGAAAGTAAAAAAATAGTACTTGTGCCTAATTCTAGAAAAGAGCCATCACGTTTGTAGGCCAGTTTGGAATCATGCAGATGTCTAACCAATTCCCTTTCGAACAGAATAAAAGGAAACTCAGTTGCTCCCTTGCAGATACATTGCTTCAGAGAATAGAGGTCATAACTGAGTATTTTAAATAGTCATCCTTCTTTGGGATACTTTTGCTGATTTAATATATATATTCACAAACATTTTACAGATTTTAAGAAAAAGGTCTTGCATAGTCATATCTCCCATATAGATTATTTATAGAAAAAAAAGTGCTAAGTTTCTGTAACACAGAGATATAAATTGATTCTCTTTTATTTAAAAATTAAAAAATGGTCTGAACATGAATTATCAAGAACTAGGTTATTCAAGACATTGGAGTTACAACCATTACAATCAATAGTGGGAGACGCAAATATTAAATTAATCTAAGTCTCTGCACAGGTTGCAAAGCACTCTCAGGAGATCACACACTTTGATTTTTTTTAAGAATATGATAAATACTGGAGGCACATGACAGGCAGAGGAAATACCTTTGATTATAAATTACCTTTGAGTATACAAAAGTGTGACATTTATCATGGTTACAATCTGTTTAAAAGATAGATTGAAAGATAAAGGTCTGATGTGATTCACAACTTTGAAAAAGAAGCAGATTCTTTCATAAGCAGATTTAAAAAGTAGTTTAAAGTTCCTTTTTAATTAAATTTCTTTCTAACAAAATGGTCATGAAATACTTGTTTTGCTGTAGTTTTAACATTTATGCCCCATCCCTGAAAGCATTCAAGGCCAGACTGGACTAGGCTTTGAACATCCTGGTCTAGTGAAAGGCGTTAATGCTCCTGGCAAGGGGGCTGGAACTGAATGATTTTTAAGGTCCCTTCCAACAAAAACCATTCTATGAGTTTATGATTTTTTTTAACATTCATTTTTGAATTCCAAATGTAAGAAAGTGAAAAAGATAAAACAGATACCAAGTCAGTTTGATAAGCAAACACACCATGTGATTCACAGCCATTCCCACATCCTTTTGCATCAGTAACCATTTTCTTCAATGTAAGTGATGGAAAAAAGGAATGATTTCTTCTCTTAGCAAATGAGGCTTTTAAGACGACTTGAATTCCATTTTACAGGCCTTATGTTCTGTACTTGCAAGTAACCTCTCTATATTATGTTGTAATAAATCATTAGTGATCTTGACAATAAACTGCAAAGTACTTTGGAAAATATTTAACCATTACTTTAAAATGAGCAAAATGAAATCAAAATCACAGTGAAAGCAAAAGAACCTAATTTAGGGAATGTCATGGTTTAAGGCCAATGAGGCTGTTACTGCTGAACCCAGGACAGGGAAGGACTTGTCTTACTTCAGATAGCTGTACTTGAGCTACTTAAGGTTGAGCCCTTTTACAACCAGTTGAGAGAAATAAGGATTATAGGGTACAATTCTTCTGAACTTGAGAGAGATGCTTAGTATAGGTCTGATGAGCTGTGCCCACACATGTTTATTCATTTCTAGTGATATATGCTTATTTGTTTACAGTGACTATAAAAGAAGTCTAAATTTATTAGTTCAAGCACAGATGTTTACATCATAAGTAGCTAACATGAAGAAAAATCCTGTTCCTGTATCATTATTAAAGTAAGATTACATTATGAGGAAAATAAAGACATGAACTTTTCAGAAATAACATTATTAGAACTCCTTTAAAACGTAACATATGTTAGCTTTTTTATTTTCCAATTGGCCAGACTTTGCATAAACAAGCAGTGGATTTTGACTTGGCTTTGCATATATGAGATGCATATGAAAAAATAAATAGTTGTCCTGGGTTCATTTTTCATTCCGTTATCATTATTATTACTGGTGGTAGCAGCAGTGGTTTGTGTTATACCTTAGTTACTGGACTGTTCTTATCACAACTCGCGTGAGTTACATTCTTTCTATTCTCCTCCCCATCCCTCCGGGAGCAGGGGGGAGGAAGAGGGTGAGTGAGAGAGCAAGCTGTGTGGCTGGGTTTAAACCACGACAATAGTACATAACTTAACCTAGAATAGACAAGGAATTTTAATGTTTTTAATGAAAAAATGCATAAAGTTACACTTCTTTTTTTAAGAATTGGACACACACTACCTTCTTTTCTCTTGATGAAATTTTCAAAGTTCTTATGTGTTAATTGGATGAAATATAAACTTTTTAAAAGTTGGTTTAGAAAAACAAAGACCTAAATTCAAGTCAGACACTAGTGAAGTGGTTATTCTGGTTTCCCCCCCTATGTTAGCTGAATGGTTTTAACCACAGTTTTAAAGACTTAGAACTACATCTACGTTTTTCTACTAACTAAATAGTCTTTGGACCAGAGATACAGATTTATAACAGGTAAAGGTAGGATGCAACATACTTGGCTATAATCTGCTGCTTTCTGAAGGACTAATCTTAACCAATTTTCCACTGGCTCATTTGAGGGGATCGGATTAGTAAATCACACAACTTTGATAATTTCACATAAATCATCTATAACATTCACATAGGCTAATATTAATTGGGTGTCTACGGTATTTTACCCTTCCTTTCCACAGAAGACTGTTAATCTGAGCTCTTTTCTCTCTTTCCCTTGTCTTTTGGAGAACTGAAAATCTTTTGAAGAGAGAGGTCTATTGTAACTAGTACATTCCAGTGGAAAAAATATATTTCAATAAATCAGTATTTTCTTTCAGCAAGAAGATACAAATTGTCAAGACATGAAATTCAAGGATTTTTCTTGTGCGAACGATCAAGTGTTGGTACAGAAATACCTGATGATATAAATTACTGATCACAAAGATACAGTGATACACAAGTTCCAACAATTTCCACAAAAAAAAAAAAACACACACACAAAAAAACAAAAACAAAACAGTTTGCACAGTTGCTGGATGTGCAATGACATGAAGCAGTGAGAGAAAAAAAACCCAAACAAATAAAATTCGAAATGCCATGTAAAAGCTGAGAAAAGTAACAAGACAACTTCCTTGTATCTTATTTTGCAAAAATGTATGACCTGTATATTCATATTATGCATAGGAAAAAAAAAAAAAATTATGACATTTCAAATTTTACTTGTTTCCTATTTAACTGTCCCTCTTGAGCACAATAATTTGTCAGGAGTCAACATTTGCATTTTCTGTGTGATGAATTTAACCTGAGTACTGTCAAGTTGGCTAGTTAATTAAAAAAAAATATAATAATATAGGGGGAAGGTTTACATAAATTTTGATGAGGAAATTCACACAGAGGGCAGACATAAAGTAGGATACTATAAAATGTTGTACTTTTCAACAGTGTGTTTCCTGGTATTAACTTATTACACTCCACATGGAGATTATCATGACAAAGTCTACCACAAACAAAAATAAAGAAACACAATTACTCCTCAGAGGTTTTAAGTTATCAAAAAGCATTTAAAAAGCACACTCAGATCAGTGTAATTATTAGAAATTACCTGCATTAATAACATGAGGTTATATTTGATGGAAATTACTTTATAATAATGACACTAATTCTGAAGTTACCAGAAACTTGGAGCCTTTTATTGCATGTATTTTTTAAATTGAACCAATGTATAAATATTCACACTCATAGTTACCAGTAAAAAAACAAGCTTTCCAGCAAAGTAGCAACCTATACTGGTTTCTCATTTATTCTTTTATATTTCCTGAGGAAAAGGAATATGACAATAGATATTATAGCTATTTATCTGGATAAAGAATGGCCTAATTGGCTAGTTTCTTTCCACAACAGTAGAAGTAGCCAGTGCCACAGTCATACAAAAGTGCTAGAGTTGAACAAATTCCAACTTACTTCTCAGTTTTTAGCAACTTTCAAAAGAAAAAAAATAAAATAAAAAAAACCCTCCTGCCTACTGCTTTATGCCTCCCAAAACTGAGCACAGAAGATATCCTCCAGTATGTCTTTTCTGATCTGGATTCTCCTGTGAAGATTATAGCTCTTCAGGAGCTCCTTTCTTGTAATCATCAGAGAATATGGTATTGTGTGGTAAAGGTATGATGCAGGTTGTGCATCATCTGGACTAACTTAAAATTAATTTGCTACTGATTCGGAGAAAACTCCAGGAACAAACTTGCCAACAGAGTTTCAAGTTGACAAGCAGGTATTCTTTATTGCGGCGCCGGGAGACACGGGTGATAGCTCCTCCTAACGTGTGTCTCCGAATTGCTATACAGGTCATCCTTATATGGTTACTGAGCATATTACATTATTTTCCAAAAGGTTTCCGGCATGCATACAAAAATGTGGTGGTCTTTAAGGGTCGTTTACTTTTCCCAACAAGCTTAATTAACATTACAGACATAGCAATCATCCTGGCCTTCTACTTATCAGTTAGTTTAACTGCTCTCATCGTGAACATCTGCTAGTCCGGGATACTCCCCATCCCAGGTCCTGTCCTTCTATTCTGCTTTTCTCACACCTTTTGTACTGAGGCCCTGAGTGTAATGTGTGGGGTTTGTTCATCAAGAAGTCTGGGGGGAGGGAGGCTCTCTGTGGCTGTCCTTATGTGAAACAATACTCCTTTTTGACTCTGTAACTGTTGTACTCTGTAAGTAATGGGGGGGAGGTCAGTTGTATCGTGAGAGAGAAAAGGGGGGCTGGGTGGCTCGAAGTGGTGTCTTGTTGCTACGCTTGAGGGGAGGGGGCTGCGACGGTGAGGAGGCTGGCAGTGGACGCTTCTCAAAGCCTCTGGGAGCTTCTCGAAACTTCCCGAAACTTCTCGGTAATGAGACCCCTGCAACTAAGGGAACCAATGGGGAAGAGCCATGTCAACATCCGAGTGAGGAAGGGTGACAGGATTGGCTGGGGCCTTGAACCAAAAAAGATAAAGGACCGCCTCCCAGGGACCGCATGTGTGCGTCTTGGGCGGAGCGGAGGACTCCCCGGCGCACCCAGCGCTGTTTTATCTGCTATTGCTTACTCAGTTCAATAAAATTTATATTTTAAACCGAAATTGGCTACAATATTGATAACAAATTGGTGCTGTGACTCGGATGGAGAAATTCTGACGGGACTTACGTTCTAGGGGGGGGCGCCCCACTCTCAGGAATGGCCCCCTGTTTGTGGTTCATTCTGCCAGCTTCTCCACTGGCGAACCCAAAATTCGATAGCAGATAAAAGATGAAGCTGGCAACCCCTTAATTTTGTGCATGAAACCCGAACGAAGAGGGAGGACGTGAGTATATTGCGAAACTGAGATCCGTTCAGTTGGGTTTGGGATCCCGGTGTGTGCATGAGTGAGACGTCCAAGTGCGGACGAAGCAAGTGTGGACCTCTTAGTAGTGCGGTTCCCGTCTCCCGCGAGGGACTGGGCCACGAGGAGAGGGCATACGAAAGACTGAGTGAAACAAGGCACACCGGAAGATGGGACAGAAAGAGAGTAAGGGTTCTGATCCCATGGGAGGTTCTAAGGAGAGATTAAAGTTACCTCAGATACCTCCAGATAGTCCTTTAGGTTTAATGATTTAAGTATTGGAATGATTATCCCTCTAGAAAAGGGAAAGACAGGGCAAAAATGATACATTATTGTATGGAAATATGGGGGGGAAACAGATTAGGACTGATCACCTATATTGGCCAGTATATGGGTCTTTTGAAAATTGGATATGTCAGGCCCTGAATATCTATGTCAATTCGAAAGAGCCTTTTGATTTGGAAGAAAGTGAATATGCCCAATTGTGTATAGGATCAGAGACTAGAGCCAATCTATACCCCTTAAAAGAAAAAGGGGGACGAAAAAAGACTAGGCCAGAGGAGGAGGTTCCAATGTCTCCCCCACCATATATACCTCCTCTACCTCAGCCTTCACCCCCACCTGAGACTCCCTCTAACATTCCAAGTGCTCCGTGTGAGGACCCGGAGGCACCCCCCGATACTTTTGAGACTGAGGGACCGGTCACACGAAGTAAAAGCAAGAAACAAACTGAAGCCCCACTATACCCTTTAAGGGAAATATCAATGGGAGGGGCACACCCAGAAATGGGATATGTTTCAGTACCCTTGGATTCAGCAGATGCTAGGGAATTTAAGAAAGAAATGGGGACTTTGCTGGAAGATCCCTTGGGGGTTGCAGAGAGAGTGGATCAATTCCTAGGGCCTAATATATATACTTGGGAGGAGTTGCAGGCGATACTGGGGATTTTGTTTACAGCTGAGGAGAGGGATATGATCAGGAGAGCCAGCATGAGAATATGGGACCAACAACACCAACAGGGTCCCGCAGCTGATATAAAATGGCCTCTACAGAGACCTAACTGGAATAACCAAAATGAAATACACAGGGGTCATATGCAAGACCTGAGGACTATAATAATCCAGGGTATAAGAGACTCGGTCCCCAGAGGCCAGAATATCAGTAAGGCTTTTAGCGAACATCAGAAAAAGGATGAAACTCCCACAGAATGGCTGGAGCGTTTGCGAAAGGGTTTCCAGCTATATTCAGGAGTAGACCCTGACACGCCGGTTGGGCAAGCATTAATTAAGGCCCAATTTGTAGCTAGTTCATGGATCGACATTAGGAAAAAATTGGAAAAGTTAGATGATTGGCAGTCTAGAGGGCTTGATGAATTATTGAGAGAGGCTCAGAAGGTATATGTAAGACAAGAAGAAGAGGCAAATAAGAGACAGGCCAGAGTGTTAGAAGAAACCCATAGGAGACACACACGAATGTTAGTGGAGGCTGTTAGAGAGGGACAAAAGGAATTTGGAAGGGGAATATCCGGGAAGAAGCCTGAGTTTAAGCAGGATCAAGGATTCAAAGGCCCTCCCAGAGAAAGAGAGAGGGAACAACTGATATGTTTCTATTGCGGGGGTAAAGGCCACATAGGCCACATAAGACGTGAGTGTAGGAAGCGTATAGCTGATGAGAAAATGTGGAAGGAGGACTGGGGAGATCAGGGGCTCTATTTGCTGGGGACTCGAGAGACCAAAGAGCCCTTGATAAAACTTAAAGTGGGTCCCCAGCAACAAGAAATTGAGTTCCTCGTGGACTCAGGGGCAGAGCGATCGACCGTTCAAAGACTTCCTTGGGGCTCTAAAAAATCTTCAGAAGTTGTACAAGTTATAGGGGCAAAAGGGGAACCCTTTGGGGTGCCTGTAATTAAAGATGTAATGTTTGAAACAAGTTCTAAAAAATTGGGGTGGGGTCATTGTTACTCGTACCTGAGGCAGACTACAATCTTTTGGGAAGAGATTTAATGGTAGAATTAGGAATTAGGATTTAGTCTAGAAGTTCAAAATGAGGAACTGCAAGTAAAATTATGTCCCCTTCGATTAGTAGATCGAGAAAAGATAAATCCAGAAGTATGGTATAATCCTGATGCAGTAGGAAAATTGGGTATCGAACCTTTTCAGAGACCTGGATAAACCTGTCAGGATCAAATGCGTGTGTGCGCATCTTGGGCGGAGTGGAGGACTCCCCGGCGCACCCAGCGCTGTTTTATCTGCTATTGCTTACTCAGTTTAATAAAACTTATAATTTAAACCGAAATTGGCTACAATATTGATAACACTGAGGGCCTGAAACTATGTCAACTACCTCCGAGCACCGCAGTTATTTTCCATTACAAAGCCATCAAACTTAACGTTACTTAGAACTTATTACATTTTGTACTTTTGTGCCTCCTTGTCTCACTATACATAGGAATAAAGTTAGCATCCTGGAGGAGATGGTAACTTTATGTGGTAATGGAGTAATAAAAGGGCAAGTTATCATCCTGGAGAAAATTGGGCTCCAATTAAACAGGGCAGGAAGGAAAGCTCAGTCCTTTCCATGGATTTATTCACTTCCACCTAACTTTTCTTTTTCACCAGCAAGTTTGAGGTTCGTTTTTAACAGAACTGAGACATTCTGAACTGAGTAAACACACGAACAGTGAAGTCATATAGCCCTTTCAAAGACACCTGAATAAGAAAGAACATTTCACAGTAACAACGGGAGATTAGGAAGAATACTATTGTACCTAAACGGACCGCACCATCGGAAGTTGATAGGACAGACATTCGAATGGGTTGCCGCCGCCGCGAGGATGTGCGATCAGTGGTCATTTGCCGAGGTGAGCGGCTCCAGAGAAGAACCCTCAACCTCGGAGCGAGGGGAAACCCAAGCAGTTGGCGCCGGCAAGGCGTGCACGCAGCGGGCGGCATCGGGAGCGCCCGCCTCAGGGCCAGGGCCCAGTCTGGGTGCTCTGCTCTGGCTGCCCCGGCGGTGGCAGCGCCGGGGCACCAGACACAGGCGATGAGAGGGGAGGCTGCAGTGCAGAGCTCGGAGTGCAGAGAGTGCCTGCCCTGGTCTTGTGAAGCAAGGGTGCACAATGGGCAGGGGCTGCACTCGGTGCGCCCTGGTGGAGGCCCTCCTGCATCAGGGGCTGAGCTGCGGGCACTGTCAGTAGCTGAAAGGTGTCAGGAGAGCTGAGAGGGAGCTGGGCTGCTTGCTCCAGACCCACACTGTGCAGGGGACACTAGAGCCCACCATAGTGCATACAGAAAAAAAAGGAGGGCATTAATCCAGGAAGCTGGGAACTAGGAACAAAAAAAACATAACCAACAAAAAAAAAAAAGGAGGAAGAGGTGATTGTCCTGCTGTAATCAGTGCTGGTGCAGGCTTACCTTGAGTACTGGGTGCAGTTCTAGGCCCCCTCATTTAAGAAGAACATGAAGGTCCTTGAATGCGTCCAGAGGAGGGCAACAAGGCTGGTGACAGGGCTGGAAGGCACGTCCTGTGAGGAGCGGCTGAGGACACTGGGTTTGTCTACTTCAGAGAAAAGGAGGCTGAGGGGGCAACTCATTGCTCTTCCCAAGGAGGGGAAACAGAGAGGGAGGATCTTGCTGGGATCCATTGATAGGACGTGTGGGAATGGTTCAAAGCTGCGCCAGGGGCCTTTTAGACTAGACATTAGGAAGCATTTCTTTACCTAGAGGGTGGCCAAAAACTGGAGCAGGCTTCCTAGAGAGGTGATCGATGCCCTGGGCCCATCAGTGTTTCAGAGGCGTTTGGACAACACCCTTAATAACGTGCTTTACCTTTTGGCCAGCCCTGAAGTGGTCGAGCAGTTGGACTTGATGATCACTATAGGTCTCTTCCAACTTCCAGTGTTTTTCTCCCTATTTCCTTCTTTCCCTAACACTACCCACTGGGGAAATACTGGATGATATTACTTCCCAGGACAGCATTAGCGGAAGGGGTTGAATGGGTATCATGTCCCATCACAGGCACTGGCTCTGTCACTTTGTGGGAAGGAGGCCTTCTGCTGGGGGCGAGAGATGTCGATTGTCTCTGGGTCATTTGAGCATCTGACCAGATTTGTGAAAACACGTGTGAAGTGGTTTGTGAAACTCTTCTGTGTTCATCCAGTTTCTCTGGGTTTCCAAGGGATAGCAAGGGACCAGGTGATGAACACATAAATGTATTGGCTTTCGCAAACCATAGGTGTGGTGTCCTGGGTTCAGCAGTAGCAGTCATTTTTCCCCTTCTTGGTAGCTGGTGCAGTGCAGTGTTTTGACTTTCGGCCTGGGAGCAGAACTGATAGTGATGTTTTGGTTTGGCCAAGGACTTTGTGAGCCTCATGCTCTACCAACTGAGGAGGGGAAGCCGGGAGGAAGCAGAGACAGGACACCTGACCCAAACTGATCAAAGAGGTATTCCATACCACAGCACGTCATGCCCAGGATGTAACTGGGAGTTAGCCGGAAGGGCTGAGAGACTGCAGGGTGGGAGGAGGTATCAGTCGGAGCTTGGTCGGGCTTGGGGGCGAGTTATCGGTCAGCGGATGGTGAGGTGTTGTATTCTGTTCCCTTGTTATTTCCTTTATCATTATTATCATTGGTGGTAGCAGTAGTGATCTGTGTTATACCTTAGTTACTAAACTGTTCTTATCTCAACCCGTGGGAGTTGCATTCTTTTCGATTCTCCTCTCCATCCCTCCGAGAGCAGGGGGAGGGCAAGAAAGGGGGGGGGGAAGTGAGCGAACGAGTTACCTGACTGGGTTTAAACCACGACATGTGGTTATGTGGATATAACTGTATGAGTTTACAGTAACAGAAACAAAACACGCTAAAGACTCAAGACTAGACAACGAGTTAAAAAGGTTCAGATCTCTTGAACAAAACGGAGTCACATAGCAAAAGAATTTGTAAAGGTAAAATGGGGGGGGGGGTGTGTGTGAAGCTTGACATAAGGAAAGCTAGTGCCTGGAAAACATAGTTAAAGTACTTTTTAGCTTAACTTAGGTTGTAGAAAGAGGACAATGTTTATGTTGTAAGTCTGTGGAATGTAGTGGCCCCACTAAACATGAGTTAATTGTTTCACACTAGTCTTCTAAAGTATCTTTATTTTTAATGAACAATGTTTGTAAGTCTGTGGTGAGATAACAAGATTTAGTGGCCCCACTAAACATGAATGAGTTATTTCATACCATCTTCACTATCAGTTAGTTTAGAGACAGAGCCTCCCAAACATCTGCTAGCTTGGGAAACTCCTTGTCTGCCCATCCTGCAATAAATTTTGCAGGAAGGTCACACTGCTTTAAATCTTTGCTAGTTATCAGAATGATTACAGATCTAGCTGGTTGTGTGATTACTTGGGGGTCCAACGGTGCCAAAGGTGAAAAGTACATTGTGAGGAAGACTGCTTACTTCATCTTGAAGACCCCTACTCACAAGAGGAAGACTGTTTACTTCATCCTCAAGACCCCTGCCCACAATCACTGCAGAGCAGCACGCAGACGCCAAGAGGAAGAGACTTATGATAATAAGTTCTTGAAGCTAGTTACAATATCCCCCGCCCATATGTGGGAATGATGAATATGTATGTAACTAATGTAATAGTGAAAGTATATAAACCTGTAGCAAATACTAATCACTCACGCCTCTGGCTATGGTCATGCACCCAGGGCTGTTGCTTTTGCTTTATTGACTTTGTCCCTCAATAAAACCTTGTTTAGAGGAGTGAGTTAGTATTCCACAACCACATCTCTGACATCAGTGAGGCTCAAAGATCCAACCCTCAGCCTGAAGCAGGATGTGCTCCTGAGCTAAACTGTTGCAAATCTTGTTCATGCAGGCAATACCTGCTCATTTTCTTGTGACTTCCACCCACTCCCATCCCCACCCCTCCCCCATATTCCCTTGAAATTGTGAAATGTTTCTTTTGGACTAACATAACCAAACACAAGAGCCTGAGAACAATGACACTCCATCAGGAGTCCATCTGGCCCAACACTCTCTCTCCAATGGCACCCTGTACAAGTCTAAAGGAGAGTACATGAGGAGTGCAGGTCTACTTCTGTCAGGGTCCAGAGAGTGTTCATAGGCCTCAATGCCTGGGACCAGCCTCTCTTGGGACCTGCACTGCAGATAGCCCCTCAGACCTATATCAGAGCTTGCCATGCAGGACAATATGAACAGCATGACATATCATAGCTGTTCTGATCTATTCTGTTCCTTTCTGTGCCGTTCCATTCCATTCCATTCCATTCCATTCCATTCCATTCCATTCCCTGCAATCACAATGAGTTGCACGATGAGACCATTATTTACCTGAAATGGCAAGGGGGTTTCAGCACTAAAAACACTTCTAAAAGACACAAATCAGAAAAGATTTGTGGTGGAAAGAGTGCTTTTTATTTATAAATAAAGTTATTTTATTAATCCTATTTTTAGTTTAGTTTAGTTTAGTTGATTTTAGCCTAGTTTAGTTTAGTTTGGATTATATTTTCTTTTTCTAAATCTTTGAGAGTGGTGCTAGAGCAGTGCAAGAACCCAGGCAGAACGGGCCAGGGAAGACCTGACAAGGGGTGGTGCTCAGTGCTACAGAGGACAGGCAACAATCCTGGGGCCACTCTGGGGCCACCGTGGCAGTCCGTATGCGGGGCACGAGGACCAGCTGCGTGAAGCACAAGCCACTACCTTTTGGCTACCATAACCCAAAGGAGCCCCGTGAAGGGGCTGTGCTCGGCTGTGGGGGAAGGCAAAAATCCCTGGGGACACTTGCTAGTCCACCTGGGGGCAAAAAAGCTCTTCCCCCCCAGCTGCAGGACACGAGGGCCACCTTTGTTGGGCATGAGCACCGGGCGATAACCAAGCCAGACTGGATCGAGGAGCCCTGACAAGAGGTCACCCAGTGCCAATCTGCCCCAGGGGAAAATTCCTTCCTGACCTCAGTGCTGGCGATTGGCTACTCCCTGAACACCTGAGCAACACCTGCTCCAGGTCCATGGGCTGGTTATGGCTCTTGGGGGACACTGGCACTGCCTTTTCTGCTTCCACCTGGAGCCATCTCAGGGGCTTCCAACAAGAGCAAAATGACCCTGGCCTGATCAACCCTGGGGCAAGAATCCTTCCTGTGACTTCCAGTGGGAGCTATAAAGCACTGGGGGAGGGCACTGGGCCATCTGTGGACCCTATTCCTTATGGCTGCTGCCACTATCTCCCCAGAAGATGAGGACGGCAATCTCCCCGCAGACTGAAGCAGGATTTCCATCCATCCGACGAGCTGTGAGTGTGGCCCCTCCAGGAGCTGGAATTGCAGCAGAGAACCTCCCGCACCTTCGGGCAGTCTTCCCCCCTCTGCCCCTCCAAGTAATTCCACGGGTGTCTCAAGGAATTCCTCTCGGGTGCTTTCAGGCTTCCAGCTCTGTCCTGGTGGCAGCGTCAGGTACTCTGGCAGTGGGACCCGGGAGGATGCTGCCTTATACTGCCCCAGAGCATTGTGATGCTGCGTTAGTGGGTGGTGGCACTATGACATCTGGGGGATGAGGCCCCCACAGCCCTGCCCACCACAGCCCTGCTGCTGCCCCTTCACCCAGCATCCCTTGGAGAAAGGGCTTTAGGAGTCGTGGCCCTGAGTTAGTGCCTGTGCCCAGCAGGCTCTGGGGTGTCTGTGCCCACGGCAGCCACACACTGGGCACTGCTGCTGTGTGTCCCTGAAAATTAATCTGTGTGTTCAGACTGTATCAATAAAGGTGTTTATATCACGTACAGTCATTTGACTGTGGCCATCCCAGAGGTGAAAGAAAGGGGTTTTGGTTTCCTCTGCATGAACTTTGCAGAAATGTGGAGGGCATACTCTGCTTTGGCTGAGGTAGCATTGGCAACAGACAGAACCCTTGAGAGGGGAGGCTGCAAGCGCTGACCTCGCAGTCTAGAAAGCATCTCCACTGGTCTCTTGAGGCAAGGGTGCACAATGGAGAGGGCTGCGCTTGGTGCCTCCTGGTGGAGGTCCTCCTGCAGCAGGGGCTGAGCTGGGGGAGACTGTCAGTATGCTAAGAGACACCAGAGAAGCTGATAGAGACCAAGAAAAAAAAGGAGGAAGAGGACAATTAAAAGCAAGAGGCTTCCTCTAAAATCTGATGTCCCCACCCAGAACCACTTCACAGCTCTTCAGGGGTTAAGGAGGAAACACACACCTCATCAAATGAGCAACCTTCTGCTGCACCAGTAAAGAGGATCACTACTGATGACTCCAGGAAAAAGTGGTGGGTCATAGTAGTAGGCGACTTTACTCTGAAGAGCTCAGAGGCACCCATCTGTTGGCCTGACCCAGTCTCAAGGCAGGTGTGTTGCCTACCATGGGCTTGGATCAGAGATGCTACTTAGAGGCTCCTGGACTACTAAGTCCTGCTGACTACTACCCACTTCTTGTGGTCCATGTGGGTGCTAGTGATATTGACAGCAGTAGCCTGGAGAACATTAAGAAGGACTACAGAGCCCTTAGAGAAGTGATTAGGGGCTCTGGGTCTCTGATAGTTTTTTCATCAATCCTCCAGGTCACAAGGGAGGACCCTGAAAAGACCAGGCGGGTTTGGCAGGTTAAAAAATAGTCACAGCAGTGGTGCAATAGTCAGGCATTTGGGTATTTAGAACATGGGACTCAATATGGGAGGCCAGGTCTACTGGAGGCTGGTACGAGCTGTTTTGACTTGTCAGGCTTGTCAGGAAAGCTTTAAACTAGATGTATGGGGGAGGGGGGCATCAATCCATCCCAACACTCCCAATCAGTTACCAGCACCTATAACTAAATGCTTGGAGCGAGGAAGAGCTATTTCAGCCCCTCCAGCCAATTAGTCAGCTTCATTTGAAGCTTGGCTCAGATGCCTCTATACAAACGCCCGTAGTATGGTGATCAAAGAAGAGGAATTAGAGATTTGTACATGGCTACAGGGATCTGATACCATTGGCATAACAGAAACATGGTGGTATGGTTCCTATGACTGAAAAGTTGAAATGGAAGGTTATAGGCTCTTTGGAAAAGACAGGCCTGGCAGACAGGGAAAAGGAGTTGCTATTTATATCAGTCATAGGCTGGAAAATATGGAACTCTGTCTAGAGAGATGATCAGTTAATCAAGAGTTTGTGACTCAGGATCAAAGGGAGAACAGCTATGGGGGACGTTACCGTGGGGATCTGTTAGACAACCTGATCAAGAAGACAATGTGGATGAAGCACTCTATAAACAAATAGAAACAGCCTCATGCTTGCAGACACTTGTCCTCATGGGAGATTTCAACCATCCTGATATCTGTTGCAGGGACAGTACAGCCCGGCACAAGCAATCCAGGAGGTTTTTCAATTGTGTAGAAGACAACTTCTTCTTGCAAGTAATAGAGGAGCTGACAAGGAGAGGTGCCATGCTTGACCTTGTGCTCACCGACAGGGAGGGGCTGGTTGGAAATGTGACACTCCGGGGCAGCCTTGGCTGTAGCGATCATGAGATGGTCGAGTTCAAGATCCTCAGGACAGTGAGAAGGGCATACAGAAAGCTCACTGCCGTGGACTTCAAGAGAGCAGAATCTGGTGTCTTCAGGAACCTGCTTAGTAAAGTTCCATGGGATATGGTCCTAGAGGGCAGGGGGGCCAAAGGCTCTTGGTTGATAGCCAAGGATCACCTGCTGCAAGCTCAGGAGTGTTGCATCCCAACTAGAAGGAAGTGCAGCAGGAGGGCCAGGAGACCTGCTTGGATGGATAAGGAGCTCCTGAGGAAACTTAAAGGAAAAAAAGAGGCTTATAAAAGATGAAAGCAATGACAGGCAGCCTGGGAAGAATACAGGGATATTGTCCAGAAAGACAGGGATCAGGTCAGGAAAGCTAAGGCCCAGTTAGAATTAAGTCTGGCAAGGGATGTGAAAGGTAGCAGGAAGGGCTTCTATAGTTATGTAGCAAACAAAAGACAGAGTAGGGATAATATGAGTCCTCTCAGAAAGCTGATGGGAGAACTGGCTGTCCTGGATTTGGAGAAGGCTGAGGTTCTGAATAACATCTTTGCCTCACTCTTCACTGACAAGTGCTCTGACCACACTGCCCAAGTCTTGGAAAGCAGATGCAGGGACTGTGAGAATGAAGACCTTGCACTCACTGTAGGAGAGGATCAGGTCAAGATCATCTTAAGAAGCTGAATGTGCAGAAGTCCATGCGACCTGACGAAATCCATCCGTGGGTCCTGAAGGAGCTGGCAAATGAAGTTGCTAAGCCGCTGGCCATCATATTAGAAAAATCATGGCAGTCAGGTGAAGTTCCCAATGACTGGAAAAAGGGAAATATAACCCCCATTTTCAAGAAGGGGAAAATGGATGACCTGGGGAATTACAGAGCAGTCAGTCTCACCTCTGTGCCTGGCAAAATCTTGGAGCAGATTCTCCTGGAAGGCATGCTAAGGCACGTGAAAAACAACAAGGTGCTTGGTGACAGCCAGCATGGCTTCACTAAGGGGAAATCCTGACTGACCAATTTGGTGGCCTTCTATGATGGGGCTACAGAACTGATGGACAGGGGTAGAGCAGTTGATGTCATCTACCTGGGTTGTGTAATGGGTTTGACACTTTCCCACACGACATCCTTGTCTCTAAATTGGAGAGACGTCAATTTGACAGGTGGACCACTCAGTGGATAAAGAACTGGCTGGATGGCCGCACACAAAAACTTGTGGTCAATGGCTCAATGTCCAGCTGGAGATCAGTAACGACTGGTGTCCCTCAGGGACTGGTGTTGAGACAGGTCTTGTTTAACATCTTCGTCGCTGACATGGACAGTGGGATTGAGTGTGCCTTCAGGAGGTTTGCCGATGACACCAAGCTGTTTGCTTGGGTTGATACACTGGAGGGAAGGAATGCAATCCAGAGGGACCTTGACGCTCTTGAGAGGTGGGCTGATGCCAGCCTCATGAAGCTCAACCAAGACAAGTGCAAGGTCCTACACCTGGGTTGGAACAATCCCAGGCACAGGACTTGGGGGTGTTGGTGGATGAGAAAATGAACATGAGCCGGTAGAGTGCGCTTGCAGCCCAGAAAGCCAACTGTATCCTGGGCTGCATCAAAAGGAGCGTGACCATCAGATCAAAGGAGGTGATCCTGCTCCTCTACTCTGCTCTCATGAGACCTCACTTGGAGTATTGTGTGCAGTTCTGGTGTCCTCAACATAAAAAGGACATGGAACTGTTGGAACAAGTCCAGAGGAGGGCCACGAGGATGATCAGGGGGCTGGAGCACCTCCTGAATGAAGACAAGCTGACAAAGTTGGGGCTCTTCAGCTTGAAGAAGAGAAGGCTGCGTGAAGACCTCATAGCAGCCTTCCAGTATCTGCAGGGGGCCTACAAGGATGCTGGGGAGGGATGCTTCATTACGGACTGTAGTGACAGAAGGAGGAATGGGTTTCAACTTAAACAGGGGAAGTTTAGGTTAGGTATAAGGAAGAAGTTCTTTAACTGTAAGGGTGGTGAGGCACTGGAATGGGTTGCCCAGGGAGGTTGTGAATGCTCCATCCCTGGCAGCGTTATATGGAGATCACAACATAAAACCTTTTCTAAGTTATTTTAACTCTATTGCATAGTCTGAACAAGAAAATACTGATTAAGTAGTCCTAGAAATAAACATTTTGGAGACTTTTTTCCTCAGGATGAATATCAGGTGAGATAAAAATCAAACAAGTGAGAGATAAGCTTTCCCTGTATATACCTTAACCACAGACAACCTTTATATTTCTCCATATATAAGCTCTGAACTAGGAGACCTCTGGCTGTAGTAAATAATCATCTATGCTGCATGTTAAAATGGAAAAAGAAAGATAAAGCAACAGTAGAGCACTTTTCAGAAAATTAGTGGTCCTGCTAAAAGTCTTATGAAAATTTTGATAGATGGTATTGAGCACCTGTGATATCAGGATTAGCCCTTCCTCACAGAGCTATTTGGGAACAGATTCAAATCAATATATAGGTGATGAGTATTTGTTGTTATTACCTCTTGCATTCTGCAGGGTTTTTTGAGGAGGTAATTCTTAGTGATGCATGAAATAGTCCTGGGGGAGCTCCTGGCTTAGAGTAGAATAAAACGAGCAAATGAAGTGTCAAGACTTTCTACTACTGTTTATTTTATATATTTAAAGTACACTATCCTGTCTAGTACCATTCCTTCAAATAACTGCATCAATTTGCTATATTTTAAGAGTACTTATAGGAAGGAAGCACAATTGTCAAACTCTAAAACACTGAATATAATGTAAGGATTGACTGATGCAAACACCAGAATTTTTCAAAATACAACATATTTTAAGAGCTAGTGTAATGCTAGGGCAATCACTCCTAAATTATACACATTAAATGTCTTCATTGGCCTTCTAAAGCCTAAAGTCTGTCAACACACCATTGTCAATCTCAAATACTAAGTGAAAACAATTCTTACATCTGTGGCACTGAGTGTAGAAGTAAGTAATCTTTTATTTCAGAGTCTGTATATTCACATAATATTGCTAGAGGTTTGTCTTGGCAGAAACATATCTCCTCACTTCCCCTCTGAGGGTCTTGCACCTTCCAGGTCTGACGATCATACACATGTTCAGAAGGAAAGGACACAGTGTCAAAAAAAGGGCAGATGTGTCTTTACACTTTATGTTTATACAAATCAAGGTTCTTAAAAGTATCTATTTCTGTATCATATTTTATGAGATTATGAAGATTATGAATTCATTGTAGACAGGATTATTTCTTTGGTGAAAAATGTCTGGAACAGCTAAGAAAAAGGATACCAGGATTCCATTAGGGCTAGAGACTCTGTTATAGTACAAAATAGGTAGTAATCCCCCTTTCTTTCCTGGCTGATTATGAGAGAACATAAAGTTGCCCAGAACTGAAAACTAAAAAGTTTCTTTGGTGAGGAAAAAATACTACTATCTGTATGTCTCCATGTATCAAAAGAGTATAAGGTAAAGTGAATTACTCATATGCATAACGGATTCAGTTAAAATTTGTATGTTACTAAACCCCGTAAGTAATCTTTCTTTCACTGATTTTTAATGTGACATATTAAAAGGAAATAATCATAAAATAACGTATCTGCTTTTGTTATAATTATTTCTTGAGTTTCCAAAATCATAAATACATTATGAAATCTTGTAGCAATGCTTATCTATGACAAGATTGTATCTGGTTTCTGCAGTTTATTAAAACTTCTTGAAAGTTCTTTTTACATAAAAATTCTTCTTAGACAAAATGACTATACAAGAGTATGTGTTTAAAACTGTAACACTAAACTTTAGTTCATATTCATATTTGAACTATTTGGTGCTCCAGTTCAGTTGCAGTTTTATAATGCATAGAAACAGCATGTAACAGTGGAAAATCTGAAGAATGATCTGCTATATATCAGAAGAAACAAAGTAATATTGTACAGATGTACAGCAATTCTTGAGCTTGAATTCTGAGTCAGATTACAAGCGTTTGCAAACCAGAAGCTTATGAAGGATTGGATTTGAATAAATCTAACTTTTTGATCTTGCTCACACTGCAAGTGTGGGGTCTTTTTTTTCATTTTTACATCAATTTATTTAGGGTTATTTCTCTATAACAAATCAAGTTTGGTTAGTCTTCCATGACATACATGATAAAATACAAACCATATCTAAATACAGAAGAATACTCAAACATTTCTATTTTTATGCTCCTAAAGGCAAAAAAAAAAAAGGCCACAAAAAAAAAAAAAAAAGGCACTAGAACTAGCAAGCTAACATTGAGGATCAGACATACTGCAGTTAAATTCTAAGCTCAGCTGAAGTTTAGTCATGCTTTTCAAAGACCAGTAAGCAATATCACCAGTAAATCTAGCAGAAGAAAGTAGTATTGTCAAGGACTCTTTCTGGTATACATCCAAGTCATCTTTTATGGTGCATTCCAAGTAATGAATGCATGTTTGCATAAATCCATAAAATCACAACAGCTTATTGAAGGTTAAAGTAACTCATGATATATGCCTAAATCATAATATTGAACAGTATAGACTTATCATTTTGTTCTATAGTATCTTAGAAAAGATTCAAATGAAACAGCATCACATGCAGACTTCAGTATTCCTATTACATAGTTTATAATTCAAATGATTTATAATATATGTAGCATGAAGAGAATGCGAAGACTAATTCTGGTTTTGACATTTTAAAAAGATTACATGAAATATGTCAATATAAGGAAAATTCTAGTGTAGGAGAAGATGGTGAAAGAAAATGTACTATTCTTGCAATGTTTTTGTCATTTAATACTTAATAGCTCTAGTCATATTCTAAGACTATTTCACAGTCTTTTGATACCATGGAGTGTCATTATCAAATAGATTTGATATGTCCAGTATTCCAAAGTATATCTGGTTTTAAGTATTTTAAATATTTATAAATATTTAAGTATTTGATCTCTAATTTTGCTTTTCAAATTTGAATCTCTGAAGGCAGGAAGTAAATGTCCAAAATTTTCTACAGATCTCTTAAAAACCCATCTAGAAAAACTATATCAGGGCTTTAAAATCTACAGACTAGTATCAGTGCAACAGTATCTTAGGGTGATTCCAAACTGACCTGTTAAGGCATCCCCCAGAATGTTCAGTCTCATTTCTCCAATTGTTTAAATCAGAATCGGGCAAGCATACACTACAGCTTCTCTATGACAACACTTCTAACTCCCTTTCCAAAATCAAGTCAAGAAGGATCAGGGGTTCTCAGACAAGCCTGGAAACACAGAGCATGCTCAGATTCAGTAAATGTAGGTAAATTCAGGGATTGATACCAACCTTGACTTTTTATCAATCAGTATTGACTTTTGCAATGCAAAATGCAAGAAGAAAAATGCAAAATGCAGAAACGCAATTTTGATTGTACCAGGTATCTGATCCTACCATCTTTGCCTATATTTCTGCACTGGGAAGAGAGATAAGAGATGCAGAATAGCATCCTCAATTACAGAAATAGTTAACTTACTTGTGCATCAATCCAATTGCTCATGCTTGGAGTTCCATGCCACTGAAGTGCACGAACAAATGGTTTTTTGAGCAAAAATGTTACAAATGTGTTTCAGAAAACAAACAAACAAACAAAAAACCCCAAAACAAAACCAAGAAAACCCCAAACGCACACACACACAAAATCCACAAAACTAAAAACATTAAGAAAAGCAGAAAGACATGTAAGAAGTAACAGCAGCTGAATGCTACAGTATATTGGTTCTAACAGTTCTGTATGAAAGTCAGATACCAAAACTAAACCTTATATTTGGCCATAGTTCCATGAAAAATTAGAACTTTTCTGCTTAACTGCCACACCTTTTATATTAAAGGAGTAACTCACAGGGATATGAGATTGTATCACTTTCTACCTGACTAAAACACTTTGTTGAGGTCAGCCTATATTATTCCAAATATGTGTTAACATGTTATGATGAAACTGATACTCATATTCATACCATGCTCATAGAAAGCCTATAATTGCAGTCCTATTCCTTTAAATACTGGTAAATTTATACAGACAAGTTTTCCAAGGTAATTCTGTGGTATGTATTAGGAGAAAATATGCCAATTCATTATTTTAGTTCATGAGGGAAACAGAATCATGGACTTACAGTCTGTGATTTTCAGGACTGTCTTGACTTCTCCACTTCTGGATCCTCCGCAACCATCTTCACCATCACAGTCTCCACTGATTTGTCCATCTACACCTCTACCACTGCCTGTTTGTCGAAGATCCCATTTTTCATATTTAGGAAATGATTTGCCCTGCAACAGCTGAAGACAAGGTACAGTGTGCAAGTTAGCAGTAGAGATGGAGAAATTCAGTCAGTACACAAAAAATTCATTTGTGCCTCCCTAGTAATTACCTGATTTAAAAGGAAAACTCCAGAATCCACAGAATGAGAATTCTGATTTGTATTTTTTATTTTTTTTTTTTTCACCTGGCTTACAGCATATAAAAGAGTGGTATCTGGAGATGAAAACTTCCTTTTTAATTAAAAATAAAAAAGATGTAAAATGTTCATCTCTTTATTGCTAGATTAAAAAAAAATAAAATCAAATCAGGCACCAATTCCTAGCCCAGAAACCAAGTGAAATTGGTGAGGACATGGAATCATAGAGTAGTTTGGGTTGGAAGAAGCTTTCAAAGGTCATCTAGTCCAATTCCCCTGCAATGAGCAGGGACATCTTTGGGTAGATCAGGTTGCTAAGAGTCCCATCCAGCCTCACCTATAATGTTTCCAGAGACAGGGCATCTACCACCTCTGGGCAACCTTCTACAATGATTCGCCGCCCTCATTGCAAAACAAAATATTCCTTATATCTAGTCTTGATCTACTCTCTTTTAGATTAAAATCATGAACCCTTGTACTATTGCAACAGGCCTTACTAAAAAAGTTTGTCCTCACCTCTCTTATAAGCCCCCTTTAAGTACGGAAAGGCTACAGTAAGGTCTCCCCAGAGCTTTCTCTTCTCCATGCAGAATAAGCCCAACTGTCTCTGCCTTTGTTTACAGAAGAGGTGTTCCAGCTCTCTGATCATTTTTGTGGCTCTTATCTGGCCCACCCCAGCAGGTCCATGTCTTTCCTGTACTAAGGACTCCAGAGTAGGACACAGTACTTCAGGTGGGGTCTCACAAGAGCAGAGGGGCAGAATCACCTCCTTAGAACTGGCCATACTTCTTCAGATGCAGTCCAGGATACAGTTAGCTTTCTGGGCTGCAAGCACACATTGCCAGTTCATGTCATCACTCCTTCAGTCTAATACTCTTTAGAGCGGACAGACATCATCCATGCTACATTTCAACTTTAATTTAATAATCAGATTTTTTTTTCTCCTGAAAGTAGCTACTAATTAGTCTGAAATAGTTTATAACTTAAAAAATGTGACTAGTTTGTTGTTTAAGGAGATACTGGGTTCATATTTTTGGACGATATACTTAGTTTGTTTATGGTCTGTGGCATCACTTTCCAGACTACTTGAACTGTTAAGTGGTGTACAGTGCCTAGAAAAAAAATATTTTAATCACTTAACAAACACATAACTCAGATAAATCTCAGCAGCTTTATAAAAACCACTTACAACACTATAGAAGGATAATGGCATTCACCACTGAATCAGCAGAACCAATTTATTTAGCACTTTTGATTCAAAATTTTTTTTAGACAGTTATATGCTACCTGAAAGACAAACGAGCTAGCTAAGAAAAAAATGTTCCTTTTTTGAGCTGCTCCGCTCATACTGTATCCATACCATACTTCTGCCAACATAGTATTTATGGAAACAAAACACAGTCATTTTAATGAACCACACTCAGTTAAACAGGTCACTTTTCTTATTTTTTTGGTGAGATTCAAATCATTACACAGGCTATGTCACCAGTGTTGTAAAATTGCAATAGGTGTGCCAATATCCAAGGCTGGATTTGCTGAATCTTTTTCTTAATTTTCATGAAGGCTTATTGATCTAAGATTTTGATACCAAACAAATGTCCTCTGCTGGTGGCATTTTATTTTCTCAGAAAATTTGTGCTTTTTCTACTGCTAGTGGTACATGTGCACAAGTAAATGATTTGGCCATAAATCAACTGAAACATTCTTGGGAGTCTCGAACTTCACACTTTGCCTATGTAGCTCTGGGAAACGGCCTTTAGCTTAGATCTTTCACTGCTCAATTGCCTAAATGCCCCTTGGGATTTTCACTGGTGGCTCAGTGGAACACTTTCTTGGACACAAACAGCAATTCTGAAGAAGGTAATAATATTGAGAAGTACCATTAACAAACATTATGAAATTTAATCTTTTAGAATAAAATACAGGTTTGCATACAGAAGTTACACTGTTGTAGTAAAGTACTTAAAGGGTTCTATAAATATATGACTTAGTACTATATAACATTTTAGTATGAAAAAGAACTGCTTACAGCAGCTAGAATCATCTGTAAGGGTATTTGAAGCTTCCTGACAAATCTCAGAGTGTGAGCATAATTAGGAAAACTGTCATTAAGAAAGTATGGTTATACAGTCCTATAGGGTCTGGTAATTTTTAGATTATTTAAGATTTTTATCATTTACCTGGAAAGCAGTATAAAACAAAAAAATTAATGATAAAATTTTTACTGCTACAAGAACTGATGAACTACTAAATAACAAGCACAAGCAGTAAAATAAGAAAATACCTCATCTGATAAGCCAGGCAATTGAATGCATTTTTAAACATATGCTATAATAAAATACAGACAAATGTAAATTTGCAAGCCTAAATATTGTATTACATGCATATTAGAGGACAAAATATTCCATTCTGTAAAGTAATTCTGTGTGTCCTGGATAGCCAGCAGACTATGAATTATAAAAACCAGTATTCTAGCCAAAGATTTTAATGGGATATCTCTGGGGCCAGAAATAGTAATACTAAATCAGATTAGGGAAGTTATATTACTTCTACATCCAGTTCTTGTTTCCTCTGTTCAGAAAGGGTGGCACAGAAATGAGTTCTATTACAGAAGTTAAAATGGAACAAAAACTACTTTGTCTTTAACCAAGGAGTTTATCCTTCAGTGCACAAGAGAAAAAAAAGACAAACCAAAACCAACCAACCAACCAAAACACAACAACAACAACCACCACAACAAAAAAAAAAAAGCAACCAAAAACAAAACCACGAGTTTAGTTAACTTGTCTGTTGGTTTTGGCTGGGATAGTTAATTTTCCTCATAGCTAGTGAGGAGCTATGTCCCACTGCTCTCCCTGCCTGCTCTGCCCTCTGTCCTTCCTAGCCTATGCCTGCCCATTGGATCCTTTGGGTCAGCGTGTTCCAGAAATACCCCTTAGTGGGGACACAGATTTATTCACTGAAGGGGTGGTCAGACATTGGAACAGGCTGCCCAGTGAAGTGGTGGAATTACTATCCCTGGAAGTGTTCAAAACCCACATGGATGAGGCCCTCAGTGATAATTGTTTAGTCTTGGTAGTCCTGCAGTAATGGTTGGACTTGATCTTAAAGGTGTTTTCCAACCTAGCTGATTCTGTGATTTGTGCTGGAAACAGTGTTGATAATATGAGGATATTTTAGCCACTGCTGAGCAGTGCTTACACAGTCAAGGCTGTTTCTGCTTCTCACCCCACCACGAAGTAGACTGGGGGTGCACAAGAAGTCAGGAGGGGACACAGTCGAGACATCTGACCCCAACTGACCAGAGGATATTCCATACTTTGTGGTGTCATTGTTGTGGTTTAAACCCAGTCAGGTAATTCGTTCACTCACTTCCCCCCTTTTTCTTGCCCTCCCCCTGCTCTCAGAGGGACGGAGAGGAGAATCGAAAAGAATGCAACTCCCACGGGTTGAGATAAGAACAGTTTAGTAACTAAGGTATAACACAAATCACTACTGCTACCACCAGTGATAATAATGATAAAGGAAATAACGAGGGAAGAGAATACAACACCTCAGCACCAGCTGACCGATAACTCAGCCCCCAAGCCCGACCAAGCTCCAACCGATACCTCCTCCAACCCTGCAGTCTACTCAGCCCGACTCTTGGGTACATGGGCATCTACATGATGTACCTTCACCACCAGGTTCTGCACCCTGGCAGCAATATCTTGCCACAGTGCAGCAGCCCAGATGGGTTTACCTCTGCGTTGCCAGTTGCTCTGCTTCCATTGCTTCAACCACCCCCACAGGGCATTTGCCACCATCCATGAGTCAGTATAGAGATAAAGTACTGGCCACCTTTCTCGTTCAGCAATGTCCAGGGCCAGCTGGATGGCTTTCACCTCGGCAGAGGCTAATGCTTTTTGCCTTCTTCACCCATCCATGAAGACAGCATGGCTAAAAGCAGAAATAGATGATGATAATAATAATGAAAGAGAAACATAAATTTCAGAAAAAAAAAAATCACTAGCAAAATTTCATGAAAATATTTCTAAAGCTGTAGTATGAGCAACTTCAACATCTGGTCATTACAGTCATGTATCTGCTTGGATTTTTTATTTCACTGCTCTTCTCTATCTGTTTCATTGTATTCCTTAGACTATTACTGGCATAACCACCTCCACTAAATATTACAAATAATTTTTCAGATAACTTGCAAATAATTTTATCCTTCACCTTATTCTCATGTGCTCTTTTAGACCTTTCTCTCTTGGCAGGGATGGATAATAGATATGACATATTAGGCCATTTTCTTCTGTAGACTGAAATATTGTTCTTCTTCAGAAGCTGAAAGTCCGTCTGTTCAGAACAGACAATATGAAACATTAGATAGCTTAAGATCAAGGAGTTTAAGGAACAACTGAGTCTAACAAAATTACATGTCATACTGTGATTAGATAAAGCTCACTTGAACAAGCTTACCCAGGTCTTTTGGGTGGCTTTTGGTTCCAGATTCATATACCTCACTGTAGATGTCAAAAAATTTACATGCTTTTTCGTAAGGAATGTGTCTATGATCCTCAGTGGTAATTTGCATATTACAGGTTTGATTCAGTTTTCTGGACATGGGTGTCTGGTGCCATTTGAGATGGTCTGCAATACCTGGGGAACTACATGGACAGAGAGCTGTGATAGAGAATTCAAAGACTTTCTGGAGCAGCATCTGGAGGTCAAGGAACACAGCAGCTAGAATGGTTCCAGGCATCTGCATACATGCAATTTAACCATAATCCTAGTCAACAGACCCAACAGATAGTGGGGACCTTTTCAAATGAACAAAGTCAAGTGTCTTACCCGACAGAAAATAATAATTTAAAAAAAAATTTTTCAAAGTGAATTCTTCATTCTTTTAGCCAGACATTAAATTTTTTCTTTGTTTCTTTGGTAACAACAGAGCTCTTAGCGCAACTAAGCCAAGTAGAGAAAAACACAACAGGATCCCAACCAATAGCTAGATGTTTCAGCTAGAAAAATAGAAAATGTCAATATTTCTTTGTATATTCTTTCTTTATATAAACTTAGTGCTAGCAAGAATAAAGATCAAATTATTGGTGAGAAAAAAAGCTGATTACAACTTAAGAATTAATTTTTCTGGAAAAAGATTTAAACCAAACATTCTCAGTGCTAACAACTAGAACTTACAAAACTACATGGGAATATTAATCACAATTATATATACTGAACTCAGTTTCAATTAATCTGGTGACTATTATTTCACACAACAGTTTTTCCAAGAAGAGAAGAAAAGCATATTAAGGAAGCTGTAGAACAAAAGAGAATTTACCAACCTGCAAGAATTCGTGTACATAGACATGAGTACCTGAACATTACTCATTATTGTGCACTGGTTTGTACTGATAACAGTATCAATCAGTGATTAGTCTGGCTGCTGCTTAGAAATATAAATCATGAGAGCAGCAAAATAATGTTTACTATTTTAAGAATAAAATATGTATTTAATGCTTCAAAAAGCATGTTTATATAAAATTGCTACTAAAAAAAATAGCTAGAATTGAGTTCTGCAGCAAATTATCTATACTACATCACTTGTCCATCTATGTATTTCCAGTCTGTGGCAATTCTGTTCTTATATCTACAAAAGTAGAAGTTCCCTCTCTTTCATGACACGTATTGTTACTTAAGAGGAGTTAATGATCTGTAAGCTCTAGTTTCCTCTCAGCATCAGTGAAAACATAAGAGTAAAATTACAGCTGAAGTGAATTAAACATCATGACAGATAATGAAAATTACAGACAGATTATTTCAGTGTCTGATTTCTCCTTACACTTCACAGATCTGCAGGTGAAAGGGCAGTATACTAAGCCAGTTAAAGGAAGAATTTTTAAATATACCAACACCTTCTGGAATGCTTTTCACTTTATCAGAATAACATGTTACTTGACATTCCACCTGGAGAGCCATTCAGAAGACTTTACAGAAAAAGCTGCATTACAATAACCAATGATGCAGTGAGCAGAATTCTTACTGGATTGTTAGAGGCACTGGATTGTTAGAGGTTTCCTTTTGCTACCCGATTGACTCACAATAGGGTAGGGATACAATAGGATACATAGGTGATTTATCTAGAGAACTGATTTCAGTGAAAGAATTTCAAGGGACAGTTGGTGGGGATGACTTAGCAGCATTGCTGACTCAAACACTGCTTTCTCTTATCCACCAGCAGGATGATAAAGATACTTTCTTCTTTCACTTGATAACATTTCCAGCCCTCATATAAGTGGACTCAGGATTGAGTGAGGAAAAGCAAAGGCTTGCTGTGTAAAATCCATGAAGACTAAGTTGACAGCAGGGCTAATATTGCATAGAAGATATTGACAGCAGGGCTAATATTGCATTTTAGATGTTTGAATGTTAATAACCATGCATCTAACTATTTCTGCTCTGTCATTCAAACGCAAATTTAGGAATCAAGAAGAAGAGCGTCCTGACAGTTGGATAGGATTCATATTACTGAATTATAGATATTTATATCTGAACTACTCATCCTGATATCTTTTGGTCAGTATACAGAAATGGGAATCTTAAAGGCACCTCCTCTGACTTGCTTTAGGCTATTTATAGGACAAGATGTATGGACATCCTAGAACCAGCTATTTATCTCTATTGGTAAGAAAGACATGCTCAGATATGAGTAGATACATGGCTACTACTGAAAAGGGGAACATAGCAATTAAGCCATCTATTGTGGTTTAAGCCCAGCCAGTAACTAAGAACCATGCAGCCACTCACACAAGAACCAAGAAGCCGCTCACTTCTTCCCCCCTCTCACAGAGTGGTGGGGAGGAGAATCAAAAGAATATAAATCCCATGGGTTGAGATAAGAACAGTCTAGTAACTCAGGTATAACACAAAACCTCTACTGCTACCACCAATAATAATAATAATGATAAGAGAAATAACAAGGGGAGAGAATATAACGCTAAAAGGAGAAAAGGAAAAGACAACAATAAACACAAGTGATGCACAATACAATTGCTCACCACCTACTGACTGATATCCAGCCCGACCCGAGCAGTGATCCGGGCCTTCCAGGTGACTCCCCCCCGGTTTATCTACTGGGCATGACACGCTGTGGCATGGAGCACCCCTTTGGCTAGTTTGGGTCAGGTGTCCTGTCTTCTTCCCAGCTTCCTCTCCTCCCTGGCAGAGCATGAGACTCAGAAAGTCCTTGATCAGAGTAAACATTATTTGGCAATAACTGAAACATTAGTGTGTTATCAGCAATGTTCTCAGACTACAGTCGAAAATACAGCACTGTACCAGCTACTACAGCGTCTCATACGGAATGTAGTTCTGTTGTATAATTATGCCAGAAGCTACCCACAGTTGATTCAGCTGGAAATCAGTTCTAGTCATTTGACCTGTGTAGTCAAAGACATCCAAACCTACTACTAAGATGTAATTCTTCTGCTCCTCTCTTTAAAAACTCTATGAAAGCCTTGTGAGCTGACTAAGCTTTCAGTAGGACTTTCCTCTTTGTAGCAGACAGACAGAATGTTACCTTAAAGCAAAAAACCCTCAGTCTTCTGTTTCATCTGTACTTTATTTGGTTGTATGAACAAAATAAACAAGTAAATTCAGGGTAACAGAATAATTCAGTTCCCCTCAAACAAAGAACTGGCTGAATTTTGATCAGCGTGAGGTCTTTGCACCTTAATTTAGGTTACTGTCTAGCTTAAAAATAATTTTTAACTATTGTATACAGCTTGAGAAAGAAAATACTTTTCTATCTGTTTTGGCATGATAATTGAGCCTCACATACACCATTTTATATTGGATTAGCCTTTGTTCTGTAGATAATACAAGTTAAAAATGGTCCCTCACACTTAACAAAATGTAACCATTTCCCTCTTCAACAGCTGCACATATACTTTTTCCTTAGATCAGAGCATTTTACATAGACCTAGAAGGTGATGTGGGAGTAGACACCTATAAAATTTAATACAGAATTCAACTGCTGTGAAACCAAACCCTTCAGTATTCATTTATCTCACAATGAACCATAACAATGTTGTCCATAGCACAGTTTTGGTGGGGAGCAATTCTCTATGCAAAAATAGTGTTCCCCCAGTACAAAAGAAATTAATCAGGATCTTTAAATAATTAATAAACATGAATCTCCTTACTTTAGTGATTTTTACAGTATCAATTACTAAAGCATACCACAAGTCCTTATCTGTGACTTTTTTTTGGCCCAATCTCATGAGAGTTTGCCACGCAACACATGACAGCAAAAGCATACATCCAGTCTTCTGCATTATTTACCAAGATTTTCTTAAGGACCAGTGTATCTTCTTTTCATTTCCAACATCTACCCTTCAGATAGAAAGCTGGTACAAACTCTAGTACATCATTTATGCCCTGCTTAAGACTTGCACTGAAAGTTTTCCAGCTGCTGGGATTGTGTGCTAGCACACTTCAAAAGGCAAGCAAATTCTCAATGAGGTTAAAATAAGGACTTCCTGCCACACAGTTTAACCCCCTTTCCTGTTCTTGAGTTGTCATTCATTTTCATGAGTTCTATATAACTATACTCCCCTGGTTATACTCGTGTAGTAAGGCTACTTTGCATAAATTGAGATTTATCAAGGATAAAGGGTTGTATTTTTAAATCTTCTTTGCCTCCAGACTATTCTTAAAATAGTTGCTATTCTCTAGTCTTGTCAAAATGCAAAAAACTTGTCAGTTTTTAAAAGTCTTCAGGAGAATTAAGGCATCCTTGAAATACGGAAGTGATGGGGGAGGGGTCACATACTAGCTGAGAACAGCTTTCTTGGTGCATAAAGAAGTGGAACATTTATAATCAGAGCCTTCTCAGAAAGGTTTGGTAGAACTATTCTTTAGATACCATTGGGTCTTTGTATGTGTGATAAGATTACAACTTTTCTCAGAAAAGCTAGCTTGAAGTTCAAGTAGCTGCCTATGCTATTTCTCTGTGACATTACTTATTCAGATGCAATCAAATACCATGCAGAATATTATCAAATAGAAGAAGCCTTTTTTGAAACTCCTGAGAAAGCCTGGCTCATCCATTTTGCAGCTGTAATATGTGTGCAGTAGTCTAATTATAGTAATCCTAATCTATGCTGACTATGTTATTAAACGTGACATGTACTTTAATTGTTGACAGATGTCTTTGAACCCTGCATAAATATTTATAAGGTCACATGTATACTCATAGCTACCACATACAAAAATTCCAGGTATATCAGTCTGTCTTTTCTGAATCCTTTTATATACACATGCAAACTCAGGATTCACATTATAATAACTATTTTACTGTTTACATTAACTGAAGGATTAAAAGGACCATTCTCTTTTAAAAATGAAATTAATAGTGCATCAATTACAGACAGTTTTGATTACTTTGGAAATCAGAGTACTTTTTCAGCAGTACACCATATTGTTTTAGACCATGTCCATACAGTAATTAATTATTCCCATTGTACTGTTTATTCATAATCACCTATCTTCAGTAATCACCTATCTTCAGTGATCACCTACATAGTAGGTGAAACAAGAGCAGTGCAGAGAAACAGGCTCAGTTCAGCAACACCATTCATTGACATATGCATCTAGTACACATACTCCTCTTTTTGAGTACTCAGAAATCCTCATTTAAATCACATCCAGTGAAAAACTTGGTTATTAAAAACCCACTCAAAACAACTAGAAAATAGACAACATTTACAAAAAGTACCATATAAAAAATTATTTTAACTACCTGAGCTTTTAAAAAATGTCATAGCTTAGGACATTTAGGCTTAAACTATAAATACTGTAGTTATAAAACTGTAAAAATGTTAGGCTTAAGCTAACAAATAAGGGGAAGACTGAGGGACTACACAACTCATAAAAAATGCTAATGCATCTTTTCAGCTGTTAGGGTTGGAGTAGCTTCATGTAGCTTTAGGAATCTAAACTTAAGCATCTTTCTCTGCAGAAAGATAGACATGTCCAGGGAATAATTCACCTCAGCCTAAAGTTAACTGAATGATGTTTATTGAAGTAAAAAGTCAGATCCCCTTAGTTTCGAAAAAAAACCACCCAAACAACCAAGTATCTGTGCATGAATGAGGTTTATGTTTTTTTTTTCCCAGTAGAATTTGTCTACTCAATTTAGACACCTGCAGGCTAGTCAAGTGGTACTAGTCACCTTTTAGAGTCATTACACCTTTTATAGACAATAGAAGGAAACAAGCATCTTCAGAAAACTGACCTTATCCTAAAATAAACCATCTAAGAATGCATGGACATACATATTACTGATTTTAAAAGGGTAACACTATTAGTTAGCACTACATAATCCAGAGAGTGTTCAAATTTTTCCCTGAAGTCTTGCATTAAAATCTGATTCTGGCAAAAATTACTCTCCTTCAGAAATGAAAGGAGGGTGTGACCATTTAAAAGAACAAAGTGAAAATGAGAAGCCTTAGCATTTAACTGGAAAAACTGTAACCATGAAGTGATAGACCAGTAAGTCCTTTCAAAAGAGTGTGGTAATTTCTTCCTTTAAAGTCTGATGAAGTCATGAATCAGAAAGGAAGGAAAGAAAGTAAATGTCAGCTATTTGATGGCAGTATTCCTACAGTCTCAAAGGTAGAGAAAAAATATTTTAAAAGTTCTAAGAATAAATTAAGAAAGAGTTTGTTTTATTCATTTTCCTTGCAATTAATATAGATTTTTACTGCAAGTTTTATGTGTTTCTTTAGTAGATCAACAGCAAGCTTGGACTTCTTTTCCTTGTTTCAGAAATATTTCACACAAAACATGCCAACAGCTAAACATCAGAAATAGATGAGTCAGCATTCTAAGCTTTTATGAAACATTAAAATAAATTTGAACTCCTGTGAGATGAGCAATGTTTATTGCATTATATTTTCTCTCACACAAAGCATCTAATTGGAAAAATACTAAAAACACCTATTCAGCGCAGTTATACATTTTTCTTTTTATTGCAAGTATGAATTTCTAGCATTAAAGACTTTAATACAAAATTAAAAAAATCATTGTTAAAGCCTAGAAGGAATACCTGAGGCACTTCGGGTGTCTTTCAGTTTATCATAATCCAATTATATATGTACATGTCCTAGCTGCTCTGAGGATAATATATGACAGATGGAGTTTGAAACTTATTTCAAATACTAGTGTAATTTATATGTTGCACTTAACCTAACAAGGATTTCACTATTACAATGTATTCTTTTCTACATAGTTCTGTAATGTAAATTTATGTAGAAAGGAGAATCATTAAGAGATCAAGTATTAATGCAGAAATATACAGAATGCCTCTGATTAAATGAGTCAAAATATGTAAAAATATTAAGCCTGAGATTTAGTTTCTAAACTGCAGTGTTCCCATTTCTCTTTATATTGTTTAAAATTTCAGTGTTTAAGAAATGCTAATTGTAGAATATGTTCAAGTTAGTTTTGCATGCAATCATCACAATAATACACTACTTGGGTATGCATAGTATAGATGTTACTAAAAGTTGCATGTGTAAACTAATACTCACAAACAACTCTTCAATTTATCAGATACAACAAAATTTGATTTTTTTTTTTGTTTGTTTGTTTGTTTTTTTGTAGTGTTCTTTTACATCCAGGGCTGGGCTATAAATTGCAAAGAAAACAAAGCAGTTCTAATGTGAGCTGGGCAGTATTGGGTACTCTGAGTAGTTGTGCTCCAGCTCGGGAGACAAATAAACCCAGTAATGTCCCCAAGAGTCAAAGACTATTGGTACAAGCACAACGTTAAGGAAGAATATATGGCTCAGAAGTCAAGAGTTTACATGTTTCACCCTTCCTTGAAATTTTGTCAATAGAAGAACGATATCACTCATTTTATTTCATACAACACCTCAGTTATTAGGGTTTTCAGTCAAAAAATGACAGAATCAGAATTAAGTCCTTACCTTGTCAACAGTGATTCATATCCACATTTTCTTGTACTACCCTAACTCTTATGCTATAGTCTAGTTACATTAAGAAAAATGAACATGTGTTCTCAAGCTATTCTAAAGACCCTTATTTATTAGAATGCAAATCTTGGCAGAGTAGATTGTATTTACAATGCAGTTCACAAGGACATCATTGCGTTTTAGCCTACATTTCAGCCTTACTTACATGAAATTAAATATTCATAGAATCATAGAATAGTTAGGGTTGGAAAGGACCTTAAGATCATCTAGTTCCAATCCCCCTGCCATGGGCAGGGACACCTCACACTAAACCATATCACCCAAGGCCTCGTCCAACCTGGTCTTGAACACTGACAGGGATGGAGCATTCACAACCTCCCTGGGCAACCCATTCCAGTGCCTCACCACCCTTACAGGAAAGAATTTCCTTTTTATATCCAATCTAAACTTCCCCTGTTTAAGTTTTTACCTGTTACCCCTTGTCCTGTCACTACAATCCCTAATGGAAAGTCCCCTCCCCAGCATCCCTATAGGCCCCTTTCAGATACTGGAAGGCTGCTATGAGGTCTCCACGCAGCCTTCTCTTCTTCAAGCTGAACAGCCCCAACTTTGTCAGCTTATCTTCACACGGGCGGTGCTCAGGCCCCCTGATCATCCTCGTGGCCCTCCTCTGGACTTGTTCCAACAGTTCCATGTCCTTTTTATGTTGAGGACACCAGAACTGCACACAATACTCCAGGTGAGGTCTCATGAGAGCGGAGTAGAGGGTCAGGATCACCTCCTTCAACCTGTAGGTCATGCTCCTTTTGATGCAGCCCAGGATACGGTTGGCTTTCTGGGCTGCAAGCGCACACTGCCGGCTCATGTTCATTTTCTCATTGACCAGCACCTCCAAGTCCTTCTCCGCAGGACTGCTCTGAATCTCTTCTTTGCCCAACCTGTAGCTGTGGCTGCGATTGCTCCCACCCAGGTGCAGGACCTTGCACTTGGCATGGTTAAACTTCATGAGGTTGGCATCAGCCCACCTCACAAGCGTGTCAAGGTCCCTCTGGATGGCATTCCTTCCCTCCAGCATATCAACCGAACCACACAGCTTGGTGTCATCGGAGAACTTGCTGAGGGTGCACTCAATTCCACTGTCCATGTCAGCGACGAAGATATTAAACAAGACCAGTCCCAACATCGATCCCTGAGGGACACCACTCGTTACTGGTCTCCAGCTGGACATTGAGCCATTGACCACAACTTTTTGTGTACGGCCATCCAGCCAGTTCTTTATCCACCGAGTGGTAAATCCATCAAATTGATGTCTCTCCAATTTAGAGACAAGAGTGTTGTGTGGGACAGTGTCGAACGCTTTACACAGGTCCAGATAGATGACATCAACTGTTCTACCACGTCCATCAGTTCTGTAGCCCCATCATAGAAGGCCACCAAATTGGTCAGTCAGGATTTCCCCTTAGTGAAGCCATGCTGGCTGTCACCAAGCACTTTGTTGTTTTTCACGTGCCTTAGCATGCCTTCCAGGAGGCTCTGCTCCAAGATTTTGCCGGCACAGAGGTGAGACTGACAGGTCTGTAATTCCCTGGGTCATCCATTTTGCCCTTCTTGAAAATGGGGGTTATATTTCCCTTTTTCCAGTCATCGGGAACTTCACCTGACTGCCATGATTTCTCAAATATGATGGCCAGCGGCTTAGCAACTTCATTCGCCACCTCCTTCAGGACCCACAGATGGATTTCATCAGGACCCATGGACTTGTGCATGTTCAGATTTTTAAGATGGTCTTGAACCAGTTCCTCTCCTGCAGTGGGCCCAAGGTCTTCATTCTCACAGTCCCTGCATCTGCCTTCCAAGACTTGGGCAGTGTGGTCAGAGCCTTTGCCAGTGAAGACCGAGGCAAATAAGTCATTCAGAACCTCAGCCTTCTCCAAATCCTGTGTAACTAGTCCTCCCGAGTGCTTCCTGAGGGGGCCTGTGTTCTCCCTAGTCTGTTTTTTATCTGCAATGTAGCTGTAGAATCCCTTCCTGTTATCCTTAATATCCCTAGCCAAGTTTAATTCTAACTGGACCTTAGCTTTCCTAACCTGGTCCCTAGCTTCCTGGACAACATCCCTGTACTCTTCCCAGGCCATCTGTCCTTGCTTCCACTTTTTACAAGCCTCTTTTTTTTCATTTGAATTTTCCTCAGGAGCTCCTTATCCATCCAAGGAGGTCTCCTGGCCCTCCTGCTGCACTTCCTTCTGGTTGGGATGCAACACTCCCGAGCCTGGATCAGGTGATCCTTGACTATCAACCAAGAGTCTTGGGCCCCCCTGCCCTCTAGGGCCATATCCCATAGAACCTTCCTAAGCAGGTTCCTGAAGAGGCCGAAGTCTGCTCTTTTGAAGTCCAGGGCAGTGAGCTTGCTGCACACTCTTCTCACTGTCCTGAGGATCTCAAATTTGACCATCTCAGGATCGCTGCATCCAAGGCTGCCCTGGAGCATCACATTTCCAACAAGCCCTTCCCTGTTGGTGAGCACGAGGTCAAGCGTGGCACCTCTCCTTGTCGGCTCCTCTATTACTTGCAGAAGGAAGTTATCTTCTACACAATCGAGGAACCTCCTGGACTGCTTGTGCCGGGGCATACCGTCATTCCAACAAATGTCAGGGTGGTTGAAATCACCCATGAGAACAAGGGCCTGTGAGCATGAGGCTTTTCCTATCTGTCTATAGCGTGCTTCATCCGCAGGTTCATAGCTCTTTTAAACCTGAAATAATCATATATTGCATAGTTTGTCAAGAAGAATTTCCCTATAAAGTATTCCATACTATATAACATCCAAATAATCTATTTTTCACTAAAAATGAGTTGTCAAAGATGGAAAAAAATAACCTCTGTATAATCAAATTGAAATTATGACTTGACCTGTGACTTTTTAACAGGACTATTACAAATAAGAGTTCTAGTGTTTATTTCAAGCAAAGATATATTATTGTACAAAGATAAAGAGTTGTCAGTTATTATCTACGTATACAGACTTTGGGCCAACTTCAGAAGTCATTTCACAATAAACTTTAAAGTAATATCTATGCTTGTAACTCAGCTAATCGTGAGATCAGATAGTTGGTATCTTCCAACTATACTGAATTTAGAAGATGATTTGTTAGTGCCAAGTAAGTTTACCGTATTGCAAATGATTCAAAGCTATCAAATAAATAAACATACAAGCTTATTTTCCTTAATTGGCTAACTTGAGAGACAGATGCATGGACAAGATCAACTGTGTGACTCAACATAATAAAATGGAAAACAAAAGGAAGGTATAGCATGTAAAAAAATCATTTTCTGGTGTTCCTAATATTCTTTACACTGTTTGCTAGGCAAAGTCCTACCAAACCAAGTATAGGTAGGATATACCTACAGGCATTCAGCACAAATTCATTCAAACATTTCAAAGATTCACAAAACATCTTGAAATATTAGTCTAGCTATATTTTCCAGAAATAAAGGAAAAAGTTTTCTTAATCTTGAAATAGTACCATAACTGTGTTTCTGGGTCTTGTGGCAGATGTGCCCGCCCTAACAGAGCCTTATAAGAAGCCTGCAAAATATTTTCTCCACAAAGACCTGACAAAAGCCCAGGAAAACTTCCCACTCCAGCTCTTGTCATGCCCACATCATGGTGGTCAGCAGAGGAGAGACTTTTAGCATGACCTGTTGCGACAGATGAGGGGTAATGGGTTTAAACTAAAAGAGGGGAGATTCAGGCTGGACATGAATAAAAATTTTTTTTACAGTGAGGGTGGTAAAACACTGGTACAGGTTACTCACGGAGGTGGTGTATGCACCACCACTGGAGACGTTCAAGGCCAGACTGGATGTGGTTCTGGGCAACCTAATCTAGTTCAAGATGTCTCTGCTCATTGCAGAGAGGTTGGACTATATGAACTTTGAAGGCCCTTTCCATCCCCAACTATTCCATGATTCTAAAAAGGTGAAGAAGTTGGAACATTTATGGCAGATGTTGCAAAGTAAGGCAGACTTAAGTTTTTGTTTTCAGGATACACCACTTTCCTGTTGTTCCTCTAGGTGTGCAATTTTCTCCCCAGGTGTATTACACTGGTCTCTAGAAAACATCTGTAAGAGGATGCACTCACAGGTTCAGCTACAGGGCTCCTAAACAGTCCAATAAATTTCTTTAAGCATCAAAATTCATTAAAAACATTTGAAGGTGTAATAATATACAAGAAAATCTACCCCACATTCTAGTTCTGTGTGGAGACAGTGTTCTCACAGGAGAATGCATAATTGGTACATAAACTCTGAATAATCCTGAAAGATACAGCAAGGCCATGAGAGGCCCAAAGAAGCTTAAGCAAGCAAGATAAGAAGAAGATGGAATTCACTGAGTTAATGAGAACTGTGGACTGTTGGCAAGATTTCGAGGTCAAGTTCTGATACCTGTGCTTAACCAATTATATGTTAGTCACTAAGGGTCTTCAAGACATGTATGCAATCATAATATGCCAAATCACTGTAAGTGCATGTAAGAAATAGTATATAAGGAGTTAAGGTTTTGTAATAAATTTGGCAACCGCTTGATCACACTGATCGTCTCTGCGTTGTCCGTGACTCCTGCGTCAACAGTTCTGTGCACAGGCTATACATTTATTCTTATATCTAGAAATTGGAATATTTGCCTGTCGTGGTTTAAACCCAGTCAGGTAACTCGTTCACTCACTCTCCCCCCTTCTTTCCCTCCCCCTACTCCCGGAGGGACGGAGAGGAGAATCAAAAAGAATGCAACTCCCACGGGTTGAGATAAGAACAGTTTAGTAACTAAGGTATAACACAAATCACTACTGCTACCACCAGTAATAACAATGATAAAGGAAATAACAAGGGAAGAGAATACAACACCTCACCACCAGCTGACCGATAATTTGCCCCCCCAGCCCCGACCAAGCACCGACCGATACCTCCTCCAACCCTGCAGTCCAAGCCCTTCCGGCTAACTCCCAGTTACCTCCTGGGCATGACGTGCTGTGGTATGGAATACCTCTTTGGTCAGTTTGGGTCAGGTGTCCTGTCTCTGCTTCCTCCTGGCTTCCCCTCCTCCCTGGCAGAGCATGAGCCTCACAAAGTCCTTGGCCAAACCAAAACATCGCTATCAGCTCTGTTCCCAGGCCGAAAGTCAAAACACTGCACTGCACCAGCTACCAAGAAGGGGAAAAAAGACCGCTACTGCTGAACCCACGACATTGCCTCACAGTTGGGTTCCTAACATCTACTATCAATTCTTTCCCTTCCTTCCTACACAGGGATTTAACAGATGTAGCTTAAAGTAAACGTTTCCTAAACTTCTGGTGTGCTCACATCAGTTCTTAAAAGCTTTGACTATCAATTAACTGTAAGTAGATTTTTAAGTATATTTCATATGGTTTATGGTTAAGTCACAAGTTAACAATAGAGAAAAATAAATTGCAGTTATTGAGATTTTAAGTAGTTACTTTATACTTAATGGCATATATACAATAAAAATGTCATTAAGTAATAGTCATCAGTTTGATTAAACAAATCAAAGCCTGGTTGGCTAAAATTCATAGATTTAGAGGTCACATAGTCAAGTGTACAAATTCACTTCACTACCCATGACTGAAATACATATTCCATCTCTAATTCAAGAAAATGAAGAAACAAATAATCACCAAGGCATCCAGATGCTTTTAATTTGCATTTGCTACCTAGTTAATTACAAAAGAATATATTGACATGTGAAGCCATGTTGTTCAGCACAAGCTTTCAAGTCCTATAGTTTTGTCAGTGTCCACAGTTCACTTCAGGCACTGATCTATATTACTGGACATCTGAATTAATTTAACACACAATACTTTGGTATTGTATCTGCTTTGGAGAGTCCTTTATTTATGCAAACATGAAAAATTAATCACTTTGGATCTTGACATAGAATGAATGATTCCGCAACATAAAGTCTGCAATGAGAAGCAGCCTAAACTTTTTACCAGCCATCCAACTAACGTGCTTCTTAATCATACCTCTACTTCATCCACCACTTACATGAATAACCAGACTTTATTTCCTGAACAAATAAAGGAGAAATAAATAAAACCAATATCATAATAATGGTTACATTAACATGTGATTTAGGAATTGTTTTATATAAAACAACAGAAAGCCTAAAAAAGTAGTACTTTGCCTTACTCAGAGTAAGGTATTAAGAAAAAAAGACTCTCTAGATGCCTATTAATGTACAAATGGCATGGCACGTTTTCAAAATTTGGAACATATGATAAAAATATATTTCAAAGATCAAGCCTAACAAACAAAATGCTATGTTTGTTGTGTTTTTTTTCTTTCTGGACATTTAATTTGAATGTCATAGTATCTTTCATATTTGCTATTTATGAATGCTCATTTACTGCAAAAATATCACATAATAAATAATACATATACATTAAATGTGGAAAAATGGTCACAGTAACTTTTAAAAAAACAGTAAATCAAAGCACATGTCACCACACAGTGAATTCTAATAAATATTGGCAATACTTTATAAATTGTAACAAGCTTTAAAAGATACTGGTTATAAACAAGGACTCTAACCATAATAGTTGCTTCTAAGATGCAGGGAAGATGTACTGAATGATGTACCCCACAGTTCCTGTGGCCTGACTGTCCCATATCAGTAAAATTAAACAAACAGTGGAACACTAATGTTACATTTATGCTGGTACTCATCCATCTCTAGCAGCCCAAGAGACAATCTTTGTCATTAGAATCAAATTGTCTGCATATTGTAATTCCTAGTATGGTTTTGACTCATGACAGTCTCAAAGTATCCTCTTTGGTAAAAGGCTGAATCAACCTGGGTGTTCATCCATGCAGGTCCCCTTCCCTCTATCCCCAGTTTCTTGTTCATGGGGATACACTGTTCTTGAGCCTAGAGGAAGTGACCCTTTAATATTAACCAGCTCTCTTAGACTCATGTCTACGTCCAAAGTTCCCATGGGACCTTACAGAAGGTCCTGGAAGAGGCCAAATTTAGCTCTCCTGAAATCTAAGGTTGTGATCTTACTGCCCTTCTTCCTCCTTGCATGATACTGAATTCCAAGGTCTCATGGTTACTGTAGCCCAGGCTGCCCCTTACTTTTACTAACCAGTCAGCAGCACATTTCCTCATGGGATCTTCCATTACTTGTGTTAGAAAGTTATCATCAATGCTTTCCAGAAACCTCCTGGATCATTTGTTCCTCACTGTGCTGCTCCTCCAGCATGTTATGGTAGTTAAAGTCCACCATGAGAACCAGGGCCTGTAACTGTGAGGTTCCTTCCAGTTCTTTGTAAAAGGTTCATCTGTCTCATCTTTGGATAAGCTGGTCTGTTCAATTATCCGCAAAAGTGTCACCCTTGCTGGTCCGCCCTCTTATTCAGACCCATAAGCTCTCAACTTGCTCATCATCCACCCTGATACACAGATCCAGACATTCCAGGTGTTCTACCACATAAAGGGCAACTCTGCCACCTCACCTTCCGGATCTGTCTTTCCTAAAAATCATGTAGCCATTCATGATAATATTCCAGCCATGTAAGCTATCCCACTAAGCAGCTGCAGTGACATCAAAGCCCAGCAATTGCACATAGATCTCTAGTTCTTCCTGCTTGTTTCCAATACTATGTACATTGGTACACAATCAGAAAAAAAACAAACAAGCAAACGAAAACAAAACAAAAAGACCCTCAACAAACTGTGAGCAATTGTCCTGGGTTCAGCAGTAGCAGTCATGTTTCTCCTCCTAGGTAGCTGGTGCAGTGCAGTGTTTTGACTTTCAGCTCGGGAACAGAGCTGATAGAGAGGTTTTGGTTTGGCCAAGGACTTTGTGAGCCTCATGCTCTGCCAGGGAGGAGGGGAAGCCGGGAGGAAGCAGAGACAGGACACCTGACCCAAACTGACCAAAGAGGTATTCCATACCACAGCACGTCATGCCCAGGATGTAACTGGGAGTTAGCCGGAAGGGCTGGGAGACGGCAGGGTTGGAGGAGGTATCGGTCGGAGCTTGGTCGGGCTTGGGGGGCGAGTTATCGGTCAGTGGGTGGTGAGGTGTTGTATTCTGTTCCCTTGTTATTTCCTTTATCATTATTATCATTGGTGGTAGCAGTAGTGATTTGTGTTATACCTTAGTTACTAAACTGTTCTTATCTCAACCCGTGGGAGTTGCATTCTTTTGATTCTCCTCTCCGTCCCTCCGAGAGCAGGGGGAGGGCAAGAAAGGGGGGGAAGTGAGCGAACGAATTACCTGACTGGGTTTAAACCACGACAGCAATTATCATATTCAGATCAGCAGTGACAATACCTGAATGGTTTAGATTTGTATCCTCATTACTAACATTATAGCAGTAGCAAGACCATAACTGCAGCAAATAAAGATTGCATCTGTTTCTCTTAAATGGTAACTGCTGCTGTAATTAAGGCTTCCATCCCACAACAATGGCAATATCCTGAATTGAGATGACTCCCACTCTAACTATCAGCAAATCTGTGGTAAGTGCCTATGTGAATGATTTTAGCTGATACAATATTACTTGAATTAGGCTAGCCTTCTATCACTGAAAGCTACTAAACTAACACATAATCTCACTCTAGTCAAGGATTAAGAGAGTGTATGCTGATAATCACTGGATACAGTAAATGGTTCAGTTGCCATATAGCAATATGATCATGTATTTTAGACTTAAGTCCCCAACACTGATTATAGTTGCTGCTGTAATGCTGCATCTATATTAGCAAGTTCTGTGGGTCAACCAAAACAGACCTAAAGCAGCTGGTACTGACGACCTGCTCCTCACTCTTCATATATTTATCTTTCTGCTTGTGAGAATCTCTGGTGTAGTCCCTCAGACCGGATTTCCCTTTGTGGCTGCATTGCATTAGATTTGTTCCAGAAATTCCAGTTAAATATCATCTAAGGAGAATTAAATTTGCATGTTCCAAGACTCCTCTTCACATTCAGTGGAAACAACCAAGTGGACTTCAGATTCAAATTTAAACACTAATTTAAACACTAAACACACAGACATACTTTTAAAAGATTAAAATAGCACCAAGTGTACATCCATTTGTAATAACAGCATGACTAGCCATGAAATAGATATTTCTATATTTTTACAGAAGCCATCCATGTTGGTAGAGGGTGGTTTTGTAATACTGACTGGATGTATATGAAAGCATGAGAGGAAGGAGAGTTCTATGATAATGCAGTTATCAAAATCTTTCCTATCTCAAAAACAAGTACAATGTCAAAGGAAAGAATATTTGTTTTGATGTATTTTACTGTGTTTAAACAAAATGCCTTTACTTTCTAATTTGCAGTCACAGAAGACAATGAGGATACACATGATAAAATACTCAGAAAAAAATTGTTCATCTGGGGTAGTTTCAAATACTCAGCTCATACAGAGAGTAATCAGAAATGTGCAAAGAATGTATCTTGCAGTAGCCCACTAGATTTTGATACAAAATTTATTCTGGCATAATTAAAATCATCTGCTTTCTCATTATAACGACTTCTATTGCTTACTTAAGTTACTATTTTATTTTTTTTTTTAGACCAGATCATTTTTCTCTGATTCACAGCTTGCAAGTAACACAAGTCAGGAATATCAAACTGAAGGTCAGATATTGCAGCAGACATGTCTTCTATCAAGAGACATCAAAGCAACTTATGGTCTAGGAGAACATAGTTTCACCTATGTAGTTTAGACACTGGGGCCTCATTTTATGATTCTAATTATTCCATTTAGCTATTACAGTTTTAAGTGTTTTGTGGCAATCAGCAGAAACTAATTAGACATAAAACTATAATGCGTTCATTTTCAAACACTTTATCTTAATTACATTGTAAATGCTGATATTAACAGATTACACAGCAGTTTGTTTGGCTACTTTGTTAAATGATTGTTAGAGAGTGCTCTGGAAGCAGTAATAATAAATGCACACTAATACTCTGAGAGTCTGCAGTAGATGTGGACAATTGAGGGATAGATACAAAAATTATGCACATTTACTTTCAAGTGCATGAGGTAATTATTTACCTTTACTTATATCCCCAGAGTTGCAAAGTGATACCAGAGACACCATTCATCAGCAAGGAAAACAAAATGCTCCTGGACATGAACAGATTAACAGAAATGTGTCTAGCATAATAGTTCTAAATTATTAATCCTCCTAATTTAAAACAAAACTAAAGAAGAGATTAAGCAAACAGAACAAAAAAAAAAATCTAAGTAAATAGCAGCCAAATACATCAGTGGACTAATTCTTTCAGTTATGATAGTACTATTTCAATGGCAAATGCAGCCCAAAACCTAAGAGAACATATAGTATAATTTTATTCAGTTGTTTCTAGGTAATTATTTAGATTTGAAATACCATCAGTTTGCTTTGGTAATATCTCAGTGGCAAATTATTATAATGCTATTCAATTTTTTTCTTTCTGTAACATGAGGATTGTAAAAACAAACATGTGACATACCAGTGTGATATGCCACTAGAACAAAACACACAGAGAACCTTGGCTTAAACCTTGCAAATAACCCTTTTGGGATACTGTATTTATTCCAGGAGTCTGATTTAACAACAGAATAAACTCTTGGCAAAAATAAACAACCATGAGACAAAACAGCTGCCTATATTCCTGCCAGGCAGTTTCATAGTTCATAACCCCCAAAAAAAAACAAATTAAATACATTAAAATCAAAAATTCTTAGATTTTACTAAAAATCTTTAACTTTACATTTGAACATTATAGCATAATCTCTTTTTTCCTGAAACTGACCCACACTCATTTTAACATCTTTCTGGAGAAAAAAAAAAACAAACCCAAACTCAAACAAAGAAACCAATAAGTACAGAACTAATTTTACTCTTCCAGGAATTCATGGGAAACCATTAAAGACTGCAGCCAAATTCGGAGCCACTTTATTTCTCTGCTTTGAATACAGGGCATGAAAGTGAATTATCACATATTTGAGACAAAAGTAGAAAGCATAGATAGAGACAGCATGTATAGAATTCTATGAAAAGTTAGTATTTGATCACTGATACTAAGCAATTATGCTGCTATTCTAAATAAATAAATAAATAAATAAAAACAAAAAAACCCTGAACAAAACCCAACCCCAAAACAAACAACTTGCCACATATTGACAAAGCTGAATTTTAACCGTATTAATGGTATATTAAATCGTCTACACATTGAGGGCTCATTTTAATGCTGGCACAGATAATATGCAGAACACTTTCAAAGACTGACACGGAATCTATTAAATAGATTTTGCTGAAACCAATAAAATGCTAATAACTTCTGTGATGTAACAAAACATACTCAGAAGAGTGGGAAGTGGCTCCTGTTTTGATACTTTTTTCACTTCTGGGTTTAGGAATTTTTTCTGAAGTCAGCATTTTGTGACAGTTTAATTGTATTCTGAAGGCTCCACACAAGGATGCCCACACTAATAAGCAAGCTGTGGACGTTTCTCAGTTCTCAGCCATGGTCATCCCCACTTCTACCTGAATGCTGGTTTTGGACATTATCTTCCAGACTGTGTCAGTTGGCAAGGGCAGTAACTTCCAAAGAGCATATTAATATTTAAACACTGTACTTCATCTCATGTGAGTGCTTAGGTTGTCTCTGTGTAATCTCCTACTGTGGCTAAAACCATTCAATCTAACAGGATGATATTTCAGGTATCGACATCAATCCTGTATTACAAAAAGACTATTGAGAAAGAGATGACTAAGACAGTAATGATCCCACAGCTGTGGGCAGGATTAGACTGCCCAAAATCTTGAACTTCAAAATCATAGAAAAAGGGATTTGCTAAAATTCAGTAGCAACTGTACTGTGCATTTTGACACCCTATTGCAATACTTAGTCTCATTATGGCTCTATTCCTAAAAAACCTAAAAGCAAAAGGCTTGATACAAAGCTTGTTAAAATCAAAATAGTTTATCAGATTATAGAGGATTGTAAATAAAACTCCAAAAGTGAGAAATATTAGTTAGACACACTGAAAGTTTGAAGAAGTACATAACTGCTTTAAATATATCCTCTGTAAAAGCAAATGAATGATTTAAAATGCAGAACTCAGTCTAGAAGTAATTGTAGGAAATAAAAATAAATAAGAAAGGAATCACAGAGAGACATACATTATATTAACAATGTGAAACAGCCTCCTTGGAGAAGAGTTGAAAATTGAGTTATATGAAACTTGTTTATACAAAACATGAGGAAATACCAGTGGAAGCTGGTATTTTCTTTTTCAATTTCATGTAAGATCTTTCACATTCAGATTCAGTGTTTGATCTCTAAGTAAGCCACAGCACATCTCAGTTTGGAATTCACAATTCATATTGCTCTCAGTGACATATTTCCTCATCAAACATTGCTGCACAGAGGCATGAAGCCAAAGAAATCAGCAGAGTAGAATTTATTTATTTATGAATTTTAATCAGAGCAAGTAATGCCAGGACCTTTAAACCATCTGCCTCAGTCAAAGAAAAAGTATGGACCACTGGTGATGTTACTACTGAAAAGAAAACATTTAGAAGGGTGTCATGGTTTAAACCCTAGCCAGACAGCCCCCCCCCCCCCCCAGGGCTCTCCCCTTCCCTGCTCCCAGAGGAATGGGGAGGAGGATCAAAAAAGTGCAACTCCCACAGGTTGAGACAAGAACAGTCCAGCAACCAATGTACAACACAAATCACAACTGCTACTACCAACGACAACAATGATAAGAGAAAATAACAAGGGAAGAGAATACAATACCACTAGCCAAGAAACGAGTCCCACCCGGAAGCCCGTGTCCTTCTGGGTAACTCCCAGTTACCCCCCACCCCTCCGGGCATGACGTGCTGTGGTATGGAATACCCCCCTGGTTAGCCTGGGTCAGGCGCCCTGTCTCTGCTTCCTCCCGGCTTCCCCTCCTCCCTGGCAGAGCATGAGCCTCACAAAGTCTTTGGTCAAGGTAAACATCATTTAACAACAACCGAAAACATCGGTATCACCAGCACTGTTCCCAGTCTGGAAGACAAAACACAGCACTGCACCAGCTACCACGAAGGAGAAACATGATTGGTACTGCTGAGCCCAGGACATTATCCACCCCTTATTCCATACCATTCATGTCATGCTCAGATCCCACATTTTCAATACACCATAGCCCTCCCACATACATACATCCATATACACACAGACCAAGAGAAAGAGATCATTTTCTTAGTGCATGGACCAATCCCTATAACGCTGCGGAGTCCATTTGGTCCATGATGTCAAGTTCCATCTCTTGTAACAATCTTTCACATCAGGAAAGGCTGTGTGCAGTATTGGATCGTTGCCTGATGATGCTGGTCATTCCTTTACTGCAGAACTCATTTGGTTCTACCAAAGTTCATTCTCTGTTGGGATAATGGTTGGAGGGAAGTCAGAGCTAGTTGCTGGTGACCTGGAGACATCTAGCTGATGGGCTATAAAAGTATTACACAGCAGGCAACAGCATACAATTGAGTTCACTGGCTGTTTTCCCCTAAAATCAAATCCCCTTGAGGTATACATCGGACTTCCCCATCTTCCCGCATTACCCACCAAGTATATCCAGGTCCCTGAGCAAAAGCAATCCCACGAGTGGGTTTGCCTTTACCTGAAGCAGGAATAACCCAGACTGTCTTCCCCAGCAAATTCTTCATATGCACCACGGGAACTTTGTCCCCCTCTACAATATGTAAAACTTCTGACTGGGCTGGGCTGGCCCTGTTGGCAGATCCTCTGGTGTTGACCAACCAGGTGGCCTTTGGTAAGTGTGTATCCCAATGCTTGAAAGTTCCCCCACCCATCGCTCTCAGTGTAGGTTTTAACAGCCCATTGTACCTTTCGATTTTCCCAGAGGCTGGTGCATGGTAGGGGATGTGATATACCCACTCAATGCCATGCTCTTTGGCCCAAGTATCTATAAGGTTATTCCGGAAATGAGTCCCATTGTCTGACTCAGTTCTCTCTGGGGTGCTGTGTCACCACAAAATCTGTTTCTCAAGGCCCAGGATAGTGTTCTGGGCAGTGGCATGGGGCACAGCGTATGTTTCCAGCCACCTGTGGTGGGAGCGGGGAAGGGGAGAGCCCCGGTGGGGGGGGCCTTTTTGTTGTCAGCCCAGCATCACTCATTGGGAGTGAGTGAACAAGTTGCCTGACTGGGTTTAAACCATGACAAGTATCTACTATGAAGAAATTTAGCCCTATCCAAACCAAAACCAGTACATGCACAGGGCAACTAAGATGATTAAGGGGGTGGAGCATCTCCCTCATGAGGAAAGACTGAGGGAGCTGGGTCTCTATAGTTTGGAGAAGAGGAGACTGAGGGGTGACCTTATTAGTGTATATAAATATATAAAGGGGGAGTGTCACGAGGATGGAGCCAGGCTCTACTCAGTGGCAAACAATGATAGGACAAGGGGTAATGGGTACAAACTGGAACACAAGAGGTTCCACTTAAACTTGAGAAGAAACTTCTTCTCAGTGAGGGTGACGGAACACTGGAACAGGCTGCCCAGGGAGGTTGTAGAGTCTCCTTCCCCGGAGACATTCAAAACCCGCCTGGACACATTCCTGTGTAACCTTATCTAGGTGTTCCTGCTCCGGCAGGGGGATTGGACTAGATTATTTTTTGAGGTCCCTTCCAATCTCTAGCATACTGTGTGACTCTCGGGTACATGGGCATCTACATAACGTACCTTCACCACCAGGTTCTGCACCCGGGCAGCAATATCTTGCCACAGTGCAGCAGCCCAGGTGGGTTTACCTCTGCGTTGCCAGTTGCTTTGCTTCCATTGCTTCAACCACCCCCACAGGGCATTTGCCACCATCCATGAGTCAGTATAGAGGTAAAGTACTGGCCACTTTTCTCGTTCAGCAATGTCCAGGGCCAGCTGGATGGCTTTCACCTCGGCAAACTGACTTGATTCACCCTCTCCTCCAGCAGTTTCTGCAACTTGTCGTCCAGGACTCCATACAGCTGCCTTCCATCTCTGATGCTTTCCCACAATACGGCAAGAGCCATCAGTAAACAAGGCATACTGCTTTTCACTTTCTGACAGTTTATTATATGGTGGGGCCTCTTCAGCACGCACCACCTCCTCCTCTGGTGACATTCCGAAATCTTTGCCCTCTGGCCAGTCCATGATGACTTCTAGAATGCCTGGACAACTGAGATTTCCTATTTGAGTTTGTTGTGTAATTAGTGCAGCCCATTTACTCCATGTAGCATCAGTTGCATGATGTGTAGAGGAGACCCTGCCTTTGAACATCCAGCCCAGCACGGGCAGCCGGGGTGCCAGGAGGAGATGTGCTTCAGTGCCAATCACTTCCGAAGCAGCTCGAACCCCTTCATAGGCTGCCAGTATCTCTTTCTCAATTGGGGTATAGCTGGCCTCAGATCGTTTATATCCCCGACTCCAAAAGCCGAGGGGTTGACCTCGAGTCTCCCCTGGAGCTTTCTGCCAGAGGCTCCAGGTAGGACCGTTCTCCCCAGCTGCAGTGTACAGCACATTTTTTACATCTGGTCCGGTCCGGACTGGACCAAGGGCTACTGCATGAACTATCTCGCGTTTAATTTGCTCAAAGGCTTGTTGCTGCTCAGGGCCCCATTTAAAATCATTTTTCTTCCGGGTCACATGATAGAGAGGGCTTACAGTCGAACTGTAATTTGGGATGTGCATTCTCCAGAACCCCACTGCACCCAAGAAAACTTGCATTTCTTATTAGTTGGTGGAGACATTGCCGTTCTCTTGTTGATCACATCTGTGGGGATCTGTCTATTTCCATCTTGCCATTTTATTCCCAAAAATTAAATCTCCTGTGCAGGTCCCTTGACCTTACTCCGTTTTATGGCAAAACCAGCTTTCAGCAGGATTTGGATTATTTTCCTCCCTTTCTCAAAGACCTCTTCCCCTGTATCGCCCCACACAATAATGTCATCAATGTATTGCAGGTGTTCTGGAGCTTGCCCCTGTTCCAGTGCAGTCTGGATCAGTCCATGGCAAATGGTAGGGCTGTGTTTCCACCCCTGGGGCAGTTGGTTCCAAGTGAACTGGACACCCCTCCAAGTAAAAGCAAACTGTGGCCTGCACTCTGCTGCCAAAGGAATGGAAAAAAATGCATTGGCAATATCAATCGTGGCATACCACTTGGCTGCCTTTGACTCTAGTTCATACTGAAGTTCTAGCATGTCCGGTACGGCCGCACTCAATGGTGGTGTGACTTCAGTCAGGCCACGATAGTCTCCTGTTAGTCTCCATTCTCCATTAGACTTTCGCACTGGCCATATGGGGCTATTAAAGGGTGAGCGGGTCCTGCTGATCACCCCCTGACTCTCCAGTCTACGGATCAGCTGATGGATGGGAATCAGGGAGTCTCGGTTGGTGCGATATTGCCGCCGGTGCACTGTTGTGGTCGCAATTGGCACTTGTTGTTTTTCAACTTTCAGCACCCCCACAGCAGAGGGATCTTCTGAGAGACCAGGCAAGGTGGACAGCTACTCAATTTCCTCAGTCTCCAAAGCAGCAATACCAAAAGCCCACCGGTACCCTTTTGGGTCTTTGAAGTACCCTCTCTTGAGGTAGTCTATGCCGAGGATGCATGGAGCCTCTGGACCAGTCACAATAGGGTGCTTTTGCCATTCCCTCCAAGTCAGGCTGATTTCAGCCTCCAGCACAGTCAACTCTTGGGATCCTCCTGTTACTCCAGAAATATAGATGGGTTCCACCCCTTGACAGCTTGATGGCAATCAGGGTACACTGTGCACCGGTATCTACTAGAGCCTTATACTTCTGTGGGACTGATGTGCCAGGCCATCTGATCCACACAGTCCAGTAAATCCGATTGTCCCCTACCTCCACCTGGCTGGAGGCAGGGCCCCTCTAATGGTCGTCACAGAGTTGGACACTTAAGTCGTGGTAAAAGGGATTATTCTTCGTTATCACAGGAGCTGGAGTAAAATCAGCTCTTCCATTCCATCTGGGAAACTGCTCGCCAGAGACTGAAGCCGTAGCTCTCATGGGACGATCAGTTTTGGCCCTTGCTCCCCTCTTCAGTTCACTCACCTGTTCCTCCAAAGCTGAAGTAGGTTTTCCATCCCACTTTGTCTTCTCTGTGCTCCCGCAGGTAAAACCATAGGGTACCCCGTGGCGTATACCTCCTATATCTACTCTCTCGAACAATAGGATGCCTTTTGTTAATAGCTGAGACGTGTGTTGGTACACGTGAGGAGCTGAATAAATCAGATAGATCGTCCCTCAATTGTTTGAGGTCCTGGGACAGTTTTTCCACAGCTGAGATGATGGAAGGGGTGAGATTGTCTTCGAACTCTCGGAGTTTATGAACCATTTCATCCACTGTTAGTGGTACTATGTCATTCCAGGTTACTGTTGCCAATGAATGAGCATATGATGACGGTGCATTCCATGTAAGTTTTCGCCACATGGGTCGTGTACGTTCAACTTCATCTGGATCTATAGGTGTATCCCCGTTATTCGGCTTGATGTGATAGATCATCTCTGCGATGGCTGATTCCCTCAGAGACTGGATGCCTTTGTCTATAGTAGTCCACTTGGCCGAACGACTCGTAACATCGTCCTTGTACGGAAACCTTTCTTTCACAGCTGCCAAGAGCCGCCTCCAAAGGCTGAAGGACTTTTTCTCTCTTGCAACTGCTTTGTCAGTTCCCCCTTCTGTAGCAAGTGATCCCAGCTGCTTGGCTTCTGTACTTTCTAGTTCGTGACCATCGGCCCCATTGTCCCAGCATCGGAGTAACCAGGTGATGATGTGCTCCCCTGGTTGACGGGTAAAATCTTTTCGCATATTCCGCAGCTCGGTTGAGGTCCGAGGTCGAGAAGTTACCTCTTCTTCTTCTTCTTCGTCATGTGATGATGACTCCTGATCAGATTCTGGACCGGGTGGTGAATTCATTGTTTCTTCATCTTGCTTCACCCTTCTTGCCTCTTTTTTGCTTGTTCTCTTGAGTACAGGGGCAACGAATATTGGTATAAATTGGTCCTCTGGTTTGGCTGCAGTGATTATCACTGCGGTTTGAGTAGCAACTGTACTTGTTGCTGGCGGTGGTGCAGCTGCTGTGCTTGGAGCTGGGGTAACCATGCTGTCTGTTGCAGTCGAAGTTTGAGCAGCTGCTGTACTTGCCACTGGGGTAGCTGCTCTGTTCATTGCAGCCAAAGTTTGAGTAGCGACTGTACTTCTCACTGGGGGTTTTTGAAGCTGCTCTGCTTGGAGATGGAGTAGCTGCGCTGACTGCTGCTTTGCCCTCAGATACACCAACGTTCTTTTCTTTTGAAGGTGCTGGATAGTGTTGAACAAGGCCCTGTAAGCATAGGCCAAGCCCTAGCACTTTGCCATAATTTGTCCATCTCTGGTATGGCCAGAATGACCACACACCTCATTTAAGTGTTTTACTAATTCTTCTGGATTTTGCAGTTGTTCGGTAGTGAAATTCCAAAGTACTGGAGGGGCCCACTGACCTAGATACTTGCCCATACTATCCCGCACACCCTGCCACTCATGACTGTCCAGCCTCAGGGAAAATCTCTTGGTCCTCCTACATCATCGTTTGACCCCAGACAAGACCCAAACCTGACTCTGCTTAACTCTTGAAATCAGTCGTGGGCAAAACACACTCTGTATGCGTGCTAGCATGGTGATTCCCATCACCATCAGCAAACAAGTCTCAACAGCATTAAAAGGCCATCCAAAAACTTCAAAACTCTCAAATGTAAATGGTCTGGGGGGACGACTGGGAGGGTAAAAGGATGTCTCCTTCACAGGTTGAGCACCTGAGAAGGAGAAAAAAGATGTGTAATTGCTAAGCACTTCTATTATATACCTCCCAAAGTATAAAGGTGGTGACCACACTGGGAACATAAGACATATCAGTTTCATGATCAATGATTACATTGTATTACAAGTCATTACCATAAAGTACAATGAGACGAAAACCTTAGCCTAAGCCCCACACTTAAAAAACACTGATACAGCAAATACCGGAAGGACATAAGATACGATATACTGAAACTGTGAGATCAAGAGGAACAACCCTGAGAGCCAATAAATGAGCGTTGTAATGAGTGACTATTAATCCAGTCAGATCTGTTCTTATCTCAACCCCTCGTGCCCCACATTGGGCTCCAAAAGAACTGTCATGGCTTAAACCCTATCCAGACAACTTGTTCACTCACTCCCAGTGAGTGGTGCTGGGCTGACAGCAATCGAGGACCCCCCCCGGGCTCTCCCCTTCCCCGCTCCTGGAGGAACGGGGAGGAGGATCGAAAGAGTGCAACTCCCACGGGTTGAGACAAGAACAGTCCAGCAACCAATGTACAACACAAATCACCACCGCTACCACCAACGACAACAATGATAAGAGAAAATAACAAGGTGTCGTGGTTTAAACCCTAGCCAGATAGCTCGTTCACTCACTTCCCCCCCCCCCCCCTTCTTGCCCTGCCCCTACTCCCAGAGGGACAGAGAGGAGAATCGAAAAGAATGCAACTCCCACGGGTTGAGATAAGAACAGTTTAGTAACTAAGGTATAACACAAATCACTACTGCTACCACCAATGATAATAATGATAAAGGAAATAACAAGGGAAGAGAATACAGCACCTCACCACCAGCCAAACGATAACTCACCCCCCAGCCCCGACCAAGCACCGACCGATACCTCCTCCAGCCCTGCAGACTCCCAGCCCTTCCGGCTAACTCCCAGTTACATCCTGGACATGACGTGTTGTGGTATGGAATACCTCTTTGGTCAGTTTGGGTCAGGTGTCCTGTCTCTGCTTCCTCCCGGCTTCCCCTCCTCCCTGGCAGAGCATGAGGCTCACGAAGTCCTTGGCCAAACCAAAACATCATTGTTATCAGCTCTGTTCCCAGGCTGAAAGTCAAAACACAACTCTGCACCAGCTACCAAGAAGGAGGAACATGACTGCCACTGCTGAACCCAGGACACAAGGGAAGAGAATACAATACCACCAGCCAAGAAACAAGTCCCGGGGTAAACATCACTTAGCAACAACTGAGAACATCGGTATCACCAGCACTGTTCCCAGGCCGAAAGTCAAAACACAGCACTGCACCAGCTACCATGGAGAAACATGACTGCTACTGCTGAACCAAGGACAACGGGAAACAATCTCAAACACAAATGCAGTCTGGGCAGAAACTGGATTGAGAGCAGCCTTGAGGAGAAAGACTTGGGTCTGCTGTATGAAAAAGATTGCTCTAGAAAAGAATTAGAAGCGGAGGAAGGTACAGATAAGGGCAAATAAGGGATCAAAAGAATGAGTGAGAGGAATGAAGACAGATTAAACCAGAGGCACTCATCTTTGAGCAATATGCCTTAAGATGCATAACCATAGCATTGGTGAATTCTAGGACTGATTTACATTGGAGAAATTGTCTCTTGAGAAAAGTGAAATAAAAAATCAAATCTTATGAATTATATTTTTTGAATACTTCACATTTTTCCTCATATTAATTTTTCCATATCCACTTTTTAAACAGAAGTTTTTAAAAAACCAATAAATCTCATTACTGTTCAGCAGTCACAACTGCATTAATTAGCAGAAATATTTTATTGAGGGTATTATTCATTTATCCTTTTGGACATCTACATTACACTAAAGGTCTGAATTAAAGGCCAGAAGAAGGAACAGGATAAACGTTAAGTTACTTGTGATTTTTTAAACGTATTCAGATTCAGTGGTATTAGTTTAACAAATTTCTGACTAGTCATAATTAAAAAAAAAATCATTTTCCCACATATGATTTAACATATATAACAATGAAGAAAAAAACATCAACCCCAAAAGAATCCATTCTCCCATCTAGAAATTATTAACATGGTACAAAACATTCCTGCCCTCCCATGCATTGGGAATAATGCAGGTTCACAGACTCCTTTCTGTAGCGTCTTTCTGAATATTCAGGCATTTGGCTGCAAGGCCAAGCACGCTACAGGTGATCCACTAACAAATATACTGAGCTTTACTCTTCCTAAGTACAATGCGAATGTGCTTCAACCAGTTTAAAAGCTAGAAATATGGATGGAAATATTCAAATCCTGATTTTAGCATCCTTTGGTTTGCTGTTGGTCACTATCTTCATATACACATAACATACAGCAGCTAACAAAAACCATTTCAGCATGAAAACAAAACCTTTGCAGTCTAAGACTTTTGTCTAGTGTGGTGGTATCTCTAAAGGATGAGCAAAATCTTTTAAAGGTAGATAACGTGATATTAGTAGTAATATTAAAAATGCACACAGATCATGCTGCTACCTTTCGTGATAAAGTGCTGCTTTAAGTTCAAGCAGACCTTTCAAACAGATCTACTGCTGTGTGGCAGTACCTGACATGCAAGACAGAAAATATGGTTATGCTTTTGCTAAAAAAATATGGTATTTATAAATGAAAATATTTTCCTTAAAAAATAGTTTCTCAGTAACATTAGAGTAGTAGTTATCAGGGGGACCAGTAATATCACTAATGGCAAGGAAACAAATGCACCTTTTTTCTACCTTTTTCCAAAACAATGCAAATAAGTGATACTCCGGATTCCACAACTGTTTCTATTGTCTTTAACAATTCATAATGAGGCCCTCAGTGATAGAAAGATAGACACATTTCTGTGTAGTACCAAGAACCCATTTATACTGAGGAAAGAAATAGCCACCTAAACCTAAGAGCTTTTGTGCCTAATAGCTTTTAATGAAAAAGACATATGAGCCAATTTCATTTTGACAGAAACCACAGCTAAAATTTTTCTATTAAAATTCATTTGCTCTGTGAGCTTTAATTCTTAATTTCGGACTACAGCATTTATATACAAATGCAGTAACTAGTAGTTCATGCAGAACTTAGTGCAGAAGTCATAGCTAGATTCCTTACCTTAAAGGAATTGTCTACTGTGATATTTTGCAGTAGCTGCAACACAACTGAAAGGCAAAAACCTACCTCCTTCAGGCAGAAAAGAACAAGCCCAGAAGAAAACAGCGACTTGGTAGATCTTTTAAAAGGGCTTCATTTTAAACAGGCTGAATACACATCCTACTATAGCAAAACACGTGTCTACATGCTTAGTCAATGATCTTTAATTAAAATGCTTTCAGGATAATGTAAGCATGTGAAACATATACCGCTGAACAATCAGTTAGAACAATGAATAGCGGAAACAACTCGAACCTGATTCTCAGTAAGTGTAAATTGCTATTATCCCCTGAGTTTATTTTAACAATACAGATTTACCACTACTGAAGAAACAGGGGACTAAAAATTGTTTAAATGCAAGATATGGAAGAAGTGCAACCATTTAAACATCATTTTCTCTCTGAGAAAGTGGAAAGATAAGTTAGAAAGTTATTAATAAGGCCATGGTTACACAATACTTTGTGATAATATTCCATTCATTTACAGATTATAAGGTAAAAAGTGAATTAAGCTTTTAGAAAATAAATAGTCATCTCATAGTTTTTCTCAGAGAATCAAAAGCATTAAAGGACCTAACAAGATATGAAAATCAAATAAAAAATATTTGAAAATTACATTATTTAAGCATTGAAATAAATTCTGTGCAGAACCATGCCAGAGAATAAAATCTATTCTGAGTTTATTTTTTTCTTGTTTCCTGACTAAATATATGAACTGGGTTTTACTGACATTTAAAAAATGCTGCTTTTAGAGTCATGCCAAGCTTTAAATTATTCCAGTTCAAAAGAGCTGATTCATGAGCAATTTATCTGATTTACTTCACTGCCAGATGGGTACGAAGGGACAGAAATGTTCTGTGTCACCAGCTGTGCTGCTGGGTCTGGGTAAAAGACTTGATTATTTTATGTACGGCACCTGTAGTGGTTTTCAGTAATAAGAAAACTATAAATTAGCTTAATAAATAAATTTAACATTTAGCTTGCAATAATTACTAATTTTTAGACTACAGGAAAAGTGTTTCTGGATTTATTGATGAAAAGCACACACTTCTGCTATCAAATAATGGAGAAGTAATCTCTGTGATATAGAAGTGTTAAGTATCACTCTGAGGCATGTCCTCCTATTGAAAATACTGGAGAAACAACTAATGAGAGTAAACAGTGATAGAAAACACTGACAAAGTTATGAGTATTGAAGAACAGCTCCTTAAGAAGGTTGTACAGGCATTTCAACTAGGTGTTTCAGATGCCTGTTTATATGCAAAGATTAAAGCACAATTACATGTCATATATACTCATCTTTAAGAAATGGCACAATGTGCTATCTCAGCAGTTGAACCCTGTACTTATTTTTTTTCTAATAGCTTAGAGAATTTTGACCTATATTTTATCAGATAAGCAAACTGAAGAGCAGAAAGCTTTTATTTATGTTATCTCGTCAACACAACCCACAGACATTTAGGCTGTATCAAGATTATGCAACATGGGAGCAATTCTGATTTCCTGGACTTCAGCATTAACACCAGTCATACTGCTTCCATCCTTGTCAATGTAAAAAGGTAATATCTGATGTTGAGATTATGCTACAGATGAAGGAAAACCTTTTCACAGAAAATAGATATATTTGTAATCGTCTGATGACAAAGATCTGTCCTGCCTCTACCAGCTGCAGCATATAAAACTCAGCCATACCCTTAATTTTAATCTGCTTTTAAACACAAGGCTCTGACTTAACACAGGTGATACTGATGCTGTTCTTGCACAATAACAATACAATCAGACTTAGTTTCAGTGGAGCAGATTTGTGTGTATAGCCTTCTACGTGCCATACTCTGCCGAGGTATATTCAGAAATTACATTGAACGTACAGGATTATAGAATCATAGAACAGTTAGGGTTGGATCCCTCAAGATCATCTAGTTCCAACCCCCTGCCATGGGCAGGGATACCTCACACTAAACCATGTCACCCAAGGCTCTGTCAAACCTGGCCTTGAACACCGCCAGGGACGAACCATTCACAATTTCCCTGGGCAGCCCATTCCAGTGCCTCACGACTCTCCCAGTAAAGAACTTCCTCCTTATATCCAATCTAAACTTCCCCTGTTCAAGTTTTAACCCATTACCCCTTGTCCTATCACTACAGTCCCTAATGAAGAGTCCTTCTCCAGCATCCTTGTAGGCCCTCTTCAGATACTGGAAGGCTGCTATGAGGTCTTCATGCAGCTTTCTCTTCTCCAGGCTGAACAGCCCCAATTTAAAAACCTAACTACTTCTTCCAGGTATCCCACTTGAAACTGCATGTATATTCATTTTCAGGAGAGAATATTTTCCATATTTCATTGGCAGATTACAGATTTAATCTTCATGATATGTGGATTTTGTTGAGGGATCTGCTGAGCAATCATACATCAGGATTTTATTTTCATACATTACAGCTCATTTTAAACTTCAAATAATCCCTATTATTAAAAGACAGAATTTCTGACAATACGTCGCTGATTTTACGTTTGTTCCTTGGAGTTCTTCAAGGCTGTAAAGTATAGGTCAATAAAAAGCTTAATATAATCATCTGTTGCTCACCGTTTAGAAGACCATTAAGTCTAGCATCTTAAGAAACCTAAAATGATCCATGAACCAGTTCATAAGTGTATCAAACTAAGTAGAGTTATAATTATTATTATTATTATTATTATTTTACTTCCAATGTTCAAAAACATGGAAGAGCAGATCTGGTCTGTTCATTCAATTTATGCAGAAAACTGCCTTGTGCAACAGATAACACTCCTGTGAATTTTAATTGATTTAGTCTGCTGTACTACCAGAAGACTAACACCATTATACAGATACTTTGAAGAGCAATCAATCAGCCAGTGCTCCAAGTGAGCAAGAGCTGAGCTCTGGAACCTTTTCCCAGCAGGATCACAGCTTCTGTGCTTCTAAATAAAAGAAGGACTCTTCCTACTTCTCCTGAGCAAAATTATAAAAATAAGACATAAAATACAAAATGGAAACCAAAATCCATTCTGCTTGGAGGCGAGAGAGGGGGAAAAGTCAGCAGATTATTCATTGAGGTTCTCCTGCTTACATTTTTTTTGCTGTGAACAATGTAATCAGTCTCAGCATTATCATATTCACTTTACATTTTCCCATTTGTCTGATTTTCAAATGGAATCACTGTCACATCAGGGCACTAGAGAGAATTACTATGCCTTTTCTGATAGGTACTGCATTGCATTTATAATACAATATCTGGTGTTCTTCTATTTTTCTTTCTCATTTGTAAATCCTTTTTTAGCTTTTTTCTGACCAGTGCCACCACTATTCCTAATTACACTCAATATTTTGCATGCACCTGAGGATAGATTTTCATTATTTAACAGTAATTTATCTCCTAAGTACTCTAATTTTCAAGGTAGCTCAGAGCATACTGTGTATGGGAATAACGGGAATATGCATATAGAAGTATAATAACACTCTTTGAAGTTTTTTTATTCATGTTTTATTCCAAATTTTACTCCCTGTGACATCTTTTTTACGTTAGTCTTGATTCAGAAGAAAAAATATATATGTCTATTACCACAATTTTTGAGAACTTCCATGTATTTTTATGAATAGTAGTTGAAATAGCTGGGTTCAGAATAGCTTTTATAAGGTAACCAGCAGCTTTTACAATCATCTGGCTTATTCTGCTTTGTTAGCAAAACTGAAAACTTCAAGGATTAATTTTCAGCATGTCAAAAGCTTCTTTTTTCCAAATCATGAAGTAATCAGAAAAGTTTTAAAAACAGAGCTTGTTAAACTATTTTAATGCATGTTTCCAAGTTTTCCTCTTAATTATAAACTCATGGTAAATACTACAGTCTTCCTAGGTAACACTGCTGCTCACAGCTTTTGGTACTGCGAGGTATAGAGCATTTGGGTCCTGGATTGGTTCCTTCTCCCATACAGGAGAGAAGGAATCAGTAACTTATAACCTATACTCTCCAATTCCTGCACTAGGACCCTATTCATGCCTTCAATTTACAGTCACCAACTAAGAGTTTAATCCTATGCCAACAGTTTTTCTTCCACTCCTTCAAACTGGTACCCTCTCCATCTATTTAATTTCCTTCCTACACCCTTGCAGCTGAAAGCTGTAATCATCTATGAGAAGGTAGGTAAGTCCACAGCCAGAAATCAGTACCTCCAGACAGCCAGTTACTAGCTTGCTGAGTCTCCGAGATTTAGATCTGGAACCTCCACAAAGGCAACTGTTAACACTGATATCTCTAGTTCTACCCTGCAACTAGAGTGAGCTTCTTCCCATAGGCATTGGGACCCTACAGATAAGTTTCCTGTAATACAGTTTCAGAGCTAAAATAGTCTGGGAAGTTTGTAGGGTGATCAAACCGTTAGCTTTCATAAAAGATTTATAAATCTATGGTGTCATGTGTTCATCTCATTTCCCAGAATTTCAAACTCTAATCAAGATACTATTAAGGACAATAATGACTGGATCAGACTAGTCCAATCTAAAATACTGAAAGCTTGTAAATGTTTTTTTGTGGGAATTATATTTGCTTATTTCAACTTTTGCCCAAAGACAGGAGAGCTAGAAATTTGTTGAGCTGGAAATAAAAAAAAAAAAGAAGATTTTATTGTTTCCTTGCCCGTCTGCCATCATATCCCTAATAACTTTTAAAAGCATTAGCAAATTCCACACAAATTTGATAGAGTAACTTGAGCCCAGAATTTCTATACACTCATTTGGAAATCAGTAACTAACAACCATTTCAAAAAACAAAAGGAAAAGTTTATTTGTGTTTAGCCATGGTCAACGAGTCAGCTGAGGAAACAACAACCAAACAGCATAGATATTAGGTGACGGAAGACAGGCATGTTTAGAAGCCATATCTGGACTATGAACTAGTAACATGCTTATGATGGCCATGGGTTAGAACTGTGCCTATATGATTGATAAAAAGTTCTTATGGACCAAATTAGATGTGTAGAAATAGTTAGCCAGCCTAATGAAGTAATGCATTTTATTCCTTCCATATATCTAATTTCAAACTAGAAATGACAAATGTTTACCTTTCCTGATTGCTTTCCTTTTTCCATTGAATTTAGTTTTTAATCTGTGTATAATGTCTAGAGAATGTGAAGTAAAAGAATGAGTAATCTTTGAGAATGGGGAGATCTAGTTTTACAAATCCAGAAAGATTACAAAGTTTTCTTACAAAAAAAAATGCATATTAAAGAAAAATGTCAGAGTCTAGGGGGAGGAGAAATAATAAATATGTTGTGAAGTTATAATTTTTTTTAATTTTTTTTTTTTTAATTAGAAATCAGTGTTGGTACTGAAATACCATTTTCTCTTCACTGAAGTATAAATCCACCCTGACTAGAAAAGGCTCAGAGCTTTATTTGGCAGGGATGCCACCTACTGGAAATCAATCAAGGCAAAAAAACAAATCTAAGCAGTGCTCAAATACCCAACAGAAATTGAGTGAATTACTGTCACATATAGTCTCCAAATGCATAAACCTGGGGTCAATAGGCAGCAAACTCACTGACAAAATTAAAAACAAGGTACTATCTAGGTCAGTAACCTAAGAGAGTGCTAACAATTGCATATACCAAAGAAAAGAAATGTGCCAATTACCAACTTTGAACTCTATACTAAATGACAGAAATAATCATCTGTACTTACAGAATTCTGGAGTGTTAAGTGTTTTTCATACAAGGGACAATCATACAAAAAATGTGACCATAGGAGACATTTCCTTATAGACTTAGGTCAGGAGCAAAGATATTTTCTTTGGTAAGAGTTGAAATAGACCTTCCAATCAAATTTGGTCAACAATACATTGGAGCGCATAATTATGTCTTTCTGTAATAACTTAAAAAAACATGGAGCTGCAGACTGTGTAAAATGAAGTCACAATATTTTGTCAAGACCAGAATTAGTAGTCTCTAGCCTGTCTCTAAGCAGCAATTAAAATAAAAACTCCCTTGTATATTATTAAATTACTTGAATGGCAGCTAGTATAGCCACTTAATTAACAAAAAAGCAAAAAGGGTAACACTCCCACTCATGTGATTAATGTCTTTTGTTCTTTATTCCTCTCACTTATAAATTTTATTTACACATACACAGAGCATTACAGGCATATATATACTTTGTGGCAGTTCAAAGTTTTGGGCTTCAGCCTAGTCACTAATGTGATTCACATCCTGCTTGGCAAACATCAGAATAACTTTTAATGACAAGCAGAAATGTGAAAATACAAATTATAATGGAAAAAAATCATCTTGGCTTTTATTAAAGGAAATCAGTTTGAAGTCATTGCAGCTTCTAAAATAATGTTTTCTGGTTTTGTGTACTGCAGTCTTTTTAACAAAAACAAACAAAAAAAACAAAAAAACAAAACCAAAACCAAGAAAACAACCCCCAAACACCTGAAAGGTCGTGCTTAGCATCTCAACTGTTGTAGTCTTTCCAAACTGTTACAGATAATGTACACAAAAGCAGCACTCTAGACAGAATAGAAATGGCAAAAATGGCAATAAAGGACTTAGTGTAAACTTGCTATAATAGCTCAACTGAAATATACAATTGCAAAAAGCAAATGAAGGAATACCTGACAAGAAGAAATTCTGTATCAGATATTTACTCTTTTAAGACTTAAATTTTATTTAATAATGTGCTACAACTCAAAATTAAATGAGAGAATATTCATTCATTCCTTACCAGCCTAGAGAATTCATGTCAGACAAGACTTTATTAGTGTGAGTCAATATATATTTCAAGAAATAAAAATCTGTTGTAAAGAGAACTCTTGTGCCCTTGGTCTTGTAAAATTTCAGCATTTTTGCAGTGCCATTGGCAAAGGTAGCAGGAAAATGTAGGCCAAAGATTTGAAAAGTGATAGTATCCCGCTAAGCTATAAGCAGATTCTAGTGGTTATTGCAAAGGAAAAAGCCTTGTGAAAGGCTGCCCAAGACAGATATATGCTGAGCAGAAAGCATAAGAACCAGTGTCTGGTCATAAAACTATGCAGAGTATACTTTACAATTACTAACTGATCTCATATATACAGTGAGAGTGCATTCTTGCCAGCATAAGAGAACATGTATCCAGTTTCCATAATAGCATAGTTATAGCAATAATGAAACAGCTTTAAAGAAGAGCAGAGTGAAAGTCCTTTTCTCTCCAAGGCTTCATTTTCTGTGCACTAGTTCTCACTGATCTCAGAAAGAATTTTAGAAACAAGTACAGAAATGTCAAGCCTCGTGTCTCCTTATATAATGTTTTCAAGTAGTACAGATGAGTAGAACAGGTCTGTCAAGCTACAAGTACCACAGAACATAGAGGATGCTCTGAGGCATTAAGTAAGGTCATTGTAGTTCAGGAAATCCAAGCAAACAAATAGATCTGCAAAACAAAAGAGGGGGTGGAAAACTTCAGGAAAATTAAAAAAAAAAAAAAAAATAAAAATTCAACTGTTGACTGGAAGAAAAATTGACAACTCCTTGCCCTCAAGCCTCAGCCACTGCACTCAAAACTTAGACTTCCCCCATCCCCAAGCACTTTCATATCCTTGAATTTTATAAACTATATGTAAGACCTACTGTATCACAAAACTCATAACCAACTTTAGCTACTGGAATGAAACAACTGCTAAAATAATATATCCTGATCTACTAGAGACCTTCATAGAATTGTACTTCTCCTTGCCTTTGTCTTCATTAGCATTACATCTTCTGACCCCACTATAAATCCCCAATATTTACTAAATCTGCATTTATGTACACAAGAAAAAGTTTTAATAATTCAGTTTCATTATACAGCAGCACTGATTTATCAGAAACAGAGTTTGCTTGCCTCACGTCTCCATCATCCAACATAATTCTGATTTCCCAAAATGGAAAAATATATCTCCACACCATACCCTATTTCAGCAACAACAACTGGGATCAGAACTGAAATTATAGTCATATTAGGTAACTGAGCCAATAAAGAAAATAACAATTGTAGACACCTGACTGGCAACTACTCTTACTAATTTTAATATCTTTCATAACTTGTTAAAAATGAAAACCAACAACAATTAAGTTATTTAGGGTTAACTGTGGAACTTTAAAATGAAAATTACTATAGCTGGTAACTACAGTGTTTAGGTCAAATGTAGGTTGAGGTTCCAGACATCTCTGAAATGATCAGAGCACAGATAGGAAGGTGAAGAGCCCACCCACCTTCAGCTGAGTTCTCTGATAATTAGTATAACTGGTTGCAAGTCAAACACTCAATGGCATGTTGCAAAAAAAAAAAAATACCATGGAAGGATTTTTTTATTCCCATCCAGAATGAGAAAGTGTTTTAAATATTGACAATTTATCCTGGCTATTTTAAACTGAAGAGCAGATTAACCGAGAGTAACTTTCACTGTCAGACATTTTATCAAGTATTTCAATTTCAGTAGGTTATTAAAAAGGTCTTCATTTGCCATAGGACCAAAATATTCTGAAGAATGACTTCTCCTTTTCAGTTCTTAACAGCCACAAAGACTTTTGTCACACAACCCTGCTTTGATGTTGCATAAGCATTGTCTACACTGAGCTATGCTGTTCACAGTTAGCACTCAATTTCTAAGTCTAGCCTGCTGTCACTCTTTAATAGTAGTCCTCCCAAGAACCAGACATATGTTTGGTTATATTTAGCATGTAATTCAACAAAATATTTTCCTCCCAAGAACCAGACATATGTTTGGTTATATTTAGCATGTAATTCAACAAAATATTTAAGTGCATGTTTAAATCTATTGCTATGAGATAGATACTTAAATAAGTTAAAAGATACAGGCTTTAAGGTATTTCTCAGGTTTCATGAAGACAGTATTCTTTAACTTCCGTATGAAATACATGGTGTTTTAAGCAAAAAAAAAGTATTAATCAAATTCTTGTCCTTTCATCTAGCACTGTTGAGAAGAAAGCATGAAGAGTAAATGCTAGCTGACATACTGTCAATTCACCACCAAAAGCTGGATCTTTTAATCTCAAGGAAATCAACACACAAACACTGGATCACGTTCAGCCATAAAAAGAAGGGATAAAAAGATTTAGTCTAGACAACTATTAATTGTATTTCACTGAAACCTACAGGCACCATGATTTACCTTTCATTTTGCTACATAAAACAAGAGTCATCTTCATTCTCATAAGCTGAACAGTCTAAACAGGTTCCTATAAAATTAATTAGAAGCATTTGTGAATTTATAGAAAACTATATTTTTTTCACAGTATTCTTCTGACTTTACTAGAAATAGAGTTCTGGAAAAGACATACAGGGCCAAATCAAAGAAAGGTCTCTATGCCTCCAGCAGAATCAATACTGAGCTGGATATGATAATAGCTAGATATCTTTGACACTAAGAATGGAAACACCTATTGGCAGAGGGCACAGCTTGTAGAGGAAAGGTACAGAGAAAAACAGAGGAGTGTGGAATCCCATTGATTTTTCCAGAGTTTGAGTAACCACAGTGCATTCTATCACCAAGAGCCACAACCAGGTAAGTGTCCAAAGCACCCACCCACTCTTAGGTTGTGACTGTAATACCACATCCTATGTGTGCAGTGCTTCTCATTCTCCTCTTGGAACTGCATTTACGGCTCAGCAAAGAATTTAAGGAACAGGATGAATAGACACATGAGAAGGTCACTTTGGTAGCCTTGGAGTTATGCCTGAAAAGATACTTGATGTGAGTTATTGCTGCAAAGGCTGTGTGTATGTTTTTATGCAGTGATGTTTAAAACAAGGACTAATCATTCCTGAAATTTTAGGGCAGTTATGAACCACACATGGTTCTTGGATTTGACAGACTTGGATTACAGACAAATTCAGGAAGAGGAAACTCATCTTTATTTACAGAAGGCAGTGTCTTAATGATGAAAATTTCATATCGCTGCTGTCATTGTTGTTGCTACCTTATGAATTAAAGAACAACATCTGAATTGTCCCACTAAGCATATAACTGTGGTTAAACCTGGTTTCCCAGGGAGTTATGCCCACCTTCCCATATGTTCCCTTCTATTTTTCATTCAAATAAAAGAAGATCTTACCTCCACCCTATAGTTAGAACAGCCCCACTTCAATTCTGTTCTCCCCTCGCAGTTTCCCATCCAGTACCAGCAATGTCAGGTTCTTCCCACATCCCCTGCTTGTCGTAATTTAGTCAACTTTCATCACCAAATCCTCCCTACAACACCTCTGGTTTCCTCTGGCTTCAGTACTATTAGATCCTTGCCTTTTTGCTGCATGAATAAATTTAGTCAAAATCACTGTAATGTCCCATTCCTGAGTGACATCTATTCCTTTGTTAAATATGGCTGAGGAAGGCTACCAGGTCCAGAAGGGTATTAGGATCATTAGTAGATGTAGTGTCACTGCACAGGCTCCAGTTTCTAGGAAGCTGCAAAAATGTTCATGACTGATCAGCAAATCCATGTTGTTGGAGGCATTGATATTTGCATATTCATATTTCCTTAGACAAAAACTTTTTTCTGTTGCAAAAGCATATTGGACTCATGGTACAAATGGGTTGATTCAAGACATTTTGATGTAGTGCTGCTGGGAAACCATCACATTGTATTTAATTAAGGTCAATGATTGTCATGTATTTGTACTGTAATCAGAAATACCTGCCTGATTTTTTTTTTTTTTTCAGCATTCCAACTATAATCATATGTATCTTACATATACACATATATGCATATTGATGATGGATACTCAGTTTCCATACTATAGGGATGCATGCTACAGGCAACAATATTAAAGCAAATAAAATTAACATATTGACTGGTTTGAATCCAAAGTGGTACTCAGACATGTTAGCCCAGTTAGTAATACTGCCTGCCTGTTTATCAGGTTCAGCTTACAATGTGGTTTTGTGGAATTTCAAACCACATCTTTCTCTCATTTGAACAGGCAATTTCCTCATCTGAAAATAAATTACTCTTGGAGATACTTTGGTGAGAGAAAAATGTTTCCAAGCATTTCTCATACATAAAATATATCAAGTCCATGTGAAATGCCTCAAACAGAACACTCAGCTTGTAGCAGAGGCTTTCAATTTTACCTTTTATTCTCTGTAATAGTTACAAGCAGTTTTTCCCTTCTCTTCCATATTTGAATAGCATATTTCATTTCACACATCCATTGCATTCAGTCCAGCACTGCAATTCAGCTAAAGGAAAAAGCTTAGCATTTGAAAATGTCAGCTGCCCAAAAGATATTTGGAAGTCTGTGAATGTTCACCTTTCTAACATTTGCTTAAAGCCATCTGAAATTAATTTTCCTCTCTGCCTTCCCGTATCTAAATGAGGAGAAAGAACTATTCTAAGATGCCTATTTAAGCAGAAACTGATACAAAGTGTATGATCTCTTTGGGGAAAACAGGCCTCCTAATACATGTAAATAACTCTCATTCACATTACCAGAGCTGTGGAGGAACAGATTTTCTCTCAAGATTGTTATTCAGTAAACTAAAGTCAGAGAATCAACTATGCTGGAAAAGACCTTTAAGATCATCAAGTCATGCTCACCCCTTTCAGTTACTCTTACTTATTCTCATTAAAAGTATTTTTATTTTTTTTTATGTTCTGTGCACACCTTTCTTATCAGTTCACTGTGCATAAAAATGAATTAATAGAGATAAATAAAGAGCTTTAAATAATCTCAGAGCTCAGGATATTTATTTTAACCATTGATTATCAATTCATCAAATGAAGATTACTGGTAAAGACATAAATCCTGAAGAAAGCTTTGAAATTATTATCATTTCAAAGGAGGCTTTACTGTTTAACAACAAAACACAAGTGAACTCAGAGTATAATGCCTCAGTTTCCCCTTTGTGGTCCTGAGAGAAGGAAAAGTTATACTCTTTCCTGCTGATGCATTATAGCCTCCTCCAGAAAAACTGCTCAGGGCCACATACATGGAAATATATCCATGACAATCAGGGACAATATGAGACAATATGAGGACACAGCCAAGACTTACATAAAGCTCCATTTTTTTTTCCATCTGAAATACTTAGCCTTTCAAAATTGCATCTAAGCTCCATCTATAATGCCACATCATCTATCCTACATTTTCACACAGCATTACCTTCCCCAAACATGCTAGAGCTTCATATCCAACGTCCCACTGCTGCTGGCCTAGCAAATATACATCTCCTCCACCCATGACGGGTACATCCCCAGCCTTCACCTAGAGAAAGCAGAGTTTCCCTTTCTCACAGTTGACTACTACACTCCTTGTCAGTAATCTCCTCTATTTTGGCAGGAGATTTGGCACAAGGGCCATCTACATCTAGTGTAGGATCTTATCCTGTCTACTATTCTCAGAAGAATAGTAACAATTGTAAGGCTTTAAATTAGAAATGGCAACATTCAAGGCTCTTTTCTAGGAGCCAATCCACTCTCTTCAGCCTTAGCATCCACTTTCCAGGAACCCCTGACTGTCAAGGAAATGCTCTCCCCTGTTGCAATCTAACAGACTTAGATTCCTAATGAGCAAGGAAAGCCTTCTAAATTGACCAAATTCAACCTGTCCTGAAAGTAATCAAGGTAAAACAGATTGTTCTTCATCAGACCTACATGGTTTACAACAATCACACGCCCACTATCAGGCAGGCCTTCATCCAACCTATACTTCTGAACTCTCAATAGGTACCAGGGTGCTCATGGAAGCAGGCTACTATCAGTTTCAAGATACCTCATTTTCTTCAGCTCTTAGGTCTTCCAACAGGTACATGTCAGCTTCCATTTCCCTCAAAAAACTGTCAACATCCATGTTGTCAGAGTGCCAGTGTGCACTGTGACCAGTACTCTCCCTCTGTTTTGGGCCATACACCCATGTCTGGATATTTGCAGTTTTCTGCCAAGGCTGAACTCCTGTGAAGCTAAAGATGGATATATACCTTCAGGCAACTGACTAAATACTAAAGCACTCTTAGGGACATCTATCATGCCTGCATCCCTGAAACCATGAGGATTACCATGGCTTATTGCACCTTGCTTTATTTCTGAGAGCAGTCTGGAGAGCCATACCATGTGCACAAAATCAAAATATGTAGTTCAACTTCATAAAGCCTAGGGCAACTGCTGCCAACTCTGGTAGTCAGGAAGGAAGACAAATGACACCATGAAACACATGAACATGTATAGGTAGTCTGGAGACAGCTCTACTGCAGCTGACAACAGCCCTGAAACTTCATTCTCTGCTACGCTCCCCCAGAACAGGAAGTCCACTCTGCTTTTCCCATCCTCACTGAAAAAAAAAAAAAAAAAGGTAAAAAATGCAATGAATCCAGGTTAATAGAACAGGACACTATATATACCAAAAGGCTTTTTTAAATCAATGCACACAGGTAGATGATGTGAGGTTACTCGAATCCCCTCCCATGTGCAATGTAAGCTGTGTGCTCTTCCCAAATCTTCTAAACCTCTCAGGAGGATAAGGTCAATATTATTTTGGCCTTCCCACTGCACCTAGAGCTTGACCAAGTCAGACTGGCAGAGGATTTCAGACCAGTCTGATGTGACAAATGTTGGTCAAATGGCAGCATGCCAAATCAGAAAACCCTCAAAACAGGTATCAGTACTTCTCTGTTGCTACTTACTTCTTCCACCTATGCACCTATGTAGCTGTGAACCCATGTGGGCTCATATCTTCCAAGAAGACTGCCTATCCATGCAGAGAAGTATAACTGCAGGGAGAGAATGAAATGATCCACACAGGTTTCCAGAAAAGAAAAAGACAGCACAACACATCATAGTATGAAAAAGCAAACTGTTTTAAAATGAAGCATTATAAAAGGCCAGTGTAGTTTAAAATTAAGACTAGATAATCTGTCCTTCACCTATAGGGTCAGTCAGTCTGGCTCAGAAACAATAAAGAAGGGGAGGGAGTGGGAAAGAAAGCACAGTTTCCTATGTGCATAAAGCACATGATACATCAGCCTGACTGCTGAAATGAGGTGATAGTATCTGTATGCCTGTCTTGCCCCTGGGTCTTTCTGTGATACTTCACTTACATCCCAGATCCTTATAGGCCTTGGTAGGGCTTCGGCAGTGATTTTGGTCAAAAGCCTGATAAAGGCTGATATAGTATATATACCTAGCTATAACAAATGTCCATTTTTTAGAGGTGGGTTGTTTTTCATCTGCAGCCCTCAACTTCTTATAGATTGGAATTTGAATACCTTGTCCCTTGGACAATGGCCATCAGGGCTGAGCTTCCAGATACCAGGAAATTGCCCATGTCATGAAGCCTGGGGAAGCAAGAGATCTCACCCTGTAGAAACCAGTGCATAGATCCTGTCTGGACGTCAGTAGCTGCTCCCTCCCATGGCAATGTTGAGTGAAGATCTCCTCTGTGCCTACAATATTAAAATTAAATAGCCACTCCAGAATGGAACCAGGGAAGAAAACTAAATTAGATTTCAGGTGAATGACTTGAGCTTCACATCCAAAAGTAAAGCACAAAGTGATTCAACTTGTAATAAATATTCTCAAAACCTTAGCCACTTAACATGAAAATCTACAGGATCTATGCAGCTTTATCTTTCCTTCTCTAGAAATGTGAAATTGAAATGTAAAGTGTCAGTGTGAAGTGTGCACCAAATGATGAACTATTTTGTATAATCAAGAGTGAATCTTTCTCCATAAAGAATTATACTGAGAGGGATAATTGACTGCATACTTAGAGACATTAAACAAAATAAAGATTGTGTTCCAATTTCAGGTGTTTCCAGATAGGCTTGGCTAAAAATATGGGAAATTTTTATGGAGTTCTTCAGTTCTATCTGAAGAAGATAATAATAAAATATTACATAATATAAACAAAAGACATCATTTAGGCTTCATGAAGTCTATTTTCAGAGCATTCATTATGATAGTATTGTATTTAGCAACAAATTCTGTCTCCTAACTTCTGATAACGATGTCAAGTGAAGAAAAGCAGAATAAATGACAGAAGCTCCCAGCTGTTCCCTAAACTTCAAAGCACAGGACTAAACATAGTGAATATATTTGACCATAAAACCCCTTGCAATAAGTGCATACATTCCAATACTTAGAAACACTGGAAACTAGACATTTCTACTAAGCTTTTATTAAATGCCTTGCTAAGAATGAAAAAAAAAAAAAAAAAAATCACCAAAGCCACTTTAAAGAGAAAAAAGGCAGCCCCGATGTTCATCATCTAAAAAAATAAAGTAAAACAAAATTATTAAAGCCTTCTCAAATTAGGGTACTTCCATTAAAGATCTTCCCTACACTATGCAGAACTGCAAGGCAGGCTCCATGCTATTAAAGCCACTTATTCATTCTGTTGGATGATCTATTTTCACCAACTCTTCCAGTACAACGTAAAGCTGTATGTTTTGTATTATTTAGTTAATGATAAGGAAGGCAAGCATCAGCTCTAAGAGGTAAGTATGTTTCCTGAAATGACAGAAACTTTCAGTTAATCTTAGGAAACATTCCACTTCCAGCTACTGGGGAACAGATATTTGGGTTTAATCATTTAATAGTGATACTTTCAGATTTTTAGGGTAGAAAACATTCACTTCTAATACAGTGTTGGGGTCCTGTGGAGAGCGGAATGGATGCTCTGTGAGATCTTCTAACCTAGTCATCTGTTGTATGGTTGTGGTCTGTGGGCACCAGGGCTCACAACACCTCCCTAGCCTATATTTTCATACAGAAACAATAATTACAATAATTACATTTGTATAGTCAAAGATTGAGCATATATGTAAGAAATAGTACTGAAGTTTCTATCACTGCTAAAAGGATGCAATTTTTTTTGTAAATTTGCAATCAACAGGGAATAGAGTAGGTTTCACGTGTGAAAGACCTGTAATGCTTTAAATGAGTATATACAGGAGAGATTTACTTGCAAATAAAAACATAGTACATTTGTTCTGACTTCCTGTTTTTTTTTTTTTTGTAATATATATGGTACCCAACAATTTTAGAAATTTGTCAAAAGAAATGAAATCAAATATTTCACAATAGATTATGTTCTTCAACTTCTCTCTTTGCAATTGCCCTTTACCACCACAAAGTCTTAGTGTTAAAGTTTATGAAAACACTGAAGCAATATTTTGCATTATGACTTCTAGAACACTGAAAATGAGATTAGAAGAGAGTGATGTTGAATTATTTAAGCTGAAACCCAGTTTCAATCTACATTAGTGTACAAAAATGGTTTCTTCCATATTCATAATGAATAAAAGAGTACGCATAGTTCAGTGCAAACGGACACAGCAATAAAAATGTTGTAACAGTGTAATTGGGGAATCACTGTCCCGACAAAGTAATTATTGAGGTATTTGTATCAGCTAAGCATTATTTGAAAGGCACTGTAATTTCATTGTGATATAAGAAGGCAGGATACAGAAGTTAAGCAACATTTACTTAAAATGTTTTTAGTTAAACCTTTCTATTTGAGTAGACAGATTCTCCTGACTTCACTGAGTCTACACAAGGGGAAACTAATGTGATATAGTTGGCATTTACAGGTATGGTCACATGTTTACACTTAACAACAGGGAAATTAGGCTAAATTGCTAAATGTTATATAGCACTTACTTGATTATTAGCCATTAATACTGATTTTTTTTAAGTAACTTTTCATTTTGTAGTGCCAAACTTCAGTCCAATATTACAATTCTCTTTTTAACAAGTAATAGAAAGGGAAAACCTAGGAAAGCACCTAGCAATTGAGGATGTGACTTTTCAGGATGAAAGCTAGTTACTTGTAGCATAATTTGAACTGACCTCCTATAACCCATAGCCTTCAAACCTGTTCTACAATATCAACCTATGCATATGAAAAATGTAAAATTCCTTAATCACAAAGAACTAAAAGGATGACATTATTGAGCAGCAATAGGTTTGCTGGGGGCCAAAGAGAAATGTCACAGTTGCGCTTCTGAATTTTTACTCATCCCCTTGCTAATTATTTTCTAACTTCACTACAGTTCTGTGCTTTACTCTTGCAGACTTCCTAGTGGTTTAAGGTTCAGTTTAGATTACCACATGCCGGTACCCATAATTACCATGAGCTTCACATCTGTGGTAAGAAAGAAAACAGAGGCAATCATGTAGAAGGCAGTAGAGCTAAAAGCTAGACCATAGGACACTTCATAGGTCAAATAGGTCTTACATTTCAGATGTGTGTTGGAGGATAAAGTGACAGTTATTTCTGTTGCAGATTTCTCCTGCCTGGTGTCTTGATTAAAGTCTCTATTTGGAAAATAAATACAAAAAGAAAAAAAAAGCAACCACCATAGAAAACTCAAGATTGCTCATTAGGTCACAAAATATTTTTGACTCTCCTTAAATGATAGTTAACAACTAGTAAATTATAACAACACATTTCTATTAAAAACAATTTGTGCAGTGAAGCAGTTAGCTACAACAACCCCTTAGCTAGACAGCTGGGACTCAGATTCTGCAGTTTTAATTAATAAAATAACAAATGTCAAACAACAAAAAAATGAAAAGATAACTCACAATTAAAAGTAATTGCATTTATTCAGTGGTAAAAGCTAGAAATTTATCCTTAGCTGTTAGAAGGATTTTTCCAACTTAGTACACTATAGAGGTTACCAAAACTAACAGTGTTAGACAATGTGAAAAATAATGTGTCCCATTCCCTTGCAGGAGCTTTTTGCACAATTGAGGTCTATTTATAAGACATAAATGTTGCATATAGGAGTTCTGGAATGGTTACAAAGTGAGATCCCCATGTACCTCTAGCAAATTTTCAACTATGAAAGTATCTCTAGAAGAAATAGTACTTAAAGATATTTAGTTCTCAGTACATTGAATAGCTAGTCTTCAAAAATGGTAAGTTCCTTTTGACAGGAAAAAGAAAGAAGGTACTGATGTACTGAACAAAAGAACAGATCAAGATGTTGAGAGCCAAACTTTCAAAAATAGATATTTGTCGTGGTTTAAACCCAGTCAGGTAATTCGTTCGCTCACTTCCCCCCCCTTTCTTGCCCTCCCCCTGCTCTCAGAGGGACGGAGAGGAGAATCAAAAAGAATGCAACTCCCACGGGTTGAGATAAGAACAGTTTAGTAACTAAGGTATAACACAAATCACTACTGCTACCACCAATGATAATAATGATAAAGGAAATAACAAGGGAATACAACACCTCACCACCAGCCGACTGATAACTTGCCCCCCCCAGCCCCGACCAAGCACCGACCGATACCTCCTCCAACCCTGCAGACTCCCAGCCCTTCCGGCTAACTCCCAGTTACATCCTGGGCATGACGTGCTGTGGTATGGAATACCTCTTTGGTCAGTTTGGGTCAGGTGTCCTGTCTCTGCTTCCTCCCGGCTTCCCCTCCTACCTGGCAGAGCATGAGGCTCACGAAGTCCTTGGCCAAACCAAAACATCCTTGTTATCAGCTCTGTTCCCGAGCTGAAAGTCAAAACACAGCACTGCACCAGCTACCAAGAAGGAGAAAAAATGACTGCTACTGCTGAACCCAGGACAATATTACATGCAGCTTTCAAATCAGACTATAGAAGTTTAATTCTGCATTAACAGAAATGCAGCTTATGTCTTCAACGCATTAGAAAAATTCAACAGATCTTTTGATTTTGTGCTCAATAACGAAGGTGTCCAATTTCATAAGCGGATAATAGATTTTCACAAAATTTGTGTTGCTTCTCTAGTTCCAGCTACACCTATAGGTGGCCTTTAACAATAACTACTTCTTTTTTTCCACTGAATTGCTCTGTAACAAAAAAAAAAAAAAGGGGGTTTTATGCCTGTGCAATGCATACATCACTTGCTGTTACCAACAGCTTGTGAAATTGAATATTTAAACGAGTTTTTGCCATCACTCCCACCATTCAACATGATGCACTTACAGATCAACAAATAAATTGCCCTCGTCTGCATTATCCTTAAGTTAAATTAAGCCTCGAGTTTATTAATAAAAGGCAGAATTCTAGTTTTATTTTAGATTTTCATATTTTTTTTATTTTAGATTTCCTATTATTTTTCATCAATTCCTGAAGGTAAATGAGGGAAGGGAAGGAAGTATAACTAATTCATTTCTTCCTGACCAGTGAGAAAAGAGTCAGTTTCTTTTAAAAAGGATATTTATACAGAGTACAAGGTCAGTCTTCTGCCTTCAAAATTGGCAACTTTGTGCTTTTTGAGGAGGTTTTGGTTTTGTGTTTATTTTTTTCTCTGTGAATTGTAGTAGTCCCTGTAAACTCAAAGATAGAATGACATGCCTATAAATCTATCTCATAGAAATGTCAATGAATCATACTACAACTTCTAACAATGTGTGTTTTGACCTCAGGATATTTCAGTTTTCTGCAGACACTCCTTCTACACAGCATGCTTCTTTTAGAGAATTCAACATGTAAGTAGAGTATATAGAAGAAGCCTATATTTTTTCAAACAGTGATACTGTGAAAGAAAAAGTGTAAGTAAAACACATTGCAGACATTGCATAACTGAGTGTTGTGTTTCCTTGTCTTTAAAGTCCAATCCAACAAAAACAAAAAAAAACAACCAGCCAACCAAAACACTTCAAAAGGAAATCAGTTTCTACTAGATTACAAACAGAAAAAAATATTTACTTTGGGCTTGAGACTTGTACAAGAAGCTTAATAATGCATAGTTTAAAATGTCATTATTACAATTCCTGATTGCCAGATGAGACACAGGGTCAATGACCTTCAACCTTCAGTTATTCATTAACAGCAACATAAAACACACTCTGAAGTATCTCCTTGAAGGTATATAATACTCTACTCCTGTTTGGTTTTACACTCAGAAAAATAAATAAAACTGCTGTTATTAAGAACACACACAATAAGCAGGCTCTCTAAAGCATATTCTGAACTCCTACTAGTGTTATCAAAACTGATGAAAGTTCATGGAAAAGAAAAACATAAGCCAGTGCAGAAGGTGGCCTAGCTATCTGTGAAGCATTACAGAAAGTGGCAGAAATCATCCCGGCAGGAAACCCAGGCTTTCAGTTTCACCTGTGGAGTGCACAGCATTCAGTGCTTAGTGATGCTTTAATTGCAGCTGTGCCCTTTTCAAGTGGTGATAATAAAAAGCCTTATTCTATAGCTTCTCACAGTGTATAATAAGTATTCTTAAGAATGCTAACTTACAGTCTGTGTGATAAGTTTGATAATGTCATAAGCTCCCTTCAATCACAAATTCAGCTACAAGTATAATGCAGAAACTTCAACCAACAACTTTGGGGCCTCTGGCAACACGATTTTTAACTTTGGTAACCCATCCTTCCAGAATTCCAAACAAGTAGCCATTAAACCCCCTCCTTTTTTGTATCTTCACATAATGAGTGTACCTGGTGTTAAAATCATTAAACCCCCTCCTTTTTTGTATCTTCACATAATGAGTGTACCTGGTGTTAAAATCATTGATCTCATGATATCTTAAAAGCTGTATAATTTAATTCTCTATGTATATAAGCATATATACAAGGATACTGGAGAGGGACTCTTCATCAGGGACTGTAGTGATAGGACAAGGGGTAATGGGTTAAAACTTACACAGGGGAAGTTTAGATTGGATATAAGGAAGAAATTCTTTACTGTAAGGGTGGTGAGGCACTGGAATGGGTTGCCCAGGGAAGCTGTGAACGCTCCATCCCTGTTGGTGTCCAAGGCCAGGTTGGACAGAGCCTTGGGTGGTATGGTTTAGTGAGAGGTGTCCCTGCCCATGGTAAGGGGGTTGGAACTAGATAATATTAAGGTTCTTTCCAACCCTAACTATTCTATGATTCTATGATTCTATATTATCTAACAATTGCCACTCTGGCAGACAAGTATTGTTTTTTGGGTTGTTTTCAAGTTGAAACAGCATGGCTGGCTCAAAGGAAAAAAATCCACCCTTATATCTTGCTGAGACTTCTCATCAGTTCGTTAGTTGACTTGGGTGAGGAAAGGCAGAGCACAGGAAAGGGTTCACCATAAATGGTTACTTCAGTATGTGTAGCACAATCATTAATGCTTCTTTTACAAGAAGAATGTGTTCTTCCCCTCAGATCTATTCATAACCAACTGGTCAGAACTGTTTGTGGGATCATTAAATGAATTCAGCATAATAAATAAGCCAACTGCAGAAAACTTGCAGTCAGCCACAGAGCACACAAAAAACCTCACAACATTCCACAGCCAAATGCACAATGATGGTAGCAATTTCAGGTGGTGGTTTGTGTTTTGTAAAAATTTAGCAGAAGATCACAGTTTTAACAATTGCACTGGGCTGAATTCATTTCTTCATCAGCAATTTTTTCTCTAATGGCTGTATGTTTTCCTGCTGCTAGGAAAAAATGAAAGAAAATCTTTGTTAAAAAAAAAAGTGAAAATATATCATTTTGCAAAAGACAGCAATGTTTAGGGATTATCCAATTTACTTTAACTGTGTGTTGATTACCTCATAAACTTATCTCTTCTTCTCATACTATGTTTATATAAAAACTAGATTTAAAAAGTAAAAACCCAAAAATGCACTAATCCATAGTATTACTCAGTTAAATAGAATTGTTGGGTGTGGGGAGTGAAGGCAGTAAGATTTGCATGAAAAAGAGTTCAGGAATGAGCTCTGAGTTTGACAAGCCCTGGGGCCATGAGTTGGAAAGTTGAAGGACAGGGAAGGTAAACAAGCAAGCCTTGGGAGGATGGGCCAGGATGCAGTTTTGGTGGGAATCTCAGTTGGAGGCCAGAGGATGTGGGGGTTGTGAGAGGGTCTGCAGAACTGTGATTGGACTATTTACCGTGAGAGTTTCACAGTGGCCAATGAGATTGAACGTCGTATGTATGTGCAGGTTAGGAAAGTAAGAACAAGGGGATAAAAAGGGCTTGGGTTGGGAATACATTTCCTGTGTGTTTGGAAGATAAATTTGAAGAGATTATTTAACTCTTTTGCATTCAAATAGATATTAGCAGATCTCATCAGTAATTTTGAACTATTATTCAACTCTGGATGGGGAAAAAAGTGCAAACAAAAAAAAAACCCCTAGCAGTGATTAGTTCTTAATATTCAAAGGTAGAGTAAGTGTATGCTGCCTAAGCATTCAAGTTTCAGCTAATTCTGGTTTTGTACCTGGAAGAAAAAGCCAATGTTGTTCTTTGAGATACGGGGATGTCTGGGCTCTTTAAAATTCAATGTTTATTTATAAAGAATAATCTTTTTTTCAAGCAAATATTTTTTTATTATGATTAAAATATATAACTGTTTTTTTGTCTAAACATGTAGAGACAGATGAGCATCTAGTATTATTTGGTATTATTAATAATGGTTAAAAGTTGTTTTTCCATTAGTCATAAGGAGTTGCAAACCTTCCAGTTGGTCTTTTTTAAGAACTTTTTGAGAACTCCCATCTTTTTATAGATCTGAAAATTATTATATTTCACCTTCACTTTCTTTTCATTTGAGGATCATACATCTCAGTTCATTCTCAGATTGTATGTTAATGAACTCTGAGTACTGGTTTTGAGACATACATTATAGTCATAGTATTGTCACAACACTCCAGTGGAAGACTTATCAGTATTTATGTGACAGTATGAGCTAGAAAAGCCTTTGCATAAATTCAGACTGCTGAAGGGCTGCAGAATCTCTGTAAGTAGGAACTTTTGCTTTTTCCCCCTGCAATATAAGCTGTATACGTTATTGCATAGTTAAGAAGTCTTTATAAAGGCAGTGTACATCAAGCTGGAACTTCATATATAGTGCAAGTATACTACAAGCAAAAGACAATATATTAATGTTTATGAGACTGTTCACTTAGAACTACCAGAGTAAACTTAAAGTTGTCTCTGAGGGATTTCCTAGATTGATTTTTAGTGTTTGTTAAGTTTGCATGGGATTTTTAGACAAACAGAAATATATACAGTGTCAATATAAATTCTTCTCTGAGTGGGTAACAGTAAGTTGAATATCTGAACTCTATAAACTACATATTGTCTAACAAACTGCCTCCTGTCCTTTCTAAATGAATTTACGTTGCTACTGCTGATTTTATGTATAACCGTATTTTAATGAACGAGTCAGTGATAAAAGCCTATTTTTTTCCATGGAGATAAACATAGGCATGCATGTATTACTACAGTCATGGGAAAAATACTGAATTGGAACATGAATGATACAAGTATGTTTCTCAGTGATGGCAGTAAAACATTTCCAAATAGGTATAAACACTTGTTGACACCTACAATTATTGATTTGAATCTTTACAAATAAAGAATACTATATACTATGTAAAAGTTATCTGTGAAAAACAATTTTTTAAATACTTTACAGAATAATTTTTCTAAGAGTATATATTAGGAATGTAAATATTTCCCATTTTCCAAACTGAGGAAGGTAGAAAAACTTTCATTACTCCATGGTTCATGCAGTTGGGATGTTATCATGTATTCTGTTACATCAGAAGTAAAGACAAGATGAAATATGCCTTGACAAGCTGTACACATACCAATGCCACAAAAGCCTAGCATTACATGACTTTCTGAAATCCGAACAGGGTGATTTACTGTAGGCGCATAAACTCTCACATGAATTTCAATACCACTCAAATAAGAGCCAAGAAATCTCAGGGAATTCTGCACTCATAACAAATTTGGAGAAGCAGCAAGAAACACTGCCAATTTTGTTCATGCTACAAATGCTGCAAAACTTTTGGCCCAGACACAAGCTTTCACTCAAAGACGTGCTGTAATGAAAGATTACGCAGTCCTCCCAAAAAAAAAAAAAAAAAGAAACAATTGGAAGATTATTTAATGTTTTTTTAATAAATAAAATTAATATAATTCTGTAAGCATAGAAAAGTTTATATACAGGTTTTATGAAGCTTTATGTAAATAAGATTTACATAAATAATATATAAATATTATAATTAGGTTTACTTACTAATAAACTTTCATTAAGTAAATTTAACAACTTAGATTTTAAGTGAAAAGTTTATCTCATTAAATATTAAATCCTAAGAAGTGTTTAATTTTGGATGCTTGCAGAGCTTTCACAGAATCACAGACTCATTCAGGAAGGCAGCCTCTGGGAATGTGTGTCCCCCCTTCCCCACACACACTAAAAGTAGGGTGAGCTAGAGCAGGTTGCTCAGTACCTTAATCTGGTAGATTTTGAATACCTCCAAGGATACAAACACACACCTGAGGAAAAACACCAGTGATACCAATCCTTAACCTCCCTGGACAATCTGTACAGTGTTCAACAATACTCACAACAAAACCTATTTTTCGTGTTTAAGTAAAACTTCCTGTACTTGGCTTTGTTAACATTGCCTATTGGTCAGTCACTAAATATCACTGAGTTTGACTCTTTAGTATTAAATGTCAGGTGATAAATCAGGGGATACAGAGAAGATCCTCTGGGCTTTGTCTTCTCTAAGCTGAACAGCCCCATTCCCCTCATCTCTTATTCATATGACAGATTTTCCAGTCCCTTCATCACCTTCATGGCCCTTTGCTCTGGATTTGCTCTGGTATGTCCATGTTTCTCATGTATCCAGAGCTGGACATAGATCACTGCATTCCAGATGTGGCCTCACCTGTGTTTCTTAAATAGGATCACCTCCTTTGATCTGCTGGCAACACTCTTCCTAATGCAGCCCAGGAGGCTTTTGATTTTTGCTGCCAGGGCACAGTGTTGGATCATGTTCAGCTTGTGTCCACAATACTTTGAGGTCTTTTTCTACCTGTATGCTTTCCAGATGGTCTTCCCCCAGGTATCCTGGGGGTATCCTAACGTATAGGATTATTCTTTACCAGTTGAAGGATTTTGTCTTTCCCCTTATTGAACTTCATGTGGGACCTGTCAGTCCATTTCTCCAACCTGTCCAGGTCCTCCTGAATGGCAGCACAAGCATCCAGTGTCTCAGACATACCTCCTAATATTTTATCATCATCACAATTGAAAAAAAAGGTTCCTCCAATATCAGTTCATCTTATCTGTACTAGAACAAAATGAATGGTCTCCTGAGGGTGCTTCTCTTTCATCATTAATCACTGCTGTGCCTTGATGCCTAGGTTGTACTATACACAGAAATTTCCAACTGGCAAACTTGGGCAAGGTGAATTTATGTTGAGTACATTATGTGTCAAAATAAAGAACTATGGGGAATCCAAAAGTGTATAGTTAGCTCATTAGAAATATGCTATGCTTTTCTCAAACATTCTCTTTTTAGTAGCGCAAGTCTTGGATTCAGTTCGAAGTATAACATTTGTCACGTATTTACATTTCATACAATAAAAAAAGAAATTAAAATCCTCCCATTCTTATTTGCTTGGTGTGGCATTTACATATTAATTCGACAATTCAGTTTAGCTCCTTATAAATTATATTAAACTGCTGGCAGAAAAATACTTATTTAATTAATCATGCTTCTGCTGTGTTTTAAGCCCAGACAGTAACTCAGAACCATACAGTCATTTGCTCACACCTCCTTCCCTGCCTCGCCTCCCCCCCCCCCTCCCCGGGTGGGATGGGGAGGAGAATTGAAAGAATGTAAACCCCATGGGTTGAGATAAAAACAGTCCAATAACTATATAATATTAAACTACTCTTAATAATAACAAAATAACAAGGAAAATAACAAGGGGAGAGAATATGAAACTAAAAAGGGAAGATAAAAAAAAATCCAATAAACACAAGTGATGCACAATTCAATTGCTTACCATCTGCCGATTGATACCCAGCCCAACTCAAGCAGCAATCTGGGCCTTCCAGGTAACTCCCTCCAGTTTAAATACTGGGCATGACGTGCTGTGGTATGGAATACCCCTTTGGCTCATTTGGGTCAGGTGTCCTGTCTCTGCTTCCTCCTGGCTTCCCATGCCCTTCCTCACTGGCAGAGCATGAGACTGAGAAAGTCCTTGATCAGAGTAAACATTACTTAGCAACAACTAAAAACATTGGTGTTACCAATGCTGTTCTCAGACTGCAGCTAAAAGCACAGCACTGCACCAGTTACTAGGAAGGAGAAAAATGGCTGTTACTGCTAAACCCAGGGCATTGTGTTTACAATGTAAAACTTTTGTTTGTCATTTAGCTGGACAGAATGAATGATCTTCAGGATATGAGAAAATGCGTATGCCATGGGCATATACAGTATTCATTACAGTCTACATATTCCCACAAGCAAACAAGGTTTTTTTGTTTAGGTATCCGGATTATACCTACTCAAATATAATCAAAGTGAGTTTTGACATTATCACTTCTTACCCATTTTGTTTGATTTTATATATCATTTTTCTAGGGCTCATAACTTTCAAATGTTAATCCTTCAGATGAAAATTCTGCAGGCTAGAATCAATACTGTCAATATGAATCATAAAAAATGTCCAAGTTCAATCTCAGACTATCACAATAAGTCTTAAAAATCATCAGATATTTTAAAGTTTAAATCATGAATACTTCACTGCCTTCTAATTTTCAATTAATTGTAATTCTACTACATCAGAATGAATTTAGGATCTTCTTCTGCACTTCTCTACCAATTCATTTTTCATCTTTTTCATTGATATATAAAATGTTACATTTTATACAACGTCATACCTATCCTTTCCTTATACTTCCCTTCATTCTGTAGAAGAGGATGTCCTCATTTTCTCATTGAATAAATGACAGCTTGCTATGTAAGGACAGAAAAAAAAGAAGTTGGCAAGCGAAGAACAGTAAGTATCTGAATCATTTTCAAAAGATGGAAAATAAAGAGAACCATACAGCTCCATTGGGACCTTGCTGCTGTTTCTCTTTCTAAAAAGAAAAAAGAAGAAGAACAAGAAAAGTTTTTCAGCCCCTTTACCTGCATATTTCTTTGTCAAAAAAATGCAAGGTTTCTAAAAGATGAATTTTGCTCTACAGGATGTCTGTTCTCTCCTGTGAAGTGAGATAAAAACCAAAAAACGTGGTTCAAAGAGTGTTTACCTCTTGACAGTCTATAGACTGTGCTCAGATTTCCAACATGTGCTGTAATTTGATGACTAGAATCATTTGAGGCTCCATTTTCTTCTGGGTACAGACTGCCCAGGGTAAAAAGAGAGCTAGAGCACCTGTAGCTTTTAATGTAGGCATCACCTGATACAATTTGCTCTCAGATCTGTAATGTGCTTGCAGCCATTCAACTGCATAGCTTCCTCTACCATTTCAGAGACCCTGGTTCCCCTCCAGAAATCTCAACTCAAATCAGGATTCCTGGCTATAACTGTTCCTCTGCTTGCCACCTCATTCATGAACTATGAAATCATTTAGCAAAACTCAAGTCTTAAAAATATACAGATGATAGCCTACTGTCTATCACTGTCATTTATGTAGTTCACTGCATGAGAGGCTATATGTAGACTTAGAGAATCCTCTGTTGGTAATCTGAGGTGATTTCGAAGAGAATGGCAAACACAGCTGTTTCTGTTTTCTTTTTAAAAAAATAACTATGCTACAAAGCAACTTTGTCAAGAACTTAAAAGGCAAGAGAAGCCAGACTTAAGACTGATACCTTAATTGCACATAACACAGCTTTTCCAAGTGCCACAATAACAACTCTTGTCTGCAAACATGGGGTTTAACATGCCAATTTTTTTGGCAGATGTGGATAAAAGACAATATGGGTATATTGCCAGACTTAGAGGTAAAAGTGACATGTAATGTCTCCTCAGAAACATATGTAGCAGTCAAGCTAGTTGAAATCATGTCCTCCTCCTGTCTTATCTGTTAATAGTGAGTTGAGCATGCTCTAGATAACATCCCATGATCCTGATTCTGTGACTGTGCAGACCTCCATCTGCATTATGGATTAATTTTTCCTTACTTCCCTGTGAATAGCCACTATACACAATATACACAGGGAAATTTTGATAATAACTTTTTCTGTTAGTATTTCATATTGTCCACAGTAGCATTAAAACCTGATTATTTGCTGTTTGTTGGGTTTTGGCTTTTTCAAAAAATAAAGGATATAAGCAGGTGAATTTGTGCTACTTAGCTTATATGTCTACAGAGGACAGACATCATTTGCATGAAAGTCTCATTCTATTCCTCAGATACACACAGATCATGCTCTAGAGATGCATCCAATGCTGACTGCTAATATACACCTCAGTTAGCAAAGACAACTGTAATGTATAAAATTCAGGAGGTTGTCAAAGACATTGTTCTTGAGGAATGAACACAATACTGAAAGGTACTCACTGAAGTCAGAGATAGAGTTAATGCTAGAGTTGATTACATTTACTCTAAACTGTCCTAATGGGCTCCTACAAAACAGATCATGAAAGAAGCTTCAATCTGCTCTATGCCAGATCCTTTCATTCTTTTCACGAGGTGGAGAAAGAGATCAAGTGCCTGTTAGGCAAGAGTGGGTAATAAACGCAATGATAAATCTTTACCATATAAATATCAAGCAAAACCGATAGGGAGACCAAATTACTTGGCACTGGGTTATCTGGCTTTTCAGGGGTAAAGCAAACAAAAAAAAACAGTGATAGCATCTTTTCAACTTCTTTTAATCTAAATAATAATTTGATTGGGATTATGATACTAAAAGGAAAAGCAGCTATCTAAGGAACATTGGGTACAATAAGACAAGTATCCATTCAACAATAAGAAGTGACCAATCAGCAGAATGAAATTTTGCTTCTAGCCTTGGATTCCTGGTATTTTGCATACATAATAAACTTTGGATACCATGTCATCTCTGAGAATCTGGGAAACAGTCTTTGTTCAAGCCATATCTCTGACAAGTTTTTTGAAAGAAAATATCACCACTCTAACCTAGCACCTAAGTCCAGTGCTTGGCATATGTAACATAATAACCTTCTCCAGCAGTGATATTAATTTTCTAAAGTATGCCAAGATCCTTTTGAAGACCTCTTTTTACTTAAACCCTACTTATTCTTATGAACAATTCAGACTAGATTTATGTTTTATCTTACGTATCTATTTTCAGTCTTTGAAGTCTTTGTCCAGGCTCAGTATCAGGACAGTTGCCTAGAGCACCTAATTTAATTTTTGAAAAATACTGGTGCAATGTTATCAATTTACCCTCTTCTTTGAGTACAAAAATATGCTGTAAATATAATTCTCTTTCTTCCACTCACTGGTTCAGAGTCCCTAACCCCCATCATATTGACTACATATTTCTGAAAGTTATCTTTATCTTCACTAATGACATTTTTCAATGCATGATTTACATTAATTTCTCCCTTTTGTTCTTTTTATATATTCTCACATACACTTCTGCTCCCGTACATACATACAGAGCTTTTGAATTCAAATTTCAAACTGCTGGGTATGATAGTAGTGTATCATCAGAGAACAAAACAGAATAGCAAGCAATTCTCTATCATTTTGTGGATTGTATGACTGCCAATGCTACGTGTCATACTAGCTCATATACATACATCTTTGATCATTTTACAAGTTTTATTTCTTAGAGACTGAAACAGATTACTTTTTAGCTGAGGAAGCTTACCTGCAAAATTGTAATTTTCTGTTATATAATGTCTCGAATTTAAAAGTACATATTTTCTCACTCAATTTTCATCATATTTTTTGACACTGTTAAAACATCTGTTGTGAGATACATATTTTGTCTTCTTTTTTCATTGCTTGTCACAATTTTCACTCTTCCCAACATCGGAAAATAGAAAAGGCTAATCTGTGAAACTATTGTACTTCCATGATGAAATGGTTTTATGCTTTCCTGTTGATTAAGAAAGCATATGACAAATGCAAAAGAAAAAAACAAAATCATGACCTTCCAACACTCAAGGAAGAAAGATTTAGCTGTTTTAATCAACAGAAAAGCTCTGGTTTGGATGATTCAATGAACAAAAGTAAATAGAGGAGATTAATTTTCACTTGAAGCAAGGGTGAGGAATAGCACTTTGGCTACCCACTTGCATATATATCCACCTAAACGACATGCACCTGTCTAACCCAGATGCAGGTCCTTTTTCTGTTAGTACCTTTGCTTTGTTTTTTCTAGGTGAAGGAAACCACAGGGGAGATGTTTAATTGAACTCTGGTATGGAGGACAGATACAGAGAAAGCAGAATGACTTCCACCCTTCACTTACAAATTAAACAAAATCCTCAGGGATCTTTAACTGGCAGATGTTTGGACGAAATTAAATGCTAATGTGTGCAGTTGGACTTTTTACACCCACAGACGTCAAATATATAAAGACACTAACTTCTTTTCTGTTGCAGCAAATTCATAATATATGCACAAGGTATAAGGTTAAATCTTAAGTAAGGTAAGAATTCAATATCAAATCATGCACTTGCAATATAACATGAGCCCAGACATTCTCACCCTTAAACTGTTTAAATAAATGACTAACACCTTTTTTTTTAATGTGCAAAAATATGGCACTACTGCAGAATTAGAGAAGGTCCTTGCTGAATACTACAATGTGAATTATGCCCAGGGGAATACTGTAAATGAGGTTCTGGGATTGCATGAAAGCACTTATGCATAAGCTTTCGATATCTCTATCCAATGAAGAAAAACGTTTTACGCATTTCCTGCTTAAGAGCTTTGAAAAATACTTCAGCAACTCAGGAGAAAGAATATCTACCAGTAACGGCACAGCGTGAGTCTGGTCATAGTGGTTAGAAAGCTCATGTGCTTTATGATTCTCTTCTTTTTTTGTGGGTTATGACAAAGGTGTGCATGTGTGTAAATGAAAAATCATGGTGCTATTATATATGTTTTGTTACTGTCCTAAACTCTCAGAAGTCTAGTATCTTTACAAGATAGCAACATATAAACAATCTACTTTGTATGGCAAAATGGTTTGGGAAAGCATTGGATAAGTACGCGAATGGACTTTTAGAAACTTTTCAATAGCTCAATGTATAAGAGTTGAAAAAATATATAATATATATGCTTTAAAATAGGAAAGAAAACAATGAAATTTAAAAGGAAAAAGGGTAGGTTTATGTTTTTGGTTTTCTGCAAGGAGCAAAAATATCCGTTTCCTTAGAAACTTGACACCGGATAATAGTTGAAAATCTCACTGGGTTCTCCCTTAAGTGGTGCCTGAAAGTGAGATTTGTGTGACCTAAATGTTTTCTATACCTGAACAAGGCTCATTTTGTAGTGACTGAAGAGAGTCAGCTGTTGAAAATCAACTTAGATGACTAATCTTTAAGTTTTTAATGCTAACGAGATAAATTATGTCCCACATTCTTACAAACACTAATGCTTGACATTACTGAATTGCTTGATACAGAAACGTGTAGCACTTTGCATAAATTAGGCCTAGTTGAAAGCAGTCTTATCCAATGTGTATGTTTTAATTTACTCTGTAAGATAAGGGAGTAGCTAAGCAGAGAAATAACTTAAATATAAACCTTTGAAGCAGTGTGAAATCTGGGACTACTGAGATCCTTTGAGACAGTAAGACTAAATGCCAGTAGCAGATATTTGTTGTCCAGTGAATCTGAATGGGACCATCAAGATTTGGGTATTCTTTGCCCCATTCCAGTATGGACAGTGTCCAGAGTTGCTCAGCAAGAAATTCACAGGGACCCTAAAAATCTGCAACAAGGTCAGGACCAGCTCTTTCACTTCCAGAGATGCCTGAGAGTAGAGCACTTGAAGTTAAAGTTGACTTTAACTTGAAGTTAAACACATGGCACCTCTGGAATGCATGTTCTGACACAGCAGTTTCTCCCAATAATCGCGTTCTCTCACAGAGAACAGGAAAAACATATAATTTGTAAAACTGTGTACATCTGTGCTGAAAGTGTTAAGGTATCTGAATTCACTCGGTCTCCACGCCATCATTTGGTCTGAAATCACAACAAAACCACAGCTCATTTCTTAAAAACATGTCCCTTTTACATGGTTCCTATATAGAATAGAGGCATAAGTTTGAGCCTTGTAAAAAAGATGGACAGGGATGGGATTTGTTTAGTACTGTACATATGTATGTTAGAATAAATTAATTAAAATTCAAATTATCTAATCTTGAACAGATTCCCAGACAGCTAGCTTTAAGTTGGTATACATAGCTACATGGTTTCACCTCTAGACCTGATTCAGCAGCTCCCACTCTTAGGTACTTATCTTTCACACATAACTTCCTATTTATATTTCCTGTATTTTGTAGCTTTACAATCATGGAACTGAAATTTCCAGCAGCATGATAGATAAAGGTGAGGTGTTTGAATGTTAAAGTTCTTTTTTAAATCTAATGTTTTATGAGCAAAGAAAATTAAAACCGAAATTTATGGTAGAGGCATCACCAGAATTTTGGAACAATCTGATCAAGTAAAAACTGGGAAAACTGAAAATGCCATTGACAAAGTTAACAAGTAATGCAGAGAAGTACAGTCACTATATGTAGACACAGAAATATCCAGGACAGGCACAGGTTAATGATTCTGTACGGCTTTGTTAGGTGTCTGCGTCAGTTTGCTCTTCTCCCTACATCACTGTGCGATATGAATCTTCTGATCACCATTCCTTGCATGGAGTCTCTCATTGCTAGCCTCAAATGTCTCAAATGTGATAGACTTCAGTCTGTCAATCTTTTTACATCCATTGAGCATGGCTGTGAAACTTTCATTGGAACTGTAAAAGATCATTTTCTGCAAAATAATATAATAATAATAAATCTCCTACACTTGCAACTGTTTCCCTACTGGCATAAGAAAGCCCATACTCTAGTTACCTTTCCCTTTTTCTTCTGATTTCCAGGAATGTGTGTTTAGCCCAGTGAAGAGAAGGCTCCAGAGAGACCTTCAAGCAGCCTTCCCAGTATCTAAAGGGGGCCTACAAGAAATCTGGAGAGGGCCTTTTTACAAGGTCATGAAGGGATAGGACAAGGGGGAACGGCTTTCAACCAAAAGAGGGTAGATTTAGATTAGATATTAGGAAGAAATTCTTTACTCTGAGGGTGATGAGGCACTGGAACAGGTTCCCTGGAGAAGCTGTGACAGCCCCATCCACAGAAGTGTTCGAGGCCAGGTTGGATGGGGCTTTGAGCAACCTGACCTAGTGGAAGGTGGTTTTTTTGCTTGGTAGGGAGTGGAAAGAATGTAGTAATTGAATCTCCCTATGTTTAGAATTTTGGACACTGTAAAGAAGAAAAAATAATTCATTTCAGCAAACAAAAATTTTTTTTTAATTAAATTAAATTGAATATTTTGCTTAAAATAATCTGAAATTAATATGTTTAATTTTGAAAATATTATGAAAATGTTAATTTTAACTTTTTGTATCTCCTGCATTTTTAAAATTACTTGGTCATGGATTTTTTAAAAAAGTATCAAATGTGTTTCCCAGATGAATGTATAAAATTGTTTTTATGTCAGCAATCCCTATAGCCTAGAAAACACAGAAATGCCTAGTGCATTCAACATATTATTCTCAGCCTCAGGGGTAATATCAATGTATATAAATGCCTAATGGGGGTAGATAAAGAAGACGGTGTCAGACATTTCTGGTGCCAGCAAGTGACAGATGAGAGGTAAGAAGTACAAACTAAAATTCAGTAAATTCCATCTAAGTATCAGAAAAACCATTTAGCAGTGATGGTGATCAAACAGGTTGCCCAGACAGGTTTGGAGTCCCCATTCTTGTAGATATTCTAAACCAGCTGGACAAAGTTCTGATACACCTGTTCTAGTTGGGTCTGCTTTGAGCAAAGATGTTAGACTACATGATTTTAGTGGCTCCTTCCAACCTCAGTATCTGTCATCCTTTGAATAAAAAAGGCAATAAGGCACCTAAAGTGTTAATCCAGGTATTTAAATGAAACAAGCTAATAAATATATAAACAACACACGCACACAAACACACACACACACACACACACACACACACACACACACACAAAACCAACCGCCAAAAAAAAACTTCCGCAACAGGTTACAATCAAGACTTATCTTCCCCTTGAAAAGAGTTTCTTAGCACAGATGATCAGATTGACAACTGCCTCGGTGGAGCATTTTCATTGAATTAGAGCAGAGCCAAGTAAGGTCCCTGTTTTCCATTTCTGTGTTTAATTGGTGTTCAAAGTGAAGGCTCTGTATGCATTGGAAGAAATCCATCCTGACACCTTCAAACTAAACCTATGGTCCTTGCAGTTTGGGAAAGCTGCTGTGAAATAGTAGGCCAGAATGAGAGTTGTACTGACCCTGGCGTGAAGAGAGGGAGCTAATTACAACAACTGAAGAGAATTTCATTGACTGGGCAAAAATTATCTTTGCATTACTAGCAGCACATATTTTACTCTGGCCTCCTGCTGCTGCTGCCTGGCTCAGTTTCTTGTAATGTCTGGAAACAGAACTCTCAAGGTGGTCATTGTTCTTTTTGTTCTCTATAAAGCATTCATATAAATGCTATTAAAACCAAAGTGATTGTTTGCTGTTTTGGTTTGTTTTTTTTTTTACATGCATTACACAGAAAGAAGTATGCAAAACCAAAGAACACCAACTAAGAAAGGAAAATGCAGAGTGTACTTTTTCCTTTACCTTGTATCAGCATCAGAGATCCTTTCTCAGCAACCAAGATACTGAACAGTGCTGTTCATTCACTGTCTTTCAGGTTAATAATTCTGAGAATGGTTTCATCAAACAAAGTTAACAGCAAGGCTAAATGCATTTAAATGCTTTTTAAGAGCACGCTTGATTTTCTCTGCAAATTAATTCTCCCACCACAATAAACTAAGCTCTAGCACATTTCTATGAGGTATGCTTTAAAATGCTAGATGTATTACTTTGGAATTTAACCCTAGTAAGTAAGTTAATGAGAATATTGTAGAGCATCTTTAATATACTACATGTAACTAGGCCTTCCATAATTAAGAACTTGAAAAAAAGTCTTAATTTTAAGAACATCAGTGGGATTCCAAAAAGGAAAAAGGTTTGATATGCTTCTTTGATACCAAAATATCTTATTGTTCACAGAAAGATCTTTGCTTTGCTAAAAGTTTCCAATCTCCCCACCTCCCCCAATATTCAAAATATTTAATACTTCAATTTTTTAGTAGTTATTCTCCCATAATCATGATGAACTGTGCCTTCATTGAAGCTGAGATGCTAGCCAGATGGCTGGAAGCCATCCAATGGCTACTTAGTAGAACCCAGCCAAGATTTATGAAAAACTACTGCTCGTAATACAATGCTCATTCTTGTAAAATGTCAGTGAGTTAACTGGTTTATATCAGAAAAGTGAAATTCATATTGCAAGTCATAGCATATTTCAGATATAGTTACAGCCACGTACTGGCATCCATCATCATTCATTTTCAGGTCAGGCATATATGCATTGACTTTACTTTTGTTCAGGGACTTTATTTCCCATAGTACTTGCAGTTACTACAGAAAAGTATACCAAAGTTGCTGTGGAAGTATCATGAATTTTTGGTAGTTCATGTGCAGTTTAATTACTTTGCAGGAACTTATGAAACCAACTTGTTGCAAACCTAGTCATGCAGGGTACAAAGAATACTTCTCAAGAAGGCCTTTCATTTTCAGGAGTTTCATGAAATTCTGGAAAAACTCTAAGACTCAGGATATAAAGAAGCTTTGAGAATTATTTATTAACCACTGCTCGGAGGAGAATACACATATCCCTGGACAAAAGGATTAATATCCATAACTGTAGAAACATAGTCACATAGAGTTTGCATGCCAGAATATGCAAAGATGATTCTATTGAAATGCATATGATTAAAATGAAATAGGCTAAATGTACCTTTTCATCTTTCCAGATTTAAATGCATTTTGTGATTCAGAGGATTAAATAATAACTTTGCCTACAGAACCCCACAAGAGACCTCCACAGAGACTGAGTTTTCTTTTAGAAGAAAGAAAGGACCATTTCTCTCTCTTGACTTGAAAGACAGCATAAGTATTATCTCCAGGGCAGACATTCAATCCATAAATATGGTTCCCCAAGCTGTGAGAAAGACTAGTCTGAAACTACAGTACTGGCAGCCCACATATTCTGCTCTAGGTGGTTTGAAGCACTCCTGTCCCTGTGCTGCATATAAAAGAGCTTATCCTTGAGGTACCTAAATATCCACAGGACATATATTTTCCTTAAGGTTCAGTGATGTAAAATTTAAGAGTTGCAGCATCAACTCAGGATTCCCCTCCCAAACTACAAGAAAATGGATCTTTTCTTTCAAATCTCCTTTTAATAACAGCCTGTTTTATTTGCATCAAGAATCATCATTTTCCATTTCCAGAAAAATATCCCAGTCACAAAGTCATTAAGTAATCTTTCTTTTCTTGTTTGCTGTTCTCTGCCTTATCTGGAAAACTGAGATTACTTGATTTCCATGTTGGCTAGGTAAATGATTTAACTTCTGCATGGTAGAACCTTTTTCTCCCTCTGTAATCCAATGCATGTTTTTTTGATGGGGACACATATTTGTATTCACATAATTTCCAGCCATTCCTTGCTTTCAAAATTCCTGCTGGAACAAGTCCTACTAAAAATTAACTTAATTAAATTTATAGATTAAAAATGCAAGTCTGGATTTATTAATTTATTTTAAATATAAGCTTTGCCGACTCAAGTTACTTTGCATGCTATTAGCTGCTGATCTTAGTGTTAGCAAGAAAGCTATTACCTACTACCTATTATTATGCAGGGACTTAAACTACTCCTTCTATAGAACTCTTCATAGACCTGTGCTATATGATTTACCAGCTAACTCAGAAATCTTGGAACAACACTGCACAGATGCTTCACCACAAACAAAATAGATAATTGCTCTTCTCAGTGGGTAGAACTGCAAGCAGAACTGGCCATGACACAAGGAGATGAGCTATGGCTGAAGAAGTGATGGGACTGAGGCTTCAAGTTCCAGAGATAAGGGGGGAAAAAAACACTGAGCAGAATCTACCTGTGATACTGACTGGGTGTAATTCCCAAAGAAGAGGCTTTACCTCTGGAATGGCCCTGTATAGCAGTTGTGATGTTATGATGGGTTAACAACTGGACTTTATAGATGTGGTTGCAGTGACTGTGGATTCAGCAAAATATACTAACATGAAAAGAAAAAACATATTAGCATTATATATAAGAACTATTTAAATTGCTTTGACTTAAAATATTGTTTTCTATTTATCTAAATTGATGACAATTGCACTGGAAAGATTGTAAATAATAAAATGTATACTTTAAGGAAAAAGAATTTTTTTAGTATCTCGGCCAAACTTCCTTTCCACTATTATAAGGAGAATGTGGTATTTTCTAAAGCACATAATTGGTTTAGAAGTATAATGCCAGTAGACTTTGAAGCATCTGGCAATCGTACTCTACTAAACATGTAATTCTTCTCAGATTACGTGGTTGGATAAAAACCATGCAAGTTGTGAAAGATGATGGCGAACAACGTACTAAAAAGTGTAACGAAAAAATTCACCCACCCTTATTAATACACAAGCAATGGTACAAGGCAAGCACACTTTATAACAGCACAGAACACTACTCCCAGGAATGAAAAGTCTCAAATTTCAATAGCAAGTATTGCTTTGGAACATCATCCCCCTATCGAATAAAGTGAAAGTAAGTTAAAATCAGAATATCAGAATTTCAGATTTCAAGTTGTAACGCTGAAAGTCACCATTTTCATAGAATCAGAGAATGTTTGATATCGGAAGGGAGGTAAGCTGGTTCAAAGCCCCTGTTCAAGCAGGGCCGCTTACAGCAGGTTACCCAGGACCATGCTCAAAGGGATTTTTAGTCTCCAAGGATGGAGACTCCACAATCTCCCTGAAAAACTTATTTCAGTGCTTGGTCACCCTCACAGTCAAAAAATGTTTCCTGATGTTCAGAGGGAACCTCCTGTGTTTCATTTTGTGCCATTGCCTCTGGTCCTGTAACTGGGCACCACTGAAAGGAGCCTGGCTTGGTCCTCTTTGCACCCTCCCTTCAAATATTTGTATACGTTGATGAGATTCCCTGAGACTTCTCTTCTCAAGGCTGAACAGTCACAGATCTCTTACAGAAGAGATGATCCAGTTCCTTCCTCATCATGTTTGTGGCCCCTTGCTGGACTACCTCACATATCTCCATGTCTTGCTTATTTTGGGCAACCAAGAACTGGGTATGGCACTCTAGGTGTAGCCTCACCTGTACTGAGGGGAAGGATCACCTCCCTCAACCTGCTGGCAACCCCCCTCCTAATGCAGACCAGGATACCACTAAACCTCTTTGCCACAGGGGCACTTGCTGGTTCACATTCAACTTGGTGGTCACCAGTATCCCCAGGTCCTTTTCTGTCAAGCTGCTCTCCAGCATGTACATGTACCTGGGATTATTCCTCCCCAGGTGCAGAACTTCACACTTCCACTTGTTGAATTTAATGAGGACCTGTCCAGGTCTCTCTGGATGGCAGCAAAGCCCTCAGGTGTATCACCTACCCTTCCCAGCTTTTGTGTCAGCAGACTTGCTGAGGGTACACTGCCCCATCATCCGGATCCTTGCTGTCTGTTGAGCAGGACTGAATCCAGTACTGGCCTCCAGTGTACACCACTAGTTACTGGCCTCCTAATAAGAGCTCATAGCACTGATGCCCACCTTCTGGGACTGACTTTTGCTCTCCCAGCCCACATACTTAGAATCACAGAATCATAGAATAGTTAGGGTTGGAAATGACCTTAAGATCCTCTAGTTCCAACCTCCCTGCCATGGGCAGAGACTTCTTCAATTTTACCACAAAAGAATAAGCAACAGCAGTAAGTGGACTGTATAAGTTATTTGTAAGCATGACATTAAATCTTTTAAAATAGCACCTTTTAAATTATTTCACATAGCTATACAGAGTGGAAGAAAGTTAATACAACTTTTAAAACATAGTGTTAAAGACTTAATTTGCCAGTATTCAGCTTTTGAAATTTCCTGACCCCAAGAATAACACCAAACTGTGGCGTAAATATAGAAAGAGAAAAGACCTGGAAATGGGAAAAAAATCTGTACTGATATTTGACTTGGATAGCTCTGATATTTATTGCAGTAAGTTCCCATCTGGTGTATAGATGACCCTCACAACTATTTGAGTTTTCAGCAACTACAATAGAAGTTTTATTTGGGGGGGGGGGGGGGCAGTGAATTTCTGTACAAAGTCTTCTGTAATCTTATGAAAGTAAGCTAACAAATAAAATCAAATCCTTCCAACACACCCTTAAAAGCTCATTCTTTTTAAATGGAATTAATTTATTTCCAGATACTTATAAGGATTATATAGGATATTTCTTTGTCTTTCCCTCTTTGGCTACCCTTTTACTGCTTTACTTATTATGGCCTAGACTGACATTTGCAGCTAAAGATAGTTCTATGATTTATACCGTTCATTTTCTTGTGGGTCACTACTGCCTTCTGAACAGTCCCTATCAGTATTGTTTCTGATATTCTTTTTTTAATCTTGTTCAAATAAAATCCGTCATAAAACGTAACAAAAAAGGCATAAACCAGTTGTTGAGTCCAGTATTTTGGGCTCAACTATCCAAACTATGTGTCCAGTACTATTTGAGAAGTCCCAGGGTATACAAGACATGCACCTTGAGCTGGAAGCTGACACAAGTGGAAAATGAGACTTGCAGCCTATTGTAGAAAGAGTTGGAAGCCAGAAGAAAATCCCAGTTGATACTGGATGCTTTATGCTAAGGCAACCAGATCAATCTGGTTGAAATTGTCACTGGAAATGACAATTGAAGACGTCACCAAGAAGAAGATAAGACTTCATTTGCAAGGCAATACATTAAAATCTACTGCCTTTTTGGTTTATACCCACTGACCCACTGTTATTTTTGTGCCTTTTTTTTTTCCTCTGCTAATGTGCTTCATGTTGTCTAAAATGCATTTGGTACTATTACAGAAATATTTTAAATTCTTTACTTGTCCTGTCAATTACCCATTCTGTTTGCTAACCTACTTTCAAATGCTTTGTTGTCTGACTTATAGGACAACTATGATTGTAAACAGAAAGAACAATAACAACCTAATTCTTGCAAAATATAATGCTGTCTATTGAACTAATAATATAACAAATATGCTTAGTCTTTAACTTGTTAGAAATTATCCAGTTAGTCAAATTGCAGGAATGCATCACTAATAGATGGAATGAATATTCAAATAAGGAAATAATAACAGTGTATGCTATTCATAAGAGCTAGGGCTTTGAGTGATTTTTCAGACTCTCACGTTAGGCTCAATGTACAGAGAGATAACGTGACTGGAACCAGAATTTTTTTGCTCTTCTGTTTTCTTAATCAGAAATATTAGATGTCAATAAAATGAAATCGCAAGTTTAATATCTATAATTCATGTCTACTTATCATATTCACTTTAAATATCCTTATATATTCAAATATATGCATGACATTACATGACATTTAAATAATAAACTTTTTTTAATACTTTTCCAAGTTTCACAAAATAGTATTTTAGAGTTATTTCTTCATACAAAGGAGCAATCAAAGTGGCAACATCCTGTATATTTTGTCCCTCTTTCTTTTTCAGTGGATGGATAAGGAACTCCTGAGGAAAATTCAAATGAAAAAAGAGGTTTATAAAAAGTGGAAGCAAGGACAGGTGGCCTGGGAAGAGTAAAGGGATGTTGTCTGGGAAGCTAGGGACGAGGTTAGGAAAGCTAAGGTCCAGTTAGAATTAAACGTGGCTAGGGTTCTTAAAGATAACAGGAAGGGATTCTACAGGTACATTGCAAATAAAAGACATATTAGGGACATTGTGGGCCCTCTCCAGAAGCTATCAGGAGAACTGGCTACACAGGATTTGGAGAAGGCTGAGATTCTGAATGACTTCTTTGTCTCTGTCTTCACTGGCAAATGCTCTGACCACACTGCCCAAGTCTTGGAAGGCAGATGCAGGGACTGTGAGAACGAAGACCTTAGGCCCACTGCAGGAGAGGATCTGGTTCGAGACCATCTTAAGAACCGGAATGCGCACAAGTCATTGGGACCTGATGAAATCCATCCGCGGGTCCTGAAGGAGCTGGTGAATGAAGTTGCTAAGCCGCTGGCCATCATATTTGAAAAATCATGGCAGTCAGGTGAAGTTCCCGATGACTGGAAAAAGGGAAATATAACCCCCATTTTCAAGAAGGAGAAAATGGATGACCCAGGGAATTACAGAGCAGTCAGTCTCACCTCTGTGCCTGGCAAAATCTTGGAGCAGATTCTCCTGGAAGGCATGCTAAGGCACATGAAAATCAACAAGGTGCTTGGTGACAGCCAGCATGGCTTCACTAAGGGGAAATCCTGCCTGACCAATTTGGTGGCCTTCTATGACGGGGCTACGGAACTGATGGACAGGGTTAGAGCAGTTGACCTCATCTACCTGAACTTGTGCAAAGTTTGACACTGTCCCACGTGACATCCTTGTCTCTAAACTGGAGAGACATCAATTTGATAGGTGGACCACTCGGTGTATAAAGAATTGGCTGGATGGCTGCATGAAAAGAATTGTGGTCAATGGCTCAATGTCCAGTTGGAGACGAGTAGCGAGCAGTGTCCCTTAGGGATCAGTGTTGAGACAGATCTTGTTCAACATCTTTGTTGGTGACATGGACAGTGGGATTGAGTGCACTTTCAGCAAGTCTGCCAGTGACACCAAGCCTTGTGGTTCAGTTGATACACTGGAGGGAAGGAATGCCATCCAGAGGGACCTTGACATGCTTGTGAGGTAGGCTGATGCCAACGTTATGATGTTTAAACATAGTACAAGGTCCTAAACCTGGGTGGGAGCAATCCCAGGCACAGCTGCAGGTTGGGCAAAGAAGAGATTCAGAGCAGCCCTGTAGAAAGGGACTTGGAGGTGCTGGTTGATGAGAGAAAGAACATGAGCAGGCAGTGTGTGCTTGCAACCCAGAAAGCAGTATCAACCGAACCACACAGCCCACTGTCCATGTCAGCAACAAAGATGTTAAACAAGACTGGTCCCAACACTCATCCCTGAGGGACACCACTCATTACTGGTCTCCAGCTGGACATTGAGCCATTGACCACAACTCTTTGTGCGTGGCCATCCAGCCAGTCCTTTGTCCACCAAGTGGTCCATCCATCAAACTGATGTCTCTCCAGTTTAGAGACAAGGATGTCACGTGGGACAGTGTCCAACGCTTTACACAAGTCCAAGTAGATGACATCAAGTGCTCTAACCCTGTCCATCAGTTCCGTAGCCCCGTCATAGAAGGCCACCAAATTGGTCAGGCAGGATTTCCCCTTAGTGAAGCCATGCTGGCTGTCACCAAAGACCCTGTTGATTTTCATGTGCCTTAGCATGCCACCCAGGAGAATCTGCTCCAAGATTTTGCCAGGCACAGAGGTGAGACTGACAGGTCTGTAATTCCCTGGGTCATCCATTTTCCCCTTCTTGAAAATGGGGGTTATATTTCCCTTTTCCCAGTCATCGGGAACTTCACCTGACTGCCATGATTTTTCAAATATGGTGGCCAGCGGCTTAGCAACTTCATTCACCAGCCCCTTCAGGACCCACAGATGGATTTCATCAGGTCCCAATGACTTGTGCACGTTCCGGTTCTTAAGATGGTCTCGAACCAGATCCTCTCCTGCAGTGGGCCTAAGGTCTTCGTTCTCACAGTCCCTGCATCTGCCTTCCAAGACTTGGGCAGTGTGGTCAGAGCATTTGCCAGTGAAGACAGAGACAAAGAAGTCATTCAGAATCTCAGCCTTCTCCAAATCCTGTGTAGCCAGTTCTCCTGATAGCTTCTGGAGAGGGCCCACAATGTCCCTAATATGTCTTTTATTTGCAATGTACCTGTAGAATCCCTTCCTGTTATCTTTAAGAACCCTAGCCACGTTTAATTCTAACTGGACCTTAGCTTTCCTAACCTCGTCCCTAGCTTCCCAGACAACATCCCTTTACTCTTCCCAGGCCACCTGTCCTTGCTTCCACTTTTTATAAACCTCTTTTTTCATTTGAATTTTCCTCAGCAGCTCCTTATCCATCCAAGGAGGTCTCCTGGCCCTCCTGCTGCACTTCTTCTACTTGGGACGCAACACTCCTGAGCTTGGAGCAGGTGATCCTTGAGTATCAAGCCAACAGTCTTGGGCCTCCCTGCCCTCTTGGGCTGTATCCCATGGAACCTTCTGAAGCAGGTTCCTGAAGAGGCCGAAGTCTGCTCTTTTGAAGCCCAGGGAAGTGAGCTTGCTGCACACTCTTCTTATTGTCCTGAGGATCTCAAATTCGAGCATCTCATGATCACTGCATCCAGTGCTGCCCTGGAGTGTCACATTTCCAACAGCCCTTCCCTGTTGGTGGGCACGAGGTCAAGCATGGCACCTCTCCTTGTCGGCTCCTCTATTACTTGCAGAAGGAAGTTGTCTTCTACACAATCGAGGAATCTCCTGGATTGCTTGTGCCGGGCCATACCGTCCCTGCAACAAATATCAGGATGGCTGAAGTCCCCCATGAGGAGAAGGGCCTGCGAGCGTGAGGCTGTTCTTATCTGTCTATAGAGGCTTCATCCACAGAGTCCTCTTGATCAGGCAGTCTGTAACAGATCCCCACAGTAATGTCTCCCAACGTTGTTCTCCCTTTAACCCTGACCCACAAACTCTCTGTTGACTGCTCACCTGTCCCCAGACAGAGTTCCATACTCTCCAGCCTATCCCTAACATAAAGGGCAACTCCCCCTCCCCACCTGCTAGTCCTGTCTTTCCTAAAGAGCCTGTAACCTTCTATTCCAACACTCCAGTCGTAGGAGCCATTCCACCATGTTTCTGTGATGCCTATTATATCATACCCCGTAGACGTGCACACATCTCTAATTCCTCTTGTTTGTTCCCCGTGCTACGGGCATTTGTATAGAGACATCTGAGCCAAGCTCCAACTGAAGCCGGCTCATTGGCTGGAGCGGCTGGAATATATCTACATTTCTCCAAGCATTTATTTATAGGTGCTGGGAACTGACTGGGTGTGGTGGGATGGAATCATCCCCCCCTCCCCCAACAGATCTAGTTTAAAGCTTTCTTGACCAGTCTGGCAAGCCTCCTACCAAAACTGCTCTTCTCTTTATCAGACCAGCTCCACCAGCCTGCAGCAGACCTGGCCTCCCAAATTGAGTCCCATGTTCTAAATACCCAAAGCCCTGACTACAGCACCACTCTTGTAACCATTTATTAACCTGGCTAATCCTCCTAGCTTTTTTTAGGTCCTCCCCTGTATCCTGGAGAATTGATGAAAAGACTATCTGAGCTCCAGAGCCCCTCACCACCTCTCCCAGGGCTCTGTAGTCCTTAATGTTCTCCAGGCTACTGCTGTCTAATCATTAGCACCCACATGGAGAGCTAGAAATGGGTAAGTCAGTGGGACTCACTAGACCAGGCAGCCTCTCTGCAACATCCCTGCTTCGAGCACCTGGAAGGCAACACACCTCCTTTGAGGCTGGGTCAGGCCACCAGATGGGTCTGTTAGATTCACATCACTCTCAAAAAAAAAACAAACAACTATATGTGATACAGTCTAAAAATACGAAACAGCGAAATCACTGCCAGTTTAACACAGGTTATATATGTCTTCTCAGAGAAGACTTACATACGTGTAATCTAATATGCATTCATGTATATGTGCACATAAGATCATTTATATGGGTGCATATATCATACTTATAATCATTCAAGACAAAGAAAACTACCAATAAAATAAGATTTCCATAAAATAAGCCACTCATATTCTAAAGGTATTTATTAAAATACCTACCATTCATTTCATCCTTGCATGACATAATAATAATAAGCTTATACTTAAATAATTCTTTTGTCATCTTGAAAACTATGAATCATCTATTGATAGAATCATAGAATCGTTAGGGTTGGAAAGGACCTTAAGATCATCTAGTTCCAACCCCTCTGCCGTGGGCAGGGACACTTTACGCTAAATCATATCACCCAAGGCTTCGTCCAACCTGGTCTTGAACACTGCCAAAGATGGAGCATTCACAACCTCCCTGGGCAACCTATTCCAGTGCCTCACCACCCTAACAGAAAAGAATTTCCTTCTTACATCCAATCTAAACTTCCCCTGTTTAAGTTTTAACCCCTTACCCCTTGTCCTGTCACTACAGTCTCTAATGAAGAGTCCCTCCCCAGCATCCCTATAGGCCCCTTCAGATACTGGAAGGCTGCTATGAGGTCTCCACGCAGCCTTCTCTTCTCCAGGCTGAACAGCCCCAACTTCCTCAGCCTGTCTTCCTACGGGAGGTGCTCCAGTCCCCTGATCAACCTCGTGGCCCTCCTCTGGACTTGTTCCAACAGTTCCATATCCTTTTTATGTTGAGGACACCAGAACTGCACACAGAACACCAGAACTGCACACACTCTGTTAGTTAGATGCTTCATTATAATATTAGATTAAAAGTTCTTACACTGGTATCTCAGGGAGGAAAATGTTTTAGCTATCTGTTATGACTCAGGAAAAGGAAATCCTATGTGATAGCTATGTGGAGCTTTTTAATTCTTTCTTATGATGAAAAGCTGTTATGAACTTGTTTCCTTCTTTTCCCTACTTGCTTTCATAAAGCAATAAATTGTAAACATAATAAATTTATAATTTAGCCAATTACCTGCTAGAAAAACAAAACTTTGGGACAACTTGGTAAAGGCCTGAAGGGATTTACTTGCTAAAGATTTAATACTGCAGTGGTCTGTGGAATTTCCTGCCAGCACCAGGCGAAGCAGGAAGAGGGAAGGGAGGTTGTGCATGCAGGCAAAAAAACTTCCTGATTATAATGAAGCATCAAACTAACAGAGTTTGGCTAGAACAAAAGAGAATGTAGATAACAAGGTGTGCAGAACTTATTACAAGATAAGGAGAAAGATTATTAGCTAAAAAAAGAAAATTAGTATATGCTGACACATCAAGCAGTGATTCACTGCAGCAAAGTCAGTGCAGAGGAAGGAAGGTTTTAATTTGCTTTTATTGCAGATTCTTCTGAATCCTAAATTAGATTTAAATCCCCATTTAGAGGAATGTTGAGATTGCTTGTTTCTCACTCTCACTAAATGCCTCACATTGATCTGAACTGTAGTGTCATTGAGATACTTACCAAATTCCTATTTTATTTAGAACAAGATTTGATGTATGAAGCTTCGGGGGAAGAAATGCAGTCTGAGTAAGAAACTTACATAGATATGAAATAAGTGATCTTTCTTATTATCTGCTTTGTTTCTTAATACTTTTTATTTTCTGTTCTTTTCTTAAAAAAATGTAATGAATATTCTTAAAACATGAAACCTTGGTTCGTATATAAAATCTGTGAATTACATGAGGGAAAATGTACTAATATTACATAAACCTGCAAAAACCTGCAGTCATGTACATTGCAAGGTTCTTTTAATGTCTGAAAATCCCATGTACATTGCTGAAGTTTGTTTCACTATAACTAAGTAGTGAAATGTCTTGCACAGTCTGCCTGAAAAGGTAATTTAAACATTTTTTTAATAGAGTTAGGAGGCTGATCTGTGAAAGTCCTTAATGACAATATGCTCACTCATAATAGCAGCAGGACTGGTAAAGTTTTCCAATCTTCCCTTTACTGCCAACTGGTATTTATAAAAAGCCGAAAGGCTTCTTCATACTATGTACATGCAGTTCTCTCTTGTTTTTGTTTTTGTTTTTTTGAGAAAATGTAGATATTACTTTTAAAATCTTTCACGAAATGACTGGCAAAATATGTCTACTGAACACTATATAAAGTTGTGGCATAGTGTAATTACCTCCCCTACACGTTTTGCCAAGCCCCTCATATCTTTTTCTATCTATCTCTTTGCTATGTCTATATTTCTTTTGCATGAAGACAGATTAAGGAAAACTGAATTCTTACGATTTGCTATACTACCCACTATCATAAAATTAATGTCAAGAGACAAAAGGGCAAAAGAGATCTAAAACTATATTCGCTATATATATCACATTTTTTCATTCAGTTTCTTTAAGAACATGTTCATCTTCTCTCTTCCCCAAGATTATTTTATTTTATTATTTTATTTTATTTTATTTTGTTTTATTTTATTTTTTTTATTCTCCTTCTCTTTCTTTTCTTGTCTTATTTGCTCTTGAAATAAACAGATTTGGCTAAAAATAAAAAAAGAAAAATAAAAAATCAGCACAAATGGATAACAATATTGTCATTCATCCTAACTTACCTAACTAATTCTCTACTTTCATTCCCATTGCTTGTAAACAATGGAAAGAAATATGAATCCGCAAGGGGTAATTCACCTTTTTAAGACAGAGGTTCCACCACTACCAAAACATACCCTTCTAGAAGTTTACCATTTCTTAATTTTGTGATTTAACAAGTAGCACAGAATTGCTTTAAAGAGAGTATAACCATTGCATTAATGTTTGCAATTTAAAGTAACACTCTTACTAATAAGATACTTATTTCACAAGTAAAAACAAAGAAACTAAACCCCCAACTATTTATCACAACAATTAATGGCAAAAAGGAAAGGAAATGACTTCTACGTGAAACCTCTGTCTTTGGTTACCACTTTATAAGTTGTCATTGACAGTGTTTTTTATTAATTAGCATCCTTACTAAAGTGAAGACTGAAATAACATTTGAAACACTGATCTATGCAGTATTGTGTTCATTAACAATCCAGGTCATAAGGTAGAGGAACAAAATCTATTCTTAGGAATATCACATTTTTGAGTTATATAGCTCATTAAAATGTTCTTTAAAATCAGATTTATAAAGGGGATAATTAAAATACTAGTGACTGCATCAGTGTATTTTGTTTTTTCTGCACATTGTTTAACATGCTGATCTACCTGGGTAATTTGATTTGATAGGCATTAACATAAAGTTGTGATTTGCAACTAGTTTTCACAATATCAGTTCAACCTTTTCATATTGTGAAGATTACCAAAAAGATGTAAAATAAAATGATAGTTGATGCAGCATTTGCTTCAAAAATATTATTATAAGACCACAAAATAGTTTCTCCCAAACTATATAATCTACAAAAAAGAAAAAAGGCAGTAAAAATAACATCTATGGACAAAATCATCATATATAATAGATCATCATTATAATATCAGAGAAGAGCTCAAACCTTTAAGTTTTGAAGAAAATACTACTAGGAACTGTTTGAAAGAACTGAAACTTTTGACTATGTATACAAAACAAAATTAAAGGCATTCAAATTAGTGTACAAATTTTTATTTTTCATGTGTAAAAGCCCCAAAACGTTATTTTCACAACACACACACACACACCTCCTTTCTTTTCTTTTTTTTTATTCTTTTGCAGAAGCATGGGGGAAAATTTGTTAGAGCAATGACACAGAGAATAAACCATCACAGATCCATAAAAATTGTAAATGTAGTAAATAATCCATACTCAGGCATAAGTTCTGTATTGTATTGACTGTGGTCAGAGACTAAGAAGTGGTCATGTAATGCTAAATATATATTCTCAAGGGAAAAACTCCTTACAATTAAGTAAATGTTCAAGATCATTATGCTGAAAGTACAACAAAATATTCATTGCCAGCACAGTAAGTGATAAAATGTGTTTACTGGAACATAGGCACAGCCACACAGCTGTGCTCACCTATATCCAAGCTGAGTCTATCCTGAGTTCTCCAATATTGCTCTCCAATACTGCGAGAATGCAGGAGAGATTAAATCCAGAAGGTGCTGTAGGAGTATCTTTGCCTGTACTCCACAAAAGAAATATAACAAAACCTGAAGAACAAAAGACCATAACTTCCAGCTATGTGCACAGGAGGATACCATGAATAATCCAGGTCACTGTCAAATATCCTGGACTGTTCTCAATAACTGAGAAAACAGACAACAGTACTTCACTTCTTTACTACATTTTGTTTTGTTGTGGCCCATTTAGCCTGGATTCTACTGTACCATGATGTAAAAGATGATATGGGGGGCACCAGAATAGCAAAAGCGACTTATTCCAATTGGCATGGGTGAGGGAATAAATGGGTATAGGGTAGGTTTATGTCCACATAAATTCGGAGGCTACCTGTAGGCAGCTCAGCCCAGCATCAATTTGAGCAGCTAAAAGTCTTCAGATTTACAGCACCCAATAATAATTCCCTGGATACTGTGGTGGCAACTAGGAATTCCTGAAGGAAAACCAGCTATTACCTATATACATTCCTTTTATGATAAAATCAAGAGACTGATACAAAACAGCATCACCAAATCATTATCCTGGCCCTATACTGAAACAAACATATCATCATTTTAACAGTGTCCTCCAGTCACTGTGTGATCGTGTTATTCCAAATGACTTTTGCATTAAAAAAAAAAAAAAGGTTCATCAGTCTGTCTTTTTGCAGTACATTGCTAGTCCCCTACCTGTACAGATGTAATAGTGTCAGCACAGAAATATATGCAATGTCATATGTCAAAGGAAAGGAGCACCAACATGTTATGTGCATGACACACACAAGCACCTGTGGCGCATGACTGGAATAATTTTGTGCCATAGGTTGAACAATGAGGCAATTACAGAACCATCCTGCATTTCACAATCACCACTTCAGAAATATTTTGCATACACAGTCATGTTTTTTTGGAAAAGAACTTAATCTCAGGAGACATAAGAGCTGATTGATTGAAGTCTCTAGTGAGAGTACTTTAACCAAGCATGCTTTATGACAGCTTACTGCACTTTAGTTTGTGTTTATGAACACCCAATGCTGAACATCCCTTGACAGACAATGATGTCTCTGTCTGACATAACTATTACAATACTGTGACTTTATTAACACATAAGCATTTTTCTGTTCAGTTTTTTTGGTCTTATTCAATTCTGATGCAACTCCAATGCTTTCACTAAGCAAAGAGACAAAACAGAGTGTTCTGCAGTCTAGTGTGACATTATTCCAAAACTAAGTCAAAAACCTTGGAAATAGCATGTTTTCTACAATCAGTAGTGGCAAATCATTCTATTTGTAAGATGTAATTTGAATTTAAAGTTATCTTAAATATCAAGTTCACTTAATTATACTTTAAATCCACTTAATACTCTGTAACAAATGTTATACCTCCAATGGATGGGCTCAGCCCATTTAAACAATAACTTCTTATGAGTGAGATGATGCCAATTTAAATAAAATTAATCTGTGGGTAGAACAAGGATGGAATTCCAATAGTCTAATATCTCAAGCACAATACACTTGCCAAGGGTATCTCCCTCAGCATGCAACATATTGTTAGACAGTACAAAATACACTGAATTGAAAAGTGGTTTTATTTTATTACTATGGCTTCCAACCACTGGCTTTGGCTTTCTATATTATAACAACTGTACTACATAAAGTGGTATTTAACATAAAAACAAGAAGACAACCCCAAAATCTTAAACCTGAAAATTTAATACTGGAGGTAGTGATTTTTAGATTTAAAAAATTACAGTGAAAAACTAGATCCAGTTCTGGGACTCCACATAATTTATGCCAACATTCTCATGTGAAGCTTGTGTTTTCTCATATGTTTGCAAAGCTCCTTGAACCTCCTTTTGCAATACACTTAAGCAAAGATATTTTTAGGCTATTATTTATATAGAAATTAATACTTGCTTTTTTCTGGGAAATTTCCAGACTCCTTGGGAAAAGCTAAAATAATTCAATGCCTTACTCTTGCTAATTCAACAGTTCTTTCAAGCCTGGCTCCACTGCAGCATTTAATAAATATTTCATATTTATAAATTAGCATTTTTTCTACCTAGCTCTTCTCCAGAGTTTGCAGTCAGGTATTTCACCATTTTTAATAGCCAGTATTGCATGTAACATTATACATTAGAGACCTTATTTAAATGCTACAGTTGCAAAATCAAACAGAATTAAGGCTGCTACATTGATTTAATTTCGTTTTTTTTTACTGCATATGTATTATAATCACCTTCCAAAAACTGAGAGTGCCTGACAGGGCCAAGACACTCCTGTAATATAGGATTCCTATTCCATACTTTCAACACCAAAGGACATAATTTCTTAACTTGAAACCCCCTGCATCACAAACACTTGACTCTGGCTCTTCTTCAGTCCTCTCTTTGAACAAAGGCATATTCCACAAGGCTCCCAGAAGGCATGCTTCTCCTACTTGAAATTTTCAAGCCAAAGCCCTTAGCTGGATTTTGGTTAAGCCTCTGCACAAAACAAAAGGAAGCAGTACTCCCATTCAGAGCAAATTGCTACCATATGATGACTGCTTGTATGAAACTCGGTTGCCCATTTTTATCTTAAATGCAGAAGTTAAGCTATTGAAGAATCACTTAATTAATCCTCCAACCTTTGGAAAACACAGAATCTCTTTTCTTTCATCTTATGGTTTTAAATATACCTTTCTCATTAAAATGCTATAATGATCATGTGTAAGTATTTGGGGTGAGAGGGAAGGTACTTTGTACTTTTGCAGCTGAAGCTCATGCTCCACACATTAACATATGCACACACAAATATTTATTATGCTAGAACAAGCATGCTGCTTGCTTCTTACTGATTAACATACTCAGGGGAGGAGCTGTACAGCAGTCACTTCTGAATCTGCTGTTTGAATGAGTTAAAGCTAACCATGGTTTTCTTGTTTCAAGTGCTAATTTATTTAGTAGTAAAGACTATATTATTGCTTGTTATATGCACATAAAATACTGATTGATTTCCTTCTGGTCTTTCTCTTTTCCATTTCTCTTCCCTTTTGATCTTACTCATAGGTAAAGGCGTTAGATAGCATGCATAACGTAAGGTATTTACTCATCATAAAGAGATGATTTATATCATGCATCTTGATTCCCGTACAAGTACAAAGAGGAGGAAATTAAGACTCATTTTGAGGTTTCTCCCTTATATATAGCCAGTAATAAAGCTTAGTTAGTAAAACACAATTAACTATTATTAGGGTATTAGACAACCACAAATTATCCCAAACTGATCTGATTCAAGCTTTATAGAGTCACATGATCCTAGTTTTCCAAGGAGCAGCCAAATATTGTTTTGACATGCTTCTTTAGTTGTCCTTATTTGATTGTTTAAAATACAATCATAAATGTTTCCATGACAGCAAAAACCTGAGTCTTAGGAAGAGAACACAGTTACAGAGTACAACGTTCTACCAGTTCGCCAGTTGGTTTTCTGTCCCTTTTCTGACTTTTTTTCCCTCCATTCTTACAGTCCTTAAAATGGCAACAACAGACGCTTTTTCTCTCTGTGCCAGAATCAACTGCCCTATCTTAGATACAAAGTATTACCTGGACAGCAGGAGTAGAGCTAGAAAGTGTTTTCAGAATTCGGTTTAAACCTGCTTCCTTATGATAGGCTATCAGCCATTCTTTCCTTATTTGATTTATGTTGCGTTCATTTAATACAGATTGTTAGTGCTGATATTTTATACTGCATTATTATCACCGCAGAATATTGCTGGAAAAATCAATAAATAAATAAATATTCACAAGGCTTAGTTACATGTTAGATACCTGTTAAAAAAACAAAAACAAAAACACCCCCCCCAAAAAGAAACAAAAGCTCCTCTGTATTTCATCCATTTTACTCAAACACTCATTCTTTCTTACACATTCTGTATGCATTTTGAAGTCTGTTTCTGAATTGCAGTATTTTTACTACAATAAATGGTAAAGCATGATCCCTACAAAATTCTAGAGATTGTGCACGTTAGCATTGAAATAGCTCATTGCTTTTTTTTAAGTTGCATTCATTAAATTGTGCAACTACGTTAACAACGAGGACCATTTCTAGAGAGCTTTAAAAATGCAAGCGCAATTATACGGCTGAAGCTGTAGTCCACATGTAGCAATATTTTATATTTACATTTGATAGGAAAACGTGTTAAAAATACCAGGATGGATTATCTGTTCATATGTCAGCTAGACATTAAAGCTGACTTTGTAGAAAAAGAGATAATTTCAGGGCATAGTTATCTGGTGCTGGCACCAGCAAGGGTTTACCTATGATATCTAAAAGAATTAAAAGATAATATGGTTGAAATAACCACAAGCACATGGAATCTGTTACCTACAACAGCCTGAGGACTGGGGATGGCAAATATAATGCTGGTGTTTAAAAAACTCTCTGTGATGATCTGAGAACATGCAGCCTATAACCCTGATTTTCCTCTAGCCCATAGAAACTATGAAACAGAATAGACTAAGTGTACAGCTGGATAAAAATTCATCTACATGAGATGAGTTAATCTGGATTTTTTAAATCTGTCTTTTTTGAAAAACAAAATGTCTCAACCTAACAACTCGATAGAGGTCTCTGTACCTGGAGTGTTGCATCCAGCTCTGGAGTCCTCAGTGCAGGAAAGATATGGACCTGTTGGAGAGGGTCCAGGGAAGGGCCACAAAAATGATTAGAGGGATGGAACACCTTACCTCTGAGGAAACACAGAGTTAAGCTTGTTCAGCCTGGAGAAGAGAAGGCTCTGGGACACCTTATTTTGGAATTTCAGTTCTTAAAAGCGGCCTACAAGAACGATGTGGAGAGACTTTTTAGCAGGGCCTGTTGTGATAGGATGAGAAGTAATGGATTTTAACTAAAAGACAGAAGATTCAGGCTGATGGTGAGGAAAAATTCTTTACAGTGAGAGTGGTAAAATACTGGAGCAGGTAGCCTAGAGGGGTGGTATATGCAGTGTCCTTTCTGATGGAAGCTGCACTCCAGCTGAGTTGCTAAGCTGTTCAATGAAGGCACTGGAGAGATGAGCAGGCTATGCACCATAAAAAAAACTGAAGAGAAGATTTTAAAGGTCTTTGTAGAAAGTCTGCAGAGGTAAGACCATAAGCCACAAAAATTAAGCAAGCAAGCAAGCAAGTAAAGAAGGGAGCTGGAGGCCTTGGTCACACAGCCACAGTGGAAGCTAGGTGTTAAGATGGGGAAGGCAGGAAGCTTGTGACTTCTGGCAATGATGTTATCAATGCTATTTTCAGACTAAATCCAAAACACAGCACTGTACCATCTACTGGGACAAAAAAGAAAAAAATAACTCTCAGTCTACATGAAAAAGATGAACAGTAGTTCATGGAGACTCCCTCCTGCAGAGGGGATGAAGGCAAGCATGACAGAAGACCAGAATGCATAAACATGGAATTCGTCACTGAGCTCAAACACAGAAAGAAGGTGGAAGCAGGTGCAGTCTACTTGGAAGAAATGCAGGTACATTTCCTGCAATGTAGGAATGGAGTCACCAATGCCGAAGCTCAGCTGCAGTTCAAACTAGCAAGGGAGGTGAGGGGCAGTAAAAAAGATTCCATAAAATTATATTTCTATAAATATTGCAAAAGGGCCCACTTTTCTTTAGCCTCCTAAAATTCAGTGCAGGATGTGAGCTAATGACAACTTAGAAATGAAGACTGAGACACTTAATGCTTTTTTTTTGCCTCAGTTTTCATTGGTAAGACTTTCATCATGATTTTCCCAGTTCCCTGAGCCTGTGCTAATGAAGCAGTATTCACAATACAGAAAGAAAAGTAGGAGATCATTTATCCTGCTTGGATGTATAGAAGTCCATGGGATCAGATATGGTGCATCTGAGCATATTGAAAAGGCTGATAACATTGCAAGGCTGCTCTCTGTCATGTTTGAGGGGTCTTGGCAATTGATGGAAGTCCCTGAAGACTGAAGAAATGCTATCACACCAGACTTCAAGAAGGACAAGAAGGAGGATCTAGGGAACTTCATAAGCTTTACCACAGACCCTGTGAAACTAATAGACCAAATCCTGAGAAATCATTCTGAAATACATTTAAGACCTGGTGACTGGGAGCATCCAGCACAGATTTACCAAGGCAAATTATGCCTGACCAACCTATGACAAGGTGACTGCCGCTATAGACAGGGGGAGTAAATAGATATTTTATACACTGAGGTTAGCAAGATAGTCAACACAGTCTCCTATAGCCTCCTTATCATTAAATGGGTGAGTTACAGGCTGGATAAGAGGAAAATAAGTGGACAGAAAATTGGCTGGACTGCCAGGCTCAAAGTATTGTGCCCTGTGGTCCAAAGTTCAGCTGGCAGCCGGTGTGTTTCTTCAGGGCTTAATACTGGAGCCATTACTGCTTAATGTCTTTATTAACAATGCGGATGACAGAATAGAGGGCATTCCTCACCGAGACTGCTGACACCAAACTGCAGACCGCAATCAGTATGTTTGAGGGCAGAGCTGCTATTTGAGAGCAGAGATGGAGAAATTCATTGATGGGAGCCTTGTGGAGTTCAACAAGAACAAGTGCATGTACTTGCAAATAGAATGGAATACCACCATGTAGTAGTGCAGGCTTGTGGTAAATTCTAGGAGATAGCTTTGCAGAAAATGACCTTGGGGTCCTGGTGGGCAAGCTGAGCATCAAAGCTGATGCATCTTTGTTGCATCCTTGCAACAAAGAAGTCCAAATGCATCCTAGGCTGTACTAGTAAGAATGTCAGTAGGTCCAGGAACCAATACTTCATATTTATTTAGCACTTATACAATTACAACTAGAGTGCTGCATCCAGTTTTTGACTCCCCAGACAAGAAGGACATGGGTATACTGGCTCAGCAGAGTGCCACCAACATGGTCAGGGAGCTGGATCAGATGACATTCCAGAGGAGTCCTCAGCTCAGACAAATGAAGGCTCAGGGAAGACCTTACTGTTGTTTATGACTACCTTATCAGAGGATATAGAGGTTAATGGAACTGGTTCTTCCCCAGGGTGCATAGAGATGGGCCAAGATGCCATGGACATAAGTTGAAACATATGATGTTTTAATTACATACAAAGAAAAAAAATGCTGGGAGGGAGGTTAAATACTGGCACATGCTGCTGTAACAGTCAAGAGACTCTTTTAGTGTGTGTCTCTGACCAACAGGAAGATGGAAGGAGCTAGGTCATGCTGCTGGTGAGGAGGCAGAGCATGGATTGTTCTCCAGGAAGGTGGAGGATGCTTTCCTGTGCTGTCTGCCCTGAGGCCATGAATACCAGCTACCCTGGCAACAAACTGCCCAGAAACAAGGACAGACACTGCAACCCCGATCAGGGCATAGATTTAACAGGGTCTGGGGCTCACCAGATCCCCTGTGGATGGAAGGAGCCAAGAGAGCCTCACCCTATAAAAAGGCAAAACTGTCCTCTCAGGCAATGGTGCTATCCTCCACCCTGGATCCCAGCAGGATCACTAACTGAAAGGGCTACAACTGAAAGGGCTACAACTTGCTAATGGAGAAGATGTAGCTGGACACACGGGGTGGTGATCCTATTTCTCTATGTTTTCTTTCCTTCTTTCTTTCTTTTCTCTCTCTAGTGAAGATCTTTTTTGAAGAATAAGAACTTGCCAAGACTTTCATTCCTCCTGACACAGCTTGAGGGAAATTTACAATAAAATTAATTTTTTTGTGTGTATCAGCTTCTGGAAGGACCATGGTTTCCCCTATGAACTGTACAGTGTGGTAAAAGATCAGTTCCCCCCTCACCCATTGAGCGGGACCACATACAGCTGCCTGGAGAAGTTGTGGTATCTCCACCCTTAGAAGGTATTCAGTACTCCACTACATGTACCCCTGAGCAACCCAGCCTAATTAAATCTGCTTTGAGCAGTGACTTGAAAGAGTTGACATTTGGAGAACCCTGACAACCTAAATTATGGTTATATTTTTCAATGTCTTCAAGACTGCAAGCTTTGAAAATTGTCTAGGCAGTGAAGGATGAAGGATTGTTCGTGTTATAAAGTTATTCAGAATAGTAAGGCCAAGGCTTAACTGTTATGACCTGCAGTATTATGAGTGGTTTGCCAATAAAATAACTGGTGGAATTCAGTGTAGACAAATATAAATTGGTTCGTATTGTGGAAAAAATAATTCTAACTTAATATTGAAGGAAAATAGGTTTTGATATGATTGTTACCAATTTAGGATATTAGGCTTATGACAGTTTATTAAATCAAAATATCAGCTCTGTAAGTATTATAAAGAAAAAAATACATATCAAATGCTAGAAATTATTAGGAAAGAAAAAAAAAAAATCCTGAAGAGCCTTACAGAGCACTGTTCACCACTTCAAAATTCATGAGTCACATGTATAGTTAGTCCTGTATGCAGTTCTGGTCATTCCTCAGATAAAAAAAAAGGAAGGGAGAGGAAAGAGGAAGGGATTAAAAAAAAGAGCCACAACATGATCAAAGGTACACAAGACTTTTGTAATATGAACAATCACTTAGGCAGGTGTTTTCAATAAACAAAGACAGACACTGTCAGGGGAAGGGATCCAATAGAAATTTTAAAATGACTGGCACAGACATGGTGGCTTGAATCTGTCTATTCATCTCTTCCAAAGCAAGAATAACGAATGTCAACTGAAGTTAACTAGAGCCAGTTCCATAACAAGAATTATAAAGCTATTTTATATACAGCACTGTGAGTGGTAAAAGTCAGATGGCTTCAAAGGGAAACCTTGCCCACTTAATAGAACCTAATGGTTACTAGAAATGTAGAAGTGATGTTGCAGTTGAATGTGAGTTAAGGAAATGTATTTTCCTTTTTCTGGCTTATCTTTAGGCATTTTTTTACCAGTATTGGAGATGTGATATAGAACTTAAGAGACCTTAGGTCTGACCCAGGATAGCCATGTTGAGTTTTATTATGTGGTTCATCTGTATGCCCTAATAAAGCTGAAACCTCCTCTGAGAGGTTCTTGATCTGTATGCTTCAAGTCACCTAACCAGATAAGGTACAAAAAAATAAAAGCACATCAGTCAAAAGCATTTACTGTGTTTACTGTTGTTTTTATATTGCATCACATTGAATAAGAAAGGAAACATTCAGATATGTGTTTTGTGCTGAATCACCAAGGGGTGTTTGTTAAATCACTGTAATTTAAAATAAAGCACTAAAATATCCTGCTTAAGTTTACTTAGAAATATATCCTATTTATTTTACAAAGAGAAATTCCCCATGGTTATAACATGAAAGGGCATAATTTCCCTGTAATACTTGCATGGGTAAATAAGAGCTGACAGATGGTATAATACACAATAAAACTTTCTATTAGGTTCAAAATATATATTACACACAGTACTCGTGTTTGTATATTCCCAATGGCCCTGGTCTAGATCTTACTGAAATCAACAAGACTATTTCCATTAAATCTGGTGTATAGCATAAGAAATTCAACTGTTTTCCCGTAATTTCATACTTTAGTAAAATATGAACGCAAATGTATTGCTTGTATAGAGTATTGAGATGCATTGATTTTAAATAATTTATGATCCCTCTCGTGTTTATGTAGTGCAGACTAAAACCACCTGATTAAGCTAACTATATACATAGTTAGGACAGCAAGAACGGATAAAATACATGTACCAATAGCAAAGAAAATTGGTGTGTTTCTTTTAGCTTGACTCTGGGCATGTATTCACTTTGATGCCCAGAGAAAACTCAAAACTGTATCAATACAACAACCTAAAATAATAGGTAAAGCCAATCATGATAAGAAGGATAAAGAGGGGAAAAAGGGTAGAATTTCAGTTGCTGATAAATGTCTAGAGTGACAAAGGATAAGGAAAAGGCTGGGGTACTTAATGTCTATTTGCTTCAGTCTTTATTAGTAAGACCAATTGTTCTCTAGGTATCCATCCCCCTGAGCTGGAAGACCGTGATGGGGAGTAGAATCAAGCCCTCAGTAATGCAAGGGGAAATGGTCATCAGTGTGCTACACCACTTGGACAGACAAAATTGTATGGGGCCGGAAGGGATCCACTCAAGGATACTAAGTGAGTTGGCAGAAGTGCTCCAAGCCACTTTCAGTCATTTATCAGCAGTCCTGACTAACCAGGCAGGTACCAGGTGAGTGGAGGTTAGAAAATGTGATACCTGTCTACAAGTAGGGCCAGAGGAAGGACCTAGGGAGCTACAGGCCTGTCAGTCTGATCTCAGAGCTGGGGAAGTTTATGGAGCAGATCACACTGAATGCCATCACACACCATGTACAGGACAACGAGGTGATCAGGCCAAGTTAGCATGGGTTTCTGAGAGGCAGCTTAATTAACCTGATCTGCTTTTATGACAAAATGCACCACCTACTGGATGAGGAAAAGGCTGTGCATGTTGTCTACCAAGACTTCAGTAAAGCCTTTGATACCACTTCCCACAGCATTCTCCTGGACAAACTGGCTGTTTATGATTTGAATGGATGTACAGTTTGCTGGGTAAAAAAATGACTGAATGTCCAAGCCCAAAGAGTTGTGGAGTAAAGTCCAGTTAGCAGATGGTCAGACGCAGTGTTTCTTAGGGCTCAGTACTGCGGCCAGATCTGCTTAATACGTTTCTCAATAATCAACTGCACCTTCAGGAAGTTTGCAGATGACACCAAGTTGGCTGGGAGTGTTGATCTGCTTGAGTGTAGGAAGGCCCTGCAGAAGGATCTGGATAGGCTGGATCAATGGGCCAAAACCAATTTTGTAAGGTTAAACAAGGCAAAGTGCCAGGTCCTGCACTTGGGCCACAACAACACCATGCAACGCTACAGGCTTGGGGCAAAGTGCCTGGGAAGCTGCTCAGTGGAAAAGGACCTGGAGCTGCTGAACGTGAGCAGCTTGTGTCTAGGCAGCCAAGGTGGCCACCAGCATCCTGGCTTCTATCAGCAATAGTGTGGCCAGCAGGACCAGGGCAGTGATCATCCCCCTGTACTTGGCACTGGTGAGATTGCACCTTGAATCCTTTGTTCAGTTCTGGGTCCTTCACTACAAGAAAGACTTTGAGGTGCTGGTGCAGGTCCAGAAAAGGGCAATGAATCTGATGAAGGGTCTGAAGCACAACTCTGATGAGGAGCAGCTGAGAGAGCTGGGGTTGTTTAGTCTGGAGAAGGCTCAGGGGGACCTTATCATCCTCTGCAACTGACTGGAAGGAGGTTGTATTGAGGTGGATTTTGGTCTCATGGCTATTAGTCTCTTTTCCCAAGGAGACAGGACAAGAGGTAATGGCCTCAAGCTGTGCCAGGGGAGGTTTAGATTGGATATTAGGAACAATTTCTTCCCCAAAAAGGGTTGTCAAGCATTAGAACAGCCTTTGGAACAAGCACTGGAATAGCATTGGAACACCAGGGAAATGGTGGAGGTATTTAAAAGAGCTGTAGTGCGGCATTTAAGGACATGGTTTAGGGGTAGACTTGGCAGTAGTAAGTTAATGGTTGCATTCAATGATCTTAAAGGTCTTTTCCAAACTGAACAATTCTATGATTCTACAACTGATAGTTGTGATCGAAAAAGGAAGATTTACTTAAGACGTATTTTCTTTCTTTTTCCAGGAAATTGTTTCATTTTGGAAAAAAAAAAAAAAAAATATCATGAACAAGAAAAAAGAAAAATAATTCTAATTGCAAAGGTCTTTAGACTGTAACTATAATAAAACCAATCAGTTGATATACTGGAAGAATAAGAAATATCAAAAAACCCTTACGAAGTCTTTCAGAAGGTGACAGACACCATAAACTTGGTGTTTCCCTTTATTTACCTCATTCCTTAGTTTTTTCATAAAGCAGTAAAACTTTTAGAAAAAGGAAATGGTTTAATGTGACAAGTTTAGCAAAATGAAATTTCTAGCTTTGGGTAGTTTCTTCTTCTGAATAAACAAAATTGCCTTAGCTAGTGAAAGGACTAATTCATTTTCACTTACAGATTAAGAGTAAGGACATGTATTTTAAGACTAATAACTCACCCTTTTCACAGCTTCTTAAGATGAATTTAATGCTTCAGTTCTGTTTGTGGGTGGTGGTTGGATATACTATTGCTTAGGTCACTACATCATTAAAAAAACCACAAACAAACAAATACATAAATAAATAAAACCCTAAACAAAAAAGAAAAAAAAAAACAAAACCTTAGCTGAAAACTAATAGACAAGAAATTCCTTTGGTTCCTAGTCAAAATTAGAGGAAGGAGGACATGAAAGGAACTATTTAAACAGCACCTCCCAGTTCCTTGCCATGGAACCATTCACATTCCTGGGTCTGAAATGGTAATTTTTCGAGATGCTCAGCTTAATCTAAAAGATTTTGCATGCCACTGAAAATGACTAAAACTGAAAAGAAGCCTTGCTTGTGTTACAGCATGGAGCAAAAGATGAAGACTGACATGAGAAGCCAATACCTTCTGTGGCTAAAGCAATATTATTCTTCACTCCACCATCAATGTGCAGAAATTAATTTATGCAAGACTTCAGATCTAGATAAAAAGACATGTGGCACAGGTATGTGTTTATCTCTAGGCCAGGAATCTAAACTACCATTACAGTCAATGAGGATCCAGTAAATACAATTGGTAGAGCCTACTGAGCTAATTATGCCACTGTAAAACCAGGCATTAACATTTTATCAGCTGGGTCCCTGGACACTACTGGTGTGCTGGCAAAGGGCTCAGTTTGCTTGACCACAGGTATCAGTTTCATGTCATCTGAGATGGCAAGTTTTATCCTACATGGCCTTCAGATGTTGCTCCAGTCTGATAACTGTAGGTGCATGTCATATCTGCCAGCCACATGCAGCTGAGATACACTAAGCCATTTCAGAAGTCTCTGTGTGAGGAGAAGAATTGATGCTTCAGTGTCTGAGTACACAAGTTGCAAAGGAGGTGAAATTCCACGGCGTACCCTGATTTCCCTTCAGACTTCTCCTCTACCTTCACCATCATCTAGACCGAAAGATTTGGGGGAACAATGAGGCTCTTTCATTATGAAGTACTGGGAAATGAGAAAAAAATACATTCAGGATACAGTCCCTGAAAATACTGTACTATCTGAAACTGAGATGCAGTCCAACTGCCACTATGTAAACATTGCCTTAGAAAGCAAGGTCAGTGTTACTATTCACACTTAGTCAGAACATTATCTTAGCACTTTAATAATGTATTTAGGATGCAGAAATACTCACCATAGGGAAATAAGTAGTCACAACCACAGACAATACTGATTCAAAGTCACTACAAAATTACGTATTTTTAATTCATTAAGTAAATCAGTTATTTCTACCAATTTTAGCCTAATTATTTGCAGTATGATTTGGAGCATAAGGATGTCGGGGCTTAACTATTTATATTTGGGAATTATAATGTACACACTACAAAAGGCAGCCATCAATCTTCTACAGCTGGGAAGCTTGGGCAAGTTAAAACAAAATTCTTCTATGTGACAGGTATAAATTAACATGACAGCACATTTTTATTTGGAGGATTTTTAAAAGGAAGCCTTCAATTGTAAATTTTATAACTTTAAGCACCTAAGCTTTACGTGTGCTTTGAATATTTATTTTAAAACAGCAAAAAAAGATTAAGTTAATCTGTTTCCCTAAACATCCATTAACTTCTCCCTCCCATTATTACATTTTACAAAATCTAACATAAAAAGAAGCAGTATAATGAGCACTTTAGATTATTAAAACTTATTTTCAGATGTCTTGTTCATTTTTTTAATATTAATGCAATTTGTGGTTCAATTATTTATGACAATAAAAACAAGCTAACTAGCGAATTTTATTTTTGTTTGTGTATATTTCCTTTTTTTTTTTTTTTTAATTTCTAGCTCTGTGCCTCACTTTTTGCTGCAAAATGGAATTAGAATGAATAACTGAAGTATTTCAATTTTGGGTCCAAAAATGTAATTATGCAAGGGCTAGATTTATATATAAACTGTACTAACTGAGGGTTTAATATGCTTTTTCTAATTCAGTATTTGATCATATAAAAGTAGAAGCAGAGTCTACAAAGGACTTGGATACTACATTTTATTTAAAGAGATGCCTTTCTACTGATACCCAGAAAATTAGCTATATATTGTTTTATTCATTCTAAAAGGCTTTTGGGTGTGTATTTAGATTAAGTAGTGATGCTCAGCATTATCGAAATAATAAAATTAAGACTGACAGTTAGCTCCAGATCACATATCAAGAACCTGTGTATGGACAAGACAGCTCAGTCTCTTTTCTCAGGGTAAGGTCCAACACTAAAAACTTGCTTTATGGAATGTGAAACAATAATTTTATTTATTTTGATTCTTATAACTCACTTCAAACATTTTATGTTCTTTTTCTAAAATGTTAGGGGGTTGGCCAAGCTCTTCTTGAGAATGCGAGGATAAGAAATTGCTGTGAGGAAAACATCTCACACATGTATTTGATCTGACCCCATTTCTCACCCTAAAACTGACTTCCATGTTGACCTTTGCTTCTGGAACTTGTTCTCCCAGTGATTTCTCAGTTCTGTAAGTCCCCATTACAGATACCCTGATTTCCTGGGTTGACAGTGTTGCAGCTGGAGTCTTCTTAAATGACTAAATGTTTATAACTGTTGCCTCCACAAAGATTTAATCTCTGACTGTAAGTTACCTATTAGAATGCTCTCAGGCAAGCTCAGATTTGACTGATTACAATAACTTCTCTCCTGGGTTTTGGCTGTTCTTGTATAAGAGATTACTATTCCTAACAATGACAGTTAAAGAATTTGTGCTGGCTGCTTAGGCATTCAAATTCAGAAGCTGGCAAATTCATTTCTGATGTCACTGATAGTACACCACTAATGGAGTAGCTCACATATACTTGCTTCTGGCACCTCTGGTTTCATTTGGACAACTTCTGAAGAAAAGTACAGCAGAAGAGATGGGGGAAATGACCTTTTAAGTTGTATGAAGAACGAGTTTGTTTGGAGCTATTGCCACCTTCTTGGAAAATATCCAGAGCTTGTTACAATTCCTTTTGTAAGGACTTGTGCTAACTTTAAGTCTTATTTTCTGGGATATACTTGAATCTTCCATCCTTCATTTTCTGTTTCGTTTTGGTTCAGCAATATATAAACTCATGCATTGTCTCCATGGAAACTGAATCCAAGACTGTCATCAGTACTGCCCTTTTTTACCTAGTTGGTTACCCAAAGTTTGGGCTGCATGTGGTCAAACAGTCCCTATGCAAGCCTGTTAATTTACACAGAATATAAATCTCTCTCTTGACACAACAGAACTCAAAAGAGACACTTTCTATATTTAGCATCAAATCACTTTCAGGCAATAATTTGTCCAAAATTTTTCTTCCCTAGCTTTCTCTATACTGCAGTTTTACTGCCTTTTCACTCCTGTTCCTCAGTCCTCCTTTTCTTTTCTGGGAATACTGAGCTCCACAAAAAAATGATCAAAGAAGATTTACTTTCATGGGTTCCAGGATATGCCTTTATTCTGGGAGGTGACACCACCCTAAGTTTGAGGGAAAAGGCTGCTATTGTTTCAGTCAACTAATTGTACAGAAGATCTTCTCACAACTTCTATCAGATCGGGGAAAGGTTTATATTCAGCCTCAGTGAGGACGAATCTGGCCCATAATAGTTCCAGTATTCGTGGAATCCTAGTGGTTTCTAAGTAAGTCTACATGATGACATTGCAGATGTCAAACAAAACAAGTTTTCTTTCATCTACCATAAAATTTCTATCTTTCTTCTGACACATCTACTATTAGTAATGCTTATGACTTTATTCCAGAGTAATAAAAACTCCAATGAATGGAAGCTTGAAAACAGTCGTGCTCCGGTACGGCTAAGCAACTCTATTTTTAATTATGTATTTAAAGGAGGGGACAGGACAAGTTTTGAGGAATTCTCATCGATGACCTTTGGACATGGTTCAGACAAAAATGATCACTCTGGCAGATTCCATTCTTTTCCTGGTTAATTTTCAGTTGCTGAGGTTTGTAAAATCTTATTAAAATGTTCTTTGGGTGTACAGAGATGTTTCAAGGAGGTTATTTTTTCACAGTGATGTCTAGCTGTCTGATTATCAGTTCATTTATGCTTTCCAAGGAATAATTTATTTTTTTTTAGACAGTATAATTTTTTGTGCAAGTCTGACTGTATCTCTTTTGCTTGCAAAGTGACAATTAATTCCTGATACATAGCCTCTAGTGTACAGCCCCTGTCAGTTACACAATGAAATGTGCAGTCACTGATCTTGGATTCTGTAGGAAAACATACTAAAACTTGTGTAAGGTTTAGAATTTTCTGTTTGCCTGTTTGTTTTTTTTTTTATACAAATAAAATCAATTTTGACACATAGGCTTGCATATTATTACCTCCGAGGCAGTTTTTATGCATTGCGTTTGCAACTACATTACTCTGCATCTGATTCTGCTGTTATTTTATTTTCTTTAGCAATTTTCCAGAAGAACAATTTTTTTTATAAGAAAGTTCCTCTGTGCACTTCCTTAAATCCCTTGCTATAGGAATGAGTTGTCTAGTAAAACCTCTTGTTTGACAGCTATTTGAGTTAGCAAACTACTTTCAATCAGAAAATTACAATAAAAAATCTTTAAAAATGTATAGGAAACCTTCCCTGACCATTTAGTTACTCAGTAACACAATTATTTATAATGGAGTGCTTTATGTCTGAGGTTAATAGGAGTTTTGCTTTTAACATCAGTGAAAACCTTTTTCAGAGAAAAGCAGTTAACACAGTGTATGCCTTTAACTAGATTGTGTGACCAATAACTTTTATGGACTGGAGCAATACGAACAGTATAAAATCTGAGTATCATTTTAAACTTTGGAAAGATATTAAGGCAGTCAGGGAGCTACAGGCAGTGTAAAGAAGCTTTAGCATAGTATGTAGGAAAAAAAAATAATGAGAGGAGATGAACATAGGCTTGGGTGAAATTTACACATTTTCATGAGTAGGAAAAGTCCAGATTTCAAAAGGACGTAGGGACATAATACTACTCTACAACCCTGAACAGAACTTCGTTCCCCTCCCCATACCTGCCTGGGATTTTCTTCTAATGCTTACACTATAGAATTAGTTTCTTTTCCTCTAAGTTAGAATAAAGCAATCTGCTAAGTTCCTTACCAAAGTATTTTTCTATTAAGGTAAACAAAGTCTGCACAGCAATAGCAGAATGGTCCCTTTCTACTCCTGCTGAAAAGAGCAGTAAAATTCAAAGTGTTTTTAATGAATGTTGTCAGCATTAATGAATGTTTAACCAATGTAATACATCTATCCCCTTATCTACAATAATGGATTCTAGTAGCAAAAAGACAAGGAAGAAAAACCATACAGTATTAACAGATAAGAATGAGTCCAGAGCTAACATATATTATTTACCAGGCACAGGCTCCAATCCAAAGCCTAGAGGCTTTGAAACAGGAAACTTGGGGTTGATATTGCTGAGCTTCGCATGACTACCGAAATGACCTTACTAATCTACAGTTGCAAACATCCATTTGTTTCCCTGTCCAAATTTTGTTTCAACTGCCACTTTTTTTGCAACTGCCACATCCCAATTAGGCTCACTTCTGTCTCCAGCACAGTTTATTGCCTCATTTATGAATCCTGCCTCTTCCTCCTCCTCTTCTTGTGATGACATTGTTTTGGAGTAGCCTGCCTCATCCCCTTCTTATTTCCCCTTCTTAGTATGAGTTTCTTCCCTTACTAGATGAGCTGAATTTTGCATCCAATATTTTGTCTTGTGTACAGGGGTGACTGACACTGGCATGGGTTGGTTCTTTGGTTCAGTTGTAGCACCTGTTGTGGGAGCGAGAGTAATTGCAGCGCCTGTTGCCAGGGTTGGAGTAGCTGCAGTGCTTGTTCTTTTGTTGTCAAATCCAGAGACCTTCACTTCCCCTTGAGGGTACTGGACTGTATTGAGCAGGCCTCTGCAGGCATGGGCCAGGCCCCAGCACATTGGAGTGATTGGTGTCTCTCTGAATTTGCCAGTTGACAGCATATTTTCTCTAAGTATTTTACTAGTTTTTCTGGATTTTGCACTTGTTCAGCATGATGTTCCAAAGCACTCAAGGGTCCCACTGGCCTAGGTACTTGCCCATACTATCCCACACACCCTGCCATTCATAATTATCCAGCCTCAGGGAAGATCACTTGGTGGTATTCTTAAATAGTTGTTTAACCTTAAACAAGGCATGAAATGTATTCAGGCGACATAGCAATAGGATCATGATGCTTTGAATATCCCACGGATATTAAATGTTCTCAAGAGCTATTGTAACTTGTCTGGAGGAGAAGGGGAGGGTGAAGGAGTGAGGGAAAGTGTTCTCCCTTGTCTCACACATACACTGGCTCTCAAAGGTGAAAATGTAGAGTGTAATTATTACTAGTTTCTGAGAGATGGTTCCCAAAGTAAGGAGATGATAACGATGTTGAATACAAATACCAGATTAGTCTCACAGTCATTGATTTACTCATCTGATAAAACAGGATTACACAATAGAGCAAAATGATAATCTTAATTCAGACCCCAGAAGTGATAAATAGCACATCAGGGAACATATACAGCAAATAAGGTGTTATGGAACACAACCCTGAGAACAAGCACAACTCTCAGAAAAAATAAATCAACATTATGACCAGTGACTATTAAACTAATACAATGAATTCTTGTAACAAATTTGTTTTAACACACTCTGGTCAGATCTGTCATTATCTCAACCCTTTATGCCCAGTGTTGGGCACCAAAAAGGACTGTTGTGGTTTAACCCAGCATGCAGCTAAATGAAACACTTTTGATGTGGTAGTTTTGAGATGGAGGACAGAATTGAAAAAAAAAATATGTAAAAGTTGTGGGATAAGGTAAGGACAGTTTAATAGAACAGGAAAGCAAGGGAAAACAATAATAATGATAAAAGAATACCCAAACAAGTGATGCACAACGCAACTGCTGATCATCCACTGACTGATGCCCAGCCATACCCTAAGCAATGGGCTACCAACTCCCCCAGGGGAATTAGTTCAGCATGATGCCATATGGTATAGGACATGCAGCTGGGGTCAGCTGTCCCAGCTGTGTTCTCTCCAGCTGACTCATTACCAGGGCAGTATGAGAAGCTGAAAAGGCCTTGACTAAGTGGCAACACTACTCAGCAACAATTAAAACACCTCTCTGTTATCAACACTATTCTCAACTTAAATCCAAAACACAAAACTATACCAGCTATTAGGAAGAAAATTACCTTTGTCCCAGCTGAATGCAGGAAAATCTTACACATTTGCATCAGTAGGAATAGTCCAGATTTAAAAAGAAAAAAAAAAAAAAAGAAAAGGACATAAGGACATAATACTGTTCTGCAACCCTGAACAGAACTTCACTCCCCTCCCTATACCTGCCTGGGATTTTCTTCTGATGTTTACACTATGTGTCCTTTTCAAAGTCTTTTTCTGTTAAGGTAAACAAAGTCTGCATAGCAATAGTAGAACAGTCCCATTCTACTCCTGCTGAAAAGAGCAGTAAAAATCAAAGTATTTTAAATGAATGTTGCCAGCATTAATGAATGTTTAACCAATGTAATACATCTATCCCCTTATCTACAATAATGGATTCTAGTAGCAAAAAGACAAAGAAAAACTATACAGTATTAACAGATAAGAATAAATCCAGAGCTAGCATATATTATTTACCAGGCACAGGCTCCAATCCAAAGCCTAGAGGCTTTGAAACAGGAAACTTGGGGTTGATATTGCTGAGCTTCGCATGACTACCAAAATGACCTTACTAATCTACAGTTGCAAACATCCATTTGATCCTATCTGAAGTTTTTTGTAAAGCTCCACCAGTTCCATTCTTTACAAAGGTGGTTTTTACAAAAAATATTTCTATATACATAACAACTTGGAACTATTGTTGAAGATGACTAATACAAAAATGACAAAATGAGAAAATAACTTGATCTGTCAAAACATTTGGCAGAACAAATTTATCTTTGAGCTCTATCAGCCAATTGCACGAGGACATTAAAAACTTAAACTGATAAAGTCACAGTTGAAGTGACACATACATGTATATAAGTACAGTCAATACTAGGAAACTTCTCATCTCTGAAGGCATGTGCACACACAGTAACATGAAATACTCCTTTTTTTCCCTGTGTCTCTTGTACAGTTTCTCTTTTCAGTCCCATTCCTTTCCCTCTTTCTGGGGCACATACTGTCTTCTATTTTTTCCCAGTGTTTTTTCCTCCTGTTGGTCTTGCCCCATTAAATATTTACTGGCATTTACATCATATTTCCCCTTTTCCCTACCACTGAGTCTTACCACACTCTTTGCCTACCTTCCAGTGATCCTTTTTCACTTCACTTTATCTTTTACACAGTTCCAGACCTCTGTTCCCTTTTGTTTCTCCTCCATTCAGTTATTTAGTTATTACTACTTAGCTTTCCATTTGTAATATTTATCTTTAGGTCAGACTTTTTTGGGGGGTCATACATTTCTTCCTGTGGAGTCATAAATTGCATGCAGCATACATATATATGCATCACATGATAGTTTTCAGATGGGTTTGTCTGCAAAGCTTATGTTACACTAATTCATTTAAATATGACAGCAATAGAAGAGACTAGGCAGAAAAAAATCTGCTTCAGCACATTTGGGAGCTGTAGTGAAAGGATATATTACTTTAAAAGATTATTTATTTCATTCAGTTTCAAGCTTGTTTTGAAACATTCTCCACTGTCATTCTATTCATACTCTGCCCAATATAGCACTTCTTGTTGATCTCAGATACAGTCAATAAGAACTACTGCAGCACCACAGATTTTTGTTTTCTGCATAGATATCAATTTGTTAAAGAACCTGAATCTTTGATGACTTAACAGTTCAGCTAATGCTTTAATGCATCTTATCAACTGCAAACATCTGCCTAAAAATGGCTGTGCTTTCATGACTGTCAAGTTCTAGAGGAAATGTGAAGTTAGATGTGATTTTGTTGATCAGGTTTAAAACAAGGACTGAAAGATAAAAGATCCCTGGCTTTAAGTGTCCACTCCATGTAAACAATTTATAGTTCAAAATTAATGCTCTATTCAACACTCAGAGGAAGGAGTCTTTTTTCTGTCTGTTTTATAACCATTCCTTTAGAATTATTCCAATTAATATTCAAAGATTACAAACTTCTTTTATCCATAAATGCGTTGCTTATTAATATGACATAAACTGTCCGCCTTTGTTCTGATGAAGCAAAGCATAACATGACGTAAACAGTATTGACAGGAAAATGCATGGTTTGGAACTGTAGTGAAGCTGTTTAACATTCATGAAGTACCTTACTAATAATAGTTGTCTGCTTATGAAATTCTCAGTATGGTACTCAAAAGAAAACTCTAATGTTAAGGTTTTAACAGAGCACTGAGATCAAAAAGGAATAGTAATAAATGACCTAAGACTGGTTTATTTTTCACATAGCTCCACAGAATAAAGGTTAATTTTAAGGTGCACATACATATGTAAGACATGTACTTTTAGTACGTTCAAATTCAGCAGAGTAACATGGCTTTATGACAAGCAGTGAAAAGCTCAGAAAAACTGGTTGCAAATACCTTGTCTACTGGCCATAGCTATTACTAAATAACAAAAGGGCATTTTTCCATCAGTGGGCCTTTGGGGAAATAGTGTGACTATTCGAACAGAAAGTCAAGTTTACAGCTAAGTAAAGATTGCCTTCCATGATGACAGTACAAGCAAAGAAAACAAACCAAAAAAAATAAAAGAAAAGGAAACCGCAAAAACACTAAAACAAAACAAAACAAAACAAAAAACAAAAAACCACCCTACATCACTTTGTCTAAAGCATGTAAAAATCAAACATAATAACATTAACAATAAAGTGATGTACTGAATGCAACTTCGTAAGTACATGTTGATTATTTTGACAAGTTCAGCTGTTTAATATCGTGCCTGACTGCTCCTTTATGGATGATGGTTTTCTTTTGCTCAATATGACAAGCCTAAACAAATTTGAACCCAAGTGAATTAAAACTCTGATTCATTTACTTTGGCTAAAATCCCATATGCACAAACCAAAAGTGCGGGTTTTGCTTTTGCTAATTCAGTGGTAGAAACATGACTATTTAAGAATACATCTAGTTGTTGCATATTCTGTGATTCTTCTGCACAGTCTCCTAAAAGCAGACAAGAGACTCAGACGCCTTTCTTCACAGGAGTGGCCAGAGTCACTATTGCAAAACCCCAATTTGTTTAAATAAATAAAGAGTGACCATGACTTTGCTGGCTTTTAACATAAATTCAAATCTGGTTTATAGATAGTAAATGTGATTTGATAATAGATCACTGATAATAGAACCTAATATATTATTATCATTAGCATAATGTTTCCTAAAGGAAACAAAAGGATTTAAAATGAATGATCAGTCTGTGTTGCAGGCAGCATCACTTAAACCATACAAGGATCTACTATTCTAAAGACTAAAGTTGACTAGCATAGCATTGGAATGGAAAGAAAAACATACATCATGGTGCTTCCTCTACTTAATAAAATAAACCTCAGTGACTATTTAATTCTTCTTAGGAGAATCTCTGATGCAATGCTGTCTTTCAAAGGAACCCCACAATGAAAATAGTTTTAATACACTCTATCTCTAATTTTCCTCTTAGATTAAAACATTTCCACAGCAATAGGCAGACACACAAATAGGAAAGCAACATTGTTCTCTAAAGCAGCTCTAATTTTTACCCAGTTTATTTTTACACAGGTGACATATGTGCTTATCACTGTATAATGTCATCATATCACTTTCTATATTTTTGTCTGCATTTTGTGTAATGTTGACAGAAAAAAAATGTAGTGGGAGTCATGAAACAGTCATAATAAACAATAAACTGGGGAAGACCAAAGAACACAAGGTATGAAAAACCTATGAGGTAGACCTTGTGCAAAATAAAGAAGAAAAAATATTTTCTTGGGTGGGAATTACTACAAAGCTTTCAAACCTACATAGGCTACTAAACAAAAAAAAAAAACAAAACTAACACCAAACTAAAACCAAACAAACAAAAAGAGAACAAAACAAAAAAAGAAAACAAAACAAAAAGCCTCAACATTATGTAACAAACCTTTAGATGTACAAAAGACAAAAAAAAGTGTATAAATTGTTCATATTTCAATATACTTCTGAAATATCCAAAAGCATTCTTGACATTAATTATAAATAGAGAACTTGTCTTAGCCAAGAAAATTAAGTCCTCAACCATAAATCCCTTACCAAAATCCCTATCTCTCTATCCTTCTTTCTGTCTCTTCCATCCTCTGGAAAATCTTCAGATAAACACACTTTGCAGTCATTCTTGAAGATATGCAACTCAAGATATTTCTGATCAAGAAGTAGAAGGGAGACCTGCAGGTTACTTTAGTAAATGCTAATTACTAAATATAGTCAACCTTTCTATATTTTCAGACTAGCCCTCTGAAGATTAGACTAGACTGTCATCAATTCAGTATTAGAATGCTTAGAATTAATCTGCAAAATCAATTTCTTTTTTCTCAGCATTAGTCAGGGAGACAAGAAAAGAAATTGATAGCAATTATATTAATGAAATATCTATTTAATCTTAATTTGTGCCTCTTAGAATCAACCAAAAGGCCAGTTGGAATTTGGTATCACTAAATTGTGATGAAATTGAATATCTGATTAGAAGTCTTCTAGGAAACTCGTATCTTATTGTTTGAGTGGATGAGGTAGTTTTCCTAAATGAGCATGAGTAACTCCACTAAATTCTATACTTCTTATTTTATTTTTTTTTTAAATCTTTCAAATATGAGTCAATTGCTGTGTTTCTGATTCCTTGAGTATGAATGCAGATGTGAACATAGATGCCTCCAGTGCACAGGCAAACCTGTAGAGAATGCTCTACTCAGTGCTACACTTTAGAATAAATGGAGAAACAGATGTGAGGCCTTCTGTTTCCTTACAGTGCAGTAAATTTCTGTACAATAATTTGTGGATAGGGAAAAAAAAACCCTGCCATCCTCACTGGAGTGATAGCAGTAGAGACAGACAATTGAAAATGTAGAAGTTTAAATTAACTTCTGAACACCTCCAGCAACAGCAGCCATGACCAAGTCCTGTGTGGTAGGAGAACAGCTACAGTGAAGTGTGCTAATCATGACTCAGACAGTGACAGCACTAATAAATCCATTTGTGATGAGCTTGAAATGCAATATCTGCAAGAGTTTGCTCTATTTCAGAGCTTTGGGGACAACAATTTATTTCACTTACCCTACAAGCGATGCTTTCAGAATTAGATACTGTTTACTCGTAGTTGCTCTTCCCTACCTTGCAATAAAAGCAGATAGCTGTGATTTTTTTGCATATTCAATATATCTATTTTATAATTATATATATAATTCATTAGAATAGAATTCTAATTAATATATAATAGGCAAGGATGTTGGATATGTTTATTTAAAACTAGAAAACTTGGATTTGGCATGCTGGAAGGATGCCTAGAAACAAAGCAATTCAGTTTATTTGTTAGTTGAAAGCTGTTAGCTGATTCATAAGCTGTTTCAAACACACATATACACAAGACTTTGATACTCCTTTTTTAAAAAAGAAGTACCTTTAAGTAAACTGCTTCCTCAGGGGAAAGATATATGTATTCTATAAACATACTACATACATTCTTCTAAAATTCTGGCCAAATTTTATTCTGAATTGGGGTCTCCTTTTAATAATTTCATTGAAAGTTATGTGCCCCAAAATGCTTTTGGTTTGGTTGTATGCAAAAAATCAAACCAACTTTTCTATCGCCACCACGTATTCTTTTGGGGGACCTTTGGAAAACACAGCTTTCAGGTAGTTTCTGCTGGGTTTTGTGGGTGTTTTTAAAGATCACCTTTGATTAAGGAAATCAGTTTGAGGATTTAAATCATAGTACTTTTGTAGATCTGTAATGTACAAAGTCTGCTTTACAAACGAGTTGTAGAAAATTGAGGGGCTACTGAAAAAACGTTTCTCAGAGAAAAATATTGTCATGGGGAAATTTTGCAGTGAATCTAAAAGAGAAAATGTTTCGAATATCTATCTGTACTAATCAACTGTTTGAGGGCTCATACTGTTTACATATACCTAAAATAACATGCAAAGGTATTGCATCATGTATCAGCTCTAGCAATGCATTTTTGAAGTAACAGCATTTTACTCAATTCCTGATTCTACACAAAGGTTATAAATTCTGCCACCTGACAGTGGCTATTGCAGAAAGCCTCTGTAAACGGAAGGATACAGAGGTTATCATGCTTCACAAGTCTTACTGAGCTAGATAATCTAAAAACAAAAGAAAATCCTTCAAATATTTTAATTTTTGGAAAGAAAGAGATAAAGTATTTCCTGCTTGGCTTTCTCATAATTTAAGGTAGTAATATCTTCTCTTATTCTCTCTTTGTCCCCTTTCTTTCTGAGGGAATAGATAGGACTTTTAAATACTTAAAGTACTGTCATTACTTCAAATACCTTTTTTCTTGGCAGTGCATTACCCACAACCCCACCTTTCCAGTGTGACATAAATATTCTGCTATCACATCCCCTCCTCAAGCCCTTTGCAGATTACTTTCTAACCCCCCTCTGATAAGGCATTGCTCCATGCTTAGCATAATCACGCCACAAAAGGTTAATCATTTTTTCACAAGGTGAAAAATAAGCAGTATTCTGTCCTTCTTTACTTTCATCTTTTTTTAGTCCTAATCTGAAATATTACAAAATCAATAATAAAGCTGGTAACTTTACAAATCTACCATACAAATAAAGAAAAGGAGCTATTCAGTAAAAAATATACAGGTGCCTGAGAAAAGCTAAGTAAAAGGTCTTGGCTTCTGAGCTTCCTGGAGTTTGGAAATCACACATGCTTTTTCACTCAGTAGAAGGAATAGTTTTGTTTACCTGAACAACAGTTTTTTAAAGTGTTTCAAAAACCTAAAACATATGGTCTTGCTCATCAATTGTATTCAGGAATGCAGCTAGGTGACAGAGTAATTGCTGCAACATGGGATTAATTTGTGCCCTTGTAGAGCAAAGGAACATCTGGTGTATATTTCTGTCACTTCCTTCTTTAACACCACAATGAGCTGTGTCATCAATATCATGTACGCTTGTTCCTATGTTACAATTTTGTTTCTCTCCATAAGAAACCCATGGGTTTCTATATCCCATAAGCTATATAAAGTCATTTGGATGCATGAGACAGCAGTACGTGTACAATGCTGTTATTATACCTGAGATTCATCTATATTTGAACATAACCTATTGACTCTGAAAAGTAAGAGCATTTTCTTTTTAATTGCAATTACAACTGAGAATACAAAATGAAAATGAAACTTAAACACTTAATAGGCAAAAGCAAACAAGTATTCTTTCATACATACCTTAATTTCACTAGCCAATATATAATATAACATAATATAAATTATAATATAATTTATAATATAATTATATTACAGTATAATTTATAATATAATATAAAATATATATAATATATTTTGAGACCTTACTTGGAGTATTGTGTGCAGTTCTGGTGTCCTCAACATAAAAAGGACATGGAACTGTTGGAACAAGTCCAGAGGAGGGCCACGAGGATGATCAGGGGACTGGAGCACCTCAGATAGGCTGAGGAAGTTGGGGTTGCTCAGCCTGGAGAAGAGAAGGCTGCGTGGAGACCTCATAGCAGCCTTCCAGTATCTGAAGGGGGCCTATAGGGATGCTGGGGAGGGACTATTCATTAGTGACTGTAGTGACAGGACAAGATGTAATGGGTTGAAACTTGAACAGGGGAAGTTTAGATTGGATATAAGGAAGTAGTTCTTTACGGTAAGGCTGGTGAGACACTTGAGTGGGTTGCCCAAGGAAGTTATGAATGCTCCATTCCTGGCAGCATTCAAGTCCAGGTTGGATAGAGCCTTGGGTGAGATGGTTTAGTGTGAGATGTCCCTGTCTATGGCAGAGGGGTTGGACCTAGATGATCTTAAGGTCCTTTCCAACCGTAACTATTCTATGATTCGATGATTCTATCAGGAAGTTACTTTGCATCTATTTGCACAAAGCTCTGATCATGCAAATACTCCTAGTACAAGACAAAAAATTCTTAGATTCTTATAATTTTTTAGTGGGCAGACCCCTACTGATTTTAATGAAGGTTTTATTGACTGATAATTATGGCCTTCACATTTCAGCTTTAGAGGATTACACTTCTGGATAAAAGCTGGGTGTAGAAAGTCTACAAGATATTAATGATACTGATAATGCCATAGTTTCTGTGGTTCGCTGCTTTAATGTGTTAGAGACACAAATCATTGCTACTTAAATTAAGGAAAAAGAGCTTTGATGAGGTAGTGATTCAAGTTGATATGCATGTATAGATACATACTTATATGGAGACTCATGTGTATATACACATGCATACGTAAAAACACACTTAGCACTGTTAAAGAAAGTAGAAGGAAATAAGTGTGATGAGCTTAAGTTTGAAATTACAGGATTGTTCTCTAGCTTTAAAGCCAGTCCTAGGTTGTAGATATGCTCTGAGATCATAGATCATTTACTTGGAGTATGTGCGCATCCTCAAGGAAGCTATACTTTGTTTCTTCCACCACTGACCCTGCCAAATGTTTTTGTGTCTAAGATAGTAAATCTTACTTATCAAGAACCCATTTGCAATACTCTCTTTCAGTCATTCCTGGTAAATGCACAGGACAGTTCAAGGATGGTGGGTCCTGAGTACTAGACAGCAGCTGTTTTCTTTTAAGAGCCCTAAGATTCCATCAGGATAGATAGGAGAAACACAACTCAGTTCCTCTCTAAGGAGAAAAGGCAACAGTAATAACTGTACTTTCATTGTATGTTTTTTGCTCACTTTTGTGCAGAGAAAGAAAAATAAGAAGCAGCCACAAAGTCCTTGAAATTGCACAAAGTGATTTCTGAAGCTTTGCTAAGGCCATACATTTCAGAATTTCAGTTAAAAGAAACTATTAATGATCAGCTGCTAAAGAATTCATACTGTAGTTAAATGAAATGGCATCTAAACATTTTCTTTTATAACTGGTCAAAGGACACTGATTTTCAGTTTTCCAGGCTTTTTGAGGTAAGTCTTTGTGAAAATCTCATTGGCTGTATGAATGTGAAGAAGCAGAAACCATTATTGAATTCTATGCTGTTGCTCTCTGCTTGAGACCCAAGAATACTATATATATTTTAATTTGGTTTAAGAGGTAACAAGGCAGAAAAAATGTGTCCTCTTTCTCAAAAACTCTGCAGTTTCTCACTTGAGAAATTACAACCTTTAATCAAATCAATTTAAAAATCCTACAGTTTTCATTATTTCAGGTTTTTAATTTTAAAACATACACTGAAATTGCTCATCACAGTCACCAAGATATTTTTTCAAGATATGGAGGATATATTAATTGTGGGGTTTTAATAGCACACTGCAGAAAAACTAATTTTGGATGCTTGACTGTATTTCTCATTCCTCAAACTAGAAAGGCCTAAGAGCACAGCAGAAATGATCCATTGACATCCCAGGGAGTGGAATTTCTTTTGATTTGAAACTGACATTTTGTAGCAGTGCGACTAAAGATCTTACGTGTTCACATTAGGCCAAGAGAAAACAACTAAGAGATTACCTTTACCCTAAAAATAAATTCACACAATATAATGCAGAAAATAGTTTCCATGAATAGTAGCATATATTGTGGCCAATGTAGTCTACAGTATTCTCACTTTAAGTGCAGCATAGACCTGTGAGGATAGTAATTATTTATATGTCTTTGGTGGAATAGAAAAAAAATAGTCTATAAAACTTTGTCTAAGCCTAACAGAAAGAAAACATGAAGCCAGCAATGAGAAACCTCTCCTTACATTCTCCTCTAGGATGCTCATCTGCATATATCTTACATGGGACCAAATAATCTGCTTTCTCTGCTATATGGAAAGAAATTCTCTCTAAACACTGCAAGTAAATCCAACATTGAGATAATACAAAATGTCCTGCTTTTTTTATTTGTTTGCTTTTCTTTTCCCTTTTAAAGAAGCATAACAGGTAAAATATATTCTTGCTAAAGAACAAAATAATAAGGCTGCATAATATGAAGCTTAAAATATGCATACAATTTTTTACTGAATATAATATCTTATTTTAGTCAAATCATATTAGGTCATGCATGTTAGGCTATATGCTATACATCATGTATGTATGAATACAGGACACAGACTTCTGCAGTAGAGTCTCACCTGAGAAATGCTTAAATAAACTGTGGTATTATAGGTTGAACACACTGGATAGACAGATGGAGACATTTCTAAAAAATGAAAAACTAAGCCTGAAATCTTTTCTTTTTTTTACCTCAAATCAATCAAACTGTTGTCTCATAAATAACTCTATTGCTGTTGAACTCTTAAATTATTATTTCTTCTGAAATTTTCATTGAGGAAAACAGCAATGGATTGAATAGAACTGCAGAAATGTTTGGGTTGGAAGGGACCTTAAAGATCATCTAACAGTTCCAACTACTCATCTAAGTTCCAACACCCCTGCCATGGGCAGGAACACCTTTCACTAGATGAGGTTGCTCAAAGGCCCGTGCAACTTGGCCTTGAGCACTTCCAGGGCTGGAGCATCCACAACTTCTAGCCAATGTATTCTAATGTCTCACCAACCTCATAGTGAAGAATTCCTTTACAATATCTAATCTAAATCTACCCTCTTTCAATTGAAAGCCATTCCTCATTGTCCTATCACTATAGACCTTGGTAAAAAAAATTGTTATCTTTCTCATAAGCCCCCTTTAAGTATTGTAATATGGTCTCCCCAAAATTTTCTCTTCTTCAAGCTGAACAACCCCAAATCTCTCAGTCTTTCTTCACAGGAGAGGTGTTCCAGCCATGACCAGTTAGACAAAGACTAATATGTTTTCATGATTAATGGCATAGATCTGTGGAATTTTTTTAGAATGCAACTAATGAGTCCAGGCTAAAACAGCTAGGATCCTGAACTTAGATTAAAATCTGGTCAAAATATAAAGCTTCTCCTCAGGAAGTTCTTGCATTTTGCTATCTTTTTTGTTATCAACAGTGGAGAAAAATAAATAAGACTTCTACAAACTAAAAATGCAAACATAATTTTCAACTTGTGTAAGGGTAACTTCTAAATTTATTTTTGTTTGTTTGTTTGCTTGTTTGTTTCAATTTACTTTAAATATTTTTTGACATATGTGTTTCACTTAAGCTCAGATCAACAGCTACAAAGTCTCCTCTGTTGCCCAACCATTCCAGGCCCTGTTGTACCAAGTTGAATACAAAAGTGTTATGGGAGTCTGTGTCAGGGGAAGGTGTTTACCCTTTCTAAAGTAGAGGTAGACAACACCCACTTGTCTCCTTTTGTCTGAAAATGCAATCATATTACAGAAGGAAATCAACTTGATCAGGCATGATTTACTCCTGTAAAGACAACTTCATGATTTTCCCATCAACAAAGTTGATGAACCTGTAGTTCCTTCGGTTGACCTTTTGGCTTTCCTTTTTCCAGTCACTGGGCACATGCTCAAATCCCCATGATGCTTCAAAGACAATAGAGATCAGCCTTGCAAGGACATCACCCAACTTTCTTAACACTTATGGTTGAAGGCTACAGGGCCCCAAGGATGTATATGGATAAACCTCTTGCAGTTGTCCCTGTTCCCACCCCTGGAATGTTGACTTTCTGCACTGGAGCTCTCATGAGTTCCTAATTTAGCTGAGCCAGTCTCCTGGTGTGTTTGTCTATTTTTCTGAGTCTTGTGATGAACTGCTTCCATGCTAGAAAGATCCTGCCCTTAAAAACCTGTTATCTTTCCTGACCTCCTTTGCCCTTGAGAGCCATGTCCCATAGGATCTCACTAGTTTCTTGAATAAACCAAAGTCTGTTTGACTAAAGTCCGAATTTTGTAATCTGCTACTTTCCTTCCTTACTCCCTTTAGGATCCTGAACTTCACAATTTCACAGTGACTGCAGCCAAAGCTACTGCTCACTGCCATATCCCTAGGAACCTGTTACTGAATGTCACTTCCAGCTGTGAGTGATACCCTACCTAGTCCATAGGGGACCTGTACAGAGAAGCTATCCCTGATGCCCTCTAGAATTCTTGCTTGCATTTTGCTCTTTAGCCCTTTTAGGAGCTGGAAGGGAGCTTAAATCTTAAATTTTAGGAGCCAGGATCTGCAATACAGAGGCTTTATCTAGTTATTTAAAGAAGAATTTGTTGTCTTCTTGACACTGATTAGGTGATCAGGGATGATTTCCCATCACAGTGTCATTCCCACTGACCTCTCCCCTAATTCCAGGATATCACAAGCTCTCAACCAGACTGTTGTCTGCTGGGTACAAGAGCTACATACCTTCAAGCTGCTCCTTAATATAAAGGGCAACATCTCCTTCAGTTATTCCCTGCCTGCCCTTCTTAAAGAGACTGTATGAAGGTACAGCAGCAATCAAGTTATGCAAGCTATCCCACCACCATGCAGTTATTGCACCATCACTAATATCACAATTCAACATCCGTATCTGGAGTTTTACTTCTTCCTGCTTGATTCTAAGGGTGCATATATTCATCTGTATTTCAAAAGAGCTTTCTTGTGCCCTGTTTTATTGTTCCTGGAGCATCTCTTGATGTTGTCCCCTTGCATCCTTTGCTCTCCACCCCTGTGCACTGATTTTTTTTAACCAGGTTGTTATGTCCCTTCACCGTTGGACATAGTTTGAAGCCCTCCCAACTGTGTTTGTCAGCCCATTGGCAAAGATGTTTTTTCTTTGCCAGGTGGGTCCTGTCTTTACCCATCAGTCCTCAAATTTGGACCACTTTTACTATGGCCTTGTTAAAAAACAGAATGAAAACATGTTATGTATATCAGAAAGAATTCCCGTGAGATCATGAAGAAAACTCATGCTCAAAAGCAAAAAAAAACCATTCACATGAGTAATGATAATCCAGCTCCTGAAGCAAATAAAACTGAAAAAAAAAAAGGACAAGGTTGGAAATTACAAAACACTAAAAAATATACAGGGCCAACAAACAGGATTTTACCAACTACAACAGGTTTTGATAAATCTCTAGCCTAAGTAAATGGGAACTTCTCTTTTGGTAATATATTGCATCTTAAAAATGAACTCAGTTTTTATTGATTTTTGAAAGTAACACTTGCAAGTATGAAGGTAATAGCTTTTTGATTGATTCAGTTGGGATGAGTTAGGCTTTTTGAATAAAGGGGGAATTAATCAGTAAGGGTTGATTTAGGACCTCTTTCATAATATGGATTTCCATTTTTTTAATGCCATTGTTCTGTTGTTAAAGACCTGATGGACTGTTTGCACTGAGGTGAATGATTAAATAAAATGACTGTAACTGGGAGTGACTGAAAAGTGAGGCCATGTCACAAGAATTAAAGCCTTCCTGAAATTAAATGCAACAATCAAACTTAATCCAAGACAGTCTGCAGGAACCTATATAGTAAACAAGCAGAAACTGAAGCATTTTTCCATTCCAGGCAATGCAGCTCAGAAAACAGATGGAACTCTTTTAGAAATCAACCTTCACAGAGTGAAGACTGGTTCTAAACCTACCTGGTGGTCTTGGCAGTCCTGGGGTAATGGTTGGATTTGGCGATCTTAAATGTCTTTTCCAACCTAGTTGATTCTATGATTTGAGGAAAGAACTGTTTAGGAGGCAATACACAAAGACGTGTTGAGCTATTTGTGACAGGTATTCTAGCAAGCAACTAACTTACAGTGTACATAGTACTAGTTTAACAAGACTCACCATATGAAGTTATTCCTCACCGTCCTCTGACAGTGAGGAAGTTTCTGCAAAATATTATTAGGCTCGCTAAAAAAAGCTGTGGTTGAAACAGGTTATCGAATACGGAGCTGAACAAGTAACCAAAAAGTTTCTGTCTTATCTGATTAAAAATAATAAATCAGGAAAAGTTGAATTATAGGAAGTGGATGACAGTTTTGTGCCAAGATTCCTGAAAACAAATTTGTTTTAATTTCATTGGACTGGCACCGTTACAGGGTAGAACCATATAAAAAACTCCAAATAATGCTGATATAGTGAAAAGACAGAGGAGGCCCATTATCTGCTACCTCCAAGCAGAAGACAATTCCACCATAGCTATATATCTTTAGCCACAGAAACAGACAGATTATATATGTGACTGCGTATCTATAACTATTCTTATATTTATGTATGTATATAAGCATATATATACATAATTTCATTTAAAAAAAGAAGATAACTTTTACAGAAACAGACATTAACTATATATTTTAAGTGTGCATATACTGTTATATATTTTCTCCCATAAGTATCTGTTTGAATGAAAAAAATATAACAATCATCAAATAGTTTTGTATTATAAGACTTTGTCATAATAGCACATACTGTAATAATTAATGAACTCATGGCTTTCAGACTGATATGTCATCTGTTTTCTGGAGCTGATTTAACTGCTGATGAACAGCTGGTCCCTTTCAGAAATCAGTGCTAAGACAGCATAATTTAAGAAAAACAGTAAAAAATGGCTTCAAAACATTGAGCTGTGATACTGTGACGTCAGAGCATCTGAAAAGAAAACTTGATCCTGGCAAACAGCCTACATCACACACACAAAACAACCAATATGTCTATATTTTAATGGAGATCTAACAGAGTAAAGTAAGAAAGATGGATGAGTATAATTATTCAGTTGTTGCAATGAATGCAGCAACTATGTCCTTGGGGAGGGTGTTTTGTTTTGCTTTTCCAGATTGCTCTATAGTTACTACAAGGTTTGTTTACTACATTCTATTAAAAAAGGTCATGGTTAGGCAACCATGGTTAGGAATGAAATCTACTTGTTTATGTTGGTTGCTGTCTTCCACGTGAGCTAGATATATAATAGTACCATCTAATGAAACAAGAGAGTTATACAGTTAGATTCATAAACAAACACAAATATTGGCATGAGACTTTTCTGGACAGCTGGTTGCTGCTTCCCATGCTCCAAAGAGGGATTAGTCATGAATAGCACTCTCACCAATGTACCATGAGAAAACTATAGGAGGAGACAGGGAGAACCCTGTGTAGTTCTTTGTACCCTGAAAGAACATATTCCTGTAGGCAATTACACGTGCAAAAATGGAAGTAGTTCCTTTTTCCCTTGAACATGTCAGGTAACTGCCAGATTTATCATCTCTCATACTTAGCACTGCAGCTGACCTATTTAGAATAGGTTCTAGGTTAAACAAGAGAATTATTTGTAGGTGCTTATAAAAGAAATGGAGGAGATTTTTAGAGAGTTGTTTTTTTTTAAAAAAAAACGAAAGCTTGAATACATTTAGGTTTTTACAAGATATCATTAAAGAAATTATTCTTTATTACAAAACAGCTAAATTGCAGAATATTCTTTGTTTCTAAATGAAATACAGATGTATACTCAACAATAAAATTATTGTACTTTCCCCCAAAAGATAAGAACTGTTTAAAGATTCTGGGGGGCTTTATTCTATTCTGTCAGTATCTTTTATAAATTTTGTTCCAGTTAGCTTAACTAGTTGGAAAACATTATGTATAGGCTGTATTATGAATGACAATACTGTAGTTATAAAGAGCTGGTGGGTGAGGAAGAGGAATCAGTTAAGGATAAAACAAATTTCTTGCAACGTACCTGCAGATCTCTACTGTTCTATCAAGCTACGTCATTAAGACAGCAGAAAAATAGTTTTTCAAATTCTACGGGATCTTCTAAACTCTAGATCAAAGAGCATTGCTGGTAAACCATCAAGTATGCTGTTTGGACAGGCATCATTTTTCCCACCTCTCAATATTCCGACCCCTCTGTTCCCCATGACTTTATGCTGTGCAGCACGCTATAGAAAGTAGGCTGTACTGGGAACATCCTGGCCTTATGGTTGCACACTACTCTGTCAGCTGCCACTGGCCACTGATAACAAAAACGTGGCTAGCACAGATAGTACCTCAATATTAACTATATCTTGGTTTCCCATTAACAACATATGCAAAATGAAATCGATATTTTTGGGTGCTTTCAGATGTATTATCAAAAAAGCATAAGAAGTAGTGCTAAAAATAATAGAAAAATGGCAAGACAAGAATCAAATCCCCTTCTTTTGCCAAAAAGATGTATATCTTCTAAAAATCTGGGAGCATGGAGTATTGGACTAATGATTTTTCAGAGAGAATACTTTTAAAGACCTTTTAATAGTAGCTTTGTTATCTTATTTACCTTCTAGCGTTCATTTTATTCTAATTTTTTCTTCTTAACAATACACCAATAGACTGCTCTCTGTTCTTCTTTTCATGTCAGACAGCATATTGCAGAGACAACTGTTTACTAAACACTTCTTGGGGACACTTCCCTGTACTTTCTATTACTAATGCACTGGAAATTGGATATTTTTATTTTTCTTCTCAGAGAGACAGGATGCAACGAACTGAAGAGGCAGACCTGCAATTGTTATGAACAGTTATTACGTTTAGAGTTTAAATATTGAAGACTGACCTAGACATTTTTGTCTATGAAGGTGCAATATGAATATTCACCAGTTCCAAAATATTTTTCTGTTAATTTTAGTTACATTCAGTGTTCGAGTACATTATTTATTAAGTGGATGTTTTTCTAATAAAGTACAATTAAACATGCTGTCAAGACATGACTATATGAACCCACAAACTCACAGCAATGCCTTGCTCCAAAACATATGTGAAAGTTACAGTCAATAAAAAAAGTAAGAAAAGCAATAGTAAAATGTAGTGATTTTTGGTGAGAACATTTTTCACTTAAACAGCATGACTGCACTATAATAACAGGAGAACCACACTGTCAGTGGACTGTATAATCAATGACAATTGAGGAAGATTGAAAACTTCCTGAATAGGCAGGCACAAAGAGTAGCACAAAGTCTAGTTGGAGGCCAATAAATATTGACAGGAAACTCATGAAGTTCAGCAAAAAGAATGAAAAGTCCTGCACCTGGGGAGGAACAACCCCAGGCACCAGTACAGGCTGGGGGCCACCTAGATGGAAAGTAGGTTGGCAGAAAAGGAGCTGGGGATCCTGCTGGACACCAAGTTGAACATGAGCCACCTATGTGGCCCTGTGGCAGAGGATTAATAGTGTCCTGGGCTCCATTAGGAAGAGTGCTGCCAGTAGGTCAAGGGAGATGATCCTTCCCCTCTATTCAACATTGATGAGGTGACATCAGGAGTACTAGGTCCAGTTCTGGGGACCACAGTGCAAAAGAGAGAGGGGCTGCTGGAGAGAATCCAGCACACAGCCATTAAGGTAATTAGGTGACTGAATGATCGTCTGTACAAGGAAACAGTGAGAGTGCTGAGACTGTTTAGCCTAGAGAACGCTCAGCGGATGTCATAAATGTGTACAAATAACTGAAGGGAGGGTATAAAGAAGAGAGGGTGTAAAGAATAGGGATCCAGGTTTCTTCTGATGGTGCCCAGTGACATGACCAAAGACAATGGGTGAAACACAGGGTGTTCCCTCTGAATACCAGGATTTTTATTTTTTTTTACTATGTGACTGACCACAGACTGGCACAGTTTGCCTCAAGCAGTTATGAAGTCTTCATCTTGGAGGCATTCTAAAGCTGTTTGAACACAGTTCTGGGCATCTTGCTCTGGAACACTCTCCTTTAGTGGGGGGGGTGGGCCATACAATCTCCAGAGATCCCTTCCATTCTCAGACACTCTGATCATGTGACGATTTGTCTTCAGGCTCCAATGTTTTTTGTCTGAGTTACATTTGGATTGTGCACATTACTGTGCTGTTGCAATACAGTTTGAAGGATGGCTGTGGTATGTAACAGAACATTTTTAGCTGTTGACACATAGCTTTCCTTTCTAGTAACTCTTGATTTTGGTCTGATGCTATGTCAATGGTGTGTACATGCCCACCTTAATATATACAGCAGAGGAGGGCAACCAAGGTTTATCTGTTTTCTAGTCATCGTTATCATTTCTTTTATTTTTATGTTACTCATGTGTTACTCGTGTTTTCCAAATTATAATACCATCCCTACTAAAAGCCTCAACAGAAATTCAAACTGCAGAAAAACGTAATTCACAATTCAAGAGATTTAATATGAAAAACAGTACTTCAGAAAAACAAACAAACCAAAGGAAGGGGAAAGAAGTGTAAATATAAATCATTATGGAGTAAACACCAAATACATTTAAGCAAAATGATGGCACTTACAGAACAAAGCTTAAATGAAAATATATAACAAAAGATATCAAAACTTGAGACAGATAATAAACCAAATTCTACACACCATTAGGAACCCATAATTCCCCATATTCCCACTCATCTTAAGAGAACTGTCCTTTATTGCCTCTTTTCATCACATACACATTATGTTGTCTTACTGAATACATTTTAATTTAAACTTCCATTACAATCAGAAATTAAAGACAAACACTAAATTTGTTCTTGACAGCAAACAACTAATTGTGATAAAGAAGCAAGAAACTTCACGTCTTTTCATAAGCATGGATACACATTTTTAAAAATAAACCAAATGATACTAATTGAATTTTCTATTATTTGGCTTGTGTTAAAGTGAAATATCAGGTGTCCCTGCCCATGGCGGGGGGGGGGGGGGGGGTGTGGAACTAAATGATCTTAAGGTCTTTTCCAACCCTAACTATTCTGCTCTAAATCAAATATTATTTCTCAAGAAAAAAAAAAAAAAGAGAAAGGGATTTTGATTATATAGTTCTATCTGATTAATTTTTATTCTAACACAGGTAACAATGTGCAAGATGGTCAGCACTTACTGAAAGAAAAAGGAAAATATAAAAGAAAAAGCCTTTAATTTGTCTTATTTCAGAGTTCTTTTTGCTAATAGCCTGCAAAGCCAGTCTTTTAAAGTCATGTTAAAAAAGTTTTGAAATCATTATTGTAAAAGGATTTCTGATTGGAGTTTATACAATTTTTATAAGCAAAAATATCCACCAGTAGTTTGAAAAAAACAAAAAAGACAAACACTGAAAAATATGATTGGTAAGAATAGCTAACATTCATCAATGTTGATACTTGATGTTGTGTAAATCTATGCCTAAGGAAAAATTGCTACTAAAAAAAAAACCCAAAGACAACTACTAAATATTTTTCATTATAATATTCATAATAATATTTGAACTAACTTCCAACAGTTGAGAAATTCATCATTCAAACAATTGCTTCAGAATTGCAGTTTCAATTTTTTCTTCATTTTTTCTGTAATTTTTCTGTAAATTTGTAATTGTTTGCAATTCTTTTCCATCTCAAAAGTGCTTAACCAAACAGTTAAGTGGTGGAAAGTACCTTGCCAGTTTGACAGGTTTTTTTTTTCACTTAGATGATCATTTTAATTCTACAAATTAAGAAGAGGATTTTAATTTTTAAGCCTTTAGACAGCATTCAGCTACAAAAACTTATATATTGGCTTACTAAGACATGGCACAAAGCCAAGATAAATTTTCTTATTTTTCACTTTGAAAAGTCTCACATTACCTACAAGACTTTTACAAGACTCAAATTTCACGACACCTACAGTTTAAAATGTTCGTGGACACCATCACAGCAAAAGAAATTAAATGTTCAGAAAAAGCTTTCATGAAATATTTCTGATTGCAGCTGTTTCCTATGAAAAGTTCAGTGAAGGGAGAATTAATTCTTTATGGCTCTATTATACTTTTTTTACCTATGTAATTGTGAAATTACAAAAAAACTTTTTATATATTTTAGAGGTGTGTGTGGTTTGGGGAATAATCTGAGCCTTTTACCTTTACTGAATTTATGAAAAGTAGGATTATTGATTCTGTCAAGGCAATAAACTCTGAAATAAAATCATCAACAACATCTCAAATTCAATATAATGTGGAAGATACTATTACAGTAATTTTTAAAGTAGTATTGATTTTTCTCTAAGTCCCAGCCATTTTAATCTTCTTGGTTTCATGAAAAACTCCTCAAAAATAACATAATCATCATTTCCTCAGTTTCAAAAAAGAAAAAAGAACATGAATATGTTTTTGAGAAAACAGGTAAAATAGTTGTCTTATTTTCAGGAAGCAGGATATTATAACAAACTTTAGAATAGATTAAAGCAGTTTAATATTTATGTACGAATGGGAAATATTTAAGTGAAGCAGAAATAACTGAAAATAAAAATATACACTGCTATCTCTACCTTGTAGTAATATGTAATGCTAAAATTAAACACAGAATCTGAAAAAACAATTAGGAAATGTTGGAAGTAATTCTGTAGTGAAACTGGGTACATGAAATAATAAGCTCAAAAGTTCACTAATCACACTGAAATATACTACCTTATTAATGCTAATACTGTTCAAGCTTTTATAAAAGCTTTATAAAAACAAAAGTTCTAAGGAATAGTTTATGGAAAAAAATGCAGAAAAAAATAGCAAATTTTATTTTTATGTGGTCTGTAATTCTAAAAGATTGCTTAAAATTGATGTCAAAAAAAAGAACTAGCCTTCAGCTAGTGTGTTTCAACCTCACACAATTTCTTAATTTTAACTCAAAAGCCCTCCCTTATACACAAGTTCATTTCACATTTCTATATTTCATCTTATTTCTGTTATTCTGGCCCTTAATTCTTTCTGTGTGATCTGACTTTTTTTTTCTGATTGCCAAACCATGTAATTTACAAATAGTAAAACGCCACCTTTTTAAGCCATGAGCATTTAGTATTGGCTGCAGTGCCACCCTCTGAGGAACTGTTTTAGTCATCTTCCTTCAGCCTAATAACTAGTCTTTAAACTACAGACTCTATAATGCTTATGACTCTAACTAGGACAAATTTAGTTCATATAACATTTTAGCAACTATCTCATTAACACCCAGGAATTATTATATGATAATATTTCAAGCAAAGATTCTACAAGATGCTGTTTGCATGGAATACTGAAAAGATGTTGTATTGCTCTGTCACGATAGGCTCTCTGTGAACTCATGCTGTCTTTAAGCATGTTTTCTGTTTTCTCCCTTCCCCCCCCATTTTTCCCTAAATTGATTTGCAGCATCATGCTCCATCTTTTAGGTATATAGGAGCCTGAATCAAGGCTTAAAATCTTTTATTTATTTTCATAATCTACATTTTATTTCCATTATGACATTCTCATAATTCACTCCTCTTTAGGTTCCTTATTCAACATCACCTTTGCAGGTGGAAATGGATGTACTGAAGCTCAGTTCTCTGAAACTGGATTTTACTAATCTTGCTGAAGATTTTTGTGTTAGTATTTGTTTTACTACAAGTTTAAGATGTCTTGACTTTTGGTAATTCTGTGTAATCCCCGTACTTTCTAACAACATACTTCCATCAGGTCCCTTATTTCCAATAGGCTTTTGCGTTTTTATTTATCCATTTTGATTTGTATCCCCACACTGTTACTTTTTAAGAGCTTGTCTTTTGACATTTAATTAAGAGACTGATTCTGATATGGTTTTTTTATTCAAAATCATTAGCTTATTGGCAGAATTGCTCTCAAATCCTTACTTTTCTTCAGTTTGTCCTTTGAAGAAGAAATATATTACTTACAGAGCTTTTGCATATGGATTCCTTTTTTTTTTCAGCAGTATGTTAATTTTAAATGTCAAAAAACCTTTTAAGGTGACTAAAGTACTTCATTAACATGGGAAATGACCACCTAATGTTGTTGCCAACAAAGCACACAGGACTACATTTAGATTCCTTCTAGTAAAGAAGATCCTTCTTGTGTGCCATCTTTTTAGGTGAAAATAAATACAATAGGTATACAATAACTTTAGTGGAGCAATTCAACATCTTCTCTTTGCTTAACTTTTTCCATATTTATTTTTTCTTGAATAAAAGATGGCACACCCTAATCTAAATAAATAAATACATTACTAGATTGCTACTGTAGATTTACAACAATAGTTATAAATACTATGTTTTTTTTTAATATAACTCAGTCATTCTATCAATTCCATTTGGAACTTACAGCATCCCAACCTTTTTATACAATGACTTTTGGGTTCATTCTTTCCCAGCTCTATGATCACCTAGAAATGAGGTTTTACATTACCTGGGCAAGCATTGTAATGAGTAACGTATTAGCAAAAGTTATCTAATCTGATCTCAGTCCTGTTCTTTCTCTTCTTGGTAATTAATTCTCTGTAATCAAAGGATGTAGTTTGCAACACTGTTGATTTAAAAAAAAATTGTTTTCTTAGCAGTCCTGAAACAACTGGGGTCCCATATTACATAGGAGATCAAAGATGAGTAAAAGCAATTATCTCCTGCTTATTCATCCTCCAAATTACCCCAAACCACCTATATAGAAGGCTCTAAAACAAGAATGAGGAAAAGAGAACTGACATGTCTGACAGATGAAAATCCTTAACACTGGTATTTCTGCTAAGCTTTGTGTCATGAAAATATATCCTGAGCTAATCAAGTACACTCAAATTACTCCCAAGAAATCAGCTTATCAGGGGATTTTAATTAAGTTTACGTGTCTGGGGAGCTGCTAATTGATTTTAACAACCTACATGATATTTTTGGTGCTGAGAAGTGGTCAGTGTGTTCCTGAAAGATAGCTGCCTGATGTCCCCATGAACAGATGCAAACAGGATGTGATATTGCCCATAATGAATGAGATTCTGTGTCCTTGGCCAAACACATCTAAGAAAGATGCCTCAGTTTGGACTGTGGTCATTCTAGGATGACAAAATAGGAAAATGAAACATTCTAGAGTATGATTCAGACCATCTCTAGTCTGAATTGCTTCTAGAGGCGCCTTTTTCCTTTTGTTACAGTGAAAGTCTCAGCTACCAATTTAAATGATAGTGTGATCCCAGACTACAAGCTTGCTTTCAATATCAAAGTAATGATAGCTATTCATGTAATTTTTTTTTCTTCTAGAAATACACACAAAACCAATATACTATTTTCCTATCCTGAAGGAACTTGCAGATTTCATACCCAGAATAATGGAATTGTCCTACAAGTTAGAAAGCAATAAAGGTAAGATTCAGAAGTAGTAGTGCTTGAAACTTTATTATTTTAAATGCACTTGCAAACAAAAAAGAGAGGGAGAGGAAGGGGAAGAAATAGTGGAAGAAAAAGGGGAAAGCCACCTATTCCTGTACAATACAGAAGTAAAGAACAAAACCTCAGGGTCTACAGATGACATTCCATGTTGAACTACAGTACCAGAAAGTCTTAGAGACAATAGCCTCAAAAGTAATCAAATGAGGGTTTAGTTATAAAATCTAGAAATAATAGATAGGCATGAAAATAATTTCCTGTAATTTGTGGTGCTGATCCCTGTAAACAGGCTCATTATTTTATATCTGAAAAAACGTCTAAAATATTTTTTAAAGCATTACAAGACATATCCTGTAAATTTCACTACTACAAGCAGAATCCACAAAATATACACACTTCCCTGAATTCTGCTCTTAAAACAGGCCTCTTCTATTTTCCCAGAATATTTCCAGGCTCATTTATACAAAGGACAGCAAAATGAATTTATTTAGTAGCAAAAACAGCAACAAAACTGAATAAGTTTTTTTTTGGGCATGAAATGAATCATCAGCAGGTAAAAATACTAAAACATTTTCTCAAAATTGAGGGGGTTTGCTGCAAATACCATCTACGACCACTAAAGATGAAAAAGAACATATTTCACTCACTTTACTTTTCATTTATTTATTTATTATTTTACAGACCTTTATGCCCAGATACATTTGCTCTAGGTTCTTAAGAAACACTTCTTTCCCCTTTCTCTGTCGCCCACAATTTAAAAGATGTTTGAGCTAGGAGGATACCCAGCAGCAGTTGCCCAAAAACGCTATGGGGAAAGCTGCATTTCATCTCACTGGTGATGCTCTTCCAGCAAACCTTTTCCTCAGAAAAGTCATAAAAAGCCTTTTTTTTTTTTTTTCAGATGCCTTCAACAGCAGATTATGGAATGTTCAAGAAAATGCAGGCTACTGCTATTTTGAAATAAATAACAAAAAAATACAAAAAAAGGAATTTACTGACATGCAATTCATTATAAGATGGAGCTAAGATATGTAAATTTGCCAGAATTAGCAATCTTCAGTGATGTGTTTTTTAAAACTGAATATGGAATCAAAAGAATGGATGAGGAAAAATGTTTTTTAAGAGAAACTATTATACAAGTATCAAATAAAAGCTAAAATATAATTTGAATATTCACAGCTTCTTATTTGTTCATATTTTTCCACTATTAACATTTTCACTTTTTTTTTTTCCCAAGTATTAAATTGATTTTTTGTTTCTATTCAAACATTTATTTGCAGGTTATTTTTTTCTTCCTGTTGAAAAACAGTACCAGGAAAAATTAGAAACTGGATTAAATAGGAAACAGAAGGCAGCAGTGAAAGATGCATTGCAATACTAGAATTGGAATATCATGACTGGACATTCTGAACATTTTCTAGCTATTGCCTGTAGTTACTGAACATTTTATAGGAGACACTTAGCAGAATCAAACACCCTAAGTTCTTTCTGATCTTAGCTCCTTTGACTAAATTTATGGAATTATGTGTGTGAACAAAAAAGTGACCTGTCTCCAAAAGGATCTTAATTATTTTGTGGTTTATATTCTGGCTAGTTCTCTTAAAAGGTTCAATAAGTTCATATTCTTTACTGCAAATATATCAAGGATTCCAGGAGTGACTGACTGCTCATTTGACTCTTAGCTGTAGTGGCCCATTTCAGACAAGTAATGGTTGAAAAAATAAGAAATATTCCTGAAATTCCCAGGTGACTCCAATATCTGTATTGGATAGCAAACACCTATGATATAGTAATATCATCTCTGAGCTAACAAAACCAGAAGTCAACCAGAAGAGCAGTGAGCTTTTGAGGGGAAAAGTAATAGAAGATAGATCCTTTTCAACTTCTTGAGGTCATTCTCTCGCAGTCATCTACTCCCTGGAAGAAGAAATCCCTACAGGGACTAGAAGTGGGCTGAAATGCTGGGCAGGTGGTTCAGTGTGTGAGGCCAGAGGAGAAATCATACTAAAGAAATCATACTAAATTACCTGATTGATTGGGATGAACCCTGAGAGTGGTCTAGATGAGATATCTAAAAATTGGTGGAGAGTAACAAGTATTAATGGTACATGTACATTAAAAAAAAAACCAAAAAAAACCAAACAAAAAGAAAAAACACAAAAACCAAAACCACCAAACACCCAAAACAACAAATAACAAAACTGAAGGGGCTCTGGAGACAACATTTAAGCTGTTAAGAAGAAAACTGAAGACCAAACCCTGCACATGCAAGCCCTGACGTATTTTCAGTTTCAGTATTGCACATAGTTCAAAAATAGAAGTATAGAGGCAAAGCTTTATTCTACAATTGCAGAAAGAGTGCAAGTCAAAAACATTCAGATTAATCAAGAAAAGGAGACACTTCAGAAATTAAGGGAGCTGTTACAGGAGGGCCTAACTGCAGCTGAACTGTAATGGAACCAGATGGCTAGCATTTCAAACAAGGCTTCAAAAATGTTGTAAAGGAGTGCTTAAACAGAAGAATGGGGGAAAGCTCACAGCTACAATAAAATATGTACTAGATACAAGATGTTGCACTGTGGCACAGAGGTGCAGAGCTTTAGAGAAGGATCTCTAGTCAAGGATAAGAGAGAGAACAGAAATAGTCAAGGGGAAAGTAGAAAACAACAGATGGAATGAATCAAATTATTGTAACAAATAAAAGCACTTCCTGAAGTGCTTCCATGATGCTATTGAATATCATAGTCCAGGGTTATGACAATAATCAAAATCAGTATAAGACTTACTTGGAAAGCAGATTGTTACATCTCTGCATATCAAAAGGGTGCTGAATCAGGGGATCAAGAAGTAAAGAAAGTAATGATGGCTAGTGTTATGATCAGTAGCCTTACTGTGATACAGGTCTGATATAGAAGTTTGCTGGTTCTCATTGAAAAGGTATGTTGTTATATTTCTTGACATATTGTGCTACAATTCTGGTTTTGCACAGATCTCTATGCTTTGACATTAAAGCTCAAACAGACCAAATTTAGCATAGACCTCAGTAAATACTTCTGCTGCAAGGCAGAGTCAGGGCAAAGAAGCTAAGAAGGAAATTACAGTTTAAGGTAACAGTTTGAACTTTGTAGAGTCTTTCAGCCTTATCACTGTGGTTTTATTGCAGTCATTTATTATTTGCACTTTAAAAAGCCTCCCTATCTTTCACCACAATCAAGGCAAAAGTTTTCACAGACACTATCACACACTTTCTCTTGTATTTTCCTGTATTAATAGTTACTAGCTAACATAAGGCCTTAATTCAGCTGTTTAAAAGTAGATCTTTGCCAGTGCCACAACTGAGAAGCAACATTTCTGTGCTCAAGCTGGGATGTCACTCTCCCAGACCTGCATACTAGTGGTAAACAAAGAAAGGCAGAAATCCATTTAAAAAAAATGTTGCATATGACAATGAAATATTTTATGGAATTAAGTGAAAACTGTAAGATTTTTTAATAATACAGGAAAAGGAACTGGAGAGGGTCAGGAAACAAAACCAAGAAGCTGATAAGGAGAGACTGGACCTGGGAAAAAGGTACTTTAAAGAATATGGAGGAAGGGCAGGATACTTCTCAATTCACTGTAACTGTAATCCCATCAACAGGTAAGAAAAAACAAAAAAAAAAAAGGACTTTAGTTTAAAATTAATTCATAGCATTTCTATGAGTAAAAGCCTTTAGTTCCCACAAAATTTGCCCAGCCTATATTATGGACCAATGTACCTATTGGCAGATTTATACAGTAATCACATGTCAAGTGACACCAGATATGCATAGTGATTACTTTTAGCAATTTTACTTAATTGAAGTGATAAGCAAGTCACAAGAAGAGAAGTTTCTAATCAAGTCATGTTCACACATGAAAAACTGAGAGACAACTACTGTTAAGAAATTATAGCTAACAGGATCATTTTGAGGTTCTCTTTACAGATACAATTCATTGTTGCTTGGGTTTTTTTTCTCATACAGCTGTTTATGTCAATGAAGTAAGGCAAGATGAACTACGCATTGAGATGAAAAAAGCCCAGGGAAAAGATGAAGCAGAGGTGCCTCATCAATGTCCCACTTCCAGAACTGTACTTCCTACAGTTATCAAATATAGGAAAGAGAAGGTGGTATCTCCTTTTTCTCTACAAAGTATTACCCACATGAATGGGGATAATGAACTTTGCAAACAACTTAGGGTGGGTTCTTGACAGCAGAATTCTAGATCTTTCCCAAAACTTTCATCTGTCTGATTTTAAAGATAAAGCCCATCAAAAAAAAGAAAGGGTTAAGAAGGGCCAAAGACAGGCACATTTATGAGTATTACAGAACTGGCAAGTATGCTGGTTTTAAGTCAGTGAATAAGATAATATGACTTTTAGGCTGTAAGGTTTTGGAAAGTCATTTAAATAAATGAATGCATTAAAGTAATTTTAAATGAGACCACACCACCTGTTTAGTAAAGTATATCAAGATTGGTTTGGTTGCACATTTTAAAGACAAAATTTGAAAAGGATTTTTCAGAAGTAGTAGCTAAGCTGCCTTGCAAAGATATATATATAAATGTTTATTCAATCATACTACTATCAAAGTTATGATTTTTTATATATGTAATGAGTTTTGACAATTTTTCTTCTATGAAGAAGCACATTTTTATTATGTGCTTATTTTAGAAGGAATTTGGAATCAGCATATTTATTAGGCTTTTCTATTGTTGTTTTGTTTGTGGGAGGGTTTTTTTTTAAAGTAACAATTGAATACGGAGCAGTGTAGTATTTCTCTTTCTGGACAGATCCTAACATAGCAAACCTAATCACAAGCCTAACAGATAACCATAATCCTGCCAGGATATATTTGTATTTGCTTGCATTAGTTCTTGAAACAAAAACTAAATTAAAAATGCATAGCACGGCTTCTTTCTAACACTTTTAATCCATAGTGCAGAAAAGCTTTGCTGAGGCTTCATGTAAATTATACACTCACCCTTTGGTTCTGATTCTAGTCACTTGCTAGCTGACTCCCTCAAGACAATACCACTCAGCAAACTTTGTACCCTTAAAATATATAGTACATTTTCAAATATGGGTTATGTTATCGACATAGATTTCACATGCACACTACAGGACTGAAAAGCAGTTTAATGCACCATAGTATGCTGCTGCTTTCTAAAATTTCCTACACTTACAGAAAGCGAAAGCACAAGGCAGATGAGTTCTTCAGGCAGCAAACAGCCCTCATAGATAACATGTAATTCCTGTTCATAAGATTCCAGAACGATGGATTGTTTTCTAGGTTGATATTTATTGTGCCTGCAAAATGCACTGCTTATTGCACAAACTGACAAGGAGGACAAATTATGATGATGCCTGCAGCAAATGACTTGCTCTGTATTGTTGTCTATAGGCCACTAACTCAAGGGGATTTCCCAGGACTGAGACTAAAAGGGAACAGCCTGTCTCAAATAGGAAACATTCAATATGCTTTTAAAGGTTGTATCACTTTTCAGGCCAGAAAAATCTGTGAACATCCCGTTTTTTCTCTCAGCAGTTAATTGCATACCACTGAAATAATGCTGCCTTTCCTTTTTGCAATGTTTTGTGCTACTGTGGTACCTGTTCTGATCTAAGTGTCACAGTTTTGTACAGTGACTGTTGCATGTATTCTAATAAATGGTCATCTGATCACTGATGAAAAAGAAGCCTGTTTCCTTAATGCTTTCTGTTTTTTAGTTGATGACATCCGTTTTCATGATCATAGCTCTTATGACAACTGCTGCCATGTGTATTACCTGGTCTTAACAAAGTATGAGTTCACACAGTATCATCACAGAATTGTTTGGTTTGTAAGGGAGCTTTAAAGGTCATCTAGTCCAACCCTAAGCCCCCAGTAGTGTTTTTCCTCAGCTGTGACATTTGGACTGATGAGGCAATGTATTTCCATTTTATCACCACTTACAGAAATGCAATTATCTTTGAACTGATCTCTGCTGCTATTCAGCATCCACACCCAGTAAACTCATACGGGGCGTGCATTGACCAGCCAGTACTAATATACAAATGTGTACACAGTAGCCATCTTCCTTATTCCCTTGATGTGCCAGCTTAGAGGAACTCACTAGTAAGTTCCATAGCATAGGTGAGACCAGTACTATGAGACTTTCGGGATGCTATTTAGGTCATAATGTAATTACTACTGTGATTCCAGTGAGTATTCCACTCTTTCTTATACCCTTTAATGAGTTTTCTTGCATGCATTTTGTTAATGCTGTTATGATATGGACGCTATATCTGTCAATAATTAGTAGTCACAGGAACAGTACGCTGCTTCTCAAATTTTCATTCATACCTTCCACCCTGATGTGATATTTAGTTGCTAAGCCTCTACTCAGAAGAGGTTGTCAATGAAGCTAACTATGGGATGTTTTTGTGATATGTATTCGATTTCATAAGTTAGAACAGCTAATTTGATTTTCACTTCTGACTAGAGAGTTGATTTCCTGCTTTACTTAATTTTTTTACAGTGTCATTTGATATCAAAGCCTACATTTCTTTGTTTCATTTCCTTGATATCAGAATCTCTTCCCTTTTTAACAAATATGTTGTTACTCCAAGTCTATCAGTTTGGGAATATTCCTCTATCTTTTATTAATATAATAAGCATATTGATTTCAGAAGTAGGTATTACAATGTTGTAAGGGTGCAGCTGCCTAGGTGCTGGTAGTGGGGGCTGCAGGGTGAGGAGTGGACAGGGCTGTCCTGTGCCAGACACAGCCAGCTCCATGGACTCACTGCAGGGCACAGCTGAGCCCCTCAGCCAAGATAGTGACACCTCAGGAAAAGAGTATTCAAGCAATGGTGAAAACGACTGGGCAGCAGCTGTGAGAAACAGCAGTGAGAAAAATGCAAGGCAAACCACCTTGCAGACACCAGGGCTGGAGAACGAGTGGAAGGAGGGACCCTATGCACCAGAGCAGAGATTCCCCTGCAGCCTGTGGTAAAGACCATAGTGACTCAGGTTGTCCTTCTGCAGCCCACAGAAGACCAAACTGGAGCAGATCCTGCAGCCCATGGAGGAACCCACACTGGAGCAGGTGACATGAAGGAAGCTGCAGCCCATGGAAAGCCCATGTTAGAGAAGGCTCCTGGCAGCCATTGGAAGGGAGCCCACGCAGAAGAAGTCTGTTTCTGAAAGACAGCAGCTCACTGAAAGGATGCATGCTGGAGAAAAGTATGAGAAAGAAGGAATGTCAGAGATTAGGTGTTATGGACTGACCACAACCTCCATTCCACATTCACCTGCAATACTCAGGGTGAGGAGGTAGAAGAGTCAGGAGCAAAGATGTGAAATGGAGCCTGGGAAGAAGGGATGGGCAAGATGTGTTTTTCCTTTGTTTCTCACCATCCTGCTTTACTTTTGGCAAAAAACTAATTTTCTCCAGTTTGAGTCAGTTTTGCCTGTGAGAGTAATATGTAAGCAACCTCCCTGTCTTTATCTCAGCTGGTAAGCCTTTTCATCTTATTTTCTCCCCCTGTCCTGTTAAAAAGGGGAATAAGAAAGTAGCTTGGTAGGCATCTGGTAGCCACCCAAGGTCAACCCACTACAAATGGTTTCTGCTTGGATGCAAATAACAATTTCAATTAATGCAGCTTCCTCCAGAATCACTTCCATTAAAGTGAATTGCAAATGCAAATCTGGAAAAAGAGTTTGAATGTAAAGACTGAATGAATTCTTAAACTCTCTTCATATGATTAACACAACCTTTTTAATAGCAATCAAACTTTTTGGAAGTTGCATCTAAAATAATTATGAAAATAAATTTCAGAAGACTGGATAAAAATATTTTATAGAAAGCTGAATCCCACTGCAAAATATATTTTATAAAGAAACTAACTAAATAGGAGTTCTACTGCTGTACAAGAACAGCACAAACCAGTATGATTAAAATTTGATATTCAAATACATATTCACCTTCCCCAATACTGGGCATGCATATTCCAGTGTAGCTATCAGACTGTAGCTAAATGAGCTAAAGCAGTCCCAAAACTTGTTAGTTTAAATAAGGTTCACTGTACTATATTCAAATCCAATCAGATTACTAGTGTTCTTATAATTTCTATGTGATAAATACCTGTGAATTCTAATCTCATTACAAGAATCTGTTAATATGATATGTCCTCCCAGTTTTATTGTCTATTATAGACATATCATTTGCATTCATTATCAACCTGACCTGTAAATTTAAGACAGAATGAATAATGTTGCTTGTAGTGCAAGTAGCTGAGGCTTCTAAGCACCTCTGCAAAGTCCAGTTATTGTTCCACATGGCTTAAAAAGGATGGTCCTTCAATCATATGAAGAAAAACTTTTTAGGCAAATCCACATCCCATTAGTCAGAACGCTGCAAGCTGAACCCCTAAACTCATTTCTAGTTGATTATACACTAAGTGGGATGATTGTCATTGCACAACAATTGATTCTTTAAATGGGAAGGACAACAGCAAAAGTAATCTGCAGTACCACTCCCTAAAACAATCCTCTGCTGAAAGTATTCAGAGACAAGCCAATTGTTAAACTGGCATTCCCTCAAAGTTAAGTGTAATTACTTTACCATTTGTCTTCTTCCGCCTTACAAGTCATCACAAAAATCAAATAAATAGCATTATCTAATTAAAATATGAAATTGGGTATTGACAGCATCCTCTCCCTTTAATACAATTGAAATAGACAACGCATTTAAGGGAGGTTTTGTCTTTTTCAATAACCAGAAAGAAGTACATATGCCCCTAAAAAATCCCAAGACATATGGAATAATAGATTCTTCCAAACTGGGTAGCTAGTTGAAAATTTGGTAATGTATCCTGCTGTCAGATATTATGCAAAATGTTCCATCCATCTACAGTATGATTGGGTATTACCTCACTGCAAAAATAAGAGATTTTCTATGTGGTGAAATTAGAGAAGGCGGCAAAAATGTCCAGCCTTCAAAGAGAGACTCCTACATTTCTGTGGAGCCCACCAAAGCTAATGAGAAGTTGAGTGTATACCATTGTGACTACTTCATCAGAGCCCTGACGCCCTCCTTAGTGAACTTGAACCCCTTAGTGTGTCTAGTATGCATCAATACATATGTTCCCTTCCTTTTCTAAATTGGGATTGGGAATTCAAGGCATCAGAAGAAGCTCCTTTTCACTTTCTGTGTTGGTACTACTTCCGTGGGGTAGGGGGAATAACCCACTTGTTTTCTTTGAGATATATAGCCAAACTTCCAGGGAGTTTGAAAGAAAGTATTAAAAAAAAAAAAAAATAATATATTTTTGAGAGAGGCAAGGAGCATAAACGATAAATTCTAAATAGGAAAATAATTTTCCTTTCCACAGTTTTGCAAATAGTAAAGTAGATCAGATTTTCTAAAGTAAGCATCAAAAAATCTGTGCCCCAGATGATATTGTTTGTCATAGCTATAACTGTTCCAAAATTCTCAAAACATTCCTTCATTTAATATTGTACTTAAAAATGAGAGGATAGAACAATGCTCCTGTTTTGCTAAGGAAACTTAACACAAGCAGTTTTTACCAGCTATAACAGCAAGCAATTTAAGTGTAAACCAGGCTTTTGTAGAGAGAATCTGCACCGTAATGAATACTTCCATTAGTGTCACTATACACCTAAGTAGCTGGAAAATGCTGTTTTGTTTCCTGTGCCACTGCTGTCTGCACTAAATGGATAAGAATTGACAGTATCTCCCTGTTGTGTCAATGCATGTGTTTTCTCACTGTGTACTGTGCAGTGCTTTATAAGAAATGGAAGAAGAGAAAATAGCAAAAATACAAATTTTAGGGATTCTATTTTTTTTATTAGCTCGTCGTTTAGTGTTTTACACAAATGTGAATTTTAAACTTAGTTTCAGAAAGCTCTGTACAATGTACGCTCTTTCCCTTTTGTCATCCACGTTGAGGCATCAAAACATTTTCATTTAAGCACAAATCCTATTTAAAAAGCTACTACTACTTCAAAACAAAAAAATTATTTGTACTAAAGGAATGGGACTCTGATTAGTCTTTAATTACTTTGGTAAACTAGTTAATGAAAAAGAAAACAGACCATGAAAAACATTATTGGGTTACTTAAATTACTGACAAATAAGGACTATGTGGCTAGTGACCTGTTCTTCTCAATTTACCTCGTAGGTATCCCAATACTAGGAGGAGTTTACACATAATTTTCCAAGTTATACAGTCATCTCAGAATGTCCATATAATTTGTAGTGTTTTGTCTTACAAATATATAAAGACCACCTTTATAAACAACAAAAGGGCATACACCTTCATTATCATCACAGAACTGTGAAGAAAACCTTTTCACTTTCAAGAGATGCAAAAGCATCCGCAATCCTGCACTCTAATGTGTGCTCTTGAGATTGGAAATTGAAATATATTTTAAAAGGAGGAGGATGAAACTCGGGAAACAGTTCCCCATCTCATTTCTAAGTGTTTAATATCTTTACAGAAATTCCAATATCTTACATGCAACAGTAATACTCAAGTATTTAACATATTTTTGGCACCAGCTAGCCTTCAGAGGGAACACAAGTCTATACAGTGTGATAAACCAGGTCTCTGTAGATGTGCCAAAAGACAGGAGCAGCTCACACAACAAATATGAAATAGGCTTCTCTGTCAAGTAGGACTATCCTAATACATGTCACTCTAGTACTCAGCTGTCTTGCCAAGTCAAAGATGGAATTTGTCCAAGGGTTTGAATTTAAAAAGACAGTGACATTGTATTAATCCCAGAAAGGAAAAAAAAGAAGGAGGCAACACATCACATATGAAAGGGAGAGCCAACAAATCACTCGAGAAAGAAGTCAAAATACAGAGCTATTCTGTACCTGCATGATTGTTCTAACTTTGGAAGAACCTAAAAATGAAAAGGGTAGTAAAACCAAATTCTACGGCAAAATTAACATTTAGATATGCATTTGTAATATGAAAACCAAAACTAAACTTGGGAGGCAGTCTTTCCTATTGTAAAAAAATAATAAACAGGTGGTTTAAGATTAAACACAGCTGAAAGCAATTCTAACTCCAGGGAATGCTGAATGGCTCTTGCACAACCTGCACTGAAATTTAACTTCCCAATTACCTCTATGAGGTATCTAGTACTGAACCATGCAAAGTGCAGGATTCAACATACATATATATTAAAAAAAAAAAAAAGGAAAGAAGAAGAGAAAGGAGGGAAAATATTTGGAAAGTAAGCCTTCAAGAGCATGTTACTGAAAAGTGTATTAAAACAAGGCCCTAAGTATTTAAGGCTCAAATGATGTACCCTCGAGAATTATCTCATTTCATGAGAAAGAATTGCATTGCAGTCATCAACAGAGTCATCAGAATGTATAATTCCTTAAATTTATACAGGAGTTTGAGCTATTCTAAAAGGCAGAGGGATTTTAACTATTATTATCATAACACTAAAGAAGGCACAAACTTGATTTCAGTGATCAAAGGGAAACACAACTGCAAGTGCCACATCTTGCATATGAATAATTTAAAGCCATGGTTCTTTGTATGTGCAGATGAAGACTCAGGTAATGTATTCCATCACCATTACCAATATGTACTAGAACAGCTCTTCTGTTCTAAAACACTTACTACTTTGCCTGTGCCATGGCACATTGATAAAAGCTTTTAAAAACACCTAGAATGCTTAGTTATTAGCATGCCAAATCAGTATCACCATTTTTGTAAACTTTTTGAGCTAAGTAAATGGACTAATGATAGCATGGTGACACACAGTGCTTACCATGCCATAATAATGACATGGAAAGGAAAAATTAGACTGTCACCTACATTTAAAGTCTTATGAAGTAGTGGCTTCTATTCACTTAAAGGATGTAGGCATCCCTCCCACTAGTGACAGTTTTCAACCCTTTGTGTAGAATGCAAATATTATTTCACATATATCAGCTAAGAGTTTGGTGGTACAGCATGTAAGATGTGATCCCTTCCAAATAAAGTTGGGCACATCTTCTGCTAGAGATAGGAAACTATTTATCCTAATATAAGCATAAATTTCCAGTACAGTCAATAGAGTGGCTGGTGACTCTGAAGATCTCCAGAGGGAGATTTGGTCTACCTAATTTATACAGACAAGACACCCAGATATTTTCTACTGTGGAATGACTTCCTAAAATTAGGAAGTCTATATTTCATCTGTAAATATAAGCTCCAAGTAATGTCTGTTATTTTCGAAAGCAGTATCTTTTTGAGATGATTGTCTTCTGAAAGAAGAAATACACAGAAATGACCAAAGGTCCAATCGCCTGTAATCACAGCACTGAAATATCATATTTACTTCATAACCTCAGTGTTTGTACTTGCAGAAAAGACGAATCATGGTTTGAAATTACAGGGGAAGAAAGAAAAATAATTACCACTATTATTGCTGCCATATGCAACTGACTGCGTATCATGATTGCCTACTACAGCGATAGCTGCAGATTGCAGTACATAAGAGGATATGCACTGAACCCATTATTTGCCTACCATGAAGACAAATGAATGAAGAAGAGCCCATCATTTAAAACTCTCCAAAACACCAGACTGTACAAATACACATTTTTACAAAATAAGGTGACATTGTCAAGCCATTTTCAGCTGTGACTGGTTCAGCAGAGTTCATGTAAGTTACTCTGATTGCAGTTTGTTGCTGTGAATACCAACCTGTGGAGTCCAGAGTACAGATTATAGCAGTCAGGGTCCAATGGAATCCAAAAGTTCTATTGATTTTTGGTAAATCCACTATTTACAGAAAAAGGAGGACAATTACTGTGAGCCTGTCACAACGGAGAAGTGCACGGACACCACAGCCTGCTGGGAAGATAATATCACTTATGCAACCAGTTTTATTTCAGTGTTTTAAAGTTTTCAATAGAATAGAACCTAGAAAAAAGAGTATGTTTAAGTATTGTACGTTTACATATTTTAAAGCCAATTCTTTGCTTGGAATTTTTATGTGCTCATATATCTACCTTGCAAGAAAAGAGGAGATACCAGGACACATCTTTTCTGCTGTTTTTCTTATGTACACATTAAAGATGAGCAGGAAGAGATTTTTAAGACATCTTTCTTCTTTTGCTATTTGATAATATTTGGTAATTTTTACAATAAATATGCAGAGTCATATTTTCTTAAATCTTACTGGCCTCCCCCTTAAATGGGGTCCCCCTTTATATCTCAGAATATTCACTTCCTACTTGCTGTTGTGCTGGGATTCTTGAAAGTAAAAAGGGAAATTTAGAGTAATTGGTGAGAAAACGGGTTGTCTGCTTTGGTGACAAAGAGTAAAAAGAAGGTTTCAGAAAACAATAAAGCTTTCTAATAGAATTTTTCTACCCCAGATTTACTAGAGAGACTTACAGTTTCTGGTCTAGAAGGACAGAATGTAATCAGGGTATATTTTTCAATCTGACCTAAATTATGTATTCTGAATGCAAAGCTGGTCATCCTCTTCAAATTAGTCCTCCTATAGGACTAGACTAAAGTATGCTTGACTTAAGTATGACTTCATCTATCTCTGAGGCAACACCACAATCCATTAAGATCCCCTTATTTAATCTATCATAAGCTTAATGTGATTCATCCTTTTCATATCATACGGGACAAAAAGGTGATCTTTTGTATTTGAATCTATAATTTACACTCCCCATCCTCTTTTCTCAAGCAGTAAATGGTAGAGAAGAAAGATTTTTCTGCAGTTTCTTCAGCCCCTTTATCTGAGGAATAGCAGTTATATGTCAGGTCTCTAAGGAATTTGATGTTCTATTTATCCCCTGACCTTATTTCCATACTCAGAGCTGCAAGAAAGGAGATTATCCAATCGAAAGTTAAAAATACTTGGAGGATAGTAAGACTTCCAGTATGTAAATTATAAGTCTTTCTCCCCAAGACCCACTCAAGTCTTCTGGGACATGGGCAAATAAGCTCTGAAAATGAAATACCTTATAATGGAATTGCTCTATTCCACTCTTTCAGATACTCACTTGAAGAGGAAATAACACAACTCCTAGTCCCTAGAGGAAAACAGCACAACAAACTATACAGTGCAGATTTAATATCAAAGAAGGAGGGCACTCCTGATAGATGAAAGACCTTGAGACTTACCAATCTGAAATGTTTTTCTTTGCACAGTAAGTTCATAGCTCTTAATTAAGTCATAGCATCTCTTTGGAGGGAAAAATGTATTCATTTTCTTACCATTGTAGTCACTGTTTTAATAAAGAAAGAGACAAAAGCTGGAGGGCTACAAAAGACATTTCTTTTAAGGAGAAAAGAATAATGATTGCCTTTAAGCTTCAATCTGGATATCACTTCTCCCAGAAAACAACACTACTGACAGAAAATAAATTTTTCTGTTGTTTTTTTTTCTATTTCATCAATCTTTTATTTGTTGTCAGAGAAGAGTTATTTTTCTCAAGTAGAAAAATAAGAACCAAGAGAGTTTATTGTGAACCTGTCATTAATATTTTAATTCCAGAATCCATTTGGAAAATTGTATTTAAAAGCTGCCAAGAATATAGAAACAAAAAGCAATTCCTTAAATGGAACTAAATGCACTAGGGAAGAAAGAGCTGTCTGATATTGCTAATTCTTGTGTTTAGGGAATGAGCTAGAGAAGGGTAGCAGAGATCATAGAGGTGCCAGGCTTGCATACCTTCCCTAGCTAGCCTCTCCTTTTACCAGTGCAGATGAGAGGATACTGGGTTACATGGGTCGCTGATGAGAAATGTCAGTAGAACATTTCTTATCACTGAGTCTTCAAATCAGAGTGGAAACTTACATTTTAAAACTGAAATACAGAGTTGTCATCAAAATAACTGTTGGTTTCAACAGAATAAGGTTTTTGTCCTGTAGTTCTGGCTATCTGTGCACATAGATACCTCATGTAACAAAAGATTTTTGTACTCCTTTAAATGCAATACAATACTATGGTTGTGCAGAACTGTATTGGAATTGACTGCCTTATAAGCCTTAAATTTAGTAACTCACAAATATGTGCATCAGGTAATGAACACTAACTCCTTTAGCAAGCATGCTACTCTTGTTCAAACTTCTTAGGTTTTCTGTCTTTACATCTAAACAAAAAACCTTGCAGCAGGATGACTTAAGAAAAAAACCTAAATTTAGCAAAGAGGGAAGAGGGAAATTATGCTTTCACACAGTATCACAGTATCACAGTATGCTAGAGATTGGAAGGGACCTCGAAAGATCATCTAGTCCAATCCCCCTGCCGGAGCAGGAACACCTAGATAATGTTACACAGGAATGTGTCCAGGCGCGTTTTGAATGTCTCCAGGGAAGGAGTGGTTTTGTTTGGTTTTGTTTTTTTTCAAACATATGCACCCAGTTAGTATCCCAAATTATACTGTTTGTGGTTCTGTACACTTACTGCAATGCTGAGCTGTGGTACTCAGGTACAGACAGCTCAGCTGCCAGAGTCTGACTTCCTACACTTAACTACCATATGCAAATCTTTTAACTAAATAATTTTTAATAACTGAAGTGGGACAGAGAGCAAATAGTGTTTTGCTGTTGAGATGCACTGAGCAATAACTTGAATTAATAATTAATCTTTAACATACAGTAAATTAATACTATCACCACCAGAGTCTTCAGTACTGTACTACATCCATAGGTATAAACAGCTTACCTGAATAACATGTTTCAGCTTGTCAATAATTTGACTTATTACAGGATCTGTTCCATTCACTTTTACTTCTGGATTTGAAGACTGAGCTTTGATTCCACTGCCAACCACATAATGAGTATAGCTAGTTTAATACACACACACACACAAATGGTTTAGTAAGTTATTCTACTCTGAGTCATCTTCTAGTTCTTATTAACTCTCATGGCACCAACGTTCCATTTTAATTGGATCCATTAATTTTGTGCACATATTTTCCACAGAAAAGAAATACAGCATAATATAATTACTACATTCTATACAGTTGTATTATTTATTATAACTTTAATTTTACTACAAACTTTAACATTAAAAGACTTATCTGCATTTTGAAGCAAGAAGCATTCAGCTCTATGCAGGAATTTTTTGTGTGCACAAACTGTCCTCCATTTTGGTTTTGCTAAATACAAGACTATATGGTGATTGTCAAAATGCATGACATTTCAGGTTTTTAAAGCAAAATCCAGATTATATACACACTACCTGTTAAAAACTACACGTGAAGTTTCCTAGTGCTTTTGTGAATGCACATGCAGATAGAATATTTATTCCAAGATAACAGCCAAATTATGCATAAATTCTTTAGCATACATAACTATGTAAATACCCACTAGGCCCAACTTTACTTAATAGATATGTAAAAAAGAAGCAACAGAAACCTAGGATATGCTCACTCAAGAAAGAACTGCTATAGTAGGTAGAATATTGTTCCTAATACATCAGAACTCAAAATACAGAAACTAATATTAACCACCTAGCAACTTCCCTTGTTATATGTAATGCTCAAGTTATGCAAGAAAACCTAAATAGCTACGTTCTTATCACAGATATTGTACATTATGCAAACACTCTCCATATGTTAGGTTTTGTCTGCATACCCTACCAGAGGATAGCTCTATATATCTCTGCCTCAAAAATATTTTGCCAGCTGCTAAGCTGTAAGAAAAAGGAAAAAAACTATAAGGAATGGAGTACAGAAATGCCTAATTCCTTACTCTTAGATCTGCATATGAGCATAGAGAACACAGCATATTCATATTTTGCAGAATCTGTTTTATGAAAAACTTTTCAGGTCCGCCTAGTTCTGCAGAAAACCTTCCATGTATGCTACACAATGAATGCCATTCATTAAAAGAAGGTGTCCACATAACAATATCTGGTCTTTGATCTTTGCTTAAATGTCACCCTAAGTGAGTTTAATGATATCCCTAAAAAGTGCTCATGGACCCAGACATCATTCCTAAAATGACAGTGGCCATGCTCATAGATACAAATTAACCCTATCACACAATGAACTCTTAAGTTTTCCATAGGTCCTGGAGAGCACAATTTGCCTTCTATATGTATGACAAAAGTTAATAGTTTCTTTAGGCATTACAAGAAGACACTTTTTGGACTACATGTTCTGCAAAATGCATCAAAAGAAAACTAATTTTAAGGATCAGCAAATTTTTCCCATACTTTTAAGGTATCAAGATCTAGCAATCTTTCATTGTTTAAGTCCTTTAAAGCATTTGGTTTCATACAGTAAACAGCAAAATTCTAGACCTTCTACATACAGCTCTGCATGTGCTATTTAGGGAAAGTGTAGTTTTTATTTCTTCTGCAAACAATCAAGTTCACTGGAAGCAGATATAATATCAAATTTAAATTCAATTATGTATCAAAATATCACAGCAATGATTACCTAGGATTAGTCACAAGTTAAGGATTCCAGCTTTATTCATTCTTCATTTGAGAAAATAGTCAGCTATATCCAGTATTCTGGACACACTGTATCTGCTAAAGCTAAATACTAAAAATAATAAGCTTATTACTAAAAGCCATTATGGAACACTTTACTGATTCACTAGGCATACTATTACTTGGAATGGATGTTAATGCTCCACAAGCAGGACAGAAAGCCTTAATGTACTTAATGTAGTTCACTGGAACATGGTAGTTGAGTTTAAAAAAAATCTTTATAGCACTATTGAATACATTGAATATATGAATAGCTCATATTCTTCAGAAAGAGGTATTTTGTTTTATAACCAGACAGCTGTAGTGGTGGGGCAATTTGCCAGCTTGTACTGATGGGATACAGCTTTTTATAGGGGTGTGTACAAAATCTACATCCTGACTGTTATACCTGGGGGAACACCTAATGCAGCAATTTGAGTAGAGTCAACAAATCTTCTGGTAACTTGTAAGGATAAAAAAAAAAAACAAAACAAACAAACAAACAAAAAAGAAAACAACTAAAAAACTTGTTTTCAAGGCTTTCCTCAAAAATGTTTCTTTCACAGTCATTTGTCTAAATCAAAACAGGAAATTCAAGATGGAATTCCTTCCTTCCTTCCCCTTTCCAGCTAATACTGTACTCGCCAGATGGACAGCTGTTTTAAGTCAACATTGGTTCAATGCAACACAGCAATTTCTCTTCATCCTATTTCACTATAAAAGAAATCTCAAAGGTTAGAGTTATCCATTCTTTATAGTGCTCTCATTTTTTGTCTCGCAGCATTGAAAACCTATGTTCTCACGTTCTGTCAGTTGGAATTCTTCAATTAACACCTTTTTTAGAATGCTGCAAACTCAACTATTACCCATTTGCCTGTGAACTGCATAACTGTGAAAAAGAATGCCCTTTCTCTTTTTTTTAATTCCATTAACAGCACTTATTTTTCTAACTATGTAGGACAAAATAAGCCATAGAGAAGTTGAGACTTGCCTAGGCTACAATTTTATTAATTTAGCTGGGAATTACTTTTATTAATTTAGCATCTAAGAATTATCTGGCAATGACTTGCTCAAGGCTGATCATCATTTTTTTTTTTCAGCTATTTCCACAATGAAATCCACACCCTTGCACAACTGTTGTTCACCATAAGACTAACTCCCTTCTTTTACATGAAGGTAAGTAGCTGTGGAAGTATTACCGTCTTGTGAGCGGACCAGATATTTGGAGTTTCAATCATGTTCCCCAACCTCTTTATAGCTGTCATTCTCTAAATTCTTCTTCAGCTGTGGTTCATAAGAAATAACCAGATTTGCTTACCAGTAAAAAGTGTTAGCAATTAATTTGGTTCTTTCTCTCCCTTTCCTAGTTGTTCTGTTACAGTCATTCTTTTCATATTGTCTTGAAGGCAAAATACATACCTGTTTCCAAGTTAGAGGAGCTCTATTACACAATATTAACATTTCTTTCTAGGCAATAACTGAGTCTCCTTTCTCACATAAAAAACCATACCCTTTTTCTGATTTACACATTTTCAACCTTGTCAAACCTGTGTGACCCAATGGCTCTTTGCCATTTTGGGTTAGAAGGTTCAAGTTATCCCAGAAATATATTCAAAATCCATCTGAATGTTCTCTCAGTTCTCATGACTAAGGCAATTCCTATACAAAGTCAAGATATTCTTACCCAGTAATACTGGCTGTAGCAAATCTCACTTAAACTTCACCTCTTTTGCTCACTTCAGTGAGAAAAAGCATCTCTGTACAGAAAGCAGTTGTACAGTATGAGTGAACATGCTCTGGGGATATCCCTATCCATTCTTCTGCCTGCCTTCACAGCTTTGTAAAAAGACTAAATAGTTTGGTAAGCATTTCCTTCTTTTACAGTCATTACCACGCTACTTTTTCTTCTTTTCAGGAAAGACATCCGCTCAGTCACTTAACTGTCAAGGAATCTACTGCCATTAGGTACCCAAATTGCATCTTTGCTGGCTGCTCAGAGGTGGGGTTTAATTTTTTCAGCTGAGAGTAGGGAGGGCTAAGAACCTGAAGCAGATGTGACGTGCATCAAAGCAATTACAAGCAGCACACTAGAGCTTGATAACACCACAATTTTAAGACTATAAGCATCAAACAACTATTAGATCATTAGGTACTGGTACTAACAACTTCCATACTACTTATCCTTACTTGCTTTAGGCTGTTTAGATCCTTTCTTTCTGCCTTTTACCTCACTCCTGACCTTTCTCTCACCAACATTCAATATAATCCTTTCCAAGGCTGACAGGCAAATTGAATTTGTGATTCCCTTTGCTTCCCACTACCTGCAGCCCTCCTCACCCTCCACCACAAGCCTCTGTCCGCATAAAACCTTCACAAATGCACTGGCTGTCCCCAGAAGAATTCAAACTCTGTTCTGTGACAACTGACACATTTCAGCCCATCCTCCTGACAGGCTCCAGCAGACCCCAAATAACACAGAAGATTACATCCACAGAGAAAACTTTGGGTCCAGGACTGGTATAATCACTACTTAATTCAAAGGCTTGTGGTTTATATTCAAGTCTACTACATGTTTACTACATTTTCCATCTTGACTCTTAAAGGAATTGCTACTTTTCTCTCTTATCCTCTCATTCTCCTCCCTTTTGAAGTGCTGGGTTATTCAAACTTTGTAAAGTTTTTACTCCTTTAAGAGTTTTTAATTTTATACTTAGGGAGAATCCAATCTTGAAATTAATACTTCAGGCTCTGGATGACAATTTTCACCCAGGAGCATCCCTTTTAAAGCATCAAACATGGGAAATAAAGTGGAAAATGACAAAAATTAAGATTCATTTGCATGAAACACAGAAAATGCAATCCCATTTGGAAGAATGGTTCTCCCCAAATGTATGCTTGGCAAGGTTTTGGTAGCAGGGGAGGTACAGGAGTGGTTTCTGTAAGAAGCTGCCAGTAGCTTCCCCTGTCTCCAAGAGAGCCAATGCCAACTGGCTTTAAGATAGACCCGATGCTGGCCAAGGTTGAGCCCAGCAACAATGGTAGCACTTCTAGGATTAGGTAAAAAGGGAATAAAAACTACTGCATGGCAACAGCCAGTAAGAGGAGTGAGAACATGTGAGAGAAAGAGTTCTGCAGACGCCAAGGTCAGTGAAGGAGAGTGGGAGGTGTTTCAGGTGCCAGAGCAGAGATTCCCCTGCAGCCAGCCCATGGTGCAGCCCATGGTGAGGCAGGCTGCAGTCCATGGAGGCCCATGGTGGAGCAGGTACCCACCTGCAGCCTCGGGAGGACCCCACAATGGAGTAGGGGGACACCTAAAGGGGGCTGTGACCCTGTGAGAAACCTGCAGATACCTGCTGGGACCTGTGGGCCTGTGAAGAGAGGATCCCACGCTGGAGCAGGGGAACAATGTGAGGAGTCCTCCCCTGAGGATGAAGGAGCAGCAAAAACAATGTGATGAACTGATCGTAATACCCATTCCTCATCACCCTGCACTGCTGGGGGGAAGGAGGTAGACAAAATTGGGAGTGAAGTTGAGTCCAGGAAGAAGGAAGGGGTGAAGGGAAGCTGTTTTTTAAGATTTGGTTTTATTTCTCATCACCCTACTCTGATTTGATTGGTAATAAACCGATTTCCCCAAATGGAGTCTGTTTTGCCTATGACAATAATTCGTGAGCAATCTCTCTCTGTCCTTATCTCAACCTACAAGCTTTCTTTGTATTTTTCTCCCCCTGTCCAGCTGAAAAGGGGAGTCACAGAGTAGCTTTGGAGGGCACCTGGTGTCCAGTTAGGATCAACCCCATCACACCAGATTGGTCATAGAATCATAGAATCATTAGGGTTGGAAAGGACCTTAAGATCATCTAGTTCCAACCCCCCTGCTGTGGGCAGGGACACCTTACGTCAATACCATGTATATCAGTTCATAGCATAAATGTTGAACATTTTTCACATGATGTTGCATACTGAATGATGTTGGTCTCAGTACAGAAACCCCAAATGTGAATACGCTCAACATGCTAAATAAATGCATCTGCATTTTTTCCTGTTATTGGAAATCCTAATCCATATTAAATTTGCTTTCACTGCAAGGTGATTTGTCTTTGATCAGTTGACATCAAAAACTACCATTTAACTTCAAGTGTCTTGTAATTACAGGCTCTGACAAATCATGAGGCAGGTTTAAAGACTTTTTTCTTTCTTCAGGTGTATAATAAGGCATTGACAAAGCTGTAACAGTATTGTTTTATTGATTTTTAACATAAAAGTAAGATTATAGAAATCAACCACTTTTTTGTTTAATGTACTCTTTTGCTGCTTGAAATTATATCTTTGAATACAAAAAATATGCTGTTGTTTTATTTTCCACATATCATTGTATTTAATTAATAGATGCCCATAAATCTAACATCTTCAAACATTCTAACATAAACTAAATGATCTGTCAGAATTAAATGTGATATTGGAAATCTAAGCATGCTACACAGAACTCGATCTCTGTAGACTTACATTTACAGGCAAAATATGTTTCCTTTTGTTGGGGGGAAATTTTAAAATCTGACTCTCAGAGACTTCATTCGTTACAAAGTTTTAGTACAGCATTAATAACTTTCTGTTTCTTTTACTCCTAATGTACAAGTAATGGAAAAAACATTTCAAGGATCCCCACAGAGGTAGCGGGACTTGAGCAAGTGTTGCTCAGACTTGAATCCTGGGAAAAAAAAAATGACAAATTTCTTGCTAGAGAAGTAATAGACCCACCATCTGTGTTCATTTCTGTACAAGTGTGGTAATGTACCACATCACTTTAATAGGCAGACTTGGTCCCCAAGTAGTATTCATTTTCATCAACAGTAGGAAGAAAAACAACCAACCAAGCACCAATATATTTGTATTCTGAAAACATGTTTTAAAGTGATGAATAATAAAGTGCCAATTTTTCTGAGCTCAATATATGAATATACATATAAATTTCATGCTACTCTATTGTATCTATGTCCTGGGTTGAGCAGTAGAAGTCTTTTTTTCTCCTTCTTAATAGCTGATGCCGTGCTGCGTTTTTCACTCTCATCCTGAGAACAACGCTGATAACACCGACGTTTTTAGTTGTTGCTCAGTAATGTTTACTCTGACCTAGGACTTTCTGAGACTCATGGTCTGCCAGGGAGGAGGGGAAGCTGGGAGGAAGCAGACACAGAACACTTGACCCAATCTAGCCACAGGGGTATTCCGTACCACCGCACGTCATGTCCAGTATATAAACTGGGGGCAGTTACTGGAAGGGCTAGATCACTGCTCAGGTCGGACTGGGTATTGGTCGTGAGGAGCTGTATTCTCTTCCCTTGTTATTTCCCTTATCATTATTATTGTTGGTGGTAGCAGTAGTGGTTTGTGTTATACCTTAGTTACTGGACTGTTCTTATCTCAACCCATGGGAGTTACATTCTTTCGATTCTCCTTCCCATCCCTCCAGGAGTGGGGGGAGGAAAGGGGGTGGAGTCATCTAATGGCTGTGTGATCCTGAGTTACTGGCTGAGCTTAAACCATGACTCTTTGTTGATGGGTTTACATTTGACTATATTGATGTCTCTGTTAAAAGAGGAGATCATACTCTATTGGCTATCACAATTTCTTGGTATATGATGTTGGAAAAGCTATTAGAAGTAATGCATATATTAAGTCTCACAGGACTCAGCCATTTTGGACATGGTATGTAAGGCAGATCTGTACCTCTATATCTGTACCTCAATGCAAATAATCTATATTATATTGTGATGACAACAAATACTGACACATCATATTTATTGTCAACAATTGGTCATGATTTTCCATTCCTTCACGCTAGCTTTGTAGAGTAACATGAGCATAAATAGTTAAAATAGACTAAGAAGTCAATTCTAAAAATGGGTCTCAGTCATAAACTTTTAACCTAGATTTAAACTTCTACACAGTTTAACTCCCAGTTCTAGAAGGGTTTTGCTCCGGACTCTTTAAATTATTTTCTTCTAATCTCTGCTATTACTTCAGTATGAAGACAATACATACTCTCGTTTAGTATCAGTTTAGTTTAACTAAAACCAACATTATTTAGGGCAGCCTTTCATACAGCCAATAAAGAGGTTTCAGGAAACATATTATGTACCTACAAAACCAGAAACATGAATTATGGAAATAAATGAGGAAAATTTTCTGTATTTGAAACTAATTTGGTGAAAATGAAGCAATGCTGGTTTTCATCAGCTGACTGAAATAAGCACTGAAATCCTAGGGAAATAGTTTGAATCTAGATGGTTCCTTCCTGTAGCTTCTTTGGGAAGCTCTAGACAGAGAGAACATATACAAGAGACCAAATAACTTACTATCCTGGCTTCAGCTGTAGCAGTTATTTTTCTCCTTCTTAGCAGCTGTTGCAGTGTTGTGTTTTCAACTTTAGTCTGAGAACAATGCTGATAACAGACCGATGTTTTTAGTTGTTGCTAAGTATTGCTTACCCTGATCAAGGAATTTTCAGTTTCCTGCTCTGCTGGGGAGGAGGGGCACGGTTTGCCAGGAGGAAGAAGAGATGGGGCACCTGTGGAGACAGTGTTCTCTCAGGAGAATGGATAATTGGTACATAAACTCTGAATAATCCTGAAAAATACAGCAAGGCTGTGAGAGGCCCAAGGAAGCTTAAGCAAGCAAGATAAGAAGATGGAATTCACTGAGGTAATGAGAACTGTGGACTGTTGGCAAGCTTTCAAGGTCAAGTTCTCACACCTGTGCTTAACCAATTATATGTTAGTCACTAAGGGTCTTCAAGACATGTATCCAATCATAATATGCCAAATCACTGTAAGTTCATGTAAGCAATAGTATTTAAGGGGTTAAGGCTTTGTAATAAACGGCTTTTGTCTGATCATATTGATCTCTGACTGAGTCCATATATTTTCTGTGGCAAATGGCGTCCGAACAGGGACCCCCCATATTTTTCATATTGAAACTGAAGCAATTAAAGCGCGTGGCACCGAAGAAAGCGGAAAACGCGGAGCCGCAGAGACGTTGGCTGAGTTCGATCCAGCAGGACCAGGATCGGGAGGTATTTGCCTCGGAATGGAGCCTAGTGAGCCCGGAAGACACTGTGCAGTGGAAATAAGGTAACAGCCGATGGGGTCTGGAAGAGGGCTAGGATGGGGAATCAATTAAGTAAAGAAAAAATGGTCATCCTTAAGCTCTTCCAGCATATCCTCTCAGTGAGAGGGATAGAATATGACGATAATCTGTTAAAAAGATTGTTGCTCTGGAGTAAAGAAAAAGAGCTGATCAAGGGGGTTAATGATCTTGGGACTTGGAAAAAAATTGGGGCACACCTGTGGGATCAAGTTACTTGTGGGTTTAAGCAGGCGAAGTCTCTTGCTGCCCCCTGGTTACTACTAAAAGGGACTCTAGCCACAATGAAGGCTGAGAAACCGGTGGCAAAATCCATTTTTACAGCTCTCTCTGACTTGCTTTCACAACAGCAGGGCTCAGCACCTACATTAGATTCAGCACCCGGTGCTACAGCCATGATAGTGTCATCTGCTTCAGGCATAAAACATTCTGGCCAAAAACTGGCATGCAGTACAGTACGAAAGTTTGAGGACCCTGCGTCTTTCCCCTATCCTGTGTCAACAACGCCTTTACCGGCTGTAGCTCCAGCTGATACTCGGGAGTCAGTAGCAGCTACTGAGCAAGCAAAACAAACTGATGTTAACCCTTTTCGTGCTGCTACTGCCCCTGAGCTTAGTCCCCAAGAATTTTTGCCGGGGGAGGGGGGGGAGTCTCCTGAGGAGAGTGTAACTCCTTCACAACTCCTACATTTTAAAAGTGGGTTTGAGGAGCTTGCTGCAAGGGCTGCAGATGAGAATTTAGAGTGTAATCCTCATCACCCTTTGCACGGTGTTTCATCTGAAATGTTATTGGGAAAGGGACAATTTCACCCTGATGGAGTAAAAGCTTGTATGAAAATTGAAGTTTTACAGCAAGCACAGCAATTGGCTTTAACTGCTCTGAAAACTGTGCCGGAAATGGGAAAACCTAATCCTTCATATACACCAGTAAAGCAGGGACCTGCTGAGCCATATATGCAATTTATTGACAGATTGACAGAGGCTATCGAAAAGAATATTGATCTGGCATCTAATGCTAAAGAATCCATGCTTATGTCTCTGGCTATGGAAAATGCTAACCCAGCTTGTAAGCGTATTTTGCAGGTTTTGACAAAATCTGCTGGTCTTCAAGAAATATGGATGCATGTTCTCAAGTGGGCACAGCAGAGGAAAAGGCTGGATACATGGCTACTGCCTTCGCTGCTGCAGTTAAACCCCTTCTACAACAAGGTCAGGGTGATCGTGGGGGTACTAAAGGACAAGCTATTATTGAATGAACACATCAAACTTCAAAACAACTGTTGGAAAAACAAAAAACGGGGGAAGAAGGACATACACCGGTAGCAAGGATACAGAAAGCTGTATGTTATGAATTTTGTGCAATTGACAGGAGACTTTAATGACCCCCCTGCTATAATACATGGTCAGGCATTAGGGTCAGGTTATATGACTAAAACTCTGGGTATTTTGGTCCAGTACAAGGATTTGGAAACCAGCATTGGGAAAGGTCCTGTGAAAGTAAAACTAACTGATCGAGGTTATGTATGCGTAATTACAAATTCTGGTCTGCGGTGGGTGCCAGCTCAATGGGTGAAACCCTGGAAAGAGCCAGCACCACCCCAGGACAACCCCCTTGTCAGTGATTGAATTAATTGAAATTTCAGCTTATGACATCCATTTTATGGATGTTTTCAGTCCTTCTTAAAGTGAAGGGAGCAATCTTTTTTATGTTAAAGTAAAAAAAATACAAAAAAACCCACCATCCACCACCCCCACCCACGCCCCCTAACCTACAGCAAGACAAACATGAGATACAGGCATATTGTGTGCGTTTTCCGTGGTGGGAAGGTCTTTCATATGCTCTTATCAGGGGTATTGGGCATACTGTGACTCATTTAATACAGTCTCTCTGTGATACTTATGAACTAGAAGTTGGTAAAAATAAATATGTCCAGGTTTCTATCAACCTTTGGAGACCTTTGTAGATATTGCTGGCCACTTCTTCCAACATAGGCTGGCCGCCTGTGTCGGAATGAGTGTGCATTTTGGTCAGTATAAAAGCCCAAGCCTCAAGTGCTGTGGGGGAGGCAGAGTCTGCGGGGACGCCCGCTAAGGATAAGCCTGCTACCTCGCACTGCAACAATGCTTCTTGGAGCTGTTTTTCTGTTAGTCTCCACAGGGTCCTTGTGCCACATTCTGTACGTGGAACTGTAGTGGGAGTAATGATTGTCTGGATTTTGCGCTTCAAATATTGTAGTTGTGTGGCATGTGCTTGTGGGATTCCCATACGCGCGTGTGTGTGTGTGTGCTGAGGGCAATCAGTGTTTTGTGTATCGTTGGGTTCATGCAAGAGGTTTTAACGGGTAGCTTTTAACATTTCGGGCATGAAAGGGTTAATGTAAAAGTGCGGCTGCCAGCAGGTATTTATGGTTGCTGCTGAAGCGGGCAGGCCACTATAGCTGCTGCCCAGCAGACCGGCTTTTGCAGGGATAAAAAAAAAAAGGGGGGGGGGGGGGAGAGAGAGTAATGATGCTACTTCTCAAGAACTGATAACCTGGGGGAGGGGGTATATTTGTGTCCTCTTGCCTACAGGTCCATGGTGACTGCCTGCAAAGTTTGTCAAGCCTTGCCATGAGCTGGACAGACAAATGGAAAAACCTGATGCCTCAGCTACAGCAGCTGACCATGAATACCCCAAGCAGAATGAGATAGAGGAAGAGAAAAACGAATGACTGCAAAACATCACTTGGGGGCAACTGAAAAGTAACATCCTGAATATGGGTGCTTGTAAAGTAGCTATTATTAGAGGTTGTGATTTTGTATATGAAACCAGGTGTATTTACTAGCCAGTTGCTAATAAGAAACTGCACCTTGTATTGTATAGATTTGTCACTTGTAAAAGAGATGTTAGAGTATGCAAATTTGCAGTAGCTGCTAGAAAATGCTAAGGCAAAAGCTGGAAAGATTTTAATACAATGGTAGTGTTATAAAGCAGGTGATGGAACAAATTAAGAGGGTGTGAGAATTCCACTGGTAAGAAATTTCTTTGGCTAGTCCTTCACTGCCATCAGCATCTTCAACATGCTGCTGCACCCTGTAATAGTTACTCTGCTAATGTAAATTTGTGTGTGCCTTGCCGTAATAGCGACTTGTTACTGGATGAAGCAGGTGAAACTGCATTGACAACAAGGTGCAAGGACTGAGGCTAACAAAAGGCCTGCTACCACAATCAAGGGCAAGACTGAGTTGGCCTCTGTGTTTGCCACCAAGAAGAACCTTTAGACCTGCTGTTGGCTGCAACCCAGCAGGTGTGGAGCAGTGGGGACACATGCCATGCCAGACCTTGATGTGAAGGATGGCCTCCCCTGTTATCAGAGAGCCATACAGGAGAAAAAAGGGGCAGGCCCAGCAGCCTGTAGTTGCCATATGTTGGAGATATAATCTAGCCCAAATCCCCTGCTCAAGTACGGTCACCCAAAACATATATAAAACAAAAAGGGGGAGATGTGGAGACAGTGTTCTCACGGGAGAATGGATAATTGGTACATAAACTCTGAATAATCCTGAAAGATACAGCAAGGCCATGAGGCCCAAAGAAGCTTAAGCAAGCAAGATAAGAAGAAGCTGGAATTCACTGAGGTAATGAGAACTGTGGACTGCTGGCAAGCTTTCGAGGTCAAGTTCTCACACTTGTGCTTAACCGATTATATGCTCATTGCAAAGGGTCTTCAAGACATGTATCCAATCATAATATGCCAAATCACTGTAAGTTCATGCAAGCAATAGTATTTAAGGGGTTAAGGCTTTGTAATAAACGGCTTTTTGTCTGATCATATTGATCTCTGACTGAGTCCATATATTTTCTGTGGCAGGCACCTGACTCAAACTAGCCAAAGGGGTGTTCCATACCACAGCACGTCATGCCCAGTATATAAACTTGGGGGAGTTACCCAGAAGGCCCAGGTCGCTGCTCAGTTTGGGCTGGGTATTCATCAGCAGGTGCTAAGCAATTGTATTGTGCGTCACTTGGGTTTATTGTTTTCTTTTCCTTTTCTCCTTTTAGTTTTATATTCTCTCCCCTTGTTATTTCCCTTATCATTATTATTATTGCTGGTAGCAGTTATGCTATAACACTATAAGTGTTATACCTTAGTTACTGGACTGCTCTTCTCTCAAACCATGGGAGTTACATACTTTTGATTCTCCTCCCAATCCCTCCAGTAGTGGGAAGGGGGGAAGAAGGGGGCAAAGTGAGTGAGCAGCTGTGTGGTTCTGAGTTACAGGCTAGGCTTAACCATGACACTTAATTTTTAAAATAATCTCTTTACTGCATTTGCTGTTCTGTATTCATCTCCTTTAACTGGCATTGATAAAGTAACTAAGCTTGAACTTTTGCAGTATGCTTTTCCTTCACAAGCTGCATTTTCTTGTTTGTATATTCTAGTTTGGAAAAGCAGCCATTCATGTACTGACATTACTAAGGGATTTGGTTTGTTCAGCTTCCCACATTAATTGAATTAAAATTACTTCAGAGCTTAGGCTGCTGGCACTTAGAAGTTACAAGCAGGCACCTGTATTTATATAGTCTCACTGTGTTTAAGAATAGTAAAATAGCAAAGTGTGCCCACTACATTTTGTTCTATTTAAACTTGGGATATGATTTTTAATAACTCCTTCTCGGTTTGCTTGCTTTATGATTGCTGATAATTTCTGTTTTACACCTGCTATTGATAGCATCTTCATCACTGCTGGACATTTCAAAATTCTGGTTAACTCCTAACTGAGAAGTGAACAATTACCTGAATACTAGTAAAAACTAAGCATGTTCAGCAACAGATGAGTAAGAGTGTTTAATGGTGCAAATTTCAATTAACAAACGTGAAAGAAAAAATCAAAGAATCTCTGGAATCATAACAAACCTTGGAGATTGCACAGGTGTGTTGGCTGGTTTTTTTTTTTTTTTCTAGTCTTACATAGTTTTTTGAGGGTAAATATTGCAAATTTAGCCTCAGAAAATTTCTTTAAAATATTTTACACCTAGTTGTCAGTGTTGTAGTAATTCTAGGATGGATTCCATTCAACTTAGGGATTTTAAATGCTTTTTAATTGAACAACATTTATTTTAAAAGAAAATAGAATGTCTTTGAATTTTTCAGTGTGAATTTATTTTTAGATCTGTAATTTAGTATATATCTGGAAAAAAAAGACCTCTGATTGCATATACACTTGTTAAATTTACAGAAAATATCCAGTGTAGACAGCAACTGAGAAAACTTATGTTATCTGTGCTTCAGAAGAAAATAGGTTCCTGTAATGTTTTAGGCTAATCCTAATAAAAGATATGTATTCACTTTTGATTATTGACCAGACCTGCCTTGTAAAAGGAAAAAAATAGCAGGTCAGCCTTTGGGCTTTTTTTACGTTTGAAAACTAAGTAAGTGACATGCTTGTTTAAATGGATATTTCATTTAAAACTTGCTTATTTGGTACTAGGTTCACAGGAATAAGACAAACCACATTGACATATGCTAATAAAGTAACTATTACAGACTCTTTCAGAATATCTCTTTTAATGAATTTCCAAGTGTGACCCAAGCATGTGTTACTTATTTTCTACAGCACAAAACCTATCATCTCAGTAATGTCCATTATGTTCCAATCCTATAATCACTTTTCTAAAGCTAAAAAAATCCCAAACAAACAATAAAGCCAACAATGTTTCATGATTTTAATTTGAACACAAAATTTTTGAGAGGATTTTATATACAGTGATTGGAAGCCAGTTCATCTTAGTGTTAGCTATATCTTACCAAAATAAGTTCTTAATAAGCAGTAAGAAGTGCTAGTGGAATAACTAGATGTCCTGAAGGCTTCATCAGGCAGACAGTTCTTCCTTTGGAAACTTATATAAACGCTGACTTCTCTCCAGTTGCTATGTATAGCACATGTACTTAGAAGGATTGTTTTACTAAGCATCTGAAATTTGGTAGAGGATGTGTGTCTGTTAAGTAAGAATATCCTTTTTGTAAAGAATGCAACTTCTACTGAAGTGGAAAACACTAAGGCTAAATTTTCATTTTCAGCAAAAAAAGATATAATCTACACACAGAATATTCATGTTTTGAAGTTTTCTTCTAGCACTGATCACATTTAAAAAATTATGAGTGGCACACTTGGTACAGTATGGAAATATACCTAATTTGCCTGGATATGCATTAACTCATTAAGGTAATTTATTTCAAGCTAAATTTATGTAAAATGTTTTTATAAGACTGTCTTTTCCTGATGATTTTCCTTCTTCCTTTTCTTGGGCGTCATCTGACTGAAGTAGTCCACATTAACTCAAGGAATTCTAAAACAATTCTGCCCAAATGTTACAAAAGCTTAAATGCATTTCCCTGTAACTTCTGTTATTTACTACTGTGAAGAAAATCTGTCATGTAATCAAGATCAGAAAATTTTGTTTTGTTTTGCTTCAAAATTTAATCTTTATATTGTTTTAGAAGTTCTTGAACTTTTGCAGAACTCTCACTTGAAAGGTATCATGGAAATTGGTCTTCTTGCCAGTAAGTGGTAACCACTGCAATAGTTATCTATGTGCACGTGTCTCAGCAGTATCTTGCTAAATTCCAGGCAGAGACACTATTCTTATATGTGATGCAAGGTGAATACCACAATGAGCAAGATGAAACACTCCAGACAATTCTGTTCTGCCGAAACGAAACTCTGCTGAGCATCACACACTACTGGGAGGAATTTCTTTCTCCAGCAATGTCCAACTAATCCACAGAGGCAAAAGGTAAAGCATCTGAGAGGGAATTACTATCAATCTGTAATGCACCTTAACAAATAAATGTGTTCTAGTAATTGCAAACTCCATTACAGAGAAAAGAACTGAAGAGGAGCTTTGAGATAGATATTTCATTTAAACTAGGTGCCCTGGGTAAGTCACATGTTAAAACTGAGAAAATAAATTCTTATTACATTAGAAAACAACTAAACAGCAGACATATGCAAGCACACTAAATCTAGATAAATGAGGACAACAGTGTCTCCTTTTCATATTGAAATCTTCTTACAACCTTAACAATTCTACTGTACCTTCATTTAATGGAGCAAGCAAATGAGAGATATTAATTATCACAAACAAGCACATAAATGTTTATAGCAAATAGCTGGAAAAACAAAAGGGGTTATCTTGGAAAAACATTCAAACAACTTGGAAACACAAAGCTGTCAAGCCTAATTAGCCTAAAATTGAGAAACCTGCTTCCCCTATAGGACACTAAAATACCTCTGCTTGGAAATGGCAAAAGGGTCACATAAGCATGGCATTATTGTAGGACATCACACCTTGGAGACAGAAGTCTGACATTTCCTATTTTGTCCAATATAATGCCTCAGTGAACAAACTAAAGTATCCTCTAGGGACTTGGAACACACCTGATAATTTTGGGACTGATCTGACATGGCGCTGGCAGAGTCAATATTTATCTCACAGACACATGGGGACTACACCACTATGAATCGTGTCAAAGGTGCACTCTGAGAATCCACTCTGTTATTCAGTGGTTTGTTTTTTTCTGAGATAATTTATGGAAAATTAGCACGAAATGACAGCTAAGCTATGATAACGGACTAGCAAGCAGATAATAAACTTGAATATGATTATTGACAAAAAAAAAGAAGGTCATTCAGCAAATAAAGGTCAAATGAAGGAATCAACCTAAGTTGCTGTGTGATGCCAGGAAAGTAATGCTATTTCAGCAAAGTCACTGACATGAGCCTCTCAATAGATCTTTCCCTGTTTATTCTATGCAATGAAAGTCCTGTGGCAGTGGAGCTGCTTTTACTGGCCCTCTCTGTTGTCAAAGGACACTCAGAGTTAACTCAAGATTGGTGGATTAATATTAAATCAATATAAAAGTGGCTAATTCCATCTCTCTGTATTTGGATTCATTGTATCATCTTAGTTTATCTAAATGTGCATGAAGGATGATGCTGCAAATTAGGAATTGATGACATGAATCCAACACATGATGCTTTTGTCTTTAATGTTTCATGACACCTATGTGGTTAATAGTAATTGTGTGGGATTGTGGGGGAAAACAACCAAAAGATTGTTTGTTGATTGGAGGTTTTTGGTTGTGTCCTGGGTTCAGCAGTAGCAGTCATTTTTCTGGTTTTGACTTTCAGCCTGGGAACAACATTCCAATGTTTCTAGTTGTTGCTCAGTAATGTTTGTTCTGACCAAGGACTTTCTGAGTCTCATACTCTGCCAGGAAGGAGGGGAAGCCAGGAGGAAACAGAGACAGGACACCTGACCCAAACTAGCCAAAGAGGTATTCCATACCACAGTACATCATGCCCAGTATATAAACTGGGGGCAGTTACCCGAAAAGGCTGGTTCACTGTTCGGGTCACGCTATGTAGCACTTTTATAGCCCACCAACTAGATGTCTTCAGGTCACCAGCAACTGGCACTGACATCCCTCCTACCATCATAACAAAGAATGAACTTTGACGAAACCAGATGAGCTCAGGAGTAACCAGACAAGTTCTGTGGTGTCATCAGCAGGCAACAATCCAACACTGCATACCATCTTTCCTTCTCTGAAAGACTGTCACAGGAGATGGAGCCTGACGTCATGGGCCAGATGAACTCAGCAGTTTTATAGGGATTGGTCCATGCACTAAGGAATGGTATCTCTCTATTTGTGTGTGTATGTATGTATATATATATATATGAGATAAGAGTGATGGTATATTGAAAATTGTGGCACTTGAGCATGACATGAATGGTATTTTAAATTTTAAAAAGTTCAGTTTTATTGCTACATGTATCTCTCTATTTGCTCTGTGGTTTGCTCTGTTATGGCAAAATTACAATGAAAATGTGGCAGTGACCTAGTTTCACCATCTTCTTCCATTCACCCAAATCTTAATAAAATAGAGACTTTAGACATTTATGGCATAGTTTTCTCCTGAGAATGCCCCCATAAGAGGAAAGAAGATGACAAAATGATTATCAGTTTTATTCCACTTACCTATCTTTAGGTATTTAATAGTTAGGCATCTATAACCTAAGCTTCCCTGACAGAGCAGGGGTAAAGAAAGAAGAGAGAAGGGCCTCTTGAGGGAAATACAGCACCTATTGTTGGATGAAATTATGACTTGTCATCTTCGTTCAACATACCTACTAGACAACTAATCTAGACATATTACTGAACTTTTAAATATCTAAACTGAAATGAGATTTCATTAGCCGTGGGGTACTCATTGCTGAAGTCATAAGCTTCCTGCAGCAAGCCTATTATTCCCTCCCTTCAGTTTTGTATCTGTAAAGTCATCGTATTTGTATCATGAAAGATACTATGAAAAGACAGGAGTTAAATATTTTGATGTGCCTAGCTATTACAGTAATGGGTACTGTATACCTGAGTATCAATATGATGTCAAAAAACATTGCATTTTTTATCTGGAACATGCAATTCAGTGCATTCTAGAAAACAGTGTGGCCAGTGACAAGCTTTTATCTTCCTCATTGTTCCTAAAGAAGCTCTAAACATTTCATTTACTGAAATATTCAGTAGAACCTGACATATTGAAGGACAAAACTTATAAAAAAATATACAGATTATAATGGACTGTTGGAACCTAGAGGTTTTCCTAAGAAAAGGAGGGTTCTCCTTTCTTCCTTTGGGATAAGGAGAGGAAGTCTATAGCCTATTGTAAGTTTGGGAGCACTGTGTGACTGCTTACTATGCAGTCTGAAGGGAGAATCAATCTAGACAAGGCTATTCTCAGAGATTTGATTTTTAACTTCACTTGTGATATTGCCTTGGTTACAGGAATTAAGATCAAGTAAGTAACAAGGGGTTCAAGGGTAATATAAGTCAAACAGGCTATCGTTCCTATGGGAAAAGCTGTCAAAGGAAGAGAAGAAAATAGGGTCAAAGTGTTGCCAAAAACATTCTTCAGGGGAACAGCACCATGCTGAAAATATTAAATGAATCTTGTGTTGCAAAAATATATATAATTCCTGTGTATAGTTATATATTTCTATGTTTATGTATATGCTACATACATACGTACAGATGTACACATTTCTCTTACGATCTACATACTGAGCCAAACATAATTATCTCTATTATCTCTAATATAATTATAATAGACCCTAATGAAATTATCAGCATATTTATGCACAATGGTTGGATTTTAAAAATATTGTTACCATGAGGACCTTCATTGAGGAAAAAAAGACATGCCTCTCTTTCCCAAGTATGGGACTTGTAAAAGTAGGTTTTTACTTGTGTCTCTACATATTCCTGACTTAATATTGAACAAGCAACTGGAAACTACGTCTTCAGCACTGCAAGAGTGTTGCAGTGCCATTTTAGTCATAAAGTTTAGGTCACTGGCTGATGTCAGGAAATCCACAGCCTAATTTCACATGCAAACTCTCTGAAGAGAGAGCAGTTCAAGAAAAAGATTTGCAATGGCCAGCACAGTTTTGGTAAACAGGAATTAGTAAGCTAAATCTAATTTTATCTTTATCAAGACCCACGAATTTCAAGCCATCTAAAAATTACTTCACTTGGCTATTTTATATAAATTCTACTGTTTCTGTGGAGTTTACTTCATTGTCAACTGAGATGATTAAACATAATGGTTTAGGTGACTGACAGGCCTCAGATTTATTCCATGCTGTAACAGAAGAAAGAGCTGGATACAGGAAACTCTGCTCTCTGTTGACAGTGTTAGTCAGTCACATCAGTGGATCATTTATTTATAGAATAATTTAGCCAGAGAGGAAAAGGACTGTACTTTGTTGTTAATAGCTGGGAAGGAGATAAAGAAAAGTTCCAATACCTTAATACAAAGGTATATATTCTTTATTTTACAATTACTGGATAAAATGATGAAATATTCATGACAGCAGAACTGTGGCTTTGACATCTAGTTCTTAGCAAGCCATCCTAATCACTAGGCTAGAGGCCCATGGTCATTCCTGTGATGTTTTTTCAACTCATGAATCTCAAATTACTCTATACAAACTAAAGAAATACCAATGGGAAGGACTGAGAGCTGCCTTTTCTGATGCCTGCAATGGCCTGTATCCTGTGGATTTTGACACAGCAGTGGCCCTGGAGCTCCAGGTATTTGAAACGACCTGTACTCCCTACCCTGGTGGCATGTTTCTAACTTAACTGCTGAATTTAAGGATGCAGTAAACTATCTTTTTAACAGCACCAAATCCTTCTCCAATTTTTATTAGGGTTTTTTCATTTGTCTGTTTTGGTGGGATTTTTTTCTTAAATACATTCTAATCAGTTACTCATGAACTGATAACACTTAACAGATTGTATATTTTATATAAACCAGCCAAATCTCTTAAATTGTGAAGCCCAAAAAAGGTTAGTGCTTGAGCTGGAATTAAGCTGTTATTAAGCTGTTCTACACTCTTATACCTAAAATAGGGTTTTAATACACACAGATGAAACAGATCTTGGCAAACAGTTTAAAGAGGAAGTGCCACATAAAGGCAAGCAATAAATAGATGGAGCAGCGTGAAAAGCCATGCAACCTTCTGATGTATGGAGTGTTGGACTATAAACTGAGGGAGAAAACAGAGTAGCTCTGAATAATCATGCTGCATCAAAAAAGGAAGACAAAATTAAGTTCATGGAGATTTTTGAAAACAGTACATTTCATCATTACAGATTTTGATCTAAAGAGTAAAAATGAAAGGAAACAGAGTAGAATTTTGGGTACTTCATAAGGTACTCAGGTTATCAGAGCATCAATATAGCCATATGTAGCATGTGTTCCTCTTTACATCCCTTCAAGTCTCTAGCTTATACATGAGATAAATAGTTCTACAAATGTCTTGTTTCCAACAAATCATCTTTCTCCTACAGAAAACTATTTAATCAGACAGCTTTTGCTCATACTTACTTACTACTAATTAAAAACACATATTAGCATATCAGCTAGTTTTCAGTTCTGTGATTATGAATAATAATTGGGATACATGAAGTTCTTGGTGAAAAGGTTGCACCGAGCAGAAAATTACTGTGCCAGCTCTACAATAAACTTTCAATGTTGGCCATTAAGTGGGCCAGACTCTATGGATGAATTAAGAATAAGTTCTTTGGCTGCAGTTCAACCATACATTAAAATATTTGAAGCTTAGTGTTAAGTATAACTCTTAAATTCTTCTTAAATTATCTTAAACTCTGCTATATGCTGTCTAACAGCCCTCCAGCAAAGCAGATTTGGGGTTTGATTCAATCCATCCATCCTTAAAAAAATTTTCCTAGCGGTAGTAAACACTGACAGGAAGTTCTATATACAAAAGATGAAAAAACTTCTGAACACAAAAGTATCACTGATATGTAATTCTCAGTTTGCTTTGTGAATATACTGAGGATCTAACCAGAAAGCAACTACACAGAAGGAATTAAAATAAATTCACTTTAAAAATCATATTAAAATCATATTTCTATTCAGAATCCCTGGAATCCCTTAATCTCAGTTTTATTCAGAGAACTACAGTGTGCATACTTTTGGGAAAATACATGTATTTGTGTGCTAGTAATATGGACCCTGTCTCAAGATCCTAAATACTTTAAGAATATCAGTTAACAGTACACATTTTCTGCTTGTATTTAAAGTTCTCACGGTGAATAAATCTACCATGTAAATAGTAGATCTTTAGAAAATTTCATAATATTGATGTGGTAATTTTCAGAGTGGAAATATGAGATAAGGAAAACATTTGTCCCTCTGTGTTTTCTTCATGGAGATCTAAATTATAACTTCTAGCTGTGTTCAGTCTTTATTTATCCCATATGGCCAATTCTGTTTTGCTAGAAACATGCTCTCCTCATTCCTACTCATGAGTCTGCCTGCATTTCATACCTGGAAATAAATATCTCTTGTTCATTTCAGGCTAACTGGTCTTCTTTCAGTATACGTGTGTTGACTGCACAGCCTCACTGGCATAGCTTTGAAATTTTTCAGTGAAATACATTCTCATTTTGTCTGAATAGCATGGTAATGCTTGCCACTTTAAAGACAAAATTCAGAATAGCTGTCTTGTCTTATTTTAGTTCTTACTGGTACCTGAAGGCAAACTCCATCTTTGGGATCCCAAAAATCCCATCCCAAAATTCCTATTTGTAGCCTTGTGTCGTGGTAAGAACCACCGTGGTTTAAGCCCAGCTGGCAAACCAGAACTATGCAGCACTCCACCCCCTTTCCTCCCCCACTCCTGGAGGGATGGGAAGGAGAATTGAAAGAATGGGTTGAGATAAGAACAGTCCAGTAACTAAGGTATAACACAAATCACTACTGCTACCACCAATAATAATAATGATAAGAGAAATAACAAGGGAAGAGAATACAGCTGCTCACCACCTGCTGACCTGAGCAGTGACCTAGCCCTTCTGGGTAACTGCCCCCAGTTTATATACTGGACATGATGTGCGGTGGTACGGAATACCCCTGTGGCAAGTTTGGGTCAGGTGTCCTGTCTCTGCTTCCTCCCGGCTTCCCCTCTTCCCTGGCAGAGCATGAGACTCAGAAAGTCCTTGGTCAGAGTAAACATTACTGAGCAGCAACTAAAAACGTCGGTGTTATCCGCGTTGTTCTCAGGCTGAGAGTGGAAAATGCAGCACGGCATCAGCTATTAAGAAGGAGAAAAAATGACTGCTATTGCTGAACCCAGGACACCCTGAAAGCTCATGGGAAAAGCTTTCACTTTCCAAATCAGGTTTTACTCTTCATTAAAAGTCATAGTGGCACTGCTCTTTAGGAGACTGCTGGTACAATCTTCCAGGATTTGCCCAGGGAGGTTGTGAATGCTCCATCCCTAACAGTGCTCAAGACCAGGTTGGATGAGGCTTCAGTGATATGATTTAGTGTGAGGTGTCCCTGCCAATGGCAGGGGGGTTGGAACTAGATGATCTTAAGGTCCTTAACCCTAACTATTCTATGATTCTATGATATTGTCTGAAAATTTTTTAAAAACTTAAGATTTTTCACTTTTTCACATACCCAAAGAGCATTTCTTCTAATTCCTTGAGTTTACTTCATTTTTCTATCTTGTTAAATAATAGTGGTTTGTAAGCAATTGTTGGCCATATGCCAAATGGCACTTATGTATTTCTAGCCAAAAATCTAACAAAGTACTAGAGCAGGCTAGCTATGTCCGCATTACACAGAACTTGTTCCTAGAGCCTCTTTTTGGTCTGTTGGGGTTCTGTGGTCTGTTATAATTTTGTGTGATTTTTAAAAGAAGACTGTCAGAAACACTGTGAGTACTAGGTGACAACCTGGCTGAGAGGTATTTTTACTGCAGAGAAACTGAGGGTATGCAATGGATGTACCTGGGGGCATTTTAGGCATGTAACACTTCATGAGGTCCTCAGGTATGTGCAGGGTGGATACAGCCAGACTTGCTGCCTTACTGTCTTTTAGAAATGGTTCCTGGAGTGAACTTTTGTCATATACTGTGCATAGATAGCACTGAGTGGTTCAAAGCAAAGTCAGATAATGGACTAACAAATTAGCCATGAGGATAAATAGTGGTAGTACTAAAGCTTGCTGCCTAGGCATCTTTTTCTTAATGATGTGAATGTATTCCAGTTATTTTTCTGTTAACTTCTTACTATTTGATGGCCTTTGTAGAATGATAACTCCATGCAGGTTTTTTTTCCTGTTTCTGTCCCACCACCTACTTCTGTAACACCATCAATATAGGCCTTTCAGACAAGGGTAACACATATTGTCATGGTGTGTTAAAGAAATTATTACATTTTAGACTTAGTTGCTGTTTCACACTTATTCTCCTGCTTTGTAGCTTCTGTCTGAGTACATTTATCTACTGCTGTGCTCTCCTCTTTAAATGCAGTGCTATCAACAATTTGCTCATCTTTTGGGGGGCTAGAACTGTTGTATAAGTGGGCTTTAGTCCAACCATCTTAAGGCCATTCTTCAGACTGTGGACTTTCCTCCTCTGAATTTATATTTTCCTTACAAGACAGTAGTTTGCGAATAAAATACCTGTTGAAACAACAATATTCAGAACATTTTTAAATACTTGTATACAAATTAAGAAATACTTTTTCCCCCCTTGAACATCCTCCTTATAACATAAGGCCTGATTCAACTAACTGTACAAAAGACATATTATTATGAAGCAGGTATAAGCCTAAAACACCACATGAGTTGTTAGGAAAACTTTATAACAAGTACTGTGAAGCATTGGAATAGTTTCTGGAAAGGTTGAGGAGTTCCTATATGTGATTTGGTGCTGGCAATCCTGTACTGCCATAAGTCTGTTGTAAACACTCTAAGAAGGCTTAGAAGCAGCAATTTCATCTGAACTCCTGAGCATTACACACAAGACAATAAGGTAAAATTCTAGTATTCTCATTATTCTGAGTATTATAGAACATGATCTATTATTTCAACCTTTTCGGCTAATTCCTACTTAATTCTGAGTGAGCACTGGGGTGTATTTTTCATTAGGATGTATCATTTCAACCGATGTTGAATACAGTGAATAAGTCACAGAAAGAACACTTGGGTCAGAATATTCACGACACATCTCAGAAATACTCATTATTCAGGTCATTGATTTTGCTACTTTGTTTTCAGAATAGAAGAGACTCACCAGATAGCACTGAATCATTTTTTTCAGCTTGTAGCTTTCACAGAGAGCAGTATTAATGCAATCTACATTTTCTGATGTAATCAAGACATAATCTTATGCTCTTCATTCAACAGAATTTTCAGTTTAAGGTCCTGGTCTTTTAATAGGTCTATTCAAACTGTCCTCTCTTCAGGCAGAGTGGAAAATGCAGACCTCTATTGCAAATAGGATTATTTTTTGTAATATTATTGGCTTGGACATCTTAAACAAATACTGAAATAAAGAGGTGCTGATATATCCTGATTTTTAAATTATTTTTCGAATGGGTTGGCTTTTATTTTTTAATATAGCATCAATATTATAAAGCAGAAGATATAACAGGGACTTCCTAAACAGCCTCTGATGTTATTAAATGAATGTGTTACCCACCAAGACATGTGAATGCATGTCCTGCCCTGAGCCCCCAGCTTTCTTTTGTCTTAGGTGAATTTTGACAGGTGTCATCCAAATTTCTGAAATCAAAACTATTGCTCAGATGGTAGGAAGTAGTTTCATAGCTGGATAGATGCCAGCCAGCCCTGATCTGAGGGTTATGAGCTAAAGGTAATCCTAATAAGAGTATAGTGCCGTGCTAACAAAGATGCACAGCTTTCAAATTGAAGTTTGTTGGCTTTTAGCTACCTCTGAACACAAGTAAAACGTGTGTAGGTTTCTCTGCAAAAGTCCAGGAAGATATGCTGTGACTTGCAACAATCCAGATTCCCAGAACTTCGTAAAATGATCACAATTCGCACAGGCAGTTGCTGAAGGGCAAAATCTCTGAAAACATGTGTGGCTGATGTTTGAATAAATATGGCATATAGCAAGAGAATTTTGTTGACATAAGACTTCTAACTTTATAGAAAGAAAAATTAAGTCCCAGTGAGATTTAGGAACCTGGAAAGTGTGTACTTGGTATAAGAATTATACATACAGCTTTTTTTTTACCCAGAGAGATTAAGTTAACTGGGGATGAAGTACAAAGATAAAAATGCTTATTCGTTAGAAAGCATAGACCTGATATTTGGACCTTTTCACAAGCAGGAATTTTAGAAACCACTTAAGTTAAAATAATAATGCACTTGGATTAGACAATATTTTATAAAGATTTGACAAAAAAATAATTGAGTGACCTTTTAACTAAAGAGAACATAATTCACTAATTTCATACTTAGATTGTTTACAAATGTTCCAAAAATGAAAAATTTGCAGGAGATAAAATATTACATAGGTGGTTATTAGAAATTATATTCATAATATCATGACAACCCATTTTATCAATGTAAATTAACAAAGAAAATAAAATTTTGTATAAATAACAGGACTTGAGGTTTTGTCTGTTTCTATGAATTGTTTTTTGATGGAAGATAACAGTGTGACACTCTAATATTAACTCTTGACTTTTGATTTCTGCAGTAAGAAACCTTTCATGTTTTACAGTAACTTTAATAACTGATGAAAGACTAATACAGCAAAAAATTTATAGTTCTATATGATCTAATCAGAATCAGATAAGAACTTCATCAATATTAATTCTATTGATGCTGCAGTTTCTGTTACATATTGTCCTGGGTTCAGCAGTTTTGCTATTCTCTGTTGATTTGCCTCTATACATGTTTGGGTAGTGGGAATAAATGGCCCAAGATTTTTTTTTTTTCCTTATTTAAGCATGAAGTCAAAAAGTAAAAAAACAAAAGGTTTTTTTTAAATGTGGTGTGCAGGAACATAATAAACAATCAACAGTATTCTTTTCCCACTGATTACCCTTGCAGATTTTATATTATTAATGTCCAGATGAGTAGCACTCCTTAAGTTTAGAGCAAAATTATGTAAATTTATGCCAATCATCATCTTTGTAGTTAGTGTGGAAAAAAAAAATGACAGCAGATTTTGTCTACTACTTAAGAGAAAAATCCCATGAAATGTACCAAATAAAATATGCGTCTATTTAAATGCAGAGAGAGATTAAAATTCTTTTTGTTTCCACAAACTTACAGTGAATGAGGCTCGTGGTATCCTGTGACGTACTCTTATGATATTTTCACCATCTATCATATATCCAAATTTTCCAACTCTCACACATGCAGTGAACATGTACATGCCCAGGGAATACATATACATATATTATATATATATATATGTATTATTATATATATATTTTCAAGAAGAGACACATATGCCATAAAGGGATGGCAGTTGATCAAATCCCCAAAGTGGAATTTTACGCACAATTTCTTGGATTAGTCTGCTATATGTGCTGTTAACAGAATGAAGTGTAGAATAAAGCAGTCAAACAGTGATTGTAACACAGAGTAAAAAAAAAAGATTTTTGATCTGCTTGAAAAACTTGGCATTAGCAGCTATTAGACAGCTTTGCAGTGGGAGTTCATTATCTGGAGGTACAAAGGCCTGTGTGAATTCCACCTTACCAAGAATCTGATTAAAAGTATTAATGCTATATGCCCAGTTGCCCAAGAGTCCCTTGAAGAGTGAAGAGACAGAGGCAACTATGAAGAGAAAATTATACCATGTAAGTCTGATTCAGCTTTTGTAAGTGTCTCTGTCCCTCCACTTGTGATGATCAACACACCCCTTCAATGAAATAAGACTCAGTGTAGACGGGCAAGAAAGATAAGCGTGGGAAAGAAGGTAAGGAATGACCACTGTAGAGAAAGCTGAACTTATCTCAACACACAGGGGACTGGAGGGTAACCTTTGTTGCAGATAGACAGCCATACTAGTGGGTCTGTGGGGTGTATAAACAGCCTTCCCCGAGATAAGTGGCAGAGAGTAATGTCTTCCTGAGCTAGCAGACCAGAGTTGGGGGAGGAAGAAATGTATACAACCCAAAATAAAGGATAAAAACTGGACAATTAATGAAAGGAACTTTGAACAGAGAAAAGGGCTTGAGTTGGCTTTTACCCACATACTTCTTCCTGGGTACTAGGGATACCTGGTGTCGTGATGGTGAGCATATAGGGACCATTAGTGGGAATTATGTTTTTATGGTGGCTCAACTGTATATTGCAATCACTGTACTATGCTTATGTTGTGATTTCAGTATATTGCTGCCTCGTGTCGTTAAATCGAACACCATGTAATGCCAAATATCTTCACATAAGCAAATATTTAACACTTCTTATTTAGAATATCTAAAAGAACCTGATCTGGCAGTATTGGACTCTGACACCACTGAACACAAGAGGCAGGAGGACACATAGGCTCCCTGTTTAGGAGACATGAAAGGCTTCTAAGTAAGATTTGATGAATGAGGGCCAAATGAGATGTTCAGGATTTAGCTCACAGAATTTCAAATGGCATGGTGTCTAATAGGATTTCAGGGACTACACATAGCTGGGTTTGATCAGTATGTTACAGTCATTTAGGAAAGAATATGGTATAATCTCATTTTGAGCCATGTTTTTCCAAATGTGTGTCTCCCTATATACCAGGTACATTAGTGTTTTGGGGGAGCTTATGATGTTATGTGCGTGATTACCTTTAAGCAAAGAATCAAAAAAATAGAAAAATGAGGAAAAAGGCCACTTTAAGGACTTACCCTTACCAAGTAGTAGACATTATTCTGAAGTTTTGTGAGCTGGGAGTGAATGCCGGACAATATATACACTCTAGAATATATAACTATATTAATTATAGTAAAGGAAATACAAGTATTCGCATGCCATGATAAAAAAGCCAAACATTACTATCAGTGCAGGAGTTGCTTTTCAGCAATCACTTCAGGCTGTCAAAATAACTTATTCTAATAGGAGGATTCAAGGGATGAGAGAAAGTGCTACCATATATTATGCAGAGAAAATATTCATCACAGTATCTTGTAATTTACAGACCAATGAATTGATTGTCCCAGGTACCTGAATTTTTAATTTTATCTACTGTCAGTACAATCACTGTAGTTCATGCAAACACCATATGTTACCTCACATATATGCCACTCCACTTCTACACACTTTCATATTATGAAGATATAGCAGAACACTTTACTTGCTTGGCTGAATCAGTTATAAAGTTTAAAGGAACTTGGTTCCATGCATTCATGTTTCTAAAGACTGCACTAGGTCTTTTGAGCAGGCTGTGACTATTAGGTAGGAAAACAAACATATAAACAAAACACTCTTGTTTTAACAAACCCTTGAAAAAAGGTTGAAAGAGGAAGAAATACACATAAAAACTTTTTTGGTAAATTTGTGAATTCAATTTAAAAAAATCTTAATAGTTATTTGAAATGAGAAGCAAATAATTTAGCTAAAATACTAATGAGAATAAAGATGCAATAATAACTTTTTCTTCTATTGTATGATGAACTTTAAAATTCATGTAGGATTTATCAATACAAGCTTACCAAACAGGTCAAAATAAAAGACAACTTTATATTTTAAATATTTATTTTAAAATAAAATCTAAAATATTAACTTTAATAGTAATAGAAGCAAAGCTGGTCTCTATTAGAATGCAAAACCCAAAGACAGACATGAAAACAGGAACAGCTATAATTTGTACCGGAAAATGGAATTAAAAGATTTGAAAAAACCATGAAAAATGAAGAAAATTTAAAATTTCTCATCTCTAAATGCTACAAAAAATATATATATTTCTGTGGTATTATTTGAAATCTGCAGTTATATATAACTTAAAAATTGTTATATTTTTATTACATTCCCTTCTGGTTTGTTAATGTTCAGCCACTATCAGAAACTATCTATCTGTTGATATGTTTATCTATATAGGCTTATGCACACATGCTTCCTTATACTTCTTACAGCAAGTAATTTTCAGACTGACCATTACTGTCATAATGTGTTTCAGCAAACCATTTAGAGCACCCTAAATAATTCAGTGTAAACTGTGTCTTTATTCTCTTCTATACAGCATAAAGAAAACACAAGGAAAACCAAATTTTGCTTAAGGAAGGTCTAAGATATAACAGTAAATCGTGAAAATACCATAAGTTTTATTTCCAAGCTAGAAATAGAATTTCATTACAGTGTTGAGTTATGGAACAGTTTCTTAAGAGAATTAACAGAGCCAGTGGCTGTGACTACCTGTTTTAAAAATAAAACTGGGTATCACTATTATGTTAAGTGTGGATCTCATCCAGAACGTGTTTGATAGGTGTGCTGAGAACATTGAGATAGGGCTCATAGGATTTTGTGGGAAGAAAACCTAACTTAATGATCATTGTTTGGATTTTACATGAGATAATCACAAAGCTGCTCAGCTTGAAATTGCCTACAGTAATTTTGCCTATGCAGAGAAGCAGAATTTCTGGTTCCTAGTTAAATTTTCTGATGACTGTTGGTACCAAGGTAGGTAATTTGATGATCACAGTTTCTTACATGTGTGCATAAATCCTTCTGTGGATCAGAGCCAAAGTATTAACTGACTTGTAAGACAGAAAATCGCTGGCAGAGGCAGCGACTGACTGGACACCTGGAAGCAAAGGCATTTCATGATTATAGACCTGATCTGGAATTAAGGGAATGGCTAGTTTAATTCTCTGTTCTGTCACAAACTTTCTGTGACCTTCACCAAGTCCTGCTGGACACATCTATTTATATGTGTAGCTATCTCCAGTGTTCTTTTAAGTGAACCAGTCAATCTCTGAAGCAGAACACTTCCATACACACAGTCAGACCTGTGAAACACAGAGCACTCTAGAAGTTAATTCACTTTATTTCTCTTCCAGTAATTCCTTATCAACCATAATCCAAGGCTGAAAATAAATATCTAAAATATTTTTTAGTAGCTGTTAGTTCTTTGAGAATTAAAAAAAAAAAAAAAAAAAAAAGAGCAAATTAATTAGCTTTTTTTTCTGCAACATGAACCAAATATTTATTTGAAGAGACTTTCATAATTCTGATTCAGACACAGTCCAGATGGTATTTCTGGTTAAATTTTACTCCTTATAGAGCTGCTGCTTCAGGATTGTATGTCTAACAGATGGGATCTTGGAAGGTAGTTTCACCAAGTCTTGTGCATCAGAACAATTCAGTTGTTCATTCCCATAGTAGGCATCCATTGCTCTTTGACATTATTGACTTTGATTGAGCTGCGAAGCTGCAATTTGCTATTCAAATAGCTTTAATTAAAACAATGCAGAAGGATGACTAGAATTTTGTTTTGTCACTTCTTCAGTTTCAAGTAAAAAAAAAATCTTGAAATTTAAAGAATAAAAAATTAAACATTTAAAAAAATGATGAACAGGTTTAATGTGCTATAATATCCAATTACAGTAATGTGGTATATATCTCCCCTATAAAGACAGGCTGAGAGAGTTGCGCTTGTCCAGCCTGGAGAAGAGAAGGCTTTGGGGAGACCTTATAGCAGCCTTCTAGTACTTAAAGGGGGGCTACAAGAAAGCTGCAGAAGGACTTTTTCAAGGGCATGTGTGATAGGACAAGGAAGAATGGCTTTAAACTAGAGGAGGATAGATTTAGATTAGACATTAGGAAGAAGCTCTTTACTGTGAGGGTGGTGAGACACTGGCACAGATTGCCCAGAGAAGCTGTGGCTGTCCCATCCCTGGCAGTGTTCAAGGCCAGGTTGGATGGGGCTTTGAGCAACCTGGTCTAGGGGAAGGTGTTCCTGCCCATGGCAGGGGGTTGGAACCGGATGATCTTTAACGTCCCTTCCAACCCAAACCACTCAATAATTTTATGATTACATATTTCCAGAAGGCAGACTTTAATACATAGGTGTCCTAATCAATGGTCTCAAAATCAAAGGTATGGTTACCATTGCATTTCTACTGCTATTGTAGCACTTTTGTGTTCTGGAAGAGCTGGACAATATAGTAACTGTATAAACAAACCTGTCATTTTTCTCAGTTGTGTTTTCATAAAAAAGATTGTGATAGTGAAATTGGAAGACTTAAGGAAAGTCATTCATGTTACCCAGGAGAATACAAATCAATAAAAGTTCATGGCTCAGAGGTTCTCATTGATTGGAACATACTGGCAGTGCAGTAATTTCAAAAAACAATGCGGGATTTGCCAACTACACCACATTCTGTGATCACACACCGTAAAACATTATGACCTAGAAACAGCTTTCTACAATACAGGCCTTTGAATGTCTTAATGTGCTTGACTTCAACATGGATCAGCTAAATACTGACCATTTGAAATGTGTTTCAGAAAATGATAAAACTCATATAACAATATGTTCAATATAAAAAGTCTATAAAGTAGTGTAGGCTGAAGAGCAAAGCCATTTTAAATGCAAAAGAGAAAAGTATTTCAAGGAAAACTGTATTTTGTAAAAAAGGCAGTTAAATGCTATGTAAGACCCTTTGAAAACATCCCCATCTAAACTCTGCTGTTCATTCATTAGCTGTTGAAGACGTTATTGGCTGTCACAGTCAATTCATGCATGTTGCTATGTCAGTAATTCAAGTCAGCAAGGGAGGAAAAAAAACATTCACTCCTATTGCTCAGAGACATATCTCAGTTAAATTCTCAAGCAAAAATAGCCTTCACTATCAGTTGTTGCTGTGAAAATAGCAGATTATATCTGAGCTGTATTGTTGCTTATTCTGACTCACAGGACACAACGTAACATCCACAGTTCCAAATCATGGAACAATGTTCTACATGGTACATTCACTCCTGCTGAGTCAAAACAATATTTAATTGAAGTATAAGCAAATAATATATAATTTTATCCATTTAGATTTAATATAAGTTTCATTATTTTTAAATCCTGACAAAATGTGCTGCTTGGTAACGAAAAAAGTTATAAGCTAGAAACATTACAGTATCTTAAGTATCATCCAACCTTATTTCAAATTCAAAATGAGAAGATCACTGACTTTTCAAGCACATGCTTTGGTCCTCCATCTAGCTACAGCTAATGAGTTCAATTCAAGGCCCTTGCAAGCACTGCAGAAAGGTGGAACACCAAGACTGGTCTGGTAAATTCAAGAATGTGATTTATCTCATTTTCTGTTTCAGGTACTCTTTTGCCACTGAAGAAAAAATAAAACATACTGAAGCAACAAGTGCCTTTTGATTGGTTTAAACTTGTTTTAATAATGTTACATGCATAATAAAGAATAAAACTGATTATGAAGTACAAACATTATTAGAAAGGATACAATGAAATGGAACGTTTCACCTGGGCCCAGAAAAATCACCCCTACATGAGTCAGTCAGTGGTCTGCAAAATTATCCTTCTCCATTTCCTTTTCACCTTTATTCCAGACAGGCCCTTTTATATGCGGGGAGGTTCACATAACACTCAGGACAAGGAAGACACACATAGGAAATTTGTATGGAGCAGTTAAACAGGGAAAGAAGCAACCCTAGATCTCACATAGCTTATCTTTTTGATGAAGTGCTGTATGGCAGTCAGGTATTCAGGACTCCTCACTTCCTGAGTCATAAAAGCTCAACAACTGAAGAGCAACAATGCCACAATTGCTACTTTTCTTCTTTTATATGTGTTTCTGTTTCAAACACAAAAGCAAACTCTGCATGGATGGAATACATCCATGATCCATCAGATCCTGTTATTCATTTTGCCCTTAATCCTGTCTAATTTTCACAGTCAAAAACTGCATGTTCCTTCACTTTCCTCCACCACTTGGGCCACACCCACAATCTGTATCCACAGGAATTGTTCTGTTCTGCAGCTTGTACAGAATGATTCCTCACTTAGCCCGCTCTAGATAAAAGACTTTGTAAGCTCCTACTTCAGTGTGTAATGGACTTGACACTGACAGTTTCTTGTTTCTTTTTTTCTTTTTCTAAGTATGTCTACCAGGCTGCTCCAGATAGTTCATATCCACCTCTTTCTCTAAAGCCATATAGTAGGTCAAAGAAATGGCTAGTGTCCAAGCACGGATCGAGTGCTGAGTGAACCTGGTTTATTTCTCACCTGCTGTCTCTGGATCCCTTGGTAGAAGCAGTGGCTGCCAAAAAAAAAAGCAGATATTTCTACACCTTTTAGCCTAATTTGGTTTTCTTTGTTATTACTTTCATATAAATATTTCAGGCTACAAAACCCCTGTTTGCTTATTTTTGCTTTTCACTGTTCTTTCTTTCCTTTACGTTTGCAAATATCAAATCATATTTTCATGTTATCTAAAGGCCCATTAAATCTTATCCTTTAGCAGTGTGCCAGAAAATTATTTGACTTCAGGCCATGTAAACAAATATTTGGCCAGAGTTTTCGGATTAGCTATACTGACTGCTTGCTAGAAGATTTTTATCTCAAACAGCTGACATGCTTTATCCACCATAAGTGAGGTCCTGACCTTGCACCATAGATAGAGTCCAAATGTGTTCCCATCTTTCATCTTCTCATCAATATTTTTTTTCCTGTACCTCCTAGAATACCCCTGCTTAGCTCCTCGCATACTCCAGAATCTGAAAGCTGTGATACAGCCTAATACATAAGCATAGCTGACTTTTTCTTAGTCATACTGCAGAGCACTGAAGGACCAGCAAACTTTTAAGAAGCTCAAACATCTGTATTATTATGGAGTGCCCCTGTGGTTGCTCTGAGTGGTGTGGGTTTGGGCAGACATCTGGGTGTCTAAAGTAGTTTCGAATGGACAGACACTTTCTTTCATAACGAAATAAAGCAAAACCAAGAAGAAATTCTTCTGCGAAAGTACAGAAGACAGGATATACAATAATGAACCAGATTTCTTTAGAGCAGGAGTGAGGATTATGAAAAAGAAGAGAGTACTTGTGTCAGACCCAGATATTAGGGATATTTTAGTCTGAAATACAATAAATTGGTTATTTACAGTGCAGGTGTCCTGTAGGGTGATGAGATGGTAGCATTATGGGAAACCTTTTAGCACTTCCTTATGACTTGTCAATTATAAAGCCTGCGAATTTTACCTCTTCAGCAAAATTGTCACATTGTCCAGTTCAGCCTTACATGAATATTTATGAATTATCAAGCATCTATTTAAAATTACCTCATATATTATTATCTAGTATAAAAATTACTATTATCTATTATTATCATAACAATTGTTAAAATCCCCAAGTAGGCACAGACTTGCACTACATATTTTTACATGATCCTGGACACTGCAGTTAGACTGACTGTGGTCTGAGCAGCAAAATCTTGATGTAAACTTCAGAGACAAGGTCCTTAGAAGTGTTACAAATGCTGAGACCAAGCTCAAATAAAGCCTGTATATACTGGATGACCTTGAAACTAAACCAATACTTTTTCTTGCAGGTTCCTCTATGAGGATGACAAACCCAAGCAGAAGTGACTCACTAGAGCCAATTGGGCACATCCTTACAGTTCTCCCAGCTGTCAGTGTCTGTAAAAGCAAACACTGTCTGGGAAAACTTGTCTTCATTATATTTCAGGATACTCCATCAAGGTAGAAAGGTCTTAGTACAACCTCCATATTGTAATGAATTATAAGTTTAAATACAACTAAAACAGAGATTAGGTCAGAAAAAGTACCGTCACATGCACAAGAAATCCCAGCATGCTGCAAATCAATTGCTTTTTGGTTTTAAGGCAAAAGACCAGCACATCCTATTGCAAGAAAAACTAAATTTCCAGATTTAATAGGCTACAAAGTAAATACAGATTCCCCATATTGTAAAATTAATCATGAATTGTTGAGATTTCCTTTCCCCAAATAATTATGACTCCTAATTACAGCAAGGTTTCATTTGCATGTATCCCAATCTTACCATTCAATCTAAGAACGGTTAAGGTATTGTCGTGGTTTAAACCCAGTCAGGTAACTTGTTCACTCACTCCCAGTGAGTGGTGCCGAGCTGACAACAATCAAGGTCCGTGTTCGTCTCCCCCCCCCCCCCCTGCACCGGGGCTCTCCCCTTCCCCGCTCCCGGAGGAACGGGGAGGAGGATCGAGAGAGTGCAACTCCTACGGGTTGAGACAAGAACAGTCCAGCAACAAATCACCACCGCTACTATCAGCTAAAACAATGATAAGGGAAAATAACAAGGGAAGAGAATACGATACCACCGGCCAAGAAAACGAGTTCCACCCGGAAGCTCCTGTCCTTCCGGGTAACTCCCAGTTACCCCCCACCCCGGGCATGACGTGCTGTGGTATGGAATACCTCCCCGGCTAGCCCGGGTCAAGCGCCCCGTCTCTGCCTCCTCACAGCTTCCCCTCCTCCCTGGCAGAGCATGAGCCTCACAGAGTCCTTGGTCAGGGTAAACATCACTTAGCAACAACCGAAAACATCGGCTTCACCAACGCTGCTCTCAAACTAGAAGTCAAAACACAGCACTGCACCAGTTAACACAAAGGAAAAAACATGACTGCTACTGCTGAACCCAGGACATTATCCACCCCTTATTCCATACCATTCACGTCGTGCTCAGATCCCACATTTTCAATACACCATCGCTCTCCCACATATATACATCCATATACATACAGACCAAGAGGAAAAGATCATTTTCTTAGTGCATGGACCAATCCCTATAATGCTGCCGAGTCCATTCGGTCCATGATGTTCCAAGTTCATTCTCTGTTGGGATGATGGCTGGAGGGAAGTCAGGGCCAGTCGCTGGTGACCTGGAGACATCTAGTTGATGGGCTATAAAAGCATTACACAGCAGGCAACAGTATACAATTGAGTTCACTGGCTGTTTTCCCCTAAAATCAAATCCCCTTGAGGTATACATCGGACTTCCCCATCTTCCCGCATTACCCACCAAGTATATCCAGGTCCCTGAGCAAAAGCAATCCCACGAGTGGGTTTGCCTTTACCTGAAGCAGGAATAACCCAGACTGTCTTCCCCAGCAAATTCTTCATATGCACCACGGGAACTTTGTCCCCCTCTACAATATGTAAAAGTTCTGACTGGGCTGGGCCGGCCCTGTTGGCAGATCCTCTGGTGTTGACCAACCAGGTGGCCTTTGGTAAATGTGTATCCCAATGCTTGAAAGTTCCCCCACCCATCGCTCTCAGTGTAGTTTTTAACAGCCCATTGTACCGTTTGATTTTCCCAGAGGCTGGTGCATGGTAGGGGATGTGATATACCCACTCAATGCCATGCTCTTTGGCCCAAATATCTATAAGGTTATTCCGGAAATGAGTCCCAGTGTCTGATTCAATTCTCTCTGGGGTGCCGTGTCGCCACAAAATCTGTTTCTCAAGGCCCAGGATAGTGTTCCGGGCAGTGGCATGGGGCACAGCGTATGTTTCCAGCCACCCGGTGGTTGCTTCCACCATGGTAAGCACATGGCGCTTGCCTTGGCGGGTTGGTGGCAGTGTGATATAGTCAATCTGCCAGGCCTCCCCATATTTATACTTCAACCATCGTCCTCCATACCAAAGAGGCTTTAACCGCTTGGCTTGTTTAATTGCAGCACATGTTTCACACTCATGAATAACCTGGGCAATAGTGTCCATTGTTAAGTCCACCCCTCGGTCACGGGCCCATCTGTATGTTGCATCTCTTCCCTGATGGCCTGAAGTGTCATGGGCCCACCGGGCCAGAAATAATTCACCTTTATGTTGCCAATCTAAGTCCATCTGAGCCACTTCAATCTTAGCCGCTTTATCCACTTGTTGGTTGTTCTGGTGTTCCTCAGTGGCCCGACTCTTGGGTACATGGGCATCTACATGACGTACCTTCACCACCAGGTTCTGCACCCGGGCAGCAATATCTTTCCACAGTGCAGCAGCCCAGATGGGTTTACCTCTGCGTTGCCAGTTGTTCTGCTTCCATTGCTTCAACCACCCCCACAGGGCATTTGCCACCATCCATGAGTCAGTATAGAGATAAAGTACTGGCCACTTTTCTCGTTCAGCAATGTCCAGGGCCAGCTGGATGGCTTTCACCTCGGCAAATTGACTCGATTCACCCTCTCCTTCAGCAGTTTCTGCAACTTGTCGTCCAGGACTCCATACAGCTGCCTTCCATCTCCGATGCTTTCCCACAATACGGCAAGACCCTTCAGTAAACAAGGCATACTGCTTTTCACTTTCTGACAGTTTATTATATGGTGGGGCCTCTTCAGCACGCACCACCTCCTCCTCTGGTGACATTCCGAAATCTTTGCCCTCTGGCCAGTCCATGATGACTTCTAGAATGCCTGGACGACTGGGATTTCCTATTCGAGTTCGTTGTGTAATTAGTGCAGCCCATTTACTCCATGTAGCATCAGTTGCATGATGTGTAGAGGAGACCCTGCCTTTGAACATCCAGCCCAGCACGGGCAGCCGGGGTGCCAGGAGGAGCTGTGCTTCAGTGCCAATCACTTCCGAAGCAGCTCGAACCCCTTCATACGCTGCCAGTATCTCTTTCTCAGTTGGGGTATAGCTGGCCTCAGATCCTTTGTATCCCCGACTCCAAAAGCCGAGGGGTCGACCTCGAGTCTCCCCTGGAGCTTTCTGCCAGAGGCTCCAGGTAGGACCGTTCTCCCCAGCTGCAGTGTACAGCACATTTTTTACATCTGGCCCGGTCCGGACTGGTCCAAGGGCTACTGCATGAACTATCTCGCGTTTAATTTGCTCAAAGGCTTGTTGCTGCTCAGGGCCCCATTTAAAATCATTCTTCTTCCGGGTCACATGATAGAGAGGGCTTACAATCGAACTGTAATTTAGGATGTGCATTCTCCAGAACCCCACTGCACCCAAGAAAGCTTGCGTTTCTTTCTTATTAGTTGGTGGAGACATTGCTGTTATCTTGTTGATCACATCTGTGGGGATCTGTCTACGTCCATCTTGCCATTTTATTCCCAAAAACTGAATCTCCTGTGCAGGTCCCTTGACCTTACTCCGTTTTATGGCAAAACCGGCTTTCAGCAGGATTTGGATTATTTTCCTCCCTTTCTCAAAGACTTCTTCCGCTGTATCGCCCCACACAATAATGTCATCAATGTATTGCAGGTGTTCTGGAGCTTGCCCCTGTTCCAGTGCAGTCTGGATCAGTCCATGGCAAATGGTAGGGCTGTGTTTCCACCCCTGGGGCAGTCGGTTCCAAGTGAACTGGACACCCCTCCAAGTAAAAGCAAACTGTGGCCTGCACTCTGCTGCCAAAGGAATGGAGAAAAATGCATTGGCAACATCAATCATGGCATACCACTTGGCTGCCTTTGACTCTAGTTCATACTGAAGTTCTAGCATGTCCGGTACGGCAGCACTCAATGGTGGTGTGACTTCATTCAGGCCACGATAGTCTACTGTTAGTCTCCATTCTCCATTAGACATTCGCACTGGCCATATGGGGCTATTGAAGGGTGAGCGGGTCCTGCTGATCACCCCCTGACTCTCCAGTCTACGGATCAGCTGATGGATGGGAATCAGGGAGTCTCGGTTGGTGCGATATTGCCGCCGGTGCACTGTTGTGGTCGCAATTGGCACTTGTTGTTCTTCAACTTTCAGCAACCCCACAGCAGAGGGATCTTCTGAGAGACCAGGCAAGGTGGACAGCTGCTCAATTTCCTCAGTCTCCAAAGCAGCAATACCAAAAGCCCACCGGTACCCTTTTGGGTCTTTGAAGTACCCTCTCTTGAGGTAGTCTATGCCGAGGATGCATGGAGCCTCTGGACCAGTCACAATAGGGTGCTTTTGCCACTCCCTCCCAGTCAGGCTGATTTCAGCCTCCAGCACAGTCAACTCTTGGGATCCTCCTGTTACTCCAGAAATATAGATGGGTTCCACCCCTTGACAGCTTGATGGCATCAGGGTACACTGTGCACCGGTATCTACTAGAGCCTTATACTTCTGTGGGACTGATGTGCCAGGCCATCTGATCCACACAGTCCAGTAAATCCGATTGTCCCCTACCTCCACCTGGCTGGAGGCAGGGCCCCTCTAATGGTCGTCACAGCATTGGACACTTAAGTCGTGTTGAAAGGGATTATTCTTCGTTATCACAGGAGCTGGAGTAAAATCAGCTCTTCCACTCCATCTGGGAAACTGCTCACCAGAGGCTGAAGCCGTAGCTCTCATGGGACGATCAGTCTTGGCCCTTGCTCCCCTCTTCAGTTCACTCACCCGTTCCTCCAAAGCTGAAGTAGGTTTTCCATCCCACTTTGTCATGTCTTCTCCGTGATCCAGCAGGTAAAACCATAGGGTACCCCGTGGCGTATACCTTCTGTATCTCCTCTCTTGAATAATAGGACGTCTTTTGTTAATAGCTGAGACGTGTGTTGGTACACGTGAGGAGCTGGATAAATCAGATACATCGTCCCTCAATTTGTCGAGGTCCTGGGACAGTTTTTTCACAGCTGAGATGATGGAAGGAGTGAGATTGTCTTCGAACTCTCGGAGTTTATGAACCATTTCATCCACTGTTAGTGGTACTATGTCATTCCAGGTCACTGTTGCCAATGAATGGGCATATGATGACGGTGCATTCCGTGTAAGTTTTCGCCACATGGGTCGTGTACATTCAACTTCATCTGGATCTATAGGTGTATCCCCGTTATTCGGCTTGATGTGATAGATCATCTCTACGATGGCCGATTCCCTCAGAGACTGGATGCCTTTGTCTATAGTAGTCCACTTGGCCGAACGACTCGTAACATCGTCCTTGTACGGAAACCTTTCTTTCACAGCTGCCAAGAGCCTCCTCCAAAGGCTGAGGGACTTTTTCTCTCTTGCAATTGCTTTGTCAATTCCCCCTTCTCTAGCAAGTGATCCCAGCTGCTTGGCTTCTGTACCTTCTAGTTTGTGACCATCGGCCCCATTGTCCCAGCATCGGAGTAACCAGGTGATGATGTGCTCCCCTGGTTGACGGGTAAAATCTTTTCGCATATTCCGCAGCTCGGTTGAGGTTCGAGGTCGAGAAGTTACCTCTTCTTCTTCGTCATGTGATGATGACTCCTGATCAGATTCTGGACCGGGTGGTGAATTCATTGGTTCTTCATCTCGCTTCACCCTTTTTGCCTCCTTTTTGCTTGTTCTCTTGCGTACAGGGGCAACTGATATTGGTACGAATTGGTCCTCTGGTTTGGCTGCAGTGATTATCACTGTGGTTTGAGTAGCGACTGTACTTGTTGCTGGGGGTGGTGTAGCTACCGTGCTTGGAGCTGGGGTAACCGCGCTGTCTGTTGCAGTTGAAGTTTGAGCAGCTGCTGTACTTGCCACTGGGGTAGCTGCGCAGTTCATTGCAGCCAAAGTTTGAGTAGCGACTGTCGCTTTGCCCTCAAATCCGCCGATATTCTTTTCCTTTTGAAGGTGCTGGATAGTGTTGAACAAGGCCCTGTAAGCATAGGCCAAGCCCCAGCACGTTGCCGTGATTTGTCCATCTCTGGTATGGCCAGAATGACCACACACCTCATTTAAGTGTTTTACTAATTCTTCTGGATTTTGCAGTTGTTCGGTAGTGAAATTCCAAAATACTGGAGGGGCCCACTGACCTAGATACTTGCCCATACTATCCCACACACCCTGCCACTCATGGCTGTCCAGCCTCTGGGAAAATCTCTCGGTCCTCCTACATCGTTGTTTGACCCCAGACAAGACCCAAACCTGACTCTGCTTAACTCTTGAAATCAGTAGTGGGCAAAACACACTCTGTATGCGTGTTAGCATGGTGATTCCCATCACCATCAGCAAACAAGTCTCAACAGCATTAAAAGGCCATTCAAAAAATTCAAAACTCTCAAATGTAAATGGTCTGGGGGGACGACTAGGAGGGTAAAAGGATGTCTCCTTCACAGGTTGAGCACCTGAGAAGGAGAAAAAAGATGTGTAATTGCTAAGCACCTCCATCATATACCTCCCAAAGTATAAAGGTGGTGACCACACTGGGAACATAAACCAGATCAGTTTCATGATCAATGATTCTATTGTATTACAAGTCATTACCATAAAGTACAATGGGATAAAAACCTTAGCCCAAGCCCCACACTTTAAAAACACTAATACAGCCAATACCGGATGGACGTAAGATATGGTATACTGAAACTGTGAGATCAAGAGGAAAAACCTTGAGAGCCAATAAATCAGCATTGTGACGAGTGACTATCAATCCAGTCAGATCTGTTCTTATCTCAACCCCTCGTGCCCCACGTTGGGCGCCAAAAAGAACTGTCGTGGTTTAAACCCAGTCAGGTAACTTGTTCACTCACTCCCAGTGAGTGGTGCCGAGCTGACAACAATCAAGGTCCGTGTCCGTCTCCCCCCCCCCCCGCACCGGGGCTCTCCCCTTCCCCGCTCCCGGAGGAACGGGGAGGAGGATCGAGAGAGTGCAACTCCTACGGGTTGAGACAAGAACAGTCCAGCAACAAATCACCACCTCTACTATCAGCTAAAACAATGATAAGGGAAAATAACAAGGGAAGAGAATACGATACCACCGGCCAAGAAAACGAGTTCCACCCGGAAGCTCCTGTCCTTCCGGGTAACTCCCAGTTACCCCCCACCCCGGGCATGACGTGCTGTGGTATGGAATACCTCCCCGGCTAGCCCGGGTCAAGCGCCCCGTCTCTGCTTCCTCACAGCTTCCCCTCCTCCCTGGCAGAGCATGAGCCTCACAGAGTCCTTGGTCAGGGTAAACATCACTTAGCAACAACCAAAAACATCGGCTTCACCAACGCTGCTCTCAAACTAGAAGTCAAAACACAGCACTGCACCAGTTAACACAAAGGAAAAAACATGACTGCTACTGCTGAACCCAGGACAGGTATGTTGCAAAAAAACATATCTACGAATAGGCACCCAGGAGAATTATAAATAGATGTTTCTGTATGACCTGTCAGTCCAAAACACTTCCACATATGGTCATGGCTTAATGACTCCTGTTGCTCTTCCCATGTTCATGTTCTCCTTTCAAGTTCCATTAGTAATTACTAGTATGCTGAAGCCAGTAAGTAGGGTGTAAATCACCCCCAAACTGGTGCTTTTATGATCCCTCCTGCTGTTGTTCCTCCTCTTCCAGCTGCTTCTCCTTCTGTTATTTTGCCATTTTACAGAATTAGGGTGATAATCTGAATTTTGCAGGCTCATCAGTTGACAAATATTTTTGAAAAAGAGGGCCAGCCTTTAAGAATTTCAGTTTCCATACTGCTTGTTTGAAAATTTCCATAATAATTTCCAATCTGGTAGCCAATTTAGTACTGAACACTACATGGAGGGCTAATCTGGGATTCATTTTTTGCCACTGTAAAGTCATGCAAGTTGCCGACAAGAGCGTGGCAACATTATCTGTAGTTGATCTTCACATGGTAAACATGGCAGAATGGACTTCAATGAATGATATAGATGTTTCAAGATTCTATCTGAAAATTTTTTTTTTTTTTTGTCCAATTACCATAGTGTCATCCACTATAATTCAAAAAGCCCATGTTATCCTCTTTACTATGAAAAAGCCATAGCAACTGAATACTCTTCTAGCCCCACATTAAAGTTTGGGAGACATATTTGAAAAAGACAAGTTGTCCCAGTGTGCCATCCTTTCCTCATAAAGAACAGGTTCAACAGAACAACCACCAAGTATTTTTGCTATTATTTCAACTAATAGAGCTATTTAAGGCAGTAGATAATTGGGCACATCATGAATTCATCTGCTTTTCACTTCCAGTACTTGAAAGATTGACAAAATGAATCCAACTGGCAATAAAATTTTTAACAGCTGAAAAAACTATTTGGAATATTGCCAAAACTAAAGGTAGTATGCTTCTTAAAATGCCTCATTTGCAAAGCAACTCTTCAGTATATCTTTACCATAAGGACATTTATCATGTGCTTTCCCTTTGGATATGCAGAAAAAACTGTGTGCTAAAAGAGACCATACTCTATTGGCTATAAAGGTATTTGGCTTTGTCTCATCTTTTATTCCGCATTTAATGCTCCAGGAAAAATCTGAATGGCCACCAGTTTTACAGCCAAGATCATAATGAATTATATTAGGTCTGTAATGATGAATGCAATTTGAATTTTTGAATTTACCTAAAATAAGTTATGTTATAATGACAAAACAAAAAATTGTGTTTAAAAACAGAATGAAAGAAAAAGTATCAGGACAGGCCTATCACACAACATAGTTTATTTCCCACTTAATGCAAGAACACTCTTTTTATATAGATTCTTCTACAATTTTTGACCCTAGTTAACCCTTATTTGACGAAATTAGTCCATTTCATTATAAATTCTAACAGGACATCTGTCTCTCAGTAGGAATATATTTCGTTTCTTGCTTCCATTGCCTTTATAGTCCTTGCAATACATTGAAAAAAATAAATCTCTTTTATCTTTCAATACAAAAGTTTGTTATCACATCCAATTACTCAAAACTAAATTGAATCCTCTGCACACTGGTCATATCTTTTTGATGTCTTGGTATTAAAAAAGTGAACACAGTATCACTACATTATATAAAGAAGGATACAGCTTCCTTGCTTCATGTTCATATTCTCTTAATATGAATTTTAGAAAATCACAGTAGATTTTTCCTTCTGCCATGTCAAACTGCAAGGCAATATATAATTAGTTAGGTACGAAATGTAACAGAAAAGGGAATATTTATATCCTGCAGGCTGAAATAATGCTTTGAACTATGCTTTAGCAAGGACTTTGAGCTTGCAATTTTTCTTTCACAGATTTATAATTTTCCCTCGTTCTATTCATTTCAAATGCCTGCAGAGACCTTTTCCACTCTTTAGAGAACAATTGAAACTTTCCATCTTTCATCAGGAGTCTTTGATGGTGCATTGACTACAATGAGGTGCAGAACTGTAGAGGTTTTTTCTGTCCTCTGACATATTCATTACATGAGATATCACATGAGCAGCCTTTGGAACTCCTGAATTTCTGACCACATGGGAAAGAAATCTGGTCACAGAGCACAATAGTTGTTTATTGCCTAGATGATCCATTTTCAATGCACATCCCTCAGGTTTTCTTTACATTACTATTGTAGTTGAACAATCTCCTTTGTTTTTTCTCAATTATCTTCTAAACACTAGGGATCCACATTCTGCTACCAACCTATGTCTACAAACCTTTTGCATTATTCTGCTTATTCAAATTTTTTTTTTCAAGAATATTCGTGATAGTTCTATCATCATAATGTTTATATGCATAAAAATACCTTCTGCCTAAAATACAATCCTTATTATCCTCAGGAAGAAAAAAATAAAAAATGTCAAAACTGAATAAACACAGAAATGCATCTTTCTAATTATTATCTTTTCTCACTTCAGATTCTACCTGGAGCTTAAAAAGGGTGCTCATTATATAGCATATGACTTTTAAAACATAACTTTGTGGAACAGTCATTATGGTTTTGGTTTTTCTGCACACAGTAGAGCATAACTGTAAATCCTGCACAATGCCATGCATAAAAAAAGAGAGGTATGATTTATATTCCATAGACATACCATTAAGTACAGTAATGTTTACCATACTCCAGCTGCAAATAACATCATCACAATGTTTGAACAGCCAATTGAATATCAGAATGCTATAGATAATGAAATGAAAGTAAGGCAATTATATACTTTTTTCATTTTGCTCCACTTAATTTGTAAGAATTAATATGAAATTAATTTTCACATTCTAAATATAAAGTTAAAAAATTAAAACTCTTTCCATAAATAACATCTTTATTTTTGTTATTAATAAAAACATCTTTAGCACTTTTAATTGAATTTTGGGGAAAAAAAAACATGGTTTCCTCAACAAGGTTGCAATTTTCAATAAATGGCTGGTATTTTGAAAAGCAAAAAAATCTTACAATAAATATTTGACTTAGTAATCATCTACTGCGCAGTAATTTCCATAAGCCTTCCATAAGCCATGATACATATATTTATAGACATAAAATATACATGAATTAATTGTAACTCCTTACAATGCAAACTCATTACAAATGATGTGTTCATCATTTTATATTTAAAAATGAAAGCTTTTCTGTGAATACATACAGTAGTACAGTAAATTGTTCTTTGGTACAGGTTACACAGTCATATTGGTCTTGGTATATTTTCTCACCTGTAAAACCAAATTTTTGTTGATCACAAATATAATTCTAGTAATCAAATGTAATGTGTTCATCTCTTCACTTTAACGTAAAAACTGTGGTCATAAAAAAAAACAGCACAGTTGTTCTGTGTTATGGAAAGAAAACCCTACAGGAATTCGAATTCCAGCTGTATATTTACTGCATGGATAAAAACAAATTTATTAAAATAAATACACTAACATCTTTGAAAAATAGATGTTTATTACATTCAGTTGGAAGTAAAGGCAAGATAGTCATAGTCAAGAGCAACATGTCCCCTTAAAGAAAGCAAAAAATCCAAAAATCATGCCCTCAGTAGAAAGAGAAATGAAGCATTAAACAACATTTTTTGAAATCAATATAAATAAATAATTTTTACTGTTTAGGTAAATGAAGCTTTTCTGAGAAGTTCTATTCTCACTACATTCACATAAAATTTCCCATAGTTAGAACCTGAAGTCTTACTTGACCACCAATGTTCCAATTTTCTTTTTTTTTTTTTTTAAATTAAAAATACCTTTAGGATGTTTTTATAGTTTGCTTCTGATGAAGAAATGAAAGTTAATTACTGTATGATAGCTATTTCTCTGAATGATCTACTGATTGCTTTTAACAATACTATTTGTTGACTTGCTAATAAAACCTAAAATACAAGGTACAGATTTTTTTCCAGCTCTGCACAGGCTGCAAGAAACTATTAGCATTACAGACTTGACAATCAGTCCCATATTTGCACTCCAGGATATGCCTGTTTTATCCATTGTCAGTACTGTCTGCTTCACTGTACAAGTGTAGTCCCACCACTTTTAGGGATTAGACTCTGCTCAAAACATAACTTGTTTGTCACAGGCCTGAAATTCAGCCTGAGATCAGGATACCTAACTTTAGTTGTTTATGTGTAGGCTATTTTATAGACAATGGGAACTTTATTCATTTATGCAAATTCAAACATTGAGCATTACCTGAGACCTGGTATATTCAAAGCACCTACATGGAGCTGGCAAATGTGACCCAGACCCTGACCCATACCCAAGTGTACACCCTTATCAACTGCACCTAGACCTTGAGGAAACCCTACAGTAACTCAAATGGTGCTAAACACCTCAACAGAGTCTCAGGTGTCTGACCAGTTGGATCACTCTCCAGGTACTACTGACCAAGCTGATGATTCACTGGCTACAACAGAAGTTAAGACCAAGACAGCTGGATGAGAATCAGTCATGTTTGTTCCCTGGAGAAGATCACAACTTCTACTCAACCAAATATTTCAGAACTGCACCCTCAAGAAAAGCCTATTGTTTTTTGGTATATAATTTTATTTAATAGAAATTATCACTTCTATCCACAAACTTTATACTATCAATATTTTGAATAATTTTTACTTGTTCATCTGACATACTACTTATTTGTAAATGCAATACACAGCATGGTGAATATCAAATTTTATGTCTTCTGAGTCATATTAAGTAGAAGAGTTGGCCAAACTAGAATCTCCTAGAAAAGACATTTAAAATTGTTATCAGTCCAGCACATTCTCCTTGACATATAACTCTGATAAGAATTTTCTGAAACATTTGGCTTGTCCTAAATTAATACATTTACTCTCTTATGATATGTTGACTGAAATTTTTAAGATTAATTCTCTGATTCTTTCTACTTGCTAGGCCAACAGACATGCTCCTTCTCTTGGATTTATGTAGCAAATAGATACACTTTATAGTAAACTCTTTCCTAAACTGAAAGTGTTTCATAATATACTATTCCATTTAACAATCTATAATGTCTTACCATTAAAAAAAAAAGAAGAAACAAAACAGTATGGTCCTTAAGACACAGGCTTGGGAAAATCCATACTTTAAATTGCTCTAATCTTTGCAAAAACAAAAAGATGGCTTCTTTTCCATTAAAATTGCATTAGAAAAATAACTCCTGATGGATTTCAGTAATCACTTGGTAGTCTACACATGAAATTGTAACTCCATCATTACATATTCTAATGCTGTACTATATTACTTAGTTTGCCCTTCTCAGTTTCAAAATAAACACCTTCAGAGCGCTATATAGTCTATAATGAGGCTTTTAAAAGAGAAAATTTTAAAATACTCTTTCATAAATTTTAGAACGGGAAAGAGAATGTGAAAAGACTTGTTATCAGTGCAAGACAACATTTAAAGGCTATATTTTAAATACCTTTAGTATGTGTAAGTAAAACATCCCCTGAACAAGTAACAGTGTTTGTACACTTAGTTCCTCATTTGAAATAGTCTTGACTTTCTTATGACGGAATTCTATAGTGAGCCTGTTTCTCATTTATATTGAAAGCCATTTACAAAATACTGGCAGGGTTAAGAGGACTTTTAGTGAGTGTAAATGTAATTTACGTTCAGCCAAAATTGAAGAGTTGATCTCTCCTTCTTCTGTAGTTACGTTCTGATGCATAATTTACATATAGCTGAAACATTATGTCAGCTGAAATAATTTTCAGAATCCTATATAAACTTAGTACCAAACTTCATTCTTAAACAAGTTGCTAGATGGCCTTTAATTTATATGATGTACAGTAACCTTTTCCACTGGTAAATGTGCAGTTTGATCTGCCAATTTAATTAAAAAGCTCTTCATGCCAGGGAAGACATTCAAAGGATGAATGTATTCCTGATAGGAATACCTGTAAAGCTTCTTTTCTTTTCAAATTGTATCAAGGTAACTATTCATTAGTAGCTAGCATTAACATACTTTATTTCACTTGATCCTGTCCTTTAGCAAATATAAAAAAAAAAAAGCAAAACCCAACCCAAAATAGATCATACAAATCACAGGATTATCTAAAAATGTCCACTGCATGTAAGAAATTTCTTTGGATTATTGCTACCTCATATTTTGTTAGATCAGTTGAGTTCAATGTCTGAAGACCAAGAGAAAAAAATAAATTCATTTCTGAAAGATGATGCTGAATGTTAAGAAAAATCACATGAGCTACATAAGTTATACATAAAAATATAAACATAAATAAATAAATATGAATTATTAAGTATTTTTTTGTTGTTGCTGATAGGTCTCAGTTTTGGTCTCCTTTCTAAATCACAGCACCAATCAACTTATATGCATGCATTGCATATTCCTCATTCCTTAGAGACATGATCATTGAATGAAGAGAGCAAAAGCTAGAACAACAAGTTTTGTAAAAACAAAATTAGAAGACATGCTAATCCAAGAGCCATTTTCAGACATGTGTAAGTGACACACAACCCCAAGTCCTAGTTTGGAAATGACCAGGAATGCTTAAAAGAAGCTGCCTGGAGACTTTTACAAATTTGTACTGTAGTAGACTCAGTCACTTTTCAATAGAAACTTTGCTCATTTAATCCACTTGGATACATTTACATTTTACTACAGGTCTCCAGTGGCTCAATTTTCAAAACCGTGGAAACGCATGAAACACATTCAGGAAGATTGATCCAGATCTTTTTGGACATTTCTGTCCCAAAGTCTTTTTTAATGGCAACTTGAAGCGGAGGGCAGGGGGAAGAATCCATTATATAGTACACATATTGCTGTGTAAACCATGAACATGCAATTTTTTTCTTTTAGCTAAATCATTGTGACACCGTCTGCTTAGCATTATTTTCATACCTTTTGACCTATTTCCATATATCAAAGTAAAACTGGTCAGAAAAACAGAAAACATATTCACTTTATAGTAATAAATGAAAATACAGGTTTTCTCCTGTCATTGCTGCAATAAACCTTTAACTCATCACAAATCCTTATTGAAACAACACCCCTAAATACAGAAACTATTTTCTACATTGCCAAGACAGTCCATTAACTGCTAATAACAAACACTCAAATAGTCATCCTAATCACTTTCCACATCCACTCATGCTTTTTTCATAAGTCATACATACTCATGTCAGCAACATTGGAAGATGCTGGAGACAGAGCTAAATAAAACACCCAGGATGCATACAAGTCTACATAAATATGGATCTTAAAGCATGAGCAATGAAAAAGATAGTGGATAGCAGCAGAACCACTAAGATTTTAAATGGTTAATGGGATGTCCCCTCAATCCTTATCCACATTTTCTAATCTAATAGTCAAACTTTCTTAGAGTCAACAGTATTACAGGAGGATGTGCCTGCACCTGCCTCCTATAATGTACCCAGGGCCCTGGCTACTCAGATCACTCAGTCAGTTGAGTGTGGTGTTTGGCCTGTCTCTGAAACCTCCCCACTGGTTTCTTTCACTAGACTTTATCAGGATGCAACACAGATGTGCCATATGCAAGGTAATGGCCACGAAAAACAGACCAACTATGGATGATGGCCTCAAGCTGCGACAGGGGAGGTTTAGCCTGGATATTAGGGACAATTTCTTCCCCAAAAGATGGTCAGGCATTGGAACAGGCTGCCCTGTGGGAGGTGGTACAGTCACCGTCCCTGGAAGTGTTCATACACAGTGCAGATGAGGCCCTTATTGACATGGTTTAGTGGTGGCGTTGGCTGTGCTGGAGTAACAGTTGGACTTGATCTTAAAGGTCTTTTTCAACCTGGTTGATTCTATGATTCTATGTACAAAAGAAGGCAGACCTTGGCAGTTTTGGTTTTTCAAGTGGCTTGCCAGATATGCTGTATTGAAATATTTTGGTATTCTGCTGTAATCAGCATATTCAGTTTTGCTATAAGTTCTACGTCAGCACCAATGAATGCACATACCACTTCAGATCTCATAGACCTGACATGAAGGCAGAAGACCAATAAAGAGTGATCAAGCCAAAGAATTCTCTAAGTAAATGATCTTTGCAGAAAGAATGACTTGGGGAAAATTAGGTATGACAGTCCAGTGATCCTAGTTCATGTAGATATTTTATAAACTTTCTGTCATAAACAATCTGGAACTAGATTTGAAAGTTTTTCAGTACTTGGAACATTTGCTGTGCTGCTGTAAACCCACATTGGCAGTTTACAGTGAAAATCTAGTCCACTTGTTACAGCAAATTCTTTCTACTTAGGTAACCTAGTTTGTTGTGTAGAGTATATTCCATTTCCCTTATTGTCAAGGAAAATAAGATCTATGACCTTGGCTACTTTCCTGTGAAAACAGTCTTTTATCTCAGGATACAGAGAAGTGTGTGATGTAAATAAAGCTGCTAAATAGAAACCTGAGCAAGGGAGAGCTCTATGGAGAATGTGGAAGTAACGTATGGGGAAATCCCCTATGAGCTTCACAGGCTGGCAGGTGTGACTGAAGGCCCTCTTTCTCTGTAATATTCTTAAAATCCTTAGTGTATTGAAGAAAGCAGACAGCTTCCAGGACAATAGTATTTTGATTGCTGCAATCAGGTTAAGGCTGTGACAATAATAGCAAAATGTAAAACAAATTTACACACTTTTTTTTTTTTTTTTTCACTTCTAATGTTCTGGAACTTGTAACTGGAATACTTGTGTTTCATTATTCTGGGGTGTGCATAGTGATCATATGGAAGCTCTTTGGGATTTCTTCTGCAAAGACTGCAGCAATCTCTGTCCCCAAATTACTTATTATAAATTTATATAGCACAGCTGGTGCTCCGTATAAGCTACCGTGCATTTGTTGACACTACACTGAGCAAGTATATTTACAGTACTCGAGAGAAAGCAGTATGGCATTTGTTTTCAAAAACTACCAGAACATCTGCAAGGTACAATGAAAAAAAATAACTACACCACCTCACTTCAACCAGTAAATGCTGACTGTTGGGAATTAATTTACCTTCTACTATACTCTTGATAGATTATAGTAATTTATGCTAACTGCCAGGTAAGGGAAAAGCGAGACCAGATTACCCCAGCAATTCTGACATTTCGGGATGGTAAAAACTGTATGAAAGTATAAATGGAAAATTCTGGCACTAGACAATATTGTTCAGCCCTACTACAGGAAAAGGAACAGACACAATCCAGTTCACTTAGAACAGGTAAACCTAGTAAAGGTTATGGGTTTACTACTTGAGGGAGCTATTTTAAAAATCACCATCTAAACCAGCAAAAAAATCACCTTAACCTACTCAGAATGACGATGTCATATAAGCCAAGGTCTTGTTTATGACTTAAATCATGTTACAACATTGAGTACTTATTATTGAAACGAAATAGCAAAGTTGTCCTGGGTTCAGCAGTAGCAGTCATGTTTTTCCTTTGTGTTAACTGGTGCAGTGCTGTGTTTTGACTTCTAGTTTGAGAACAGTGTTGGTGAAGCCGATGTTTTCGGTTGTTGCTAAGTGATGTTTACCCTGACCAAGGACTCTGTGAGGCTCATGCTCTGCCAGGGAGGAGGGGAAGCTGTGAGGAAGCAGAGACGGGGCGCCTGACCCGGGCTAGCCGGGGAGGTATTCCATACCACAGCACGTCATGCCCGGGATGGGGGGTAACTGGGAGTTACCCGGAAGGACAGGGGCTTCCGGGTGGAACTCGCTTTCTTGGCCGGTGGTATCGTATTCTCTTCCCTTGTTATTTTCCCTTATCATTGTTTTAGCTGATAGTAGCGGTGGTGATTTGTTGCTGGACTGTTCTTGTCTCAACCCGTAGGAGTTCTTTTTTGGCGCCCAACGTGGGGCACGAACCCACGACCCTGAGATTAAGAGTCTCATGCTCTACCGACTGAGCTGTCGTGGTTTAAACCCAGTCAGGTAACTTTTTCACTCACTCCCAGTGAGTGGTGCTGAGCTGACAACAATCGAGGTCCTTGTCCGTCTCCCCCCCCCACACCAGGGCTCTCCCCTTCCCCGCTCCCGGAGGAACGGGGAGGAGGATCGAGAGAGTGCAACTCCTACGGGTTGAGACAAGAACAGTCCAGCAACAAATCACCACCGCTACTATCAGCTAAAACAATGATAAGGGAAAATAACAAGGGAAGAGAATACGATACCACCAGCCAAGAAAGCGAGTTCCGCCCGGAAGCCCCTGTCCTTCCGGGTAACTCCCAGTTACCCCCCACCCCGGGCATGATGTGCTGTGGTATGGAATACCTCCCCGGCTAGCCCGGGTCAGGCGCCCCGTCTCTGCTTCCTCACAGCTTCCCCTCCTCCCTGGCAGAGCATGAGCCTCACAGAGTCCTTGGTCAGGGTAAACATCACTTAGCAACAACCGAAAACATCGGCTTCACCAACACTGTTCTCAAACTAGAAGTCAAAACACAGCACTGCACCAGTTAACACAAAGGAAAAACATGACTGCTACTGCTGAACCCAGGACAAAAGTCCATGTCTGCAAAGGAAATTAATCAAAATACTAGGTAACTACAAACATTAAAGGCACAGGAGGCAGGAAAAACTGTAAATATCAGTTTCTGACCATTAAACCAAGCAGCAGTAATACTATGTTTTAGTACACTTTGATTTGCTGAGGAAAAATTCTGGGAAATACCTCGAATGAGAAGATGAAAAAAATACCTTTGAGAGAATGGAGAGATTAACAGCCTAACCACTCACAGCACAGAGATTGATAAACATGCAACGGTGATTATGTGATTTTGTTTTTTGTGGCAGGACACTGCTGAGGTTCAGCAGACCTTTACTAGGTCTATGTTCATATGTCTGGCAAGTTGGGTTTGATTAAGTTTCTAAAACATATGAATTTAGCACAGAGATACCTACTTACCTGCCTCTTAAGACTTCATCCTAATTATGGCAGCTAGATTTACTGAACGTCTCTGAAAGATTTAAGAGACATGTATATGCGCCTTGATGCAGTTGAGGAATACAGGATACAGGGATCCCACTCATCATGACTATCCTTCTAGTGGCAAAGTAAATGGACCAAGACCTATCCCTGATCCTGGAAAAAAGTAGGATTACACAGGTCCTTACGACTCTGCTCCTGCTTCACAAGCTGAAGTAGCAGCCTGCAGTGCAGTCATGGGACACAGGGTATCTCTTCAGTGCCTCTTGCCTCCTTGCTGTTACCATACTGGGTGGACATCCTTGCTTACTATTCTGCAAAGTGCTTTGATCTTAACTACTGACTATTTTGTGTTTTTAACTGTGTTCAGTCTAATACAGAATAATGATGACATTGTGGACCTGCTTTGAAAGTCTTGCAGGATTGTTTAAGAAGATTCTTTAAACAACCCAATTAATTTAAAAAGACAGATTATTTCTTCCAGTATTTTACAGTCATCTGCCCTCAGAAAAATTGATTTGTACATCTCACAGCACAGCTTCCATACTGTGAGAGTTATTTGAGATGAGCTGCACATTTGTGTATACTTTTTTACAGTCACAATTTTAGCAGTCACATGTTCAATACCCTTGAGAGGTTAAGTGTCATGTTTCAGCCTATTTTAAAGCTTGCAAATCTTTTTGTTGTTGCACTGCAGGTCAAAAGTGCACATCCTGAGAGGCCACTAGTACCCACTTGATCGTAAGCTCTACTATGTGCTCTACAGTAGATTTCACAGCTGCCATTGAAAAAGACTAATGCCTGGAGACCACTTAGGGGGCTAATATAGGCTCTACCTCAACCTCTACCTCTACTGTTAAAAGCTTCATTTGAAAATATTCTTCACTGATAATTTACTCATTGTAAAAAATAGTCATTTTTGGGAGGGTAGGAAGAGCACAAACAGAATTTCTTTTTTCCTTTGATTCTTTAAACATATTTGTATAGATTCTAGTTTAGAACAAGTCAACCTTCTGCTTTTGTAAATTATGAGCCCAAGAAGAATTTGCTATTAAAACCCAGCAGGAGAAAAATCAATAAACGTTAAACTTGTCTCTCTCAGTGCCTGCTAGACAATGTTTATGAAAAATGCTGACACCAACAATATGGAGGGAGTCCATGCTTATCTGTAACAAAAAAAAAAAACAACAAAAAAAAACAGAATGCATTGCTTTTCCTGTTCCCATGCATTCTGTTTCAGAAAATTGGTATCCTGGATGTTAGAGCACTTGTTCAACTCTCCCAGTTGATTACTTGGCAACAAAAGTCAGGAAAGATTTATCAACATAATTAATTATTTTTGCCTTGCGTACAGTACACTGATGCCATCTACAGACATGTAAAAGCATCCCTAAATGCATCCAATTCAATGTATAAAACTTCTCTTCAGGATATTAATTGATATGTTTGTTTCACTGACTATGACTGGAATACTAATAGCTTAGCAACTGGAAATCATATCCCCCGTGACTGAAATAACATAAAAGTCTCTCACCAGTTCAACAGAAACCAAATCATGCCCTGGAACAGTTTTTCAGTCTTATAATATCCCCTCTCTGCCCTTCCTCTGCAAACCAAATTATTTCTTCTAATTTTGCTGCACAAAAGAAGTCGTTTCATTTGTGCATAGATGATTCGTTTTGTTTGATTCAGACAGACTAACTAAAACCTTCTGAGAGGTAAACTGTTTTGCTGCATCATATATATCATTTCAATACACTGTCTCTTACTTGAGATTATCCCAACAAAAGTTTTCCTCACAAAGGCCAAGACAGCCCTGCATTACATTTACAATCTTAGATCACTCAAACCTTTGAAAGATTCCTGTTCCACTCATTTATCTTTATTTTAAGATTAAACAAATGCAGTCTGATCTGATTTGACTTTTGGTTTATAGCTTTTCTAATTTTATCTTAGACTGTATTGTTTCCCTTAGGTAATTCCGTTATCTCACCTGTCACTAACATTTTGTTTAAGATATACATTGCAAAAATGTATGACTGTTTATTTCTGGAAATAGAATCCTAAATCCAGACATTGTCACTAGATCATTCCCAATGATACTCTTTATTTGCATTTTTAGTGAAATTAGCATTGGAAATATACTGTCTGCTGTACAATGTTTGATGACAGGAGGAGGCTCTATCCGGCATTTTGGAAATATGACTGCATGAATGTAACTGCAGTGTCCCCCTTGCTCTGAGGTTGTACTTCAATAAAATTATGTAAATAAATTTACTATTCTTTACTACTTACCATGATAATGAGCTTCTTATAAAGTCAAACCTTTCACAGTCATTATATTCACAACCTCTTTTTCTGTATGGGTAGAAATATGAGAAAGGGACAGCAGCACTGCAAACAAGCAGCTCAGGCATATGTAAGGGAAATTGTGCCTGACCCTTCTGGTAGTTATCTGTGATGATGGCTCTGTGGATGAGGTGAGAAAAATGAATATTGTAGAACTTGACTTTAGCAAAGACTTTGAAATGGCCTCTTATAGTATCCTTATAGCCAGCCTGGTGAAATTTGGTTTGGGTAAATGCACTGTAATGTAGGTGTAAAATTGGCTGCATCACTTGGCTTAATGAGTTGTGATCAGTAGAAGAAACTTTAATTGGAAACCACTTCAGTGGAGTTAATGGTGGGGTTGATAATGTTTAATGGCTTTACTAATGACCTTAACAATTAAAGGAAATGCATGTTCAGGAAGTTTGTGGATGATTTCAAATTGTGGAAGAGCAGTCAACCTGCTGGAAAGCAGGGCTGTAATTCAGAGGCATCCTCACAGAGTAGACAAATGGGCCTTTGATGTTCAAGAAAGGCAAATGCAAAGACCTGCTTCTGGAAGAAATACAGTACAGGCTGCGGAGCTGATGGGCTGGAAAACAACTCTGCAGGAAAGCATGTGGGAGTTCTGGTGGACAACAAGATCAATAAGTTAGCAGCATGCCCTTGCAGTGAGAAAAGCCAACAGCATCCTGGGCTGTATTAGCAAGACTGGAGTTAGCAGAGCAAGGGAAGAGATTGATTCTATTTAGCACTTGTGAGACCACATGTGGAGTGCTGTGTCCAGCACAAGAAATACACACACATACTGGCTCTCCAAGGTGGTCAGGAGCGGGGACACGAGATGTACAAATATGGTCTGAGGGGGCATGTAGACAAGACAGAGCTGGATTCCTCTGAGAATTGCATAGTGAAAGGATAAGAGGCAACAGACACAAGATGAAATGAAGGAAATTCCACCAGAAAAGGTTCAGAAGGAATTTCAGCAGCTACAGAAACAGGTTGCTTAAGGAGGCTGTGGACTTTCTGCCCTCAGAAATGGTCAGAATTCAAATGAACATGAGTTGAAAAACCTGGCATAAGCTGTCCCTGATCAGAGCTAGGTGTTGGATCTCTGGATGACTCTTCCAACCGAAATTACTCTGTGAGTCTTAGGTGGGATTTCTGATGAAACTTTATTTTTTCTGTATAATAAAGTTGTTTGTATCTCCAATCTGCACAAGCTGTACATTCATTTATATACTTTATACATGCATAATTATTTCACAATTTACTTAACATGACTTATTCTAACTCTTAATAGTGCAGTTGGAAGATAAAATCATCAGAATTCAAGTGTCAACTAAGAAGTTAAAGTGTTTGGAAAACACAACCTAATTTGACTACTATTTCCTAGGTCATGTAATGACTCTGGCTTACAAATGCCTCAAGCTATTCTTAATATAACACAGTGCCCATGCATCTTGTTTATAAAACAGAACCAAATTACCCTTTTTTGCATTTAGTGAAAACATATAATTTTTCAGTGTTACGTGTCTCATTCACATTTTATGTGTTACAGAGATGCTTCCATTTCTGCTAAGACTTTTAACTAGGCAGCTCTATAGAACAGTTGGTTTGTTGGCATGCATTCTGAACATACAGACATTACTGTGGGAAATTATACCATAATAGTCTATACGTTAGTGCAGGATCCCTGATTATTAAATCCTATGTTAATATTGGCAGATCAAAACCAAACAAATCCTAATCACCCAAACTAAACTGAAATCATCAGTTTATCCCATTCTGGGTGACTCTAGGTTGGGTTTAACAGTAAACTGCTGGATTTAAGAGGTATAAGAAAACAAGTAGCTCATATAAGCTCAGAACTCATTGGCTGGAAATAAAAGAAAGCCCTGAATGCATTAGTTGAGCACAAGAAAATTAGATACAGGGACCACAAAGAAAGGCAAGCAAAACTGAGATATCAGACAGGAGAAAAAAAAAAAAAAGTCACAATGAAAATCCCTTCTCTGGAAAAACATGTACAGTGTTGAACATCATCCCCATGCTGGAGAGATGAATTCAGTCAGAGGTGTGATAGAGTATGGCTGCCAGGATGATAAACTGAGGATTAATGCCACCACATCAAAATGTACACCAAAAGGAATTTTTTTTTAATCTCAGCAACATCTAAAATGGAAGGAGTAAACATCCTAGAGGTTGTTACAGCACTCACTTAGAAACAGAGAATTAGTTAAATAGAAAGAAAATGTTGCAAAGGAAAAATATTATAAACTGATAGTGAAAGAAATTTAATGGAAATTAAGATGCTATTAACCATTAGAAAAACAGTTAATAGTCTTTGAAGCATGAAATGCAGGGAAAAGGACTGCTTTTACAGGCAGCAGGGCTATCTAGACCTGGGGGGTCTAGGGGTTAAGATCTCATTCAGAGATTGGCTTTACAAGAATGTGCATTTTTAGAAATCATTAGAGACTTTTACAAATTACAGTCAAAATTGAGGGAGCTGTAAGGATGGAACCTGAGATCAAGAATATTCTTAAATGAAAAGGATATGAAAAGAGAGTCCAGAAAAATATAGACCGAAATGTCCAAAAGTAATAAGCAGGTGAAGGTAACATTTTTCTTTCAATATATTTTATGTAACACAAAGCACTAATGCCAACATCTTCAGAGTACATTAGAAGCTATCTGGGCCTTTGCACTGCTAGTGGCACTACCAGTTATACCCTTGTCCTGTACTTCCTGATAGTGTCCTGATCATGACAACTAATTCTGCACCCTTCATCTTTAAGTGCATCCACATGGAAAAGACAATATTCAGACAGTTATTAACCAAACAGTCTCATTTCATTATACCATACTATTATGAAGTGTGTCCTTTCTTAATACATTCTTTTTTTATAATTGCTCTAAAATTGCATTTTATAATGACCAAGCCACGAAACAGGATGTTTTGTTTTTTATGGCAGAGTAAAGAACAAAACAGTTAAATTTTCCCAGCTTGGATAGGTTTTGGTGAGTAAAAATATATATATATATATATATATATGCGATTAGAATATATGTTATAAACCAAAAGTGCACTAGCATATATAACCTTTTGTTTTTTCACATTACATTGTGAAAGAAGATGCAAACACAGCTGGCAGAGCTACAGCTCATACAATTTAAAGCAACCGGGGTATATGTGACAAAAGAGACAGACTCAGCTGATGCATGCATGTTCAAAAATTTAATATAGCACAAATGTGAAGTGACTGTTTTCATTAAATGTACATTCAGAAAAGAAAATCTGCCCACAAAACACACAGGCTAGACAGGTAATTAAAACAAAAATAAATAAAAAAAAACCCAGAATATACAGAAATGGTTATGAACTTGCACAATTCAGACAACGTCACTTGGTAAGAACCAATACTGAGAACAGAGCACTGATGTGCCCACTGGCATAATAGTCATAGAACCATAGAATCACAGAATAGTTAGGGTTGGAAAGGACCTTAAGATCATCTAGTTCCAATCCCCCTGACGTGGGCAGGGACACCTTACACTAAATCATATCACCCAAGGCCTCGTCCAACCTGGTCTTGAACACTGCCAGGGATGGAGCATTCACAACCTCCCTGGGCAACCTATTCCAGTGCCTCACCACCCTAACAGGAAAGAATTTCCTCCTTATACCCAATCTAAACTTCCCCTGTTTAAGTTTTAACCCGTTACCCCTTGTCCTATCACTAGAGTCTCTAACGAAGAGTTCCTCCCAAGCATCCCTATAAGCCCCCTTCAGATACTGGAAGGCTGCTATGAGGTCTCCATGCAGCCTTCTCTTCTCCAGGCTGAACAGCCCCAACTTTCTCAGCCTCTCTTCATACAGGAGGTGCTCCAGTCCCCTGATCATCCTCGTGGCCCTCCTCTGGACTTGTTCCAACAGTTCCATGTCCTTTTTATGTCGAGGACACCAGAACTGCACACAATTTTCCAGGTGAGGTCTCACAAGAGCAGAGTAGAGGGGCAGGATCACCTTGTTTGACCTGCTGGTCATGCTCCTTTTGATGCAGACCAGCATAAGGTTGTCTTTCTGGGCTGCAAGCGCACACTGCCGGCTCATGTTCATTTTCTCATTGACCAACACCTCCAAGTCCTTCTCCACAGGGCTGCTCTGAATCTATTCTCTGCCCAGCCTGTAGCTGTGTCTGGGATTGCTCCCACCCAGGTGTAGGACCTTGCACTTGTCATGGTTAAACTTCATGAGGTTGGCATCAGCCCACCTCACAAGTGTGTCAAGGTCCCTCTGGATGGCATTCCTTCCCTCCAGTGTATCAACCGAACCACACAGCTTGGTGTCATCAGCAAACTTGCTGAGGGCACACTCAATCCCACTGTCCATGTCAGCAACAAAGATGTTAAACAAGACCGGTCCCAACGCTGATCCCTGAGGGACGCCACTCATTAGTGGTCTCCAGCTGGACATTGAGACACTGACCACAACTCTCTGTGTGCAGCCATCCAGCCAGTTCTTTAGCCACCGAGTGGTCCATCCATCAAATTGATGTCGCTCCAATTTAGAGACAAGGATGTCGTGTGGGACAGTGTCGAACGCTTTACACAAGTCCAGGTAGATGACATCAACTGCTCTACCCCTATCCATCAGTTCTGTAGCCTCATCATAGAAGGCCACCAAATTGGTCAGGCAGGATTTCCCCTTAGTGAAGCCATGTTGGCTGTCACCAAGCACCTTGTTGATTTTCATGTGCCTTAGCATGCCTTCCAGGAGAATCTGCTCCAAGATTTTGCCAGGCACAGAGGTGAGACTGACTGGTCTGTAATTCCCTGGGTCATCCATTTTCCCCTTCTTGAAAATGGGGGTTATAGTTCCCTTTTTCCAGTCATCGGGAACTTCACTTGACTGCCATGATTTCTCAAATATGATGGCCAGTGGCTCTGCAACTTCATTTGCCAGCTCTTTCAGGACCCACTGATGGATCTCATCAGGACCCATGGACTTGTGCACGTTCAGATTTTTAAGATGGTCTCGAACCAGATCCTCTCCTACAGTGGGCGCAAGGTCTTTCTCACAGTCCCTGCATTTGCCTTCCAAGATTGGGTGGTTTGGTCAGAGCCTTTGCCAGTGAAGACCGAGGCAAAGAAGTCATTCAGAACCTCAGCCTTCTCTAAATCCTGTGTAGCCAGTTCTCCCGAGAGCTTCCTGAGGGGGCCTACATTCTCCCTAGTCTCTTTTTTATTTGCTATGTACTTGTAGAATCCCTTCATGTTATCTTTAATACCTCTAGCTAGGTTTAATTCTAACTGGACCTTAGCTTTCCTAACCTGGTCCCTAGATTCTTGGACAACATCCCTGTACTCTTCCCAGGCCGCCTGCCCTTGCTTCCACTTATTATAAGCCTCTTTTTTCATTTGAATTTTCCTCAGCAGCTCCTTATCCATCCAAGGAGGTCTCCTGGCCCTCCTGCTGCACTTCCTTCTGGTTGGGATGCAACACTCCTGAGCTTGTAGCAGGTGATCCTTGAATATCAACCAACAGTCTTGGGCCCCTCTGCCCCCTAGGGCTGTATCCCATAGAACCTTCCTAAGCAGGTTCCTGAAGAGGCCGAAGTCTGCTCTTTTGAAGTCCAGGGCAGTGAGCTTGCTGCACGCTCTTCTCACTGTCCTGAGGATCTCAAATTCAACCATCTCATGATCGCTGCATCCAAGGCTGCCCTGGAGCATCACATTTCCAACAAGCCCTTCCCTGTTGGTGAGCACAAGGTCAAGCATGGCACCTCTCCTTGTCGGCTCTTCTATTACTTGCAGAAGGAAGTTGTCTTCTACACAATCGAGGAACCTCCTGGATTTCTTGTGCCGGGCCCTACCGTCCTTCCAACAGATGTCAGGGTGGTTGAAGTCACCCATGAGAACAAGGGCCTGTGAGCGTGAGGCTTTTCCTATCTGTCTATGGAGTGCTTCATCTGCAGGTTCTCCTTGATCAGGCGGTCTGTAACAGATCCCCACAGTAATGTCTCCCATAGCTATATTCCCTTTAACCCTGACCCACAAACTCTCAGTTGACTGCTCACCTGTCCCCAGACAGAGTTCCATGCTCTCCAGCCTATCCCTTACATAAAGGGCAACTCCACCTCCCTGCCTGCCAGGCCTGTCTTTTCTAAAGAGCCTGTAACTTTCCGTTCCAACACTCCAGCCATAGGAGCCATCCCACCATGTTTCTGTGATGCCTATTATATTATACCCCCGTAGACGTGCACACATCTCTAATTCCTCTTGTTTGTTCCCCGTGCTACGGGCATTTGTATAGAGGCATCTGAGCCGAGCTCCAAATGAAGCCGGCTCATTGGTTGGAGCGGCTGGGATATCTCTACATTGCTCCAAGAATTTATTATAGATTCTGGCAACCGACTGGGTGTGTTGGAATGGAATGATGCCCCCGTCCCCCAACACATCTAGTTTAAAGCTTCCTTGACCAGTCTGGCAAGCCTCCTACCAAAACTGCTCTTTCCCTTCTTTATCAGACCAGCTCCACCAGCCCCCACTAGACCTGGCCTACAAGCTTGGCTCCCATGTTCAAGACACCCAAACCCCTGACTATGACACCACCCTTTTAACCAGTTATTAACCTGGCTAATCCTCCTAGCTTTTTTTAGGCCCTCCCCTGTATCCTGGAGAATTGATGAAAAGACCACCTGAGCTCCAGAGCCCCTAACCACCTCCCCCAGGGCTCTGTAGTCCTTCTTTATGTTCCCCAGGCTACTACTATCTATATCCCTAGCACCCACATGTATCACCAGGAGTGGGTAATAGTCCATGGGACTTACTAGAGCAGGCAGCCTCTCTACCACATCCCTGATCCCTGCCCCCGGTAGGCAACACACCTCCCTTGAGACGGGGTCTGGCCAACAGACAAGTGCTTCTGTCCCTTTCAGTGTAGAGTCCCCTACTACTACGACCCGCTGCTTTTTCCTAGCAGCACCAGTACAGATCTTCTTTCCCAGGGCATCAGCCGGCTGTTTCTGGCTCGAGTGCATTTCCTCCTGCAGGACAGCAAAGCGGTTCTGCGTGGGGACAGGGGATTTAGGGGGAAGCCCCTTGCTTTTGGTTGTCCTCTTCCTTCTTTTTTTTGTTGTTTTTTTTTGTCACTAATTCCCAGCTTCCCAGGTTAACGACCTCCTTCTTTCCTTCATGAGGTAGAGGTGAAGCTCGAGGCCCCTGCGCAGTTTGGGCCAGGAGCAAGCAGTCCTGCTTCCTCTGAGCTTCCCTGACATCTCGCAGCCTATTAACAGCATCCCGCAGCTCAGCCCCTGCTGCGGGAGGACCTCCACCAGGGAGCACCGAGTGCAGCCCTGCCCATTGTGCACCCTCCCCTCACCAGACCAGTGCAGGCTGTCTCTACACCCCGAGCTCTGCACTGCAGCCTCCCCTCTCATCGGCTCTGTCTGGGTGCCTATGCTGGCCACTGCCGGGGCAGCCAGAGCAGAGCTCCTGGACCGGGACCTGGTCATATGACGAGTGCTCACCATCCCGCTCGCCTGCCCGTGCGAACCTGCCACGCAAACTGCCTCAACCTGCTCTGTTTGCCTCGGCCCGCTCTGTGAAAAAATAAAAGAAATAAAAATAAATTATTAAAAATAAATTTTTAAATAAATAAAAATAAAATAAAAAGATAAAAGAATCCAAGAAACTTAGACTGAACTTAAAAAGGAGTTACTCAATTTTTTAGAGTCAGAAATGCAACATAATCCTCAGACCTGCACAATAATAAAATGAAGGTTGAAGTTACTGCACTAGGCAGATTCAGATTAAAACCTGACATTTCTAGTGGTCAAACTCTCCCTGTGATCAGAACAGAGGCACTTGTGTTTTCTGAAATTCAAAATATTAAAGTTGCTATATGACATTTAAATACAATGTTTTAAATCACATTTCAAGAATAATCGTGTTGGTTTTTATAAGCAGAAAATTCCTCAGACAGTAAATTATGAAAGGTAACACAGAAAATTTTGTATTTGGATTTGTTTGATAATTAATTTATTAATAAACCAGAAAAGATGCAGCAAAACAACTAAGAGAAAAGACAAATATATGGTACAAAAAAGAGCATGATTACCTGAAAAAGTCTAGAACAGTTTCAGAATTCCTAATCTTTAAACAACCATAGATTCATATGGTTGCTACAAACTGACCATAACCAGCATATGTTATCCAAATCAAAATATATATACATTTGAAAGGAAGATGGATATTTCTGCAGGTGGACTTCTCACAACCACATTATTATATGGGATCATTCAATTATATTTTAAATTCTGAAAGAGATTACTGTCTCTTTTATATAGCTTCTGCTCTATTTTCCAGTCTTTAACTAATTAAATTTAACAAGGTCTTGAATCATGGAATCACAGAATCACAGAGTAATAGGATGCATTTAGGTAGCAAAATACCTTTAAGAACATCAAGTTCAAGCCTTAAACTAACACTGACAAGTCCACCACCAAATTATGTCCCTAAGCGTTGTATCTACACATCTTTTAAATACTCTAGGGATGATGACTCAATCACTTCCTTGGGCAGCCTGTTCCAGTGCTTGACAACCCTATTGGTAAAGACATTTTTCCAATATCCAATTAAACCTTCTTTGCCACAACTTGAGGCCATTTCCTCATCCTATGGCTTACTACTTGGGAAACGATACCAGCACCCACCACACTACAACCTCCTTTCAGGTAGTTGTAGAGAGCAATAAGGTCTCCTGTGATCCTCCTTTTCTCCAGGCTTCCTCAGCAGATCCTCACATAACTTGCGCTCTGTAGCCTTCACCAGCTTTGTTGCTCTTCTTTGGACACACTCCAGCACTTCAAGGTCTTTCTTGTAGTGAAGGTCCGAAAACTGAACACACAATATTCCAGGGCTGAGTACAGGGGTATAATCACTGCCCTAGTTCTGCTGGCCAATCTATTTCTGATACAAGCTAGGATACTATTTGCTTTCTTGGCCACCTGGGCATAAGCTGGCTCATGTTCAGCCAGCTGATGACCAACACTCCCCTCAGCTCAAGCAGATCAACACTCTCACCTAACTTTCTGTCATCTGCAAACTTACTGAGGGTGCACTCGATTCCCTTGTCCAGATCACTGACAAAGACATTAAACAGAACTGGCTCTGACACTGAGCCCTGCGGACCACTTGTGACTAGCTGCCAACTGGATTTAACTCTATTCACCACAACAATTCAGGCGGGGCTATCCAGACAGTTTTTCACCAAGTGAAGAGTACACTCATGCAAGACATGAGCAGCCAGTTTCTCCAGGAGAATGCTGCTGGAAACAGTGTCAAGCTGGATGCTGTATAGGTTGAATAACTTTTGTTAAAAAATATGTAAATACTAGCATCTAAAAGTCACTTAACAGACCTTTCCTATGATAGCAAGATCTCTTAGTCTTCAAAACAGGGTGACTGCAGCATATTGCTTATTGGGAACAGTGCCTAGAACTTTCTAACTCCCAAATTATGCCCAGGAATTGTTTGGGAAAATGCCAGTTGACACACATCAAAGCTCTTCCAGGGACTGCTCAGACAACAGGATAGATGATCATTTTGCAATGATCAGGTACATTCTTGAACACTATTTTATATACACATATAAAAAATAAATACATACATACAGACATATAAAAATATATATTGCTCAAGTGACCAGATGTTCTGCTTGTACAGGAGCTCCTAATTTCCTAGAAACTCCAGCGAAAAACTTCAGAACGTTATTTTACTTTACCCACCTTCTCCTGTCAGACTGCACTAGGAATTGCCAACAAGGAAGCAGAACACGTGGGAATGGACACCAGCTCAGCCTATTCTAACTGGGAACTTTTATTTATAGAAGCATAGTTCATCTGGATGTGGAACTGAGAGACTGGTATAGAATATAACAATAATTTAAACTCATTTATTTATGGATTTTAAGTACCAAATGAGCAATCACTGTGAATAAAGTAAAAAAGAAAACCATCAGTAGGGGGAGGTGCATGTCAAATTCTACAAGAATATTTAGACATAAATTACCTGGATTTTGGTTAGAGCATATAATTTTATTTTGATCTATAAATCTGTTAATGTCTTGCAATTCACTTGACAGACTGTTCTTCACTGCTGTGATAAGCAATGGGGATAAAATATTCCCTGCATATGTAAAAGAGGTGTCTGCCAAGGCAGCTTCATGTGTGACCCCCTTCCATTTAAAATGATCCCTTTATTCCTGGATCTAACGCATCATATAATCTTTCAAAAAGGCTGCACAGCCCACCTTCTCAAGCCAAAGCTGGGGTGGAATTTCTATTGGGAAAAAGTGGTTTTATTTTCTCTGAATGATAAAGTACTATGAAGGAGCTTGTGTTTGATGGCATTATGTGGAGGGCAGTCTCCATGAGTGCTTTTTGGCACATAACTATCTAATCTAATGTACTTGGTGTACTCACAGACATATCTACAGCTCGTATAGACTCAGATGACTGAAATCCTGACAGGAACTTGGCTGTAGTGTTTTTTTTTTTGCAGCCAGGAGCATAACTATTCACTAAGCTTCCTGTGTAAGTTCCAAAGTGTCCTGGACTCCACACCACCTTTTTTTTTAAACCAGTTCACTCTACATACAAACATATATACTGCACAGTTAATTGCAGTCATGTCCTTGAATGTAATACAGATATAATCTTCAATCACACCATTGGTGTTTCTCATTCATCCATTTCAAGAAAGTAGTTAAAAATATATATAATTCAATGATACATACTGTGTCCATCCCCATTATCAGGCATCACACCTTACACTTTCTACTTCCTTTCAACTCTGATAGAGTAAAAATGGTTTCAGTCACTGTTAAATTCACTGGGGTTTGTTTGGGTTTTTTGTGGTGGCTAAGTCAGCAGTGAGCTGTGGTCCTGATCTGCTATAGGCCCTTGCAACCGATCAGCCAGTGGCAGTATGCTTGAAAATGAAGAATGCTCCATTCTAGAGCATCTCTCTCTCTGATCAGGAGTGTCTGGGCTGGCAGTGTAAGATACTGCTATTGCATCACCATAGTACAGTGGCAGAAATCTTGGCAGGCAGACAAAAGCTAATGGAAATTGCAATGGTACAAGGCTCTTCTTGAAGCTGCAGAAAGGGTTGTCAGTGGAATCATAACAAGCATCTGAGTAAAAAGGAGAACACCACCTTTGTTTGTTTGCTTGCTTTTCTCTAGAGATACCTAAAAGTCAAGTTTACAAATACCGCATATGTATTTTAAGATAAGAAGTTCTTCCCAGGTCTCAGGAGGTTGTTGTTATTAAAGGAACTAGCAGAGGAGGGAAGATGATTTTCTTTTTCTTTTAAGGGCAGAAAAAATACCTCTCACTTTGTTAGCGTAAGAACTGACACATAACCACCGGAATGGTTATATGAGGTGCTTTATTGCAGTGCTGGGAAACCAGGAGCACGCACCCAAATCTGGCTTCAAACTCGTCACATCACGCTCGCAATTTATACACTAAGAATTTTGTAGCTAATACATATTCAACACAGATTACATCATTGACTAATACATATGCATCAAGAATTGCCACATCAGTCTATTATGACATCAGCCTCTTTTGCGCTTGCACGGCCCCCCTCTGGTGGTCGTCCTGATGAAGTAAGGAATTTTCCTCGGATGAAGAAGTCTTCCTCAGCTTGTCCTGTTCACTTTTTGTTCCTTGGACATGTTCCAACCATTATGTGGACGCCAGCATTCTCTTATTTTCACTTGACTACTCCTAGTACTTTCGTGAGTTCTGCTTCGGTAGAGTTTCACAATACTCCCCTAAATCCACCTATATACACTTCCCCATAAATGGCTATTTTAATTGCTTATCATTATAGCTACCATTGTAATATTTAGTTATAAAGGAACTAAGATACACAATAGCAGAATTTCAACTTGTTCTTAATACAAAAGAAACCCTCTTCTGATTAACAGATTTTCAAATATAATCATCTTTTCTCTTTGTACTATTGTTTCAATGCACAATTTCACCTATTACTAACATTTACCCCCTTTGAAAATACTTCATTTAACTTAAGCAAGTATTTTCATTTCCTTAGGTGATTGTCTCCTGATAGGTAGATGGAGGTGTTGGGTGCTTTGGATATTCCCTAGTTACTGCTCCTATAATTCGATGGGTCCATGCACTGCTTCGGGCTATTTCCTTCCAGGTACAAAGATAACATCAGATACAGCATTAAAAATACAATCAGTACCACAATTATAGTTTGCATGAGTGAACGAATCCATCCTATAAGGTGAAGGCCCAAACTATCGAAGAGTGCTCCAATCCAACTTTGTTCAATATACTCCTTTTCTTTTTCTGCTTCCTGTTCTATTTTAGTCAGTTGGGAAAAATCGTATTCTATATTCGCAGTTACGTTAGGAATATGAATACAACAATGATTATTCTGTCTTTCAAATATTCACAAACACCATGGTCTTTAATCAATAACATATCCAATGCCATTCTGTTCTGCAAGGTCATTTTCGTTGCTTGCAACTGCAAATTCATGTCTCTGAATCCCTTCCTCGTTGCTCTGGCTAATCTTTCTGTCTGACCAATCAGATCATAAATCATTTCTCTAAGTAACCACTTCACCGTTTCTTTTGCCTGATTGGTGCGACAGGGAAGGGCCTCCGGCCATCCAGAAAAAGTGTCAACCCCTGCTAGCAGATATCTGTACCCTTGTACCTTTGGTAATTCCACAAAGTCAACCTGCCAATAATCTCCTGGTTCCACTTCTATTCTAATTCTCCCCATCTCAGTTTGTTTTTTTACTACTGGATTATTTTTCAAACAAATTTCACATTTTGACTGCACTGCTTTTGCCATAGTTAGCATCTGTGTGGAAATTATTCCCCTTTTTAAATAAGTTACCAATGCTTCTGCACCCCAATGACATTTTTGATGTTCAGTTTGTAGGATTTTTCACATTATTGCTGGTGGTACTATTACCTGTCCAGTTGTTGTTGTATACCACGCTTCAGAATTCTTTTGAGCCTTAAAAGTCCTGCCAACTTCTCATCTTCTCTTGAATATTTTGGATCTTGTGGAAGATAGGTACGGAGTGGGCTTACCTTAAGAGGTATCAGGGCCATCATGCTCCATACCTTCCGGGCAACTTGTCAAGCTATCTGATCTGCCAGTGTATTTCCTTCAGATATCTTTGAAGTTCCTCCTTGGTGTGTTTTGCAATGCATAATAGCCACCTGTTTAGGCTTTTGTACAACAGTTATTAATTCCAAAATTTCCTTTTGATATTTTATATTAGTCCCTTGTGAAGACAACAGTCCTCTTTCCTTCCATAATGCTCCGTTTATGTGTACTACACCAAATGCATACTTTGAATCAGTCCATACATTTACCCTTTTGTCATCACTCAGTTCTAATGCTTTTATGAGAGCTGTCAACTCCGCCCGTTGAGCTGATGTTCCAGGAGGCAATGCTTTTGCTTCAATTACCTTTTGTTGCGTTGTCGCAGCATATCCTGCATACTGTGTCCCGTTCTCCACAAAGCTGCTTCCACCTGTGAAAAGTTCCCAGGCCGGTTGTTCAAGAGGTACATCTTTTAAGTCCGTTCTGGCTGCATATGTATGCTCGATGACCTCTATGCAGTTATGTTCAAGAGTTCCTTCCTCTAGGTCAGTTCCTAGAAAAGCTGCTGGATTTAACAAGTTAGTAGTCTTTAGACTTACATCGTCTTGTTCTGTTAAGATTGCTTGATATTTCATCATTCGGCTAGGGGATAACCAATACCCCCCCCTTTTGTTCTAAGACAGTTGTTACCATATGTGGTACAAACACTTCGATATGCTTTCCCAGAGTCAGTTTTCTGGCCTCCTGTATTAGAACAATAATTGCCGCTACCGCTTGTAAACATGATGGCCATCCCGCACTTACCAAGTCCAGTTGTTTTGAAAAATATCCTACTGGTCTTTTTCAGATTCCAAGTTTCTGGGTTAATACTCCCAACTCCTATCTCTGTCTCTCATGGACAAATAACTGAAAGTCCTTTGTCAAATCTGGGAGTCCCGATGCTGGTGATTTCGTTAACGCCTCCTTCAGTTTTTAAAGGCCTCTTTCTGTGGTTTGCCCCAAACAAAAGCATGTGATTTTTGGGCTTCATACAGGGGTTTAGCAATGAGTCCATAATTTATTATCCACAACCTGCACCATCCTGCCATGGCCAAAAATGTCCTTAACTCATGTACATTTTGTGGTTCTGGAATGGCACAAATTGCCTCTATGTAGTTTATTCCCAGTTTTCGCTGTCCTTGCGAAATTTCACATCCTAGATACAACACGGTTGTACATGCAATTTGTGCCTTTTCTTTTGAGACTTTATAACCATTCAGGCCTAGCTGGTTCAAGATTTCAATAGTCACCTTTATGCATAATGATTTTTGTTCTGTTGCAATAAAGATGTCATCTACGTATTGCAATAAGAGATATTGTGATCTCGGTACCTGTACCTTTCCTTGAGTGATCCATGACTCCAGTTCCTTATCCAATTGGTTTCCAAATAGGGTCAGGCTGTTCTTGAATCCTTGTGGAAGTCTGGTCCATGTCAATTGTGTTTTCCGTCCATTCTGTGGGTTTTCCCATTCAAATGCAAACAGTTTCCTGCTACTTTTGTCAAGGGGAATGCAGAAGAAGGCATCCTTTAAATCAATTACTGTAAACCATTTATGTTTTTCCTTCACAGATGTTAGCAATGTATAAGGGTTTGCCACCACCAGGTGGATGTCTTTTGTTATTTCATTTATTGCCCTCAGATCCTGTACTAACCTATATTCACCATTTGGTTTTCTTACTGGAAAAATTGGAGTGTTATATTCTGATTCACATTCTTCCAAAATTCAATATTTTAAAAATTTCTCAATTGTTTTTAAAATCCCATATCTTGCTTCTAGCTTCAGTGGATATTGTTTAATTCTTACTGGCCTAACCCCATCCTTTAGTTCCACTGTTACTGGTTAAGCTGCTTTTGATTTTCCCGGGATTTCTGTCTCCCAAACTACCGGTATTACAGCCTCTTCTACCTCTTTTGGGATTTGAGCAATAGGCTTTTCTTTAAGAACCAGGATCTGTCCTACTTTTGATTCAGGAATTTGCATTATTAATTCACCATTTTCAAAAATGATCATTGTATCCAATTTGGCCAATAAGTCCTGTCCTAAAAGGGGAATGGGGCATTCAGGTACATATAGAAATTCATGTGTTAATTCCTTCCCGATTTCCCCTCCGGCGAGTTCTGTGTGAAACCGGAGTGGCGGGGGGAGGGGGTCTACTTTCTGATCTCTTTTGCACTTGCAACTACCCAGACTCTCAAGATCACTATCACTATCACCTTCTTCCCCCCCCCCTTCTATATCTAATGTATCTAATGCTGGCAGGGCTGACAGAGCAACTGCCAAATCTAGACTTTCAATATCCCTCTGGTGTTGTAAACTATTGTCTACAGCAAGGCACTTCATACACTTTTTCGGTAACACATCCCTTACACTGCTCATTAGCATTTACCTTCACAACCATTATTCCACAGGATCTTTTTTGCCACTAATCATTATTTCTTAAAGCAAAGAATAGATAAACATATGGTACCTCATCCCATTTTCCTTCCCTTTTACAATATAACATCAACTGCAATATAGTATTGTACTGTAAAGTCCCATTTTCAGGCCATTTCTCCTGATCCTCTAGTTCATACTATGTCCACCATACATTACAGTAATCAATTAGTTTACTTTTCTTCATATTCTGCCCAAATCGACCCTCCTTCCAGTGGCTTAAAAGACAGCCTAATGGGGATGACTTAGGGATCGACGACATTTTACAAATACAAAGAGATCTCTAAAACAAGTTTCTTTTATACCACACACACACACACACACACCCTATTTTTTCTTTTTCTTTCCTTTTTTTTTTTTTTACTCACCACTGAGTTACAGTGTCTAGCTAGACAGATGCTGATCCTGCAGCACAAATACCAATACCAATACCAAACCACGTTTGCCGAACCTGCAGGGCTTTCGCTACTGTCTAATGGACGGCGCCTAGGCTTTTACCCCAAGAGCTCTCTAGCCCCAACCAAGCACAGCTTTCGCCGTGTCTAACAGGCAGGCTTTACTACTAGCCCAGCCAAACGCACCTTTTTCAGTGTGTATAACAGGCAGGCTTTTACCAGACCTTTACCAAAGGTCAATACCATACATTTACTACCAAAGGTCAATACCATACCTTTATTAGAAATCGGTACCGTAACCCAGATCAAAAGCACCTTTCTTACCGTATCAGAGGTCCGTCGTGAGCAGCAGAGGTCGGTCGCAGTCGATGGCTCCCCGAGAATTTCTTGGTGCAGGCTGGAGCAGGATCGAGACGCAATCCTCCTCAGCAATGCCCGCGAGGTCCCATCTGGGTCGCCAAAATGTTAGTGTAAGAACTGACACATAACCACCGGAATGGTTATATGAGGTGCTTTATTGCAGCGCTGGGAAACCAGGAGCACGCACCCAAATCTGGCGTCAAACCCGTCACATCACGCTTGCAATTTATACACTAAGAATTTTGTAGCTAATACATATTCAACACAGATTACATCATTGACTAATACATATGCATCAAAAATTGCCACATCAGTCTATTATGACATCAGCCTCTTTTGCGCTTGCGCAGCCTCCCTCTGGTGGTCGTCCCGATGAAGTAAGGAATCTTCCTCGGATGAAGTAAGAAGTCTTCCTCAGCTTGTCCTGTTCACTTTTTGTTCCTTGGACATGTCCCAACCATTATGTGGACACCAGCATTCTCTTATTTTCACTTGACTACTCCTGGTACTTTCGTGAGTTCTGCTTCGGTAGAGTTTCACAATACTCCCCTAAATCCACCCATATACACTTCCCCATATATGGCTATGTTAATTGCTTATCATTACAGCTACCATTGTAATATTTAGTCATAAAGGAACTAAGATACACAATAGCAGAATTTCAACTTGTTCTTAATACAAAAGAAACCCTCTACTGATTAACAGATTTTCAAATATAATCATCTTTTCTCTTTGTACTATTGTTTCAACGCACAATTTCACCTAATACTAGCAACTTTAAGCATTTAAAAGCCTGTCAAGAGTGAAGAGTAAACATACAAACATGGATGGCATTCTGTGTTCTGCAGTGTAAATGCCTCCCAAACTGCAAATATTTAGCTGTTCCACAGTATGGTCTTTAAAAAGGGAGCTATATTTTCAGCCTGCAGACACAAAGGAAATCAGATGCCATACTTGTATATGTATTGTGTTGTGTATTTAAAGTTCTCCATGTACTGCTAAGAAAAATTACATTAAAATTATATGAGTTTCCACGTACTTGTGGATTGATTTGCCATGACTATTTTTAAATTATGACGATTTTTATATTTTTATTTTATTAACTTAGACACCAAGACTTGAATATGCTGAAGAAATGGGGCTTGCATTGTATATTTTGTAAAGAAAATGTTTTCTTCAAAACTAATGTAAGTCAAGCTTTCTGATATTAATATTGTGTAACATTTTGAAACGGAAATGACAACTCAAAAACGAAATTAAAGCCAAGGCTTTCAGTTCTATGCATATTTTATACAATATTTACAAAGTAGACAGATTCAGGAAGGAATCCAAGTGATAGGGAAAACAGTTCTGCATTCCATTCTTCAATCTCGTCTGGTGTCATTTCAAGCACGAATTTTCTATTAACTTCAACAACAGCCACATGGGCAAGGCACAGGTTAACAGTGGCCAGAGAGATCATTCCAAACACCTTCCTAAATTTCTCCTTCTGCTCTATGGCTTAAACAATCAACACAAATTACCTCTGTGTCACAGCCAGTGCAGCAAGAGCTCCCCCCTTTGTTTTCACAAACTTTAACCATTTAACTTCTGACTCCTGAAAAAGAAGATGGGGGGGGGGGGGGGGGGGGATGAAGCGCAAATAGAAGATACTGTGCCCTGTCAAAGAGGGGGAAAAAAACCAAACCCAACAACCAGAAACACCTCCCCATTCCCCAGAGAAAAAATAATAATAAAAAAAAGGTTATTTATTTCAACAGGAAAGAAATAAACTGCATACTTTGAGATCTTTACAAAACCACCCACTTGAAGCCAAGCTGAGCTTGCTTAGGAAACTGGCTGTTTTGAAGTGTTCTGAAGTGGTCAGTCTATGGAGAAATGACTTTTTCATGGCAAATACTTCAGAAAACCTGTCTGATAAGTCAAAATCATTTTTTCACCCCCACATAAAACCCAGAACCTTCTGAAAACGAACACCCATTTCTTGAAAGATCTAAGTTCCTCCAAGCTACTACCACTTCAACCAACAATCTGGTCACTGAGGCAGGCCTCTTAGGCTGAGGAGGTTTTTATTGAAATCTGAAACAGATGTTTAAAGACCTCAAGTATACCCTACGAAAATCAATAATGTGTTTACGTTGAAATGCAGTAAAAATAACAAAAGAAAGCAAACAATTCTGCAAAATCACCTAAGACATTATCTAGGAAAATTTCCTAATTCCTCTTCAAAAATATGAGTGTTTGAGTAAGAACAGTAACTGCAATTTCAGTAACTACAGTAATTAAGGCACAGACTAGGCATACACTGGTGATAAGGAAGATTTCTTCTGGTACTGGCTTGAGCATGGTAGCATGCCTTATTCTCAAACTATAGCTGTGTGAGTCAGGCAGAAAGTCGAGGTGCATCTTACTTTACCAGTGAATGTTTTATCTCAGTCTTAAAATTAATAGAAGTTATTTATATTATCATATGATTTTTAAGAAAAACAATATTTCATAATAAAATCAAAATACATTTGCAAGCACTACAAGTTATCTAATGATTTGCCTCACATACTCCTGTTCTGGTGGACTCGGCAGGGTCCTTTAAAGTTTCTGACTCATTTAGCTGTAGCTCCACAATGTGGCTAATGTGAGAATATCTTGAGAGATTTCCAACGATTTTCCAGTTCCTGTGTGCATGCATTTCAAAGTTAGGCATCAACAGCCTTGTACACAGCCTCCTCTACCACCAGTAAAGATTACAGGCTAATGTAATCTACTAATGGGCTTTTTTCAAATATTAAATTCAGGAAGCTTAATGTCTTTTTATATTCTGTAAAATAATAGCTTATTTTAAAAAGCACCATACCACAATAAATAAGTAAATACAATTAATATAGTATTGACAAAGACAAAAGATATGTCTGCCTAGTAGAACAGCTTTTCATTTTTCAGGAAAATTCATGTACCAATAAGAAGAGAAACTGTGGATGTTTTAAACACTGTAAACCTGATTGTTTTTTCCACTGGAACAATCTGCTAAGTGAGACAAATACATTATTTTGAATTACATGTCATTGATCATTAAATTCTGCCACAAATAATTATTTTCTTAAGATGAGTTATTCTTTGAAAGGCTTAAAGGTAAATCCATTCTGGTTATTTGTTCTACTATCTCTGTGTGTGCACAAGCTTGTTTAATTCGAAGGTGGACCACAGATCTAGATTGCAATATTCCCTGAGAGTGACTGGAGGCAATACAGATCCATTGTTCATTCAATATAATTACTTATTTAAATAAACTATTACAATAAATGAATTAGGATTTCCTTCACTTTTAACTGGAAAAGTGATGAATGATCTGATAGTTTAGAAATACAGTTAATTCTGTGCTACCATTGCTGAACTGATTCAATCAAGCCAGAAAAATTTTAAACTGGGAAATTACAATACAGTTAAGGTTGCCTGTTTGCATTATTTTATTCTTAGTTAAACCTTTCAGTCATTCATAAATTGACCATAAAGATTTGCTCTGCCCTGGGGCTACTGTGCCATATATTAGGCTGATAATCTGTTCTTTATTCAGCTTGCTATGTCTAGATAAGAAATATCACACTTCATCCCAAGTCAGCTGGCAAATTCTGACAGGGGTATGAAGTTAAGTATCCAAGGACAAATTTTGTCCTGTCTTTCTTTATATCAGTTGACAATGCTCTGTAAAATTTTGGTCACCCAGTTTTGATTATCATGATAACTAAAACAGTAAGGATACTTCATCAGAAACTTTACAAGCATGATTTATTTGATATATCCCCATAAGGCAGATAGGTAAGTCTTATTATCCTTTTTTAGGAAAACAGTAAAGCAAAGTGACTTGAAAAAGGCTGTACAATGAATTAATGCTACATCAAAATTAGGACCAGGGCTTTTCTGACATAACCCTCTATCTGTTCTTCTGGATTATAGCTCCTTCTACATTTATGAGTCAATTGTATTTTTAATGAATAAATTCTTAATATTTTTATTAAGATGAAAATAATTTTACAAAGCAAAATCCCTTTTTGTCATTTACAGTTTTAAAATAAATTAAATTAATTTAAAATTGATTATTGTGCAAAATAATCAATTGCACAAAACAACAGTAAATTTTACCTTCTGTGTCTCTCATGATGTAAAAGAATTCTTCCATATTAAAGTATTTGATACTAGGGATTATATTTTGCAATATATAAATGTAACTGCACTGGTGTTGAAATAATACCTTTCTGCTTGTATTTAGTTCTGTAATTATTATCAGTATCACTCAATTAAAAATTGGACCTGAATTACAGTTTCAAATGCCTCTTTTAAAGGCACACTCACAACATAAAATACAAACTCCTTTCACTCACCAAACATCTGAAATAACTGTATATAAAAGAGACTATAAGAAATAACATTGGTTTTCCAAGTCAGTTTATTCATTCTGTCAGTGCTTTGGGTGCTTTGGGTTTAGCTGTTGTTACTGAACCTGCTTACTTCCTTTTGATCACTGAAAATACTGTTATCAGCAGCATTGTAACAAAACACCATCTTTTTCTACTGTTTTTATGATCATATTGTAGTGGATGCCCAGCATGACATCCAAGATACTAAAATGTTAACTCATTAAATATGTCCAAATTTAATTTAATTTTTTTTTTTAATAACTAAGAAAATTTCAGTCATCACAAGTATGTGCTGTACAAAAACAGACTACAAGAACAAAGTCATAGACTACATTTCAGTTCATGTAATGCCACAAAGACTGCCTTGGAGTTATTCAGAACTGTTTATACTCTGTGCTGCAGCATGCTCCTTGCTATGGCCTGATTCCCTCTGCACAACATACTGATTTAAGGGCCGTGGGGCTATCTCTCACTGCCTCATTTTGAAGAATTTTCTTGATCACTTTAGATTTAGAAAGGCTTTTAGGAAAAAATAGTATTGCTAGAAGAAAGGATGAATTTTTTTTTGAAAAAAGAGGGGAACATGAGAGAAACATAAATGGTTTTAAAAAGGAATGCATTGGATATTGTTTTAGAAGAAGAAAAATCCTCAAAATTACACACTAGTATTCTTTTTTGATGTAACGGTTGCCAGTATGACATTTAGGCAAGGAAACACATAGCTTTGCCAAACTTTAAATTATTCTTATCTCTTTACATGTGGATTTACTTATCCAAGATCAGCTGCTGAAGTCATTGAGCAGCTAAAATTTCTAAGCATCTAAAGCATCTAAGCAAAGTTCCACTGGTAATTGCAGCCATACCCTTCCTTATAAGCTCTACGCTGCCATGGTTTTGGGGTATCTTTCAGTGGCAGAGTGGATCATTTCCTTCTATCTTCCATTGTCACTTCAAGCCTTCAAAGGCTGTGAATATACCCTGCATTTTAGTTTATATAATTACACATTCATTTTTTTTGACAGAATTCATGGAAGTACATCAATTCAGGATTCAGTTTTGTGCTTCAGAGACAGGGAAAAACAATCTAAGTAACATATTGAAAAACAAGAGATAACCTTGGCTATATTAGCATATAATATTAGCATATATATGTATATATATTATAACAAAATAAAAACAACATCAGAGAAGTAAATCTCTAAAACATTAAAAGGCTGTGCCCAAAAATCATCCTAATACAAAAAAAAGAGAGAGGAGAAAAAAAAAAAAAAAATCCACATGGCTGAGTATTCTCATTAAACTCAAACTCTGTCAGTGAATATTTATCTTCATTCTTCTGCCCGGAAGGGAGGCTGGAGAGAGTCTGAGGAAAAACACTTCTTTCTGTCAATGAAGCTTAGCAATCAACTCCATCACTAGAAGTCCTCTTACTGCCAGCTGCCATTCAGGTGACAGGTTATTTCAATATATCAGCAGAGGGCCAGCTGGCAGGGGGACAGAAATGACAACCTTGCTTGAGCAGAGAAAAATATTTCCAGCAGAATTAGCAAGGCTGAGATGTCTGTATATGCTTGGGGATACAAGCAAGGCCAGAGGAGGGATGTATTTGAGCAAATAGGTAGATTTATCCTCTGTCTTCTAGTGACTGTAGAGTAGCATTTTTTCCAAATGGCAAGAAGTATGCCACTCATAGGTAATTTGATGTATGATCTGTTTGACAGATTACCTTTTCTCCTCTGTGTTTATTTCACAGTTATTCCCCTGTCTCGTATGTTTTACTCTTAAAAGTTTCATCTCATTCCCGTCTCGCTGCATGACATAAAGTTGTTTCTTCGGACTTCTTGGCACCTTTGTGACTTTCCTTCCCTTTCTTTTAAACTCTCCAGCTCTTACGTTATTAGTTACTGCAGATTCTTTTCAGTCTCTGCTATTTTTACACTGCTGTGCATTCATCTGACTTCAAATCCCCTTAGAGGTTTAACTCGAGTTGCCTTTAAAATTATCTGCTCATGGATAAAACTCATATTTAGGGAACTTCCAAGGTCTGGTTTGCAGCACTGCAATGCAATCATTTGAGACCTGCACTGACTTTACCCAGAGCTGAAGATATCAAAAATTGTTGAAAATCAGTCTCTGGCTGTGAGCATAGGCAGGTGAAAACTTTACTTGTTTCTGCTACTCATTTTGAGCATTTCTTCTATTTATCTTTAGTTTTGAAAGGGTCTTTTGAATATTTCTTTTCAACACTGACTTTTCGCCATCAAAGTGTTCACAAAATCCTTTACTGATGTCCCCATTTCCATAGGCAGAATGTGTATTTAAAGAGACAAAATGAAATTCATTAGAATTCTGCATCCTAATCCCTGATTTTAATTACACTGTATTAAGTAAATATTTTCACCAATAAAAATAAACTTGTAGAGTTCAAAATGTAGAGCACAGGATACACACAGCTTCTATTTTCTCTGATTACCTCAAACTAAAAATATAATCAAGTCTAAAAATGGATATTGTATTTTTTTACCTGTAGCCACGTAAGCTATATATTACAGAAAGCATATAAGGTTCTTTGAGACTGGACAAAAGAGCAAGCTTATATAAGGGCAAATCACATCAGTTATTTCTTGTGCTGCAGAATACCTTACCTAGAGAAGAAATTATGCCTAGATTAATGTTTCTTATCACATATGTGCCTCGTCCCATCTGTTTCCTGCAGAGTAAATCAGCACTGATCAACACAGGTTGGACTGTGAAGAAAAAACACTAATTTTGAGCAACCTCTGGACTGAGTCTCAATAACCCTTTTTCTCCCTCAACAACATTTTAATAATCCATCTATAAATTTTTAGGGTACCCCAAGGCATATTTTGATGGTCCATTTATGTATGCTTTGGGCAGTTCAGAGACATAAAGTAACAAAGCAGCTGTCATCAACCATCCAAAGCACTTTAGCGTTTCACTAAAAATGCCCTGAAGTATCCTAATATTATTATGCTATAGGTTTTTAATTTTAAGATAAGATTTCAATAACAAAAGGCTATTTAAAAAAACAACACTAACTTTCCATTTTTAGACTATTTAACATATAAAGCATAAGATAAAATACCAGTATTACTAGTTTTTCTTCTTCCATCTAGGAGTCTTGATCTTCTCCATATGAATTTTTGGAAATGTAAAGCTGGTATGGGGAAGACTGAATACACTTCAAAGTTGATTTAAAAATATACCTTATAATATCATTAACCATCTTCTGCATATTAACCCCATATCTTTCTATAATTCAATATACCTTACCTTCATACAGCAAAAAAAAAATGTAAATAAAAGTGGTGTGATTCACACACAGTAACAAAATGAGTATTTGATTATTGGACTTCCACATGTACGATGTCACTGAAAATATGCTTTATTGAATGCTCCAGTTGAGCAAGCAGAAAATGACACTTGGAAACATGTCAGCATCTATTAAAAAAAACAAAAAAACCCCAAACTCATTAGAGCTATACCCATTTATATCAGAACTGAATTCAGACCTCTGTTTTATTCACAATAGAAAGTCAGGAATTATTAGAGTGCTTTCAAAATGGTTGTTATAAAAACAGATTTGTAGGATTCAGCTGACCAAATCTAGATGTTTACAATTTGAATACCTATATATAAGTTGGTTGTCTAGGCCCTCTTATTAGTGGGGAAATTTAGAGGATGCTTTTATCCTGAAATTCCTATCTAGAGGGGAATTCATTGGTATCTATGAAGCCATTCCAGATGCCATACGATATCTGAGACATTTCCACAGGCCTGACAAACATGACACAGAAGTGATTAGACATCTGGGCAGTACCTAAAGGCCAAGCAAGATACCTTCGGTATCTAAAATGGAGCACTGGATGCTTCTATTTAGGAAAGTGAATCTTGTATCCAAAGTAGATATGGCGAATTGAGTTCTGTTCACTTTTCACCACTGACTCTGAAGGGACCCTCATCACTACTGGCTGATGATGTACACTATATAGGTCTAAATTGTGTAAAATTAATCACACCCTTGGAGTTAGCTCTAACGGATTTTATTTATTTTGAAAGGCATACTTTAGGAAAAAAAAAAAAACCTTACATCACAGAAATACTGATCTTGCCTATAAAGAGAAAAGGGTTTGCCAGACTGAGGAAAGTATTTCTCCATCATCTTCAAGACATTAGTAGATATATAAATAAATAAATTTATGGATTTACAAATATAGGACAAATACATTTCTGTGCCTAACTGCAGACAAGTAAACAATCTGTAGACAAATGTCAGCAGTTTGCAAAGAGATTGGGAAGCTCTGTGTTTATCTGTAAGATGAACTATTGTGACATTTGTTTTCCTTTATTTGCACAGAGGTACTTTACCAGCTTGGTTTACACCTCCCAAGGAAGTGGTCCTAGATCCAGCTTGGAGGCATTTGTAAAATTGCACTTGCCACATTCTATGTATCTGGCACCATAACATCCTTGAGCAACAGGTACAACTGCAACACCTGCAATGCAGCATGTCCACACCAGTGTTGTGCTGGAGAATACATGAGGGAGTTCAGATTTTCTTTTCTATCTCTAATTTCCTTGGCATTTACTTTTTCTATGCATCATTTTTGTGCTCTTCAAGCCTCCCCTCAGCTTCTTTCCAGAGGCTTTATATTTCCTGATGATAGTGAAACAATACCTACTAATACTCTCTGTGTGTATGTGTGTGTGAACCTGACTGCTGGAGGGGTCCACCTTGTATGTATATGTATATGAATATATGGGATACTTGCTTAGCCAAACAGTGGAAAATGATGAGGCCATTGGTGCTCCACCTGTGTCCGTGTGAGTGCTTTTTGCATCTGTCTGTGGTCTGTGCAGTATGCAGTGTATATATGTATATATGTAGTGTGTATGTGTGCCCTGCACATGTGTGCTTAAGGGGAATATGTGTTCAACCTTGCTACCAGTTGGCAACAGTGCATGGAGCTGCAGCAGCCTCACCTCTTACTGGCTGTTGGAACCAGCACAATTTTAAACACTAACAAATACCTTTCCTGCTTTGTTTTGCTTTTTTTGGTTTGTTTTCTTTTCACAAGTTCCTCTTCAACATCTGGCTTTACCCCATTTGGCTTACCTGAGTTTAAGCCCTTTACTACTTTCTTTATTTGTGGAAAAAAAAAACAAAAACCACCCTGCCACCCCCCCCCCCCCCCCCCCAAAAAAATAAAAAAACAAACAAAAAAACCCACACCACCACCAAGAAGTTCTGGGTTTGAAAGGTGTCTTTTCACTTCCAAAAGATTCTTTATTCTCCTGCTTAACAACATCAGCTCCTTTTCAAGGTTTGTTTTGGTTTTGTTTTTTCTTGGGGAGAGGGGGTATGAGGGAGGTCCTCTCTGAGGCTCTAATTAAATACCTGCCATATGGCATTTGGCCTCAAATATAACTAGTGGCATGCTTCTCTGTTTGACCAGAATTTTCTCAGGAGTGCTTAGCTTCCACCAACAGCCAGAAGGTCAATATGGGAACACCAAGGCCCCTAAAATACCTAGTTATGCAGAAGATGCCCCATGCAGAGTGATATTAATGCATCTGAGGTCACAAGAAGAATAAGCAAGAGAGAAAAATAGTAGAATAACTGTTTCCATTACCACCGATCATCTGTTAAAGCAAATAATAAACAAAAAATAAGACCAAATAGCATGGTCTTGGTCTCCCCACTTATAAATGAACATACTCATAACACAGTTGTCATTATTTTCTCCTTCTCTCCTTCTGGCCTCTGAAATCTGGTTTTCTTTCTCTGTTTTCTTCTTTGAAAGTTCCAACACAATTATGGACCTCACCTGTAATCTAGCAAATCTCCAGCCTGCTGATGTAGGGCAGTCTCCTTCTGAGGCAGAAGAAATAGGGCTGAAATTTCTGGACCTAAAAAGGGCACTGAATATAAGTGCTGCAAGCTTAAACTGCATATAATCTGCATCCCTGTTATTTTCAGAGACAAAAAGGAGAAAAAGAAAAAAAACCTACAACCTATAAATTATATGTGTAGAGCACAGCAGTATAAACTTAGAAAAAAATCAAGAAAAGCTCCATGGTTCATGTTAGGTTATACAATTAAAGGGTCATTTCTATCAACAGGAAGGAGCACAGAGGGACAAGGTCAGGAAGAGGAGCGAAATAACCTAGCCAAAGAGACGAGCCCTTGCCCAGCCCTCCCAAGGCTGTCCCTGGAGACCCTCAGGCCACGGGCCACAAGAGCGCCTGTCACCCTGAGACCGGAAGGGGGGGAGAATTTCTCTGGGTCACTTTGTGTTACTGCTTTTCTGTAATAAAAATAAAAATGAGATACAAGGTAGCAATTTCCAAACACCATATACAATTTCAATCTTCTGAAATTTTAACATAACATTAAAGATCATTTGGTATAGACTTCTCCTTACTACAGTAATCAAAGAAGAGGATGTTTCTCCAAATACTAGAAAACATGATAAAATTTGTATCAGTGTTTTACGTCACCCTCTCCAAGGAATGAGTAGTACCCCACTCAGCTGTGTAACACAGTAACGTACAACCATAAATTCAGAAATAAATATGAACCTTTTCAAAAGAGGGCTAAGATCACCAAAATATACCTCATATATAAGAATAACGGAAAATTTATTTTTAAAAAATTAGTTTCCTAAAATAATATACGAGTGTAAGAACAGCTGTTTGGCTAAAGCCATAGCCCAGTATTCTCTGTCATCATTTAAGCAGTGGCCTTAAATGCTGACAAGGGAAGAATAAGAACAAGGAGCATAGATATGATCAGCTTGCCCTGAATATTTCTGTATGCTTCCAGCTCAGGGGACCTATAAGCCCAAATCTGCTTCTAAGTATTCATTGTAACTCAAAGGATTTATCCTGTAGAAGTTGTCTAATTACCTCTTAGGTCCTGATCAATTTCAGTATACACAGCATTCTAAGTAAAGCCAATATTATAGCTGCTATATACTTAAGGTTTTGGCAAATGTCATAAAAATGTCTAATGAAACTCTTAGCTTCTGTTTCACTAATAAGCAAATTTTCTGCTGTGTTACAAGTGTAAATACACCAAGCACACCACCACAACAGAACAATCAAATAATATCTAATTCAGTTTTTCACAAGCACAGAATACAGTAATTCTTTAGTGGTTTTATATAATAAATAAAACACTCCTATATACATGGATAGACAGCTAAAAAAGTAAGAAAATTATTTCAGATGCTAATATGATAAGGAAAAAAAATTTAGAAACTTTAGCATAAAACTCACAGGCACTTGAAAACCAGAAATGTAAATAACCACAAAGCAATTTCCACAGAGACCTCCAATATGACAGAAGCTGAACTGAATATGTAAAGTAATGATAGCAGTACATCTCCAACACTTTTCTTTGCCCAATGAATATTTCTAATGTAGTTTTTAATTTGACAGCCTTTGAGATAAAAATGTTTTAGTTCATTTATTTTGTAAGCAACTCTGAAGACATGAACAAAGGTATCAATATTCAAACTATATATTTTATTCTGAGAGGATGGATAGCTGAAAAGAAAAATAAAAAAGCAATATAATAGAAAATAATAAAGACTAGTAGGTGATCTTGATTAGTGTTCTGCTACTTCAGAACTATTTCCTGACATTGATTTATCTTTTTATGTGCCTGCAAAACTAGAAAAAGTCACAAATAACTTCTTATCACTTTGCTTAGAACATTGTTCTTAACACAAGGCACGATTCCTCAAAACTTATAGAATCACAGAACAGTTAGGGTTGTAAAGGACCTTAAGATCATTGAGTTCCAACCTCTGTCTTTGGTTCCCCCATTCCTTCCTTTACTGGGATGCTAACACTGAACTCTCATTGAACAGATTTATTTGCCATGCCTCCATAAAAGATACATACTTCAGATGCAGTCACAGCAAAGTGCAATTTTTCTCAGTAAACTAGTGAGCACTCTCCCTGGGTAAGAGGACAGCCTAAAAATCTCAATGGTCACTGAAAGGCCTAACACATCACATCTTTATGCACAAAATATTTTTTGACAGTGGCCTAACTTTACATCCTTAAACAACCTCAAGCCAGCTTTGATCCCTAAGAGCAATGCCGCTATTTTTAAAAGTGCAACTAAGCAAACTGCAGGCACAACTATTCCCCATCTCTCATGACAGAAGAAAAGATGAAGATGCTACTTATACTTTGACCTAGCAGTATTCAATATTGTTTGGCATTTGGATATCAGAATGACAACTGCAATATAAATATGTAACTCAGAATTGCTCAGAATTGCTTGAAAACATACAATAATAATACTGATCAATGGTAAAACACTCTTTAAAATGCATGACAGCACTACGTTACTAATAAGGGCACCTTGGAGGTAATGTTACTGAATGAAAAGACTGGTCTGAGTACCCCCTCTGAATTCTCTTAGGAATTTATTACGCTATAAAGATAACAGAAAAAGGTGGACTCTTTTGACACTGCACACTTGAAAATTCCATGCTGCAGCTTACGGCACAGTCATTAACAAGTTATTTCAGATGTAAAAGAAGCAGTAAGAGGATACTGTAGGAAAATGAACATAAAGGAGCCACAAATCATTACAATAATTCTTTATTTTCTGGAATGCATCCTTTCATTTTTCCTCCTATTATCCCTTCTGTGATATCAAAGAATGTTTCAATGCAGAACAAACCCCACTAAAATGGAACCGAGTATTCAGGGCCGGAGTCAGACCCAGTTTAACTGAGACAGCTGCACACCTTGTGTTCAGCATCTCAATTTCGCACATCTACCACACATGTAGTGTATCACATGGTGGCACCTTCCAAGGAAAAAAAATAAAAATAAAAAAAAAATACAAGAGAAAAAAAAAAGATTATTATTTTTATAAAACTCATAAAATTATGTTTAGGGAAAAACACCCAGAAAAGATAGACACACAAAACTAAACTGAACAGAAAGAATAAGGTGTTCTGCTCCATTTGAAAGAACATATCTCTGCAAATCCACAGAAATAGCATATTAACCCATCACATTTTAAATTACTGTATGGAAGCATGCCTTACTATACTTAGGTAAGATATTCAGGACCACTAACTTCTGACAATAGATGTTTTTAAAAGCTCATTGAATGGTCATCTTCAATGGTTCATGAAGGTCTACAGAAAAAGTGGATGCTACCAAGCAAAGCAGACAGGCACTTCAAATGCTGAGATGACTGTCAAGAAGCTATTTCTGAAAGATGCAAACTGATAAATGAATTAATAGGACTGAAGTCAGTAAGGAAACTAACTCCCTCCTTTTTTCAAGGTAACACAACTCTGCTTTCATCTCTGCTTTGGTGGTTAATAGCAAAGAGTACCAAAAGAATACTTTAATGTAGAACATTTATTCCTACTTCTTAGGAATCTTTGTCTGAGTACAGGAAGAAATGAAACAGTCATTAAGAAACAGCTCACACATATATTCAATGTAAAATGTTGATCTTTGGTTTGCTGTACATTGTAGGCGACTCTGACTGTTCAGTCATGAAATTTGCTCAATGGCCTCTGCATTTTCTGCATTTCTTTTCTCTCTGATACTCTCAGGGAAACAATGATCTATAGTTTATGTATGTACAACTCCATGAGATGTTGACAAGCTGACTTACTTTCTCAGTCTTCTGTAGTTTTAAAAATAGAGATCTGACCCCTTTTTCACATGCAACAGGCTAGTTAAAACCATGAAATGACAACACATTTAGAGAATTAAAATGATTTAAAGAATTATACAATAGTCTTCACCACAGAGGCTGACTTTCTGGGCCTTTTTCAGATTTATTTCCTTTCGTCTTCTTTCACCATGCCATAAAATTGGTCCGTCCTGTTAATAATTTGTCTTACGGTATCTTTTATCTCTTATACCCTACCTGAGCCATCGTGAAAATCTAAAATGCGTTATTTTTCCTGCCTGCTAAAACATGACAATAGTCTCTAATTCTGTCTTCTCCCACACTGTAATTTTCCGATACAACCTGTGTTCTGTTCTGACTTGAACTGTGCCTATTTCCACAGGACGTTTCTATCTAACGACTGAAGCTATGCTTGAACAATGATCAGACCTTCAGGTGCTGAACTACTTTGACTGGCCTGGGATTTCATCAGGCCACAGCATCATGATGTACATGTCACCCTACTCCAAGGATTTTGGCAGCCAAGCAGGGGTGTTGGACCTTATATATGATTTCTTGTTCTGATCAGTCCATTTGTAACAGTTCGTTTTGTACCAAATTTTTCAAAACAACTAGTGTTAGGTAAGATATTCAGCAGAGTTATGGAGGTTTCTGTAAAAGTAATTAAAGGTTGTACATGTACACACAAACTTATGTGATGCCACGTCCAGCTTCAGTGATTTTACTGTAGATTGATATAGACAGTGTGACTTTACAGCTGTGTGACTGCTCCACAACATCAGCACTGGGGTTTTATGACACTGTCAAGGAGGTAGGAAGCAGCTGGCACTTACAAGTGAACCTGGGAGGCATTTTCATTAACTTATTTGTTCAACTGATGGATTTAAAGCACACTAAATTCAATAATTTATGGAACCTAGTATAGGTCCCCATTAATAAATAATACATAAAAGAATGTATATGTAAATAAATAATATGTAAATAAAAGGTATTATTTTATGCATTAATAATGAAATTTACATTCTCAGCTACTTCAGCTATGAAAAACTTTTTCTCAACAGCTATATACACATTCCCAATGTTCATATGCACTTGAATACAAGTATATTGTAGGTATTAATAATTTGATGATATTTTATTTTGATTTTTTCTTGTCTGCAATCATTATTTAATATAATAATTAGTATTTTGGACAAAATAGGAAATATTAGTACATACAAAATTTTATTTCTCTCTAGGTAAATGAATAGATACAGTAGGGAGGAGGAATGAGAAGAAGATAAGGAAAATGAGTTAAGTGGGACTTAACGTTTGCTTGTCTGGCTTTTGTAATTATCAATTGTTATTTCTTTCTAGAATGGAAGCAAACCTATAGCTGGAAGCTTAAATAGTCATAGCAAAATACAAAAAAAGCAATATGTGTTGTGATTCAGCAAAAAAAAAAAACAAACAAAACTTAGATCCACAAAAAATGTGGGCTAAACAAGGGAGCTTGAAATTTTCAAAGCCTAAAGATTTCAGGAACTTTTTGAGCATATTTCAATACCTTAGAATGATTTAAATAAAAACTGTTTCCCACAGATTTCCAAATCACCTACTTCAATACTGATTTTCTTGAGCATGTGATTTGGGCATAATTTCTCACCGTTAGCAATTTTTCACCTAATACTTTACTACTCTGTGAACCTCACTCCCTGCAACCACACAGAAAATACTTAGAACCACTTCAAGAATTTAATTTCATCTTCACATGAGATAGCATTTTTTGCATTTCTTTCCCAAGAAGGCTGACATTTAAATTCTATAATTTTTGGTTTTATTGCATTAGACTTCAAAGATGCTGCATCTTTTAATATTTTTACCACCGATGTTAAATTCAAAAGTCAAATTAATCATATGGATGTCATCTAACTACTATTAAAGGTGCTGAGAAAAACCCATGTTGCTTTCTGTGTCAGCAAAAGCAAATAAGACAGAACATTAACAGAAAGAGAAAGAAATTGATATACTTACAGAAAAAAAAAAAATCCTAACTTGTGGATCCTTTATCATCTTAGTCACTTCCAGGTCTCTTTTGCAGCTTTCCAAAGATAGAGGTTATGTTTTCAGAACAGAATTCAAATCTTCATTTTACATATGACAACTGTATCAGTACCATAAAAGGTATCTACTCTCTCTAACTAGTTTCCTGTGAAGAAAAACTACAATGTGCATTGTAATTAAACAGCTTGTGAGAAATTCATGGTATTGGAGTCCTGGAATGGATATTTAATCTACAACACACAAATACTATAAAAATGGAAATTTAAACATTCATTTTATTCTACCCAGTCTGCCTGCATTGTGCTAGACATTTCTACCAGAGATTGTCACAGGTGATTAATATAAGTAGAGTAGGAGTGAGAAATTGAGTAATACAGTTCTGTATCATTACACTTCATGCTATTTGTATTTCTCCCAAGATTAGGTTCAGGTACTTGACTGAAATACTTTTAGGTCCCTATCAAGTGTACTTGTTCACACAATTAAAATCAAGTAAAGACTTTTCTGACCTGTGCAAATGCCTGTGAAATAACAAGCTACCAAAATACAATTAGCACCTTTAACGTTTTGCATGTCAGAGAACTTCAGAGATGAACTTCAGCCTTTACATAGAGCGAGTGCCATTATATCTATTAATTCTATTATAGAGATACTTAATTTGGAGTAAATGGAGTGCTGCCAGAATAAATTACACAGAACTAAGATATGTGAAGCGTCCATAAATCACCACTTTTTTTCTCTGACAGAACCAATGTTACTTCTTTCTGTATCTTTTTGACAGTAACCTTTCTCTATTTTCTTTTTTCTTTATAGCAATTTTACCTGTTAATATCTATTGTGCCAATATCACAATGAAATGACACAAAAGAGCTGATTACTAAACAGACTCAAAACTCTTGTGAACATGACACAACCCAACACTGCTGTGTGAACACCACGTCTTAGATCTCAACAGGAATTGCCCTTTTCATGTCCTGCTTACCATGGCTGGACACACTATTCTGAATGAGCCCTTCTTAATACTGAGTAGAGTTGAAAATACACTACTGGTGTACCACCTGTTTAGAAGAGGCAAGGGAACATGTGGCATCAGGCTGGCCAACTTGGTGAGGTGGGCTTTAAACTAAAGAACTCAAGGGGCCAGGATCCAAAGTTGCAATGCTTACGTCATCATCTTCAACTGGGGAATAAGCCAGGCCAACCAGAGCAGAAACAAATGGTGGAGTGGGAGCGTTACTTTCCTTTAACACTGTGTTTTACAATCTGCTTGCAACACCCACTGGTGCCAGTGAGTACATCTAATAAACTGGTAAGGAAGTAAATGTCTGGTATAAGAAACACGCAAAGTAAAACAGTAATTTAGGGTGTTTGGGATTATTTTTTTTTCCTAGTAGATCTACTTGTCCAGCCCTTGCAGCAGCAAAACATCCATAGTAGTTATGTTTTCAATACAAGCCTCTTGTCCAGAAACGCACCAATGCTGCATCTTCCATCCTGAGCTTAAAATGCTCTTTCTGTCATCAGGTTAATAGCTGAATTGTAGCCTTAAAAGAGAAAAAAAACCTGGTACAGAACCTATGATAATTTTATATGAATAATAGAAAATATTTCTATTTAATTATTATTTTATAGAAAATAATTTCCAGTTTGACAATAATCCCAGCTTTTACAGTCTGATTGAGTGCCTGACCTTCTTTCTTTCCCTTGAATATGCTTTCTTATAGCTTTCTTCTAGATATCTACAAGCAAGAAGGGGAGTAAAAGCCGCAGTTAATCACCTTCTGCTCTAGAGATCACAAATGGGTCAAGCATAACTGTTCCGTACCTGAAAAAGTGGTGTTAAATAAACAGAAATAATGTCTTTAGGTATAGGTACACTGGTGTGGTAATATAGTTGAAAATTCTTCACAAATACAGCCATATGTGTGAAACGCAGTAGCACAGTTCTTTCTCCTTTTATCATAAGGCCCTTTATGCAAAAGTAAAACTGTCATTCTCTGGTGAAAAATACATATGAAATATCTGAATGATTATGTGGCTTTTAAAGTTTCAGCCAATCTTTGCAAGAGCTTCAGCATAAACACAGTTTTATCTAAACATAAACATGAAAAGAAATACTACAGTCATTGACTGCAAAAGCAGAGCCTGCTGGTTACTATTTTTTTAACAAATAACTGCCAAACAGAGAGCTTCTTCCTCAAAGACTTCATTATCTAATACCACAGCTTTGCAAGCATTTTTTTTGTGTCTGGCTACTCACATAAGCAGGTCCTTTGATTTCAGCAGTATTCCTCTGACTGCATTTACCTTCCAAAATGCCTTTTCATGGTCTGAGTTTATGCAGATGACAAAGTCAAGGGAAAGGAAGCCTGCAAGAAAGACGAATCAGAGGGATTTGGGCAAGGCTTCCGATGTTATTGTGGGAGAAAGGTAGGTGCTTCTTCAAAATAGCTACTCTAGAGAAGAAACTTAGCTCAGAGCTTCCCAATCACCTTCCTGGAGTCTATCCAGCTCTACGTGCTGTTTAGAAAGACTAAGAAGATTAGCCTAGGAAAAACCCCAAACTCGCATGCCTAAATCACAGGTTAAAATGCTCCATTATTCCCACTGTTTGCAGACCAGGAACTGAGGTACATGAGCAACCATGTGGTGGTGGTATTAAAATGTAGCTGTTTTAGACTCTAAGTCCACCTCCCTGACTAGGCTAGAGATGTAATGTCCTGGAGTAGCAAATATGAAAACTTCATCCTCAAGCCATTTTAGAAAAGAAAAAGGTCCTGTTTTGTTTCTCTCCCATAGGCCACACATGCAGAGATGCCAGTTTGTGAAACATTTCCCTTCAGCAAGAAAAATATTTCACAAAGTATATTTATGGTGATACTGCTAGTGTTGCAGTCTAGCCCTCCAAATAATTTCTGTATCTAAGAAATACTGAAAATCAAACTGCTACAATATAAAAAGTTACAATGCTAGGCAATTTTAATTCCTACATAAGCAGGACTAATAGTAGGTCAGACAAATTTGCTACTTGCAAAATTTGTTACTTAAAGTACTTAAAGTCTTTAATACTATGCTGATACACACTTAAACACTCATATATGGGAATGACATATTCATCTAATAAGGTTTTTGTTGGTAAGTATGATGTTCGATTTCACTTGTATAATGTCACATGCCAGTGATCCAATCTTTTAAGTGTACATGGCAAATATATTAATGCTTTCAGTTTACATAATGTTTTTTCCTACCTCAGATGTGTCAGCAGGCACTCAAAGAAAGCAGGTACATAGCTCAGTGCCACTCCATCTCTAAAATAATATGTACTTGTCATGCAAAAAATAAAGTCTTAGCACTTACTAATTTTATAAAAGCATCATTACTTCTCATGGCTTAAATAATTACTGTAAACAACTTTGTCTTTGCAATTCTTAACAATTACATAATTTTAGCAACTGTGCATTTGTTTGGCTAAAAAAACATAATCCAAAATAAAAACTCCCTAACATACAAACATGTTTGTCTTCAAAATTTGCCCAGAAAAAAATCCCCACACGTCTTTGAAAGCCATTCAGGTCTTTGAAAACTAACAATCCTGGCATTTCCCCTTGTAGGCATAGGCTGAAAGGAAAGATCTTAACAGGCTTTGCAGTCATTCAATTTACCTAATCATCTATCACTTTGTGATTATACTGAAGGGCCCTCACTTCGTACACTTTACTCTGTGTTCCAAGATTTTGGGCAACAGGGTTATACAATCCCAACAGCCTGAAGTTTTGGGGTTTGTTTTCCAGCTCTGTAGAATACACTAGAGAGTTTAATCCACTGTCAGAGACTTTTGCCCTGTCAAAAAGCAATGCAATCTCTAAGACTGGAGAACTGCAGAGCAGCTATTTCAAAACAAGATGAAGAAAGTGCAGTGAAAGACTGCACTTGCTAACTTTTTAATAGTGGAAGAAAATCAAACCTAATCTACTGCACAGGCTGGAGCATTTCGCCACCCTTCTGTGAATCTCCTGCATTTCATCTTTTTCTCTACCTGTCACAGAGTATAGTATTATAGTGTTCATTTATTCATTTCATTTGTCTCTTCTGCTTTATTTATTAGTGTTGGACTAGGTAATCTGTTGCTACTGCTTACTGAAATGGAAGAACCAGCAAATGACTGTCCTTAGCACCCCACTTTCAGTTTGTGTTTCCTCCAGCAGTGAAAAATTTCTGTCATTCTGCTAAGGCGATCCCTTTGTTCTAGATGATCATAGCAGTGGGATTTTGTGACATGGCAACTCCTTCATTATAATAGAAAAAACAATGGCAAATACCTGTGGAACAGTAAGTCCCCATAACATTGTGAAAATCACAGGCTTTCATGCTAATAACAACTCTGGTAAAAACAATGATTTTTTAGCCAGTACAGCTATATGAGCTGCTATTATAACAATGATGCTGCAGGCATCTTTACACCCATAATACTGAATCCACACTGAGTGAATAACTGTACCCAGGGAGTATAACAAGCAAACCTTAATAACAGACTCAGCAAGAGATCTCAGTCATTCTGACATCTTCGGTGCAAGACTGGCTGAGAATACCCAAGGAGCAAAAGCCACAAGTAATTTGTAGCATTTCACAGTTACATTAGCACCTCTAATTGTAACTGACAGGGCAATTAAGGCTGAAAAACATCCCAATGGCTTGTACATGATGATTGTCCCACTGAAACAACAGATCATGTATTCTATTTGGAGAAAAAATGTTTCACTTTATTTTCCTTCATTGAAGTAGATCTTCCAGTTCATCATGCCTAATTAAAAGGCATTTGTTTTGCTATAAATGTCATTATTTCAAACAATCACAAGCCTTTATACCAAGCATAGAATGTAACAATTCCCTTCTCACTATAAGTACCAGCATGATTCTTTTTTTAAAAAGGATGTGAATTACTGTATATAATGGTTTTAAATAATGAGTCTTAGAATAATGAACGGGTAATATTCTGAATACAAACACATTTAGGACACATGTGTCCTTCTTGGTAGCTGGTGCAGTGCAGTGTTTTGACTTTCAGCTCGGGAACAGAGCTGATAGCGATGTTTTGGTTTGGCCAAGGACTTTGTGAGCCTCATGCTCTGCCAGGGAGGAGGGGAAGCCAGGAGGAAGCAGAGACAGGACACTTGACCCAAACTGACCAAAGAGGTATTCCATACCACAGCACGTCATGCCCAGGATGTAACTGGGAGTTAGCCGGAAGGGCTGGGAGACTGCAGGGTTGGAGGAGGTATCGGTCGGTGCTTGGTCGGGCTGAGGGGGGCAAGTTATCGGTCAGCTGGTGCTGAGGTGTTGTATTCTCTTCCCTTGTTATTTCCTTTATCATTATTATCATTGGTGGTAGCAGTAGTGATTTGTGTTATACCTTAGTTACTAAACTGTTCTTATCTCAACCCGTGGGAGTTGCATTCTTTTCGATTCTCCTCTCCGTCCCTCCAGGAGCAGGGGGAGGGCAAGAAAGGGGGGGAAGTGAGCAAACGAGTTACCTGACTGGGTTTAAACCACGACAACATGTTCCCCATCCTTTTTTTTTTTTTCCTTTTATAAACGAAATCCTGACAGTTTTCCTCATGTGCCTTGGTTTGCCAGGTTTTCTTCACTGGTTTTCCTATCAGCCTTCCTTCCTCCCACATACACACGCACAGCTCCCTGTTGTGAACCATAACAAGCCAAGTTACGTCTAAAATTAATGAGTAGTTAAATTCTGTACCACAAATTTACAGTAATTTGTTTCTGTAAAAACTTGGTGCTTAGGGCCCAATATCTACTACAGACGTATATTTGGAGGGGAGAGAATATGTGATTACATCTACTCTAATCCCAAGAGACTGAATGCCCATAGTAGTTAGAGTATGCTAGGTATAACCTTCAAGCACACCTTACAGACAAGTTTCATTTGAAAGGAATCCTGTTTACTTGTCCCAGAACTGCTCCACAACATGAACTGAAGCAACTGAAGATGATTAAGAGATTTGTATCAAATGAACACTCCTGATCCAAACTAAAATCCTAATGTAGACACATGCATCTGTATCTGCTTCTTCAAGTAGAAAGCAGGTTGGTAACATGTTCATAACTTAGGAGGAAAGAATTCCTCTCCAATTTCTGCACGTACACTCAGGATTTAAAATAGGTGGTATTTTTTTTTCTCCTCTGAGAATTCTCCCACACCTCAGCTGATGACTATTTAATTTCTCAGTTGCATCTTACTAATAACTTCCTATATACATTTGTATATTATAGATTAATAATATCTAGCCACACTTTACACAGCTGTAATTACAAGCACACAGGGGAGAAACAAAACAAAAAAAATTAATCCCAAATCCCCAAACCTTACGCTGTATTTCAATCTTAAAGGACATATATGAATAAAAATAGTCTGAAGGCTATTAATGGCAATTAATACAGTAATAAAATAGATTAATAAAATGACTTGTCTTGGAAAAATATCCAGCTTTATGTCCAAAATGTGTCACAGGTCATGTTGAAGGTGAGCAATGGGTTTTAGAGTGTACTTTTTTACCTTCCCCAAATTACACTCAAGAGAGAGCATCTAAGGAAAAAAAAAAAAAAAACCAACAAACAAACAAAACCACCCACAAACAGACAACAACAACATTAACAAAACAAACAAAAAAACAAAAGGACCAAAGCCAACCAACCAAAAACCCCACCCAAAACCATACTTGCAAATGTCACAGCAACATATGGACCTTTACCGGCCTGAAAAGCAAAGTGAATCAATTCAGATGCCACCAATATGTTTAGAGAGCAGGAGAACTTGACAAATGAAGCAAGGCTGAATGAACTGTGTTTGCTTAGCCTGGAGAAAAGCAGGCCTAGGGGCATCTCAAAACATACTTTATAAAGTACATAAAACATAGGTACAGAGAAGGATGGGATACTCTTTTCACAAGGATGCACATTGACAGAACAAGAGGCAACCTGCACAAATTGCTCAGGGGAAATGCTGTCTGGCTATACAAATAAAGTCCAAAACATGCACCCTTGAACACATGGAACATGATCACTTAAACACTGGAATAGGTTGCCCCAAAAATTGGTGAAATCTCTGTCGTTGAAAATGCTACTCAGATTGACAAGAGTCCTGAATAACCTAATCTATCAGTAATTCCAGAGGTTCCTTCTTAATCCAGGCTTTTCTGTTTCGAAACTCTGTGTAACAACAAAAGTTTAACGCACAAGGTGAAAAGCGATTATCTTTTTTCCCCTTTGGAATCCTGAACTGCAGCAGTTAATGCACACTTTTACTTTGAAAAGGATAAACAGCAGTACGCATTATTTTTTCTAACCATGCTGCAAACAATGAGAAAAGTACTGAGGCATAGGGTGTATATGCTCGAAGTTTCTATCTTATCAGCTACAACTTGGTTCCATCAGCAAAAGACAGGTATGCTCATGTGATGAGGGCTTTAAAGAAGCAGAACGTCCCTGGAAGCCCCTACGTGAGCCATTATAGGGAGAATCAGCCTTGTCCTCTTCTATCCCTCTCCCAACAAAGGCTTTTGGGGAAGAATTGAAGGAAAAAAAAAAAAAAAAAAGGAAATCTAGCTAATAGACTAGATAAGGAGTCTTCAGCTGAAAACTGAGGGACAATTTGCAGACTTCCAGTTTCTGTTGCTTTTCACCTTTCTAAAAAAAAAGAAAGCTCTCTTTGAGATTGTGATTTGTAACTTGGCTTTTGTCATGGCAATGGCCTACTACAGATTTCCAAAGGAAAGAGGATTTAGCCAATATCTTCCTCCATTTGTGGTTGGTCTGCTATGGATACCCTTGGGCTGTTGGACCAGGGCAGTGATGGCTATTCAGGAATTGCTTCTGATATGGAAGTTAAATGCTGGTGGCTGCCAGCACTTGGCCTACATGAGCTTTGTATAGCAATTGCAAACACTTAGATGAAATACAGAAAGAGTCAGATAATTCAGTAATACAAACTGAAAACTAATTTGGGGTGGTTTGTTTCTTTTTCTTCCTCAAAGCTGTGAGCTGCTTGTTTAAACATAGCTAAGGCCAAAGGAAGTTTGTGTTAAAAGAGATTTTGACAGCACGTGGCATAACTTATAGAAGTTGAAAATAATGGAATCTTTTTGTAGAATTCAAGACACTGTTGCAAATCACAGCTGTGCTCAGCTACCGTTAATGTATTCTTTAAATTAATAAGTATGGAGCTGCACTGTTGTATTAGGCTTATGCCCATAGGCATATAACACATGGGTCAAAACCAGAAAGCATCTAGAGAAAAGAGGCAAACCCCAGGAAGCCTTGATTTTAAAATCCAGTGCTGTTGCTAGTTCACCTTTTAAATTTAAATTAAAGCAACTGAAAACAACAAAAGCAAGCAGTGTTTTCCCAGAAGCCACCCGCTAGTATTTCCTTGCAGAATAATGAACTGTAACAAAGCTTCTCTTCTGGGGCCTGCAACATGAGAATTCAGTCTTCTCCACTGGGTGGCAACCTAGGATGCAGTAAAAGAAAAAAATGCTCTCTTCGGACAACCACAGAAAAAAGTTTTCGCTCCTGTTGATGTTGTACTTGGCAATGTACATGTGGAAGAAAAGAAACTTTGAACAAAGGTGACTGATTACAGACTAATCAGATTGGATGCGGTTCAAACAAGTATTAACATAAACCCCAAAACCTCCCATTTCTTGTTTGCTTCTCTTCATTCACAATAGGGTTATGAAACGTGACTTATAGTTGCCATTAGAAGCATTTGAAACTAATGCTGACTTCTGATAAGTGATTTCTCACATGCATCACGGTTATAGCTCTGCAGGTGGTTTCTTTGGATGAATAATTTTAATAAGTCACTTGAATTTATCCTAAGTAAAAGGCAAATAGAGAAAAAAATCTACATCTCTGATTTAAGATACAGAGTGTACTTCCCCTGTCAAAATTCTCTAGAACATGAACTTCTTTACAAAATACTTGTAAACACACTGTTTTCTAGAGTTATTCTGTGGCTATCAGAATTAAAAAAAAAGGAATAATAAAACGACAGAGTACACTTTATCATTGTTCTACTATGATTAATGTGATTCCAATGAAGTGAAAATAAGGAAATGGAATGCAAAGAAGAATGGCTTGAAGTGGAAAACAAAGTAGAGACAAGAATATGGAAATCAATGGGGAAATTATGTGAAAAATAATACATGAGAAAAGTAGGGATATACAAGGTAAATAAAAAAGTTATGAAAAATTATATGATAACAGATTAAGGGGAGAAAAAAAAATCACACTGATATTTTCTTACAGGAAATAATAGGAAATAACATCTATGTATGAAATTAAGAAGAAAAAAGTATCTTTTTGTTGGAGTGGGGAAGCCCATAAAGCTTCTGCTCTAACTTCTGGCTCTCACTTCCTTGTTGTGAAGGACTTCTGCAAAGCAGGACATTGTGGATCCCCAGTACACACACCTTGAAGTGAATGCACAAGTGTGAGTGAGCATTAAATTACAGCTGGCTTATATTCATTTGAGTGCCTGTCCTGGGTTCAGCAGTAGCAATCATGTTGTTTTTTTTTTCCTTTGTGGTAGCTGGTGCAGTGCTGTGTTTTGACTTCCAGCCTGGGAACAGTGTTGGTGAAGTCGATGTTTTCAGTTGTTGCTAAGTGATGTTTACCCTGACCAAGGACTTTGTGAGGCTCATGCTCTGCCAGGGAGGAGGGGAAGCTGTGAGGAAGCAGAGATGGGGCGCCTGACCCGGGCTAGCCAGGGAGGTATTCCATACCACAGCACGTCATGGCCGGGGTGGGGGGTGACTGGGAGTTACCCGGAAGGACACGGGCTTCCAGGTGGAACTCGTCTTCTTGGCCGGTGGTATCGTATTCTCTTCCCTTGTTATTTTCCCTTATCATTGTTGTAGTTGATAGTAGCGGTGGTGATTTGCGTACATTGGTTGCTGGACTGTTCTTGTCTCAACCCGTGGGAGTTGCACTCTTCCGATCCTCCTCCCCGTTCCTCCGGGAGTGGGGGAGAACCCCGGTGGGGGGGGGGGGGACACGGACCTCGATTGTTGTCAGCTCAGCACCACTCACTGGGAGTGAGTGAACAAGTTACCTGACTGGGTTTAAACCACGACAATGCCCAATAGGATTTTTTTTCCTTTTTGTAAGAAGAAAATGGTTCAGAAATGCCAGTATCATATCATGGAGAAGAAATTCAAATGAAGAAATGTCTCCACTCAAGAACCTTGACTCTCTGAAGGATCTCTACACAACCACTCTTTAAGTTAGACAGCAGGGACTTTGAATAAACATATACTGCTACATTCTTCCTTCTGTTCCCTGGGTATAGCCCCCAGTTTCTGGCAATTGATAGAAAGCAGACATTTACTGTAACTTTATCAAAAGTCCTTGATGAGTTATTCCTTGAATTTTCCTACCCATTCTTCGAACACAGAAAAACTGTTGGTTTACACAATATCCTGAAAAAGAGATTCCATTATTCGATCATACACTATGTGAATAAGTACCTTCCATTTTCAGTTGGCTAGACAGATGTCATATGTTGTTGGTAACTGTGGTGGACTATTGCCTGTTCACTCTTTCAAATTTATGATATTGGAAATTTGGTTTAGAGTTAGATCTCCAAATGTCCCAAGAAAGTTGTCTCATGTAAAGAGGAAACCACAGGCACAAGAGGACATATTATTGTCACTATTAACCTGATTTCCGCCCCCCCTTTTTTTTGGGAGGGGAGGGGAGGTAAGAAGTAATGAAAAACATGCCTCAGGGCTGCTAGTTTTAACGTGCTAGAATATAATACTTTTTTGTGTGGATTCATCATGGGTTATTATAATTTTGATTATATTGATGCTGAATTTCTTTTTTGTTTGGAAACAAAACTTTGTAGCAGAAATGTTATCTATTTCCTAATTTTTCTGATGTTATCATGATATTCTAATTAGTTTGAACCCCCTACAAATACTAAGGTAAATGAAAAAATACATTTTAATTTTAATAAATGCAAATTTTTATAGAACAGCAATGATATTTTGAGACCAATGTGGTAATAAAAATATAATGCCTTACTAGAAATCTGGCTTTCCAAGTGTTTCCTTCAATTAGCAGCTGATCTCAAGATTTTAATATGACTTCCCGCAGCTGGGATCAATTTACTTGACAATGTCTGTCCTTAGGCTTAGCTCCCCCAAATGGAAGCTAACTTCAGAATGAAATCTCCACTTTCAGAAGATTTCAGTTGATGGATTTCATCCATCTCCCAGGTCTACCTCCTGAAAATTACTACAGTTACATAATTCATTTACCTTCATATCTCCCAAAAAGCTTATCCCAATGGAAAGAATTTAGTTGTGTTCAACACCTAACTGGGAAAAAAAAAATAAGCAGACTATAGTATGTATCTGTACCTCTTCATTGCAGGCAGACAGGTGAAATAACATTACTCCTAGATGTTCACAAATTTAAATGCATAGCTCAGAATTATTTTATACATCCAAATACATGAGAAAAATGAACTTATTATGCCACCTATTTATCAGAAGGTGAGAGTGCCTAAGCCATGAGTTATTCTGTCCCTAGAGAGAATTTGTTCTCTTCTTACAAAATGATAGTCTTATCCATTTAACATCTATTTTATGTTTATTAAAGAGGGTTGAGTTAAAAAAAGAAAACACAACAAACCAACAAAAAAAGCCCAAACAATGCAAATTCCAAAATAATTAAAGTCTTTCTGGAGGTGTTAGAAGTATTAGGGAAAACTGCTCATCTGAACAACAACTGTAGGACCTTTTTACATATGGCTTCTCTTCATGTATTCCACAACAATTTGTGTACACAGCTGAGAAAGAGTTTTTCTTGTCATGAGCATCTGTTTGACTCATCGTCTGTGCTGTACCTATCGCTGTGAACTGTTCCAATGACAGTGTTGAAGCATCTGCCATGTAGGCTCTCCCTACAGAGGATTTCAGAGCCTAGAGGAATTTGAAAGAAGGGAGAAGGGAACAGCAATTCAATGAGATTCAGCTGATGTTCAGAAAAACTTGTTTTTCTTTTACCTTCAGTGGCCATCTTCTGGTGGCATTTTACTAAGGAAGGTGCACAGTGCACTTGTAACTACATCTCCCTAAGGCACAGGGTAAAAGTAACCCATTTCTGTATTTTCTTTCTGATAGCCAAGAAATATGCTTTGAATTGACTTTATTTGTTCTCCTAGAGTGCAAACCTTTTTCCGTCACACTTGCATGTCCTTGAGGGCAAGATTCTAAGCTACACAGCTATTCTATGCTGTTCACTCCAAGTAATTATAGTGGTTAGAAACAGCCAGTCAACTAGCACTAAGCAGGATGTGTCTCCATTGACTAATCAGATTCAAGAAGTCCAGATTAGATGCCTAAATTTTGCATAGCTAAACATGTCATTTCAATCTCATCTCCAAAATTGACTTCTTTGTATACTCAAATATAGAATCAACTGTATTGACGGAAACACAGCTAAATTATTTTTCATTGTAAAACTTTCACAGGTGCCTAAGCAAATTAACAATTTCTGTTTGACACAACTTTTTTTTCTTTTTCTGCATATATATTCCTTTACAATGCAAGTAGGAGCACAGAAGAGGTGGCAGAGTCTAGCCATCATCTCCTGAACTGGCAGCTAAAATATTCTCCTTTGAAAAACTAATTCTTCAGATATAAAAATATGGATTTGAAATTAAATGATTACTGCCAAGATCCCTGTGAATACACTCTGTGCTGTCAAATGGCTGAAGGCAGTACTCCAGAATGAGCTTTCATTGGTTTGGATCATAGTCAAATATTTCCTGTGCTAGAAATACATGCAGTCAAGAGCCAGTTGCCCTTATCTTGGGATTCCTGTTCAAGGACTTGAAGAAAATACAGTGATAATCCACAAATGCAGAAGGCTTTTGTGCACACACACACAAAAAAAAAAAAAAAAAGGTTTGTACAATCTCTCTCCATTAGCTGCTGTCTAGAAACCCTGTACCATTCAGCACTGCTCTTCTATTGTTCATTACCGTTCAGTACTGCAGTGTGTTAACTGACCATGTTTAATATTTTCCAATGGAAAATGAAACATCTTTCTATCAAGAACATTTTTTGCTAGGTTTTTTAAATTAGCTTCTATTTATATTAAACAGCTTCTGTGCAAGGATTTCAGGAGGCACTGATACTGCATTTTTCTTCCCTAAGTAGAATAGAACACATTGCTTTGATGTTTGAACTGAAGGCAATAATATTAACTATCTGCCATGCTATCTTTGTAGATTCCAGAAGTATTTCATAAAATAAACAAAAAAAAAAACCCACAGTTTTATCAGACTATACCATAGGATAGGCTTATTACTTCCTCTGTTACTGTTGTACTTATGTGTGATTTAACGGTTTTAAAGAAATCAGGATATGAAAGTGAGACATATTAAAAGAAGGATTAGTAAGAACATACTTTTGTGTACAGGAACATAGGCACCTCTCAAATATTGTTGCCATCATATTTGGAGAAAGGACACAAACATATCCGTTTGTATAGCACTTTATAAAAACTGGAGATGTAAAACCTGGAGCTCTAGATTCATAACCTCTCCTACAGTGAAAAAAGGCTTAGGAAATAGAGGGAAAATGAAATGAAAATTTCATCTTCTTCCCATAAGCACCCTAACTCTCTCCAAATCCATTCCCAAATTTATGTAACCTTTAAAATGATATAACTTTAAGAAACCATGCAAGATAGAAAGATTTATACTTTATTCAAGAATATGTTTCATTTTTAACCAAAGGTACTGAAAGACCGAGAGTGGTACTTGGTCCTGCACAAGCCTTTATACTGCTTACCCCAGTTACCTTCACAGAGCACTTTGACCAGATCACCACTCACAAAAACTTATCAGCATTACTATATGACATTACTTTCAGTATATTGATCAACATGCATACCTAATTTTCTGGTGAAATAGCTCAAACACTTAGGTGTAATGGTTCTGCATCAATCTCTCTGATTTAACAGTGTTTAGGTATTTTGGTTTTCAATCTCAGCACAGATACTTTGTTTCTAGATATTTTAAACCCAGATAACATAAATTCTACTACTACCTTTGACTGACACCCTTTACAGCCAAGGAGGAGAAACAAGTCCTTCTAGAAAGTTCTATCCAGCTGTTTAAAGACTAAATGAATTGTATCCTACAAGGGTCCATTTAGCTCTTTAGTGAAAAAGAGGTCAAGAGGCTCATTCAGACACGCATTTCTTCACAGAAGTACCTGGAGCAGAACAGATGAAGATTATCACAAGTTTTAACATGTCCAGTTCTTATTAATGTAAGTCATAAATGTGTTTAAAAATTAACATGACAGAGATTCATGACTTGCACTCCTTAGGAGGAGAAGCTACATCTTTTTAAACTGCAATATGCTATAGTGCAATCCCTCCATTCACAGACATGGGATTTTTCTCAAATACACAAAATGATTCCTAACAGTTTGAAGGAAGGTCTTGCTGGTGCTCCTGCCTATTACAAGCAGCAGAGAGAGATCTCTTATTGTGGATGGAAAATAGTTCATTGTGAGTTTAGACTGGTTTACGTTTCGTATTTTCTTTATCTGCCTCACAGGTATCAAGTATACATTTGGGAAGACTCTGCACTATCTCAAGTTTCACGAATGTAACAAATTAATTTGGCTGCTTTCATCTGTTCTTCAGAATAATGTCTCATGTGAAAGCTTAGGCACTACCTGAATGTGAAAACCTTTCAGATTTGGACATGACTACTCACACTAGTGCTTGACTGCAGCATGACATATATAAGCATGTTCATGTTTCCTTTTCATTAGTTTTTGCTTCAGTCTTCTTTCAGAGATAGTTGGCACTGAAACATTCCTAGCAGATATGTGCTTACCTACATAGCTAAATTCAAAACATTACTTGGAACATATTAAACATGTAAATACATTAACTGGGCTAGCAAAACATCATTACATTTCTGTGTGGGTTACTACACTGTGACAACTAAAATTCTTTCTGAATTAATGTAGCTTCAGTTTCATTCATTCATTCAATGAACTGGCTAAAACATGAGCTAACACAAGTGATTTCTACTTACAATCTTCCATAATTCAGCTGAATTTTCCCAACTGCCCACATGTGAATGAGTGCTAAAAAAACTTGGCCGTAGGAATGCAGTGTTAGAATAGAAACAGTTAGAATAAAATAGTCATTTTAATGAATATAAGACAACTTGCATCTTCCATCACACAGTTCTAAAGGAATACAAGAAGAAACTGAGCTGCTAAGGAAGATAAGAAGCCATAACTGTTATTAAAGAAAACAGACCATACGGTATTTTGAAGTACATGCTCGTACACTCACAGTTGTGAATGGCAATTAGTTTTACTTCATTAGAGAGGATCTAACAATTCTTTTGACTACAAAAGCTGCAAGAAGGATTTTAAAGACTTGGAAAGTATAATATTTATTTCTAGAAAAAATGAGTGAACTTGTTCTTTCAATACATTAATAGAATTGTATAAATACCAATTTTTTATCTATATTACACAAACAACATCAACAAAATCAAGCTGTACACATAAAAATGTACAGCATATTCATCAAAACAGAACTACATAAAGCATATTTTTTTCTTATATGGAGAAAAGCTTACTGCAAACTTTCACAATTAGATACACAGTAAAATCATTGGGTTTTTTCACATAAGATACTCAACCAATTTCCAGATTTCAAAACCCACCCTGCTTGACTATCTAAAAGTCATCTGTGAAAATGTATAACACAAAAAAACCAGCTTCTAAGTTTCAGTAGCTCATTTTCACAGTCAGTACATGATACTCAATGAAAATCTGACCTAGAGCTGTCAAGAGAGAAAAGTTTTCAGCTGATGCAACATGGCAATACAAAGATTGAAAGGAACATCTGTAAATGCTACAGTGCTGAACATCAGTACACGGAAGTTTCCTGTCTGAACTGGTAAGCCTGCAGTGTTTATAGAGGTCTGCTGTGAACATTAAAATGAAGGAGGACCCCATAGAAGATATTTTACAGCCCTAAATATTACTTAAATAATTCAATGAGAGCTGTTCCATTAAATTGCCATGGCTAGAGGTGATAAATAATTTGGTTTTAGAAATATAAAATGTTCAGAACATCTCTGTGTATAAGGGGCCACATTGTAAAACATCACTAAACTTATTGTTTGAAAGATATTCTGCATATCAAAGTTGAATTCAGTTAGATCATATTTCTTTCATAAGAACCTCAGTGAAGCACAAATACACAAATCTTCTGTCTAGTATCATATGCTATGATTCAGAGTTATTGATTTTATGTTAGGCTTGTTTCTGAACTATGAAGCAAAGCCTCTTGCATGAGTTTTCCTCGGTATTAAAATGAAACCTTATATGAAAAGGAGATGATATATTGTTTTTCCCCCCTCCACAGTTTCATGCCATAAACTCTATTAAAGTAGTCCTAAATTCCCTAGGAAAAACTCATAAGAGTCATCAGATCTCTAATACTGAATTCTGGAGTAAGTCTATTTTATTATGGCTGTCTAAAATGAAAGAACAGAACACTCCAAAACGAAGGTATGCCAATGCCATAATTCAGTCTATTAGAATATCTTTGGTCACTGTTCTTTCTTATACTGTCTTTCAACAGTCTTCTGTGACTTTATAAATGCTTTTATTTATTTAATATGGATCTAATAATGCTTTTCAATTTAAAAGCCAATATATTTTTGTAAATTATTACCAGCTTAATAAAAATTAATTCACCCAGTGTTACAACCCTTCTATTATAACTCCTGCTGTGCATGAAAAATGATTCAAATTTCTCTAGGACAAACACTACAGAAAATTATTGTCGTGGTTTAAACCCTAGCCAGACAGCTTGTCTGTACCACATACTCTATCGGCCTACCATCAGACAAGGTACTATTCCTGTTGGTTAGTTGCTACTGCAGCTATTTGATCAAGCAAACAAAAGGAAAAATAGATCATTTATTCTGAGGTAATCAAATTCAATAAATATCTTGCTGCTGTTACGTAATTAAATAAATTCCATTCTGAAGTGTCATGAGATTTATCTAAGCATATATTGAGAATGAATATTACCATTATTAAAGCAGGAAGAATTTTATTTTTATATCTCATGACAAAATAGGGAACAATCCCCACAATTCATATCAACAAAGAATCATAATGTCATTTCTTTTTTTAACCTAATGTCAGAGTTGGAGCTCCTAAAAGTAACTGACAGAGGGATCTGAATTTCATCTTTTATATAATCTATCATTATCCTTCTTTCTTCTGTTTTCATCTTTCTCTGTAATAAATGGTTCAGATTATATTCTCCCTTATAATTCTCAAATTCATTAAGATAACCTAAAAAATAATGTTTAAGGTTTTTCAAAAGACAACAAAAAGTTACCTCCAGAAAACCAGCAACTAGAAGAAAATAATCTTATTATTCAATTACATGTTGATGCCAGAAATAGAAATGCCTTTTATTTTTCTACATTGACACAGAAAAATTTATCATAAGCCCCTCTCATTTTTCTGACAAGTGAAGTTATATCAACAAGAAATTATTTGTGACTGGGGGGGGGGAGTGATAAAATTAATGGTGTTGCTGATTATTCATTGAATGTATCTCAACGTCAGCAGTTTTCCAAATGAAAAATATATAAACTGCAATGAAAAAAAGAATTCTGAATTCAGGGAGGACCTTTGAGGCCCCATGGTCTTACAGGACAGGTGTCTTACGTTTTCATGATGGTTCAGGTGCCAAATGCTGCTGACTTCATTTCCAAGCATCCCTAAAGGGGCAGCAGCAATTCAAAACAAATATACTTCAAGGCCAGGCTGGATGTGGTCTGGGCAACTTGATCTACTTGAAGATGTCTCTGCTCATTTCATCAGGCTTGGACTGGATAACTTTTGAAGGTTTCTTCCAACCCAAACCACTCTACAATTCTATTCTATGCTTCTATTCTACTTCAGATTTCAGGTGTTTGGATTTAACAATTTATTTCATTTTAATTTCTTTATAAAAGATTCAGCCTACAAATACATTTATCCACCAATTACCTGTTAAGTTGACTCAGTGTTTTGGTACCTAAAAACTTGTGGTTAGCTTGCTGTGAAATGTTATTGTGCTAAGATTTTATGAGTTCATGGGAAGACTGAATATTCATAATTCTGGGTCAGGAAATTCAAAACTTGCAGATTGTGAAGAAACACATATTTACAATTGTTTCTTTTTCTCTATGCATCAATTATGCTGGTCCTTGTTGGCAATGGCGTATTAGGCAAAGCAGTAAAAGCCATAATTGGCTGTTACTACATTTCAAATTGCTCAGGCAAATCATTTGCATAGGTGGCAAGAGGTGCTTTTGACAGCAGTTCACATTCTGCATCATTATAAAGTGATGACCAGTTCAAATAGAAGAAAGCTAAAAGGAATTCATTAGGTCTCCTTATATCAACATTAATCTTTGTTGTCTAAGAACAGATTCAGGACTGTACTCTTGTTTCAGAACATTTAAAAATCAAAAAAAATTCCTTTCCCCAGCCTAAGAGCTGTGATAAATCTAATCATTTATTTGATGATAGATGCTTATTATAATCACTTTCTAACAACTTGCTCAGCAATTAAAATCAATCATGATGTTTAATTCCTCTTAATTTGGATACTTTAGATATGTTTCATATGAAACTCTTCCTTCCAAACTTGATTAGCTGTTTTTAATAATCTCCATTACTCTTGAATTCTTCAACACACATGAATGTACTATTTTCTTCTCCCACATCTATTTTTATTTCAGTGGTCCCAAGATGTACAGTACATATTCTCCTCTCCTCTGTGGGTTTTTAATCCATCTCTCTTCATGTTCTAGCCAGGCACTCTGGACTATCAAAACTGTATAAATGTCAGTTAAACCATTTTATGTTCATGAATGAGAATTTTAGATTTAATGTTAAGATGCCACTGAAATACTGACCAAATCCATGCAACTTTTACGATATGCTTTGGTAGCGCATAATTTATTAATTGCCATTCCACTTTTTCTATTGAGCCTAATAAATCCCATAACACTAAATTCCAGGTATTTCATCATGGCACTCAGTTGTGCCTTTAAAACTAAAGCCTGCACTTCATGAGTGACCAGTGTAGACAAACAACTGGGTAAAACAGCAGAAGGGCTGAAGACTCCTCTGAGACATCCGATCCTTCACTCTGCAGTAGATAGTAGCCTTGCTCCTGCAGTCCTGCCTGCTACCAATCTTATCAGGAGCACAGGGATTCTGGTCTCAGTTTTCAACAACAGCATGAGCCTGCACTGTGTGACAGGCTAGCTGCAGAACAATTTCCAGTTTCAGAATCAAGGGCCATATTATCATGACATGACATGATTTGGGGGGAAAAAAAAGGCTTGAATCAAAAAGGAAACAGCTGAAGCATATGAAATGTAAACTGTTAAGTAAGCTTTCATTTCAGTAATACCTTCTTTTTCTTTTTCTGACCTTTTCCCACCCAGGCTTGATAATCTAGGTAGCAAAGGCTGTAAGATTTATCTGAGACATAATAGCTGCTAAAACCTTGAACTACTTCCTTCAGAAAAATGCGCAGAACAGGAGAAAGAAGAATTGCAAAGATTTTTTTAAAAACATTTATATTTTCTGTCTCCAGGGTTTATTGCTACTTGCAGCTTGAAACACAGATACAGCAGTCTTAGCAATCTCTTCAGGTTCTGATACACTCACACCAGCATTATGTACCTTGTGATATTGCTTTCCCATACCAGGCCCAGAAGTGCAGTCATCACCAGCTATGGTACATGAGTTTTAAATAGAAGACAACATCAGACAGAAATTATGAAGAATATCAAAACAGATAAAATTTATTTATCTTTAACTAATTTGAATAATACCGACTTTTCCCGATCTGTGCCAGGTACACTGCACTCATAAATTCACCAATATGCTTATTTATTATTATACTGGGGGGCAGAGGGAGAAAAGAAAAGAGAGTAAATGTACAGGATCAGGTGTTATTCAGTATTTACAGAGAAAAGTGATGGTGCCTGCTTAGGTCATTATTGCTTCTAAAATGTCACAGTATCCTGGGATCATGGCAACAAAAGTTGAGCAACACAGGATTTAGATAATCCTAGATTCAGAATCAGAATGCTGGAGGAGATTTTAAGAGGTTATCCAATTTATCTCCACATCTCTAAGGAAAATCAGCTTTTGCTGCATCATTTCTCAGTGCCTTGCCTTGCTTTGCCTGCTCTTGAACATCCTCCTTCAGGCAGACACAGGACCACCAAAACTATTTTTGGTCCTTATTGTCCTTGCCATTAGAAAACTTTCTTTCATACTTAGAATATATTTTAAATGTTTGCTATGTGTTCTAGCCATTATGGAAGCAGATAGCAGACACTTTTCTTCCACTTAGTAACAGCTTATTTACACTTTGCATTTCCTCTTAACAGTTTTCCTTTTCAAGATTTAACAAATCGAATTTGTTGACTCCTTTCTTTTGTAACTTGAGTTTCCTAGATTCTTGATTGATCTCAGAATACTTCTGGGAATATTCTATGAGTATGCCAGTTTTCCTGAAAATGCTAAAATTGGACTCATGCTATTCACCAAGATAATATTGAATTGTTCATCCTGTGTTTTGCGTGTTACTAGTCCCTTCTAATCTGGTTTCCCTGCAGAGTGCTTAGGCTCGCTTACTGCCTCCAGTCCGCATACCCAAGGGCTGACATTTTCATTTCCCTTCACAATATCCCCAAATACATTCACTTCTGATGCTGCTCATCTCATTAGATCTCTCTGTTAGTTGACTTATTGATCCATTTCAAATGTCATTTCCCAGCACAGTCTGTGGGGCAGATCAGCAGCTTTCCTTGCTCAAACACAACCTCCTTGTTTTTGAATTTGCAGAATTTGCTTATTTGAGTATGTTTCTGTAGCTGAGTTTTGTTTTCCATAGCCAAGAGAAGTCTCCATGCACTGTATGCACAGTGCGTGCACTTGTCTCCCACATGCTTGTGTCACACACGCCTTAATTTCATAGCAGGCACATAGATGTTCCCAAGCACAAAAAGAAAAAAGTGTCCATATTTCCCTAGATTAACAGTTCTGTAATAACAATGATACTAAAGAAATCCCTAATCTCAGTCAAAATGCAGAAAAGATTTTTCTTCCGTTTTAGTTATGAAAGAACAAATATAAACAAATAAATTGAACAAGGGACATTTTGACTGAGTAACAAGGCAAAATGAAGGGGAAGAAGAGGACATATGTGAACATCTTCATATAGATACTGGAGCAAGAGAACATGCACCACAACATCTTTAGTGTACAAGTAGAGGTATTGGGCTGTAGGAACTAATCTACAAATCTCATATACAGTTGAAAACCTAGAGGAACTCTGTCCTGTTCTTCTGGTTTTAATCAGCACTCTGTACTTCTAAATATTATCTACATTTCAGTTCTTTCAGGAAGTTAACACTAGGATATACTGAGACAAAATATAAAAACTATAAACATCAATATGCATATGAAACCAAATTATTTTGGTAAGGAAATTTATAAGCTAAAAAAGTGGTCTTTCTTATAAGATACAGTGCTTTTGTCACCAATTATTCCTTTAGGTTGATCCAAAAATAAAGTGCATTATTTAAATATTTTATTACTTCTAAAAATACACTATGGTCTAGAATTTAGTAGAATGTTCCATTTCTGTATAAGGACATTAAAGTCTAATCAATCAAAACCAAACAGTATAGTTTTATAATAGTAAGTATTATATAATAAGTAAGACAGTAATAGTATAATAACATAACTAAAATAGTACCATTCAGAAACAGCACCTTAGAAAATCTGAAATTAGGGTTTATTTCAAACTGTTACTGAAACATTTGGTATGAGTAGTATAACTCATTTGGGGAATGTCAGCAAAGCAAAAGCCAGAAGGTAAAACTGAGCTTAAATCTCAGATATAGATATCTCAAGAATTAACATGTCACCTTGAGAAGACTGTTGAAAATTTAGGACAGTTTTCCAATGAGGCAATCAAAGGAGTCAACTACTCATTCGGCCTTGGTGCTGCCAAAGTATTGGTCTATCCAAGAAGATAAAGAAAAGCAGACCTGTAGCTGTTCACTGAGAGTATCCATTAAGTTTCCTTAGGTATTGTTAATCAATAAATTGCAGCTCCTACATAATCTTTTTAGAGATACCTAAAGATACAGGCTGTCACTATTCCTTCTACTTAGTATCAGCAATCTCCTACTTCATTAACTCGCCTCACAACCTTTAGCCATCTTCTTTAATATAACCTTTGATACAACCTACTAATAAATGCTGTATTAACATCATGATCTTTATAAAAACATAATTGCAGTGAACTTTTTAATATTTTGGTCTCTGTCACCACAAGGTCTTCCTGCTCAGAGAAATACTTGTTTTGGTAATGAGAGCAATAAAGGAAAAACAGAGATCAGCTCTCTGAAAACCCTCCTGACATCCTCAGATGTTAGTGTTTTGTAACCTGTGAAATATATTGATTCCAGAAATACACATCCAGGAGCATAGCAGTTGATTATTATCTTTTCTTTGCCATTGCTGCTGAATGTTTTCTCCCAAGCTGCTGCTGCATACATAAAACAATACATGTGTTTCACCTTTAAGATGTTTTGTGTTTTAACTTTTAACTCTCTTTTGGGAAACCATATATATTAAGAGGTTGCTTCATTCTTTAGAGTAGAGAAAGTTTTAAGCAAATAGCTTTTGTCTGTTATCACACAACCTGTATCAAAAGGAACATTTTATATAGATCAAGCTCAAACAAAAATCCATGCTCTTTTTTCTCCAACTGTATTTTGTAAATGTCAATCCAAGCTTCTTTTCTAGTATATGTGTAAGTGCTGTAAATTTGACAGAAGAATATCTGAAAAACAGTAGATTTTTTTTGTTGTTGTTGAAACAGTGATTTTTTTTTTTTTCTGTTCAAAGTTGAAGCTTGAGAGAAGGAAATCCATGCCAATTTGTTTTCCTAACTATCCTTGACACCTCGATACCTAGGGAAACAATGCACTTGACTTGAGTTGGAAGCTACTCCAGAGAAACAAACACAAAATACAAAAGAAAAGACAAAAGCGAGTCAGAAAGATACCTTCTTACAACATCTTCTCTGTTCCAACACGGGAGTCCATCGGCAGCTGCCAACTCATTACTGCAGAGCTGATCAGTCAGGCCACCGTAAAAGGCTCTGTAGAGCCGGAGCTGGCTGGTAAATTCCCTGCACAGGGGAACACAGGAAATAATCGACAGTCAATAACATCAAGCTGTTGTGCATTTCTACAGAAGAAGATAAAGAATGTGCTTATTTTACTACTCTCCATTGGTTCCAATGATCTTTTTTTCTTAAATCAATTTGTCAGTTTCTTGTTAGATTAATTGGATTCTCTCAGATCACTTCAGTAGCTTTACAAGGTTGATACTCTCATAAGTGAAAATGAAAAAAAAACTAACTTCACTCATGCTCTGGAACAGGAATTATTTCCCTCCAACCTGAAAAAGCATAGCAATTTAAAATAATAATAATTAAATTGAATACGTAATCTGTTTTTCATTAATGCCACTAACTAGTCCGCTATACAGCATTACAAATACTACAAAGAGTATTTGTTAGTGATGGAGCAAGAAAAGATTTAGGTAAGATGGGTTTAAGACGTAGGTGTTAAATATTTAGTGAATATTTAAATAACTGTCTGAAAAATTACATCAGTTTTATCATGTGCTGTTGGTAGGTTATAAATTACATATTGCTATTTTAAATAATTGTCAAGATGCCCAGAGCTAATGATAAGTATTTGTACTTAATACAAATAAATGACTTTTTAGTTAGTATGTTTTTAACTGGATTGCGATATTTATGTTTATAAAATGTTTGCTTATGTATTAAAAATCTCTTCCTGGGAGACCCATTCCTCCTGTGAATAATTAAAATATTTATTCATTCTGGTTTAGAACATCACACTATACTGAGTTATCTATGACCTGCAGGCACAAAGAAAGGCAAAAGCAAATGCTGTACTCACTGCTCTGTAACACAGCAAGCTTCACTCTGTGTTAACTTCTTTTATGGTGTCTGCCACAGTGAAAAAATGCCAGAAATACTCTATACATTTCCCTGTACTTAGACAACACAGGCCTAAAATGGCATAAGGAATGAAATTATTAATTATTGTTTACTCTAAATTAAAACAGATAAAACACGAATCATTATATACATGAGTGCTTATATACAGTCTGTCATTTAAAAAGCCACAAATTCTTTCTTATAATTGTAGGGCAAATATTTTACACAAACCAAAGTGATTTAGATTTACTATATATATTAAATGTGATACAAGTACCACACTCCATCTAAAACTGCAGTTTGGAAAATCTCAGGTAGGGTCAAATTTGACTATGCATCATATAATTGCCTATACGCAATATATTTAAAATATGAACGTATGATTCATGCACACTCTCCCAAACATGAATAGTCATATCTTGTGTCTCTCCATCCCCAAAATTGGATCCACTGTGTACAGCATTTTTGCAATTTTTCTCCATTTCCCATTGAATGGGATTGATTTTGATTTTATCTATGCTTTGGGTTTGCATTCTGGCTGGAAACTTGTGTTTTGAGAGTCCTCTCATAGTAAAAAGCTGGAATTTCTTCTTCTGTACATCCATGTACAACACAGAAACTAAAATAAATAGAGCTGCCATAATATCTTGTGACAAACTGCATTCTAATGGAAAGGTCATTCAGTTTATTAGTAAATATATCCTGAGGCAAAGCTAAAGTTAATACAGAAGCAATAACTGATTTCATTCTCCCTTGATGTCTGACCAAAGTAGTTAGAAGGGCAGATGGTATGAATGTCAATTTTCACATCATCATCTTCTAGACCAGATAGCACATAATTATAGGCAGCTGAGCACAAATGTGCAATTACAGTCAGCGCAAGCTGGAAGCTGCAGATATTTCTTATCGGTTTATTTGGAAATGTTAATTTTTTTTTACAATTTTATTCTCTGTACTAAAAGTTGTATGCAATGTTAAGTTCTGGAGGAAAAAGCTTTATATACTTTTAAGTTTGTTACTATGGAAGTTTCTCCTCAGATTTTTTTAAATTCATCTGACAATTTTTGGTGTCAAAAGCACAGAGAATTTTCCTCTCCTTCTTATACCACATAGCACTAGAAAATACCAGCTTAGGTGTGATGGCAAAAATAATTTAGAAGTTCAGGCAGAGGCAATCTGACATGTTCTTTAAAATGGAAATTTTCATCCAGGGTTGTATCTGAAAATATTAGAAAATCAGGGAACTCACACATCTAATGGAATTTCCATTCATTTCCCCTCAGATAACTGTCATTGATCAAGTCTACATGGTTTGGGAGAACCCTGTTCTTTTCTGCTAAAGCCTGTGAAAGATGCTGAGAGCAACCTGCTGCCAGAAGTATATGAAAGGTAAATAAAGTGGTGTTACAACACCTCCTTAAAAGTACGCTGCAAACATTTGCTGTAGTCACTCTTCCATGTGAGGAATTGTTACAGTTGCCATGGGAATACAAAATGAAATATAAAGCAATTGTGACTAATAACAAAGGAGGTGATCCTGGAGGCAGCAAATGAAGATGGTATCAACTATGAAGTTGTTAAACTGAAATCTGTGTCAGTGGATCTCAAAATTTTCCCCTCTCCCCCTTTTTGGTGTAGCTCCTGCTGCATGCCATGAAGTGTTTCCAGCATCTCAGGCAGGTGAAAATCATGGCAAAATAGTATGCATTGTGCTGCTTATTGCCCTTCATGACCCTTCAGGTCTTCTTAGGAATATCCCTGAGGTCAACTCAGACAACACTTATTTTGAAACACGGTCCTGGATGAAGTGAGATTTTAGAATATGGTTACACATTTGAAGAAAGCTAGCAACCATAAAATATCAAGAACTTCTCTAGCTACATAACACAGAGAAAATGTGCCTGTAAAATGCGTATTGCCTGATGAACTTCTGTGCTGGCTAAACCAAACTTCTGGTTTGCATCTCTTTTCATTTCACAATGCTCTACAACCTATAGGTTTGGGTTTTGTTTTTATTTTTATTTTTATCTCCACTATTTGGAACTCAAAGGACCTTGCATTGACAAGAATGGTCTGCCTTTGAAGCTCAGAGGCTTTTTTTTTTTTTTTCCAGACATCAGGAATGAGCAATTACGCAATTCTCTCACTTCGATTTCCTTCCGCACTGCAAAGTGAAATAAAAGGAAAAAAGGGGACAAAGAAAACCTCTTTGTGTTTTAGCAAACACTTTGACAGAAATGAGATTTCTGATTTTAACTTTGCAGTTTGTTGGCATAATAGGGCGTTTAGTCTCACCTGTAATATTACTCTTTACAGTGCTATTACTATTGCAGTCATTAAAGACTTGATTAATTTGTCTAAAGATAGACTGGCTTTTGTGATGCCCTCAGCTATTCAGGATATCTGCAGAAAGCTGGAATATACAATACAATTTACAGGCCACCTTCTTGGCAGTGGAATATCAGCTGGGTATCCTCAAGTAGCGCTGGGTATCCTCAAGTGGCACTGGGTGGCACTGGATGCTTGTAGTTGTGTGGGCAGCTGAATTGAATCCTTCTCTCCATAGAATATCGCAGCAACTTAAACACTTAAATGTAGTCTGGCAGATTTTACTCTCTAATGGTAAGCCACATACAAATAAAATCTCCAAGTCTTTGCAGTGATCTCAATTTGCCATATACTGAGAAAAGTCTGAGAAAAAAAATCAAGGATTTCAAGTTTTAGCCCCAAACACTTACTTGTCTCATTTTTTATAGTAGAAGGGTATGTAAGAACAGTCATTCTTTTCTTTTTTTTTTTGACTGATCAATTTGTACAGTCTTCTGATGAAAGTCACAATCACTTTTTGACAGCTTTAATCATGCCTGCCAATGTGCAAGTTAAATGTACTTTGAAAATATATACATCAATATAAAGCTAACGTTCACATTCTACGAATGTTATCCAGTCTTATAAATGCTTCAAGCCACAACAAATGACTCGTCATATGTCCTTTATTTCAGAAAAGAAAATCTAGTCATAAAATTACACTTTCTAAAATGTAACGGCATATTATGTTCCTGAAATGCTTCATTCTTTATTTATTCTCTAGTAATTCATGCCGTTGCATTGAACATAGTCTATTCTGTTGTAAAATTAATGGCTTACTTTATTCTTTCTTTCTGGCTGTAAAACTAATATCTTACTTTCTTCTGCTGGAGAGGGTTTCTTCGCCGTCTCTTGAGAACATCTTCAACCCTTGATTATCTCTATTTTGATCTAAGGAGCAACCTGGAGACTGCATAGGCTTCCTTACAGGAGGACCACATACTTTGTTCACCTAAAAGGAAAAATGACACAAGAGGAAGAACATAACACATGTAAACAAAAAATATTATATATCGATTCAGTTTAAGTCCATTTAAATAAGAAATAAAGTTCTCTAGTCATTAAGCTAACAAGTTTCACTAATTATCATATTTCTCAACACCATATTCAGTAAACCCATAATTAGTCATTTATAGTAGAAAAATAACCAAACAAAATTACTTCTTTTGAAGGAATACCAGGTGTATAATCAAGTCACCACATATATTTTGATTGTGCTTTTTTCTTCCTGTAAAGAAAGCATATTGCTATGCAGATAGTAACAGTAACCTCAGATAACACAATGTGTTCTGAAGGGGCAAATTTCTATTTTCTCTGTAATACACCCCAATCACATTTTTAATATGCATTGAACTTGGTGATTTCTTTCAGGGTTGATGAATTATTATGGCATGTTCACCACAGTTACCCAGAGCTTATAGTGAACAGTTAGCATGGTGCAAACTTGCATTACAATGTTGCAAGATGTAAATTTAATGATCCAAGATGTAAGTTTAATGATTTGACCATAGATGTTGAAAATATCAAGGCATTTTATACATCTGGCTTTCTGATCTAGATGTCAACAGGCAGAAGTTCAAGTGAACTCCCATTTTCTTCTTAGCAAAATGTGATACTGAGTATTTTGTACAATGGAAGTTATCAATTCATCTTCGTGGCTCATTATTTTCCCTAGTCACTGAATAAAAATAATTAGGGCTATACATATTTATTAAATAAGAGATACTTCATGCTGGGGATCACATCTGACAAGATATTAAGCTGACTGAACTACACATATTTTGTGTTAGCTAGCACACAAGCACTACTGAAAACTAATACTATATGTGATTTATGAAAACTTGGGTTTCAATAGTCAACTTTTCTTTTTTAAAACAGGGAGAGATCACCGTTGTCTCTAACACAGTGTTCCAATTTTTGAAGCAGAAACACAGTCAAAATGAGAAAGAGGAATGGGTGCATATGGTATACAACAAAGATTATTGTTTCCTGTTGCATTGTACACCCCCGAATGTAAGAATAGAGAAAGGAAATAAATCTCATTCTTCAAGTCACCATCACACATGTTAAAGAGCAAAATGCAAGCCTTAAGAACCATCTTTCCAACTAAGAACTGCAGTAGTGCTAACTAAGAAATACATTTAAAATTTTAAATAATATTAACATATTTAATTTGATGAGCTTCCTTGCATGGTATAAGTGATGATAACTGAAGACTCACTGAATGTACTTGCTTAGGCCAGTCAAAAGAAGAAAGAATCATCATTATTACTACATATGAATAAGCATTCGACTTATGAATTTCAAGTAAGCGTAAAGTTCAAAGTGAATACTCCTTTTTGTCTGCAATTCACATATCTTAGTTTAGGCATCCAAGCTATTATTTGAATCCCCTTCAAATGAGGTGCATAAATTTACCCACAAGATAATTGTCCCTGGACACAGCTAAATTGAGGAAGTGTGGTCTGGATGATCAGGTAGTGAGGTGGACTGTGAACTGGCTGAAGGAGAGAAGCCAGAGAGTTGTAGTCTATGGGGCTGAGTCTAGTTGGAGGCCTGTAACTAGTGGAGTGCCTCAAGGGTCAGTACTGGGACCAGTATTATTTAATATATTCATCAATGATTTAGATGAGGGAATTGAGTGTACTATCAGCAAGTTTGCTGATGACACTAAGCTGGGAGGAGTGGCTGACACACCAGAAGGCTGTGCTGCCATCCAGCGAGACCTGGACAGGCTGGAGAGTTGGGCAGGGAATAACTTGATGAAATATAACAAGGGAAAGTGTAGAGTCCTGCATCTGGGCAGGAACAACCCCAGGTTCCAGTATAGGTTGGGGAACGACCTGTTAGAGAGCAGTGTAGGGGAGAGGGACCTGGGGGTCCTAGTGGACGACAGGATGACCATGAGCCAACAGTGTGCCCTTGTGGCCAAGAAGGCCAATGGCATCCTGGGGTGTATTAGAAGGGGGGTGGTTAGTAGGTCGAGAGAGGTCCTCCTTCCCCTCTACTCTGCCCTGGTGAGACCCCATCTGGAATATTGTGTCCAGTTCTGGGCCCCTCAGTTCAAGAAGGACAGGGAGCTGCTGGAGCGAGTCCAGCGCAGGGCAACAAAGATGATTAAGGGAGTGGAGCATCTCCCTTATGAGGAAAGACTGAGGGAGCTGGGTCTCTATAGTTTAGAGGAGACTGAAGGGTGACCTTATAAGTGTCTATAAATATATAAAGGGGGAGTGTCACGAGGATGGAGCCAGGCTCTACTCAGTGGCAAACAATGATAGGACAAGGGGTAATGGGTACAAACTGGAACACAAGAGGTTCCACTTAAACTTGAGAAGAAACTTCTTCTCAGTGAGGGTGACAGAGCACTGGAACAGGCTGCCCAGGGAGGTTGTGGAGTCTCCTTCCCTGGAGACATTCAAAACCCACCTGGACACATTCCTGTCTAACATTATCTAGGTGTTCCTGCTCCGGCAGGGGGATTGGACTAGATGATCTTTCGAGGTCCCTTCCAATCTCTAGCATACTATGATGTTGTGACATATGACTAGTGTCCGTTAAGGGATTTCATAAAATCATAGAATCATGGAATCATTAGGGTTGGAAAGGACCTTAAGATCATCTAGTTACAACCCCCCTACCGTGGGCAGGGACACCTTGCGCTAAATCATATCACCCAAGGCCTCGTCCAACCTGGTCTTGAACACTGCCAGGGATGGAGCATTCACAACCTCCCTGGGCAACCTATTCCAGTGCCTCACCACCCTAACAGGAAAGAATTTCCTCCTTATATCCAACCTAAACTTCCCCTGTTTAAGTTTTAACCCGTTATCCCTTGTCCTGTAACTACAGTTTCTAATGAAGAGTCCCTCCCCAGCATCCCTATAGGCCCCTTCAGATACTGGAAGGCTACTATGAGGTCTCCACGCAGCCTTCTCTTCTCCAAGCAGAACAGCCCCAACTTTCTCAGCCTGTTTTCATACAGGAGATACTCCAGTCCCCTGATCATCCTTGTGACCCTTCTCTGGACTTGTTCCAACAGTTCCATGTCCTTTTTATGTTGAGGACACCAGAACTGCACACAATACTCCAGGTGAGGTCTCACGAGAACAGAGTAGAGGGGCAGGATCACCTCCTTTGACCTGCTGGTCATGCTCCTTTTGATGCAGCCCAGGATACGGTTGGCTTTCTGGGCTGCAAGCGCACACTGCCGGCTCATGTTCATTTTCTCATCAACCAACACTCCCAAATCCTTCTCTGCAGGGCTGCTTTGAATCTCTTCTCTGCCCAACCTGTAGCTGTGCCTGGGATTGCTCTGACCCAGGTGTAGGACCTTGCACTTGGCATGGTTAAACTTCATGAGGTTGGCATCAGCCCACCTCACAAGTGTGTCGAGGTCCCTCTGGATGGCATTCCTTTCCTCCAGCATATCAACTGAACCACACAGCTTGGTGTCATTGGCAAACTTGCTGAGGGCACACTCAATCCCACTGTCCATGTCAGTGACAAAGATGTTAAACAAGACCGGTCCCAACACCGATCCCTGAGGGACGCCACTTGTCTTTACTTGGATACACTTTAGTATCCACCTCACCGTTTCCCATCAGAGGCAGTGGCTCCTTGGACAGCATGTTACTATACTTGTTCTTGCCCTCAAATTCAGTTTCAAAGCTCCATCACACTTTTCCCACCATTTCCCCATTAACTCTTCTTCAGAGCTCATGCTCTCCATCAACTTAACTGGACTTCCATCCCTTCCCCACCCATAAGTCTCTACACTCTTTCTAGGCTTCGTTCATTCTCATGGGTGGAGGAGTTTTCTCCTTCAGTGCTGCACCTCCCCAGTCTCTGCAGCAGTCTATTCCATCAGCCACTCTACATCAACACAATGTACATACAACAGAAACAAAAAATGCTTGTCCTTGTACTTGTCTCACTCTGCTCATATTCTCTTATGCTCACTGATCTGATATGGGGAGCATTATGCTTATGACTAATTTTTATTACAAAGCAACTGATGGTTTGGGTTGCCTCAATTCCAGGCTTGCCATATGCTCTTCAACAACTCTTTATCTTACCAAGAATGGAAACAAGGGTTTAAAAGACAGCGAGAGATGTGTAGATTGTTGTAGGTCTTAGGTGCCTTGCATGTCTGAAAGAGGCACCTTACCTGTTCAAGCACTCTCAGAGACTGACTGCATGGTGGGAGCCTGTGAGGAGAGGAGAAATATGGTGGAAATGATTCACTGGGTAATACAGGACCTAAGCAGACAAATAACAGTCCTTTGGGTCAAAAAAAATGACTCCGGTTATAGTAAACTGAAAAAAAAAAATTTGCATTCACCTACACTAGGAAGGCAGGAGAATCCACTGCTATCTATATTTCTTGAATTTACAATAATATCTCATTATAGTTTACTCTGTCTAAAATTAACAAATAAAGAAAATATTTTTTTGCAGTCATAGTGGCTTGGGATATGGATGATATTTATTTTATATCTATTAAACAGTTGCTTCAAAATACTGTCTAATGATCATTATCTCTGTTTATCCTCTTTGAGTGGTCTCAAGAAATGCATTGAAAGAAATTGGCACAGCTACAAGTTGGGCAGATAAGAGACTCAGAGCAGCCCTGCAGAGAGAGACCTGGGGGTGTTGGTCGATGAGAACATGAACATGAGCTGGCAGAGTGCGCTTGCAGCCCAGAAAGCCAACCGTATCCTGGGCTGCATCAAAAGGAGCATGACCAGCAGGTTGAAGGAGGTGATCCTGCCCCTCTACTCTGTTCTCGTGAGACCTCATCTGGAGTATTGTGTGCAGTTCTGGTGTCCTCAACATAAAAAAGGACATGGAACTGTTGGAACAAGTCCAGAGAAGGGTCACAGGGATGATCAGGGGACTGGAGTATCTCCTGTATGAAAACAGGCTGAGAAAGTTGGGGCTGTTCTGCTTGGAGAAGAGAAGGCTGCGTGGAGACCTCATAGCAGCCTTCCAGTATCTGAAGGGAGCCTATAAGGATGCTGGGGAGGGACTCTTCATTAGGGACTGTAGTGACAGGACAGGGGGTAATGGGTTCAAACTTAAGGGGAAAGTTTAAAACTTACAAACTTTTAAAGTTTAAAACTTTTAAAAATGGGTTCAAACTTTAAAAAGGGGAAGTTTTGTTAAATATAAGAAAGAATTTCTTTAATGTGAGGGTGGTGAGGCAGCTGGAATGGGTTGCTCAAGGAAGTTGTGAATGCTCCATCCCTGGCAGTGTTCAAGGCCAGGCTGGAAAAAGCCTTGGGTGACATGGTTTAGTGCAAAGTGTCCCTGCCCATTGCAGGGGGTTGGAACTAGATGATCTTAAGGTCCTTTCCAACCCTAAGTATTCTAAGATTCTATGACTCTGCAATAGGAAGAAATTTGCATTCACTGATACATTTAAAAATAAACCTTGGTTTCAAAGTTAAAATCTTTCTTAAAAATTAATCTTGAATAAACTTTATAATATAAATACCATAAAAATACTGTCACTATCTGAAAAGTCTTTTTAAGAAGTGGCTTGGGTTTTTATCCAAAAGCCATTTTTTGAAAATTCCAAAACCAGCATTAGTTAAATGATAAAAAGTGTTTCTACAGTACCATGTACGGCTCTATCATTCCCACAAAGAAGTACATGACAGTAATCATACTGCCGTGAACTCAGTTCTGTTAATGACACCACAGCCCTCACGGCTGAAAGTTAGCTCACCAGTCTTTAACAAAGTTATTTACTTTTTCAGACACAGTTTCTGCAGGATGAGCTACTTCAGCATGTGCAATGACGATGTCATTATCTGTTAACTTTTTCATATCTCTTGACATTTAAACCCCTGTGATCACTAACTGACAGACTGGTTTTGTGTGGTGTTGGTTGTTCATTTTGTGTTTGGTACATCACCCAGTTGAGACCAATCTGTCTTTTTTTAACTGTTCACTAGTAGCTGTCAGATGTTTAAGCCATTAACTCTATATGCATGCCAAATGTACTCTTGACTCCCCCACTGCCCCAGTCTTCATTGCAGCCTGGTTTCTTCCATAAATTTGTGCACATGGAAAGGTCGTATGCTCTTACCTTGCCATCAGGTGCCTGCTCTGTCTGTGAGATAAACAATTTAAAACCAAAATGTCAGTATCTCATTTAACAATACCAGGCTGATAATAGTCTAGAAAATAAATAAATATACTTTCTATAATAACTTCTGAGGTTGGTTGTTTTGTTTTGGTTTTGGGGTTTTTGTTTGGTTGGTTGGTTTGATTTCGTTTGAGTTGGAGGTTTTTTTAATGCATTCTTTCCATCTACAGGAATGAGTACAGGTTGTGAGTGTAACGTGTCTTAGTTGTATTTCCCATGGTTCCTGAAGGGCTACAACTATACCCATTATCTACATTGTTTTTTAATTTTTAGTCTTTTGGCTGCAAAATTAACCTTCCAAATAAAAATTCATTCAGTGCTATTACAGACAGTCTTGAGAGACACAGACTGGAATAACAACTTGGAGAGAAGGGGAATGCTCCCACTACACTAATGAGCTAAAATATTACCATTTTTGAAGCAATATATCAGAATGTATTCTTCCTGTCTTCACTAAAAGGGTATTCCCATCAAATGTTTCCACAATTTTTCTTGCCTTTGAACACAAAATCCTAAAAGAGTGTATAAAACCAAATACCTTGATAAAAATGAGACTGAAAAATCACCAGAAATATTATTCAGGAGAAAATTACAGATCACACTGAATTTCAGGAAGACGACTGCTATAAAATTTTAAAAGACAGACAAGCCTCAGCAAATTACTAGAGGGTTTTCTGTTTTATTGTTTGGTTTTGTTTTTTTTTTTTTTGGTCAAATGTTTTTAAATACTGCACAATATTTGAGGGCACAAAAAGAAACCTCAGAAAATGATAAAACTCCTGGTTTTTACATTTCAGACAAACCTATTGTTATTATACTCAGCATGCTGTTATTATGCACAATTTGTATGCCACAGTATGATGACTGGGTTAATTAAAAGCTCTTGTAATAACCATGCAGTTAAATCGCAATTAGTGCCACACATGAACTTCATGGCAGTTTGATTTTGCTGGGTGCAATTCTGTAGAATGTCTAGTTATGGCTACTTACAGTTTTCAAAACTGGAGCATCATTAACCTTTGCATCTACACAGGACTGGACAATGTGAGCATCATATCGGTAACAGTGGGATACTGCCCTCTAAGTTCACATGCGCAATAGAAGAAATCAATCACATTCTTTGGGTTTGGTTTGTTGTTTTGATTTTTTTTGTTGTTGTTGTTGTTTTTTTGTTGGTTTTTTTTTTTTTCCCTGTAAAAATGGTTCTTTCTGATCCCAGCATTTCTACTGAAATGATTTTACATCAAACTGAAAGCACAGTCCTCTGGCACACTTTGAACTAAATATGCCATGTATCAGTAATTAGCTACACCATAATCTTTTAAATGCTGCCACTGTGTCAGAAATAAGCCTCAGGAAACCTGAGACTCTCTGCTCCACTTTCAGTCATAGGCTGTTGTGGAATACACTGAGATGATGAGTATCTTCTAGTCTTGCATAGTGTCTGTAGTCTGTTCACTAGTTCTTACTGCTGTGCATACAGTGACAGGAAGAAAACACTTCTCTGGATATAAAACATCTTGGGCTTAGACCTAGCTTTATCTGGGAACCAGAATCAGGACCCTGAAAATTGCCACTTCTTTTAACAGTTTCCATGCTTGGTTTTGGTATATTTAGCAAGCACTCTAAGTTTTTTATACATATATATATATATATATATATATATATATATATATATATAGTAAATGGGGTATGTGTCACGTATTACCTAAATTGACACAATTTCTCAGACCTGTAAGTCATTAGTGTGGCAATAGTCCACACAAGCATTTAAAACTGCTTCTATTTAATGTATGGTTTAGATAGTGATTAGCCTGGTGGCTTTCCGTTCCAGCTATAAGGTCACAATTTGCCACCACCCTTTACAGTTAAGTCCTCTCTAACACTCATGAGCAAATGGACAGCTGAAGTCAAATAATTGTGAAACAAAGCCAGAGTGAGATGTGAGGGACAGACAGGTGGAAAATACTTTTTTTTTTTTAAATAAATGTGGTTAAATTAATTTTGTTAGCTTTCTAGGAATATATAAGTGAATACCCTCTTCAAGTCACAAGCATTTCCATCAACAGATTAATAATCAAACTACTCCAAATATTAATCTAGAAAAACAATGCATTAACAAATTATGAAGTCCCCTTGATTCAGATTTAACCTTACAAGTGGATTTGTAAAACTTTAAGTAAATGGCTGTGTGTTAGAAGAGAAAAAGAAGACCAACACAGACACTCTTCTTTTTTCACCTCATTTCAGCAGTCTTTGCAAGCAGCACAGGAGAGGATGGCTATTCTCCGACAAGGCGACACAGGGGTTTGGCTCTTGCTGATCATCTAAGCAGGTGAAAGTGAAGATTTCTTCAAGTAAGAATAGCTTCTCCTTATAACTTGTAATAACCTCAGCTGAGCTCCTGCTGCCCGAAGTCAATACATCACACACTAAGGACTTGCTTCACTGGTTTGTCTTCTTCTACTTGCGCCACAAGAGGGAGCACCAGCATTTCAGTATTTCCAAGCACTTAGCAGCCTCTTCCCGTTTGCTGCCTGTTAACAGTTGCTTACTTAGTATCAAAGTTCTGTTGCAAAGAAAAATGTATTTTGGTACGTGAGAGTGTGCACGCGTGCATGGAAGATTAACGTATTCCCTAGTCAGGCAAAATGCAAGTTCTTCAAGATAAAGAAAGCCAGCATTTGGTACAACAGGCCAGTTTTCCTTCAGAACAGGAAAAAGACATTAGACGATTTTAGGAAAGAGCGTGGTGGAGTACCACTGGTGTTTACAACACGGGGAAATCATGCAGGAATTGTTTATTATTTCCTCTGTTTTCTTTACAAATGTTATTTTCAAGTGTGACTCGTTGTCTCTTTTTCTCCACTGTAGCCTCAGGACTCTAGGCAACATCTGAGGCATCCAAAACATTAAGCAAGGAGTGGAGCTACAACAGCAACCAAGTGTCATACATAGGTTTTACTCCATTTACAGAACTTGCAAGAGTCAAAGACAAGCTCCAAGGGACAAACATTGGGAACAATAGCCTAGGGAATTAAAGCTATTACTTAGACTAATACTTGCACAAATTATCACATGATTTGCAATCACCTGCAAGACAAACCTTAAATGGACTTGCCAAATAATCTAATTTCAAAGCAATTTTATGCAAAACTGTAATTAAAAGCTCAGGTGATACATGAAAAAGTGCACTTATATTTTTTCAAGTGAGATAGAGTTTTAAGTGGTTTCAAGCTCAAGAAGTGACATCCAATTCAAAGCAACCTTGTTAAATGTAGATTGTCCCATACCCAAGCAGGTGCTACTGAGCAAAGATAAATGCAAACTGCAGATATACAAAAAGCTGACCCACCATTAAAGCAGTGGTAGCCTCGCCAGAAAAACCCAAGGAAATTGTATGTTACCAAAAAAAAAAAGGAAAATAATTTTCAGGGATATATAAACAAAAATACAACTTGCAGATACTGAACTAATTATTCCACTGTGTTTGGCACTAATACATCAGTGTCACTGCTGCACATCTTTTGGAGGAAATCTACAGTCGAGAGGAAGGACCAAGAAAGTGACAAAAATGCTAGCAGTTTGCAAACCTTTTTTTTTTCTTTAAATAGAGATTTTTTTTTTTAATACAGTTTTGTAAAAGACTGCTGTCCAGGCTCTTGGATTCTGGGAGCCATAGTCCATAACTTTTATGTGACTGGGACTCCTATCCTCCTTCTACCACTCCATCTACCAAACCTAGTGCTCCGGCCCAAGTTCTCCTATCTTGTAAGTTTTTAATTATCTCTGATTTCCTTTATAATTTTGCATGTTCTGATAGTAAAATAAAATCTAATAGCCTATTAAATATGAGTTAATACACTTTTAATTTGTGTCTTCTGTTCTTTAATTACTAAAACCTTAAACAGTTTTAATTCTGCTGCTCCTTTCATGAGGGACTAACACACAGCAAGTCTGGCAGTAAAAATAGCTTCTCCTTCTGAATGGGGTGGGAGGGAAGGAAACGATTTTTTTTTTTAATGGCTTAATGTCAGGGGAAATCCTAATGTTCTCAGCCAAGTTACCCTGCAGCCAGAATACAGCACTGCCAGTTCAAACTCTTCAAAGGCAGCTCAACAAAAACTGCTTCTTGTGAGAGGCTGCCAGCTCTCCCAATCCCAAGTCTGCTTCAGCGGATGCCAAGGTGTTTCATTTATGGTCAGTGAAAACACCCTGTGGTTCTCCTCTGAAAAGCAATTATATAAAACTGGCAGTAGCCCTTTCCAAAGATCAGCTACCTCTGTGTAGTTAGACTGATTTATCTGTACTCTCTAGTGGTTAAAATACACCTTATTGCTCCTTACTTCTGTGTGCCCTGCAAGTACAGCTTTGACCTACAGGGCTAACGTTATGCCTTCTTGTCTGATACAGGCAGAACTGTTTATTATACATCTATCCAGGGTCACTGGTGTAAACCAGAAAAAAATTCAGTGTCACTGAAAGCAGAAATGGGGCTCTGTAACCTTTATCAGGCATGTTATTCACTTAAAACAAAAAGCATTACAACTTACAATACATAAAAAATTTGTGGAAGCAAAACAAGTTATCTATGTCAGTGTATCTCCGCGACATGTTTATACTTGTGGCAGGTCGCAATTCATGGTCCAAAATTGTGACGAGGAGAGCAGTTTTGTATGATCTGCAACAAAAGTATGTAAGTCAATAAAATCATGCACACTTACAGTAACAGTCATAATGCATTATTTCATTTAGCATAAGATACTATCAACAACTCTTCAGATAAGCAGATGGTCCCCTTTTCACAGTAATAATCAAAAACCACCTAAAAAAAAAAAATGAGGGAAAGAAACCCTCTATCTAGCTAGGCTAGGTGATTCCCCTCCCCATTCCAAATAACGTTTTACGAGATTAGTGGGTTTACTTCCTGTATCTGTATCTTAAGCATTTCAGTGCCTCCTCACCCTCTTACCTGAACCAGGACAAACCAGTTTTCTTTGAAGATCTTTTGTGATGTACAAGCTGCTCACTTATCCATACGTGTTCATATCATTTCAGGGACCAAAATAGTCTGAAAGACTCATCTGCTTCAAAAATCTCAGGATTTGGCCTCACAAAGTTTTTCTCTTCCAATACAAAGGGCTCATAGTGATTTAGGGGCCAACTGAGACACCCAAAGTCTGCTCAGCTCAGCAGCTCTCTGTGAACAGTTAATTCTGTTTCACAAAGAAAAAGAGTAGAGAAAAAAGAAAGCACATTTACAGCCTACAGAAAGGGTTTTCAGCTGAATTCTTCCTTTACACTTGTTCATGCCTTTTACTTGCCTTTGGAGAAGGAGTGAAAAGCCTCCTTTCTTCTCTTTCTGCAAGAACTGGGCTGTAGCATTTTTTGTCTCTTGGAACATCTTCCTTACCTTCAGCTCAGCTCTCCAGTGGACACATTCAGAGAAGCCTGCCAAGGTGTCAAAGCGAAGTTAGACATCTATTGTGTCACCTAAAACTAAAATATGATGGCAGCCCATACTGCTTACTCCACATTTTTCAGACCTTCGAATCCCTCTGCAGTCAGTGGAAGAGGATGGCCACTGTGGATCTGTTCATTTTGCCCAAATTTTGGTTAACCTTCTGTTAAAAAAAGGGGTATATATTAAAGATCCTATGCTTTCCTAACAAAATAGGTCTGAATCTTAAGAAGGAAGTGCAGCAAACTGAAAGATTTAACAAAAGATTCAAGTAATTTCAAATTGTGAAGTGGATTTGCTCTAAACACACTAAACAGGAATGCATAATCCGTGCCATGATATGTTCCTACATTTTTTACTTGGCAGTATGTATTGAACATACCTATGCAAACCTGCACTACTCAGCATGGCTTGCCAAAGCACTGTCTCGGTAAGTGTGGTGGGCTCACCTTGGGTGACTGCCAGCCCCCCATCCAGCCACTCTCTCTCCCCCTCCTCAACAGGATAGGGGAGAAAATAAAATGAAAAAGGTTGTGGATTGAGTAAAGACAAGCTGATCACTCACCAATTACTGTCAAGGACAAAACAGCCTCAACTTGGTGAAGAGGTATTCAATGTTTTGCCAATTATAAATAGAGTAGGTTGATGAGAAACAAACATAAAATGAAAACTACCTTTCCCTTAGCCCCTCCCCTTTATCCCAGGCTCAACTTTGCTCCTTCCTGTGAAGGAGTTCCCAACTCCTCTGCCTCCCCTCAGCCCCCCAAGTGCTGCAGAGAGGACAGGGAACTGGAGGAGCTGCAGGGGAGGAACCTGGAACATTTGGCAAATGAACTGAAAAAAGCACCTTTTAGGAAAGTGTGAGACATGAACTTGACACTGGATTTGAAACTCTTATCACCAAAGGTAAGAAATATATCCTCTCGCATTTCCAAAAATGAAAGAGAAATTGATCAAAATAAAAAGAATTGGAATTTTTGTATCTATCTCGAAACAGGTACCAAAGGCTATGCCATCATGTACCCAAATGCTGAGAAGCTAAGAAATGTAGCAAGTGACTTATTTAGAAAGACATGGTTTCGTGGCTTCATGTTCTGATATTTTTTTAAGAAGTTCTTGACAGAACTGAGTGCTTCAGTGTTTTGCCACACATCTGCCAATGTAAACCAAAATAAAGACAGAAACAGAATATTAGTAAGTGTATGTCCAGCAATGTGTCTCAGTTTTATTTTATTTAATTTGCACTTGAGAGGTAATACCCTGATAAATCATAGAATCACAGAATAGTTAGGGTTGGAAAGGACATTAAGATCATCTAGTTCCAACCCCCCTGCCATGGGCAGGGACACCTCACACTAAACCATGTCACCCAGGGCTCTGTGCAACCTGGCCTTGAACAGCGCCAGGGATGGAGCATTCACAACTTCCCTGGGCAACCCATTCCAGTGCCTCACCACCCTTACAGTAAAGAACTTCCTCCTTATAGCAGATTATACCCTAACATATCTTTATCCAAAATGTGTGCATAGCTATGGATGTATTATTGCCTCTGCTAATAGTCTATGCATTATTTGAAGCCCTTTTTCTACACATCAGAAACAAGTAGACCAATTGCACTGGAAAAGGACACCTATTTTGAGCAGAATTCTGCAACACAGAGCTTAAAGAGGTATTCCAACATATAAGAGGTACTCTGGAATGTGATTACCATTATTTTTTTGTCAAATGCAGCAGAGAACTTATTATTTGTAAAACAATGATTTTACTTACAAAATCTGTACAACAGCATGGGTAGTATATAGTGTGTGGCATCGTGGACAAGACTACAGATATAAGGCTAACACTTCAGACCACAGGAGGCAAGCTATCGAAATAAATAAGAAGGACGGATCAAATCAGAAAATATGGGAAGAGCTGTCAAACCTCTAGTTATGTTTGGGTAGGAAGAAAGCCTACTGACAAGCCATAAACACCTGCTTTTTTAATTATTTTTGCCTTGTTTTCAAAGTTCTTAATTCTCTTTTCTGATGAACGAAGCCCAGTTTACCCTCAGAAGAGAACTTTCTGATAGCAGCAAGGAGCTTTTCCACGTTGAAACAATGGGGAAGTGAAATACCACACTTGAGGGATTTGAATTAGATGGAGGTCATGGCTGCAGAACACTTACTCATGTACATGCCACATTAAAAAAAACCTGATGCATACAAGCACCCCAGTTTTTCCCACCTACAGCTGGATGCATGTGTGTGAATGGAGAGAAATGGAAGGTGACGGTGTTGAACTGCATATTAGGTTCACTATCAAACCTTTCTTTAGAACACAGTAACATTAGAATACAGCCATGTATCAGATGACTTTAAATCCAATTATCGTTTAGCAGTTTCCACAAATCAGTTTATATTGATCTTGTAAAGTAATTTAAATTCATCAGTTTATCAAGTAATTTAAATTCAGCAAAATAGTGATGGCAGAGACATAGGCCAAAAGCTTCAGGCAGAAATCCTCAATCTTATTCCAAAGTCTGCTTTGTTGAAAACTCTGTGTTTTATTTTTTTTTTCCTAAAGCATTAAAGAACTATATGGCATGTTTTTTCACGTCATTTACAAATTGGTAATGAGAATACACACTTGCTTAAAGTTAAAGAAGTACAAGGCTGAGTCTAGTTAGGTAGTTTGGTGGTAGGAACAATATAATTAATTTTCCCACAATATCAAATCTAGGTTGTATCTGTTGCAGTCTCTAAACCAAGACTCATTTCCCTGCAGTTTAACATCAATACCTCAATTTCTCTTGAGAACAAAAGTATTTACTGTTGACAGATAGCCTAGTGATCAGCTCCTTTGAGAACCTCTGGTCTCTCCCTGTTGGTCTCAATTTCTATCATTTTCTGGGGAATTTCATCCGGACTTTGAGACTGTATAAGGAACAATTTGTTCACTTTTGCTCTGACCAAAGATCTGAGAAATACACAATGCGACTTACCTTGTGCAGACTCATGCACACCATAGTCATGAATACCTTGCATGGCTACATTCATTATCCATGAGATGAAGCCAGTGCCTACATCTTGTGCTAGAAAAGCAAGTGATCCTTGAGCCTTGGGTTGGCTCTCTTATGAAAGGAGTGTGTCTGACCCTTTAAGGTATTTGTAGAAATCAGAATGAAGGAGCAGGAGCATGTATAGAAACACAAAATTAGAGGGAAATCTGGGATTTGAACACAGTAAGTTTGGGACTTGAACATGCTAAATTGCCCCTGACCTCGAGGTGGTTTGTATCTGCTTCAGATTGGAAAACTCCCTCAGAATGACACGGTCTGCATGCCTCTACATTGGCAAATGCTGGGGAAAGTTATCTGCACAGCAGCAGATCACTCACAGACAAATGAAGTCAGCTATTTGGAAAAGCCAGCTAGATATTTGTCTAAACTTACCTATTTCTATCAGATAAAGTATACCTAGAATGTTTGCAACAGAGAAATGTACTGTGTAGTTTAAATATAAACAATACGGATAACAAACTGAAGCACTCATAAATTATAGAATGCTGTTTATTCTGCTTAATTTGTAAAATAATAAGTGATTAGGTTATTCTGTAACAATTGCCAGTTTTACTCTAGCATATATACAATAAATTAGGCTGTGAAAATATATTTCCACATAATTACTTTTTCTTATATGTAGAGCTTTTGGTTCTTTTTAACCAGGGTTTTGACTTTCAGTCTATGCTAGGTCATAAAAGCACACAGACTAGACCAGACCAGACTATAATTTCAGTTGGAAGGACCTACAATGATCATCTAGTCCAACTGCTTGACCAACTCAGTGCTGACCAAAAGTTAAACCATGTTTCTAAGGGCACTGTCCAAATGCCTCTTAAATACTGACATGCTTGGAGCATCAACCACCTTGCTAGGAAGACTGTTTGATCCACATTGTCCAGAACACAGTGAAAGCATAGTGCTTACATACAAAAATACATAGAAGACTTCTACCAAATTTACAGCACAAATTCTTCACTTTCCAAGTTAGGGGATGCCAGAATTTGTCTGTGTGATTTTATTTTTTTTTAATTTTTTTTTTTTTGAGGTGTTTCTGATTCCCACGTTTTAATATGTATATATAGCTTCTAGTATCATGGTCATGCACTTCCTTTTCCTTCAGATCCCCAGCTCATCAGTGCCTAGAATACATAACAAAAGGAATCAATATTCCTTTTCATCTCTTTTATTCAGTATTAATCCCAAACACCACTGATCTTTTGGGAATCAAGAACAATAGTTTAATGTAAAGTTTGGAGGAAAGATTTAATTATAAATCCTTGTAACTGTTTTATTTCCTCTCCAGTTCCTCTCCCCTTTTCCTTCAGCTCCTGCCTCAGATCAGTATCACCTCCTCTCAGGTCCTCTGTTCCACTCCGAGGGACATGTCAGCTTCTGTGTTACCAAAAGAGTGACAGCACAAGTCTCCAAACACCAAAACAAAACCACGGCTAAGAGAGACCCTCTCTTCAAGACAGCTCCCTCAACCAGCTTGACTTTCAGCTGCCAAAGCAATGTGAACACAGGGAAAGGGGTGGAAACACACAGCTGAGAATGGTGCCAGAACAGAACCTGGACAACCTAGGGTGAGACAGGCTTACTGTGCTCTTGAATCACACTGTGAGTGACACAGGAACTTGCCTTTCCATGACATGGGGCTGTGCCAGTAACTCATGCATAAAAGGAACAGAAACACACTCTTATGCTGGGCTAGTAGTTTCCATCCACATACACACAAAAAATTTCAATCTTGCTAAAATCTCTCTTTGTCCTTAACATTGACAATGTCTAGGACAACAGAATGGAGGAAACACAAAACAATTTATTATAACTTGAAAATAAGTTTCTATAGGTTTTTTGATTGTTTTTCCTTAAATAAGGCTTAAATGTGTGTCCTGGGTTCAGCAGTAGCAGTCATGTTTTTTTTCCTTTGTGTTAACTGGTGCAGTGCTGTGTTTTGACTTCTAGTTTGAGAACAGTGTTGGTGAAGCCGATGTTTTCGGTTGTTGCTAAGTGATGTTTACCCTGACCAAGGACTCTGTGAGGCTCATGCTCTGCCAGGGAGGAGGGGAAGCTGTGAGGAAGCAGAGACGGGGCGCCTGACCCGGGCTAGCCGGGGAGGTATTCCATACCACAGCACGTCATGCCCAGGGTGAGGGGTAACTGGGAGTTACCCGGAAGGACAGGGGCTTCCGGGTGGAACTCGCTTTCTTGGCCGGTGGTATCGTATTCTCTTCCCTTGTTATTTTCCCTTATCATTGTTTTAGCTGATAGTAGCGGTGGTGATTTGTTGCTGGACTGTTCTTGTCTCAACCCGTAGGAGTTGCACTCTCTCGATCCTCCTCCCCGTTCCTCTGGGAGCGGGGAAGGGGAGAGCCCCGGTGCAGGGGGGAGGGAGACGGACACGGACCTTGATTGTTGTCAGCTCGGCACCACTCACTGGGAGTGAGTGAACAAGTTACCTGACTGGGTTTAAACCACAACGAAGAAGAAGTTCTTGTGTGTCCATTAGCCTGCACTGTTGCCCTCACTGGGGAATTCCCTGGCTATACACAAGCTCAGAGACCAGCACAGAGCAGCCCAGGCTGAGCACAGAGAAGCATAGGATGAGTCTATAAGGTCCTTTGTAGGAGTAAGTACTTTTACCTGTTCTCCAAAGCTTAAGAACTACATATTACCTTTCTCAAATTATTTTAATAGTTAATACTGTTCCCATTTCGTATGATGCAGCTCTCTTAATCCTCTATGACATTATAGCTGCACAAGCATCCACAGCAGAAGTCTACTAAAAAAAATTCCTGTTCTAACTCCTATCAGCTAAAAAGCACACAGTCCACTATGCACTGAGCATGAGCAGTACAGAAATAGACATATACAGACTTCAGGAACACAGAACAGACTGTCATTAAATATACGTGTGTGTGTGCGAATGTATATAAATACGTGAATAGTTGCACAACCCACACATCACTAGATTCTGCAGAACAGCATAGAATAACGTCCAGGTATAGAGATGATGAACAGGTGCTGCACTTATTTTTCAGTCAGTGGAGCTGTGGGAGGCAGGAATTAAAGGTGTGAATTCAAAACAGGAAGAATAAAGGGAAAGACAAATTCCAGCTGGGGACATCACAGCACTGCTCTGCTGACCCAAGCAGAAAAGGGAACAAGTTGTAAATTACTGGAAAAAAAGGTTTAGTAAAAAGAAGCTATGCTATATAGGCATTAGTAGTCTTTCCACACCACACAGGGCTTAAAGTGTGAATATACGTAAGATTTAAATATAGAAACCCATGCAACAGGTTATAAAAAATCATTTACATATAGTTATTTACAAAAACCATACCCATGATTAGATAAAGAGCTGTACAAATACATGTATCACTAAGCAGGATACTCTCAATTCTCATATTAACATTTGCATATTTATATATCATACTTCCAAATATTTAAAGATTTTTTTTTCTCTGCTTCTTTAAAACTCATGAAAGTTCTTGATGTGATGAAATTCACTTTTAAAACTGCAGGGACTGCTGCGTGTTTAAATGAGCCATTATTTGCTAGCTCATAATCATCTTTTATATGTCTGCTAGAATCACTGATGCATTAATTGCTTATCAAAATTTGAAACAGTTCATGAGTCACTCTGAAGATAAAATAAATAAATATTAATGAGTCAATTTCAACAGAATTTATGTCCTCTGCCTCTTAAAGCTGAAAGACTCCATTTATTACATGTCAGAATTAGGTCTCGATACCTGATGTATGGGCAAATATACTCAAAGCCATACTCAGCACATCAGAACTGAGATCACCATGTTTCAAGGGATCAATCCATCATAGTCTTGTTTGACCAAATTATAGATCAAAGAGAGAAAGGCCTGGTCAATTGTAACATAGAGAGTAAGTGAAAGATCTCTAAATGCACAGTTCTCATACAGAGTGAATGAAAAATGAAGTATTTTGGTTTTAAAGTTTGGAAGTGATTCTATATGAGAAGATCTTAACAAGTAAACACTTGATCTTCAAACAAACACATTGACACAAAATATCACTGCATAAGAAAATCTGGTATTTCTTGCATGACATGAAAGAGGGGAGAGGGAAGGCATAGAGTTTTCAAGAATCCTAAAATAAAGCATAAAACTTTCATTTTGAAAACATGAGTGTGCTGAGAGGCTTCCAAGTCTGTGCCAATGCCAGTTCACTGCTGAAAATCCAAGCTTAAAACTTTTCAAGCTAAATGACCAAAAATGAAACAGGAAACAGAAGTCTTTCCCTTGAGCCTTTACTTTTCCATTCTAGTTTTTTCCTGGAAGTTGTAGGTAAAAGAAATCACCCAAAAAATCTGAAGAGGAATGGGGATTATCTCTAAAAGGCAACTGAAGCTCTGAAACATATTAGGAATTAGACAGACATCAGTGAGCCACTTCTGAGCCAAACTGTTAAAAAATTTCTAAAAAAAAAAAATCACAGTTTTTCTTAAGGAAGTTAATCAGAAGAAGATTCTGGATAATGTAGCTGGCTGGTATAAAGCAGATAAAATGGGAAATTCATAGAATTGTGCAATTTTCCTGTTGCTCACTGAATACAAGCAGGATGAAGAAACCATTTTAACAGATTGTTGGTCTGAAGTGAAGAATCTTCTGTTTGTTAAATTAAGTCCAGTTGTTTATTGTCAGATCTTCATATCAGCTGCTTAGCAGAAGATACTGCTTCAAGTCCAGCTAGTCACATAAAGAGGAAGTATTACTGCCCCACAGTGCCACAGCACAGTGACACAGAGACAGCCTGTTAAGACCTGTGTATACTGTAAAACTAAAGGCATCTACCCAGACCAAGATATCCAATCCAGTATTAAACACAGAATATGTCACTGTCAGTGAAGCCTGTATGTAAGGATACAGAGAAAAATACAATTACAAAATGTATTTTGGGTCAATATAATGTAGGAAGAATTTAAACTTTGCTACTTATGTAACATTCTTAAATTTTCAGATACACTAGTTTTCTTTATAATGTGTAACTAAATAATGTGTATCTTTCTCTAACCATATCTTTCAAGTTCTTCATGCATTCACAGCTAATACAGCTCTCACACAACTTGCTTTTTCTCTTAAGTATATTTAAGGAAGGATTTAGTTCATGTTAAAAATGAACTGTGACACTTTCTTTGAAACCTACAAAATTATGCAAATAATAAATGCAAAGTCATAGGTTCTTTAAGACAGGCTACTGGCCTCTAAAAGAAGCATTGTTTAAATATATCATTATGTGCATGTAAGATAACAGTGAAGTGATTAAACAATTTTCTTATGCTCATGAAAAACGTTTTTTTGTACTCTTAAAAATTATTCTCATATGTCATAGGATGTCACAGAAAACGTTTCCCATCTGCAAACAAATACTGCTGAGATTTAACATTCTCATTTACACAAATGTCAGGGTATTAGTATGGTTTTATAGAATATTTATGGGATCAGTTTTTCACCAGATAAGTCACCTTCCTTTCATTAATATTTTAATTAATATTAAATTTCATTAATATTTTAAGCTTTCAAACTTAATGACACATTCCATTGTTCACTGTTGTTCAGCAGAACTTAACAGACAGTTGTAAAGTTAAAATTAAGCTACTCAGTGCATCTACTGAAAATGTTAACTTCTAAATAAAAAGGGTAAAGAAAAGAAGTTTCCATTGGGTTATGCAACAATAATTTTTACTCAGCAAAATTTTGAAAAATGCTGTGGTTTCATGGGAAGTGGGAAAAGATAAATTCCACACAAGAAATCTTTTCATACTGAATAGCCCTTACTGTAAATGCTGCCAAAACATTGAATCCCCATTTGATGTTAAACTTGTGAACAGAATACAAGAAATTAGCAGGTCATGTGCATGAGTAAAATAAAAACTGGCAATCCTGGAAAAAAGCATTGTCAAATAAACTGAACTCAGATACAAATGTGTTCATCACCATAAAAATGCCCAAACAAGTAATAGTTATGTTAATTTTATGAGTGTCATGTTTGCACTAAGTGTGGATAAAACCAGCTACTTACCTGCTCAGATAATTCTGGACCATTGACATGAGCCTGTAAGAAAGCATCATTAACAAGCAAGTGGAAGTTCAGAAGCATGTGCTCAATGTCATATGTTCCACTCATGGCACTTGAGAGCTCCTCCAGGGACTGAATATATCCCCGCCAATGAAGATCAGCTTCCGCTATGTTAGCTAAGCAGCCTCGGATAATGTTGAGGCAGTATACAGGGCTTACTTAAAGTCAGTCCTTGGCAATGGGGGCAGTACTGCATTCTCAGTAAAGCTCTGCTGCAGTCTTTAGAGAAATGCAGATGATCTGTTGTATTGATCACTTCAATCCCCAAATTCAGAGCCTGCAAGAAAGTCAGGCTGGGTAACAGTGATCTTCCCATTTGTCTTATGGCCTTTTTGGGAATTTTACCAAAGGGTTTGATGTCTCTTCTCGCCATTTGGAGGCACTCCGCATATTCTATTGAAATGTCAGTCAGACCAGGGTTAATCACATGGTTGTAGATGACTGGGAAGAGGGTGTCAAGAAATCTGTTGAGAGATTCCTCTGTGCTAATGTCTGTGCCAAATACGAAGAGTCCAACATCTGTGAAAAACTCCTGTACATGTGTAGTAGCCTCAGCAGCCATGTTTTTATATGTTTTGGAGAAAAGTGTGCTTGTGTAATTCTCAGCCAGTCTGATAAGCATTTCAAAGGTTTCTGCAATAAAGTAAGTTTGTTATTTTTAAGGTTTCAAATATAAAAAATTAAAGTAAGAAATTAAAACAATTACATCAGGACATCTTACATCTATCGGCAATGCATTTTTTTTACCTTGCAAGTAATTCTACAACACAATCAATAATCCATATGTTTTCTTGGCAGGACATACTAAACAATCTAAAAACTATAAAAGGAAATTGATTGTAAGATGAGTTATTAAGTTACAAAATACAACAAAGCCCTACTGTATTTTTGTATATATATACATACATTAGTTCTCTCATCTCATGACTCATTCTGCAAATTGCACTAGAAACTTAAATGCTCTCAGTCACTTCAAGTCATTCCTCTTACCATCCTAAAATGGATGGGCAAAAGTAATAGCAATTTAAACAACTCTCCCATTCCATTAAAAATTTTTAAAAGATCAGTTTTGTCTTTTTGTCTTCCAAAGGAAGGAGGTGTACCCAACACACATGAGAACTATGTTCTATGTTTGAATCATACATGCTTTTAAACAACGCTACTGTTTGGTCTGGCAATTGCTATGGTCAAGCAAAGTGCTGGCATGGGCAGAACTGCCTTCTTTGGGCACTGAGATGCACCATCTCTAATCCTGAAGATCTGCACAACAGGTAAAGTCTGAATGGATAAACTTACATTTCATTTCAAATGTTAAGCAGCAATCCTTAAGTACGCTGAGTAGTTCCTAATAAAAGTATTCTTCCCTGACTTGATCTATGATTTGCAAGTAAGGAAAAAAGCTGGGTTTCTAAACAGAAAAGGGGTGTCTGAATGAAGAATTTTCCAGATCTGCCTGAGAAGCTTGCACTTCAGGGAAAGCAAAGGAGCAATATATAGTTTAAAAAGAAACTTAGACCTCAGAATACGTATTACAAGTATTAACCCACTTTTTCCACTGGATGACTATGACTCAGTAACTTTCTTTTATTCATTCAAACTTTACAAATTTTTTTTTTCACATTTATCTTTTTAATGGAACTCTATAGAAGTGACTAAAAGCACGAAGTACAGTTAATACTTTCCAAATGGATGTTAAAATAGGCAGAATCAAATAGTGTCAAACTATGCCACACAATTAATGAAGCAATCTGAAGTCTGATGTTAAGTCAGTGACTGAAAGGAACAGTAGAAAGAACAATTTTAATGTAATAACGAAGACTAGCTATCATATCTGTAATACATATTTATGCATAATAAATGCTTTATATTCTAATTAAAAGTTTGTCAGTTCAATGGGTTTAAAATTGCAAACTGTGTAAAGATCATAGGGAAGACATATTAATCTAATCCGCTTATACTTTCTATGCATTCTTTGCTTTCTCCAATGAAAATGAGATATATGCTTCAAAATCAGATTCATTAACTCTATTCCTGTGCTATTAAGTGCTGACTGCCCACAATAGAGTAGAAAAGTGCACCCCATTTGCCTTTCTTTTTTTTTAACATTACTATTGCACATTCATATGTGCGTCTCTCCTAAAGTGAACTTCACTATAAACATTCATACATGCCAGATATCACAGTGATTCAGCATAGGGTTTGATTTCTTTAAAAAGTCAGACTCCTGAAGCCAGGACATCACATGGAGCTCCCAGCAGTGGAGACCTATTCCAAAGCCTCTTCTGTTTACCCCATGATTTGACATGTGGAAGTACCAGCTGAGTAACTCTGGAGGCCACCACTGCCTGCATCCACTGTTCATTCACCGGCTCTGTGACATATTTCAACCTCCAGCACTTCATGCCAGACCATACCTGAGACACCTGCATTGCAGCCAATGTTAATATGAGAGACACATGTTCTTCTGGAGCAGCAGATGAGACACAACATATCAGATAGGGCACACTGATCAAGACACCCACTTTAATGCGACTGAACAGAGGATGAGATCTCCACCAGCTATAAAGGCAGTTTGGACACCTAGCTCACATGGGGACACATGTACATGGACAGCTAAATTAGAACCCTAAATATTCTACTGTACATTTTGTCTCATTTTTATTGGAGGGAATAAACACTGCAAAGAAAGTACAATCCTACTATGGAGGATTTATTTAGTTGCCTAAGAGTGTTCAATGCAATTTTCAATGGTAGTTGCTATGTGCCTGTCTGGAAGGGTATGGGTTTTCTGCAGGTCCTGTGTCACATCTGCAGGCTTTGTGTGGATGTTTTGCATTTAAAATGGAACTAGATGGCTGTGCCTAGTCAGCTGAACTAAATCCTAGATACCCAATTATCACTGATTCAAGAACCTTTCATATAAAAGCTTGGAGCAGACAGAGTAACAAAGACAAAAATTTAAGTCAAATAAATTCTTGGTTTAGATGGTTTAAAATAATAAAGTGTGGAGAATATTAAAACCTCCTAGGAAAATGTCTATTTTTGTAACTGTCGATTCAGTCTTTTACACAAAAGTAGGTAATGTTAGTAAAATAAAGATGTTATAATAATTTAGAATGACATGAATAAGGTTTTTATGACCCTTCTCAATTTTTCATTATTACTTTTTCCTAGATGAAAACTATAAAATATGTGATACAAAATATCAGTTACAATCCGTGGCTTCAGTATCCTATTACCAAGAGCACAAATATTAGATGAAAGAATAAATCATGCCACACAGGGATAATCAATAGATTCTACAACGTGGTCTAAATAATAAGAAACCTTCAAGACTGAACTGTATTACTAGTGCCCCAGCAACCAACAGATGAATGACTTCAATAATCAGCTGCATGACTTTTTGACTATTTGTGCTTTTCTAAATAGCATATGATAATACTGGCCACTTGTGTTTATGATTCTGCATCATGCTGTTTGTCATTTTAGGATTTCTTACAAAATTTGTCAAGTTTATTTTACTGGCATGTTTCCTACTTTATAACCACCAAAGCTATTCCAGCGATTTGTTTTGCTGCCAGACAGCTTGAAGAATGACAAACAGCAAAGCAGACCTATGTTTATTTTCAGTATTGAACAGCTTCTGTGAACACCTTACAATGGCAGTCTATGCCATTTACAATACTTTCAGAGATTTCAATGAGAAATCAAGTCATGCTGGTTCAATACTGCAAATGCATCATAGATTTAACAATGTGTTTTTCTATTTTTTGAGTCTATGGGCCCAAACTAACATCATTAGTCTTAATTATTCAGCCACATAAGAGAAGTGTGAGTTTTTCATTAGTATAAACCCAATACCTATAAAAGACATTTTAAATATAATCAAGATGAGCCAGACAAGCTCTTTCAATTCTTATTAAATGTCTTTTAATCTGCAGGTTCGGTGCCTCTTGTCTCCATCCTTTATGACATCTTTGTATTAACCACTATACAACATCATACAATATCCTACAGATACCTTCTGTAGCACTACTGTAAATAATGGGTGACATGTCTATTTTATTTTTGCTACACTTACAATTATGATTTGTACAATCCTAAGTCAAAACTCAGGGCTGCCAATATATTAACCCTTAGTTTTTTAGAAAGAACAGTAATATCTTTCTTCCTGGTATTGCTAACAAGGGTCAAAACACAAGGCAAGGAAAAAAATATAGATGAGCACTTTTTTGGTTTATATATTTTGCATCTATTCAGCCGAACCTTCATATCAGTACATATATATATATATATATATATATATATAGGCTTTTTGATGAGTGCATTTAATAAAGTGGTCACATAGTGAGGTAAAGTAACTATCAATCAGTTCACTTCTTTAAAAGATTTTCAACCTTTCATTCACCTTCTTTAACCTTTCTGTTCCTTAGAGCCACAGCTAGGTCCAAATTATAAAGACACCACAATGCAGTAACCCATCCAGTGGATTACTGTCTTTAAAAGACCACACAAAAGTATATGAATGCCTTGTTTACTAGAACAACTCACAAAGAGAACATAAAAGAAGCCTTGTTTTTTTCCTAAACATCAATCAGATGTAATGGAAATACTGCACAGAATGAAATAGAATTTGGATTGGATTTTAAACCAGCCCTGCAATTCTAATACTTAACAGTTTTGGCAAAGTGTTTCTCTACTACAGGAACCTTAGAAAATTAATTAAAAAAAAAATTCTGTGGAATCATGTTGTCACAAAAGCAACTGCATTTTCTTCAAGTTTACCCTTTCTTCACACAGATAAATATTTTATAGAAGCTGCTGAATAAGAAAATGCATGGTCTAATTCTGAGTATTACCTTTTGAAAAACCCATAATACTTAACACAAAGGTAGTCTAATAAATTAAAAATCCAGTAGTGGGCCAACAAATTGTAAAGTGTCATAATTCAGAACTAATTCACCAGGTTACATTACATATCATAAATTAATTCACACTGAGTCAGGGTAACATACAGAATTCAATAAATTATAACTAGACAGCTTAAATTCCATCATAGAATCATAGAATAGTTAGGGTTGGAAAGGACCTTAAGATCATCTAGTTACAACACCCCTGCCGTGGGCACAGACACCTCACACTATACCATATCACCCAAGGCCTCGTCCAACCTGATCTTGAACACTGCCAGGGATGGAGCATTCACAACCTCCCTGGGCAACCTATTCCAGTGCCTCACCACCCTAACAGGAAAGAATTTCCTCCTTATAGCCAATCTAAACTTCCCCTGTTTAAGTTTTAACCCATTACCCCTTGCCCTATCACTACAGTCCCTAATGAAGAGTCCCTCCCCAGCATCCCTATAGGCCCCCTTCACACACTGGAAGGCTGCTATGAGGTCTCCATGCAGCCTTCTCTTCTCCAGGCTGAACAGACCCAACTTCCTCAGCCTGTCTTCATAGAGGAGGTGCTCCAGTCCCCTGATCATCCTCGTGACCCTTCTCTGGACTTGTTCCAACAGTTCCATGTCCTTTTTATGTTGAGGACCCCAGAGCTGCACACAATACTCCAGGTGAGGTCTCACAAGAGCAGAGTAAATGGACAGGATCACCTCCTTCCACCTGCTGGTCACGCTCCTTTTGATGCAGCCCAGGATACGGTTGGCTTTCTGGGCTGCAAGCGCACTCTGCCAGCTCATGTTTATTTTCTCATCGACCAACACCCCCAAGTCCTTCTCCGCAGGGCTGCTCTGAATCTCTTCTCTGCCCAACCTGTAGCTGTGCCTGGGATTGCTCCGACCCAGGTGCAGGACCTTGCACTTGGCATGGTTAAACTTCATGAGGTTGGCATCAGCCCACCTCACAAGTGTGTCGAGGTCCCTCTGGATGGCATTCCTTCCCTCCAGCGTATCAACCGAACCACACAGCTTGGTGTCATCGGCAAACTTGCTGAGGGCGCACTCAATCCCACTGTCCATGTCAGCGACGAAGATGTTGAACAAGACAGGTCCCAACACAGTATTTAGGAAGAATGCTTTTCGTAGTCCAGGGGGGATCCAGAACTGATGAGCCTGCATCACCTTAAGTATCAGCCCATAATATACAGGAATCCAGATAACTAAATCCAACTAAAACCTGAAAAAAAAATTAATAATAACACTTTTTTTATGATTTGAATTATCCTATTGGAAAGTATTAGCTTGTTGCCAGTTGCCATTGATGTTCGATGATCTCAAATGTCTTCCTTCTGTTTATGGGCAGCACAAAAAATCCAGAAGCATCAAATTATCTCTAGTAAAGATTTACAGTCCGAACAATTATATCTTGCACACACTGTATTATCAGAGTGAAGGGGAATACCTCAGGTACAGTTTACAGCTTAGCAAACACAAGATGTTCAAAAATTATGAGAAAAAATAATTATGGAAAATAAATTTATCCAATCAGTATTACACACATAATCTCTTTGTTTAAAATACATCAAACAGAGAAATATGTATAGGTGGGAAATTCAATGTAGTTATTCCTAACTACATAGTAATATACAGTGCCAGATACACTGCAAAGTCCTCTAATCATTTATTGTACCAGAAAAATAAGCTGAAAAAATAAAGTCTTTGAGACATATAAATGAATTATGAGGAATTAACTCATTAGGGTATTGCCTGTGAAGGTTATATGGAAGAGAGATCAAAAAAGGATCAGCAGAAGATATCTGAGACTCACAAAAACTGCTTCTCATTAACACATATTTCAAATTTATCCATTTCATAGATTAGAGACTCACCATTGAAATCAGTAAGAAAACAAGTAGAACAGAGAAAACCTGCAGGCCAACAAACTTGGTGTTGCCAAGTGTTAGTGATACACCTCAGGCTTTATAGCCATAACTACTCATAACAAACTTCAGAATTTGTCAGGTCTTGTTTGGTCTTGAATTTATTTTAGCTGCCTTTGAAAAAAATATAAAATTAAGAAACTTGAATTAGAATAAATTCACCATTGCCTGAATTGTCCTATATTCAGTGGCAAATTACTCAGATGTCAGGAGTTTCTCACATTATGATTTTGAGTTTGGTTTAGTTATATTTTATTTTTGCTTTACTTGTGGGGTTTGGGTTTTGTTGTTTTGGTTGGGTTTGGCTTTTGTTTGTTGCTATTGGTTTGCTTTTTGTTTGATTTTGTGGTGTTTGGTTTTTTTTTTCATTTTTGGCTTTTTTTTAGCTTTGTGAAATTGCAAAACTCTTTAAAAAATAACACAGAGGACCGAAAAAAAAAAAAGAAGTAATCACGGTGTAACTAAGCCTAAGGGCCCAAAGGGTAAGTGTGTACCCCATTAGCAAATGCAAGGTTATGACAAACAAAATTAGCCCTGAAGGGGCCCAAGACCACCCTGGAAGACACCTTTAGCAGCAGCATTATATTCCTCCCAGTGGAGAGCTCTGGAGGCATGAGCATAGCACCAGAGAAAAATATATACACTAGGAAGTTAGTGTATGACAGTTTTAGTTGGAATATTAATAGGAATTAGCAATCATAGATAATTTGGGCTATAAACATTAGCGCCACTGTAATTACACTAAAAAAAACCTGTTGCACTTTGAAAGGCTGTTAAAACATTAATCAGAGAAACAGCAAATTTTCATGGAACCATATGTAAGGTGTGCTCATTGTGAGGACTCCTAAGAAACTCAATCCCAATTTAACCAACATAAAAAATCATTTAACATTTACTTGAAAATTTAATGTGCTGAAGAATCTAGAAAAGCATGTTCCAAAGCCAGGTGAGATTAATTTAACCCATGATTGTGCTACATTTTTTTACTACTCTGAATTGATAATTGTCCTTCTCACTCTTATTTTATAGTCTACTTAATAGCACTCAGTGTCAATCTTTTCTCAGTAATCCTGTCACTGTTTTGGCATGCAGAATTTCCTTTCTAAATCAACAAATTCAAGTATTTTCCTTCTCCCTGTTCTTATTTACACATTCAAGAACAAGCCCAGCACTGCAATGTTGTTCAAGCGCAGCTGATCTGGTAATATGATCTCCAACTTGTGTTTGTTTTTTATAAGATGTTGGAATAAAATTCTCTTTTTTCCAGTTGTCTGGAGCTTCATTAATTTTTATAACTTAGTGAAAATCAAAGAATCATAGAAGTGTTAGGGTTGGAAAGGACCTTAAAGATCACCTAGTTCCAACTTACCTGCAATGGGCATGGACACCTTCCACTAGACAAGGTTGCTCAAAGCCCCATACAGCCTGACCTGGAACATTTCCAGGGATGGGGCGGCCACAGCTGGCAACCCGTGCCAGTGTCTCACCACCCTTGCAGTAAAGAATTTCTTCCTAATATCTAATCTAAATCCATCCTCCGTCAGTTTAAAGCCATTCCCGCTTGTCCTGTCACTACATGCCCTTGTAAAAAGTCCCTCTAGATTTCCAGTAGGCCGCCTTTAGGTACTTGAAGGCTGCTCTAAGGTCTCCCCTGAGCCTTCTCTTCTCCAGGCTGAACAAGCCCAGCCCTCTCAGCCTGTCTTCATAAGAGAGGCGTTCCAGCCATCTGATTCAGGAAATTCTTTTTCAACTTTTCACTTTTCAGTGAAACTTACTCCTATTGATTTTCAAATTTTAATGTTAATATTTAACAAACTCATATGATGTAAAGTATTTAATCATATCTTGATAGTATAATCTATGTAATATGGAATGACTGTCATAGGCATGCGTGAATAATAATCACCTGAATTAGTATCATATGGTTTTTATTTTAGCTAGTTGTGATCAGTGATTCCACTTTTCTTCCAAAACTGTTCTTCTTTTTTTTTTTCTCTCCTGTGGTCTGTTTTTATCCTTTTAATAGTAATGACTCTGGGACCATTCATCTTGCAATTCTGAAAGCAACAAGAGCATATTTTTTTATAATGCCAGGAGAAGAAATAACTAGTAATAAATAGAGCTCTATCAAACCCCTTTTTCCTCTTGGATTCTGCTTAGATTCTCTCTGATTTTGCAAGGCTCTGTGTGTTTCACAAGCAATGCTTTCTCACTAGAGGAAAATATTTTTAAATTGTCTGTTGAAGCAGAACACTTCAAGGGATCACAGCTTTAAAACTTCTATCATATAATGAAGTTGTTTTAAAATCTTTTGACGTAAAATGTTCTGCATGGTTTGCAAAAGGACATTAACTTGATTTGTACTTTTACACATTTGCCATAATAAATAAGGAATGCAAGTCATCTCAGATGTAGGAAAAGGGTATTTTTTAAAAAGGGAAATTTGTAACTTGTAGCAGGATGATGTTGATGGTGAGAAAAGTAATTGATTAAAAGGGTAAAATTCATTTCATGTAACTTCAAAGATGAGCTGGTCACCTGAAGCTCCCTAAAAGTCAGGTGAGATAAACAAGCACTTCTAAGGCATGACTCATCTCTCTGACTTTACATGACTACTTTTGGTTGAGATTAACTGCTCTCTGAAAGTGCTTGATCCTCTCCTTTGACTATAAAGGGACATTAGAACAAATCACTTAGATATATTAATATCTACATTTAGTCAGGCTGAATCCCTAAGATTTTTATAAGGAACTGGTATTAAGAGAAAGTGTCATCAAACATAATATGATAACTGCAATTTATATGAATAGACAGCTGAGATGATCATGCTTCTACAAAGTGGTCTTAATGCTAGATAAATTACAAACTTCTAATATATTTATGCAAATCCTCTTTCCTTCTGCATAGCCAGGAACACGGTTTTCTGAGAATTAATTCAAGTTTATATTTGGTCCCCAGAGGGTTCCCTGAGCATCATGACTTTACCTGCTAGCCTTATAAAAAGGAATTATTGGGGAATCACAGAGGACTTACACATGAAGAGAAAGAATAACATCAAGAAGATTACTATAAAGCTATGATGATGACTAATATCAGATAAAGCTTTGCCTTCACATTTGAAAGTTCAGAACCTGATTTCCCACCCTCCACCCCCCCCCCCCAAAACATGCCCTTGTGTCCATCCGTCCATTCCCTCCCCCTATGCTGACAATACTCATTCAACTTCAGTGAGTTCGTTTTCAATGTATACACCTTAAAGTGAAATGATAATCAGGTGCTAGCAGATGCAACACCACAGATCATTTCTTTCGCATCAAACAAGTAAACATATTCATTTTGTATCACTGAATATATAATCTGACAGCTTTCTTCTCAGCGTGGGTGGAAGTTCGGTGAATTCCCGCATCTGATATTCTGAGAAATTCCACACTAAAAATTGTGACACAAGTTAGTCAAACAAATTTGAGGAGTTTGTTTACTTAACATATGACTACATGTCACAGGTTTCAAAGAGCCTCCAAAAAATTTGGTAAGGGTTTAGATGCATTTATCATCTTCCACTTCACTTCTCTTAATTTTTATTGAGAAAAAGAAGACAAAAGAAGTGTTCTTTAAGGCTTCATTCCTTAAACAAACATCCATGTTTCCCATGTAAGATTGAGGAACAATTAATTTTATGACAGGATCCATTTTATGAAGTTAGTTCAATGTTCCTCTATAACTATTTGATATCAAGAAGAAAAACTGCATGCTACAGAATCACAGATTCATTAGAGTTGGAATGGACCTTTGGAGACCATTTAGTCCAAGACCCCTGCCAAGGCAGGGATACCTATGTCCCTCTGCGTAGCCCTGGAATATTATTGATTAGTGATCTAATCACTATTAGTGATTAGTGATATGTGCAAAATTCTGCTTGCTGGTGCTGCAAAAGCATTTTGGTTTATACCATATTTTTCACTACTTAATTCACAGAATACTGTAAAAAGGAACAAATTTGAAGTGTTGACTTTCAAGTATCAGATAGGTTAATAAATGTACCATTTCTAACTTGACAAGATAGAAACTCTCAGAAGGTGGATTATCAGGCAGACAAATGTGTTCTCTCCCAATCAGAAAAGGAAAATAGCACCTGCCAACAGAAACATAAAAACCAGTTCTCTAAACTGGTTAGGAAAAGACATACAGTTTAAGTATATAAACTTACCAAATTTAAGTGAAATTCAGAAGATATTTCAACAATAAGAAAGTCTTAGGAAAATGAAATTGTTTCTAGGACTTTTTATGACAGTTGTACAGAATATTCTGTGTAGCTGCTTTTGATGATACCACCTTAGTGTCAAATATTGATATGGATTGGAACAATCCACTCTAACCTACTCTTTCTTACCCATTATGGCTTCTGATTTCAAGGTTGATAGGCTTATAGTTCCCTGGATCCTACTTCCATTCCTTCTTGTAGATGGGTATCACATTTGCTAATCTCCAGTCAACTGGGACCTTCTATCCATGCTCATAGGCTTGTGTGTGTCTAAGTGGTGTAGCAGGTCGCTACCACCCCTTGGATTATGAAGCCTTCATTTTGCTCCCCGTCCCCGTCTTCCAGCTCAGATGGCTGAGTACTCAGATAACAAATGGCCCTACTGTTAAAGACTGAGGCAAAGAAGGTATTTAATACCTCAGCCTTTCCCTCATCCTTTGTCACTATATTTACCTCCACATCAAATAAATGATGGAGATTCTCCTTAGCTATCCTTTTATTGCTAATGTATTTATAGAAACATTTCTTACTGTCTTTTACGGTAGTACCCTGCTGTAAAATTGGGATTTGACCCTTCTGATTTTGTTCCTGTGTAACTTCACAACATCCTTGTAAGTCTTCCTGAGTTGCCTGCCCCTACCTCCAAAGGTCATAAACTCTCCTTCTTTTCCTGAATTCCAGCCAAAGCTTTCTGTTCAGCCATACTAATCTTCTCCACCAGCTCATCTTTCAGCCCATGCAGATTGCCTGCTCCTGCGCTTTTAAGATTTCCTTCTTGAAGCATGTCCAGCCTGCTTGGACTCCATGGTCCTTCAGGACTGCCTCCCAAGGGACTCTGTCAACCAGGCTCCTAAGCAGGCGAAAGTCTACTCTTCAGAAGTCCAAGGTAGCAGTTCTGCTGCTTACTTCTCCTTACTTTTCCAAGAATCAAAAACTCTATCATTTTGCGATTGCTGTGGCCAAGATGGCCTCCAACCATCACATCTCCCAGAAGTCCCTTCTCTGTTCACAAACAACAGGTCCAGTGGGGTGCCTTCTGTAGTTGGCTCACTCAGTGGCTGTGTCAGGAAGTCATCTTCCACACACTCCAGGAACCTCCTAGACTGTTTCTTCTCTGTTGTATTTTATTTCCAGCAGATACCTGCTAAAGTGAAGTCCCCCACAAGAACAAGGGCTAAAAATTGTGACTTCTTCTAGATGCTCACAGAATATTTTTTTCTGCCTCGCAAAGAGTTACCAGACTCCCACCATGATAGCTGCCCCTGATTCTTACCCATAAACATTCAACCCTTTAATCACCATTATTATGTCCTAGACAATCAAAACACTCTCTAACATAGAAGGCTACCCCACTGCCTTTTCTTCTTATCTACTGTTGTGGTTTAAGCCCAGCCTATCACTCAGAAACCTCACAGCTGTTAGCTCACTCTCCCCCTTTCCTCCCTCAGTTCCTGGAGGGATGGGGAGGAGAATCAAAAGAATGTAACTCCCACAGGTTGAGATAAGAACAGTTTAGTAACTAAGGTATAACACAAACCACTACTGCTACCACCAATAATAATAATGGTAAGGGAAATAACAAGGGAAGAGAATACAGCCACTCACCACCCGCCAACCGATACCCAGCCCGATCCCAGCAGTGATCTAGGTCTTCTGAGTAACTGCCCCCAGTTTATATAGTGGGCATGATGTGCTGTGGTATGGAATACCTCTTTGGCTAGTTTGGCTCAGGTGTCCTGCGTCTGCTTCCTCCCGGCTTCCCCTCCTTCCTGGCAGAGCATGAGACTCAGAAAGTCCTTGGTCAGAGTAAACATGACTTAGCAACAAGTAAAAACATCGGTGTTATCAGTGCTGTTCCCAGGCCAAAAGTCAAAACCACAGCACTGCACCAGCTACTAAGAAGGAGAAAAATGACTGTTACTGCTGAACCCAGGACACCTACCCCTTCAGAAGAGTTTATAGTCATCCATTGCAGCACTCCAGTTGTGCAAGCCATCCCCCCCTGTTTCCATGGTGCAACTGCCATAGTTTTCCTGCTGTGCAATGACTTCCAGCTCCTCCTGTTTATGATCTCGTAACATATTTATCTAACCTATTCTTAAAAAATGCATAGTAATAGAGAGGGCACAACTTCCAAGAAAATCATTCCAGTCCTTCACCATACTCTCATTTGCTCTCACCAATGAGAACAAATTATTTGCTTCTTCCTCATTTTAGGTATTTCAGATTAAATCCTCCCCACCTAATTGCAGACACCTCCAAAGACCAACTGCATCTCCAAAGTGGACAAGTCTACATCTCACCTAATCAGTACTAAGGATGGTATGATTCATCTCGCCTAGTTTAGGTGTCCATATAGAAGTACAATGAATCACTCTGCTTTTCTCCCCTTTTATACAGAGAAAGAGCATGATTAGTTCACAGAAACTAGGTGATGAATCTTACTCCTGAAAACTGTTATAAATTTTTTTTTTTTTTTTTAATTAGAATGAACAGTCCCATTTCCTTCAATCATAAGGGGGTCCATTCTGCCTCTATGTAGTCAAACTTAATACTAAAGAGACTTCCAAAGGGAAGTCTAAACTGCCCAAATGATGTGCTTTAAGTGGACAAACTATATGTTTTGGACTTCCAACTTCATGTATAGCGCTATCTGACTAGATATTTAAAAAAAAATGCTTTGTTAATGTATTTTGGAAGAGCATCTCTTCTTTAACTCATGTTTACCTTGGGAACCATGAAGCTCTCTACATCATTTCAACAGAACAACTGTGAACCCAGTCCTCCTCCAATCTTCAACTCATCTTATTCCTACCTAAATGAAGAATCTGAATATGCCCCCATCAAATGACATCCCACTATTTTGAATTCTAGCTCTATTTTCCAGTCTGCACATGAGCTCTTATTGCCCTCCCTCATTTATTGAGAGCACATTGGTTATTTCAACATTCAACACAATAATGAAAATGGTGGCTGGACTTGTCCAAGAACCACAACTGATCATTGACCATTGCTAACCAATCAAATACAGATTTACAAAAGTTTTGCCTATGTTTAATGGCAATTTAATCAAGACAATTCCATACTTATGAGAATGTCGTGTTGAATAGCATAAAAAGACTTAGGAAAGACAAGTGACTTAACATCTCTGCTTCTCACATACCCACATTTTGGTTCCATTTCCACACAGGAATATTAGATTAGTTTTGCCCAATTTATGCCCAGTAAATACAGTTTCACTGTTTCATATCAACTTGGTATGTTCTTGTATTTGGCTTCTAAATACTTCATCTTTTTATTCCAAATAACTGAAATTAAACTAATTGGTCTAAAATGCTCTAACTTCCCATTTTCTGCTTAAAAATAATAATAATAAAAATGCATTTTCAGCCTTTTACTATCTCTTAAAAATCCAAAGACAACTACTAGTGCAATTCAGAATGTGCATATTGACAAAAGAAACCAATCAGTGAAGACAATTCTGAAGTGAACATCTTTTACATCTTACCAACTGCTGCTCCATAGCCGTGCAAAGAGGATCTTTATCTGTTAACAGTCTGATCAGCATTCACGACCGCTGGGCTTAAGCAGAATTAATATCCAGTGAAACCTGGTAGGACATGTGAGAACATTTTGCCCTTTTCTGCGTTTTTTAATGACTGCAGGAGAACCTGATTTATTCTATTATATGCCTAAAGTAACATACATTGTGATGTCACCTACTAATACACATTTTACCTCTGCAATAAAAAGTACAAGATTCATTATGGAGCCTTCCAATCTATATTGTTCAGTTCATACATAGCCTTAAAAAAGGTATGCCAATACTGATGAAAGCATTGATGTATACGAAACAATGCCAAACTCAAAACCAGCAAGGAAGAAGGCAGTGAAAGATTCACATCAGCTTATCACATCTATCACACAAACATACAGTTGTGATTCATCTGAACTACCACCTCAACTAAATACCATAGTCTCTTTTTTTTTCAACAGTAGAAAGTTAGGGGGATGTTTAAGGCATGATTCATCTGACCTATTTTAAATGTTTATAGGAACATGAATCATGCCCAAATATTTATAGGGAGATGAATCATGCCAAAAAACAATGTCCCTCTCAATTTTCTAATGAGGGAGCTGATAGTGACAAGCTCAACAATCGACTCTATTATACCAATCATCATTAGTTTTGCTATTTCACCTGCAGAGTTTCATTATCTTAGTTACAAATTAACTTATAACTTCTTTATCATTGACCTGTAAGAGCTGTACCTGAATTTCCACTGTGGAAAATTAAATTCTGCCTTCTCTAGAGATTTGTCTGCTCAGAGATTATTTTCTTGCAACTATGTATGTTTTTAGAATGATGTATTCATCTAACTCCAATTGCATGAATGCAATCTATAACATAAAACAAGTATCTACTGAAAGCAATGAACTCTTAAAGAAAAAAGCGGAACAGTACAAATACAATGCAAATTGGAAGAGATATCCCATTTCGTTTTGATATCTACAGTTAATGTTGATCTAATACAGACACCAGATAAACGTGTGCATCTCCTTTCATATATGCATATTGACCACCAGGCCTGTAACTGGTAGCATACTCACAGGCTTGTTTCAGATCACTGCTACTAGTTCTTTCAAAGATAATCTGTGTGGTTCTGTAGACAGGTATACTACAGGGAGCAGTCTGAAAAAAACAGTACAGCTGAAACTGTGTAAGCCTCAGCACTCTCCACACTCTTCCAATGCTGCTCCAGAAAGCTTTCCATTTCCTCTTTCTGACACCCCTGGGCATGTATCATAGCACCACAGGTTCAATTTGGTGGGTGCGGTGCATCCTTCATATCATTGCACACTGAAAAAACGTATTAAAAACAAGGTCGTGCAAAATCAAGTGCACACACACAGTTAAGTGGTACACAAAAAGCACGTAGTCATTCTGCTCTAGAAGAGATCAAAAGAGGTGAAAGAGGTACAAGGAGAGAAAAGCAATAAAAGTTGCGTGCTACCTACTAAAGATTGCAAGTAGCAGCCCTATTCGCCACTCAGTTTAGATGACGTCTTTTAATCCCCTGCCAAATCCAGTTTCACAAGAAGATCATATATTAAACTATTTCTTGAATTGGCACTTGCCTAGCAATGACAAAATGGACCCCAACTCTTCTCCAGACTGCAATCCATGGCGAAAGGGGTGGAGGAAGAAAAACTAACAACACTGATTTGCAACGACCATCCAAGGAAAGAAAACTTTCATTTCAGTTCCAATGCTATGTTTCTCTTACATGAAAGCCATGTAAATTAGTCCTACTGTAATCCTAAGGGATGAATGGTAATTTCAGCTCTTGAAGACAGACTGTTACTCTGAACACAAGAAATTCAAAAGATAGAAAAGCTTTCTCCATGACCATGAAGATAATCTATCTAGAAAACAACAAAACATTCCCTTCTCATATCCTACCCATGCAGGAACAATGCTTCCAAATTAGCAAATAATGCGCTGTGAAACAAGATGAACAGACAGGGAATTTCTCAGTCTCCTCAGACTCCCAGACATGCCCTTCTATTCAATTCTGTGACCAAAAGTTCATATTGGAAGTTGCTGCATATTAAATATTACAGGAATGTTCTATTGTGGAACTAATTTCTCTGTTTGTGGGCCATTTATAGGATGACATCTATGGCAGAGTTGCAGGATCACCTCACTCTTCCTTAAGACTCCTGTATATTATATTATCAGTGGTTCAAGAAGACTCCTCAAACCCGCATGACTACTGATGAGGGACTCTCTTTGAGGATGGGAAATGGCCCTCAGAAAGCTGTCATTTCACTCAAACCCGCATGACTACTGATGAGGGACTCTCTTTGAGGATGGGAAATGGCCCTCAGAAAGCTGTCATTTCACTTGGAGCAAATGGCATGGAAGGGATCACTTTCTCCTCTGGCTGGCAGATAATGCAAATTAATATACCTTAATAAACCTTAATGCTGTTCTATGATTAATATGTAACTAGTCACATGGTAGGAGGCTCAAGAACAGAGCTCACGTGCAATGAATAGCACTGAAGCGTGCTGCTGAAGCTGCAACCAGCATTACTGACCTGAAGCTGAGTATCAGAACATTCTTTAAACAACTAATTCTTAGATTCTCTGACTAATTCCTACCATGAGGATTGTTTTCCTTTTTTTTTTTTCTTGCTTGACATCCTTCTGCATGGCTTGGTTCAGCTGCATAAATTAACTATGGCATGAGCAGTAATCATTGGTCATTTAGGAACCATGGAAAAGAGCAGCAATGTAAGAACCATTAGGATCAGCTGGAAATATGGGGCATACAAAACTTCCATCTACATGAAAAAAGATGACACCCATAACTATTTTTTGTGGGAAAAAGCACCATAAAGAAGATTCTTTATCTGAAGAGATTCAGAGCAGCCCTGCGGAGAAGGACTTGGGGGTGTTGGTCGATGAGAAAATGAACATGAGCCGGCAGGGTGCGCTTGCAGCCCAGAAAGCCAACCGTATCCTGGGCTGCATCAAAAGGAGCGTGACCAGCAGGTGGAAGGAGGTGATCCTGCCCCTTTACTCTGCTCTTGTGAGACCTCACCTGGAGTATTGTGTGCAGTTCTGGGGTCCTCAACATAAAAAGGACATGGAACTGTTGGAACAAGTCCAGAGGAGGGCCATGAGGATGATCAGGGGACTGGAGCACCTCCCGTATGAAGACAGGCTGAGAAGGTTGGGGCTGTTCAGCCTGGAGAAGAGAAGGCTGCGTGGAGACCTCATAGCAGCCTTCCAGTATCTGAAGGGGGCCGACAAAGATGCTGGAGAGGGACTTTTCCTTAGAGACTGTAGTGACAGGACAAGGGGTAATGGGTTAAAACTTAAACAGGGGAAGTTTAGATTAGATATAAGAAGGAAAATCTTTCCTGTTAGGGTGATGAGGCACTGGAATAGGTTGCCCAGGGAGGTTGTGAATGCTCCATCCCTGGCAGTGCTCAAGACCAGGTTGGACAAGGCCTTGGGTGATATGATTTAGCATAAGGTGTCTGTGCCCACGGCAGGGGGGTTGGAACTAGATGATCTTAAGGCCCTTTCCAACCCTAACGATTCTACGATTCCATGATTCTATAACATAAACCATTCCACTGAGCAGACGCAGGTCTCTGAACACTCATATTACAGTCATATGCTTTATAGGTGGCATATACAAAAAAGGACTCAAAGGAATAATGAAAAAAAGGCCCCAAAAATTTATACTAAAGAAAAATGGTATTTTTTCTTTTATTTTCTCTTTCCTGTAGAAGGTTTCCTGCTTCTTGCACATTACTGGTTTTATCTTTTCTAAATCTACAATAAATAATAACAGTCTTAAGATTGCAAAGTTCTGGCTTTATTCTGTCTTTTAACTGTCGATGCAGTACTTTATACATCATTAATAATTCACTGATATAATCCCACCAAATCTATAATCTACAGTAATAAATACTAAATAAGTATTTTGAAATGTCTTCTGAATGGCTTAGTTAATATAAGTATTCTAGTTTTCTTTAATGACAAATAATTGAAATAAAGAGGGAATAAAGAGGATGATATTTTCTCCTTTCTGTATGTTTAAGAATTATAATTTGCAGTATCATAATAATAAGACATTTCTGCCAAAGTGTCATCTTTTCAAAGTATAAAACAGGATTCATTTCACCTTACTTTAGCCATCTAAAAGTCAAATACTTCACCTACTGTAGCTATTCGGATAATCAGTGCGTTCAGACAGGAAACTCTTCATTTTTTATTGCTGAGGCAAATCCAAGATTATTGATTAATTAAAAAGATGCTTTAAATGTGCAAGCCATAGTTTCCACTCAGATATCTTTGGAGGTCAATTCATCCCAATTATGGCAGCCATCCACCTTAGGATGGGATGAATTGCACTCTAGAGTTCCTTTTCTTTTTTCATAAACCATGATGAGTCTAAATGAAGCAGCAGATTAGATACTCTTTTAGCTACTTCATAGGTGGCTAAAATTAGGAGAGATTAGTGCTATGTGAATTTAGTACTGAGTTTACTTACCTCATGGATACATAAATTGTCACAAAGATGCTTTGTTTGAAATAATGTATAGGGAAAAAAAAATTAATATTTTTCTAAAAGATTCTCTGCTGGGTTTGGGAACCTTTGGATGTTAAATTAATTCTGCAAGGGCCTTCAAGTACAAATGACTAATGCAATTATGAAATGTAAATTTGCCTCTTACCTGATTATATGCTAACTCCTGACGAAGCCTAAAAGGTCTAACCCAGTTCAGAAATTACTTTGAGCAAAAGTTCCCAAAGAGTAAGGGGGAAAAAAAAAACAAAACTAAACCACAAAACCAGCAGCTGATAAAATCTGTTCCTGCTGGCTGTACTGATTTTGTCTGGCACCAAGAAGTTATGCTACACTTATTATTTTGTTCAGTAAAACTCTGAAATGTTGGTTAGCATTGGAGAAAGGGCAGAGAAAGCTCTTACTGATACCCTATTAAATATATCTAAGTCAGTGGCATACTATTAAACATACCACCCTATTAAATATATCTAAGTCAGTGGCATACTATTAAACATACCACAGCAGGTTTAGTGGTTTGTAATTATTTAGTATATATCTACCAGAAATACATTTTTAACTTTAAGGAATGTCTGTTGCTTGATACATAGATCAGTTATCACCCATTTAAGAATTTAATAATACCCATTTTCCATTCCCAAAGTAAGGATGTGGCACACTGTTATTTCAATATATTTTCCCTAAAGAATACTCTACCATATTGATGGAATTTTCTGATTTGTTCCAGAGAAATAGATAATTGGAAAAGAAATACTGCAGTGAAAAAACAGTCTGTACTGTGATGACTTTATTTAAGGTACCTTTTCAAGCAAACAATTATTTCCATTAAAGTCCAACTTCAAATAACTTTATGAACTACATCTTTACTTCTAAAAAATCTGCCTACAATTAATTGTTCTGAGTATCTTTATCTCCATACACATTAAGACTTGAGAATTATTTTTTTCCTGGGTCTGGCTTCTTGACCAGCTCATTTCCTGGATATGAATTGGGATAAAAGCCAAGTATGCAGCAATTCCTTGTCCCATAAAATAAACTTCAATTAATTTCCTTAACAAGGTCCATGATTGAAGCATCCAGGAGAGCAAGACCTGGAGGTAAAAAGGCACTGATTATTAAGTAGTCACACTTCAGCTTTTCAAGAATGCTTGCATAAGTTGAGCCAGCTATACAGATAGATTTCTACATTACACTGAGGTAAAAGAAAAACTTTTTGCAAACTGATGCCACCTATCTTTCTGTCTTAGCAAGAATTCAGAGAAGACTGTGAGTTTTATTAACACTTCGGCCAGCAGAGATTTCTATCTTCAGTGGAAGATGGAGAAAACAGGTTGCCTAATTCTTCAGAGTATTTCCTTTTCTGATCATAACTTCTGTCTTGCTTGAGGGAGATTACTTATTATTTAAAAGCTAATATCCAAAAGATATTCTGACAGTTAATTATTTGTCTCAGTTGAAACTAAGATACAACATAATGTACTGTTAATATGTAAGCGTAGCCAAGGCTGTGGCATCCATCTATCTTGCACAGTGGCCTCCTGAACAGCATGGGACAGAACAAATAACCTGATTCCACTAACGCTCCACAGATGATGCTTTTCAAACCAGAGAAAAATTAGTCAGTAACAGTTCCTAAGTTCCTTTGAGAAAAATTATGCAAGCCACTGCTGGGTTGGATCATCTACTTCTGCTTTATCACATAATCCTTTGTTGATCTTTGATCTCAAAGGCCAAAGGGGAGAATGAGCTTGGAAATCTCATACTGTTCATAGTGATAAGGAAGTCATTGTTTATTGATGTTACCAGCCCTTGGTCTTTTCTGTTGTGCTGTAATGTGGTCTGACCCTTGACTGTGAAATACACAGGAAATTCATTTATGTTATGTATTAGTGGAACTCAGTGATTACTTCTTCCCAAGAATGAAAAACTGAGTATGGGATACTAGCTAGAGAGATCCTGGATCATGTGCTGACAAGAAAAACTACTGCATGTTTAAATAATGTGCTAAGTATGCTTGTCTGAAGAAAATAATTTGGATAAATAGTGAGAACAGTGATCTTTTATTTAGCAGGCAGGAAAGAAACTTGTTTTGAAGAAAGGAGTTTGAAAAGTTTTCAAAGCTGCTTGAGTTTCACCTTGCATTTTCATGCTGAATGAGTCAAAAATAGTGAAAGAAACATGTAATTTCTCATGTAGAAAGCAAGTGTACCTGGAACTCCTATATTCTGTTCAGTGTTATAGATTAGTACATAAAATAAGACTGTAGATTCTGTGGGAGCCTCCAAGAAAAGACAGGGCTGCTACAGTACTTCATAGAGTGCCCAACCCTGCACACTCTGTGAGAACATGGATTTGTTTAGGTTGGAAAACACCTTTAAGATCATTAAGACCAACTATTAACCAAGTCCACCACTAAACCAGTAGTGCCAAGTCCACCACTAAACCATGTCCCTAAATGCCACATCTACATGTCTTTTAAGTACCTCCAGGGATGGTGACTCAACCACTTCCCCAGGCAGCCTCTTCCAATGCTTGACAACCCTTTCAGTGGAGAAATATTTCCTAATATTAAATCTAAACCTCCCCTGGTGCAACTTGAGGCCATTTCCTCTTGTTCTGTCCTATTCCTTTGCAATGTGAGGATAATACACTTATTTCCGTGAGGAGAAGTCTGTGAGGATTGTTTATTATTTGATCAGATTATTTAATACATTGTCATAAATATTCTAGCTACTCTTACAGCTAAACAAACCATGAAATTTGCCTGAAACATCATTAATATTACATATTTGTTTTCATATTAAATAAATAGATAAAAGTATATGACTTGTATGTCAGTATCATGTTTTCTGTTGTCGACTGTGTATTCTCTTATCTGTTATCTACTATAACAATGAGGAAAGGAAGGTGGGGGTTACTGCACTAGTGCAAAACCAGAAAGACTGAAAAGATAATGATAATTCTAATTCTTAGAAGCATCTAAGAAATATTGCTTGAAACATTAAACCAGAGATAATTCTGATCTTCAACTATTTTGGGGAAAAGGAATGCAGTGAAAAGCAGACTATCCAACAATCTTCAGATGGACTGATAATAATTTGTTACATAAAACAGAAAGCAAGAAGACCTAGACCTTATGAAAGAAGACAGATGGAAAAAGATTTCAGTGAATGTCCATGGAATCATAGTATTTTTAATTGCTAGGATGGGAAGGAGGAAGAACAACAAATTAAATACAAATTATATTAAAAAAAAAAGAGAGATTTCATGCAAATAAAAAAAGACAAGTAAGTTCCCCTGGGATTCAATCCTATTTAAATACGACTAAAGTATCTAGCACAAAAGAAAGATGGAAGCTGTGTTACTTCAGAAACAAGAAGAATGTGTATAGAAAGCTAGTACAATTCAAATCATTAAGGTGAGAAAAGAAAAACAAAATAATATCGAACTACCAGGAACATGGAAAGATTCATTGAGAAAAGTGAAGGAACAAAATGTGAACCAGCTAGCAAGGACCATGCTAGATAAACAAATAAAAAAATCAATAAGTACATCAGTTGCAAGAGGAACACAAAGGAAAGAGCTGGTCTACTGCTCAACAGGAAAAAGAAGTTGTCAAGTCATGGCACTAACAAAAACCTAAATGCTTAATGTATTTACTGTTTTAGTCTCCACTAAAAAGGTTAGATGCAATCAGGAAGATATTGTAATTAACACAAACAACAAAGCATTTAAGACAGATAGAAAATAGGAATTGGATTAGAGAATACAAACATAAGTTAGTTGACTTTTTAAATCATCCAGACATGATGAAATTCAGGAAGTACAGAGAACTTGCTGAAGCAATTTCAGAAGCACTTAAACTCATGGATGATGAATGGCATTCTGGAAGAGTCGGGGGGGGGGGTGGGGGGAATCAAACGAGTTACCTATCTATCCTTAAAAAAGAGAAAACAAAAAGTGCTGAAAAACTATATATCAATCAGACTACTTTCAGTTTGTAGAAAAATACCAAAATGTTTTAGCAAACAAAAAGACTTTAAGCCTGAGGAAAAAGGGTGATGACTAAGAGCCAACACAATTTTCAAAAACAATTTCTATAAGTGAGGTGGGGGGTGTGGATGCGAAGGGGTGTATAAGAGAGTAAGAGTAGAACAAGATTTCACTTGTTTAGTAAGTCCTTCTGATATTAACATAATGTTCTCAGAAGCTGACTAAAAGTTGTCTAAATGAAGTTACTCCTATATGCAAAGCCAGTTGGAAAATTATTCAGATATCAGTGGTTCCCCAATTTGAGATTCCTGGGGATCTACTGTTGGACTAACCAATGTTTTCCTTAATGAGTAGTATGATATGATGAAAGTTTTAAGAAATGTAAAATTATGAAATCTGAAGGTGCTGCCAAGCTGGAGCTAGCTGTAAGCATTCTTGCTGACAGAACTAAAATTAAAAATGACCACTACATATTGGATACATGTTCTGTAAAACCACAGTGAATTTCCCCAAAGAGAAGTGGAAATTCTACACTCAGGCAGAAGTAGTCAATGGCACAAATCCAGCCTCTACAATGACTGCCTAAAGGAAAGAAAACTTCTGGGGGCTTTAGAGGATATCAAGTAGAACATGAGCCTTCTATGCCAGCTGGAAAAGGAGAACACTATGCTACTGGTGTATAAAAAAAGAGAATAGCCTATAAAATAAGTATATAATCTTTCTGCTGGTGCTGGCTTTAATACACCTTTCCCTGGAATATTATATTTGATTTTGGCACTAGAATTCCAAAAGCATGTAGATTGGCTAGAAGAAATTGAGGGCACAAGGACAAAAATCAACCTAGATTTATTTAAACATGATTTGTAGTGAAACATTTCAGTTGAATTCAACCTAAAACTGAAGGAAGACATGATAAAAGGTACCTGCAGAAGAAAAGAATAAACTATTCATGTCCATTGTGGCTAGTACAAGTAATAATAAGCTTTAACTGTGGAAACAGAGATTCATTCAGACATAAAGAAAAGCTTACTAGAAGTGATAGCTATTGTCTGGAACAGATTGCCTTATGAAGATGCAGAGTAACCATCAGTGAGATTTTAAAAAAACATGCTAGACTAAAGATGTCTGGTTTTGTCTGTTTTTTTCTGTAACCTACAAAATTTTGAAAGATTCTATCTTGAAAACATAATGCTGCCTTTGTTTCCCAGACTTTACAGCTTTCTGACTTCTTGAACTGGTTGGGGTGTTCAGTACCCTCGTGACAAACCAGGAAAGAAGTCTGTTGATCCACAAGATCATGTAGAGATGGGAAGGAAATGCTAGGACAAAAATGCTGACAAAGTCAATGGAGATGAGAAGCTGAGGCTGACAGGTGGGTTAGCAAATAGGCCAGCAAATACAGGACCAAGGGTCTACCTGAGCTCAGCAGTCTGACAGCCAGTATACCCAAGAGCCAGGACATCTGATAAATTAACTGTTTCAGCACTGATTTTGGCACTGTTTTGGCACTCTCTTCCAAACTCCTCACAGTCTTATGAGGTCAATACTAATGAGGGAGCAAAACAGGCAAAAGATCCCAAAGGCAAAGTCCCTGCAGACTCCAATAGGCTTGTAGAAAATGAGGTGGGAAACAGGTTAACTAAAGATAAAGATAATAGATAAAGAGTTCTGCTTCATATAATGTAAGATATTTTACTCCCTTTACTTCCTCTTGAAAAATGGCTTTGTAAGTATAACTTCTACAATACTTGAACGTACTACTGTACATACACTGAGTGGAAACACAGCTTATAACACGTTATTAAATGAGCTACAACACCACCAATATGATAAACACATTAGGGGGCCTATAAGGATGCTGGGGAGGGACTCTTCATTAGGGACTCTAGTGATAGGACAAGGGGTAACGGGTTAAAACTTAAACAGGGGAAGTTTAGATTGGATATAAGGAGGAAGTTCTTCACTGTAAGGGTGGTGAGGCACTGGAATAGGTTGCCCAGGGAAGCTGTGAATGCTCCATCCCTGGCGCTGTTCAAGGCCAGGTAGGACAGAACCTTGGGTGAGATGATTTAGTGTGAGGTGTCTGTGCCCACGGCAGGGGTGTTGGAACTAGATGATCTTAAGGTCCTTTCCAACCCTAACTATTCTATGGTTCTATGATCATTAAAAAAAAATTTTTGTTTATCTAAACTTTTATTTTCATGTATTTTGAGCAGTGGTTTCAGTTCTAAAACAGGCTGTTCTAGGAAAAAAAAAGTAAGAGCTGCAGATTAAAAACATATTCAAGGACATCACAGAATCACAGAATATTTAGGGTTGGAAAGGACCTTAAGATCATCTAGTTCCAACCCCCTTGCCATGGGCAGGGACATCTTACACTAAACCATACAGAACTGAAATTAATTTTATGTTGAGAAATGTCTTTGTACATATGCTGGTTATGTTGACTCTTTTCATTTACACGTTTTAAGTACTGACATTGTGTGAAAGGCTTCACTATGCATAAGGTATTTGTCTTACTTAGACAACCTATTAGCTTGCAGTACTTTTGCTCTGAATAATTCTCCTTTAGTTCTCTTTAACAGATGTAGCATTTCTTGTCCTTGGGTGTTGATGTGACAGAGGAGTCCAAAAAGTGTAACTCTTTCTTGCCTTCTATATTATTTTGAATTTAAATCTTTCTGTTTTTCTCCCCTCTGTCTCAACCCATCATTCTTTCTTCTAAATAAACTGCTTTTTTCTCTCTCAGTACATACTCTCATGAACCAGTGCTTAATTCATAAAACCATTGGCTCATACAGCAGAGATGGATCATAGAAACATAGAATGGTTTGGGTTGGAAAGGACCTTAAAGATCTTCTAGTTCCAACCCCCTGCTACAAGCTCATACGCCTTCCACTAGACCAAGCTGGTTGAAGCCCCATCCAACCTGGCAGGGTGAAGCTACATTTTCTCCATGTTCTACTATTTTTTCAGAGGGTTCCTTATTTGCTTATCTTATTCAGATAAGCAATATGTGTCCTACTCCCCTGCCTCTGAAGTAGGTAGCTTGATGACTGCAGGCTCAGATTTGAAATACTAAGCTTATGTATAATATTAGTTGGTTAATCTTGCAACTTTTCAGTTTCTATTATTCTACATTATTTACATTTCATATTATTACTGTGTTTAAATGCTTCAGATATCTATCTACTCAGTAGATGTTCTGATATCTTTAAAATCTGTAGGAACTAAATAATTTTAAGTGTCCAGCAACCATAGGCACATGACAAAAAATCTGTGACTTCACTAAGCACATTTCATAACAATGTTAAAAAACACCTCTTATCATCAAATTCAAAGTACACTGCTCATGGTGAGATTAATATAAGCAAAGATAGATATCTGCAGTGTAGATGTGCATTACAGGTACCAGTTCCAGAGAGGCTTTTTTCAGTGGCATCCAATGCAATTTCAGTGAACTAAGTCTGGAATATGCCTTATTTTTTGCATTGGCTGTAAAAGGAGTGGGGACTACTTATATTATGAATATGAAGAGTAAAATGGAGAAATTCTACATTAAGTTTCTGAACATAATTTTTCCTATTGCTCAATGTAAAGCAAACTTTATTCCCAACACTAGGACACCTGCAATTTAGTGCTTCCTCATGTTGGAAGTCTTGTAAAACACTTAGTGATGAAATGTGCTACTGTACTCAAACTAAGGTCTATATAGAACTTGTCTGAACTTTAATTCCAACATATACCACCTTCCAAGGCTTGTTATGTACATAATAAAATTAATTTAAAGGAAATGCAAGTTGAGTATGATAAAATGATATTATGCAACACACTGATACATTTAAATCTGGATAAATGTGGAGAAGCCCAAAAAGCAGCTTATGACAATAAAATAAATTAGTTCATTCCAAATGTTACACAACAGTAAGTTATATGATTCTGACAGATGTTTCTCTTTACACAAATTTTATTATGCCACAAAGGGCAATTTGTTTTAATGAGAATATTTTTTGAAGATAATATTTGTTCTTTAAGGCAATACTTCTCTAGCTTCACATTCTAATGAGAACAATTTCCTTTGATTCATTGGTGTCGCCATTCTTTTGTTGACTCAGTCAAAACACCAATTAGCTGCACACATGCTGCAAGAGTAAGAAAGCAGGAAAATGCTGATTAGGGTCCCGATCCTGAAAACTCTTCAGTAATATAATTAACTTAGTGGAGTTCTTCACATGAGCTGATTGTGTGATTAGGACCTTAAAAGATGCAAAATTAATGTACGATTCCAAGCACAGGATCAGATTCTTTGCTTCGGCGTATGAATATACTTCTCAAGTGCACTTGGTAGCTATCTTTTTATGAAGAAGTTTAAGTACCTCTATTGTTTAGATTGTGTAATCTTTAGCTGTTTGACTTTCTAGGGTACACTATCGTTGCAACCCTTTTTCTTCAACATACATTCACTGTGTGTTTGTCTCTTAGGTGTTGCATATTACTCAACTTGTGCTGCAAATTTAGAATCTGAACTATTTCTGATACAGAGCTGGGACAAAATTCAAACATATTCATACAAGCGCTCACTTATGTCCACCTATATCTCCCTGCATTACTATGCACTCTTTCAGTCTGCTGCCAAAAAGGCTGCATTAGCCTAAATTAAATGCTGAAAAGCCAAAAAGTTAAAATAAGTTATTTTATTAACAAAAAAAAAACTATTTCCATTGTGCTTTAGCTTGCAGAGGGTTTTACACCTTCTAGTCATTTTAGCCAACACCAATTTTCTCATGAAAATATTAAGCTAGTGTTAGGTCCAGAAAGACTCAAATGTTTAAGCAAGTAAAAAAGAGCCTAGTTTATATTTCAGTACAGAGATCAAGGAGGGTCCCTTGATCCCTCCAAATTTATATAGCACATGTATCTATCATGCATAAGCTCAGAATTGCTCACTTCTTGAATTACCAGGGCAAATAAAATTGGTTTGCTGTTTAAAGAGTAATCTCTACAAATCAAGCTTAGTTATAAAATGATAGATTGAAAATACATTACCTTTCAGTGTGTAGCATAATTCATTATGTTAATTTTCACAACTTTTTTTCACAACTCAATTTCTAAAGATTTGTCTTCTGATGTTGATTGTAATGTTATAGCAAAATCATACAGTGTCCTTTTCCGAATATATAAATCATAGGAAAATCCTGCAGAGAACATAAGAAACCGATATATCAACAGAAATTAAAGTGCTACAGGAGAAGTTCTTCAATTTTTCTTTTTAAATTTCAATAACATGCATCAAATAAAATAGTAATAATTTTGTACACAGTAGCTCTAAGGAACCACTTGGAATAAGTTAATGCAGTTTATCAGCTCCAGGAGAATGTTTAAAGGCAATTTTAAGTATGGAAACCAATTGAAATGTTCCTTTTCAGGTCACTTCATTGTGCTTTTCAAAAGCTAAATATCAAACTGCAGCAGCGTAAAGAAAAAATATTTTAAATATATTTAACACAAAGTCTGTTTATTTGAATTTCTGATGCTTGCTATTTTGTTTTTTTAAATTACTGTGAATGCATGTTATCTTAAGGTATTGACCCTAAGACCCTAAGTAAAATTCAGAAGGACCTCCAAATGCAGACATCAATCAAGAAAAGCAAGAAACAAGTGCCTGAAGTCTTTTCAGTCATTTGATACATATTTATAATAACATATGAAGCAAGTATATCATGTTGTACTTTGAAATAAGGTTAAGCCTGTAACACTGTTAGCTTCATCAGCATGTGCACTGCTGTTCTGTGGGCTATCAGCGCACTTCCCACAGACAAAGGGAATCTCCTAAAGAGGAAACAACTACCAACTTTCTGATAGGCATAATTTCTACTTCTGCCTTCATTATCTGAAGATGAAAACTGAAAGAAAAACCTTATTGGACATATTGTAGGACTGACCCTTAAGTCACTGGCTAGTTACTGTGGTTTTCCCCAGTGGTCTCCCCAGTGCATCATATGTTTGTCTGCCTTAACTAGAAAACTAGCAGTGTAGTCTTGTAAGACTTGGCAGTGTAAGCATTTCTGATAAACTCAGACAGATGCTTGAATTTCCTGGATATTACCATTCCTAGAAATAGTCCACAATATTAATGAAATCTGCAAAAAGATGTGCTTCAGCATTATTTTCCAGAAAATTGGTGTCCATTTCAAGAATTTTTTTCAAAGTTAATGAAAATATTATGAAAAGAAATGTATACTTAAGTTTTTTAAAGCACCAAACCACATGACATAACCATAGAGAAGTTAATGTTGAAGGAAAGGCACATTTGTTCTTATGTCAATTCCAGTAAAACTGTTCTCACACTTGGCTGTGTTTGAGATTTTATTTTGCTTATGGTTTTTGTTTTTTCTTTTTCTTTCCAAAATAACCTCTCTCAGTCCCATTGCATTGTTTACATCCCAGCATACTCTAACCCTAAATATTATTAAATATGTAAAATTAAATTTGATTAAAAATTAACCCATTTGTCTTATCCTATGTTACTCCTCACTAGATGAACAGGTTATTTATTACCTCTTATTAACATTATTAGTCTGACTGTCCTATTCCAACAGCACAGCCTGAGGGAAAAAAAACATAAACACATGTACATAGACATGCAGAGGGAAAAAACAAATATTGCATATATACAGTGCTAACCTATATGTAGATATAAGTATATATACATACCTGAATGCAAAACTAACTTGTAGTAAAAAGAACTGCTTTGAGTGGATACTGGGTGAGATATGTCTTCTGGTTTATCATTACAGACTGCTTCAGGCTCTAAAGACAATTACCAATAGCATGAACTGTCATCCAAGAGGGAAAAGGACTCCATGTACATTACACCTATCCTCTCTTCGTTCTTTCCTTTTCTAATTATTGACAGCAATAACATTGTGGGGATGTGATTCATTACTTAAAACATCATTCTACTTTGTACACACGTTTTTTTTTCCAAATTAGCTGCCTAACCTCTCTTTAATTTACTATTTGTTTCTAAGGTCATTCTTCTCACCCTTAAGGATTTAATTTAGAGTGACAGGACTTATGAAGATCACTTCCCTCCCTCCCCCTTCTCTTTTTGAAGATCAGTGCCACCTTAGCTTTCTCTTTTAATCTTCTGGTGCCTTCACAGTTGGGCTTTTTTCAACTAAGTTACAGTTGTAACCAACTGTGTTAAAATTCACAGGGTTCATTCATGTTTATACAATTTGCAAACTTCTTCTTGTCTGACATGGTGTAAGTCCAACTATCATTTACCCCTTCTATTTCCTAAGAACCAGACCATCATGCAGGCTTTAAGAGAGAAAAGCAGTGTAAGGAATTTGTCTGACCAACCAAACCCAGGTATCGAAGTCAGCAGTGAATCCTCACCAGCTGTCAGCCCTTGCTGCAGTGTGCAAAGCAGTGTAGCTGAAAAGGTGTGTACCAGCAGATGAACTGCATGAGCATGATTTGAGAACCAAAAGCAAACCAAGGCCAGATTGCAGATCTTGGCCTCCTGATTTAGTACCTGCTTTTTGCCTGAGACCTGGAGTAGGTTCCTGTGAGCCAACCTGCTTCTGTTTCCTCGTGACTTCTTTTTTTCTTTCCCACCCCACCCCTCCCCAGCCAAGATTGATTTTTTTTTTAAATCGCTTAGGCACTTGGCTACATAGAGTCATTAATCATTAATTTAATCTACCTTCTCATTTATTAATAAGCTTACTTTCTCTCAAGTTCTTCATTTTCCCTTGATATCCCTGTAAAAATTTTATTGACTTTAACTGCTCTGGTTGACACTAATCTGCTCTCAGGTTTTGCTATACTTACTTTTTCTCTGAATTTTAAAGCACCCTGTGTCCATTCAAAGATACTCCAAGAACTGACTGGAGTAAGCAGCTATCACTTGCCTTCTTTTTACACAGTCTCATACTTACAAATTATATGAAAGGGTAAAAGACTGCACATGCAGTAACTGCTTTGTTGCTCTACACATTCAACATCTACCCCCATTATCCACTTGCTGGTCACCCAAGTAAGGTACCTGCTGAAAGAGCTGCAGCCTGAGAGGCTGAAAGTAGCAGATACAGATGGCTGCAAGGCAAAAAGGGATAATGTGGAATTATAAGAACAATAAGATGGGCTGGGAAATGTGACACTGAATCAACAAACTTGGAGTTTTTCCATTCTGTTTTGATCAACTTTCAGTTACTGCAGTTTTTTCCTGATCCAACTACGGATTCATTCTTCAAGCAAGTTATAAATAAATGAGCAGCACCTTTTAACAAATACAATGTGAAATCACAGTGATTTAAAAAAAAAACTACAGGTACAATAAGGTATGTAAGTGATGAAAAGCAACATGAAATTAATACAGGTTTCAACTCTACAGGTTTAAATGTATGCAGATTCCAGGAATTAAGATGTAGTATAAACAGTATTTATTCTTTGAAGTATATTCTTACATCTGCAAAGTTTTGGCACAAAGCTCACCTCTTTATGCAAGATGGGTTGGTTTTTTTTCTTCCATTTTTAGGAGATACTTGCAGAAGATGGCAAGACAGTAAAATCACTATTTTCTCTTTGGAAAAAAAACTTGCAGCATTAAACTGTAAGTGCAGTAAGGAGAAGCTGACCCTTGCTGTGCCCTGACAGTTGCACCCACCTGATACAAAGAATTTATGTATAGTGCCATATAAACCTTGACCAGAAAATGCCTCAAAAGAGCATGAAATTTCATTTGTGGAAATAGGCACGTAAAAGTTTCCCATACAGCTTTAAAAGTAACAGCTCTACTAAAACAGAATCCTCTCAGAAATAGCAATTTCTATAAACATGACTACCATATCTCAGAAATAGCAATTTCTATAAACATGACTACCATAACATCACTGTAGAAAAGATGAGCTGTCTTCTAATTGATAGATAGAGACCATAAAATTTAAGAAGGTGGGAAAAGACTTTGTGCTGTTGCACAAAATCTTGGCCTTAAATTTGGGCTGCACAGTTGACTTAGTGAATCCAGCATTTTGCTGTTAATCTCTCCTAAGAACAAAGAAAGAGTAACATCAATATTAAATCCACATTAATATGTCAGGAGCAGATGATGCCATCACATAGTCACAATGATCTCACAGTATGTATAGATAGGAATCTTATATTACTAGTACATCTGTACAGCATAAATTAGCCATGTTCTTACACTTTTCCGTCACGAAACAAACATTGATACTGTTTTTCCAGAGATGCAAGGCATCATTCTTTCTCTCTCAAAAAGCAAGTCAGATAAAAACACATCAAAAGAAAAATATTCTAGTGGTCTGAATCATTCAGCATTTGATTCAGGCTAGTTTACTCGTGTGACTCCAAGCTAATGCTCTTTCCACGCCTCCTTCCAGCCCATTATGGCAAAGGGTTTGCCCTTACTGGAGTGTGTGCTCGTTCTAGGCTGGCAGGACTAAGCACTACATCTTGAGGTTAATGAACTTACAAATGTATGTAGCTGCAGCCTCTAAAGATGTGTGCCATGGCACAGCCCAGGTCCCTGAACCTCACACAAAACCCACAACCATGACAGATATAAAAGAATTTCAGAAAAATCTCAAAATCTTAATGGCATCTATCCAAGGGGCAAATGTATACATATAGGGAAATAAACACACTCATGGTCTTTAAATTATTACCTGTCAAGAAAGAAATCTTGGAACCATTGTGAGTCATTTGCCAAGTGTCAACTAGTTTCTTGGCAATTGTCAAACATGGCACAGTAAGAATTACTGTGAAAGAGTAAAAGAAGAAAACAACCAAGACCATCTTTCACAGCATAAGTGATTAGGCACAAAGTATTACACACCATGATTACTGTAGAAAGCCCTAATCATCACATATCCAGAAGAAAACAGTAGGACGGGAAGAGGTAAAGAGGATGGCAATAATAAGCAAGCATGGACTAGCTCCTCCACAGAACTCTTCAATCTGGAAAAGTGAAATGAGATGAGGGTGGGAATGAAAAAAGATGTATAAAACCATGAGAAAGATGAACAGAGAATTAGTCTTCATAACTTCTGAAACAGATACGAGGGTATACATCCTCTTGAGGTGTCCTACAGAGCATAATTAAACCAACACTATCACATGATTTTTATACGGTCCATAATGATATCTCATTTTTACAGGATGAAGACCAAAAGTAAAAATGAGTTCCAAAGTAGTCAGACAACTCAGGGAAAATACATCCACTAGTGAAAAATCTCTGGATGCTGCCTTTGGCTTATTTGTCTGATGGTGTGAGTCTTCAGCATGGGGGGGACCTGCAGATAATTTCATTTCTTCTTTTCTTTTCCTAAGCAGATAGGAACACAGATAAGGTACAAGGCTCAATGTCATTCTGACTCTGTAGGACAGCCTGGACATTATTTATAACTTTGAGTCCTTTTCGGAACTCATTCACATACATACTTTAATTTCAGTTCACATACTAGCTTACTGGTATTTCATGGTTGATGACAAGTTAACAGCAAAAGAGGAATAATATTTTGTAGCACGAACACCCAAAATGCTACCAGCAACTGAAAACTGATTCTATTCCTCCTTGATATTTCTATAATAATGACTCCATAAAATTTTACCTCCAGCAATTCACTTACATATTAATAATAAAACCTCAAACAAGCTAAAAGCTTATTACTTCAATGCTCACAGTACATACCTCTTGTCAAAAGCAAATAGCCTACCACAGTATAGATCAGTCAGCTACACTACAGTCTAGCTTACAGTCCAGCTGTTTATTCCTGGTTTAAGAATCTTTTGTTATATATACTTTTGCATTAACCATAAATATTCTGAATTTCCACAACTTTGCAGTTTCAGATGGTGATAACTTGATCATTAGCTTACTCTTTACAAGTTCCTAACATCAACATTTTCAAAGATAGACTTCTTCCTAATGACACAGCCACAAATTTACTGGAAATTCTCATGGTAATCACAATGATGTGAATTTTCCTACTACCCCTGGGTATCAGATAGAAGTCTTTGCTTACTCAAGGAATTCCATGCTCGATAGAAAATCTAAAGAACAAAAGAACTAAAAAAAAACCTCAGCCCGATGCAGTTCAAAAGATGCAAAGAAATGTTTAGAGATTCTGCAATCATACAAGAATGTCTTTGCTGATCTACATGAAGCATGACAGGTATAATCCAAGCTTCAACAGCAAAGATTAGTAAAAATCCTAGCACAAAGACATGCAAAACACCAAACTATGCTGCCAATAAAACATCATTTTTTAGTATGCATGTAACAACATTTCAAAAGAAGTGAATAACTCAATATTTCTAAGGGGAAACCTCTACTAGAAACCTCTATAGCATTTCATACTGTATTGCATCTTCCATTAAGAATATTAGGTGTAGAATGGAATAACAATAATACTGTATATTTAATGAAATATAAGTAATGGACACTAGATAAAAATTCAGAAAAAGACTGGCTTTAATCTGCTACTGATGAACTGTGGGACATAAAGGAAATAGATTTACTCCGTTTCTCTGCAATTTACTTACACTGTGAACTTCTTATGACTGAGACTTTTCTTATTACATGTCTGCACAGCACAAAAAGCACAGCTGTCTCAGAGAAACAGGTACTTTGATATGATCCAATAGCTATTTTAGTATAACAAGCCCTTCTATTTATTTTACAGCACTGCCTAATATTACAGGTTCCAACATTCCTTTGCTTGTTTTCTCAGCCATCCTGACAGTTTTCTGGGTACCTATCATTTGGTTCTCAGATATCCAAGGTCAGAAGTGTCCTGAATCAAGAACACAGTTGCCTGTTTCCCTCTTTCACTCTGTAGAGACAGTGTTCTCACGGGAGAATGCATAATTGGTACATAAACTCTGAATAATCCTGAAAGATACAGCAAGGCCATGAGAGGCCCGAAGAAGCTTAAGCAAGCAAGATAAGAGGCTGGAATTCACCGAGTTAATGAGAACTGTGGACTGTTGGCAAGCTTTCGAGGTCGAGTTCTCACACCTGTGTTTAACCAATTACATGTTAGCCACTAAGGGTCTTCAGGACATGTATCCAATCATAATATGCCAAATCTCTGTAAGTGCATGTAAGAAATAGTATATAAGGGGTTAAGGATTTGTATAAAATGAACAAGAAACATAACTCATGTTGAGTCGTTCTCTTGACTCCAGTCGCTCTCTCCGACACACTCCAAAGTAAACTTATGTCAAATCAAATGACCTCCTCCTCCTGCTTAAATGCCTGAAAGCACATCTGTTGTTCAGGCTTCACTACAACTATTACATGTCCTGCAAAATGATGTGAGTTAGACATAATTTTGCTTAACTGCCAAGATTTTACACCATTTTCCTAGAAAGTAAGAGAACTGTAATCTAGATCTTCAACTTGAAAAAGCTTGAACCCAAATTCTCCATCACAGATGCCCTTGTCATGGTACATGAAAGGAGGGTATCTGCTCCTTTGAGACTATCTGGTCAAAGAAGCCATAAAGACTTGGCCAACACATGATAAGGAAGATTATGGTACGGACAAACCTGGTCTGTGGCATGAACTAATAAAGATATGTGGACTGTGAGAATGTTTATTCTTTTAGTTATGAGTATAAGGAAAGGGAAGAAGACAAAACACACAGAGACATAAAACCTGGTCAGTTAACGTTTATGAACAATTACCAGAAATAAACTTGGTCACTCACAATAATTGATGGGCTATACAGAAACTGCAGGCAAATGGGGCTTTGCAATAGATGAGGATGCAAACTTGAGGGTCCTGCATTTTGGAGGGGGTTGGTGGGACTGTGACAATTATTCCTGCACCATCTAAATCCTTCTGAAATAACTTCCCACTGGCTGAAGTAAAATGCACTGCTAGGAGCAAAATCAGATGATTCTTTGAAAGTTGCCTTGATGTTGAACACACACACACAACATGCTCCAGAATTCAAGCAGATGTTTTCAGTTCCTAGAATTAAGGAAACTTTGTATTAACATCTTCCAGTGACATTATTCACAAAGCCTGACGCCCTTCAGCCTCACTGAAGCCTCAGGTCAGCAAGAAGGTGATATAAAAATAATATGGTTATTAATCATTGACAAGTAAACCTATGAGCTTACACCAAGCTCTGAGAGAACAGAATTTGTATGGCTGCCTAATCCATATGTTTTTTTACAGTGCAGAAAATTGAAAGCCTTTTGTCATCAGGGACTTCTGAAGTGTATTTCATGTAACTTAAAAAAATATACACTCTGTAATCACATGCTGCATATTGAAAAATAAAAATTCAGTATTTCTAAATATAGCAGAATTAAATCATCAACACCTTTCAAAAGTATTCATCTGAAAGTCTGCAAGGAAGTTAAATTATTTACATAAATCTTCATAATATAAGCATGGCTTTTCTCTCTTAAATTTGGCTTTAGGCAAGGTACATGAAACGTAAGTACTGGCACTCTAAACATGTTATTGTAACAGCTTTGTGAGCCAACTATGAAGAGTGATAGCTGCCACAGATAACTGTATATCAGTCTGAGTAACAAAAATGAAAAATACAGCCTCGTCTCATAATAAGGCATTTTTCATCAGTTCTCTTGGTAATAAAATTTATTGTTTGCTTCTAGATGCACTTTCAATATTTGGAAAGTTGGGAAGGGGGGTGGAAAGCAAGAAGAGGTATGAGGAACACTGTTTTCCATGGTGCTCTTGTCTTGAGAAATGAAAAAGTTGCCACTTGCTAAAAGGATGGCCATGAATACTAACTACAGTTCACATTAGCCAAGTGACCAGTCCTGAAATGAAAGCAAAAAAACCTACCATGTATGGAAACATCCACATATTTCTTTGACTTAATGATAGAAAATGGATATGGGACCTACTTTATATAAACCTTCTTTATATTTCTAGAGTTACCAAACGTATTTCAGGACATGATACTTCCCCCTGCTTTCTTGGTCTGCATAACATTGTGAGTGCCTATTCATGCAGTGGCATCTATGTTCTGGAAGCTCTGTTGCCATGTAATTACAATCTGCTGCATTTGCTTATTTCTGACAGTTCTGCACTTTTGTACTGCCTAGAACTGCATTTCAATACATGTTTAGGTAGGCAGGCATCCAAACTCTTCATAAGATACCTAAGATAACCCCCAAAAACTTGTGTAATTTGCAGCAGGATGGGTAACAGCTACGACCTAAATTTCCCATAATACTTTTGATATCAGAAATGGGTTTCAACTCCTGTGCAAAGAGAAGGAGAATGAAACTTTCTGGACCCTGAACCATCATACAGATTTTAGGCAGATTGGACTGTATGCCTGAGGCCACAGTCTTCATTAACTCCATTCACTCCATTAACTCCATAGCATAACATTACATTATATAAGAAATGTATAGTTTTGCACAGCAGACTGGATTAGCCCTACCCCCAGGGCTGAATAACCTAAACTTGAAGTGAGACAATGCCCAGCTTAGCACCTTAAATTAGACAAACTGTATTCTAAACTGGGGTTTGTTTGGTTTTTTTTTTGTGACCTTTTTCTCCACTTCCACAAGGTTACTTTATTAATTAAAAAATCAAGCTGCGTGCTGTGTGGCCTTATAGGAGTTGAAGGAGTTCAGGTTTATTTTATTACCCAAGGAATGCAAATCAGCAGTGCAATAATTCAGCGTTAACAGAAAAAAGAACAGTAGGCAAATACTAAGTCCTATTCTAGGACATTTAAAAAATATGTTTACAAACCGTATAAAGAATGGAAGACAAAGATTTGAACATTTGGATTGATTTCATTTTTATAAAAATATGTAATACCTGTAAAAGTCCTTACTATGCAAGTCAGAGTGCATGCAATAGCTTCTCAAGACATAGATATGTGTAAGAGATTCTAACTCTTAGCTTCCCTGAGAGTGACACAGAAAGTATCAAAAGGCAAACAGCAAGAACTGAAATTGAAAATAAGGAAATCAGGAAACAAAAATATATAGACTACAAATCTGGACAAAATAAGATTACTAGCATTATTGCACAGTCAATTTTAGTATTGAATGTATCATTTTGTGAATAACTGACAATAAAATTCTGAAAATTTATTTTGGACAACACAGTGTTTGCAGCCAATTTTGTGACAACATGGTATAAACCTCTTTACATGATGAGTAATTTTACTTTTATAGGGCAACAGGTGATCTTATGCCTGATAAAATAAAGCCCAGTATGCAAGCAGACAGATCATACCTGACTTCTAGGGAAGTCAGATGACTCATAGACAGAAAGCATTTTGAGACTAGTTTGCCAGTACTTTTTCCATAAACCAAACACCCCAGAGGCACCAAAAAGCTTTGAATATCAATACCTGTTTTACTACAACAGTGTACTTTTTAAAATAGGCTAACTCTTCAGTGAGACAGAACAGCAAGAAATAATTGGCAAGAAACTGTTGCTGCCACAACAGTTCTTCAGGTCTGTCCTTTTGTCTTCTTTTTTTTTTACCCTGGATGAATACCTGCTTCTTGCTTCCCACCCTCTCTGTGTTCTCATTGCTTCCTAAAGATCCCTTTCTCAGTTTGGCCTTTCCTACATCCTGGAAGACTTCCCAAGCTGGTATGGTCGGCTACTCTCAAGGACAGAAGCAATTTGCAGTCATGTTGCAGGAGGTTCACACTTACCTGATACAAAGCAATCAGGCTTTTTACTATTATTATTTATTTTGTAATATAACTTCAGAAAATGTGTAAACAAACTTGGGCTTATATGATCTCAAAAAAATTAGGGAAAGACCTTAGAAAACTGGATTTTTCTCAAAGTTTTGCAAAACAACATGTTTATAATGAAGATAAGGAATTCCATAACAAACTAATACTATCTCAAGATCCTCACTTAAACTAATAAAAAATAACACCACATATTAAAGATTACTGTTTTTATTTAAACAAGATTTTAATTCATGCTTGAGATGGCCATATTCATAAATCATTTCTCCAAAGCCAGATAAGAAAGCAAAATCTAGCCCAATACATTTGCTGCTTCTAACATCAAGACCATTCTGAAGATACAGCCAAATTTAAAATCACAGATGTACAGTGACCCTGCAACTCAGTTGAAGATAAAGTATTTGTGCAGCCAACAAAAGTTTGGGTATCACAAAAATGAAGCGGATTTAAAGTAATTTTAATTTCCACAAAAAAAAAAAAAGACTGTGTCTCCATCTTCCAAATTTGGAATATTTTGCACCTTTGGGTTGAAATCTTTCTTGTTTCTTTTTTTGTTGATTTTTTTTTTTTTGTGGTTGGTTGGTTGGTTGGTTTTTTTCTCAATCACAACTAATACAGGAATGAGGAGTGAAATAAAATGATATTCCTAGGTTGTTTTTTTCCCTCACTTTAGTCATTTGCTGTATGCAAAGCTTTCATTTTATTTGAATTTCCTAAAACTCCCACCTCACAAAATACAAAAACCATGTGGAACGAAGAAAAAGCACAGGGGAAGGAAATGAGAGCACTACTATCTGTGTGACATCGTGTTCCAAACTCTCTTTGGATTTTTTCTAAGTGGATCAAAGAACTTCCCAGATATTTTATACAAGTTCATCTAACATCAAAGTCCTGTAAGATGTCACTATTTTCCTGCAATCACCACTGAAAAACCTCACTGATTTCAAAGTTTGGTTTTGCTGCTCAAGAATGTATGAATGTCACCCAGATAACATTGACATTAAACAGCATATATTCCCTTAATTACTTGATTTTTAATTAGTTTAAAAACTTTTATCTTCTCCAAACCAAATCCTTGTATATGTTTTATTTCATTTAGAACTTAAAAACCTCAATTTATGACATAAATGAGAGAATACAACCACCTACATGAATTAAAAAGTAACTCTGTTGAATAATATTTGCCAAGTGAAGAGTAACCTTAGTTATCTTCCCTATAGATAAGCTTCCTAATGAAAGTAACTTTTCTAATGAACTGAGCAAGCCAGATTCTAAGCCAAAGCTTTACTGACATTACTTGTCTTTAAATAGCTACCAGGTGAAGACAGTCCTTAATGTTTCTTAAGTTCATGAGCATGAAACAGCGGTCTCTTTAACACCAAGAAATCTAAATACAGTAAACTTTTTCCCTGAGCTTCCAGTTGAGAGCAATTATCTTTGTCAGTAACTGACAGCAACGGATTTACTGTGATCTCAACAGTAATTATGCCTATAGCAAGTCACTGTTCTGATAAATTACTATTTACCTTCTCATGTGCATTCTAAATAACTTGAGCAGAGTTTTCTGAATAGTACTGTCTCTTCGTAACAACCTCACACATGAGGAAGTATAAAAAACAGACCACTTATGAGTGTCCCTAATTTTATTATTCAAAGCTATGGTGGTGATGGACTTTGAAAAACATGAACAGAGGAGCCACACTGCGATGTAAGAGGTGATAATTTTTCTTTCTTAAAGTTGTATTCAGAAAAGCTAAGTTAACTTGAGGCAATTGCTGCACAGTTATCCATTAAGATAATAAAATGAGGCTGCAGCTGCCTCAACTGTGAGTTTTGGATTGCTTTAACGATTTCTTGCACTTTCAGATTAAATCTCAGTTGAGTTTGAATTTGGGGAAGCAAATCTGCTTGAGGCAAGATGCTCAAAAGCAAATTAAACTGTAACTGGTGCTTTGACAATCTGCAGTAAAACTACCTCACCTTCAAAATGTCAACCTTATTGAATAATGTGGATCCTTTGATCTGGTATCATAAAAATCTAGAAAATACCAGGATTAACAACTTTTGCTGGCATCAAGAGTGTACCTTCAGTAATACACAGTGAAACATTTCAGATTTCAGTTGGCACCTTGAATACCACATTTAGTTTTGGGCCCTTTACTCCAAGGAAGAGATTGAGGTGCTGGAATATGTCCAAAAAAGATCAGCAAAGCTGGTGAAGGGTCCAGAGAACAAGTCTTATGAGGAGTGGCTGAGGAAACTGTGGTTGTTTAGTCTGGAGAAAAGGAGGCTCCGGGATCTCATCAGTCTCTACAACTATCTGAAAATAGGATAGAGCAAGGTGTGTGATGGTCTCTTCTCCCAAGTAACAAGTGATAGGACAAGTTGCAGCAAGGGAGGTTTAGACTGGATATTAGGAAAAATTTCTTCCCTGAAAGTGTTGTCAAGCATTGTAACAGGCTGCCCAGGGAAGTGGCTGAGTCACCATCCTTGGAGGTATTTAAAACACATGTAGATGCACTTACTGACATGGCTTAGTGGTGGACCTGGCAGTGCCAGGTTTATGGTTGGACTCAATGATATTAAAGGTGTTTACCAACTTAAACAATTTTATGACTCTAAATTCAGGAACCATTTTACAGTTAGGTTAGTTGTTAGCATTTTCTCACCTATGTGAGCTATTGTATATCAGGGTATACCAAAGGGTATATCAGCCTTAATATATAGGCATATAAGCCTATAATCTTTGGCTGCTGGCAGCTAAGAAAACTGTGAAATGATACAAGGAATATTAAAAGAAATATGAAAGGCTATGAACCTCATGAGATTTTGTATCATAAATTCAGGCAACAGTGCAATTTGACAGGTACAAAGATTTTAAAAATGCTTAAAGAAACTTCAATGCCATTAGAAAAGATAAAACATCACTAGTGTCAGATAGAATATTTTTGATGTGGAAATGAAAATTACCTGAAATTACACGCTCCTAATTTTTTTTTTTTTTTTGCATGTTGCAAATTTCCATTTTCTGGTAGATTTATTAATAAGGATGACCCAGAAGATCATTTGTGAGCTGATTAAAAATTAAAATGTCCTGGGAAAAAAACATTTCCCATCAATCTAAATTCTAACTAGGCTTCTGCCTCAAGTATTATATTACCAAGCAGGTAAAGCTACCTGTAAAATGCAAAAATAGGTACTTGCTAGTGTACACTTAATTTTTTAAAAAACCTAGACATGCCACACTGCCACTGCAGCCAACATATCTCAAGTCTGGTTAAAGAAATACAGTGAGCTGAATATCTCTTAAACAGTCAGTGGTTAAATTTTATGGCTATTACATACTGCCAATGTGCTGTTCATCTTTTTCCTGTTCTCACTGTAACAGAGAATCTTTCCACAGATCACAGCAGAGTTGAGAATTTACATTATATATGTTGAATAGAGAATACTTAAAGTTTTTAACAGAGAAGATACTGAGTAGTTTAATGAAGTGTTTCATTTCAGTAAGCTATAATGACCATTATACCGCCAAGACACACATTTAAATCCCCTAATAAATGAAGCAATGCATTATTCAAATTAAAGGGGTAAATAGCACACTCGAAGAACTCTATCAGTAGTTAATGATGAGTTGGACTGTTTCAAAAGTATTTACAGAACTTTGACATCAGTGACAGCATCCGATCCAGATCCTGCTTAACTATTTGGAGACTTCCAGATTGAAAAGTGAGTTGTTATGTTCACTGACATTTTCCTGCATGAAAGCTTTGACTGGCAAAGAAACTTCTGTCCGTGGTACCAACAAACTAATATCCTCCCAGGAAGAATAATTTTGTCAATAAAATGTGGGTTTGCAAAGCTTTGCTCCCAGAAACCTCACAGAAAGATAGTCTGTAGAATGTAGAATGACCTATCAAATGAACCTATCACGGACAGTGAGAAATAGTAAGAACAATTTTTATTGTAAATTTTGTGAGTATCACCTTGCAAAGCAGTATAATCAATGGACACTTTAATCCACTACCTATAAGCAGTCTATAAAATATATCAGTAAGATCCTTAATAGAAGTCCACGACTTGAGTAGTTTTGCTTACTGTGGTTGGAAAGAATGATACAACAGGCAGTACTACACCACTTGCAAATGAAATCTGGCAAGCTATGTATTAACACGCCAGCCTCTGGCTTTATTTTATTCAGTTAATTCTGTCCTGAGGAACAAATAATGGATCTCTAATAAAATGTCTCACGAGGATACGTCCAGTTCCCTAAAGCACTGAGTGATAACAGAAGCTGTTTTAGGAGTGAGAAACCTGCAGGTATGACACAGTACCTGCAAGATCATTTCTGAAGCCCCCAACTTCCACTGAAGTTACTCAAACTCTGAGCTATGGTTTATCGTACCCTACTTCACAAATCTTTTCTGAACAATGTCAGGCTCACTTTTGAACTGAGGATTGTTTTAAAAGCCTTTATGAAATACAAAGCATATGACCACTATACTTCAGCAGTGATTCCTTCAAACAATAATGAACATCTCTGCAAGCAGTTTGCTATTAAATGGCTTTGTGAACCCTTCCCATACGCTCAGCACATTCTTTTGCAAAGTCTAGGAGACTTATTCAGTTGACCAAAATGTTGCTTGGTAGCAGTTTGATCACTTGGTTCTTACTGGGAAGATTAAAACTAGAGAATTTCATCATTTTAGTCAATTTCTACCACAGCAAGACCAGAGAGCAAAGGCAAAGATGAAAAGACCTAATCTGAAATTCACATTAACACAATCGCTAATCAAATGCAGCTTCTGAAAAAGATCCCACATAAAAAATTTTGCTTTAGATATCAAAGGCAAGAAGAAAGTCCAGTTCAGCACAATATTAAAATACGGCTTCAAAACTCTTGTGGTTCAAAAAAAAACCCCAACAAACCCCAAATGCAAATGATAGTAGTTAAACTTTCTAAGAATATCAATTTTTATGTTCTGGTATAATAGTGTTCTATTGAAGGCAGATTATAAACAAATTAATCGAAGTGGTGTAAGACTAATTTCCAGAACTTTAAGGCTAGAGATATCTGTAACACCTAAGCTTCACCTCTACTAATAATTAAACATAGCTGTTACTGTCCATTGTCACCAAAGACAATTTACATGGAAAGACCCACATTCACCCTGAAACAGCATGCTGACTGCAAAGGTACATGTTCTTGATCCATACTAAATGCAGAACTATAAACAGGAAGTATAGTGCTAGATGGCATGGCTAACAAGCAATCCAAGGAGCGTTCTGACAAACAACACAGTCGATTCCAGAACACAAGCATGCACCCTAATACAATCTGATTGATTAATTAACGAAAACACAAATTCAATTTTCATCAACTTAAAATTCTTAGCTGAGACTTTGTCAACATGTGGAAAAGCATTAGTAAATATACAATGACATGCTTTAGCATATTTAACTTAGACCACACAATATGTAAAAGTTAGATCCCTGACTTTCAAAAGGTTATTCACAGGAATAGCAGAAACTGACTGAGAGACCACACAAATGGGTCTGGGTGTAAACCTCTGAACTGTACAATGATTTAATATCTTATGATCTAATGGTTTATTAACACTGACTAGACGAGTTCTTTTGCTGAACAACCCACAAAACTTAGCTTGAATAAATGCTGGAAAATACTGAACACAAAAATATTCTGGAGTTCCCATCTTCTGTGGAATTTCGGGGCCCTAGTCAGAACTTTGTATTATGTATCTGCATTTACTTGCCATATGTATTTGACACTTACTGTTCATAATCAAAACACCCACTTTCTGAAATTCTGAATCAGATTAAGCCTTAAAATTCCTTAAGCCTTAGTGGTGGCGGTAGCAGTGTGCAAAACCTCTACCTTGTTCAAGGAAGAAGCAGTGTGGCAATAACTCCCTGTGCTCAAAAAAGTAAGGAGTTTGTATCTTCAAATTCTTAGATTAATTTCTTAAGGAAAATGAGAATTTTTAATGTGTAAAAGAATTTAATTTGGGGTGACTGGTCATTTCTTATTTGGAAGACAATGCATTATATTTCTCATTTTCATTTCAGAGAAATCTGCATCTTAAAACATAGGGCTGACTTTCAATAAGATAACTGAAATACATCAAAAAGGAAACAGGTCACTACTGACCACTAAGAAAAAAAAAACACATGTGTACCATACCCAAGATAATTAGTTATTCACAGGACACACAGAGGATACAGTCATTAGGATGAAACATAACTCCTTTAGTGAATAATAAATAAGTAAATAAGGATAAATATATTCAAAACATGAGATTAGAAACACAAATGCATTCAAATTTGTCATCATTTTTTTTCCATTATTAAGCATCTACTGACCTCTGACATAATAAAGAGGTCATGCTTCAACAGATTTTGTTACAGAACAGAATCTTGTTACTTCACAATAATATCTGATTTACCAATTATGAGCACCAACAAGACTGCAAATTAGCACATAAAAGCAAGAGAAAGTACCATTCACAACAATTCTTTGAATTTTTTTGAAGTGTACTTTTAAGTACTTATGATAAAAAAATGCATTCATGTAGTATGTACTTAGTAAGTACACACAACGCTTATAAATTAAAAAAAAAGTGTAATATGACCTATCATTACCATATTCTGATTTTTTAAATTTTTACTGAAATATACTAATTTTAAATTACAGTGAGTGTACATGTAGTTGACTTCCATGTGAATTCATGATATTATTCCTCAACTGAATATAGCAACATCAAGAAAGATAAATTCAATTCTAGTTTTATAAAATGCATCCTTTAAATATTACGCATCTTTTAAAATCATGAATATTTGGCCTGATTACTTCTTATATTATAGAAATACAGTTCAATTTTAACTTACACTGAAATTACCATGAGGCAAACATAAAAATACTTAAACCAAAAGAAAAATAAATACATTTTTCAGTGTAGTTCTCACATGTGTGATACGGGAAAATAATGATTTTTCCACTGAGAGGAACATAAATTGCATCTTGACTCCATTTAATTTCATAACACCCTGGTTGGCTCCTGTCATAACTGAAGAGGTTAGGAACTATGTACTTTGCTTAAAAAAAAAAAAAAGAAAAAGAAAAAAAAAGCAACACTTCAGTCTTCCTTCCCTTTTTTGCACATTTGCTGCTAAAATGTTTCTCCATCTTAAGATACTCATATAAAGAGGTTGGTGAGTAGCCCAGTGACTCTGTTTTATACTCTGGAAGGTGTTTTTTTTCAGAATAAATAAAAACAAACAAACAAACAAACAAAAAAACAAAAAACAAAAAAAACAATTCTGTTGAAATGCTCCCACTGCTCCTGATGTAGAGACTGAATAGAACAAATAGACTCTCCTGCTTTTTCAAGGAAAGAGTTTTATGAGCTTTTAAGGATATTGCCCAGACCACCAACATGTGGCATGTGAACCTCCCCATAAAGCTGTTCCAACAAAAATGACCGTTCACCTTCGAATAAATTATCCTTTCCTACTAAGAGACTAATGGGCTTCTTTGCTTATCATGTTATGTTTTGAAAGAAAAATATATGAGATCTGTATCAGACTACCCGTTTTGCAAGTACTTAAGGCAAGGATATGAATCCAAACAAATGCTACATGATTATGAAAACAAGTTATGCTGTTAAAACCATCAGTAGAAAATTAGTTCACAGAACTGATAATTCAAATTACTGTATTTTAATGTATAAGCTAATAACCACAGTATAAGGAAAACACAGGTCTAGCTTATGAAGCCACTGCTTTTTGGTTTTCTACAGGTCTTTAGAAAATCACGTTATATTTGGTATATAGGTAAATCTTTTTCCACTGAAGCTGATGACAAAGCCTACATTAATTTCTTACCCCTAACATTCAGAGAGGCAAAGACAAAAGTGGAGGGGGAGGACACATGACTCCTGTAAACTTTTTGGATGGAGCTTCATAAAAATAATAGAAAATACAAATACAAGGGAGACCCGCTATCTAAGATTAGGGTACTCAATCACAAAGCAGACTATCATGTCTTTCTCTCCTCATTCTTTCTGTTTATCTTTTAAAAAAAGTGATGCTCTCAATTAAAAAAAAAAAGTTTCTGTTGTTAATAGAGAAATCTAAACTGTGTCTTACCAGATTAAAATATCTCCTTGCTACTTTCACTTTACCAGTGATACTTTGAAGGGGCAAGAAGATACATCTCTTGCATATTTTTTGGTATCTTATACAAACACAGCAAAAAATATAAAGCAGTCACAAATCACTGTGTATACTATGTATACTTTCAGTATTAACCTTCTCAACTTCCTAAGGTAATCAGTATATAAGATTCTCCTCTTAAGGCAAGAGTAAAAACATTTGGCACTGTAGAACTTGATCTGCAAGTACAGGCTCCACACAGTATTTGATCTGCCTCCACAAATTTAAATTAGTTTTTTGACAAGTGATGCCTCAATCAATATTTCAATATGAAAATCCAAAAGTATTTATCAATACCCACTCAAATTAAATATTAACAAATTCTCCAGATCATTATTATAATTTACTAAAATTTCTAAATGATCCTTTTTGACAAATACTGGCAAAATGTCAGTACAAGATGTTATGTACCTTGTTACTAGAATAGATGAGACTTGGCTAGAGTTTACAAGATTTTGCATACTTGTCTTTCAAAAGAGAAAGCAAAAATATATGGGTTTTGGAGAAAAGGTAATGGTGTTGGTACCTTAAAGAAAAGTTATTCTGTTGGATATAATAATTACAAACACCTGGTGGTAAATATTTTTTACAGAGTGTAAAGAATAAAATAATGAATATTCAAAATTTTCTTTTGCACCTTATGACAATTACATTCTTATTCAAAATTACTAAATAAATAAAAAAAGTATCCGTAGCATTCCTTAGCTGTTAAACAATTATTTATCCATACAGAACTTACCTCTTACTTTGACTGGGTTGTCTGTCAAGAGTCTTTTGGAGATCCAAGTAGATTATATCTACTGCATCTCCTTTATCCCGTTAGCTACTGATTGCTTTCAAAAACTGTAATAAAGGTGAAGACTGACCTCTCTTTACAATTCCATGTTGACTCTCCCCCTCCATGACTCATCAATGTATTCATTAATTCTATTATTTGTTACAGCATCTACTAATTTGCCTAGTAAATCCTTTCTGAAAAGTAAAGGTGAAAGTATCTGCAAACCCTAAACTGAATAGGAAAGTATGTGGAAGCCCCTAAATACATAAATATACAAAAAACTTTCTAAACCCAGTAGTATGATACTTGATTCCCTATGTAACAGGGATTATATTAGCCTTGGTGGCTGTCCTGTTTTAAGCCTAGCTGCCACACAGCCTGCTCGCTCATTCCCCCCTTCCTCCCCTGGCTGCTTCTGGAGGGATGGGGAAAAGAATGGAAAGAACGTAACTCCCATAGGTTGAGATAAGAACAGTCCAGTAACTAAGGTATAACACAAATCTCTACTGCTACCACCAATAATAATAATGATAAGGGAAATAACAAGGGAAGAGAATACAACCGCTCACCACCCACCGACCAATACCCAGCCTGACCTGAGCAGTGATCTAGCCCTTCCAGGTAGCTGCCCCAGTTCTACATCCTGGGCATGATGTGCTGTGGTATGGAATACCTCTTTGGCTAGTTTGGGTCAGGTGTCCTGTCTCTGCTTCCTCCCAGCTTCCCCTCCTCCCTGGCAGAGCGTGAGACTCGGAAAGTCCCTGGTCAGACCAAACATTACTTAGCAACAACTAAAAACATCGGTTTTATCAGCGCTGTTCCCAGGCTGAAAGTCAAAAACACAGCACAGCACCAGCTACTAAGAAGGAGAAAAATGACTGCTACTGCTGAACCCAAGACAGTGGCGTACAAAACAACCTAAAAACCGTAAGTGTGAGTAAAAGCCTATAATGGAGCCAACATGTTCCTATACATAACCCTCATACAATTGCATAAAACCTTACAACACATAATTCAAGGACATACAGTCTTCTTGTACTTATCTGTAAAAAAAAAAACAAACAGACAAAAAAAAACAAAACAAAAAATAAGCAACAAAAAAAAAAAGAAAAAAAACAAAATGAAAAAGAAAACAAAAAACCACCAAAACAGCCTACAGATGCAATAAAATACTAAAAAGTAGCAATATGTGCTACTTATTGTAGTAGCACAGTGTTAAGCATTTCCATTAAAATATCCAGGATTCTCTTTACGCTTTGATGTGAAGTGTTTGTTTCTTGAAAGTGTTCTGCATAGCACTGATAATTCCATAGACTGATGCAAGGCTGCTTACATAAGTTGTCCTTAATGTCCCTCAGGGCAGCTATAACCTGTGCTCCCATATTAAAAGAACAGACTAACTTCCTTTTCAAATTAAAAGGTTGCAATGGAATCAATCTATAAATAAACTGTTATTTTACACTGAGAAACCTCTGGCAATTTTAAATTTCCATGTTTTCTCCATCTTTTATATTAACAGACTCTTGGCTGTAGTTTTGTCAGAAAATCACAGTACTTGATTCAGTACAAAGACATGGAGAATTTCTTTAAAAATATATATCAGCACTTGATCAAACTTTCATTAAGTGGCAATATCAGACAGTTTTCCAGAACAGGAGTACCCTATAAATCACTTTCAAATATTGCAGTGGATTTCCAACATAAGACAAGTGTGTTGAAGACTGAAGAGAGAAATCAACAAGAGTTTTCAGTTCTGATATTGATTTCCTTATAGATTCTAAAGCTTCTCTTGATTAAACCATGATTCAACATCTAAAAGTCCTCATACTTTTTTTATCACATTTCATCTGCCACCTCCTCAACACCTTCATTCCTGTACAGCATTTTCTAGAAAGCTATGCTACTTTCTGTCTCCTGTCAACATCATCTTGGTCACATTATCACCGATTTCAGAAATTCTGTCTCTCACTCCAAATTTACTACCACAGTAAATGGAAAAAAATGTAATGAATATAACTTGTCAGACTTCATTAAGCTTTAACATTAAAATTTCCATTAACATGCAGCATCACTTATGTTTATATATTCTGTTATAAATAGGAACACTCACAGAATGGTATTTTCATGTTAATAAATGCCTGTTAATCTATAAAAAATTAGGACAAACTTAGATGAATTTTGAGCTAAAAAGCTAACTTGCAATTGCCACTACCAGCTCAAACACTGCTTTGTTTCACTGTGCAAGTTTGACTATCATCTCAGGAAAAATGCTACAGAAAAACAATAAAGCTTTTGAAAATTGCTTCATTAGTCCTCTGTGGAAACAACTGACAATCTCTAAATAACAAAACTTTCAGCTAAAACTTAGTTTGTTTAATCATTATGGGTTGAAGGGGACAGAGCAAAAACAGAAATCCTCTGAAACACTGAAGAGTCCATCTTATACAGAAAATCTAAGGTAAAGAGTTAGGATTTGTATATATGGTGGTAAGCAACCTTTTATACCAACTGCCAGCACACCAATCAAAGCCACAAAACACATATATACAGGATATATGTGGAACCAAATCCAAGCAAGACCTTCTTGCACATACATCCTGTACGTATATATCCTACACATCATTAGATTTTTCCCTCATGTTTGGCTTTAATAATGTTTATTTTCTGAGATTTCTGTTAACTGACAAATGAAATGAATCTCCATGAACAGCACAAACCATAGTCACATTTAGCATATATATTTCAGAAGAGAAAGATGCCAGAGAAACATTTTTTTCATGTTGTCATTAACAAGCATTCATTAACTTTTATAAAGACAAATTATCTATGGCTTCATATACCTAAAGAATTCTCTCCCCAGAAACGCAAAGCGGAAACATACACCATTTAAGTTATGATCCTTATAAAACCATTATTCTTCATGAATAGGACTCCTGAGGTACAAGAGATTAGGTTATCATAAATAACCTAAAAAATTTAAAATAAATTAATAAAAAACCCCAACATATACACACACACACAAAATGTTATCAGAGATATCAATTAGCTTATGATCCAAATTGTTTCTAAATCATACTGCATCTGACACATAAATACAGAACAACAGAAACTCCAGAAGGAAATGTTTTACAGACAAATATTACTTTTTATATAATATTCTCCTTGGAGATTTAAGCCATCAGAAGATATAAGAAAGCCAGACTGTAATAATAATAAAAGATCATATTTTCCCAATGGTATTAGAATAGCTTTGTAAATTAATAAATACAAGACATTAATATTCCCCTAAAAAGAAAGGCTTCTTAATTTACTATGATGTATGCATAAATGCCTTTCATTCAGACTGTTAAAAGGAAGAGGAGCAATAGTTAAGAGCAGAGGCTACACTTTCATTTCAGTAACATGAAGTGTAAATGAATGGGAATTAGATTAATGTATCAGATGCAGAGAGAATACTTTCTTTGGAGAAAAACTTGTAATAGGGATGTAGGAGAGGTTTTGGTAGCATATTACCATGCAAGACAAATAGATGCAGAATCATTCACAAAGGAAGAACACTTTCAGTCATCGAATAAAGCAGAATTCGGTGTGCCAAATTTACAGAAGTGAATTATCAATAAAAAGCCTACTGACATTAAGAAGGATTTGTGAGAAATAAAAATTAAACCCAAGATGCTCTTCTGATCCAGTCTTCCTTGCCACAGAAGCCTGACTTGTGGCACGGAGTCAGAACAAGGTATGGTCAGACCAAGGGTTTTGGTTTACATTCCTCTCCATCCATGGTGACCGGGCACTGGGCTGTCTTTGACAAGTGCCCCTGGCCACCATCCATGACATGAATTGCGTATCTTCTTACCCTTCTGCCATTTCTTTGCCCTGCTTTTCACTCTGGAGTCTCACTTTCTCCACCCTCATCACCTCTTAACATCCACAACCCATCCTTAGTTTTTCATATTTGGTCCCCATTTTCTTACATCTGCACCAAAATTTGGAACAACTGATACCACTACCTAGGTAGTTGCAACTGGTACAGTTACCTATGCACTGCCAGCCTGGCAAGACTGTTCACCTAATGGCCTTCAATGCTCCCCTCCAATTAACTATTATGTTCAGCCATTTCTCAAATGACTCCCTCTTGACTACCTAAGAAATCCAACTGTTCTTCAGTTGCAATTTCTGACAGCTTCACACACTGTCATTTGTCATTACTGCCTATTTCTCATGTTGTACCCAGTTGTTTCTAACAACTGCTGATTACCTTAACTTCAGAGGAGGGACTAGTCATTCACACATAGCCCTAATGGCCCCATCTATTTCTCTTCGTAGATTGAACAAGTACAGCCACTGTGTTTATATTCATAATTTACATGACTAGAGTTGGGAGGAACGAATCTGAGTGAAGAGACGGATCCACACAGGACCATACAGAGTGATCTGAACTTGCTTTGCCTACAGAGTGAGCCCACGTATATATATGACATAAGCTGACTTCTATCTAGAAGTTGTTCAACTCTCTGTGTAGCCTCTCACCAGGGCTATACTTCATTGCGCTCCATATTTGTCCTTATTTTGAAATCTGACTTCCTACTTGATTCCCTGCAAGATCCTTAGTTTTCTCCATTGCCTCCATGAAATGTAAAAAGCAAGCACTCACCTACCACTTTTGCTGAAAATGCCAGGAATATGGATACCAACATTTCCTTTATACCTGAGAGATGCCAGAACTTGTTGTTACATATTTTCAGTGTAAAAAGTTCTAGAGATTCTCTGCCTTCCTCTCCTCACCTGAGGTGGGACACTGAGGCCCACATCCACTAGAAAAAAGAATGTGGGCCCCATTTTTTCTGCTAGCTCCTCTTCAAAACAGTTGGAAATACTGGGGGAAAAAAAAAACAACAGGGAATTCTCCTCATTTGCTTGTCATTGGAAGAGGATGTATGTATGGATGGATGGATGGATGGATGGACGGATTGCAAAGGCACTTGATTTCTCACATCAGGAAGGGACAGTGGGAATTATTACTCCTAATGGCAGTGAAAGAACGTCGTCATTCCATCTTGCATTCACCCTGAATACACAAAGCTCACAACCAATCTTCAATAAGCCCATACAGTTTCTGTGTTTTCAGAAGGTGTAATACTTCCTGGTTATAGGAAAAAAAAAAATGCACTTTATTTGACATGGGGTGATAATTTTATTTGTATGTAATTTAGCTGGGTTGGGTTTTCAACTTTTTTCTTTGAACTTTTTATCAGTGTCAGCTCTACTTTGCATATTTTCAGGATCAGAGTAGCGTGACATTATCTGTACACTGAAGTATTGTTTCTTATAAGTTCCCTAAAAGCTCCACTAAGAAGTAGGTGAAAGCTTTAAAGTCTCTGGGACAAAAACACCATAGACGATACTGTGAAGGAAGAAGTACAGTCACCCTATATCACACTCAGCTGATCACGGAAGGAAAAGCTGCAACACAATATGAGGTAACAAGTATGACAGGCAGGCTCAGCAAAAAGCCCAGGCATATACAAGTATGTATTAATAAGAAAGCAGCAGAAGTACGGAGAAAATTTAAGTTCTGTATACAGCACTGTGGTGATTTGTATCACAAAATCATACATAATTTATATGCCAGTAAAACCATTTGACAATTGGATAAAATGTTTTAAAATAAGGCACTTACAGAGCTGCTTAGCTTACTGAAATTATTATTGAGAATGATGTAATTGCATTCATATGGAGAAAATACTGGATATCAAAGGGTTCTTTAACAGAAAAGATGCTCACATGCAGTGTGATTACCTAATAGATCAAATTATCAAAGAAAACAATGGGTTCATATTCTCCTGACAACTTCAAGCTAAAACTGGAAAAGTTTTAGCTAAATTTTACTTATTAAAGTCAATATAGACGTAAATGCATAACGCTTGACTAGATGATCTCTTGATAAATCCTAGCAAAAGATTTTGAGACAGGGCTCCAGATGTCAAAAATTACAAGTAAGGAATTATATGAACAGGTCTATGGGAGAATAATATACTTTTCTCATATGCAGCTGGTGAAAGCGATGGTGCCTCTCCAAAACTTACAGCTGGTAATCAAAAAGTACAAACTAGCTCCATGCCACAGAGTTATGCATCAGTACTACAGCAGAGCAAGACATCCAAAATGACACAGGCAGTGGTGTCAATATGTGTCTTAAAACATCTGGATTTCTACAAAAAACGTAATGGGCACAAGAGGAATAATTGCAGGCTTGACCTTGTTTAGCATTTATGTCCTTTCAAATTCACAGTCAAGAAGCTGCGCATTAACACTATAGCTACAGGTGAATGAACACTTACAGTTATTACAACAGAAAATGGAAATTTTCTTCTTCATTTTTATTACATTTAATCCACCTCATAATATTTCTTTTAATGTTCCTTTTCTCTGCTTTTTCTCTGCTCACTGCCTGGAACACCGGTTCATGTATTTTAATCCATGGGATTTTAACACAATAAAAAGAGATTCTCTATATAGTCATCTATTTTAGAAATAATTTGTGATTTGAAAGGCAGCTCTAAAATTAATTTCTGCAATGTGAGTGAATTTGCATACTACACAGTAAGACTAAGAAGGTTAGCATTCTAGATTCCACATTTTTAATGTGCATTACTAATAGTCACATATAGCTGACTAGGGGGAAAAAAACAACTTTCAAAGAAATAAAACCCAGAATTCATCTGTTTAGTGTGATTGTGATTAAGTGGAAAAGGAAAGTATGTAGTAACTGCAAGAAACCAGATTATCCTGACCCAACTGAAAATATTTAAAGGAATACTTTAAAATGAAGTAAGGATAAAAAAATCAGGTCGGATAGAAACCAGGACAGTTTTATATCTATTCATACGTATCTTATCAAGATAGAATATAAGCAATTTCTAGGTCCTCATGATTTCTAATGTCTGCTGTTGATTCTTTTTCTGATTTAAATAGCACTGCACCTTTATGTTTAGTAGAACTTGCATAATTTTACAAGCGCAGATATTGCCATGAATTGCTATTTATTGATTTATGAGATGCCAACTATCACTGCTTCAGGGTAAGGTCCCCCTGATTTGATCTACAAAGCTGAAGGCAAATACTATGCAACTGTTCCCAGGTGTTCTGCTGTTATTTAACATCTGCAAGTAATTGCAATCCCAAGTGCAAATCCATATTACCTACCACAGAATTTTTTTTTCTCTCACTAGCCACAATGCTTCCAACATAATGATAAAAAGTTATGCCCAGATGTATCATATGTGATCTCTCTCATTTGATTTTTAGATGTCTCCAGTGTAGACAACTACACCTAAGTGAGTAGTTTTAGACTCTACACAATCAATGGAGAGAAAGAGGCACCTCTGCTCGCCTGTGGCACGGGTGACTGGAACTGAGCTTTTTTGGTGAAGAGAGAGTGAGCACAGGCAGTGGGCTATGAAATGTTGGAAATTGATGTTAAAGTCAACCGAATGTGTTTGACAAGTTCCATCATTCTGAAAAAAAACACAAAAACCTGATATTCACAGTATGATACTTTTCCCTCTTTAGTTCCAGTGACTTTTTATGGCATATAACAAGGAATAATGTGTTACAATACATTATTCTGAGGTCCATGGAGCGTGAAGACAGCCAAATTTACCACAATCTCATCTGAATGGCCTTTAGGAATTAGTCTCTGTGATTAATATTTTCAGAGAGCACAACACAGCACAACTAAAAACATTACCAAAGAAAATACCAAAGCTCAGGCAACACAGTAAATACTAGTTTCAATCTTCCTCCTTCAATTTCCTCCTAAATGTGTTATTTATCAGTACAGATGCAGCTCAAACTAAAGCTAGGGAGGATGAATATGCACCTAAGATCATATTATCTTCATGCTAGGTGAGAGTGCCCAGGTACTGAAGGCATGGCCATTGTGTGATGTTACATCTCTATGACCACACATAAGCATGCCTGAGCTGCACCTCTCCCTTACTGGGAACTGTCAACATAAATCTACCCTTGTGCTCTCTAGATGTGCTATGCTTTGTTCAAAAGCCTGCAGATTTCCCATTTTATTAATTACCTACAGTTTTGTTTACAAAAGATCTGAGACGTGGTGTGTTTGCAATCAGCAGATACTCTTCTTGGCTCAGACAGAATCTAGAAGGACCTGCCACATCTGGATCAAAAAGTGTATTTGTGACAGCAGCTAATACAAATATTTGCCTATCTGTGTCCTTCACTTTTAAAATCTCTAGAAAAAGGCTTGCCTACACCACATTTGTGGGATGCTTGCTCCCCTGATGGGGGGAAAAGAAAAAACCAAAAGCACCCCCCCAAAAAATAAAAATAAAAAAAAAAAAACCACAAAAAAAACCCCAACAAACTGTATGATTCTTTACTGATAACCTGAAAATACAAGAACTCTTTTATATTCTCACGCAAAAAGTGAAGATACTTGACATACATAATTCTGTTCAAAAGATTCTGTGGTCCTGAAGTTCCCAGCACTGAATGTCTAGAGTATATGTGAACCAAGAGTTGGATGGGAAAGACTTAAAAGAAATGTCTAAAGCAGAAATAAAGTCAAAGCAATGAATTGCTGATACTTGAACTGATTTCTAAATATATATTAACTTATAGATTAATTCCTGATTCTAAGATTTTGCTACAAGAGTAAGGAAGCGTTTTCCTTTTCCTTTTGATTCATAACTGTCTTCTGAATTGTTACTTTCACTTCTTACATAAAACTAAATATTTCTACTGGATAAACCAGATCTCTATTACCTTTAAGTTGAGATAGATGCTAAACTCCAAATTTTATTTTCTTCAGATGGATGTGACTTTAAATTATACATTAGTCATACCTTCCGTCACTGTAACTTATAGATCTAATTTGTGGATCACCAACATTTTATACTAGAATTGTTGCTGTCTATTGTCTTGAGAGAAGTTTGCATATTAATTAAATACTACTATATTTTCAGTCCTCACTGCACAGAAGTCATGCAACAAATTTGCAAAAAAATCCTTATGAAGTAAAATACAATTCTGATATATTTACTTAAATATAAATATCTAATATGAATTATACTATACTGCAGACAAACTTTTAAAATTAAATACATTGTAACACTAGTTATACAAAGCACTTGAAGCGGCAAGTCTCCCTTATTGCTTCCCTTCCCTGAACTTAAAAGTAGCCCATTTGATTTACAGTAAAAGAGATGTGGTTAACAATTATATCTTTGGATGAACGTGAGTATCTATTCTAATTAAAAAAGTTTGTGAAAACAGAAGTTATGACAGACCCGTACTCATAGCTTTAAATTATAAGCACTGGAAGTAGCTCAGAAGCACTGTGACTTAGGCTATGGTTTCACAAGTCCTTGGCTGCTGTACCAGACAGACACATAGCTGTTTGCACAGCTGCTCCATGAAGCAGATCAGGGAAAGTATCCAATTTAAATATAAGACAGAAGGAAAAATTACCCAGTGTTAGTTTCCCACCCTAGTTCACAAAATGGCCACAAAAGGAGTGAGGCCACTATAGAGAGCAGAGGACACAGCACGTACTGTCAAAGAGGCAGGAGTATAAAGCAAGGAACAGGAATACCTTTAAGTCTGCATCAATGCTAAAAATAAATAGAAAACTTAAAAAAGCTTTATGAATACCCATGATCAAAACTGGCACTCAGCTGAAAAATTTCCAGACCAAGCCGTCCCATCCTGCTTCAACAGAATACTAGTCCTCAGAATAAGTGTTTCTAATATGAATCAATGAAAATGCAGTGGAGCAAGTCAAACAAGACAAAACTAGCTACTTTTGTTAAAAGACATCTCCAGTACTCAGCTGGCTCACAAGCCTTTGAATGTATTTTACCCTTCCTGTACTACAGATACTTAAAAGGTATGGAAGCATTTTATACAAGTACAGAGACTGAAAATAAAAGCTATGTTCACAAAAGGATGTAACTCATACTGAGTTTGATGTAGGAACCTATATTAAATAAGGAAGTCAGGATTGTAGGGGACCCCACAAAGCCAACAGAAAGAAAGCAGATTCCTAACTGAATTGGATGAACCTCTATTTGTACAAGGAGTCTGAACACAGATGTTAGAAACAAAAACATTTAAAAGATAGTGAATATGCCTCATAATACCCAAACTCACAATGGCAACCCAATTCCTACTGAAATGGATGGAACTCATAACTCAAATTCACATTGTCTAACTTCGGGTACCAATTGAGGCTCTGAGGTACGAGATGAAAAAGCAGGCTAATCTTCCTCTGCAAGTGCCTTTTTCTCACTGCTGACTACAAAGGAGGCCAGGAAAGCTAGGCTCCTAACTTAGGCGTCCAAATTAAGTGAAAGGAATATGGGCTTTGATACCTTTGTGGATTTAGTCCAGCCACTCAAATGCACTCAAATACAGACAGTAAGGAGTCTTGTGGCCCTAGGCTCTTTCTGTTGCTAATGAAGAAAGGAATCATCAGGAGTCAGACTTTGGTGCACACCATTATCGTTTCTCTACACACATTGGCCTAATTTAAGACAGAATTACTTTCAGGAAGCTTTATAACACTTATGATCACCAAGTTTGAGTGGACAGCAGTAAGAAATAGATATATTTCAGTGGCAAATTCAGATGACTTGTCTCAGAAAATCCTTTCAGCACGTGCTCAACAGATGAATTAAATTATCCCAGTGGTTCAACCACTCGTCTGTCTTGAGTGACTCTGTGCCAAATCACCATGCTATCAAACTGATTTCAGTGAGATTTACCCTCTGCTTACCACCTCTCAGCTGAAAAAAAATACAAATTTTGGACTTCAAAGTCTTCACATATTCAATGTATAACAGGAGGTTGGGACAGACACCTTTCCTTTCTATGAGAATTTATAAAAAGAAAAAAAAGAACACAACATGCATGTTGCAAAATCCCTGCTTTTTCTGTACCAGAAGAGACAATATAAATTAAAATTTGTTGGATTACTGGACCTGGAGGTTCACAGACACAGCAGGAAAAATTGTTTCGCTACAATGTGTTCCTCAAACTACTTCAGACAGATACTGCAGACATTCAACAAATAGTTTTAACTTTTGATACTGCAGACATTCAACAAATAGTTTTAACTTTTGAAGCAAATGTAACCACAATGGCTTTCTTCAGTTTTCTCAGAAGTATTAGAGAAACTATATTTATAAACCATTGCATGCAATCTGTCATGGTTATTCTTAAGAGAGCCTTAAGTGAAAAATTTATAAAGAACAGAGAACATTAGTTTTCACTTTCATGCACTTATAAGCGTGAAGGAAAAGGTCAAAGGCAAAAGTAGAATTTCATACAATACTTTCCTTGTGAATAATAGCTGAGAAGTCTGGAAAGCAAACTAATTGATTGACTTCCACATTATCACAATGCTATCTCTTGAAAGTACAGTTAAGTGCAGATCAAGTGCCTTGGTCTTCACAGGGCAGCTAAATACTGATGTTAGATCTGTGAGTGGACAAGCAAAACACTCTCAAAACCCCCGAAGCAGAACTTAATTAAGATAGTATTGACTACAAGAATTCGCTCTTTGCATTAATTTTCATATAGCTCAATTACCTTATCTAATATTGCACTGTTCTTAAAATTTTTATGACCTAATGACACAAATAAGACCAGGATTTGTAGATAGATGTGATATCTTTTTAAAAGCTAAAAAAATAGATGAAAGTTCATCCACTCAATACAGATCATAAGAGAAATTACCTCTATCTACAGACTTTTGCCTGACTTATTTTATACAATAAAATCTAGCAAAAATTAGAATTGTAATGATACTTTATATGATATAAAGCCATATTTTGTCACTCTAGCATTTGTTTAGCTTCTTCAGTTAGGCATGTTCTCAATCCTATACACTTACCATAGTAACAGAGACACCAATCACAAAAGGTAAAATGGAAAGCAAAAACAAACAACTCAAAATAATATTCACTAGATAATCACAGATAAAAAAAATAACGTGGTTTCATATAATATGTAGGAAACATATATGGCATGTTAAGTTTTAGCCTTAAAGAAAGAAGGCAAAGTATCATTTCATTTAGGGTGAAGACCCATTTAACAAGAGAAAATGAATCATGTCAGCTTGCTTCCAGAGTTATTCTTTCATAGAATTACAGAATCAGCTATGTTGCAAAAGACCTTTAACATCTTCAAGTCCAACCTTTATACCAGGACTACCAAGACTACTAAACTATATTACTGAGTGCATCATCTACATGTTTTTTGAACACTTCCAGGGACGGTGATTCCACCACTTCCCTGGGCAGCCTGTTCCAATGTCTGGATATTTCTTCACAGCAAGGGTGCTCAATCTAAACCTCCCCTGGAGCAGCTTGAGGCCATTACCTCTTGCCCTATCGCTTGTTACTTGGGAGAATAGACTGACCCCCACCTCACTACAACCTGCTTTCAGGCAATTGTAGAGAGCGATAAGGCCTCTTCTCCAGACTAAACAGTCCCAGTTCCCTACACTGCTCTTCATCAGACTTGTGCTCCAGGCCCTTCGCCAGCTTTGTTGCCCTTTTCTGGACTTTCTCTAGCACCTCAATGTCTCTCTTGCAGTGAGGAGCCCAGAACCGAACACAGTATTCAAGGTGCAGCCTCACCAGTGCCAAGTACAGGTGGATGATCATTGCCCTGGCCCTGCTGGCCACACAATTTCTGATACAGGCTAGGATGCTGATGGCTTTCTTGCCTGCCTGGGCACAAGCTGGCTCATGTTCAGCTTCACCACTCAGCACCCCCAGGTCCTTTTCCATCAAGCAGCTTTCCAGCCACTCTTCCCCAAGCCTGTAGTGCTGCATGAGGGTTCCCTCTATTATGCTACAGATTTCATTTGGTAATGTGAAGAGGACTTGAAGGGGTGGCAGGGATTGTTTTTTTCCAAGTGAAATAACAGAAATAACAGTGTTGCAAGATTTCAAGATGCAGAAAGTATCTTAGTTTGGTAAGAAACGAAGTAGTTGTCATGCATAACCTTTCTCCATTCATGACTAAAAGGAAAAAAAAAAAAAAAGAAAAAAAATTGCAAAAAACTTTAGAGTCCTGTTTTGTTGTAAAACTTGATGAAGTTTCATTGATGGTTCTCATGATCTAAATGCTACCTTCTTAGAAGATGGACCCAAATTCAACCAGACAGTATGAATCATGGTGAAGAGTGCAAAGAGAAATGGAAGAATCTTTGGACAATATCTGTTTTTTAAAAAAGCCTTAATGAATAATTATACAAAAACTGACAGCACAGAGCAATAATGTCAGTGGTATACAGGTCTGTGATGTTGAAAAAAATACATCAGAGACTTCAGGACTTAAATGTGTGACATGACTGGATACTCCTAAGCCTAGCAATCCAGAAAGGATTCACTAAGGATACAAAAATGCGTGGGTTCTCAGGTCCTTAAAAACTTTATAAAGCATGCAAAGAGAATCCATAGCACCTATAAACAATTCATGTGATATTTATACTTGAGAAGAATTTCATGAAAGCTATGCCACACTAAATCCCACTTAGTTGTAGAACTGCCTGGAGAACTTGAACTCAGTGGTCTTTCATTAACCCTCTGTATGATGAAGAAAGCTGTGGGGGAATGTGTGGTGCAGACTGCACTCAGTTTTCTGATTAAATTGACATTATTCATCTTACAAGGAATCATTCTAGTGCCAGACCATACTATGATGAATGCCTTCATATGTTCACACTCACTATTTTCAAGACTAGAGCAAGATGGTACAATCTGATTGCTGTAACACACCTTGGGCCCCCAAAATGCTTCTTCATAAAATAGGGCAGTAGCACATCTTCAGAGCTGATCTTTAAAAGCTGAACTGAAGAACTTGAGATGGAGCTGATAGTCTATCATCCCCACATATAGCCTGTTCCAGTGGCTAATCACCTTGACTATTAAAATTTATGCCTTATTTCTCATCTGAGTCCCTCTGGCTGAGCTCCCAGGCACTGGCTGTTGTTACAACTTCAGACACTTCTTTAGTACCCAGAATAATGTAACTAGTGATAAGCTATAAAAATAAAATCCCAGAACAAATTACAGATTGAAGCATTTCTGAGAAGTCACCAAATCTCTCATCCTTTCCAAGAAAGGATAAATGACAACTACAACTGTTCTGCTAAATGATATGAAGGGATTTTCTGTTTAGAAGTTAGGGAGCTTCAAAGCCTATGTCAGTTGTCTACTGTACATGGTATTAAAAATGCAGAACATAATTTATGTAACAACACACAATGGTTCCACCTTTGATATCTGTTCCTTTTCTAACAGTTTCTAATCTGCTATTTACTTTTTTAACTGCTATCAAGCTGCATTTTTCACAGAATTACCTATTGCAATCATAAGATCTTGCTACCAGTCAACTCAGAGACTCTCACTTCATACAAGAAACAGGACTTATTTTCCCCATATACACCATTTGACATCTAACTTTACTGGATTTTGTTTGCCATTTTAATTCCTGTTTATCCAGTCTCATAAAGCCTTTCTACAACTTTCTGTATTTTTTTTTCTTCTATATCACCCTGTATAGCTTGGGACTTTTGATTCTTCTTCCAGGTTGAACAGCTCTATGTTTAACAGCACACACTCTTGGAATAATACTTTGGTGACCTTCCTTCACTGTAAGAATCAATTACTTCCCATACTTTTTTGTTAACTCACTCTTCTCCCTTTCTCCCAGTTATTCAGTCATACAAGGATTTTATTTTGTTTATCTACTAAATACCTTTGTTGATAAACTTTCTCAAAAGTTACCTGGAAGACTGATCAGGGTATAGCTGTGTATACAAGGCTGAGCAAGGCAGTTCTATGGTTCATTCCCATCTTCCCTGATCATCTGTATTGTCTAAATATCATCTTGATTCCAAGACTGATGTGAGCCAACTTGTGCCCACTGAAGCAAAACCACACTTCACTCCAGGGACCTGGGACTAAATAGAGCATAGATGAGCCTGAGTCCCTCCAGCCTATACAGTTCATTATCACTGCTCCAGCAGCCTTTGCCACTCAAGCACCACCATTTGCCCCAACACCACACCCAAGGGCATGCAACACATACATTTGAGGTCATGCTCTAAAAACACTACTCTGATGGGTTACCATTACTATTTCAGACACCCTCAAGCAAAATAAGAAAACCTATGAAAATGATCTCATGTTACAGAGCATAAGGACAATGAACGATAAAGCTCAATGCCCCACACATGGATGTGGCTAGCCTATTGTGAAAGCACTGGCCTAGACCCTGCTTAGGCACTGATACTGTGTATGTACATCAACCAGCCTGGGTACCTCCTCACAGTCAGAGATCACCCTGCTTAGAAGATGCATTTACGTATATATTTAATAGCTGACATTGACTGGGTTTATATGCTGATGTCTTCAGATAACAGTATTTACTCTGTGAAAGTGGATACAAAGTGACAGCAAAAGAATGTCACTAACACAGGCATCATCGTAGTAGATAGATAGTGAAGACTTCTAAAGTTCAAGGTAATGGAAAATCTAAGTTGTAGCACTACAGAGCAACACATATTTTTTCCCAGAATTTGTACAGGCTCTAAACTTTCGACTCAGAGTAACCATTTCTACTTTTTTTCCTTTATTATTATGAGAGCAGAAACAGGTTTAGCAGCTTTTTTTGAGGAACTACTTATACTTTAAATTAAAATTGACATGATCCATTTAGACTGTTTCCTTTGCTTCATTTTGTTAGAACATCAAATAGACTTTTCATGGTCTTAAGAATTATCAGGAAAATGTTGAAATGCTGTTCTGACACTGTATGAGATTTTACATTTTCAAACGATAAATCAAAAAACTATCACTTGTTCTGAATTCGCAACGTACACTGTGAGAAGATGTCACAGCTGGCCTTCTTTCAGTGGTACAGAAGATACTTGGATGTAAATGGACCAAGTTAGCGAACTACTCCTTACAGCTTTTAGTCACAACGTGCTTCACTGAAATCTAAAGCTAGATGGTTCAGAGAAGAGAGAACCTTAGCCTCTAAAACACAATCAGATTTTCTTCATGTTACATAAGTAGTAGTGTTTGAAGAGCAGAAAAGGAACTTTCTGAATTCTCTACAACAACCAGCTGATTAACTGGATACATTGAATTCTTAATACTGACTTTGACTTCCCCCTCCCTTTCTGATACTTAGTACATATTTAGGTCACAATCTCCTCAAGAAAGGATTACTGGTTATGGTTGTAAACTGTGAAGGTGGGGGAACCGAGGGTGTCAAGTTCTATGGAAAAGAAGAAATTAAAAAGACCACAACTATTTCCCCTTTTCTCTATTCTTTCTTTCTAATGCCCTAATTCTACACTTCTCTTGTTACTTCTGTAATGTTTTTTTTTTTTTAGATTTTTTACATTTCTGGTTTGTTTACTTGGGTTTTTATACAGTCCATTCCCCAGCTGATTGCTTTGATCAGTACACAGATTTAAGATGATGCTCATATACTTTCTAAAAGATCTTTAATTGACATGGATATTTTTAATCATTTATGTCACCTAGCATAAGTGCTCTTGATTGGCTTCATAAGAGGACCTGAGTTTTAAGAAGACATGCAAAAAGCTTGAGCCTCAGTGCATCTTCCCAAGTCTGCTTGACAGGATGCTCCTGTTCAGTTGCATTAGGTACCACAGCAACTGCAGGGAGGGAAGCTGAGTATCACAGTATCACAGTATACTAGAGATTGGAAAGGACCTCAAAAGATCACCTAGTCCAATCCCCCTGCCAGAGCAGGAACACCTAGATAAGGTTACACAGGAATGTGTCCAGGTGGGTTTTGAATGTCTCCAGAGAAGGAGACTCCACAACCTCCCTGGGCAGCCTGTTCCAGTGTTCTGTCACCCTCACTGAGAAGAAAGTATCAAAGAACTATTTCAGAGAGGGAGGCAAATCTGTAGTTATAAGCAAGTACGAACCTGAGACCATGATTTTATTTACTTTTTTTACTCTACTAGCTTGTCTGTTCTGTATCTAATTCAAAAACTGTGACATTCCAGAAGAACAGCAACTTGAACTGCAATTTTTTTACCTTTTCCCTCTCAGGCTCCAGTGACTGTTTTGTAACAGGGACATTGTCTAAATCTTAGTCTCTTACTTTTAAAGCATAAATATACACACAGTTCATGTAAGTAAAAACTGTTACTATGGGTGTAGTCATTGGAGTCAATTAACTCCATTTAAAATAGATACATTTGATCTTATTTCCTTCAGTCATTATAGAACTAAATGCCCATACCTCACAGGTAGATACTAGATGTGGACATCTACAGGTAACACCTTTGCGTCTGGGAGGGCCATGCTTCACTGTATCACTGTTTTTTGTTCTTACAGAGGTACCTTCTTTTCTCCCCACAGTTACCTTCTTTTCTCCCCTTCCAACTTTGCGCTATTTCATTTTCCACTTTCTTCGCTAAATTGTCTCACAGTAACACAGAACAGAGAGAGGAAGCAAAATTAAAATTCTTTAAACCTGTCGTGGTTTAAACCCAGTCAGGTAACTTGTTCACTCACTCCCAGTGAGTGGTGCCAAGCTGACAACAATCAAGGTCCGTGTTCGTCTCCCCCCCCCCTCCCTGCACCGGGGCTCTCCCCTTCCCCGCTCCCGGAGGAACGGGGAGGAGGATCGAGAGAGTGCAACTCCTACGGGTTGAGACAAGAACAGTCCAGCAACAAATCACCACCGCTACTATCAGCTAAAACAATGATAAGGGAAAATAACAAGGGAAGAGAATACGATACCACCGGCCAAGAAAACGAGTTCCACCCGGAAGCCCCTGTCCTTCCGGACAACTCCCAGTTACCCCCCACCCCGGGCATGACGTGCTGTGGTATGGAATACCTCCCCGGCTAGCCCGGGTCAGGCGCCCCGTCTCTGCTTCCTCACAGCTTCCCCTCCTCCCTGGCAGAGCATGAGCCTCACAAAGTCCTTGGTCAGGGTAAACATCACTTAGCAACAACCGAAAACATCGGCTTCACCAACGCTGTTCTCAAAACTAGAAGTCAAAACACAGCACTGCACCAGTTAACACAAAGGAAAAAACATGACTGCTACTGCTGAACCCAGGACATTATCCACCCCTTATTCCATACCATTCACGTCGTGCTCAAATCCCACATTTTCAATACACCATCGCTCTCCCACATATATACATCCATATACATACAGACCAAGAGGAAAAAAATCATTTTCTTAGTGCATGGACCAATCCCTATAATGCTGCCGAGTCCATTCGGTCCATGATGTTCCAAGTTCATTCTCTGTTGGGATGATGGCTGGAGGGAAGTCAGGGCCAGTCGCTGGTGACCTGGAGACATCTAGTTGATGGGCTATAAAAGCATTACACAGCAGGCAACAGCATACAATTGAGTTCACTGGCTGTTTTCCCCTAATATCAAATCCCCTTGAGGTATACATCGGACTTCCCCATCTTCCCGCATTACCCACCAAGTATATCCAGGTCCCTGAGCAAAAGCAATCCCACGAGTGGGTTTGCCTTTACCTGAAGCAGAAATAACCCAGACTGTCTTCCCCAGCAAATTCTGCATATGCACCACGGGAACTCTGTCCCCCTCTACAATATGTAAAAGTTCTGACTGGGCTGGGCCAGCCCTGTTGGCAGATCCTCTGGTGTTGACCAACCAGGTGGCCTTTGGTAAATGTGTATCCCAATGCTTGAAAGTTCCCCCACCCATCGCTCTCAGTGTAGTTTTTAACAGCCCATTGTACCGTTCGATTTTCCCAGAGGCTGGTGCATGGTAGGGGATGTGATATACCCACTCAATGCCATGCTCTTTGGCCCAAATATCTATAAGGTTATTCCGGAAATGAGTCCCATTGTCTGACTCAATTCTCTCTGGGGTGCCGTGTCGCCACAAAATCTGTTTCTCAAGGCCCAGGATGGTGTTCCGGGCAGTGGCATGGGGCACAGCGTATGTTTCCAGCCACCCGGTGGTTGCTTCCACCATGGTAAGCACATGGCGCTTGCCTTGGCGGGTTGGTGGCAGTGTGATATAGTCAATCTGCCAGGCCTCCCCATATTTATACTTCAACCATCGTCCTCCATACCAAAGAGGCTTTAACCGCTTGGCTTGTTTAATTGCAGCACATGTTTCACACTCATGAATAACCTGGGCAATAGTGTCCATTGTTAAGTCCACCCCTCGGTCACGGGCCCATCTATATGTTGCATCTCTGCCCTGATGGCCTGAAGTGTCATGGGCCCACCGGGCCAAAAATAATTCACCTTTATGTTGCCAATCTAAGTCCATCTGAGCCACTTCAATCTTAGCCGCTTTATCCACTTGTTGGTTGTTCTGGTGTTCCTCAGTGGCCCGACTCTTGGGTACATGGGCATCTACATGACGTACCTTCACCACCAGATTCTGCACCCGGGCAGCAATATCTTTCCACAGTGCAGCAGCCCAGATGGGTTTACCTCTGCGTTGCCAGTTGCTCTGCTTCCATTGCTTCAACCACCCCCACAGGGCATTTGCCACCATCCATGAGTCAGTATAGAGATAAAGTACTGGCCACTTTTCTCGTTCAGCAATGTCCAGGGCCAGCTGGATGGCTTTCACCTCGGCAAATTGACTCGATTCACCCTCTCCTTCAGCAGTTTCTGCAACTTGTCGTCCAGGACTCCATACAGCTGCCTTCCATCTCCGATGCTTTCCCACAATACGGCAAGAGCCATCAGTAAACAAGGCATACTGCTTTTCACTTTCTGACAGTTTATTATATGGTGGGGCCTCTTCAGCACGCACCACCTCCTCCTCTGGTGACATTCCGAAATCTTTGCCCTCTGGCCAGTCCATGATGACTTCTAGAATGCCTGGACGACTGGGATTTCCTATTCGAGTTCGTTGTGTAATTAGTGCAGCCCATTTACTCCATGTAGCATCAGTTGCATGATGTGTAGAGGAGACCCTGCCTTTGAACATCCAGCCCAGCACGGGCAGCCGGGGTGCCAGGAGGAGCTGTGCTTCAGTGCCAATCACTTCCGAAGCAGCTCGAACCCCTTCATAGGCTGCCAGTATCTCTTTCTCAGTTGGGGTATAGCTGGCCTCAGATCCTTTGTATCCCCGACTCCAAAAGCCGAGGGGTCGACCTCGAGTCTCCCCTGGAGCTTTCTGCCAGAGGCTCCAGGTAGGACCGTTCTCCCCAGCTGCAGTGTACAGCACATTTTTTACATCTGGTCCGGTTCGGACTGGTCCAAGGGCTACTGCATGAACTATCTCGCGTTTAATTTGCTCAAAGGCTTGTTGCTGCTCAGGGCCCCATTTAAAATCATTCTTCTTCCGGGTCACATGATAGAGAGGGCTTACAATCGAACTGTAATTTGGGATGTGCATTCTCCAGAACCCCACTGCACCCAAGAAAGCTTGCGTTTCTTTCTTATTAGTTGGTGGAGACATTGCTGTTATCTTGTTGATCACATCTGTGGGGATCTGTCTACGTCCATCTTGCCATTTTATGCCCAAAAATTGAATCTCCTGTGCAGGTCCCTTGACCTTACTCCGTTTTATGGCAAAACCGGCTTTCAGCAGGATTTGGATTATTTTCCTCCCTTTCTCAAAGACTTCTTCCGCTGTATCGCCCCACACAATAATGTCATCAATGTATTGCAGGTGTTCTGGAGCTTGCCCCTGTTCCAGTGCAGTCTGGATCAGTCCATGGCAAATGGTAGGGCTGTGTTTCCACCCCTGGGGCAGTCGGTTCCAAGTGAACTGGACACCCCTCCAAGTAAAAGCAAACTGTGGCCTGCACTCTGCTGCCAAAGGAATGGAGAAAAATGCATTGGCAATATCAATCGTGGCATACCACTTGGCTGCTTTTGACTCTAGTTCATACTGAAGTTCTAGCATGTCCGGTACGGCAGCACTCAATGGTGGTGTGACTTCATTCAGGCCACGATAGTCTACTGTTAGTCTCCATTCTCCATTAGACTTTCGCACTGGCCATATGGGGCTATTGAAGGGTGAGCGGGTCCTGCTGATCACCCCCTGACTCTCCAGTCTACGGATCAGCTGATGGATGGGAATCAGGGAGTCTCGGTTGGTGCGATATTGCCGCCGGTGCACTGTTGTGGTCGCAATTGGCACTTGTTGTTCTTCAACTTTCAGCAACCCCACAGCAGAGGGATCTTCTGAGAGACCAGGCAAGGTGGACAGCTGCTCAATTTCCTCAGTCTCCAAAGCAGCAATACCAAAAGCCCACCGGTACCCTTTTGGGTCTTTGAAGTACCCTCTCTTGAGGTAGTCTATGCCGAGGATGCATGGAGCCTCTGGACCAGTCACAATAGGGTGCTTTTGCCACTCCCTCCCAGTCAGGCTGATTTCAGCCTCCAGCACAGTCAACTCTTGGGATCCTCCTGTTACTCCAGAAATATAGATGGGTTCCACCCCTTGACAGCTTGATGGCATCAGGGTACACTGTGCACCGGTATCTACTAGAGCCTTATACTTCTGTGGGACTGATGTGCCAGGCCATCTGATCCACACAGTCCAGTAAATCCGATTGTCCCCTACCTCCACCTGGCTGGAGGCAGGGCCCCTCTAATGGTCGTCACAGCATTGGACACTTAAGTCGTGTTGAAAGGGATTATTCTTCGTTATCACAGGAGCTGGAGTAAAATCAGCTCTTCCACTCCATCTGGGAAACTGCTCACCAGAGACTGAAGCCGTAGCTCTCATGGGACGATCAGTCTTGGCCCTTGCTCCCCTCTTCAGTTCACTCACCCGTTCCTCCAAAGCTGAAGTAGGTTTTCCATCCCACTTTGTCATGTCTTCTCCGTGATCCAGCAGGTAAAACCATAGGGTACCCCGTGGCGTATACCTTCTGTATCTCCTCTCTTGAACAATAGGACGTCTTTTGTTAATAGCTGAGACGCGTGTTGGTACACGTGAGGAGCTGGATAAATCAGATACATCGTCCCTCAATTTGTCGAGGTCCTGGGACAGTTTTTTCACAGCTGAGATGATGGAAGGAGTGAGATTGTCTTCGAACTCTCGGAGTTTATGAACCATTTCATCCACTGTTAGTGGTACTATGTCATTCCAGGTCACTGTTGCCAATGAATGGGCATATGATGACGGTGCATTCCGTGTAAGTTTTCGCCACATGGGTCGTGTACATTCAACTTCATCTGGATCTATAGGTGTATCCCCGTTATTCGGCTTGATGTGATAGATCATCTCTACGATGGCCGATTCCCTCAGAGACTGGATGCCTTTGTCTATAGTAGTCCACTTGGCCGAACGACTCGTAACATCGTCCTTGTACGGAAACCTTTCTTTCACAGCTGCCAAGAGCCTCCTCCAAAGGCTGAGGGACTTTTTCTCTCTTGCAATTGCTTTGTCAATTCCCCCTTCTCTAGCAAGTGATCCCAGCTGCTTGGCTTCTGTACCTTCTAGTTCGTGACCATCGGCCCCATTGTCCCAGCATCGGAGTAACCAGGTGATGATGTGCTCCCCTGGTTGACGGGTAAAATCTTTTCGCATATTCCGCAGCTCGGTTGAGGTTCGAGGTCGAGAAGTTACTTCTTCTTCTTCTTCGTCATGTGAGGATGACTCCTGATCAGATTCTGGACCGGGTGGTGAATTCATTGGTTCTTCATCTCGCTTCACCCTTTTTGCCTCCTTTTTGCTTGTTCTCTTGCGTACAGGGGCAACTGATATTGGTACGACTTGGTCCTCTGGTTTGGCTGCAGTGATTATCACTGTGGTTTGAGTAGCGACTGTACTTGTTGCTGGGGGTGGTGTAGCTACCGTGCTTGGAGCTGGGGTAACCGCGCTGTCTGTTGCAGTTGAAGTTTGAGCAGCTGCTGTACTTGCCACTGGGGTAGCTGCGCAGTTCATTGCAGCCAAAGTTTGAGTAGCGACTGTCACTTTGCCCTCAAATCCGCCGACATTCTTTTCCTTTTGAAGGTGCTGAATAGTGTTGAACAAGGCCCTGTAAGCATAGGCCAAGCCCCAGCACGTTGCCGTGATTTGTCCATCTCTGGTATGGCCAGAATGACCACACACCTCATTTAAGTGTTTTACTAATTCTTCTGGATTTTGCAGTTGTTCGGTAGTGAAATTCCAAAATACTGGAGGGGCCCACTGACCTAGATACTTGCCCATACTATCCCACACACCCTGCCACTCATGGCTGTCCAGCCTCTGGGAAAATCTCTCGGTCCTCCTACATCGTCGTTTGACCCCAGACAAGACCCAAACCTGAATCTGCTTAACTCTTGAAATCAGTAGTGGGCAAAACACACTCTGTATGCGTGTTAGCATGGTGATTCCCATCACCATCAGCAAACAAGTCTCAAGAGCATTAAAAGGCCATTTAAAAAATTCAAAACTCTCAAATGTAAATGGTCTGGGGGGACGACTAGGAGGGTAAAAGGATGTCTCCTTCACAGGTTGAGCACCTGAGAAGGAGAAAAAAGATGTGTAATTGCTAAGCACCTCCATCATATACCTCCCAAAGTATAAAGGTGGTGACCACACTGGGAACATAAACCAGATCAGTTTCATGATCAATGATTCTATTGTATTACAAGTCATTACCATAAAGTACAATGGGATAAAAACCTTAGCCCAAGCCCCACACTTGAAAAACACTAATACAGCCAATACCGGATGGACGTAAGATATGGTATACTGAAACTGTGAGATCAAGAGGAAAAACCTTGAGAGCCAATAAATCAGCATTGTGACGAGTGACTATCAATCCAGTCAGATCTGTTCTTATCTCAACCCCTCGAGCCCCACGTTGGGCGCCAAAAAGAACTGTCGTGGTTTAAACCCAGTCAGGTAACTTGTTCACTCACTCCCAGTGAGTGGTGCCAAGCTGACAACAATCAAGGTCCGTGTTCGTCCCCCCCCCCCCTCCCTGCACCGGGGCTCTCCCCTTCCCCGCTCCCGGAGGAACGGGGAGGAGGATCGAGAGAGTGCAACTCCTACGGGTTGAGACAAGAACAGTCCAGCAACAAATCACCACCGCTACTATCAGCTAAAACAATGATAAGGGAAAATAACAAGGGAAGAGAATACGATACCACCGGCCAAGAAAACGAGTTCCACCCGGAAGCCCCTGTCCTTCCGGGCAACTCCCAGTTACCCCCCACCCCGGGCATGACGTGCTGTGGTATGGAATACCTCCCCGGCTAGCCCGGGTCAGGCGCCCCGTCTCTGCTTCCTCACAGCTTCCCCTCCTCCCTGGCAGAGCATGAGCCTCACAAAGTCCTTGGTCAGGGTAAACATCACTTAGCAACAACCGAAAACATCGGCTTCACCAACGCTGTTCTCAAAACTAGAAGTCAAAACACAGCACTGCACCAGTTAACACAAAGGAAAAAACATGACTGCTACTGCTGAACCCAGGACAACCAAAGGGGTCACTCATCTGTCCCACAGTAAGGACTAAGTGCAGTGAGCACAGGAAGGGCTATCTTTAAGTCTTAAATTATAATAAATGCTAAAGAAAACATTATCTTTAAAAGAAAACAGCAGGTTTATGATCACCACATCTAAAAGCAAGAAAAAAAGCATGCTTAAGAAACCATTAAATACAAAATTGAAATATTAAATGAATAACTAAATCTTTCCCAAGGGGGTAACCGCTACAAAATTCCCTTAAATATCAGCTTCTACCTAATAACACAATAAAAGAGAAGCCCCTGCATAAAAGAAATTACAGATTTTAATACTCTACACTGAAGGAAATGCTTAAATTAAATGGCTATTTCAATTTATTTTTAAAACAACCAGAATATGTCATGAGGAATCAAGTCCCTCATGGGACTGATCAAAATTGAATTTCCAGTTTCCTGTATTAGACTGACAATCATTTACAATAAAATCAGAATGAGAAATAGAAATTGTCTGTGGGGACCACTGAGCCACGTAACAGCTTCAGTGTAACACAGTCACACAGCAGAAGGCAAATTAAAATATACGCAGAATTTTAATATGGTTGAACTAGACCTTACTTTGCTTACAGGATTCTTGCTCACAGCTTTTAAGTAACATATCAGGAGTGACAAAACTAAATACTTGCTGATGATAATCAGGCATTTTACATCACCAGCAATTTGCTTAAAATAACATGAAGTTAAAACTGTGTTAGGCAAAAACAAGAAAATGAGCTTACAAACTACTTAAAATTACTATGACTTAATGGGAGCACAATGCAAAGCCATGACAGAACTTAAAATTTCTAGTCCCATTCTGTACATCTACAAACCTTGCAAATTATAACTACATTATCCCATTTTACAAATGAACAAAGATCTTATAGGTACAACTTAAAGAACAAGGAATACTTCAAATATTTAATTACTTTTAGATATCTAACAATAAATAAATATATTTATGCATACATAATGCATTTTAGACAATCACAGAACAAAGACATGCTATACCAAAAAATTCCCAGCCATATAAGAAGCCTGATCATGAAGAACATCTATGCTATACTTTTGTTAAAGTTTATCACATTCGAAACAAGCAGCCAGCCCACAGCCATCACAGTGGTGGTTAGTGGAGAGGAACACCCACTAGAGTTTAGATGCAACTCTCTTCATTCTTCAAGATGAGTTAGTTAATTGGTTCCCATTCAGCACATAATTCCTTCTTTCTCAAGTCCTGGTGACTATGGAAAATCCACTGAGAAGGGCAACAGAACTGACGGGATACAGACAACTGGGAGTATACCTAGCCCAGAGTTCATACGTGCTTTGAGAAACACTTGTTCAAAAGTAACTCAGGTAGGTAAAACCATGCCAGAGTAGACTATGGATTATACAAGCAATTAAAAATACTCAGAGGAGCAGTAGCATGCAACCTTCCTTTGTGGCAGGTGAGTACCCTAACCACTGAACTAGAGAGCTAATTTTTCACTTTGCTTCTCCCACAGTGAATATTAAGTAGTAATACAGACCAGCTGCAACAGGGAAGTCTAAGAGTTATCCACTGCAGAATAAATAAACCAGAAAACAGCCAACTCTCCTCAGCAATCTGCTGTATTCTTAGATACTATTAAGGAATCCTACAGAAATGGCTACTGTGCATGTGCTGAACAGCTCTGCAGCTGATCTACAGTAAATCTGCAGCTTTCCACAGTATGACCTGCTATGCATAAGCATTTTAAATGCACTTAAATAGTGAATATAAAACAGTCTCTTCCAGAACTTCAGGATCAGCAGATTTCTGTCTCAGCCTTCCTCTAGTTCACACAGACCTAAGCTCAAGACCTTAATGCAAGCAGAGATTTGTAAATTTATTAAAAATTGACACTACTTGTATCAATTGCTCTTTTAAGGCTCAAAGTACAGTTACCTACACCTGCTGGTGACTTGTTCAATATCAGTAAAAGATTGTTTTGCTACTATTGTTAAAATGACTATGCCACCTACTTCATTACCTGACACAGACATACCTTTCTGCTTCATTCCAGAAGAACAGCAGAAAGAAAATTATTATTAGGTTATTATTTTGCGCATAAACAAGTTGCCACATGATTTCACATTACTTGCACATTTACTTACAGAATCACTTGCACATTTCCACCTCACTGATAGGAGGAAAGCAATTTGTTCTGAGCAGTAAGACAGCTTTCATTCACTTCAGGATAAAAGCAACCACCTCCAAGTAGCTGATAGGCTGGAAACTCAAATATTAACTGATTGCTCAATAACCTGCTTCTGTTCCCAGACCTTATTCATGCCCTTGAGCTATGTTAGGGTGGCTGTAAGGTTTCAGAGAGAAGGGAACTTTTGAAGGCTGTTAATTTGGTGTGTATAATATACACACTGGGGCACAAGTTCAGACACCTCAGTGCAGGTATCAAAGTATTTGAAATTTAACTAAGTGTTCAAGCTTTCATTATAGTCAAGGGTCACACTGGGCTCAGTCTAACCATAGGTTTCTAGTGACATTTGACAAGCCCTTAGCTGTCTAGCAATAACTTCAGATTTTTTTTCTCCACAGGAAAAAAATTCTCCTCCCAGGTTTTACTGTAGAGGGCTTTTTTTTTTTGGCAGATTTCCTGGTTTTATTCTCTGTTACACATCACCTAATTTTTCAAGTATAGGTGTAGTTATTTACAGGAAAATTCAGTACTTGGTTGGTTAAATTTTGCAATAATTTATTCTAATGTTTATTTGATATTATGAAAGCATTGTTTTTTATATAGTACATGACAGAGTACAGATAATGACTTTCTTCAATGTAGCTGTCACTTCTTTTTTCTTTTTAAAAGATCTAGGGTGGCCCGTTTTTTTAAGTTACATGTTTAGATTTCAGAGCACGTTTTTCTCTATTTTTTTTCCAAATTGTCCATGTCTTTCTTCAAGTAAACTACCCAAAACTGAATGCAACTGGGTTGGGTTTGTTGTTTTTTTTTTTAATTTCTTAACAGACAAAATAAAAAATACTAAGTGAAAACTTTTCCATGTGTACTTGGAAATCTTGGAAATCTAAAAGGCTACAGAAAACACTATCTTAGAAACAACACTAAACATTCATTCAAAACCAACTTTATACTACCTTTCTTAAAGCTCCTATATTTTGCCAGCTATCAGCTTCCCAAAATTCTCAGAATAAACAAGAAGCAGGCATCCACAGTTCTGTGAAAATGCAAACTTTCTATAGCCACTGCTCCCAAGAGACTAATGTTTTAAATTTGTATTTCACTATTTTTTTTTTATTTGTATGAGCACTACATAAACTATTCAAATTCTAAGTTAGCATACCTACACTGATCACTGTGCTACACAGGCATAAACCAAAACAGTAGCAGTAGTTAGCTGGGCAGTAAAAAAAGTGATATTATGAAAAAGTCTTACTATTCACTGAGTATATGAGTCTGAACAGTGTACCTACATCAGCTCAATTGTAATTCAGGTATTATTGCAACTAGGGGAAATAATTAAGTGATGGAAAATAAACTTAAACTGAGACAAGAATCCGTGAGCACAAGTTCATGCTAAAAAAGTACAACTTCAGAAAAGACCAATGTGGTCAAAACTATTAAAGAAGCCCATTAAATCCCTGTATATATGGCCCCAAGAATGCTTTCAACACAGCAGGGGTGTATGCAAGTAAGCATCTAAAAGATACAAGTGAGATACAATGGAGATAAATCCCTTCAGAATGATAAAAGACTTGCTTGCCATACAGAAATAAATCTCAGGGTTAATAATAAAATTTCAAGTATCAATCTAAATCTCTAGATTTCTGCACTTAGAACAGCTGCTTAATGCTGTGTTTTATGTATAACATATGTATAGACATACTTCGTCCAACTGTAAGTTATACTAGCATACTGTTTATCCTGCTTTTGTATTATAAAGGAATCAAAATAGCATCTGAATAGATGATTTCTGAAGTTAGTAAGATCTGTGTAACAGATTTGCTCTTTAGACCAACCAGCAGGTAAAATCATTTAATAACACATTATTATGAATTTAATAATGCATGAACCAGAGACATTTTTGAGACACTCATCCCTCAACATAACAACAGAGTGACAATCAGGTTTCTTAACCTGCCAACTCTTTTGACTTTTAATAGAATCATTCAATTTCATTTATTTTATGTAAATTGGGATTCACAGGTATTGGGGTTTTAGATTATTTACATCTCACTTAAAACATAAAGGATTATGGAGCTGAGAAAGAAGAAAATGTTTTAATTTCAATGTTGCTCTTCACATTGTAGATGATCTAGAGGGCAACATATCATTTGAAACCATAAGTGAGATACAGCAGCTCTTGCTGAAAGTTTCTGATCTTCAGACTATTCTTCAGAAGAAAGTGCCAAATATAGCAGCACTAAGAAAAGTCCATTGCCATTTGCTTTCAGTCTTCTACAACCTCGTTATAACCTCTAAATTTCTTATTCTACCAGACAGCTACCTTGTTCTGTGTCATACATTGCCACTTTTTAAAGGGTTGTGAACTCTGTGTGGAAAAATTGTGAAATGGCACAGACCTGCTATTCTGTTGCACAGAAAGGTATATGTGTATCCCTACCTTTCAGGGAGAGCTACCTATAGGGCAGATGTACACTGCATGCACTGAAAACACCCTGCTGAATGAGCCCCTCAGGACTTAAAAGCAACAGAAATGTAGTTTCTGGATCTTAGCTTCACTTAACTTCACTTAAATGTTACTTAAATCCCATTCTTGTGAAGACTGAGAAATCTTGGGATTGCAAAACTATGTTATTAAATATCTAAGGGGGTTTTTGTGCATTCTTGGTTTGTTTTTTTCTAGGACTGGGGGAAAGGAAGAGGTGTTAAAACACCAAGGCAAAGAGCACAACCCTCACTTAAGAGGAGTACTGCTCCTTCCTGGGCTCTACAGTCTACAGCCCTAGGTCAGCACAGCAATACAACATATTACACTATAATGGTGAAAAAAAAAAAAAAAAAATCTACAGAAGTTGAAAGGAAGAATGAAGGTAGAAGAAGAAAAAATTTCTTTCCAAATTTTACCAGTGATAATCCTGACACATATTGACAGCTGTGTTAGACAGGCTAAAGGGGGATACTCCCCCAAGGTAGGGAGCAACTGCAATTTGTTTTTAGCCTTAGACAGCCTAAATTCAAAATGGGATGGTTTTAGGACCCCAGAGTCAATTTTGCTGTGCATTTTATGACCCTAGGCAGTTGGCCTTGTCCTGCTGATCATTTTAACTTCACAGGTTAAAAATAAGAGAGTCACCAGAAGGACATCTTCCTAAGCCTTCACAAAGTTAACCATCCTATCCTGTCCAATCAAGTGGTCATTAAGGCCATTACATATTAATAAACAAATGAGAAAACTGTAGGGCTTTGTTCTCAACACATGTGAACTCTATATCCCTTTCTATTACTCACATAATATAATCTCACATTGCCACTATTTCTCACATCTTCCCAGCTCCTAACCAATTTCTACATTAATTTATGCTTTATTAATTCAGAAAAAAAATTATTAGTATGCGGGGTAATTGCTAAAAGGCAATTCCACCAGCCCAAATAACTATTAATTTATCAGATAGCTTCCAAATGTGCATTGGAATGACTCTCACGCAACTTCCAATGTTTTAAAAATTACTTTCAGACCCCCCCCCCCCCAAAAAATTTAGACACTCAAAAACTTAAAAAACTAGATCCCAAAAATGAACCTCAAAACCAAACTACAAAGTATTTCTATTAGAACAAGATAATGAACATGGTTGGTGGAAATACGGGAATAACAAAATCTCTCTTTTGCAGCACTCCAGGCAATAATTTTGCATTTAATTATCACTGAAATTAAAGCACATTCTAGAGGAATGCCAAGTTAGTGGTTTACAATTCAAATCAAAACATCTTACTAAAAACATTTATTAGTTTTTCTCAACTATCATTTTTTAAAGTCATGTATTCCAATAGCAGTTTCTAATCACCTGCATAACTTAATACTCCTCCTTTGAAAACATAAAAGCATAGGGAGAAACTGAAAATTAACAGATAACTTCTATTACATGCATAAAGCAATCAAACATGAAAATCAAGAAAAGTATGAACAAGTTTGGAAACAAAAAGCAGGAAGCCTTACCTTGAAAAGCAGCTGCATTACGAGATATTAAAAATTTTAATGTAGTGCTTGATGTTTGAAGCACTTGCTCTATATCTTGCTTTGCCGCAGCCTGGTATCTTTCTTCCATCTTCTTGGTACAGCATGTTGGATTTTTAGAAGCACAAACCTGGAGATCAACCCCCAGAGAAAGAGATATTGACATTGATTACTACAAAACACAAGTATGCAATACACAAATACATAGCAAATATTTTGGGGGGGGGGGGGGGGGGGGAATTTGGTTGATGTTTTTTTTTCATATAGATATTGACACATAAAAGAAATACCCAAAGCTTTAAAGACATCTGGTCTTGTTAAACAAGAAATAGAAGGGGATAATAACTAAAATTCTCTGGGAAGAGAACACTTATTACAGTTAGTTAATGTCATATAAGATAATTTCCCTGACACTATAAACTTATTCCAGCTGTGAATATTTCTAACTAATGTTGGTAAAATACTTAACCTTTTATTTCCCTTTCACTAAAATTTTTAAGTCTTTTTTTCACCTATTTTTCTCTGATAAATCTTTCTAAGGTAGTATGAATATAGCTAGGGAGAAGGGAGGCCTTACACATTTTGGAGCCTAAATATTCCATTAGTTATCTTATGTAAATTAAGTGTTTTAAATAAACATATACCAGAAAGCTAAGAAAGAAAAATTCAGCTGAATAGGAGCATTCTGAAAGAATGGTAAAATCTTTAAATGTATTATATCAAATTCATGTCCCTTTATCCATTGAAGCAAACTTATGGAAGGGATTCCTGGCCCTGGAATTTCACTTCAGCTACATAGTGGGGAAAAAAGTGCTATTGTTTATATAGAGCAATCCCAGTCCTGAAGCAGGAACCCACTGTGCCATATTTAGACACCAGAAAAGATCCAGAAGATTCCTTAGAAATCACATTTAGAAAAGTACAAGACTAGAATGAAACAGGTAAATTATATGAACCATAAAAAAAAAAAACAACAGGAATTTGGCCAAGACATGGATGAACACTTGTACAATACTCCACAGAAGGATTTTGATTCCCATGACAAATAAACAAATTTCCCTTGGTAATTACTGATAATACAGTCTCAGATTTGCTGAACATTTCTTTCTGGCATTGGTGGTTTCTATCTTCACAATTCCTGGTGCCCCCATCCAAAAGCAAGTTTGGAAGGAGAATACATTTGAACCATCAGTATTAAATACTACAGAATTTCTCTCAATTTTTGAAGGGTCTTTTCTGCTTCAGGCTTTAGGTCATATGACGTAAGTTTTCAGGCAAAACTAATTCACTTAGTGAGGAGTGCTGCTCAGAAACTGATATAATTCCATACTCACTAAAGTCTGACTCTATATACACAAGAACAATTTATTACCCATTGTAAAACTGTGTGCCTTGAAACAAATCCATTTCACAGACATAAACAGCAGTAAATATCATTATGTTAAATGAAAAGCAGTAGATACTTTAAGAAATCTGACTGCCACACAGAATTTACAAATCTGAGACCGCCTTCATGGTAGCATGCAAATGTAAGAATGTAACCTCTGGATGTGAAAATAAATCTCTTTGAAGTGGTCTCCAGTAGCAGTTCAAAACAGTTAAGTACACCTATGAGCCACAGTACAGAAAGCTGAACACCTTAACCAGCACAACCGAAAGCTAAAACTCTGTTCTAATGTAGGCATAAATCACCGAACTTCTGAGAGTATTAAGAAATTTTATTTCATAAGTGTTATACTATAGATATGACATCTTTTTCCTCATACAGCTTGGTGGTTTTGAAGGCTATTTATCTTCATCATTTATTTAAAAATAGTTTTTTTCATGTTCTTCATTATGTACACTTTCACACTTTACAAACTAAGTAATTTCTCCTGGCTAGCTGCCTTTACAAATCTCTTGCCATGCAAAAAATTTAATATCCCATTCTCCGACATTCCAATTCATCTGAGAAATTAAAATAAAGCTGCAAGTTAAGGTGGTCTATTAAATTACCTTTATATTAGCTACTATTTATGCTGTGCATGCCAAAGAAAATGTTTAGCATCAGAGCCAGCCTTTAATAAAGTTCCTTGCCTGAAAGCAACATTAATAAGCATCTTACAATGATTTTTATTAGGAGTATTAAAAATACAGTTCACCAGTTGTCTACAACCTCAGAATCCATGTAACTGTCTATACAAAATCTCCCTCTCCTCTACCTCCACTGCATGTCCCTTGCTTCCCCAAGCCAGATTTCAATCTTTTGACCCCACTGACTTCAACCTCCCAGTCCATACCAGCTCTCCAGAGTGAGGCCTATCAATGGGTCAAAAGAACAAATTAACGATGCATGACTCAGATCCAGAAATGTAAGGATTAAAGCTGTGTTAATACTATCCATTCCAGGGGTGAGTTATGATGCATGTACATGAAACACAAACGCAGGTAATTCTAATGCAAAACATGTCTAAGTTGACACTGTTTAATGAAATAAACCACTCCAAGTTTCTATTAATCCTTTTAAATCCTCTTGCTCATAATTAGATAGATTTGCTGTTATACTGAATACTAATAAACTTAAATATTAGCTACTGTAAATAAGAACTTTAAAATAACACACTGTTAAAACAGCAAGCAATAAACTGGACTAATATAACACCCACCTGCAAACAGATTAAAGGAATGATACATAAGCCTACAGCAGTATTTACTCATCATACCAGAGAGGTCAATTCACAGATATGACACTCAGCTTTCTCGATCTTTTTTTTTTTCTTTTTTAAGTCTCAAAGAGTTTATCATACCACAAATATCACCGTACAAGACAAGCCAAGGTATAGTCTGCAGCATGCCTGAAGCAACAGACCTGACAAACGTCAAGAGAAAAAATGTTCATACTTATAGTAATATTCACAGCATTGCATTACATCAGTCATTTTTCCTATTTGGTTACTGAATATTATCTCCTGCTGGTAACAAAAATCAAATCACTACTGTAGAAAAGAGGCAGGGAGCTATCTAGTCATGTAACTAATACTGTAAAGAGAGGAACCATTATTAAGTTGTTTGGACACGTTTCAATACCATACCTATTTCAGATTTACCGTATTCTTTATTCCCCTGCATCTGTTCTTTAGGCTCTTCTCTGGAAAGGAAAGGTTTTATTTACATTTGATTATTTTAAAATTGATTTTTTCTAATTATTTCTCATTATCTGTGCATACAATTTCTTTTTATTAACCTTCAAACAAATCAGCAGGGAGCTCATAAAGAAAGAATTAGTCATATAACCTGATCTATTAGTGTTTGTCTATTGATCTCACACTGACAAACCAAGCAATTTACAATTCTTTGCAGTACTCATATTTTCTTAAAACTCAACTTCTGTTGTTCAGGAAAAGTCTTTTGTCTTTTATCTTCATAAAGAAGTTTCTAGCCAGCATAATTTACAAAGAAAGAGTGCAGGGCAGGACAGAGATCACCTGCGATACTACAGATTTAAGACAGAGAGATATTTTTTAACCCATATGCATGAATTCTGAGGTGTCTGGTACACCATTATTAATACTGCTGCTCAAATTTATATATGGTAACTAATACAGCCATTAATTTAAGTACAGCTGAATTGAGACTCTATAATGCAAAATATCCTATCAAGAGAATATTTTTGACCTATAAGATAGCCTCAAGAAATAAAAGCTGAACTGCTACGCACAAATTCACCATTTTATCAATTCATCTAATCAGAATAATATCTGAACTAAATTATGAACTCCTATGTTCCTGAAACCTCCAGGTCTATTAGAAATCTTACTATATAATACGTTTTAAATTCATGTCTCACCTTGCTCAAAGCCTGTCTTTGTTAAGAAAAATGCTCAGCACCTACTTACAAAACCGACACAGAAGCTAACTTGGAACAACACTGAGCTTAGTTTTCCCTCAAAGCTGCATCAGTTTCATGGAGAAAAGAACACCAAATTATTTCATTTCTAAATACCCAGAAGATAATCTGCTGCTCATATATTACTCTGAAGCAGTCTCTTCACTCTTCCTGCAATGTGCTCCTTCGGATTGCCATTAGTGCTGAGATTCCTCATGATAGCTTTGGTTTCTTTTACCAGATGTTAGACATGTTTCTGTTGCTTCCAATTTCACAAAGCAGCCTGAGAACCCCAATCTAATCATCTCATGTTCCTCTCTTTCATAAATATTTAAGATAATTATATATTTATTAAAAATACAAATATTTTCTAGCACAGTTCTCAGTAATTGTCTTATTTCTTTATTTCATACTTTTAAAGTTTAATATTACTAACTACTCCTATTTTCTTCTTAACCTCAGAAAATTTTAAGTACAATTATAACAGCCCAACAAATCTGTCAGAGCAAAAAACAGAGCAGTAGTCTGAACCAGAATTAAATGACAAAGAGGAGGATAAATTAATCTAGATTAATTTTACTAAGCATTGCCTACATTAGGACTTCCTTCTTCTTCATAAGCAGAAAACATGATTACAAAGAAAACAGAACTATACAATGTCACAGTGAAGACTGATTCACTCCACTATGCTTTTCACATCTAGTCTAGGAAGGAGTCTTTCCTCTTCTCACTGAGTACTTGTGATAAGAAATGAACTCCTACAAACTTCAAGAATTTGCAAGACCTGCTCATGACAGCAGTATGATATTCCCATTTTGATGATATTATGTCTGTGAAGTTGCTATTGTGTCTGTGAAGTTGACATTTCCCATTAGGACAAGGGCTTTTGATCATGAAATTTCTCCTAATTGCTTACAGAATTACTCACCAGTGCTTATATCCTGGCTGGCTGGTACACTCACTATAACATCTCCTTTGTTTTCCACTCCCCTCCCTAATCCTTATGCAGATGCTCTGAACCACATCATCACAATCAAACCTCTTCCTTAAGCATAGTGTGACACCTTTACAATTCACACTACTCCAGACAATAGTACAGTGGATGGGAACTTCAATAAACTGTTATTACACAGTCCGGATACCAAATCATTTAAGAAATAAAAAAACAATTTCAAGAAGGTTAAAAAAGGAAAACTCCCAACTAGATATATTTTTCTTCTCCTAAATCACTATACTCTTACAGTTTTCTGATAAGTGACTTACTAGAAAGATATTATCCAATTTTCCAGATTATGGGTGTCCCCTCAATACAACTACTCAATCTTCAAATTTCAACACAGCTTGTATATGAGCCCAAATATTAGGAGGAGAGGTACAACTCTTCCCAATGAAGCATATAGCTGGAGTGAGTTTAAGGACAGTTTTGTTTAATTTTGTTTAAAAAGTATTCAAAAACAGTAAAACACCTCACTACCACGTATATAAGATGATCTACCTTACCCTCCAAATCTTAGCAGATAGTAACTACATGTAAATGTCCTCCTTCTGCTTGGAACTAAAAATAAAACTTAGCAAAGTGTGATCAAGTTGCCTCAAACATGATTAACATTGCTTTGCATACAGCATCATTTTAATCAATGGCATTGTTGTATAATAAACCATAATTTCATGATCAGAAGTGTGTAGCTGAGCTGTCAAACCAAGCAAAAATTAGAATTTGTGAGTACTATTTCTCATTCTTCTACTGACTTGACATGTGTCTCTTTCATAAGTGAAGAGTAGCTTCATTTCTAAGGAGCACTGATCTTTTTCTTATGAGGTTCAGAAAAGCAGACCTTGCACAAAACCGCCACGTCATTTTACCAGTAAGTATGACCTTTCAACTACATTTTAGTTATTAACAAATAATAGACACAGTATCTGCTCACATGCAGTTCCCTATGTATATAGGCATAGATATGCATAACACTTGTTTAGTATTAAAATTAAATAATCTAAAGATTACCTTTATTATCCAAATTATGCTTAGTATTTTAAACGAATGTTAGGCACTACTTAGCTTTCAAACCTTCTGCTGTTTGCCTCTTGTAAAACAGTAGCAAATATGAAATTTTATCTAGGCTTATCACGGGTGTTAGTATAGATTCAAGATGACATTTAGACTTTTAGCAAAACTCTAAAATAATAATATTTGTTTATGGTTTCAGCTGACTCTTCAATATTCTTTATTCCCTAGATTTTATTGTGGGTTTGTCATGTTTTTTTAAGCAGAATATTTTTAACATGGATATTGTTCCCAACCATTAGGGAACTTTGTTTTGTACTTCAAGAATAATTATGTACATATAAAACACATTTTAGTGACCTACTTCTGTTCCAGCTCATTAAGCATGCAAAAGAACCTAACTGACTGAAAATTGAGAGGTTGCTCAAAATCTAGAGTGGTTTTGTAGTTAGCTGTTTATAAAGCTACAGAACAAGCAACAGCTTGCAGATAATGTTTCAGAAGAAGGTATGTAAACCAGCAAGTGAAATAGGTCATTTCATTTCAGTATAGCCAATGTTAAAAAAAAAGAAAGAAAAGAAAAACACAACAAAAACCAAACCCAAACACTTCTTTTCTCTGTTTTCACATGTAAAAATCTTATCTTCCACAAGACCTGTTTTGTCAATAACTAATTATTTTAAATACAGTGAGAAAATATTTTCTGCTCCAATAAGGAATACTGGCTCTCTTCAGTACCAAATTCTAAAGGCCCTATGCTGCAATCTATCTTTAAACAAGATCACATGACAACAAGAAGTGAACTAAGCCTGTAACAACTATATGTTCACATAAACAGTTACAGTATAGGAAAGGTTTTTACAACTGAAAACAGTCTAGATGGGTGGAGAAAAGACAGTTCAGCAAGAACAAAATGTAATTATTCTGAGGTATGGGTTTACCTATTTCCTGAAGACCTGGAACTGATTTCAAACTTTCATTCATGGTCTCAGCCATACAAATCCGTATTTTCAGTACCTTGAGATAAACAAGTGCTGACAGGATGAGTACATTAATTGCCAAGAAGAGAAAATACCAGATGTGTGGTAAATTTCTGCCTGCCTACATAGACAAATACTCCCATAAGATCAAATCCAGAGACCGAAATATCCCAAACCAGACCTAGGATTGTCACAATAAACAGTCTTTTAAAAGCCAACACTAAAATGCCATAGGACCTGAAGAAACAGGCAGTTTATTCAAACAAGCAGTTTATTGCAAAACGGATTTGCAACCTGTATCAGATGTTGAGTTCTTCTCATGCTTACCCTTTAATATCTGCTCATTTTTGTTAAAAGCACCACTCCAGACTTAGCATTAATCGCCATCATTATGATTGCTGTGAAGTACTTCAGCATTGCTAAGAGAGGTGGCGATCAGCCTCAAGCACCCAGCCTGGTCCATGCTTCTGAACTCTCTTCAGAAGGCACCAGTATTAGCTGCACTTCTAGAGCTGGTGCATTCTACACATTGCTATCAAAGGGCACCATAGGCAACTCTGTTGTACAGATCTGGCTCCTTCTTAACATCCTCTAAGATCACCTCCTACTAGCAGACAACCCCCCAACAAGGTACACACATCCCTCCATACAGCCATGCTACAGCTCATGGCACAAAACGTGCTCAAGTTACAATACACTCGCTACCTGTGAAAAGCCTTCTTATTTTTAAGACTGCTTGAACTGTGGGGGAAGGGAACCCTAAAAATCCATAATGCCTTGTCATTATAAGAGCATTGTTTTGGATCCAGAGAAAATGTGTGGGCAAAACCCATTGAGTGAGGGCAGTCTGTCCCTTCTACAGGATACCAGCCAGGCTGGACAGGGCTTTGAGCAAGGTGATCTTAATGTCCCTTCCAACCCAAACCATTTTAGGATTCATTATTATGATTAAGCAATGTAGCCCTTCTGTTCTACTCAGCACAACAAACAAGAGCTGGTCCCCTGTCCTCTAGCAGTATGGACACAGCCTTTCAAGTCATCCCAGTCAGATCAAATCCTAAGGCTACTGAGCACTGCTGACTTCCTAGAGGTACTGAAATACGAGAGATTGAGATGGGGAAGTTGCTATATAGCTGAGCCCATTTTTTGTTGGTTTTAATCTCAAAATGTTTTAAGAATTGTTTCACAGTGATCATTTTGTGGATCCAGAGGTGAAATACTACTTACATTCAGGAAGCAAGGGTGTAAGTTCACACACACACAGAAAATTCTGTCATAAGCAACAGTCCTTGCAAAAACAAACGTGATCTAACGAATACCAGTAACTGATACGACAGAGCACTTTTGCCTCTGCCTAAATCCTTTTCTGGAGATCAATTAGTAAGTAGAGTAATTAAAAATGCTCCTGCACACACACACAAAATATATATATATATATATATATATATATATAAATTATTGATTTGACTTCAGATAGAACCAAAATCCAAATTACCTGAATGTAAATTGTAGTGGAAACCCATATTAAGTTTCAAGCATGATCTCAGAGTTGTATCAAAGTAACCTGCTCTGGATTTTAAACTGACTTCTACTGTTACTTTAAGATGAATTAACAAGAATATTTTAACTTGGATTAACAAAAAGGTATCACACACCAACTTAGTTTCTAGATTATCGCATCCTTCAAGCACAGTTTTTCTTAGTCAATTTTATACATAATAATTCTTTATAAAAAAGCCTCACAATAAAACTTATACTAATCAGAGTTTTAATTCTTTTATGCTTGTTCTCACAAACACATCCCAAAATTTGCTGAAAAGAAGCCTAGATTGATTCCTGAAAAACAAAACAAACAGCTGCAGAGAACTGGAAAACTATCTCCAGCACTTCTTCCCACTTAATCTGCAACTGTTTGATTCTACACTTCCAGCAAATGCAACAGTTTTCAATAAACCATGGAATTCAGCCTTTTGGTGCAAACAGAAGCCAGACACCTCATTCACTGATGTGCCTACTGGAAGCCCTTTGTCAGGAAGGCAAAAGTCACTTGTTTACTGTCCATTTTATTCTGCTGTTCTAAGTATTCTGAGAGAAGGAAACCAGGGAAGAAATCTTATTTGCTATCAAAAGAAGGAGAGTTGAAAGCTCCCATCTAATCTGAAATATGAGCCGATGAAATCAGGTAAGACTCTAGTTTTACTAGCATATATGGGGTAAAAAAGTATAATTCTTCAAGGAAGTTGCTTAGGTTACAATCCAGAAACTGAGCATAGGAAACACATATATATATATATATATATATATATATATATATATATAAAGAAGAGTTTTGCAGACAACAATTTTTTTTTAACAATCCAATTCATACAGATCCACAAATATATATTAAAAAAAAAAAGCCTAAAACAAACCTTTGAGGCTTTTTTATATTTAGTTCATATTTATTTAATTATATAAACCAATGTATTTATTTAATTATATAAACCAATGTATAGTATTTTCAGCTAACATATATTCAAAGTACAGCCACATGGCAGTCCCCAAAAGAAAGAGAATTACAATTTGCACGATTTACTGATCTAAGGCTGCTTAGTTTTTATTACCACTACAAAGAGGAAAAAAGGCATTTGTCAATGCTAGTCTTTTAACACATTCAATGGAAACAAGGCAAATATAAGCCAGCTTCTTCCCTACAATTTTACTGACTGTAGAGACTGTAGCCTTCGACTGTATACAAATCCATTCACCATCTAACATTCCCACTCCTTTTCAGCTAGCAATCCTTCTCCATATAAAAGGTATGGTTCAACTTAAAGACATTTAAATGAAGGTGTCTTTATACTAGCCAGGTCTAAGGTACCACTTAAAGAAGCATATACAATACAGTAGGCAAAGGACCTACAGAGCTCACTCTGAAGTCAATACCTAATAGCAGAGCAGCTCCCAGATGCCACTGGCTGCACTGACCATGCAGTGCAGGTACCCACAGGTTGTATCTGAGATGCCAAAGTTATCCTACCCCTTGCTCATTGCCTCTCCAGAAAGACGCAAGTCTCCCAGAGGCATTACATCTGCTGGCCCCATGGGGATATTCCAGAGAGTCTGTGGAAACTAAATGGTTCCAGATGACTAAATTTAAGCAAACAAATTAAACCTTACAAAGGCAGCTTTGACACCGACAGAAAGTGTGTGTGCTACAAACACATTATATGTTTCTAAGTGCCATCACAAAAGGTTTTAAAATACTTCTCACTTCTTGCCTCAAAAGATCAGTAGCAAAAGTGGCATTTCTTTCCTCTTCATATTATGTTTCCAGCCTATAATACTTTTAATCACACCCAAACCTAAAAGACTCATTTAACCCCCATTTTTCTTGTCATCTCCAATCCTTGAGAGATTCTGCTGTTCGCAGTTATTTGTTTCGTGTACCTCTGGGATCAAAGCTGCCCAGGGTGAGAACTCTGACACCCTCCTCGAGGGCTGGTGTTTTCCAGGCTGCCCACAGCAATGCAATTCCTTCAGAGAGAGAAAGGCTGCTGACCACGCGGCTGTACCGCACCTCCTACTGACCGCTGCTTTCAGGGGCAGCAGCTGAGAAAGGAATTCTTTTATTATTCTTATAATTCTAAACCGGTTTTTACTTCAAGAACAGGAAATACAGAAAAGTCATAAGAAAAAAAAAATGAGTGGTGGTATAAAAATATTACAGGGGAAAGAAGATCAAAGAGCAGGGCAGAAGAGACATACATGAGGTACCACAGTTCTTTCCCTTGAGGCAACAGATTTCCTCCCTATCCCTAGTATACAAGTGAACATATTCTATTAAAATTAATGACAACGGCAGGGAAAGTGTAATAGTTATGCCAGACTACAGAATGAGAAGAGCACAGGTAAACAAACTGACGGTGTTTCATTCATACCAATGGTATTGACACAAATAACCAACCAGCTCAAAAGATTTAAATCAGTGAGAAGGCTTAGTCTCAGATTTCACTTTCCAGACACCTTCATTTGCACAGTACCTGTCTAATCAGGCTTCTCAGTTAAAGTGTTTTCTTTTTATTGAAGACAATAATAAAATTTTTAGCTACAGACAATGTAAGAAGACAATGCATGGTGTCAAATGTACTGGTAACCTGAATATAGCACTTTGATTTGTAAACTGCACACGGCAACTATTATCTATTATGTTTAAAACTCAAGTCATTAAAAAGCTGTATTTTGTAGTGATTCCTTTAGAAATAATCATGGTATGCCTTAGCCCAATTTGCAGAGTTACTATAAACTACACAGACTATGTTAAAAAAGAGACTATTGATATTTCAATATGAGGGGGATGGTAATTCAGCTTTTGTTGCATTGAGAAGTCATTTTTGGTCAGGAAAGTATTAACTTACATTCTCTTGTCATCTAAACATGCACACACTTTACAAATATATGTGTAAAAAAAAAAAAATATTTTCCAACCCTATATGGCTCATCATGAAAATATGCGCATTTTAATTTTGTGATCAGCAACACCGAAATCAACTGAGGTTCTCAAGAGGCTGGAAACACACACCAAATCTAAGAAGGTGCATCTTACTACACACGGGCTCAATGTCATTTGGTACCCGCTTAAAGAAAAAAAAAAAAAAGAAAGTTTAACTGTTGATTTAAAGGCGAGGACGTACGCAAATTTCCATTAAGACATTACTTTCCCTGGCATTTTATTCACTTAGAACGACAGGCAGACATCTAGTAGGAAAAATGTGCGGATCCACCGCTTGCAGCGGTGTAAATTACTCTCATTTCACACAACAGTAACTCCATCAGCCCAAGGGGCATACATACCACCGGCTCTCCCCTTCCTTCAGGGTTTGCACTGGGGCACCGACGCAGTATCTGTGCCTGACCGCGGACATTTGAAAGCCGGGGGACACGCCGCATCTACCCAACCCGCACCAGCCGAAGCTGCACAGCACGGAACAGGGCACCGGGGGGAGGTTTAGGCAGGTGTCGGGTACTCCACGTTTCGCAGAGCCCGCACCCCAGCAGCAGCCTTTCTCTCCTGAGTAAGGAGCCAGGCGCACCCAGAGGTTCCGCCCGGATGCTCCCCGCCGCCACCCATTAACCGCCGCCGAAGGTCCGTTCAGAGCCGCCGCCCCGCGACCGGGCAGCACGTCCTCGAGTGAGCCAAGCTACCGCCGCGGCACCCCCTGCCCCGCCGCTCCCTGCGCCCTCCGCCCCGCGTAAATTGTTCCTCACCTGCGCCCGGGCACTCCGGGATGCCCCGGAGGGGGCCGAGCTGCCGCAGCTGGAAAACTTTCCGGACGGCCTGGCAGCTCTGCGGCGGCACCGCGCCCCCCGGAGCGGCGGCGGCCAGGGGCAGGATGCCGAGGCTGAGGACGCCGAGGCTTAGGCTCTCCCCCCCCATCGCCCGGCGGCCGCCTCAGGGAGCGCAGCAAAGCCGCCGCCGAGCCGTCCCCGTCCACTGACCTCCCGCCGGGACCCTCCCCCCGCCGGGACCCTCCCCCCGCCGGGACCCTCCCCCCGCCGGGACCCTCCCCCCGCCGGGACCCTCCCCCCGCCGGGACCCTCCCCCCGCCCGGCCCCCACCAGCTGCCCTCTCGCACGAGGAGGGCCGCCCAGGGGTCGAGAAGGGGCGGGGGACGGCAGCGACGAAGCGCTGCCCACCACCGGTGTCGCGGTGGCTCTACACCGCCCCGCCGGGCTCGGGGGCGGGCACACCAGGGGCGGGGCGGGAAAATCCGCAGGGAGAGGACCGCACGAGTTGGTATATAAGCGGTAACCCCCCAAAAAGCACGAAAAAAAGAGACTTAAAATAACTCGTAGTGTTATTTAGTAACTGTCTGCAATAGGCTTGCGAGCTGGCATTAATACACAATTAGTCTGGCTTCAAACGACAAACTTCTGCTTTTCTGACAAGAGACTCAAAGAATTCAGCTACCTTCAAGACATCTTCATAAGTTGGTTTTCTTAGGCAAAAGTGACAGGTTTACAAAGCCCTCTCATGCCTACCAGCCAAAGTCCAGTGTTATCTGTCCGAGCAGCCAGGCAGCAGCTTTCTAAGTGCCAGAGTTAAGAATCCCTCCCCCATGCACAAATTTAAGTATTACACCTCACCCTTTACAACTGGAAATTGTTCTTAGTCCGTCTTGAAGCTGCTGGTGGTCATTCAACCCTTTGCAGCGTTAGTCCATCCCAGCTTTCACTTCAAAATAAATCTCTTATCTGCAGCAGCGATTTCAACACAAGACTGTGAAAATAGTTCCGAGTGTGATATATTCTATGCATCCATTTAAATACGGGTGACAAATCAACACTTAAGTTATTAAAACTTGCACTAGAGATCAACCATTTCACTGCTGAGCAATAAAAGAATGGCATTACATTAACATTACCCAGTATACCGAGTTCCTAAGAAGCAGAGAAGACGAGTATTTCCCTTTTTTGAATCATCTATGATCCTGGACTTGGCAACGTCCTTCTGTCAGCAAGTTTGTACATTATATGAAATATCCTTTAATAGAAGGTGTTCTTCTGTTCTTCTACTGTTGATGCATAAGGACTGAACACAAATGACAGCTTACAATCTTCTTGCTAAACTACATTTTAGTCACCTAATGAAATAAAAAAAGGGAAAAGAGAACAGGGAGTCCCACTTGCAAATAAAAAGATTTGGTTAATTTGAAAAATAGAAATAATTTGAAAAGTCAATGTCGTGTGTGGTTCACTGCTTAAGTAGGCAGCAAACCTCTCATCAGTCAGTAAAACACTGCCTTAAACAGAATGCTTACTTTTAAATATTGAAAAACATTGCTGAGGAAAACCACCCAAATATAGGAGCCAGAGAACACAGACAGGATCGTATTCATCAGCTTGAAGATAGCAGGGGAAATTCTGCACATCTCAACACCTAGTACAAGATGTGCAGCACTCACAATAAACATGAAAATTAAGTATTAGGAGATGGGGAAAAACTCTTGCACGTTAAGAAATATACGCAAGTATTCCTACTTCAAAAAAAGTAAAATAAAATAAAAAACTAGGTTTCTCATTTACCTCAAAACTGTACAGAAGTTTGCCAACAGAGACAGATGACGTTGGGAAACCTCTTTAATTTGAATTACTACCTCCTCCCATCTTCCACTAGTGGCAATTCAGAGGAACTTGTACCCTCATGTTCTACAGAATAAGGGAAAAGGGAGCTTTTTGGTAAGAAATGGAACATACCTGTTTTAACTAGCTCTTTCAAGATGAGGAAGAGTCTAGTTTAGTGGAAATGGAATGAGTTTTTGTTTGGTTGTTGAGGGATTTGGGGGGTTAGTTTGCAGATTATTTTCTAACTTTAGCATAGGGACTGTGAAGGAAACAATTTTGGCTTTATCATGACACTGAATTTAACTTTTTTGTTTTATGCTTTGAAACATCACTGATTTTAGTGTTAAAGTGTATATTTTAGCTAACAAGTTTCATGAATCAGATATTCTGGAAAAGTTATGACATATTTGCAATCACATGCAGAAGGGACTTCTCTCATTTTAACACGAGAATATATAAATATATATATATATATGAACTTTATGAGAGAACATTAACATTGGCTTCAGACCTCTTTTCTTGACCAAAGCCGTAACATGTGCCCTTGGTGAATATTCGTAAATATCCAGCTGTCAGCAGATGACTGAAGAATGATTCCAAAATTCTGCCTTTGATCATTTTCTTAACCATCATGAACAATACCACTGTATTACCTGAAATACTGACACACGCCTTCTAATCACATCAAGCTAAAATGAAGCTTTCTATTCTCTTTGGCACACAGCACTAGGTTTCCTGCTCATGTACACAGATGACATTCTCCTTTGGACTGCCATCTTGTGCCTACTGGCTGTGCCATCTTCCCTGTTTGTATCCTCTCAGAGAGCTCCTGCAAAAGAAACCCTTCCTGACCTGTTGCTTTGACAACATCCACTTTTCTTGCACTCTTTGTTGTGTCAAACTCAAGTCCCTTGGCTTTGATTGCATATCCTTTTACTGTTCCCATCTCAGGGAAGAGACGTTTCCCCTCCCAGAGGACTACGGCACCTGTCTCCATCCTCAGCTTCTGAAATCGTCAAATACTTTCATGCTATCTCCTATTTTTGTCTCATGTATCTGAAAGCAGTTCAAAAATCCATTCAGCTTCTGCATTTTTCCAAGTAATTCTTTAAAGATTTCTTCACTATGCTCTTTTTACTATTATTTTTATACATATCACAGCAATTAAGGAAGTTTTTAATTAAGAACTGTTGTGTTGACTAGTATGTTCACATCATGTCTCAGTAGCAAATTCTACCCATCTGTTTCTGGTCTAATACATGCTCTCTGTAGGTTCTTGGTTCTGATGCTATCCTTTTGCTTTTTATACAGCTCTAACCAGAGCAGGGATCCCTGGCAATAAAGCAAAAGCACGGAGTGGAACCCACCAACTTTTTCTTCAGTTATTATTCCATAGTCATTATGGTAGATAAATTTAAAAAAAAAGTCCCGCTATTTAAAATTGAGATAAGTAAGCTAGTAAAATAGGGTTAAAACCTATCCAACATTTGGATTCATAACACTACTGCACTGTTATAAACACCACAAATTTATGGTGAGGCCAGTAAAGCTTCATGCACAACTCTAAATTTAATTCATCTAAGGGTCCATTAACTGTAGTGTTGAAAGAGTTCATACTAGTATTACAAAAGTTTGAACTGATCCGCAGATGAATTAGTTTATTCCCTCTGGAGAAAAAAAAAAAAAGAACACAACAAACATAAAATTGTATTTTAATTCAAATAGTTATGAAATCTTACGAAGAAAGCATCGTTTTGTTTCATGCTTCGAATTACAAAGAAATGTAAGCTGAGACCTCAACTAAGGACAGAAGAGAAAGAAAATGCTGAGGAAACAATTCCAGTCCAGAGAGGAGTATCATATACCTCCAGCATTGCTTACTCCCACCCCCAAGAGCATAATCCAATATAAACAAACTTCACTTGCTGCTTCCCCAAGGTATGTTAAAGATCCTCTAGTTCCAACCTGCTTGCTATGAGCTACCTTCCACTAGACCAAGTTGCTTCAAGCCCCATTCAACCTGGCCTTGAACTCTTCCAGGGATGGGGCAGCCACAGCTCCTCTGGTCAACCTGTGCCAGTGCCTCACCACCCTCATAGTAAAATACTTCTTTCTAATATCTAATCTAAATCTCCACTCTGTCAGTTTAAAGCCATTCCCCCTTGTCCTGTCACTATATGGTCTTGTAAAAAGTCCCTCTCCAGACTTCTTCTAGGCCTCCTTTAGGTACTGGAAGTCTGCAACAAGGTCTCCCTGGAGCCTTCTCCAGGCTGAACAGATCAAGCTCTCTCATCTTTCCTGTCACTAGTGGTGTCACTCAGGGCTTGGTGTTAGGGCTAGTATTGTTTAATATATTCAGTGATGATCTGGACAAGGGGACTGACTGCAGCCTCAGTAAATTTGCAAATGATGCTCTCAAGTGTTGATTTGCTGAAGGACAGAAAGGGTCCACACAGGAATCTGGACAGGCTGCATTGATGGGCTGTGGCCAATGGTATAAGGTTCAACAAGGCAAAGTGCTGGGTCCTGCATTTGGGTCACAACCACCCCATGAACCGCTACGCTTGGGGAAGAGTGCCTGGAAAGTTGTTCAGCAGAAAAGAACCTGGGGCTCTTAAATGACAGCTGCTTAACATGAGCCAGCTTGTGCCCAGGCAGCCAAGGTGGCCAGCATCTGATAGCAGTACCCACTCTTGATGCTGGGCAGTGACTGCTCCCACAAGTCACTTCCAATAGCCAACCCATGCTCTGCCACCCTCAACCACAGGAAACAGAGCAAGACACTTAACACAACTGGCCCCTACTCCCCAGGTGCTCCCTTGGCTGTGAGAGAAGCCCCCCACGCAGGGTAAAGGTGCCCTGCCCAGACATCAAGGTACATTGCTCACAGCTTTGCATTACTGCCTTCCCCTACAGTGACACAGAAAAGGATTTTACAACACAGGCGCTGCATCCTGCCTGCACAGAAAGAGCTTATGTTCTTCACAGAAATCCCAAGTCCAAACATTCACTTTGGAGGACGGTACCCAAGATGTAATTGCACATATATTTTCATAAATGTTTTATTTATTTAATAATTTATACTTCGAGCGTAGCTAAGCATTCAGCCATTTACTTTGAAAAGTACTTCTCCTTGCTGCTAGGTACACTGCTTCCATGGAGACTCCTCAGTTATTCATGGATGAACACCCTTCATCTACTGTTTTCACTAATACCACTTGTGTTCTTTGCAGGGTTGTTAACATAGGCCTGGAGAATTAAGACTTTAGGAGAAAGAACATCTAAGAAGGAATGCCCAGCAGAGGAGACTGCAGCAAAGCAGCAACTTCTACAAAGTACTAGCATGTAACACAGAACATATCTGTTGTGTAATTGGAAGAAATATGGTTCTGCAACCTGATCTTTAAACCATGACATCTTAATATAAAAGAAACCTATGCTCAGTATCAGTTTGGCATCATCAGTATTGAAAAACACCACACTTCTGCAGATAGTTAAATATTCTTCTTCAAAGAATCCACAAAAAAGTCAGCACAAGTTTGGCCATCTCTAAACACATAATGGGGGTGTTAAGTCTTCTTTTCTTTACATGCCACAAAGGGACAGTTGTTCACATTTTCCAAACTCAAATATAAGTTTCATCATGACTAGAAATGTGAGTTATTTCCCTTAGTCTGATATCTGATGTTCAAAGCATTTTTACTTCATCAGAACAAATGATGCCCCAAGAGACCCTGCAATCAGAAACTTGCTTTTTCAACAAGACAACCAGGCACCACCTTAGTAAGTTAGCAGCTAAGTCAGTAAGCATACACACAGACACTCTTATTATAAAGGTTTTCACTCACACCTTCTCTTACTATTCCTCATGCCCTTGCAACTTGGGAAGCATGAACTGTAGTTGATGCCCAGCTTCTCTGTTTTTTGTTGGTGGGTAAAACACATTAAAAACTATTCCTGAGAAATATGAATTGCATGACTTGCAACTAAACAGAATGTACTTGATGATTCAGCCTCCTGCAAATGGACCAAAAAGCATTTATAGTGTTCCAGATTTTTTAGCTTTTTTTTCCCCAAGCAGGTTGAAGCACACTAAAACATCCAAAAAGATGAAGCTCCTCTCACCTTCCCCATAAAGAAATAAAAAAAGAATTCTGTATTGATTCACTAAGTGCTGAACTGTAAATCTCAGAGATGTCTTAGTTTTGCCTTGCAATTATATGTGTGAGTCCCACCTCTACAAGCTCCAAGGTAACAAGTAACAAGCTGGAGTCTCATTCTGCTTAGAACAGTTAAAAAGTGGAAAAAATTATGCCTCTCTGAACATTCCAGCAAGACAGAAAAGCTCAGGTTATAGCATCCTTCAGAGCTCTAGACCATGTCTTATAATAGTATGCCACTTCTCGTAGTCATATATGGTCTTACAAACTGAAATAAAAGGTGCCTATGTTCTTTCTTCGTGTCCCTGCAGCCCTTCACAAACAGTGAAGTCTGGAAACACTGTGTTTGCCCACAGTGTTGTTTCAGTCCTCACAGAAAAACTGTACCCAGAGAGATACAACCACTGTTGGTGTTGTTTTCCTTCAGCTCTCATGTTCTTCAATGTGTGGTTTACTGTCCATGGAAGGAAACTGAAAATGATCCTGCCACAGCTCTCAAATTTAATTCTGTGCCGAGTTCTGCCTTTAGGGATCAACTCTTTTCATTTCTTCTTTTCTCCTCCAAGTTCTAGCTCCCAACCCATGCAATGTAATCAGGCAGTTGTTATAGGTGCATGCTTCCCTGGCACTAAATCCAGATTTTAGTTAATTAAAGAATCAGAGCAAACCTAGGCACTTCTGAAAGACAGTAAGGGCTTAAGTAATCACTCAGTAATCACTCCCAGCCACTTAATTTTAAATCATTAGTAACTACATGCTGCCAGTGTTGAGCAGGTGACCTACTTCACCATTAGGTCCCACCTGAATAAAAAAAAAAAAAAAACCTGAGTGAGAGTACCTAGCAAATCTTGAGTTCAGACCAAAAGCAGTGATTTGGTCACACCTTAAGTAAATGAGTGTCAAAGAGAATGAATGCAGACACCCTAATTTTCTTTCATACCATTCATACCATTCACACATGCAAGATGCAAGTGACTGGCTGCTTGACACAGGTACAGATTTTCCATACCTCTCCCAGGTGAACACATGCAGTATTGATGTATTTTTAAAGTGACAGGGCTACACAAATAGTTTCTGAGGTTATCCCATCATGAACTGTGTAGTTGTAGCAACTTCAACCTACCAAGTGGGGCTCTGAAAGGAAGGAGTACTGTGCTCAAATCTCCTTCTACAGCTGACCAAGTATTTAAAGTGCTAGTGCCGATTTCTTCCTGAATTATAAATACACAAAATACAGCCATAACTTCCTACTAAAGGCTGCTGAATCTCCTAACTACATCACATGCTCTTTTTATAATTACTGTATTTTTAGCAAGATGCAATTTCTATCAGCACACAAAACCCTTATGAATTTGGTAGTGAAATTCACCATGCAAAAAGTCAATTTCCAACTTTACATTTTAACAAAAATAAGTGTCACACTGTGTAATGACATTAATGCCTATCTGCACATAACTTGTTACTGGGTATTTCTCTGGTGTTATAGGAATAAGATATCAGAAATGCCTCAATTACAGGAAAAGATTCAAGTGAAAACTGGATTACTCTGGATACCAAAGCGAATCACTACACAATAAGGTTTCATGAATTCTGTTGCCCTGGAACTACTTATGAAGCTGGACTTTGACACCCCACTCTGTCTTAAACAGAAAAATGAAAATAGTATATACAACAGTTAAGCATAGGTCCTCTTTAAAACAAAAAAAAAAAAAGTGCTACCCAAAAGAAACTGTGTTTGTTCTTACATCGGAACAAAATCCTTTATAAATGAAACCAAACTACTCCCTGCTACTGACCTGACCCACTGTAGCTCAAGGCATACCCTGGATTAGGATCTCTGAATTACACATTTTTTCCTGTTTTGTCAATAGCATTAACAAAAATTTCAGGCTTCAGCTTGCAAAGCACCTTGGAACAATCATCTTGGAAGCATGCTTCAAAACTTCAGTTTCCAAAGCATCTTGGAACAAGCTGAGTATAGTACTGCAGTTTTGAGGTATTTAGCAGATACAACACAACTTAACTGCAGACAGAAGCAAGCTACTAAGTATATCAACCACACAGGCCAAAACTGAGAAACCCAGATCAGTTTTACTTTGTCTTAACACAATATTGCGCTCACTACCATGAAATAATAGCTCAAGCATCTAAGAAATTACTTTAAGTGCAGCTGAGGCTGAAGACTTTACAGCAAGAAGAAATACCAGATTTAACTATGAGAAGTTTCATGTCACAAACCTTTCTTCAGGTATGTAAGCCACCTTATCTATTATAAAAATTTCATGAAAACTATATATTACATGTGATTGAACGCTTCCAGGGATGGGCATCTACAACTTCTTGGGGCAACCTGTTCAGTGCCTCACAACCCTCACAGCAAAGAATTTTTTCCTTGTATGTAATCTGTATCTACCCTCTTTCTGTTTAAAGCCATTATCCTTTGTCCTGTCACTACATGCCCTTGTAAAAAGAACCTCTCGAGACTTCTTGTAGGCACCCTTTAGGTACTGGAAGGCTGCTATCAGGAGATAATTTGGTCAGGAGAGCTGTCATCTGTCTTGCCTCTATAATCCAGCAACACTGAATAGAAATGCTGTCAGTTATGCTGGTTTTAAGATTATTGCTACTGATTCTGAACTGGCACTTTGCAAAGCAATCCCTTATATTTTGTCTTAAGGTAGACAGGAATAGCGGAGTTTAGGCTTATTTAAGAACTATGAAGGGTATTTAAATAATGTCTTAAAACACAAGTCAGAACTGTTTGGCTATTTACCAAGTTTCTTTTTTTTTTTTTTTGAGGCTGTTCAGCCTGGAGAAGTGAAGGCTGCGTGGAGACCTCATAGCAGCCTTCCAGTATCTGAAAGGGGCCTATAGGGATGCTGGGGACAGACTCTTCATTAGGGACTGTAGTGATAGGACAAGGGCTAACAGGTTAGAACTTAAAGAAGGGAAGTTTAGATTGGATATAAGGAGGAAATTCTTTCCTGTTAGGGTGATGAGGCACTGAAATAGGTTGCCCAGGGAGGTTGTGAATGCTCCATCCCTGGCAGCGTTCAAGACCAGGATGGATGAGGCCTTGGGTGATACGGTTTAGTGTGAGGTGCCCCTGCCCATGGCAGGGGGGTTGGAACTTTATGATCTTAAGGTCCTTTCCAACCCTTTCTATTCCATGATTCTATCATTTTTTTTATATTTTTGAACTAATTCAGTACAGCTAGAACTGAATTAACTTGTTTTAGCATTATGTATAGTGACAGCTGCAAAGCATTGGAGCCACCAACTGTTCAAACATGGCAACAGCTACCTAACATATTCCAGAGTAGTTTATACAAACAAAAACTTGCAAAGTTAAGTTCTGTCACCACCAAGGTTCCTTCACTACAGTATTATTGTATTTATCTTATTAAAATTCCAAAGATTTTGTATTTTATAGAAGCAGCATATTTATTTCAAATGATGATACTGCTATCTCTAAAGGTATGACATGAACTTAACATCCTAGAAGCTCTTCCAGTTCTTCCTTCAGTTAGACACGCAACTGACAGTTACTGATGGAGGTATACAGCAGATGCAGTTCCTTGTGCACCAGTTCGTAAAAAAAAAAAAGTTCATACAAGCCTTTCACAAAGACTTTTACACATTTATCAATGAAGATATAGCCCTAATTTTCACATATTTAATGGAAGTTATTAATAAATTAATCAGTAAAATGGAAAAGGTCCGTTTAGAGCATATAGGTAAAACCCCTAAATGTTCTGTTTAAAGTACACTTTGACACATTTGCTAACATTTTTTCTTGATTTTTCAAGTTTATCTTGAGCTTTTAATCTTCAAATCCAGATACATAATCCTTACTCCTGTTTTATTTCCTACCAGCACCTACTTTGACCATAAATGTCTGTCATTGAGCTGTAGCTACTCAGTTCAGGCAGTAAAATGTCTCTGCCATTCTGTGGAGTTGAACACATCATTAGAAAGTTTGCTGGTGATACCAAACTGGGAGGTACTGTTGATTCTCTTCAGGGACATGATGCCTTGCAGGGGGATCTAAATAGACTGAAGCATTGGGTAATCATCAATAGCATGAAATTTAACAAGCCCAAATACCAGACTCTGCATCCAGTATAGAGAGGAGTGACTGACAAGCAGCCCTGCTGAAAGGGATCTGGGGTGCTGGTCAGCAGCAGACTCAATAGGAGTCAGCAGTACGACCTGTCAGTCAAGAGAGTAAACTGCATCCTGGGATGCATCAAACACAGAATAACCAGCCATTCAAAAGAGGTGTTATCCCACTGTATTCAGCATTGGTGCTGCCTCACCTGTAGTACCGTGTGCACTGAGACTCAGCCCCACAATTTAAGGATGTGAAGGTCCTTAACTGCATCCAAAGTAAAAAAACAAAGCTGGTGGAAGGGCTGGAACGTCCTGTGATGAGCAGCTGAGATCATAGACTTGTCTAGTTTGGAGAGGAGGCTGAGGGGTGACCTCAACTGCTCTCTACAGCCTCCTGAGGGGAAATGCTGAGCTCTTCTCCCTGAGATCCAATGACAGGATGTATGGGAATGGTTCAAAGCTGCAGCGGAGGAGATTTAGACTGGACATTAGTAAGCACTTCTTTATCAAGAGGGTAGTCAGACACTGGTAGAGGCTTCCTACAGAGGTGACTGATGCCCCAAGCCTGTCAGTGTTTAAAAAGCATTTGGACAATACCCTTAATAACATGCTTTAATTTTACAAGTGGTCAGTAAGCTGGACTAGGAGATTGTTGTAGGTCCCTTCCAACAACTATTCTATTTTCACCTGAATTCAATCAGCAAAAACAAAATAACACCTGGACAATGCAAACTTTTGAGTATTTTAACCAGCATACAAGTGCTTAGTGCAAACTTCAGCTTCCAAAGCATCTCGGAACAAGCTGAGTTTATGTTATAGTACTGCAGTTTTGAGGTATTTAGCAAATACAACATAACTGCAGACAGAAGCAAGCTACTAGGTAAATCAACCACACAATCCAACAATGAGAAACCCAGATCAGTTTTACTTTGCCTTAACACAATATTGCACTCACTACCATGAAATAATAGCTAAAGCATCTAAGAAAATTACTTTAAGTGCAGCTGAAGCAGCAGACTTCACAGCAAGAAGAAATATTAGATCAACTACGAGAAGTTTCATGTCACAAACCTTTCTTCAGGTATGTAAGTCATCCTATTACTATTGCATGACCACCTAATTCCCTGATGGAGAAACAATACACTCTCATGAACATATAAGAAGGGCTGTAGCAAGGTCATACTACAATTCTGCTCACTCAATATCTCAACTGTAATAACAGATCCCTAGGGAAGAACATGTAACATTTCCTCTCCATGTCCTTCCAGCCATCTGTGACTGCAGAAATACTTGAATTACAGGTCACATTTTCTTTAAGCACTCCTCAATGGCTTCTGTCCCCTCCTCTCCACCCCAATGTTGTCCAATGGCACCTCCTCATCACTCCCAAAATACCTGTGTTTGCAAACCAGGCAGGGTAAAAAAGCTCACCCTGCCAATATTTCAGGATTTCAAAAAAAAAAGAGAAAACCTTTTGTGCTTGTGTTCAGCACCCAGAGTAGAGTCCACAGCTGACTCAAGTCACCAGAAAATGCATTCCTGAAAAAGAACAGCTTCTGCATCTCCCAAATAGGTTTTCCTGGAAGAATTTTGTTTCCTAGACACCACCAATGATGAAATACACATGACACGCTGACATTTTGTCAAACTACAGCGACTCCTTCTTCATTTCCCGATTTGTAGCAGGTTATTACACAGGAATTCATTTTACTAACCAACCTGTTCTTTGCCCTACACTGTGTGAGCATAAAATGCATACAAATTTTTGTGTATGAGCAGCATTCCCATACACATATATTTACACACACAATGTACATACCTACACAGACACACATATACATATTTTAAGAAAGAAAAAGTATAGACTAGGGAAACAAGAAGCAGCTGTAAATAAGTGACATTTCTGTAAGTTTGGAAAAAGAAAGAATAGTCCTGGTTTGTTTATATCACATTTCTCAGCCCCCTCAAAGAAAAAGATGTAATGTCACTTGTGAGTGTAGTTAGCTTTTGACCTTGTATGCTCAGAGAAAGGCCAGCCCTGAAAAAAAGCCAGGGGAAGTTAAGATTAGTTTTAAATTCAGAAAAATTGCAAATAGCTGTAGCTTTACTAAATGCCTTCCCAAAACGTTCTCTGGAATCATAATAGTTATTAAAATTATGACTAATACAATGCTATAAAAGGTTTTAATCTACACATGAACAGAGGGATGGATAACTACACGTAAGGGGAACAACATTAGCACTTCTTGCAATGACAAATTCTGACTCTGGAGAAGCATGCTTGTGGCAGAAGAACCAAAATATGAGATGTTAGCAGTGCCTACGCCCACTTGAAGCTAACTGAAGGTGAACTTCTAAAGCTGTATTTGTTTTTAAAAATGAGATTCCCCGCGTCTTAAACAAAAGAAAACCCCACAAACACTGCAGTTGAGTCAGAAAGAAGATTCTGTACATGCACCCTTCAATCTCATTCCTAGAATCCCACATTCACAACCTATGGGGAAGAGATACATATCTTTACCAAAAAAGTAAAACAGTCCACACTTTCATACAGTGGATACAGGACCTTCCAATCTACAACAACCTTGACATCCATTATTCACATTGTTGTGAAACTTCTATATATGAATACAAAACCACCTGCTAAAAGTACCAGGCAACCTGTGACTAGAATGTGACAAGTCTAACAGCTGTAATATAAAAGCTATCTATCAAATGTTTCATCAGAAGGACTGATCAGCTTAGAAGCAAGTTTCATTAAATGAAAGTAGAAGGAATTTGAGACCTTATGTGCATTTTGCTAAAGGTTGTTCAGCAACATATGAAATGTGACAGGTAATTCTTTTTACCAGCACTCCCCTGCTTAACACGTTCACTCCAAATTCTTTTTCTTCCCCCATAACTTTTATTGTTAAGACAGTGCTACAACATTCCACTGCGCTTGCATACAAAAAAAGTACTGGCCCTTAGACTCCCTCCACATTTGCCCAAGAAGTACACTTAGTATTCTGGTATTTTAGGCATAAAGTCTCCTTTTACACTAGCATCACAGGGGACTAGGAAAGTTTTAAATATGAAGTCAAGGAAGACTAGTACAAATGTTGTACTTTTATACTTGTTGGACAATTTAAGAAAAGGAGTCTTAAGAACTTTTAGCAAAGGACAAACTTAACCCTGATATTAAAACAGATCAATCAGGTCAATCAGGATTATCAATATCTATGTTCTTATCATTCACAAGATTCTCAAAATAAGGTATGCACAAACTTCCCAACTATAAATTGGGAGCACACCGAAGACCCAGACACCACAGTTCTGATTTTGTTGTGGCCATAAAAAAACAATACATGAGGATGTTCCCAGTAAGTAAAGAAAGAGGTATTTCTCGTTAGTGAACAGAAAAGTGAAACAGCTAGCTGTGGCTCTGATGGGTTGTTCAATGATCCAGCAGCTGATTAATACACCAGTTCTACAGGTTACAGCTACCATATTAAAGACCAAAACACATTCCCTGCCCTGCCAGTCAAACACAAGGTGGTGCTGCTGTTTTACAGAAGCGGCATACTGGTACCTTGAGCACACTGTGTCTCTCAAAACCTGGCATAACAAATTGCTGCCTTTATTTCTCTGAATACCAGTGAAATTGGATGTCAGGCCAAAACTAGGCACCCGCAAGAAACTATGGGCAACCTGGGTGAGAAGAAAGGTCACACTTCCCATTATAGGGCTGGTCTCATCACAATGGCAAGGACCACTTAATCCCAAAGTATGCTTCTGCCAGCATAGCACCTTGTCCCAATACAGAAATGTGGTTTGAGAGCGCCATCTGGCAGAAGCTGTAACAAAAGCTGTTACAACAGTAGCTGCCAATATAGGACAGAGAAGGGACACTAAAAACCACCTCCCCACACACAAATCTGAGAAGGGACAAAGGACAGATATTTTAATTCCCAGCTTAATTTCACTTAACTTTTACAGCTTTTCTCCTTTCAGCATGTTAAGGTGATTTGCCATAACCAAACAAAATCTAATCTTTACCAAGAAGGGATGTTTACTATTCACCCTGCTTCCTCCCACTGCTCCTTCCCGCCAAAGTAGTTCTGTATGGAGCCTCTGGTCAGGAGACTACTCTATTACCTTCAGCACTACTTTGCTAGCCCTCCTAGTGTCTGTCTCCCAGTTATTTACTTCTCTCCTAATCCCAATTCTCTGCAGACAAGAAATACAGATACACATTTTTATACAAGTTTGATCTAGGTTTTTTTCCACTCTGCATCATTAGAACTTTGTAGAAGATCACAAGAGCCTTTTTACCAACTTGTTGTTTAGGTTCTTTGGCAAAAGCTCCCTTGCAGTTAACTTTTATAAAGGAGAGGGAAGGGGCAGACTTCCCAAGCTCCTTCAGGCTGTACAGAGAAGATTCAGTTTATCACTAGCAGTACTCCAAAACGCAGAATCCATGTTTTAGGGGATTTTCTTAAATAGTAGAGTTCTTTTGTTTCATATAAAGAAATATTCTTGTTGGCTTTCTGTACTTCTTATGAAAGAATCTAAGGTGGAATGTAACCCAATTTAAATGTCCTAGAAATCTGCAGATTTCTAGAAGTAGGTGATGCTCAACATACTATACCTTTGCTATCCCCAAAGGGGAAGAGGCCTACAAATCAATACACATTTTAGATCAAACTCTTAATTTAGCACTGGAGAAGCTCCTACCAAGTGTAACTAGTGGAAGTACACATATAAATAATTTGCAAGGTTGCAGATACCAGAATGTGGTTCTGAGATATGGACATCATTTTCCCAGCTGTCTATACTGAATGCATCTGTACATGCAGTGCTGTTCACAGCTCCCACTGTTTCCCCAAGTAACCACTCACATCTGAGCATGAAGTGATACCAATTTGAGTTTGGGTGGGAGTTATACCTGTAGATGAAGGATAGACCTTAGATTCCAGGCTCTGCCCAGACATGCTATTTTGACAACAGCTACATGAAAGTTACCCAGAGAAGTATCCTACCAGTGTAAGAAGGCTTATTTTCTTTCTATACTAGGCTATCCTGCCAGGAAACAACTTGAAAGATTTGGGGAGAAAGTAGTGTTAATACAGGAGTACTGTCATCTTCAGTTGACAAAATACTGCTGTATCCTCCAAAGCTTTGTTTCCTTTTTAACTACTACTCTTCATTCTCACAGTGAAAAATTATCAATACAAGATTTTGAATTTTCTGAGAAAAACTCTGAAAACCATCAACTTAAAGTAGTAACCTATGAAGACTCTCAGTATCCACAAAACTACGCTCATGTAGTAACAAGGAAGGGGAATTCTTTACTTACCCTTTTCATGGAATAGCTCAAAACTGTTTACACTCCCACATTTCCTCCCCCAGGCGCCAGAAAACCACCCACCCCCAAAACCTATCTGCTTCCCTATGTATAATACATCAGAGCAGAATGAGACACCTTTAAGTCAAAATACTCTTAGGCACACTCAATAGCCATGTTGGGATACAAGAACTGAGGATAGTCCACTGGTCCAGCAGACAAACCTCTGCAGGCTTCCCTCCACCCCCCCCCCCCCCCCCCCCCCCCCGAGAAGGGTGGGAAGAAACTAAACAAAAACAACACACAGGAAAAAACGCACAAAAATTAATTTCACTCTTTTATGAAACTAGGTTTGTAATACATACAACTGTTGCACTACTAGAAACCCTGAGTGGCAAAACAGCTTTTCACACTCCAAGCAGAGTCTACCCCCATACTTCCCTGGAGAATGCAATTCTAGCCTGGCATAAAGAACTCTCTCCTAGTCATTACTTTTCTCCCCTTTTTTCCCCCTACTCTAGCCCCAAGTTTTAACCTCCATCTCAACCTCCTGTCATGTTTAGAATGTTTAGTCAAAAAAATACATGAATAACCTTTTTCTTTCTTCCAAATTCCAAGTGCAGTATGTATTTGAACCCATGTATGTAACTGCCTCTTCCTACTGACTGGACATTTAATTATTAGCTGGATTTAATAAACCTTAAAAAGGGACAAAAGTAACTTGAACAATAAATACCAGCAAGTGAACATCTGTTGTCAAAGTGATCCTTAGACACGAGTTGCTAGGAAATAAAGGTAACAAGGAACATCCTAATTCAGAATACTGCTTTGAACAGGAGCTGACTCAGACCTAGCCAAAGAACACGCTCACTTTTGTTTGCACTGATCTCCATGGATAACCTGTATTATAGATTGCTCACGCAGTCTCCCAAAGCAAAACCTGCTTTCACTACCCTGCTAAAGAAGCCTCTCAAATGCTGCCTACTAGGATCTATTCATAACCCTTTGGTTTCACCTGGGATCACTGATTTTCTGCAAATGGTAACACATGAATGGGATAACGGGAATGAACTACTTGCCTGACTTCTACCCCATGCAGCAAGATATTAAAGCACAGAGGCAGACTTAAAAGCCAATTTTATTTTTTAGCATCTCTAAGTGCCAGTTTGCCACAAAGTTATGTCACTAAGCATACTTGGTGACCTAACCAATGCTTCTAACACCTAACCAGTTATTACACCATACTCACCTCCAGAGAAACCCAATCCAATGCTTTTAGAAACCCAATCTGTTACTGCAAAACAAGGACTAAATCTCTACTAGAAGATGCTTACAAATACAAGGACCACATATTGGTGACGTACAGAAGAATGTTAAAAATCAGCTATATGACCTCCAGACGGGAACCAAATTATGAACTGAGCAGTTCAGAGGACACAACCTGCTCAAAGTTAACCACCCTGTGCAGTATCACACTGCGTCAGGGCTTAGAGAATTTCAATATGACGGCTTGAAAGGGGGAACTTCACTAACACAAAATGCTAACAGACTATTTCCTGCAACAGACCTTGAGAATAAGCGTAATGTAATTTCAAAGAGATTGATGACTTGCAGTGGAACAGTTGTTTTGATAGACACATAGATAACATGACTTATGTTTCATCTGGTAATAGTGATGCAAATGAAAAACTACATCCCTCACTATGTCATATCAAGATTTAACATAATGAAACCATACAGCTACACCCCACATGTAGTAGCTTCCAGTCTTAAAATCTAGGTATCAATTACTGATCAATCAGTACACTTCTCAAAAGCTTTTCCTATATGAGATATAAGGGGAGTTTTAATTTAGGTAAAATCCCATTAGCAGAGCTTATCACGCACACCAACACTCTCTCACAGTAGAAGTGAGCCAAGCCATTCTTGTAAGTAAGCCATAACCATTCTTGTTTCATTATGAAACCTTTTTAGTGTTTTTACTGAATTAAAAAAAAAAAAATCTGATCAGCCACCTCACAATACCAATTTGTAGAAACTGTGGAAATTGAGATACTTAAAAGAAGTCTAAGACACAGCATTTTTTTGTCTTGAAAACAAGTACCCACAAGAAACAAACTCAAATCCCCCCCAGAAACAATACCCCCCCCCCCCAAAATCCCCACTTAAGCCCAGAGGTTTACAAGGTTTAACACAAAGATTTTCTATTTCAAAGTATTCATAAGCTTTCCACATACTACAGCAATATTCACAAACTACAGATTTAAGGTTGATTTCCCACATCCAACATGGCCCTCTGCCAAAGTAGTGCGAGGTGTAGGGGGTGAGAGTGGAGAAAAGAGATAAACACATATCAAAACAACTAACTAGTAACTCTGTATTCCCCAAGCTGTCGTATTTTACATCTCTATAGAGGACAGCTAAAGAACTGGAGAAATGACTACAGAAGTGCAAGTCCTGTACAACAGTAGAAGCAGCTTTCCTTCTGCATCAAAAACTAGTTAATTTGTTCTATTGCAGGAAAAAGCACTGTCTTAAACACACTTGGAAGATGAAGGGGGGGGGGGGGGGTGTATCTGGAATTTTTTAAAGATTCTATAACATGTCATCCAAAGGATTTCTTATTGTTGTATAATGCCATATCCATTGTTAAAATCCAAACCATTTCTATCCAAACTGCTGACATGGCACACAGCAGGAGAGTTGCTCTAACATTCTTGTCAGTCACAGCAGTGTACAAGGCATAGAAAATACAGATTAAGTAACTCAAGTTATACTGGTCTCCTGCCTTAACTGAACTTTCTACTCTTTTCCCACACTTTCTTGTTTCTGTTTTCCTTACCTTTACCTGCATCCTTGATGGCCTCCCATCTTCCAGGGAACATCACACTTTCCCCAGCAAGAAAAAGACCCACATATTTCTACTGCAAGTGGGTAATGACCAGCCACCACTTAGCTGCAGGTTAGATTCCCCAAAAAACCCAACTCTTCAACCAAACACGGGACAGCAGACACATTTTCCAGTGACTACAGTATACAAAGATGTGCACTCAAGCATTTATCAGACTTTTTGCCTTCAGAAACATTGCTCCATTAGGAGTTCAGACTACCAATAGCTAGTACTAATCAGCTAGCCCAGCTGACAGTAAGCAGAACCATGGTATGAATCCCTGATATACACAGAACACCCCATCACCAAAATAAACATTTTTTCAGGTAAAAATGCTCTTGGCTAGCTCTATGCACTGACCTAATGTAAAAGTCCTGTTCCTTGTGAAGCATGTTGGCCACACATTAAGAGCCTTTAGTGCAGGGTTTTTTTTAACTAACAAAGGAGATGGCTCCCTTGGAGCTGCAGTTAATACCTGAAACCAGTACTGTTTGTGATGCCTGAAGGAATCAAGTCTTTCTAGTGATGAACACAAGTGCTAATCCCCTAAAGTCACAAAACTACATCTAAGGCTACCCAAATTACAGCTATTTGCACTTACAGCTTTCTTTGTACAGTTCACCACACATTTAAAGAACTCGACTGAGTTCCCAAGTAGCCCAAAATAGATAACCAAGCATTCTGTTTCTGGACACTTCAATTACTCATGTGTCATGTCACCCTAGTGAGTTACACATAATGAAATGCTCAGGACCCCACCACAAGAAACAAACAGAAACAAGAAAAAAAAAAACACACACTCCCACCCCAAAAACAGGCGAGCCCAAAATGAGACTGAATTCACAAAACTGTTCATTCATTAAATGTGAAACTAGGCAAAACCAAGTTTTTATTTCACAGTAAAAATGAAATACTACATCTGAGTTTTTTTTTCTTTCTTCACAGAAGGTGGAAAATCCAGAATTAACTAAGAGATCAATTTTACAACTCTTAGTCTTACTCATGGGGCCACTAGCCAGCTCCCCTCCAGCCAGGAATCCTACTGGCTATAGCAATTAACAGCTTTGTATTAAATCCTGTTAAATACACTCAAGGCATACAATTTTTTCATTTCCCATGGTTCAAACTTCCAAAATGAGAAATCTCAGAATCACTAGCATGCAACAATGCTAGGGTGGGAATACATGCTAGGTTAGTGGATTCCAGACTGACAATTCTCATACGCCATGTTACCAGATACCAGTGTCAACTCTTCTCCTGCTGACCACATCAACTGAAGGAAGACAGATGCTTGGCAACTACACTGATGTAGAAGACACAAGCACAGCAGGCAATTCATCAGGAAGAGCAGTATGTAGTAAATGGAGAAGCCTAAGGCCACATTTTCATTTTCCCCCAGTATCTTCTCTGAATTTAGAGATCATCCAAAAAGGTGAACAGGAAAGCAAATGTACCAGAAATCTATACTGTCAAGAACAAAGCTGTAGATTTCATAGCAAGGCTATGATGAAGAGTCTTAACATGATGCAGTCCACCGCTTTATGATCCAGTTGCTTTATCTCCTGTATCCATTACATTTCTGTGGTTTATACACTGAATGCTATTTGCCTATTCATCTGAAGCTACTAAACCCAAGCACTTCAAAAGGAGGCTTATAGGAATGAGTTCTCATCTAGTGAGGGCGAAAAGGCAGGGAGGGAAAAGAAAGGCAGCATGGAAACAAACCCTATAAGCCAAGTCCCAGATTTGAAGAAAGCTGTGGGTCTTCATAAGGCTTTACAGGGAAGACCACTTATGAACTACACGAATAGAAACGATATATTTTAAAGATATTAGTGAAAAGCAGAATGAGTGTTGTATTCATTTTCTCATTGTAGTATGTCAGCTAAGCAGGAGATACGCAACTCTGCTTCCGTAGCAGGTTATGTCCGCTTCTAGTCCTATGTTCATTTAATGACTATGAACTACCTATTACTCAAAATGTCTGCTGCTGACAGTCATCTCACTAGTTGATTTTCAAATCAACACAAGAAAGTAAATTCTAAAGAATGGGCTTTTCACTATTATCCAGTGACAAAAGTAGTGAAAAACAACTGCTTAATTTCCCAGCACGCTTTCAGATACTAGGAGTATACAGAAGTCTTCTATGGTTAACAGACAAGGTTTTCCTTATAAGGCTAACTGTGCTATACTAGAACTTCAGACAAGTATTAATACTGCTTGGAATGTCTAACTTTCCATTTAGGAAGACAAGACAACGTTATGCTCTTCCTGCATAACTGACAACAAAAAAAACCCTTCATTTTCAATAATTCCTAAAACCATGTTTATCTTCATTAGTACTAAGCTCACAGAAGTTCATATGGCTCAGAATAACTCATATCAGTTTACTTGAAAAAAAATTACCTGTGCCAAAGCCAGTAGAAAGAAATAAGCTCCTCATCCACATGACAATGTTTTAATAGACTTAGCTGAACACATCTGCAGAAAATGCTTCTTGGTATTTCTGCAGAATTTTTAACTGTCAATTTGTTTTAGCTACCTAACCACTCCAGTGAACCTTCTACAGAAAGATCAGTGACAAGGCTCAGCTTATTTCAGTAAAAACAGCTGAAATTAGCAGCATTACTTCTCTCCTATTGTCTGTCAACTAGAGTTCAATGTCTCAGCTATGCCGAAACTAATATACGCAAGATTAAAAATCATTTCTTAGGAGACATGCTCAACTGACAAAAAAACAAACAAACAAAAAAAAACCAAAAAACAAAACCCCCGTTAGATGGAATTTTATGTACATGGCAGGACTATATTCACTTGCTCCACACCCATGAGAAAGCTACTGTTTCAACTCATTCTACTTATCAGTATATAAAAATATCAGATATTCTCAAAAAAGAGAATGTATGATTAACTTGAAGCTTCTGATAATGCTGAATTACATAATTAATAAGACAAAAACTGATTGAAAACATGCAAATAAGACTTGTGTATTAGTTTACAAAAGCATTGCTGCAACCGCCCCTTGACTGAAGCGCAGCTTACCACATCTTTAATATGCTGTGACATTTACAGAATTATTCTTCACAGACTTGCACCATGTAGAAGAGCTTTTCAGAACTCATGCAATGAAAAGGTTAAATGATGGAAACACTGACACCACACAGCTTGTCTTCACAGAGAAGCATTAAAACTAGGTACACTCCAACATACCTGATGGACAACTTCAGGCTCCACGGGCATAAAAACTGCTTCTTCAAGTATTCAGTTTTAACAAAGTTCGTTGCCCAACTGCAATATACATCTTCAGACATTTCAAAATGTGGTGCGTGCATGGCAGTACGTACATGACCACATACTAAAATACTCCCTACATTTCAACTGTGAAGAATATTGCTTTTACACTCAAAAAGGAGTTACACCTGCCATCACCAGCAGATGACCACAGAAAATTATTGTACAGAAATCAGGATACAACACACATCTTTATCTGCTGACTTCACTGACAAAAGCTTCCTCTAACCAGCAAGACTGGAAAGAAAACTGTAAGTTTGCAAAGATGACTACTTTGGATAAGAAACCTGAGCAACACCTTTTTAAGAAATACAGACAGAAAAAGGTGCAAAGCTTTAGCAGCAGGGAGGAAAAAACTAAGTTGGCTTAGCTGCTTCAAGAAGAAACTTAAAGAGATGCCAAAGCTATCTACGTTTTTCAACATCTTGCTACAGCACAGAGTAAATGTTCTGAGGCACCACTGCGATATACACTAACTCTGGAAGACTGTTTTCAACACTCTTAGGAACGACCCATTTAGATTAGTACTCCGTTTTAATTTCAAGTAAGAACAGCAAGGGCACCACTGACCCAAATATTCTTGACTTTCCTTCCACGAAAGAAGTTTACAGTACTGTATCGAGCCTAGCAGCTATAAGCGACAAACTGACTACTTTGAATTTACAGCATTAGTCCTATGGAAGCCCGGTTTAGGAAATAAAACCATTAATGTTTAAGCCACAAGATGTGTTGAATGCTCCACTTCCAGATTTTACACTGATCCTTCCTTACAGAGACATCTAAGTCTTCCTCAACCCACCTCAGCTTCTTTGAAGCAGTTATGAGTTTCCCCCACCTAAGCTCTTCAAGTAACTGAGTTTATTTCATTGTTGAGTTACACGCTAAGTGATTCACTCCAAAGGTTACAAGCTGCCCACTATTACACTCACCATGAATTTGGACGCTCCACACAAAGTGATCACCTGGCTAGTATATTAAAGATTCCATAGCTGACAAATTATTAAGGCCTTGCCTGTAACCTCATTTATTACTCCTAAATTTGAAAAAATTCTGGATGGAAGAACTAAGGCTAAAAACTGCCAATTAGAACAGAGTTTCAATATAGTAAAAAGCAGTACAAAATAAAGCTGCTAAATCCTTCCTGTAACTTGAATGAGAAGCAAGCTTACATAGAGTAAGTCACAACTTTGATCCAGGTTTTTTGATACCCAAGATCTACATCTTCCCAACAAACTCATGAAGAAACTGCAAACAAGTATCCACCTCAGTTTAATAGAAAGCTAGTGATAGCCTTAAAAAAATATGAAGGAAAAATCCACACTCAGGGATTTCCATTAATACATATTGTCAGCAACAAATCCAGTACATACAAAGAAGCCAGATACAGAAAATGTAAGTCTGGTTACACAGCAAATTACATGACGTATTTTTCAAGAAGAAACTTAATACTCTTATATTTCCTGGATCATTGAAAGAGAAATTCCTTAAAGCTACTGAAGGTGTTTCAGCCTCTATCCCCACCAACCTCAACAGGCCGGGACAAGTGCAATACCAGAGACACACACAGCATTGCAACTGATCCCAACCTGTGTAGAAAGGGGTACAATTTTTCCACACTCACTGACTGACTTGTCACTGCCACAGTCAGTTTTGCATGGATTTGCACAGCAAAGTATCATACAGCTGGATGCAAACCTGCAAAACTAACCAGAGAACAGTGTTCAATTAAATAATAATTAAATTGTAAGGCATGCTGAATGTGTAGTTCTACAGCTAGCAGTACTTTAAGTGCTTATAATGCAGTAGATTAGTGAACACTACCTGCACTATAAGCACTTTAGTGCTACAAGAGCTGTCATTCACTAGGCTGTTGTTACAATAAGAAGGCCACAAAAAATCCCATAACCAGCAGAAAGCATTCAAACTCCTTGATGTAGGTTGTAACAGGCCACCATCAGTTTTGCATAGATTTGCACAACTACACTCTTCTTGTAGTGCAACTATGCAAAACTAACAGAAGACTGCAAAGCAGAAAGCTACTGGAACATCTACAGTCTTAACCTGAGTGACTGGATGAAGACATAACTTCTTATGCCAGAAGGAGCACTTAGGGCAGTAGATGCTAATCTACTTCACTATCTGCACTAGATGCACCTTAGTACAAAAAGCACTTGACACCACCACACTGTACCTTTCCGATCTCTGAAGGTCCTTGCAAGATCTCCTGAGGCAGTTGTCAACATAATGCTACAAGTGCCTTCACTGCAGTAGGTTCTATACATCACTACCTGCACTGTAAGCACTTTGACATTACTCTGACGAAACCAGCGCTTTCAGTAATTCAAGGTATGCTGTCTACCTTGTACCTGCCGAAAGAAAAGAACAAAGTGAGTATTTGGTCAGGTTCTGAACTGCACACCACCAAGCTTTGGAACAAAATAGTCACACTTGGTTCATGGGCTAAAGACCTCCTTCAAAGTAAACTGTAGCAGCACATTAGCTCTATCTGGGACTCTCACACTGTGTACTAGGAGTATCAAGAGCAAAGCTGACTGACAGTAGAAGAGTCCAATTGTGAAAATGAGTCAACTGCTTCTCCCATACCATTCTCAGAATGTCACCACAACTTCTAAAGATAAGAATAACTGTTAGTTTTCAAAGACTAATCTGAAATAGGGTGAGAAGTCCCACCACCTCTTCTCAATAAAAAAGAGGGATAAGGCCAATAAACATTCAAAGTTCATGCCCAATTTTAGGTCATTTGGAATTTAAAATTTACATTTAACAGATCATACCCATCAGCTTGCAAAAGTCCAGAGAGCAACTCATGACATGCCAGGTGCTCTCTTTCAGTTTTCTAACTGCTTGCTCTGCTGGCAGGTTAGAACATTTGCTGCTACTGCTACAGATACCCTGCCTCAAAATACAAGTCCTACCATTGTATTTATATTAGTCTATCTAGCAACAAAAAGCAAGTTCCGACGATGGCTGTAAAATATACTACCCCAACCGAATTACAGCTACTTAATACAGGCCCAAAGTTCAGTAAATCAGGACAGCACTGTTTAAATTTTGAGAACAAATTTTATTCCTTTCACAGAAATATGGACTTGAAAAGATGGACATAAAGTCTCTCTTATCTAATACCTATAAACAAGCTTAACATAATACCTTGGAACCACAAGAGAACCCTGTAAATTTTGTTAGGCTGAAGAAGGAGCTTTGCTCAAGGAAATTAAAAAAATCCCACATATCGAACTTAAAAATATTTAAGGCTCTTATCACAGTCCAGCTACATCAGTTGGACAAACAAATGCTTAAAAAATTTGCATTATTCTCCTCTTAGTGAAATTGTGGACTGCTACACATGCCGCTAACCCCAGGGAACTATTTGTAATTTAGTGCTTCAAAGCAAAGTCTTAGGCTCAGGCTCAAAAGCACTGATTCAGCCTCGTCATTTTTAAAGTGAATGATGAAAAATAATTTAAAACTTACCATTTTCGGTGAAAGTAACTTCCTCCATAAATGCACTGCTGCAACATCCACAGAAAGCTTCATTATTTCCTGCTGCACGTGTCGAGGCTAGGGGGGGGGGGGGGGGGAGAAAGAGGAAAAAAAAAAAACCAAAAAAAACACACCCACCAAGTTATCTGCTTTTTGTTGCTGAGGAGAGAACAAAGTCACACAGCAAGTTCCCGGGAGCCAGGGCTCCCCATCCCCACTCCACCCCGGCGAGGGCGCGAAACGCTCCGGTATCCGCTCAGGCCGCCCTATGCGACACCCCACACGCGGGCACCCCGCTTGCCGAGAACGCAACCCCTCTCAGCCTCCCGCCAGTACTCCTGCCTCCGGACTGAGGCCTCTCAAGGGGGTGCAAAGAGGCTGTGCCGGACCCCGGGATGTGTGGGGGTCACACGGCCTCCGCCGGGCCCGCAGGCCCTTGCCCGGGCCAGGCCCGCTCCCCTCACCGCGCAGCACGTGCTCCGGCAGAACACAGGGACATGCCGAGCGCCCGCTAGGGGGCGCCGCCGCCAGCAGCGCGGAGGTCACAGCCCGGCTACGGCGTGACGCCCCCCCCCCCCCACCACCACCACCACCACCGCCCGGCGGGGCCCGCCGAGCCCCGCAGCACGGGCGGAGAACGTGTCGCACCCGCCCGCTCTGAGGTCGCCCGGACCGGGAAAGGGCCGCGGCGGGGCAGGGGAAGCGGCTTCCCGGGCCGCCGCTGCCCACACGCGACTCCAGGCCTAACAGGGAACAATCGGCCCCAGCACGCAGCCGCCGCCATGTCCCCCGCCTCCTCCCCCCCTCTCCCCAGCAACATGGCGCCGCCGAGGCCCCGCAGCTGCCGCCGCGCCGATTTCGTAATGAAGCCCGCGGCTCCCGAAGGGCGGCAGCGGCGGCGGCGCGGGGCCCACACGCTGCCCCCCACCCGGGGGAGGCGAGGAGCCCGCGCCCCGGAGGGAAAGGGAGTAAGGCAGGGGAGGAGAGGAGGGCCCGCCGCCCCCGCCCCTCCTGCGAACAAAAGCCCATGCGGAGGGGCCCGGGACGCGCTCGCAGCCCGCGGCTCTGCCCCTTCCCCGGGGCCCCGCGCCCCCTCCCCCGGGGGCGGTGGTGGAACACAAAGCGCCTCCACCAGGAACTCCCCGAGACACCACCCCCCCCCCCCCCCGCTCGCTGCCTCTTTTAACGCCGCTGCCGTTCCCGGAGCTGGGCGTGGGCGGCGAGCGGAGCCCCCGCGCCGCCGCGGCCTCTGCCCCACGTGCGGCTTTGTTCTGGTGCCGCCAACTCCCCCCCGCAGCCCCGCCGCAAACTTTCCGGGACGGGCCTTCCTCCGCGCCCGCCCGCCCGCCCGCTCCCACCCCCAGCCCCCGGGCCGCTGCCATTGTGCCGCGCTCGCGCCGCCCTGCCCGCCCCGGGGGGCTCGGCCGCCACCGGCCGCTCCCCACACCGGCCCCATGGGCCGCTCCGGTCCCGAAGCGCGGCGGGAGGTGGGGGGGGGAGGGGGACGGGAAGGGGGCGGCGGGACTCACTGCAGCAGCGAGCGGCGCGCACGCTTTTTCAAATCTCCCTCATTCCGGCCCCTCCCGCCCCGTGTGCGAGCTCGGGAGGCGCCGCCGCCGCGGCGGCGGCCGCTGCCATGCGCCCTACTCCCGCTTACCCCCCCTCCGCCGCCCACCCACACCCCCTCCCGCCGCCCGGGCCACTCACAGCGGCCCGCCAGCACCCCGCGCTCCGCTCCGCCACTGCCTCCCCGGGGCTCACCCCCTGCGCCCGCCGCCGCCGCCGCCGCCTCACAACAGGTTTCCTGTCAGCGACACGCGCGCGCGGCAGCGACACTTACCAGCCAGCGGCGGCTGCCGCCGCCACCATCTTCCCTCCACCCGCCGCCCCCGGCGCCGCGGGGTGAGCCCAGCCGACGGGAGCCGATCCGCGCTGCTCCCCGGCGGGGCGGATGGGGCGGCGAGCGGGTGGGCAGAGGGGGAGGGAAGTGGCGCGAAGGCAGGTCCCAGCAGCAGCAGCGGCTACGCTCGTGGACCATGTGGGTGAATGAAGGGCGGCGGCTCCCGCCTCAACGTAAATATCCACAAGCCCCGCTCCGCCCTCATTAGAATAGAAAACAAAGTGCTTCCGAGCTCCGCGCCGCCCAATCGCCGGCCGCGGCCCTCCGCCCCCGCCCGCCGCGATTCATACACACACACATACACCAGGCATGCACCAAGCTCGCCCGCACGGCCTGGCCCGCCCTCCGGGGCACCGCCGCTACCACCGCCGCAAACTTTGTCTCCGCCGTTCCGCTGGGGGCCGGGGCGTGGAGAGGGAAGGCGGGGAGGACCACACCACTCCGCGTAGGGCTCCCGCTGGGGGCTGGCGGTGCTGCGCGCATCCTGCCTGCGCAGGCTGTGGGGAAGGGGAGGGGTGGGCAGGAGCGGGTGGGGGATGCACATGGTGGCCCCGCGCTCGCGGGAGGGCCAGGGGAAGGCCTGGCCGTGGAGGGTGGATAGGGATGGGATGGGCAGGGCCGGACCGGCCGCCGCTCTGCGAAGTTGAGCGCGGTGGGGAACCCGAGTGGGACTGCACTTGGCCCCACGCGGAGCCGCGGAAGGGAGCGGTGGTCCCGCGTGTGACTGCACTTGTCCAAGGGGAAGGAAACTTGCACTTGCGGCTGGCCGAAAGCGGAGAGGAGGGACGGGACAGGAAACCCTATTCGCAGGGATGCGAGCGGGAAGCAGCTTACCCGGTCGGCGCTTGTGGCTGGGAGTCCCACCCGCAACTCGCGGTTCCCGGGTGGGACGTCCCCCCGCTACAGGGGCTGCGCTGGACTCCGGGCTGTGCCACCGGGAGCAACGCCCGTTCTCCGGGCAGCTGCGCTTTTCCCGGAGCCACCATGACCTGTAGCTGCCCCGTGGCTGGCGGGAGCCGAGGCCGGGGGCAGCACAAGCAGGGCAGCGTGCTGCTGCTGCGTGAGCCTGAAGTGCCGGCACCCGTGGGATGCTCTTTGTGGCAAAACTGAATGCAGAAGGGGTGGGAAAGGGTGTAAGTGACGTGTGCGAAAAAAAAAAAATGTAATTGCTAGGTTTTCCCGTGGCCCTGTGTCATCGTTGCTTTCGTCACAGTTCTCTGGGCTCGGAGCAGATAGAAAATGATAGTTGGAGATCAGCATACTTTTCCATGACACATGCTAATTTTACAAAGACTTAATTTAATTCTGTGTTTTAAAAGGTGAAAATGCCTTATATTTTACACAACAGTGTTTGTCTCATAGATCGACATTTCCACAGTTCCTTACGTTACTATAAATTGAGAAATCGCTTTTGTCTTCCAAATAAAAAGACTGAGAAAAACATAGTCTGCCACTTCCAGTGTACTTTGAAGTTTTGTTTGTTTGCTGTTGTAGCATTCTAATGATTTCTGCAGGTAACAGAATATTTGGTTTTATTAATTATTCTAGCTAAATTAAATGTATAGCAGAAAAAAATATGCCTGTTCTCAGTTTGTCTTGTTTTGTAGTTGTTTAGAATGGGACACTAGTCATTCCTAAGCTCATAACTACATTTCATTAAAGCTGCAACATTATCTTTTTAGTACCTTTGCTGTGTTTGAGGCTTCAGAATGTAATAAACCAGAGTTTGAGGTTGTTTGGGGTATTTTTCTTAGCATTTATAAGTGAGGTCAAATGGCATGGAAGTTGAGTCTGAGTTTTTTTCATCCACACCTGTTAGTTGTTTATTTTTCTTAGCTTAAATATTTACTGCTGTACACAAAAAATTGTTTTACAATACTATATTTGATAAAGGACCATTTCAACTGAAAACTACAGCTGCTTTGTAAAGTTACAGTAATACAAAATGTAGTTGTCTTTTTGTTATATAGTAGTAATACTAAAGTTGTTCTTGCAGCTGAGGCTCCTTTCCTGCTCCTTCATTTACTCCACACCCCCCCAACCCCCCCATTCTTTATTTTTTTTTTATCTTCTGTTTGTTTGATTTGTGGTTTTGGTTTTTTAGGGGTTTTGGTGTTGTGTTTTGTTGTTTTTTTTTTTTTTATCCTATAACTTTTGGTGACAAGGCAAAAAAAAAAAGTAATGATTAAGATACAAAATATGAGCATATTTTTGTTCTTACTGCGTTGGATGAACTCCAGGCCTTACAAAAGTTGGTGGCAATAGTACTGCTGATTTAACAGGTAAGATTTCAATCTTTGTCTTATATCCAAAAATTCCAAACTGCTTTCACACAGCTGGGCACATAACTTGTCTCCTCAGAATCTGGTGTAAATGAAGCGATAGGGAAAATGATGTTACAGTATACCAAACTGTTCACTGGCTGAAAACAGCCAGCATAGCATAAGCAAGAAAGAATACAAGACTGTTTTTTTCAGGGACTTTACTCATTTGCAACAGAAGAGATACACTGAATTCAGGGCGTAGGTATCTGTTCCTCTCACAACACCTAGAAGAAACATGCCATGGGTGAAGAAAATGAGATAAATTTTTTCACTGATTCAAATGGTTATGTCCAGAGAATCCAGTCTGGCTCCCACTGAAAACAGTGGAATGGTATTCATAAAGCCCCTGGACACGTGTGCCGTCCACAAGCGCATATGTCGCTGTATTTTGTGTTTCATAGCTCTAGTGGATGCTCTTACTGCTGACTTTCTTTGAATGTAGCTTTGGAGTAAAATCCCCTAAGCGAGAATGGATTTTGTAAGAGGAAAACTGACAACTATGAATTCTGTCAAAGGGGAAAACTGTTAAACAGTAAATACTCTTCAATATCTTGCAGAAAATAGTCAAAAATGAAGGCCCTTAAGATCACTTTCCTTTAACATGTACCAACTCATGTGTTTGTCCTCTATGGAGTGCTGCCCATCTTATTTTTCTTTACTACAGTACCTGAGCACATCACATTTATCATGATATTTACCTTCGCAACACAGAGATGTGCAATTGCTTTTGCCACGTAACAGATTAAGAATCTGACATAACAGAAGTTAGTGCTTTCAAACCCAAGGCTGGCGCCTTAACTAAGGCCAGTTTTCTCTGTTTTAATCAATAGAAAGAATATGGAATAAATCTATGTTCTTTATACATCACTCATGATTGCAGGTAATGTGTATGTTATGCAATGCATGCTACAAAGAAATCTTTGGAAACAGCTAATTTAGAAAATTGTCCCTAAAAGAAAAAAAAAAGTAATATCTGAAGTAAAACTAAAGCTTTTATAAGTTTGTTAAACAAATACCATTATCTAACAAGATGTACAGTAGTGATGCCAGCTCCTTGTCCATTTGCAGTTCCTAAATTAAAGACTGAAGATTATTTTAAAAAGTTTACGACATTCTTTTTGGTGATTTTAATCATTTGTTTCTAAAAAAACATAACTGAGCTGTGATGGATCGACAGAAGGTGCTCTAGTTTGGTATTGTGCTCACAACTTTAAAAATTAGCCTTTTTTAAAATTCATGTTATTTCAAAGCTTTACGAACTGTTTATCTGTAGCAGAGGTGACAGATTTAGTTGTCGGTGAGAAAGAAGAAAATGGGATGAAAAATCCCTCAAATACCTTATTATAATTATTTATCACTGCTAATATATGAACCAATTAAAATTAAAAAAATTAACTTGTCTAAAGTAAAACATTTTGGTATTCACTGATTTTTCAGAGGTAATTCTTACTGTTCCACTTACAGTCTTGAGAACACTAAATAAAATTGACAAAACAGCAAATGAAAATGGTGTAAAGAGGCTGCTCTGTTTTTAGGATTAAAATATACCTGGCAATCACAGTTTTTTTTCTTAAATCAAGTCTTTAATTCCTGCAATTTTGTCATACTCTAATACACATGAATCATAATTTCAAATACTTTTATTTAGAAGAGGGCATGTACTCTGCAGGGAGGTGGGTTATAACAAGATACAGGAGTCCTCAGTCACAGGCAGTTAAACATCCATATCTGATTTTTATTCTTGGGAGTTTAGTACTATTATCATGCAACCATTAATTTTATTTCCCAGTGTTTATGGTGTTATCCTAGAGAGAGAGCAGTGTTTGCACAGACTCTATTTCTTTGACTTGTAAAAATGTTTCCCTTTATATGTTAGTTTCATTTGAGGTATAGAAGTCTAATTTGTGGGTATATATCTGCAGTACGATGAAGTTAACAGCAGCATGGAAAGAAGGAGAATGTTAAATTTGCAGCACTAAGGTAAGGTTTCCCTTACCTCTGTCCTCCTCTGAGGTTTGAGATTTGCACGCTTAAGAGGCTGGCATGGTTGGATACAGGCAGGACTCTTGCCCCCCCCCCCCCCCTTTCTCAAACTGGCCCAAAGTGTCTGCTTCTGTGATTTTTTTTATGGAGCTAGGTTTTGCTGTGAGGTGTGCTTTAAGTTTCTTGAGAATGCTAACAGGAAACTGGAAGTACTCTTTGTTAGGACATTGGGTTAGTCTGGAGTAATTTGGAGAGATGTGTGATCCACACTCAGCTATAGGAAGCAAATGTTGCTAGGAGAAGGGTTGAAGATAAGCTGCTTCACCTTCAACTATTCTGTCCCCTGTCTCACAATTTTACTTTCTTGGCTGCTAAAACTCTCACTGCTTACTGTTTCATGCCATTCGCTGCCTTTCCTTTTCTCAGTTTCTAAGTATCTTCCCAGTCCTCACTTAAATATGCAGTCTAGAGGGAAGTGGCGTAAAAAGCACTAAACAGCTGGAAAACAGGAGAAACCATAGGATTTACTTCTAAGTAAACTAAATATAAAAGCATGTGGTAGAAAAGAAAAAAAATCACAGGTTTAAAATGGTATTTAAAAGGAAGGACTTCGGAAAGGTAGAAAAAAATGCTAAGGAAGAGGCTGTGAAAAAAAGGACAAAATCTTGAGAGCAATAAGGGGTAGGGTCTCTCCAGGATGAAGTTGTGCTCTGTCACTTTTTACAAATGTCCAATAAGTCCATCCATGCTATACCCTTTCTAGGTACTGTAGGTGTAATACCTTCTGTTCTTCTCTTTGCATCCATGCAAAAGGCATGTACGTTTTTTCCCTGCTTTGTGAGCATTCAAAATGACTAAGAGCATGGTTTCAGGCCATGCAGTGCTTCAGTGAGGCTGAACAAGCCAGGAAAAATAAAGCAAAATTGCTGTTGTGCATTTCCCAAAATTACCTTTCCACACTCCATTTAAGTTTTTCCACTGTTGTATAGGAATCAATCCTGGTGCATTAACACATATAATTATGTGATATAACTTTGCAGATGTATAAGGACAGTTACCGAAATACATGCAGTTATGAAGACATGGTTATCTTTTAGGGATTCCTCTACATGGGTTAGTTAATCCAAATGCTGAAACAGCTCCCCCTCTCCCGAATTAATCAGAAAAGGAAGATGAACATTAAAGGAGTGGAAAAGGATGAAAATGATAGATGAAAGTACTGGAACAACACATGTACTGTAGGAATTTGGAAATACAATGATTAATAGAGTAAGTGAGAGAGAGAATTAGTATGGAAGAGGAAATTATTGTGTAATAAAGAGAAAATTGAGTGGTGAAGCAAAAATGGGATTTTAGACTTTATATGTTCACATGAAAGCAATAGCTGAATACTGATGCACAATGTTACAATAAGACCTGTAGGTATTATTACAGATACTCTTCAGAATAATATCTATAAACTCTTGGTATTTCTGTTTAAGAATTTTACACCTCTGTCTATACCCTGAACCTGCAGGACTAATGTTAACTTATATTCCAGGTCATCTGAGATCACTGCTCTATTGGTAGTCTTTGACGCTGAAATTAGTCAATGAGTAAAGCGCCACCATAGCACCAGGACCAAAATAATGCTTTGCTAATGTTTTTTGAAGCATTTGTCAATTTTGTTGACCAAACGTAACCCTACTGTCCAACCAGAGCGTGAATATTTGGACTGCACAGTGAACTGAGATGACTTGGGAAACATCTCTTCATGGACAATGTGCAGTAATAAATGTTATACTTCCACTTAATGTCCGCATGTCTGCAGGCAGTGATTGTTACACATCTAAGCCTTTGATAACCCTTCTTTGGAGTGCATGTGCAGCTGGGTAGACCCAAAATACCTCAGTCCATGGGACAATTAAGCCATCCAGCCTTTGTGAGCTGTATGCTCTCTGTACAGTCAGCCTTACCCTTATTTTGCACTCTTGCAAATGCTTGGTCTTTCCTGTTTTCTCCAATGCCATCCTCAGCTCCTACAAAGCCTTCTGAGGTGAGGAACTGTGAGAAAGATACAGATTAAAAGAATATATGTACGCAACTGTATTTTCTTCTCATTTAAATTTATTTTAAGACATTGGTCAAGGTAGGAACAAACTTCAGGTATTTATTTCCTCCCCTTTACATTTAGCTCAATCATTTTTATCTATCACAGTAAATACAGTAATTTCATTCCTTTCAGCATCACCTGGGTTAGCTGTGTGCAAGCTGTTAGTGAGAAAAGTCACTCAGTCACTCAGTAAATTCAAGTGGATGGCTGTTCATATGTATATATTGAAGACCACTGTGACTGTACCCTGGCACTGTTCTTAAAATAACTATACTAAAATACACTTACATGTGGATGCATGTATACACCAATAAAAATGAGTAGTGATGCCATAAGCATTCAGCTTGCCCTAGTCTACTGTAGAATATTTGGCGAAGATTTTGGATTTATCAGTAGCTTTGTGTCAGTGAGACTAATGTTTCTTGCTGGCATCAGTGTGTTCGTTGATGAATATTGTTTGTCAGGTCAGCAACTTGTGAGAATTTATGACTTGCAAGCTGGGTTGAATACACTGCTTTTAGAAGAGAAGAATGATAGGACCTTTCATAAGAGAAAGTTATAACAATGTGTTATAACAATCTTAATTGGCAAGTTAAATATTGAAGCCAATAATAATGAATTGTCAGCATTATACATAGGTGCAAGTAAAAAGAAAGATTGAGCAGCTTTGAAAATTAATGAACTGCTGCAGTTTCAGTTAGTTATTTTTACAATGAAAACAAAATCTGACAATTGTATTAAGTTCAATAAGTAGACTATGATCACTCAGAATTATTTAAATGAAAAAACATACAGATGTTAGTGAAGAAATCTGTCATATTTTTGTTATAGAATGGCACACTAAAAATTAAAAGTATGCTAAATAATTTGGCTGATGTGCCACATAATTTGAAATATTTTAACATAACATAATTTATGGAACAAATACACGACAAATGCAGAGGTAAAAATAAAATTTTTATGAAGAGAAGGAAATAAAAATATCTCCTCCTTCTCTAAGAAATTATTGTAGTGATTAAGACACATAACAGTTATGACTGTTAGATATACCTTAAAAAAAATGTTTTGTCTAATTACACATTAATTAAGCTTAGTCATGTTCCTTTTGGAGTAATGGTAAAGCTATTTTTGACCTCAGCTGTACTATTTCCCTACATAAGCAAATAGTATTATATTCTATATTTTCATCTCTGATCAAATGCTAAATGTCAAAAAATATCCTTGCCTTATTTAAAAAAAAAAACAAAAAACAAAAAACCCCAACCAAAAAAATCAAAATGAGCAAATCTTGCTCTACCTTGTAAGATGAAAATGTTTCAATTAAAACATTTCCAAGAAAAGTCTAAGATAGATACTTTCTCTGTTTATCCTCAAAATATTTTCTCATTTTATTTTATGCTATTATCTTCTCTCCTTCCATCTGCATCACACTTTCTAGGTTTTTCCCTCAAAAAAAGACTTTTCAGCCCTATAATTATCCCAAGCGTAATGAACATGGCAATACTGTTTCTGATACACAAACTAAGCTTGCTAACAGCTGCTTTGGGTATTGCAGCATTGTGCTGCATTGTAGTACCCTGTGGACAGACTTGCAAAGCACATTATTTGTTTTGTTTTTTTGGAAGTGCTGAGCACCAGTAAGTTGCAAGATGCTAAATGCCCTTCTCCTGGTTGTTCACACTCGGGTGTAAATACACTCATTGCCTCCCTGCGTGCCCAAAGAATAAATCAGAAATCCAAGCAGAAGATTTTGAACATGGCATCGTACTTTGTTATTACAAAGTGTGGAAATGTACTTAAAATATTTATCATACATCTGCATTTGCACACTGATATGATCACTGTATCTTACTGTGTCTTTCAGTTTCAGAGACTGAAAATGATGTTTTGAAGTAATGTCAAAATGAAAAACACACAAGTTAATTTTCACAATGCACATATGCATATGCTAATGATAAATCATAGAATAGTTTGGGTTGGAAGGGACCTCCAAAGGTCATCTGGTCCAGCCCCCAAAAATGATACTGAGGACAAGAAGTCTGCAGTGATAATTTTGCTTAAAAAGGTGAATATTTCTTTAGGGATTGTCTCATTTTTCTCTGATGAATTCAGCACAGAAAATTATTCATACCTTTTATTTTTACAAAATTATTTCAGCTTTGGTCAGTTCCACCAGTCAACTTCATCCAATAAGTTTATTTGGTGAGCAGAAAAGTGATATTAACAGCTTAAAAGTAATCTGAATTTAAACTGTGGCATTTTGTATAGGATGCCCTGGATATATTTGGGTTTTGAAATGTAATTATGCCATTGCAGCAGCTTCAAGAAGTTTATGTTTTATCACAACAAGGAAGATTTTTTTAGGACCTCTGAACTGAGAAATCCTGGTTCAGTATCTTGTGAATAAGAATCATAAGCAGTATAAATAATTAGTAATATGTAAAAATTATAGATTTTTTTCAATTTGTAATCTGAAATATTTTAAGATACTGCTTTACTAAAAGAAAAAGTTGCACTATGCTATCTTTTTCCACAGCCCACTATTTAAGCAAGATATTTAGTATAACACGGACTCTTCTCAATAGCTTTTTCTGGCCAGTAACCATGAGACAGATTTATCAATATCATAAATTCAGTAGACTTTTGAAACCTTATGGTAGCTAGCAACTTGATCTAACAAATGCAAGACTGAAGACAAAAATGAACTTGTTGCAGAATAGAAAAGGATGCAGGCCAACTGATATTGACAATATAAAGTGAATTACACCCCAAGCCCTTATGCCCTGTCAAACTGAGGAATCAACTTTCAAAGACAGTGGAAACGAATAAGGATGTTGTAGATGTAATCACAGTAAGAAAGAGAGCTAGAGAAAAGAGTGGGAGTGATGATATTTTACTATACTTTCAAAAGATACAAAGATGTCCAGGTAGTTCATCTTTAATATCTTTGTCTTTATTCTGATTTAGAAGATTGTGGTTAATGTGAGATGTGAGTTCTCCCATTTCTTTCCATATGCTTCTAAACCAAAAATAGTTTCCCCTCTTCATATGGATTTCTGCAAATAAGGAGTGAGAAAACTGTAAATTAACTTCTCATTATTACAGAACAAGTGCATACTTCCAATATGCTGATTTGGGGGGAGAGGAGAAATGAGGAGACAGCTCTTCGGAAAACCCTGTTGAAATCTGTCTTCTAGAAATTTCCCAATTAATTGCAGATTATTATTTTTTTTTCAGCAAAATTTAATTATTTATCTTTATACATATGAAAGCAAAACCAAAACCCAACAAAAAAAACCAAACTCCAAAAAATCAGCCCAGGTTGCCCTCAGCAGAAGGTTGATAAAATAAATTGGATTTCCAGTGAGTTTCATTAAACTTGTAAATGCTTGATTCTGGTTAGTATGTGATAAAACAATGAGATAGGATGATCCCATCAAAAATCCTATGCTATGGCTTAACACAACTAAAATAGCACAGGTGACTAGATAGGCAGGAAACCAAAATGAGAATGTCAAGCCAGAACTAAGCTATGGAGTCTGTTGCAGAGATCCACAACAGAAAACTAAACGGTTTTCTGGGTGTCTGCTGTTATCCAGACCTATGGATCCCAATAAATGATCTTTGGGAATGGCAGATTCTACCTTTTTTCTCTGTTTTGATGATTTCTTCAGCACCACTCGTACTTTAATGTGCAGGAAATACAACATCTGTTACAAGATGTAGCAACATCTTGTTGTTATTGGAGCTTGTCAGCTGTTGGAGTCAAATAGGCTGGGCTAGATGCACCACATGATCCAGAATGACAGCATTTATAGGTCTGTAACACAAATACATACAATTGAAATAAACAGCAAACATAGAGTTTTATATACACTAGGACATTAATCTCTACTGTTCTTCACTGAATAAAAGATGATACATGATTGGAATTTTTTAAAATGGCCATGCGGTAGCTTTATGGAAACCAATTCCCAAAGTATAGTCTATCCAAAAACTTTATGTATGCATGTATATGTTTAGATTTGTTATATATGGATATGAGTGTATATGTTTAAGATTTAAAGACACCAGGCTTCATATTGTGATAGTGTTTGCTTTAATATCATTATAGTCTAGAAAGTACTAATGGTGCATTTTTTCCTTTCACACATATAAATCAATATAAATTTCTGTAAATGAAGTTAATATTCAAGTACTTAAACATATTTTTATCTTGTTAGTTCAAATGTTTTGACCTTTACAAACAAGCGTATTTTTCTGACATTCTGGCTTAATACTCTGTTTCCATGTTCTTTTGTAACAAATCTTCAATAGAACAAAGAAATGCTACATTCATTGCAAGCATGAAGGTTAAAAACAAGTTCCTGACTTTAAAAGTCAGTAAACAGACTTATCTATTATGGTCCTTTTATTTTTGTCATCTTTCCGTATATCAACAAAATGCATCTACTGTCTCAACACCTTTAGCCCTTTTTATTGGTGCTGCTACCTTTCCTGGGATCTTTATCTTGTTTGCTTTGAAATCCTTGAATTTTTTTACTCTGAACAAATTTTTACTTTCAAGATTTTCAAATATATATATATAAATTATATATAAATATATGTTTAAATTTCCCACACATAAGATTTGCTATCCCTGTTCCTGCATCCTCTTTTACAAAACAATTGTGTGTTTACCTGCTTCCTTGAAATGTATGGAAGTTGCTGTATGAGCTTACTTATGGCTTTTCTCTGAATTCGCTGTGTTCTCAGTTTGTGGTTTTGAGAATTGGATGTTCTCCAACTATAAATTGCTGCTACATAGAGCTGAATTTGAGATTTTCATTCTGTGTTTTCACTTTTCAACATTTTGGAATTTCTGTACAATTTTAGCTTTTGACTGATGTAGCATCTTTGTAAGTTTGTGTCTTTTATTTGTAACTGATGTCTTATCTCTTATAAATGATGATTTAATTGTTATATAGATATGCATATCTAGTTTGATAATTGATAAAAACTTATAAACCGTGAAAATGGAAAAATAAGGGAAGGCTGCTGCTTATGATGCTGGAGACTGCCATCGAGGACAGAGCTTCCCAGACATGCTGGACAGCCTGCTTGAATACTCTGTCCTTATATATACCCAGCATTGTATACCATCAGATACTGGACATATAAATCCTTACAATGTTAACCTATGCAGCAAAATTATTATATTAATATATGTACCCTGACTGGCGACCAGATCTTGTTTCTGTGCAAGGATATTCAATAAAAATGAAAGGCAAATAGCAAGATTCACATCTTCAGATAGGAAAAGCTGAGAAACTGAAGGCATAATTTAGATGATACCCAAATTCTGTTATAATATGAAAATGTGTGCAGTTCTCTAAATTGCTGTTCAATGACTACAAGAAAGTTTTGAAGCTACCTCCTTTTTTATGGAGAATACATGGCTTATGCATCAATATTAACAATACCTGAGTATCATCAAGCTCACATAGAGAGGAAATTTTGTTTTTATTTCATACATCTAACTTTTTCTATTTCTTTACTTATGGAGGAGCATTTGCTATTAACTGACATTAATCAGAAAGTAATTACCGCTATTGCCATAGAAAACCTAGCAAATGCTTTGCTGTACTCTGAGAATGTGGAATTTATGTATTCAGTTATAAATACAGAAGGTAAAGGCCACATACAAGTGAAATGAGGTAAAAGAATTCACACAAATGACAGAGGATAAATGCTCTCAAAGCATATATATATATCCACATTTAAAAAAAACAGAATAGAAACCTATTTCACTTGTTCCAGATTTTTTTCTCATTTTCAAGCAGTAGCTCAACTAGAAACTGAATAGGTAGATGCATGTTTTGTCCATTTTTATAGACGCTTGATATTGTTTGATTGTGATTTAATGATCATTAATTTTCTTTCTTTGATTTGAAATACAAGTTCAGATATGCAGGCATGAGTCCACATTTACCTTATTTAATACAATGTAATCACTGTTAAAGAACTTGGTAAAAACTGATGTAGAAACATATTCTACTCCATATTTAGCATTGGAGTTGTGGAATGGCACTTACAAAGCATGTATCGTCTTCTCTTGACATTTGTTCAACAGAAACTGAAAATAAAAGAGTTCCAGAGTCATCTCTACTTGTGGATAAATAAGTGGACAGACAAAATAACCATTAAACCTTCAGAGCATTTGGGACCACCCAACCTCATACCTGGGCTTAACATCTCCATGCTATAGCAAGGCTGGGGTTCTGTATTACTCTAAATAAAGACTACTTTCCTGAAGTGTTAGCATGGTTGGTGTTAAGTGGTTTATAAGTATCAATATCATGTATTATGTTAATGTTAGCTTTTGGCATGTTACATTTTAATTTGGTACAAAAGACAATGTGGGGCCTTTTGCGGACCAAACTTCACAGAAAGGAATCTGGATGTTCAGCATGAAAATCCAGTTTTTATCAGCCTAGAACAAGACATAATAAAATAGGTTTCTTGCAAGCAAATAGAGTTCTTGCAAGCACCTTCAGAGATAAAGAAGAAGTCCAAAAATGTGCCTTCATTTTGCTGCTGTATCTGGTCTGAAGTCTGAAACTGCTGAAGTTCAGAGCAAATAGTCACCTGTCTTGGCTACAGCTATTTAAGTCACAGTGTCTCCACAGCTACATGCCAGAGGAATGCTTACATGGGTGAGATTACATTTAACAGAAATCATTGCAAGCATGATTTCTGTAATTTCATATGATTGCTGGTTCCTGCATTTTGCTAATCCTAAATTGTTATGCCACTAGTCAGTGGTGAGAGATCAGACAAAATGAGATACTCATGTTCTTAAGTCTAATAAGAATCTATCTTCAGCTTTCTGGAGGAAGAAAGGACTATCATGTTATTGAACAGTGATGGTATGAGATACCTCCACTTCTGTTGTAAAAATGCCCCTCAGTGTACAAGATAGCTCATTCATAGGGGTGTAGGTTGTTCTGATCAACACCAGGGGAGCCTAGTTTACTATATTCAGTACAATTTCACACAAAATAGCTATGAAGACAGTACATTTTGCCGCCTAAAAATACTTTCTGGATGTGGACCTTGAATACTCAATAAATTCCATGCTGCACATTTTTTATCTGACTGCACAAATTGGAAAATAGTATAGTCTGTGGCTTTTACAGAACAGTTGCTTGGTCTTCACTGGCAAGTGCTTCAGCCACACCACCCAAGTTGCAGAAGGCAAAGTCAGAATGAAGAATTGCCTGTTGTAGAAGATCAGTTTTGAGATCATCTAAGGAACCAGAAGCACAGCACAGGTTGCCAAGAGAAGCTGTGGATGCCCATCCCTGGCAGTGTTCAAGGCCAGGTTGGATGGGGCCTTGAGCAACCTGGTCTAGTGGAAGGTGTCCCTGCCTACAGCAAGGGGGTTGGAACTGCATGAGCTTTAAGGTCCATTCCAACACAAACCATTCTATGATTCCATTATTCTGTTATTCTGTTATTCTATGGTCTCCATGATCTAGTCAGCTAGGCTGCCTTCTTACACAGTAAAGAAGAACAGTGTTTTCTGGAGTGGACATTTTGGATACTACAGCCCATAAAAAATTCCTTTTCCTTTCTTTTAAGTTTGTAAGAAGTCTATCCTTATTAGCTCATATTTATGTATTGCAGATACATAAAACTACATTAGGTGTATTTTCTACATACTGGAAAAATGTTCCGTTCTGTTTTCCACTCAAAATAGTATGTGTTAATATATCCGAGTTGTCAGCCACCAAGATCTAATCTGGAAAAAAAGTAGCTTTCCGCTCTGCAAGCCACAACTACCTTTCATTATACTTTCTTTCCCAAAAAGTTAACCCTGTTTGCACAGATTCACGGTAACTGATATATTATAGATCTTCAAAGTCTTCCCAGACACCTGTTGAACAACACTGTTATGTTTTTGCATATAATATACTATATTTGATCTGAACTCGGACTAAATATGATACAACGTTGAAGTTCCTTAGTGTCTCTATTCCCATTTCACTCAATCTTTCTTCTGGTTTTATGCCTCTAGAGTATGAAACATGATAATTAGTTTGAAACAACAGGACTATTCCTGCTACATCAGTATACTTACTGTCTGCATATGGAAGAATTCTGAAGAGGTTCAAACTGAAGTGAGTAAACTGTACAGCTTTAAAAGTTTTAAGAGTAATATTGAATTGTGTCAAAGTATATCTCCACAGTTTCAGTCTAGGACTACAGAGATAGGATGTTCCTGGATAAATAAGGTAAAGAGGCTCAAGTTATGTTACCAAAAAGCAACAAAGGCAGAAATAATGGTCTTCTAGTGCCCTCCCTTTGTTAGGTTTAGGATCACTTGTAGAGAATACTGATGTGAGCCCATAGCTCCACTTAAAGTAATCAAATATATAACTTTGTATCTTGAATGGTTGTGAAGATGTGATATGACATGACTTGGTAGAAAAAATGGCAGGGGCTTGGAACTCATAATATCTCATAAAACCAAGATGTTTTCTTATTGTTATTACCATGGACAATATTAAAAAAATGTGGCATGTTACTAACCCGCAATCTTGCCATCAGATGAGGGTAGCTGTGGTACCAGCAAGCTTGTCCCTTCACCCCCTATTTCTATTTGTTTCCATTTCCTTCTTTCAGCTATGCTGTTCAAGGTAGAGAGAGAAAAATTTATTTCAAGATTATTTTGAAACTAAAGAGAATAATAGCACTTTAATGGGAAGAACAACAATATTTATATAAATTTTAAGAGTATATATCTGTCCATAGCAAACAAGAAATTTCAAGAAATTTCAAGAAATGTGTAATTAATGCACACATTATCTCAAGCTCCTTGAATAATGAAGCAGCCTCTTCTCAGCATAGCAGTTGCTCTGTCATTATTCTCACTCTAGCCTGTTTCTGGACATTGATGAAATGCATTTTCTTAATAAGAGATCCATGAGTTTTGAAATTATTTGATAAAACAAGCTTCCTTCTGTTGTCATTGTAACCTGAAATCTCTTCCCATTTCTTTCTTTCTTTCCTGTGACTCAGAAGATGTCTGGAATAATTAGCCTTTTCTCCACTGCTTCTTGAAGCAGAACATTGTTTTAAAGTTGCAGATGCAACTAGAATTATAAGCTGCTTTCCTTTGTAGACAGTGATGCATCATCTTTCAAGTGGATGACTCCTGTCTTCTAAGACAGCTGTTTAGGATAGCTTGCATGCAGCACCCTTTAGATGTTCCAATTTCTCTACGGTGTCAAGCCTGGATGACTAGTATAGGCCAGCTACGGATTTAGACTGTACAGTTAGACCATGTAAATAGTATCTCTAACGTCTTGGTACTAAGAGCATGTCATGAAGAAATTCAGTTGTTTGGTTGTATGTAAATGACACTTCTGTAGCCCATAATTCATAACATCCTAAATTTAGGAAGGTGATCTACCCTCCCTAAAGATCATAAGCATCATGATGTGCTCACCATGACCCAATCAAATGAAAGACAGCAAGAATGCTACAGTTCAGATGAGTCAATTAGAAATGCCGTCTTGCTAGAGGGCACCTTTTACCACAATCTGCATTACTCAGAATGCATAGACAGATAATGCAGTCCAAACAAAGAATTTCCCAACTATTCAGTTAAAAATCAAATTTAAAATTGGTGTGCATCTTGTGTCAATTCAGTTATAACATGGATTTCTGCTGAAAGGCATAAGTTTGTCTTAAAGAAATGTTTCAGTGATTTATTCTAGACATAAAGGACAGCATAGAAGAAACCATGAAACTGAAGGTAAAAGAATTTAAAATGAATTGGCTTAGACAGAAGTGTTATGGGAAGGAATGGAAACAAACAAAAACCAAAATAATCTTTTTCATTCTGTTTATGTTAGGGTATTGCTGCTTCCAGCTGGTTACAACATTTTTGGCTTTTGGCCTCATGAAATGTTATAAATGACACTAGCTGAAGGTGAAAGGTCTCAAAGAGAGTCAGTAACCTCCCAGCGTGGTAAGTTTGGAGAAAAGCATATTTCAGGCCTTTTATGTGGTTTGTGATGTGCAAAACAACTATACTTTCATTTTGCTGTAACTCTTAAAATTACTGCTGTTTTGGTTTCTTATTACTCTGTTTGGCTCTTGTAATAGTTTGTGAACACTAAGCCTAAGTGAATATATGTAGAAAACCTTTCAGAATGAGTGGTTCTGTGACTCTAAGGGTGGAGGTGGATGATGAGAACTTTTAGAAAATTTTGTGATATGTGATACCTTTCTGTATGTTTAACATGCTCTATTATTCCAATAATTTTTCTTCTTCAATTCTTTCTTAATAAACTTAGTTTATAAAAATACTGGTATAAGTATGTGAGCACAGCACGTGATAATAAATTATCATCCTGCCAATTGTACATGCATTCTCATTAAAAGCTGAAGGTGTCCTGAAAGAATACTTATTTCTTTACAGATGTCTGAAACTAGCTATCAATAAAGAGATAATGCCTGAAAGGAAGTTGTAATTCCCCAAAAGAGGCTGTAGGTTCTTGACCCTTGTCACTTAATAGTTGCATCTGTAACACTTCTTAAAGTTTCCATAATGAAGAGGGGTATTTATACCATCAGAATAAAACAGTTGTAATACTTAGCAGGACATTACATTGCCATTGCCTTTACTGATTATTAGTAAAACATTTTCAGATGATCTCCTAAGAAAACCTCCTGTGGCAATACTCACAGTGGTATTGCATGTAATGCATGTGCTACTCAATTTCAGTCACTTACCACTTAATGTCAGTCACTTCTGACAGAGAGCTGGAAGTATCAAAATAAGTAAGTTCTTATGGTTTTCATAAAAATAGGTACTTGGGAAGAGAAGACCACATTAATCCAAATGAAAGAAGGGTTTTAGCATGAACTCAGCCTGTCATAAAGGCCAGGGAGTGCAGAGGAGAAAGAGATACATGATTTGAGATGTATGTACCACTGAGAAAAAAAAAAGCCAAACCAAACAAGCAGCTTCGGTAAGGGCTCTCAGTTCACTGCCTGCTACAAACTTGCTAGTAAGAGAATTAAATTTACCTGACTTAGACATCTTATTTCCACCTACAGCTTAGATAAGAGTTATCTCTACCAGCACTACCAGTTATTTACCCCAAACTAGTCATGTAGGCTATGTCTGTAGTGCTGAATGAAACAAGACTAGGTATAAGCCCCCAGCCCTGAAAGTAAGTATAACTGTAAGTAGCACAATAGCACTGTTTGCTCTCCAGGAAATTTTTGTGCTTGTTTGAGAAGGACCACTTCTAAAACACACGCAACTTGTGTAAGGTATCTCAAAAAGATGAATAGAGTTCTGCTTCAGATTTTAATTGATTCTAGTACTCACTGAAAAACTTCAACGTCATTGATTGCATCCACATATTGTACAGTGGATTTGGCTGGGAGAAACCAAGTTGTAACAATCCAAGGCACTTCCAGGAAGAAGGTAAAGAATTAATTAGTGTAAGTAGGTATCCAGTGTTTGAGCTCATTCTCTGATCTTCTATTTCACAGTAGGATATCTATAGGCACTGGAACTAACGGGCATCTCCAGAGGATGAGATAAATTATCAGAGGATTTACCTCTGTTGTTGATCATAGTTAAAATGCAAGCAATAAGCTTAGACTAGACAATTAGCTTTTAAACAGTTTAAATTAGGCATGATTAATCCCATCCTGTAAACTACTGAACTGCTCTCAGGGTACCTGATTTCCTTGTACAGTCAATGAGGAAGGCTAGGTTTTTCTGAAGATACTATAAGGAAATCCAATTAGCTTAACTTTGCTTGTTAAACTAAAGCAGACAGAATCACCCTCTTCAAGCCTTTATGCAAAAAAAACCTCTTACTATTGACTATCTAGGAAACTTAAGCACTTTTTTCTGAAAGATTGATTCAACAAACTCAGGACATTTAGGTGTAAGGTGTCTAATATAGATGAACAGATTTCTCTTTCAGATTTCATTAGTTCTGGTACTCAGTGAAGAACATCATTAACATTTCACATCATTAGAGCTATTAAAGTTTAATATTTAGTGTTAAAATTAATGTTTATACTGTCATATTTTACCATCTGTTACCACAATGGCAGAAGATCAAAAAATGGCAAAAAGCTTGCAGAAGGAGACAAAGCATTTTAAATGGTCCAATTTTTTACTTGTATTATTAGCATCATTTGTATTATTAAGGACTTGTCAAAATTGAGGAATGTAGGAACATTTCCCAGCTCGTGGATCCAGGTGTAAAATTCAGCTGTTTCCTAATTGAATGACATCAATTATAGCCCTTTGGATAAGTAGAGAAAAAGCTGTGGTGCATTCAAGGAAGCCCCTTGCTTGGCACACCTTCTTCATAGTTTAGGCTGTGAAGATTTTAAAAGTTTTAAGGATGTCAATTTGGTATGTATGTATGTATGTACACACACACACATATATATAAAAATACTTCTTTAAGCACATTCATAAAACATTACAGGTGTTTTGAAAACATTTTGTTAACTTGAAGGTGATTTAAGCTAGAAGCAACATGCAAATAAATAACACAGTAGGAATCAAACAACCTCCCTGAAAGGAGGATGAGGTCTACTTGATGAATTTGCTTTGAGCAGCAGGAATATCCATCTCCTTTCTTCAGAGGCATGCTAGAAAAAGATAGAGGGAAACAGCAACCTTTAATACAAAGTTACTATTTCCAATATAAATCTAAAACTAACCAGTGGAGTTAAGTAGGAAGTCCCACTTAAAGCATATTTCAAAGACTAGCTTTATTAATTAGTGGTATTGAGAAAAAAAGCCAATCTTTTAAATTCTATTATGTTATAGATAGCTATATACTTAAGCTATTCAGACTAATCCATTACTTTGGTTAAAGACATACAACCTATTGTCTTAGCTACTGTATGTCACAAAATACCTAAAATATTTTAAAGTATCACAATTGGCTGCATTCATCAAATCTATACTTTAGGAAAAAAGTAATGAAATATGCACAAGAACAGACATGTTTGGAAGTGGATCTATTAATGAAATATGCACAAGAACAGACATGTTTGGAAGTGGATCTATGTCTTCAACACTATATTTTCAGTAGTGCAATTTTTGGCGGGAAACAAAGAATCAGGAGTTTTAGCTTATCATGCCTTTCTAAAGAATCTGGTTCAGATCAGAATTCAATTTTGGTTGGCAAAGTTTTGTCTGTAAGGTCACATACACAATACTTTCTCTAATTAATTCAAGCATCCTTAACAGATACATGTGATATTAGGCTATCAATTCCTTAGCCAAAACAATTTACTAGTGCCACTGCATAAAGTTCAAGCTGCCTGTAGTAAAATTGACTCATGTAGTTTTTGGTTTCTGGACAAGCAACTGTTTAAGAAAGAGAAAGCTTAGAATAAGTGAAGTAAGTGGGTGCAAAGCCAGCAAAATGAAATTACTTTTCCAAACAGACATAGCAACAGCCACTGCACATACTTTGTCATGTCTATAATTTTATTTTCTAAAAATAGGAATGCTAGTAAGTGAAATAATACTTTTCTGAAAGTTTCTATTGGCAATATTTTGATAAAGATGTCTGTTTGTTAATTGACGGGCAACAGAAAGGACACAGACACCAATGGAAAGAACAGTCTTATTTTACTGTTAATATTAGGGTAATGCAGAAAGTAATTGATACTTTTAGTAAAACAACCAGTTTACTATGCTCCAGGTTTAAGCAACAAACAAGATAAGCAAGGTAATGCACCTAAGCATTACTACAAGAGAAAGAGAATAGTGATCAAGAAAGAGATCACAAATTGCTTAAATGTGTTACCATCATCCAGATCTGCAGTTGCTGGGGGACCCTGTTGCAGTGAGGATTTGGAGAACCTTTCCCAGCAATTGGGAAGTTCTACGCAGTGTGTCCACTCGTGTGACTGCAAGAGGGTCCACCTTTTATAGACCCAAATCAGCAAGTCAGAGTGACTTGCATATTCTTTTGTGTTGGAAACATCTGGTGGTATACCTCCCTCAACAAACCGAGACCAGGGCTTGGCCAGAGCCTGGGGCACTGTTGGTAGGGTTTCATAGAATACCTTGCAGACAATTGCACAAGATCATGCAAGGGTCACCAGTCTCCAAAGTATCCATTTTGGTGTTAGAAAAGCTAGCGTAAGCGGTTTGTTGAGTCTGTATCCAAGGTTTATCTATTTTAAAACAGCAGCATCAGCAGTTTATCATTGTTTCTTAACCTTCTATCAACAAGCAAAAAAGGGTATTGATCACATGATGTACAGAATTCATCTATAAGTCAACTCTGGCTTGGGCCTGTTGTCCAAGCTCTAGCACTTCAGTTGGTCCTTTGACTTACAGATGAATCATGGCTGTTAGACTTCCTCTGTGATTATTGAGTATATAGTCTGTTCATATGTTTCACTAGGCATAACTGGGAGCTGCATTTCCTGTATCACATGCTTAATCAATCGTATGCTACAAGGAATTAAATAAGGAATAAACAATAGGCCAGCGCCTACACAAACAAGAAAGAAATGGGCATGTTTAATCCACAGATTCCCTGGCAGCCATGAGAATATGTCCGGTTGACAACCTTTCCATGTCTGGATTAGTATATGCTCTAATTTCCTAATTTCTCTGTTTAGCTATTTTTCTGTTGTTATCAATTTGTAAGCAACAATTAGATTAATTTAATTTTCCACAAACTCCTTCTTCTGCTAACATATAGTGTAAAACCATGCGATGCTGAAAAATCACATTCCTCATTTGTATGGATTGATTAGCCAAAAGGTCAAGAGAGTCAGCTGTCTGGTTAGTTATTCTCTCCAAGATGGCTTGCAATCTAATTATCTGATTCAAATTATAAATAGGTTCTCTAGCACCTGATATTATTTTGTTAGGATTCCAAGTAGCTCTTCTGTAATGTTTTATAATTCTTTCAGGTGACCATTCATCTTTTCTCCATTTTTGAGAGATTCCCTTAGTCAGGGAAGTGTCAATGGATCATTTTTCTCCAATCAAATCATCATATGCTTTGACTCTGAACCCCGTCCTCTGATCTTGCTTTAGCAAAAAGAACAGGGGCCTGATACATTCTACGTAACATATTCCTGACTAGTTTGGGGGTAATTTCAATAAGCATGTTGGCCACAAGTCCAATAATGGCCTTTCAAGGCCCAAGTTCCATTGGCAAAGGTGCATTCCCTCATTTCATAGTCAATAGATAGGTCAAAGTATAGCATGTTTCCTGGGCCTATGGTCCTCTGACGATAGTTGATTCACCATAAGAGTCACCATATTCGCATTTCCAAGCTCCCACATAGGGTTTCCATTTACAGTTACATCCACGAGCAGTTTGATTAGATTTGGACAAGAACTTATTGAGAAGGGATTGAGTTCTGTTTCGGTGTTGCCATTTCCACTGATAATTGCGAACATGTGTTCTATTTGTAGAATTGTCCCCAGGGCAACTCAAGAATAGGTGGTCAAAGAAACCATCCTTCCCCACTGCTTTGCAGCCTTCAAAATCCCTCCTTTAAGTGTGGTGGGAACACCTTACCCAGATACCATTAGTGAGCCTAATATGCGTTTGATTCCATCTGCGTCGATATTTGAAACTATCATAAGAAGGACAATTAGGGGTCCATCAATCCAAACCCAAAGATAAAGTCCATTCACAAACACTTTTCCCCACCTGAACCCCATGTTCTTGTGTCCAATTAAGGCAGCAGATGCCTTTCCTGTGAAAGCACAATTGCCAGGGATCACTTTCTTCAGTCCAGAATCCTGTTCGTTTGTGTATATTGCTTCGGTCACTGATCCACACTTAGGTGATATTGGTTGGGCTATCCAAGGCCAATCTTTGACTCCGCCTGGGCTCTAGTTGCTGAGATTGAGCTTTTTTGCCACTGTTTCCCCTAAGGATAAAAATCTATTTTCTCAATTTACTATTTGATCCCAATGACAACGTATAATTAGCAACACCAACAATAGCCTCATTGTTCTGGTCTTCTCTGTCCTCCACGAAAGTTTGTTTCTCAGATCAGGTGATGTGGATAATATCCTCTCCTGAAGGGGCTGTTACTGCAAACAAGTAGGTTTAGTCATGCAAGATCTGCAAGACAAAATCCTATACCATATAGTTATTCTCACAAATAACATTTTGTTGAAGGGACATATTCCATTTTTCTTGCCCAGGTTTCATGATTAGAATGGTATTATCTTTCCCCATGGGTATTACTTCAGCCGATTCAGGGGGGGCATTTGGCCTTTGAACCCATACTTTAGCTCCATTGTTGATACCCATTGATCCAAACCCCTTATCTCCACTAACTGTGGTGACAGTGGGTGGATCCCCCTTTGTCACTTCTACTTGGAAAACTGGTAGTATCAATAATTGTGCTACTTGGTTGCGTGGTTGAATAATTAAATATTGTTCACCATTTTTTAACAGGATTACCTTAATTTCACCTTGATAGCCTGCATCAATCACTCCTCCCATGACATGGACAGCTCTCAGGGCCAGATTGGAACAAGCAGTTATCAGACCAAAGTGCCCTGGGGGAATTTGAATGCCTCTTCTGGTACTGATAACTTGAGTCTGCTTTGGATTTATTCTGACCAATTCTAATGCATAGAGATCTAATCCTACAGCCTCTGGGGTGGCCCGGTGGGGTGCCATTGAACCCAGAATAATTTCCCAGTAAGTTAGAGTCTTATGGTTTGGGGCTGTGTTTGCAAATTGGGTATAGCCATGCACATCAAGGGGGTCTCCGTTTCCCTGATAGACCTGTTATTAAGAATAGGTAGAGCATCTGTGAGATGGGCTCTCCACTGGGGCAGGTTCTCATCTTCCAGCTTTCTCAACTGCTCTTTCAAGATTCAGTCAATCCCACAGCTTGTAGATAATATGGTATATAAAAAAAACACTGAAAATTTGCAGTTCAGAATGCTGTTAAACAAGCTTATTTTGGAAATGAGAGCCATCATCAGTTTGAATCTGTAATGGAATTCCATAATACAAAATTATTGTGTCTATAGTACAGATAGTGTTCTAACGAGTGGCTTTCTTACAAGGATGGGCAATCCAGAATATGTAACTACAGCAGTACAGATATATTTACACCCTTGGTCCTGGGGTAAGGTCCAGTGTAATCCATTTGCCAAATTTGTCTGGGCAATTTTCCTCTCCCCAGTTGTCTTTTTACAATTTTTGGCACCAGGCATTTGTGTGTATGTTGGCATATGGGGCATTGAGCAGTGATAGTTTTAATCATATCAAGTGACATTGCTGTGCCACTCTCTTCAGCCCACCTATAAGTGGCTTTTTCTCCGAGATGCCCACACTTTTGGTGTGCCCATATTGCCAAACCTTCATGATCTTCCTTCTGAGGGAATTCCAATTCAGCTTGGGAAATCTTTGCCTGGTTATCTGCAACAAGAGTTATGAAGTCGTTGTAATGTGTCTGTGTTATTATGAGCATCAACATGAAATACAGTCACCTTTATCCTTTGCACTATTTCCTAAGTATCTATCCACAGTTCTTTTCCCCAGACTTAATTAGAATATATTTTCCAATTTTTGGCTACCCAGGTTGGTAGTCAAGTAGCTAGCCCATTAGCTACTGACCAAGAATCAGCAGAATTCTCCTAGCTCATCTTGTTTTAAAGCTGCGTAAATTTCATGTAATTCAGCATATTGGCTGCTTTTCCCTTCTACCATTGTTTCTAAAACTTTTTCTGAATGAGGATTGTAAGCTACTGCTTTCCAAAACCTCTTTCCTCCTATATATTTAGCTGACCCATCAGTAAACCAAGCATGTTCCTTTTCAAGTCCAGTTAGTTGATCTGAAGTTTTTCCCCATTGTACTGGGGACTCCAACTGTAAAACTGGGACTTATTTCCTGATCATTCATGGGGGCAGAAGCTACTCTCTCATGAAGGGTAGCTACCCCACCAACTCCTACTACGGCTCTATCTTCAATATACCACTTCCACTTTACAACACTTGACTCCTGAGCATGCCCAATTCAGTGGGTTTTCAGAGAACTTTTGACCCATTTGCATAATAGGAATTTCTGGACTAAGATCCACTTCATGTCCTATGGTAAGTTGTTCTGTCTCTACCAGTATCCAATAACATGCCAATAACTGTTTCTCAAAAGGTGCGTGGTTGTTTCCTGCCTCCAGCAGTTTTCTCTCCCAAAACCGCAAGGGATCCTTCTTCTTTCCTTGTTTCTGCCAGAGACTCCAGTTAGCATGAGACCCATTTACAGATACGTTTAACTCAACTTCTCCCTTTTGCACGGGCCATAATTCTAAAACTCTTTGAATAGCCTCTTCCGCTAATTCGAAGGCAGCCTACTGCTCACTTTCCCATCCAAATTCATATTTTTAGCTTGTTACTTTATCTAATGGGATTAAGATTTGTCCCAAATGAGGAGTATGTTGTCTCCAAAAGCCAAATAATCCTACAAATTTTTGTACCTCATTTTTATTTTACAGCACTGTAAAATCCAAAATTTTCTGTTGAGCTTCATGTAATATTGACCGATGCCCACAATGCCACTGAATTCCCAAAATATTTCACTGTTTGGGACAGTTCTTGAATTGTAGTAGGATTAATTTCCCAGTCTTTCTGTTTCATATTATCCACAACTAATTCAAAGACTTGTTGCACTTCCTCCTCACTGCTCCCCTGCATCAGGATGTCATCTATATAATGAATTATTTGCATATGAGGAGGCAGTTTTGTCTCATCCGAATGCTCAGTCACTGTTCAGTGACAAATGGTTGGACTGTGCAACCATCCCTGGGGCAATCTGTTGTAAGTATACTGTCGTCCCTGCCATGTAAGGGCAAATTGATCCCAATGCTCTTCAGGAATGGGTATTGTGAAGAAAGCATTAGACAAATCAATTACTGCATACCAAGTTCCGGAATGCTTCTGTTTTTTTTCTATTAAAGTGACACTATCTGGTACATCCACTGTAAGAGGTGGGGTGTATTTATTTAATTCTTTAAAATCTATGTCATTTTCCATGACCCATCACTCTTCTTGACGGGCCAGACTGAATTATTCTAATCTGTGGTAGTTGATTTTAAAACTCCTGCATCTAATAAATCCTTAATTGTCTGTGAAATCTCTTCATGGCCCCAAGGAAGCTTGTATTGTTTCATTGTCACCAATTTAGTTGCAGTGGGAATCTGCACAGGAGGCATTTTTACATTTCCTGCTAAAGTTGTCCGGGTACTAATATAATTCTTCATTCCAAATTGGTACAAACCATCAGGAAGATTCAAAGTCAGTCCCTTTAAAATATCAATCCCAATTATATATTCAGCAACAGAAACAACCATAACTGAATAAGAGGTTTCCTATTTTAATTTCAATTTGTGTTTGCATAGCTTCAGTTTGTTTCCCTCCTAGTCCTGTAATGATTACCGTGGGCCCCTTAAATTTTTTAGGGTTCCCGTAGATTAAAGAGGCCTCTGCTCCAGTATCAATTATGGCTTTTACTATCTGTGAGGACCGCTTTTTCCAACAAATTTGTAGCTCCACATGAGGCCACCGATCCTTCAGTGCCCATTGCACTGGAGCTTAGCCATTATTTTGTTCTTGTTTGCTATGTTGAACTATTTCCCTAGCCGCCTTCCAAGGATACAATCAGAATACAGCTCCCAATCCTCCTTCTCCCCCAGAACAGCCAATCCGCTCTTGGGGGGCCTTCCGCGAACATATGTGAAGTCCTGTTGAGGTTCTGGGTGAGGTGCCATAGGCTGAGTTGTTCCCAAATCCTTTGCTTTAGAATTCTAACTTTCTCATTGGGCTTGTTCAACCCTCTCTGCTTATATATTCCATAATTCATGAGTTGGAACATCATCAATTTTATTGTGAGACACACTGTGCTTTATTAAAGCTGTATACATTTCTTTCGAGGCACTTGAGCCTCACTCCTCTTGAAATCATCCTGAGGATCTCGATTCCCTGCAGTTCCCCTGGTGACCCACTCTCCAAGATCACCTAACTGTTGTATTTTTTCAGTTACCTCATCAAGGGGATTTCCTGTCTCATTAATTAAGAGAGTCATTATCACATTTTTATATGCTGATGGGGCAGTTCTAATCACCCAATTTCTATGAGCAACAGACAAAGCATTGCACATCATCGTATCAGCATCTCCTAAACAGATTGCTGTTTTGATCCCCTCCTCTTTCATTCACTGTATGCAATGGCAGAGTGTACCACAGATTTTCCCCACCTAGCCAATCATTTTCTGTAGGATATTTAGTGTTATACCCTTCAGCAGCCAGAGCTAACAAGTTCATTTCCTGAGCACTGTTACAGAAGGCATCCTGTACAAAGGAGTCTGAGCTCAGGATGAAAAATCTCTTAGAATCCCCTGCATCCACAAGAATACCTGCAGCCCCTTGATCATGCACACGAACCATCCATGACAGAAGGGATTCCCCAGGTCTCTCTTTAAATTTCTCAATTGTGTCATTTATCTCATGCTGGATAAAATCTTCTACTACATCTTTCCTTACTTTTTGTTCATTTTCACGTTCCAATTTTCACCTTAATACTGGTTTCATATCTACACACTCACCAGGAGAGCCAGTCTCATCAGAATCTGTAGGATCCCAAATATTTCCATCCCATTTCTCTATATCCCACTGCATCCCTGCTTCTGCAGTTACTGCATGAACCTTCTTATGATTTACTTGTCCCCTCTTTTTCTTATATTGTGCAACTCATACTGCAGCTCTCTTAGCTACAGTCTGGTAAGTGTCCAACTTATCAACAAGCAGCCTATTTTGGCACTGTAACATCACAATCTGATTTTGCAAATCACGTATTTGTTGCTCCATATGGGAGCGTTCTGACAACAATCGCTCTTTCTGTTGGTGCTGTTTTCGATATGCAGTTAACAAAATCCATACCCATCTTCCCAAACTTATAAGCTCTTTTCATTTTTCAATAGACAATTTCTGAAGGCATTTTAATACATCCAACAGTTCAGCTTTCTTCAATCGGCTTTCCCATGGTTCACCTGATACTCCAGCCTTAGACTATTCAAGAGCCAGTGAACTATAGGGAATGTCGTTCCATCCAGGAATTTTGGATGGCAATGATACATACTGTTTAGATTTGAAAAGTGACATTTTTTGAAATCTTGTCCGTGACGCCAATTTATGCTTTGCTAATTGACAGGGGCATCAGAAAGGACACAGACACCAATGGAAAGAACAGCCTTATTTTACTGTTAATATTAGGGTAATGCAGAAAGTAATTGATACTTTTAGTAAAACAACCAGTTTACTATGCTCCAGGTTTAAGCAACAAACAAGATAAGCAAGGTAATGCACCTAAGCATTACTACAAGAGAAAGAGAATAGTGATCAAGAAAGAGAGATCACAAATTGCTTAAATGTGTTACCATCATCCAGATCTGCAGTTGCTGGGGGACCCTGTTGCAGTGAGGATTTGGAGAACCTTTCCCAGCAATTGGGAAGTTCTACGCAGTGTGTCCACTCGTGTAACTGCAAGAGGGTCCACCTTTTATAGACTCAAATCAGCAAGTCAGAGTGATTTGCATATTCTTTTGTGTGGAAACATCTGATGGTATACCTCCCTCAACAAACCGAGACCAGGGCTTGGCCAGAGCCTGGGGCACTGTTGGTAGGGTTTCATAGAATACCTTGCAGACAATTGCACAAGATCATGCAAGGGCCGCCAGTCTCCAAAGTATCCATTTTGGTGTTAGAAAAGCTAGCGTAAGCGGTTTGTTGAGTCTGTATCCAAGGTTTATCTATTTTAAAACAGCAGCATCAGCAGTTTATCATTGTTTCTTAACCTTCTATCAACAAGCAAAAAAGGGTATTGATCACATGATGTACAGAATTCATCTATAAGTCAACTCTGGCTTGGGCCTGTTGTCCAAGCTCTAGCACTTCAATGTCACCTGAAGATGACAATGCTACTGAAAATTTTAGAACTGAAAAGGTGGGAAATTAAAGATTCAGCCTTGAGAAGATATATTTATTTATCTATAAAAATAATAATTTATTAATCATTGTTTAAAATTCACATCTGATGGATCACTGCATGCCTGCTATCACTATCCCTATAGTAGATTTTAATCTATAGTCACCCAATATTGCAGGTTTTCCCAGCAGGGGAAACATTAACAGAACGGATGTATTGTAAAACGAAGACTGAAACAGCTCCTCATGCTGATTAGCAGATTTTGAACATGATTTTTGAGTCTCCTAAAAATTTGAAGGGTCAGAAAAAAAAATCATTCATATGATGAATGCTTATCTGAACCTTTTGTACCTGTAAGGTTGGGCTCAAGATTTTGTTGAAATCTGATGTAAAGTGGATAAAACAGAAGAGCAGAGCAAGACAATGCAGAACCTCAGACATGGAAATAGCAGTGAGGAGACAGCAAAAAATGGGATATGTAAGAACAAAATAGAGCATTTATTTGGAAGGGACCTACAGCAATCATCTAGTCCAGCTGCCTCTGAGAATTTCCATAGCCATTATGCTGATGGATTTTTAATTTTTGAAGTTGGATTTACTTTATCGAACATTTCCCTCTTCCCTCCATCCTGCTGTAGAAACATGGAAATACGTCTATATGATCTTTTAAAAATGAGCTGTGTTAGAAAGTCAGGAGGCATTAACCATTGGGTTTTTTGGTTTTTGTTTGGTTTTGTTTGTTTGTTTGTTTGTTTTTAAAATCAGTGAGCATTTTATTAGGAGTTTTTGGGTTTTTTTTAGATTTTGGAGAAGTGCGTGCTTTAACACAAGTTCACATTAACAGAAAACAAAATCTTATCTTACATGTTTTAGTTTTCAGGCTTCATTTTCTTCAAGGAATTGTATTTCACTGATCTACAAGTTGATGCTAACTGTTCAGAAAAGCTGTTATAAATCCATATAGCCCTCCTTTACCTTAATAGTCTGCAGTAGCTTTGCTTGTATTTTCTAGCTTTGCCTACAAGATAAAATAATGAGGGAAAATTCTGTAAACTGGCATGCTGTCAGTTACTCTGATAAAATATACCTTGAAATTACAAACTGTGAGTGCTGTACTGTTCTTACATTTATATTCTTGAAGTAGTGACGACATCTTCCAAGCACAGAGGAGCCCCAGGTAAACGCAGCTTTGGAACATGCTCTTGTTATACGATGTCCTTCCTGAAGTCAATATTTAGTACAGCACACACTCAAATGCCAGTTCATATAGCACAGTTCCAGTTACATGCACAGATCCTCCTATTCAGCTTTTTCTGTATAAATTTTGGTTTCCATGCATGCATTTGTTCTCTTGAAGTGATGAAGACTTCCATTTGAGACATACAAACACCCATAGAAATGATATTACAGTATCTGTAGATTTTTCAGAAAAACTGTTGGAAATTAAAAATTCAAAATAAAAAAAAAAAAAGAAAGGCTAATATTTAGCTATCCAAGGTACTGTAGATAATGGTGTTGTATTTTCCCAGTAATTTAGGTTCTGAGAGACATAGCTCAAACGATTGTGAAACTTTCATGTCAAAATATATAATACAGTAAATCTAGCTTTCTAGGAATTCAGGCAAAATCTGCTCTACTGATTATATTGAAATACTAGGCAAAGTGTTAAAGGATGGCTGGGTGACAAAGGGCAGGATGTGTACCAGTCATTTCTTTCACATCAGTGGAAATAAATGGATGATTCTTTTGAGTAGTTTTTCACACAGTAATAAAGAAATCTAAAGCTGCCGAGATGAACTACATCCCAAAAGTTCTTCTCTCCTTTGATTACAAGGAGAGCCTAGGATGACTAGCTCAGTTGCAGTTTATTACACAACTGATGCCTAAAATCTGCTGAGAGGAAATTTACTAAAAAAATCATTATGGAATGAAGTTTCATTAGTTGTGTATATCTGAAAGTTTTAAGTATAAAAACTCTGAAGCCTTTATGAAGCTTTCAAATGAAACCAGAATTTATTAATTCAGAGATGAATTTGACACACAAAGTAAGCTATTTATGGAAATAATAGTTTGTTTTCCGGTTTTCATTTTAAAAAACAATGTAAGCTGGTACTATTTCCAGCTATTTTGAAAGTAACGCATATAATGTATAGAGTGTAATCATGCTTTCTATGTGCCTGGGATAAAGTGGGGGTATTAGTTTTGTTTTATTTACACAGTTAACAATGCAACTAAATGCAACTAAAATAATTTCTCAAATATGTCTTTTTCTAAAGTTCCTTTCTTAATTACCACTTTGTCCACATAAGGAATAAGGACAGTTTGATTAATTTTCATAAGCACCACTTTCCTGTTTTAATACGTAATACAGTCTGTAAAGTTATTTCCACCATTTAAAAATTGTTTATATCCTCTTTATATTCCAAAGATATCCAACATTATGCTTCTTATTAAACATAATTTCTTCCATCTTTGTATTGTATTTTAAGAAACATAAGGTGTTGTTGTTTCATTAATTTCTTAAACTTTATTAGTCCTCTGGCACATTCTGAAATATGATGAATAACCCTTTGATTATCAGGAAGCTGTTCAAAGTTTAATGTATATCTGCATGTTGCAGTTAATAAGTAACCACTGAAATATTTCTAAAATAAGAACACTCTGTTTATAGACTTGCCCCAAAAACATACTTTCATATAAAAAGTGTAGAAAGCAACGTCACAAATAGCAAAAATTGACACTTGTAACTGGGAAAGTGATCTCTGTCCAAATGTCATGAAAAGCACCCATCTAAGGCTACTTACAGGTCAGCTGTGTTTAATTCTAGAAGTGCTGAACATTATTTTCCGTTGTAAAAGTTATGTGTTGACTTGATCATTCATGTGTTGGCATTTTCTTACCATTTGAAAATCTGAAAAAATGAATTCACATAAACCATTAACCCCTGTTGCTATTTGTTTTCAGATGCTTGTGGCAGTCTTTGTCCCAGAAGGTACATGTGCAGCATCAAAAGGCATACATTCCCAGTTCATCAACCCTCATCTCCTTATCATTCACACAATTGACTCATTTATGGGTTATCTCCTGGAAAACAAAACAAAACAAAAACCCACACAATTTGTTCTGAAACAAAGCCATATACAGTTTGGAGGATAGTTCACTCTACTGACAGTTCTAGTGTTTTTTAGGTGTGACACTTGTATGGCTCTTGGCAGAAAACTTTGTAGTCTTACTTGTGCATGAATGAAAAATGCATATCTACACCAGAGGTTTGATAGAACAGATCTGTACAAAGCACAAGCAGTACTGGTTGCTAATTATCACACCACTAACAAAATGAGAACATTCAGTTCTTTTATGTTGGAAAACATAAAAAATAGCCTTTATCGTGTAAAGGGCTTACTAACTTTTTCCTAGGCTCCTTTTTTTTACGTTTAGCTTGAGCTGCTGTATGCCTGTCTCTGAGATTGGAACTGGCCAGTGAAATCCCTGTGGAGGACAGTGCACACCCACTCTGGTGTTTATGTCTCATTCCTGTGTGTTGCTGTGCCAGGCTTGTTGCTAGCTCATTCCCTGTCTACACTTATCACAAGAAGGAAGTAAGACTGACAAAGTTTTTACCAAAGCTTCTAAAGGTTTTGGGGAGGACAGACCCCACAGTCTGCAAAGGAATAATCACCCCCTGGCTCACTGCACCCTCTATTATTCTCAGATGCTACTCTATGCTCTCAGGTATTTCCATATATCTCCATTTACGTTTTTGGTCTTTCCTCAAAAATACTTAACACCACTAATAGTGCTTGAATAAAATCTCTATGCATATTTTTTTACCTTGATACAGGCTGTACAACAGTCCTAAGGTCATTAAGGTGAAGAAAAATGTCATGCAGACATTCCACTTTTTTCTGTTACCACTTTGCTTTCAGAGAGGATTGTGAATTGGCATCACATTTATGGGTAAGGCATTCCCTTAAGCCATTCTTCCCCTCTTAGAAATGTGTTAGTACATGTTTCTTGCTTAGTTATCTTAAGTATTGAAAAGGGAGCTTGTGTGTTACCTACTTCCTAAGAAAAACTTGATATTCATGATTTTCCATGGATGAAGTTCACAGATTAAGCCATGGCACTCCTGATGGAAGCCAGCTGTGGGTTCAGAGCATAGAGGTGATGCAGAATGCAATAGTAAACATTATTTAAGCATGAGATCTAATGTAGGATGAGTTAATTTTTAATTCCAATCATCCCAACTTACACAGAGATGCTAAACCTAAAAAAAAAATAAAATTCAGCAGGTATTTTGATGTGAAAGAAACCGATATTGTAAGTTCTGTTAAGTCACTTAGGTAAATGAGCTTTTTGAAGAATGAGAAGAAATAAATTGAGTTGTAGATTTAATTTATAAGTTTTCTGGTGTTTTTTTCTTTTATTAATGCCTTGAAATGTATGTTTAGTTCATGACTGTTGAATTGCGAAGAGATGACTTTTCAGAGCAAATATTTGTTACTTGAGTCATGAACTCTTACACTTTCAGATACTACAAAAAACCCCACCTTTTTTCTTGGCTAAAATGCAACAAACCTGGGATGCTCTTTTCATGTATTGACCATTACTTATCAGTCAGTAATGATTTGATAAAAACATCCTCCTTTCTTAACTGTCACTATTAATTACTATTTGCAAAAATGTAAGACTCCAGCTGCTTACACTATCCTATGCTGAATACTGCAGTTGGGTATTTTTCATTGTAGGTGCCAACAGTAATGCTTCAAATTTCTACTTTTAACTAAAGCTATAGTTTCTGAGGAAGAACACTTTCAGGACTAAAATGGAATTTGCTAGATTAATTTACTGTTGTTCAAGACTCATAGTCGCTTCTGGAGTAGACCACTTGAATATAGGCAAGTGTGTTATCAAAAATTGAATTAATTTATATGGCATCTTGGTAAGTCAGGCTCTGTAGTCAGGAGTTAATAGTTACAATTCTCATTGGTAATGCTGGTCCTTGGTGATACTGATGTACAATTTCTGTGTTGTCTAGATTCAGGTTTACCGTTTGATTCCTCCTACTTTATATTTAGAGATCTATCTACGTCTTGGAACCAGGAGGTATAACGTAACACCCACTTCACTGAATTATTATCTTTAAGAGTACATGATGTCTAAGGCAAAGTTACTGTCTTTTTAATACTAAGATTTAAAGTGCTTTAAAAATCCTACCCATACCTATTGAGCCAAGAGATGCAAAATAGGTCAGCTAATTTATTTCACAAGTAGTTGCAAGGTAGGAATGCTTATAAGCAAATAACTGCTGTGTTAAGGTTTATTCCAAATAAATTTTCTTCCATCATCAGGAAAAATGAATGCTGAGTCTCATTCACACAGCTATAAATGCATTTACAAACACTAGGACATACAACAATAATGTGCAACAGTAACAAACCATGTGTTATTCTGTATACTTTGCATGACAAAAATACAAAAACTGACTGGTAAATTAAAGTACATTTTTGTGACTTTTCTGTATATTCTTAATTTGTATCAAAAGCCAGAACTGTAAACTTCATAAGCGTACAAATCACAGAGACAATAAACACTTGTTGGAAGAGATTTTTCCTTGTTTTTCCTCTAAGTTTTTCCTCTAACATCCAAACTGAACCTCCCAATATTAAATGTGCAGTATTTTCCCAATCTTTACATATGTCTTCATCTTTGTGATGGCCCTCAAGTAGTTCCAAGCAATCATCTGGTCCCTCTTTAGCCTCCTCTTCCCAAGACCACAAAAGCCCAGCCCCTCAATTCCTTTTTTGTTGGGAATGTTTTAGACCCCCACCATCTCGGTTACCCAGCACTGCACCAGTTTGCCCTGTGACTGTGGTGTCCTGACATTGACTGTCATATGCCAGATCCTACCTACTAATGCCAAGTAGAAGTAACCTTACCATAGAATCACAGAATGGTTTGGGTTGGAAGGGCCCTTACAGCTCAGCTCATTACAACCTCCTGCCATGGACAGGGATACGTTCCTCTAGACCAGGTTGCTCAAAGGCCTGTCCAGCCTGGCCTGGAATGCTGCAAGGGATGGGGCATCCACAGCTTCTCTGGGCAGCCTGTGCCAGTGCCTCACCACCCTCACAGGGAAGAATCCCCTCAAACCTTTGGCCAACCTTCTCATAATGAACCCTAGCGTGTGGTTGACAAATGAAAACACCCTGTGTTGGCCATGGCGTCTGCTGTAATGCCCTGTGCCCCCGAGCAGTGTGGCCTGGGGGAGGTGATACCTCCTTGGGTGCAGACCCTGGTCCTTCCCCTCATGGAACCTCAGGAGGTTTCTGCCAGCCTCACCGCTCCCGGGAAGCTTCAGAAAGCCAGAGCCCGTGACTTAACACGGAACAACAATTATACCAGCATCATTACCACGTGGGAAATTGTTAAACGACTACAGTTTGAAAGTGAGAGTTCTTTGTTCTCAAAACAGAAAGTAGTGTGATGTCAGGGGTGGGCACACACCAGAAAGCAGCTACCAAGCATGTGGGCTCTTCCCAGCCAAGCCAAAGTCTGACTCCCCTTTGGCCTCCCGAGAAGGAGCTGCTGGGTACCACCCCCCTTGTACACCGACCACCACGGCTCCCCGCAGCTTGCCTCCTCCCGGGACACGTTCCTCGGCCTCGAAGACACCCAAAACGCGCGAGAAGCCTATTAGCTCCCTGCTGCCTTAATGGCAGCCAGCCCAGCCCGGAGCTCCCCGGGCTCCGCGCCTCCAGCTGCCCCCCAGCGGCCGCGGGAGCGCCGGGTCGCGGCGAGAGGAGCTGAAGGACGGACCGCAACAGCGGGAGAGAAGCGGAGGAAAGAGGTCGGGTCGCCCGGTGCTCTCAGCTCTTTCCCTGGGCGGTGAGGAGGGCACCGAGAGGGATGCAAGTGCCCTTTGCGTGTGGCGGTAACGAATCATTTCCTTCCCTCCCGCCGCGTCCCGGGTGAGTGAGAATCTGCGAGGGGACCCGGCTTTTCTCGGGAGAAACAGATCAGGTGAAATCAGGGGAATTAAATGAAACCCAAAGAATTAAGCCAGGTGGGAATTCTGCCTGTATGTTGTGAGGGTCAATAATCCCAGACTGAAGCTGCTGTCAGCAAAGTGAAAATCAATAGCGGTTTTATATCTCAATCGGTTGAGGCTTCCAATAAGCCCCAGTCTATTAATCCTATTTATTTGTTTTGTTTTGTTTTGTTTTGTTTTGTTTTGTTTTGTTTTGTTTTTTTCCCCTGCATTATTTAAAAAGGGAAGTAATTTATTGTGTGCTGCCTCTTTAAAACACTATATGTCAAGTTTGGTTGCTACATCCCCCCCTTTTTTTATGGATACCAGATGTAGGAGAAAAAAGCAGTTTATGCTCCAACAAGTCTACAGAGTGGATGTGCATTTCTAGCTAGCAAAACATTTGCTAATTACAATACTTCTTATTCCTTCATTCCCTTTAAATCACGGATATCTTGCAGAGTGTGCTTTGTGCTTCAGTGTAATTAAACATTACGGTACCAGCGCTATTTTTCAAAGAAACAGCTCAGTAAATGATGAAAACTCAGCTAAATTCAATAACTACCTTAATTGAGATTTGGGAAGAGCAAGTTTTGTTTTTGTTTTCCCTGTTTGAAAGCTAGAAAAAGTGACATCTGTGTGGTGAACAGATGGCATAAATCAGTCACCACAAATCCTGCCTAATGTTGATGTTACTGTATAGTACTTTACTAAAATTAACATTAATTTTGGACACCAAAATGTTTTTTAAGGAAGTTTTTTTTGAGTAGTTTTGTCCAGGTGATTTATCGCTCCAGTTATTGCAATTTTTTATTTTTGGAGTGGCTGGATAAACAAACAATTTTAAACTCATAATTCTTAAATAGAGGGAAGTTATTTTATTCTTGTTTAGCAAACTCAAGTTTTAAATAAGGCTTCTGGTAACTGACAAATGATATCCAATGGTTTATTCTTGTTCTTCCTATTATATTCTAGGCAGACTGGACTATCTTTACCTTTGGTCTAATTTTTTCTTTTTTTTTTTTGGTCCTGTTCATTCTCTCTTGCCTTTTCAGTAGTGTCTCAATTAGTCCTTCTCTTATTTTTCATCCCCCCTTGCTAACCTATCCTCTGCTCACATGCATGGGAAAGGGGAAAATTGCCTCATGTATTCTTGTTCTCGCAGCAGTTGAGTGGGAGGTGTTTTATGATACGTTATTCCTCTGTAATAGGGAAGCCACAGATTTGCCCTTCTACCTACAGTTATTTAAATCTCTTTTTAATCCAGAAATCTATGCATACATTCTAAGGGAAAGGTACTTTTCAAAAAAGTAAGCAAAACTTGTAATTTTGGTTGGGATCTAGCTTGTATACTTAGGGTTATGTTGTCCCCTTTCTTTCTTAAACCCTTAAGAATGACTGGAGTGAAGGTTCATCACTATTTGTTTTATTCCCATGCAGGCTGCTGATGTGCTGTGAAAGAGCTTATAGATATTTCTCAAGGTTCAAGAAGGGGGAGAAAGCACAGCTTTCACTGTTCACGTGGGCACAGCTTCTTTTCCTGTGCAAGGCAGTACTCCACCACCTGGGAACCCAGGGAAGCCAAAACTCACCCTCTGCTGCTGGTGCTCCATAATCACAACCACAGTACGTCCTATGCTCCTCGATACCCCTGGCTCACATATTTGCCAGCTATCCTGTTTTTACTACCAGTCACAAGCTACTTGCCCTTTTCAGTTATTGTGAGCAGATGCCAGGGCTTCTGCTTTCCCGTAGAGACAAGGGAACAAGGCTGCTTCTTGCTGGCTTTCTCACTTGGGCTTATGGTACTGTTTCTTGTGGGGTGACCCAGCAGCATTTCCATACTTGCTCTTAAGGCAAACAGATTTACTAGCTGAAAACCCCTGATGCCAGCTAGCATCACAGGTCCCCTGTTTCCCAGGTGGATGTTCCAACTATAAACATCTGTCCACCAATGTTCCTGCTTTTCCTACACCACACCTTGTGAAGAGAATTTTTGCCTGTGAAGAGAATTTGGAAGCCTGGGATCAGGAACTTTTTGGTTGCACTTCTGTTCCTAACATCTCCTGCTGGCCTGCTTTGGGAAACCCACTGTCCAGTGTGGTAGCACTCCATCCCTCTGCAGAGACACTGAGGCTTACAGTAAGTGGAGAGAGACCATGTCCAAATTTAGACACTGGATTACTCTCTGTAAGATCTCAGAGATGCCTTAGAAGGAAGCTGTAGACTTTTCTTCACTGACTGACTAGTAAAGAGTTGAATTACAGTTTTTAACTCAGATGAGTGTTTCACATAACAACAAGTAGGAGAAAAACATTCGGGGTAAATAGCTTGTGAGGGAAGGAGAAAGAGGTCTCAGTCATCCTAGATTCTGATGTTAAGAAACAACATGTAGTTTATTATAATGAGTGGTAAATTGCAACCAAAGCCTCTTCAAGAACCTGTTTATGTTGCTTGTTTTGCTACTAGTTATATCCAGAGTACAGGATTCTAATTCATGTGCTAAGAATCAGGTTGTTGGGTTTAGATGGCTGCCCTTCTTGTCCTGCAAAGTGAAAATTAAGAGTTTAAGCTAGGCAGTTTGAGCATGGTACAGAGACAGCTGCCTGTCAGAGAAGAATCTGTTTAAAACCTCTCAAGGTGCAGCGTTCTTAAGGCTGTCAGTTTTACTCATATCAGCTATGGGTACCACTTATGCACCTAAGAATCAGCTCCACAGTTAGTATACAGACCAGCCTCATCATATGAATTGCATTGGAGGTTCACATGCATGGAATTTTGATTTCAGAATATTTTAATAAATATTAAGATGGAAAACAATTCCTTCTTGTGATATGCTGGCTAATGTGGACCTAGAATTAATGCTTAATGAGAAAAGGGACAGTGATTTCAATAGATTTGTCTTCTTTAGGGGAAGTCCTATTATGCCTGATAGCATTAGGAGACCGAGCTGTAATTATACTTAAATAGTTGCATTTTTCCCCTTGGATTAATAATCTGGAGGGGAAACAAAGTCATAGATGTTGAAAGAATGGAAAAAAAATGTAAAAAAAATTAAGTGCTCAGCTGTAGCCAAACAGGAGGCGGTGTGTTTTTTACTCTAGACTCCAAATGTTATTGCTTTTCCAAATCCCACGTTCCTGATCACTGAAGAAATACATAGTAATACTTTTCCCCTTAAAAAGTACTAATAGTTTCCTCTTGATATCATTTCAACCTTTTATGAGCCTGGGATATTTTATTCCAGAGCATCCCACCCCAAATGACTTCTATTTCAGATCAGTAAACAAAAAGCTTCAGGTACAATGATATTCAAAGAAGATATTAAAGCCAAAAAAAATAAAATCCAAACCCAACCAAAACCAAATCAAACTTAAAAAAGTAAGAAAAAGTATAATAAAGACATTTTTTCCTACAGTGATTAAACTTTTAACGTGAAAAATATTCTTATTTTTATAATGAGCATGTGTATTTGTGCATGGGTTTGTGCTTGCAGATGTATGCTATAACTGTGACAACTGAAAGATGTATTTATAATTGCACTATGAAAGCAGAAAACAATGTTTCTCAATCATTGGCTATTTTAATCCTCTGCATTATAAACTGAAGAATGTGAAATTATCTAGATTATGTTAAGAAAGAACAGTCTAGAAGGAAATGTAATCATTTTCCTTGGAAAAGATGTGTAGCAAGAAAGTTTACATATGCCTGTTTTGTTTGCTTTAAAGCTAACTTTTATCTTCCATAAAAACTGTCAGTAGAATGCAGTGGAAATGAAAGCAATCTCCTATGGGTATTTGCAACCTACCCACAGTTTTTATTATTCTACATTAAGAAAAAGAAAAATCCTCATGAGAAGGAACCTTTACCTTGCTTTAGTAGTAAACTGAAAACTATGAGGAAAGGCATCCTAAATATTTTGAGGAGAGAAAAGTATTTTATCATAATCTTTTTTTTTCATCAATCACTCCAAATTCAGTTTGTCAAATCCAAGAGAGATTCCTGGAACTTCAAGAATCTGAACATGATGTAGATAGAACAGATATATTCTTACCTCCTTTCTTAAGAAGAAACAGTCACTTTGATAATGATCTTCAGGTAGCAAAGTAATTGAAAACCAACATTCACAATTTTAACTATTTAAAGCCATGCATTGCAACTTAGCTCTTTATTGAAAGCACAAAGTGAAATGGAAGAAGAAATATACAGCTGCAGCAACAATAACAGGAAATCAGAAGAAAAAAAGGGGGTGGCTTCTACCTCTTGATCTGAATATACTCAAGATAAAAATAAACTTGATTTACTTTGATAAGTAGTTGCATAACAGATGTCCTGCCATTTGGAACTTGTTTTTTCTTTTTCTTTTTTTTCCCACAGGGTATCTTAAAACTTGGCTCTTTTAGCTCTTTGGCAATGTGGAAGTAGCTTCTCAACTATTTAGACCTGTACTGATTTGGGATTCTGAGTAACAGGGCTTGTAAGTTTGACTCAGAACTCAAGAGTGGTTGAGCAGCCCTACAAAATTATCTTTTTGGTGCAACCCCATTTTTCCTGTGACCCCAAGACAGCAGAACAGTGCTGACTCCAGGAACCAGAGGTCTTAGTGTTTCACTTTGGAAACAGCTCTCCTTCAGCTTCTTCTATCCCAGATTTTCAGCAAACTTAAAATTTGGAAAAGTTTCATGTCACTTATCTTAGGAGTAAAATAAAATATTAGAAAAGTAGATTATTTTCCAAACTAAGAAATATGTTCATTTAAGATTGGGACATTTATTATTTCCCTGAAGCTTTCCAGTTCTATTAGGAAATGTAACTGCTATTGCATCTGTATCTGCTTACAGGATGGCAGCTATGTCCCAGCTGTAAAACTCTTTAAGTTTAAAGGTTGATTTTGACTGTGCTCACCTTTCAGGCAAAATATGTGTTCAAAAAATATACAGGAAGTGTATTAAACAAGAAAGAGCTATATCCTCCACTCTATTATGGGTGCATTCAGACTTTTAGATTATGTGATCTCTCCGAGCTGTGCATGCTATGCAGCATGTAGGAAAGGGTAAAATGTTAATAGTCTTGAAACTTCAGAATTTTGGCATAAAGAAGCATATATTCTAGGATCTACCTGAAACAAACAAATGATCTAAAAAAAACCCACAAACCAACAGATGCCAGAGAACTTTTTCATTTCCTCCCAGATATTTGTATAAACTGCGCAGACACCCAGAACCATAATCATGAAGGGCTGTGTCTTTCCACACCTGCAGTGTGAAGCACAAAGAGTTCATTTTGGCACGTCCTGACTTCAAACTTGACCAAAAAGGAGTAAGTACAGAAGCTACTGAAGTTTGGTCACTGTCACTTGCCCAGCAAAGGGAATCTGGGCACAGAGTAACAGTTTGGGATAGCTTTTGTACTAAGGTTAAGTCTTTACAAACTTTACAGGCTAGTATTCTTTGTGGTTTTGGCTACCTTAACACTAAAAGGGTTATTAATTATATAATTTACTATGCTATTTACTGAGTTTTCCTTGAAAATAGGGCCAGATTCCCAGATAATGTAGCTATGGATAAAGTTCTAGTGTTTAAAACCAGCTTTTCTTTGTCCATTTAAAAACTGCAATTAAAATAGCATAGTGCTAAATAAAACACCAATAAAATGTAAGCAGCAATTTTAACTATATTTTTTTTATCTATACAATAGTTCTATTTTGCCCTTTCATGTTGACTCTGAAGTTCAGAGGAATTTTCTTTCTGAAGCGATCAATGCTCATGCTTATAATAACAGGTGTCAAAATCGTAAAATACAGCTGGAGAATGGGCAATGCTTCAGTGTTACCGTGAGTGACATGGTTTTATGCAGGCTTTGGGGTTTGATTTTGTTTTGAACTTGATTGTAGCATCTGAAGAAGCGTCAAGATCTCTCCTGCCAGCCTTTACTGGAGCAGATACTTTTTGAGTGTCTTCAATTGAATTGAAACAAGGTTTCAGATAAAACTAACACATTTTTTCCCGAATTCAAAGTAGAAGGAAATCGGTTTTCTAGGAAAAATGGTTACTACAGCAAATTGTTTCCAGTAAGACTGAGACAGGTTGTCCCTAATTGCAAATGCACAGCCAGGGCAGCAGTACAAGTGTAATTTTAGAGCAAATATAGTCCCAGAGGAGAAGTGAGAGTGCAAGGAGAAGGTGGCACATGGAACATCAGAAAGATACAGAAAAGAAGCCAAATAACAAAATACAGTTGCTGTGAATCATTTTGTAGAAAATCGTGTAGGGACAGCAAGAAGGGAAAGATTGTAGTGATGTATAGGACCATGAGGGAATAAGACCTCGTGAGTTACTTGAGACTCTTAGAAAGACAGTTTTTGTTAGGAAAATACTTGAAGTTCTTGGCTGTCATTTCTTTCACTGGCATCTCATGTGATAGCTATTTGTTCATTATCAAATGGCTAATTACTATTATATTTTGCATTGAGTTAAAAAAAAAAGAAAAAAAAAGAAAAAAAAAGAAAATTAAAGCATTATCTCCATGATAATTTAGATTCACTAGGGCAAAAGAATATATGGAATATGAATTTGCTTATTTTTATATATATAAAGTACGCTAGCTCTCTTATTCTTTTAAATCACTAAAATAACTGATGAGGAAATAGGAAGTGCCTTTGAAGATATTCTGAAATGATACAGGTTTAAGAGATGAGGTTTGAACAAGGTGAAGGAACTTACATGGCACTTGTAAGGCCCTCTCCTTGTGCTTCAGTCAAATGCTTTCAGGAATGTATAAGTTGTCTACGTACCAGTTTTTCAAACCCTGTGCTTACCCTCATGTTTTTGTATATTTTTGGTTGCTTGCCTAGACAGGACCCTGATCTTCAGAATTAATTTTCTATCTATTCGTGATAGATCCTGTTACAGCACCTCAGTTTGAGGATCAAACAGCCACATCACTATAGCCAAAAGTAACTTCTGAAAAACTTGTTTCGGCTATCAGAATATGCTCTGTAAGCAATGATTACTTCAACTTAGTGAAGTTATGCTTTTAATGGCTGTGTTTTGGTTTTTATGAAACACCACTGGTAATAAACTCATGGGCATTACCACGACTGCTCTGTGATCTTAGATTCACTCAGTACTGGAATGTAAACCATTAATTTTCTTCATGCTCCTCTTCTTTACAAAAAGATATTAAAACCACAGTTTTTATAAACATTTTCTTTATCAAAAATTACAATTTCTTTATCAAAACAAATCCTTTGCTGTTTTTACCAAGTCTCGGTGGATCAATGGCATGTCTGCTAAGAACTGATTGCACATCACCTCTAACTTCCTAACATCCTTCTGAATGCCCTGAAAAAAAATTGCATTGGTGGAAGTGCTTTCCAGCAGGCACCCTGGTCTGGATGGTGGAGGATCAGAACTGCAGAGTCATCATGGGTGCACTTCTCTTCAGTTTAGGTACAACAGTAAGTTTCGCATGGTAATAACAATACAGGAATAAATAAAATGTGTGTGTGATGTATTTTCTAAACAAGGATTCTTCATAAAGAATCACAAAATGTGGGAAATCCAGTATTTTCCAGTCTGCTGTCAGGGCATATTTAAGCTAGTTCCTAGCACTGCCAAAGTACACATAGGCAAGATAACAGTATCAATCATCTATAAAAGTGCACTTTCCTGTCCTCTTATTTAGGTAGGTACTGTGTTTGTTCATGTCCATAGAACTATAACAGAAGCTGTATCTAATATACTTAACTATATGCAAAATCTAACAATTAGAATAAAATATTGCAGAGAAATTGTGCCTTTTATTAGTCTAATAGACTGCTAGTTTGTATTAAAATGCATATTAATCACCAGACAGTAAGTCTATTCATATTGTCCGAAAAATGGATTTCCAGTATCATTTTTTGCTCCTTATGATGTTTTCTTGAAGCATACAATTTACTGTCTTCTGTCTTAAACTTAATTACTTTATTACTTACTTAATTTAGCAATAATACAAGAAATAAATAAAAATGTAGACTTTCTATTTGCTTTAATTCCTTCTCACTCTTTCAGCTAGCTATACTACTAGCTACGATTTTTGTTCAATGAAAACTCCCATTAAACAGATTTTTTAAAAATATTTCTAGGCAATTAAACATAAGATTTGATTTTACCTAACTTTTAATTAAAAGAAAAAACAGAATACAATTAGATGTTTATGATAAATTATTTTATATTGCTAACATTAATATTTATTACAAAAAGATACTGACATGCTTGGTGAAGTCTCTGTTACAGGTATTACTGTTATATTTTTACCTAAGCTACTACTGATTATCTTATAAAAATAACAGCTTTAAAAAAAGTGAGCTAAACATAACTGGAATAATTTAGTTTCCAGAAGCCATGTAAATTCCAAATGCAGCAATTTCCAAATGTTAACAAAGGAAAATTTTCTTTTCCTTTTTTTAAAATCTGTTTTAATCTAAAATGATCCAATTAAGTCTTCTGCTAAACTACCCAGATCCACACTTCTTTGTGGCCTGGTTTTTAATCGATTCAAATGCAAGGAAGCAAGCTATAAAAGATATCAGTTCTTATTACTTCATGTTTTTCATGAGCAAAATGACTTCCAACAAAAATTCTTGCTGTGAATGCACGATTTTCTGTATTTTCTGACAAAATACAAAATTATGTGCTTGTATTGCTTTGCTTCAGTGAAAAAAAAATAATAAATTCATAAGGTATGTCTCAGCAGGAAACCAGAAGTGACAATTAGTGAGTTCTTTATCTCCTCTGAGAGAGATACTAAGACTATAATAAAAAGCAGTGGAGGTTGAGATTTCCCTCACTGGATGCACTGCTTGTAAATATATGTATGTTTCCCTTCTTTCAGTGCCAGAATACAGACTATGTGTATTAATATCACAGAATCACAGAATGGTTGATTTTGGAAAGGACGTCTTGAGGTCATCTGGTCCAAACCCCTTGTTCAAGGAGGGCCACCTACAGCAGGTTTATCAGGAATCTGTTCAGATGTGGTTTTAATATCTTCAAGGACAGAGACTCCACAACCTCTCTGGAAAACCTATTGCAGTGCTCTGCCATCCTCACACCTTTCCTGATGTTCAGAGCGAACCTCCTGTGTTTTAGCTTGTTCTCATTTCCTTTCGCCTTCTCTCTGGGCACCACTGAAAAAAGCTTGGCTCCATCACACACTGATGAGATCCCCCTAAGCCTTCTCTTCAGACCAAACAGTCCCAGTTCTTTCAGCCTTTCCTCTTCAGAGAGGTGCTCCATTCCCTTCATCATCAACTTTGTGGCCCTTTGCTGGACTGTCTCCCATCTTGCCATGTTTTTCTTATACTGAGGAGCGGAGAACTGGACCCAGCAGTTTAGGTATGGTCACACCAGCACTGAGAGTGGAGGGGAAGGATCACCACCTCTGTCCTGCTGGCAACACTCTTCCTAATGCAGCCTGGGGTACCATTAGCCTTCTTTGCAATGAGGGCACATCACTGGCTCATGTTCAACTTGGTCTCCAGAAGGACCCCCAGGTCACTTTCTGCCAACCTGCTTTCCATCTGGGTGGCCCCCAGCTTGTACAGGTGCCTGGGTTGTTACTCCCCAGGTGCAAGACTTCACACTTCCCCTTTGTGGAACCTCATGGGGTTAAATGTTGGTGTTTGCATGTTTTTGTTTGGTTGTTTGGTTTTGTTGTGTTTTTTTTTTTTGTTTGCCCATTTGTTTGTTTTATGTAGAAGCAATTCACATTCTTTCTTCTTTGAGACAGTATTTGTACTTTTTCCCATGTTTTTGAAAAAGTATGATCACTGCTTCACACATACAGATTAACCGGTATTGAACTGTGCTGTAGGAATCACATACAATGAATACTTGCAATGGTGTTTGCTATATATGAGTTAGGTTGAACTAGTTGACTGTACACTGGTTTAGAATTTTTTTATATTCAATTTGCTATTTTCCAATGTGTTCTGTAACACTTGAATACATTTTTCAATCATTTAAAACAAAAACTAGGTATGTTCAATTCAAATGAATTGTAAATTAAACAGAATAATTCTTTTACCATTATTTCATATCTAAATATACTTAGGCTAGTCATATTTATGGACAAGAACAACATTTGAAAATAGAGGTCCTGATTTTGCAAAGTTCTTAAATACATAATTTAGTTTTGAGGCTTGATGGTCCAAATAAATTTAGTGTCTAAACTGCTTCAATACTTTATACCATATATTTCTATTATATGTTACATCAGAGTCAGAACTCATACCTAATACGTTCAGTTATTTGAATTATACCTGTATATCACAGGTATCCTAGGTACAATCAATTATGTAGCTAAACAGCTATCCTGCAGTGCATCTCACTTATTTCTATTCATCTAATCAGCAAGATTAATCTTTTTGGTGTTTCTATCTGAAAAGGATGTTTCCTAGCCGTAATTAGAGATTCAGTTACAAGTTTTGGATGCCAGAATGAATTACTTAGAAACCCTTTTATTTGTTGCAACAGACTGAAAATTCCAATATATGATTGGGTCACATACAATGCTCAACATATACACGCATATGCATATTGCATGTTATGTGCTTATGCATTTGTGTCCAGTTGATTTTGTGAATATGGGACATCACTTTCCCTAGAAAACACAATGTAAGTTTTTCACAGCAAAACATAGGATTTATGAATAACACCAAAGCCCTTATATTTGTTTCACAGCAACTTACACTTTTTCCTCTAGATGGCAATATATTGCAAGAAATATTGTTAATCTGTTTATAGTAGTTTTAAACATTGAATTTGACAGTCTCCAGAAGGTATTTAAAGTGAAATCATCTTTTCAACTGAATCTTTTGAGTGTTGGTAAGGGTAACAGAATAAATAGTGAAGAAAACAGGTATAAAACTGGAAGAAATAAATGAGTTGAATAAAACCAGTGGTTATAGTACATATATAACTTAAATACTTATAACCAATGGTCATATGGTCTTAGATATCAAGGTAACCTGTATAAGTATTTCCCATATAAGTATTTTGCATGCACATTCTGTAAGAAACAGGGCTTCAAAATTCCATATTGACTTATTAAATCACTAATTACAATATAATATAGCAAAGTAATTCCAAACCTGTCAGTAATACTTATATGAAAAATTATGTGCAATATTTTAGAGGTAGCAATATTATAGATGTGAAGATAAAAGAATATAGAAAGAACTAATCTGTCAGGAGACATAGCATCCTTCTTACACTGGTTGATATAAGCAGGGCATTAAAGCAGACCTGTCTAGACATCTCAGTCAAAACTAGTAATGTTATATTTTCCACTTGTTCTGATATTTTAATGCTGGCTATTCTTTTTCTGTTCTAGCATACGATAAAAAATTAGAGTATATTGTTTTGAAAATGTTAAATGGAAACTCAGGGGTTTCATGATAGCAATGCACCAACACATAGAAATCTGAAGCTTATATATTTATATGTATGCTTTTAGAAAATACTGTGTGTATCCACTGAAAAGTAAATGAACTGAGACATTATTTGAATTCAACAATACAACCCACTTGAGATATTCTTTCTTTTCTATGATGAGTTTGTTTGATACTTTTCTCTCTGATACTTCGTTGGAAGATTTTCACCTCCACTCTTTTCAGCAGAATCTGACAGAACAATAAATCGGCCCAGGAGATTTATTCATAATTTAACTTCTCCTGAAATTTTTGGTATGTATTCCTGAGGAATTGCTCAAAAGAAAGGTTTTTCCTTCACTTTTGTTAAGTGAAGAGGTGATCTGGTGGCATGATTATGAGGAAACTGAGGATAAACTCTGCAGCTGGGGAGGTGAACCAGCTGCAAAGTATGACCATAAGAAGGAATGAGAGGTGACAGAGATGGCAGAAATGGCAGTTTTATGGCAACATATCTGCAAATTTATGTAGGTTAGTCATATACTTTGCCTCAAGAAAATTGTGTGGCTTTAGGGCTAGATTTCTCGTCACTGTATATTTGCCCTCTTGAAAAGGATGTGTCTGAAAAGCCTTGTGTTGAGTTGGTATTGTTTGCCTTTTGGATCTGATTAGGAGGAATGGGTGGTACCCAAGGCTAATAAATACAGAAAGGGAAGCATGATCAGGACAGCTGGGAATTGGTGAATACAGCAGGAAAGCTGTGGGTAATTCCTTTGAGATGGTAAAAGGATGAAGAGGACCTGGCTGTTTATTCTATAGATTTTAAGAAGATCCAAGGAAGGAGAAGAGTATAAAAAATGCTAACTGATTTCACTGTATCAGACAAATAAAAGCTGCAGATATGTGAGTAGAGGAGTTTGCTAGCTGCTTTCTTTGAGATAAAAACCTGAAGGTTAAAAGACTAGTGGAGGGGCTGAGCTGTTCAGAGTAAAGTGTAAATAACATGGGGAGAGCTATAAACCTTTCTATGGACAAAACACTGGTGAAGCAGGGAAGCTAGTGCAGGAAGAAAAGAAAAAGGCAGAACTCTGGGATCCTTCTTAGCTAGTTAGAATGCAAAATCTCCCCCTTGAATGGTGGCAGTTTCAGAAACCGTTGAATAAAATGAGTTACTGTGATATACTCAGACATCTGGAGCCTCTCTGTGGTGTCTGGGAACAAAGTACTTCAAGTACAGGCAGCTCTGGAGCTGAGCTCTGTGGTGACATGCTTGATGTGTTACAGAAAGAGAGGGAGTTTTACATTTCTGCAGGTGTTTGTGTTTGGTCAGCAGTGCGAATATGCTTCATGTAATACATTCTTTCTTAAACTCCTTAAAACTCTAGTGTAATGAATTAGCAATAGCATACTTGCCAGCAGGAGTCAATGCTATGCTCTTTCTGCTGCTAGTAGGAAGTAGCAAACTACTCCTTAATAAAATCTTGTCCTTGATGGTGAAAAAAGATGTACATTTAAGGCAGAGCAGTGAAGCTCCTTGTATGAACCTACAAGGCTGTAGTAGTACAGGTATGTCATACCTGTGGCTTCTGTGCCGTAGCATACAGAGGATATTTCTCATGGTGTAAAGTTATTAGAGAGCAAGTTTGAGAGTAAAAAGGACTAGGGTAAAGGAAATGTCCAACCACTGGTGTACAATACAGACATATAACTATGAGATGCCTGTTCTTCCCACTGTGTTTTTTCTTGACTCAAGAGACTACTTTCTTCATGATTTAGGGTGGTAAATACCCAGATGTGGTACAGCTCTTATGATACAGCCTTTCATTGTTCCTAGTCTAAGGGAAATGTATCTGGAAACCTGCTGCACTTCAGTGATTTTCAGGATAACTTGCAAGTCTCAGGCTTCTCGATATTGAGACCTTGCCACCTTTCTCTGTCTTTGGAATTAGTGAGCAGTGTAACAAAAGCATCAAACTGTCTTGGCCACCACCATTTTGGCATTTATATTGCTTAGAGAGATTAGATCACGGAATTATTATGCCAAATGTTAATCAGTAATTGTAAAAATACATAGTATGTAAAATTTAGCTACAAACCAGTGGTGGCTGCATAGGAGTAGTGTCTGGGGTTCATCTGGATAAATTTGGTTTTTAAGAAGTAGTCATTCATTGTCTAAATTGACAACTTCAGATTTCTTTGATCATTACTCTGAAAGATCAGAAAGATCCCAAAAAGAAATTACTTTCATCCTAAATTAACTTTTTTAGGAGAGATTTGACCAGAAAGTGACTATATTTTCCATTTTTATTTTCTGTACTGACTAGTTTTAGACACTAACTTTAGGTGAAGTGAACCTAAATGTCTGCTCTGAACAGCCCTAGTCTGACTTGGTATGTGTTGCCAAAACAACTCTGTAATTGCTCTAAGATCTATACATATATGTGCTTTTATTATGACTGTAATGAAGCTGCAGCAGAGTTACAGCAGTTTAAATTGAAGAAGAGCTGTCTTTCAATGTTATAATGCCTACCACATTAAATAAAGTCACCGTATTTTACTTGGTATGGTACTGGTTCATAATATATACTTGCTAACCTGTAGCTAACCTGTAACTTTCTCAGCTAGGCTGAAAGTTGGGGCTGTTCAGCCTGGAGAAGAGAAGGCTGTGTGGAGATCTCATAGCAGCCTTCCAGTATATGAAGGGGGCCTATAGGGGTGCTGGAGAGGGACTCTTTATTAGAGACTGTAGTGACAGGACAAGGGGTAATGGGTTAAAACTTAAACGAGGAAGTTTAGATAGGATGTAAGGAGGAAATTCTTTCCTGTTAGGGTGGTGAGGCACTGGAATGGGTTGCCCAGGGAGGTTGTGAATGCTCCATCCCTGGCAGTGTTCAAGGCCAGGTTGGACGAGGCCTTGGGTGATATGATTTAGCGTTAGGTGTCCCTGCTCATGGCAGGGGGGTTGGATCTTGATGATCTTAAGGTCCTTTCCAACCCTAACTATTCTATGATTCTGTTCTATGATTCTATGATTCTGTAAATTGGGGGTTGCACTCAGGCAACTGAATTTGTTAGCTATTTTTGTATACAGATTTCTCTAATGAAGGCAGACCTTTAAATGCTGTGAAAAGAATACCCCTTCACTGCCTTGAAGCTTTTAAACTCATTTTCATTTGTGCTAAGTTTGAATGTAAAATGCTGTAAACCAGCACTATCTACTCAGCACTAGTAAAAAGTAAGGGGTAAATAAAGAGCAAGGAAGATAACAACAGTGATGTTACCTTGATTGAAAAGGTTGTAAAAAATTGAATTAATTCATTAAAGAACTGGTTCTTTACTCCATATTCGGGGAGAAACTACTTCTATGAACTATTCCTTAAGAAATCTGATCTTTTATGTTAGTGCTAGAATAGTTATCATAGAGTTATTCACTGAGAAACTTATCTTTTTGCCCCTTGAAAAAAATCCTTTTTGATAATTTCAACCTATTGCCTTTGAAAAAGTGTTTTTTTTTTCCTGTGTCATCTCTAACATAACAGGGAATGTATCATTCTTGAAATTCACAATGTCATCTATATTTTTAAAGATCTCATGTAGTATCTAGATATACTGGTGGAACTGTTGTAGTTTTTAGAAAGTATATCTTTGACTCATTTAAAAAGAAGATAGATGTCAGAGCATTATGAACAATACTAGCATATGGATAAAATCACAGAAATGAGCAAAATTATGCATAGCTTCTGAGGAGCAGATGCTATGGAATGTAGCTGCTGTTAGGATTGTGACCTGTACAAATATTCATCCATGAGTTCAAACCAATGCTTAAAATCCTAGACAGCTTTCTGTAGTACCAGCTTGGAAAGGGTCTTTCCTTCTATACTTTCATGTAGGCTCATTTGATCTAGTCACTGAACTTAAAAGGGGACTAACTTGCCTTTGGCATTCCAGCAGAGTCTTTATGAAATCCCAAGTCCAGGGCAACAATGTTCCCTGCTGAGCTATTTCAGGTGATACCAGCTTCTGATCCAGAGGATTACATACAGTTGTTCCCACACAGAGAAGTAAATAGGGCACAGTATGGCCCAATTTATGTTAAATATGTGTATTCTGAATGCTTAAATCTGAAGCTGATTTTGTGCAAGTATTAAATTGAGTTTAATGAGAAAATGATGGTTAACTTTTCTCCTTCAAAAGTAGTGTCTGTCGTCCCTACTTGCACCACAATTTCTACCACTTCATTTTTTTTTCTGGTACTTGTGTTTGCAAGACCATTGCCAAAACAGGGAGCTATTCTGGCAGAGACCTAACACCACACAGAAAAAGTTTGCTGTTGGCTCTAACGCTGTTAGAGGCAACTTGATACTGACTTGATGCTGACTTGATGCCCGAATAAAGTGCCTGAATTATTGTGTGTGCAGAGGGAAGACAGTTGGAGTGAGGGAAGGATGACCTTCTCATCAGCAAAGTCAGTTCTCTTAAGATTAAAGTAACTGTGTCTGTAGTCTGCACCAGCAAGTTCAAAGTTTCACACAGCTAGTGTATTCTTCTCATCATACTACTAAAGCTCCCTGTGGGGAAAAAAATGTTAAAACTGTCAGAATAATGCTCTTTCGCACATTTAAAAAGAAGATGAATCAGTCAAACATTCTGACAACATACTTCCCATTTAAAGGAAAAAAAAGCCCAGCAAACCCAGACAGCAACCTTTTCCTCTGCTTTCTCATTTGGGCTTCTGTCTCTCTACTGGTATTGACTAATATTCAACTCTTACTTTTCTAGGGTAATTATATATGACAGATCATTAGGACTACAGAGAAGGAGTGATGGAAAATGTTATAACTTCAGATATTTTTAAAACGCAATTTGCCAAGTTGTTCTGTTTCTAATAGTAAGAGCCAGATAGTAACATACAAATTATTCTAACATAAGACAGAGACAATAAATAAAATGTATTGGAAGAGTTCAATTTATTTTCATTGACTTGCTCTCAGTTGCTGGTTTCTTGCTTAATGGAGGTAAATAATGAAATTCTGCAATTTCTAAGTCACATATTTTAAAAATCAGAATACTTGAATGTGTTTCTGTAAGTTTTTTGTAATGATATGGGCTTGAGTTTCCTCAGTTGCAAAACAGGAGTAATCTTTCACAAAGGTATAAAGAGATATAATTAACTAATATTTAGGGAATACTTTGAAATCCTGATTTCAGGTGGAAATTTTTTTTTTAATTGTGTTCCAAAGAGCTGACTATGTTACTTGGATAATATTCTGCAGAAATATTCTGCCAAATATGTAATATCAATCAATCTGTAAAAGTGAAAACAAATTCAGAATTGCTAAAACTCTCTATATCACAGAAACTAATTAAATTAACAGAAAATGGAATGGCATGCTCCTGATGTGGAACAGAAACTACCTGACATGGTTGTTATGAGGGAAACTTAATCTTCCATATGTTAAGAATGGATTTTTCATTCAGAAGACAGTACAGAAGTTACTTTCTTTACAGAACAGACTATCATTGGACAAGATCTGAATACATAATTACGAAAAAAATAGTTTGACAAGGAAACAGGCAAAGATGCGTTTTGTCTCTAACAAATACAGGTTGACACAGCTGACTTTAAAAGAGGTGCCTAATTGTGAATGTAATTTTTGAAATCTCCCTGAATATTCAATTACAAGAAGTAAATATCTTTTGGGCAAGAGTAATTGTAAGTTGGCTGAATCACCATTTAAATCTGCCTGTTTCTCTCTACTTGGTGTATAGGGAATTTGTATTTCTTTGTGTTTGACTGTATTACTAACAGGGTGCCTCAGTTGCTTAATCATGTAATGAAAGATATCACCTATTAAAAGAGAAGAAAGCAGTGTTAGCAGCAAGTCCAGTTATTCTGCTTGCTTTTAAGAGGCACAAAATGAGAAAAACAAATGTAGAATATAAACCACCACCACCAAAACCCCAAAATAAATGTTGGCTTTCTAATTATTGAGAACTACTATATTTTTATAATATTATCCTGTTCATGATCAGTAAAAATCAGTAAAAATATTAAATCAGTAAATAGTAAATCATAAATAGTAAAACAGTAAAAATATTAAAAGAAACTGACACAGTGTAAGCAATGGGTGAAATGCTGTGCTAAAATTCTATTTGTGCATTGTTTTATGCATAATGGCATAACACTACACAGATCAAAAGCGTAGAGTTGGACCTTTGGTTTGTCAGGAGTTCAGGGAACAAAAAAAACAGCCTGCAGCTAGCTTTCTCCACCTATGTCTGGCACATACACATTAGCTAAATGCTGTATTATATTGCTAAATAAAAAGAAGCAAACTGAAATTTTAGCATCAACCAAGAGCTGAAGCTGGCAACAGAAGAAAAACAGTAACATTCAAAGAAAATAACAGTAACAAGGAGGGAGTAATATGGTCCAAAAATGAATAAAAGACAAGGGACCACATCCAAAACCAGAATAGGTTATAAAACATGGTCAGAGATAAAATATTCCCAGTGGAAGTAAATGGGAGAGGCACTATATCTCATACTGTGCCCAGAGAGAGAATTCTGCAAATCATTCTTTATAATGCCACCAAATGACACTTTGTCTCTTCACTGTTATCCATTTTTTGACATAGTATATTTATTTCCATGTTTTTTTGGGGGTGCTATTTTAATATTTTAAGGACTCGGTGGTGGTGGGTTTTTATCAACAAAGACTCATAACATATGCCTGCTATTGGCCCCATCAATTGGAGCACAGCAAATATTGGGTATCTTAGTGTGCACTGAATGAGGTTTGTGAGTGAAGCCTTTGCCCTTCATTTAAGAGCATTTGAATGGCCTTTTGAGATCCCACATAATTACCTCCTCATAATAAAACAGAAAGAGCTCACAGCTCAAACATACCTGCATGTCAGCACTCAGAAGGGACACAAATGTGAGGTAATCTCACAGAAATATAAATAAGGTAGGCACAGAGATTGTGAAACATGATATCCAGCTGCCACTAAAGTGGGATGGTTTTACTTTGGCTACCTCCATCCCTGTGGTCCCCTTTACATGCATTCTAACACTTACCAGACATGCTGAACAGATTGTTTATATGTTAACTGATAGAAAGTTATTTTCAGCTGGGTTAGAGGCTGAAATCAGCAAAGAAGGCACTTCCAGGAAGACCCAGAGATCTAACAGAAGAGGGATGTGAGCTGCACAGATGCAGGCAGAAGCCAAGGAAAAGGGTGGGGTGTCCACAGACACCTCTTGTAGGAGCAACCGGCTTATATCTGTTTCTGAATTAGAGAGACAAAATCACCAAGACCATAAAGAAGCAAGTAACAAAGCGCAACGTAAACACCCTTATAATTTATCTGCAACTAAGGAAAAGAGTTTATGTTGAATGCTAATAGTTTCAACTTTCCAACTCTAAGGAGGAAGACTTTGTACATCCTTTATGAGAATAAAAATAAGATTAGACTAAAGAAGTGGGTGATTCTACCATCAGTTCCACGTTTTCCTGAGGTATGTTGTTCGACTTGGTGTTCCAGTGAGATTGGAGTTCTATTTCTATTTCTTTAACAAAAAACTCTCTTGAAAATTCTGTTCCACTGTTGTGGCATTTCACGACATGGACTCAAGTTGATGCAGAGACTCAAAACCTCGTTTATTACCACCAAGCCTTTTTATCCCCTTGTTCGGTACTTCCCCAGCCTGCACGTACATACAACATTCAATCTCATTGGTCACTGTGAAACTCTCACGGTAAATAGTCCAATCACAGTTCTGCAGACCCTCTCACAACCCCCACATCCTCTGGCCTCCACCTGAGATTACCGCCACAGCTACATCCTGGCCCATCCTCCCAAGGCTGGCTTGTTTACCTTCCCTGTCTTTCAACTTTCCAACTCATCGCCCCAGGGCTTGTCAAGCACCAAGGCCTCAGAGCTCATTCCCAAACTCTTTTTCATTCAAATCTTATAGCCTCCACTCCCCACACACTGTCAGGGTTTCCTCTATCTGGACTGGAAAGCACTACTGAAAAATGTCCATATTAAAACAGGCAGATAGAATAGGTGGCTAGCAGCCTAACTATCATTTAGAAAAGGTTTTATCCAAAGAAAACTTTGGTGAAATTGCTAATAAAGGAGAGCTGCAGGAAAGACTGATAAAATCTCACAGCCATAGATCTTCATGGAAAAAGTGCTACTTATTTTTACATTTGGAATACCCAAAGGTTTTGCGTAGGATTAGGTTTTTTGAAACTGTTTTTTTTTTTTTTTTGTAAGCTGAGACCATACTGGAGCATGTTCAATTTGCAGTGAATAAATTTTAAATATTTAGGTAGAACTAGAATTGTGCTTGAAATTGATTGAAAGTAAGATTAGGTCACTCTAAATTGTGAAAATTGCTAAGCTACAAACCTTGTAAGTACGACCTAGTGACAGAAAATGATTTTGGCTTTTTGAGAGAGTAGAAAAATCATGTTAAATTCAATTTGTGGAACAAGGAAGTGTAACAATAATGGAAACATAGTAGTTGACAGTTGGTAAGTGATGAAAATATATCTACAAAAAAGGCTGTTAAAAATAAAGTTAACCAGACCTGAATGTTACAAGGTTTTAAGCAATCTTACAGCAGCAAAAATTGGAGGAGCAGAGGCTGGTCAAGAAATTTCCTTCTGTCATTATTTTTTTGTTTAGGTTCTCATTGTAGAATGATAATGACAGGAATATGTAGCAACAGCTTGGAAAGCTTAAAAAATACTGGACAAGTGCAAAAATTCTAGGATGTAGATCCTGCTTTATTAATGAAGTAGTCGATAATAACCATGAAATAAAACCATTCAATTGGTCATAAATGGAAACAACAAAGATGAAGCATGCATGGCCTTCCTGAAAATTTATATTTGAAAGAAAATTTGAGCAGATAACAAAAAAAGCCAAAACATTGCAGTTTCATTTGGGATCTTCAAGGTTCAGTGGGATGTCTGATTATCTTACTGCATTCCACATTTCCCTCTTTTTCCTCCTCATCTAAACTTAACTGTTTAGGAAGCCACCCTTGTTGAAAAGATGAAGTATATATTTCCCTACCTTTCTTTAATGAATCCAGGAAAGCAGAAACTGTTATATGTTTCATATATGGAATGGTGAAATTCTGGTTTAAGGGCAGGAATCTCTTGAAAATCAAACTTACCAAAGCCTTAACAGGTCTAAAAAGAGGAACAAGTTACACTTTTTGTTTGACTATTTTTGCAAGCTCCAGTTTAAAGAAAAGAAAAGAAAAGAAAGGAAAAGAAAAGAAAAGAAAAGAAAAGAAAAGAAAAGAAAAGAAAAGAAAAGAAAAGAAAAAAGAAAAGCATTAGATGTAACCTATCAGGTCAAAGTATTTTTTCAGTTTTGGAAAATCACTGCTACTAGTGGCCCAGTGTAGTATCATACTGTTGATCACAGTTTTCTAACCTGGAGTTAATCCTCGAAGTGTAAATTGCTTCAGGAAAATGAAAAATACATGAGAAGGTCTTTTTCATTAATACACATTACATAAGTAATAACTAAAAAAAGAAGTCTATGTTTGGGCAGCACAAGACTACTCTCAAACACAGATAAGAAGTTTGTAGAACTTGTTACAGAAATTGTCTGCATTTTTCCATGTTGCAAAACCACTGCAGAGGTGGGTGCAAGGCAAAGCCTTTAAAAGTTTAAGGTAACAGTTTTGAACTTGACTGTTACTTGTGTACTCTTCCGAATGTTACAGGAAGCCTTTTGTATTGGAAACAAGTATTGTTACTTACAGTTTGAGAGCACTTTCACGAATGATGGAATTTTATAACACAATTCAAATGTCATGAAACAGTTCTCAGCGCTTCTGAAAGCTGGGGAACATTTTTTTCACTGTTTGCATGAAAGGAAGTTCATGGTCCTGGGAAAATATACATATCAGTAAAGATCTTCAAATACAGAAATAATGAGAAGGGCAACTCATGAGGAGACTGGAAAAAAACCTATAGTTTAATGATTAAAAGAATACATAAAAACTTGATAAAAGTTTAGCTTTGTTGGGACACTAATTGTAATACTCTGAGCAAGAAAAGGAGAAACTGCTGAAAAGGATGTTTACTCAAATCCAGAAAAGATTCCACTGCTGTCTTATAATTTCAGAAATGAAAAATATTCTGTTTTATCTTGCTGACTGAAAGAATGGTGTTCTGAGAAAAACTTACAAAGACAGGATTGTGTTAACAAAATTGCTGTCTTTGATTTGGCTTAAGAAGCCTCAGCAGGTTAAGCTTGCTCCTTCTTTTGAAGAGTGTCTAAGTTTATAGGGCTGCTACACTGCATTTCTTTCCACTGAGTTTCCAGTATACAGTCAACAACAACACCCCCTGTGCCATTCTACTCCCAGTCTATGAGTTCAAGCAAAGAAATGCATTTACTCCTCTGTATGAGATACTAAAGGTGTTAAAGAAATTTGGACTTTGAAACATCCTCTGTCCATGTCAATAGATGTTTGGACATCGATACGCTTATCATTTGGGCTTGTTGCAATGCAGGGCTTCTCAGTCTGTTATTAAGAAACCAGAGGGAACTCAGTGAAAATGTCAATGCTATGAGATTGTTTGGAATAAATGGTGCAAAATATCCTGACAGAAATCCGATAGATTTGTGTGAGTCACTAGAATTTATTAGGCTGTTCTTTATTTTTCTGTTTGTAGTATACATCAGCAAGGGCTGCGTTTCTTGATGCCAGGGTGTTACAAGAAGGCCCTAACAAATCACAAAGTGTTAGAAAACTTCAGATAATTTTAAAAGGTGAAAATAATTATAAAACTTATTAAAAGAAAATAATAAAGTTTTTCTGATCTCTTTCTAGGATTAACTCAGTTCCTTCTGAGTGAGGAAGTAAGAAGCATCTACTGGGTCAGGTTCAGTTAAACTACCTCTAGTGGCTACTAGCCATGCAGCTACTTCAGGGAACTAACTGCATTTACACCTGCAGTCAGGAAGTACAGCTCTCTGCCATGCAAGAAATGATTTGGCAGTACTCAGCATCAGCTTTCTGATTATTGCGTCTTACTGTCAGGAATGTGCTAAACACAGAATAGTCCAAGAGGAGTTGTGTTTGAGCAGTGACTTAGACATCATTTTAAAGATGCAGACAAGCTAGCTTGCAAGACGTTTCAAACGGAGGGTGCTGTGATGAAAAGATTAAGATCATGTGTTTGTGTTTTGGTTTGCCCCTCCCCCCAACCTCCCCAGTGCTCCTTTTATAATACAACAAAACAAAGTGTTTGTGCTGTCTTTGATAAGTATATGGCATTTATGTTTTTCTGTAATTATCTGGTTTTATCACAATATTTTTTTCGTTGCCTCTAGAAGGAGCTTTTCATTATTCAATTTGTAGAAAATAGTAAATGTCACGATGACGTTTGTCTGTGGTTTGTTTTTTTTTTTTTTCCAGCCACATAATCTTACTAGTTTCTTAGGTAGAGTTTCTTCCTCAGATAAAAACTGTTTTTGTTTTGCAAGCAATCCCTTTGACTACAGTGTAACCAACTATGATGAACATTACTATTCAGCCTGAGTAACAGTGCTACAATCTTGTCCTTAATGTGTATATTATCCGCAGCTTATTTAAAAAAGATCTTTTTTTTTTTTTATTACTACTTTGGGAAAAATGATCAGAGGAACATTTTTTAAATTGTATATATTAAATTCTTTGTGATATAGATAAGGAAGAGGATAAATTTTCTTTATTGTTTCTGTATATGTTTAGTAGACACAGAGTTTCGCTTTTTTTTTTTCTTTTGTCAGTACTTAATTCTAATGTATTTGGTTGATACAGTAGCCATTAAAGACCAAAATTAGTGAAAATGCTAATGTTTTCTAAGTGAGTACCCAGGGAAAATGCAGTAACCATTATTGCTAAGGCTCCCACATTGGCAGAAAAAATGGCAGATAAACTGGAATGTGTCAGTACTTCAATTCAGTTAAACTGAAATGTAAAGAGTCTAAAAGAAGCTTTGTTAGGTTTTCAAAAAGCTAGCATTTGGGTTCATACCCAGCTGCAATGGCACAGTGCAGTACTGTCTGTTACTAGCGCCAGTTTCAACACCATTACGCAAAAAAGTCACTGATTATCCCTAAACACAATTTGGTCTGCAACATAAACCCTTCACTTAAACGAACATGTCTTCTTGTTATAAAGATATTTACTAATTCATTGCTCTTCTATTGTGTTTAATTATAATTTTTATCTGGTTTTCCTTTTGTACTTAACTATTTTCTCTTCATTTTATACCTGAAACATAATAAGGTTCAATGTGATAAAATGAAATGTTTATAGACATTTCCTTCCAATTACACAATCCACGCACCAACATTTAACTTGACAGATTTCTGGTTTAGTCATTACACTGAATCTTAATCTGTGTGTTTTGGCTTTTACAAAAAAGATCCTCTGGCTCCGTACAAGAGAATCAGAATAGGAGAGACTTGAGTTCTACAGAGCTATCTGTAACAGCTAGCACAGTGATTCTAATATGTGTGTGGATTTAACTGGGTTGGGTCTAACCCACTTTTCTTTTTTTCCCCAAAGCTTTCATTGTACTAACCAAAATTTCATATGTTCCTGAGCAGGTGCAATTTTTAATCAAGTGTGTAAAACATAAGGCACGCCATTTTTACCTCAGGTTCGCAATTACATACCCATCTTGTTTCCCCTCATAGGTGAGCATAAATAGAAACGGGTAATTTAGTGCCTATATTTCCCTGTTCTGAATGGCACTGTACCAGCAAAGAACAATTTTGAGTTGCAATTGGATCTTAATGGTTTCAGTGAAGCCCCATTTGTCATAAACCTGGGAAATTCAGTTGCAAATCAGGCTCAGTGTATTCTGTCACTGACTTCCCCTGCTGTAAGGATAGGGAAAGATGTAAAAAAGCAAACTCCACAATTCACAGGATTGTATAGTAAAGTTTTCAGGATGCTTAAAGAGTGATTGCATATATTATAATGTAAAGCAGTCTCGATATTTCAGGTAGAGTGAAAATACAACTCTATAGCAGAATTTTAAGATTGATTCAGGTAGAGTAATATAACCTTATCTGAAAAACCAGCAACAGGAGTCACTCAAGAAGTTATGAATAATCTGCTTCTGCCCATAGATGGCTGATGGTAATGGTTTTCCTGCGGTTTGGTATGTTCTTTAAATACCATAATTGTAAACTGGAGTTTGTTAATGTTTTAAAAGAAACAACAAACCCAAACTGTTGCTGACGAATCATTAGTCTATTTCAAAGGTGAATCTCAGTTATGGCTTGGAGTGGGTTCCAATCATGATCTCTGTAACAACTGATGTGAAACCTAGGGTCAAGCACGGAGTATATTGTGTGCAAGCCTTAGATTGTGCATTTTTGGGAACAAGGAAGGAAGGACGTGTGTGTTTTTCTGTTAGGAGATACTGCAGTGTTATATTCAATATCCTTGCCTTATATGTGTGATTTTATAAACACACAGACAAACACTGTTCCTGACAGAACTGTTAATACTCTGAATGGGGAAGTTACAAGGAAGGCCCTTATTCTTGCTTCTGTTTTCTTTTCTGTTTATGGAATATATGTACATTGGGACCCTGATCTTCTGTTGTTACCTCATAAAAACAATTATATTTGTTTAAATAAAGATATAGATATTTATGCCCTTTATATTTTGGTTTTGAAGATACAAATGCCCAGTTTATATTTACATTCGCACCCTTACATAACAAGAGTAATGAAAGTCGATGACAACGATATATTTTGCTGTATACTTATATAACTAGAATAAAATATGGGTTTTTATTTTGAAAATAGTTTTCCTACAGTTACATCTAAAGTATGTAGTCTTAGATGTTAATTTTGCTTACAGATGACCTGCTAGGAGTTTAAGTGGAACAGTGGCTTGTTAGTGTGTGAGGCAAGCGTTAACAAGTTGATTGAAAAAAGTAATGAAAGAAGGCAACAGAATCAGTATGTTTTCTCTGCTTATCTGCAGTTTAAGCATATTACTCTCCAAAAATAAAATTATAAATTAAGTTCAATTAAATGCTAATTTATTTGGAAAGGTTGACCTCTCCTGGTCAAAAAGCATTGATTAAATATATTGAAACAAAACTCTTTTCAGTTCCAGTGTATTTTAGGGTAGTTCTTATGGAAAGCATCTATGAAATGGTATAATTTATTTTTTTCATAATGCTAGATCTGTCCCCAAAGTGACACAATTGGGAAATCCCATCTGTGCATATAATCTGCTGCCTGTTAAATTACTTTACACAAATTGGCTTATTGAGAAACCTCAGGCTTAATGCAGTTCCTGAGGAGGTGGTTAAACTAAGTATTAGTTACTGGCAAGAGTTTAAATTATCATTGTTGACAGTGTACAAGGATGGATTAGTTTATAGGAATATTTTAGGTTTTTTCCAGTTAAATTTAGTAATAAGATATAGGTCTAGACGCACAGATTTGGGAAGGTGAAAGTTCATCTTAGTCACAAAAAAAGAAGTAAGGCAATCTTCTCTGCATTAAGAACAAAATAGAAGTCCTTGAAAGGGTTAATGTAATATTAGTATTTCAAGTATTTAAAAATACATTTTAAAAAACCCCTTTATGTTGCTGAATTGAAGTATGAGAACAGATATCCCACTATCCATAGAAAAAATATAATTGTTTTTCAGCAAGCGTCAGTTTAATGGTGCACCTTTCAAGAAAGGGACCAAAACCCTCACTTACTGACTTAATTGAACCAACAACGAGCAGAATCAGCTGCTAATTGGCTGATAGATCTCCTTGCATCCTCCGAGGCTGGATTGGCTCTTTCTGGATAACCCAAATCTGAACTTCATGGCAGATACCTATTTCTAGACTTCAGTGAACCAAAATTTGGGGTCTGATCAACTGGAATGCAATCCATTTGTAGATATTAGCTGCTATCGATGCTAATAAGGTTTCAGAAAGCTGGCAGTGACACAGCACTTATTCAGTACTACGTTTCATGTAGCCTTCTATTTTTATGATATTTTCAGATTTTCATAATTGTGAACTGTTAAGGCAAAACAGAAATTAGATGGCAGAAATCAGCGTCTTTATGAAGCTCTTTTTTCTGACTTGCTGAAAGGATCATATGACAGAATAATTGTTTGCCTTTAAAATATGTGTAGTAAAGAACCCCAATTCTATTAAAACAATGAAGTCTTCAGACATAATAGCAAATTATGAGTAGGCAATAAAGGTGATGCCAAGTTGTAAACAGTAAAATAGCTAAGCACAGAGTGAATGAACAAAGTTATTTAAAAGACATCAGAACAAATTTTTTTCTGTGTATTTCATCTGTCTAAAGGGTGACTGAAAGGATGATTTATGGATGAGCATGTTGACTATATGTATAAAATTTTGGTTATTATTTTTAGATTGAGAGAAATAAAATATCAAACAGCAATTCATTCAAGTAGACTGGACTTCATTTCCAAGGAACTCTCAACATATATTAAACATAATACACTGAAAAAGACACTATAGTGAAATTTATGCAAAAAACTGCACATAGTTTGATAAAAAAAGTAAATATCTAGATCAAACTACATACTGCTTTGGGAGGAAGTTAAGCAGTGTTGAGGCTCACCCAGAGGGATGTCAGAGATGTAATCTGACATATACTAAGAAGTCTCCCTCTGCAGAGGCCTTTGAAAGAAAATGTGTTTCCTCTCATTCTCTCAAGATTATACAATATTTAGAAACAGTCTGCAGTTCCAGCTTTAGTCCTTCCAGTTGGTCCCTGATGTGGGTTACTCATGTGTTACTTAAGACTTGCAATGTGAGTACAGCAAAACACTGAAAGAAATTTTCAGGATAAAAAATAGCAAATGTAGGCTTGAGTACGAATGTAGGAAGAACTGTACAAAAGATTCAGCCTGAAACTGAAAATACTCAGAATTAGTCTTTTACTTCTTGACAGCTAAATGTATTAGACTGTGGAACAGTCTCTCAAGGGAAGCAGTGAAAGCTCAAATACTTGGTATTTTTAAAAGTAGCTTTGGCAAATACGTAGTAGTCATATAATAGCAAATAATACTGCTTTGGCAAGCAGAAAGATGGTATAACTGCCACCTAAAATGCTATCTTGTAAGCTTGAGGAGTTCAATTTCTATTAACACTGGCCCCAGCTCAACTAAGAGCTAATAAGGCAGTTCCAAGACTGTACTGATGAGTTCTGCAGTTTTGGAATAGCATGGATAGAACTGACCCAATCAAATGGAGCAAAGTTTTTTGCACGTGGAAAATCCATGCAACAACATTTTGGCAAAATCTGGCAAAAGTTAGTATTTTGAGCCACTACATACTCATACCAGAATTTTACTCTTGCTTTGAAAGCAATACCATAAATTTGACTTTATGATACTAAAGAGACCTACAAAACCACACGGAATTGATTTTTTTATCAAATTAACATTCACAAAAATTAATATTTGGCAAAAATCTTGCAATATTTTGTTTCTTTCACTCACTCTGGGTCATAGAAGATTTTTTTGTTTCTTGTCACAAATCAACAACCTTGAGGCTTCCTTCTGTTCACCTTGTTGTCTCTGTGATGCTTTCAGAATCCATTTATGAACTATTTCTGAAACATGAATTTCCAAGTATGACCTTTGGAATTCCCATAGTGAGGAACTTGGAACTTTTTTGGCCTTATGCCATAGGGGGACAGCAATGGGATTCATCACTGTCACTCTTTGTTTCATGACCTTTACTGAACAGAATATATATCAAATGAATTTAGCAACATAATAAGTTGAATAAAAGATTAAAATAGTTAGTTTTAGGGGTGACTTGACACTGTTACTTCTCCTTTACAGTGAAATTTATTTCCCTGTCAATGAGAGCAAAGCCTTCAGTTTCTTTTACCTGACACCAAGGCCTAGGTATTCATACACACTCCCATAGAAAAGCATCAACAATTTCCCTGTGGACAGCTCAACTGTCAGGTCTTGTCAGGTGACCAAGACTTTTGTTATTGTTGGACACACCTTTTTTAGTCGCAGTTTTCCCCCCTGGGTACCCCATACCTCAGTTCCACCTTCAACATTTTTACACCTGTTTTTTCTCAGTCACCCCAGATGTCCTCTCCTGAACTTCAGAAAGGATTGAAGCTTGTTTACAGAACCTTTAATGACCAGCAATCAGCCTGGAGTTCTCTAACATACTAGCAATGCAACATGCATAATTTCATAGGAGTCGTAAGCAGTACCAGTTAGCCTCCGCAATCTGTCACAATCCCTAATCCTAAAAAATCTGACCTTTAGGCTTTGTCTCTGATAAGGAGGACATAGCTGTCACTGTCTTTATTAATGCCTTCAGTTGAAATTCTGACAGCATCAACAAAAATTAACAATTTTAATGTCATGTCCCTACACTGGCATAGCCTTAGGAGTCTTGTCTTAGTCACCAAACCAGTCAGTTGTACTGAGAAAATACACGGCTTGTAGATAGACTTAATATCTTTTCTTAGGATAGCCTGTATATCTGGGAAAAGAACATACAGGCCCTTCTTGAGTCTGGCGTAGAAGCAACAGACTTCAAAGCTAAACGTGAGTTGACAACGCCTGCTCAATTTAATTTGTATTGGTTTCTCTTCATTTGTGCCATATTACTGGCTAGCAGCAGCAGGAAGAAAAAACAAAAACAAAAAAAACAACCAAACCAACAAAAAAGTCATGGAAATAACCCCCCAATCTTCCCCTTTTTAACAGCTCATTTGGTTCATCTTTTGTTTACTTCCTTTTTCTACTTGTCCTTGCTGTCAGCTGCATTATTTACTCTTGCCTTGCGCTGTCTTTAGCATTTTGTGTGATTGCAGCAGATTCAGTTCTTTAAGCTGGCCAACCCATGTCTTGCAGCCTCTGTTATTTCTTCTTTTGTGCAAACTTGAGGGTTTTTTTTTGGCATTTTTATGAGGTGAATCAGTTTATCTAGTGATCAGATTAACACCAGAATTTGTTCTAAGTAAGCTGTAGGAGTGTGAGATAGTGTGAATGAAAGTGAAAAGCAGAAGTTTCTCCTTAGAGAAAGATGTTCAGTTCAGGTCATGCTGCCAAACCATACACTGAAATATGGGAAACTGAATGTTTGCCCCCACGGTCAATAGAAATGTTTCTGAAGCTTAGGGACATAACTTTTGCCATATATTCCAGATAGATGTGAACAGTAAATACTTTAGTTTATGGAATAGGTAACTGAAAAAATAGGAGCCAGCATTCAAAACACAGACCAGCTGCCAGAGGTAGAAGCAAATTCTGTTGTGGGAAGGGTTTTTCTTGAGACAGAAATTCAAATGAGGAACTGTGCCAAAATTTGCTTCAGCTATACAAACGAGAAAAAGTACCAACATATGGAAGATATCAATGAAGACCCAAAGGCAGATGCATCAGCCCTTACTTACCTTGCAACCCACTGCTTAGCTATGAGAGACTAGAACTCTAGCAAAAATTACATTTGAGATTCCAAGCAGCAGTGGGTGTTTTAATTTCTTGATATTTAGAGAAAAAAGGTATTATATACATAATTTAGAAATAAAGAATATTTTATTACAAAAATATTATGTTTACCTAATAGAAAAAAACCCTCCAACTTATAAAATCTTAGTTTTGGCTAATTGTTTGGGTTAAAAAAATGATGAACTTTCTTTATGGATAAAGCTGTGGCTTCAGATACTGATAAAATATGCTTGTTTTCCTTAAACAACTTACCTAGGAAAAAAAAAATGTGGGTAAAGCAGTTCTGTTTGTTCCTTCAAGTATGTGTGTCCTGATCAGCCACAAAGACAAATGGTTTCAGATGAGTGTAGCAGTATAAATTTAATAAGAAAGTTAAAACACATTGAGCTATTCCAGTCAGCACTTTTATCTTAAATTGTTTTTTGCTTTAAATGGTAAAATAAAAATATGTATGAAGCAGAGAAATGTACTTAATTTAAAAATCATAACTTCCTTTTTCTTTTTCTTCCTATTGATTCCTTCTGTTTCATGTTTTTTTTATTAGATCAGACACTACATTTGTGGGAAAAAGCAAGTAGAGACAAACTGAAGATTTTAAATGTTATTTCCGTGTTTTTCCCTTTTCTAACTTCTGGAAATGAAAAACATTCCTCTCAAACCCCACTTTTACCTTCCATTTTCATGCTTCTTTTGTCTTTCAGTTTGGTTTTTTTTTGACTTGTAACTCTTTATTTTTCAGTGAGCAAAAGAGGAAAGAATAAGTACTTTAGTTTTGCTCTCTAATTTAGTTTTTATTAAACTTGTTTTGCAGCTTTCTAGTGGAAAACTAAAATTGAACTTGGAAGGAAAAATGTCCCCTTTAAAGCATTATTGTTTCAAAATTAGAAAAATTCAAAACAAGACAAAATCATACTGTATAATTTGAAATTATCCATATTATTTTCTAACTTAAAAATAATCATTTCCCATTCTCCTCTTGGCTTTTTCCTGTGTTTTGTGTAAGCATGGTAGTTCAGGATGTCTTTTTATTGCACGTGTACAGCAGCCAGCAAAGTGGAATCTGGATGATGTTCAAAACATTAAATATGTCAGAAACAAGGTGTTAGTAAGTGAAGCAACAATAGGAAATACAGTCTTTAATTGTTTTGTAGTGGAAAAAATAGGTAGAAAAAATTAAGTAATATATTGAAAAATTATTTAACTATCTATGTAAAAAGCTCTGTAATACTTGAAATAAATTAGAGTTACAGAAGTATCTGCTTTTAGTTAAAGAAATTCTGAGGAATTAGTATTTTAAGCCACTACGTACTCATATCAGAATTTTACACTTGCTTTGAAAGAAATGCCATGAATTTGGCTTTATGTTGCTAATTAAGGAGAACTGAAGAAGCGCGTGGAATGGATTTTTATTATCAAGTAAACATTCACAAACAATTAATATACAATTGATACTGAGGAATTAAGAAGCTGGATTTTATTTTTTTTCAAAAGATCTTGTAAGGTGAGCAATTGCACTTAGTGTGGTAAAAGACTCAGAAATGTTTGAACCAGTTTTTTATTTTTTATTATTTTAGTTTAGGCTTAGTCAGAAATACTAGTAGGTGCTTTAGGGTGGTACTAAAATTCCGATGCATTTTGTTCCCATGTTGCTCTGCTCCTTGCCCAGTCCTGTTCTGTCAAAAACGAGCTTGTTTTCTTTCTACTCAAAGAAGCTTCCTGCTTTTCATGAAAGCACTTCTTTCAGCTAGCACCTTAATATTCCTTTTTCTGAAATAATTTGTATAGAGTGTGGTGTTCCTTTCAACAGCAGAGAGAAGCCATACAGAGAGCAGGACTGGGAGAACAGATAGCTGCCATCTGCCACTTTGGTTAAACTGAAGCAAATTGAAAAGGCTCTTCAGCATGAATTCTTCTTTCTATTTATTTGTTTAAGACCATCTCATGGACTAAGGAACAAAACCTCTTCAGTTAAAAATGTACTTTTTTTCTGGCACTTTATCTCACTTTTACTGATTGGACAGGGATATTTTAGGAAAACAGTGTACTGTATATGATACCAAATTTAGTTGGAGCAAATGATGTGATCCAAAAGCCCATCGACGTTATTCAACAGAATTTAGAGGTTGAGTAAATTGTATATTAAAAATAAACCCTAAGCCCAAAAGCTCCATATTTCAATTCTAAAGTTACAATAACGAGCAGGAAAAGTAGTCCTGTAAAAAAAGGGAATATGCTGTTAGGGTTAATGCAATGAGAGAGCACTAAGAAACTCTGCATGAGTAGTCCTATTGTGCTTATTATCCTTAGAGCAAGTAGGAATACAGAACACGTTTATGTCTGTGAGAACATAATGTGTTTGGGACTTTGATCAGTTACTATCTGTAGTCATCGTGCGAGTCTTTTGTCTCTGAGAGTCACAAAAGACTAAAATCACTGAAAGCAAGATTCAGCCATATTCCATACAGTTCTGGAAGAGCTGAATTTTTTACATTATTATCCTTTTCAAATCTGTACTTAAGTTCTGAAGAAAATTAAGCTAAAGGCAAATCTTGGCCAAACGTATCATTTCAGAATGATAATGAGGTGAAAAAGAATAATAACAATTTTCAGGAAAATGCCTAAGAAGCACACTGTTTATGGTGTGCATAGTCAGTTCAGAGTTCATATAAATATCTGGATAAACTTGTGGATGTGAAAAATAATTAGCAGTAGCTGTGACTGTTATGAAAACGAATGGGAAGCTCTTAAAATTGGAAGTCCATTTCTTAGTTGGTCAAATTTACCTATTTAGCTGATAAACTGTTAACAGGTCATACAATCGTTTAGGTAATATTTAATCCAATACACATTTCCTTTCTGAAGGTGATATTTTTCCTTTCTGGAGGTGATATCTGTATAAATGGAATAGTATTAGAACTGCATTCTCAATCTGAAGGTCAAGCAGTAAACTGAATGAGAAATGAAGAAAAATAATAAGACCATATAAGCTCTAGTTATGTATTATACTGTGAACTAGAGAACTATGGCTACCGCTGGGAATTTCAGCAGTCATTGAAACAATCTTAATTTTGAAAAATAATTGAACTCACTATCTATTGATTACAAAGTATTCAATATGATCCGACTCTAGGTGTCTTGAGAAATCTAAGAAGTAGGAAAATTGCAACTATCAGAGTTTCTTTTTTCATAATACTTCTTAGTCTCTCTACTCATTTGGTTATATATGGTTTTAATATTTTTGAGACATTGTCACCAAGAAGAAATATAATATATCTTAAATTTTCTGAAATTTTTGTTTGCTTGTTTTTTTTTGTTTTTCCTTCTTTTTCTTATTCTGTTTCCCAGTGCAAATGCTTCCTCATGGTGACAAGAAAAATCATTTCTCTAAGGAAAATTCTCTTCGTCCCAGTTTAAACTTTTTTGTATCATGCTATATTTTTTTTGAGAGAGCAATAAATGTAAAAAAAAAAATGAAAGCAAAATACATCCTGTCATTATCTGTGGGATGAATACATTTTCAGAAAGATTTGTTTGTGCAGAAGAAAAAAAAAAGACTATTTTTTAAAGCAGTCATTTATGAGGCCCTATGTATGCATAGTGAAGAAAATTCACGTTTTGGAAACCATACAATTTAAATAAAGAATAATCCTTGAAGTTTACAAAGGTTTAGGTAGTGTGACTGAATATATATTCATTGAGTGGAGAAACCAGAAATCCATCTGTTAAGAGATTTTATAATCATGGATTGCTGTAAAAAAATCTTAGGGAAAAAGAGGGAAAAAAATTAAATAAACCTAAGTAATTAGCAGGCAGCATTTATATTATATATATTAGATATTTGTAGAATGTGAGTTAGTACAATGCATGCAATCAAATAGATGTTTTATCAGGATCTGTGGGTATATTCCTTTAACAAAATGAATAGTCTCATAGATCTTATTAGAACAACCTGTGCAGATAAAGAGTTTGTATCTGATATAACGTGCTGCAAAAGATAATTCAAGCTGATTCTACAGACCATTGAAGTCAAGCCATTCAACACCAGTTATAGAGAATATAAAATAAAAATCTGTGGTACGTTGACACCATGAGCCTGATAGGTATTTTAGTAAAAGCTGTAGGTAACAATAATCTGATAGGAGAGAAGTCTGAACAGCTAGTCATTATGAACTCAATATGACTTGAAAATGAAACACATGGAGAAACGTAAGTCACAACACATAGGCAAACAGCAGGGAAACGATTTTTTTTTTTTTTGCTTTTTTTTTTTACTGTGAAATCATTGAAGTGAGAATTAGTTAAAACTTTTCAACCAAAATTATAATAGTTATTTCTGTGAAGTAGCTCCTAACTATTTTTCTCAAGTGGTAGAAGAGGCTTGCACACACAGATTTGAATTTTCAAAGGGCTCTTAGTTTTGATCCAACTCATTTTCTCATGGTCCATGTACATTTTGTAATTCAGTTTAGAAAGTAACAGCTATAACCCATAGCTGAAGGCTTTAAAAAAGAAAAAGGATTAGAAAATTACCATCATGACTAGGATTTTCAAAGTAATCTGCAAGCATGGGCTCCAGAAGGAAGTGGTGGTTGATAGAGGTCATAGATTCCCTCCTTCAGGAATGTGTCAGCCAGACACATGCTTTTATGGGAGTTTTGTTGCTCTTGTAACATCTGGGATGTTTTTACTCAATGGCAATAGAAAGGTTGTGGAGGCTGGGGAAGGTGCCAGAGGAGTGGAAAAGGTAACTGTTGCACCCATCTGCCAGAAGAAGGAAAAGAAGGATATCTGGTGAAATAGAGGGTGGTCCTTTGACAGAAGGACAGTCTTTGGGAAAATCCCGGAGTTCTGGAGATGATAAGTGTCTAAACAGAAGTGGCAGCACTGAAGGCTAACAGCATATTGGAGTGACTGTAGCCAGGAGACTGAATATTCCCCTTCACTTCCATTTTTCAGGCCACATATGAGCTACTGGATACAGTTCCTCAGCCACAGCAAGAAAGACATTGTCAGACAGGAGCAAACCTAGAGGATGGCCACCAGGATGGTTGGGAGTGGTTTACTTGCCCTGTGAGCAGAGGCTACATCTCAGAATATAACTGAAGTACAAATGTCTGTAATATCAACTACTATTTAATGAGTGTGCCAAAAGTTTTTTAACTAAGTGATGAAACTTCTCTATCCATTAAAAATAGTTATAAAAAATATTCAGCCATTATTTAGCTCATGCCAAAATCTATCAAAGTGGTTACACTGGTGTTGGCCAGACAGATTCAGGATTTTCCCTAGCAAAGGTAGTCCACCCAGACTGGATAACAGTACACATGTGGGATCATACAGACCACATGCTAAATACACAGCTCAAGGCTATATATCTGGAAAGCCCTTTAACTTAGAAGAGTGGCTGTTTTGCACTGCATTAGATATAAAGCTGAGCTGATTAGAAACTAGGAGTCTACTCTTTGCTATTACTTAAGCAAACCTTTAATTTATAATAATATTGTGTCTTACAATATTAGCCTTTTAATTCCAACAGAAATGGGATGGCAGCTTTGGAAGAATTTATACACAAGATTTTATATGAATTACTGGCAATTTGCTTATCAGTTTGCATTTAATTAGTTTTCATGCAGAAATTAAGACATGGACTGTATATTTCATAATAGGTCAAGAACTCATTCTAATAGTAAAAATGAATTGACTAAGTCAAGCACTTCAGCCTGAAAGGTTAAAATTACAAAAACCAGAAGGGCTTTTGTTTTATGTTCCTTCAGTAATTTCTAGTTAAAACCCAAACAGCTATAGATTATTGCACATGATTTTGCCACTTTGCATGTAATTAACGATATATTTATGGATTGTGATATAAAAGCTCTATGTAGGGCTAACACCCACCCTGGAAGTGTCTAGGTGGTTCCTCTTAATGATTTATTATGGCTACTAACAGTATACCCACATTGCCCTGTGGTTTGCATTGAACACCAACTGCCATCTGCTCTGATGTATTATCTGCTAATATCCTTGGCTCCAGATACGATAACACATTTAGTTGAGAGTGGCAAGGCATTTCCTGTTTATGATATCCCAGGTTAAGGAGACTTGTGAAATGATTAGAAGAAGTAGCAGGCAGTTAGAACTGGATTCTTACTGGGCTGTGAATTTCAGTGAGAATAAAGAAAGCAAAAATGCCAAAGATCTGGGAAATATTTTAATTTCTCTTTCACAGGTTGTAGAATTCTTGGTTTTGGCTGGAAAACAAAATGTCACAATAAAATGAGAGTTTCACAGTTGTGGTATCTCTGATTTAAGTGAACAAATAAGCTTTTTCTTATGAAACCAGTTGACCGTGAATCAAAAGGCATTACTGATGAAGCCAAAGACACCAAAGCCAGCTTTGCCTATCTGAAGTCCATACCAAAAGTGCTGGGAACATGGACCAGAGACACCTGATTTTTATTTTTTTCTCTTGTTTTGCTTTGAGCTCAGTCTGTCCATGTGGCAAGATACTGTGCTATAGCAAACTGTGTGATTAGGGTTTACCTCTTAAGTTATAACTGGATTTTAGAAGGCGTTAGGAATGTGCCCTAATTAATGAAATAAGAAACACAAAGAGATGCTGGGGTTTGTCCCTACACTGGCGTAATTTGATAGATTTTGGTTTGCATGTGTGCAACAGTGCTTGTCACAGGCTAAGGCTAGAATGTTTCCTGTGAGAATTCCCGCATGGAGATAGTACTGAACACTTTATGAAATCTCATGCAATAATTCTAGAATACAGACAGCGTTAGTTCCATGTGTGGTACTGTGTATGCAGGGCTTCTTTTCCTGACAATAAATCCTCACTTGGAAGCATTGAACTTTCAGTGTATGTGCAGGCAACCTGTGCACTACAACACACATCCCCCCTCCAAAAAAACAATAGAAATTCCTGGGAGCATCAGTCTCTAACTCTGTAACCTATTCACCTGCACAGCAAGATTCCTTTGAGGATCTTATAGTGAAAACACCTACCTAGTGTGAACATTTGGGTCTGCCATATATTGGTGGAACTATTGTGCATTACTTGTAATTTATCTGAAATCCTGTAGAAATATGAAAATTCCTCAAAAATATTCATGAAAGAAATTTTTGGGAAAATCTGCAATAATTAAACTTGGGAGTTTGCATTCATCTCTGACTCTGGAGTCCCATTATGGCTATCTGTCTACGTTTTAGGTGAAATAACTTTTTCATTCATTTCATATGCTGTTGGATGTTATTTACCTTGTAAACCTAAACCAAAAATGAATGGAAAATGCAAATTAAGGTTTCCATAGCAATAACAGTTTACCAGTTTTGTGCATCTGAAGTGTTTGCAACTGTTGACTGAACTACTGTGTAATTCGATTAATAGTTTGTGCATTTGATGAGTTAATGGCTCGGTGGAAACCTTTAGTTGTTATGTTTATCGACTGTAATGGAACAAATCAGCTCCTTTCCAATTTGGTATTGTTTGCCATAGTTTTTCACAGGTGAAAAGTTCCTATTCGTTAAAGAGTTAGACTTCAGATTTTTTTTTTTTTACCGAAGTTATTCTTAGTTTCCAACAAGTTTACTTTTCAGTAAGATCTTGGTATAATCTTTTTTCTCTCCTTAGAGACCTTCAACTCTTTCCCTAGTTATTGTAATAAAAGCTAGTTGAAAAAATGATGACTGGATAATTGGTTGTTCTCTGTTGTCCTTAATAAATTAGAGCTAAGTATGCTTAATTGGTCCTATTGAGCATGTCCTCTCCTTTGGTACCCTAATGATCTTTAGATGGCTTTTGAACTTTAGCTATCTATGCTTGTATATACATTTATGTATACATAAACTATTTGACCCTATTGAGCCTAAAGATGTTAACAGCCTTAGTCTTAATTAGCTGGTTAGCATTTCCAACTAAATTAAGTAAGTACAAAAGCAGACTGTTGCTTTAATTTCATAACTGAACTCTCAAACTCCAAGTAATTTTATAACCTGGAAATTTTAAAGGATGTGGTGAGAGGCATGTCAATCACAACCGGAAGACCACTGCTGCTACCGGATCTGTCTACTGCTGGCTGTTGTCTCCAGGAGAGCAGGGGGGGTTCTGTTCAACTATACTGCATACAAGTCATATCTCATTAACTCAGAAGGAAATATTTTACAAGCTCTGGACAGATATTTAGTCACTGAAGAAAATTTTAATACAGTAGTAGAGATGAAAAAGAGGAACTGGGTTTTTTAACTTGCAGTTGAGTGTAGCACGGCAGCTATTGCTTGAATTTTAATGCTGAAGGAACTGAAGCATGGGCAATGGCCTGGACACACAAAAGGGATTTTTCCAGAGACACTCTCAAAGAAGCTGTATTGATATTAAAGAACTGTTCTTTTCTTTTCCTGTCTTATGAATATTTTAATTTATTACTCTAGTGCTCTAAACCACTGCTAGTATATGTAGGTGGACCTTTGCTGTAAATTAATACATTATATTAGCTGCAGGCTAGTCATTTACATATAAATGTTCTGTAGACAAAACAAAAGTAATTCATATTTCAGAGTCTTGAAGGTGGGAGTATATTATAAATCTATAATTTAAAAAATAGCTTAAAAAGAAATAATTTCAGGGTAATTTTCCTAAGGGAAAAATAATGAAAAAATAAATTTAACAAGTAAAATTTAGAAATTGGTTTTATTTCTTTTTCCCCTATTGTTGCAAGTCCTGAATGGAACATAGACTGGTGCATTCACAGCAAATCAAAAGAACAGTTACTTGTACTTGTCTCAATAAGAGTGAAGTTAGATTCTCCCCACTTAACTATCTAGTAACTTTCAAGAACTGTGTATTTTATTAACTGTGCATAAAATGAAGCAGGACTGCACAAGCTTGGTCAGCATTGGTGGTTCCTTTAAATAATGAGTAACTCATGAATCCTTTATATGTAGCTAATAGGAATGGAAGCAACAGCATATTTGGCCTATCTATTGATATTAACTAATGCAGCTTGGATAATAGGCATTCTTGATGAATGTAGCATCCAACAGTTACAGTAACCTGATTAATGTTTGGTTTTCAACAGCATATAAAAATTACTACAACCTACTGTTGTTAGTTCACAAAAAGAAACTGAATTTATATATAAAAAAATTACAATCATACATTGTAAAACCACTGAGAAGCTGGCATATGATGCTAAACTACTTTGTATCACCTGTGTAGGGAGACACATTTTATGTATATACAACTACATATGTCATCAGTAGAGACCTGATGTTAGCAGTTTAAGGACCTCATCGACATGGGCTACTCACAGTAATTTTATTTACTTTATGAGAATCCATGACTCTCAAAATACAAAATATGGAAGTAGTCCTAAATTCCCAGTACCACATGAGATGAGAAGACATTCATTCTCCCATTTTACAAACTGAAAAAATATTTTTCACTGTGTATACACATAATGTTGTATGTAAGGATACAGGAAATAATAGTGCAAGAGGTACATCAGAATAGTCTTAATAGCAATTTTAGCCTTGGGCCAATTCCAATTTTCAGATAAGGGAAGAATTTAAATTTTCATCATTGAGAGCTGGATCAAATGATTATATGGTCACATGATACAATTACCTGCAATGATGTGATAATCTTTAATGAATTGAATGCTATACTTATCATAGATTGACTGCTAGACATTCTGTTAAGTAAGTCTTTACATTTTTTAATCTGATTTTCTTTGTCCCATTTTCTGTGAACTTCCTTCTCCTCCAACAACGCCAGGTTGTGAAAGAGAGGAAAAATATATTTTAAGTAACAATAGGAAGTAAAAAGAAACCAAAGGCAGAACTGAAAAATTAAATAGTGTAATGAGAAATTTTAGATAGGAACAAAGACACGTATGCTTCAGGGGAGCTCCATCAGGAAAAGTGCATTTGAGAAGCAGGTTGATAGCTTAATGCGAAAGGTTTCATTAACCCTCATAATAATCTATTAACTGTGTTAATATTTTATTAGGAAATTCTCACAATAACAATTATGTCCAACTTCTAAGAGCATGTTTGATCTGCATGATCTCAGTGTGAGCTGGCACGTTGGCTCCAGCCTCAAGGCTGTTGAGGTTTAACTGAGGACCACAACATGGGAAAACATGTGCATGTATATATAGGCGTAGTCCTTGGTACACTGGTGTCTAAATAGATTGAGGCCTAGGTAGTCTTCTTCCTAGCACCACTAAGTAATTCTACATAGCACAGACACAAATCCGGGGACCATGCCTAGATATCTCATAGTTACTGGACCTTGGAAATTGAATTAATTGTAACACTGATTTTTTTGACTTACGTTATCGAGAGGAGGAAGAACAGAAAAGGCGCTTAAAGCCAAGTAATGACATTTTCAATGAAAAGGCAAGAAAACTGATCATTTTAAGTTCTTTAGAATGAATGACAACACTTGTTTGAGGAATCTTCTCTCAGATTTTCCTAACAGAATGGTAGGATAGCTAGTATAAAATATCAGTGATCATTGTAGAAATAAAGTTGTTCAGTTCAGTCCTTGCCAGACAAATTCTTTTAAGGGCTGACTGCTATGGATTTGTTTTCCAGTAAGAAAATGCTTTTATCACTTGCTATAACAAAGGAATTTTGTCTGGTTTCATCACTAACAAGATGAAGAAATTACCTTTCCATAATTTCTGAGGCTCAGGGTATCACAGGAATGTGTCACTTTCTCTTAAGAAAGTGTGTTGCATTGCAGTTTGCTTGCTGAGAATGGAAAATCAATACATCATCACATGCAAGTTACACGCATCAAAGCAGGACTCAAAGGGATAAAACCAACTTGCTGATTACCATCTCTTTCTTCATGACTTGCTAATTATCTGCTTCTTTTTTCCTTCTCTGACTGCTGCTTCTAAACACAGAGAAATTCTCATCCATGTCTTCTAATTCATTTTCCACACTTCTCAGCTGTAGAGCAACAGAGCAAGAAATATTAAAGTGTGAAATGAGGTCATGGAAGTGCCTGGCTTTTATGGACATGTTGAAGAAGAGAGTTGAGCCCGTGAAGGTGAATACAAAAAAACGTAAATAGGTATCCTGCTCTCTAGTTTTTAACTTAAGTATTCTTAAGAGAATAGCTCAAAACTAACTTTGAACTTCTTTTTTAAAAGCTTTTTTTTTTTTTTAGTTTTAGTATTTGAAAGGGAGATCTTTTTGGAAGATGGTTTATATTTGAGCTAAAGGATCTAGAAGACCATCTGAAAATTTAAATATTATCAGATCCTTTGATGTTGAATCAAAACCAATATCAGCATAGAAGACTAGAGCCAGAACATTGGCAAGGAAATAGTTTAATTCTGTAACTAAGCTTGAATACTGATAAGACAGTAAAAAAAAATATCAAACCCTAAAAAGCAAATGAACCTATGTTAAAGTCAACTATGCAAAATTTGAAGCTCTAATTGCTAGTCTTTATTTGTTTGTTTGTTATTACAATAGCAGTAAATTACCCTTTTCCCCTTGTAGGTTCATCTCTCAATCCACCCCAATCTGCAACTCAGAGGACTATTCCATGCAGAGACATCCTTCCTTAGAAAGAATGACTTAGGAGGCATAAAAGTTTACACAGCATCGTGAAGAAAGCTCCAGCATAGCTCAGCTAAGACAAATGTCCCAAAATCAGCAGATGTGCTCAGAGTCAGAGGCCAGTGCCTTCTGTGCAGGTACAGGAACTTAAGAGGTAGGATGAAGATAGAACCATCACAGCAGAGTATGGAAACAATGTAGGGAAAAGATAGGAAAGGTGAGGTGTCCCCTGGTTAGTGTCCATTCCAGGCACACATACACATCCCCGTAGCAAACAACTAATTCTAAATGAAAGACAAAGACATTGAGAGCTAAAAAAATAGAGCAAAGTCCTTGTGACCTTTCTTCTTTTCACTATTATTCCACAAAAGTAATAAAAAATACAAAAGAAAGTAAAATGGATATTTCCTGGAAAATACGTCCTTGTCACCTTTCAATGCAGTAATTATACAAAAATGAGATTGGCTATTTTGCTGTACGCTGGCTAATTTTCATACATATATATCTCGTAAGTGTTGCAAAATAAGTTTTTTAATAAATGGCTTCAGATAGGTATAGCAGAGAGACAGAAATATGGAAATAGTCATGTTAAAAGATGTTGCTGCCAGTTGCATGCAGAGAATACCTTTTTAATCTGTTTTATTCAAGCTATTTGAGGGTGCAGTATTTTGGTTTTTCTACTGATACCTGAAAAGTTAGGACACTTGTGTCTAGACATAGGTCAGCATCACAGGTTGTGAACAGAAGCTGGTCCAAGTAGCTGAAGATATTTTCTTTTGCATAAATGGAGATGACAACTGCAGTATTTAACATAAAATGAACAAAGCAATGCATGAAAAATCATGGCAGTCAGGTAAAGTTCCTGACAACTGGAAAAAGGGAAATATAACCCCATTTTCAAGAAGGGGAAATGGATGACCCAGGGAACTACAGACCAGTCAGTCTCACCTCTGTCCTTGGCAAAATCTTGGAGCAGATTCTCCTGGAAAGCATGCTCAGGCACATGAAAAACAAGGTGCTTGCTGACTGCCAGCATGGCTTCACTAAGGGGAAATCCTGCCTGACCAATTTGCTGGCCTTCTATGATGGGGCTACAGAACTGATGGATAGGGACACAGAAACTGACTGGACATGTGCCAACTGTTTAAGACTGTCCTGCATGAAATCCTTGTCTCTGAACTGGAGAGACATCAATTTGGTGGATGGACCACTTGGTGGATAAAGAACTGGCTGGATGGCCGCACACAAAGAGGCTCAATGGCTCAGTGTCCAGTTGAAGACCAGTTATAAGTGGCGTCCCTCAGGGGTCGGTGTTTGGAACGGTCTTGTCCAACATCTTTGTGAGCGACATGGACAGTGGGATTGAGTGCACCCTCAGCAAGTTTGCAGATACCACCAAGCTGTGTGGTTCAGTTGATACACTAGAGGGAAGGAATGCCATCCAGAGGGACCTTGACAGTCCTGTGAAGTGGGCCGATGTCAAATTATGAAGTTCAACCAAGCCAAGTTCAAGGTCCTACACCTGGGTTGGAGCAATCCCAGGCACAGCTACAGGTTGGGCAGAGAAGAGATTCAGAGCAGCCCTGCGGAGAAGGACTAGGGGGTGTTGGTTGATGAGAAAATGAACATGAGCCGGCAGTGTGCGCTCGCAGCCCAGAAAGCCAACCGTATCCTGGGCTGCATCAAAAGGAGCGTGACCAGCAGGTCGAAGGAGGCGATCCTGCCCCTCTACTCTGGTCTTGTGAGACCTCACCTGGAGTACTGTGTGCAGTTCCGGGGTCCTCAACATGAAAAGGACATGGAACTGTTGGAACAAGTCCAGAAGAGGGCCACGAGGATGATCAGGGGGCTGGAGCACCTCCCGTATGAAGACAGGCTGAGGAATTTGGGGCTGTTCAGCCTGGAGAAGAGAAGGCTGAGTGGAGACCTCATAGCAGCCTTCCAGTATCTGAAGGGGCCGACAAAGATGCTGGAGAGGGACTCTTCATTAGGGACTGTATCTATAGGACAAGGGGTAAGGGGTTAAAATTTAAACAGGGGAAGTTTAGATTGGATATAAGGAGGAAATTCTTTCCTGTTAGGGTGGTGAGGCACTGGAATAGGTTGCCCAGGGAGGTTGTGAATGCTCCATCCTTGTCAGTGTTCAAGACCAGGTTGGACGAGGCCTTGGGTGATATGGTTTAGCGTGAGGTGTCCCTGCCCATGGCAGGGGTGTCAGAAGCAGATGATCTTAAGGTCCTTTCCAACCTAACTATTCTATGATTCTATGTGCTCACACATCCATATCTGTGTGTAAGCAAGTATGAAGCCAGGGCATATTTACATGGGTCTGAAAACAATTCAACTGTGAGGGAAGCAGTGTGAGTGTCACTCCAGGATGATGCCAAGAGAGAAACAGAGAGAGCTTCTTTTAGGCACAGAACTGACTCCAAAAAACGGACTTGGGTTTTGAATAAACAGATGGCTTCCTATTGTTTATTCTCTTTGAAAAAAGGAGACTCTAGTCTTCCTGTGCAAATCAGCAGTTGTACTGAAGAGACACCTGAAATAAGATTTTTGGTTTGCCTTTGTATTTTGTTTTGTTTTGTTCTGTTTTGTTCTGCTGGGAACAGCCTGGCAAAGTAATTAATACTGGTTCATTTCCAGCAGCAACAACAGCTTATCTGAGAAGTTATCTTTGTAAATAGAATTGCATATTTTGAGATTATCCACTTCCATTTCGGTTAAAATGTAAAGGAGCTCTTCTCAGGAGTATAGCTTGAAAACAATTTATACTTAACAATGCATGCTCAATCATGAGCTTTGAATCAAAGCACATTCCTGCATGCAATAAAAGAATACACATTTCCTTTAAATAAATAACTTTTTTTCTCTGTGCCTCTTTCTTTTCCACTCTTACATAGATCCCACATCATGGTTCTTTGAAAAGATATTAATTGTTCTTTGGGAGAAATAGGGTTGCCAGCCCAACCTGTGTGATGGGTTTGTAAAGATTTACATGGGAAGATGCCACACAACAGAATCATAGAATCATAGAATAGTTAGGGTTGGAAAGGACCTTAAGATCATCTAGTTCCAACCCCCCTGCTGTGGGCAGGGATACCTAACGCTAAATCATATCACTCAAGGCCTCGTCCAACCTGGCCTTGAACACTGCCAGGGATGGAGCATTCACAGCCTCCCTGGGCAACCTATTCCAGTGCCTCATCACCCTAACAGGAAAGAATTTCCTTTTTATATCCAAACTAAATTTCCCCTGTTTAAGTATTAACCCGTTACCCCTTGTCCTATCACTACAGTCTCTAATGAAGAGTCCCTCTCCAGCATCTTTGTCAGCCCCCTTCAGATACTGGAAGGCTGCTATGAGGTCTCCACGCAGCCTTCTCTTCTCCAGGCTGAACAGCTCCAACTTTCTCAGCCTGTCTTCATACAGGAGGTGCTCCAGCCCCCTGATCATCCTCGTGGCCTTCCTCTGGACTTGTTCCAACAGTTCCATGTCCTTTTCATGTTGAGGACACCAGAACTGCACACAATACTCCAGGTGAGGTCTCACAAGACCAGAGTAGAGGTGCAGGATCACCTCCTTCGACCTGCTGGTCACGCTCCTTTTGATGCAGCCCAGGATACGGTTGGCTTTCTGGGCTGCAAGTGCACACTACTGGCTCATGTTCATTTTCTCATCGACCAGCACCCCTAAGTCCTTCTCCACAGGGCTTCTCTAAATCTCTTCTTTGCCCAACCTGTAGCTGTGCCTGGGATTGCTCCGACCCAGATGTAGGACCTTGCACTTGTCATGGTTAAATCTCATGAGGTTGGCATCAGCCCACCTCACAAGTGTGTCAAGGTCCCTCTGGATGGCATTCCTTCCCTCCAGCGTATCAACTGAACCTCACAGCTTGGTGTCATCAGCAAAGTGGCTGAGGGCGCACTCAATCCCCCCGTCCATGTCAGCAACGAAGATGTTGAACAAGACCAGTCCCAACACCAATCCCTGAGGGACACCACTCGTTACTGGTCTCCAGCCAGACTACTATCTCTGCTAAGCCATGCAAGAGACATTAGTCATGGCTTTGGGAAGAGGATTGCTGTATCCTATGTGCCTTCAGAAAATAGATCAGAAACAGAGATATCTCATAAACCTGTTCTCCCTGGGATAAAATAAAAAAATCAAGTAAATCTTTGCCATATTTTCCTGTTAATGATGCAGGGTTTTCATCCACTTCTAGTCATTCAGCTTTGCTGTAGGAAAGTCATGCACAAGGTGTATAAATATTTTTGTGTGATGCCCTGTGTTGCTAGGAGGAGATTCCCCATGTAGATAGAGCTCCTTTGGACACATTATTATAGAATCATAAATAGTTTGGGTTGGAAGGGACCTTCAGAGGTCATCTAGTCCAACTCACCTGCAATGAGCAGGGATATATTCAACTAGATCAGGTTGCTCAGAACCAGTCTAGCCTTGAATGTGTCCAGGGATCGTGCATCCACCAACTCTCTGGGCAACCTGTCCCAATATTTTACCACCCTCACTGTGGAAAATTTCTTCCTCACCTCTAGCAATTGGCTGCAACTGGTCAGAGAATTGTTTCCTGCTTAAAAAAACAGGGTCAGGCTCCCATCTCATTGATAATGTTATACATTTCTGCTGCCAGGTGAGCTACACAATTTTAAAATAGGCAGCTGGAAACAGACAAGGCATGGGCATAAATCTTAGCACTTTCCCTAACCAAGAACTATTTCTCATGGTAATTTTGCTTTATTTCGCATCATGGAAAAAAATGAGAGGAGATGGTGGAAACACGGAATCATGGGGAGAGGACAAACCAAGATCCCTTTTACATATTATTAGTGCTTCTCTGTTTAAATCATGTTTTTTATTAGCTACCGCAGTGCTAAGTGCTTTAGAAAATGTACTTTTAAATGAAAAAAAAAATATCCAAGGAGTGTGTAGGTAGCTTCCATTAGCAATAATGCGAGTTTGGGCACATTTACAACTTACAGAATCCTCAGTTTAAAACCTGTTTATCAGATAATGGTTTCAGGCTTGGAGTGGGAGCATAGGAGCATTAAATTAGCACATCTTTCAGACCCACAGTCTTTGCAAGGCACAAATCTATTAGTCCTTAGAATAACAGAAACATAGAAAGGTTTGGGTTGTAAAGGACCTTAAGATCATCTAGTTCCAAACCCCTTCCCATGGGCAGGGACACCTCACACTAAGCCATGTCACCCAAGGCTCTGTCCAACCTGGCCTTGAACACTCCCATGGATGGCTCATTTACCACTTCCTTGGGCAACCCATTCCAGTGCCTCACCACCCTCACAGTAAAGAACTTTCTCCTTATATCTAACCTAAACTTCCCCTGTTTAAGTTTGAACCCATTGCCCCTGTCCTATTGCTGCAATCCCTGATGAATAGTCCCTCTCTGGCATCCTTGTAGGCCCCCTTCAGTTATTGAAAGGCTTTATTTTGAGTCCAGAAGACTTTTAAATCCTTAGTAATATTTTATAATTGATATTGTAATAGGAAAAAAAATAAAGATTTCCTGTTTGTTTTTTTGGTTAGGTTTTTTTTTTTTTTTTTACTAAGAGAGTAGCCACTGGTATTTTTATTCCTTCAGTGTCATTTAAAGCCAGTCTTTCTAATAATGAGATTGAAAGCCCTTGACAAAATGCCGGAAGTACATTTAATTATTTTCGGGGTAAGACTGAGTATTTTGTGTAAGACATAGTACAGAGTGTGTCTTTTGAACAGGATTTGTGAAGCAGACACATGCCAAAAAAACCACCAGATGTAATAAAATGTCTTGGGAAGTTACTTTGTTAAATAATTCCCCATAACCTGAGGCTGAGTATTCATGAATAGGTTCAGCTTAAGCAGATGCCTTCAAAAAATCATTTATATTTGGGTGTTTGAACAATATTTTATGTAACAATGAATCTCCCTTCTGATCCTTGAAAGGATGAGCCTTACAAACCAAAGCCACTTGAGTCTGCCACCTAGCGAAGAAGAGGAAAAACACACTGAATCACACAGGAGGGCAATCCATTTCATCTGTAGCTTCATAAATTTTCTTATTTGAAGAGAGTTTCGTCGGATTCCTCTTCCTGTCATTAAATTTAGAAGTAGATTATGGATTATCACTGCTGAAAAAATATTTTTCAGATCAGGACTCCGTATTTTTTTAAAAAGCATTTGTAAATACAATTTTTTTTTTTTTTTTTGATAGTATTTACAAATACCAGTAAGAGATCACATTTTCTAGAACTGTAGAGTTGTGCATGAAGGCACAGGTATTCAGCATATCTTAAATCATCCTTGTCAGTAATAGTTATGGTTCAGGCAGTACGTGCACAGTGTCTTGGCTGCGGGATCTCAGGGTGAGATTTTGATAATAATAGAGGATCAGTTTTGCTAGAGAGCTGAACATCTATTCCGTGTTCTTGATGATGTTTTCTGACTTATCAGAGTTTTTTGAACTTGCAGTTTTTTAACAACACATAATTTATGTATTTTTTTTTTTAGAAAGCAAAATTATACCCTCAGTATAATATGACTAAAGCAATAGAGAGAAGTGTGATTTTTGATGTTTAGAGATCTGTCAATATAAAAATCCATTCTTATGGAAGTGAACATAATGCATCACACACAGGGTAATGGACAAAATATTTTTCTTAAAATCAGAGCTGATGGTGGCAGTGTGACCCAAAGTGTTAATTATATTGCAGTTATGTATAATGGGAGTTTCTTCTGAATCTCAACATCATAATGATAGAATTTGGTCCACATGCTTTTTAACTCTGTATCAGCACTGTACAGAGATCAAAATGGATACACAGTTTGATTTTGTCACTTTGCTTCCACTGGACTCCATAATTGCAGCACCTATTACTTGTCCCCACTGTTTTGAAAGTCACAGAACAGACTCCGTGACAGCCCAGTGTTCTCATGACTTTCTGAAACATTTTCCGTTGGAGCTGATGTTTCATGCTTGGTCTCTATACCAAAAGCAAAGTCCCATTATTTGGTTTAAATTTCTGGGAGAATTAGAAGAAACACATTTTCTTTTTAAGCTGCCATTTTTAACTGCAGACTAAGGAAGTTAAACTATTGAAAGCTGCTGAAAAGCTGGTCCTGACTTCTATGGATTAAATATTTTGTTACCAAACCCTATACGGATACTAAGCGTAATAGAAATTTGAAAACACATTTCGGGGAATGATTTACTGTTTCTTTTACTATTTCATAATCTTTTGAAAAGACATTCTTATAGGAGGAAACAGCTAAAGCATGAGACAAACTGCCAAGTTCTTATGAATATTGTCTATTGCAATCTGGCATTGTCAACAGTGCTATCTGAATTCTCTTTATTCCTGAGTCTTGACTTAACTAAACACCCTGTTACACTTAAAAGATATTTTTACACTGCAGCTAAAAATAGTAGTTGGATCAATCTACTGCTTTAAGATTTTATCTCAGAAGAATTTAAAATCACATTTCTGTGTGTGAAAGGCTAGTACAGTAAATTAATGCTTGAATCAGAGGGCTGCAATTGATTATGCTAAGCATAATTTCCAGTTGTTCCAAGTTATAAAATAAGAACTGAAAAGAAGCTGAGAACAAGAAGTCTTTCCTCTTTTCCAAACCAAGTACCAAAAAACTCCACCAAGGTTGCTTATAATCGTTTAAACTTATGGTCCGTATGCTTTGATCAGCCACATCACTTGTATTTGTTTCTAGCTATATAGTTTCTAGACAGGATAACCTGAGGAAGAGAGGATATCAGTGAGAAATTCAAGTAGTATTAAGCTCTGATCGCATATGAAATACAAATGCAACTGACTTGGTCCATGGTTTATTTTGTTTTCTTCCCTCTTGGATGATTTTTTTTTTTTTTTAACATTGACGTGCCATTAAAATGGGACATTCACACAAAAGCAAAAGAGTAATGGTGGAAATTAGAAAATACATTAAATTTTAAACAATTAGTTTTATTAATTAGCATAACACCAAAACAAACCAAAAGTATACATGGGAAGACTTCCTGGATTTAAGATAATATCGAGAACTTTAATACAGTCATTTCAGGACATCTAAATGTAATATTCTTTTATTTGTAATATTCTTTTATTTGCTATGTTGATCAGACTCTTGAATAATTTACTCTTTAATAATTTATTTATAACAGGATTTTTTTCCCATAAATTTCTTTCATTAATCAGCAAATACTTTGTGGTGAAGAAAGTCCACACAGTCATAATATTATTTCTCTTAAAAAAATCTTAAAACCCCTACCAAAACCAGTCATCCAGAATCTTAGATCAATATGAGATCAGTCGAAGTGTGCATTTAAATCCATTTGGGTTTTGTCAGAAGCACAGTCTGTCTTTAAATTCTTTGAAGCTAAGGAGCTGGTCATTTTAGGAAATTTACAAAGGGCATTACTAGCCTTGTATGATCCATTCTGCTCTCCCACAAATGTTCTTTTAAAAATGGCACAGCATTCATCTCATGAAATGCAATGATATTTTTTCAATAAAGGAGGTCATTGTTAACTAGACAAGAGAAGTTATATAACTGAATATTTTAATTTATGACTTTCATATATTAGATCAGCTCCTCAGATGACATAAGCAAGCACCTTGTTATTGATCGCAGAGGAATGAAACACCTGGGTCATTTTGTGTATGAAGATATACTGCTCCACAACAATGCAGTATATGTATCTCACACTGACATTTTTTATTTTAATGGCTGAACCCTTAGGTACATTGTCAGTATATCAGAAACCCTTTTTTTTTTTCAAAAAATCAAAAAATTGATGCTGAAGATACTTTTTTTCCGGTTTCAGAGGTCATACATTACTCAGATGCATGTTATAATTTATAACTGCATAAAGTAGCATATCTTAATGCACTTCGTTCAATAAAAGGCAGTAAGATATTTGAAATTCAAGGAGTACCATTTTTAAAAAGAGCTGCCTTATTTAATAGGTTATGTTTTTTTATTCAGTTTAATGTATCATAGGGCCATTGGGTAGTCACTGTTCATAAAACTATGAATTTTCTTTCTGAGGTTCATTGGAATTAAGTTAGCAAAATGAATTGTCCATAGTAAATTCATGTTCTACGCTAAATGGGAAATAAAGCATCAGAAAATTTGGCTTTAGGATCCCACAAAATTCTTGAAACAGATAATGGAAAGATGCCTACTCTATCATTTTTATATACACAGGTATGTAGTTGGATGTGCTGATTTCACAGTGATAATTGTGTTTTGTTTGCTTTTTTTTTAGGAATGAGGCAAAATGAGAGTTCCAGTGACTTACTTTCTATGTGCACTGTACAAAGGAACAACTACTACTTATGGATAGTTCTTAGAATAGTAACTAACTATATTTTTCAGTGTAATTTTTTAATTTTTAGAGTTGATTAAACAACTGTTAATAGAAGAGGAAAGTTTTCATTTATTTGTTCGTCAGCCCACAGTCATTAGCATTATTGCTTATGTACAGCTAAAAAAGGAAGTTAAACTGATTTGTGGTCACAGCTACAAACACAGGAAAATGGTAATCCCTTTGCAGTCTGTGTACAAAAAAAAAGGAAAATATCAAAAGCATAGTCTATATATAATGGTCTTGTAAGGACAGAAAGAATCTGTAAATGAAGTTAATTGGGCAGTATACATTTTTGCTCATCATAGTGTTTCATGGCATTTCAGAACCCTGTAGCGTGAATGGTGAAGGCCATTGATTTTATATGACACTTTGGAATGCCAAGCTGTAAACAAAAATTATAAAAGGAATAATACAGTCTCAAAGTGCATGCATAGCTACATTCATTGCTTTGGATTTGCTGATTCATATAAACTGATTTCAGTTGTATTCTCGTGATGACAGCTTATGATAATAAAAGGACTCCCTAAATAATTTCAGCCCTTGCATTCATTATAGAGCTATTCTTTTTATTCTGTGATAATTGCAGTTCTTACTATAATACGTACTAAATAAATGGCTCAAACCACAGCTGTTCTGAGTTCTTTCTTCATTTCTGCTACAGAATGTCTTTAATTTTCTCCTGGTACCTGGGAAGTGCAGTAACCCACACAGCCCTTGTTTCAGCATGTGCATGTTAGAAGCCGAGTGAGGTTCATCTCACCTGCTGTATTCTAGTAGTCCACTTCTCAGCTAACCATTCAGTACGCACTTCTGGGACGCCATTTATCTGCAGCACAAATTTAAGATAAAGCAGACAAATTGTGACTCTAAGTCCCACTTTTTTCTGTTGACAGTAAAGGGAGCCTTAGGTGACTAGCTTAGAGATCTGTAATCTGAACGTGTGACATTAGTTGATATAATTAGACACTGACATTGTGATTCAGCTCTTGGTAGGCACAGCTGAAGAGTGAAAGCCCCCAGATCCTAGTAGTACAGTGCAAAAAACTAGCTTTATAGAAAAGGTGCAATTAAAGTGATGCTGGGTGAAATTATTGCTCAGGGATCATTCTGTCAGGACAAAATCACTAGCTTTTTACTTCCTCTTCTACCCCTGAATTCTCTCTTCAGTAGAAGATAACACAGAAGACAGTGTATATCTGGCTTTAATCACAAGGAATTTTACTTAAGTTCTCATTGTTCACTTTTTTCCCCAAGTAGGAGAAGTAAAGGGGATAAGGAAATATATACTTTCTCAGTCTTTTCTTTTACTAAACTAGGCAAGCCTGGTCTTTAGGGCTTCTTTCCTTATCTTCACAGCCCAGAAAGCCAACCGTATCCAGAGCTGCATCAAAAGGAGTGTGACCAGCAGGTTGAAGGAGGTGATCCTGCCCCTCTACTCTGCTCTTGTGAGACCTCACTTGGAGGATTGTGTGTCCTCAGCATAAAAAGGACATGGAACTGTTGGAACAAGTCCAGAGGAGGGCCACGAGGATGATCAGGGGACTGGAGCACCTCCCATATGAAGACAAGCTGAGGAAGTTGGGGCTGTTCAGCCTGGAGAAGAGAAGGCTGCATGAAGACCTCACAGCATCCTTCCAGTATCTGAAGGGGGACTATAGGGGTGCTGGAGAGGGACTCTTCATTAGGGACTGTATCTGTAGGAAAAGGGGTAGTGGGTTCAAACTTAAACAGGGGAAGTTTAGGTTAGATATAAAGCTCTTTACTGTGTGGGTGGTGAAGCACTGGAACAGTGCCCAAGGAAGTAGTGCATGCTCCATCCGTGGCAGTGTTCAAAGCCAGTTTGGATGGAGTCTTGGGTGACATGGTTTAGTGTGATGTGTCCCTGCCCATGGCAGGGGGATTGGAACTAAATGATCTTAAGGTTCTTTCCAACCCTAACTATTCTATGGTTCTATGATTCTGTGACTCTTAAGCTTATGTGATCTCCTCTATATCTATTTGAAATTTTGTTCATATTACTTCAGTGGGTTCATCAGAATTATGTACACTATTGCAAATTCTCAACAGGATGGCAGAACTAAGAGTTTCTAAGCTGTAGAAGTTTGTATTTTCTTTGGTTATGCTACCCTGGCAATTCATAGGATCCAGGGAAACAATTATTTTTATTCCTCTGTCATTTTAGTCTGCTAAATTTTCAATTCACAATATCAGTTTTCTTTTATGGGTCTCTAAATGCATGATCTAACATTTCTTACATCTATATTTCTTCCAATTTCAGTATTCCAACCTTTGATACTGGTACCAGTATCGAATATCTCTAGTGTTTACATCATGTTCAGATTCCACCTGCAGCTTCCAGCTTTTAGTGTGAAGCTCCTATAATCAAAAGGTTAAATAAAATAAACTTCAAGAATGATCTGGAAGAATTCAGTTTTCACCCATTTTCAATCTGGCTGGTGAAACTCACCTTTCTACATAACCTGTTGCCCTTCTACTTTGTCTAGTTCCTGAATTAATTTTTGAATCTATTTACTGAGCAAAGCTAATTTCCCAATTCATCTACTAATTTTAGTGTCCTCAGTTAAATGAAGAACTTTTAAATGGAGCATCACATCAAAGTTTTTGCTAGATTTTATGTAGCTGAGATTTTTTTTCACCCGTTTCATCCAGTCCACTGTCTAAGCCTGTCACAATTTTCATCATTTGGCAGATAACTCTCATCACTGGAAACGGTCAAATTAAATATAGAAACAGCCACATCCCCATTCCCTTTTCTATGAACTATTCCTAATGCTGGTTTTATTTTGGTGGTTGTCAGGAAAGAAAGAATAAAACAACATATCTGAATGAAAGCCTAGTTATTAAATGCATTAAACTATTTTAGCCTTGTTATTTTCTAGGAGCTCTTTAGCACAGGGATAATGATTCACAGTATTATGACTAGGTCTAGAAGTGTCTAAAGTAGTCAGGCTTATAACTAAGTTAACCCATAGCATAATTCTATAAAACTGTAATTTACATTATCGAAGTGTATGGAAACAAGGCATTTAGAAAATAGATCCACTTTCCATTCCAGAACGGTATGAATTAGGGAAGATGACTTTTTGATGACAAGCAGCTGCACGGGCAATATCTATGTTGTTCACTAACAGAGCAATTGGAATAGAGATTGGATTTCTAGGGAAGTCATCATGGAAATGTAGGAGGAAGACCAATAATGCCCTTAGTAATGAGAAAATTTTGGAATGGACAAAATATAACCTCTTTAGGAAAACAGTGAGTGGATTCTGCTCAGGCTTTTCGTATTCATTTAGAGATGTAATTTTTTTATGATCTCTCATGCAGTTTATGCCCAAGAAGAGGTTCAGCACCTCCGTCCCTCTTCAGTCCACCAAACTATCTGCCTGACAACCCATGCACTAACATAAAACATTTGCAAGCAGTGCAGCACTGACTGGCAGGGAAATGCTGTTAATCTATGCCAGACCCTTTTAGCTAGTGGTAAACACAGTCTAACAGGGATTCTGTTGGAGTAAGGCATTTCAAGTTTTAGGACCCTGTCCTCTTAAAGCTAATGTTTAACTACCTATTAAATCAATGGAGAAAAAAATATGTCTTTGAATGACTCCTGAGAAATATTTGTTCAGTATTCTTTGAGTGTAGACATGAAAGAAGGTATCCTTGGAGAAAAAGAATATGATTCATGAATTGTTAAGACATTTCTTACAATGAAGAAACTAGAACATTCATTCCTTAGCCTTATTCTAAGGTCAAAATATGTGTTTGCAATAATTTTATAGCTTTTGATATAGATCTGGTCTTGATCACCTGGAATGGTATTTCTTTGTAAATTTTTTTTACAGATTAGAGGAAAAAAATCCTTTCTTGTATAAACTGGCAGTAAGACGAATGTTCAAGAAAACTAAGAATATACAAGGTGTTAGGATAAATATATTCATATACCTGTTAACTAGTTGATTTATTTTAATTTTGTCTGTATATATTCCTTTATGGGAGAAAAAAAAATTCCCAGTAATTGCACTATTTGGCACAAAACCTAAGTTCATCACATGAAGCCAGAATATAATGTTAAATGGCAGTTTTCGAGCTAACTCCTTACACACTTCACTGAATTTCTGCTCTGAACTAAATGAGTCTATGAAAGAGATAAATAGGTCTTAAATAGGTCAGGGAGCTGAAAGTATGTTTGAATGAAGTGGGTTTTAATTTCTTCCATGATCACTAGATGGCAGCATCAATCAAGAGATTCAAGACAGCTTTCAACTACGGGAAAAAGACCCTAGAAAAATTGTGAGACATTCATTTATACGTCTTATTTTACTATTTTGAAGGACAATAGGGATTAAATATTTACTGCAAATGTATGTATTCAAGGGCATATAACTTCCTAAAATAATTTTTGTCTGTGTAAGTGATACAGGCAAGGGCTGTGCTTCAACACGGAGATGAACCCCATGAGAATAAGGACAGGATAAAGAAATAAGCTCTTGGTATAGGACTCATATAGGTGGAAGGAAAAAATGATGTGCGAATTTTAAAATTAGGAGTGAATTTTGGGGAGGTGACAGGGAATGTTAGAAAGAACAGTGGAGATGATTGGAAAAGCAAGGGGGAATCATGGGGTTTTAAGTAAAGAATCTGGGCATCCAAACGATAGATTTCACTTCTTAGGTATCTGAATTAGTGACTTATTGATTATCTAACTGACTTACCTTCAATGACATTACTATTCATATAAAATGTTAGTAATTTTGAATTTCAGCTTTGTATTGTTCCTCTAATTGACAATGCTGAACTCATCAGCTATGCAGTCATTGCACAGTGCCTGGGTTTGCAAAATACGTCATTACAATTTATTTGTTTGACTCATGAGATGATGATGCCTGACAGCAAAACGACTCACTCCACTGAATCACTCCCAAATCCTAGCAACACTTTCTTTGGGAAAACATTTTAGCTTGAGATCCATCTGACTGTGTGTGTGTCACAGAACTGCTGGTCAAGTTTTAATTCCCAACAAGATGCTAGAGCAACCTGCTAAGGCATCAACCTCTGAGCAGCTGAACCCTGATAAGCTGGTCAAAACCACCCTATTGCAAAACAGGGTAACCTCTTTATGTGTGACCACAAGCTGCTTATTCAATAGAGGGCAAATAAGAAATGTTCTATCTCAGCCTAAGAAGGCTTTATATCTTGTTTCTTCTCTACAAAAAATACGTAGGGATGATGAACCAAAATATCATTACTGTGATGAAATTACTGTGAAACTAGTGCACAACATGGTCACAAAACCATAGACAAAGGGGACGTTTTGGTCACTTCTGGCCAAAGTGGGAGTTAGTTTTAGGTGAGATTGCAAGCTACCATGTCCTGGGCCACAGCTTGTATCAACACTGCTGTCCATGCCATGCCAGCTGCACTCCTTGTTCCTCAGAAAGGTGTTTGGCAGCCTACAGACAAGGCCATATCTGATATGGCATGGTCTGTAGCCTTTGTTCAGAGTGGTGGAAAAGACTGGGAGAAGAGCTGGGCCCCTGGCTGGTCAGCCTCTGCCCTGCTGCCCTGTGGGCCTCCCCACAGCCTGAGAAAACCCTCTATTAGCAGCAGTACTGGCGACAATAATTTTGAAATGATGCTTGAACAAATATTAAAAATGTGTCATCCATACCATGTGCTGCAAAACAATCAGTTCTCACTCTCAGATGCATTAGCTGGAACACTGCGTGTGAACTATGGGGAGACACTCATTACCACACTTTAACCAGAATGGGAGCAGCCTCAGACAGAGTACTCTGTCCTTTTTTGGCGCCCTGTATTAAAGAAGATATAGACAGTTTAGACTGTCTAAGCTGTAGACAGTCTATTCTATACAGTTTATTGTAAACTGCAGACAGTTTAGAATTCACAGGAGAGAATTAAAAAAAATATTAAATGGTTTGGAAAGCATGAACTGGGGAGTAGTGAGGGAGAGGGTTGGACTGCATGATTAGATAATTCAGTTGTTTAAGACTTTAGAACCACAGAATCATAGAATAATCAAGATTGGAATGGAATTACTAGGAAATTATCAGTTGCTACCTGTATCTAACAGGTAAGTATAGAGAAGAGTATTACACTAGTTTAATTTGAAGGAAAAAACACCTTTATATTTAGTATGAATAGTATCATTTAAAGTTTGAGAATGGTTCAACACTGTAAGACTACAGAATGTACTTCACCAAATTTTCATGCTATAAGTTCAGAGGAGAGTCTATCTTTATACTTTCTGGTCTTGAAATACCTTCCTATCCTTCATTTCTGTGGTATGGAAGATATGAACATCTGATTTTATTTATTTATTTTTGAAATACATATGTGTGTGTGTATCGTTTTTCATGTTATTCTAACATTGGTAGCAGTTTTCCATTGTAAGGAGAGTAGAGCTCCAGAGGTCCTTTAATAGGAATGCAACGATGAAATTTTGTCTTGCAATGCACACACTGTACGTGCACAGCTCAAGCCCTCAAGAGCAAGGTCAACCATAATTACAATTCATTAAATGCTTTAAAAGTTCCTCTAGTTATTGCAACATAGGTATCAGCAGCATCAAGTACACATCATTATAGAGATTCACTGACTTACATGAATTGCACATGTTATAGCTTGAAATTTTATTAATTAGAAGCTGAAAGATATTTTATAGGGTCTGGAAATGTATCTGTCGAGTAGGCTAAAGTCAGCTAGCTTATTTTGTGGCTGAAGCTTGTGTTTATAGCTTCATAAAACATGGCCCATAGTTTTATTACAGCGATCATCCTTGGTTATCTTTGTGACTACAGCTCTGTTTTTTCTTTCCCCCCCTGTGGAACAAAATGCTCTATGGCTTAAAAGTATGCTCTCATGCTTATAGATTTTTACAGAATTCTGTGACAGGAATACTGGATTCTATAGGGTGGCTTAAAGCTGCAAAGGAAACTTCTTTTTCTATTTATTCTAGGCTACTTCAGATATTGCAACAGAGACATATTTCTGCTGTAAAATTCTTGCTGTATTTAAGTTTATTTTTCAGTATTAAATTCCATGAAGATGACTACACGAAAAATATTGTTGCGTAGCCGAAACCAACATGAAATCAAATCATGAAGTAAACCCACCCCTATAGGTATTTAAAGGCTTAAAGGAAGATAGAATAAAAAACTAGAGCTAAGCAGAGCAGAGAAGAAAGAGTTCTTCAGTTATTGTGGTTCAATTTTTTGCATTTAGCTCAGAATGGAATAAACCACTGAAATTCAAAGATTTCTCCCGATTTTCCTGCGTTGTCAATGAGTCCACTATTTTCCATTCTCACCTTTCATTTCATGAACTCTGAATAAAAAAAATATTTTTATTTACTGTCGTAAGAAAAATTTTATTTCTATGGTTTCAATAGTGAAATGGTTGTAGTTTATTTTTAAAGCAAATAAATATCTGTGTGATTGGTTCATGTTGAAATCAAATTTAAATGTCACAGACTAAAAGAACAGTGCCTGAAACGATAAGATTATATCGAAAATGTAATTTCTCTAAGTTATGACAGTGCAGGATTCTACCAATGAATATGTTGTTAATGTTCCCAATAATGTTCAGATAGCTGCTCTGCCACAACATGAGAATGCTGCTCGTCAGTTTTGCGAATCCTTGTGCCAACTAATCTCGATAGAACCACTAGATGGCACTGCTCACACGACAGTATATTTGCATCACTGCTGGAAACTTCAAGGCATTGTGCATTTCTATACATTGGTTTATTTCTTGTTTTAAACGTTCCTGTTTCATCACTTTTCTATTTTTTTCTTAACAGGACTAAAAGAAATCACACATAAAAAAAACCCAAAAAACAAAAACACAACAAAACCAATCCGAGATCCTCTTCCTGCAATATCACACATTGAAGGACTCCTTCAGAGAGCAGCTTGGGCTCCATTGCTGCATTTTCCCCAATAAACCTTCATTTAAGTAATCAGGGCAGGACCAGACAGAGCATCAAGTAGTGCATATTTATCCACTTCTTAACTGTGTAATGAGGCATGAGGCAAAAGCATATCACCACCTCATCTGAGTTTTCATAATGCAAAAACTATAACAATTTCAAAAAATAAAAAGGTGAAATTTTAATGTTTAGACCTTAATGTAAGTAGTTTTAATATTCTTATTTTTTACACTCTTAAAATGTCAGATAAAATTTCTATTTATCTAATTTCCTTGTATCTCTGAAGGTCTTCAATTGCAATGGATTTTCTTGTAATATGTTCATATTATTAAGCCATTAAGTTTTTTTAAAAAACGCTAAAACTAAAAGGTTCTGTGTTAGACTGACATGTTGCTTCTTTCTGCTTCATACAGACTGTAAAGTCCAAAGATTTTCTAATGGTGATATCAGGATTCACACTCTCTTCACTACCCAGTTATTACAATGGAACTTCTGGAAAGGTCAGTGGTCATATTAAGCTATTTGGCTGGGTTTTGTCAATGGCTCATCCTGTGAGTTTCAAAGGGACAAGATCATCCACTGATGCAGAACAAATTAGCATTTTGAAGAAAGTGTTTGAGTAGTCCTTGTGGTGACCAGAATGGAATCTTACAAGAAGATAGCATTTTTGAAACATTGAGAAAACAAATACTCTAGAGACAGGAAATAAGGTAGCACATTTCAAAACTTAAACTGCCAGAACAGCTTTACATTATATATATCAAAATATTCCAGTAAAGCTTTCTCCATTAAACATTGTAATAGTATATGGCAGAAATGAATAGTTGCACTCTACAATCAAGTCAATGTTGTCATAAGAGGTATAGTCATTTCAGCTTTTGAGTCTGAGTAAATAGATGTCCCCATTGTATATGTCTAAGTTAATAACCTTAGAATCCTTAAAGAATAAGCAGAGGGAAAATAGGGAAAATAGGCTTATGGTTAAGGGACTGGAGCACATCACATAAAAAAAATGTCTGAGAGAGCTGTGACTGTTTACCCTGTAGGAAAGAAGGCTCAAGAGGGATCTCATTGATGTATGTAAATACCTAAAGGGATGGTACAAAAAGGACAGAATCAGGCTCTTTTCAGTGGTGTCCCGTGACAGGACAAGAGGTAATGGACACAAAATAGAACACAGGAGTTCACTCTGAAAGTCAGGAAAGACTTTTTTACTGTGAGGGTGTCTGTGCATTGTCACAGGTTTCCCAGGGAGGTTGTGGAATCTCACTCCTTAGAGACATTAAAAAAAGTCTGGGCAAAGTCCTGGAAACTGACTGTAGGTGGTCCTGCTTGAGTGAGGAGTTGGGACCGGCTGACCTCTAGAGGCCACTTCCAATCTCAACCATACTGTGACTCCATGATTCTTTGTCATTGTCCTGGGTTCAGCAGTAGCAGTCATGTTTTTTCCTTTGTGTTAACTGGTGCAGTGCTGTGTTTTGACTTCTAGTTTTGAGAACAGCGTTGGTGAAGCCGATGTTTTCGGTTGTTGCTAAGTGATGTTTACCCTGACCAAGGACTTTGTGAGGCTCATGCTCTGCCAGGGAGGAGGGGAAGCTGTGAGGAAGCAGAGACGGGGCGCCTGACCCGGGCTAGCCGGGGAGGTATTCCATACCACAGCACGTCATGCCCGGGGTGGGGGGTAACTGGGAGTTGCCCGGAAGGACAGGAGCTTCCGGGTGGAACTCGTTTTCTTGGCCGGTGGTATCGTATTCTCTTCCCTTGTTATTTTCCCTTATCATTGTTTTAGCTGATAGTAGCGGTGGTGATTTGTTGCTGGACTGTTCTTGTCTCAACCCGTAGGAGTTGCACTCTCTCGATCCTCCTCCCCGTTCCTCCGGGAGCGGGGAAGGGGAGAGCCCCGGTGCAGGGAGGGGGGGGGAGACGAACACGGACCTTGATTGTTGTCAGCTTGGCACCACTCACTGGGAGTGAGTGAACAAGTTACCTGACTGGGTTTAAACCACGACAGTTCTTTTTGGCGCCCAACGTGGGGCTCGAGGGGTTGAGATAAGAACAGATCTGACTGGATTGATAGTCACTCGTCACAATGCTGATTTATTGGCTCTCAAGGTTTTTCCTCTTGATCTCACAGTTTCAGTATACCATATCTTACGTCCATCCGGTATTGGCTGTATTAGTGTTTTTCAAGTGTGGGGCTTGGGCTAAGGTTTTTATCCCATTGTACTTTATGGTAATGACTTGTAATACAATAGAATCATTGATCATGAAACTGATCTGGTTTATGTTCCCAGTGTGGTCACCACCTTTATACTTTGGGAGGTATATGATGGAGGTGCTTAGCAATTACACATCTTTTTTCTCCTTCTCAGGTGCTCAACCTGTGAAGGAGACATCCTTTTACCCTCCTAGTCGTCCCCCCAGACCATTTACATTTGAGAGTTTTGAATTTTTTAAATGGCCTTTTAATGCTCTTGAGACTTGTTTGCTGATGGTGATGGGAATCACCATGCTAACACGCATACAGAGTGTGTTTTGCCCACTACTGATTTCAAGAGTTAAGCAGATTCAGGTTTGGGTCTTGTCTGGGGTCAAACGACGATGTAGGAGGACCGAGAGATTTTCCCAGAGGCTGGACAGCCATGAGTGGCAGGGTGTGTGGGATAGTATGGGCAAGTATCTAGGTCAGTGGGCCCCTCCAGTATTTTGGAATTTCACTACCGAACAACTGCAAAATCCAGAAGAATTAGTAAAACACTTAAATGAGGTGTGTGGTCATTCTGGCCATACCAGAGATGGACAAATCACGGCAACGTGCTGGGGCTTGGCCTATGCTTACAGGGCCTTGTTCAACACTATTCAGCACCTTCAAAAGGAAAAGAATGTCGGCGGATTTGAGGGCAAAGTGACAGTCGCTACTCAAACTTTGGCTGCAATGAACTGCGCAGCTACCCCAGTGGCAAGTACAGCAGCTGCTCAAACTTCAACTGCAACAGACAGCGCGGTTACCCCAGCTCCAAGCACGGTAGCTACACCACCCCCAGCAACAAGTACAGTCGCTACTCAAACCACAGTGATAATCACTGCAGCCAAACCAGAGGACCAATTCGTACCAATATCAGTTGCCCCTGTACGCAAGAGAACAAGCAAAAAGGAGGCAAAAAGGGTGAAGCGAGATGAAGAACCAATGAATTCACCACCCGGTCCAGAATCTGATCAGGAGTCATCCTCACATGACGAAGAAGAAGAAGAAGTAACTTCTCGACCTTGGACCTCAACCGAGCTGCGGAATATGCGAAAAGATTTTACCCGTCAACCAGGGGAGCACATCATCACCTGGTTACTCCGATGCTGGGACAATGGGGCCGATGGTCACGAACTAGAAGGTACAGAAGCCAAGCAGCTGGGATCACTTGCTAGAGAAGGGGGAATTGACAAAGCAATTGCAAGAGAGAAAAAGTCCCTCAGCCTTTGGAGGAGGCTCTTGGCAGCTGTGAAAGAAAGGTTTCCATACAAGGACGATGTTACGAGTCGTTCGGCCAAGTGGACTACTATAGACAAAGGCATCCAGTCTCTGAGGGAATCGGCCATCGTAGAGATGATCTATCACATCAAGCCGAATAACGGGGATACACCTATAGATCCAGATGAAGTTGAATGTACACGACCCATGTGGCGAAAACTTACACGGAATGCACCGTCATCATATGCCCATTCATTGGCAACAGTGACCTGGAATGACATAGTACCACTAACAGTGGATGAAATGGTTCATAAACTCCGAGAGTTCGAAGACAATCTCACTCCTTCCATCATCTCAGCTGTGAAAAAACTGTCCCAGGACCTCGACAAATTGAGGGACGATGTATCTGATTTATCCAGCTCCTCACGTGTACCAACACGCGTCTCAGCTATTAACAAAAGACGTCCTATTGTTCAAGAGAGGAGATACAGAAGGTATACGCCACGGGGTACCCTATGGTTTTACCTGCTGGATCACGGAGAAGACATGACAAAGTGGGATGGAAAACCTACTTCAGCTTTGGAGGAACGGGTGAGTGAACTGAAGAGGGGAGCAAGGGCCAAGACTGATCGTCCCATGAGAGCTACGGCTTCAGTCTCTGGTGAGCAGTTTCCCAGATGGAGTGGAAGAGCTGATTTTACTCCAGCTCCTGTGATAACGAAGAATAATCCCTTTCAACACGACTTAAGTGTCCAATGCTGTGACGACCATTAGAGGGGCCCTGCCTCCAGCCAGGTGGAGGTAGGGGACAATCGGATTTACTGGACTGTGTGGATCAGATGGCCTGGCACATCAGTCCCACAGAAGTATAAGGCTCTAGTAGATACCGGTGCACAGTGTACCCTGATGCCATCAAGCTGTCAAGGGGTGGAACCCATCTATATTTCTGGAGTAACAGGAGGATCCCAAGAGTTGACTGTGCTGGAGGCTGAAATCAGCCTGACTGGGAGGGAGTGGCAAAAGCACCCTATTGTGACTGGTCCAGAGGCTCCATGCATCCTCGGCATAGACTACCTCAAGAGAGGGTACTTCAAAGACCCAAAAGGGTACCGGTGGGCTTTTGGTATTGCTGCTTTGGAGACTGAGGAAATTGAGCAGCTGTCCACCTTGCCTGGTCTCTCAGAAGATCCCTCTGCTGTGGGGTTGCTGAAAGTTGAAGAACAACAAGTGCCAATTGCGACCACAACAGTGCACCGGCGGCAATATCGCACCAACCGAGACTCCCTGATTCCCATCCATCAGCTGATCCGTAGACTGGAGAGTCAGGGGGTGATCAGCAGGACCCGCTCACCCTTCAATAGCCCCATATGGCCAGTGCGAAAGTCTAATGGAGAATGGAGACTAACAGTAGACTATCGTGGCCTGAATGAAGTCACACCACCATTGAGTGCTGCCGTACCGGACATGCTAGAACTTCAGTATGAACTAGAGTCAAAAGCAGCCAAGTGGTATGCCACGATTGATATTGCCAATGCATTTTTCTCCATTCCTTTGGCAGCAGAGTGCAGGCCCCAGTTTGCTTTTACTTGGAGGGGTGTCCAGTTCACTTGGAACCGACTGCCCCAGGGGTGGAAACACAGCCCTACCATTTGCCATGGACTGATCCAGACTGCACTGGAACAGGGGCAAGCTCCAGAACACCTGCAATACATTGATGACATTATTGTGTGGGGCGATACAGCGGAAGAAGTCTTTGAGAAAGGGAGGAAAATAATCCAAATCCTGCTGAAAGCCGGTTTTGCCATAAAACGGAGTAAGGTCAAGGGACCTGCACAGGAGATTCAATTTTTGGGAATAAAATGGCAAGATGGACGTAGACAGATCCCCACAGATGTGATCAACAAGATAACAGCAATGTCTCCACCAACTAATAAGAAAGAAACGCAAGCTTTCTTGGGTGCAGTGGGGTTCTGGAGAATGCACATCCCAAATTACAGTTCGATTGTAAGCCCTCTCTATCATGTGACCCGGAAGAAGAATGATTTTAAATGGGGCCCTGAGCAGCAACAAGCCTTTGAGCAAATTAAACGCGAGATAGTTCATGCAGTAGCCCTTGGACCAGTCCGAACCGGACCAGATGTAAAAAATGTGCTGTACACTGCAGCTGGGGAGAACGGTCCTACCTGGAGCCTCTGGCAGAAAGCTCCAGGGGAGACTCGAGGTCGACCCCTCGGCTTTTGGAGTCGGGGATACAAAGGATCTGAGGCCAGCTATACCCCAACTGAGAAAGAGATACTGGCAGCGTATGAAGGGGTTCGAGCTGCTTCGGAAGTGATTGGCACTGAAGCACAGCTCCTCCTGGCACCCCGGCTGCCCGTGCTGGGCTGGATGTTCAAAGGCAGGGTCTCCTCTACACATCATGCAACTGATGCTACATGGAGTAAATGGGCTGCACTAATTACACAACGAACTCGAATAGGAAATCCCAGTCGTCCAGGCATTCTAGAAGTCATCATGGACTGGCCAGAGGGCAAAGATTTCGGAATGTCACCAGAGGAGGAGGTGGTGCGTGCTGAAGAGGCCCCACCATATAATAAACTGTCAGAAAGTGAAAAGCAGTATGCCTTGTTTACTGATGGCTCTTGCCGTATTGTGGGAAAGCATCGGAGATGGAAGGCAGCTGTATGGAGTCCTGGACGACAAGTTGCAGAAACTGCTGAAGGAGAGGGTGAATCGAGTCAATTTGCCGAGGTGAAAGCCATCCAGCTGGCCCTGGACATTGCTGAACGAGAAAAGTGGCCAGTACTTTATCTCTATACTGACTCATGGATGGTGGCAAATGCCCTGTGGGGGTGGTTGAAGCAATGGAAGCAGAGCAACTGGCAACGCAGAGGTAAACCCATCTGGGCTGCTGCACTGTGGAAAGATATTGCTGCCCGGGTGCAGAATCTGGTGGTGAAGGTACGTCATGTAGATGCCCATGTACCCAAGAGTCGGGCCACTGAGGAACACCAGAACAACCAACAAGTGGATAAAGCGGCTAAGATTGAAGTGGCTCAGATGGACTTAGATTGGCAACATAAAGGTGAATTATTTTTGGCCCGGTGGGCCCATGACACTTCAGGCCATCAGGGCAGAGATGCAACATATAGATGGGCCCGTGACCGAGGGGTGGACTTAACAATGGACACTATTGCCCAGGTTATTCATGAGTGTGAAACATGTGCTGCAATTAAACAAGCCAAGCGGTTAAAGCCTCTTTGGTATGGAGGACGATGGTTGAAGTATAAATATGGGGAGGCCTGGCAGATTGACTATATCACACTGCCACCAACCCGCCAAGGCAAGCGCCATGTGCTTACCATGGTGGAAGCAACCACCGGGTGGCTGGAAACATACGCTGTGCCCCATGCCACTGCCCGGAACACCATCCTGGGCCTTGAGAAACAGATTTTGTGGCGACACGGCACCCCAGAGAGAATTGAGTCAGACAATGGGACTCATTTCCGGAATAACCTTATAGATATTTGGGCCAAAGAGCATGGCATTGAGTGGGTATATCACATCCCCTACCATGCACCAGCCTCTGGGAAAATCGAACGGTACAATGGGCTGTTAAAAACTACACTGAGAGCGATGGGTGGGGGAACTTTCAAGCATTGGGATACACATTTACCAAAGGCCACCTGGTTGGTCAACACCAGAGGATCTGCCAACAGGGCTGGCCCAGCCCAGTCAGAACTTTTACATATTGTAGAGGGGGACAGAGTTCCCGTGGTGCATATGAAGAATTTGCTGGGGAAGACAGTCTGGGTTATTCCTGCTTCAGGTGAAGGCAAACCCATTCGTGGGATTGCTTTTGCTCAGGGACCTGGATATACTTGGTGGGTAATGCGGGAAGATGGGGAAGTCCGATGTATACCTCAAGGGGATTTGATATTAGGGGAAAACAGCCAGTGAACTCAATTGTATGCTGTTGCCTGCTGTGTAATGCTTTTATAGCCCATCAACTAGATGTCTCCAGGTCACCAGCGACTGGCCCTGACTTCCCTCCAGCCATCATCCCAACAGAGAATGAACTTGGAACATCATGGACCGAATGGACTCGGCAGCATTATAGGGATTGGTCCATGCACTAAGAAAATGATTTTTTTCCTCTTGGTCTGTATGTATATGGATGTATATATGTGGGAGAGCGATGGTGTATTGAAAATGTGGGATCTGAGCACGACGTGAATGGTATGGAATAAGGGGTGGATAATGTCCTGGGTTCAGCAGTAGCAGTCATGTTTTTTCCTTTGTGTTAACTGGTGCAGTGCTGTGTTTTGACTTCTAGTTTTGAGAACAGCGTTGGTGAAGCCGATGTTTTCGGTTGTTGCTAAGTGATGTTTACCCTGACCAAGGACTTTGTGAGGCTCATGCTCTGCCAGGGAGGAGGGGAAGCTGTGAGGAAGCAGAGACGGGGCGCCTGACCCGGGCTAGCCGGGGAGGTATTCCATACCACAGCACGTCATGCCCGGGGTGGGGGGTAACTGGGAGTTGCCCGGAAGGACAGGAGCTTCCGGGTGGAACTCGTTTTCTTGGCCGGTGGTATCGTATTCTCTTCCCTTGTTATTTTCCCTTATCATTGTTTTAGCTGATAGTAGCGGTGGTGATTTGTTGCTGGACTGTTCTTGTCTCAACCCGTAGGAGTTGCACTCTCTCGATCCTCCTCCCCGTTCCTCCGGGAGCGGGGAAGGGGAGAGCCCCGGTGCAGGGAGGGGGGGGGGAGACGAACACGGACCTTGATTGTTGTCAGCTTGGCACCACTCACTGGGAGTGAGTGAACAAGTTACCTGACTGGGTTTAAACCACGACAGTCATGTTTTGGGTTCTGTTTAGATGACCCACTTTAAATGTTTACTTCGGGATATGTTGAATCTGAAAAGTAATTTTTACAAATCACAGCTTTTATATCTAAATTCTAAAATTTAAGATTCAGTATTAATGTTTCATACAATTTTGATACTCTAGGAAAGCAAAAAACAACCTATTTCATTGTTTGTACCATGTGCCTCTGTTTAGTTTATGGCTAGTAAGGTATAGAATGTATGGTGAAAGATAAAGGTAAAGATTAAAGTCCTTCCTTCCTTCCTGCTACTGACTCCCTATTTAATAATTTTCTTCTTCCCTCTTCTCAGTCATGCTAAGAACTTTCCTGCATGTCATAATTCCATAAAAAAAGTGCCTAGTCTTAGGAGAATGCAAATCTTCAAATTAAAAAAAATATTTTTAAATTTGGACTACTGGATTGAAATCACCAAGACAAAGTTTCTCATAGGAAAAGCGTAACAGTAGGTAGTTTATCACTGCAAAGAACAGTTGTAGTAAGGAATACAGAACTAAGGAAGACATCCGTTAAATATAATTTTTCTTTTCACATTTTGGCAATTCTGCATAACTTTTCAATCCAAGAAAATTTCCAGTCATTTGAATACATTTGAATATAACCATTAACTACCAAAAGCTGCACAGAATTCTTCAAACTCACAGACTTCTCTTTGTTTTTTTCTTTCTTTTTTCTCCTTTAAGAAAAACAACATCTTGGCAAGGGGAATGCCACAGGCATTCTCTTAGAGAAAGAAGAAGCATTTAACATTTTCTTTTTATTCTCAGGATACTTCACCTGTCAGAATAACAAGTACTCTTCCTTTCTGCACTAAATGCAGTGAAATGAGCCTTCTAAATAAAGAAATAAAAGGCAACTAGCTACATTCTTTAGTTTTCTACATTAGCTAATACTTTAATCAGAAAGTAGTTAAAGTCTCGCAAACAGTGTTGAAGATTTACCATACAGACTTGGGTCTGGACAGGATCCAATTCTCTTCCTTGAGGCCTGTATAAACGGTAATATGAAAGGAAATCTCATCCATTTAGAAATTGAAGGAAATACAGGGTTCATCCATGCTTTTGAGCCATTTTAAAGAATGACAGCATATTTACCTGAAGCAGCTCTTCTGCTGTTACAAATGCTAATAGCTTTTTTTTGCTTTACTCTAAAGCTATGATGGTTTGTATGAGAGGATGTAAAATTACATCCACATTTACACCACAAATTTTGGATTGTTTATGAATATTTCCCATTGTCATCACTATCTTTCTAACATGGAGGCATCAAACATGGACAAAAGTGACTATCACAGAGGAAATTAATAAGGTCTGGTAATCTGCCTCTGATACAAAGCCCTCAGGTTCTTCATATTAAGGAATGGCAAGTAATAGCTTTTGTTTTGTTTTTTTAGTTTTGTTATATTTAGTTTTGTTTTGTTTCATTTTGTTTTGGTGCACTTCTGTCTCAAGTATAAAGCTATCAGAAACGTCTTCATGGTCCCAGTCTGTGGTTTCTATTTTGTTTACTGCAAGTAGCTTTTTAGTTCACCTGACTTTGAAGTGCCTGTAAGATTCAGCATCTAGAAACTACTTTTGAAAAAGGCAGTCTAAAACTCCTCTGACTTCCTAACAGACACTTTCCTTTGCCTTAACTTGCTCTAGCACCAGATACTAGGATTTCAAAAGAAGCAGTCTCAGAAAAGAACTAGGATCAATTTGAAAGTATCATTTTCAAGAACAACGAAAATATCAAGAATTGTTTTTAACTTATTTTTCACTTCACTCCGGTGTGGAACAAGATGATAGAATCAAGAGCAGGGGGAACTAAAATGTGGTTAATGCCACTGTATTCCACACAAGACCATAAAGCCCCATGTAACCCCAAAAAGCAACTAAGACCCACACAGCAACTAAGCCCCACACAGCTGCTTGCTCACTTCCTGACGGTGGGATGGGGGAGAGAATCAAAAGAGTAAAAATGAGAAAAATCTTACAGGCTGATGTGAAGACACTTTAAATCTGCACCAACAGAAGCAAAGCAAAACAAGGAATTCTTTCACTACTTCCCATCATTACTCAGGTATCAGCCATTTCCAGGAAAGCAAGGTTCCATCACTTGTAGTGGTTCCTTGGGAAGACAAATATCATCTCTCCAAATATCTCCCCTTCTTCCACCAGCTTTATATGCTGAGCATTATGCCACATAGTATGGAATATCCCTTTGGCCAGTTAGGGTCAGTTGTCCCAGCTTTATCACTTCCCAACTTATTGTGCACCCCCAGACTCCTCACTGGTGGGGTGATGTGAGAAGCATCGGAGGAACAGGGAGGAGGATCGAAAGAGTGCAACTCCCACAGGTTGAGACAAGAGCAGTCCAGCAACCAATGTACAACACAAATCACCACCGCTACTGCCAACAACAATGATATGAGAAAATAACAAGGGAAGAGAATACAATACCACCGGCCAAGAAACAAATCCTACCCAGAAGCCTGTGTCCTTCCGGGTAACTCCCAGTTACCCCCCACCCCGGGCATGACATGCTGTGGTATGGAATACCTCTTTGGCTAGCCTGGGTCAGGTGCCCCGTTTCTGCTTCATCACAGCTTCCCCTCCTCCCTGGCAGAGCATGAGGCTCACAAAGTCCTTGGTCAGGGTAAACATCACTTAGCAACAACTGAAAACATCGACTTCACCAACATTGTTCCCAGGCTGGAAGTCAAAACACAGCACTGCACCAGCTACCACGGAGAACCATGACTTGTACTGCTGAACCCAGGACACTCTGTTACCAGCACTGTTTTCAGCATAAATCCAAGACATCACTCCATACCAGTTGCTATGGAGAATATTAACTTTATCCCCAGCAAAAATGAGCACACCCCATTACACTAACAAAAAAAATGAGCTGATGTTATTCACTTAGTTCCCACAGCTGGTCTTTCAGCAACTTATGGAAAAAACCCACAACAAACAAACAAAAATGTTCCTTGGTGTTCTTTGACCCCCATTTACATTTTAGCAATGAAATTAAGGGAGAAAAATGCACATGTATAGTATATCTTGTGCATTTCTTGGTTTTGGAAATCATACTTTTCTAATAAAGTAGATTTTTTAGTAAATCAGTCATGGTTGTAAATGAATGACCTATTCAATGTGACTTGTTATTTTTTTGTATATTTTTTTCTTGGAAAATGAAGATACAGCATCATGATAAAAGTCCTATATGTTTTCTGAAATGAATGAGTGAAACAAATGCAATATCTTCGGAGACTGTCACAGTTGCTCTTCTGAAAGTGTTAATATGTTTGTGGGGAAAAAAAAAGAGGGGGAAACTTTTTTAATATTGCTGAGAAAATTGTGGTCTTTGGGTCAAAGATGTTGCTATGTTTCTTTATTTTCAATTATTTTAAAGGACTTTCATCGTTTTTCTTGTAATTTATTTGATTTGATTCCTAAAGGGCAAACGGACATTTAAAAATATTGTCAGGAAAGAGAGCTATAAGTCTTAAAGAAAAATATTCCTCACGACTCCTCTGTGACTGGGAGGACTGGAACATTTTATTTCAGGCAGAAATGGCAAAAAACTAACTTAAGAAACATTTCTTCTCAACTCATCTACAAAGCAGCCATCAAAACATGATCTAGTTCATCCTAGGTCACCTTAGTGATCGATGGAGAGAAAATATGTCACCTCCAAAAGCCAGTATATCTATCTTACATATGTGTCTTAAAATTAGATGTATCACTTCCTGAAAATGCTTACTTCCCTCATTTGGTAAAAGGGGCACATGCGGTGATGAACTGAAACACAGAAGTTTTCCTTTAGAATGTTCATGTAAGAACAGGTGGCTTATACCTAGCTAATTGGGTCTTCTATGTTATTCTAAGGTCAACTTCACTTTCAAGATGCTTTTACTTGAGGTCAGAACGATGTCATTTTTTTAAAGATTGGCAGCTGAAAAAAATGTAACAAATGTGTTTTCCAGGTGCAGTTATCCATTTCCAAATATGTGCTGTTGACTCAGATTAAAGCCTCTTTCTCTTGGGGTCTTTATGGTGTCATCCTCTCACATTGATTTTGGAAACAGGATTTGTGATGATGGCTGTCTTTGATACTTTCCTATTTGGGAGAGCAAAGACAAAAAAGCTGGGATTCTACCTTGCTGGCTTCCTTGGGTGTCCTATCTTCCGCTTATTCCTGCATACCAGAGAGGACCCAGGGCCAAGATACTCCCAAAATGTACTCTTAAGCCTCTGGAACTCCCTCCATAGATGAGCTATGAATTCCTACATTGTTTTATGTACAGAGTTCTGCTCAGTTACAGAGGTGAATTATGCTTTTAAATTTTTCTAAAGCAGAATTCTAAATGCAAAAAGATATTATTAGTGAGTTTAGGTAGAATATATTTCCATTTTTTTTAATCCTTAATTCTCTCTTCTACATTACATTTAGGAACAAAAAACCTACCACACTGATGCTTAGCTTCCAGAAACAAAGCAAACCTTTCATTTTGTAGGTAAAACAGTTTAAAATCTACATTAAGATAACCCCCCTGTCATCTGTGTTGTTTTTTTTTTTTTCCTGAGGAATATAGACTTTTTCAGAAATTTGCATATGTAGTAAAACTTTTCAGGATTTCCAGCAAATCAAAACGAATTTTGCAACAACCTTTCTGAATCACTGTCATTTAATAATCCATAGTAGCATAGTTTACCATTTTTTACTTTACTATTTGGCTGTATGGATAACCTTTCTAAAATATCAGGTTAGAGGAGGTGCAGTGGCTTGTCACTTTGTGTTTATTATTGGTTTTTACAAAGGTAATAGAAAATTTAACTCAAATTAATGACAAATAAATCTCAGTTTAAATACTGTCACACAGCTATATTTGTGGATCATTAAGCTTAATAAAAACTTTCCAAACATGTCCTCGTATGGTCATCATTTTTAGATGTTTTCTATTTTAGAGACTATCTGCAGTTCCTGAAAGTAATGAATTTACACATTATCCAAACAATTTTGATTTTTTTTTGATCATTCTACCTCTTCCTTTATTACTGTCTTAACATATTCTCAAGGAAAATAAAATAAACTGTATAGGTCCTTTCCAACCCTAACTATTCTATGATACAGAAAGCATCACTCTGTTGCAAGATCATTTCCTTCCACTCCATTAAGAAAGCATATGCCCAAACCTGTTGGTACAGAAACGCTATAAGTTCTTTGACTCCAAGCTAGTTGTCTCTGGGGAGGTGGGTAGGAGGAGGCCCAGAAACAAGAGAACAAAAGAAACAATAATCAAATGATAGTGCATACAGAGCAAAGGCCTTTTTGCTACCTTCCCTGTGGGAGAGTCCTGACTCCCTGTGGTTTCCCTTACACTTTCAATTTCAAAGGCTGACACTGCAGCCAAGTGTTTGACCTCTCCAGAACTGGTCTGATCACAAGCAGCCCTGAATGCAGCCTTATATTCAGTGAAATAGCCTAAGCGAGAATGCTCAGCACTAGGAAATGAGCACACCCACAGTTTCATTGTGTTAAATTAGGTTACTTTGGCTTCAGTTAACCCTCCAAAAGACTGCAGTCCTGGTATTGGAAGTAGCCCACACACTCTGACAAATCTTTACTTTTTATTATTGGTTATAGTACGCTTGCAGCAGTGCTAACCATGGATACCATGCCTGCCACTACTCACCCAAACAGATGAATAGTGTTCACCTAGCGCTGTTCACTCAAACATACTCTACAATTTCATGTTTGAGATGATCAGGAAAATCTAAAGGAAAGACTAAGCAGAATATTTTCATACCATGAGTAGATGAATACTATAATGATCTTCCAAAGAAACAATATAACGAATGCACATTATTATGATCAGTAATAAGCAGGTGAAAATTTGTGGTTTACAGTTAACAAAAAGACAAAGCTGTTTTCAGTCGTCACCTCTGGACTTATATCTGTGAACCTCCCAATGCCCAATTCTGGTCATTCGAAATATTTAAACCATTGAAATATTCAGATATAAGGAATTAAGGGTAGATTATCAGAAGAATAACGAGCAAGCAAAATCATGCTTCAAGGGATAACTACAGGTTTAAGTCATGATTGTAATGGGCCATGTATGAACTGCCTTTGCCACTGCTTCTCTCTGGAAAGTCAAATGCATTCTCAGACCATATGTCCTCGTTATGAAGAATTTCTCTGAAATAGTGTTATTTTATGTGATTGGAAAGGGTATGGTACCTCTTGCAAACCTGCATAACCTGCACCTCTGCGTAATCTGTTTTCCATTAAGGTCAATGAAAAAAGTCCTGCCAATTTTGCTGAAATATGCATATGGCTTTTATAGCCTTCTTAAAAATAAAGGTATTTATCTATTCTTGTGAATCTGAAATAATTGCAGCTCACCCAAGAAAAATTCTAGAGCTAAGTAAAAAATCCAGGGGAAATAAAATGCTATTACCATGTTCTATGCCACTATCTCAGTTATGTACAGACAACTAGGAGAGATAATTAATATCAAGTAATCTGAGATGTGATAGTGTTTTGTCCTGAGAAAGAGGATATACTATTCAGTGACTATTTTTCTAGTACTATTTAGAGAAGATCTCAGGCGATCTGAAAAAGATCATATAAAGAAGTAACTCATAGTGTTAGCATTTTGTAGATTGATGAATTTTAAAAGTCTTAATATGAAAATTTGTCCTACTGAAGTAGTCACTGGAAGAAAGTTTTAATTCTCCTTACACCCAATGTGACCATTGCAATTTAAGGACTTTCAAGTAACTGAGCAATTCATATTTCTTTTTTAATACCTGCTGGAGATGGGTTTCTTTTAAGTCCAGTGGGGAGTAAAACAAGTTATCCAAGGATAAAATGGGTTAAGGAGGAAAGTTCATCAGAACAGGTGAAGGTGATGATCTTTGGTGAGGTTCACCTGTGTTTTCTTAGGTATCCTTTTCTGTATGACTCTTCTGTCCTCTGTGATGTATTATATTCAGTGCCTCATTTTTTGATAGTCATTTCCTGGATCACAGGTGAAACTCCAGCAGCGGGTTATTTCTTTGTTGGTAGAAATGGTTGGCATGTCACAGCATACTGTAACTTAGCCAGTTTAATTCTGCTACTGTAAGTACACAATTGCTCTTTGTATGTTTTCAACAGAATTATTAAGGTAAGAGAAGTAGATTAAAGGTTATTGATCTAACCTTTGTAATGAAAAATTCTTTGGAGTGGTGACTGTATTTTGGTTTGAATTTGATACCTCCTGACACGATGGACTGTTTCTTTCATAACCCCTTAGAGAGATTTTAGACACTACACTGCTGCAAATAATTATTGTATACTGAGAAGCATAGTGATCAGAAAGTTTGTAAGATCACAGAGATATTGTCTCTGCTTTTACATGCCAACCACCCCTTTTTTTTTTTAAATTTATTTATTTTTATTTTTTGCATGTATTCATGTGTGAATATCCTTGGACGCTGAAAGCTGCAGATTCCTGATATGAAATAGACCGGCATTTACCTTGCTAGCCACAATAAAAGCCTTTTTTCCGAAGATGTTGAACATTTATCTTCCATGTTATTCAGCTGGAGTTTCTGAGCCTTAGAAAGTCTCAATATCAGGCCCTAAAGCTTCTGAGCTACTGTTATATGCTACAGCTGTTTACCTGAGTCACTCTTTGCAATACACTTGTTGAATTAGGTTCAGTACTGAAATGGAGGGTTCACTTATCTGTAACTCTTTCAATTTCCATGTCTACACATAAGGAAGTTATTGACCAGCACAAAATAGTCTTAGCTAAGTTCTCATAGAAAATTATTCTTCGAAGTACTAAAAAAACAGTAGGAAGTACAGCAATGATTACCTAAACATAGGTCATAACTGGACTTCTTTGCTCTGCATGTTTAACTTCCTTAATGTGGGGTTGCCTCTACAGCACCAAGGCAGAACTTTTTGCACTGGTATTTTGGATTAGTTGCTGTCCCTAGTACTGAAGCATATCAGTAGAATAGTATCAAATAATTACAATTACTACTTAGAAAAGCCTGCTTGAATTCCTCACAGCTATATTTTTTTTGTCCAGCTTAAAGAAGGTGTATATTTTCTGTTTTTTAATACAAATGTCACAAATACTTAAGTCCAAACTCTATGCATCCAAAAAAAAAAAAAAATCTGTATAGCAGGGATCTCAGAATAAATAACTCATAAAGAATTTAAAGTCTAACTGTCATGGAGATAAATATTAAACCCATCAGTTTCCCTTGAACTTCTAGGAATAAAAGAGACACTCTTTTTCAGAGTATTAATTTTTTTTTTTTTTTTACTCTAATAGTGTCTTGCTTGCTTTCTTGTTTCTCTGGCTTTGGAAAAGTCAGTTGATCACCATACTAGTAAAACTCAAATAAGGATTTGTCACCCTTTCCATTTCTTAGAGCTTATTTTGCCTCTAAGTTTTTCTCTCTGACATGGTTTATTTTCGGCTTGTTTCCTTTTTAATAACTCATTTCAAACCACATTTTTTTCAAAAAGATAAATTGAGTCTTAGATATTTTTCTCTTTAAGTAACACAGATCTTCACTCTCTGTGATGTCAAATATCTTAAAGTGATCACAGAGACAGATTTTAGCATTTTGATACTTTTGATACTATTTTACATTTATTAAACTCTTTAAAGATATTATGGACATTGGAAAGGTATCTTTTTAATGTTGTTAAAAATATAAAGTGAAAAACCTGAAGCCTAGGAATACTATGCATAAAAGGAAGTCTAAATTATAGAATATTGCAGGTAGTACATGAGTGTCTGTGCAGAGGTCAAAAACCTATGAATGCTTGCAGGTTTGGGAGAGCTTCTAAAGTTAATGAACTGTCCATATGTTTTTTTGTTTTGTTTTTTTTTTTTGGGGGGTGGTGGGGTGGTGTTTGTTTTTTGTTTTTTTTTTTTTTAATTTTTCTTTTTCATAGGAGGCAGCCTTGATTTTTCTTGTTTTTCTTATAAGGGAATGATTCAAGTGTGTCTCATGTCATAAAGAATCTACCCACTTACATTGAGACAGACTTCTACATTTCCAGCTTTTAATCCTTTGGGAGAACCAATAAGCCTTAACTAAAAAACTACTGTTTTCAAGGATATATTAATGAAAATTTTTTCCTTTGTCCTGTGCCCACATTTGCTCATGTTGGTGGATATGATACTTGAGTCCTCCAACTTCTTGCTAGAGTCCAATTTTTTCCATAAGGACGACTCTTAAGCAAAGGAGAATTTTGTCATTACTGAAGGAGGATACTGAACTTTCTCATTTTGCTTTCAGCATCATTTCGGGCCAAGTTTGGTGATAAGCTTATTGAATGAGTGGTGCAGATAGTAAAAAATCAATAACAAGTTCACAGCCCAAGAAAATTCACAAAAATAAACTGCGAATAGAGAAAAATAGAAATTTTAGTTTGTTTTATTTAATAGTTAAGAGGGCAGATTCTGATTTACAACAGCATAATTCAAAACCACTTATATTAAAATGAGATTTGCAGCTTTGCAACTCAGATTGAAATCTCTGCCTCCTTAATTTTAGTAGTGCTTTTTTTGTTAATTGAAACTTTAGCATTCTTCTCACTCTTTCTGGTGAGGGAGGAAGCTTATTGAGAAGTGGATGGATCCTGCATGTTCAACTGGTTATGCAGCTAGTGTCAACAATTGGGATTTATTTTTGTGTGACCATGGAAACCTCAAACCATGTTTGAGGTTTGAGGACTGCTTATTAGAGACAGGATCCACCTGACAAACTAGGGTCAGGATTAAGTGAGCAGACCACTGTGGGTGATGTAGTAGGTGTCTGCTACATGACTTGGGTGATGTGACCATGTATATTCTCAGCAAGATTTCTAGATGGTACAAAGCAGGTGGGACTGGTTCGTACACCAGATGGCTGTGCTCCCATTACAAGGGAAACTAGACAGGCTGGAGAAATGAGCAGGCATTAACCTCATGAAGTTCAACAAAGACAAGCATGAAGCTGTCACAACCCAAAAGGAGTCATATAGGACTACCTCCCTCCCCTTGGACCAACAACCAATTTTGTGATACCTTTGTACTGAATTAAGGTGAAACAACAACCGTTTTTATGATTTATTAATACAAAATACTAGGCAAGTAGTTAGATATATTAACTCAACAATGATTACCTTAACTGGATCATCAAGTTCTGTACCACACATTTTTACTTAGATTGCATCAATATTCAATGAAAAAGAGAGGCAAGGAGAAGAGAGACAGGGAGAGAAAGAGAGAGAAAAAATATCACCACCTGTGGGTCCAACAACGCCTCGTGTCTTTGGTCCTCTTCACTCAAGGTATTGTCTGTGGTGGGAGCTCTCCCACTGACCTGAGCCCTGTATTTTTATGTTCATATTCTTCTGGGTGTCATCCATAAATGCATACAAAACATAGAGATGTGTTGTTATAACGGTGGGCTTAGTTTAGTGAGCACATGCACAGTTCCAAATCTGGGGCTCCCTCAAGGGTCCTCTAAGCTGTTGTTCTCCCTCACTCTCCCTCATATCGTGGTGCCTGCTTTTTGATTCCATCCTCTGAGTCGGCTCATCATCCTTTTACGTTACTGTGAAGGCTTATCAGCTTTGAATGAACAATCCTATCTACATAGTATTGATAGCCAGCATCCAAGTTATTTGCTTACAACCTCCTTCTTATTTGCCTCATTTATGTTCAAGATCTCCCATGGTCAAATGCAAATGGTGCCTGAGACAAGCTCAGTTTCTTGTCTCTGACTTACACTATGGAATATAAGCAGCATTTGTGACAAACTCAATGTCCAGGTTCTCACAGAAGTCTCACACCTGGGAAGGAATAATCCCATATGTCAGTATGCTGGAGCTGGCTGGCTAGAAAGCAGCTTTGCAGAGAAGAATTTGGGCATCCTGGTCACCAACAAGCTGGACATGAGCTCAAAACAGGTTTGTATAACAAAGAAGGACATTGGTCTCCTGGGCTGCATTAAGAAGAATGTATTGGGCATACATGGAAAAGTTTTGGTAGCAGAGGTCTATAGAGTAGGCCTCTGTGACAGGAGACCAAGGGCTGCCCTCATGTCAGACACAACCAATTCCACCCAGCTGCAAAATGGACAGACCACTTGCCAAAGCTGCACCAATCAGTAAAAAATGCTGGGCAGCAGCTGGGAGAGAAAGGAGTGAGAAAAATGTGAGAGAAACAGCCCTGCAGGCAACAAGGCCAAAATAATTTAAAAAAATGAAATAAATTAATGATCTTCTTTAAAAGCTGTTTGATATTTTATAAATTTTACTCTATTTTGTTCTAGTAACAGTTTAATCAATCAAAAAGACAGATGAAATGAAGCAATACAAACCAATAGAGTAATTACTGAAGTCACTCATAACTTTGACAGAATATGAAATGCTTTTTTATCTTAAATTTAATTTAAACTTGACAATAAAGAATGACATGTGCTCAGTTTGAAATTGTAGAAGGTGTGAATAAAAGGTTTTCTACTTCCTGAGCAGTGTCTGGGGAATAACCTGATCATCTCAGTTCATTTTCACAGTGAATGCTTATACTGCAGAAATAATTCAGGAATGACTGGTGTTTCACTGGGCCAGGGATCATGCAAATATGTCTTCCAAAAACTCAGCCATCACTGAACGCTTCTAAAGCTGTAAGAAGCCACTCACAAATTGGACTAGCTCGAAACCCATTCTGAATTATATTGGGAACAGCAATAATTCTCATTTGTTTGGCCAGATATACCTCTACTTGTTTTGCGTATTCCCCATTCAAAATGACTAATCCTTCAAGGTATAGAGCATTTCAAATGACATAGAGATACCTGCATGTAGCTTGAGCTCGCTGTTTATACATTTTCATCAGTACTGATGTGAGACCACAGTGGAATAAAAACCACAGACTTCAAATGATTAAAGCAAAAGCTAAAGCCATATGATCTTCGGTACGGCATCATGATTTTACATCAAGTGTTAGCGATCTGAGGATGTATGACCTTTTTAATTGCAGAAAAGTAACATAGTAAGTGTTCATGCAGTGCCCAATGAAGGCAAGGGGAAGACATGAAATAACAATAAAAGTTATTATCCAAAACTGTATCTAGTAATTGACGACTTCGTCTTGCCATCTGCATAGGCAAAGTCAGAAAACAGAGCACTGTAAATGTTTTAATATAGGCAACTTTTAAGGAGACTAGAGTGACTGTGGAAACAAGATGTAAGCAAAAGTTTTCTTTCCGCCATATTTCTTCCTCCGTATTTACTCAAATCACTTGACAGTCTGCAGTATGGAAAACTTTTGTTCTTTTTCTGTATCTAGAACATCAAGTTTCTCACTTCATTCTTATGGCTTTCCCTATGAACTGTTTTACATTTCAACCATAATATTCATAGCCTTAGATGACAGAAATAAAATAAAGAATATTTCTGAAAATACTTCAAAGATTACCTCAATTTCTGAATAAATTGAAAAGTTTTTTCAAATAACCTGAGCAGATCCACTCTATTGAGAACCAAGTCCAAACTTAAAAAAGAGGAAGAAAAGATGTTTAAGGAAGTCAGCAAAGTCTTCTTCATATAGCCATCTTTCTCTGCAATCTTTCATGATATGCAATACCTTAGTAGGGAAAACAACACTGCTAAAAACTTCCATTGGATACATCTGATTTCAGCAAACCACTCCTCAGGTAGTAAAGGTCTGCTACAATTCTAAAGTTGGAGAAGCACTGAGGCTGTTGCCAGGACAGAAGGCAGTAAAATGAGTTACTAGATCAAGAGACCTAACCCCAGATTCACGGAAGTGTTTCTTTCTGTAATAGAGAATATTGGGCAAGGTTGGTTGACTCATTACTGAGATTTCTGCTCAAAGGAGAGGCAAGAGTTGTTATATCTGGCCTTCAAAGTGCAAAACATGGAATGAAGTTTATGCATTGCAATAGAGTTGAGATCAAACTGATTGATCTTCAGTTATTTCTCTTAAATATCATTCAAATAATCTGTCAGCAATCAACTCCATGAAAAATGGTATGGAAATTTTCATGGAGCACAGTTATTATTGATCTTTTCTTTTTCCTTTTTTTTTTTTTTTTCCTCAAGGAAAAAATGGATGGAAATAAAAGAGGAACAAAAGCATCAGTATATTATTTTTAGAGAATTATTTATAGTTTTTGTTCCTTCTTTAAAATTATACTCCTTTGTGAATTCATAAAGTGAAATGTTTCTTCATTTTCTTTTTCTTTAATAAACCCCAATTTTTTCCCGACTTTTATTGCCTTTATCATACACATAATTCTTGATCCTGCTGAAAGGATTAAGGTGAAATCTTTATGCAAGTGATTTCAATGAAATGCAATTGTATTCAGAAGTTTCATTTACCTCATCTAGTTGATGAGCACCAGATTTATGATATATGTCTAGTGTTTCCATGCAGATTTCTTTAATCCATTTTGTTCTTCGGGTTTGGTCAGGACAAAGAGTTCCAAGGTTATACTTAAACACCATATACAAATCAACCTCTGTGCAATTGTCAGCAGCTTATGGTGGTTACTCAAAATGTAAAGCACAAAACTGGTAAATAAAACATGTAGAAAAGAACCTGCCTACTTCATTCTAGCTCTGTGTTGTAATTTAGAATTTTGTGAAGTAGCCATAAGCAACAGAATTAGTAATGTACTTTCCTCTCTTCAGAATGCAGCACTATTCTCCCACTAGATCTGTAAACTTCCTTTTAAATAATAAGCAATTTCTTGTTGGAAACCAAGCAGTGAACTTCTATTTTTTTTGACATACAAGCTTAAAAATGCAATTTAGTCTTGGGAGACATGACATTGACAAGCTGTCTGGAATTTGGACTGGACAAAATTTCACTAAATGGAATACTTTCTTTTGAATTTATAAACATGAAAGTCACAGAAAAGTTGAACTCCATTAATACCCCACCAACTCAGTACTTTTTTTTTTAATTACTAACAGCATTTTCCTTATATACATAAAACTCTAATTATAGACTTTGGGATTGTATTAAGCTTTTATTTTGTTTCCTCAATGTCACATTTTTGTTTGAAATGAGTACAAGTTCTGTTGAGGTAACAACACAATGAAGCACATGAGTAATAAAATTGAAAGCTTTTTAAAAGCTGCACATGAAGATTCCTTTTAACTTGGTTTCCCTATTCAGAATGGAAGTGTATTCGAAACAATTGAGCTAATAAGGACCTAATTCTGCTTGACTTGATTGCTTTTCAGTTATTTTCACTGTGTGAAGTTTCACATTTCAAGATCCTTCTGTTTTGCACCAACATAAATGAATAATTACAAAAGATACAATTGAAAATCAGACATAGAAAGGGCTTGGAGTAGCAGTTGATTGCAATGTAATTCTTCAGATCTTCAAGGGAGAAATGTCTTCTCACTGTGAAGTGGGGAAAAAAATGAGCATATATATATGAACCAACAAAATGAATATGTATATATTAATATGTGTGTATATATATAACTTTTGGGAATTCACAGCATGTCAGTTAGTTACCGGTCACTAAGACAGGTTCAAGACGCAGCTGGATTTCTCTCACTGCCATATCGTTTTTTTTTGCATTACAAATTAAAAAATGTTTTAAGCTGTCCTTCGAGGAGACAGCATGCATTTTCTCATTGTTCTTAACTTTGATTTTATTACCCATATAACGTTTTTGAAGGGGCATTTTTCAAATAATCTGGGCCAACAGAGTGAGATGAAATAATATTTTTATGCTACATGTGAAATTGATTTAGTGATTTTTCTTTACTTTCTGCTATAGCCTGGTAATTGAAGTTTCTATGTCACTAGAATAAATACTGCAGTTTAAAAACTGCTGTGATATAAAATTATTTCTGATATTAACAAAAGTCTTAGTAAATATTTATCTTTTTTATTCCCTTAGTTAATAAAAGTGTTCAGTATATAAAATAACAAAAGTACTTTCTTCAGAGATCACTCTTCACTGTATTCCTTTTCATATTAAAAAACTAAGATGTCTATGACTTCTTGCTACATTTCCTGAAGAAGATATATTACATATAAAAAAGACCAAAGTTTGTGATAGTTACAGATAAAATTAAATATATTTTGTGGTCCAAGGCAAGATTTAAGAACTGAAATGTATAGGCAGAAGTTTACTATGTTAATGTAACTGATTGTCTTTTATAAACAAATAAACTAAAAATTTCTGGTCTTACTGTTATTCTGGTCTCAGAAGACCAACAAGGTTCTTGACCAAGACTGAATTTCTTTATAGATTTCTACACAGTCTCTGTAGACATAGCCATAGTATCTGAACTGTAGAAAAATGTGCTGGCTTACTTTTCAACTTCATTGGTTCCTAAGCTTTCATGAGCACTTAATTCCTCACATAGAAGGAAACAGTCATGCTGTAGAAGCCTGTAGACCATGAAGGGTAATTGGATAAGATCTTTTGAAAGATTTACAAGCCTGCCAAGGATTGTGCCGGCTTTAGAACTGACTGATTCAGTGTGAAAAGATCTGAACAATTCTGACCTAAAGGTTTAAAGAGAGACCTTTTCTGTGAGAGTGTAATTTAGAGCCTGTAATAAAAGTGTATTGAAAAACACCACAAGGAAGAAAACACCCATAAATTCTAAAGTTTAATATTACATTACAGGACACCTTTTTTTTTTGTGACGTATCCTCTTGTCTTGCAACATATCCCTGTTGCTTTGAACTGGTTTTAATTGTTTTTCTTTAAGGGTTACAATGGTAGCTCATCCATAGAAGAATAATAAAACCATTTGTTTTTTACAAATGAGAATGTTGATTTACTTTCTCTCTCCCTATATGTACATGAAAAAGAAAGTTTAGGTCTTTGTACAGTGTTACAGGTAAAAAGTAAGGGGAAGAATCACATAAAAATTTAGACAATGTGCAAAAAGTAGATTCTCAAAATTCCTGTTTAACATCTGTACTACCTTTAATATCCAATATGTACCCAGAAGTAAAATTCTCTGTGCTCCTTCATTTCTATTGCTGTAGAGTTCACTATGGACCTCTGCAGTGTGTAAGCCACTGAGGAATACAGAAGCAGTATACTTTCTCCACTCTTATCACCTGCAAGGTCCAGGTGAGTCAGCCTACCTCTGAGATAAATGTGAAGCATTGCTGCTTCTTCAGTTTCCCAGCGGTAGAGCACTAGCAAGTGGTGCAGAAGTTTCACTCAAAATCCTTAGGTAACACCTAAGCATTAAGCCCTGCAGAGAGACCATTTGCTTGTCTTTGATTACTAAAACTTTACACAGAAAATAACTTTAAAGCCTTTGCAACCAAGCTATATTACATGCAATGAGAAATACAGCATAAATTGTATCTGGAACCTTCTGGAGCTCTGCTTGCATAAACTGCTATAAGCATATGTCTCTGTAGTAAAGACCTCTGCATTTCCATGTAATATTCTTCATGTAATATTCATGAAGAATAGCTTAAAAATCAAATTACATGTAGTTTTCATCGCTTATAAAGAAAAGGACTAAATCTCTTTTTCCTTTGAGATTTGTGTTTTAGTCAGTCCTGGGCAAAGTGCACCTACAGGGGCAGTGTCTCATCCAAGAGCCATCTGCACTGCTTTTCACTGCTCAGACACAAAATACTATTGCCTTCACTGAAGTCCTAGCATTTTTCTTCCACAGTTTTTTACCACTGACCTTTAGAAAATATTTCCTGTCTTCCCCCATTTCTTCTGATTGTAGGCCTTTTAGGGTTGTTATTTGTGTGGTCTAAATTTATGATGTGTGCCTGTGAGTACAGATTTTTGAAGGCATGTGACACGAATATAACAATGACTAATACCTTCATGAAGCCTCACAATCACAGAATTTCAAACTAAGTTCTGCCCTCAGGCTCCTGTTTGAATTGCAGTGGTGTGAGCAACATGCCTCTAGGACAGCTAAGAACAATCTCCACCTGGATACCAGTGGGGAGTGTATCCAGAGATAATCACAGCATGAACTGGCAGCACTGGCTGAAGAGCTAATCTTGTGAGGGAAAGATCAAAGTGTAACTAAGAGAGACAAGGGAATTCTCTGGGGGTCTTCCAAATGGTGATAAAAGCATCAGAGACATCACGACAACAGTTAAGTATTTGGAGAGAGCCAGTCAATCTGCTTGAAGAGGATAGACTGAATTAATTTTGTTTACAAACTTAGAGTTTGACATAAGGTAATGGGAATGCCACAGAGTAGCTTATTTGGTGCATGTGTTTGTTTTTTGTTTTTTTCTTTTTGTTTTTTTGTTATCTTGTTTGATTTTTTTTTGTTTTGTTTCTTTTACTTGTTTGTTTTGTTTTTGTTTTTTAATTTCCTGATGAAATTCAGAAAGGTAGGCTTCATTCTGAACAAACGTATGCTGGTGTTTTATTCCATTAAAAGCAGTACAGTTCCATAGGTGTCAAAATACAGGAAAACAGGTTGGAAACTGACCACAGGGCTAAAAAAACTAGGAACTTATTGTTTTGTTTAAATAAATTTAGTTTGTATATATGTATCTACCTATCAGCTTCCAGGCATAGTTTTCTAAACTAACTAAAGCTACATTAAGTATGAAGAGAATTAGGATTAGCTCCATTACAGATCAGATCACCTCTCCGTTTTCACACTCTGGCAAAATTTAGACAAAATGACACATCATAAAGATGACAGCTGATCATAATTTACTTGATGTTTCATTTTCTGTGGATAAGCCTTCAGAGGGAAGGATTACCAGAGTCCAATCTGAGAAACACTGTGATGGAAATAATTAGAGTTTGACATTTTACAGGTACTCTGTGACATGATGATTGCAGCTTTAGGAATGGTTCCAAAGCGCAATTAAATTGCATCTCTTACCAACAGACCATAAATCATTGCCAGTAGTCCAGTGGGATCTCCTCAGACCATACATTTTAGAGGAATATTTGTATTTTATCATATTGTGTACCTTTAGGGAGCCTTAATCTTGAAATAATTGCAGTAATAGTTGGGAGAAGACATGCATTAGATGTGGTTAATGAATCAGGTTACTGACACTCTAAATCAAAGGAAATACATTGCATTATTTTGATGATGTTAGCCCTATTTGTAGTGACAAAATACATTCTTCTATACAATATTATGCAAGATGTTTATCATCTTTGTTTTCTTTAAATAGGTAAACTATTTATTACAACATAAAAGCTAAAAAATTTTATGCTTCATGAGTCACAGGAGTACATTAATGTCATGCAAGGATGCATCTCCTCTTCCACGTGGAAGATTTCCTCACTAAACACTATTTACCTTTATTCAGCTATGTTTCCTTTACACTATTATTATGTGTTCTACCCTACATGTGGATCAATAGAACAAGGCAGGTGACTTTCTTACTGTGTCCCTTGGAAACCTGTCATCTTGCACCCATCACAGATGTACTGTGTGACTGCAGGCTGCACAGACTGGCCCTTAACTCTTCAGTTTTTCCATATCTCCAGCACCCTGGTCTAATGCTCCTCTTCTCTCTGGCAAATTTGACACTTGATCAGACAGACATTTGACGTAGGCAATACAAAATAATTTGAAGAGTATAGGAATCTACAGATTGGGGTGGGGAAAGTCAGGCATTGACCAGGAGCACCCTGCACAAGTTTGTGGTTTGGGAAAAAAAAGCAAACCATTTAAACTTTGGTTGTTTGGTGTTTTTGGGTTGCCACTTCTGTGATTCACCTGTTACAGACTGCCTGAGCAGATGAGGTGCTGATGTATATCTTATGAGCTACCCCTTGCTGAAGTCCTCTAAAGGCAATGTGGAAATGTCAAGAAACTTTTTCAGATGAAGCAGAAAGAAGCACCCTAGGAAATTATTAGAAAAAGGGATATAATTGGTTCAGTATTATGCTAATCATACCTCCTGGACTTAGGACTTCCATGTTACTGCTTAAAATTTTAGGCTTGTAGTCAGTAACTTCCTCTTTTTTTGTCTTAGCAACTCTTTCTGACATTGTAACCTTACTACACTCTCTAGTTCTGTCAAATAATATAGTGTATTCACCCACAGTCACATGTGTGCAATTACAGATCTAAATTTTGATGACTGCTCTTCACAAGAAAACACAGGGAGCCCTGTGTTTCACCATTCCCCAAAGACTTGACTTTTTCTGATTCGCTTCCAGCAGACACTGGTAACTGAAAAATGTGCTTATTAAATACTCTCTTGGGTTATGACTTTCTTAGTAATCATTACTGTTACACCAAAGCACAGAATAGGAATTGTAGTCATGATTGGGAATGTTTCTAAAATGTAAATTTTTCTTCCTGTGTATTTCAAAATGTGAAGATTGCAGTATAGTCCCCTGATCCTGCATAGCCCTTACCTATAGCACATTCTGATGATACAGTCTTTAGGACATCCTTGTTACTCTACAGAGTGAAGAGTGACGTATTATATAGGGGGCAGGTACAGGGCAGATGTGAGTTTGGTAAGAGTGTGGGATTATTCTAAGATGACCAAAAACCATCAACACTGACATGACACCCAAAGAGGAAGTATATAAAGTTACTGTTAAGATAGTCTTCTGGATCAGAGCTGACCTACCTCCTATCAGTTTGGAAAAGGGAGAATAACTGCAGATCTGCTCAGATCTCAGGCAGTGCTGCATTATGCACAGTGTGTGCAGTGCTGTCTGGACAGCTGTCCTGGGTTCAGCAGTAGCAGTCATGTTTTTCCTTTGTGGTAGCTGGTACAGTGCTGTGTTTTGACTTCCAGCCTGGGAACAGTGTTGGTGAAGCCGATGTTTTCGGTTGTTGCTAAGTGATGTTTACCCTGACCAAGGACTCTGTGAGGCTCATGCTCTGCCAGGGAGGAGGCGAAGCTGTGAGGAAGCAGAGATGGGGCACCTGACCCGGGCTAGCCAGGGAGGTATTCCATACCATAGCACGTCATGCCCGGGGTGGGGGGTAACTGGGAGTTACCTGGAAGGACACGGGCTTCTGGGTGGAACTCGTTTTCTTGGCCGGTGGTATCGTATTCTCTTCCCTTGTTATTTTCCCTTATCATTGTTGTAGTTGATAGTAGCGGTAGTGATTTGTGTTGTACATTGATTGCTGGACTGTTCTTGTCTCAACCCATAGGAGTTGCACTCTTTCGATCCTCCTCCCCGTTGCCCCCGGAGTAGGGAAGGGGAGAGCCCCGGTGGGGGGGGAACACGGCCCTCGATTGTCAGCTCGGCACCACTCACTGGGAGTGAGTGAACAAGTTGCCTGACTGGGTTTAAACCACGAGAACAGTTTATCTCCCATCACAGTGGGTGTATCTGTGGGTATACCAATGACATTGTGATGCGACTGTTCTCTGGCCCACTGCTCCCATGAGTCTGTAAAGCAACAGCCCTTCCAGATACACTAGGGACTTTTTGCTCTTTTGGCTTTCTGGTGAACATGTCTGCAAATATCTTGTGCAGGATTTGACTCATGGCAGTTGAGAATATTCTTATCCAACTTAAGAAAAGCCATGATAAGAAGTATTCTGAGCTCTGCACTGTGTATGTTGTCTCAAATGTATCCTGATAAGAAGAATCCTTGGTATGATAGATTTTAAAGCCAGCTAGCCTGAAGCTAACCTGACTCCTTGCATAGAATAGGTTGTAAGATTTCATTCTGCGACTCCTTCAAAAACAAAATTATGTTGGTTCTGAACTCCTACATGAAAGACTAAATCTTTTGAATTCACTCTCACACACTTTTTCCAGCTGAAGTTAACACTGATGACAAGGAAGGATAGGACGTGAACTGAGATGAATGGATGCAACAGAGCTAAGGTAGGAGTGGGGACTGACTTCACTATAGCACAAATGAAAAGTAGCAAGCCAGAAGGCTGTTGGTATGCTGACATCCTTTTTTGCACTGTTTCTTTGGTTTCTACCTAGCGCTCATTATATGTCGTTTAAGAATTTTTGACTGCTGTCCCAAACAGTTCAGTCACTTTGATGTGAACTAGTATTCTCACTTTCTTTTATAAAATTGAAAGTCTTACACTTTCTTTCACTTCAGTTTTTAGCATATTAATTGTCAATCATCAATCAATACCCATCATTCACTAAAGAATATATATCAGTGAATTCTGAACCCACTGTAAGGGTATTAATACATAGAATGCTTGCTTTTATTAAGTATTAAAAGAAATCCAGGTTTATTTAATGGGCAGTCCATTTCTTAGTGCAGGCCAAAAGTGAACAGGAATAAAACATGAGGATGTTAAATCATGCAGGGGAAAGGAATGAATGAGAAGTAAACTAATTGGTAGTTAAAGGGACTTTGAATCTGATAAATTTTTGCACCACCCACTTTCTATATGTTCAAATTCAAACTGTACAGACTTTCAATCAAGTTTTGAACTAATCTTTTCTCAAAGCAAGTTCTCCTTCATTAAACGCATTTGGTAAATTCCCTTTTCATTGGTGCAACACTAGGGTATACACGAGCTGTCTTTTAATTGTGTCTATTCAATTAAGATTTTAATCCTAATGTTATATATTAATAATAGAGATCATATATCAGCTATCATTGCAAGCTTGATTATATTCTTAACTGTCTCAACATAATTTCAGGAAATTGGAAAGGAATCAGAAGCCAATTAAAAAAATACACGTGGTTCCTGTTACACTGCTGAATGACAAGTCTGCTGACCTGAAGGTCAGATTTCTTTTTGTGAAAATTTTCAATAGAAACATCTTGTTTCTTATTGGCTCCTCTTTGGTTATCTTTAAATCCAAGAGGCTGTGTACTTCTAGTTACATTTCCACACTGTGTCTTAAACATCTGAATCTTTTGAAGTATGAAGTTAATTAAAAAATTAGTGATTTATGAGTTTGTTAATGATCACAATCTGGGAAGATTTTAGGCCTGCCTCAGTTTTATTGCAGCTTCAGCCCTATTAACATAACTAAGTAAGCCATGATGAATGTGCACGCAGATAGGTACATATCCTTTTTAATAACCCTTCAGAATTCTTTTAATTTTTACTTATTTACAGTAAATTGAAAGCTATAATAAAAATTTTTTTAGACGTTACGTGAGGAAAAACCTGCTGTAAAACTGATGCAATTGACATGAATCTCCTAAAAAAAAGGTAGAAAAAGTATTGAGCAGAAGGATTAATTGAAGTTATTGTTATACTCAATATTCAATATTGATATATTGAAGTTATACTACTATGAACTTAGAATAATTCTGTGCTTTTGAAAGAGAAAAAACCTTTCTTTTTTAAATCATTGAAGATGATTTTTAAAAAAACATTTTTCCTTTATAGTTTCTTTACTAGAGACATTTCCTATTCGTATATTATCTTTCAAGGTGTATTATCAGTTTGAGTTCTCTTCTTTCAGAGTTCAGTATCATAAGGAATAACTAAAGGGGGAAGAAAGCCTACACCTCTTCAAGAAAGAAAATGAGCTTTAATACCAATTCTCTTTCTGATGTAAGTCATAGCTGCCGTACTTCACAGGAAAATAAATATTTTATGGGAAACCTCATGAATCCTCTCCTGTATTTTTCTCTTTCTGTCCTACTATTGCAACTACCTTGTTCTTTCTTTTAGTCCCCCAAAATTTATTTCTCTTCAGAGCGCATCAGATCTGCAGCTAGGAATAGCTTTTTTTTCTGTTGCTCTTACTATATTTCTCCTTTTCATCTCTTCAAATGTTTTGCTCTTTGTTTAGCTATACATAGTCATCTACGTTCTTTAATATATACTCTTCTGAAAACTAAAAGTAGAAGCCTAAATTTGATATAAACATTATGATGCTTTTTTTCTAGAAATTTCTACGTATCTTATACCAATACTATGGAAAACATTGCTACAGCAGTTAGTACAGGCTAACTCTGTGAAGTGTATTGTGTAAACCCAAAGGGGGGAAAAATATACCTGTACTACTTCAATTTCTCAGAGTAGTTAGGCATGGTAATGCATTGAATTATTGTAAGCAGGTTTTCTGCCATTTGAACTGTCTAAGGTGCACACGTCTGTGAGCATGCCTGAGGAAAGTCAGATTTTGAGGATGAGTTTAGGAGAGGTCATTATATTGAGAAGGAGAACGTATAAGTTAATCAACAGAAAATATTAAAGAGGATAGGTCTCTCAGGCTTTTCTTCAATAAAGCACAACAGGATTTAAGTTAGATTTTAGATAGAATTTTGACTGATTTGGAGTAGATTCTTGACTCCAAACTCCAGCCATTCAAAACTACTCCCTATTTGCTCCTATGTGGTGTTTTGAGGTAGCTTACTCTTAGTGCATATCCTCAAATGAATTTATTCTACTTCACATAAAATACATAGTATTTGGGGGACGTGATTTAATATATGTAGTATTTGGGGGTCACGATTTAAAGCTGGTGTCTCCTGTGTTCCAGTTGAAGCTTGACAACTCAAGGACAGACCACAAGACTGCAAAATTAGTTTTGTGTTTCCTTTCAGTTTTTCTAACTGTATTTTCTTTTTTTTTTTCCCTTACTAAGCAATTTCAGGAGGGGATTTCTGCCTTAAAATAACTTGTATTTGTGGGCTGATAATGTTCTATATCTCCTCATGTAGATCTGGGAATTAAACCTTTGTATGTTATCACAGGACAACACAGACCTGGCTGCCTTCCCAAGCTGTGTTTAGAAGGAAGCTTAGTACAACGAATAGGGGTATGGCCAGTCACTGTTGGGTCAAAAATCGACCCCTGGCCTTTCAAGATTGCCTCTAGCCTACTTATGATTAGCCCACTATGTTGCAGGTTTATCCTTAAGGGAATTAGTTGGGATAGTACAAAACATGGCCAGAGCATAAATGAGGGGTCAGTTTCAATGCTCAAGGGGCCAGTGCTTGAGCTGGCTCCCTGGCCCTTGTCTACCTAGTAGCACAGATGTCCCTGGAACGCCTCTGTCTTTGTGCTTCCTGGCTGCTTGAGGAAGACCAGGTAGGGCAGTACATAGTTTGTAAATCCCTGTAGAACATAGCTGTAAAATAATCTTGATGACCATGAACAGGGTGTTACCTGGGGATTCGTGGGCATGTCTGGAAGCAGAGGTTCAGCTGACAGCCTACTTGCTTCACAGAAGCTGTTTGCATAAGTAATTCAAGAGCCCCAAGGATGCCCAGCAGCAGAAACAGGCTCCTGAGGACCTACTTTTTAGAGCTAGGCAACTACTGGCAGATAAATGGCACTTTTGTGGTTTTATGAGCCTCAGCTAACAGTTCAAGTTATTGAGGTTTGAGGCTAGTAAGCTTTTTAAAGAATCTAAAATGGGATTTGCCCAGTACTAAGAAAACCCAAGAGGTGCCAAAATATTTTGTATAAGCTACCTGGGTTTCTTTTTAAACATCACCTTAGTGTGAATTGCTATCAGCAGCAGAGAAATAATTTTTATGACTCTAGTGTAAAGCACACATTATTTTTTCTTTGTAAGATTAAAGCCTTCTACTGAAAAAAAAACCAGCCTTTTCTGTTTCACACACAAAGCATAGCTAGTCCTAGCCTGAAGTGGGTGCAAGGTAACCATTTGAGTCTAATTACCTAACCAGGTTGAGTACTACCAGTCCAACAAAACCCCAGCTGCAGTTTTTAATCACCTCAAATGAGCTCCTAAATAACTATGTGGAGTTAAACCACAGCACAGAGAACACAATATAAGTACATGGAAGCTTTGGACACCCAGGGCTCCAGAGTGCTCAATTAAACTTTCCTTGATTATTCAATAGAACAGAAGTGTGCAAATTAAAGGCTTTCATGCTGCAGCAGGCTACGACCTCATTCTCCAGTTTCAATATTGCAAGGGAACTTAATTAATATATTCCCCATACAAAGCATAACCCTAGAGGTAAGTTTTGTTCCAAATACCTCATATAGGCACCTATCCTGCTGCTAAGTGAATGGCTCTTGGTGAATCAAAATAAATATTGTTCTGGCATAGAATAACTTTTATTGTGTACACTGAGAAAGTAACAGTATGAAATCCTTAGAACATTTAACTCACTATGATAAAATACAGTTGCTAAGACGCCTTATTCTCATTGCATTCAGACTGTAAAATGTCTTAAAAATAGTTTGGGGATCACTCATACCAATTCCTGATTCTGCGATAAACAGTTTGAATAGGAATAAACTGTATTTCATCAGGTATGGGTAACAGCAAGTGTAAAATTTTCACCCCATTTAGGTCAGCGGTACAAAACCAGAAAAACCTATATTCAAGTAGAGCAAACACTTTCATCTCAAGATATCTGTTTGTTCATATGGTGTCATGAAATCTGTTTTTATTAATAACTGCAAAGTACATTGTAGTCACTGCATGAAAGACTTTTAAATTCGATGTGTTATCAATTATACGAACAGAATGCCAAACACATTGGTCATGCTCATGTAAATATACTGTTTTAGTCACTTATACTTTGCTTAGAACCACTGAAATACATTAATTGCTCTTATTAAATTGCACTATCAAGGTAGAAGTCTTAGACAATACAATTATTTAATCTCAGTACCAAGTTACTTTCATACCAAGACTTTTTGTATTATTGGAGCAATTTGTGCACCTCTAGATTTTTAAATTATGTCCCAAATTACAATTCTAATTATGATGCAAACAGTATAGAGCCATTTTGCTTTGAACAGTTATTTCTAAATAATTATTAGTGAAATCAATTATTGAAAGCAAAAAGGCCTTTTAGTCTTAGTATGCATTTTGTTGACCTAGCAGACTGAGAAAGCCATTTCATTTTAAAGCTTTGCCTCAATCATTATACAAATTCATCAGCCTCAGATTATTCCCAGCTGACTTTGGCATTTCCCTTGTATTCTGTTATCTTATCATTGTCTTTTTTCTCACATTCAAAAAGTGACATTAGAAGCTAATGATTTGGTACCATTTGTTGACTGAACATCAGTTCAATTTTTTTGAGAATGAAACTTTCAGTTTCATTTCAGGAAATTAAAAAAAATAAACAGTCCAATATTGACAAAAAAAAAAAATCACAATATTTTATTCGTGTGTTTTATAAACTTAAATCACCCCCAAGGCATCTAAAATCTATTCATTTTAATCTCTGATTTTTTAGGCACATGTGCTGTATTAGATCTAACTAATGGCACTGAAGATAAAAACCTCAGTTTAGCTAAAATACACTTTAAGAAGCTAAGACTAGATACAGGTATTTTACTTCTGAACATTTATGTTTAGTGTATTCTTTTTAAAGATGAGCATTTTTCCCTCTAATTCATTAATGTATGCTTGATAAACTCCAACTGCCTAAAAAAATAAACAGATTCAGATATAGTTTTCTGATAATTCTCTAAAATTTTTGAATAACCACACACAAAAAAAGCAGGAAGTAACTGTAAATAACTAAGGTAACTTCAAAATGCATTCTGACTCAAGAATGAAAAAAAACAATATATATTGTTCCAGTTTCAGGATGTCAGGTGAATTCAGAGGGATGTCAGGTGAATTCAGAGGAAAAGCATACCCACTTCTTCATAGGCTGAGTATAAAGACTAGAGTTAGTAAAAGCAATAAAGTTTATAATGCTAACACTGCTGAACAGTGGTGAAGACATGGACACATAGTGACTGTGTACCAGTGTGTGTGGGGTAAATGGTTGCCAGGGCTTTGGTAGGGAGCTCTGCCTGGGTTAGGGGTGTAGTTTTGGTCATGCCAACTCACAGGAGAGTCAATAAATATTTGCTGTGGCCCCAGTGAAGCCTCTTCTTTGGAGCAACCAGTACAATCAATAGCTAATATCTGTACTTTCTCACTTAATGTTTGGGTGTTAGATCATGTTATTACAGAACAGCACAGGCCTTTTCTCAGTCTGCTCAGTCCTGCAAGTAACGTTCATACACTTTTAAAAGGCAGACTGGGCAGAGACACAGAAGAAAGGAAAGAAAGGAAGAAAGGAAAGAAAAGAAGAAAGGAAAGAAAGGAAGAAAGGAAAGAAAAGAAGAAAGGAAGGAAAAGAAGAAAGGAAGATAAGAAGTAAGAAAACAAGAAAAGAAGAAAGAAAAGATAAATTCTCATAGGTACAGATGAGTTTGAGGTAGTCAATCAAGAGTATAAAAATGACTTTTCAATCAAGCTGTGTGTGCAAAATGGTATTTGCAAAAATAATCTAAGTCTTAAAAAAATCTAACTTTACAACTGTTGTGTGTTTGGGTATATATAATGTCAGCAATAGCCATTAGACAACCTCTTGCAAATTATCTTGAAAAAATGTGAATCATCCTTATAATTTTAGTGTTATGAAATGCTGGAGTGGCAAATAATTTTTCTTAATGTTTCACCAGTTGGAAAATAAATAACGTAAAATACCTGGTCATTAAAGTGTCTCATGGAAAAAGAGACTAATACTGAGATATTGTATCCTTAGGGCTTACTTAGACCAGAAAGTATGAGGGAGGACACACATTTGTTAAGTCAAGAGATGATTATCTAGGAAATTATTTTTTTTCCTCTATGATATGATGATATTGTTAGAAAACTGTTGTTGAGAAATACTATTCAATGTTCAGTCAGTCCAATGAAAAAGTACACAATAGCCACCCAACTGATGCTTAAGACCAGTGCACAAATGTGCAGAAATTATTTTTATTGTACAATTTCATAGTATTGAGAAGCTGCTAATTAAAATATTATCATCAGCTTCCAATTTCTGAGTTAAGAGTCATGTAATATTTTCAGGACAGCAATTGAAAAGACAGCATTTTTTCTTCATATAGAACTAATATAGAAGTAATTTCAGGAACAGCTGTTCTCTTACCACTTTCAGCTGCCCCAGTTTCAACAATCATCCCTTTTAATTGTTAAACACCTGTCTTTTATTATATTTGATAGCAATTCTTAATTTAATTCAATTTCCAGTCTATTTTCTGGTTTTCAAAATGTTTTATTTCTCTAATGCCCATTTACATCGTTTATTACCTTAATTATTTAATCTTGAGAACCCTAAAAAATATTATGGGATTAATTGTGCACGGAATGAGTGTTTCTCGCTTTTAATATAAAGCAGATAGTTGCTCTCCAGTCTTTCTGGAGAAAAAAAAAATAAATCTCAGTGATAATTATTGATTTGTATGAAGATATAATCTTGCTCCTCAAGCTACTGCCACTGTAGCATGCCATTGTTGAGTTTGTTGAATGTCTGAGTATTACAAATAAAAGTAAGAAATAAAATTGATCTAAGGTGATCATTTCTTTCAATAAAGAGCAACAATGAAGTAGAATCCATAACATCTTATTCTAACTTTCTGTCACATGCTGACCATGAAGTGTTTTTTTGTGGCTTTTGGGTTTTTGGATTCTGGCACATCTCAGATAATCATTGCAGGAAATCATTCAGTCATCACATACAGTGTGCCTAAGGGAAAATGTTTTTCCTCTAAACTCATTATTATATTACCTGACAAAATTAATTTCTAAACTCCTGTTTGCTTCTTTCTTCTTTATTTTATATGGAGTTTGGTACTATGACAAGATTTTCTCTGTGGGGTGTATCTGTGCATCCACGTGTTTAAGTATGGAAGAATACTACAGAAACAGAAGTAGCAGGGTTTTTTCTTTGTATAAGTAATTATACAATGGTTAACTGTGAAGATTCACATATCAACAATCTGAAGAAAAATACTGTACCTCTGTTTACCTGAAAGACTGTTGGATCTCCCATTATAATTTTCATGATTGTTAAAATTTAAAGCATGCAATAACAAAGGCTCCTTGGCTACAGCTGTGGCTTGCTGTTTTCGGTGCTGTGAGCCTTTTATCTCCACATTGATACCTCTGAAATTCATACAAGCAAACAACCTGCATAATATAATTATGCATTTCTATAGTTGAGTGCATTAGTATATCTCAAAGTGTTTTATTAAAGGATGGCATAATTTTTGAATTATACATGATAAAGTTAAGCTAAAGAATCTTAACATTTTTGTTTTAAGACAAGTAGAAAAACTGGCAAAGAGTTTCCTCTCTAAGCTGAATCATTTGCAGTCCTCACTGCAATTATGAGTCTTTCAGTCCCAGCTCTAGGAATTGACATTGAAAACACTGGCTGACAGCAGCAAATTTCTGGGAATGGCCTTAGCAAGCCTGTGCCAGGATACCTGGAAACACGTCTGTGCCACCCTACAGTAGATACTGTACAACTGTGTCCATAGTTATAAGGCGTGCAAGCCACAGATCATAAAAGGACCCTGCCCTGGGCCTGCAGCACCCAAATCTGTTCAAGTGCAGCCACAAAATTACAGCAAAGTCAGGAGTTAACCCACTGAGGTTCTACAACCAGGTTTTATATCATAATCACTTTTGCCTTTCACCAATATCTGCTGCTAAGTCAATGGCTTTCACACATTATCAAGGAAAAGAAAATTTGGAAAGTGCTAATTGTTTTCAGGGATTTTATTGATGTTCCACTTCCCTAAATTTCCAAATTAATGTAGAGGGTGTTTGTCCCTTTTCTAATGATGGCAATCTAGTTTTGAGTTCTACTTTATCTTCATTAGTGCTACTTTTTTGTTCAGTTACAGACTTTATGAATCAAGTCAAAAATCATAAGCTGCACTTCAGTAATTGAAAGGTCAGTCTCAGTGTTTTTAATGAAAAACTTCACATCCACTTCTTTAATCATCTTCAGAAGTGGTTAATTCCTTCCAGAGGTGTATTTGTTCCTCTTCTGTTGTCTTTCTGTTTAAGATGTCAGTCGTATATTCATTATTAATAACCGTCCTTTAATGTTATAGTTGTGCAAGGTGAGTTGAGTTTTTATCACAGCTAACACTGCCAAATCTTAATCCTAGGCCAAATCACAATACTGTAGCTCATGGGTGACTTTGAAAATACTTTGATTTGTTCACTTCCCTCTCTTTCTGTGGCTTTTACTGGTCGTACAACTGCTAATGGAATGAATGAGAGTTGTCCATAGATCAAGACTGCCAGAGCTAGATTACTATAACTCTTATTCTCAAAACTTGCTTGTCTAAGACAGAAAGTGACAAATTCAGGTGTTCGGATGTTATATACTCTTTTAGATATTGCAATGTGTTTGTTGGCTGTTTCAACACTTAAGTTTGCCGAGTGCTCACTTCTTTGAGTATACTTATGAACTTGTAAAGAATACTAAATTAGTCTGCTACCAGGAACAAGGTGCTGAGTAAGTCGTCAACATGCTGAACACTGTGTCAGACATTTTGCCTTGCGGATGTGGGACTTTGTTCTGAAAAGAATAATTGACAGCTTCAGAAATGTCTAAATAGGTAATTAGGTATGCTTAGTTATCTAAAAGTTTTCAACAATATTACATTTTAAAATTAATTCTGATCAACCACTGTTCCATTTAGTTATGAACTTGTGGATTTTTGCTTGTGATTCTTTCCTGGAGGGAGGGAAGGGTGAGAGAAGGCAGTGGGAGGAGGGACAAGGAGGAGGTGAGAAAAGGGAACAACAAAAAACTCCACTTGATACATTTTCTCACTCCTACTACTGAGTTATAAACTTTGGCTTTGAAAAAGTGCACAATGTAACTGTGATTAATGCTCACCAGGAGGTCTAGCTAACATTTCTGGGACTGAAAAAAATGGAGAAATCTAGTGAAAAAATAGATGCTGTTGATAAGTGTACCCATAACTCAGAAGTGTGTTATAATAACAGGTTGGCTTAAGATAACAGAGAAATTAATTTTACCCTCTGTTGTGTTCTAAGTAAAAATGCTTCCCATAACTTGCTACCTGCTGTCTTTTAATATAGTAATTATGTCTGGGCAAGTTTTTTCTGCTGTTAATCTATGCCTTGAAAAGCCTGATTCCTGTATGTAAATATTAAATTTTTAAATTCGGTGTCAGATAATTTAACCATTTCACCTATGGAAATATGAAAGTTAGTGCTTGATTCAGCAGTTAGGAAGAATATAGTGTCTGTTTTTACATAAACAGGCAGTAGCTAACTAAAGTCTATTTCTTCCTGGTCTTAAATGTGAGCCTGCATCTTTCAGGCTGCACATGGTTTACCAAAGGGTTGTGCACATGTGTCTTTAGAAGGAAGAGGAAGGTGAATGCTTGTGGCAATAAACAGCCTCTCTTCTCTTTTGAGGAAATTGTACAAACATTTTTTCTGTGAAGCACTTGAATGTACATTTGTGCAGCCTTTAATTTAGTCTAATATCAAAGCTCACGTATTAGTATTAATTCTTAACTACAAAGCGCAAGGTTGTGACAAACTCACTGTTAACTTTCCAGTAATCAAAAAGCTCCAAGCACACTGAATGTAATAGGGGAGCTTCACACTGATTAGGTCTCTAACCACCAAATACACCACTGTGAAGTATTTTTTGTTGTTGTTTTTTTTTCCAACAAAACTCTAATTTTTTGTGGGCAATGAAAACAGTGGTGTGTGTTATACTGTCATATCTTTAACCATCAGCAGACTGGAAATATCCTCTTATGTACCTTATAAGCTTCACATAGTTTAAAATTGTTGTAATAATTCTGCTTTAATTAGATTTATAGTGTTTAAAACAGCAAGAAAAAGTATGCATTGTCAGTAAAAAAAGGGCTTTTAATACATTGCAACTATTCACCTTGTCCAAACAGTGTGTATGTAGCAATGGCATATACCAACTGACATACAGCTTCTGATCCAGAAATGAAAGTGAAGATCCTGCATCTCTCCACCTGTAGTCCATAGCCTGGGAGTAGCCCAGGTTCTGCTTTACCTGTGGGACTGTGAATGTCTCCTTAGGTTGTGAGCTAAAATAAATCCTAGCATTTATTGGAAACAGCGGGTTGACCTCAGCATTTGAATTCTGCTTTGTTTTGGTACCCTTTTTTTTAACATTATTTTGATTATTAAAAATATATGATAAGCTTATACACTCTTTTTTTTTTTTTTTCAAGAACAAAACCCATTTTGTTTCAAGAGCAAATAGTAGTCCCAATTGTCCATTTGTATAACACAAGCAAGAGTGGGGAAAGACTGACTACAATCAACTCTTTTTGCCTAGATACTTTATATATCTTGAGATCAAGTAAAGTTGCCTAGAAAAATCATAGAAAGCTGTTTTGCTGATTTCTGATCATATTCGGTATCTACCTACTTCAGTACTAATAGTTTTATTTACACAAGGATACTGAAACAAATATATGTAAAGGTGTAGCTATTTTTTCATATTAATGTCACCAGCATTTTCCGAAAGCTCCAAATAGTCTTTCCTGTGCTCTTTGGAATGCCTTTTAAAGTGCATTTACTAACTTGAATTAAATTCAGAAGTTTTAAATTGAACTGACCCTGTAAGGATAATGATAACTTTCACATCTCACAGAGTGCACTCTCTCCAAAAAATCATCTATTTTCATTGCAATGCACATTACTGTGCCAACTCCTTGTGTGAATTATTCTTTGTAAACTCTGTAAAATGATTATATTAGAAATTAATAAAATCAAACCCTAGAAACATAACACAAAAACCCTGAAAACACTTGTAAATTATTAAAAATGAGTTATGAAGTACACATAAAGACAGTTATTGTTCAATGGAATGTAATTTAATAGAAAAGGAATAAAATAATAGTGGAATTATGATTTTTAAAAGTTTCTTTTGATTTTACATATGAATTATAGTTTCAGAATAGGAAATTACAGAGTTTTATAGTGAAAATATTTAATGAATAATTAAATATATTATGATTTTTTTAAATACAAGTCAGATGCTGTCTCCATTCAGATGTTTTAAACATATCTTATATTACTGTTGTCTATCAAGAATGCACTGCGTAGGTCCATAGAGACTTCTTTGGTCCCCTATTTGGGAAACCGTTGCCACATGGAAACATGGATTTTCTTTGTTTTTGTTTCTGGGCTTTTTTTTTTTTTTCTTGTTTTTGTTTTTGTTTTTTTTTCTTTTGAGCTAGTCAAGTTGTCTAAGTCGAAGAAAAAACACCTCCTATGGTAGTAGCCACAGGAGGCTAATTACACGACCGGAAAAATCTTTATTTTTTCCTACCTCTTTAAAGTTAACCTGTAATAAAATTAATGTCTTTTAAAATATTTTTTCCTTTTTAACATATTTCTGGCTTTTTTAATGTAAGTTATAGGGGTCAAAAGACCTGTCTTGTACAGTCCCATGGGACATACAGCAAAAGTGAGTCAAAAAGGAGTGCTCCATTACTGTCTTGTTGCTTACGAAGTAATTTGCGTTAAGTGCAAAGGGGACAGAAAATGGTACTGTTTTAAGTGCAAATGCAGCTGCACTACTAATGAGAGGGAATTGTGCTTCTCCATAGACACTAGTGTATTTTGTATGTAGAAGCTTGTATGTTGCGTTGACCAGTCATATCATCTAAGTTATTCTGCTTTTGATTTATATAACTTACAAGTAGTTCAGAATCAGCTTTAAGGCATCAGCACAACACAGGATTGTAAATTTGAAAGTGTTAGAAACATAACTATTTAATGAACTAAATTGTTCATTGTTCTTGGACATATGTATTTGCTCAATGAAGTTAGTAGCATGAGGAAAATCTCTATTATTTTTAGGTAAGTGTGTAATATTATTGTACTTTTAGATGATATTTAACCTAATAATTACTTTCCTGGGTATGTGCTTTGCAGGGTATTAAAAAATGGACAGTAAAAGCAGGTGGTAGTTTGTTGATATACTTCCTATATATAAATGATTAAGCTGTTATTTATCTATTACCTCCCAGCAGAAATTTTGGAGACCTTGTGATAACTCTCTGACAACATCATTACTCAGTAGCAGTCAAAATGCAGTGCAGTGTTAGGAATTGTTAGACTTATTGGGAAAGAACATTGTTGTGCTATATTGTGCATGATGCACCCACATCTTGATTAATGCATGCATTGAAAGTCCACAGGTAGCCCACATAGTGCAGGGAAAGATAAATATTAGGAAGTGTGTACCGAAGTATGGAAGAATTTCAGAGGGAAGAAGCTTTGTAGTTAAAGTCTCATTAGTGAAAAGGAAATCCAAGGTTATATCAAATGAAATAATTGAAAGGCAGATTTAAAAAAAGCAGAAAGACTTCTTTTTTCTGCTGGGGGAAATATTAAATTGTAGGGCTTATTTGTAACAAGACGTTCTGGAAGCCAAAACTGTATGTTAGTCCAGAAAAGAGGATTGAACAAATTCAGCTATCAAGCACAGTGGTCTGGATTCAACATCTGAACCTGGAAATCATAAAACAGGACTGCCAGAATTTGGAAAGATGTGCTTGTAGAAGTTTTTGAACACATTTGCCCCTAACATCTGCTACTAGGTACTGTTGAGGAGATGATAGGCTAGACAGATGTGATGACTACATCTCTACTGCTGAATAAAACATAAGGGACCTTTCTCTGGCCTTGTGGCCAAGTGTTATTTCTTGGCTGCAACCAAATTTTGTTTGGCTCTGCATCTCTTCTGGGCTTCATACCATGCTTTTTCAGTCCCAGGGCATTTTTATAATTTTGTGGCTTTTTGGTTGGTGGCTTTTTTTTAATTCAGTTCACAATATGAGGGCAGCCCACTAGGTTAGTATTTTCATTCCATAAATCTGAAAATATCTTTTGCAAGCTCTATAATGTGGCAAAGGGCAAGCAGGGTTGCTTGAGGCTCTGCAAACCCTGCTGAGATATGGAGTGTGAAGGAAGCCAAACTTTGTGCAGTCAAGTTCAGACTACATATTGGGAATATCAAACATCATGTACTGTCTCCAAAACTATGCCCAGGCACTGCCCCAGTGACCGCTAGTTGGCACAGTCTATATGCAACTTCTGTAGCTAAGAGTTAAGCAGTTCAGGTGAAACCTATTTCCTTGAGTTTTTTTATTTAGCAGTATTTCACACACACAGACAAAATGAAACCTTGTTTCCTCACTGAGGTTATAATATGAGTTTTGCTTCAGTTTCTAGGGAAGGTAACTTGAAAAGGTGATGCATTTACTTTTTATCCAAAGACAAATCCTGGCATAAATTTTTAAAGTGTGGTCAAGCATGGATGAGTATTCTATTTTTCTTAAAGGCATGTTTATATTTTGAAGTGGTTTCAGGTTAGGGTTAGCTAACCAAAGAGCTCCTTTTCCCTAGGTTTTTTTAAATCCTTGTATGAAAATTCCCCTTATTCATAGTTTCTTCTCTAGAATATATGGGTTTAATTTTATTTAATCTGCTGTTCTAGCAAAAACCTTGAAAACTCATTTAATAGGCTATCGGCTCTGTTTTCTGTGCCCTGGAGATATGTCTTGTACTGGCTAGAATACCTTACAGTTGGTCTATAATATCATATGAAAACATCAATTGTGCGTAAGTTGTCAGTGACTTTCACTATAGTCTGTATTTCTATTACGTTGCATTTTCAACAGTTATTTTATTCAGTGGAAGAGAGATTTCAGTCAACAGTTACAGTTGTGTTTTATGAGATTCTACCACAATGAAGAACTGAGAAGTTTAACAGAGCATGTAAGTGAAGCTGTGGACAAAATGAATCATTTATCTGACCTAGCACAGAAAATACCTATGTTAGAATATGGTCAAGAGACAGTTATTAAAAGGACACAGTCAAGCAGGATTTTGCAGGTTTCCTAGCACTTCAATAAAAAATTTTATGTAGTTGACAGCTATTCACATTCCCAATGCTGAATGCAGGTGCCAGAACACTGGAGATTGAAATGACTACATGAAGAAAGGGACCCTCTCCCCTCAAAAGCCAGGTCAGATGCTGCCTCACGGAGGGTACTGGCCTCAAGAAGCAAGATGTATTGCTTGTGCCGGTAACAAGTCTTGTGACTTGAATGCCTCAAGAGTCAGAATTTGCCCACCCTTGCAGTAAGAGAATGGTGAAATTAAAAAGAAGCAGACGTTTCAGATTACAGAATTAAGTAAAACCAGAATGTTGCCCCTGATTTTTACTTCTGCCATGCAGCAGAAGATGGGTGAGTATACCAAGTGTGATAGGAAAACACACAAAAGATGAAGAAAACATAGGAAACTGGAGAAAGAAGGACAACTGGAAAGAGACTGTTATTCACAGGAATAGGAAAATGATGGATGTATATACAAAAAAAACCCACAACAAAAGCAGCAGCCGAAAAAACAAACCAATGCCCTTATGTTAAATGTTAGTCCAGGAGACTTAGTGTTTTATTTGGGTTTGAATAGCTTAATTTTCAAATGCAAGTCTTAGAGTGAAGTGCAGTACACAAAACAGTACCTCTTGCTCAGCAACGTGTAGTCTCTGCAGTAGCTCCCTCGAAATCCCTCAGTTCACCCCATGAAATGACTGTTACATTGTTCTTACAGCACATTAGTTGTCTGCAGGCTCCATCAGCTATTCTTTGAATTCAGCGAGGCACTGAAGTACTACTGCAGGCCTTTGGCTGGTGATTCAGGACTACAGCAGGTGTAATTAGGCTCAGGCATGCTGGTAGAAAACTCAGAACTGCTCTTACAGTATGTGTGCACTATAAATGAAGCTCCTGTTGTTATAAAAGAGTCTGTTTTCAGTTTCCTACCATTCCCATTGCAGCACAGGACTGTTCTGCAGCAGGGAATCCTTTTAGATAAGGGCAATAAGAATTGACTACTATGGGTCAGCTTGACATGCTTTTGTAGGACCCAGGTAAGGAGTTCAAACAGTAAGATTACAGGTTTTTGAAGCCATGAACACCTAACTTAAATCTTTGATGTTTACAGTGAGGGTTTTCTGATACTAAAACAGCACCAAAACAATTCATGTTAACAGTGGGATAATTAGTATCACAGAAAACAGATCTTATATAAAAAATCTTGGATTGTAGGAGTATACTGTATCTGTGTGCATGGTGCATTGCCTGAGCAACTTTCTTAGTACTGAGTTTCTGCCTGAGGGAAGCCCTTGTGGAATGTGTCTGTAGATGTATGTCACAACTGTAACTGCCCTAATTTATATAAGTAACTGTTTATGGGAGATTTAAATCTGTCTGATATGCAGACAGATATGACTGTGCTGTACATTAAAGCTAAGATATCCTTCATGCCACCTCAAGAATATAGCTCGTTGAGAATTTAATTTCCCTCACGGAAATTTGGTGGAAGGATTTTGCTATCCTTAGACCAAAACTCTGATTCCAGAGCTGTAATAGTTCACTTATACTCTGTAGATGCAACATCCACCGAATTGATCCTAGGGAGAGCAGAATATTTGCTTTCTTCAAAACCCAAACTAATTCTATAAGAATGCTTAATAACCTTGGTACATTAAGTTGTATAATAGTCTTTTATTCATTTAGGTCCCAGTTCACTAGGGTAATGAAGGAGGTACATTACTTCAAAAATGCTGTTTGAAATTAAAGAGTGCATGCCTGAAGTTAGCTACCTGTTAAAATTCCCTGGTGAATAAGAATCTTAGCATATGAGCTGCTTTTGCAGAGACTTGATACTTAATTAACCTATTTTATGCCACTGTACAGCTTTAGAGTACTGTTTCAATGCAATATTAGAATCATGGAGCCTGAGAAAACAATTTGATTACAGTATGGTATGTGCCATGTCAGCAAGAACTCTAAAATGAGCTCTTTTCTTAGTACTCAACCAAAACTACTCTGACCCTGCATATTCAGAGTGATGAATGTAGAAGCACTACATATGAAACAGACATGTAAAGAGACATATTTTCAGTGTATTTAAAAATACTAGCAACAATTTTACTGCTGGAGATTGTACAGAAAGCAACTGTGTTAAGCTTTGCTCTCAGATGAATGTTGTTTTACTCTTACCAGAAAAAAACAGTCCTACAGCAATAGCACCTACTTCTCCGAATACCTATGTTAGACACTGCTTTTGAAATAGCCTTATTGAAGAGGAATAAACTAACTGAAATGAAATAAACTTATAAAACCAGAAAAAAAAAAAAAAAAAAGAAACAGCAAACTACAGAAGATGCTCCCTGCTGTTCTATTCCCTTCAGAGAATCCCTATTAAAAACCAGGAATGTCTGGATGTCTCAGTAAGATTTAACCAACAAAACTATTAGCTCAACATTAGCATCAAATACAAATTCTGATCCTCAAAAAACCCCTGTAATATAGAATACAGCTTTTATATTTTGCAATCACAGGAGGAGATATCATTCTTCCACCCACTCTAACCCTGCCTATCCTGATGCAATTTAGTCTGAGTACAAAATGACCATCGGGCTCTCCAAATCCCAGACTTTTTTTATTTGTTACCACTCCATCACCTTCATGATTAAGGCAGTTCCCTAAAATAGTAGCTGAAATGTTCTGAGTCTCACAATAGCAGGTAAATTGCAACCTTAATGTGCTGGTTGTAGAGAGGTAATGACAGTACAAATTGTGAGCATATTTGTAATCTTTCTCTACAGCTGTATCAGGAAATGAGCCAGCTTGGAGCAAAATTCTTGGCAGAGGCTCTTAGATGAAGCATGAAGACAGCTTTAGAGCATAGGTCAGTTTTTAGAGATAATACTGGTTTCTTTTTTTGTTCCTTAACTTTTGGATTTGGGACAAATTCAGTCATTGAAGTTGAAACCCCTTAATTAAACATAAGATATTGTGGATGCAAAATCCCCCTCAAAACCCATGTGTTCAGTGTATAGAGCAGTGAGCCATGATAGCACTGCTGTAGTTTGCCAGGGCTTCAGATTTTGCGCTTTGCCTGCCTAGTCTGTCAAGACGACACGCTCTCCAGAGCAGAAAGCATGGGTGGGGTTCATTTAAAAAATGCAGACTCCTACATCTGATCTAATCACTCTAGGCGCCTTTCTAGGGTGCAGTTCATTTTATCCTCATTTGTAGGTCTGAAATAAGTCAGATGGATTGAGCTCTAGAACTGCCTGTTTGGCCATGTGTTATACACAAAGCCTGCAGTGAACAGCTCATACTGTTGGCATCTCAGGTTAGGTGAGACAAACCCTGTTCTTTTAGTTAGTACAGGAGAGCATAACCCACACAAAGACCAGTTCTCAGGGAGTGTAGGGAGTCTACACTGTTGTAGTGCTGTATGTAAGGGTAATAAATATGATTTCTGTTGTGATACCTAGTCATTGCTGTAGGCTACATGTGTTTTGTTGGTTTTAATTTTTTTTCTCCTTGCTAATTTGCTCTATGTGTAAGCATTTGCGCAGTAAAATAAAATAAAAGTAATAAGAATACTACCTTTTTTTGTGTAGCATTTTACATCTGTGTGCACTCGTAACGATCTTTGTGGGGAGTAAAACACAGGTGTTGCGTCATTGACTTTTAATCAATAATGACAAAAAGTAAGTTTTTAGAAATATTAATTCTGAGACAGAAATGCTTACATACTATTTCTTGTCACGTGACATCATCTTTCTGCTCATTTTAGAACTAATTGTCACATCTTATATCACAATTCTTCTCTTTAAAGTAGAAACACCTAAAAAAAGAAAAATCACTTTAAGTAAATTAGAATTCTTCAAAGGTTTTAGTGCATGCAAGGGGCTGTGAATGCCTGCCTACCTCTTTCAAACACAGCATTATGAAGTTTGTTCCTTTGCTGTGGAATCTGTCACCTCTTCCCCTTTTCTGTTGAAAAAAATTGTATATTAGTGCAGAACTACCGACATAATGTTGTACACTTATGAGAATTGTATACAGAGAATACACCACTAGTTGTAGTAACTGATTATTTTTCAAAACTTATTTTAATAACTTTTCCAGTGTTGTCCCTAAAAAACAAAAGTGCAGACGAGCTGACTTTAGTTGAATGTCCCTTGAGGTTAGTGCCCCGTCTGCTGGTTGATAAGTGCCGGACCACATTTTATACACCCTTGGCTCCCAGTGGACAGCACCTAAAGTCTGCATTTTATGAATGAGAGTGCTATGAAATTCAGCGGAATTCAGGAGAACCGGTTCTGTGGTATTTAGAATTATTTTTTTTTTTTTATTCCATGAATTTTCTGGGTACATTTCTCATTCAAATGCAATGCAGATCTTTTGTATCACAGCTAGTAAACCACAGATGATGAGTCTAGCTGTCTTTCAAAGACTCACTTGCTCCTTGAGAGTCCTCATGTTCTAAAAACAAGGCTGTATAATCAGCTGGGTACTCTCTGTAGTGCCATCCTCATCAGAAAAGGGAATTGTTTTGCAGTATAGGAGTTATCGCTGTAGATGTGTACCATCCATGCAGTCTCTGGGGAAGAGGGGATCCTAAAGGAGATGGATTCACTGACTCAATCGTGATTTTGCTTCACAGGAGAAGCACAAAGCAGCTTTATTTTTGTTTGTTTTTTTTTTTTTTTTCTTTTGCAGGAGAGAAACTGTGATTCATATTGTGTCTGCCTTTTGCTTGGGATAATCCATTTAATCTGAGTGATAGAATACACATAGGGATTTTAGGTGAGAAAGTAGCTGTGTGGCTTGCTTTATCAATAGATATGGAAAATAGAGTAAATCATTTGCCTTTTAACTTTCTTTTTTGATAGCCTTATAGTACAACATAAGGTAAATGATTCTGGTATCTTGTAACTAGGAGCACGAATGTTTCACTGACCAAAGATTAAAGAGAGTGATGGGAATTAGCCCATTCTTTGTGATTGTAACAACGGACATTTTTATTTTCAAAGGATCTGTGTCTTTGTTGCATTCTCTAGGGGTAAATCTGGTAATTTATCAGGAAAGAGTCCTTTTATAATGTAATCCTGCTTTTGTGAAGCCACGACACTCAGTGGGCTGATCTATTTCTCATGATTTCCTCAGTTGTAAGTTAATTTAAGTGTTATATTAAAACACCAAGTCAGTCTGGGATAGAGGCTTCAGAAGCCTGATTAATTTTTTGTATAGTATCATTTATTTATAATATATTTCTGTCTTGCATTGCTAACTTGTTTTATGTTCACTTTTGAAGTAAGACCTCCAAAGACAGAGATGCCTAGAAGCTCACCAGCTATTTCTGAAAGTTATTTGAAATGATTTAAAGCAAAGTACTGGGCCCCATTTAACCCTGTTGTGATAAAGAATAGCTCTCTGGGACAAAACTTGTATCAAGGTTTATACACACACATAAGATACAAACTTGAGTTCTGTGTCAGAAATGGAGAAGTCAAGCCTTGGATCAATATTTGGAGGATAAAAAATAGAATTGACTTTCCTCTCTACCTCCTACCACAGTTACAATGTAGGTTATGTTTCTAAGACATCAGCAATATTTCTTAGCTGTATATTGGACAGCATTTTTAATATTTTAAAAATAATAGATAATTTTTTAACTCTTTGGCAGTTGTTGAAATAACTGCAAAACACACTTCTCTTAATGAGAAATCCATCAGCTTGTTCTTGCTTTCCATGTTTAACTCCTTTAATTATTAGAAAACTTAGCAGTTGGGTGAGCAAGTTACTGCCACTAGTTGCTTGCCTTATGGGGTACCTCAACACCATGTGAGAAAGGGTGTTTGTATACTTACCCTTCAGACTGAAAAATAAGAAAGGCATATGGTTTTCAGGTGGCATTCAGCCTAAAATGTGCCGTAAGAGCCCTTCATAGTGAGTGGTAAATGAAATTAAACAGTTTATGTAGTCTTACAATTTTAAACTATTTTGGCAGGAATAATTATCTGGGGACAAAAACGGATGTGTAGCCTTCTCAGTTTACCAGCGGTGAAAAAAACTTGTTTGAAATTACCAAATGTCTTTTCTGTTTCCGTGCAGGTGAAGGGAGGCAAAAGTTTGGGTATATGTAATTTCTCTCATATGCACTCTTTGATTGTGAATAGAGCAAGGTACCCTTACCTCAATCAGTCTGGGCATTTTGACTGCATTCAGCTGTGATTTTCAAAGCAACACTGAAGTTCCTGATGCCTCTTGGTATAGAACAGCGTTTAAGAAGGGGTCTTCCAAAAAATGAAAAAGCAGGTAGAAACAAACTCCTACTAAGGAAAATGGAGGGGTTATTTCTTAGACGTTATATCTTCTCGCAGAGCAGTTTTCTGCTGAAGTCGGTGTCCAGTACCCAAAAATACACGGTTAGCAGTATTGCATTATGATGAATGATGCTATCTGCAATTTAAATCCCCTTCCCCAGAAGGAGAGAGACAGGGAGAAAGAAAGAAATTCCTCTTAATGCAAAGCTTGGATAGCAGCCTTATATACAATTATACAGGTCACTGCCTTCTGCATTTTTATGGTAGCAAATCTTTATAAACCATGATGTATTTGCTCATCTGCTCAGAAATATTCAATAAATCCCCTAGAGACTGTACTGAATTTCTAGGATAGGTAAGTCTATTGCAAAATGTGGTTGGATTTTGCATATTTTCAAAATCTTCTAATGTGCTTTGCTTAACACTGAGCCTATTTGGACTTGTCTCTATGTTCTAGATGTCAAATGAGGCATTGTATTAGCATATACTCGTCCATGTGTTTCTCCAACTTACCTCAGCTGGAATCCTCATTATTTGGGTAATGTAGCTTCCTGTCATGTTTAGGAGGGATTCTTGTCATGTAGAATTAATTCAGACACTCTGCTCATACTGGGTCTTTGAGCAAAATGTAGGCTTTTTTACATTAGCATGATTTTTTTTTTTTTTTCTTCACATCTCTCTTTTTCAGCAGAAATGAGTGCAGGGGCACCTAAGAGGAGCTGGGGTTTTCACCGGGTACCTGAGAAGAAGCAGCAAGTGGGACAGAAATGAGCTGCTGGGCCTGAGACTACTTTGTCAGTCCAGGTCCTGATTTTGTACAAAAGTGTGATGTGTGGTGTACATCACCCTCTGCTAACCTGTTCCTCAGTCTCCATGGAAGACAAAAAGACGGTGTCTGAACTAGGAATTAGGGGCAGCATCTCTGTGATCCAGAAGAGCAGAAAACAAGCTCCTTGGAGGATGAAGTGCCCATCAGATAACTCTGAAAGCAGCCTGTCAAGTTGATCTGTCTTGTTGCCAGTAGTGTTAGCAAAAGCAAAATCTGTGGTGCCTTTTTCCTTTCTGGGAAAACTGAAGTAAATAATGAAAGTAGTTTTGTTCATTCTGGTATTTTAGTGAAAGTCTTACTGTTTCCTGAAAAGAGACCAGCATGATAGCTGGACTTGGAGGGTGGGAACTGAAATTTAAGCAAGAGCAGAAGAGGAAAAGAACAGAAAGTTTTGCTTGATGTAGTCCCCCCAGCTGGCACATTGTATTCTCACAATTTAAAAGAACTTCTGAGCAATATTTTATAAAAAGAAAGAAAGGAACATAGATGCTTATATATATATATATAAAATTCTCTATATATTCCTGAAACTGGTGACATTTTTTAAATGAAACACATCTGTAAAATTTGCTCTGTTTCAAAAACATTGTCATTTTCAAGGTAGAAGTTTCATTTGTGAGACATCCAGATACACAAAGAATGAGATAAGTCTTACAACTATTATGTGTATGAGAAATGTCTTACAAATTTACATAGATAGCTTGAAAATGCAAAATAGCAGGTAGAAATAGATTAGAATACGTATTTGTGGTTTGAAGAACCCTGATATTTTTAATGTGGCATAAGTTTAATACAGCTAGTAGATGGTCTTTTTCAGGCATTAGTCTGTCAAAGGATGGCTTTCAAATTTCTGTTGTGTAGTAAGATGAAGATGCTTACCTTTGAATGCTACAGAGAAAAGGCACTGAAGTTATACCGATGTGAGTCTTGTCACAGTCTTATTCAAGGTTAATTTAATTTTATTTTAATGCTCTCCTTCAGATAGGTTTCTAAAAATGGTTTTTGAAGCTTAAGAAAGTCATCTTGGTTTCTTTTCTCAAATTTGACAGTGAGAAGTCATTAGGAGGACTTGACCACTGAAGAGTTTCTTCTCTGCCTCAGGTCTGGGGCCCTTGAAAAGTATACATCAGGGAATATTCCAAAATCTGCCTAAGTAGGCACTAAAAGTTTTCCTGTGCTCTAAAGAAAGCTCTGCTAAGGCAGCACTAATATTTCTTTGACATCATCTCCTTTTCCAAGTGATGTTATTTTTGTCCTAAACAGGTAAAAAGAGCTGATGACTGTGAATCACTATAGTCAATTCACACAAGCTTGGGTCTCTGCTGCTCCATAGGGTGGTGAGAGAAAGATCCATAACCTCAAAGCAGATACCTGCAAATACCTAGCTGGAATGATCTAGCACAGGTTTAGCAAGAAAGTTAAAAAAATGGTATAGATGACAGGAAACTCAATGCTTGAAACTGCTCCCTGGACCTTTCCTTGGTCTGTGAACATATCTATGAAAACTGCCTAAACCACACCACAACTTAAAGTTAACTTTATCTACTATTTCTGGAAGCTGGATATGTTAATAAGGTTTAAAGCCAGAATTCTATTTATGTATTAAGAGAAGTATGCAAGCATTGAAGAAAAAGTCCAATAGTTCATACTTCCACTAAGATGCTTATAGTGGTGAATGACACACTGTCTCTCAGTGATGATATATCTAAATTTAGACAATATCTAAAATTACAAGCTCATTTTCTTTGTGCTGAGTACCCATTTTAAAATTTACAACAAATTGAAAGTTTGTTTTCCAAACAACAAACTTAGTAAATGTATGGTTTCATCCCTATTTTATTGATGTGTATGTAAAGAAATTATGATCTGAGTTCAGAAATAGGTCTAAATGGTAGACAATCTAGGAATCTCTTTTGTTTTGTTTAAATGTTGGTTCAAGCAGAAGACCTGCAGTGTTTTCTTCTTACAGTAGATGGCAGACGTAGACCACGCATGCCTAAGCAATAACTAAACGGGTTATTTTAAAAAAATCTGTATTAGTGTTTAGCAATATCTGCAGGTTAAAAATCTTATTTCTTGCAAAACAACTGTGTTGTAAGTATCACTAAACTGTTATAGTGCTGAAAAATAATAACAGTAAATAAATCACAGGTTAGAAAGAAGGGGTTAGAATGAAATGAATTCTGCTGCATTAACCTTAAAGTCAGAGTTGTTAGTTTCTAGTGTTTTCATTTTCCTGGAGTTAAGTAAGAGCAAAAATGTTTCTGTAAAAAAAAAACAAACAACAAAACACTACTTTCATATACAACAAGCAGTATGCTAGATCTAGCATGAAATACATCACTGTCTAAACCCGGTTTAATTTCTTCAAGTAGCTTTATGCAACAATACAGAGCCCCTGTTGATTAGAACAGAGTTGCAGTTGCAGAATTTTAAAGAACAATTTAAAGTATTGCACATGTATTTTCAGTGGCAGCTAATGGAACCATAGCACACATGGTATGTGCCTTGCTGAGCTGTAGCTGACCTCATAGAGAAACATAATTCATATGTACTCAAAAAAAAAAAAAAAACCTGATTCAGTCTGAAAAACATTCTGGCTTTCCTTAATGACAGGAAAGAAGCATGGATATCAGGTGTTTGAAACCTGTTAAAGAATGTCTTTCTAGTAGAGATATTAATGTTTGCTTGCTGCTTCAGGTTTTAATTTATTCCAGCTTTGTCAGACTCTTGCAGTGTGAGTTGTTCTATTATTTCTTATATGCGCTCTTACACTGTGCTTATTGTCATAATACCTGAGTGCTTTATGGTAGTGCACTGAATAATTAACATCCACTGCACATTGCACTGACAGCTTCTCCCAAGGAGACAAGTGTGTGTGAGAGAGAAGTCCTTTTGGCAATTAAAGCAATGCACAGGAGCACAGTGGTATGTGCTAGAGAAGGCACACTCCAAGAAATATGCCTTCTAATTAGAGCAATCCGATGATTCTTTAATTCCTGTAGTAGGACTTACAGTTTTTTATTAGCTGTATTTTCCGTACATCTGGGTCTTTTGCAAAAGGGTGAAGCATCATTGTCTCATGAGAGCATATTTATAGAAATTTTAATTCATGTTTGTGAACACAGAAATGTTGGATGCTTATATAATAAGCTTGCAGTATAATCAGTAGAATTACAATGGGAATTGGAAGGAACTTCTATACTGTTCTCTATAAAATTTATATTTCTTTAATTGTTGCAGTCTTCTTGTGTCAATATTCTTCAAAAAATGTTTTAAAATTCTACTGCAGGAAGCAAGTGTGTTATTTGAAAAATGCATCCTGTTTTGGTTTAGGTTTTTTATTTTATTTATATTTATTTTTATAACATTTTCTGTGCAACTTAAATATCATTAATTGTTGCAGTCTTGGACTGCCAATATTATTCAAAGGATTATTTAGAATTTTTCTGCAAGAAGCAAGCGTGTTATCTTGAAAATGCTTTTATTTTTTTCCATCGTTCCTTCTGTCCTTGCTCATCAGATGGTTATATTACTACATTAGCCAAGGGTGATCAACATTTATATGATTGCTATTGTTGGGAATCAAGGATATATACTGAAATTTTGTAGGCGTGATAAATTCTGAACACTTTATATAATAATTAGCACTGCAAATGGAATAGATGCAAACTCTTCTCTTGCACCCAAGAACAAAATCTGTTAAAGTAGTGATGCTGGAGCCTATCCAAACCTGTTCTGTATTATAATCTAATTACATTAAAAAAAAAAAAATATAAAAGAACACATTATCTCTCCCTTTATAGATTTCAATATTCACCATACCTTCTTCCTATGCAAATTACGGATTACTCCATTTGATCTAATTCTTGATAATAGTTGCTATTAGTTGAATGTATTTATCCATCAATTACTGATGTTTTGCAATGCCAGGTAAGGAGGAATAGCAATTTCTGTGATCATTAGAACATCTTATTCCCGTTAGAGAGCCATGTAGAATCTGGAATCTCTAATTATGTTCATTCAGCTAATAAATAAATAAACAAATCTCTTGTTCATCTTTCATAAGAAAAACAGAATAACTGAATCAGTTTTTTCATTTTCTGTTTTTCTTACAGCTAATTATTTATGCATCATAGAATTTAAGAATTGTAGTCCCAGTATTCCCATTGTGCATGGTACTAAAAAGACAAAACAAAAATCATTCGCAGAGCCTACAATCAGCATATAAAATAAAGGATAGGAAGTGAATTTCTATTAAGAAAAATAAGGGTTATATTTTGAAAGTCAGATTGTCTTTATGCCCTTTAAAGGCTGAATTAGGGATTTATAGCTTCCAAAACACATTAAATTTAATTACAAGAAGGTGCTGCAATCCTGGCTTTCCATTTATGCACAGAATGAAAAGGAAAAAAAAAAAAATCCACCCAAACGCACTAAAAAACACAAAGTGGAAATGATATCTATAATAATGCTAAACCTTCCTTCATGAGCCACTTAGTCTGAGAGGCTGCCTCTCATCGGTTGCCTCTCATCTCTGCTTCTTGGAACCTCTGCTATTTACTGGGGTGTTGGGGTCTTCACAGAATAAATATTTCCATGAACGGCAGTAGAATAGCTGGATCATTCCTTGTGAACAATAAAATGGCCTTGAGAAGAAAATAGTCATAATTGTAAACTAGATTTCCATCTCAGCATCTTATATGAGACTGTAAAAAACTGGCCTTAGATTTTTCTTAAGTAAGGGTAGCAGTAGCACCTTATATCTTATTGAATTATGAATTTTGCATTTCATTAAAACTCAGACATAATCCAGTCTCTTACTAAGCTAAAAGAATGCAGTCTTCACCCATTAGCACTTTTCAATAATTCTGAATCAAATTATGGGAAAAAAAAGTTAATGACATTCTAAAAATGCTGATTTTAGCTGCCCAGCAGGCAGGGAAAAATTCTGACAATCAACCAAATCAAATGTAAATGCTTGCCCTCTGAGAGAAAGGATTTGCTTGAGTCCTTGGAATGTTTTTTTTTTTGTTGTTTTCTTTTTTTTCTTATTTAAATAAGTATTAATATTGTGGTACATTATTTAAATCTGCTTTCTGCTTTTTTTTTTTCCTGTGGATTATGTGGAATGGTTTTGCTTGACTCTATTTAGACCCTGTGTTCCAATGTGTCTCCATCTGTATTTATATGTTTAAATATTATTGCCAGCACTAATTTGAGATTGTGAAAATAAATTAGAATTATGCAATTTATTTCAAATTAAACACTGAGATTCCTGTAGATCTAGTCCATCTCCTTTGGCTCTGAACAGTCATGCTAATTTAATTCTGCTCAATGTATTTAAATTCTTGAAAGTGTTTTGTTCATGGACATCCTTCAAGCAAGAAGATAATTATCTGGTGAAGCTAAAAACATCTTGGGTTATTATTCTGAATTAGGTCTTGAAAAGTGTTTCAGATGATTACATAGTTCTGATTTGGTTTTGTCTTACTTTGTTTTGGATTTTTTAGACATATTATGCATTGCTGTTCTGCTGGTTAGGACAATAGAATGGATCTCAGTATACTTAACTCAGACTGTGCATATATGTCTAAATTGCAGCTACAAGTACTTTGACTTACATTTAAGGGCAGGGTGAGTCCAAATTGCCCAACTTCTTGCTTCCTCTGGAGTTCACAGTAGACTGTGTGCTTGCTTTTCCATGTTGCAGATGTGAAATGAACTCAATAGGAGGCACAACCTAAAAATCATACATAATCCAAGTCTCAGGACCTTATTATTTGTTGCTTGTGTATTTTCAGAAATACATATTATTTTATTAAATCGTAAAGAAAACCAAAATATGCTCATCTAGAAGTTTTTTGAAATAATGAAAGACAGTTGTACTACAAAGAAGGAAAAAAAAGAGATTGACTTTGAATATAACTGTTTCCAGTACTATGTAAAGAATAAAACTGTTTCGCTCAGTATGTGTGTGTGAAGGAGGCTAGAATAGGTAGGGAAGACTTTAAGAATTGCCAAGAGAAAATGCTATTCTAAAAAATGAATAAGATGTAGAGACTGGTAAGTTTCAGAGTGTCATAGAAAATACAAGGTGTTGTGAGGGTGAGATGGGTATATTTTTTTACCCTGTCCTGATGGAAGCTATTCCAGTGACAGAAATAAAATGTGCCCCATGGACCACTAAGAGAGAATGCAAGAAGGGCTGTGGTCTTGTAGTCAGACTTCTCCCCTGGGAGAGACGAGGCAAAAATCCAGCCCTGGTACAGACCTGGGAATATTCTGTGTGTTTTAAATTAAAGAGTTAGCAGGTACAGTACAGAAACAGAAAGAGGAGCTCAGAATCTAGGCTAAAAAGTAGATATGTCTCTTTTGTCACCAGTTGTCATTGAATGGCCTGGATTCTTGATTGTTTTTACCCTCTTCAGAAATCAGTTCTTAAGTATGAAAACGACCTCTAAGATTCACAAAGGATTTAGGGGGATATTTTCTAAAAAGACCTTCTTGATTTTATTTGTCTGTATGTAAATTTGTTATTCTAAATACCTATTTGTTTAAAAGTAGCTATATTCAAGCTTTAATTCAACCATTCAACTGAACTATATTCACTGAGACCCAGATTTGGCCTACCTGAATTTAGACAACTAATATTTGGGTGTCAGGGATGAACAATCCAGTTCCAGTTTATATGACTCAGCCTGAATAAAATCTGAATTTGCCTATGGAAATTCCTCCCCACCTACAACAGAAGCATGAAACAATTACATTTAGGAGCCTGAAGTTAGGTGGAAGGAATCTGAACCAAATGTATTAATACTTCTTTTTTTTTTTTTCATGGCTATTATTAAACACTACTCAGACCTGGTCTTTTTTAGAAACAGAAAGTCTTTCTGGGCTTTTGGCAGCTAGGATTTCAATGTATTTATTGTAAATTTTGGGCTTTGTTCAAGAAGGAAAGAACACAGTGAAGTGAAATCCCAATGCTGGAGAGAAGCTGCCTTCACTTTCTTTTGGCACGAGACTGTAATTGGTTGCAAACTACAAGTTAGAAGAGCTACATATATGTGACTGTGGAGTATTCTTCAGCTTGGAAGCTGTAAAGGTGCTCCATAAGGGTTTTCAGGTAACAGCTTATTTCCCTCAACTGCCATGTAAATTATGATAATATTGGTAATGGGACCCTTAAATTCGTAATATTTACATCCGTTAAATTTTAAGCAGTTGCTGCAGACTTCAGGACACACAAATCTTCTTAGGCATTGAGCCCAAATATTTGGAGTTTAAAAAGAGTTTTATTTTAGTCTCAGCAAACACTAATAGAGTTTCTATAAATCTAGAGATACCATTTCGGTTATTATTAGTGTTAGTTATTGTTAATATTATTATTAATTATAAAAATAATTATTATAAATGACAAGAAAATGTTGCAATGCTTTGCTGAGTTCTTAGAATCATAGAATCATAGAATAGTTAGGGTTGGAAAGGACCTTAAGATCATCTAGTTCCAAACCCCCTGCCATGGGCAGGGAAACCTCACGCTAAACCAAATCACCCAAGGCTTTGTTCAACCTGGCCTTGAACTCTGCCAGGGATGGAGCATTCACAACCTCCCTGGGCAACCTATTTCAGTGCCTCATCACTCTAACAGGAAAGAATTTCCTCTTCATATCAAATCTAAACTTCCCCGGTTTAAGTTTTAACCCGTTACCCCTTGTACTGTCACTACAGTCCCTAATGAAGAGTCCCTCCCCAGCATCCCTATAGGCCCCCTTCAGATACTATGAGGTCACCACAGAGCCTTCTCTTCTCCAGGCTGAAGAGACCCAACTTCCTCAGCCTGTCTTCATAAGAGAGGTTCTCCAGCCCCCTGATCATCCTCATGGCCCTCCTCTGGACTTGTTCCAACAGTTCCATGTCCTTTTTATGTTGAGGACACCAGAACTGCACACAATACTCCAGGTGAGGTCTCACAAGAGCAGAGTAAAGGGGCAGGATCTTCTCCTTTGACCTGCTGGTCAAGTTCCTTTTGATGCAGCCCAGCATGAGGTTGGCTTTCTGAGCTGCAAGCACACACTGCCTGCTTATTTTCTCATCAACCAACACCCCGAAGTCTCTCCGCAGGGCTGCTTTGAATCTCTTCTCTGCCCAACCTGTAGCTGTGCCTGGGATTGCTCCGACCCAGGTGTAGGACCTTGCACTTAGCATGGTTAAACTTCACACAGTTAGCATCAGGCCACCTCACAAGCGTGTCGAGGTCCCTCTGGATGGCATTCCTTCCCTCCAGCATACCAACCGAGCCACACAGCTTGGTGTCATCGGCAAACTTGCTGAGGGCGCACTCAATCCCACTGTCCATATCAGCGACAAAGATGTTGAACAAGACCGGTCCCAACACCGATCCCTGAGGGACACCACTCGTTACTGGTCTCCAGCCGGACATTGAGCCATTGATGACAACTCACTGCTTGCAGACCTCCAGCCAGTTCTTTATCCACCCAGTGGTCCATCCATCAAATTGTTGTCTCTGCAATTTAGAGAGAAGGATGTCGTGTGGGACAGTGTCAAATGCTTTGCAGAAGTCCAGGTAGATGACATCAACTGCTCTACCCCTGTCCGTCAGTTCTGTAGCCCCATCATAGAAGGCCACCAGACTGATCAGGCAGGATTTCCCCTTAGTGAAGCCATGCTGGCTGTCACCAAGCATCTTGCTGATTTTCACGTGCCTTAGCATGCCATCCAGGAGAATCTGCTCCAAGATTTTGCCAGGCACAGAGGTAAGACTGACTGGTCTGTTGTTCCCTGGGTCATCCATTTTCTGCTTCTTGAAAATGGGGGTTATATTTCCCTTTTTGCTGTCATTGGGAACTTCACCTGACAGCCATGATTTTTCAATGGCCAGCAGCTTAGCAACTTCATTTTCCAGCTCCTTCAGGACCAGTGGGTGGATTTCATCAGGTCCCAATGACTTGTGCGCATTCAGGTTCTTAAGATGGTCTCGAACCAGTTCCTCTCCTACAGTGGGCGCAAGGTCTTCATTCTCGCAGTCCCTGCATCTGCCTTTCAAGACTTGGGTGGTGTGGTCAGAGCTTTTGCCAGTGAAGACCGAGGCAAAGAAGTCATTCAGAACCTCAGCCTTCTCCAAATCCTATTTAGCTAGTTCTCCTGAGAGCTTCTTGAGGGGGCCTACATTGGCCCTAGTTTGTTTTTTATTTGCTACGTACCTGTAGAATCCCTTTCCCATCCCTAGCTAAGTTTAATTCAGGCTGGGCCTTAGCTTTCCTAATCTGGTCCCTGGCTTCTCGGACAGCATCCCTGTATTCTTCCCAGGCCGCCTGTCCTTGCTTCCACTTATTATAAGCCTCTTTTTTCATTTGAATTTTCCTCAGCAGCTCCTTATCCATCCAAGGAGGTCTCCTGGCCCTCCTGCTGCACTTCCTTCTGGTTGGGATGCAACACTCCTGAGCTTGTAGCAGGTGATCCTTGAATATCAACCAAGAGTCTTGGGCCCCCCTGCCCTCTAGGGCTATATCCCATAGAACCTTCCTAAGCAGGTTCCTGAAGAGGCCAAATTCTGATCTTTTGAAGTCCAGGGCAGTGAGCTTGCTGCACGCTCTTCTCACTGTCCTGAGGATCTCAAATTCGAGCATCTCATGATCACTACAACCAAGGCTGCCCTGGAGCATCATATTTCCAACGAGCCCTTCCCTGTTGGTCAAGCATGGCACCTCTCCTTGTCGGCTCCTCTATTACTTGCAGAAGGAAGTTGTCTTCCACACAATCAAGGAACCTCCTAGCTTGCTTGTGCTGGACCGTACTGTTGCTCCAACAGATGTCAGGGTGGTTGAAGTCCCCTATGAGAACAGGGGCCTGCGAGCACGAGGCAGTTCCTATCTGTCTATAGAGTGCTTCATCCGCAGGTTCTCCTTGATCAGGCAGTCTGTAACAGATCCCCAGAGTAATGTCTCCCATAGCTATATTCCCTTTAACCCTGACCCACAAACTCTCTGTGGACTGCTCACCTGTCCCCAGACAGAGTTCCATACTCTCCAGCCTGTCCCTCACATAAAGGGCAGCTCCCCCTCCCCGCCTGCAGGGCCTGTCTTTTCTAAAGATCCTGTAACCTTCCATTCCAACACTCCAGTCATAGGAGCCATCCCACCATGTTTCTGTGATGCCTATTATATCATATATATATGCATAAAGATCTTGCTGGCATCAATTATTATCTGTTATTATTTTCATCAATTATTATGATCAATGATATGTTGAAAAATGTTTCAAGAACATTTGGAGTCCCCAGCTGAGTTCACAGTCTCATTTTGTCAGGCTCTACAAAAACACACATCAACAGACTACGCCTCTCTTTTTCAGTATAAACAGATGTGAAACATATAAAGCTGCAGGCCTGATCTGATTAGGAGAGGGAGACTACACAATTAATTCCTTATCTTAGATGACTAAGGCCATGATTTCAAAAATGCAAGTCACTCTGGCTTAAGTAGAGCTTTAGTTCTGTCTTTTTAATGTTGTTCCAGAATATAAGGGATAATTATTAACTTGTTTGTATTTTACTCACTTGAAAATATATTAATTCAGTAATATGAGTTTAGTCTAGCTAGGTATAAACATATTCTGGTATAAGATCTAATAGTTTTTAGCAGTCGAACTACTGATCATATGATAGAGACAAATAAGACATACTGGAAAAAACACCCTGGAAAGTTCTGATTGTAATTCATTGAAACTGAGTGAGCCTGTGGAGGAACTAGCTTATTGTGGCTATTTGGCAAGTTAGTGACTGTTGTTGAATCTTTTGTGTTTGCAAACAATAAGGGAAAATTTATTTGACCTGTAATACTAATACCTGCAGGGTAACTTACTTTCAGAAGTGTGGTTTGAAACAGTGTTAACTTAGGATTTTAGGCATTACCCTGTCGTGGTTTAAACCCAGTCAGGTAACTTGTTCACTCACTCCCAGTGAGTGGTGCCGAGCTGACAACAATCAAGGTCCGTGTTCGTCTCCCCCCCCCTCCCTGCACCGGGGCTCTCCCCTTCCCCGCTCCCGGAGGAACGGGGAGGAGGATCGAGAGAGTGCAACTCCTACGGGTTGAGACAAGAACAGTCCAGCAACAAATCACCACCGCTACTATCAGCTAAAACAATGATAAGGGAAAATAACAAGGGAAGAGAATACTATACCACCGGCCAAGAAAACGAGTTCCACCCGGAAGCTCCTGTCCTTCCGGGTAACTCCCAGTTACCCCCCACCCCGGGCATGACGTGCTGTGGTATGGAATACCTCCCCGGCTAGCCCGGGTCAGGCGCCCCGCCTCTGCTTCCTCACAGCCTCCCCTCTTCCCTGGCAGAGCATGAGCCTCACAGAGTCCTTGGTCAGGGTAAACATCACTTAGCAACAACCGACAACATCGGCTTCACCAACGCTGTTCTCAAAACTAGAAGTCAAAACACAGCACTGCACCAGTTAACACAAAGGAAAAAACATGATTGCTACTGCTGAACCCAGGACATTATCCACCCCTTATTCCATACCATTCACGTCGTGCTCAGATCCCACATTTTCAATACACCATCGCTCTCCCACATATATACATCCATATACATACAGACCAAGAGGAAAAAAAATCATTTTCTTAGTGCATGGACCAATCCCTATAATGCTGCCGAGTCCATCCGGTCCATGATGTTCCAAGTTCATTCTCTGTTGGGATGATGGCTGGAGGGAAGTCAGGGCCAGTCGCTGGTGACCTGGAGACATCTAGTTGATGGGCTATAAAAGCATTACACAGCAGGCAACAGCATACAATTGAGTTCACTGGCTGTTTTCCCCTAAAATCAAATCCCCTTGAGGTATACATCGGACTTCCCCATCTTCCCGCATTACCCACCAAGTATATCCAGGTCCCTGAGCAAAAGCAATCCCACGAGTGGGTTTGCCTTTACCTGAAGCAGGAATAACCCAGACTGTCTTCCCCAGCAAGTTCTTCATATGCACCACGGGAACTTTGTCCCCCTCTACAATATGTAAAAGTTCTGACTGGGCTGGGCCAGCCCTGTTGGCAGATCCTCTGGTGTTGACCAACCAGGTGGCCTTTGGTAAATGTGTATCCCAATGCTTGAAAGTTCCCCCACCCATCGCTCTCAGTGTAGTTTTTAACAGCCCATTGTACCGTTCGATTTTCCCAGAGGCTGGTGCATGGTAGGGGATGTGATATACCCACTCAATGCCATGCTCTTTGGCCCAAATATCTATAAGGTTATTCCGGAAATGAGTCCCATTGTCTGACTCAATTCTCTCTGGGGTGCCGTGTCGCCACAAAATCTGTTTCTCAAGGCCCAGGATGGTGTTCCGGGCAGTGGCATGGGGCACAGCGTATGTTTCCAGCCACCCGGTGGTTGCTTCCACCATGGTAAGCACATGGCGCTTGCCTTGGCGGGTTGGTGGCAGTGTGATATAGTCAATCTGCCAGGCCTCCCCATATTTATACTTCAACCATCGTCCTCCATACCAAAGAGGCTTTAACCGCTTGGCTTGTTTAATTGCAGCACATGTTTCACACTCATGAATAACCTGGGCAATAGGGTCCATTGTTAAGTCCACCCCTCGGTCACGGGCCCATCTATATGTTGCATCTCTGCCCTGATGGCCTGAAGTGTCATGGGCCCACCGGGCCAAAAATAATTCACCTTTATGTTGCCAATCTAAGTCCATCTGAGCCACTTGGCTGCTTTTGACTCTAGTTCATACTGAAGTTCTAGCATGTCCGGTACGGCCGCACTCAATGGTGGTGTGACTTCATTCAGGCCACGATAGTCTACTGTTAGTCTCCATTCTCCATTAGACTTTCGCACTGGCCATATGGGGCTATTGAAAGGTGAGCGGGTCCTGCTGATCACCCCCTGACTCTCCAGTCTACGGATCAGCTGATGGATGGGAATCAGGGAGTCTCGGTTGGTGCGATATTGCCGCCGGTGCACTGTTGTGGTCGCAATTGGCACTTGTTGTTCTTCAACTTTCAGCAACCCCACAGCAGAGGGATCTTCTGAGAGACCAGGCAAGGTGGACAGCTGCTCAATTTCCTCAGTCTCCAAAGCAGCAATACCAAAAGCCCACCGGTACCCTTTTGGGTCTTTGAAGTACCCTCTCTTGAGGTAGTCTATGCCGAGGATGCATGGAGCCTCTGGACCAGTCACAATAGGGTGCTTTTGCCACTCCCTCCCAGTCAGGCTGATTTCAGCCTCCAGTACAGTCAACTCTTGGGATCCTCCTGTTACTCCAGAAATATAGATGGGTTCCACCCCTTGACAGCTTGATGGCATCAGGGTACACTGTGCACCGGTATCTACTAGAGCCTTATACTTCTGTGGGACTGATGTGCCAGGCCATCTGATCCACACAGTCCAGTAAATCCGATTGTCCCCTACCTCCACCTGGCTGGAGGCAGGGCCCCTCTAATGGTCGTCACAGCATTGGACACTTAAGTCGTGTTGAAAGGGATTATTCTTCGTTATCACAGGAGCTGGAGTAAAATCAGCTCTTCCACTCCATCTGGGAAACTGCTCACCAGAGACTGAAGCCGTAGCTCTCATAGGACGATCACTCTTGGCCCTTGCTCCCCTCTTCAGTTCACTCACCCGTTCCTCCAAAGCTGAAGTAGGTTTTCCATCCCACTTTGTCATGTCTTCTCCGTGATCCAGCAGGTAAAACCATAGGGTACCCCGTGGCGTATACCTTCTGTATCTCCTCTCTTGAACAATAGGACGTCTTTTGTTAATAGCTGAGACGCGTGTTGGTACACGTGAGGAGCTGGATAAATCAGATACTTCGTCCCTCAATTTGTCGAGGTCCTGGGACAGTTTTTTCACAGCTGAGATGATGGAAGGAGTGAGATTGTCTTCGAACTCTCGGAGTTTATGAACCATTTCATCCACTGTTAGTGGTACTATGTCATTCCAGGTCACTGTTGCCAATGAATGGGCATATGATGACGGTGCATTCCGTGTAAGTTTTCGCCACATGGGTCGTGTACATTCAACTTCATCTGGATCTATAGGTGTATCTCCGTTATTCGGCTTGATGTGATAGATCATCTCTACGATGACCGATTCCCTCAGAGACTGGATGCCTTTGTCTACAGTAGTCCACTTGGCCGAACGACTCGTAACATCGTCCTTGTACGGAAACCTTTCTTTCACAGCTGCCAAGAGCCTCCTCCAAAGGCTGAGGGACTTTTTCTCTCTTGCAATTGCTTTGTCAATTCCCCCTTCTCTAGCAAGTGATCCCAGCTGCTTGGCTTCTGTACCTTCTAGTTCGTGACCATCGGCCCCATTGTCCCAGCATCGGAGTAACCAGGTGATGATGTGCTCCCCTGGTTGACGGGTAAAATCTTTTCGCATATTCCGCAGCTCGGTTGAGGTCCGAGGTCGAGAAGTTACCTCTTCTTCTTCTTCTTCGTCATGTGAGGATGACTCCTGATCAGATTCTGGACCGGGTGGTGAATTCATTGGTTCTTCATCTCGCTTCACCCTTTTTGCCTCCTTTTTGCTTGTTCTCTTGCGTACAGGGGCAACTGATATTGGTACGAATTGGTCCTCTGGTTTGGCTGCAGTGATTATCACTGTGGTTTGTGTGGCGACTGTACTTGTTGCTGGGGGTGGTGTAGCTACCGTGCTTGGAGCTGGGGTAACCGCGCTGTCTGTTGCAGTTGAAGTTTGAGCAGCTGCTGTACTTGCCACTGGGGTAGCTGCGCAGTTCATTGCAGCCAAAGTTTGAGTAGCGACTGTCACTTTGCCCTCAAATCCGCCGACATTCTTTTCCTTTTGAAGGTGCTGGATAGTGTTGAACAAGGCCCTGTAAGCATAGGCCAAGCCCCAGCACGTTGCCGTGATTTGTCCATCTCTGGTATGGCCAGAATGACCACACACCTCATTTAAGTGTTTTACTAATTCTTCTGGATTTTGCAGTTGTTCGGTAGTGAAATTCCAAAATACTGGAGGGGCCCACTGACCTAGATACTTGCCCATACTATCCCACACACCCTGCCACTCATGGCTGTCCAGCCTCTGGGAAAATCTCTCGGTCCTCCTACATCGTCGTTTGACCCCAGACAAGACCCAAACCTGAATCTGCTTAACTCTTGAAATCAGTAGTGGGCAAAACACACTCTGTATGCGTGTTAGCATGGTGATTCCCATCACCATCAGCAAACAAGTCTCAAGAGCATTAAAAGGCCATTTAAAAAATTCAAAACTCTCAAATGTAAATGGTCTGGGGGGACGACTAGGAGGGTAAAAGGATGTCTCCTTCACAGGTTGAGCACCTGAGAAGGAGAAAAAAGATGTGTAATTGCTAAGCACCTCCATCATATACCTCCCAAAGTATAAAGGTGGTGACCACACTGGGAACATAAACCAGATCAGTTTCATGATCAATGATTCTATTGTATTACAAGTCATTACCATAAAGTACAATGGGATAAAAACCTTAGCCCAAGCCCCACACTTGAAAAACACTAATACAGCCAATACCGGATGGACGTAAGATATGGTATACTGAAACTGTGAGATCAAGAGGAAAAACCTTGAGAGCCAATAAATCAGCATTGTGACGAGTGACTATCAATCCAGTCAGATCTGTTGTTATCTCAACCCCTCGTGCCCCACGTTGGGCGCCAAAAAGAACTGTCGTGGTTTAAACCCAGTCAGGTAACTTGTTCACTCACTCCCAGTGAGTGGTGCCGAGCTGACAACAATCAAGGTCCGTGTTCGTCTCCCCCCCCCTCCCTGCACCGGGGCTCTCCCCTTCCCCGCTCCCGGAGGAACGGGGAGGAGGATCGAGAGAGTGCAACTCCTACGGGTTGAGACAAGAACAGTCCAGCAACAAATCACCACCGCTACTATCAGCTAAAACAATGATAAGGGAAAATAACAAGGGAAGAGAATACGATACCACCGGCCAAGAAAACGAGTTCCACCCGGAAGCTCCTGTCCTTCCGGGTAACTCCCAGTTACCCCCCACCCCGGGCATGACGTGCTGTGGTATGGAATACCTCCCCGGCTAGCCCGGGTCAGGCGCCCCGCCTCTGCTTCCTCACAGCCTCCCCTCTTCCCTGGCAGAGCATGAGCCTCACAGAGTCCTTGGTCAGGGTAAACATCACTTAGCAACAACCGACAACATCGGCTTCACCAACGCTGTTCTCAAAACTAGAAGTCAAAACACAGCACTGCACCAGTTAACACAAAGGAAAAAACATGACTGCTACTGCTGAACCCAGGACAAACCCATGCCTAGTAAAAGCAAGATCCCCCATCACAGACTGATCATAGAAAATATAAATAAGTTGGTTTTCTGTTATTATAAGAGAGGAAATGGAGCCAAATATTATTAAACATAAATGAAGAAGTTTCCTTTCTGTGTTATTTAGAAATTCCTCTATGATGAGTTAAAAACCCCTCAAGTTTGATCTTCTGTTTTTTTGTTTTTGTTTTTTTTGCAATGCTGGTATCTCTTTGTTTCCCTTTTCATTTCCCCTGAAAATGAAAAACTGCAGTTTTTAGTGCTTGTATTTTTACACTTGGTTAGAAATAATTTATTATTCCTGAGATTAAATTCAAATATATTTCTTCAGCAACATATGAGTTGTTTTAATTTTACCTTTTTTTCAACAGCAAAGTAAGAGTTTGAAAGACACTATATTTCAACAGCAAAATGCTACAATGTGCTTCAAATGGGTAAAGCTTGTACAGTAACCTTCTGCAAGTTACGTATCTCAGCTGAGCATTGAAAATGTTTCATTTGCATAGACATTCACCTTATTGATTGCAGCAGAAAATACAACAGATAATAAATATAAAAAAGTCAGTGCTCCTCAAATGAATACTTATTTTTACCCTGCATGAGAGCTCAGTTGGAGCTTCTTTGATAGGGCTAGTCTCCGAAAACATTAAAGTTTCACAAGCATTTCATAAAAAAAGCTGCATGAAATGATAGAGAAAACCAAAAGAAGTCACAGCTTTATATTCATAACAGTGAGACAGCACTGTAATTTGAAAATGCTTGCAATAAAATGGGAATGTGTTTTCCTTGATCTTACATCTTCAAAACATTTTTGGCTGTTGCACTTTATATCCTGTTGCACAGATATCCTGTGGCATGCCACATGAATTTTTGGCATGTATCACAGTCACAACTTTACATTTCCTGCAGGTCGTACAGCATTCAGGCAGATATTGTGCCTTATGCCTTGCTGTCTTTTATTACCTTGTCTGGCATTTAAAAATCATGTCCTGTGTCTGCACATATAACAGACTTTGAATCTCAGGTTCACATAAGTAATCTTGGAGGATATTGGATAAAATAGTTAACTTTAGTAGATGTTATCACCCTTGTCTCTAAGATTCTTAATGGCAGGAAAGTAACATTTCTTAGAAACACACTTCTTAGATGTTTCTATTCTAACAATTCATAGTGCCAATTAAAGCCATATATGAAAGGGATTGGCTTCATCTGTGCTCATTTAATCAAGTTAGATTCTTAAATATGAGCTGGTCAGCCTGGGCCCCCCATCAGCCAAGTAAGAAAGATATGTAGCCCCTACAGGTGATTCATTCCTAAGGAGTGTTTAAGGTAGATCCCTTGAATTGCTTGGAAATGTCTCTTTCTCCCAGCAAGGGGACTTCTGGCATCAGACGTGAATGTAACTTTTTCATATCTGAAGTTAGTTATGCTGAACCTGTCCTTGAGTACTTCTAGATTTAGGTATTTGAAGGCACCAGAAACTTAAGATGGCATAAGGGATGATATGAACACCCCTTACCTCCTTCATGTCAAATACAGTAGAGTTTAAACAGTTGATAAAGGTGATTTTAAGCTTTGGGTTTTTTTTTCTTTTTTTTTTTCTTTTTTTTTTCTGAAGTGGGATAAGAAGCTGTCACAGGGAACTCTCACCATTGCTCTTATACAGATGGTAACTGCAAATGGTGTCTGCAAACCGGCTTGTTGTCTAGTGGGAATCTCAAGAGAATATTTTATGGTAAGGGTGTGGGGGTGCGTGTGTGTGCATGCTTCTGTATAAGACACTGAAAGTTTAAAAGAACAGCATCAAACAAAACAAGAACAGTTGAGATTACATAAGTTACCATGACAATACTAACTGCAAGAGGATATTTAATGGTTCTATGTTGGAATCCCCAAAATGACCATGATCAAGGTCAAAGGACATTGCTGGTTTCTCCAGTTTGCCTCTTTTCATCCTCAGCCCCTGCTGTCACATGTCCATTTCTAAGAACTCAAGGACAGCCAGCACTCAGCAGTGCTGGGGTCTACAGCACAGGTGCATGAAAGCATGGGAACTTGGTAGTTCTGTCACTTAATTTGTTTTTTCATCACCAAAAACCTGTCATTTAATTTCATTATCAAAAGGAGGGCCAAAGCGCCACAATTTCAGAATAAAGTCTCACAAATCACCTCATGCATGAGATCACAAGTGTCGTGGTTTAAAACCAGGCAGAGGGCTAGTTCACTCACTCCCCCCCTTCTTTCCCTCCCCCTACTCCTGGAGGGACGGAGAGGAGAATCGAAAAGAATGCAACTCCCATGGGTTGAGATATGAACAGTTTAGTACCTAAGGTATGACACAAATCACTACTGCTACCACCAATAATAATAATGATAAAGGAAATAACAAGGGAAGAGAATACATCACCTCACCACCAGCCAACCAATAACTCGCCCCCCCCCCCCCCCCCCCCCCCGCCAGCCCAACCAGGCACCGACCGATACCTCCTCCAACCCTGCAGACTCCCAGCCCTTCTGGGTAACTCCCAGTTACCTCCAGGGCATGACGTGCTGTGGTATGGAATACCTCTTTGCTCAGTTTGGGTCAGGTGTCCTGTCTCTGCTTCCTCACAGCTTCCCCTCCTCCCTGGCAGAGCATGAGGCTCACAAAGTCCTTGGCCAAACCAAAACATTGCTATCAGCTCTGTTCCCAGGCCGAAAGTCAAAGCACTGCACTGCACCAGCTACCAAGAAGGAGAAGCATGACTGCTACTGCTGAACCCAGGACAACAAGATAAAGGGGGTAGCAGGACAATGCAACTCAGTGGTTTTCATGCTTGGTTCATGTTGTTGCATACCCAGCTCTGTGGCTTTGAGGATAACCAGGGGAATCCCAGCTGAGATCTAGGCTCTCTGTGCTGCTGTGTACTCCCTTTCGTGATTTGTTGTGGTGCTGGCTTTGGTGCTAGCATGTGCCATCTGCCTTTAGCCCAAGAGGGAAATGAAATGCAACAAGATTTACTGAAGGCTGTCAAATTCGGATACAGATGAATCCTACTACACCCAAGGCAAGAGATACATCTGAAGCTGATCTTTTGAGTGCTGCACCTGTTTCCAGCAGACTGATTTGAGTCAGATTTGTTCTGGAAAAAAACATGCAAGATTCATGACCTACAAAAAAACGTAAGCAGAAGATTTGCAAGTCTAAATGGACAAGAGAAGCACAGATTTCAGCCAGAATATGAAGGACCAAATCCAGGGCTAATTCTTGGGACACTCTGGTAGAATTCACTTGAACACCATCAAAGTAACAAGTATATGAGTAGAGGGAGAGCAGTGCTGAATACGGAAATTAAATCCAGGTTTTCTAAGTTTCAGCCTAGTGGCTAAACCATCAGCCTTATTCTTCCTTTCCAATGAAGCATCTATTTTCTGCAACTGGAAATACACTATGAGAAAAATCTGGTAACTTTCCAAAACTTTTCCACTATAAAAAACCTGTGAACATAATTTGATATTTCATGCTTATATTCTCAAGTTGTACTATCCTTGAATATACGGCTGCTTTATGGTAAAGTAAGACATTAAATAACATGGGATCAAAGTCTTTACTATTCGTTCTGCATCAAAGGAGAATGCTACACTGACATAAAAAGCAATCTTTATTTTTATACATCTGTCTTACTGTTTTGCTTATACAACAGACTGTTGAAATGGAAATACTACCAAGACTAATGTTCAGAAGTAAAAATAAAGAAAAAGCAAAACATGTTTTGATTCTTATCAAGACCTGATAGCCTCCAAAGACGTATTACTTTCTTTTGTCAGTGCTTTATATTTTTTTTCCCTAGTCTGGGTTTTAGAAACTGGGAGTTGAAGCTTCTGAAAGTATTTTTGTTCTATTTATATGTTTGGGTTTTTTCCAAATCCCTGTAAAAAAAAGCCTGATTTTAGGCATCACAATAATGAATAAATTAATTTTGGCTCGTTGTATAAATGTGAGACCTATTAAAACTGTTTAAAATACGATAAAGAACTTTGTTCTTTATTTTGCAAACAGAAAGTGCAACACGTGTTACAGATTCAGTAGTGAGTTGGTGTATTTAAAGTTGAGCTTCCTTGAGATTACTGCAAAGTGCTAGCTCTTTTGACATTAAGCACCATGATTAGTCCAAAATTAGGTTTCTTTTAGAAGTAATCTGTTATCATTTGTGTTAACATTAACATGCTGAAGGGCAGTTAGATTTATTATTAGTAAATGAAAATACTGTTAAATGCACGTTAATATTTTTCTTGGAACCTTACCTATTTTAAATATTCTGTAACATAATTATTTAAAAGGAAATTCAGTTTTAATATGCCAGATAGTGTTATCATCTTACAGGCAGCTCTCCAAGGTTAATAATGTCAGGATATGCAAAGTGTTTTTAACTATAAGATTAGACTTCTTATTCAGAAAAAGGGTTTCAATTTCATTTCAAAAGTAGATTTCATGTCCCATGAAATTTAAACTGTGACATTTAGAAAACATTCACTTTATTATAATGTAGTGAAAAATTATACTGTACACTGTACATGCTTCTTGTTCAATTCACCAAGACTGCTTCTGGAAAGACTGGGAATTTTTTTGTGGGTTAAAAAAAAAAGTGAAATTCATTGAACACTCAATGCCACCAACTGCTCATCCTCAGGAAACACAGTTAGGCAGAAATAACTGCTTCCTTAACTGTGGTCACTGGAGTTTGAAACCAACACCATAAAAATGTGTTTGAAACTTGTTTATATCTAATGACATTTCTTCCTGAAAAGGTTTAACTTCCACATAGTAATTTCAGAAATAGCTGATAAAAATTCAACAGGAAATATTCGTAACTCATTCTGTATTAACTGTTAAGATTGATTGAACTTGACAAGGTAATGCTGTGATCCCACATGATCTTTTCAGAAAGTGGGGGCTGTTTTATACAAGAAAGATGTATACTTACACTTTTTCTTCAGGTTTATGTTTTGATCACAGCTTTCAACAAAAAAAAAAAAGGAATATGTTTACCATTTTGTATTTGTTACTGTATGAGACTGGTCACAAGTCCTTAGGAAAGAAGAATTACTGGAAAAGATATAGGGAAGAATTGCTAGAATAATGTAGGAGAATGGAAAATCCATCTAAGAAGTAGTCATTCAAGTGTGAGATATATAGGAATGATTCGTGTCAGCAACTTAGGAGTCCTTGTCATCATTGGACTTTGGGTGGAATCAAAAATCCTTGAAATCGCTGTATCATGCGTAGAGTGTATAAGAATGATTAGATTTTCCTGTCAATACAATGATGAAAGAGAAGAAGAAACAAAAGAATAATCCTTCTTAATCAAACGCTTTGTTAATTTAAGGGGTACTTTGTTTAACTGCTTGAATGCCTTAAGGGGGTTAGGTAATGAAGAGATACATCCTGTCACAGGATGAGGTGAAACTTGTGTATTGAAAAGTAACTATATAAGAAATGGAATTTGGGGGGACTAAGGTGGTGGTTAAGCTTGTGATAGACATCCCCTGTTAATGCATTGCCAAGGAATTCAATAACTTTTTAAGGAGTTTCTTCACCCGAAGATAAGACCCCAGCAACAGGAGGAGAACAATGAAAAGGAACCATGTCGATATTTTGGTGAAGGAGACAGCAGGATTGGCTGAAACCCAAGACCGAGGGGTAAAAGAGACTGTACCCCAGAAATCTCAATGTGAGTCTTGGGTGGAGTGGAGACTCCCCAGCGCACCCAGCACTGCTTGCTTATTGCCTCTCAATATTAACCAATTGTAATAAAAAAATTAATTAAATCAGATCATGGTCAAGGCAAAATTTTTATAAGACAAGGAACATATTTTGCTTAGTGAAGATTTAAAAGAAGACTGACTGATATCTATATATCTGAGGCATACTTGGTAGGTGGAAAAACTACTTAAACAACAGCTCAGAAACAGGGTTGAGAATTGCCACTTAATACGTTTATAGTGGAGATTAGGAAGATTCTAATTATGAGAATGACGAAGTTCTAGGACAGCCTTCTGCTAAAAGGACTAGGAGCCAGCAGCCTGACTACTTTTAGGAAGAACTTGATAAATTAACAACTTGATTATGTTATTTCGATGCCATGGGCGCAGGAAGTAATATCTTTCAGGCTGGCTTGAAGAGTAAAAGTGGTAATAAAGTGCCAACTTTTGAATAAAGTTAAGATTGGTAGAAAAGAAACGAACAATATGAAATAAGGCAGTAATATTTTCCTATTCAAAATTGCAAGCATGAACTATCTCATAAGGAATAAGGAAGCTAATGGGGGAGAAAAGCAAAAAGGACTGCTACTCAACCTTGAAAATAAGCAATTGAAGCCTTCTAGCCCAATCCTCAGAATCTCCATAGACTTATCAATGTTATTTGTTTCATAAGAAACAGACTTGAATGCTAAAAATATTGAAGCAAGAAAAAGTGTTTTGGTTGACTGCACTGGCATAGCCCATCTTTGCAGAGGAGAGCTGCTCCCAGCAAAATTACGGCCAGCCCTCTGTGCAAAAAAAGACTAGAGGAGGAGAGAAGATGCAGAGTCAGAAATTTAATTCAGTGGGCTATCTTCAAGTACCATTGCTAAAAAGAGATTTGTTAGACAGTTTACTGATCTTCAGGTACCCTGGTTGTTGTTCCTCACATAGAGATTGGTAGTAAAAGCAACCATTCCTAACGTTCCCTGGTTGCCCTGTTAAAAATACATTTCTGTTAAGCATGTAGAAACAATGCAGCTGTGATCTGCATTCATTACTAATAAATATTCATTCATTACTAATGAATATTATAAATAGTATAAATAAATAAATGCATAGTATTGTGGTTAGATAGATATATGAATCACACAGCTTCACTTATCATCTGCCAGCAACTGACCATTAATTTCATCAATCAGTGACTGTGCCTCATGGACAAGTTACAATTAATGTCAAGGAAGTAGTGTGTAACAGTATGTATAAGCCCTGACAGCTGTTGTGGTTCTTACTGGGCTTTTAAAAGAAACTGCCTACTTCTCAAAGAGCATCCTTTTATATGTAAACAAGAAAAAATAAAAGGTGGAAAAACATATATCTTCATCTTCAAGAGAAATTCAAGACCCAGAGCCAGTAAAGAGCACAGATATATAGCTGTACCCTTCCCAACCTTTTGGTAGAAGAAGTCTTATAAAAGTAGATTGCTATGTCAACCAATAAAAAAATGATCATAAAGGCATGTTTGAAATCACCTTCCTCTCTTACATACCTAACTACCACTGAGTTAGGAGCCATGTGAGTCTGGATTCGAGTCTGGAATTGTTTGTTGCACATAAGAACATATTTCTTATAACCTCAGTAATAACTTTAGTCTCCTCTTTAAAACAAGTTCTGATAGTTTTCTTACTTAGCTTTTTAATAATAGTCGAGATTATTTAATCTAGTCAGAAATCTGGAGAAGATGAGAACCGGAGACTTGAATTCAGCGCTCTTGTCAGCATGAAAGTATTTGAAGACATCTTCCCTGACAGTGTTTCTCAGTACTAGATTATAAATTAGTATGGTGGAAGCCACCTTCCTGCTCTTTAGTTGAGCTGAAATGTTGTGCAGAACAGAATTCAAGGCTGGTAAGGCCCAAAAGACAGAAGATGAGAAGAGAAACCGCGAGAGAAAGGAAAAAGTTATGAGGGCAGTAAAATACAGAAACAGGAATGCAGAGGATTGTCTGGCTACAGAAACTGCAGCTCAAATGGGTGCAAATTTCTTTGCTGGTTTCTCTTGGTAGTTTAAGAGGGAGCTTTGGGATTGTTGATTTACTTTTTGGAAATCACCCTGTGTAATTTTGATATAATCAATTCAATGGCGTGTGGTTGTTCTCCCATGTTCCTAAAGGAGGAGGGAATATCCTGATGACTTTCCACAGTTTTCTTCAGATTATGAGTCAGATACATTATCAAGTATAACAAAGATTCTGGAAGGATAAAATTTACAGGCAAAAAGCTTTAGTTAAGGAACAAGATAATATAAAATCAAATTGTCTATTAATTCCCAAGTAGAGAAAATCAGAAAAATTGCTAGTCTAATGTATGAAGTAGTGGGTAAACTGAAAGGCTTGACTCATAGATGCGAAGATTGTGTAGTAACTGCCTGTTCCAGGTGAGGTGTCAATGAGTAAGGACCCAAATTTTCCATATACTCAGTGACTTATTATTCCCATTATTTATTTTTCATAGCATATTAATTGTCATGATAATTTATAAAATAATTTCAGTCTTCCATAAACATAAAGAAAAGTTATTATAGGGTCATGAGAGAAAGTGTGAGAATGAATACCCAGAGTAATCCAAGAAACACCACAATTACAGAATAATTGAACAATCAAGATATTAGCATGTTTTAATAATAAAAAAGTAATAAATCACTGGAAAAGTACTTCTTATGCCTACAGATTTTATTGTGAGGTTTTTAATATATCCTGTATTTGAATCAGTAGACTGACAAAACCACCGCTGATGAACAAAGCTGCTGAAGAACAATGAAATCTTACATACATGTTCTGACACAAGTTGTACCTGAGCCAGCACTGTAGGTTGAGTTTCAATGATCTAGGGTGCTGAAAAAGCCTTAGTGAGAATAATCCTCACAATATTGATTCACTGACGGCAAGATAATATTTAGAAGTGCCCAAACTCTGGGCCAGTCTCTTCAGTTTATTCAAAGTAAGTCTAGCTTCCATTTCTCTGGATTTCCTTTTTGTTATACTGTATCATTCTCAAATTATAATACAAAAGTTCTTGTGAGGACATATTTCTCTGGGTATGAAACACTATTGCATACACTGCATTATGTAAGGGCCGCTACAAGAACTACCCTGCATATTTGATTACCACATCTCAACTTTCCAGGTGCTTTCACAGAAATCACAAATTCAGGTGGGTTTTTTAGTATTAGTATTCTACCATAATTACGCAAATTTATGATGCATTTACCGTTCCCTTATAAATGTTTGATTTTTAATTTTTAATCACAATCAAGCGTGATCCAGTGTGATCTAATATTATTCCATGGTTCTGGATGTTGCTATTTGGAGAGTCATTAAATGGAAACTTACCTTTCTTGTGTTTGCCTTCCCACTATTTCAGTTCTCCTAGTTGGTTTCATCTTTTTTTAGTGTTGTGTTGTACCTTTAGTAAGTTTGATATAGTAGCTATATCTGAGAATATTTAGACTAAATATCTCATGTACAGAGGCAAAGATATTAACTGTCTCTCCATTACTGCTATACTTTAATGACAGCCTTGCTGTTATCTCTCTGAATATCTGTTATTTACTTGTTCTTGATAAATACGTTTTTGTTAAGTGTTAACATTTTAGTTGTACATTGTTTGCATTGTTTATCTGGTATAATTTTTAATAGGCTCTTCTAACACCCTAAAAATTTGTCTTTTATGGACTTAGTTATCTTACTTCTATGGACTTCTTCTCTGTTACAGAAAAAGCCAGCTAAAGCATACAGCACAAGAAAAATTTTAAGCTCTCAGCTGCAGAGTGATTTGTTTTATTTAAAATAAGAAGAATTTTACCAAATATTCTGTTTAAGATTATAGCACAACACAGTTTCTACTTGTGTGTTCTACATACCACCTTGGAAAAAAAGACAGATACATCACAACAGATACAACAAATCCTGCCCCTATGTCATAGACATCCTTAACTGAGTTTTCTGTTCAAGAAAGTTGCTTTGCAGCCAATAAAATGATATGTTCTTTTTAGTAATATGTTCTCTGAGTAGTAGGTGAGGTTCCTGTTGCATTTGTAATGCATATGTATTTCTTTCATTTTATTATGTTTTTAGATTTGACAGAACAATCAATCACTGTCATCATCTCTTTGGGAAATTAATTCTTTTTAAGCATAGTTTAAAAAGATATTGGTAAAAGCCATTATTACATTCATATGACTGAAGTGAACAAAGGTAATTTTATTCCTCTGGACTTTAAAACTGTGGCATGATTGGCTGTCTCAGTGTCATTGATTTGCCTCATGTAAGCTTATGTTAGAAAGAAATAAATGCTAGGGTTCGGTGTGGCACACCTTTCATTAAATCTGCAGTGATGAAATCTGTTTAATAATGTGTATGACATTCTTTTCCCCTCCCCAACTTTCATTTGGGATAGAGATGTAATTGAATTGGTTTTCTTTCATATTTTTCCATGGACAGGTAGCAAAATCCATGATATTTTTAAGACACTGAAATTTCACTTTCCTGTCAAGTTAGATCCTTGCTTTTATATGTATATATTTGCTGCTATAAAATATAAAACAAAGATTAGCAAAGATATCTGTTAAAACATCAGATCAGTAGCCACAATTAAAGAATAAAACAAAAAGTAAAGGAAAACCTCATACACCCAGTCCTGAATTCTAAAAATACTTAAGTTTATGCATACTTTTACATAAAAGAATAATCACTTGAAGTTCATGGATTCATTGTAGTAAATAAAATTTAATCTTTGCTTACAATTTACAGTGAAATGATTAACCGTGGCTACAGTTTCAGTTATATTTTATGAAAAATACGTATTTTTTTTTTAAGCTCTTATCTTTATAAGAATTAGTAGTAATCTTTTTTTTATTGAATGCTTGGAATATAAACAATATTATGTTAAAACATTGAAGTTGAATTTATAAAGCAAGATTATGAATCTCAGTCAGTACTTTAGATCATTAATCAGAAACTGAAAATCATGGAGACAATTGCTCTGCACTGCATGCACAGGTATATATTAGTTTAGTGAGTATTTTTTTGGTAAAATATTTGAACTCAAATTATAGCTTTATCTTTGATACTGAGGAACTATAGATAAAATCTTTTTTTAGGGATAACTAGATAACAAAAGCAAACTGTCTTTTTATACATTGTTCACATTGATTTATCAAGTGTGACATACTCTTTACAGCATAGTCAACTTTATTCCTTCAGGTAACACTGTTCTGCTTGTAGATTACTTAAGTGCTGTAAGTACTTAAGTAGAACTTGTGTGTTAGAACTTGTACACACTTTAAATTTCAGATGAAGATCATAAAAACAAAGTCAGTTTCTACACTTTCTTCCTTCTATTTTTCTCTTCCTTATTTATAGGGAAGAGTTTTATATTTCAGGTACACATTGACACTTAAAATTTTCAAAGCCACTGTAATTCTATACCGTCACATAAATTATTACTCAACTCTGATGAAGGTAATGTAGAGATCCAATTCTTACTCTAGTTGGAAGAAACTTATTTTTCCGTGACTTCAAATATAGAACCTTTGGTCTCCTTTTACTAGTGTAGTCTTCCTTTTTTTCTAGTTACAAATTCATTTAAGTGATATGTGTCTGAAAATAAATGGACTCGTAAATTAGTGTTCAGTGAGTCTGCTCTGTTTTGGTCTCTATCACTATCTCAGCAGGATTTGAATCCTCAGACTCCGTTACATATTTTTTATGTTACACTGCAGATCTTAATTGTATGTATCATGTAATCTTGGAGTCAGACACAGAAGTATTTCCAGAGAGTTGGACCTGATAAACATAGACAAAAAGTAACAATCAGGTGTCCTTGCCAGCAATGCACCACATAAGGCTTAGAAGAGACCTGTAGCCAAGTGTGCTGCTGTGCACAGGCAGCCGTGCCATACCACTTGGCCTCAGGATCAAAGAATGGTTCCTTTTTCTGCTTAGTTTATTATGTGCCAATGTCTGCTGGTCTGCTGGGCACCTAAAAGAACATTTTCTGTGTGCCAGCTTTCTGAAGTGGAGAAAAGTGTTCAGCAAAATCGCAGTTCACTCATTGCAAAACAGGCATTTTGTGTTGTCTCTGATTTTCCTTTCTGGCAATTGTAAAACATCACTGCAGTTTCTGGCACTGTGTAGGGTAATTTTTCCTGCCAAACACCTTGCCTCCCCTCCTGATGTCATTTACTATCAAACATAAATAATTGGTGTTTTCAGTTTAAAAATGTTTATCTTAAATATCAACAGAGCAGGTACACAGTCTCATGCATCCAAGAAACTGTCCTCACAGACTGATCCATCTTCTCTGGAACCATTAAGGCTTTCTGTTACCACACTTACACGCATTCAGTGAGTAGCACTGGATTCCTAAACACTTCAAGACTTCATTGACAGCCTTGGAAGAGAAGGCTGAAATCTAGGTGCAGTTTTGCACACAGGTGCATAGCCCATACTCTTTGTGAAAGTAGCAGTCTTGTATTTCATTTCAGTTGCCTTTTAGCTCAGTAAGTCATCCTTTGTACACAAAGTGAATGCTGTGGTTTAACCCCAGCTGGTAACTCAGCACTCCAGAGCTGCTCACTCATCCCCTCCATGTCCCTCTGTGCAGTGAGGATGAGGGAGAGAATTGGAAGAGTAGAAGTGCAGACACCTGTGGATTGAGATAAAGACAGTTTAACAGGGAAAACAAAAGCCGTGCACTTGAGCAAAGGAAACAAGGAATTCATTCACCACTTCCCGTTGGTGGGCAGGTGTTCAGCCATCCGTAGGAAATCAGGGCTGCATCACACATAAAGTTTGCCTGGGAAAACAGATCCCTCCTTCCTCCTCTTCCCATCTAGCTTTTGTTGCTGAGCATGATGTCAGGGTGTATGGGATTTCCCTTTGGTTAGCTGGGTTCAGCTGTCCCAGCTGTGTCCCCTCACAGCTTCTAGTGTGCCCCCAGCCTACTCACTGCTGGGGTAGGTTAAGGAGCAGAAAAGGCCTTGATGCTGTGGGAACACTGCTCCATCCCAGCTAAAACATCAGCGTGGTATCAACAGTACTTTCATCAAAAATGCAAAACATAGCCTCATACAAGCTATTATGAAGAAAATTAAAACTAGCCCAGCCAAAACCAGTACAGTCAATCAGCTATGCCACTAAGCCTGAATGCCTTATAACTATTGCAAGCTCCTAGGTAAAATGGGAGGCAGAAACATCAATTGTTTGAAGTGGTAAAGCAATTTAAACATTGTCTAAAGCATGCTGGATTCAATATAATACCTTCCAGATTGAGCTTCTTGGCAAAACTTAGAGGTCGACGCAATTTGTGGAGAACAATAGATCTTACAAAAGAAATCTATGTGAAGACTACAGGTTTGCAGAGAAAAAAGTCTGCAGTTTGGGCTTCTTAAATAGAGAATCAGGTGCCTGAAGTTTTAACTAGGGGTCTGAGGAATTAAATCACACTATAATCACCTTGTATAAGTTATGGTTAAGAGGCTAAACATTGTAAAACATTTAGGTACCTAAGTTCCTTTATGAGTATGAACAATACATGACAGACTGAATGGGTATTCAAAGAGAAAGATAGGCTCTATTGTTGTTTCACACTGAAGAATGAAAAGAGTATGAAAATTAATAGATAATATTTGGGGAACATTTGGTTTAGGCTAAAATTCAGTAATGCACATTGAACTCTCAGGACTGCAGTCTTATGGGTTAAGAAGAATAACTGGGCTGGCAATACATTTTCAGGAAAATACTAAAAAGAATTCAGGAGCTATTTATGAGAGAGCAGGGACTTTAAATTTATGTGTACTGCTAGAAGTGAGTTATGAAGCCATCACTATGTAATTAATATTTACCAGTAGCAAAGTTGTTCAGAGCAATTAGTTAACAAGGAAATAAAAGTGTACAGGATGAACAAATTAGTGGCTTAGAACTTCTAAGACATACATCCTATCACAATGGGAAATTTAAAAGCTGAAGTGGTTTCCTTCTTGGTTTTAACTCATGTCTGTGTTATTTGTAAATGCTCCACTCCTAAGCATCATTTTGCATCTTTGGTAGAAGTAGTGTTAAGAAGAAAGACTAAATATGTGTCTTGAGGTTAATACACATTAAATAGTTACATAATTTTCTTCTGAGAATTCACTATTTGAGTTACTCAAATCTTGAATGGTAAATACCATTTCTAGCAGAATATTTCTGTAGTGTGATAGGAGATGCACCAGATGAGAAAAAAGAAAACAAATATTATCTTTTAATTCAGAAGCCTGAATTAAGTAGTGCTTAAGATTCTACTCCTCTAACAGAGATTTGTTTTTGTCAAGCTTACATTGGCTGTAGTTAATAGCTAGTTTAGGCAGAATATAATTTTACACTTTATTTTCTCATTTTCAGATTTTGCATAGGATATTTTTCCTTATCTGTCTATTTACAAGAACATCACATGCTCTTCTATTTTATTTACAGGTTAATATTATAAAAAACAAACCAGCAAAAAAAAAACCAAAAGCACCCAAAACTGACACTAGAGCTTGTAGGTTGTAAAAACCAAGCACAATATTCCGTCATCCTTACTCATAAGAAACTGCATCTAATTTTGTGGGTTTTTCCCCTAGTTTCACAAGTGAGTGAGAGAAATCAGATTTTATGCGGTTATGAAAATGTGAATCCTGGCTACAAGCATGCTACGAATACTATAAATACCAAAGGTGGACACAATAAACTGTCTTCCAAACTCTCATAAGACTATGGGAAAATTTCACAGGTTTCAGTGAAAGCTGGATTAAGTCCCAGATTAAGGAGGAAAAAAAATGCATATAATTTTTCCTCTTTCTCTTGCATCAGAGTGTAATCCGTTAGATTCAGAGTGATTTCCATTTCCTACAGCTTCCTTGCTTTCAGATCTATTTGACTGAGGATTGTAAAGTGTAACACTGTGTGTGAAACAATTGAAAAATTAAAAGAAATCTTCCTAATTCTATGTTGTTCTTTTTAGGTCAATTACCAGCAAACAGTTTAACAAAGACCTCAGAAATTTTGAATATTAGGTGGTCTTTGAGAAGCATTGGACATTTAAATAGTATTGCAAAGCTTCTTGCAGTTTCACAGGATCACCTCAATTTAGACAAACGTTAGGAAAAAAAAATGTTTGGTCCAATGCTACGAGGCAGAACAAACGTCCTTTAACCAATTTTTTAAAGCTACCAAGGAAAAAAGGCCCTGAAATATTTTCTTATTCACAAGACCAAATAAAAATATAGCCCCCAAAAAAGAGAAAATTTTGAACACGATATATCAAATTTTGAACTGTGCCTTTGAAAAGTTTCCCTCTAGAGTATACAGAAAGAACAGTGTTGTTTTTTTCTGGTTTTGGTTTGTTTGTTTGTTTGCTGTTTTTTTTTCTTTAGCTGGTTTTGTTCGGTTTGATTTTGTAAGTATATGTAGGGAACTTTGAGATGATGAAAGAAATTTTGTCTTTATCTTAAAGTAAGATACTATCTTACAGAGAATAAATATAGAGAATTTAAACACCATGTTTGTTTGATTTTGTTTTATTTTTTCCCAAATTACACATTCATTCTTAATGGCAATACAGAATACTATGATTTATGTATGCTATTCCATGAAAAAAAACAAAATACTGATAAAAAATTCTGTTTTGCTGAGAGGTAGTTAAGAAAAATTGCAATTTTTCAGTTGTTTCAGTTGTTTATGTTACACTTTGTTACTTTTGTATTATTCATAAAGGGCTCAAACAAGATTTAAATGGAAAAAATATGTTTACTAAAATCTATTGAATCCCTTTTATGATCTATTATTTCATTTCTTCACTCTTCTCTTGTTACACAGTCTGTATGTTTAGACTCCTAACTGACGTTATTCCAATATCTACTCTGTGAATTTACAAAAAAATACATGTTACATAAATGTTCAGAGGAGATCAGTATCACCCTTTAGGTCTCATTCTGATAGCCAATAAATATATATTTTTTCTCCCAAATAAATGTGTGGAGGTAATTTTAGAATTGTATTGTGAATGTTCTGAGAGCAATAGTGCCTAGAAGTTGTACCCATAATTTGTATAACATGTTTACCTGTACACAACATAGTTTGTGCTGCAGAGGATGCATATGATAATGGAGGTTCTGTGCATTCCTTTACTAGTACCAAGGCTGCACTTGCCAGCTGGAGTGAGTTATGGACTCCCAGATGCCTCACTGTCCCTGACATCCCACTGTACAGTGGTCCTTTCTGGCCTGCCCACACAGATTTTTTCCCTGTGAAAGCAAGGTAGATGAGCATGGTATCTCAAAGTCTGAAACGTGCTTAGGCATTTTGTGTGGCAAAGTTTCTGTGCGTGGCTTGTGTTCATCCAGGAGGTTCCTTGAATGCATTGATGATAACTTCCTTCTGCAAGTGATAATGGGAGAGGTGTTATGCTGGACCTTGGTCTCACTAGCAAGAAGGGGCTGGTGGGGACTCTGAAACTCAAGGGCAGCCTTGACTCCAATGACCACGAAATGGTGGCATTTGAGATCCTTAAGGTGGAGAGGAGGACCCAAAACAAGCTTGGCATGCTGGACTTCAGGAGAGCGGGCTTAAGCCTCTTCCAGGATCTGCTTGGTAGAATAACGTGGAATAAAATCCTGAAGGGAAGAGGAGCCCAAGAAAGCTGGTTAATGTTCAAGGATCAACTCCAAGCTCAGGAGTGATTCATCCTAGCAAAGAGGAAGTCAGGCAAAAACACCAGGAGGCCTGCATGGATGAATAAAGAGCTCCTGGAAAAATTCAAACACAGTAAGGAAGCCTACAGAAGGCAGAAGCAAGGACAGTAATGGCTTTAAACTGGAAGAGGGTTTAGAGTAATTAGGAAGAAATTCTTTACTGTGAGGGTAGTGAGACTCTGGAACACGTTGCCCAGAGAAGCTGTGGGTGTCTCATCCCTGGGATTGCTCAAGGCCAGGGTGGATGGGACCTTGAGCAATCTGGTGTAGTGGAAGGTGTCTAAGTAAAATACTTATTGACATGATAATCAATACTAGTGCTACAAGAGGATTTATAGGCAGTCAGAAGTGAGAGAGGAATCATTTCAGTAAAATGGATTTTTTTGTTTGCAGATCTTGACCTCAGGACAGAGACTTGGAGCAGTGACTTTAAGCAGATGAAGGAAGACTTTATCAAAGAGATAACAGTCCTTGAAATTCTGCTCCCATTTAAACTTCATGCTGTTTCTGAGAAGAAATTTTCTGGGCTATAAAAATCTATCACTTTGTAATCTGGTAAAACCAGAAGAGACTATACTAGAGTTGATGAAAGAGACAGGAGAAAGGAAAGTAGCATTGGAGAGCTATTGAGAGGTTAGAATGATTTCAGGTAATAGAGTAATAGTGAATGAAAGAATAAATGTGTAACATTTAATCTTATTTCCACTTTAAGTGTGCCAAATTTAGTTAAAAACATGTATTATAAATTAAATAGACACTTTATGAACCCAACCAGAAAGAATCACAGAAAATCTTAAATTTTAAAATTTACACTAATATTTTCAGAAGGAAAGGGTCCTTATAAGATCATGGTGCTGTAGCTAGAAATAAACTAGAATAATTACAACTGCCATAATAACTCATACTGAAGTTAATATTTTTAAACTGTGAGTTTAAAAAGGAAAATTTTTAGGAAATTTTTAAACTGTGAGTTTAAAAAGTAAGGTTTCTTAGTATTCATTTTGTGCAGCTAGCAATTAACCCACATGAATAGGTTTTGCCATGATAAGAGCCATAATTTTCACTGTAATCTTTTTTGGATCGTGCTAAATACTTTTCCATGTTCACACTGAAACGTAAAAGAAATGGGAAGTCATAAATGAATGAACAATGAAAAAATTGCTTTATCTGAGACATTCAGCACCTATATATGCTACACAAGTAGGTAAACCTTATGCTAGCAGTTAAAAGTTGAATCTAGAATTAAGTGAAGCCCTTTACATGCTTTTTAGAAATTGCTCCCAGATCCTTTCAAACTCATCTGATGTATTCTCTAAATCATAAATTATCTCCAGATATGCACAGTGGGCATTTCTGTAATATCTGCAATTCATTGCTTCTTGCTTAACTCTATCATGTCTGTGGGTGACTGAACAAGATTTATGTCTTTGTCTGTCACAGAATATCTTGTTCAGCACCTCAAGAGTGTGTTTAGAATTTGAATAATGTGCTAATGTAAAACTACTAATACTGTAGGTCTGTTTGGTGAGATATTTTTCCATATAAGGGAGCTTCCAGGTAGATTTGTCTGAAATTTACTTTTTTGGTCCCTCTGAATTTTTTTAGTGATTTTAACGCTTTTGAAAAATAAATGCGTAGGAAATTTTGGCTACATGTGTCTTAAAATTTTATCATCTAGGTTTGTGCAGTTCTACATCAGCAAATCTCTTTCAGGTTAAAGCCATTCTTGCTTGTTCTATCTCTTCATGCCCTTGTAAAAAGTCCCTCTCTAGATTTCTTGTAGGCACCTTTAGGTACTGGAAGGCTGGTCTAAGGTCCCCCCAGAGCCTTCTCTTCTCCAGGCTGAGCAACCCTAGCTCTCTCAGCCTGGCTCCATAGGAAAGATGCTGCAGCCCTCTGACCATCTTTGTGGCCTCCTCTGGACTTGCTCCACCTGCACCAAGTCCCTCCTGTGTTGGGGGGCCCCAGAGTTGAATGCAGGACTGGAGGTGGGGATCTCATAAGAGCAGAGTAGAGGGGGAGAATCACCTCCCTCTACCTTTTGGTTACACTCCTTTTGATGAAGCCCAGGACATGGTTGGCTTTCTGGGCTACAAGCGGCGTACTTCTTGGAGAAGCATTGGAGAGCTATTGAGAGTAGAGGGAATCAAGATGGACCAGGTTCTCTAAGTTGCCTTTTTCAAAGCAGTGTGTGGGGTGATTTTTCTTCAGAATGTGCCCTACCTGGCAACAGGACAATAGTTGAAACACCCCAGAACAGAACAAGGAACTGATCCATTTCATAAATGTTGTGTGGATGTAATCAGAATTCCAGGTTTGAGGATAGTTTACCTAACAGAAGAGATAGACACTTGGATTACTCAAAACTGATATTATCAGCCTCAACTGTTTAAACCTATGAAGAATGTGGAAGATCAGAAAACCAGCATGCCTCCATTCAGTCACAAAGAAACTTTACACACTTCTAGAATTTATCATCTTCAAAACTGCATAACACAACTTAGCCTAGAAGACTGATTAATAAAATTGAGTTAAACTGACACATAGCTCATTCCTTTCAATTATGCATTTAGCTTCAAAAAAGTACATAAAGTCAACAGGAATATTTGCTATGCACATGTCTAAATCTCTGGTTTGCTTTTGTTTTTAAGTAGAGAGGACAGCCTTGATTCTGAGCACATAAACAAGCCTCTGGAGCTGACACACCAAATGGACTAGTAGTGGCAAAATTTGCAAGGAAAGCTTAGAAAACAGCCACCTACTTTAGGAAATCTCAAGCCAGTATTATCAAATTGCAAAGCTACTAAATTCACAGAGGTTTTAAAAGTAACAAAAATTATTTGCTGGGTAATGTTGGAAATGAAAAAAAGGAGTAAATTCCTGGAAGCATATAGGTGCCATTTTAATAAAAGTTGATGCACCACATTTTATATATGGTTAGATGCACATTGTTTATATGCAATTCATAATAATTCATTGTCTGTTCTCTAGAAAAAGTTGTAATATAATGAAGGAAATAACTAAAATTGTCATATCTAGCTCAGCTACAAGATGACCATAAGAATTTTTAAAAACCTGATGTTGAAAAATGAGAAGGGTATGTTCTTGAATAATGTCATCTTCAATGTCCATTTGGCTTTTTAAGAACTTTTTTTATGTGAAGTCCACGGAGTACCCAGAACAGGCAATTTACTATGACAAGCAAATAATCATAAGTGTTTAAATGTGATGAGAGAGTTCCTGTAATTGAGCCCCTCTGCAAAATATTTAGCTCTCAGTTTTGAAGCCATGAGAATGGCTGTTACTGCATTATCCATCTAGCAACTACTGTAACTTATGGCAGAAACCATTGAGTTTAATGTCTTAGATTAGTAAGTCTTACTTTATTAATTTTTCCATATTGAAAATACTTAAATGAAAAAAAAAGTATTTCTTAAAACCCTCACAGCTCATATAGCAGTCATATAACAAAAGATACCAGATTCTTGCAAATCTATTTTAGTGTTGGAAAATGAAACTATTATTGTGATATAAATAAACCTGAATTCTCACAACACTTGGCTTAGTAACATGGAAGTCTGAGTTGGAAACCTTGTCTGTAGATGAGTTACGTATTATCTAAATAATAATAATAATAAAAAAAGGGGAGACGACACCCAAACCAAAACTCAGAAATGGCAACATATACAGCACAGCCAAAAGAGTCTGAGAGAGCTGCAAAACCACTTTTGCCATGTAATTGATTCATATCTTTTTCATTATTCAATTAATTGCATTGAAAAAAAATGTTTTCTTAAAATTGAATCATAATTAAGTACAAGACGACTTCCTATTTTTTTTGAGTTCCAAGTCACAGGGAATTCTAAACTCAGAAGTACATGAATGGCATTCAGTGCCAGTTAAGCTTTCCCCCCCTCCCCCCCTTCTAGTTTCTGCTAATTAAATCTGGGTGACATGACAAAGCAATTTCCCCAAGGGCTATTTGTTGTCACTTTTTTATCAGCATAATTTCATTGTACACTGCAAATCATCTTCAGAGAGAAAGCAAGGCAGTGCTAGGTAGTGACCTCAAATCTACCCAAACCACCAATCCGCTCCAGGGAAGGGACTAAAAACAAATTAAAATTCTTTGCTGTTATAAATCTGGCAATCTATACAGTCATTTGTACTGATATTAATGGACTATGATGATTTATACCAGCTAAAAAGGTAAGTTTCTTTCCCATAGTGTTTCTTAGATTGAAATGCAGGTAATTGGTATGAAATGCTATTTTAAAATCAAGTATTTATATAAACACCAGTCCTAACTGCATATATTATATAATTATTGTTAAAGTAACTAGTAAGGGAATTTCCACTAAACAGTGTTGTTCATTTAATTTTTTAAAGTAGTTGCCAATAGTATGGTTTTGTCCTCCTAGATTTTAAGACTTTTGGTGTATTAGACAGGCTTTTATTTCAGTTTTCTGGTGTAAGTCAAGAATAATTGCACCAAGTCACTGGAGCTACAGGCTCACTGTACAATTCAAATAATGTTTATAGCATGTCTTGAGCTTAAGTATGACATTAAATATGTATTAATGAATAGATTAAGCAAAAGCGGTAGCATGAAGTATCTCAAAGTGTACGCTTATATTTTTCAGTGACATATGTGTAAATACTGTGATGTGATGTCTAGAAAGCTTGGAGACTTGCATGAGGTTTAAGTATCTAACTATCTCTACATGTTTTCCAAATCCAAAACTTCTAAATCCTGCATACCCTCATTAGCTGCTGACTGACTCTGAAAATGTTTATTGTTACACGACAGAGAGATCTTTAATATCAGAATGTGCGCTGCAAATATTTTACTTCTAGTACTGCAGAATTTACTTCTTGTACAGCAGGTCCACCCCTACTGTAATAGCTACAGCCTGCTCCTCTGCATATCTTTTCTACCAAGTCAGATCTGTCCTGCATTCTCAGATGCTGATAAAGCAGGCTTTTGATGAAAGAGATGGTGAAAATACTGAAGTGGAGACTTCAGTAACAGAAACAACTATAGAAGCGCCGAACACAGTCTTTTGTGCATTCAGATTTGTGCTTTGTTCTGGGCCACTGACCTGTTTGGTACCAAATGTGCCAAAGCTAAAGGAATACCTGAACTTAAAATTGCAGAGGTTGGAGTCCAGTTTACTGTTTGGGCTTTGGTTGGTTGAACTTACATTATCCAGTGGAGCACCTTGCTACTCTGTAATGTATTCAGTAGAAATCTATTGTGGTTCATCTTGGCAGCATTAATTTCCATGAAGCATTTTCATTATGCAATTACACTGTGAGTTCCAGGTTCAAGTCCTTGTTTTTGTGGTAGATTATATATTTCATCAAAGATCACCATATATGTGTACTTGTATGTGTACATAAATAAAAAGACGAGAATAAGGAATGGAACTAAAATCTTACTTCTAGCTGCTCCTGCAATACTTTGAAGAAATAAGTCACCTTTTAGAAGCAGGGATTGAGGTATCAAATGCTGTCTTGCCCTTACAGCTGTGAATTCTGATTATAGGCAGAGCATACTGCAGTGTGTATTCTTAAGCCTCAGTCTTCTGTTCTGATGCACTGGTTGAAAGTTAGCTGGTCATTCCAGTCAACCTTTATATTCAAAAGAGAGAAATTGTCATCTTTCAGGGGTGATTCATCTTCTCATAAGACAAAAAGCTGAGAAAGGACAGATGAATTAGTCTATGAACATATATATTTCTCTCCAGTGATTATAATATGTGGATAGTTCAGGCATAAGGCAGACTAATTCCACCCTTACTTTTGCAGAGAGATGACAAACCTACCTGTAAAGGCATTTTTTGTTTGTTTATTTTAGGCTGGTCATCAAGCCCAGTGAAGTTGTGAAAGACAGAAAAGGTAATTACAGAACACAGTTTGGTTTTATGCAATTAGCACTACTATCCCCAAAGTAGGATCATTTGTACTGAAAATATACTCTAGAGTACAAAATCATTTTGGAGTGCTGTGTAAATGTTTCTGGAGCAGAGATGCTTTAGTAAGTGCCTTCACAGAACTATGCATAGTAAATAGAGAGATGAAGCACAAGTCTAATCTATAGGAAGGTCTGTTATGTCTGCTTTCAATTTCTAAGACTTATTACTCAATTGTAATATTGTACCTGGTTTATAGCTGAGTTTAAATGAAGAAAAAGCTCAGTTAAAAAAAACTCTATGATGACTATTTCTATCCGAAGTGCTAAAGGCTTGCTTTTGTTTTCAGTTTGAAAACTGGGAGCTTGTTACTGCCTTTGATATGTTTGATGAGGTAGAGGAGATGAGAATAGTAGTTACTTTGCTTAAACCCAGTTTTTGTTAGTAGAAGAAAGGGCACAAGCAATGGTGTTCTGTATGGGAGAGAGCACACAACATGAAATAAATACGACAAAAGATGTTCCTTGCTTTCTCCTTAAATTTATAAGATAACATTTCCCTTCACTCTCTGTACAGTTTAAACTACTGTGACTGGAAATAAGGGACAAAGTTGTGATGTTTGCTTGTTTGTTAATTTTCTGAGATGGAGTGTATTTCATCTCGCTGGGATGGAGTTAACTTTCATTGGAGCAGCCAGTGTGGTCCTGTGTTTTGGGTTTCTGACTTAAAAATGTGCTATAATACATCAGTGTGTTGGCTATTGTTGAACAGATGGGTTCTTATCCTTGGAGGATAAGAACTCCTGGGGGTAGCGAGCAAGTAGCTATGTGGGTGATTAGCTGCTGGCTGTGGCCAGTCAGTCAAACAGCGGAAAAGTTTCCAACAGATAAATACTACTGTGGAGTTATCCAAAGCAGAATACTTCCAAGTAATTTAAGTGACAAATATTGTCCATTTCTATTGAATGGGGGAAATAGTATATGAGTCATCTAACCTATTGTAGATTTCTATACTAATATGAGATGAATCATCCTCTCAAAATGTGTTTCTTACTGTTTAGTCAGATGAATTCCATGTTTCCTGTCAGTAAGTGCGAACTGGTCTCAGGGAAGGTTCAGGTAAGCAAGAATCTTAAATATAAGAAATTTATCATGGCAAGAAGAGGGAAGTAGGTAACTGTAGGATGACTTAGATTGTCTTGGAGAACTGGAAAGCTGACAATATTATTACACACGAGAAGAGGGTTCAATTTTGGGAATACATATCTAGTAATTAGCAGTAAGCCCACGTATTTCTTAGTTTCCTGCTATGTGACAGCCAGACCAATGTTTGAAGGGAGTATAGTATCCCCCTGTGACTGGGATATAAAATTATATTTAAAGAATTTGGGAATGAATTAATTGGCTCATTCAAACCAGATATTGCATTCACAAAACTAGAATGGGGAAAAAAAGATGTATGAAGAAGCAGATGACTCTGGAGGACAGAAGCTGTGAATGACAGCTGATGTGATATAAAATAAAACAGATCTGAACTAAAGGATCCTGTAAGAAGTAAGAAATGTTATCTAATGCAGCAGAAGAGAATATGCAGCAGATAAACTTGCTGGACAGTTACAGGACATAGTCTTGTTATGAGGCATTTGAACAATTCTGTGAAAGAGGTAAGTGTCAAGAAAGCTACAAGAGAAAAAGAATAAAAAGAAATTATAAGGAATTAGACAAAAAAAACCAAACTGCATTTAACAGAAGCTTTAAAGCAGAATCAATTTAATATCGTCTTGGTATGTAAAAGTTAATTAAAATTGCAGTCCGTTTTAATTCTTTAAGTATTCATGTTTCATGGTGAGACAACATCTATAATACATAATGACAAAATCAGTTGTTGAAATGAAAAGTTAATGTAAGTTCATTAAGACTGTTCTTTTTAAAAGACTCTTACAATTATTTTAATAAGATGATACAGGGGAAAATATATTTCAGTACCTTGTCTACATTCAAACTGAAATGAAGTCAACAGCTGCAGGCTTAGCATGAAATAATTTATAGTTCAGCATGCTAATTTAATTATAATTGATATTGCCAAACAAAAGGTTAATTATAGAGCAGGAGAATAATGTTGTGGAAAAGCACACCAAAGCTCTGTAAACAGATACATACTTCAATATTGCAAAATTTAAGGAACAGGTAGATTAATTGCCAGACAGTCATACAGAAATTAAAGCACATTTTAAAATAATCTTATTAGCTTTGTATAGTCTGTGTCTGGGAGTAGTAAAATTCCATGCCATAGCAGAATTCATCTACTTTCAGCAGAAGTAATGCATTGCAGACAACTTCTTCATTTAAGCCATTCTGGCTAGCTTAATAGGCGATGTTCTATGCTCTTTGCTTTCTAAATGCAATTGAATGGTCCTTACTTTCCTCCTGAATTCCCTCATCAATCCTGTATAATAACATCTGCCAATGCACTATTCCATTTCAACTATTCTCATATGAAGTCAGTAGCACATTAAACAGACTGCAGTTCTTGACTTCTGAATGCTTAGCCATAAGAATAATAGAATTACTGTACTGTTTCAGACCAAATGTTTAGCTTGTCTAGATGTCTAGCACAGAGCAGCAAAAGATGCTGCAGCAGTAAAAGCTTCTGTTTTGTTTTTCTATTGTCCATGTAAATTCATGATGGTGTTTCTTTGGTATTTTGGGGTTTGTTTGTTGTGTTTTTTTTTTTTCCATTGTTATTGTTTATTTTCTGTTTTTGTTTGTTTTGTTTTGTCCATTTATTTTTCTTGACATTTGGTGTAAGTCTACAGAAAACAGCAATAAATATAAACTTAAATGTAAGAAAATGTAATATGAAGCTTAGAACTATTCAAAGCAATTTTTCATGTTACCAACTATTTTTTTGAGAGAAAATGTTCATTGAATGCTGTTTGACTAGCTACTTTTATTTTGGAAGCCATGGAAACCCGCTTTTAAGATGACTGTGAGTTTGGTTTAGAGCAAGTTACAACATTCTAATATTAACTTTGTCAGTTACAGTGAAATACTTTCAAGATGATTACTGAAAAATAAATTTCCTTTTGAGAGCATCAGTAAGTTCAAATCAATGAGGCTGGGTGGTGTTTTGTTTGGGTGTTTTTGTTTGTTATTTTAATAATATATGAGCCTAAAACTTATCAACATGTTTTAAACACAGAAATATGAAGTATTTCAGAAATATATGGTGTTCATGTCTCCAAGGCAGGGTAAGTTTTATTTTCTCCCCCTTAGATTTTTCTTCTCAATTTATTTGCAAATATATGAACTTAAATTAGAAGACATAATGCACAGGAAGCTCTTAAGGAAGGGAGTTACATAATCAAGTACTCATGCTTAATTTTTCCTTCAGTTATTTTGTAGCAGTGAGACTTTTTTTTCCTTTTTGTGTAGACTGAGGCTGTGCTATGATATGTTTATTTGTGTGGTTTTGGTGCTTTGTATTCTCCCCAGTATTCTGTAGGGTCTGAAATTACAAGAGGAAGGATTTTTTACTGTCATTTGAAGAGTCAGGGAATATTTTAATTTCTTATGGTGTTGCCTCTGTCTCCCTTTGTCCTTATTCTTACAGCCTTATATATTCTGAAACCTCACAAGAAGGTAAGGGTTTCTAATTATGCACACACATTCCTCACACTCATTCTTTTTTACTGATTTTGACATCATCTTGTCTTTGCTTAGGTAATATCATCACTACTCTTCCATTTGTATTAGATATCACTGAATTTTATTTTTTCTAAATTCAATTATATTTGAATTTTAAAAATTATTCTTTGCTGTTATTGAAAAGTTTTGCTATTTATTATTATTCGAACTTATAGGTGAAGCTGTGAAAGAGCATAACATTTTAATTCAGAAGTAGTATACTCTGGACCTTTGTTGCAAATTGAATTTACACTGGTTTCTTGTAGATAGGTTTAAAATAAGTTTAGTTACATTGGTGGAAACCATACTATGGACACCCTCCATTTTAATAAATGCCCACATGAATGGACGTATATCAAGTCCCTAGTCAATCTAGTAAGTGAAATTTAAAGATTTATTTAGCTGACTAAACATGGGTATGTGTGTCAAATTTTAGATGACTGCAATATGGAGCTGAATAGTATCCACAAAGTATGGAGAAATTCAGCTTACTAATATCAAGAATTTTGCATCTCCTCTGGAAGAATGCATATCCTCTCTCCCACACATTAGCCATTGTAGATAATTTTTAACTGCTGTAGTTTTTATCCACATCCATTCCTATTCTGGAGTATGTTGTCCTTTGAACTGAGCTTCATTTTCACTCTAGAAAGAAATATTTAGGTCACTCTGGAAGCAACGGTGGCAGCTGCATCAATCCTTAGCATAGAAAATTGTGTGAAGAGGATTCAAGGAGTCAGAATTTTGAGTTAACCAGAAAGTATACCTGACAGTTTATACATGATGGAAGGCAGTTTTGTTTATTGCGTGAGTGATTAAAAAAAAAAAAACAACCCCAAAAAGTTGGGATGAAAATAATCTATTTTCAATTCATTTAATAACTTAATTAATACTACCCCACATGAAATATAGTTGTTCACTCGCTCAAGTTAAAAAAGATCAGAATGAAAATTGAAACTTTCACTATATAGTTCTCTTTAGCAACAGAGAGGAACTTATTTCTCTTTGTTCTTCCTGGGCCACCACAAGGCATAGAGTTGATTAGGTAGATGATTTAAAAGACTGGAAATGAGAATCATTAGGTACATGGTAAAACTGTTGTACCAAATAGTTGGAAAAGCTTCAGGCGGACTTCTTTCTTGCTGAGATCACTGATTAACTATCTGTGGAATAAAATTAATAATTAAATTTTGAAATCAGGTTTAAGGACAATATTCTGTGAATTAGGAAGGTTTTTATGTCTTTGTGTCTTATTTCGCTTCTCATTTCTACAGCTGTTAATCAGCCTTAAGTTCTTCGCTCTTGCAGAAGTTTGTATAGCAAGAAGAGATCAGCTACCAGATATAGTAAGAAAATAACCCATCTAAAAAGAAAGGAAGGAAGTTGACTGCTTTGGATGGATTATAAAGGAAAGAAAAAAAAAAGAAATCTTGCTTGTAGCAATAATCTGACGGGTGCTCTGTCTTACATTTACAATTACAATTGTGAATACATCCTCTCCACATGGTCTATAATGTCTGGAACAATACCCAGGCATAGTAATGAAATACGTGTACGCCTCATTATAAATACTACACCTCATGACATAAAGAAATTTTATTCTAGAAGATAAAAGATTTTAATGACAAGTTAGATGAATGTTAAATATTGCTTCTTTGAGGTTATAAGAATCATGATTCTAACATCATGTTTTGATAAAAATGATTGAAAAGCTAACATCTATGCAAGGACAATAAGTTTTTTCTTTCATGCAATTCAGAAGTAAATATCAATATCTGGTTTTGCCACTACCAATTTTATTATCAACGCAACTTTCATGAAGAAGTAATTATGTTGATCACATTTAGCCTATCTAAATGAAGGCCTTTACATGATGTACCTAAGTTAACATTCTAGTTAACTTGTATGCTTTTCCTATATAGTATATTGGATTATTGTGATGAGGTTTGGTAGCTGGGGGCAGGAGCTACAGGGATAACTTTTGTGACAAGGTGCCTGAAGCATCCACTGTGTCCAGTAGAGCCAATGCCAACTGGCTCCAAGACCGACCCACCACTGGCCAAGGCTGAGCCCATCAGTGATGGTGACAGTGCCTCTGGGATAATGTATTTAGGAAGGGGGAAAAAAATGCTTCACAATAGCAACTGAAAGACAGAGAGGAATGAGAATATGTGAGAAACCCAGCCCAGCAGACACCACTGGAGAAGACAGAGAGAAGGTGCCCCTGGCATGGGAGCAGAGATTCCCCTGCAGCCTATGTGAGCAGACCATGGTGAGGCAGGCTGTGACCCTCCAGCCCATAAAGGTCCATGGTGGAACAGATATCTACCTACAGCTTAGGGAGGATCCCATGCCAGAGCAGGGGGATGCTTGAAAGAGGCTGTGACCCCATGGGAAACCCATGCTGGAGCAGGTTTGCTGCAGGATTTATGACCGCATAGGGGACCCAAGCTGGAGCAGTCTGTTCCTGAATGACTGCACCCCATGGAAGGGGTCCGTGCTGGAGTAATTTGTGAACTGCAGCCCATAGGAAGGCCTCACATTGGAGAAATTCATGGAGGACTGTCTCCCATGGAAGGGACCCTACACTGGAGCAGGGCAAGAGCATGAGGAAATAAAAAGTGGTTGCTACAACTCCTGTTACCCATCCCCCTGTGTTTCTTCAGGGGAGGAGGTAGAGAAAATTTAGAGTGAAGTTGAGCCCAAGAAGGGAGTGGTGGAGGAAGGTGCTTTTAAGATTTGTTTTTTACTTCTTATTATCATATTTTGTTTTAATTAGCAATAAATTAAATTCCCTAAATTGAGGGTTTTTTGCCCATGATGGTAATTGGTGAGTGATCTCCCTGTCTAGCTGTGGTGGGCACCTGCTTTTCAACCAGAGTACACTCACACATAGCACAAAGAGGCACAGACACACATAGGTTATTCAAATTTAAATGCACAGGATTGGTGTTAGTTTTCCCTCCCTATCTCCCTCTCCACTGGCTATAAAGGTGGGCCTAAATTCAGTAATTTTATGGCCTTAATCCAGGAGTTTCTGGGGGATTCATGCAGCTCAAAAGCTGAATAGTAAGAAAGCCTACTGATAACAATCAATACTTTAAAGATAGAAAAATGACCTTGTGGTATTCATGAAGAGAACAATCCTAAAAAAAAAGACAGTGAGAATTTAGTGAAGACAAAGAATGGACTTATATACTGATTAACATGGATCGTGACATGGACATTCATTTATTTTAAAGAAGTACAGCAAAAATACATCTGTGTATCAGGGGAAAAATTATAGTGGATATTCAGAAGGAAACTTAGGTTGACTAATCACTTCCACACAGGAAATGATAATTCTGGAAAAAAAAAACAACCCTCCTCTCCCCACTCCTGCTCCCTCCCCCCCATCCCCCCCAAAAAAGAAGCTATATGTACTGATAAAGACATTAGAAAAGATAGATATCTTTTACAATACTGTCATATAATTAAAACTGAACAAGCAAGAGATAAGAACTAACGCTTACATACACAAAGTTTGATACTGATTTCAAACTTGGAGAACATTCAAGGCCACGAGTCTTTTGGGAGGATTATAAGAGTAAAATCAATTAGAAAGTGTATCTTACTTTTTTACTGAAGACTGTGTCTGCTTGATTGTTGCTTCCCTCATTATTTTGTGCAGAATGAAAGAGAATAGGAAACCTATGAAGCAGTTTTTTTTGACACTTAAGGGGGCTGGGGCGTAGCTGCATCTCTAATGTATCAACTGACTATGGCTCCTCCTGATTTTAACATTTTAGGTCCTGATACTGTGCACATACTGAAATGTACTGAAGGCTTACACACATGGCTAACTGAAGGACTGAGTTTATCAGGATTTAGTGTGAGGTTTAGTGTGAGGTGTCCCTGCCCATGGCAGGGGGGTTGGAACTTGATGATCTTAAGGTCCTTTCCAACCCTAACTATTCTATGATTCTATGACCTTTGTCAAAGTGACCTTTGGAATAGCTTTATTAATAAATCATAGAATCAGAATCATAGAATGGTTTAGATTGGAAGGGACCTATAAAGGTCAACTATTCCACCCCCCCTGCAATGGACAGGGGCACTTTCAACTAGATCCAGCTCCCAAGAACTACATCCCGCCTGGCCTTGAATGTCTCCAGGGATGAAGCATCTATTCTGGACAACCTGTTCCAGTATTTTACCACTCTCATTGTAAAAAATGTCTTCCTCACATCCAGCCTGAATCTCCCCTTTTTTAATTTAAACCCATTACCTCTTGTCGTTTTGCAACAGGCACTGCTAAAAAGTCTCTCCCCACCCTTTTTATAGGCCCTTTTTAAGTACTGAGAAACCCCACATCATATTTGAATTCTGTCATACAGCAAGAGGTGTACTACTTCTTGCTATGTTATTAGATGAATACTTGTACTTACATTATAGCACATCCTAATGCCTCCTCTGCTGTCTTCATTCAGAGGTTTAGAGGAAAGCTGCAAATGGTATGTTTGCCTAATAGAACCTTCTAAAGATGAGATTTAACATAGAAGTTGACCAACAGTTTCTAAGATCCAAACTAAGAATGATGACAATCACATCTGTAAAATAAAAAACATGTTGGATTGCAAACATTGTTAGTAAGCACTTCAAAAAACTTCTTATTCATGTGCTCTAAATAACATATAAATGTGCACAGATAATACTGGAGAAAAAGCACTAAGAAGGGGTTATTATCACTTCTCCTGGTGAACATATTCTGTCTGCACACATGAAAAACACTATAAATACATGTGGATTCAGAAAAGTACTACAGGATGTTCTAGACGTGAAGAAACATGCTTCTTATAGACAGCCAGAAAACAATCTGCTTAATTAATCCAAACGTGGACAAAAAAGTAATGTGATGACACATACTTGTGCTGAAGTAGCTGAAGCCAATAAAGGAAAGACAATATGTAGTGTTACATATTTATTTTAATTAGCAACTTTGATATACATTTGTTAACAGGCTGAAGAAAATCCTGTAACTAAAATGGTCATAAATGTTTCCTTTATTGAATGACCTGGGGAGCAAACACCAGATTGTTTAATTCGTTCATGGTTAATAAAATAGTTCAATAACTTTCTGAAAATATTTCTCATTTTAAACCAGTAAGGAAAGTGACAGTCTAGTTTTCATGAGCGCATTCTATGACTTTGTCTTGTGTATTTGTATCTGAGCTGCTAAGGTAGTGATCTCATTTTCAGAGTACTGCAACATAACTAGAATCTCTAGTGACTTTGGAAAGTGGACAGTTTACCTAGGGGCCTTAAATAACTTTTTAAAAGCTTAAATTCAAGAGTTCAGTTTAGAATCACAGTTAGAAATTATTATCTATATCAGAGTGAGAAATTATTATGTGTGATATGTATTGCTCTTTCAACCTATTGAACCTTTAACTCTTGAAAATGAATACAAAACCCAGCAGCTTATTTATTTATTGAGATATTGCTCCCCAGAAGCCAAACATTCTCAAATAATGAGCATTAATTAAAACACAGTACTTCTATGGATGCACTGGAAGATGCAGAAGTATGATTGCGCATACCAAGGAGGGAGTTTTGGTGTGTATCAACTTTATTTTGGCCTGAGGAAGGATCTGAGTCATTTGCATGGATGCATCTGAGATTTGGCTTACAGTCAGTTATTAGGAATATAGATGAAAACTATTCATTTGTAGCTTGTGGTAGACATGGAAAGTATATTTAAGCACAGCTTTATTCTTTGTGTGAAAATACTTTTATTTTATGCATGTCTTTTGCTAATAAATCCAAACTATATTTGACAGCTACTGTCAGTATTCATATGGCTTTTCTACAGTAGCATATCTAGTTATATTAGCAAAACAGATGCTTTGAGGAAGTTCTGCTATGATGACTTTCCAGGCATTTATTTTTTAAATACAAACATAAAAATTATGCACTTACTTAGCTCTGTTTTGCAGGTTTCTGAACCCCGTTATTAAGATCTGTATTCTAAAATACAGATTACCCTCTATCAAGGTAATTATTATTCTGCCAGGTACTTTGTGTGCTGTCTGCTTCCCGGGGTGCTGAGAACAGCGAGGAGTTCAGAGCCTGTCCCACCACCCCAGCCAGAAGCAGGGCAGCAAGGGGGCACCAGGGCAGCCCCAGCCCTGAGCTTTGGTCACCTCCCTTGGGATAGGACCAGGCTAAGGCTGGGCTGGGATATGAACTGCGTGTAGCTGGGCAGGGCAAGGCTTTGGGGAGCTGGAGTACAGCCCTGCTGCAGTGTCACTGGCATAGCAGCTTCCACAAGAAGAGCAATCTGTAAGAGCACTGCTGTTTCCACACATTGTTTAGTGTTTCAGGAGGAGCTGTAAAAAGAAGCTTATTTGTACCTGTTAACATTTTCATATACTTAGACTCAACAGGATGTCTTAATGCAATAAATTGGTCAATAAATATAGAAAAGTTTATTATTTTTTAATAGATGTGTCTGATATTTTAAAACCAGAGCATCAAGACTTCAAAGAATGATAAATAGTGATAGATATGTGATAGATCACGTAAAAGTGATAGATACGTATGTACTGTAATTACTTCTCATAGAATGCTACTTGTTCTACTGGTTCCAAATTTTAACCTATAACATTATTCATGCACAAACATTTATTATTTCAGACAATGCATGTTTTTTCTCCAACTAAGTCTTTCTTTCTGGGTTTAAGAAAGCCTGCTCTCTTCAAATGATCTTAGAGAATATTTCTGCATTTTTTTAAAATGCCTTTAAGATTTTCCCAAATCATCAAAAAAAATGACGGAGGCTTAAGTCTTACTTAAACCCAGAAAAAAAAAAAAAATCTATTTAAGTTATGAAAATTCTTCTCTATTTTTCTAATGAATGGCAATATTCTTTCCATTTCTTTTCATTTTGAAAACCAGTCTCCATTGCTTAGAAGGACAGAGGAAATCCTTGATAATATTTCAGATATTCAGTATTTTACATCAATAAGTAAAATAAAACATTCTGGTAATAGCTCAATATGCTTTAAATCCTGGAGAAGTCACTATAACACTGTTTCTATAGCAGAACTAGAACTCTCATGTATGTGCAAGACCAGGATGGATTTAGTTTAGTTTAGTTTAGTTTAGCATAGTCAAGTCTAGTCTAGTCTAGTCTAGTCTAGTTTACTAACATAAGCCTGGCTTGTTAACAGTGAGGAAACAGTTACAGTGACAGAAAACCTCTATCAACAGTTGTAAAAGTGGCTTAGGTATGGAGTTACAAGCACACGCAGTATGGGTAGTATTTTTAGATTGTATATAAGGAAGAAGTTCTCTACTGTAAGGGTGGTGAGGCACTGGAATGGGTTGCCCAGGGAAGTTCTGAATGCTCCATCCCTGGCGGTGCTCAAGGCCAGGTTGGACAGAGCCTTGGGTGACATGATTTAGTGTGAGATGCTGCTGCCCATGGCAGGGGGGTTGGAACTAACCTTTCCAACTCTAACTATTCTATGATTCTATGATTCCTTGATTCTATGGGCATGGATCTGCCTCTAATATGCTTGTGGAATGGTTGCAGCTGAGAAAACATCTGGAAAAAAGCATATAATTCTTAGGAAACATGAGATATTTTGGCAGGTATAAGTAATTGGGGTGTGGATCTTTCAGTCAAAAAGCACAATCTGATGTCAATTTCTTATATTAAAAACTGGAGAAAAGGGTATCCTTATTTAATCCAATTCAATGATAAGCATAATAGCATCATTGTATGGTCTAGACGTTTCTAATCTTGTTTGTGTGCTCCAGATTGCCAAAAAGAATAATTCTAACTAGGGAAAAAGAAAGACATGAAGTGGGTTGGTTTTGTTGTTTTGTTTTTCTCTTTTTACTGAAGATTTAGAAGAGGTGTTTCAAAAGAAAAAAAGTAAACCGCAGTTGTTTTCATTTTGTTTCTTTGTTATGAAGCTATATCCTTCCTCACCATCCCCCCTCCCCCTTCTTTTTCTGATTCTAGTTAAGTGTCAGCGTAGCTGTTTCGCTACAGATCTGAAGACTAAATATTTGTTGCATTTAAAATCAGATTATAAGTTTTTTTCAAGAGCTGGAAAATAAATTACAACCTAGGGTTTACAACAGCTGCTATGGTTGAATAAACCATAAACTTCATATTATCAAGTGAATATCTCTGCTGAGACTTTAGGCACATCTCAAAGTTGTAGGATATTAAAAAATAATTTGTTTTTTATTAACCATGGCATCTTAATGAATAAATTAAAAGTAACTTTTTATGGATGTTATAGAAGAGTTTTTGCTGTGTTTTAAAAAGCACCATGTATTTCTCTCAGATTGGCAGTGTTAGTTGTTACCTGTTTATCACACTTTTCAGGTTAGTGTGCATCATTTGTCCTATTAAAAGTGGGAACTTAAGTCCCCATTAAAAATACTGTTCCTGATGGATTTTTGTTTTTGTGTTTGTTTTTTTTTCTTCTGAAAGTGCAGACACCTGTTTATCTGTTTGTTTTTCATAATGGAATGCAAAGGCTTGTGAAAAAAGATTTGTTGAGTTGCTGACAGCGCAGCAGAGATATCGATGATGCATTGTCCATGCTTATTGCAGAATGTGGGAATGGTAGTAAAAAATGTAGTAAAAGTATGTTGTAATTTTATTTGCTAGGAAAGGTAGACTTCCAGTACAAGGTGAAATGTTTATATAAGGCAAAACTTGACTCTCTTTCCAAAGATGTATTACATTGCTAATTATTCAAAGCAATAAATTTAGTTGGAGGTACGCATGTTTGAAATTAAGGAAGAAAATATAAAAATCCATAGAAGGAAGTGAAATGAACCCTTAATATAAAGAATAGGTCGATACCATTTGAAGGTCTTTTGATGAGCTCTCACCTTCCATCACTGTAATCTTAACATTCCTAATAGTACCTTACTAAGGCTTCATGATATTTTAAGTATTGAACCATTTGCTTTAATATTTTACTAGGATGAAAAAAACTCTATGGGTCTGAGCAGCATTATGAACACACCTATGTGAATCCCTTAACCAATCAACAAATTTATTCTGGAAGAGAGACTTGTGGATAAAATATAAAATTAGCCATGAACATTCTTTCAGTTCTCTCAGAAAGAAGTGGAAGACGTGTCACTCAAACAAGGACAATTGTCAACTGCTCTTGAGATCCGCTTTATATTGAACCATTGACGCAGTGTCAGGTGTCCATTTGAGGAGCCACTTCCTGCACTGTTTGTTTTAATTATTTATTGTTTTTTAATTTAGAGTTTCAACTTAAGCCACTAATGGCATAACTAATCATGCAGTTTTAGGCCAAGCTCTTGAGCTTTCTCCACATGTATTGCCAATCAGAAGATGTCACCATACTTCCTGTCACTCCCTTGGTGTTCTCAAATGCGCTACATAACTGTGAAATCAATAACATATAGATAACACTTGTCTATTACTGTTTTGTTTCCAAAGGTTTTGGATTTGAATTAACCCAGTAAATTAAAAATCACGACAAATGTTAGAGTAGAAGAAAAGAGATCTTTACAAGTGAGAAAAGTAAGTTTCTTAAACCACCTTTCTAACACAATGGTGGAAGGACAAAATATGGGACAGATAACAGCTTTAAAAATGAAGAAGATTATGCTAGGGAACCGGCCATATAACATCCTGTCTGCAGGGAAATCACTGAATTGAGAACTCAGCAAGTTCCTTTTAGTTCTATGCTCTGTTGTTTTGATGTAGTAGGCTCATCAAAAAATACCTTGTCAGGAATTCAAATCCTTACTGAGATTCTCATGTCCTCCCCATGCAGACCCACACAAATATTCTGAACCCATAGCTTTTTTCCTTTCTATATAACTTATTAATATTTATGCAGTCTCAAGGATGGTGTCTCTTTGACACTGATTGCCTGACCTGAGGAGAAATATGTGGGTTTTATGGAACTGCAGCACTGAGTCTTATTCTAGCTTCACACTTCATGCAGCCTCTGCATTTCCCTGGGTCTCTGTGGGTTTTCTTTCAGTAGTGAGATAGTTTCTCTGTTTCATAGTTCAGTGTAAAATACTGATCTCAAGACTAGATCTCAAAACTGTTATTACTCCTGCTTTTCATGGAACATGAGCATTCTTTACTGTATGCTGCTCCATCACCTCTTTTTTGAAGAGTCCTTGTTTTATATGCTGCCTCACTTCTATTGTGTAATAGTCACTTGCAGGTGTTTTATTTTTTGTAAAAAAGTCTCACAACTTTTCAAAAGTTACATATTTTTAGATTAAAGAGAAGATGTGTTTGCCTTCTCCACACATTTTTTTGTATGCAAAGAAAATGCTGCATAGGAAAATAAATGGTAGAATTCGTTTTGTAAACAGAAGATGTAAGGAAGGTTAAAATTCTTCCTAGATACAAGATTATATAATAACTTCTGGCTAGCAAAGACTGGTTAAATTATTATTATTGTGCTCTCACACTTTTATCAAATTTGTTTGCAATCTTATTAAAAGTACATGAATTTATGAATCTCATAAAATCAGAAAAATAACAACACTTGGTGCCTGAAATAGGAAAACTGATGCAGGTTTTAAAGCAATAAACTTCTTTAGTATGGACTCAGTTAAGTTTTTCAGCAGTGTCCCCTCGAGAGTAGCAGAGGAGCAACAGATTGCTATTCATGGGGAGTGCCAGAGACACCACTGATTATGTTCATCTTTTCCCTGACAGGAATTATCAAAAGTAGATACTGAAGGATCAATGCAGACTCAGGCTACTTAACAAGCCTTGTAGAAAAGTAAACAAAATGTTAAGCAAGAAGATGCATGTTGCCACATACAGTTAATCCCCCTAGGTCTTAAGTCTCTACTGAATTTGCTCATCAACTTAAATGCAAGTGATTTGTGAAAATCAATGCACTCAAAACAGTGATTCCCTTGCCAGATATACTGACTGGAGGAACTTATTGCTGTAAACTTTCTAACTTCATAAAATCCTCCTAAAAATATGATTTGAAATGTTGAGAAAATAACACACAGATAATTTTATCTGCCATGTGAACAATGGCCTGTAAAATAACTTTAGAACTTACCTGAATAAAGATTCCTCTACTACAGAACGTAATAGACATTTTAGCCTTACGCGTCTATGGATACTTTTAAAATGCATCCGTAGAATTTATGAAAGAAGGATATTTTTACTACCAAATCATATCAAGTTCTATTGGTTTCTATCTCATGCCGTCTGGCTGAGATGTACTGTGAAAATTCATTCTCTTTTTACTGATTTATCTTTGCTAGTGAATTTAAATTAGGAGAGCTGAATGAGAAAATATTTTTTTTTAATGGTCAACAGCACTTTAACGAAATATGTACAAGCAGAGTATCACGTTAGCTCCTTAGGAAATAAGGCATCAAAAATGAGAAACTTTCATGCTTTTATGTTCAATTCCTGCTTTTCAGTTCAACCCTACACATTTTAAATTCAAGTTTAAACTTCATGACAGTTAGAGAATAAAGAGATTATCAGAAAAGAAAATGAACAGAAAACCTCTTTCAGTTTATTCCTTCTACAATAAGTTTTTTAATTCCACCAGTAGGCTCTGAAATTGGTGGTTTCCCAAATTCATCATTATAAACTGTAAACAGGATCACAGGTTAATTGAAGGGCAGAAAAACATGGCTTTCATAACACAGAGCAGTGCACTTGCATTTGTATTAGTAGACTTAAACAACAGAAAGGCAGTATCCATTGCTGCAATGACACTCCTTTTTAATGTAGAAATTTTTATTGTACTATATCCTTGATCATATTTAATACAAAGTACTAGTTGTATTTTTATGTGCTAATGCACACCACATTAGTCATGACATAAATTGTACTTTGTTTCACCTGTGCAGTAAATATTGTGGGCATTAAATGTATTCTGTATTTCAGCTCTTCATTAAATGTATTGTGAATGCATTTATAGACATCAACATCTGCTTGCAAACAAATTCCCAAGAGAACAAAGAGATGAAATGATTGAATAGCTTATTTGCAAGAATAATACAACTGGTGAAGTTTTAGTTCTTTTTATTCATTCTCCTTCATTATAACTGGTTGTAGATAGTTTGAAGAATTAACATGACGATACTGACAAGACGCTGATATGGAAATTTATCATAGATTATACAACAACTTATTTTACTTTTCAAATGAAAACAAATACTACTTTATAATGTGTAATGTAGTACTCAAAATTTAAATTTATTTTAATTATTAATAAGGAAGTGTTCTTTGATTCTGAACCAGCTGACATGGTGTGACCACTCCCATTCAGCTCCCATACATATATCATGTTTGCATTTTCCTTTCCTCCCCAAATAAGGGAGAGCATTCATATTACCTCAGGATTAGTTCTAGATCAACAGAAAAATCTAGAAATCTGTAAGCCCACATATGATAAATTGCCTTCAAGATATATACTTTTTTGTTGAAGCCAAATGAACTTTGAACTGTTAATACATTGCTAGATAAGTAATATGAGCCTTCAGGAAGTGCGCAGACCGACTAACTAAAACTAAGCAAAAAGAAAAATTTGAAAACAATGATTATGTCTTGTTTATATTGCAAATAGTTTATATTGTTTATATTGCAAATAGTAATCTGTAATATTAATTTTATATGTACATAATATATATAAAGTTTATTTTTTAGGTACATATATATATATAATGCCAGCACAGTGGACATCCTTTTTTATCCTAACTGTTGTGGTTTAAACCCAGTCAGGCAACCCTGACTGTTGTGGTTGCAATTGGCACTTGTTGTTCTTCAACTTTCAGCAACCCCACAGCAGAGGGATCTTCTGAGAGACCAGGCAAGGTGGACAGCTGCTCAATTTCCTCAGTCTCCAAAGCAGCAATACCAAAAGCCCACCGGTACCCTTTTGGGTCTTTGAAGTACCCTCTCTTGAGGTAGTCTATGCCGAGGATGCATGGAGCCTCTGGACCAGTCACAATAGGGTGCTTTTGCCATTCCCTCCCAGTCAGGCTGATTTCAGCCTCCAGCACAGTCAACTCTTGGGATCCTCCTGTCACTCCAGAAATATAGATGGGTTCCACCCCTTGACAGCTTGATGGCATCAGGGTACACTGTGCACGCACCGGTATCTACTAGAGCCTTATACTTCTGTGGGACTGATGTGCCAGGCCATCTGATCCACACAGTCCAGTAAATCCGATTGTCCCCTACCTCCACCTGGCTGGAGGCAGGGCCCCTCTAATGGTCATCACAGCGTTGGACACTTAAATCAGGGTAAAAGGGATTATTCTTCGTTATCACAGGAGCTGGAGTAAAATCAGCTCTTCCGTTCCATGTGGGAAACTGCTCGCCAGAGACTGAAGCCGTAGCTCTCATGGGACGATCAGTCTTGGCCCTTGCTCCCCTCTTCAGTTCACTCACCCGTTCCTCCAAAGCTGAAGTAGGTTTTCCATCCCACTTTGTCATGTCTTCTCCGTGATCCAGCAGGTAAAACCATAGGGTACCCCGTGGCATATACCTCCTGTATCTCCTCTCTCGAACAATAGGACGTCTTTTGTTAATAGCTGAGACGTGTGTTGGTACACGTGAGGAGCTGGATAAATCAGATACATCATCCCTCAATTGTTCGAGGTCCTGGGACAGTTTTTCCACAGCTGAGATGATGGAAGGGGTGAGATTGTCTTCGAACTCTCAGAGTTTATGAACCACCTCATCCACTGTTAGTGGTACTATGTCATTCCAGGTTACTGTCGCCAATGAATGGGCATATGATGACGGTGCATTCCGTGTAAGTTTTCGCCACATGGGTCGTGTACATTCAACTTCATCTGGATCTATGGGTGTATCCCCATTATTCGGCTTGATGTGATAGATCATCTCTACGATGGCCGATTCCCTCAGAGACTGGATGCCTTTGCCAATAGTAGTCCGCTTGGCCGAACGACTCGTAACATTCTGTCCTTGTACGGAAACCTTTCTTTCACAGCTGCCAAGAGCCGCCTCCAAAGACTGAGGGACTTTTTCTCTCTTACAATTGCTTTGTCAATTCCCCCTTCTCTAGCAAGTGATCCCAGCTGCTTGGCTTCTGTACCTCCTAGTTCGTGACCATCGGCCCCATTGTCCCAGCATCGGAGTAACCAGGTGATGATGTGCTCCCCTGGTTGACGGGTAAAATCTTTTCGCATATTCCGCAGCTCGGTTGAGGTCCGAGGTCGAGAAGTTACCTCTTCTTCTTCTTCTTCGTCATGTGATGATGTCTCCTGATCAGATTCTGGACCGGGTGGTGAATTCATTGTTTCTTCATCTCGCTTCACCCTTCTTGCCTCTTTTTTGCTTGTTCTCTTGTGTACAGGGGCAACCGATATTGGTACGAATTGGTCCTCTGGTTTGGCTGCAGTGATTATCACTGTGGTTTGAGTAGCGACTGTACTTGTTGCTGGGGGTGGTGCAGCTGCTGTGCTTGGGGTAACCACACTGTCTGTTGCAGTTGAAGTTTGAGCAGCTGCTGTACTTGCTGCTGGGGTAGCTGCGCAGTTCATTGCAGCCAAAGTTTGAGTAGCGACTGTTGCTTTGCCCTCAGATCCGCCGACATTCTTTTCCTTTTGAAGGTGCTGGATAGTGTTGAACAAGGCCCTGTAAGCATAGGCCAAGCCCCAGCACGTTGCCGTGATTTGTCCATCTCTGGTATGGCCAGAATGACCACACACCTCATTTAAGTGTTTTACTAATTCTTCTGGATTTTGCAGTTGTTCGGTAGTGAAATTCCAAAGTACTGGAGGGGCCCACTGACCTAGATACTCGTCCATACTATCCCATGCACCCTGCCACTCATGGCTGTCCAGCCTCTGGGAAAATCTCTTGGTCCTTCTACATCATCGTTTGACCCCAGACAAGACCCAAACCTGACTCTGCTTAACTCTTGAAATCAGTCATGGGCAAAACACACTCTGTATGCGTGCTAGCATGGTGATTCCCATCTCCATCAGCAAACAAGTCTCAACAGCATTAAAAGGCCATTCAAAAACTTCAAGACTCTCAAATGTAAATGGTCTGGGGGGAGGACTGGAAGGGTAAAAGGATGTCTCCTTCACAGGTTGAACACCTGAGAAGGAGAAAAAAGATGTGTAATTGCTAAGCACCTCCATCATATACCTCCCAAAGTATAAAGGTGGTGACCACACTGGGAACATAAGCCAGATCAGTTTCATGATCAATGATTCTATTGTATTACAAGTCATTACCATAAAGTACAATGAGATGAAAACCTTAGCCCAATACCGGATGGAGGTAAGATACGATATACTGAAACTGTGAGATCAAGAGGAACAACCTTGAGAGCCAATAAATCAGCATTGTGACAAGTGACTATTAATCCAGGCAGATCTGTTCTTATCTCAACCCCTCGTGCCCCACGTTGGGTGCCAAAAAGAACTGTCATGGTTTAAACCCAGTCAAGCAACTTGTTCACTCACTCCCAGTGAGTGGTGCCGAGCTGACAACAATCAAGGGCTGCCCCCCCCCCGGGGATCTCCCCTTCCCCGCTCCCAGAGGAACGGGGAGGAGGATCGAAAGAGTGCAACTCCCACGGGTTGAGACAAGAACAGTCCAGCAACCAATGTGCAACACAAATCACCACCGCTACTATCAACTACAACAATGATAAGGGAAAATAACAAGGGAAGAGAATACGATACCACCGGCCAAGAAAACGAGTTTCACCCAGAAGCCCGTGTCCTTCCGGGTAACTCCCAGTTACCCCCCACCCCGGGCATGACGTGCTGTGGTATGGAATACCTCCCTGGCTAGCCCGGGTCAGGCGCCCCATCCCTGCTTCCTCACAGCTTCCCCTCCTCCCTGGCAGAGCATGAGCCTCACAAAGTTCTTGGTCAGGGTAAACATCACTTAGCAACAACCGAAAACATTGGCTTCACCAACACTGTTCCCAGGCTGGAAGTCAAAACGCAGCACTGCACCAGCTACCACAAAGGAAAAACATGACTGCTACTGCTGAACCCAGGACACTAACTTTCAGGAGTTTTTTTTTTTTTTGTTTAGAAACCAAACCGAAGCTGAACCCCGCAGCAAAATATAATAGATGTTTCAAGAGTAACATAAAAGGAGAGAGACTGCAAAGAAAGCACCATATAGAAATCACTTTTTAAAAAACCTCAAATGAAAAATAAGAGTCAGATGATGCAAGATTCTGATACTTAAAAGTAGTTTTATTGTAAATGTCTAAGGTATCTGAAGAATTGACATGGACCTGATAAATGTGGCATGGATCTACAGGAGACCCCATGCTCTTCCAGAGTAGCAGCTAGCTAAGCAGACAAATGCATGAAGACCTTTGGACAGCACTACCAAAAAACTCTGGTTAGATGACTGAAGCATTCCAGTAGTGTCCTTAGGGTGCAGTGACATGATAGAGATTGGCTGTGCAGTCTTGGAACAGTCTATTGAAACTCCAGCAAGTGGTGCAACAGCTACACTGCTCCTTAAGACTTTTAACTGGCTCCGAAGGAGGTACCTAGGTTCTGTCTTTGAAATAGTTGGTATGCTGAGGGATAATGCTAAATGTAATCTTGTGAATAAAAACACAGAAATAAACCTGATTGTCACTCTTTATGTACTCCCTGTTTCATGCATGCAAATGTTGATCTGGGGCTGTCTGGTAATTAATATCAGATTTATCATAATTAAAAGTGTAATGCTTGAAAGATTGGAAATATTCCTTATGGCTGTAGTGCTCCAGGTATTTACAGATAAGTACAAAAAAGGAAATAGTATTACAAGTTGCTTAACAGACAGATATCTCAGTGCTAACAGGCTGTAAGGATATGCCTAATCCTTCTGAAGAAACTGATGATAGTTTTACTTTTTTTGAACAATTGTGCTGTAGGAATTGAATTTCAGCTACTGTTTGTTTCACCCAGACCACCGAACAGCAAGAAGGCCATTTGAAAAGAAATAATTCTATATTGCTGGACCAGTCCCTTGAGCTAACTGAGCTTTTGTGTCAGAATGAAGAGAGAAAACCAAGGAGTGGAAAGGAATGTTTAAAAGGTTATGAAGGACATAGCTTGGATACCTTGTAATACTAGAGAACAGTATCCCGTGTGTGATTGCAAAGCCTGCAACTGTGCTGGAGAAATAGTGAGTGACTACTTCCAATAGGCTGTGAAGATATAAGGGTAAAAAAAAAATGACATCTTAATCTTTGCACCAAACTAGTTACAACAAATGTGCTCAAAGTGATAGAGCCTATACAGTAACTAGGATAGAATTAGATTTAAAAACAAACAAGCAAGCAGTCAAACATAAAGCCCTGAAAGCTAAATATACATTTTATATTATGGTCGTATTTTTCAGGGATCAGTTAAAAATCATGTTATATCCCATTCATTGGAGATGAATTGGAGTCAACTGCATTTAATGCCTGTCCAGACTCTGGCTTTGTCCCTTATACCATAATTTTGGGGACTAGTACAGGAGAGATTTACAGGTGAAGGAATTTCTCCTGTGCCTTATTGTGTAATCGCTATGGTTAGTTTGAATGAATGAAGTGACAGAAGCCAAAGATCTACATTCTGTAACTTTCCCTTGGGGGTTGTGTATTTTGAGAAATATATTATTAATCACTTTTCTTCCCAGATTCTTTCTAATGCCATTTTTAGATCACTGATTTGTCCTTTCACGGTCAATATGCTTACATTCGGAAAACACTGCTATGCCATCTTTTCAAGGAAGTCTATTCTCATCGTGCTTCTCATCAAACACTTCCAAGCAAGAAGTCTACGCAGTGTTTCTGTGTCAGTGACTAAGGTCACATGCCAAAAGCAGTCTAATGGTGAACAAGATTGATTTCAGAAGTAAAAATAATAACTTCCTTAAAAGGCATTTTACTTGTCTTGATTCTGATAATCAGTTCACAATGGAATATAATTATTCTGATAGCCTGCCCCAAAAATGCAATTCAAGGTTCATAAAATTTTGTGGCCTATTGTTGAAATAGAATTCTAATGGTATACATGTAATTACACAAGTTTGAAAGTCCATTTGAAAGTCCAATTGTCTCTGCTGTGAAGGCTGCTGTATAGTAGTTTAGCAAAGACATATTAAGGTAAAACTCTACTTTGGAAAACCCAGCAGCCATTTCTGAGCATCTTGTCAACTGGCAGCTAAAATATGCATAACAATATCTACCACACAAAATAGATACACAGATAGAAATACAGTTTATTAACATTTAGATGAGTTGTACACATGTCCTGGGTTCAGCAGTAGCAGTTATTTTTCCCCTTCTTAGAAGCTGGTGCAGCGCTGTGTTTTTGACTTTCAGCCTGGGAACAGCGTTGATAACACCAATGTTTTTAGTTGTTGCTCGGTAATGTTTACTCTGGTCAAGAACTTTCTGAATCTCATGCTCTGTCAGGGAGGAGGGGAAGCCGGGAGGAAGCAGAGACAGGACACCTGACCCAAACTGACCAAAGAGGTATTTCATACCACAGCACGTCATGCACAGGATGTAACAGAGTTACTCAGAAGGGCTAGTTCACTGCCAGGGTCAGGCTGGGTATTGGTCGGTGTTCAGTCGGGCTGGGAGTTATCAGTCGGAGGGTGGTGAGGTGTTGCATTCTCTTCCCTTGTTATTTCCTTTCTCATTATTATTATTGGTAGTGGCGATTTCTGTTATACCTTAGTTACTGGACTGTTCTTATCTTGACCCACGGGAGTTGCATTCTTTTCGATTCTCCTCCCCATCCCTCTGGGAGCAGGGGAAGGAAAGGAGGGGGAGCGAGAGAGCAATTGTGTGATTTATGGCTGACTGGGTTTAAACTATGACAAAACAGGACTTTCACACCAAGATTTTTTAGTGTGGTGTGATAAATACTTAAAACTATTAAGGAAGAGGTGAAATTAAATATTTTAAAAAATAATCTAAAATAACTCTAATTTAAAACATTAATTAATTGGGTAACCCTTTGAAGTTTAGTTTTACTTCGTTTAATAATGTGAAAACCAAAAAATTTCCAAAATTACCTCAATAGTCCTACTGATACCACTGTCTGTATATAGATCTCCCAGTTACTCTTCAGCTTGCTTAAATACTTTCTACCTCTTCTCACTGAAATCTTGCAGCAGTAATTTTGCTGATTTAATTAGTGAGATTATAGTTAAAATGCAATTTTATATAAACCTGTCTATCTCTTGGTTTAAACACAGAGTAAGAAGATCTATGTTACTATAACTTGAAGAAATCTTGGAATCCAGCTTTAGGTGACTAGTTGAAGTAATTGTTGCTTGTTACCTAACAAAAGTGTTAGATGTGTTCCCAAGTGGGCATGATTCATTTTACCTTTCTGGTAATCACCTAAATTCCCTGTAATGTCCAAGAAAGGAGGCATCCACTCTCCATTGGCTAATCGGAACATATATATGTCAAAATGGTCCTGTAGGCATGTACAGGATGAGTTACCTTCTGAATAGAAATGCCAAATAGGTTAATATAATAAAACAGTATAGTGGCAGCACTGCCTGTCTCTCACATAATAATCTAGTTAATTGAGACAATTCCTCCTGAAAGTAGAAAAGCTCAGTTCTGTGTTGTCTTTACCTGACATTGAATTTGCCTTTACTGTAACCAGCTATCACGGAGCCAACATAACCCCCCAAAAACCCCAAACCCAAACCAAACAAAAAAACAACAACAACCAAAGGCAAAACCAGTAAGAAAGACCACAGTTACTCTGTAGTACATAGGTCAGTCATTTGTGTGGTCAAAGAGGTCTAAGTCTATGTTTCACTACTGAGAATGTTTTCATTCTTTATTCAATATTCATCTAATGAAAACTGAATTCAGGGGAGTGCTGTTGGGAGCTCCAGATTACTGTTCTGCTATGTCCCTTTAAACACTCTCAAACCTAGGGTGAAATCTCAGGTTTTCCCACATTATGTATCAGTGTTTTTATCATGAGACTATTTTTCCAAAACACAGTCCACAAAATAGGTTTCTGTTTTCCTAAACCTGAATTTCAGTGCTGTTTTCTTTAAGAGGCAGGCATCCATCTCCTCAGAACAAGTAGGTATGATCATGCCTGGGTAATACAATTAGCTTTTAGTTATAATGGGGGAATTAACAGGGCTAGCTAATCTAGAAATTGGGAAGACTAAATAGCTGTTTGACACTAAGCGAGCTTTAGGAAGACATGCCCTGACTGCACTTTCCTTTATCTACCACCAGAAATACATATACATCAGGGGACTGAAGAGTTTTTAGAAATGGGAGGAACTGGGGAATGAAACATATATTGTGAGACAGGAGAAAAGGTGCTTTAGTCTGTTACCTCCCTGCTCCAGAATAATAGCTGAATACTTCTTATCAGCTCTGCACTATTAGTAATGGAAATACGAAAGCTTTGTAAAACCTCTTCCATTTGCTTCGAAAGTAGAACTAAAATTTCACCAGAATTTCATTCTGGTATTCTAATTTTGCTTTCGTTAGTCATGTATTGTAATAGTACTTACCATGACAAACTCAATTGGTTTAATGCAGATATGTATAATAGACTTTTCACTTTAATTCCTAATTAAATGAAATTAATCAAATATTCAGTTCCATTTCAATATAATATAGCTACTTTCTGAAATCATGTTTATAAAAACCAGCAAAGAAGTTGTCCACAACGCATAAAATAAGATAGGGGTGCTGAAACTATGGCTTTGTTTATAATAAATTACATATAGTGAGCTTTATTTTTTGTGAGCTACTCCAGAAACTTCTCTGCAGCAGTTCATAGAACCTTCTTTGCAGAGAATGTCTTTGCAGGACTAAGACATTCCATGTTGCAGACAGAGCAAGGGTTAAGGGAAAATATACGAATTATTTAGATTTATTGATGGAACAGATTCAAACATATGAAGTGCAACCTTGCTTGCGTATACCAGAGGGAAGTTGTCCTGGTTTTGGGGGAACATTTGTGTGGAAGACTCTTCATCAGTGAATGTAGCGATAGGACAAGGGGTAATGGGTTCAAAGTAAAGCAGAGGAAATTCATAGATATATAACTTATATAACTCTATAAATTCACATGATTAGACATAAGGAAGTTCTTCACTGTGAGGGTGATGAGGCACTGGAACAGGCTGCCCAAAGAAGCAGTAAATGCTCCATCCCTGTCAGTGCTCGAGGCCAGGTTGTACAGAGCCTTGGGTGACATGGTCTAGAGTGAAGCATCCCAGCCCATGGCAGGGGAGTTGGAACTAGATGACCTTAAAGTGCTTTCCAACCCTAACTATTCTATGATCCATGACTTAAATGATTAAAAAGCTTTGACATTTAATGTCACTTATGCTACTAGTTTTCTGTGAAACATTAAAGAATTTTTTCAATCTCTCAACATCTTTTATGGCTTTTGAAACTGGAAGTATAATCAAAATATTTACTTAATGTTTATCTATTACTTTCAAATTTTGAAAAAGAAATTACAATAGAAATAAGAGGAATTACTATTACCACCTTTTTCTATTATTATAAGAAAACAGAAGATACATTATTTTTTCATTTTGAATTGTATTTATTATATTGACATATAATTTGTCCTCATTTTTAAATCTTGAAATGTAACTCAAACATTGTGAAGGTTTGAAAAAAATTTAATCCCATATATTTTATTCTTAAATGTCAAAATAATATGTATCATGGCTAGAAACTATTAATTCACACACTAGGAACAAATTTGCATCAGAAAATGTAGTTCAGAAAAGCATGAAGCACCATGGTATTAATTTAATATGATTACAGATTGAAATTCAAGGGGGAAATTAGGGTAACTTAATTTACATTTTGAAATTAAAATGAACTTTATAGATTTTTTCCTATTAGCTTTGATACAAGGAAAGTGCCTGCATCTGTACCACATTGCAAATCTTTAAATCAGCTTACAAGAAATAGTGTTTTGAACAGTAAAACAATCTGTTAATTTGTGACATAACTAAATATGCATATTCTGTAAAAGCTCAAAACTGTAAGCATGTTTAATGTAATTTAAATGACACTTCTTATTTTGCAACTCCAAATATGATATTAATAAACTGAGTAATTTAGAACTAATTTACATAATAAGTGTATATACTTAGAATCACACTTTCATTAAAGAGTCACAGGAAAACTTTAGTTGTTAATGCGTTTTAAGGAAGCAAGCAAGATAGAAATACAATTTCAAGAATAATCCTAACAATGGCCGGTAATACATATGGAACTTAATTATATGAAACTTCATCATGGACATGTAAATTATGTTAAATACAAACAATAATTTTAAAATATTTTGATAACCCATACCTATAATTTTTGTTTTCCAGACATATTCCCAAATTTTGATTTTATAGTTGAGATGCATTTAACTATATATTTGAAAATATCAAGTCATAAGAATATTAGGAAGTGTCCAACTTCTGAGATTTCAATTTTTTTTTTTTAATATTGCTAGCATTTGAAATGCATGAGAGCTCTTCTGCCCACCCCCAGAATCTCCTTTGCACTTATTCCATTATAAATAATTGAATAAATAAAGAAACAAGTAAATAAATAATTGCATTAGAGACTTAATTTTCTTAAAATTCTAGGAGTTTGGACTTAAAAAAATTATTAAATGTAGGATGATTCATGATAAGGACATGCACAGTCACAAGAAAGGTGTAAGATGTAATACTGTTCCTGAGTGTGTAAAATAACTATTTTTTGTCATCATTAAGAAGGAAGAAAAATTAATTTAGTAAATAAATAGTTCTTTCAAACCATTCTTCTGCTGAATGAAATGATGATCCCTCTGGTCAGTGAAATTCTACTGTCTCAGCTAAAAAAGTAATAATGAAGTGCTTTCCAGTAATAGGAACAGGGCCTTCAAATTGCACATTAGCATGGTTTTCAAAGTTTCAGTTTATGCATGCAGTAGAATTAATTAAACTTTCAGTACAATGTTTGCATACTATTTTAGGTATTTCCTTCACTAATGTTTCATATTTAAGAAATTAGAAAACCTGACACTAACTCTTTATGTCTCCATGAGAGGAAAAAAGGAAAAAGTTGTTTGTTTTCATGTCTTTTGGTGTCCTGGTGTTTCAATCCAGGTGCTTTATGTTTTGTTCACTTAGCATGCACAGACTGGAGGAACTGCAGCTTGAGCTGTGTCTGGAAATAACAGTAGTAAATAAGATAGGGAAAGAAAGACCTGGAGTGATGACAGACTAATGGGGCTGGCACAGCATAAGTGGAACCACAGCACAAAGTGCAGCACATCATTACTTTACGGACAAGGGATCAAAATGATACACAAAACCTATCTGTTAGGAAGTGACTGCTGAAGAGACTACAAACAGTAGGAAATACCACAGTTTTTCAGACCTCTATTAATTTTATTCATTCTGTTCTCCTACTAGATCTTTACTGGCTTTGCATTGATCAAGGCAGGTTTGGATAACGAATTTCTGCCTCCAAAGGTCCTTCAGATCTCAAAATATGGAATAAAATAACTGCAGAAAGTTGAGCTGTACTTACTCCAGAATCTAAACACCTGCAAAGCTCTTAGTTTGTTACAATCAATAATATTGCTTTGGGCTTATCTATAACATCAGATAGCATGGAAGTAGAAAGGACAGCAAACTAGTTGCCTTAATGTGATTTTATCTTTTGGTTTAATTTGCTTCCTTTGCAGTCTTTATATCAAATTCTCTTCTAAAATCTAGATAGACACATTTCAGATTGAATAGATTTAATTTCTATTGTAATACTGTTTGGCACAGGACAAATTATTACTGAGAAACTCTAAAAGAAAAAAGAGAGGTACCCAACAGCATCAGTGTATTTAATGGTTTGTCAGCATTTCTATTGTAAACCCTGTATTTGATGTTTTCCTTATTTTGTTGGTTTGATACAAAGAATTGAGGATATCAGCTGAGATGTAGTTTATTAAGACAGACAAAAGGCATGAAAATTGGTAAATTGATTCTGACAGTAAAGAGTCAGAGATAATAAAATTCTAAAACGATTGTTACTAAATCTTTACTCACCAAAAATGCTGTTAGGCTTTCTCATGAAAAACAATGCTAGTAGAGACAAAACATACACTTGTTCTAATCTCACAGTTACTTGATATTGTAACTAGCATAACCGAACCATTATGGATTCAGAGAAAGTCCAGAAACTTACCATGTGTATTCTGTATTGACTTCTACCTACTCTAAGTTAAAATGTGTATAACAGGCCTGGTCATGCTTGGTTCAGTATGGACCCTTGTGCTGGCTGTAGGGGCCAAGGGGCTGGTCACAGGGGGGCTTCAAGTTGACCCCTGTGAAAAAAGGTCCAGGGCTACCGTATACTGGAGATGGTTCCAGCGGACTCCAAAGCAGACCCACTATGGAACACAGTTGATGGAGCCAAGATGATGGAGCCTCTGAGAAAACATGCTTAACAATCCTCACTGCCCGTGCAAAGCAAAATTCTGCACAGGCAGTGACTATTGAGGAAACAAATGTGGGAGAAACAACCCCATAAACACACAGTTCAGAGAAGATGAGGGAGAAGGTAACCCCAGTGCCAGAGCAGAGATTCCCCTGCAGCCAGTAGGGAAGACCATGGACAAGCAGGTATTTTGCTGTAGAATTTGGTGAGGCTCCTCTGGAGCAGGTATTCCTCTTCAGCCCAAGGAAAGGAGCACAGTGGAGCAAATATTCACACTGCAGACTGTGAAGGATCCTAGGCTGGAGCAGGTGGATATATACTGAAGGAACCATGGACTGTGCAGAGCCCAAGCTGGAGCAGAGGAAAAGCATAAGGAGGAAGGAGGGGGAGGTAAAAACTGTAATGAACAGATCATAACTACCCCAATTCCATAACCCTGTGCACCATTTGTGGGGAGGAGGCAGAGCAGTCAGGAATGAAGAGTGAAGGTGAGCCTTGGAAGAAGGTGGTGAATGGAGTGAAAGTGATATTTTGATTTATCCTTGTTTCTCATTATGCAAATATATTTTTATTAGCGATAAATGAATCTGGGTGGGGGTCTGACAGCCAGCCAAGGTCAACTCACCACAATGCATTATATTTAATATTCTATTTAGATTCCTGTTTATGAATGCTTAAAATATTAACTTTTGTTCTACTAGTACTGATTGTCTTATATATGATTTTCTAACTTTTCTAGAGTTTTGACTGTGATTTGGCCACTTTGACACTGATATTAAACAGTTGTTTCTAGGAACAGTAATTTGGTTTGTTTTGGGAAAAAAAATAATCAAACTCCATATTTTCTTCAAAACACTGCAGGTGAGAATATGTAACTAAGAAAAGACTGAAGTTTTCAGATTTATGTGTGTAGATTAAGTTCTGTATGACTTTTTCCTAGGCATTTATGCTATAAGCACAATAATTAGGATTTTCAAAGTCACTGAATCAATTAATTCTGGGGAAGCTGATTTCTGAAAGACATCTATGAGCCTTTCATTAAAGGTTTTTTAAAAATTCAGATTTTAGTACCTGCTTGGAAGGGACCTCAAAAAATCGTGAGGGCCAAGCTGTTGTGAGATTATCTAGCCCCCTTTCCAAACATATCTTGAAAATCTTCAGTTATGGGACTCTACCGTATCTCTGGGGAAGCAGTTATGCTGAATTATTGCTCTCTCTGTTAAAAGTACCATTTTCAGTTTGTAGTGCTGTCCTGAACAGTCACGATAAGGTTCATGACATTAGATAGTCATGAGCTGTCTAGTCAGACCAGATGGTGTATTATGACAAAATCCCTGGTTCCTCATCTTTCCACCGAGAGGGCTCTAAGCCAATGAAAGCTCCCAATCGTAAACACTCAAAGAAAAAATAGGTAGAATTTAGCCCATTTAAATCAGGATATGTCTGAGATTATGTCATTAACATGGAGCTACTTGATCTTCTTTTAAACTACTGTGCAAAAATATCAGTAGTTACTGGGATTTTTGTGGAAACATCATTCATGGTGCCGTAAATAGTGACAACTGAAACATACTGATTTGGAGAAAGCTCCAGGAACAAACTTGCCTACAAAGTTTTCAAGCTGACACGCAGGTATTCTTTATTGCAGCGCTGGGAGACATGGGGGATAGCTCCTCCTAACGTGTGTCTCTCAATTGCCACACAAGCCATCCTTTTATAGTCACTGGGCATACATACATATTCATGAGGCTATGTATGGATTGCATAATTTTCCAGAAAGTTCCCCACATGCATACAGAATTGTGGTGGTGGTCTCTGGGGGTCATTTACTTCTTCCAACAATCTTCATCACTTCTGGCAGCCTTTAAAGCATGCACAGTAGATGCTCATACCAGTTTAATTGGTTTGTTAACACCAGAGACATAATAATCCTCCTATCCTCCTACTTATCAGTTAGTTTAACTGTAGCCCATCCTGGACACCTGTGGTTCCCAGATACTCCTTATCCCTGTGTCCTGTTCTTATCCCTGTGTCCTGTTCTTCTAGGCTGTTTTTCTTAAACTATGTCAACTATAATGATTTATCTTGTGAAAATTCTCAGTATGTTCTCTAGCTGTACTCTATTTTTTTTTTCTCTATGTATCATGGACCTCAGTAATTTTCCATTGCTACTGTTACAAAGCCATCAAACTTAACATTACTTAAAACTAATTCTAAAGGTTTCTATATTCCATTTTGTGATTTTGTGCCCCCTTATCTCAATACACACCAGATTTTATTATTCTAGTCACTATTAGGGAAGAGATTGTACCCCATATGCAGTTTTTATCATCCACAAAAAGCTGTTAGCAATGCTAAAACTTTTATTTCCTTTGACTTTTCTTTTTTTCATTTCTAACGTAAATCTATGTTTTCCTTGGAACAGTGTTCTATAATACTTATTTTTAAGCCCCTTTATGGATGAAGAATTTGTCTCGTTTTTCTACTATGTGATGTTGTCATTTGCTCTCAACTTTGTCTTATCTTTACTCAGTAATGTCTTAATTTCTATTTTGCTGTAGTAGGAGTAATGCCTTATAGATTTATAGCTACAGTTATATTAACCTTTGAAATTTAAGTGTTATAATCTATTTAATGATTCAAAGACTTATCAATAAACAGAACTAACTAATTTTCCTACAGAGGTGCTGAAAAAAAGTTTTTACAACACAGTTAAGGATTCACTTCCATACCTATTATTTCCTGATAGTAGCACTAATTTCAAATGGGAGTGCTCTGCCAACATTGCCCTTGAAAACATTTGCAATGTTCTTCATCTTCAGGCTGCTAACAGTGTCCTTTGATGGCTCATTTTACACAGTTTAACGTCTTTTCCAGATACCATTGACCCTGGCATCATTATACATTATCTTAAGCACCATGTAAGTCTCACTGCCACTGTTATAGCCTGGCCAATATCTTTATTTAACTTGACCACAGCAGTATAAATTAATTACTATAGGTATCTTCCCCCCACCTACCCACCCCCTCCTGAGCTTGTTTTTGCTTGCTTCAGGGATCTAGACTTCGTACTGTATTTTTTGTTACCAATATATTCTACTTCCTAATATTTTTTAATAGTTAAAACTATATTAAAAGAAAAAAACTTGTTTTCTGAATGTAGTTTTGATTCTTCTTAATTGTTTTACTGTCTTTGAAAAATGGAAAATTATGTAAGTCAGGTGTTTATAAAATGGCATGGAATTTACTATTTAGCAATTTTATAGAATCATAGAATCATAGAATAGTTAGGGTTGGAAAGGACCTTAAGATCATCTAGTTCCAACACCCCTGCCGTGGGCACAGACACCTCACACTAAATCGTATCACCCAAAGCCTCATCCAACATGGTCTTGAACACTGCCAGGGATGGAGCATTCACAGCCTCCCTGGGCAACCTATTCCAGTGCCTCACCACCCTAACAGGAAAGGATTTCCTCCTTATAGCCAACCTAAACTTCCCCTGTTTAAGTTTTAACCCGTTACCCCTTGTCCTATCACTGCAGTCTCTAATGAAGAATCCCTCTACAGCATCCCTATAGGCCCCCTTCAGATACTGGAAGGCTGCTAGGAGGTCTCCACGCAGCCTTCTCTTCTCCAGACTGAACAGACCCAACTTCCTCAGCCTGTCTTCCTACGGGAGGTGCTCCAGTCCCCTGATCATCCTTGTGGCCCTTCTCTGGACTTGTTCCAACAGTTCCATGTCCTTTTTATGTTGAGGACACCAGAACTGCACACAATACTCCAGGTGAGGTCTCACGAGAGCAGAGTAGAGAGGCAGGATCACCTCCTTCGACCTGCTGGTCATGCTCCTTTTAATGCAGCCCAGGATACGGTTGGCTTTCTGGGCTGCGAGCGCACACTGAAGCTGGCTCATGTTCATTTTCTTATCAATCAACACCGCCAAGTCCTTCTCCACAGGGCTGCTCTGAATCTCTTCTCTGCCCAACCTGTAGCTGTGCCTGGGATTGCTCTGACCCAGGTGCAGGACCTTGCACTTGGCATGGTTAAACTTCATGAGGTTGGCACCAGCCCACCTCACAAGCGTGTCGAGGTCCCTCTGGATGGCATTCCTTCCCTCCAGCGTATCAACCAAACCACACAGCTTGGTGTCATTGGCAAACTTGCTGATTTTCACTTAGGCCTGCTTCTTTATGCGACATCTGCAATCAGAAGTACACAATAACCAAAAGGAGGACAATATATCCCACTGGGAACATTTCAGGGCATGATTTGATACTTTCTATGAGTTGTTTCCAGAAGAAAAGCGTCTTTCTGGAATTTAATGGTTTTGTAGGGGTTCACTGAGTTTTGGACCTAGGTATGTTCCCATGCCGTGATATTTTCCGCCACCCCAGAAGTCAGAACTCAGACGGCGTGATCGCGTGACCTAGTGTGTTGTCATGCACTTAGTCTTCCTGTTACATTAGGTCTTCATACCCTTATTCAGTAAGTGGTTCTTTGCGCACATCCCCTGATAACAGCTTCCACCTACTGGTAGAATAAATTCCAAAATTTGACTAAGATTTGTCAAGGGCAAACAAGTTCAGTAGTAACAGTTGCCCATAGAATTCGGCTCTGCTTTTGCATTCTAGATAGAACTCTCAGATTTCTTTTTCCTACACTTGCAATTAAGGAGAATAAGCATTTTCCTTCTAGCCTTTTTCTGCACATTTGGTAGGCTGACTCTTGTAAGGTCTGACTTAAAACCATAGAGAGCAGTGGGAAGATTTGTTGATAGGGCTACCAGGTCACCAGAATGCCACTGATACGTTTGTATAGAAAGTTTAACCCCATTCACATCTTATGCACAGATTCTCCAGCTAATCAGGGTATAAGTGTGTATATTACATCACAGGTCTCTGAATTTCACTCCTGAAACTTTGTTAACTGGATAGTAAGACTGGATACAGTCTAATGCATGTCAACTGTCTTCTGTGATGACAAACAATGAGTGTATAAGAGGACACATCCTCAGATAGAATATTCGCACATTTTAAGGAGTCTGGATGCTCCTCTGGCTCATGAGTGGTAACAAGGGTACAGCTGATTTCATATAACTTCCTTTGATTTATTGAATTAAAAGATATACAAGCTGAATGAAAAGAAATACAAACTCCCCTACTGGCTAGTTTAGGGAGGTTGCTGCTTTCAGTTCCCAAGGTTCCACACGTAGGATTTATTTTTTGTTTCACATAGCATACTGAATACTATGATATCATGCTTTTGGTGCCTGTCTTTAGGGCAAATTCTCCGTAATTTTAGATCTCTCTGTCTGCTTCAGCACCTTATTCTTTAATCTGTAATGCTAAGTCCTTGTCTCTAGGAATTCTAATTAATTCCTGAACATTTTTCAATATGAAATGGAGTATAGGAATGGAAGTTCTAATCAGCAGATTGAAGGAAGACTAGGACAAAGGAAGTGACAGATGAAAAGTAGAAGTGACTGGAGAGAAAGAATGGAACAAAGAAATTGGTATAGGAAAACATGGAATAAAAAAAAAAGAAAGACAAAGTTAAAATGGCCCCAACTGCAAAAAGGATGGTTAAAAAGAAATAAGAAATATTACGGAAAACCAAAGTAAAAACAAAAACCAAAAATTTGACTACCAAGAAAAAAAGATCACGTGCAACAAGTATAGTTTTTAAAAAACTTTATTTAGACAAAACACAAATTAACCATGCAATTAATAATAGTTTTTAATCGTGTTATGGCCTTAGCAGGACTTTTTGCATTAAATGAAATATTGGTATTATATAGGATTAACTTCTTTCTTACATTCTTCTAATACTCTCTTTTTAGCATATTCATGCTTGTGTCAGATGCCAATTTCACTTTGCATACAATTATCTGGAAGCTCAGCTTCTTTTTTTTTGTGATGTATTTTTTCCCATTTCCATCTCTTGAAACTTCTTATGTTTCTTCTTTTGACAGTTAACCCATTTGCCTCTCTGTCTTCCTCTGTGAGAGAGTGGAGGGAACATGGCAAGAAACACTCTGGTAGGCAGGGGAAAGGTTAAGGAAGACTGCAGAAATAGTAGTTACTATAATTCCTCCCTTACCTAAATTTCACAATGAAGAACCGGCTCAAGTATTCCTGCACAATGTTACCGCTGCTGAGTGCTGCTGAGTATGATGAAGGGCAAAGAAGAAGAGTATAATCTGAACAAGCTCATAGCATTTTGAGTATATGTGTATTCATTTAGGAACGGCAGGAATGAGTGTTTACACTGTTTAATAAAGGAGCTACAACACATTATCCATTTATTATGCCTTATAAGTTTATTACTTCCAGAGATAGCTCAGGTCTAAAAGCCACTGATTCCACTCAACTGTGTTTCTAGAATGGGGATCATGAAGGAGAATGGCAGAAACAGATCCAAACACACCATCAGTTTCAAAGTTGCACAGCTTATTAGCTCTGGTTCAGTGTTAGCTGTGCTTGTCCATGGTCTCCAGAGCACCAAATTCTGAGCAAGCTTATTAGGTCAGTTGCAGTACTAAGACGGGGAAGAGCTGTCTGTGCGTTTTTCTTATGTCCCAGCTAATGAGCCCTTCTAACTCTGTGGAGCTTAGGAGGAAGGGCTGAGTTGCTCTGCAAGAAGCTGTCTGAGCCCTACAAAGCTGGAACTGAAGCAGAGCTGACAATCCTTGTTAAAATGAAGCTGACTGTATGCATTGGGATGTCCCTACACCTGACTTCACAGTTCTTTTGGGTCTGGGAATATAATAAATTTGTCTTTTGTATGGTGATGGATGGTTTTATTCTCTGCGTGTGGCTTATTACATGCTCATTGCCAGCACATTTTCTTACAACAGGAATAGCTGGGTGGTAGATAATAGGATTGTGTTTTGTTCCACCTGTGACTACAAAACTACTAGCTGTGTTGTTTCACAGTTGGTTAGCACCTATGTTGCGAAGAAGTGGCTCTTTTCTCTTCTCCTTAATTCCCTGATAGCTCTCTTTGGGCACTAATATTTCTGTGGCTGCAAGGTAGCTGAATCAGATCTGGCTGAAAAGAAATATATATTTTTTTTATTTTCTTGCCCTTTTTTGAGGGCTGTGTTTCAGTTGGGTCAGTTCTTGGGTGTCATGACTGTGTAAGTGCTGGTGACAGTGCAAGGGAGGCTGATAGCAAAGTACAGAAGCACAGACTTTGCATGGCTTGATTATGAAACTGCATTTTTGGCTAACTGAACCCCTCTACTTCAACTGGAAGTAGTTGTGCATGTTAGGCTTCAGGAATCTCTGGGGATTCTGGACAGGCTGAAAGGTAATGAATAAGATAGCAGGAAAGACGACTGCAACAGAAGCAGCATTCAGCCACTTCTTGAAAGTGCCCACTTGCCTGCTTGCATTATGAAGTAAACCCAGAGCTAAGAAATTGTGTCTTGAACATAACAGTAAAAAAGATCCAATGACCTGGAAAAGAATATGTGGCGTTTAGACAGCCTTAAAGAAACCATGAAGACTGTTGGACTAAGGAGAGTATTGATAAGAACTCATCCTGAGAAGACATAGTGGGAAGAAGGAATCCCTTTTTTCAACTATTGTTTTGTCTCATTTGGAAGATGAGTAGTCTCAATTTTGATGAGTTCCTTTGTAGTCAAATATATCTGACAACTGTAAATTAAAAATGCACTAATCAGTATATAATTCACCTTGTGCTAAGAACAAATATAGACAAACTAAAATAAAGCCACCAATGTTATGTTTTTCACAGCACTAAATTGCTGTACCAGACAAAATCCATAAGCATTTTACGTAAGTATGTGTGCAATGCAACCACAAAAAAGGCAAGCAATGGTGTAGTTGCATGTGGGAGATATACAAGTAACAAAAGTTGCAATACAGAACACAGCATACAAACCTATGACTGCAAACACTCTGGACATCATGCTGAAAGCTCAAGGACAAGAGCAAAACCAAAAACAATACAAGCAGTACAACAAGCAGTCAAGATGTTTCTTTTAGGGAGGGGAGAGGGGGTTAAGAAGCATAAATCACTAAGGATAGCCCAGAGAAAATGGAAATTAAAAAAGACAAGTCTGTTTCAGTTTTAAATTACCTCATTAAAGAGTTCTCAGGTCTGATCACCTTGACTGCTGCTACTAAGACCCACCTTGTACTATAGCCATCAATGCTAACTATGACATCAGCTCCATGGTATTGCATACTCACAGGTAATTTGGGATATATGCCTGTTAAAAACTAACAGTCTTGTATCTGTAGCAATGATGATTAATAATGCATAAGAACAAACCAATAACATGAAGTGTGTTGTTAATGAGGGAATTTAAAACTTACCTGGATCATTGTCTTCTAGACATTCCCATAAGAATGATTTCCACTTCCTTCACAGGTATGTGTATTCGCAGACATATGTTCAGCTGCAGCTGAATTAAGTTCCAACTTAAGTTCAGTAACAGAATAATTATTTTATAACCATATCACAAATATGAAATTTTATATAAATCTCTTGCAAATGAAAACATGTATTATTTTATATATCTCCTAGCTATGGAGGCTTTAAGGTCTTTGGCATCTCTTGGCATAATAGTTTTAAATAAAAGGTTTAGCAAATATACTGCAATTCTATATTCCCATTTTTGGGAGCTGTAATTGCACCCAGTGCATGTACTAGCTGAGAAACACGCATTCCTTGAGGCCAGGCTTTTAAATTTTCTTCCATGGCTATACCTATCCTCTGAATTACTACAGTTGATCAGCTCTGATTTAAAGAGAATTTGAGCTCAGCCCTTCTGGAAAGGTTGGGAAAAAAAAAAAAAAGGAAGTTAAAAATATAGCAAAAATAAAAAATAAACAGAACCACAGAATCATAGGATGGTTGAGGTTGAAAGAGACCTTCAGAGCTCATGTGGTCCAACCCACCTGCTCAAGCAGGGCCACTTACAGCTGCTTTACCAGGACCATTTCAGATTCTGAATATTGCCAGGGATGGAGACTCCAGAACCTCTCTGGGCAACCTGTGTCAATGCTCAGTCACCCTCACAGTGCAAATGTGTTTCCTGATGTTCAGAGGAAACATCCCGTTTTCAGTTTGCGCCCATTGCATCTGTTTTTTTTCATTAGGCACCACTGTAAGGAGCCTGGCTCTGTCTTCAGGCACTTGTACACATTGATGAGATTCCCCCTGATCCTTCTTCAGGCTGAACAGTCCCAGCTCTCTTACCTTTGACTCATTGAAGAAATTCTTCAGTCTTTTAATAATCTTTGTGGCCCATAACTGGACTGTCTCCAATAGCTCCATACTCCTTTTGTCCTGGGGAGCCCAAAACAAGGCACAGTACTTCTTCAGGTGTGGTCTCTCCAGTGCTGGGACAAGACAGTGTTGTTGTCTATTTTATTTTTGTGTCTCCATCACATCATATAGTATCTGCCCAACAAGAATTTTCTATTTGTTCTGTATCAGCTGGTATTACTATTACAGCTCCCCACAAATTTCTTTTCTAGATAATCTTATCATAGAAGCAAAAGATCCAGGTTATAAACCTACATTTTGCCCTTAGTCACTTCTTCAATGGTAGAAGTGTAAACTGTGTTACAGCAAACTGTTCCTAACCTACTGACAAAGGAATGTTTTCCTTTCCCTTAAAATCAGTTTCCACAGTCAGCTATGATCAGGCAACATATATTAACAAGAAAGGCCAGAGGAAAACATTTTAAAAGAGTGAGAAAAAAGGTTTCTCCCTCAAGCACTGATTGTAAATGTGAAGATTCTAGACAGTTCTAGAACAAATTTTTGTGTCTTGTCTTTGATAGACAGTGTTCCAGGTAAATCTGAGGTGAGCTGGATAGAAACATATCTTGGTTAGCGTCCAGGGTTCAGCAGTAGCAATCATTTTTCTCCTTCTTAGTAGCTGGTGCAGTGCTGTGGTTTTGACTTTCAGCCTGGGAACAGCTCTGATAACACCAGTGTTTTTAGCTGTTGCTCAGTAATGTTTACTCTGACCAAGGACTTTCTGAGTCTTATGCTCTGCCAGGGAGGAGGGGAAGCCGGGAGGAAGTAGAGGCAGGACACCTGACCCAAACTAACCAAAGAGGTATTCCATACCACAGCATGCCATGCCCACTATATGAACTGGGGGCAGTTATCCAGAAGGGCTCGATCACTGCCAGGGTCGGGCTGGGTATCTGTCGGCAGGTGGTGAGCGGTTGTATTCTCTTCTCTTGTTATTTCCTTTATCATTACTATTATTGGTGGTAGCAGTAGTGGTTTGTGTTATACCGTAGTTACTGGACTGTTATTATCTCAACCTGTTGGAGTTAAATTCTTTTGATTCTCCTCCCCATCCCTCAAGGAGTGGAGGGAGGAAAAGGGGGTTAGTGAGAGAGCAGTTTCATGGTTCTGGGTTGCTGGCTCGGTTTAAACCATGACAGTTGGTGATGAATTTTTTCTCTCTTTTCCTAGTAGCATTACTCATTACAGAAAACAACTGACAAAGAATCAAACAGAGAATCAAAGCCTTATTCCAATATTGTTGAAGTTGCACTGTTAAACTTGGAAAGAAAAAGTTTGGCTATTAAACCAAAAGACTAAGAAGATGGGGAAGAAATTACTTTCTTTTTTGAAAAGGAGAGTTACAGAACAAAAATAAAGCCAGATAAAGAAAAACATAAATCCATTTGGATTATTCTATGGAAATAACTAAGCCGAAATGTTTTTTTTGGTTAGCTTTCATTTGGTTTATTTTTTCTTACTCTCACCTTCTTCTCCTAAAGAACTAGGTCAATTTCAAATGAAAGTATGTGGCTTTTTAATTTTAGAGATGTGAATATATAAACTGAATTGTGCAACTACTCTAACAGTACACCAGGAAACTGATGGAGCTCTTGTTCTACATAGGAGTAATTTTCAGGAATCATGATAAAGCTATCTAGAAGTTGGGGGGGCAGGAAAGAATCAGTGGGCCCTGCTGAGAATGCCTTGGCTATTGGCTGCCAAAGAAGGAAAAGGAAAATGTAAGAGCAAATCAACCAGACATAGTTGGTTAGACTTAGGGTACTTCCAGTGGAAGAACAGAAGATCTTAAGACTGTGTTTGAAAGTGCCTACATATTTTGTAAGATTTAGGCTTCAGGTTTCATACCGAATTTCACTGCATGATGTTGTTTTCATTTTAACTTAAAATTTTATTGATTCCTAAGTGGCTCATGCCAAATTCAGGAGATTTGAAGTCTATTTGCTCTTGGTCCTGAGCTATTGGATGTTCTATTGCTTCTGTCATTGTGTAACCATCAGTTCCATTAAGCTTTCTTCTTTGCAATTGTGTTTAAGTAGCAGGTAATCCAGAAAATTATTCAACAGTATGTCAGCAAGATGGTGTTTTCATGTTTGCTGCAAAAAAAAAAAAAAAATGTGGTATTCATTGTTAGAACTTTGCTCTAACCTCAATGTACCATATTACATAGAAGGTTACATCTATGCTGATAGCACCTATGCTGCTACATCTATTCTGGTAAAGAGGGATCAATTATTGACTGCAAAGCCAAAAATGTTCAGACTGAATACTAGGTCCTTGTACAGCAGATGAGTTTCATTCATACTTCATAACAGTTAGCCCTAGGTCTTTTCTAGGTGCCAAATGGCCGTAATCATTACCTATCAGTATTTTTTCATTGCAAGTATTGAAAAAAGTGTTAAGACTACTGAAACCTATTGCAGTGTGAAACAAAGAATATGTGCTATGTATCCTGAGGGTAGGATGGCACATAAAAGCACGTAAGAGCAGAAAGCCTGCTGAGTCAGTGTGTGAGGACAATTTAGGAGCAGTCCTGATGAAAGCTTATCTCTACAGTTGTAGGGAGCAGTTCCTGTGGTGAATGATTCCACAAAGCATGTTGAGCTATTGCGTGGGGCAAAAAACTTAACCTAAACCAGACAAGGACTAACAGCTATGAGCATGATAGGGGTCTAGCGACCAAACATGCTCCCTGGCTCACATGTTATTAATAATACAGACTTTTCTGTGTTTGTGAAAGGGTTTGCTAAGTATTATAAACTAACTACATGAGACTCACAACCACAAATAATTCTAGCTTTGCTTAGTTAACTGTAGAAAGTAGAAATGCTCAAAAGTAAAATAAAAAATGGTGAGATCACCATAATTTTTAGCTAACATGACTTACTCCACACATACAAAAAAAAAAAAATTAATGTAAAATATTTTTTTTTCTTCCCAATCACATTCAATGATTTAATCAAAATCAAACTGCTATCATAGTCTTTGTTTTCTTTAACATACTGAAATAGATTTGGCTAAAACATTACAACAGGCTATGGGTTTCATTCATAATAGAAAGTCAACACCACCACATCAGTGTATTAGTGCTTCACTTTCTACCTCTCAAAAATATTATCTAGAATTTAAATGCTGCTACCTATGTGTCTTATTCAGAGAGTTTTGTGTCTCAGACTGGGTCAAGTAATGTACTAAACATTAGCTAGATTAGAGGTAGCTGAGAAAAGAATATTAAGCATGCAGGTGTGTTTGAAATCCTGCTTATCCTGAGAGGTTAGGTATTTAAACTATTTGGGACAATATACCCTAAATCTTGTTATTATGATGAATATTTATATCCATTTTTGCAGGGAAAGGAAGAGTTTTCTTCCCACTTTCAAAAAAAAAAAAGCAATGCATACCTCTATTCTTTTCATTCTCTAGTACCAGTGTGAGCATGAAGTGCAAGGCCTGGTTAAATTGCTCCTTTTCCTGCGTATTGGAAAAAGGAGAATTCAAGGTTATGCATGTAGCCTCCTTGTTTAGGCTGAAAAAATCATCAAGAACAGACTGAGAACTGTCTATACTTTTTCTTTTGTACATGAGCATAAAAAAATTGATGGGACCATGAAGAGAGAACTAAAAAAATCGTGTTCAAAACCTAGAAAGTAAAGAATTAACCTGAAAACCAGGTATTCTTGTATTTGCTCCAAGTTTTCTTTTTTTTATTTTTAATTGGAATCTGCATAAAAAGATAAAGTTTGAGACTCTCAAAGAGATCAAAACAACAATACTTAAAATGAAAATCCCATGTAATGTTCCATTTTGTAATGCATTTTTTTCTCATATTTTGACTCTTCTGGAAAAAATAAAAGTGACCGACCAGGAAAACCACCTAAGTTACACTTGTATGACAGTAAACAACATCCTAGCATACAAATATTGACTAAAGTGACTTAACAGTTCTGGGAGGCTTTGTTCTAGGATTTTATTTTTTTTTAGGTGACATAATTAAAAATAAATCTGGGATAGAGGAGCCCAAATACATTCACTTTCAAGAAAAGACTTAACTTAGACCTAGAGAGATTAGAGAAAGAAATTGTAAACAGTGTAAAATCAAGTAAGTGGGCTGTGTACCAGCAGCGTCTGTCATAAAGAGTGCAAAGTAGCAATGTGATATTCTGTTAATAACTAATCCTGTTCAAAAACAACAGGCAAATATTTACAGCTATGTGTTAGAGGCACAAGAAGGTATGCAGAAGGCAACTAAAGTGCAAAGCCATTTAAAAATGTAAACAAACACTTGCATATTTCTCACAGATTTTTATTTTGTAAGGTTCTACTGAGAAGCAACACTCAGTCCTGTCCAGGCTAGTAAGCTGTGTGCTAGATCTTACAGAAGGCTCCTGTAATAACTGCTTAGAAGATATAATCATAATTTTGAAAAAATATGCAACTGGAATATATCCGAGCATTACAGATAGAAAAAAATAAGAAAAAATCTGTTTTTAAGAGTTAAGAAACACATATATGAGATAGCTGCGAAGGGTAGATTTTCTTATCTGTGGTTTTATTTTTCCCCATTTAAAAAATAACTATGGTGAAGAATGTTCCTTACCCTTAAACAGCTGCAAAACTGCCTTTTTCTTTTTTTATTTTTAGAATTTATAAACTATTCTATTTCTGCCAAATCTTAAAAAGTTACTTTATGTACTTGTTTTGGTTTAAGCCCAGCTGACAACTCAGAACCACACAGTCGTTTGCTCACTTCTCGCCTTCTTCCGCTACACTTCTTTTGGGATGGAGAGGAGAATCTAATATAAATCCCATTGAGACCCACCCCATTGATGGGTTGAGATAAGAACAGTCCAATAATTAAAGCATAATACAAACCCACTACTACTACCACTAATAATAATGATGAGAAGGGAAATAACAAGGGGAGAGAATATAAAACCAAAAAGAGAAGGGGAAAAAAAAACAACAATAAACAGCAGTGATGCACAATACAATTGCTCACCACCCACCAACCCATACCCTGACCTGAGCTGAGACCTGGGACTTCGAGGTGACTCCCCCCCAGTTTATATACTCGAAATAGCCCTTTGGCTAGTTCGGGTCAGGTGTCCCTTCTCTGCTTCCTCTCGTCTTCTTGTGCCCCCTCCATGCTGGCAGAGCATGATACTGAAAAGTCCCTGATTGGAGTAAACATTATTTTACTTACAGTAAACACTGGTGTGTTATCAGCATTGCTCTTAGACTGAAGCAGAAACAGCACTGCACCAACTACTAAGAAGGAGACAAATAACTGTTACAGCTCAGCCCAGAACAGTACTGTTCCAGCTATTCTGGAACTGTAGGAAATAAGAGATAAGAGCCTGTTCAGATGTATCACCAAAAAAATACAAACTGCACCTGATTTCAAAGAGAAAATGGACATGTATGGCTCAGAAGCAAGCTTGGATCAGTTATGTTTCATATGCAAGGTAAGTCTGTTTTATGTCCTGTTCATTAATATCCATGTTTAGATTAGGAGGTCTTCATGCTGGGCTAGAAAACTTAACAAATTATGGAGTATTTGTAAGAGTTGCTTTTCTCTTTTCCTTAATAATGAACTGTCAGCTTTTGGTGACCACACCAATTGGCAGAAAAGGTGTTCCTTAACCAGTCTTTACTTATTTTATATGTTGAACTACATTTCTTGCTGAAACTGAATATTGCAAAACAAAATGAATTATATATAAATATAGATCTATTTTGTTTTACAAAAATATTTTAGTGGTTTACTATTTTTTGAAAAAAAATATATAGACAATAGAAGGAAGATACTACTGATTTTGATCTTCTGTTTATAAAAATCCATCTGAAGGTAAAAATCTCCAAGAATTCCATTCATGTATTAGTAACTGAAGTGAATAATTTGGAATTGCCCATGTAATGAAGCCTTCTTATAATTTCATCATTTATAAATGATGAAAATTTGCAAGAATATTAATGATTATGAAAGTAATTGTTAATCAAAGCATAAGGATTTAATTAAGACAAAAAAGCTTCTTCCTGCCTATATTTTTTGTCACTAATAATTTGCACCAGATATCCTGTCACTTGAAGTTTGAGTAGCCACCTATTACTCCTTCTGCCTAAGTACTACCATCAAGAAAGAAGGAACAGAAAACCACCAGTATTTTAAAAATGTTGAAATGGCATGTGTAGGTTTAATTGTAAATAACATACATATTAATTACATTTGCTAACACATTCACTGGTAATAGAGGAAAAAAATATAATCTTTTTTTTCTTATATTTTCACACTGGAATTTTATTTTTCATTGATTTCTCAATGAAATCAATCTTGCATTGCTTGCAGCCTAATGGTTTCACTTCTTTTATCAATTCGTACAGGTCTATGGTGATTTCGGGTCTCTATTATAGAAGACATTGACTATTCTTAATTTTCCTTTAAACAGCAGAATATGTGACCTTAACTAACATAAATATCGTGCATTACAATAGGCTTCTTCTGTCTGCACAGAAATCTTATCACATGTATCTTGCTGAATTGGAGACAGAATTTGGTGGTCCTTGCTGAAATTTAGTGATCTGCACCTTAACAATGTCAACTAAGAGTGAGAAATATACTTGTATTCTTTCTGAATATAGGTGGGATTGTAAGCACGCTGAATTGATGATAAATTCATATATACATGGAACAGTAATTTTTTAAATTAAAATATGCTGCTTATACTTTTGTTAAAATATTTGAATTATGATATTAACATTCAACTTATGCTAAAATTTTACTCATAAAAGAATGCCTTGTTCAAAGGTTTCTCAATCACCTACTGACTGGGGTTCTTTAGTTTTTATTTGGCAAATATAATGCAATAAAAGAACAGGAATTCTAAAGAGCATGTTTCTTCTGAAAAGAAGAAAGGCCTCTTGAATATAGATCAAATTCAACAGTGGATGATATTTACCTCAGTGTATAACCCCGAGGTCCATACTGGGGCAAGTACTGTTCATATACATATACATCCTCATATACAGCTAGGATGTTGGGATGGAGTACACCTTCAGCAAGTTCTCACAGATGATACACAGCTGTGAGGAGTCGCTGATAGGTGGTGATGCTGCCGTTCAGAGGGACCTTGACAAGCTGGAGAAATGGGCTAAGAGGAATCTCATGAAGTTCAAAAAAGGGAAATGCAAATTTCTGCACCTCAGGGGAACAACCCAAGGGGCTGGGACACACTGAGTACATATTGTCTGTAGAGCAGCTCTGCAGGCAGCTTTGGGGTCTCAGTGAACAGCAGCTGAACATGAGTCAGAAATAATTTCTCATAGCAAACAAGGCCAAAAGTGTCTTGGACTTTTAAGCAGAGTGTTACCACCAGTTCAGGGTAGGCAATCCTTCTTTTTCACTCAGCCCTGATGAGATTGCTTCCAGAATATCATATCCAGTTCTGGACTCCTTCATAGGAGAAATTTACAGACTTTCTGAAGCAAGTCGAACAGAAACCCACAGAGATGGGTAAGGGACTGAAGCATCTTTCATATGGGGTGAGCCCAAAAACTTGGATTGTTCAGCCGGGAGAAGGGAAAGCTCGGGGGAAGATCTTATCAATGTGTGTGAATACCTGATGGAAGGGGATGAAGATGTGGGAGTTCGACTCTTCTCAGCAAAAGGTGTACCCTAGCTGAATGGGTAAGTTGGACAAAATAACTTCAAGATGTCCCTTTGAATCTAAATGATACATGATTCTGTAATTCTTGAACCTTATGAGATTTATATTGGCCCAGTCCTCTACTTTCTGAGGTCACTCTGAATTGACACTTTGCCACTTGGTGCACCAACCATTCCACAAAGTTTAGTGCCATTAAAAGCTTTCCTGATGTTGCACTCCATCTTATTGTCCGGTTCATTGATAAAGATGATGGAAAAAATAGTTCCCAGTGGACTATCCAATGACCTCATGATACTCTGTGCCACCAGCTGCCATCTTGACCTTATGATACTGGTCATGTTCTTTGCACATGGCTCTCTAACAGGTTTTCTGCATCAGTTCATTCAGCCATTACAGCTTTCTTCCACTTCTGTTTTTCTGTATACACAGCAAAAGACTCAGTGTATAGAGATTAAATGCCTTGGGCTATGAACACTGTTTTCCTTATGAGAATAACAAAACACAGGGAAGTTAAAATATTATCAATGATTTCTTAGTGACTTTTTTTTTTAAAAAAAAGAAACCTATATACTTTCTGATGCCAAAAGTCTATGTATTGATTTTATGAAGCCTGTAAGATAGTTTGAGTATGGTTTAGCATACTTGCTTATAGAAAATATCATTATTTCCATGGAATATTATAATCAATATTAGAATCTTTGAATGGCATTTTAATTAGATGAGAATCAGGCCACAAGGGGTCTCCCTTGCTTTACTTTTCTGTATTTTCTGTACATTACTGATATCTTAAAAAACATGGCTTTCCTTGGAATTATTCGGGATATTTTTAAAAAATATATAATGTCGACTAAAAGGTAAGTTATTCTGCTCTGAGGGAGAGAAATGTCATATTACCATTTTTTTTTTTTGTTCAAAATAAATCATTTTTCTTAAATTCATCTTGCCATAAAATAATTACAAAAATGTAACCGTGCTAACTAATGCGTATTAAATCTGATATGTATGAAGACATTCATTTCACAAATACTTTTTAACCAGATGGATGAGATTATCCCAATCTTTGCAAACATGCTCTTTTAGATGTATGGACAATTTAAGACTTATTACGAAGAATTTCACATTTGGAAAGCACTAATAGCTTTCATCAAAAGAAATAGAATGGGTTAAATAAAGCATTTCATGATTAATTGAACAAGACTGATTCTTCCTTTGTTTTAGAGGAATAAAACCATTGCCCTTGTCATGATGTAATAGCTTTGCCAGAAGAAATAAGCCAGCCACTTCCTGTATTTCCTCTGATTGCCTGTGTATACACTGAGGATGATGACTTCTTCACAAAAGGATCAGCTGAGGGTTTTTCTTGCATGGATCTGTTTTAAACATGCAGTCCCTTTGCCTCTTTAACCTCTAGTATGGAAAAAACCCTTGTTTTTCAATGCTTTCTTCTAGTTCATATTCTCCTGTGCTTTTATTCAGGGCAGAATAGATCACATATTTTTCAGTCGTATTATTTTGTACCCTTATATCACCATGAAAAAGACAGAATAAATTTCCTCCCTAAATGTTTCAACTTAATTTCTTCCTCAGGAGGAAGAAAACCCATCAAGAAAAATAACCTGTTTTTCCTTTTACGCTCTTGAAACACTAGTTGACTAATATTTTCACAGATATATCCTGACATTTTCAATGATGCTAAGGAAAAGCAAGGATGTGCATGTATAGAGAAGTGCTTCTGAAACTTATGCAATCAAAACAATTGTATCCATTTTAGGTATATTAGGTATGCAGTAAAACCAATATTTTTTATAAATGGAAAAAGATGAAATAAACAAAATATATTTGCAAGACTCTCAGATCAAAAGCAAGATCAAATTTATCCCAGGTTTACAGAGATGTTAGAGAATTTATGAATTTGAGTTTTATGATGAACTCATAACATGCTTCTAAAATGTTGGCTCACCTTGAAAGATGAACTTCTCTTTGAGAGAAACTGACTTCAAATAACTTACCTGTTGAGGTGCTGTTTGGTTTGAGGCATCTATTTTTGAAAAAGCTCTTCGAAGTTTTAGGTCCCTCTGGGCTCTTAAAGCTTGTGGTGAGCTGGATAAATTATTTTAAAGTGAGAAAAAAATTACAGTCTAATAACACTAGTTACTAGGCAAAGCCATGTTTCACCCAAGGAATGTAAGATGTGCACAAACTGTGACTCCTTTACAAAAATAAAGGTAAGCTATTGTATTACCTATCCCTGCCCCATCCTCCTGCCTAAATGAATTGAATTCTATCAATAGAAAGTAGACATGTTATGAACACTATCTTTGTGATTTACTTTTTCCGTAGCAGTAAAACTCTTCAAAGGAATTATTTTTGTTTTCTGCTGTATGTAGCATTTTTTTCCTTAGACATTTTCATTAGATTCATAAGGCATTTTGCCAGAAGGAGGAGTTCAGCCTCCTGCACAATGTTTTCTTTTTTTTATTTTTAATGCATCATATGGATTTTGAAAAGTCCATTGGCAAAAAATTACACTTTAAAATATAACCTGGATTGAGGACCAAATGATGAAACTCTTACTCATGTTAATTATCTCAGCTCAGACATTGAGAACTTTCTTTTTAAAGCTTCCAGATTATAAAAAGACGATTAATCTACACTGAAATGGTGTAGTTGTAACCATATTTACTCTGTTTTTAAAGCAGTCTGTGACTTCTCACTGCAGTTTCTTTGGTTCAGGAAATGCTATTTATGTCCTGTCAGAAAATGACTGTCAAAAACAAAGCAGCATTTAGCTGATTGCATTCATACGTTTGAGCATGTCAAATGTCTGATGGTAAAAAAGCAATAGCATAACAGATTCAGTTCAAGTACCTTGTAGAATTAAAGTAGGTAATGATAGGAGTTTTAACTGAGCCTGTGGGACTTCCTTGCCACATGTCATCATAGATCATTAGATTCTTTAATGATACATAAAAATATCTTTAGCTTTCTGTAGACAACCATAAAGTGTTCCATAAATTATTTAGTAGAAATAAGATATACGTGCTGTAAAAGAAGGATAAAATTAAAGTGTTCAAGCCTTCACTTTTTCTGGGTACCTACTTAGCACACAATCTGACACAGAGATGACAGTGTAGGTAATTGTCCTGTGGTGATTTAACCCCAAGTGGGCAACTAAGCACCATACAGCTCACTCCCTCCTGGTGACTTGGGGGAGGAAATCAGGGTGTAAAAGTGGGAAAACTCATAGGGTGAGATAAAGGGAGTTTAATAGGTAAAACAAAAAATGCTTGCACAAGCAAAGCAAAACAAAGAAGTCATTCACCATCTCCTGTCGACAGGCAGGTGCTCAGACATCTCCAGGAAAGCAGGGCTCCACTAACCAAATAGAGGTTACTTGGGAAAGAAAATGCCGTAACCTTGAACTTCCTCTTCTTTCTTCTGCCAGTTTTACATGTTGAGCATAGCATCATATGGTATAGTATATCCCCTTGGTCAGTTGGGGTCAACTGTCACAGCTGTGTCCTTTTCCAAGTTCTTGTGCTCCCCCAGTCTTCTCACTGATGGGGTGGTGTGAGGAGCAGAAAAGGCCTTACTCTGTTGTAAGCACTGCTCAGCAATAACTAAAACATCCCTGAATTCATAACACTGTTTCCAGCATAACTCCAAAGCATAGTCCCATACTAGGTGTTGTGAAGAAAATTAACTCTACGTCAGCCAGAATCAGCAGTCAAGATAATAATAATAAAAAAAATAAATAAATTTGCAGTGAGGATTGATTTTATGTATTCCATTACTGTGCTCTTGTCTCCACAATCTTAGGATCAGGTAAAATATACAGATTGGATTAATCCATCTACATCCACCTGCCAGCTGAAGAAATTGCCTAGGTTAGAGGTGGTAATAAGAATCTGTCACGTTTGCTTGCATTCGTACCATTTGTTTACAGTGTATGTACTTGGTGAGCTAAAAGAGCTCTTGCATTGCAGTCAAGCAGCCAAGCAGATCTGTGTTCAGATTTTCTTTCTAGATGGCCAATTCATAGTTCAAATGTCTTGGCTGTTTCTGTGCACAATCAGGCATGAGCTGTTCAAGCACCAACGGCTCATCAGAATGCCAGGTTTCTGGAACAAAAGCAGCTTCCCACTCAAGCCTTTTTGCCTGAAGCTTACCCTCCTTCCCCCATTATACAGTTAATTTTTTCTTATTTTCTCTCAGCCTTCTCTGTGATTACTCAGAACCAGGAGTCACTGTTGTATAGTTACTTAGAAGAACTACCAATCTGGCAGCATCAGGACACGAGAACAGCAGGGTACTTGACTGGTCTGTTGACTTTCATTACTGAGCTAAATAAATTCTCATGAATTAAGAGAATATAATTAGGCACAATTAAAAAAAAAATAAAAATGCTTGTCACAGTTTGCCTGTGAATGATGTGCATAGGCATGATCAGAGGAGTTTTTAAGAACTGTCAGCCAGATTTAAAGAAATTGAGGTACCTCAAGGTTTATCTTTAACAATCTTAACAGTTATCTCTCTGTGACTGTAGGCATTTCTATTTTTTTCTTGAAAACTGGCTCTCAATTCTTTGCTACCAGAGGCATTGTTTTTCTTGCATATCAATCTATTTTAAATCATTAAAACTACGCAAAAAAAAAACTTTTTCAGAAATTTACCGTGTTCCACTTTTGGAGCCTGTAATTCCCCAAAATGTACTGTAGTAAAGCACATAATGTTAGTAAAAAACACTAATGAACTGTTTCTAATTTTTGATTCCTAAGCAAAATATCCCTTGTTTATTGTAACGCAAATGAAGATGAACCCTCAGATAGGCTTTTCAGCCAGTGAATGACAGAACTCAATCGTTACAGCTCTGTTCAAATCCAAGGGGTTACTTATGTGACACAAGGACATCACCTTTGCAAGCATTTCAGATCATATTAGCTTTCTTATTCCTCTGGTCAATTTAGAATGATGTCACAAGACATGTCTGCACAGTGAAATATAGTAGAAAAATTTCTGAGTCAGCAAAGACCTGATATGTGTTAATGGCATTGTACAGTAACATCTGTATCAACTCCTGCCTGAAATCAGTTTATGTACCATTATTCATTGTCCTGGGTTCAGCAGTAGCAGTCATTTTTTCTCCTTAATAGCTGGTGCAGTGTTGTGGTTTTGACTTTCAGCCTGGGAACAGCTCTGATAACACCAGTGTTTTTAGCTGTTGCTCAGTAATGTTTACTCTGACCAAGGACTTTCTGAGTCTCATGCTCTGTCAGGGAAGAGGAGAAGCCGGGAGGAAGCAGAGACAGGACACCTGACCCAAACTGACCAAAGAGGTATTCCATACCACAGCATGTCATGCCCACTATATGAACTGGGGGCAGTTATCCAGAAGGGCTCGATCACTGCCAGGGTCGGGCTGGGTATCTGTCGGCAGGTGGTGAGCGGTTGTATTCTCTTCCCTTGTTATTTCCCTTATCATTATTATTATTGGTGGTAGCAGCAGTGGCTTGTGTTATACCTCAGCTACTGGACTGTTCTTATCTCAACCTGTGGGAGTTACATTCTTTTGATTCTCCTCCCCACCCCTCTGGGAGAGGGGGGAGGGGAAGGGGGAGGGAGTGAGCGAGCGGCTGCATGGTTCTGAGTTACCTGCTGGGCTTAAACCACAACATTCATATTGAATATGAAATTGTACTGTATTCTTGCTTTCCCCCTAGATTAGATTTACAGACTTTAGCACATTGCTATTCCAACGTAGCTACAGTATTTACAGGACTAAGTTGTCACATACTTTAGGTATTTTGGAATAATTGAAAATTTCTTTGTACTCAGTTGTACAGATGTGCCTAAATTGTGCATAGATTGAATTTTAGTGCTATTTTTATATACCTTCACATAATGAAGAGTATCATGGCTGCATAACTGCTAATGAAATTTTTTTGTTTGAAAAGAAATATTAGAACATCTAGGAAAGATCAAACTCCTATGCCAGATGGTGAAATCTATGTCATATAATTCTCTATTTTACCGTGGGCTGTATTGCAGCTTTGAATAATTTAGCATGCATGCTGCTGGCTGAAACACATCGTCTAGAAACACATAAGTAGATATTATTGGGAAGTGGTATGGGAAGAGCTACTGAATGTTTCTAAAACCATAAAGGTTAAATCTGTCAGTTATATGCAACAGGTTGACAGTGTCACTGGAATTCTTTAGTGATGCCTCAGAGAAATTTCAACAGTATATCAGAGAGTGAAGGAATAGTGATTGAACATGCAGATTTTGGAAAACCCTGTCTAAAGCCTAAGCTGTTGTACTGCAAACAAACTTCTACCTTCCTGTCAGGATTTAAAAAAGAAATATTTTGGAAAGCTGATCTGCAGTCATTGATGACATAGTCTAAAGTAATTACAGGGTATTACAAAATTGCAGAGTGAATCTGTGTCATTTTTGGATTTTATATTCCATAGTTGCAATGGATATCAAATAGAGTGTTACAGCAAAGTAAAGATGACAGACCGTAGATTATATGAACTTCAAAATGGTGTTGACTTGTTGGGAACAAGTTGCCTAAAAGTCTTAAATGCTCCATCCCTGGCAGTGTTCAAGACCAGGTTGGACAGAGCCTTGGGTGACATGGTCTAGTTTATGGTGTCCCTTCCCATGGCAGGGGGTAGTAACTAGATGATCTTAAGGTCACTTCCAACCCTAAATAATCTATGATTCTATGATTCTATGACTTCTTATCTGATTTTCCGGGCTCCATCCTCTGAAATACTCAGGGGAGGACGGGAACTGTCCATTTCTGTTCACCAGAGAGACATATATGCATCTGTTACATAGTTCATCTGACAAAATGTAGTTGCCTCCCTTGGAATAAGTTGTACTGTAGAAGTTGCAATTGCTTCCCATTTTCTGTATGGGGATTCTAGACAGAAGATCTGAAATACAAGTCTACACTAAAGTGTAAACAGTAACCTTCCTCCCCCCATGAACCTGCAAAGCTGATGAGTTTGTTCTTTCATCTCACAAAAAAAGAGAAGCACTGTCATTCAGTTCAGGCTTCCTTCATCCCACAGACCTTCACTACTTCAAAAGCACAACTTGAAAACTCATTCATAAATCAAGATGATAATATTTCAACAATGCACATGCCTTCCAGATCTGTTTTTAGGCTTTGACCTGTGTTTGATATGCATGGATATTTCTGCACCTGTTGGTGCTACAGCGGTGGTAGAGAAGAACAACAGTTTTTAAAGTGCATGTCTAGGCTTTAAGGATGGACTGTGATTGATCTGTCAGTATGAGCTGTTGAGCCCCAACAGTATGTGAGCCATTAGCATTTTAGTCCACAGAACGTCTGCCATTTCTATTCATGTGCTGATGTCATGGAAGCTGATTACACACAACCTTTTCTTTTTCTTATTAGGGAACTGTCCTGGGTCTGGGAGGGATGGAGTTATTTTCCTCATAGAAGCCTCATAGTGTATTTGTAGTCAGAACAGCGGTGATAGCACATTAACCTTTTGGCTACTGGTGAGCAGTGCTCACACAGCATTAAGGCTGTCACTTTAAACCTGGCCTCCAAAGTCTGGGGATGTGCAAAAGGCTGGAAAAAACCATAGCCAGAACAGCTGCCAAGAGAGATACCCCATACCATATGACCTTGTGCTCAGCAATAAAAGTTAAAAGTAAAAAGGAGGGCCAGTGGCATTCATTATTAAGGTGTTCATCTTCTGAAGCAACCGCTGCACTTACTGAGGCTCTGCTTCCCAGGAATTGGCTGGACAATGCTTAATGATGGGAAGTAGAGAATAGATCTTTTTGTTTTCATTTGCTTCTGTGCATAGACTTTGCTTTTCTTTATTAAACTGTCTTTATCTGACCCAAGAGTTTTATTCATGTTACTTTAACCCCTGTGTCCTGCTGAGGAGGGAAGCAATACAGTGGCTTGGTGGGCACCTGGCATCCAGGCAGGGTCAACCCACCACAGGAACTTTTGTATTGTTATTCATTTTTTAAACAGAAGAAGAGGATGGTTTCAGTAGGAAAAAAAATTATTAGCTTCAAACAGTTCATTCAGTTTTAATTATAAGCCAAAGCTAGTATAAATCATTTAGTAAAGCTGTCATAACTGTTCAGCTGCCTTGAAGCTGTGGACACTTAAATTGTTTCTCTTTGTAATTGTCTATGTTTAATTAATAAACATATCTTACATGTATGCCCTAAATGGCTGGCTTCCTTTTATTTGACACTGTGCCCAAAGTTTATTACTTTCTAGGGCAAAAGTGAAAGATTATTACTCATAAGTTAAAATAAACAGAAAATGATGACCCTGAGACATGCAATATAAATGGAAGCAGGACAGAAAACCTAATTCTGAAAGTTGTTTCATAAATAATTCATGATTTTTCTAGAAATAGACCACGAGCTTTTTATGACATTTTGTAAGCCCTAAAGTTTTTATTACTATGAGTTCTATACTGCTGCAGTTGTAAGCAAGTTTTACAAATATATAAAGCATAGAGTTGGAAGAGCAGTAAAACCAGGCATCTTTGCCCCACAGTGCACGTTGTCTGAATTTAGGTTATATTCTCAGGCATTTTTAATTAGCAGACATATTGAACATGGAACTTAGTAGCTGATATGTTCATTAACTAACTAAGAAAAAAACCCAAACAACAACAAAAAAAGTAGATAAAAATATAAAGCTGCATCTGGAGAAAAGCTTAGAGCTGATAGAGTTGCACTAAGAAATTAGTTTTCAGGCTCTTTCTCCCAATGTAACATATCTAAGACCAGAGTATGACTTTGGGGATTTACTCTTCACTTCATGTTTATTGGGAATTCTACTTAATGAAGGTATTGAATTTAAACTCAAAGATACTGGGACACGTGGCGAGTCACATAAGGATTCATGAAGAATACTTCAATGTCTTTCCAAACATGCTTAACTTGGGAATCCATCTTTTGCATGTTCAAACTCTGAAAACTTCACACAGTTTCAGAGAGAAAGTTATAAAAGCTTTCCTTTTTTTCTTTATAGTCTTGTAGAGAGCAAGCTAAACTTCCCACTCAAAAAGATTAATATGAAATTGTATAAGTCCTATGGAAAGATAGTATTCCATTCCATATTTTTGTACATGCTGTGACCTAGATCTCAGTCAGTCTCCACTAATTTATGTAGCGGCAGCCTTGCTTTTACAGTGTCGCTTTTTTATTATTTCAACAAAAATTTATCTTCCCTTTACCCTATCTATTCTGCTTTGACAATTCTTCACTTCAGAGCATTCAGATGATTTTTTCTGTTTAACATACACATAGAGACAGCTGATACATGCACAGTTATCAAAATAATGCCTACTATTTTAAGAGTCAGTGAGGCTCTTCAGACACTAGGAGAATATTGTGAATCAAGCCCTAGACCTCAGCTAAATCGTATCTTTTAGGCATATTTTAAAATTCTTATTTATTATGCAAAACACAATAACCAATGATTTCACACTCCAACACAAAAGGGAAAAAAAATGCTACAACTTCTGAACTGAGTTATTAACAAAGATGGTAGTTCAATTTTGTATGTAGGTCACTGGTAGGTGAGTGCTACAGATGTGTTTTTTGTTCATCTCTGTTATTTTCCTTACAATGCAACTTTCACACTGGGCTGCTAGTTGCTACCTAACTAATTTCCTGCTAATTTCTATTTTTTTCAAATACACTAGAGAGCTAGGTGCAGTAATGTTGTCTGACTTGCAAGCCCTTTAACTACTTGTCATGTTATAGCAACAAAGAACAGAAATAAGTGCATTCTCCATGTTCCGTTCTCCACCCATAGGCATGGCTGCAGACAAATAAATCTATCTATAGGGCTAGTACTCTTAAAAAAAAATAAATCTTTTCACATGATCATATGCTGTGTGTTTTAGTAATAGGGTAGTTTCTTCTGTTTGGAAGGAAAAACAAAGTACTGTGTGAAATTACTTAAATATATATATGCCTTAATGTGCTTTCTGGGCACATAACACAATCTCTGTTTTATTTTGTTTTGTATGGAGCAAGAGTTATCATGTACGACAGATGGAGAAAGATACAGTGAGAGAGATGGGAGGTGACAAGCATGGGAACCAGCATGTAAGTAATCCAGGCTGACAGACAGATTTTTCAAAAAGATATGGAAAACAAAGAGTGAAAATTGTAGTGAAATCTGTAAATGAGAAAGATAAAAATCAAAATAATATCAAAGCAATATGAGCCTTCAACTATAGAAGCATATAGAGCGCGTAGTGTTGCAGTCAGAAATAATGGGAAGTGGGTATAAAGGGAAGATGGAAAGCTCTTCATGGAATGACTAAACTAAAACAGTATTGAAATACCTGCATATTTGTCAATGCCTTCATCTGGCAGTCAAGGCTCAACATAAGCAAAGCACAAAAATATCCGCACTTGCAGAAAACATTACTACCAAGGTGTGACTCAGAACTACATGGTTTAATTCCATACTGTCAGATGTGAAGAATTGTCAGATTACTTTGTATGTTGTCTCCTTTGCCTTTTTATTAATTCTTCAGACTAAACCTTTATGCCTTTTTGTCATATTCAGTATAAGAGCAGGTGATGGGGAACATCCAGAGACACCTCACTGCTCTCCTAAAAGAAGCATGGAATCATTAAGCTCTCCTTTACAATACATAAATATATATACACATATATATACACACACATAGACAGCTTGATTTTTTTTTTCAGATACAAAAAAAGCAAGGGTTTCTCATGTTCATTATTATTATTAAAGTGATTAATTGTGCTTCCCTTTTGGTTTGTTACATTCATTATTACCTTTATCAACAAAAAGCTTTATTCTCATTCCTTCTCCATCTTCTCCTGTTTCTTAACACCTTGTTGAAAATGGCAACACTCTCTCATCAGTGATGTATATAATGATAAAATTGGTACTTTTTTCTCACTGCTTTAAAATAAGTATTACATTAAATCACATGGCTATGGCATTACCTCAGCAATTAATGCTTAATTGCATGGCTAACTAGGGATTTCCAGAATATATACTTCATTAGCTTGCATTAGTTGTCCCTAAATATATTGTTTTTCACCTGAACTTCTAGAATTAATTTTGTTAGAATAGTTAAATTTGTTCAAACTTATTCAGTCTGACTTTTCTGTTCTTTTTGCTCTTTACCTTTCTCTCAGTATTTTGGCATTAGTAAATTCTTTGTTATTGTATTTTCTTCTCAGACAGTTCTGAAAACGTATTTATTGCTCTGGAACCCAGGGACACCACCCACTGATGATGATTTCTCACTTCTGACTATTTGGCAGATATAAGTCACTTCTCAAATCTGTTTAACCAAATAAATACTACATTTTTACTTTGAGGGAGTTTTTAAATAAGTCTGTTCCAATATACTTCATCATGCCTTTAAAATCATAAGTGTACCTATGTTTAGGTGAGCTGTTTTTGATGCTCCTGAAGAAAGCAACATCAAGGGAAGCCCTCCAAAAATATATACTAAAAATTATTGGAGATGAGAGAGAAATCTTTGGACATGAGGGAGTGAGAAAGAATAATAACTGGCAGTAAAGATAGGCTGAATATGAAAAAGACTGTAGTTGAAAGCTTTGTTTGTCTTTTATGGTCAGCTAGAGAGGAAAGGGTAAAATATTGTTCAGGGAGAAGACATGGGCAGTATGTCAAGTAAATATATTATGGTGTATATCATGGTATATATCAGGTAATTTACAGGCCAGTTTGAAAATATGAAAGGTCTTTTGGAACATATTTCAGTTACCCTTTGGAATATGTGTCCAAGTTTCCCTCTGTGAAAACTAGGGTCCAGAAGGAGCTGCAAGGACCCATGTCTTTTCCTGTTGTGAAGTCAGTATCTGTATGGGATAAACATTAAAGGACTAAAAACCACTGCTATTTTTTGGGGTACAGATGTTTATGTTTCCAAAATAGAGAAGAGCAGACAAATGCTCATGAGAAAGGAGAAAAAGTAAAATATTAGACAAGAAATAGTTTCCATCCAAATGCTTTTAATGAAGCAGGACTTTCCAAACATTAATATTTTAATTGTCACAATTTTAAATAGAATGCATTACAAAGTTTTCCAGGAGGCTTCAGCTTTGATTATAGAAATAGATGGAAAGAGCTTAAATGAAATGCATATCAGAGAAGTCTGAAGAAATAAAAGAACGACAGAGGCAAATTTAGATCAGGAATATAAAAAATAATATCAAGCTGCAGACTCCTAAAATATAAAGCACTATGCAAGTGGGAAAGATTAACACAGAAATAAAAATAAATCAAAGCTTGTTCCAAATCACAAAGAAGAATTAAAGCCTCTTTGGAAAATATTGTATGTCAAGTAGTTGTGGATTTTTCAAATATATATACAGTAAAGAGAGTATGTGATATTTTCCCTTATTCTAGGTGTCGACAAAATGCCAAGCGGGAGAAAAGACAAAGAACTGGCAGATCTGTCAACTACCTGTGTACATTTCACAGAATAAGAAAGTAGCAAATCTCACTGCTAAGAAGCATGTTATTTTCTCATGCTGTGGATCTCCTATTAAGGTGATCTTTCTTGTAGCTGCCACAGAAAATATTTAAATGATGCTTTATGTGCACATCAGCAGTTAGATCCTGGAACAACCAAAGATCAGGAATGTACAGATGACATGCAATTCATAGTCTCCTGCCCTTTGTCTAGTCTCAGCTGGTAGTTCTTGGAGGAACATTATACGATCTCCTCTGATTCACTGCTGAGAAATTGAGTTGGGTTTGACATAGAACATGTTTATAAAAGTTTGTTGAGAATTTCAGAAACATTTCAAATGTCAGTGAAACAGCAATGCAATTCAAAAAAACCCAGAAGATTAGAAATGAAAGCAACATAAGACTTTTTACAGAAAACAAGACATTAAGACATAATTATCTGTTCTAAACCACTGATACTCAGTATGAACATAAGAAAAATCCAGAATTAAGAAACATGGAAAAAGTCTTCAATGTCTGTACAAGTAATGTACAGACATTTGGGTTAGGAAAAGGACAGCATGCTTTTGGTCTTTTATAAATCTATGGAGTCACTGAATCACAGAATGATGGAGGTCCGAAGGTGTGTCTGGAGATCAGCTGGCTCCTCTCAGCTTTTCTTCATCTGAGATATGCTGCAGCCCCTCAGTCATGCTGGTGGCTCTTTGTGGGATTATTTCTGACATAGAACTAAAATCATCTCCTCCAGCTAAAATATTCTTTTTTGGTTATTAGGATCACTTTCTAGAATGATATTGACAATTTAGACAGAGTTCAGAGTACAAGAAACCAATCATTTTCAGAAGAATACAAACAATGACATCTGAGGAGTTAACTTTAAGAAAAGAGTAAGATTTCATAGCATTGTCATAAAAAGATCAAGAAATAGTTGCTGTAACACCTCAGAACTGGTAAGGTAGCATACTGTTAAACAGAAAGAAAATAATTTCATCAGTAATATCCACTGTACCTAGTTTCCTACAGATTCCTGTTCTTTGTTCTCTAGAAACAAACATTTTAGTGTCTTCAGGCCCCTCTACTTGCAACAGTCCCTCTTCAATGTCTATAATTACTTGCTTGTCTTTTTTAACCTTGATTGCTTCCTGCCTACTCCTTCTGCCTACCTGTATGACATCTGGTCCAGCTATTCTGTGATCATGTTCCTCAGGTTCCTGGTTTGTCTTCTATTCCTTGCCACTGGCCCTGTAAAAACAATAAGCTCTCTTCCATGTTCACTTTCACCTCCCATTATGTCATTATGTTAACTAGAGATTTGCTCTTTTGAGTAGACAAAAAGCTGTACAGAATGTAGGCATTTTGCAGATTTGCAAATTTTACTTGGGTAGCTGCAAAAAAGGTATTTTACTTCATCATTTGCATTCAATCGAATGCAACAGGTAACGATTGAATTTTACATTCCTTTCAATGGGATAATAAGTAATGACTTTGAACATCACATTATTACTGCTATTGTAGATCTTTCTATTGGTACTTGCTAGGGACATGGATCATGAAAAATGCATTTTATGTGAAAGCACATACTACAGGCACACATTTCTGTACGAATTTCAACATAATGCAGCATCAGATGTTCCATTAGATTGAAATATTTTTTTCAATCTTATGTTGCTTGTGGTTGCCTCGTGTTGCCTAAAGACAGATGAAAAGTGCTCTGTTTGCTTAAAGAAGTACTTAATAATTAATGAATAAAATTGTAAACTTCTAATGCAATGAAATATTTTTTCTAGTCGTATTATACTGAGTCTCTTCTAACAAAGAGTTTGTGATGACTATTATCCTACAAACTGCCACTGGTGAAGGCAAATATAGAATTACTTGCGTAAACAACTGCTGGAAGAGTAGGCTTGTGAGAGGTTTTCTAGATACAACAACTACAAAAGGGAAATTTTTTCATTTGTTTCAAACTGAATGTCGAACTCTACAAGAATAATTCCTATTAAAAAAATGTCATCAATTTAAAACTGTATTGTCTTTTGCGACAGTCTTTTCCTTTTCAAGTCTTTCCTCTGTGTTTTTACATGTAAACAGTATTTTAATTTCCCTATGACAAACAAACAGAACTTTTTTTTTCTGGATTATATTGGATCTTCCCAGAAGATGTGAGTCTAAAGGAATTGATTAGTATTGTTCAATTTAAGTACCTTTAAGTTTCTATGCTTTTGTCTGGCACTATGCTTCTTACCTATGCCTTATCAGAAGCAGCACAAATTTTTCATATACAATTTACTAGTTCTGCAGATTCCCTAGAGGTTCTGTTGGTGGTTTTGGTCTTAAGAAGTTAGCAATGAGGAAGCCATAAAGAAGAAATATCTGCAGTGCCCAGAGAACCTCTTCCTTGACTCCATGAAAGGTAGCTGAGTTGGTCATATTGAAAGGTATGCTGTTTAAGAGCCATGTTTCCTCATTGTTCTTTTTGGCAAATACTTTTTCTCTAAGGATGTGCTTTTAGTTAGTTACTTCTGGTATTACCCACAGGAAGGTAAGTTATTTCTGCTTGGAGTGAAGATGTTTGGCTCACTAAAATTTTTTTTCCCATCTTTGCACTGTGTTTGCCATACCGCAAGCAGTGTCCCATAATGAATATTACAGGCTTTTTCTCCTTTCTTTTTTATTACTGCCAAGGGTTTCATTTCTATCTATTCTCATATTTCTGCTTTGATTTCTCTTCACTAAGCTGCAGTATAATTATTCTCATTGCTCTAAGGGTTAAGAAATTACTGAAGAAATGACCAAGGGTATTGTTTGAGCAGACACATTTTGCGCCAATGTCAGGATAGTACTGAATATGAAACTAATATTTACATTATTGCCTGGTGTAAGGGTGATACTACTTATTAACAGGCTAGTTCTCTGAGCTGTAACATGACTACAGCATACAGCAATAATCACTTCAATAAGCAACCCAGCAAACAGGGTTGCGTAGTTTTCTTTTTCGTAAAATTATGCTTGCTCAGGGAGGATGCCAGCATCCCTGAAAATAAAAACAAACGAACACCACTGTAACATAAAAAATGTCTTTACATTCTTGGAAATGCATCTTCATGAACATTTCACTCAAAGTTATTACACTTCATTTTGTTTTTTTTTTCTGCTTTCAATTTTATACTTAGCGATGACCATTTTTCAGATTAAATTAACAGCCATTTTTGATTCTATGAAAAAATTAAAAAAAATTAAAAGAAAGCTTTTTCTCCGATTGAAATTTTCTTATCATTTTCCGTTTCCAATGCCTACAGCCTCCTTTTTGTCACAGAATCGCAAGGCCTTCAGGTAATTTTATTTTAAAAGGATTTTATTTTTCTTCAGAAGGATAATTTTGAGACATTGTCTCCTTTCAAAAATAACCTGAAAAGCAGACTAAAAAAGAGTAGGTTTATTGTAAATTGCTTGTCAGGAATAGGGTGGGATGAAAGGTCAGAAATTTGAGATGCTCTTGTATTTAAACTAGAAAGGATAATGTTAGTGAATTAAAAGTCAAGACAAAAACTCTGTAAGAAAGCAAAGCCTGTGAAACATATTTATGAAAAGTTAATTCTGTTTCTGATAATATTTCTCTTGTGTTTCCTTACATAGTGCCTTATAGGAATTCAGCTTAGAGAAGAAAATGGCTTAGTGTTGTCACCACCCTTTTAGATAATTCTTTTTGTGCACAGAATCCTAGAGTGCTTTGTGTTCGCGAGGACCTTTGAAGAACCTCCTTGCCATGGACAGGGACATTTTTCACCAGCTCAGGTTGCTTAAAACCCCATCCAACCTGACCTTGAATACTTCCCATGACAGGTCATCTACAACTGCTCTGGGCAATTCCAGGGTAATTGTAAAAAATTTCTTCATATCCAATCTAAATCTAATGTCTTTCAGTTTAAAACTGTTGTCCCTTGTCCTGCAGACCTTGATTAAAAAAATATCTATCTGTCTTAAAAGCCCCCTTTAGATATTAAAAGACCACCACAACAAAGTGTCCTCAGAGCCTTCTCCAGGCTGAACAACTCCAGCTCCATTGCAGAAGGCCACTAGATTAGTCTTGTTTTGCCCATTGGTGAAGGCATGTTGGCTGTCTCCAATCACCTTACTGCCTTCCGTATGTTTTGACATGTGTTCCAGGAAAATCTGCTTCATGATCTTACTAGGCACAGAGGTGAGGCTGTTTTGCTGGTAGTTCCCATGGTCCTTATTTTACCCATTTAAGAAATGGGTGCTTCTTTTTTTTTCCAGTCATCAGTATTTTGCCTGACTGTCATGACTTTGCAAATATGATGGAGAGTGGCTCAACAGCCACATCAGCCAATTCGCTCAGGATGCTTGGATGCATATTGTCAGTTCCTACGGAGTAGTGTACGTTCAGTTTCCTCAGGTGGTCTCAGACATGATCTTCACTTAATATAGTAAAGAATGCATTCCCAGAGTCCCTTCCTTGAGGCTCAACGACCTGAGAGATATGGGAAGAGCGATTACTAGGGAAAACCAAAGCAAAAAAGTTGGTGGGTACCTCAGTCTTTTCCATGCTTGTTGTCACTAGTTCCCCTGTCTTATTTACCAACGGGAGTACATTTTCTTTAATCTTCCTTTTCTAGCCAACATACTTCTAGAAGTCCTTATTCTTTGCATCCCCTGTCAAATTCACCTCAAACTGTGCCTTGCCTCTCCTGATCCCATCCCTACACATCTGTGCAGCATTCCCAGGTTCTTCCTATTATACATGTCCCTGGTTCCACTGCCTGTATATTTCCTTCTTAAACTTTAGTTTGATCAGTAAGCTCTTACTGAGCCATGATGGTCTCCTGCCTTCCTACACATTGGAATCAAGAGATCTTGTGTTTTAAGAAAAACATCCTTAAAGAACTGACAGCTCTACTCAGTTCCTTTATCCCTCAGGCGTCTTTGTGCACTGCAATAGGGTGCAGACAGTTAAAAATGTAAATCAAATATTTATTCAGGAGCACAAAGAAAAGTAAACAGGATTTGGGCATTTCTGTGCTCATCACCCCTGATAAGACAGCCAAGAAAATTTGCTGGCAGTGCTGGCGTAAATCCAGAGCAGTTCCACTGCTCCCTGGAAGAATGCTTAGCATTGCTGTTTTCCCATCTTGCACTAAGTCTTTTGGCACTAATAGAACTGATGACACTGATCAGTGACTGACTGCCCTGCTGTTTTCTTGTTTCTTTCTTTTTTCTTTTTTTTTCTTTTTTTTTTTTTTTTTAATTTCCACTGACACTATTTTATTTCAGTTAATTTTTCTGAAATTCTCTCATGGGGCACATGGGTCACGAGACCTCTCTGAGGAGGCACAGCATATTACAATGGCAAGAAGGTCTCCTGACATACTGGAACGGACAGGGCAGGAATAAGAAGGCTGAATGGACTTCCATAACCAGTACCTAGGGTCTTTGTTGATGTTGGGTTTGATACTCACTTGAAGTATTGTGTACAGTTCTGGTGTCCTCAACACAAGAAGGACATGGAACTGTTGGAGCAACTTTGGAGGAGAGCCACAAGGATGATAAGGGTGCTTGAGCACCTCTTGTATGAAGACAGGCTGAGAAAGTTGGGACTGTTCAGCCTTGAGAAGAAAAGGTTGCATGGAAACCTCATAGCAGCCTTCCAGCATCTGAAGGGTGACTAAAAGAATGCTGGGGAGGGACTTTTCATCAGGGACTGCAGTGACAGAACAAGGGGTAATAGGTCATATGATAGCCTGAAGGTCAATATAGACATACATCTCCACAGGAGTATCTGAAGACACAGAGTATTCTGGAGAATCCCCTAGCCTGAATCTAATTCTGCCTCTGCAAACTTCTTACTTTTTGAAATATTTACTTAAGATCTTTAGCAAAAAAACATAACAACTGGTATTAAAGGTTTATCATTGGGCAGAGTTGGGCAGAGAAGAGATTCAGAGCGTCTCTGTGGGGAAGGACTTGGGGGTGTTGGTTGACGACAAAATGAACATGAGCTGGCAGTGTGCGCTCGCAGCCCAGAAAGCCAACTGTATCCTGGGCTACATCAAAAGGAGTGTGACCAGCAGGTCAAAGGAGTTGATCCTGCCCCTCTACTCTGCTCTCGTGAGACCCCACCAGGAGTATTGTGTGCAGTTCTGGGGTCCTCAACATAGAAAGGATGTGGAACTGTTGGAACAAGTCCAGAGGAGGGCCACGAGGATGAACAGGGGACCGGGGCACCTCCTGTATGAAGACAGGCTGAGAAAGTTGGGGCTGTTCATCCTTGAGAAGAGAAGGCTGCATGGAGACCTCATAGCAGCCTTCCAGTATCTGAAAGGGGCCTACAGGGGTGCTGGGGAGGGATTTTTCTTCAGCGACTGCAGTGATAGAACAAGGGGTATTAGGTTCAAACTTAAACAGGGGAAGTTTAGGTTGGATATAAGGAAGAAGTTCTTTACTTGAGGGTGGCGAAGCACTGGAACAGGTTGCCCAAGGAAGCTGTGAATGTTCCATCCCTGGCAGTGTTCAAGGCCAGTTTGGATAGAGTCTTGAGTGACATGGTTTAGTGAGGGGTCTTCCTGTCCATGGCAGGGGGCTTGGAACTAGATGATCTTAAGGTCCTTTCCAACCCTAACTGTTTTACGATTCTGAGATACTATGAGCATCCATTTCCCAGCTATTCCTCCTCTCCCAGTACATGGGAAGCAAATACAGATTGCAAGACAGCAGAAAGAGCAGCGAGTCATGTTTACCCAGTAGGTACTTGTTTTTAGAAATAAAATCAGAATTGCATATTTTTTTGAGTGCCTACATAAGGCCCATAGTTCATAATTCAGTCATCCCAGCATATTGTAATTTGGAATGACAACCTAGAGGGCATTAGTCAACTTGGGTGCTTTAGATCATTCCAGTTTGCTCCAGTTTGCTCCAGTAGGTAAAAACCATCCATAGGGATGAGGGAACATGTTCCAACTCCCTTGCTACTCATCTTGCTGCCCCTTACTGGAGTAAGGGCATGGGAACTTTAGTTTTCATTCAACCCTTTGTTCTCAATATCCTGTATGGGTCTGGAGTTTTATTTTTCCCTGAGGAAGATGAGGAGTCTTTCCTATCATTGCCAGCTAAAAGGGAATAGCTTTTAATTCATCAGCTAGTTTTTAGATGAGGTAGATTTGAAGTGGCTGTCCCCTTGTAACTTACCAGTTCTTTCTAACTTTTCCAGGTGACAAGATACAATCTCCTTTCCATAAACAGAAGTTCCTTACACTCTTTAAATTATTCTCTTCCTAAGAGAGTCTGTGGTATGGCAACATGGCCAAGAGATGTGGGGCTTTGGTACTAAATGTGAAGAAGGATGGAATGAAAGCATAGCAAGATCACAGAAATACTGACCAATGGCCTTCTGGGCAAAAGTAGTGCTTTTTTTTTTTCTCCTCAGATTTTTCTCAGGCAGCAGAGCTCATGTGGGGAATCGAAGCAGTAAATGGGCACCTACAAGGGCAGAGTCAGAAAGCACTGATGAAGCCATGAGGGCAGGAGCAGGCAGGACTTGGCTCCTGGGTTTTTCAGAGCTATGCTGTAAAAAGGGTCATTGCTAGCACAAGAGAGAGGCCCCTTTCTGGCAACTACAGTGTTGCTTTGGTCCCTTCTCAACACATGTGATACCCTCAGAGCATGGGACATTGACAGAGAGGTGCAGTGCCCCCTTGCCAGGCAGCAGAACTCGGCAGGGAGCCTGGGAAGCTGAGATATGGTGCTTTCCAAAACCCAAGCAGCAGCATCCCTCACTTTGCCATACAAAAACCACAGGTTGGCAGGCAATGCTGGGGTAGCATGTTTCTCCTAACATACATGTTCCTCGAGGCAGGACCATCCTGTGCACCTCAGGAATGTTTCCTATACTCAGAGCTTGGCAAAAAGATGGAACACAGGCTCTGCTACACACCTGGGTGACTCGTTCTTCCCCTGCTTGAATTTCGTCAGTTGCCCATCCCTGAGAGCTCAGTTTTGCTCTTCTTCTGGGATGGTGGCCCGTCGCTGCCCTCTTCCCAGGTTGCTCTTTGCTTCCTGGTGTTCCGCGAAGAGCCAGGGAACCTTTCCATTCAACAGTATTGTTAGACAGGCGAAGCCATGATCAGCTTGAACCAATCAAAGCCAGGCAGTTTTACCTTTTCTCCCCAGAAAAGCTCCTCTGCTGCTCTCTCTCAGGAGCGATGGGAGGCACCTGCAATGGCAATGTGTAGGTTAGCAGAGGGCAAGGGCCTCCCTGCACAATTGCTACCCTGGCTCTAAAAGGCACATTCCTTGGATGGGTTTGCTCAGCTGAGCTGAGCCAGCTCTGGTGGGATCACCTCACAAAGTGGGATGGCCAACCTGCATTAGCCTTGCTCTGCACTTTGGCAGAGCTGCAGGCTGGTGGATGACCGTGCTTGTCCTTGCAGCAGCAGCCCCACCTTCTGAGAGGGGAGGCTTTTGTTGTCACACTGCTTGTGCACTTCACTTACCTCTGCTGTTTCCAGCTCTGCTTGTGGTGCTGGTGTCTCCTCGTCTCCCTTGCTGGCCAACCCGGCCACCTGCTCTCCAAGGAGCTCCTCATGGTGGTCGATGAGGAACTCAACAAGCTTTGTCACCTGCACACAGCAAACCACTGGTTTCACTGAGGGGGCTGATGAGGGCTCAAACAGCCTTTCCCAGCCTGACCCACGCTTCTGTGCAGGCAGGTGCAGCTGTGGGGCTGCTCTTCCTGGCTGCCGCCCCGTGGCTTTGCTGATAGGAGGAGGCAGCCAGGACCCTCCGAGCAGCAAAGCTGGGCTGGGCTTGGAATGCTGTAGCCGGGTGGTGAACACAGCGTACCTTCCCTGTCTCCAGAGCCAGGACATCCAGGGGCACCTCCTGGGGTGGGCTCAGGAGGTTAGTTGCCAGGCAGATGGCCAGGTTTCCAGCCGTCATCTTGGTTGTGGCCACGTTCCTGCTGATGCTGCTAAGCAGCGACAGCAAGTGCCGGAGCAGGAGCAGGTTGGCCCCCGGTAACTTGCTGGCCATCCTGAGGGAACAGAAGCACAGTGTTAATGAAGCCGGTGTTGACAACACAGGTCTCTGAGGCTGATCTCACCCAAGGCCACTGCTTGCTCTACAGCAGAGGGACTGCTTTTGCTGAGATGCGGCCACCTCCTTCCCTCCCTGCCCTTCTGAAAAGGGCCCTTGTTGGAACCAGCCCCAATGCCTGGGGGAAGTGCTCCCTGGAGAAAAAAGCCTTTTGGTGCCTCTGTCCCCCCAAACATAAACCCCACAGCAACAGGAGGTGGCTTGCAGGAGCCATGGCTATTTCAGGCAGGCCACTGCTTTGCATTGGAGTCCCAGCCTGTGCCAGTCCTTGCTGGCTGCTGCCACACTCTTTCAGTGCTGCCAGCCTCTCCTGCCTGCAGGTCTTCTCCATAGCATTCATCCACTCCTCAAACAGCTGGACACTGAGGAGCTTGGAGGGGATATTCCGAAGGAGGTCCTGTAGTGCCAAGGGCTCCATGTGAGGCTTTGGCCACTGTCCCCAGGAGCATTTGCAGCATCCCCAGCCCTCTGGCTCATGAGCAGGTGGCTGGATTTCTGCTCGTGCTCCCGCAGGTGCCCATCATCACCAAGAGAGCCAGGAGCTGCAGGGCTCTGGGTCAGCAGGGCTCACCTTCAAGAGGACAGCCAGCAGCAGCACAGGCTGGTTTGCCAGCTGCACCAGCACCCTGCTGTCTAGGGCGTCCCTGACCTCACGGCAGGCGCGCTGGCTGACTGCCAGCCGGAAGATCCCCTCCGTGGATGAGCCATGCTCCTTGAGCAGAGCCAGAAGGTCCTGAGGGCACAGAGGAGGAGAGTTGCTGAGCTGGAGACAGGTCCTGAGGTAGGTGCTGGGGACAGCCTCTTTATGGAGGAGCTGGCAGGATGGGATAGGATGGGATGGGATGGGATGGGATGGGATGGGATGGGATGGGATGGGATGGGATGGGATGGGATGGGATGGGATGAGATGAGATGAGATGTGATGGGGACCCCCCAGCCAGGCTGGCTTACCTGGATGGGCTGAGGCAGCATGCCATCCTGGCTGCACAGATCTGCCAGGGGCTGGCCAAACAGAGCTCCCACACGAGCAGGGCCCAATGGCCCCCGTGCCCCTACTGCAGCCAAGGTGCCTGGCCATGCAAATGGCCAGGGCAGCTTCCTCTTGCTCCTGCTCGTCCCGCCTGCTTCCAAAGGAAACAGAGCAAAGAGCCATGGAGGAGAAGCACCAGGACAGCATTCCCAGACTCCCTCAGTGTTGCCCCCTCACCACCGAGGGCACGAGAGAGGCAGCATCATTTGGGAGCGAGGGGCCCCAGGGCTCAGCTCTCTCCTGCCACAGAGTGATGGGGATGGACGTGTCCTGCAGGAAGGGCAGCGGCAGCTCCATCGCAGCACACGTGCCCGCCTGCAAGAGCAGGAGAGAAGGGCCATCCTGCCCCTGTCTTCTCCACACTCACCATCCACATGGCCATGTCTGCCTTCACTGGCGGAGGGGCCAGGAAGTGGCAGCTGCCTGGGACCAGCCTGCAAGAAATAGGCTGCGCTCACCAAGGAGCCCCACAGCAGAAAGGGCCCCTGGAGAGCTGCATCAGCCTCTGGCTGTGTGTGAGAGGTTGGGATGAGTGAGATTGCTCCTCAAGTGACCCTGACCTTGGCCTGGCGCTGGAGCAGCTTCTCCAGGCTGCCGGCATCCAGTGTCGTCCCCTGGGCAAGGGGAAAGAGCAGAAGGTGAGGAGTGATGATGCAGCTGATGCTGGGCTGGAGGAGCCCCTGGGGACAGAGCAGAGGCAGGAGGGACACTCACAGCATGGCGGCCACTCAGCTCCTTCAGCAGCAGCCTTATCCGTGGCAGCTGGGTCACCCGGGCTATCTGAACTCCTTCGGGTGGTCTGTGCATGGGGAGGGGGGAGAGAAAGAGCTGTGTGAGACCCAAGCCAGCTCTTCCCTCTGCTGCCAGCCTGGGGAGTGCTTCCACACTGCCCGGAACAGCCAGGACTGCCTGGCAGTGGAGCGGGAGCAGCAGCAGTGCCGAGGATGGGGCTGGGCAGGTGTTGTCTGGACACAGCTGGATGAAGCAGCTCTGCCAGCTGTGCCTGCTCAGCAGTGGTGACACCTCTGCCTGCAGCTGTGGGGGCACCTCTGCCTGCAGCTGTGAGCAAACCTCTGCCCAGCTCAAACAAGGTGTTTCAGCATCCATGCCAGACATGGAGCATCCCCCCCACGGTGGGTGCTCTGGCTGCCCAGGCTGTCCATGCTGCAGTGCCCGAGAGGGCTTACCCAAGGAGGGCGCTGACCCAGATCTCCTTCACTGCCCGGGAGCTGCCAAAAGAGAGGAGAAACAGCCTGAGCGCCTGCTGTGCCCCAGCAGATGATGCCCAGTGGGACAGAACAGAGGAGCTGCCCACCCCTCTGGTGCATCCAGCACCAGGGTGCCGGGGTCCTGGGGCTGCTTGTTGGCTGTCCCTGCTCTGGTGCCCTGGTGCCAGGGCCAGGGCTTGGGAGGAGTTCCAAGCTGCTCTTCTGCTGCACCTGCTTGACTCCCATTGACACCGTTTTATTTCAGTTTCTTTTTCTGGAATTCTGTCATGGGGCGCACACGCTGCTTTCTCCACGAGACCTCTGTTGGGAAGCACGGGGTATATGGCAAGAAGGTCTCCTGAGATTATTATGATTATGTCTCTTTCCATGCTGTTTTTCATAGAATCGTAAGATAGGGTTGGAAAGGACCCTTTTTCTTCTTGAGTACTCGAGATAGAAATGATTGCTGTCTCTGTCCTGTTTCTGCCTGAGATTTTACCTTTCTTACTTTTCTATGGACTTTCTAACAACCTCTTCCTCCACACAATTAACAGTCTTCTAGTGTCTGAAGACAGCCCAAAAGGATGCCTACTGTAGGCCCCTTCAAGGGGGACCATTGAAGGGACTATTCATTCCATCAGCAGATGGAAGCTGGGGGAATTTACAAAGGAGCAGGGGGAATTTACAAAGGAGCAGCAAGGAGATAAGCTTACAGTGATAATCAGAAGTCAAATATGTTAAATTCTCACATCCAGGCAGTGAATTCTTCTGAGAAGATTAGATTCACCAGCTAGACCTAAATGTGAAACCTTGTAAATTTGTGTATATACAGTTTATTTCTGTTTATTGAGAGGTATGACACCAGCATATAGGTTCATAACAGGAGACAAACTCTGTGGCATTTCTGTAACTATTTAAAAGTTTGATTTTCTCACTTTTAGGCTAGGTACATACCCTTTGCAAAACCAGTGCCAAAATGAAGGCAATGGATCTGTTGGAACTTGAATTCATTTAGCAATATATTCAGCTATCTGGGTTTCGGTGCTATCTGCATCATTGGGTATTACACTTTTAACTGATAGAGCTTCATATCAGAGAGAAGGCACTGACGAAAGGGTACTGCAGATGCATAAGTTCTGTTAGAGTAGTCAATACTGCCTGAATGCAAAGATAAAGCAGATCTCTGTCCAGCAACTTGAGCTGGAAGTGATTAAAGAACATGACACCCCTTTCCTCCAGTTCACAGCGGTGAAGGCAGGATTGTGCTCATGCAGTTTCTGAGTAAAAAAGGCACGGTATAGAAACAATTTTTTTTTTTTTTTTTTTTTTGTCAAGGATAAACTGAAGCACTTAGCTATTTGTCTTCATAAAAAAGAAAGAAAGTCCCTGAGAGAAAGAAACTATATTGGCTCCTTTCCAGCTATACTTCTGTGATGAGGGTGGCTATATTGTGGTCACTGAAGAGCTTAAAACTGGGATTTTAAAAACCCAGACACAATTATTGGATCAGGAGTTCAGATTGGCCTGTGCCTAAAATGATGCTCAACATCAGCTAGTTGATTTATGTGAGCACCTTTTACAATGAAAATTCATCCTTTTTGTACGGTGAAACCATGTCCAAATTATAAAGTTGGTAGTCCTTTATAAGCATTTTCCACATTTAGCTATAAACGGTTTTCCAGGTGAAAAGAGTAATTTTGTTCTACTGGCTGGACCAGAAACAAACAAACAAAAAGATGATCTTACACATATTTGAAAATAGAACATTGCGATTTGTAGCTGGTGTTTGTATATTGTAATACTGTTCAAAACTAGACTGAGCACCCTAAGGCAAGACAAGAAAGCAATTTATTTAGCTGACATAGTCTCTAAAAGGCCAAGGAAATTTTACATTTTTTGTGAAGTACTGATACCAGCCTAAATTAAAAATACATTTGAGAAAAGAAGGCCTTATCTAGAGTCTTCTTAAATTATTTTGCATGGGCAAAATGAGCCTTAAGTATCTGTTTAAAACAAGGAAACAAAATATGACCTATCAGCATTCAGTGAATATTTTGTCCTTTTCCAGGAGGGATGGGTATAAATATCCATTATTCTGTTGCTGAGGTTTTGCCTTGGGCTTTGTGTTTTGTTTTTTTTTTGTTTTCGTTTGGTTTTTTTTTTCAATTGAGGTTAGTCTCCATTGATTCTCAAAAATGGTAAGGATTCGTAGTAGATCTTCTAATGATTTTGTAAATGAATCATAGTAAAATTTTATATACATTTTTACAAAAGTTCAGAGCATTGGAATATTTGTTACATTTTTCAGGAGTGTCAAATATTCTATCTGCTGAAGCCTTCTCCATTTTCTTCTAAAGAAAAAGTAAGTAACCTAAATAAAGACAAATCCATAATCAAAATTTCTGCTGTGCACTCAACTACCGTTTGAATAACATACATCTGAAAGACAGGAATGCACTTTGAGAAATGATCTAATCCAAACCGAGCTATTAATTCTAAATCCTTACAGTCACAGTCAGAGACATTTGACTAATCTGTCTCTTTAAAATGTCTTGTAAAGAAGACTGAGATTGGCTTTCCCAGTACTTCAGTACCCTTTCCATCACAGTTTTCTCCTTCAGTTTTCCATAAGCCTTCATGGCTATTTGTTATCAGAACATAGGTGTTGTCAGCCTCTTCTCTGAAAGAGTATGACCGAACTCCTCATGCTCTAATATCTGATTTAAAACAGTATGAGCATGGGAATGAGATTTTCAGCCAGAATAATGGAGTTCATACCCAGACAGCCTCATGAGGAATTCACCTGCCTGAGCATGTCTGTTTAGCATCATTATTGATGCCCTAATAATTTCTGACACATCTGCAGGTGCTTGAAAGATAAACCACAGAATTTAGGAAAGACCTGTGGCTTTCTTGGTGGCAGCTGGAGACTGGGCAGTGTTTAATAAGGCAGAGAAAATGCAATAGAAATTAGGTTTTAGAGAACTAAGTCTTGCCTACAATATCTAAAATGTATCTACTTACAAGACTGGGAATCTAAATTCTGTCTAGAGTGGTCTCTACTTCCTCATGAGACTAGACTACATTGACTGTACTGGTGATCTCCAGTAATTATGGTAGAGATCTAGTTGCCTAGCTCACATGTAGATATGTGTATTGACTTTATTAAATTCAGGTGAAACAAATCCCACCCCATTTACCCTAATCACAGAGCCTTAGGTACATTACAGTGAGCATATGCAAGTCACCTGGGTTTTGACATACTGTCTGAGATTGCACTTTAGTGTAAACCCCAAAGCCCAGAATAGGATTCTCAAGCAAAGGAGTTTATTTTTCATGTTACCAGAGGCCTCACTGCTATATGAATGCCTTAAGGAAGATAAAGCTAGTTATAGCACACGTATTAGCAGCAATCAAAAATTATGATAGGTAACACCTCTAGTTATTCAGCTAGATCAAAGAAAGCCAATATTCAAAACCTGCTCTGCTTTGAAAGATTGTGAACATGGATGTAGGTCTTCTAAGTAAAGTACCTAAAAATTTTCAATGGGAAGTGCAACTATTCCAATCTGAAAAACAACAAAGTGCTTGGTTTTTACATGCCTTCAGATGTAAGAGATGTGAGTTTAAATGATTACTACAAATCACTTGAAATAAAAATATCACAGTTGAAAAATAATATTCTCCAGGCCTAGCCTGCTGGTCCAACTGAATAGCTGGTATTAAAAAAAAAAAAATTGAATTAAGGACAATAGCAGGTTACTTATTCTTTAATATGATGACTGCTACATGACTGTTCATAATGGCCGATAGTACAGCAATTCATAGAATCATTGAATCATCGAATCATAGTATAGCTAGGGTTGGAAAGGACCTTAAGATCATCTAGTTCCAACCCCCCTGCCATGGACAGGAACACCTCCCACTAAAGCATGCCACCCAAGGCTCTGTCTAGCCTGACCTTGAACAGTGCCAAGGATGGAGCATTAACAACCTCCCTGGACAACCCACTCCAGTGCCTCACCATCCTTACAGTAAAGAATTTCTTCCTTATATCCAATCTAATCTTCCCCTGTTTAAATTTGAACCCGCTACCCCTTGTCCTGTCACTACAGTCCCTAATGAATAGTTCATCCCTGGCATCCCTGTAGCTCCCCTTCAGATACTGGAAAGCTGCTATGAGATCTCCATGCAGCCTTTCCTTCTCCAGGCTGAACAGCCCCAACTTTCTCAGCCTGTCTTCATACAGGAGGTGCTCCAGTCCCCTGATCATCCTTGTGGCCCTCCTCTGAATGCCCAGGTTACGACTGGCTTTCTGGTCTGCAAGTGCACACTGAAGCTGACTCAATTGTCTCATTGACATCCCCAAATCCTTCTCCGCAGGGCTGCTCTGAATCTGTTTCTGCCCAACCTGTAGCTGTGCCTGGGATTGCTACAACCCAGGTTTAGGACCTTGCACTTGGCATGCATCAGGTTTTCATCAGCCCACCTCACAAGCATGTCAAGGTCCTTCTGGATGGCATTCCTTCCCTCCAGCGTATCAACTGAACCACACAGCTTGGTGTCATCAGCAGACATGCTGAGGTTGCACTCAATTCCACTGTCCATGTCGGTGACAAAGATGTTAAACAAGACAGGTCCCAACACCAATCCCTGATGGACACCACCCATTACTGGTCTCCAGCCGGACATTGAGCCATTGACCACAACACTCTGCATGCGGCCATCCAGCCAGTTCTTTATCCATCCATCAAATTGATGTCTCTCCAATTTAGAGACTAGGATGTTGTGTGCGACAGTGTCGAGTGCTTTGCAGAAGTCCAGGTAGCTGATATCAACTGCTCTACCCCTGTCCATTAGTTTCCATCAGATGTCCATCATATTCTCTCCATCTCTCCCAAGCAAAAGTAATACTTTTTGTGTGGTAGAAGCAATACCTAATGTAATGAGTAGGTGCTTATTTAGTGTCTTCTACAGTAAAAAATATATTAAAGACCTTTATCTTTCTCTGAATAATTTCTGGTTTAATAGAATTAGTTGCCCTTAAATTGCATGGAAGTCTGTATGGAACTGCTCTGCAGAAAACTTCTAATAGTTTAAAATATAATTGATATAAACTGTTTATGCTTGACTGATAAGCTAATAACCGGATTGATAAAAATTATAGAAGACACACCGTTTTAGTTAAAGATGACTGTGAATCTCATAGCTTATTGAAGAAAAAAGCCTTTATGCTCTAAACACAGCAATTACTAAGCCTATTAAAATAAGTCTTGCTCCACTACACAATGGGAAAACTTATAAACCCCCTTGTTAATCTACCTTTTTTGTATGTTTTTATTAATATAGTTATCCAAAGTATGAAGTGTCATTGTAGACTTAACTCCAGATATACACAACTATCCTCTGCCATGAATGTGTCTAGAGATGAAATGAAGCTGAGGCCTGAATGGGACACAGTGTACTTAACAACTATTAATTGTTAGCCTTCTCACCCATATATCATGACTGTAATATGCAGAGATAAAAAGTTGTAAGGAGGTCTTTAGTTCTAGAAGCTCCTGCTGTAATCATTCTCAAGTTTGAAATATTCATCACTATCTATATATGCAGTTCTATGAGGATGCAAGGTAATCTTTGATAACTATGAACTTTATGCTTCTCACACCATCATAGAATCATAGAATGGTTAGACTTGCAGAGGACCTTAAGATCATCTAGTTCCAACCCACCCTGCCCTGGGCAGGAACACCTCCCACTAAACCATGACACCCAAGGCTCTGTCCAGCCTTGCCTTGAACACTGCCAGTAATGGAGCATTCACAACATCCTTGGGCAACCTATTCCAGTGACTTACCACCCTCACAGTAAAGAACTTCCTTATATCTAACTTGAACTTCTCCTGTTTAAGTTTGAACCTATTGCCCCTTGTCCTATTGCTACAGTCCCTAATGAAGAGTTCCTCTCCAGAATCCTTGTAGGCCCCTTCATATTTAAAGGATCATTAACTTCACACAACACAATTCAAGAATCTTAAGCATAACTGTTTTAAGGCTTAAAGAAATATTAGGTTTTATAAATCATTCAAATATATTACTTGATAGATAAAGCATTATGTTTGGTCTAAGAGGGGGAGAAAAAAAGAACTAAAGGTCTGGTTTCTTCCACTGCAAATTGTATGGACTTTCATTCATGTGAAAAAAAAAAGTCTCCAGCTCAAATTGGCCAACCAAGTACACCAAGAATTTTATAGTTACATTTACAGGCATCTGAGAAGCAAAATAATGATAAAAAATATTTTGCAATTTCAGTAACAATTGCCAGTACATATCTGCTAGTATTGATGCATCAAATATATCCTTTATAAGGATGTTTATTTATATATATATAATTTTTTAATTGCCTTCAATTTTTCTCTTTAAAAGTCCTTTGAGAACAGTCTTAATTTTAGTACAGGAGTTAGGAAACTTTCTGTTAAGTTTTTAAACATTGACAAAAAAAATATTTAAAATATTAGTCATCAAATCTGGAAGAGTTTTTGGTAGCCTCATGAAGAATTTTAGTGGTAAATTGGCCAGGCCTGGAGGTGGACAGGCGTGGCATTTGTGGGGATAATGCAGTGTCACAGCATTTCTCATCATGCATTTCTCTTCCTGAAACAAAGTATGTATGTGGCATCCTTCAGGGAAGAACTGACACTAGAAAAGGAACTCTATAGCATTCCTCAGTAATTCTTCCTCTGTGCAAGTAACTATGTCTCTGCTATATGTGTATTACTCCACATTCAGTTTGCCTGCAAATTACACATATAAATAATTATGAAAAAAAAATTATTAGATTGCCTCTGAATATTTGCTGACTGCAATTGTTAATGGGTAGAGCTTGCAGAAGTTTCAGCATTTTAGCCACACTTTTTATTCTTAGGGCTAACTATTTCTGATTGTACTTTATTTCAAAACTATGCATGATTTAATCACCACAAGAGGTATCTGCATAACACAGTTGCAGGTAGTAACAAAGGGGAGACAACTGAAAACTTCTCAAAGATTGCATTAACTAGCAATAGGAAACATTTGTTGAACTAACAAAATTTTTCAAGTTGGTTAAGATATGTTAAGGTACAAGTAGTATAGTCATGAATTATAAAATTCAGTGAAGTAAATAATTCTGACAATATATGTCTGAAATAAATCTATCATCTAGTATCCAGATTTAGCAGTTTAAAATAAAGGGTTTACATTTGGGGTTTTTTACATTTATGTAAGCATGCCTTTGAGAAGCATTAGAAAAATTTCTGAAAGCAAATTTTCCAGTTTTATAAAAAATCATCTTGAACTTGGTGTAGTGGTAGAAACCCAGACTGTTCTGTACTTAGATGTGTTACAAAATAAGTATGTCAGACAGCTTCAGAGAGAAATGTGGTGGTAAAAGTAGGGTGAAAGGAATCTATAAGGATGAGTAAATAAGCACAACATCCTTATAGCTAGTACTACTTTTCTGCTGCATGGAAGGGTGAGAACAAAGTGCTAGAAGCCGAGATGGGGTAGAGAAGGAAGGCTGTTCCTTCTTTTTCTTCCTAGATAATAGGTTAAATAATGAATGCTATGCTACATCTCAGCCTGACTGCAACTTCTTTATATGGTACTAATTAATTTAACCAGTGTTTCAGCTCGACTTCTAAAGTCATGGAGGTCTGGAGAAAATGAACAGACAAAAATTGCCCACTAAAATGTGCATAGAAGAAGGATAGCAGAATGAAAAGGGCAAAGCCTCTTCCTTAAACAAAGATCCTCTCACTCATTTCTAGCCTAAACTTATGTGCTATAAACTTTGCACAGAAGAGATTTTCTTGGCAATAGGCTTCATCAACAGTCTTTATTAGGTTGCTGCAGATTAGGAAAACTATTTAATACAAAAACTGTACACAATTCCCATCTTCTCTGTGAGATAACTCTCTTGTCCAGTCTTCCTTATTTGAACGTGTACGCTAGGGAAATATGTTTTTCTGTATAACAACATTGTGGTTTTAGATGTTTATGTATTCATAGATATTCATCATGCTAGCAATTTAGATTCATATCTTGCATTTTCCCTTTTGGGAATATTAAAAGTTTATTGTGCTTCATAGATCACAGTCATAATGAAGTTTGATAAAAATATTGCAAGAAGAATCTTTAGATTTAATTTTAAGTTTTGACACATGAAAAAGAGCTTCACCAGAGTCATCATCTGCAAGAGGTGCATCAGACATTAATCTTGTCCCTTTGAGACATGTAAGTATATAAAAGGCTTTCAAAATATAATTTTAGGGGAGAAAAGCTTTTCACGTTGACTAACATATATATAACATTTCTGTTGGGCTTTGAATATCAAGCATACTGTTAGAAGTTGAAAAGCTGAGTTCCAAAAAGAAAGAACAATTAAAAGAACACTACATATATATATGAAAGATTATCTGCATTTTTTAGGAGAATTAATGCATAACTGGTGTATTTCTTTGTTTGCAATTTTTATTTTAATAACCTGTATTTTAAAAAATAGTTTTGAATTTTGAGTCTTGAATATTGATTTAGGGATTTAAAGGAAAAAAAAAACCAAACCTTAACTTTCAAATTTCCAGCACCTCTCTGACAGCTGATTAACATACTGAGTCTATTTTTGTTTCTCAGCCTGAATGACTGAAATGGTAAGAAAAGTGCCCCCTATTTCCTTCAACAGCTTTTGAAGAATTATCAACATGAGAAATTAACCAAACTATTGTCTTAATAAGTGCAAGAAGAAATTTGATCTTCTATTAAAAACTGGTTTTTTTGCTTTCTTTTTTTTTTTTCTTTCCTATGCAGTGTTTTCTACTCTGTAGCCTCTTAATATCACCATACTTGACACAGACAGTTGTGATTCATCTGCACTGTCAAAAGCCTTTGATGGCTTCAGCAACATCTGTGGTTAGGCACTGACAAGCAAGTACCCCTAACCTATCAGGAGACTCTTCAACATTTAATCCTGTAATCTTTAAAATCATTAGCTGAAGTTCTAAGTTTTCAACTTGCAGAAAGTTATTGAAACTCCATCTCCTGTAGCCACTATTCTGCAACAGAACCAAGCTTTCTTTGTGTGTGGTTTTCTCTGAACTTTCTACCCCTGCCCAAGTCACTGTAAGCACACATATTTGTTTGTTTGGGGGGGGGTGGGGGGTGGACAGACTATATGAATTATAACTCTGTTTGGCATGGACTTTTCATAGAGCAGAGCTTTTTCAGACATCTAAGACAGTTCAAAAGAAATTGTTGAACAATGGTCAACATTCACATACAATAATGTCTATGTTCAGCAGCAGGTGTTTATTGATCTGTACCATTTTATTATTTCTTCAATTTATGTTTGTCATTTCAGTATTACCAATACAAAGTCTTATGTGGTAAATATCAGTGTTGGGAACTGGGTTATTCTCTGACCCTAATTAAAACATAATTCAGGCATAATATCTTTAAGCCATGGTCTCGACATTCACTTTAACCTGGCTGTGTCTTTATTCATCCTACATGGCTGGGACTTTCCTGTGTCAAATATCACTAAATTGATCATACCTTGTTTTTCTGAAGACTTACAGTTAAGCAGAACTCCTGCAATTCATATTAGTTTTATGGAGTTTAAGGGATTAATTTAGGAAAGATATAATCAATCTGATAATTGGATTAATTTTGTAATTTGATATAATACTTTTTCTAAAAAAGTGATTGCATAACCCTCCTGCCAAGACTTGACAAACAGCAACAACAGCTAGAATAAAATTTAAGGGCTTGCTTCTAAAACACCAGCAGAAGCATCTATCAGCAAACCTAGGATAAATGTATTAAGCTTTTGGTACTCAAATAAATAAGTCTCTCATGTGCAGACATTAATTAAAGTTAAAGAAATCATATTTTTATTCAAGAGATTAAAAATACTAGCAAAGGTATAAATAAATAAGCAGGGCAATAATAACTAATTCTTAGTATAAAATCATAATAGTTTTGTAATCCGTCTTCTGTGAAAACAAGCCAATAGATCACCTAGTTGACTTGCTCTTCCCACAGTAATCTTCATTTACATTTTAATGTTTTGAAAACCTTTAGTGGGAATTGCTTTTGTTAGCTGTACCTACGCATATATACTCTTTTACCAGAAGCTACTTGCTCTACTACTTGCTACCACTGTCAATCCTTTATGCTGCTCCTATGTCATCTAGTCAGGGCTATATCAACTCTATACTCTTACAGCCCCTCTAGAAAACTCAAAAATATGTATTAGCATTTTTAAGCAGTTAAAAATAAAAACTGTTACTGTTATACTTAAAACAGTATGCACAGAATTGGAAAACAAATTGAAACATAAATGCCTTTTCACATCACACAAAGAGGTGCATACACACATTCTTCCATTAGCTCCCAGCTTAAAGTAGGCTTGTGGAAAAGCTGCTGTTTTCGTTGCCTCTTGGACTTTACCATGTCAATACCATAAGCTATTTCCTTAGGCTGAATGATAATTCACCTTACTACGCTTAGGTAGTTAGGTGACTTCAATTTCTGTGCATTGGTAACATTGCAAACTGTGTTCTACTATAGCTGTTTTTCTAACAGGAATGCCATTCAAGCAGAATGATGCGATACAATCAAAGCAGCCACTTCTAAGGCCTATCCATTTGTGTTGCTTTGGTTTCACAAACCCACCTGTCAAGCTACTCCTTTTTTGGGGTTGTCATCTTCTCTGGAGTTCTCTGAAATCAGGTTGGAGAATGGGAAAGGTTTGCATGCAGTTTAAACCTCAGCCACCAGGTTTACATGTAGTTACTGCTTTTGCTGTATTACTATTCCAATCTGTAAATTGGAATGCTCTGCAGTTAATGTGTCCCCTTTGCTAGGTGTAAAGAGTGGCAGACAGAAATAAAAAACAACTTAATGTTCCACATGTGAATCAAGAAATATTTCATCCAGAGAAAGTATGTATGTCACCCCCTCCCCCTTCAAGAAGCATTTATTTATAACAACAAATTACTGAATATGAGATGGCTAGATTGTAGATGCATAGTTGAAAGTCTATGGACTGCACATTTGTCAGTGAGATAAATCGGTAGAGTCTCCATTTAAATGGATTTATCATTGTTCTAAAATAAAGAAGGTGGCTTTAGTTCAACTGAGTCCATTTTGCTTCTCTGGAATATTGGAAAGCATGCCATTACCTCTTTACCAAGCTGAAATAAGGGTCTTTACAATCACTGTACCTCAGCCTGAGTCTTCCCAGTAGGACCCTTAAGATTATGACAACTTGCAATCTACTGGCCTTTTTAACCATACTTTCCCTAGACTGCTTTTCCAGATTATGTAATTCTACACTGGAGAAGGCAGTGTTTGAAAAAAAAAAGAGTTGACTTTTCTGCAAACGACGCACTTGTCTTTGAACATAGGTGTATTTTAAAAGATTCAATTCTTTTCCTGTAATAAAATACACAGGCCTGAATTGCTGTTTTATGATATTCTACATGTGTACATTTGCTGAATTTGGACCAGTACTTGTGTAAAGCAGGAGCAGCAAAATGAAGGATCATAATATTTTTAATTTCTTATCTGACAAATTGCTTTCCATCCTTCAGCCAAATTTAGATGGTTTGTCAGCTGAATCTGCATTTTTAGTTGCAGTGGCAGATGTAATGAGAGCTATTACTGCCTCTCAGATGTGACAGCCATCAGTGCTCAGTCCTCTAGTGTGCTTATTGTATACTGAATACGAAGCGAAGCAAAGCAAACCAAAAGGACACTGCTAAGGCTTTTGGCTTGAACATTTCTATCTAGAAGGTCAGTTCTTGCCTGATATGCAGTGTCAAGCATATGGTCCAGACATTTCCCTACTGATTTTCTTGACCTTGTTAGAAATACATGGTAGGAAGGTTCCTTTATACAAAGCTAGAACATCTGCTATTCTGCTCTATATTTGTGTACTCCTAAATCGACAAATCAACAGGGAGCACTGTGATCAGGTCATAGGACAGCCCTAAATTAATTCTTAATTAATTTGAACTGCAGTGTATGAATATGGGCAAAAATCCTCCCATCTCCATCAATGTTCTTATGGTACATTTATGCTGCATGAAGGTGGTTTTGCTTAGCATGTGCAATTGCATGTAAGAAGAAGAGCTCTATAACGAAATATTACAATAGAGTAAAACGTTATGGCTTTCTTTTCTTGTTTTTTTCAGTAGGCATAAGAAAGTTCTGTATTGTCAGTTCCTCCTAATAATATTTCTTTTTTAAATAGAAAAGCAGAAAATATTCCCTCTTTAATAAAATGACAAAGTGAGCTGATATGTTAAAGAAATATCAAACAAACTTTATTTAAGTATGTCAGTTTGATTGAAATTAATATTATGTGATATTATACTGCTGGGACATAGGAGTTTTACTAAGGAAAAAATATTTTAACTAAAATAACATACTCTGTTACAATATGTGTCTATATCGGTGCAATTGCCCAGGTGTACATGTTTATGTGAAGTACTGAACAGCAAAGAAAATAAATAACTGGAAATACTTAACATACTTTATAGTAACAAGTCCAATTATCCTTATAATTTGTGAGAATTTTGCCCATGGTCCATCTCAGATTCCTTTACCTATATTATTATCATATTTTCTTTCTGTGGAAAAAGATTTTCTGCTTAGTTTGAGAAAAAAGTTTTGACAGTTTGAGCTGTCGAATTGACAGCTCCCTGAAGCAGCTTTTTAGAAGTTGCAAAATGCATGTAAGAGCAAAAGAAACCTTGCAAAATCTGTAGTTTTCTTATTTTCATCATTACAAATGAGGCTGATGGATAGGAATGCAAAAAAGTGAGTGCCGATTGTACCAGTCATTTATATTTTTCCTGTTAAAATGCTCTTCCAGGAATAGTGAGTTTCACAGGCATCTTTTTAAATGTAGAATAGATGCAATAGAAGGTGTATTTATGGAATACAAGTGAAAACCCTTGATCCTATGTGACTCTTCTAGTTAATTGTGCATGCAATTTTGCCTGTTCTTCTACATTTGAGAGCAAAGATATATCCTTATTCCTCTATACTTCTTAGTCTATTGTATTTTGATGATTTGCAGCACCATGAACACAGAATAAAAGTGAAATCCCCAAGTAGATTATTTTTATTTAAAATTTAAAAATATGTCATTAAAGTGAAAGGGCATTTATCACATGACCAGAGTCACTTAAAACGGAGTACAATGTTTGGTCTTATTCCTTTAGTTTGAAAAAGTCAAAGTGATTTAACATTTTGTCTTGGCAAAAACTCCTACAAGTCTCTACTTTGTTTAGACTTTAGATTCTACAGTGGCTTGTATTAATCAATATCCAGTATGGCTATATGGGAGTAAAAGTGTGAGGGCAAGATTCATTTTGAAAAGAATAGTAGCAAAATATGACATGTCAACACAAGAGTATGGATAGGTATGTAGTTTATGAAAAAAGGATCTAGGAGTAGCAGCAGCAACATTTTAGGTGCCCTTGAAGTCTGCTGACTCGTTTAACACAGCATTCTGTGTGTACCTGACTTCTATTATTACTTATTCTCCATTATTGTAAATCAAGTAGTTTGGCTTCTAGCAATGACCATATAAGTCCTGATAACAAGAAATGCTAGGACTGCCAAGACTGTCAGATTGAAGATTCAATCACTGTTAGAAAACCTGACAGTCTTTTACTTTGCTAACAGTTTCACCTTATTTCAGGAGAAATTAAAGATGACTGTACCTGTGAAATACAGACATTAGCAAGGTAAACAGACTTCTTTTGCAAAGCAAACAGAAAACAGAAATAAATATCAATTTTGAAAAAGGCATCTATATTCACAAAAAGGCAGGAAATGATTGAAACCTGATGGGAAAAAAAAAAAAAATCTAAGCTTCTTAGAAAGCCAGAAAAAAATCATTTTCAATTCTCTATATAAAATGAAAATCACTGATGGTATAAAGCCAAGAGAAATAAATACTCCTGAGTCCTCTTTTAGTGTGTGCAAGATATGTGCTGAAACACTGTGACACTGTGTATGTGTCGTGGTTTAAACCCAGTCAGGTAACTTGTTCACTCACTCCCAGTGAGTGGTGCCGAGCTGACAACAATCGAGGTCCGTGTCCCCCCCCCCACCGGGGTTCTCCCCCACTCCCGGAGGAACGGGGAGGAGGATCAAAAGAGTGCAACTCCCACGGGTTGAGACAAGAACAGTCCAGCAACCAATGTACAACACAAATCACCACCACAACTATCAACTACAACAATGATAAGGGAAAATAACAAGGGAAGAGAATACGATACCACTGGCCAAGAAGACGAGTTCCACCCGGAAGCCCCGTGTCCTTCCGGGTAACTCCCAGTCACCCCCCACCCCGGCCATGACGTGCTGTGGTATGGAATACCTCCCTGGCTAGCCTGGGTCAGGCACCCCATCTCTGCTTCCTCCCGGCTTCCCCTCCTCCCTGGCAGAGCATGAGCCTCACAAAGTCCTTGGTCAGGGTAAACATCACTTAGCAACAACTGAAAACATTGACTTCACCAACACTGTTCTCAGGCTGGAAGTCAAAACACAGCACTGCACCAGCTAGCACAAAGGAAAAAAAAAACAAACATGACTGCTACTGCTGAACCCAGGACATTATGTATCAGAGACAGCAGAATAGCACACTTATGATGATATTGCTAAATAAAGGAGGGCTGGACTCTGGTTCTTGGTATAAACCCATAGGACACCAAGCTGGTTTGCACCCACACTGCTGAGGAGTGGGCTTTTCTGTGGCATGCTTGTTTTGAAGGGAGCTCTTCAGGATAGTCCAAAGTGATCCTGAGAGTGAGCTGACAGTAAAATGCTATGTGTAAGGGATTCAGTGTAGGCATTCTAAGAAGCCACGTCTGTGGTTAATTTGGGGCATGACCTAGAAAGAAAGATAGACTTATAATAGGATTGCTACTGGACTACACTTGGTACAAAAACATAATTGAGACTGAAGCAGTGTCAAGATCAGTATTTCTAACTGCAAATGTTATTTGCTGCCACCTGATAGGAGATAGCCTGGAATATTATATTTTATAGGAAAAAACAAAATCTCTTCCCAGGTGTTTTCAAATGAAGTTCTTCAAACTCATTTATTTATTTCATTTGTAAGGATGGATCCTTAAAATCCTCTGTAGGGATCAAGTCCTTAAAAGTGTGATTGCTGAGCTCACCCATTATACAAGACTAATATTTGGTGCTAAATTGCTTATTAAATAAATCTGCTAAATGAATGTGAGTTTTATCAGATAATATAGTCTCTTGCATTTGAATTGTAGTTCAAGATCCCTAAATGGAAGAATAAAAATATTAGGGTTGACAGTTAAAAAAATATGAATTGTTTTATATTTTGCTGATACTGAATTCCTACTAAACACATCAGAAACTTAAAATTGGTTAACTCACTTAACTTTTTAATTTACATATTATGTGGATTCACAGAACCATGTTTCTATACAACTGAGATGGCTACCACAGAAAATGACAAATTGATGAGACCAGTAGGACTATATTTGATTTTCTCCAAATACGACTTCCTTTGTTGTGATAAATTGCAGTTTGACAAACAACTTATTTCACTGGTGAAGTTTCTTTTGTTATTTTGTAGTAACTATAAAAGGAATTCAATATTGTAAGTATTCTGAAATATTCAGATGATTTCATATTGTTATTGCTTCCCACAAGACCTGGAAACTATTTTCCAAATGGGTTAATGTTTAAAAAAAGAACCAATTTTCTGTGTAAAGTGATATCTAATTCCATATTCTGTAGAATCTGAAGTGGCTAAAATTGCTTATTCACTGCTGGCAGTTCGGAAAGAGGAGAAAGTCACATGGGAATTCTTGAGTAAATCATAAAACTTATCTTAGTAAAAGTCAGCTGAAAATGTAAGAAATATATTTTCTAGGTTAACTAAATTTTATTCCTTTATGTATTGAAATGGAGGTGGTAAGTTCATAAATGCCTTGTTTTCTTGTATGGGAAATCTTGGATGCATACCTCATGTTGTAACTGCAAAGACAGTAATACTATTTCCCATCCATTTAGGATTCTACCCCTTTTCCATTACAATAATCCAAACATTTTCCAGAGCATTACAAAAAAAAAAAAACAGAAAGGACTGTGAAAATGAAGAATAGTCTATATATGAAATGGTATTGTGCCTTACAAGGGGTGCTATGTATGCTTGGTTTCTTCTAACACACATGGGTTGTTCCAAATATCCTTTCAAACTAAGCTCTCCTTTTTGCTTTCTGCCCCTGAAATAATACTTGAAATCCCAGAAGCCCTTATTCACAACAGGTTTTTTGAATGCCAGTTTTTCATCAAAAATGTCTGAGGCTTTGATGGCAATTGAGAGCCTTCTGAGTCTGCAGTCCCGGAATTTTGTGTTATCACAATTTAAGTGTTGAGTGCTAGAAGCCATCTTGTGGAATCATCTTTGTGCCACATCTGACTCAAACAGAATTTGATTTGGATGCATCCATTTAAACACTTGGGAAGAAAATACCATGCTGTAAATGTTATTGACTAGGCTAATAGCAGTAGTAGGTTTTAATACAGTATTACATTCCATGTAGATGCATAGGGATGCACATGAGAATAGATGCATAATGCTACAGTAATCTTAGTGTAACTAAATATTTGACACATGAAAGAGAATGGATGTGAGAAATATCTCTGTGCAACTCCTTCAAGACTGAAGCACTGTATATTTAATGTTAAAGCACTTTCATTATTAAAAAAATCAAGTGGAAATGAATGACGTAGTTTGATAGAATTTTTCTGAAAAACTTTTAATTTTGTGTAATTTTGATATTTTGACTCCTCATTTAAAATCTGGAGGAAAACTAACATCAAAATATTAATCTTGAAATGAGGGGGGGGGAGGGGGAATCACTGACTCAAGTTCTTTATGGGGTTCATCACAACAATTTATGAGTACACTGAGATGGCAGATCCACACCTTTGAAACAACATAATTCAGTGTAGATGAAAGATAACTGAACTTGGACGGATAACTATATAAAACATAGCCTGTCACTGTACTCTAAATCTGAGACCAAGTCTGAATATCTTTGTGGTGCTTGGCTTCTTCTATGTACTTCTAGGACGTATGTGATGACATAAGCACAATTGTGTGCGCATGTTATTTCGGAGTGTCTGCAATAAGTGGAAGCTGTGCCTTAGACCAGCAACCACCAGAAGAGTATTAGAGAACTATAAAGGATGGAGTGAGTGTAAACTGATATAGCCTTGTCCATATTGCCTTTTGAAAGAAGTAGTTGTAAAGATCCAAAATGAGCTAGGACCAAAATGAGCAAGGGGCATCTTGTCATCCTATAGTTTTTGTGATGTTGTGATATCTTATAATGTACTATTATGAGCTATATTGTAGTATTTTCTCATTACAAAAATGTAAAAGAAGCAAAACAAAACTTTCTTTAGAGACAATATTGATTCTGTCCCATTCTCCTAATTTTATTCACGGTACTATCAGGTTCAGAGTACTTTGAAATGTATCTATATTTTTTCAGTGAAATCTTCCAATAGAAGATTGCAAGATTACAAATAATAGTCTGTCAGTTTTTTCATTATCACATGCATATGCTTTACCTTCTCTGGAGTTATTTAACTTGAGAGTCATTTTATTTGAATCCGAGTGAAAGTAAAAGGGGTAACTCATCCTGTCAAGAAACAAATTAGCTTTTTACATTGTTTAATAACTGCATCCAGTTCCAAATGCCACCAAACAACTATTAAACAGCAAGACCCTCGAACAAAAGCTCAATGGTGTGTAACACACTTGATTAGATGTATTCTTTTCTGAAAGGGCCATTATTCTTAGTAGGCATATTTCATTACTGTTAATCTGAGTCTAAATCTATGCACCCATAACCTAATAATTCTGTCTGAACTGTCTAATATTATCTGGCTAATCTTAGAATAAGTCTTCTAAGATTTGTGAGTTATTTTGAGTGATATTTGAGGCTGGTGTTCTCCGTTGCTGTTTGTTAAAAAGAAGACCAATTGCACCAAGGAAAGAAAAGGTTTTACTATTTTAATGCATATTTTATTTTTCTTTTCATTGAAACAAAGCAGTATTCTCAGCAGTTTCCAAGAAAATACATAATTTTGAATTACTGCTAAGTATTGGTTTCTGTTCCTGGATCACTGAAGGCGTTTTTCTTTAGTCAGTTTTTGTCGTTTGCAAAGAGTAATATAGGTGCATTACTATGAGGACCTAATATGCATGTTTTTTTGTCTACATATATCAATAAACAATATCAATAAAATATGCTTTCTAAAACAATATCATATTGGATGATCTGTTTATCTTTGCTGACAATAAGAAGTTTCCTCAATTGAGAAGGAGCATTTGAGAGTTTTATTGGAACCTTAATCTAAACATATTTTCTGATTTTCTAATGAGCAAAAGTAGAAAAATGTTTGCAGCTGATTTTATTGAGCCAACCAATTTATATCCCTGTATTTTACAACTCCTAGAGACACTCTTACTTACTATTAAAAAGTTCTACATTGTTACAAAGGTGTAACATAATGTTTGCTTTAAAAATTAATTTGACATTATGTGAAATTTACTACATTTTGCTCACATTAGCCTTTTGATAAATTAATTTAGAACCTTATAAAAATGTATCTTCTATGTAGTAATTTCCTTGGGAACCAATGCCCTAAGTAGATTCCAGCATTGAAAACTCATTTAATAACAATTTCACACAGCAGAGTTTGCGCAGCACAGGATTTTTAGAAGGTATGAATAAATGTCAGGATTCATGTGGCTGTTGCGGTAGTATAGACTTTCCTTTTCTGCATTACCTTCAGCCTCAAAACAGATCAAATTCAGCATGTTAGTAGAGTGCTTGTTGTGAACATGAGTGACTGCTGTGATTTCAACTTCTCTGGAAACCTTTAACTGCTTTAGTGGTTCAGTGACAAATTAGGCCTTATATGCCAGCATTCATTGAGAGGTGAAATCCGATCATTTATGTAGATTGAGAAATTGTCACTGCTAGAGAGAACTGCAATTTAAAGTGACATCTTAGTCACATGTTTATTTAGTCTTCACATTATTTCAGGAGCTCAGGGGTAGGTGTATTGATTCTAAATGAATTTTCCCCATTTTCCTTCTAGTTTTGAATTTTACATTTTGTTGGTAGAAAGAAACTGTTATGGTTAGTAAATCTCACTTCTTTAGCTGTTCATAAAAAAACCCAAAACAACATAAATAAAACAAGAAAGTTTTTTATTCTTCTATAAATTATATGTAAGGACTACCACCTTTAAAAAGTCAGTAAGTTGATCTATATAGAAAACTATATCTTGGGATAGAGGTGCCTATGTCTATCTGACTTAGAGAAGAACCTAAGGGCTTTTATTCAGTTTCTTAGCTATAGTTTTCTAGTGCTACAGATAGCTAGTATTGTGTTATATTTGCCAGTTCTGCTAACTGTGTTAACATCCACACTGTTTGGCAGTTATAACAAAGAACCCAGGGAAAACATACATCTTTCCAAACAGACTCCTGGATGCCAAACTGTATATCTTAGAGCTCTTCAGTGTCACTAGATACCAATAATTATTCATCTGAATGATCCCCTAATGTCAGCTAATTTGAAATCTAGATATAATTAAAAATATTTGTACTGAGATTTGATGTCCTGCTATGCCTCAGTTTTATACATAATTAAAGACAATCATTTCCCCAACATAAATCAATTGAAAGTATAAGCAGAAATGTTAAAGTATAGGATATATTCTGTTTTTAGCACATTTTGAAAATTAAAATGAAGGTTCTTAACATGAGCATTGTAACTAGCATGCTGTCAAAATTCAAAATGCGTACTTAAGACAATCTCTACTCAAATTTGTACTGTCAGTGAAAACATCAGTGAATATAACAACCAGTCCCATGTCAGGAACTGTAGGATGTCTGAAATCTTGCCCAAAGACACAGATAGAGCTAGCATGTTAGCATCATAGAATTATAGAATGGTTAGGGTTGGAAAGGACCTTAAGATCACCTAGTTCCAACCCCCCCGACATGGAAGAATAGTCACTGGGGACATGACAAACATTAGATATACTCACTTAAGGCAAGCTGCCTCTTGCATGGTTAAACAAGGAAAATATTGAACATATAATATATAGTACATAGTTAAGGCATACTTAAAATTAAAGAGTTAAATTAATTTTTATATATACATATATATGGAAATATGCATGTGTTTTTCTATGTCTCAAACCTAGTTCAATAAGAAGTGAAAGTCTGAAATGTGGCCAGTCAGGTCCCTGTAAAGAGCAGCTAGACTGAAAGCACAGTGTAGTTAGCTGACCTTTTGGGAAACCTTTGAAATAATCAAGGAAAAGGCTAGAATCTAAAACTTTGAGCATTTACAAAACTCTACTGACATGTGTCTTATGCAATATTTTGTAATATGCAATATGTAATATTAATAGTTTCTGCGAAGGGACAGGGGAGCAAAAAAAACAAGGAACTGTTGGAAGTCACTGTTAACTGGATAAGAATGTTTTAAGCCACTGTAGGATGATCCTTCTACACTGTGAACTAAAATAATTTTATAAGATCATGGTAAAACTTTGTTAAGGCTCTAATTCTTGATTGCATATGTATGTCAAGTGCTTTAACCTGGCATGTTATTTCTAGAATAACATAATTTGGCAGACACTAAGGACCATATATCTATATCCCAGTCTCTCCAGCCAATGAGCTGGCTTCAGCTGGAGCTCGGCTCAGATGACTCTATACAAATGCCTGTAGCATGGGGAACAAACAAGAGGAATTAGAGATGTGTGCACGTCTATGGGGGTATGATATAATAGGCATCACAGAAACATGGTGGGATGGCTCCTACGACTGGAGTGTTGGAATGGAAAGTTACAGGCTCTTTAGGAAGGACAGGCCTGGCAGGCGGGGAGGGGGAGTTGCCCTTTATGTTAGGGATAGGCTGGAGAGTATGGAACTCTGTCTGGGGACAGGTGAGCAGTCCACAGAGAGTTTGTGGGTCAGGGTTAAAGGGAATATAGCTATGGGAGACATGACTGTGGGGATCTGTTACAGACCGCCTGATCAAGGAGAACCTGCAGATGAAGCACTCCATAGACAGATAGGAAAAGCCACACGCTCACAGGCCCTTGTTCTCATGGGTGACTTCAACCACCCTGACATCTGTTGGAAGGACGGTATGGCCCAGCACAAGCAAGCTAGGAGGTTCCTCGATTGTGTAGAAGACAACTTCCTTCTGCAAGTAATAGAGGAGCCGACAAGGAGAGGTGCCATGCTTGACCTCGTGCTCACCAACAGGGAAGGGCTCGTTGGAAATTTGACGCTCCATGGCAGCCTTGAATGCAGCGATCATGAGATGCTTGAATTTGAGAGCCTCAGGACAGTGAGAAGAGAGTGCAGCAAGCTCACTGCCCTGGACTTCAAAAGAGCAGACTTTGGCCTCTTCAGGAACCTGCTTAGGAAGGTTCCATGGGATATAGCCCTAGAGGGCAGGGGGGCCCAAGACTCTTGGTTGATATTCAAGGATCACCTGCTGCAAGCTCAGGAGTGTTGCATCCCAACCAGAAGGAAGTGCAGCAGGAGGGCCAGGAGACTTCCTTGGATGGATAAGGAGCTCCTGAGGAAAATTCAATTGAAAAAAAGAGGCTTCTAATAAGTGGAAGCAAGGACAGGTGGCATGGGAAGAGTACAGGGACGTTGTCCAGGAAGCTAGGGACCAGGTTAGGAAAGCTAAGGCCCAGTTAGAATTAAACTTAGCTAGAGGTATTAAAGATAACAGGAAGGGATTCTACAGGTACATAGCAAATAAAAAACAGACTAGGGAGAATGTAGGCCCCCTCAGGAAGCTCTCGGGAGAACTGGCTACACGGGATTTGGAGAAGGCTGAGGTTCTTCTTTGCCTCAGTCTTCACTGGCAAAGGCTCTGGCCAAACCACCCAAGTCTTGGAAGGCAGATACAGGGACTGTGAGAATGAAGACCTTGCACCCACTGTAGGAGAGGATCTGGTTTGAGACCATCTTAAAAATCTGAACGTGCACAAGTCCATGGGTACTGATGAGATCCATCCACAGGTCCTGAAGGAGCTGGCAAATGAAGTTGCGAAGCCACTGGCCATCATATTTGAAAAATCATGGCAGTCAGGTGAAGTTCCCGATGACTGGAAAAAGGGAAATATAACCCCCATTTTCAAGAAGGGGAAAATGAATGACCTGGGGAATTGCAGCCCAGTCAGTCTCACCTCTGTGCCTGGCAAAATCTTGGATCAGATTCTCCTGGATGGCATGCTAAGGCACATGAAAATCAGCAAGATGCTTGGTGACAGCCAGCATAGCTTCACTAAGGAGAAATCCTGCCTGATCAGTCTGGTGGCCTTCTATGATGGGGCTACAGAACTGATGGACAGGGGTAAAGCAGTTGATGTTATCTACCTGCACTTGTGTAAAGCGTTTGACACTGTCCCACACGACATCCTTGTCTCTAAATTGGAGAGTGTCATGGTTTAAACCCAGTCCGGTAACTCGTTCACTCACTCCCCCCCTTCTTTCCCTCCCCCTACTCCCAGAGGGACAGAGAGGAGAATCGAAATGAATGGAACTCCTACAGGTTGAGATAAGAACAGTTTAGTAACTAAGGTATAACACAAATCACTACTGTTACCACCAGTAATAACAATGATAAAGGAAATAAGGGAAGAAAATACAACACCTCAGCACCAGCTGGCCGATAACTCTTCCCCCCCCCAACCCGACCAAGCTCTGACCAATGCCTCCTCCAACCCTGCAGTCTACCAGCCCTTCCAGCTAACTCCCAGTTACATCCTGGGCATGACATGCTGTGGTATGGAATATCTCTTTGGTCAGTTTGAGTCAGGTGTCCTGTCTCTGCTTCCTCCCAGCTTCCCCTCCTCCCTGGCAGAGCATGAGGCTCACAAAGTCCTTGGCCAAACCAAAACTTCGCTATCAGCTCTGTTCCCGAGCAGAAAGTCAAAACACTGCACTGCATCAGCTACCACGAAGGAGAAACATGACTGCTACTGCTGAACCCAGGACAGAGAGACATGAATTTGATGGATGGACCACTTGGTGGATAAAGAACTGGCTGGATGGCTGCACACAGAGAGTTATGGTCAATGGCTCAATGTCCGGCTGGAGACCAGTAGCGAGTGGTGTCCCTCACGGATCGGTGTTGGGACCGGTTTTGTTTAACATCTTCATCGCTGACATGGACAGTGGGATTGAGTGCGCCCTCAGCAAGTTTGCCGATGACACCAAGCTGTGTGGTTCGGTTGATACGCTGGAGGGAAGGAATGCCATCCAGAGGGACCTCGACACACTTGTGAGGTGGGCAGGGGCCCAACCGTATCCTGGGCTGCATCAAAAGGAGCGTGACCAGCAGGTCGAAGGAGGTGATCCTGCCCCCCTACTCTGCTCTTGTGAGACCTCACCTGGAGTATTGTGTGCAGTTCTGGTGTCTTCAACATAAAAAGGACATGGAACTGTTGGAACAAGTCCAGAGGAGGGCCACGAGGATGATCAGGGGACTGGAGCACCTCCCGTATGAAGACAGGCTGAGAAAGTTGGGGCTGTTCAGCCTGAAGAAGAGAAGGCTGCGTGGAGACCTCCTAGCAGCCTTCCAGTATCTGAAGGGGGCCTACAGGGATGCTGGAGAGGGACTGTTCATTAGAGACTGTAGTGACAGGACAAGGGGTATTAGGTTCAAACTTAAACCGGGGAAGTTTAGGTTGGATATAAGGAGGAAATTCTTTCCTGTTAGGGTGGTGAGGCACTGGAATAGGTTGCCCAGGGAGGTTGTGAATGCTCCATCCCTGTCAGTGTTCAAGACGAGGTTGGACACGGCCTTGGGTGATATGATTTAGCTTAAGGTGTCCCTGCCCAAGGCAGGGCGGGTTGTAACTAGATGATCTTAAGGTCCTTTCCAACCCTAACGATTCTATGATTCTATGATTCTATGACCTCATTCTAAAGCTGGTATCTCATATCATTTGGTTCTTATGTACGAGTTCCCAAAGATAATATGCATCCAGGTTTCAGAGCTCTCCTTAGTGTCAAGACTGAAAGGCACCAAAATAATAATGAACACAGTGGTTTACATGTGCTTTCTGTTACAGAACAAATACATTAAATGGAACAAATTAGCTATTAAATAAGACCTATAAAATTATTCTAAGTTCTTCCACTGTCTTTTCCATATGCTTCCTAGTTCTATAAAACTAGAACTTCTCAGATGAGGCTGTGTGCAACATTTCAAGTTTTTGATACAACAATTAGGCTACTTGGTCAATCTTCACACAAGAGGATGTGTGAGTTTCAGAGTCTTTACAGAGCTTAACTGCAGTGTAACATATGACTAATTTCTTCTTCTTTCTTTTTCTGCAAACTGGATTTTTGCCATCTCTACCAACTCAGATTTATGAGCAAATAATAGAATAAAATATTTGTGAGAATTACAAGTTTTAGTAGGTTTATTTTTTAGCCCAAGTGATGCTGCTACTAAATGTAACAAAAAAATGTTGCAGATATTTGACTCCTGACTACATGATCTACTGTTGTCTTCCAGATGTATGTGGAAGTTCTTTTTCTGAAGAGATAGATGGATAGATGCTTTTATTTTGCTGCCTCTAGCTTTGTTATGAAACAAATTTAAGTAGACAGATCACCTGAAGGTCATCTAAGTTTCACTGAAAACATATAAAAGGCAAGGTAGAAATTGGTTAGCAGTTGCATAACTCAGAGAGGAAAAGATAAATATTTACCCATTTAATTGCTGTAAAATGACTTGGCTGTACATTATATTAATTGTTCTGTGCAAGTCTGTGGAGCCAAAAACATTTTAGAGAGAAAGAAGACATAAATGATCCTGGATCCAACTAATCTATGGAACAGAGACTAAGATCCCTAAACTGCTGTTTCAGTTTTACTGGTTGTTGGTTTTGTTTTTTTTTGTTTCTTTTTAATTTAATAAACTAATGTGAAAAGTAGCTATTCATACGAAATCTTAATTTTCTTCCTTTCATCCGAGTCCCCACTGCATTTCACTTACTACTACACAGCAACTGCATTACTGCCAAGAACTATGGAAAGACTTGAGATAATTGTTTTCCTTGAAGACCTTACATTATATTTTATTTTTTTTTTTTAAGCAAAAAAGAACGACAAGAGAATCAGAACTGCAGCAAGCTGGCAAAGATTGCAGCTCATGATAGTCGCAAACTGAGGTCTAGAACAGGGATTTGTAAAGCCTCATCTTGACTGGGAAACCAAGGGAAGAAACATGGGATTTTGACATCATGTCACACACAGCATTAGAAGATACAGAAAGGCTTCCACTGCTTTTAAGCATTAATTCTACCTGTGTAGATTCTATATTAAAATTTCTATTATCTTCCAATCTTATAACATTTTCTAAAAGAAATGGCATGTTATTGTGCTGAGTCTGCATTGTGTGCATAGTATATATTTATTTAGACATCTTTATGAACTTCAGTTTTTCAATCAGTTTTTAGTTTATTCATAAAACACAGTCTTAATAATACTCTATTAAAATGACATTATTCACTAATTTATTGTTTTAGTCTCATATAGGTATATTGCAGTTGATGTTCAATGCTTTTTATGCTGCCAGTGAATAAATAAAACATTATTTTGTGGGAGTTTAAAATTACTTTGTTAACTTCAGAACCATCAGACTGATTTTTTAATCATTTCTGCATTTTTATGTAATGAAATAATTTTGCACTTTTATTTTTATAACAGTAAGAAAAAAAAAATATGATATTTATAAGACAATGTTTAATATTATGCTTCTTCTGTAATAATTTTCTTCTATTACAGATCAAAGAAGATAAAATGTAAACGTAAGTTATATATACAGCAAGTTGAATACATGAAAAGTTGCATATTTTGCTATGCGTCAAAATACTTGAATAGTTTTTTTTGCATTGCAAAAATAATGCCATTTGTGCAATTCTACATAGTACAGCTACAGGGCAAAACTGCAAAGTCCTGCTAGTAGTGATTTGATTGACTTTGTGTCACTTAAACCAGAAGGTATATTTGTCAATGAGATCCAGGTTTATAAATATGGTCAAATTATTGGTAAGCTTCCTGAAGGCTAAGCCTGAGCAAATGTTGGTAGTAATACTGTATTGCTTATTCCTAATAAGACAGAGCAGAGTCTCTTCTCTGCTGACAGAGGATGAAATCACATCTCTGACTGGTCTGAGGAATGGGCCACATGACATAGCAGAACAGCAACTTCTCAGAAGGAAAAAAAAAGTAAATTATTCTGGGTTTTGGTTTGGTTTGATTTGGTTTTAAAATCCAGAGTATCTAGAGTATCTAATTCAGGAATAACTATCTTTTCCTATAATGACAAATGCATACTTTTCAGTTGCACCTCTATGCTTTGGGGGTTTGGATTTTTTTCAGCTTCAGAGTAGCAGAGAAGAGGGAAGTGACAGATTTTTTTTTACTCAAAGTGCTCCACTGCTTAAAGAGTACCTTCTTCTCTGTTTAGTCTGGAAAATGCTGAACTTCTATGCAAAACAGTTTCGTGCTATATTTGAATTTCGGGTGTTATATCCCCATTTGCATAGGGGATGTAATTCTGCATGTATTGAGACAAGCACCTAAGCCCATGAAAGAGATCTTTGAGATATCAGTTAGTGTCTAATTTTACCTGGTTTAGGAACTTTTACTTCATCAATGTTTTCAGCTCTGTCTCCTGTAACATCTTCACAGGGAAGCTGATATATGGGCTGGATGAGCAGACAGGGAGGTGTACTTAAAACAACAGGGCTCAGTGGGTTGCTGTCAGTTGCACAAAGTCTAGTTGGAGGCCAGTAACTAGTGCCGTACCCCAGTGGTAGATACTGTGCCCAATCTGTGATCATGAGATGATCGAATCTGAGATCCTCAGGACAGTGAGAAGAGAGTGCAGCAAGCTCACTGTCTTGGACTTCAAAAGAACAGATTTTGGCCTCTTCAGGAACCTGCTTCGGAAGATTCCATGGGATATAGCCCTAGAGGGCAGGGGGGCCCAAGACTCTTGGTTGATATTCAAGGATCACCTGCTACAAGCTCAGGAGTGTTGCATCCCAACCAGAAGGAAGTGCAGCAGGAGGGCCAGGAGACCTCCTTGGATGGATAAGGAAATGCTGAGGAAAATTCAAATGAAAAAAGAGGCTTTTAATAAGTGGAAGCAAGGACAGGTGGCACGGGAAGAGTACAGGGATGTTGTCCAGGAAGCTAGGGACCAGGTTAGGAAAGCTAAGGCCCAGTTAGTATTAAACTTGGCTGGGGATGTGAAAGAAAACAAGAAGGGATTCTACAGGTACGTAGCAAATAAAAGACAGACTAGGGACAACACAGCCCCCCTCTGGAGCCTCTCAGGAGAACTAGCTACCCGGGATTTGGAGAAGACTGAGGTTCTTAATGACTTCTTTGCCTCAGCCTTCACTGGCAAAGGCTCTGACCACACCACCCAAGTCTTGGAAGGGACTGTGAGAATGAAGACCTTGCACCCACTGTAGGAGAGGAACTGGTTCGAGACCATCTTAAAAATCTGAACGTGCACAAGTCCATGGGTACTGATGAGATCCATCCACGGGTCCTGAAAGAGGTGGCAAATGAATTTGCTAAGGCACTGGCCATCATATTTGAAAAATCATGGCAGTCAGGTGAAATTCCTGATGACTGGAAAAAGGGAAATATAACCCCCATTTTCAAGAAGGGGAAATGGATGACCCGGGGAATTACAGAGCAGTCAGTCTCACCTCTGTGCCTGGCAAAATCTTGGGGCAGATTCTCCTGGATGGCATGCTAAGGCACGTGAAAATCAACAAGATGCTTGGTGACAGCCAGCATAGCTTCACTAAGGGGAAATCCTGCCTGATCAGTCTGGTGGCCTTCTATGATGGGGCTACAGAACTGATGGACAGGGGTAGAGCAGTTGATGTCATCTACCTGGACTTGTGTAAAGCGTTTGACACTGTCCCACACACATCCTTGTCTCTAAATTGGAGAGACATCAATTTGATGGATGGACCACTGGGTGGATAAAGAACTGGCTGGATGGCCGCACACAGGGAGTTGTCATCAATGGCTCAATGTCCGGCTGGAGACCAGTAACGAGTGGTGTCCCTCAGGGATCGGTGTTGGGACCGGTCTTGTTCAACATCTTTTTTGCTGACATTGACAGTAGGTTTGAGTGCGCCCTCAGCAAGTTTGCTGATGACACCAAGCTGTATGGTTCTGTTGATACACTGGAGGGAAGGAATGCCATCCAGAGGGACATTGACATGCTTGGGAGGTGGGCTGATGCCAACCTCATGAAGTTTAACCATGCCAAGTGCAAGGTCCTGCACGTGGGTCAGAGCAATCGCAGGCACAGCTACAGGTTGGGCAGAGAAGAGATTCAAAGCAAACCTGTGGAGAAGGACTTGAGTGTGTTGGTCGATGAAAAAATGAACATGAGCTGGCAGTGTGCGCTTGCAGCCCAGAAAGCCAACCGTATCCTGGGCTGCATCAAAAGGAGCGTGACCAGCAGGTCGAAGGAGGTGATCCTCCCTCTCTACTCTGCTCTTGTGAGACCTCACCTGGAGTATTGTGTGCAGTTCTGGTGTCTTCAACATAAAAAGGACATGGAACTGTTGGAACAAGTCCAGAGGAGGGCCACAAGGATGATCAGGGGATTGGAGCACACAGGAGACTGTAGTGACAGGACAAGGGGTAATGGGTTCAAACTTAAACAGGGGAAGTTTAGATTGGGTATAAAGAAGAAGTTCTTTACTGTAAGGGTCGTAAGGCACTGGAATAGGTTGCCCAGGGAAGTTGTGAATGCTCCATCAGTGGTGGTGTTCAAGGCCAGGTTGGATGAAGCCTTGGGTGAGATGGTTTAGTTTGAGGTGTCTGTGCCCATGGCAGGGGGGTTGGAACTAGATGATCTTTAGGTCCTTTCCAACCCTTACTATGTTACGATTCTATGATTCTACCTTTTTAAGTATCTTCACTGAAGATTTGGATGATGGGGCAGAGTCTGCCCTCAGCAAGTTTGTTGATGATACAAAATGTGGAAGTGTGGCTGATAAAACAAATCCTTGTTCTCCCATCCAGAGGGACTTTGACAGGGTGGAGCAACGGACTGTCAGGAACTTCATGAAATTCAACATGGAGAACTCTTGCAGTTGGGGAGGAACAACTCCATGCACCACTGTATTCTCTGGGGCAACCCCGCTGGAAAAAAAAACAACCAGCCAACCAACAGTAAAAGTACCTTTGCAGAAAAGGAACTTCGGGTACTTGCTGTGAAGCTGGCAAATGTTGTGTCCGACTGCATTAGGCAAAAGATTGCCAGGAGGTGGATGGAGGTAATCCTTCCCCCCATTCAGCAGTGGTGAGATCTCACCTAGTCCAATTTTGGGGTCCTGAGTATGACTCCTGACCCAGCAAAGGGCCACAAGGATGATTAAGGGACTGGAGAACCTATCTTATTAGGAAAGGCTGAGAGAGCTGAGACTTTTTAGCCTGGGTAAGGCTCAAGACCAACCTTATCTATGTGTACAAATATCTGAAGGAAGGGTGTAAAGAAGATAAAGCCAGGCTCTTTTGAGTGGTGTCCAATCACAGGACCAGAGTCAGTAGGCACAATCTGAAACACAGGGGGTTCTCTCAGAACATCACAAAATACTTTTCTACTGTGAGGGTGACCAAGAACTGACACAGGATACCCAGAGAGACTGTGCAGCCTCATCCCTTGGAGATACTCGAAAATGGTCTCTTAACAGTCAGAGAAATAAGTATCTTCAACTTCACATATGATTGTTCACCATATTTTGCCCAGTGATCTCTGGAAAGCGATAGTTAGTGGATCTCAAAGAAACTTGAGGAAATTACCAAGATACGATACCCTCTGACTGTTCCTTCTCTAAGTCTCTGAAAACAAATATGAGCATACATAGTAGCTGGAGCTGGGCCAAAATTCTGCCAGAAGGAGGTAGTAATGAGATGCTGTAGAAGCAACTGCAACTCTCTGGTGTTCAGGAGAAAAGCATATATTTACAGTAGGTTTAAAACTGACACAGCAACATTAGAAAGGATTATTAACTTCGTCTCAGTTCCACAACAGAGACCTAGTGAGTTGCTTTAATGCCTTCTCATTTGCTCACATTAAATTGTTTCTATTTATGCTAGTGACAATACCAGACTAAAAGCACGATTTTTATACAAGTCATGGCCAATGTGTTTGAAGAAAAAAGTACAGAACCTCTGAAAGAGATATACAGACTCGTTTGCTTACATACTGAAAACATATCTGAATTAGATTTCAAATACACTTATTTACAAAGTAGATTTTTTTAAATAGCTGCATAATCTGACAAATCACTTCACACAAGATTTTTGCATTCTTTAGAATAAATATACTTTCTCTAATATCATATGTAAACATGATACCTCTAATATCATTTTCATTTGAAAGAAAACAGATCTCGATATACACAAGCACCAAGGTATTTGCTGGCACCTAAGTATCTGGTTAAAAATCCATCTGGAAGCTTAAATCCCATGTAATTCATTCATTAATATTGAATAGGAGCAAACTAAAAAGTAAATTTGTAGATACTTACTTTTCCCCCAGTCAATCCTATGATTTATTCATGTCATAATGCACTTTTTTCTTTTGAAATTATATAGTTTTCATCTGTGTGAATTCCTCTTTTTTATCTTATTTCAAGAATTTTGACTATTGATAAAGCAGTAGTTAGAAATTTTTATTAAAAAAAATAAATAAATCACAAAATCCTTTCTAAATAGGAATTCATTATACCTGTCCTGTGAGATAAGTAAGTGATACAGTGGGATCATTTACTCAACATTATGTACAACTAAACAGCTGTGTCATAACATGCATTGTTACCACAGGCAGATACCAGTTGTACAGACTCCACTGATTTTGGAAAACTGGTAAAGTCTAAAATAGAATCCTACTGTATTCATTGTAACTCCACCCAAGAAAGTCTTGTCTATTTTGTGATTCATGGTTGTCAGATGTGATCTTCTTGATTTCTTTTCTCTTCTGTGGGAACATGACAAAAGTTGTTTACAGCTATGCTAGCTATATCTTCTTGTTATATAAAGCATGGCTGAAAACATATGCATGTCATGGACTAAAAAAATAGTGCTGCTCGAGACAGTCCTTGGCTCCTGATGCAGCTGGACACACATACAAACTTGCACTAGCATTAGGGAAAGGCATGTCTCCTGCTCAGCTAGGTGTTACTCTTCCCATAGGCAAATCTGTGGAAATCAGTATGAGAGAGAAGAATATAAAGAGAAACCAGAATAAGGGTGAAGGATAAGATCGCTATAATTTTAATCTCTGCTTAGGTGGAGGCATGCTGTGCTAACTGGAATATTTGACAGGCTAAAGCTTTAACCTGCAGGTATATTGAATTTATTGAGGCAAAACAGGGAAGATTGAGAAGGGAAACACAGATGTTAAAAAAATCCCTACCAGAAATAAAACATGTCATTGTTCCATGCTGGAGTGGAGTATTCTAGCTAAAGAAAAACAAATGTTGAAAAAGCCATCAGTTTATATTAAGTTGTTCATCTCTATCCCTGAAATTATCTGTTCAAAATACTAAATTCAAATTACATACTCAAAACACTCCTTGGGCAAATTTCTGCACTCCCAGTAATTTGAATACAAATAACCCCCCCCGATTTCATTTGTGCAAAGGATATTTATTTGGCTCAACTAATCACTGTAATTTTTGTTGTCAGAAGTGGTGAAGATATCCAAGAAGAAAATATGAAAATTCACAGAAAATAGGACTACATTGTATTATTATTGCCTATAAGACCATCTTGTAGGGACATGAGGTGTAAAGATGTTATCTAGACTAGTGAAAATTATAAACTGGAGATCAAACACATAATTTGCCTTTCTTGGAAAATGAATACTTATCTTTTATTTTTCTCTACACAAATATATGAACTCATATACAGAGTACAAGGCTCCAACATGGTAACAATTTATACAAGTTCATTATTTTACTATTGAGAGCAGATTAAAACTTTAGGTTTTAAATATAAAAACAATAAAATAAATTTATTTATTCTTAGACCTTTCCACATGATTTCTAATCTAATTTCAATGTAACCTATGTATCTTCTCAAATATCTTTGAAGGGAAATTAGAAATTTGTTATCACAGTCAATGGAGCTAGGAGAAGCCACAGCACTTTTGAATTGACAATTATGTTGTTTATGGAATACTAACCTTGTGATAGTTTCTCCAAATTTTGCATGACTGAATAGTAGTGCATTTAATAACAGCATGTTTTCTGCAGAAACAAATCCATTTTTCTTAAGAATAATTTCAGTTTGTATCATGCATATCAATAAATAAGTAAGTATTGCATTTGTCTTTTGACTGTTTTTTTCTAAATCCATTCTAAAGAAAAGTATCCCCACAAGTACCTCACAATCCTTCACTGTCCCAAAGACACTGAGATATGAGAGTTTATTCTGGGTTTGGGTGTTATTTTAGCATAAAATAACACATCACATCCTGAACATTGAAAAAACTTGCACTCACAGCAATAAAGTATATTATGCAAAAACAGAACTTTTCTCATATTCATATGAGCTGAGTACTTTGATTTTCGGGAAGTTTCTGTTTTAAGTGTTAATACTGTTAAACAAAGTAAAAAAAAAAAAAAAAAGGACTACTGGGCAATATAAGAAATACATATTGTCCTAAGTCCTTTAGAATTTTCTGAACATTTTTCCAATTCATACATATCTCCAGGATAATTTTTCATACTTAGGCACTTTAGGATCTGAAGATATGCCAAAGGTTATATAGTAAGGATGTACTGAAATAAAATAGTAGGACCTTGATTTCAGTTGTACTAAGAAGTGAATCCCTCATTTAGATGATGTTTAAAAATGAAATCCATAGTCCACTCCCAAACATATGAGACATTAGCAGGCTACGAATAAAAAAAAATAATAAAAAAATTGCCCTGTTTCTTGTCCTACCTGTCCTATTGCTCTTAACATGCGCTTTAAATTAACATTCAGAAGTTCTCATTCCCCTTTTGATTGATTTATTCACCTTCATTTTCAATTCAGTTTGTGTTTGTGGCCCCAGATGAGATTGATATGAGAGTGTGTGTGTATGCAATTATGAAAAAGTGAAATTGGCATAAAATGCAAATTAAAATGAAGTAAAGCAGTTCTTGAAAGTATTCAAGAAGTTCCTTCTCCCATGGGCAGGGACATCTTTGACTAGATCAGGTTGTTCAAAGCCTCTTCCGACTTGGTGTTATGATAGATTATGATAATGTGAAAAAAAAAAAAAAGGAACTGTTGTGGTGTTACTTCAGAATTTTGAATAAACGCTACTATGTGTGTGTTTTTTTTAGATTTCTGTCTTTTTTTTTAGAAGCTCAGCTTAGCACACAAGTGTTTTCAAGGATGAATTTTATATACCTTTTTTAACACTGAATTTACAACTATATTGATATATATCTGCTCTCAAGAACTTGATTTGGTAACGCCTGAGTATGCATTTTTTTCACTCCAGCACACTGAATTCATAATTGAACATAAACTGATGAAAGAAATTAGACCAAATCTTCACAGGAATAAATTTTCCATTTTTAATCCTTCCCAGACTATTAACCTTAAATAACAAGTGAAGCAAAGAATGCCAACTTTGAACAAGTCTTAGAGGTTCTCATATAGTCGCTGGTATATTATTTTGTACAAGTGTGTTAGGCTAAAGTTATGACTTGCTGAAGTAACAGAGAAAAATCACTCCATGTTTGGCTGCATAAATGAACATTCTCAAATGTCAATATCCCATCTGTTCAATTACAAGTCCACTTGAATGTTAATGTTGATAAGTGATGTTAAAAGGGAGCAAATGATGAAGGCTGAAATGGAAAACCAAAATTTAATCTGCAAGGTTGTGGCAAGCGAGAATACTCGCCTATTTATCCTAGTGACATTTTTCTGTTCTACAAATAGGACACTCAATGCCAGAATGACAAATGTTCTCTAGCAGGACTCCTTCGAGAGTAAAGGAAAATCCAAATACAATGTAGAAATATACTGATTATTTTTTCTTCCTACTTTCAGATGTGTTTGGATATAAACAGCAGGATGAAATAACTTAATTCCTATCAGATTTAATTTTAAGCATCTTATATTTTATATCTACTTCTGGAAGTAATTCATGTATCTGGACTTTTATTTTTAAAGCATATCTTAGTGATTTCCTCATGTCAAGGAATAAGCCAGAAGCAGGACCTGGAAAGAAATAAATTGTCAAATCAGTAGTGAGATGACGTGCTTAGACCTTGTTTCAATACCACTCTAACTCGATGTTTTCATGCTTTTTTAACACATGGTTGAAACAGCAGTGCATATGATTGTAGAGTTACTCCATCAAAATAGGCTATGACCCATAATGAAAATCTGTCTTGTATTTCAGGCCGTGCTGCAACAGAAAGGTAAAACTGGTTTTGTAAACTGCACTGGAAACAAGAATTAAGTGATGGAAATTTTTTCATTCTTTGCTTTGAAATCCTTTTTTGGGAATTTCTAGTCTCACTCATTGACTCAGCATTCTACTTATTGGACTTAGTTTAATTCATGAACTTAACTTTTATAGCCTCATTAAACACTACTGATTGCAAACATTATTAATGATTACGGTGCTTGCCTTTTAAAAATACTTTTAAGAAGTACAGCTGTAAACCACATAGAGTTCTGCTAGAAGTTATCATTCCATAGTCAGACCTTCAGTGAATTAGTAAACCACAGTGCAAATACAACACAAACATCATGTTCACATGAGTAACTCTGTGGGGATTCTTACCTGAAGCTATACAGACCTATGAACCAAAAAATCTGCAGATCAAGTGGTTTATTAGACAATGTAACAGATTTTGCTGTCTTACTTTTATTTTTTTACCAGGAAAATCCAAATGTTCATTAAAACAAACTGCCAATTACTTTGTTGTAGTAACTCTACAAGTTTATTTGAGATAACAAAATTATACAACCATATCATAAACCTGACAAAGTTTCTAGTGGTTGCCAGCTATTTGTTTCAACCCTGTAGACAGAAAAAAGCAAAAATAATGGGACTTTCTGGCTGAAATTCTGTAGCTATTCACTTTGGAAAAAAAGGATTATTTTGAAATTGCTTCTGACACTATTTGCACCTGCAAAATTCTTCCCTCTTGTCCGTTATTTAAAGATGAAGAGAAATGCTAGTTGAAGCTATTTTTATATATATATATATATATATAAAATGTATACTTTCTTAAACAAACAAAACCTCTGCATTGTGTTGCTTTAATGTCACAGGTTTAGAATACTTTTAACTGCTCAGTTTTCAGCATTAAAATTTACTTCCACTTATCTTCTTTTTCATGTGAATTTTTGAAATGCCTATGTACTGATTTTAAATAAAATGCATTTTCTTAAAGTCACAAAGATGCACCAAAATGGAATTCAATATACCAAGTTTTAATTAGTTTTATTTCACTTTTCATTCAATAAAACATGCAGTGAGTTCACTGACGAAGTTGCTACGCTGGTAGGAAGTTCAACTTTTTGACAATTAATTCTTACAAAACCAATCTTTTTGTGTGTAAAAGAGCTGAATATTCTTACTGGAATCAAAATAATGCCCAAGATTCTGTAATAAATTTAAATCAAGAGGCCTTTTAACTTTAGTAAAATCATTTGTACTTTTGTAACTGAGAATGCAATATAGGTATATTACAGTACTGCTTGTGGCAAAATCCTCCCATTTTACAGAATATTTGCTACCATGTACAATATCAGTAGTCTTTTGAAAAAATCCATCATTACTAAAGTTAGTTGCTGTTTTATATTATTCTCTTTGTCCTTGGAATTGTTTCTGCCTATTAGCTAATATACCAGCTGTTAAATGATAGTAACAGATTTTGAGAAGCAATTTTTAACAAACTTTTAACAAATTCTTAATGAAAGGAACTAATAGTTAATTAACTTTCATGTTTGTTAAAGATCTGAATGTTGTTTTTATACTGACATTTATTATCATCAACTTTTAATCTTAGACTGTGAAATGAGGTAATTAAATGTTTGTGTAGCAGAGGACCTGACGAGAATTCTGTAACCATGTTTATTTTTCAGAACACACATGTTCTCTCCGGCATGATTCTGGGGTTTTGGAAGGTCAATAAGGGAAACCCCAAACAGAACTACTTATGTGTAGTCCTTTCATTCCATTAGAAAGATCATCAGAAAGGCTGTTCAAACAGTTTTTAATACTTACAGCAGACACAACATTATGTCAACAAATATATTTCAAATTCTTTGCATTTTTTTCCCTGCATCCGCTCTTCAATAAACTGTTCTTTTGGCTCTAAACTCTGAAAGTTGGAGTATGCAGAAAATACTTCCCCAATTTTTTTCAAGCTGGGTAAGAGCTATTGATTCACAAATGAAATTATATTTAACATAGTATACTAATCTATGCAAAGATGTTTTTCAATGACTGCTCCAAATTTATGGAGGCTTGTTAAGTGAATAATATATTACAACATAAACCAAATGGAACATTCAAATTTGTTTTCATGATTTAGATACTGTATTTTCATTGTAGTTTAAACACTTTCACTGCTTAGGTAATATAAAGACCACCTTGTGCTGTTTGGGCACTTAAGTGTCTAATTCTTACCAATTTCAGAACAACTTTAATATGTAGTATTTTGTTGTAGGTATACGTAATCTATGTAAATGTTAATGTTTAATTTTTTTTTTTTTAATCTAATTTAAAACTCTATTTAACTTGAATGGGTTTGTTAGCTTTAGATGATTTTTGAAAGTGAAAGAAAGGTCCAAACCCAAAAGCAATTTAAGTAAGTGTCATACTGAGTATCAAAATGTTAAGTATTATTTGCTGGACTGCTGGAATTTCTCACATGAACATGGTAAGAACAAGAAAAGCTATACTGGCAAAAATTCAGAAATAGAACAAGAATTTTGAGTGGGAATTCAAAGGCAAAGTAATAAGGTGTCTTAAACCCTGTCCTGAGTTAAGTAAGGTCTCCACTTGTCATTATACCTTGTATTCTTCCAAAGCAAAAGCATAAACATTTTTCCTTAAAAATTGGACAGTAATCATTCTTTTTTTTTTATAAACAAAATCTTATTATGAACAAAAGAAAATACCCCATGTATAGGCAGACAACAATTTATTGTAAATCTCATTAATGTTTTAGCTAATAAAAAAATTCAACAGTTATACTAGTCCAGACACAGGAACAATAACAGACATAGTCTGAATTAATACACAAGAGCTTCATGTAGTTAAAACTGTTGCACAGAACAATCCACTGTACCTTCTTTTGACTCTGGTATTAGGCTAACCCTTCCAAAGACCCCTGGATCCTAAGGTCAGTGGTGACTGTCTTTCTCAGGAAGAGAGGTGAGACAGTGCAGCAAGTCAGCAAGTATCCAATGGTATATGCGTGGAGGAGTCCACTACTGGTCCTGAGGGCTCATTCTACTGCAGTCTTGGGTCTGCCTGGATGACTTTTTATATGTTTTCTTAAAATAGCCTGCCTCCTTTTCATTAACAACCTGCTTACTTTTCATTAACTGCTGCCTAAACTGTGGAAGCAGCAGAACAGCCTCTCCTGCCCTCCTGCCCTCCCCTGGCACAAGAAGTCTGTTCGTTATGCAATGCCTGCTGGTCTTTTACCATACCTAAGGCACAGTTCAAGCTAAAGCAGTTTAGGCAATAGGCATAGATTTAAACTCTCACAGGCCAGCCCAGGCTGTATACTCCCAGTGTTTGAGGACTCTCATGGCTTGAAAGCACTGAAAAAAAAGCGCTGCTAAGTGAGTGCACAGCCTGTAGACTGCAAGGATTTTTTTACATCTGGAGCAATAGGATAGACCTCTAAAGCCAGGGAACAGTGGGTTAGGCTGACAAATAAGGAGTGAGTTTGTGAGGGGTCCCATCTGCACTGTCTGAAGTTTTTCCACTTAGTCTGAAGCACATCTGGACTAACTGTTAGAGAAGAAAAGATCAGATAAAGAAGAAGTGAGTGAACAAGGACTGTAATTTAATGCTTATGACTTTCCTCTGGGACATCTGGAGTTTGGATTCAGCTCCAAGGGCTGATTAAGTACTTGAAGTGTAAAGTGCATAAATAGAAACTCTGGTTTTAAGTCTGCTCACACAGAGGAGAAATTAAACCAAGAATATCTCATGTCCTGGATGAATGTCCTAAGCACTAAATCCTTATCTAAAGGACATTGGCAACTCTTCTGGCTTCCTTCTTCAGGAATATGGTAGTTAAATCTGCTATTTTTATGGTACTCATTCAAAAAATATATTCTGTGAACACCCCCTTGCCAGTGCTCTTCTCAATCTTCTGATCTTGAAAAGTAAAATAGTAAAAAAATGTAATTTAGAAAAATAAAGCTTTTGTGAATTCTTGTGCAAGACAGGCTTGATCTAAGTCAGTAAATCACTACTGTCAAGTTCAAAGTGCCTTCAGAGAAGAAGAGAATCGAATTTTAGGTACCTGAAGACCTCTAGCATCTCAAGGATTCCTATTTTTGAAACGGCTTGAGGGTCACAATACAGATTCAGCTATCCATATTGCACCTAAATTTGTTTCTGGACATTGTTTTTTCAAATTGCGTGGGGATTGAGATGTTAAGCCCAGATATGCTAAATATTTTTGGATATCTGTGTCGCTGGATCTGAGGCCTTCTTGTTTAGCAAAAAATACTGTTACTTTTTCTTTTCTTTATAAACTTGATTTTACCCTTGCTACATGCATGCGAAGACTACTGTGGATGTCATTAAAGGAACAATCTCATTCTGCAGTACAATATACACACAAAATGATTAGTATTAAATAAGAAACAAATTAGAAAATGGAAATAGTACCTAGTGATAAAGGGTAGATTAACAGTTCTGTGATTCTACTAAACTTTCTGCAACATTTCAGAACCATGTGCAGTGATATCCTTGTTCAACTGAGGAATGTGATGGCAATGCATTTCCCTGCAGATTGCGGATTTAAATATGTTGACCCTCAGTATTCAGGAATCTTAGCAATCTCCATACTAAACTGATGGTGTCAAAGAAACCTGCAGTATAGAATCATAGAATCATAGACTGGTGAGACTTGAAAGGACCTTAAGATCATCCAGTTCCAGCCCCCATGCCATGGGCAGGGATGCCTCACGCTTGACCATGTCACCCAAAGCTTTGTCCAACCTGGCCTTGAACACTGCCAGGGATGGAGCATTTGCCACTTCTTTGGGTAGCTTGTTCCAATGCCTCACCACCCTTACAGTAAAGAACTTCCTCCTTATATCTAACCTGAACTGTCTTAAGTTTAAACACAAGGGGGACACATTCCCCCTTGTCCAATTATTACAGTCCCTAATGAAGAGTCCCTCCCCAGCATCCCTATAGGCCCCCTTCAGATATTGGAAGGCTGCTATGAGGTCTCCATGCAGCTTTTCTTCTCCAGACTGAACAGCCCCAACTTTCTCACCCTGCCTTCATACAGGAGGTTCTCCAGTCCCCTGATCATCCTCATGGCCCTCCTCTGGACTTGCTCCAACAGCTCCCTTAATTTTTCACTTTTATTCTAGTGTGCTCATGTGATAAAAAATTTCTCAGCATGTATTTCCATGGATGAACTACCTGTTTTGTCTAGGTTGATGAGGGTAAATCTAGAAAGGATTAAGGTGGCTGTTCACTAAGAACACCAAGATATAATATAGACTAATTTACCAAGGATTCATTTAGCCAATTTTATATTTTATACAGTGTTCACACTCTTCCTTTCATTGTCCTAGAATTTACATGGGAAAATAGAGAACAGTTTGTTCTTGTCTATGTTCTCAAACCCACTTGGTTAACTTTTTTTTTTTTTTTAATAATATACCCTTAGGTTAAGTTAGCTCCTGTAGCTCTCTGAAACTCTTCTTGCTCTCCTGTATCTTTCTCAGAGTTGAGGGCACAAGAACTGCACATCTGTGGGCAGACCCTGAGTTTGCACAGTGGCATAATGTTCTCTTTATATTCCTTATTTCTTTCCTAATAATTCTTTACACTTCATTTGTTTTCTTTTGACTTCTGCCAAGCACTGAGCTAATGTTTTTATGAAACTCCCTGTCTTGCTTCCGAACAGTAGTGTTCATCGTTAGCCCAGATATTAATATCTGAAACTGGAATAATTTCCCCATGTGTGCTACAATTTACATTAATCTACAGTCAACTTCATCTTTCATTTTATTGCCTTACAATATCTCATAATGTCCTTCTTGAACTGCTGGGTCCTTACTCCCTGGAATAACTTATAAAATCATCCAACTTCCCATTCTTTACTCACCTTTCCAGATTTTATATATATATATATATACACATATATAAATGTTGTTGCTTAAAATACAGGTATTTTATTTTATATATATACACAGCTATTTTAATGTATATATATATATGTGAACCTTGTAGATCTTGGAGATGTCTAGGTGACTTCCCTACACTGTGACAACTAAAGTTTTACTCATAACCTCTGTTTTCTTGGTTTTCAACCAACAGCTTTATCCATATCTATAATGGAGTAGTGGTACATGCCCCGTTTGATAAGAACCTTCATTCTCAGCTGATAGCAATGTCACTAGCTCTTTGACTACAATCATTGAACATGTGGGAGCATAATGTTGCTGCCAAATACAGTCTTGTTCTTGGGTGACACTCAAGCATAGGTGATGTAGCTAATTCAGCTTCCAAAAAGTCCAAGATCTGACTGTGCCACCTGATTACAGAGACACATTCCAGACTAATTCAGGATCAGAGCAATTTATTGTATAGTATGGATTTATCCTTAGGTTGCTCAACATATTTTCACTGTGACTTTAGAAGTTGCTTTTTGCAACTGACTGCTCCCCTTAGGAAAATTGGACCTATTGATTGTAATCAAGTCCAAGCATTAAATTGGTTGTATAATTTATATAATGAGTTCATTTTTCATAGAATCATAGAATTGTTTGGGTTGGAAAGGACCTAAGATCATCTAGTTCCAACCCCCCTGCCATGGGCAGGGACACCTTACGCTAAATCATGTCACCCAAGGCCTCATCCAACCTGGCCTTGAACACTGAGGGATGGAGCATTCACAACCTCCCTGGGCAAGTTATTCCAGTGCCTCACCACCCTAACAGGAAAGAATTTCCTTCTTATATCCAACCTAAACTTCCCCTGTTTAAGTTTTAACCCGTTACCCCTTGTCCTGTCACTACAGTCTCTAATGAAGCGTCCCTCTCCAGCATCATAATAAGGGTTTGCTTGTTGTGATATATTTCATAATTAAAATGACTTATAAAGTTTAGCATAACCACAACAAAATAAAATACTTCAATATTATATGGTATGCATAATGCAATGTACTAGAACTTTCAGCTTAGCATCTTGGCATATATCTTTTCTTTTGGTATATATGCTAACATTATTGCATCTTGGCACAGATTAAGTAACAGATGCTGTTGTTTTGTTTCTGTTAGTTTCAAATATGTAGATGGTCAACAGTAAAATTACATCAATACAGGACTCTGCAGTTACAAATGTTTTAGCAGGATAGTTCCCACCATCCAGAAGGAGAAACAACAGTAACAAATTCAGGAGCTGACTATTTCTTAATATATACTTCTTTTTTTTTTTATCAGCACTTCTTGTAGTTGACAGTACATAGGCCAAATTTGAAAATGAAACTATTCGCAAATTATCAGAGTACAAAAAAGTCATATTTAAGCCTGAAAAACAATTTGTCATGCTCAGGTAACTCCAAAGTAGCTAACTTATATTTTTCTACACTTACAAAAAAAAAAAAAATCACCTTTAAGTTGAAAATGAGGATGGAAAACCTTAGCTCAATGGATTTGTGGTCTGTTTTGGAAGCTATAAGTAACAGTAAACAATGCTTAAAAGTCTCCATTCAGGGCAATACTGCTGGTATATTTCTATATGCACTAATTCTACATTTACCAACCATAGACATTGCAAAGAGATTTATTTTTTTTTTTTAAATATTACGGAGGACAGAATCCATTTCCAAAACAGACCTGAATTCTTTACTCTAAATAAGATAAGCACTTGAAAATAATATGTACTAGGTTATAATGATTTTATTAATGTCTCAGGAATCCAAATGAATACTGTGCTCTGGAAACTGGTTTCACTACACTGCCTCATGTGCTCTAGAATGCCCCTTTTCCCATTCATTCATAGCTTTTCAGTTTTCCTACTGTCTATCTTTGTCTAACTGAAAATTTCCCTTTTCTGTCTTTGTTTTATTTCTCATTTATACAAGTATAATTTTCTTTGTGAAACCATTGAGACGAGAACACTTCTTAGTATCTTCTTGGATTTATTCTTTAAAGCTAACTTTTGGATAGATATTAACTCCATGTCAGTGTTAAACTGACCAGTACTGAGAGCACAATTTGGTTTTCACTCTTCACATTGCTAAGTAAGTGCAATTAGAAGTTGCTCAATAGATCTCAGATAATTTACTTCTGGATATAGGCAACAAATTATTGGAATTTAATAAGGAATTCATAAGCTGTATGAATTCTTTCCTAATAGGCTCCTACATACTGAATTCTGCCACTTATGCAACCTATTATCCTGGAGTAGCCCAGCAGACGTGGACAGGAATTGGAGTGTATCACAACAGTGTTAGTTAGATGAGAAAGATACCGTGTCACTTCAGCACCTTTTATGGAGAGGTGAACTTTTCCCTGAGAACATGGCATCACCAATTCTGGGAATAGTCTTTGGGCTTCACTGTGGGCCTTGCTCTGTCTTAACCGTCTCACTGGGGGGTGAGTGAGCAGCTGCATGGGGCTTAGTTGCTGGCTGGGGTTAAAACACAACAGTTTTGCTCTGACTGGCCAATGCACATAGGCTGTGTCTGCGTTAGCAGGCTGTGTGGCGGAATAGGCGTAGATCTGCAGAATAAAACAAACAGCTGGTGCTGGGGACATGATGTGCCCACTGCAGATATCTCATTTTGAAGCAGATCTTGTGTGGCCCCATGAATGTCTATTAGCAACTAAACCACATTAGGTATCTTTCTGGAGTGTGATTTCTTGTTCATTTCCATGAAGAAGTAATTTCTGTGATATGAAACAACATATAATAAGCAGGGGAAATTGGGAGATTTGCTTCAAAATAATCTTGATGGGAGCTAATACTCAACTGTAGATGTACACACAGCAGGCAGCCGAGAGTTCAGTGCACAGCAGCTGCACTGGCTGTCAATGCAAAACAAAGACAAATGAAATACTGCATAACTCTTGGTAAAAATGTTTTCCAGGGAAGAGTAACAGCTTGATTCTATCCCCACATCACTTGTTTCCATCCTTCAAGAAAGACCTTTGGCAGTTAGAAGACAAGTCTTATGCACTAGAAAATAGTCTCTTGTCTTTTTCTCTGGTAAGTAGTTGGGAAGTTGCAAATTTAAGAATAAGAGGATGAAAATAAGAGCAGGAGAACAAATACACTGATCTATAGTCTTAGCAGTAAAGTGATAAAGGTTTTGAGTCCTCCTTCCAGGTGTATCTCTCTTTTTCAAAGACTATGGCTCTGGGGGCCACATGTGAAAGCTGTAAATGCGGTTGTTCAAAATATAATTGTGTATGGTTCATTGTGTGCAGTGCATGTGACTGTGTATGTGATAAATGCTCTGGAATCTGGCTAAGTGCCATCCGGTGTATAATATCTGTACCCACTCCTCAGATGACTACCTATTTCCAACCTGAATATCAGGTCATCCTCAGAGATAGAAGATGAACTCTCTAACCTCTAATCTCTATTGCAATTACATTAATGTTTGACAAAACTCACAGAAATGTTCTCTTCCTAGAAGTCTAGAATCAAATAAAATTAAATAAAAATATAGAAGATGGAAAGTGGTTTGTGCACCCTCAGAAATTTGTACCCTCTCACTCTGGAGCAATCCCTCACTTCAGTGGCACAAAGGAGATTTTTTCATTAGCCTGTTTTCCTTCAGTTAGGAACTGTTTTCCTTCTATTCTTTTCCTTCTATTTTCCTTCTATTCTGAAGATCCACTACCACAGGAGGTGAGGCTCAGTAACAACCTCTAGAATATCCCACTGTCTTCCCAATATGTTGTCCACCCTTTTGTTATTGTAAGGTCTCAATTAACTTATGAGACAGGATTCAGCCATACACCATAAATATAACGCAATGTAAGTTAAATTATCTGCCAAAAGAAATCTGGCAACAAATAGCTCCTAGCTTATGCACAGTATAGATATTTTTATTTCACTATTTATTAAATTAATATATAGAAGTAGACAGAGGAGTAAAAAAATGTTCCTAATATTAGTAAATTTTATTTCATTATACATCCTATTTCCAAGTCTGACAGCAAGATGAATCTGCATTTAATATTCGTTGCTAGTGCCTCACAAAGTAGATGACTCATTATTATTTAGGATTCAAGAACAACTGTATTTCTCTGTAGTATAAAGTTTTCAACATTATTTTGAAAGCTCACTTTTTCTGTGGAATGGAATTGATACTCTCAGTAACTGAGAGACTGGTTCTGAGAGTATATTAGTTCTAATTTGGAAGTATAATTACAAATGCTGCTGGGAAGGTCATATTTCAGAAATAATGATGTTAAATCTCTCCTGTAGGAAAGGTCTTATGGTTTGAGAATCTCTTTCCTTTTACTTAACTGATTGGCAATTCCTTGCCATCATTATGAACATATAAGCATTTTAGGTAGCAGGATAAAATATTCAAGGCTTCTGGAATCAACAGTTTTCTCTTACTTCTGGTCTAAACCATAAAGTTGATGTATGCCAGTTCTTCAGTTTTGAAAGGTTTGAACAAACAAAAAAGAGATACAAAACAATGCCACAAGCTTAGTATGCTGATATTAACAAATGCCTTTAGACAGAAATTAAACACTAGTCTTCCTCTTTATTTAGAGCACTATTTAGTGGATGGATATACATTTAGAAGTAAAATATTCCTCCTTGAATTTTTGCTTTAAGATTCACACTATTTTTCAATTCCCTCACTGAACAAAAAAAGTACTGATCACACAAAGATAGTTACAAAGATATTAACTTTGTACCAAACTCAGCTGTCAATATTTTATCTAGGGAAAAATTAGAAAAGTTTTTCAATTTCCACATTTCAGATTCAGAAGGGAAAAAAATGGGTCATCAGTCCAACTGTTCAGCCTATTGTAATGAAAACTGTATCCAGACTGAAATAATGTGTGTTATCTCAACTTTTTCTTCACAAATGTGACAATAATAAACTTCAAAGAAAGACATCTTGCAAAACGTTGCATAATTTTTACTCAATCCAGAAATTGAAGATACTTATAGATACCACAATATTAAAAAATAAAATGCTCTAAAGTATGGCTTCTTTTTTTTTTATGTATATTTTTTAATGGTATAATAGTGGAAAAGGATAAGGTCTGATTTTTTAATAGTGGTTTCTAGAGCAAAGTAAAATCCTCAACTGGCTTTATAGGTACTAACCTTTCTTAAAAGCAAAAATCTGTATATAGCAAAAATACGAATGTATTTTCATATGAGCTCATGAATGTTGAAGTTGCCTTTCTAGTATTTAGTAATGTAGGTTGATGCAATTTTTGTGACAGCTTATATATTCTTATCTCTCTAAGGCCTTCCCTTTTCCTTCTGGAAGGATCAGAAAGGTACCAAAATGTTATATTGTAAAGAAAGATGACAGAAGTATTCATTTCTGTTTCCAGAGCAGTGAGAAAAACAGTGAGCAATCAAGAGGGCTTGAAGTTATCTATTGATAGATGTGGAGCTGCTCGCAGTCCCCAAAGGAAGCAACTGAATGAATAACATGGTGATTAAAAATGTAACTGTGGCCTTTGTGCAAAGCTCAAGGAAAGCAATGAGAGATTTTTATTTCTCTTTCTGTGATTTATACCAGGTTCTATGTTTCTTGCCTCCTATGTTCAATTTCCTTTACCAGCTTGGAGCAGGAGGGGTTTGTAGCATTTACAATATAAACTTCTATTCTTGCCCTTTTTGATGACATAGTTTATATAGATAAGGAGCTTATATAGTTTAGATGGATAAGGAGCTGCTGAGGAAAATCAGTTGAAAAAAGAGGCTTATAATAAGTGGAAGCAAGGACAGGTGGCATGGGAAGAGTACAGGAATGTTGTCCGAGAACCTAGGGACCAGGTTAGGAAAGCTAAGGCCCAGTTAGAATTAAACTTAGCTAGAGGTATTAAAGATAACAGGAAGGGATTCTACAGGTACATAGCAAATAAAAGACAGACTAGGGAGAATGTAGGCCCCCTCCAGAAGCTCTCGGGAGAACTGGCTACACGGGATTTGGAGAAGGCTGACGTTCTGAATGACTTCTTTGCCGCGGTCTTCACTGGCAAAGGCTCTGACCAAACCACCCAAATATTGGAAGGCAGATGCAGGGACTGTGAGAATGAAGACCTCGCGCCCACTGTAGGAGAGGAACTGGTTTGAGACCATCTTAAAAATCTGAACGTGCACAAGTCCATGGGTCCTGATGAGATCCATCCACGGGTCCTGAAGGAGCTGGCAAATGAAGTTGAGAAGCTGCTGGCCATCATATTTGAGAAATCATGGCAGTCAGGTGAAGTCCCCGATGACTGGAAAAAGGGAAATATAACCCCCATTTTCAAGAAGGGGAAATGGATGACCCGGGGAATTGCAGACCAGTCAGTCTCACCTCTGTGCCTGCCAAAATCTTGGATCAGATTCTCCTGGATGGCATGCTAAGGCACATGAAAATCAACAAGATGCTTGGTGACAGCCAGCATAGCTTCACTAAGGGGAAATCCTGCCTGATCAGTCTGGTGGCCTTCTATGATGGGGCTACAGAACTGATGGACAGGGGTAGAAAAGCTAATGTCATCTACCTGGACTTGTGTAAAGCGTTCGACACTGTCCCACACAACATCCTTGTCTCTAAATTGGAGAGGCATCAATTTGATGGATGGACCACTTGGTGGATAAAGAATGGGCTGGATGGCCGCACGTAAAGAGTTATGGTCAATGGCTCAATGTCCGGCTGGAGACCAGTAACGAGTGGTGTCCCTCAGGGATCGGTGTTGGGACCGGTCTTGTTCAACATCTTTGTCGCTGACATGGACAGTGGGATTGAGTGCACCCTCAGCAAGTTTGTCGATGACACCAAGCTGCATGGCTCGGTTGATACGCTGGAGGGAAGGAATGACATCCAGAGGGACCTCGACAGGCTTGTGAGATGGGCCAACCTCATGAAGTTTAACCATGCTAAGTGCAAGGTCCTACACCTGGGTCGGAGCAATCCCAGGCACAGCTGCAGGTCGGGCAGATAAGAGAGTCAAAGCAGCCCTGCAGAGAAGGATTTGGGGGTGTTGGTTGATGAGAAAATGAACATGAGCTGGCAGTGTGCGCTTGCAGCCCAGAAAGCCAACCGTATCCTGGGCTGCATCAAAAGGAACGTGACCAGCAGGTCGAAGGAGGTGATCCTGCCCCTCTACTCTGCTCTTGTGAGACCTCACCTGGAGTATTGTGTGCAGTTCTGGTGTCCTCAACATAAAAAGGACATGGAACTGTTGGAACAAGTCCAGAGGAGGGCCACGAGGATGATCAGGGGACTGGAGCACCTCCCGTATGAAGACAGGCTGAGAAAGTTGGGGCTGTTCAGCCTGAAGAAGAGAAGGCTGTGTGGAGACCTCCTAGCAGCCTTCCAGTATCTGAAGGGGGCCTATAGGGATGCTGGAGAGGGACTCTTCATTAGAGACTGTAGTGACAGGACAAGGGGTAACGGGTTAAAACTTAAACAGGGGAAGTTTAGGTTGGATATAAGAAGGAAATTATTTCCTGTTAGGGTGGTAAGGCACTGGAATAGGTTGCCCAGGGAGGCTGTACATGCTCCATCCCTCACAGTGTTCAAGGCCAGGTTGGACGAGGCCTTGGGTGATATGATTTAGCGTAACGTGTCTGTGCCCACGGCAGGGGGGTTGGAACTAGATGATCTTAAGGTTCTTTCCAACCCTAACGATTCTATGATTCTATGATTCTATATATTTTCTGACTCTTCCCTAATGTTCAAAGATCTTTGCTCCTCAGGGCTTACACAGAAGGTGCAACACTGAAAGCTCTTTGTAAGTAGCCTGCAAGATCTTCAGGGTAAACAGTTTTTCTTGATTCTGCCTGAAAATATAAAGCACACTTTCCACAGTATAAAAAATAAATCTTCCCACTCATCATCATCCCTGGTAGGCACCTGGACAAATTTCTTACTAAGTAATTGTTTTTGGCTTACTCCTTTTTAGTTTCCTCAGGGCAGGGAGGATGGTTTCTCAGACTCCGGCTGCAAACAGCCATTATCTTTCAAAATTCAGTGCTCTCAAATAATATTTTATCTGTACAAAAAAAAAAATCCTTTGTTTACATTTAAAATATTGGTGGCATTTGTGAAATTCAAATATGCATTTTAATCATCCTTCTGTTTTGATATGGCTACCAGTTCTAGGTTAGTGAAGTAGCAGCCTGTTATACTACATTTTCTTTCTTCCCTTCTGAACATACAGAAGATGATTGAATTCATAGTTCTACATCCTGAATGCATGTATTTCAGAGTAGTCTTTCTGGATAAATTAAGGCTTGATTAGAAATAAAATTCTTAGAGAGTAGCCAAATGCTGCTGTTAACACAGCTGAATTCTAATAGGGGCTAATATGGGCTTTGCATAACATTCACATTCAGCTTAGAAGATGCCTTGACATTGCTCATGACATTGCGAAATCATTATTCGTGTATGTGTTAAGTTTTAAATCAAAAGAAATGAGGTAGTGAAAACAGTAACATTTACTCACAGGATCCACATCACAGAAGTATGTAATCTGTGAAAGATACAGTAAATAGAAATCCTTTCATATTCTGTAACAGTATAGAAGATATAAAATTAAGATTTCAAATAAAGGTTACAGATATAGGAATAGATAAGTAAGTACTGAATTTAAATGCTCTTAAAATAAGATTTAAAACCAGGTGATTTTTATTCACAGACATCCCAGAAGCCTGTAATCATTTTCTAGTTAGCATGGTTTTCTCAGAGTTATCAGTGGATCTGGTAGCCAGTCTAAACATCCACAATTACCTTATTTATCTTAATGTTTTAAAGTAACTTTCAGTGCAGAGACTGCCTTTGCCCTTATGGTCAAAGAATTTTTGACCACCTAGATTTAAATTCTGAAAGATTTTAGATGAGTCAAAAAGACCCACTTCTGCAACCTTTTCTTCTATCTAAGGTTTCTGTTGAAAACCTTGAGAGAGATGGATGGATATCTGGACAAGTATCTTCTGTGTGGGGGCGTCTGGGATGTACGAAGTAGAAATCCTTCCGTCTAGGTCTCTGAAGTACGGTTGTGCTCAGAAATACTATTCAGAAATACAGCAGTTGAGCAGTTGATAGAACCTATGTTTTTTCTAATGGTCTTAATAGAATTGAAATCTACACATTTTCATTCCTGGAGTAGTCTTTGCATCAGCAGGGAGTATCTGATGAGAACCCTGTCCTTTTGTCAAAAGGGACTGCTATGATGCCAGGAATCTAAAAGAGCCGTTTGTCTAAAATAATAAGTGCGTAAAACTGTTGACAGTGTAGACAGTATCCAAACGACATTGATGGGAAAGCTTAGAACCCCATTCTGTGTTTCTTCTCAGATCCATTTGCTGATGTGTTAAAAATAAAAGAAATAAAAAATAAAATAAAAATAAAAACCCTGCACAAGTAATTGTATATAAGCTCTTTGTTTGGCTGTCAGTTATGGCCCAATTTTATTTTATAGATATGACACCTGACATTGAAATAGTTTTAGGAATATCATGATGTTCCCTTTAATTTTCCCTGTAGTCCACTCTCATGAGATCTCACATGGAAGACTGTGTTCAGCCCTGGGGCCCTCAACATAAGAAGGATGTGGACCTGTTGAGACAAGTCCAGAGGAGGGCCATGAAGATGGTCAGAGGGCTGGAGAACCTCTCCTTTGAAGAAAGACTGAGACAGTTAGCCTTGTTCAGCCTAGAAAAGAGAAGGCTCCGGCGAGACCTTATTGTAGCCTTTCAATACCTAAAGGGGGCTTACAAAAAAGAAAGAGACATTTTACCAAAGCCTGAGAGGCAATGGCTTTAAACTGAAAGACAGTAGTTTTAGATTTGATATATGGAAGAATTTTTTTACAATAAGGTTGATGAGACACTAGAACAGGTTGCCCTAAGAAGTTGTGAGTGCATCATCACTGGAAGTATTCAGAGTCAGGTTGGACGGGGCTTTGAGAATCCTGAGCTAGTGGAAGGTGTCCTTATCCATCGTGGGGGATTTGTACTAGATGATCTTTAAAAGCTCCTTCCAACCCAAACCATTCTACCATTTTATGACTCTCTGGTTTATCTAAGGTAAAAAACATGATCCCAAATGCTGTTTCCCATGGACTTGTTCATATGAAGATTAGTGTGGTCTCTTTTACAATAAAAATATTATTTTCTGATGCATCTTAACATAAATTTGTGGGAGTCAGAGGATGTCAAGTAGAAAAGAGAAGCAGTTAAAGGAAGGCCAGGATTAATTATGATATAAATGGATTAGATGCATGTTTGGAGTCAACTGAGAGTGGAAAGAAGCAGGTAAAGTGATTGCATTCAAAGAAGTCTGAAGACCACATCACTATCAATTTGCTACTAAATATACCACAACTTCTAGACCTGTCACTTGCAAATTTTATAGACTTGTTTTGCATAAGCAATCACTTTTATTCCTTTTCAAAGTACAACTATTTTTATTTTTTTTTGCTCTCTGTATGAAGTCTCAGTCAGGATCAAAGTCCTGAATGTAGTATTTCATAGTGTGATTCAGTACCCCATGTAGTGCTACATTATTATTAATGTAGCACTATTATTATCCGTTTGCTTTATTAATTAAAATTAATAAAGTGTTCCTTTACATTGTCCTTAATTAGCCCAGCTAAACTACTTGGGCATTATTTGCTCCAGAAATTTCAGTCACAGCAGAAAAGGGGGAAGGTATTTTCCTTTTAACTACATTCAGAGGTCAAGCACTTACACAGCTAGTATGTTTGAGGTTGAGAGTTCCTTTGTGTAGTCTCTTCTTGATCACTGAGGCCAATCAAGGGGTCATGAACTATCTGTGGCTGGTTTTGGCTGATAAGGAAGAGAAACAGGAGTCCCAAAGCTTTAGATGCTGGTTTGGAATTTCCTACAAACATAGACAGCATTTATTTTTCATAGTAAGCATCTACTTCTTCAACAAGAAACCTTCCACAAACTATCTGCCCTCAAATGAATAATTAGTATATACTGTTTGGGGAAATGTGTATACATACATAATTTTGATCTAATTATTTGGAATGTCACACTATGAGAAACAAGGAGAGAGAGTTTGCAAGTGAAAGATGAATAAAACAATCTTAAATGATTCACATCTTAAATGATTTAGATTTGGATTAAAGCAATCAATGCATATGACAGTTATCTTTCATATTATATCTAAGTGCAATCCTCATGCATTTAGGGCCCATACTGGCCAAATTACAGTCATTAGACTGCTACCATAAGTATCAGGTTTTGTCTATTAACCCAACACTTTCCTAAGGTTTAAAACTATTTTTCCTGTTTTTAAATAGTAACACATCAGATAAAATAATCTATTACAAAGTCCTGTCTCTATTTTACATAATATCCATTAAGCAAAGAGTATAATTGCTGAGTGCAAAGGAAATATAACTACTTTTCCAAGACTGCATCATCAAAATGGGATTGTACAGCTGAAAAAGACTGATAAATTTGAAAGTTAGACATGTCATGAAAAAAATTAAGACCTCCAGAGGGTTGGAAGGAAGAAAGGAACATGACACTGCAAAGAATCAATACTTTACTCCAACTGCAAACGTAGCAACTTTAATAAACTTTAATAAAGTATTTACATTTTTCAAATTGTTTACTGTGGTGCCTCAGGTAGCTTCTCTTTTAATTAAATAGGAAAGATGCAAAATGAGTTAAAACTCAATTAGAATCATAGAATCATAGAATAGTTAGGGTCGGAAAGCACCTTAAGATCATCAAGATCCACCCCCCCTGCCGTGGGCACAGACACCTCACACTAAACCATCTCACCCAAGGCTTCATCCAGCCTGGTCTTGAACACTAACAGGGATGGAGCATTCACAAACTCCATGGGCAACCCATTCCAGTGCCTCACCACCCTTACAGTAAAGAACTTCTTCCTCATATCCAATCTAAACTTCCCCTGTTTAAGTTTGAACCTGTTACCCCTTGTCCTGTCACTACAGTCTCTAATGAAGAGTCCCTCCCTGGCATCCCTATAGGCCCCCTTCAGATACTGGAAGGCTGCTATGAGGTCTCCATGCAGCCTTCTCTTCTCCAGGCTGAACAGACCCAACTTTCTCAGCCTGTCTTCGTACGGGAGGTGCTCCAGTCCCCTGATCATCCCTGTGGCCCTCCTCTGGACTTGTTCCAACAGTTCCATGTCCTTTTTATGTTGAGGACACCAGAACTGCACACAATACTCCAGGTGAGGTCTCACAAGAGCAGAGTAGGGGGGCAGGATCATCTCCTTTGACCTGCTGGTCACGCTCCTTTTGATGCAGCCCAGGATACGGTTGGCTTTCTGGGCTGCAAGCGCACACTGCCGGCTCATGTTCATTTTCTCATCAACCAACACCCCCAAATCCTTCTCTCTTCCTTGTCCAACCTGCAGCTGTGCCTGGATTGCTCCGACCCAGGTGCAGGACCTTGCACTTGTCATGGTTAAACTTCATCAGGTTGACATAAGCCCACCTCACAATCATGGCAAGGTCCCTCTGGATGTCATTCCTTCCCTCCAGTGCATCAACCGAGCCATGCAGCTTGCACATTGTTGTCCCAAAGGTGCTAGGAATCCAGCACTGGCAAAACTCTACACTGATTAAGAAAAGCAAATCACTAGCTTCTCTGAGTTCCTCCTTGTAGATACCTGCTGAATTCAGAAGTGATTTTGGCATATAGAGGACATGGTTAGACAACAAGATCACTGAGATTACAAACAGCCTCTTTCATATCAAGGAAGTGACTTTGAAAAAAGTCAAGTTGCAGCATGTCCTGAAGCACTGCACTGGTCTATATATAGAGATACCTACTCACACACATACACACAAAGCTATGCACACACATAAACATACGTGTCCAGCTTGCTATCGTTTGTCTAGCAATTCTAATGAGTCAGGTAATGGGAGAAGTGGGATTATACTGCTGAGCTCCTGTTGACTCAAGATCTGCTTTCTGTAAAAAGATAACGCTAGGCTCTTTGTGCAAAGCAGCCTGTCACTTACTGACTTGTGATCAACTACTTGATAGTGTCTTACCTGGCAGGACTCCTGCTGAGTTCTTGACTTTGGGAATACTGCTGCCTTTCATACCACAAGCTGTCATTCTGTTCAAAATGGGAACTTTATAGAAAACACTGAATAGAGCAGGCGCTTTGTTAGATGCAGACAATCATCTGTTCCTGGAAAAGGAAAAGCTTCCCACTCTTCCCAAGTTCTTGCAGTTCCTGTGAAGCAGACTGCCTTTCTCTTTGTGAGGTAAAAACTGGGTGCTGTCAGAAAATAAATGAAAATTATAGAAATTGTAATTGAGAATCCAAATCTTTGTTTGAAAATGCAGTGAAGTGACATATACTACCTTGTTTCACCTCCTGTCCTGAATTCTTTTAGATTTTCCTTGGCTTCCATATTTAATTTCAGATCTCTTTCCATATGTCTAAATATCTTATAGAAGTACGCTTCTTCATTTTTCTCTTAACATACTTTTGATATCCTTTAATTCTCTGCAGATTATTTCCATCTACAAATGAGTTTAGTGTCTTTTATTTGCTAATGTTAAGATATTGTTCTCTGAGCAATGGGCAGGCACTCAAAGGCACCTACCTCTCCCCTAAAGCCTCCTAAAACTAGAAGCATACTCCATAAGCTCTTGAGAAACAGAAAATTAAAAATAAAAGATATTGCAAGACCTCATCTCTCTTGTGACCCAGCAGGAAAACAGCATCACCTGTTTAATCCAGAACAGTTTTAAAAATTCAAAATAGGAAGCACTGATGCTCAGCCTGTTTAATAGTTTGAAGGAGGTGCGCCTTTCCTATTATAAAAGCAACATGTGTAATTAGGGTACTCTTAAATTCAATGAACAACCCACGGAAGATATTGCAAAGATTTTGTCTGAACATCTCATTTGATGTTAAGACAATATTTCTTTCTAAATTAAAGAGGACTTATTTGGGGAAGCCTTAGAAAAGCTTTAGTCAATACTTTAAGCTGATTTTTTAACCTTCTGTGAGTTTTTATCTCGGAAATAAGCAAGGCCTTTTGAAAGCAGAGTGGTTTGTATTAAGGACGGTGTTTTGTCCATCTGTCACTAGTAAAACTGAATGTTGTAGCACTGGATAAAATATGTCAGTAGTCCTAGCCAGTATGGAGAGCAGCCAGATTGCTTTTTAAGCCTGCTCCATCTTATTTTATGAACCAAGCATACCTGCAGAGATATATTAACTAATTTCATTACTAAGAAGCTTAAGAATGTGAAACTAATATGAAATGAGCAAAACATTATCATTTATTCATAGTGCTTTCAACTGTATCTCATTCCCCATTAATCACCTTTAAAATGTCCATCTAGAGTAAAAATATTTGAGATAAAGACAGTGAATCTGATTCCTAAATCTGCTGCTGCAGTGCAACAAAATACCCAGTGGATCTTTCCTTTGTGGGATAATTCATTCACTACAGCTTTTAATGAAAAGGATAGGGCCAGATGATAGCGTCAACTTTATTGCACTTGCCTTTTCAATGAATGATGCTCTACTGTATGGGGATTTTTGAAAATGAGTTTTCAGTAGATGTACTGTTTGTCCCTAGATTGGAAGACCACTAAGACAATTTTCTTTGCACTCTCTCAAGTCATCTGTAAGCCAAACATAATCACCGGGGCATTCTTCCAATTCACCTTTGGGTAATATCTAGTATATAATGATTCCCACGTACGCAAACATGTAATTAAAATGGTCATCTATTACAGAAGCTTAACTTTGCCTGGCAACATGAGAGAGGACGGAAAGATATTATGCCCACTTCTTTTTTTTTTTTCAGCTGTCATGTTTATTTGTGCATGCAAGGTCAATAATGATCTAGTAAATGTTTAGGACTGTCTCCAACCTTAAGACTCACTGGAAGGTGGTTTCAGCAGAAGCTGCAGTCATAGCCATCAGCTACTACTTCAAAGAAGTTTTCTTGCCAGGCCACACCATGTCTTTTTAACACGATTTAGACTAAATCAGCCAGCTTTCCCTCAGGAAAGGAGGGATCTATCTATGCCAGACACAGATTACCAGTCAGTTCTGTTTGGTTTTGATGTGGAAACAGAGAACTGAACATCCATTACTGGAGTACTGATGATAAAGGTTATTATCTCACTTCCCACCTGTGTCTTAAAGGTTTGTGTAGCAAATGACAAGACTAAACATTACACAATGCTACTTACATGAATCTTAAGAGTGGAAGAAGAATGAATGAATGCATACAACTCTGATTCTGTAAGAAAAAGTATGAATGAAGCCACCCTAATTCCATAAAATTGTCAAATCTGTAACTTCAGCTTCTGTAAGTCATGATTTAAAACATGAATACTGTTCTTGCACTTAATATTAGTAGAAATGTCACACTGGTTAATGTATGAACATATCTACCAACCGGAGTTAGTTACCTCTTTTCTGTAGTGAAGTCTGAACAAATTCCTTAGTCTCAACTGCTGGAGATAGTGTTTAAACACATATTAAAGACCTTCTCCTTCTATAAACAAACAAATAAGTAAGCAAACAAATAAACTGTGTAGTTGCAGACCAGGAGATAATTAGAAATACCATTACTATCAAAGACCAACATTTAAGAGTTCGCATGTAATGCAGAAATATTTTTAATAGGATTGCATTTTGAATAATGTTGATAATTAATAGTGGATGACAGAAATAAAATAAGAGTGCTTTATAAGAGCTAGGATTGTGTGATAACGTAATGGATGGGAACCTAGCTGAGAGCTGGTTCCCTCTCATGACCGACAGGCATAATGAATTCTCATTTTGTCACAATGTATTCAGTAGAGTATGTATGTTTATCATGACTGTTTGTCGAAAAGAGGCAGGAAAACATAGGTGTGCATCTGTTCTATGACCTTCATATTTGGCTGTACTGGGGCTCCTGGCCAATGCTCTCAACGTGGGCAATGGTGAGATCATGAGAAACTGCATGGTCCCACAAGTAAACAATTGGAGATCTGGCATAAAGCTGGTTGTTTTGATAAGGGTATAAAAGTGGGACCCTCTTGTGGCCATGAGAGAAGCCTCGGTGAACGCACCGCATAGGAGTTTTCCCAGTTACCTGAGACTCCTGGTATTGGCTGCAACCGGGCTTCACAGCTGGAAGCGTGGGCCTGGATGATGGTTCAGTGATAATTGGTGATGTATTTCTTCTTAATCCCTTTCTGTCTATACAGTAATGATTTACTGAATTCCTAACTTTCGTCAGTACTTTAATTATACACCTATAGTCCTGATTTGCTTTATTATACGTATTCAGTATATATATAGAAATACTCACCAAATTCCCATTAGTGTGCTTGCTTCAGTGTGCTTACTGGCTTTAAGGTTCTTGCTCAGTAAACTGTGCATATTATACAGCCAGCATGTGGTCATTTTGTGGTGTACCCAGCCTGTCATCAGAACACAGTCAAACCTATTTCCTGAAATCATATTATTTCTAACAAACTTTATTTCCTATGTTTCAAATATATTTGCTATGTTGTATCATCAAAGACATAGGCTATCAAAAAGTATAAATCACATCATGAAGTGGTTCACTCAGAACATAGAAAAAATCCAGTTCTGGTGTTAATCCAAGGTGTGGGTGTTACTTGCTGGATTTTACTAGTCATCTAGGGCACAGATGAAGTTATCTGAGTAGACATACTTCAGGGAACCTCAAGTCTCTGCCTGTGCTATTGAGTGAAGGTGAAATAAGGACAGCAACGCATTAGCACTTTCATGTTCTTATAAAGCTTTGTGACAACTAATACATCACGTCAAGTTTGGTGGATTTCTATTTTGTGTGTAACAAAAGATACTTGCACATTCTCCTCACTTAGAACTGTCTAATATAATATGTAATTTAAGTATATCTTTCAGAGTATATTTTTTCAGTGTACAAAATCACACTTTTAATTAACTATCTTCCACGTAATTCAAACTTTTCTCCTCACTTAGAACTGTCTAATATAATATGTAATTTATCTTTCAGAGTATATTTTTTCAGTGTACAAAATCACACTTTTAATTAACTATCTTCCACGTAATTCAAACTTTTTATTTAATGTAAACTACCTCGAAAACAGGGCTTGTCATGTAAAACAACAAAAAAAGCTTTCAATTCTTCCTTTGAAAGACTATACTTATTCAAATACTCTGTTTCATTAAAAAATCAGCAGCTTACTTTACTGTTTTAACCTAAGTTTTAGAAGCATTTTTATCCAGCCATAACTAATGTGTATTCATACCTGCAATGCTGGGAGTTGAAATGCTGTCAGCTTTCATTGGGGCTGCCCTCCTTTATCCATTAAATTACCTCAGGGGAAGCTAGAAATTTCTGAAGCAACCTAAATTTCAAGCAAACTTCTGTCAGGCAACTTTTTCAGTAAATGCAGTGTGGCTGAGCACTGGGCACAAGACATACTGGCTTGTCAAGTTTTGTCCAGGTTTAGAGCAAATGCTGGGAACCCTGAAAATTGCAAGCAGTGCTGTTGACATTGTTCTACCCATAATATAAAGGAAATATTTATGAATTTATTTCTGTTCAGCCCCAGCCACTGGCTGCTGGATAAACTGGTTGAAGGTTTGCTTTCACAAACTCTGTACCTGTAGTAGCGAGACATAATCACAGAATGCACAGGCTTGGAAAGGACCTTAAGATCATCTAGTTTCAATCCCCCTGCCATGGGCAGGGACATCTCACACTAAACCATGTTGCCCAAGAATCTGTCCAGCCTGGCCTTGAACACTGCCAGGGATGGAGCATTTACCACTTCTTTGGACAACCTGTTCCAGTGCCTCACCATCCTCATAGTAAAGAACTTCTTCCTTATGTTTATCCTGAACTTCCCCTGTTTAAGTTGAAAACCATTACCCCTTGTCCTATTGCTACAGTCCCTCATAAAGAGTCTCTCTCCAGCATTCTTGTAGGTCCTCTTCAGATGCTGGAAGGCTGCTATGAGGTCTCAGAATCTTTAAAGTTTCTTCTTTAAGAGGTCTGATATTACCTGAAAATGCTTACTTTTGAAGATGTCATTTCACCTTCGTTTTACAGTAGGACTGATAAAACAGTAAAATCCCTTTGAAGTGAAAATAGCCAAAATTAAAGCTTCTTCTGTTTAACCCACTTTTTAGAAAATATTTCAATAGACAAAATGGTTTAAAAGCTGACATTTTGTCAGGATCCATGAGTTTCAGAAAAGATGAACACTAGCTCTCTAGCACACTTGTAATTAAATATGCAATTAAAAAGCTTTCAGTGGCCCCTAAGGCTTCCCAGCCTAGTTAACAGAAAACTTCTCATCTTACTTTAACAAGCAAGATAAAATTTTTTTTAGAAAACATCATCCACTGTCAAAGAAAATGCCTTCCTAATTTGTTTCCTCACTATGCTTCAAAGATTGTATGCTGAATCAAGTGTCCCAGGATTGTAGAAACAAAACCAATAAAGATAATGAATATTAACAAAGTTTTTTTCAAAACTTACAGTAAAAAGTTGCACTATATTTTAGGTAATTTGTGGAGTGAAGCAATATGCAGGTTAGATGAAAAAGTACAGTGTATCAAGTAATCATTTGGTTATGTTCAAATATTTAAATTTTTGTATTTTAATAGAAGAATTCAGCCTAGCCCTTTAGAGAAAGTATTTTGATTTTGCTTGAAACTACCAGGATTGTTCCACCTTTTCTTGATGGAACAGGTATGGTGCAGATAGGTGCAGACAGAAGTCTGATCGTGGGGAGGGCTAAGGTTGGGAGCCGTGGTGGTTGGTGGGGTGGGATGCTGTTTTAGGATTAAAGCACGGATGAAAGATACATGAAAATGACACACAGACATCAATGATGAATGAGGGTAGTCAGAGTAAAAGGGAAGGAATGGTGATGGGCCTGGTTTCAATGGGGAGGTCAAAGTGGGGCAGTATACACAGTAATGCTGGGGAGCAAATCTATCATAAAGGAGCCTATTGAAAGTATTCAGGAGTATACTGAAAACACTCTGTGTTGCCAAAGAGGCAGTTAAAATTAATCTATGCTGTAAAAAGTTATACGATATTGCTGCTTTTGGATTGTGTTGGTTGGAATGTTTCTCACATTAGTATTAATCATAATAATCAATGCATTAAGTTTGCTGGAAAGGCATATATTTCATGTGTTAATTTCTTTTCTTAATTTTTAATGCTTCTTTTTCACATGCAAATCCTTCTTTGTTCTTAAAAACAGTAGACATCACCTGAACCCAGAAACTTTTGGTGAGACATGCAGTGACAAAACAGAATATATGTTACTTCTAATTCTTGAACTTATGTGAAGATGACTTTTTAGGTACTGCGATAAATGTTTTGTGCTTTAATCAATTTTTAGTATCAAAAGATTTTACGCAAAAGCTCACTAGAATATAATACTCTTTTTTTAACATGATAAAATTTTAAATAATAACGAAAAAGGAGCCTTACTGACAGATTTGTTTAGCATAATAAATATTTGAGATGTTTTTCCATTAAAAACCACAGTCACTTTGGAACGTGAATACTTTGGCAACTGTGTAAAAAGATTTCTGTAGTGTCTCAAAGCACAACAGAAGAGGGGACATGGGAAACAAGATATTGGTGATTTATATCTCCTCACATTTTTATTCCCCAAAGCTTCTTCTTAGTGTTACAGGTTTGCCAAGAGAATTTTTCTGACGAGTGATTCATGTCTTCATGTATCTACATAATTTCAATATAAAAGTAAGACAGACACAGGTGATGAAGTAATAATTAATTTATTAATACTAAACAGCACCAACACAAATATCTATCTTAAAGTGCACACTTTAAATCAGTGATGATTCTGAAAGGGAATTGCATAAATGCATTCAAATAAATCCAACAGAACTGATTTATGATGCCCTCAAGAATGAGGGCATGTCAAGACAACTTATTTTAAAGATCTAATTTCCTACAGTTTTATAGTAGTACAAAACCAAGCAGCACATTGCAGCCCTGACCTAAAGAGCCTTCTTCAAAAGGTATCCTTCTCCATTGTGACTCTTCTAAAAAACACACACACACACCACAAACAAACCCCAGCTTTGGGTTTTGTTGGCTTTGCATATATAAAAACATCTCTGTAACCTGAAAGACCAGCTGCCTGTGATTAGTCTTTTACAATGGTTAGAGATTTAGACTATCCCATTTTCAACTTATTTGCAATTGAGTTCAGGAGCAAAATACACCAGGAAATCATAAATCAAGCGTTCCTTCCTGTGTTCTCATGTGTGTGCCTGTGTGTATGTGTGTGTATGTGTGTGTGTGTGTGTGTGTGTGTGTGTGTGTGTGTATGCATATACTTACACTGTGATTCTGTCTTGCTCAGTATCAGAGTCAGGAACACATGGAATATTACTCGTTTCCTTTGTTGATTGATCTATTATGGGTTTTACCCAGGGAGAATAAATAAGTCAGTGTTAAATGAGTTTTCAGTTACGCAACTCTTCAAATTCCTTAGCCAAAGAAGTAAATTCTTGGGACTGTATTTCTCTATTGAATGTTCATGTTACTGGGTTCAAAATCTATGTTTTAGCAGCATTTTCTAATATTCCCAGAAATATTCTTGTACTCTAATCATTTATTAAAATTCAGTTTTAAAAGATGAAATCAGCTAAAATAATTTCCTTACAGAGCTCAACTTCTGAGATGCAAGAGACATGGGTATAAAGTATTATTTCACTGTGTATCTTTAATCAAGACTTATTGCCATGAAATTTGTGTTTTGGTTTTGGAAAGACACCTTGGCCAAGGTTAATGTTACATAATTAAGAGAACTATAGTCTGGGAACCTGTACCTCAGTGACTCACCTGAGGCCGTATTTATTGCTATGGGAGGAAAATAAACACTTCTACAGTAAGTTTAATTTGCTCCCTCTTATTCTAGCAAAAGGTAAAAATACGTAGGAGATTTCAAATGAGAAGGGAATAAAGACACATAAATGAATTAGAAGTAAACTGTTTCACACACTGAAAACTACAGAGGTTTCTGCAACCGCACCAATAGGACTTTTGCTAGCCAAAGGGAAATACTAGAAAAAGTCAGAGTCAATATATTTGAAAATGTGCCTACTACTTTTATGTTTTCTATGCCTTTGGGGATAGTTGTAATTTGCTTTTGTATGGATGGTGGTGTAAAGTAATAGCAAAAACCTGTTGTAGGTATAAGGAGATGGATAATATCAGCTGAGTTGTCTTTAAGGAAATGGTACAAATGGAAAGTATTGCTCAAGTAATATATAGTTTAATTAGACCTATATGCAGAAAAGGTATTAGCCTCATTCCTTTTGAGGACTGTGTCTCAATATCTAAAACATCCAAGTCACAAACAGTGCTCAATATCAAGTAGTACGATGCCGAAAGAAATACCTCAGCTGTTGCACATTCAATATTACTGAGGTTATTCAGAGAATGGGATATCAGGAAAAGGAATTTGATACAGTATGATAAAGTAATGTCCAGCAGATTCTTTGCTAAGTTGAGCTATTTCACAGAAAAACACGGGCAGCCAAAGAATTATAAGAGACCATTCCAAATATTTAGAAAAAAAAAAAGACAAACCACCCCACCTTTCCTCACTACTAGCTATTTATTTAACAGGAGTCACAGATTGCTATTATTTTAAAAGAGAAGTCTTGACAGAGTAATGCTTTCTTGTATCTTCACAGGATTATTGGTTTGCCATTATTTTCATCTTTGTCTTCAAAGTTGTTAGATTTATAATGAAAAACAGTGGTCTGATTTAAACAAGATGCCAGATTCTAAGCCCTGTATAAATTACAAATTTAAATATAAAACATGACTATAATCCCAAACACATTATTTTTTTTTAAATGGAATTATATAATAATAGCATTATTTGCACTATCCAAAGAAACATTCCTGGTAAATTTAGCATCCCACTCTTTAGAAGAAGGAAAAAAAAAAAAGTAATTTTTTCTTCTGTACAAAAGGGACACAGTAACTTTAGGTCAAAAAGTTGAAGCCATTTATCCATCATAACAACTATGGTACTATTATGAATAAAAGCTTCACATACCTTTATTCAGTGTCTTACTTTTCAAGATTCAGAGATTTATTCGCATGACTTCCATTAGAATATCACATATCTAAATAAACACACTTGTCCTGGGTTCAGCAGTAGCAGTCATTTTTCTCCTTCTTGGTAGCTGGTGCAGTGCAGTGTTTTGATTTTCGGCCTGGGAACAGAGATGATAACAAGGATGTTTTGGTTTGGCCAAGGACTTTGTGAGCTTCATGCTCTGCCAGGGAGGAGGGGAAGCCGGGAGGAAGCAGAGACAGGACACCTGACCTAAGCTAGCCAAAGAGGTATTCCATACCACAGCACGTCATGCCCAGGATGTAACTGGGAGTTACCCGGAAGGATACGGGCTTCCGGGTGGGACTCGTTTCTTGGCCAGTGGTATCATATTCTCTTCCCTTGTTATTTTCTCTTATCGTTGTTGTCGTTGGTAGTAGTGGTGGTGATTTTTGTTGTACATTGGTTGATGGACTGTTCTTGTCTCAACCCGTAGGAGTTGCACCCTTTCAATCCTTCTCCCCATTCCTCCGGGAGTGGGGAAGGGGAGAGCGCCGGGAAGGGGGGGGGGGGGGGGGGGGGCTCGATTGCTATCAGCCCGGGACCACTCACTGGGAGTGAGTGAACAAGTTGCCTGACGGGGTTTAAACCACGACAGTTCTTTTTGGTGCCCAAACAGGGATGTGAAGGGTTGAGATAACGACAGATCTGACCGGATCTGTCACAATGCTGACTTATTGGCTCTCAGAGTTGATCCTCTTGATCTCACAGCTTCAGAATCTTGCAACTTACTTAGAGCCGGTATTTGCTGTGTTAGTGTTTATCAAGTGTGGGGCTTGGGCTAAGGTTCTTGTCTCACTGTGCTTTATGGCCATGACTGGTAATACGGGCGGGCTCCACCATCAGGGCGGGACGGACGTGGCCGTGGACTTGTACCTGGCCGTCCGGCTGCTCTTCACCGGCCTGGCCCTCGCCCTCGCCTCCGTCTTGGTGAGGCCGCGGGGAGCCGAGGGGGAGCGGCCCCGGGAGCCGGCGGCTGCTGAAGAGGCCCGGGAGAGCGGCCCCGGGGAGCAAGCGGCGGCGGGAGCGGGGCCGGAGGCCGCGAGGGGACGGCTGCCGGTGGAGGAGGCCGGGGCGGTCGAGGAGCAGAAGGAAGCGGCTGCCGAGCAGCGGGAGAAGGCGGCGGAGGAGCCGAGCCCCGCGGAGGAGCCGAGCCCTGCGGAGGAGCCGAGCCCCGCAGAGGAGCCGAGCCCCGCAGAGGAACCGAGCCCCGTGGCCGAGCCCAGCCCCGCGGCGTTCGAGAGCATCCCCCGGAAGCCGCTCGCCGAGCCCCAGGAGGATGCAGGAGACCACGCAGCATTTCCCAGCAAGGCAGAGGAGGAAGAGCTGGACTCAGGAAAAGAGAAGCCGGTGGTGGGAGAGCCGGCAAGCACAGCAGCTACACCAGCCCCAGTGACAAGCACAGCAGCATCGTTTGAGAGTTCTGAAGGTTTTGAATGCCCTTTGGGTATCCTTGGGACCTGCCTGCTGATTGTGATGGGGATCAGCATGTTGGCACACATACAGACTGTGTTTTACCCACCACCATTTTGTCTGATCTCAAAAGTTAAGCAGAGTCAGGTTTGGGTCTTATCTGGGGTTAAACGACAATATAGGGGGACCAAGAGGTTTTCTCCAAGGCTGGACAGTCATGAGTGGCAGGGTGTGTGGGACAGTATGGGCAAGTATCTAGTCCACTGGGCCCCTCCAGTGCTTTGGAAGCATCGGAGATGGAAGGCAGCTGTATGGAGTCCCCAGCAACAACCTGCAGAAACTGCTGAAGGGGACAGTGAATTATTTTGAGCCTGGTGGGCCCATGACATTCAGGCCATCAGGGCAGATATGCAACATAGAGATGGACTCATGATCGAGGGGTGGACGTAGCAATGGATGCTATTGTCCAGGTGATTCGTGAGTGTGAACACTGCACACAGTCTCTCCTGCTCTGAAAGACTGTTACAAGAGATGGAGCCTGACATCATGGACCAGATGGACTCAGCAGTTTTATAGGGACTGGTCCATGCACTAAGATAAGAGTGATGGTATATTGAAAATGTGGGATCTGAGCGTGACATGAATGGTATGGAATAAGGGGTGGATAATGTCCTGGGTTCAGCAGTAGCAGTCATTTTTCTCCTTCTTGGTAGCTGGTGCAGTGCAGTGTTTTGACTTTCAGCCTGGGAACAGAGCTGATAAGAATGATGTTTTGGTTTAGCCAAGGACTTTGTGAGCCTCATGCTCTGCCAGGGAGGAGGGGAAGCCGGGAGGAAGCAGAGACAGGACACCTGACCCAAGCTAGCCAAAGAGGTATTCCATACCACAGCACGGCATGTCCAGGATGTAACTGGGAGTTACCCGGAAGGACACGGGCTTCCAGGTGGGACTCATTTCTTGGCGGGCGGTATTGTATTCTCCTCCCTTGTTATTTTCTCTTATTATTGTTCTCGTTGGTAGTAGCGGTGGTGATTTGTGTTGTATGTTGGTTGCTGGACTGTTCTTGTCTCAACCCATAGGAGTTGCACCCTTTCGATCCTCCTCCCCGTTCCTCCAGGAGCCTGGGGGGGGGGGGGGGGGGGGGGCAGGTCTCGATTGTTGTCAGCCTGGCACCGCTTACTGGGAACAAGTTGCCTGACTCGGTTTAAACCATGACAACACTCTATCCTGAAAATTGAGATGCTAGGACCTAATTCAGCATTCGGGCAAGTAACATAACTTACATTTGCATTTTCGTTATATTCAGTGGAACTACTGAATTCTGCATTTTTAGGATCAAGCTCTTAAATGTAACACAGGAAAACAAACAGCTTACAAATCATAGAATTGTTAGGGTTGGAAAGGACCTTAAGATCATCAAGATCCAACCCCCCTGCCGTGGGCACAGACAACTTACGATAAATCATATCACCCAAGGCCTCGTCCAATCTGGTCTTGAACACTGCCAGGGATGGAGCATTCACAACCTCCCTGGGCAACCTATTCCAGTGCCTCACCACCCTAACAGGAAAGAATTTCCTTCTTATATCCAACCTAAACTTCCCCCGTTTAAGTTTTAACCCGTTACCCCTTGTTCTGTCACTACAGTTTCAAATGAAGAGTCCCTCTCCAGCATCCCTGTAGCCCCCTTCAGATACTGGAAGGCTTCTATGAGGTCTCCATGCAGCCTTCTCTTCTCCAGGCTGAACAGACCCAACTTCCTCAGCCTGTCGTCCTACAGGAGGTGCTCCAGTCCCCTGATCATCCTCGTGGCCCTTCTCTGGACTTGTTCCAACAGTTCCATGTCCTTTTTATGTTGAAGACACCAGAACTGCACACAATACTCCAGGTGAGGTCTCACGAGAGCAGAGTAGGGGGGCAGGATCACCTCCTTTGACCTGCTGGTCATACTCCTTTTGATGCAGCCCAGGATACGGTTGGCTTTCTGGGCTGCAAACGCACACTGCCAGCTCATGTTCATTTTCTCATCGACCAGCATCCCCAAATCCTTCTCCACAGGGCTGCTCTGAATCTCTTCTGTGCCCAACCTGTAGCTGTGCCTGGGATTGCTCCGACCCCAGGTGTACTTGTCATGGTTAAACTTCATGAGGTTGGCATCAGCCCATCTCACAAGCGTGTTGAGGTCCCTCTGGATGTCATTCCTTCCCTCCAGCGTATCAACTGAACCACACAGCTTGGCGTCATCGGCAAACTTGCTGAGGTTGCACTCAATCCCACTGTCCATGTCAGCGACGAAGCTGTTACACAAGACCGGTCCCAACACCAATCCCTGAGGGACACCACTTGTTACTGATTTCCAGGTGGACATTGAGCCATTGACCACAACTCTTTGCTTGCGGCCATCCAGCCAATTCTTTATCCACCGAGTGGTCCATCCATCAAACTGATGTCTCTCCAATTTAGAGACAAGGATGTCATGTGGGACAGTGTCGAACACTTTACACGAGTCCAGGTAGATGATGTCAACTGCTCCATCAGTTCTGTAGCCCCATCATAGAAGGCCACCAAATTGGTCAGGCAATATTTCCCCATAGTGAAGCCATGCTGGCTGTCACCAAGCACCTTGTTGTTTTTCATGTGCCTCAGCATGCCAGAGACCAACAGCAAGAATATTATTGCTTAAAGTCTGTTGTCCAAGTGTAAACATAACCCTAAATTTTCTGATTATCACTATGGCTTAGAAAATCCAGGTATTTTCCTCTTGTCTCCTTTTTCCTGTATGTCTCAAGTCATGTAATGTATACTGAGAAAGAATAATTTCCTGCAGGTACTCTTTCTCCTAAATAAAATCTCTTACATAATCCCTTTTTTCATAATATCAATTCACTATTAAGAGCTTTCATACCGTGGGAAACGTAAAGAAATTTACTGATTTATAAACCAGACTATTCAAATTGCATTGATTTATCAACCTAAATCTTTCTCCCAAATAAAATCTCTTACATTATCCCATTTTTCATATTATCAATTCACTATTAAAAACTTTCATACAGTGGGAAACATAAAGAAATTTACTGATTTATAAACCAGACTATTCAAATTGCATTGATTCATCAACCCATTCAGAACTATGCTATTTAGTTTATTCCATTTCCAAAGTGAATGAGATAAACTGAATATTTGATTCTAATTATCATATTTATTATAGTTCTGATTAAAAATATTATATAGAATATATCAATATCAAATATACCCTAAATAAATGCACTTATTTAATTCCCATTCATGTTCCTGTGTAAAAGGGGGGGAAAAACCCTAGGCAGTAATGATAAGCGACGCCAGCTGTAGAAAAGTGACATTACAGTAACTCTTTATTACACCCTTTTGCCTTAAGCAGAACAAAAGCCTCATCTATCCAGAAATTATAGAGTTAATATTCTTTAATTCTTTCAGTGATATGCTTTCTCTAGCCTCAGTCATTATTTAATGTCTAATAAGTACACAGAAACTGTAGCTCCTTGAAACTGCATTGCTTAATTTTGAAGGAGAAATTGATCCTTATGCAACTGTATCTCAAGTGGGGGCATTTTAATTCCACTGAAGGCTACCTACTTTTTTTTACTGGCACCTTTACTCTTTGAGATTGACATAGAAAGCAGTCTGCTATGTAGTCAGATGGGACCAAAACAAAGGACATTGGAAAGTTAGGATTCCCACAAATGCACAAATTTTGACAAAGTGGCAGAGATTTTCATTCTACACTCTGTTCTCACCACAGTGAAGAATTTCAACTTCTTGACATACCTAGAGAGGTTCATTTTGGAACAGAAGTTGCAATAATAGTTCTACATTTGGTTTTATTTTAAGGACTTTTTGAAATAGTGCCAGTATTGGTTTTGTCTTTAGCGGAAAACAGCAGAATGCAGAAGAATTGTGCATCAGTGTTCCTATCTATGATAAGAAAATAAATCAAAATCATTAAACCTTTTTTTCTACACAGCTATAATCCAATAATTCAAAAAGAGACTCCTTTCCTCTTGAGCCTTAAACTATGAACCTTCTCCTTTGTTAAAATAAGGATTCTGGTTAAAAATGAATAGGAACAATACCATCTCTAAAAATAAGGGTGGGTGTTCGGTCCTCAAAACAAGTACGGAGAATAGTTTAAAATTGTGAGAGGAAAGAAAGTTTCAAACGTGAATATGGACAATGTAGGAGCAATTTATCTAGAAATTAAACAAAACCCAGGCAAACTATCATACAAGAAATCTGAAACCACACTAGTAAAGAAGGAGGATTAATATAGAGAAACATAATTAAGGACAAAACAGACCCATGCAATTGATACAAAACAAAAAACACCACAAAAAAGACAGGCCACAGAATGAAGTTGAATGTAAAAGAAGATGAGAAAACCAAAGGTGGGGAGGTAGAAAGAAGGTCACAACACAGGCTGTGATTAAGAAGAAAATTTTCAAGTATGTGAGCAACAAAGGGTCAGCCAGAGAAAAAGCACACCCTGTGAAAGATGACAAAGGTAATTTATTGTCAAAAGAGGCAGATATCACTTAAAAGAAAATGGATTTGCTTCAGTGTTTAAAAAGGGTGACGAAGGGTAGCTCTAAGAAAGACATATATTTCCCAGGGGATGAAGACGTAATACTAACGGTAATCACACCAGGAAAGCTGAAGCAATTAGGGCATCTAGCAGTTGATAAGACTGCAAGGCAAGATGAAGTCCATTAAAGAAATCTTTACAGAAAGTAGCAAAAAAAATAGCAGAAACAGACCTTTTCTGTTCCAGTCCCTGAGAGTTCTGAACTAGAGATAAGTAGCATCTGCATAACTAAGATGACAACAGCAGACAGAAATTAAAACTATTTTTCATTTCTGTTATTTTCATCAGTAACTCACAAACCTTTCATATTTAAAGTTTATTCTGCCTGCATCACTAAAAAGTCAGTGCAAAGTTAAAGTGGGAGCTAAAAAGGTGTTTTATCTTCAGAGAATCTGATGTAGGGTCATGGAGAGAAGTATTTTGAAACTGTGATTACCAATCGCCAGTAAAAAAAACAACTGATTAACATTAGGTCAGTTAAAGAGGTTGTCATCCTTTATTTCATTTTTGCACAGAAGTTTTTATTAACTATCATGAAAAATAGAGCAAAAGGGTTTACCCAAACCCAGAAATTTTTAGAATTAAAATTAAATGCCCAGTTTTGATGAAGGTCAGAGTTAAAGTTCATAAATGGCTACAACTTACACTGGATACATTTCTCCCATTCAAAGGGATATATGGCCATACGAACCAATACAAAATCCAGTGAAGTGAGCAGGAATTTGTCAGTTAACCTCAGTTGCCTTTAAATCACATCACATTACATAGCTGTGTACTGAGATGTGCCAGACGTGCTAAAAGGTTTTTCAAAAGTTTTACTTTCCAAAGAATTAAGAAACATAAAAGGTCACAGAAAATGCATTTTCAGGAATATCTCATTGGGATTTACACAAAACCACAAGATTTTGAGTTACTTCATATGTGACAGCCCTGTTAGCCACCAGCTAATGTACCAGCTTTCAACTTCTATGTAAATTGTACGGCACAGGTTTCAGAGTGTCAGCCTCACCTAGGTTACTATATATGTAACTCAAGCCTGTAACTTCATGTCAATATATAATTTGTGAGAATCAAGGGGTGGAAGTGACATTCTGCCTCCTGATAGGCAAGACTAATGATGCCTGCCCTTTCACTTAGCATACCTGGCAGCCCGCCCGAGCCACGGCATTGCTTGTGTCCCTCTGCTATTGGTGATTGAGTCACCATATGCATATGCTGTTTGGGCATGTTGCTGGTCATCTTTACTTAGCAAAGCTCCACTTTATAACACCATAAGACTTCATTACTGTTTAGAACACCTTTTTTTTTTTTTGAAGGCATTCAAAATTTGTTTAAAAATTCAAATTTGTTTTGATTTTTAAAATCAAATTTTAAAAATACTGGTAATTACAGAAAAATTGCCATTTTTAAGAAAATACTAAATATGGACTTGTTTGACATGAAGTCAATAGCTACTGAAAATATTACACTACAGATCTCATACAAGTAAATCCACTAATCAATGTATGTTTTAGAAATATATTTTTTAATGCTTTGGACAGCTTTATTTTAAGTATATCAAAAGATGTCCCATTTTTATAATCTCCGATTCTGTAGTCAGTTTACTGTTTGTTGTTTTTTTTTTCCTAAAGCCCACCTTTCCCCTGTTCTTGCACCTAAATTGCAATAAGACGCATGTGATATTCTGATTTTGTAGCAATTTTTTTTCTCTCTTTTGTGTAAGAACTACTGCTAAATAGGTGTTTTTTCATAGCCATGTCCGAGTACTGCAAAAAACATCAAACCAAAACATGGAGCAAGTCTTGACTGATTTTTGGATGTAGGTAGTTACAACAAGAACATATGAGCAAGGAACTATATGAAAGAATGATGTCTTTAACAAGGGAAAATAAAAAAATGCAAGTTCTCTGGAACTTGCCTCTTGTGAATTGTGATATGAAGATACAGCAAAGTACAGAGTAATGGATGTCACCATTATTGGAAGTGATCAATAATTTTGGAAAAATAAGATTGGGCAAATTGCAAGCATCCTTCCTTATTCGTTCAATCACTCTCAGATGGCAATGACAAAGGATCCCTTGAAATGATAAAACACACAGGAAAAAAAGCCACCAGAAAAGCAGTTGTTTCTACCCAGTAAGAATTTCTTACTTTGAAGAAGATGAGCCTTGTACTATTAAAAAAAAACCACAACAAAACAAACTAAAAACCCCCAAAGCAAACCAAACTCAATGTACTCTGGTCTCTTGTGAAATGGGGGCTCGACTACTATGTTAGTTGCCAAGAAGGCACTGTCTTCTGCATACCCGTGTACATATTTCAGTTTCCTGAAAAAACTTAAAGAAAAGTATCATGGTGTTTCTCAACGCATGACGTCTTTAGCTATATTTATTTTGGTTTCTGTAATTCACAAATAATTTGTTGTAAAGATTAATATGAAGTCTGTTTGCTTTTCCATGGTACACAAAATGATCACAACCTGTCTTAAACAGTGTGATAAATGGATTTTATGCATAAATGCCTCCTTGAAATATAGGGAGAAATTTCTCTGAGGTAGATATCTGTGTATTGAACTCATTTATCAAAAGCACTTTACCTGCAACAGTATGCAAGCAGCCTTTTTAAAAAGCTGCACACACCAATACAATGTAATAAGTAGCAGGAAACTATATTCCTTTCTTCATTTTATTGTTTGCTTGTTCTTTTAATACCCTGGGTTTCAATGTTGCACTGTACAAACAGTATGAATGACAATGAGATCATCTGGTTTTTTGGTTTGTGTTTTGGGGGATTTTTTTCGGTACCATACTGCAAACAAAATTTAAAGGTTCATAATGAGAAACAATTCGTATGAAACCAGAACTAATTTTTATTTGCGTGCTCTTATGCACACATACTGAAAACTGTATTTAGCCTGTACTAACTTCAAAAGCAACATCAAGCATATTTCCGCTTCTATGAAGCCTGAGTTTTATCAGCATCTTTCTTTCACATATTTAATCTTCTCTTATTTCTTCTAGATAAGAATCCCTAATGCTGTGTTTCAAATGTAATGGAAAAGATTACCACAGGTCTTTTGTTTTCTTATTTATTTCAGAAGGTGAGCTGTGAATGTGCAGATACAGAAAGAAATACAATCTCTTCGAAACATAAAACACATGAATACTACCTAGATCTCCATGCATGAATGAAACTTACGGCACCCTGACAATTAGAATGAGAAAAAAAAAAAATGAAATAAGATTTTTCCTTAATGTATGTGGAAAGTTCACTTCCACATAGAATTACTTGAGGATGATCACTGAAGTACAGTATGTGTGGACTAGATCATGTCACTCAGTCATCTGCAGTAATAACGTTTCCTGCAAGTTGTCCTGATAATGGTAGTCATACTATTTATGGGCAAACACACTATTAGCTGAGGCAGGAGAGTCTAAATATGTTGCTAATTACAGATTTTTCAACCGCATTAAAATCATGTTTGGAATGCCTTTTTGTTTAGAAATTGTAAATCAAAACAATTTTATATTTTTGATTATAACTGATGTATATTTTTTCTTTATTAAGAAAGTTGATCCTGCATATTTAGAGAATGACCTTTGCATGCAAGTATGCTGAAAAGAATGGATGCTTCACTTAAATTTTCACATACTTATTGTACAATATGATGCTCATCACCAAGAAATCTGCAATTAGCATATTCTCAGCAGAAAAAAGGGAGTGCTAAATTTATGGGGACCTCAGGGATCCTATAATTTATTTAAAAACCTCAATTTGAAAGCTTGTGCCAATCCCTCTGGATCAAACACAAATAAATACATAGTTGTATTTTCTTCAGCAACAACATTTATTACCCAACTTTCACAGCTCCACTTAAAAGACAGACTGTTACTCTAATGAGTCTAAAGTTTCAGTGCAGAGCAAGAAAAAGGTTAACAGCATTGCAGCATCATATTACAGTAAAGTTACTATTGGCTACATCCAGGCAGAGTTGAGAAAAAGTCTCAGGATATTTTTGTTCTGATTAACAGTCTCAGGATCAGGCCCAGCAGTTGCAAGAGAAAACTGTTTACATTTTTTTGCATTTTTTTAATAAGCTTTCAGATGGCAGATTATAATATCCCTTTATCTAAGAGACCTAGCTCCATCTTATTTTTATATTTAGCACCTTCTGCAGAACTAAAAAAAGTATTACAAGAGTATCTGCTTGTAACTGTGGTTAACATATTTATAAATAATACAACATTAATAAGCTTTCATAAAAGTAAATTGATTTACAAATAGAAAATCATTTGTCTCTAGTTCTGAGCCTTTCTGCATTGCCCAGCTGCAGAAATTTCGTAGACTGCGAAAAGGTAAGCAGTGATTTGAAACTAAGATCAATGTCTTTTTACTTACAAGTAAGTTCTGCTTAGTTCTTTATTTAAAGACCTGGCTTTGCAAAGTCAAGTATGTTCCTTGCTACCTGTTCATAGAGTATCAGTCTCCTGCTGCAAATTCTCATTTATGGCAATACTGATAGCAGTAAAACATTCCCTTCACAGGGTTTAATAGATTCATCTGCTCTTCTTCTAGGAAATGAGGACTGAAACAATGATGATGGGAAAGGAACAAGAGAGATTTTCTCCCCTGCCCCTGTCCTGTCCCAACTCCGTAAAGCAGGTGAATTCCTATTGTATTCCTGCTTGAATCTGTGTTTTCAACTTCATGCATCAAAGACCTGCTTAATAGTCTGATAATTATTCTGAGAGCACATGCTGTAGTAAATTGACATGCAGTTGTGTTCAATACTGCCCGGAGGGTGAAAGGAGGGCTGATCTTTTACAACACTATAGCTCGTGGGAGAAACCACAGACCCTCCACAGTAATAGATTTTATCGTAAACTTCCCTAACACTGTGCTAGAAGGAACAAAAGTCTTGGCATGTTCTTATAGAAGACGTGATGTAGAAGGAGACCAGAGAAAGAAAAGAAAAGGAAGGAAAGAAAACAGAAATAGGCTCACCAATCCATAGGTCACCAACATCTTGGTCGTTGAGTGGAAATTCTTCCAGCTGTAGTCCCACTAAGGTTTAGGGTGAAGAATCACACACTACATAGTTGAAGGACATCTCTGTTTTAAAGGGTCAGACTCTCTTGGCTCCTCCCACAGGTGAGACTCACCTGCAGGAGATCTGGTGAGCCCCAGGCCCGGTTAAGGCTGTGCCCTCACCTCACCGACCCTATAGTGTGTGTGCTGCTGTCTTCGGGCAGTTGATCTTTGCGGCCTCAGGGCAGACCCACAGGAAGCCAACCTCTGCCTTCCTGCAGTGCTCCCCGTGCTCTGTCTCTGGCCGTTTGCACAAATGATAAGGAGCTGTCAGTGCCCTCTGTCTTTTGGGTTGTTTTGAGATAAACACAAAAGGGTTCTCTTGACCATCACAAGTTGTACCCGCTAAAATCACTAACCTGATTCACACAAGTGCAAAAAACTCAATCAGCAGCAGCCTGAAATAAAACTGGCCTCCTGTCTTCACCCTCAGTTCAGCTCGATGAGCTAAGGGAGAGACAAAACCTCTTCTAGTGCAAAATATGTTGCCATGCTCACCTTGCCCTGTGCCCTCTTTGTATTTATCCTCCCCACATTTGGTAAGCCCTGATGATGGCAGAGCAGATCACTTTAGCTGCAGCTGGGCTGTGTGTGGTGGCAGTGAGGGGGACTGCTGTTGCTTTAGAGAGCTGACCCACCTGCCCTAAGGTTCTCTGTTGGCTTGTAGTTTCTTTCCTGGGAAGTGCCTGATGGGGTCATGTCCATTCTTGGAGAAGGCCACTTGCAGCCAGTCCCCAACAGAGGAGCCTGGAGGTGCTCTCACATCTCTCAGCTAAGATGTACCATGCTGAGCTAATGCATATGACTACGCAGACTGCCTGAGCCTTTCCTCACCTGACAGCGTGTCTTGTAGTATGCCTATTGCACCATACCATCTGCAGTAATAGGCTCTTGTGTACTGTAATGCTGACTTTAATTGCATAGTGTTGTCATCTTTCCTTTTAGACTGCTGCCTTCTTGCCTGTAACTTCTACATGATACTGAAGTCACTACCCTATTCCTAGAAGAAGGTAGGAAAGAAATCAAAGATGGAAGAGAGAGAGAGGAATGGAGGGATGAAGAGAAGATGGTTCAGAACTTGAGACAAATTTTGAAATATTCTGCAAAATGGATTATGTGGTAAAACCTTTTGTAAATATCTGATGTGATACTGAGCAAATCATGTTTTTCCCTTTGCTTTAATACAGTAGGTGTGTATTTTTCAAGATGACATACATAAAATTTCTTTTCAGAAATGTTTCATCTTCACGACTGTAATCTTAAATCAGTAAGAGCCAGGAGGGCTCTAAAAATGTGCATGCAAATCCCCTTTAAAGAGAAGGGGTTTTAGTGAGAATGTTCCCTTTCTTAGAAGAATTCCTAACTACTAATTTATGCAATAAAAGAAAATGTTATTGTTCTGCCAGCTATGTTTTTTGTGAAGTTAACCATCTCTGAAAAAAACTACTTTTCACCCTAGGTGACATAATGGGTAAAAACCTTAATATTAAATACCAGTGGTGTCTGAGAAGTAGGCAAGGTCTGTTCACTGTTGACAAAACACAGTAATTGAAACAGATACTTAGACACCTCAAAAAAATGTTATCAGGGAAGGTAGGCACCGCTAGGGTTGAATAGCAACTGAGCAAATGGCTTGAGAATCTTAATTTTGGAACTAGTATATCTCCTTGCAGTGTACATAACCTAGCAAGGAGCAGAAACACTTACTACTTTAAAAAGCAACTGTTACCGAGATCTCCTTCTGAGAACCAGGATTTAGTGTCTCAGGCAGACTGCCTTTTTCAAGACTGCTGTCTTTGCATGGCAGTTTGCTCCTTTATTTAGAAATGTCAGCCTGGATTTGGGATGTCTTTGTGGTGCATAGGTGTCTTTGTGGTGAGGTATAGGCTATGCTTGTGGACATTCACACTCCTGAATTGCAGTCCTCAAAGACACAGCAGCATTTCTGTGCAGTGTGTAAGTTCCCACTGCGTTAACTGAGACTTGGATATTAAATGACTTTTGTCTATCCATCCCTTAAATCCTTTGAACGATCTAGCCCTCAGATACAGAGGGGAACACTATAAAAAAGCCCAAGAGGAAATGAGTAATTCCCTATTCAGTGCAGGTTTGCATAGTATATAGGGACATATTGCAGGAGGATAAGGGGATATTGAGCCACTGTTGTTACATTCTCTGGGCAGTAGTCATCATCCTGTGCACAGAATGGCCTGTGAGGAAAATGACAGTATGTGATAATGTCATTGTTAATTCTAATAATTTGTCACAGTAAGAATTTAACCTGGGACTAGAATTAAGCTGAACAAAATGATGTTGTGTGGCTGTGTTCTACCCACAACCATTTTGTCTGATCTCAACAGTTAAGCAGAGTCAGGTTTGGGTCTTGTCTGGGATTAGACGACAATATAGGGGGACCAAGAGGTTTTCCCCAAGGCTGGAGAGTCATGAGTGGCAGGGTGTGTGGGACAGTATGGGCAAGTATCTAGTCCACTGGGCCCCTCCAGTGCTTTGGAAGCACCGGAGATGGAAGGCAGCTGTGTGGAGTCCCCAGCAACAAGCTGCAGAAACTGCTTAAGGGGACAGTGAATTATTTTGAGCCTGGTGGGCCCATGGCACTTCAGGCCATCAGAGCAGAGATGCAACACAGAGATGGACTCATGATCGAGGGGTGGACTTAACAATGGACACTATTGCCCAGTTTATTCACGAGTGTGAACACTGCACACAGTCTCTCCTGCTCTGGAAGACTGTTACAAGAGATGGAGACTGACATCATGGACCAGATGGACTCAGCAGCTTTATAGGGACTGGTCCATGCACTAAGATAAGAGTGATGGTATATTGAAAATGTGGGATCTGAGCATGACGTGAATGGTATGGAATAAGGGGTGGATAATGTCCTGGGTTCAGCAGTAGCAGTCATTTTTCTCCTTCTTGGTAGCTGGTGCAGTGCTGTGTTTTGACTTTCAGCTCGGGAACAGAGCTGATAACAAGGATGTTTTGGTTTGGCCAAGGACTTTGTGAGCCTCATGCTCTGCCAGGGGGGAGGGAAAGCCAGGAGGAAGCAGAGACAGGACACCTGACCCAAACTGACCAAAGAGGTATTCCATACCACAGCACGTCATGCCCAGGATGTAACTGGGAGTGAGCCGGAAGGGCTGGGAGACTGCAGGGTTGGAGGAGGTATCGGTCGGAGCTTGGTCGGGCTGAGGGGGGCAAGTTATCGGTCGGCTGGTGCTGAGGCGTTGTATTCTCTTCCCTTGTTATTTCCTTTTCCATTATTATCATTGGTGGTAGCAGTAGTGATCTGTGTTATACCTTAGTTACTAAACTGTTCTTATCTCAACCCGTGGGAGTTGCATTCTTTTCGATTCTCCTCTCCGTCCCTCTGAGAGCAGGGGGAGGGAAAGAAAGGGGGGATTGAGTGAACGAGTTACCTGACTGGGTTTAAACCACGACAACTGTGTACTTCTTGATGATTTGATTTATTTACTTTGGTATATATATACATATATAAATATTTACACCAAATTATCACTTTCTACACTAACAACAGCATGTACTGAATAAGTACGCTCACAGTGCACTGCAGATATTTTCAGACTGCATAAGGTGCGCAAGGTAGCCTCAACTTCTGCCCTTTTTCCTTCTACCTGTTCAAGAAATTCTAAAAACCTTCTAATCGTCAGCTTTTTTAAGCTGCAGGGCAGTGTCTAAAGCATTCACTCATTTTCAGAGCCTTTGATTATTATTCTAAAACAAATGATTAATTGTAACTACAGAAAGAATGGGAAAAAAGAAAGTTGGTAAGAAAGTGTTAATTTTTGCAGACTTTGAGCCAGCAGGAGTCTCTCTTGTTCTGTTCTTCAGAGAAGCACATGCAGTGCTTCAGAATAAAAAGGTTTCCCATCTGATAAACAACAGTAAATTTTAATATGTTTCTTACTGCAAAACTGATTACAATATTGTAATATTGCTTACATGTCTATGTTTTCTTATTCAGCACAAAAACTCAGAGCTACAACATAATGAATGTGTTTTTGTTTCTCCTTTTTAACTCAACATTTTAGGGAAGTTGTCTTGATGCAGGCTACATTAGTCACAGTCATACCTGCTGTTACAAGGAGGGTGTATAGAATAATTGAAACACTGACAGATCTTCTTTAGGCTTTTTTGTTTTATCAAAAGTGCATAATGTATGTAAGAGAAGATGTTAGGATAGTAAACAGATATCAGCAAACTTCAAAAATGTTTTGTCTGACTAGATAATGACTTCTGCTATTTACAGTTAACCTGAAAAGGAAGAAAATAATCAAAGGCACATATTAAGAAAGTAGCTTTCTTCTTTCATGAAGAAAACCTAGGGCAAAAAAATCTGTGCTTAGTAATAAAAGTGCAGTATGTATCATGTTCTGCAGAAATTATACGTAGGTTTAAAAGTAATATTGACAAATTAGTGACAAGATTTTTTCATTGCACATATGAATTTGGACACTTTTAAAGACAGGTTATTAACTTCTATCAACTTTTCTTGTTTGCAGATGTGAAAGTAAATTATTAGGCACTTATTTAAAGGGATAAGATAGTGTGAGATTTTCCAAGATTTTGTTGCTGTTGTTACCCAACAAGTGCTGTGAGAAACCCAGGCCTGTGAAAGGAAAAAGAGTACAACCAGGCAAAATTCGAACTTAATCAGCATTCAGGTAGCATATCAAGCATGTTTAAGCCAGAACATGCAACATAATGTCAACTGGCTTTCCTGAATGTGTATACCTAGTAATGGTTCTCAAAACAGAATGTAATTCCCCAATTACGTAAACACCAAAGAGAGAGAGAAAGCCCACACACTTTTTTAAATAGGTTTTTGAAGGAGGCAAGGGACAGGTGATTGACAGGAACATAAAGTTATGAGTATGATGGTAGGAGATAACAACATTACAGCTACAGCCATGTTAGTGCTGCATAATAAGAGATTGTTGAGGGACAGAAATGAGGCAATTGTTGAGTAGAGGGAAGTGGCATATGCTTTTCATGACTTAAAGATGAATGAGCCAGAAGCCTGCATTTCATGCATCTAATACAGAGAAGCTTTTATTTAAAACATTAAATTAGGGCTTGAAACATGCAAGAGCCCAACTTCTTTTCCTTCTGCAACAACTGAATACCTGAGGTAGCTCATCTAGGTGATCCAAATGCCATGGGCACTATTTCCCTGGTGCCCCTACCCATTTGCACTCTTTATTTGCACTGTTTAAGCACTCAGCCCCTTCCTCACAGGAGGCTTTCCCAGCCTGACACCCCTTTCCCTCTACCTCCTCAAAGCTGTGTAAGTCACAGCCACAAAAATCCTCTAAACTGTGTCAGAGGAGCCAGACAAAAATTCAAAGCAATGTCATGTCCACAGGCAGAAATATTCAGAGTATGCACACACAGGTGATTAACACAGACCCTGTTATGCTAACCTTAATTCCTTGAATAGTGAACACTGCAGAAGAGAAGAGTCACAACACCCAGGAAATGTAGTTTGGGAAAGAGCAGGTGTTCATGCCAATATTGGAATGAGGAGGAAATTCAAAAGCAGCCAAGTTCACAAGTGTGTGTGTGTGTTTTGTTTTGTTTGTCAGGAATGGCGGGGTGTGTGAGTGTGTGTGTGTGAAGGGGAGGGCAGGGATATCATTGTGCATTAGAAAATCCACTATTTGTCTAAATGCCTAAATGAGCCAGAAAAATACCCCATGGAAAATTTGTCTTCTTAGTTTTATTCAGCTGTTCACATTTTGCATGAGCTGTGAGGACATCAGATAAAGCCTGGAAGTCAGGCAAAGCCAAAAGTGACTTCCCAGATGCATTTCATTGCAATGCCCAATATGTGCTTCCAAAGGACATTCTTTACTTTTCATTAACTTTTCTATGAGCATGTCTTATTCAGCAGAGACTAGATCTACTTACATTTAAATCACTTCTTTCTGTAAGAAAGAACTGCAGAAAAGATATTGAAGAATTTCAAGGAGCAATGGAGGCTATTTTATTGGATGCAAGGCATAGGATTGTTTTGGTTTTGATTTTGTTTTGGTTTTAATGAATGACAAAGAAGATGTATTACAAAAGTATTCAACAGTCTTCCAGACATCAAACTAAGCACAGGCCCGAGCTTTTAAGTGTCCACCCAGTATTAACTTGAAGCATGAGCTTCCAGAACAACAATACATCTTGTGTCTGGTATGCATTACAGACTGATTTAGAGTACATACTTATAATGTAGATTGTGGATTTGTTCTGAAGAGAGCCATTAGTCTTTGATGGACTGTCTTAATAAACTCACTAAGCATACACTTTAAAGCACAGCATAGGTTTAAAAATGAATAAAAGGCAGTATAAACTTAACTTGATCACAGTGGTAGTAAGCCTTGTAGATCTAGCATCAGGATCAATTTTAGCTGCCTTCATTCAGTTTGCAGGATACACAAGTAAGTGCTGAACTGCCTGACTTATTTGCCTTTACCCTTTGGGTAATCACTATTATTTTAGTGAACTTCTGACTGTAGCTTAGGATATAGGTAATGAAAACCAGTATCAGATGCATACAGTATTAGACAACCTTATTGCAGTGCTGCCATCACACATCATTACTATCAATTTGACCTTGTCAGCACACTGTGCAATATGTTCTTTGCTTTAGGTTTTATTACTGCTATTCTCACTGTCTGCAGGAGTTACGTGATCTAGTTGATTTCAACAGCACACACACCCATAACTAGAATAAGTGCTCTGTCTTCAGGCATATTATTGTAGTGCTTTCTTGCATTTTTCCATAGCTCTTGTCTGAGCTGACCTGTTATGTGCATTATTATGCACTGTAATGTACTTTGACTTTTAGATAAGATCTTGCACTCCCTGTCATTCACTCTCCTTTAACATAAGAAAAGAGCTTATTAGGGAAGTACACTTCATCCTCTGAGATTAGCTGCTGTCAATGCATTTATGACAGTATTTATTCTAAAAATGTTGTAGGGAAAATGCTATTCAAGAAACATACATTTTATGTTTATGTATGTGCAAAAACCAACATTTTGCATGCTTACCTTCAATATATTAAAATAGTATTCAGGTCACTGAGTCAAACTGAAGAGTTCCCAAGACTGGAAAGATACAATTTTTTGTGTCTAGTGCTTTCTAGTTCCAATAGCAGTGCATTAAAGAATTAAATTAATTACATAAGGAAGATTTACAGAATTGCAATAAATATCTTATCACAGTGATTTCAGATTGTGAGAGTGCAAGGAGCAGCCAGACTTGATGTTACAGAATTTGGAAATCTTTTCAGGAGACAGAGGAAGACATTTTGTTAGAAACAAAGATCAGAATTTGTTTATCACGTGTGTGAATTGAGAGAGGGCAGAATGGAGAAAGTTGACAAAGGAGAGAGACCAAGACAACTAAATAGCAAGGAGTTTTAAGAATTAAACCAATAAATAATGAAGAGACATAGAAAGAGTTCGGATAAGGAATAAGTAAATTATGATAAAGAGTGGCATAAAGAGTGAGTTCCAAGTTATTTACTTTACCCTTATAAAAGCTAGGAATTTCATCTAATGTAATCATTTAGGTTTCCTCAATAGTCTTGTGGAGTGGGCTTTTTGAAAGGCTAATTCATATCTTCTCTCAGAGACACTTACTGTTAAACAAGATGAATTGGAGATGCTTTGTTCTCTTTCTGCAACGACTATGATGGGAGTTTAAACTGTCAGATTTTCACATGGCTTCAGTTAAGAGGGATGCATTTCCTTAACAGCATCAAGATGGTTTTACACCTACAGTGGTACAGCCTAGCAGACAGCAGCACCTGAGCTGATGGAACAAAATGTGACAAGGAACTAAAGCTAAAAAGGGTAAAACCTAGCATGAAGCCAGGTTTTTGCCACCATGAAGCTGGCAAAAAACGATGGAATAAGGATTCATCTGCAACACTTGAGGAAAAGCTGCTAAAAATAAATATTTTTTTTTGAGAAGTCTTCAGTGAATTTATTACACAATCACAGCTGGATGTTAATTTTGGTAAACAGCCTTGCACTGCACAGAGGAAGACTTTAAGAGTACATTTATTTAATCTCACTTTGTTCCAGAGGAAATACCATGTTTTCCCATAAACAGATTCTTCCCTTTGACACCATGTATTTTACAGCCAAAACTTGTGCAGGTAAATGTGTGCCTGTGCATCTAGAGGCAGCATGTTAGTGGTGGCAGCACTTCAAAAGGACAGTGGGAAGGCTTGAGCCATAACAGTTCAGCATAAGAGGAAGCCTGGATATAAGTATTCCTAAGGTCTGAGGTATTTTTTGCTCCTAAATATGCACCTTTTTTAATTAAATCAACATTTATTTTCACAGGCATTAAAATCACTAGTGACTCTAATTGTTCTAGCCTTAAGTCGAAACACCTCAGAAAATTAACTTTGCCTATTAGATCATTACATTAACATAAATCTTGTGGCTAGAAAATGGAAAAAAAGATCATAAAAGGATGAAGTCCATAAATACAAGTGAAAAAAAATACCCAACAACATAGCTTCATACAGTAAAGCATTTTACACATACTTTTAAGAATCTTACATATTAACTAGTTTTTTCAAGTGCAGCTATATTTTTGATAGCTACATTATCCCTGTTACTATAATACACATTTTACATTGACTTTTTATAAAACCATGCAAACAAAATTTTATCCTACTTTTACTGGTGAAAATATTGCATTTATGAATTTCCTCAGTGCTGCAGCATGATAAATTAATTTATAGATTATCACTGGAACAGTGCTACTAGAGTGCTCATTATATAACAAGCTAATTTGGAAATCAAAATTGATTTAGGAGGTGCAAAATTAATTCTGCTGTAAATACACTCTGTGCTATAGTTAAGTAATTGTTGCTTTTCTAACATCATTTCATTAGCAGTGTTGAGAAGCTGCATAAAGAAGCATGCAACTGTGTATGCTCACTAAATCGTGGCTCTGGTTGAAAAGAAATGTATTCAGTGATGGTAATTCATTTAATCTTTTAGGGCAGAGTTACAATTTTTGACTTAATAACTCCAACATGTAGTAACCGTCATAGGTTAAAATATTACTTAGACAAAATTAACAAGACTCTTAAGACACCCCACGTATTTCCAAGTTAAAATAAACAAAGTAAGTGTAATGATGAATTTAAAAATAGAAAAAGTGTGTCACAATGTGAAATTGCATTAAACTAGCAGAAGTTGAATTAGGTATCGGTATGCTACAAGTAATAACATTACATTTAGGGAAAAAAAAAAAGAAAGAAACTAAACAATAGAAATAGCAACCCTTCCCCCCCCCCCCCAACCAAACTGATGTAAAGTTGCAAAAATAGTTTTTTGTCAATATTTTTTGAACTGCATATGGCTTTTCTTTTCACCGTGGCTCATGTACCTTTTAGTCCCTAATAATAATATTAAAATATATGTTTGGAGGAATGGTTACTTTTTGTTAACATTTGTTAATGTGGCTTATTACAGTTCTAAATATAATAGCTTACTTTTACATACAAAAGTTATTAACATAAAAGGAAGAACATCTGTTATTTTCTGTGTACACATTACTATGCTTAGTAAGAGCTGCAGTGAGGTTTCAGAGTGAGTCCTCTGGCCATCTCTGAACGCTGATTCCATTTGAAAGTGATATACATTCAAAAGAACTTAATCTTTTTTTGGAAGTAACCACAAGAAAAGCTCTGATTTGATATGCTTCAGATGCACTTAAATTCTGGGACAGATCTTAGTGTTTGAAGCAATGGTTTGTCCTTTTGGACATCTTCAAATCACAAATATGCTGGTGACATTTATCCAGGGGAACAGACAAAATCTAATCTAGAGGGGGAAAAACCCATATGAAATACAAAACATTGCACATAATATCAGTGTAGTCACTTTAGCTTTGGTATTTTGAGCTAGACAGACTCTAGATGGTACAAAATTTATTTCTAATATGAACACTGCAGTTTTCATGCACTATTTATTATTTATGTCTCACCTAAATAAGACAAAGCAGTCAGAAACAGAAACAATTAAATGTAATTGGTCATCAGAAACCAAGAGCATGCAAATACTTAATGCACATAATTTGTGAAGAGTTCCAGAGATTAAGTTGCTTTACCTATACTATTTAGTGAATAATTTTGAAAAGTAATTCAACACATGTGAAGAGTCCAGAATAATTTTACAGCTCATTATTAAATGAGGAAAAAAAAAAAAGTACTTGATTTACTGTAATGTATAATTTAAGCAAATCTCAGTTGTTTCTATAAACACCTCTACTCATGACCTATGGGATGGAATTTCATTTTCTTTTAAATCATAAGAGGTGTACCTGATGTTACCACTTTACGCCTAATCACTGTGGACAGACAACCCACAGAATGTGACTTCCCTACAGGGAAGACTGAGTCGGATTTATTGATTTCATGTGCTAGCTCAGTATCAAGAAATGAAAGGAAAATTAGTATCAGTAGAATTCCAAATATTATGTTTAATTTGTACTTTCATTTCTGCTTCCACTTCTGTCTCTTTCCATTTTCAAACAGCCACATCCCTTTCATTCAGCACTCACCTTTGCTCAGCCAGGACTCTTCAGTGCGACATTAATCTCCTTGGCTTTTGATGTTGAAGAGTCCCTGATGTTATAATCTGCTTTTTATTTAAGAGGAATGGGAGGCAAGTCACAAAAGCATAGACAGGGATGATTTATTTTAGCAAGCTAGCAAGACTGAAGGTTTTCTGTCAAAAAAAACCTTCAAGGCACAAGAACTCAGTGCATCTGAACTGCACACCTATGATCTTTGTCCTTACTGCTCCTCACAATTTACCACTATGATCTAGACCAAATTCTAGAGATAAGCTTTGAAAAGAGGAAATAGATACAAATAGCACTTGCTAAAGTCCATGAGTTACAGCAAGAGAGAAGATCAGAAGTTGGAGGTGTCTACTGACCCTCTGTAGGGAGATACTGTCTGAAACTCCTTTGACAGAAATGCATAGCTAGAATGAAGAGGCTTTTCTTTTGTTTTGAGAAGCTTCTGTGTTCCACAGCAGGCACAAGGACAGCATACTGCAAGTAATCGTGGCCAAAACAGAGGCCCATGACATCTAGAAATTATGAATGTATTGATGAGGATATAATTAATACTAACCCAAATATAAGCATACTGAAAAATTATAACCAACTACAGTACATAAGCATTTTGTATCACTGTAAGGGTATAGCCAGACAGTATTTAAGCGTTTTACATAAATATGGGGATTATGTGACCACCAAAATGAAAGAGACAAATTCCACACAGGAGGCATCCAAGTAAGAGAAAGTAACTGAGGACAATAAAAACACAAGGAGCTGCAAACGCACAGGTTTTCCTACCACATAACTGGAAAGACACCCCTCTTCCCCACATAAGCAGTATCACTAGCAGATATCCCCTCTGAGGGTGGGATGGTGAGGGGGAACGGCAAATAGCATGAAATCATCAGGCTCAAATGAGGAAATCTGTAAAAGAAACAAGACAAGATGCCGCATTTCTGACTTAGCCTACCAAAGAGCTCTAAACCCTGATTACCTTGGTTTCACCAAGGATCACCATGAACCAGAGTCATTAGTGGCTTCAGTATATAGCATCAGTGATGTGGTGTTGTATACGCACAGCTAATTGAGAATACATGTTGAACACACTTTGTTTGTGTTGACACTTTGTTGAAAATTCTGATACATTTCTTACCAATATTGATGGTTTTTAATGTAGTTAAGCATTAGCACAAACTATGCTGTTAATTTAATGAATTTAGCAGAGGTTTCAAGGTGATCTGCCGTATCTGTCTTCTAAGCATTCTCATCACAGCAGTTATTTTCTTTCTGTGTGTGTATATATACACATATTTTCAGTTGCAAAATAACATAGAATTGTAGATTTTCTCAAACTACTTTATGCAAAGAAATTTTTCATAACAAAAGAAGAATTTTATTTTTTTTTATTTACAAGACGTGTTCACCTGTTATGCCACATCATAACACCTAAAACCTTTTCACCTGCTATTCCTTAGCTTGCATTTCCACTTTATTTTCTCTTGACATGATACAGATTGGTTATCTCTGGGAAACTGGCTAGATAGATTCTAGCTCTTAAGTTTGCTGGGTCTTTTGGCTTCCTTATATCAAGTTATCAAGTCAGTTCAACTGCTGAAACAAATCACAAAAAGTTCTTGTTTTTTAATGATTTAAAGGGACATAGACGAAAGTGTTCTCTATTTTGGCTCTGAAAATAACAAATACATGACTCAGTCTTACTGAAATTATTTATGATGTATAAATGAAAACACCTTAGATATTAGTGTTCTTTGTTCTTTCTTGATTGAAGAATGAATTTTAATATTACCAGTCAGAGAGTGACTCAGGAGACCACTTTTAACTCAAAAATATTAGGCCTAGTTTGTTGATTAATGAGTTCATTCTGTGTCTTTCGTTCCTGATTTTATCCCCACACATTCAGTATTTCTCTAAATATTGCCCATTTCTTCCTTTTAAAAAAATAAAAATAAATGAGTTCTTAAAAAAGAAGAAATCCTATCCAAGACACACACTGAGAAACAGCGAAAGCCAACATGCATATCTGAATTATTTCCCTTCTGGCATAGAAAAAGAACTTCACATAAACCGAGGGCAATCAATTGTATCTCATAAGGCTTTTTAAAAACAAACTAGCAGTGAAGGTGATCTTACAATTTTTTACCCAGCTTTATTCTTAAAAGTTACATATGGAAACCTCAGTTGAATATAATATGCATCAGCTGCAGCTACACACAGCTTATCAGAAATTTAAATAAAGCTTCAAAAAATTAATCCAGAAAATAAAAAAGCACAAACATAGCTAAAGAATGCAGCTGGCTTAGATATCTTAAGTCAGATATTTGCTTTTGAGCTAGAAATACTAGATTCCCTCCTTATCAAGTGGAGAAAAGGCATAGCTCTAGAAAGGTTGGGTTTTTTTTTAATCCCAAAATGAGTGTCCAGGATGGCACCTCTACACAGAAGCAAGTTTAATCTCAGTAGATTAAACAAAAGAACCTAGAGTGATTTGCAAAGAAGTTCAACATATTTCTCCAAGTTATCTAGGTTTTAGGTGCATAAAGTCAGCTGAGAGGAATCACCTCATAAGTGTCTGTGATTTTCAAAGTGCTTGCATTACAGTAGAAAATGTGGAGGAGTTTAGTCAACCAATGACTACATAAATATGAAGATTGTAAAAGACTGCATAGAAAAATGTTAAAATAAACATGACTTTGAAATGGAAGACTTTGCTTCACTGCCTTGCTCTCTAACAAATCAAAGGATTCATACCATATTGCATTCATACCTTTGTTCTATAAAATGATGCTTTACAAGTAAGAAAATAGCTTAAAGAACAGAAACTTGAAACAAGGTAGTTTGAAGAACAAAAGCAATGCTGTCATGCTTGTAAAAGACTAAAAGAAGTGCCAACTCTTTTCTAGAAACTAAACAAATATATCAGTAACAGGAAGTTGATAAATGTCAATGAATAGTGGTAAATTACTGCAGAAATCAAGGATAATGTCAGACAATCTGGGCAGAAAATGCATATCACAGATTCTGCTCTTTAAAGAACTGAGAAGTTGTTAGCAGTAGGGTAAAAAAGTGAAAGCCTAGTGAAGTGATACTGTGGAAGAAAACAGAAGTTATCAAGGCATTGGAAATGTCAGCTGCCTGCTCTCTCATCTTCTCAGGTGCAATAAAGAATTCTCTAAACAGCTTTGCACTGTGTATCACTGATATTATTCTGGCCATCTGGAAAATAATGATGTTTTAGAATACACTATCAAACTTAACCAAAAAAGGAAGGTCACATTAAAGTTTTTACATCAAGTGAAAGTGAGAGATACTTTAGTCTTCTTTTAAAATACAAATACCAATTTAAAGTTTACCTAACTTTTTTTTTTTTAATAGATAATACATTTTAATAGCAACTGATGTCTAGTCAGCTGACTAGGGTATATTGTAGGTTCAGAGTCTTAAACATACACTCGTACTATTTTTTTCCCAAGATTTTCAAATATATAGTGAGACAAGAATATTATGCATAGAATTTCAAACTGTTGCAGTCATTCTTTATTTTTTTACAGAATATATATTTTTGTATTCTGTATTTTGTTTTGCTAAAACTTATATTGGCATATGAGATTGGATTATTTGTGGTATGAAGTTTAGACCACCTTTAAATCATATGTGATTTCTTCAATTCCTGATTTTAAGCAGAAGATTCCACTTTTAGATACATTTTTGAAGAAAAATAATAATAGTGACAGGTCCTGCTAATAAGAATCCTGGTCAAGTTTCCTACTCAGCACCAATACTGCGTTGAAGCAGAGTGTTACACAACTCCTTGATCTAGAATATAGTTTTAGGTGATTGATTCTGACTCAGAAATTGCTCAGCAAGCCTCGTTTTACTTCTCCCCTCCCCCCTGCCCCCAGTTGTAATATTTATATTTTTCCCATTGTTTGTTCTGGAAAACTTTTAAAGTATTCAGATTTTTGACTATGATGAAAATATTGAAAGTTGAATGAATTAAAAAAAGGGTTCAACATAACACAGATACTAAATCTTCTTCTCTTTCATCCTGCTAACAGAATGCCTAATATTACTACTCTTAGGTGAAAAATCATATAATCTAATGAATCAGAAGAAGCAGCTGGGACAATGAATGATATATAGTAGTGATATCAAGCTGATTTGGTAGTGATATTGTTTCAGCTGATTTCACAGATGCTTATACCATGGCTGAATGCCAAACCCCTAAAAAAGAAAATGCTTATAATGTGTATTTTCTGTATTTATCCAACAATCAACCTAAAATGCTTCATATTTCTTACAAGAAAAAATCTATTAAAACAGTATATAGAGAGACTTTACCCTCTATATGGAAGTGTATCATTCCCTTAGGCTGAGCACGATAGAAACAAATCTACTAGGTAGTTTAAAAAAGGTGATGGTATATAATAATGTTGAATTCTGTAGGAATCTGAAGGGGTCTATAAAGAGATATTTGGGTATTCTATTTTGGTTTGGAGAAAATATATGGTGTGTAGATTGTTAACTCTCATTCAAATATACTGATTGGGTATGACTTGGTGTAATTGACCACAGAATATTTCTTTAGCAATTTTAAGACAGAGCAGGAATAGTGAAGTCACAACAATAACTTGATAAAAAGATCTTGAGTTTAATTAAATATAGCAGAATCTGTACTGCGCTTTACCACACTGTTATGTGGTAAAACACAATGTGCAAAACTGAAGGAGGTGCTGATTTTATACCCTGTAGGCTAGGTGTAAGCATGCACCTGGGAATGGATAATGTGAATTGTTTAGCTTATCAAGTAAGTAAAAGTTATAATAAACTTTAATTTTAATTGTGGGGATCTTATCCTAAAAGTATAGTCTTTACTGGTATCTTTAAGAATATCCCTTTCTTAAAGTTTATCCTTTTTGAAATGTTTTATTTTTCAAATTGCCAAAGTAGCAATGTTTTTTTTTGTGTGTGTTTGTTTTCTGTCACTACATGTGACCACAGCACTAATTTTTCTTGTCAGCTGCTCCTGGGAATCCTAATACATGCACAAAAAAGCAAAGGGCGCAATGCTATCCACACTTCCAATCAAAAAAAAACCCCAAAACTAACAGCTTTATGGAAAGATGCAGAACTCTGTCATATCTTCCACACAAAATGTCATCGTTCAGTCTCGACCTCCTTGAAGAGATTTTGCATTCTGGTTGACTGTCAGATCTTAAAACTAATGTACATAAGCAACAGGTATTTTCATGTCATTGGAGCATGCTGCTGTTGCCACCTGAGGATCTAATTACACAACCTTGGGGACTGCATTATAGAGTCACAGAGTCATGTCAGAAATACCTGTCTGATAAGTAAAGTTTAAATTGTGTTTAAATTTCTCAGTGTGGCTGTTGAGAATAATCTCCATCTTAGTGTTCTCATTTGTGGCAAGTACATTCTTCTCAAGAATTTGGTGGGTTTTTTCTCTTTTAAACTCTTAAATTCTTCAAGCACCCAAATATGCTGAAAAGGGGGTAAACCCTCATTTTAAATCCTGAAGTGTTTCTATGTTTTTTTCTCCTGTTGTTACAGAAAACAGTGATCCTTCTCTGAAGGATCCGGCCATTGTTTTGAGAAAATAGAGTTCTCTTTTTTTCAACCGTCGATGATAACAGCAGTGTCAAGACCCCAGATATTCCTTAAGAGATGCCATATTTCTTAACAATATTCTTGGTTTTTTGGTCAGCTGCAACCATGTGCTGCCATATTTCAGATACCAAAGAAAAGCACACTGGTAAGTACTATTTCTACAGTGTTCCTCTCACACATTACATCATACTAAGCAGACAAAGTTTCCAAGTGCATACCTTTAAGTCTTAGGTATAAGTAACTAGTGTGGATTAAATTCCAGATACAACTTTTTTTTCTATTTGTATGTATGCGGTGCACAAATGTTAAGACTTTGCAATCATCTCCCCACTGATATTAAATCCCACTGAGATAAACACAGCAACCTTTTTTAGTCAAGAAAAAATGTAAACACTTTTTTTTTTTTTTTGTCAATGTAAGTTATAACTCTGTATCTGATGGACTATCCCTGTTAGAAGAGAAAGTTCTCGTAAGAAATTCATCCTGCATGCGAAAGGTCAGAGTTGGAGGCTAAGTGATCTACAGCAAGCCCCTAGGCTTCTTGTTACAGAAGCCCAGAGGAGCAAAAACATGTTCAAGACAGGCAATAATGGGAAGGTAAAGCTGTGGAGTAAAAAATAATACCCACCTCTGTGTTCTCAGAAGAACAGACAGGAAGTAAAAAAATCCAGAGACAAAAAATCTCTATTGTACAAGATATAAGTGCATGAGCTGTATCAATGTCAATTATATTGAGCTGTACCAAGTAATTTATATAAACCCCCAGAAAAACAACTGTTTTTATCTCACAAAATGATTATTGGAATATATTATAATTATCCATGAAATAAAGTACAAAAAAATAATTAAAGATTCCAAAATTATTAAGCACAGTGAAATCATCTATACAACTTAACCTTGCCCCAAGATGAAGTTATGCAATAATCATAAGATTGTTTTTTTAATTGTGGTCTTGAGTGAACCTGAGGACTCATTTCACTTGTGAAAACACTACTTCTAACCCCCTCCCAGTCTGCATGGGTAACAGTGATTAAAATATATCCTCAACCAATAAAATTTGGACTGCTGCATTGAATAGAGAAATTACTGCTGGCTGATACTTGTCATATGTATTTCATTGCAGATGCAAAAAGATAATGATTTCTTACGTGAACACACTGGGGTTTCTTTTTAAGTCATTTCCCAGACTTGCCATTTCACACTACCTCTTTTCTCTCATCCTGTCACTGCCAGCACATATCATGACCATTATTTTTATGGATTACAAAACTAGTGTTCAAGGGTGGTTGACACTGCTACAGTGAATTATTCAAAGAGAGAAGGCTGGTTTATATCACTAACTCCCATAGGAACTTGAGGTGGTTTTGGAATGTGATAGGACATACCCAAGGACATCTGCGCATGACAGCTAGCAACTTGCATACTTTAAAAGTAATATCCTGATTCACAAGGAAACAGAAAAGGCAAAGGAATAACAAGGATGATACCTATGATTCTTACATGTAAGCGATTTTGCTTACTACTGCAGGTACTCTATCTGCCATCCTAAGGCTGACAGTAGAACCTGTCATAATTAAATTACTGGGAGTATAAACAGTACCCAAGCAGCTGACAGTCAAACTAGCAAAATCCCGTCCACTATTACGGGGGTTTACACTTTACATGCCTTGAACCAAGGTCACGTCACGTTGCGTTACGAAATTATGAGATGTAGAATCATAGAATCATAGAAGACCAGCTTGGAAAGGAGCTTGAGGATCATTCGGTTCAACCTTTCATGGCAAAAGCACATTCTAGACTACATGGCCCAGAAGACCATGTCCAGACAAACCTAAAAAGTGTCTAATGTTAGGGTATCTACTACTTGCTTGGATAGATTATTCCAATGGCTGTTTGTTGTCATGGTCAAAAATTGTTCTCTTGTGTCCAATCAGAATCCTCAGTAGTAACTTGTACCATTGCTCCTCATCTTTTTCATGCGACTCCTTGTTGAAAGGGAGTCTCCATCTTCTTAGTAGCTATCGTTTAAATACTAGAACATTATGATAAGGTTTCCCTTGAACCTTTTTTTCTCAGGGCTGAACAAACCCAGCTCTCTCAGCTTTCTTCAGGCTTCCCAATCTTTTGATCATCTTTGTGGCCCTTCTCTGGACCGTCTCCAGCCTTTCCACCTCATTTTTTGTATAGCAGAGAACAGAACTGCATACATATGTATTTTCTTATCCTTATAAATGTAAAAGACATTATAGTGGCTACTCTGAGTGCCATGACCATGTAGGTATGTAAGATATAAAAGCAGAATATGAAATTGTTTTTTTATTTCCTAAATACAAGACTAATTTCTATTTGCTTCTACTGAATGTAGGGCATACTTGACAGCTATTAAGCTGTACAGTAATTAGCATTAGTATTGCAAACTGAAGATAATATAAAAGCTTTTGCTGAAATATAAAAGCTACCCTGAAATATAAAAAGCTGAAATGGTTCACAATTAACACCACCTTCAGTTTCTGAAAAAATAATTCTCCCTATTATTACAGGTTGTTCCTAATACTGTGAATGAATAAAAATTTATTATCCTGTCCAGATAATATGGCAATATTTTTGACACAAACATTTCTCTTCGCCCCCTCCCCCTTTTTTCAATAAAATTTTGAAATATCCTTCTTTAAACACTGGTAAGGAATTTGAATTTAATCTAGGTTATGAACACCTGGATGAAAGATGGGAAGAGCAGTGATATGGCTAATGTTAAAAAAATAAATCGGAGTCTTGAAAATTAGTTCATACTCTGGAATATGATTCTATATACCAGAATTTATGAAATTTCCTGGTACTGAAAATAATCTTAATTAGTACATCATTTTCTAATGAAATAGTATGTCTCTCATTCTGTTGCTATTAGAAGAATAAGTAGGTGCAAACCGCCATAGCTGTTGGAAAACACAATTAAAAAGCATTCAGGATATTTTTATCATCATTTTGAAGGTTTTCTGTGATGGAAACAAACTTGTCCAGTAATTTATGTGTAGTTGAGTTTCCAGCCACTATCTTAATTATGAATTGCAACCTCCACTATATATACTTTGCTTATATAAATCCTATATATGGCATGGCAACAAATAGTCTTACTTATAAGTGGGTTTCATCAGACCGTTTGTATGTGGTTAAAAGCATGAAAGTTGAATATCCTGAATAATTTAGGGCTCTGCATGTAGAAGTAAAAGTCAAATTAATGAAAGCGTAGCCCAGAATAATGACCTAACTAGCCTAATACATTTTATAAGGCAGTAAAACTAGTAAAGGTAGACAACTAAGATAGACAGCATAAATTATCTTCCTTATATAGTCTGTCTTCTTATTAAAATTTTGATTTATCCCATGTTATTTTCCTTAGAAATAAGGCTCAAACCAAAATGAAGGTGTTTCTACACGAAAAATGAAATCTGCTTAGAATTTATTTTTCTGCAACATGAGCTTTATCTTCAAAGAACAGTAATTTGAAAGAATCTCCTACAAGTGTGCCAAATAAATAATTCTCCTCTGAAAAGTCAATTCATCTCTAAAGCAAGTTACTCCAAAACCTAGGCTTTTACACCCATGGAAACATTACAAGTTTCTATTAAGATATAAACTACAGTATGATTCAGCATCTAACTTGCTCAGTGGGTCATGTAACTAGGACAACACCTAGTCATGTAAGTGACAAGTTGTTTTCTTATTTTGATTCCTAAAGAGATAATTAATATAAATATTTAAACTTCTCCTGAACTTCTCATTTCCTGTATACTGAATGACTTACACATGGAACTAATTTAAATTTTACCTTTGTCCCTTATTCTTCCAATTCTTAGTACAAGTTAGGTGAGTCAAACTATAGATTTATTTTTAAAAATCATCTTCCCACCACTTCTAAAGCCTTTCTGATAGAGTTGGATGTGACAATGTAATGTCTGTTGACAAGAACTCATGCTATTTCTAGAATAATGTGTCATATATCAACCCACAAGTTGTCTATGCTCTTTTTTTTTTTTTTGTTTAAGCCCCCTGTATGGTTGATGTGATGTTGTATTTGTCATCAGGTGAACATATTCCTGATGTCTTAGCAGCTAATGAGAGAGCATCTGTTTCAACCATCCAGCAGTGGCAGCACTGAGAGTTTGGAAAATACAAAAAATCTAAAATACCACCTGGAAACTTAAATAATCTGATGACATTGAAATAAAAGTACAGATGGGCTCTGTTTCTTTAACAGAAAATACAAGAAAAGCTTTATTTTCCCAGTTTGTCATGGTTAACTCTCTTCCCCTCCTTCTCAGATAACCTCAGAATTTGCAAGACCTCACAAAAAAAAAAAAAATCCTTATTCAAAAAGCAAACCACTCACGCCATTGATGATTTAGTGTGTCCTTTACTTAGTTATAGAATCATAGAATAATTAGGGTTGGAAAGGACCTTAAGATCATCTAGTTTCAATGTCAGTCTTCTATGTGCCAACCTGAAATTTGAAGAACTGGGCTTTAGAGGAAGCTTAAAATTTAATTTTCTTCTATTTTGGTTACCTATTCATGTCATCTACACTGCCATCTCCATGACCCTCTCTTCCTAACGATTGAAAGCAGCAATGCAGCTACCATGCACCCTGTCTATAGCTACAGAGAGATGTTTCCCCAATTTGTCATCTACATGTTTTTCAGTGACATTTGGACTTTCTTCTGCATAAAAATATGTTAGTTCTGCTGGTGTTCTGCAGCATGAAGCTTAAGACACTACATCTACTATCCTGAACAAGAACTGAAAGTTTAAAATAACAAAATACATTATAGATTATAACATTATAGAGAAATTATAGAGAGCAGACAAATGTTCTGCTGTAAAATCGTTGATTATATTTCACTTCAAATCAGAGCCATACGGAGTGCCTCTGTTTCATTTCAATGTAATATCAGAAGTACTGTACTCATCTCTGGAACAATTTCAGATAAATGGAATACAAGTCATTTCAGGAGAAAAAAAAAAAAAGGGAGAGTGTTCATATTTTGCACATCAAGATGTATTTTTGTCTGTAATCATATGTCAAAAGAGCTACCAGTACAGAAAATGTGTGAAAGTATTTTAATTTTCTATATAAGTTGGTCCCTCAAGATAGTGAGTAAACTCCAAGTTGTTTTAATACTTCCAGAACAGATCACAAAATATAAATGTGCATAGACAAAGACAGGCTGCCAAATTGTTTATTTCATAAGGAAATTCTTAGAAAAAAGGCCCTAATGACAAATGAATACTTTTAGAGGGAAATGTTACTGTTTTATTTCAAAAATGGAAAATTGTTCTTCTTATGAGGGAATATTAACCAGCCTCACTTTAGTAAATGGAGTGAGAAAGACATTCAGGAGAAAAGTAATTTCTTATATACTGTGAATGGAAGTATCTAACTCGCTTCACTGAATATGCATGAAGCATGATGAATCAGTAAACTTAGCAGCCTGAATTTATGGACCAAAATTGATAGATCATGTCTTCTGTGTTTCTTATAAAGTTTTCTTTCTGCAGTTTCTATCAAGACAGAAAAAAAGTACATTGATGAAATTATGACGATGGGAAAAAGAGATATAAATAAATGTACAGAAAGACTGTTTTCTGTTTTTTAAACTACTGTTTTAAATAGATACTTGTAACCTCAAATTGCTTTTACATAAAAATATGATAGAATGCCAATGTCATTGCATCTCAAAACTGAATGCATTTTCTTGCAGAGTGAGGCCTGTAATCACTTTACCTGGTATTATTAGTGACAAAACTAGGAAATCACTTACAAGTATAGGGTTTTTTTAGTTAGTTACTTATATCTAAAACTTAAAGGTATGCAAAAAGTCACAGCTGTGAATTACTTTGAAAACTTCTGAAGCTAGAAAAATTGTCAATGTATATTGTATTCTGTCCTTTCACAATGATTGGGTCTATAAGAAACATCTTGTAAATATAGCTATACTTTCATGAATATGAAATACTTTCCAAGATTCCTGAACCAATTTAGTTAATGTTTTTAATTTCATATTTACCTTAAAATTTAACTAGTTTCTTAGAAATAATTACGTAAAATCTCACATTAAGAAACTGTTGTTCAGTGTTTTAATTTGTAATTTAAATATGGTTTTCAGTTGAGATTTTAATGTTTTAGAGTGAGTCCAGTGTAATTTGTAAGTAATGCTGTAATACAGTGTTCTGATCAGAGTACAAACAAGAAACTTGCGAAAGGGTGCCTAATGGAAGGCACAGACCAGATACTGCAAAATGTAGTTGTGTGCCCATCTGGAAAGGCATTTAGTCTTCCTTTTCTATCAATTTATGAACTTGTTTTATCAAATTATTTATAAGGTACCAAAATATAATTTATTTTTTTTTTATTCCATTTGCTCCAGTCCATTTGCTTTTATTCAGATTTTATTGTGTGAAGGTGCTAAGCAATCTCGTACCTCATCAGTTCTGACAAGAGATAAGATCATTTAGTATTAGAGAAAGTAGTCACAGGTTTAGGATCTGGAGAAAGGAGAAGTAGCGTAGACTTACATTTCTTTATCATAGGCACTAGCATAAGGAACACTGCACTGGAGTTTTGTAATATTACATAAACAGCTGTAGTGGTTAGACAAGAAAGGCAGTAATGAATTATTAATATTGATCCATTTTAGAACCGGTCTAGAAGACCCATGTGACATCCGCTGAAAATCCAGGTCACTGGGTTGAGCAGCTTCTCAGCTGCGTGAAGCTGAGTATCAGGTCTTATGCATGACTTAAGCTCTTCAGATCAACCTTTTCCCCATCAGTGAGTTACCTCAGTAAATTTTCATGAGTATGGCTTCAACTGTAAACAGGGAATGACAATATCCCTTTTGTAAAACATAAATATATTCATTATATTCTCACTATTTAGATTTTAGATTTTTGCTTTCAGCTGTGTTGAGTAACCATTTTTCTAAAAAAGGTTAAGATAGGAAAATTGAAGCAGAAAGTGAAAAGCAGAATGTTAAAGCATTATTGATGCTTTATATAACAGGTTCTGATTATTTTTTAATTTTTTTTTGAGTTTGATAAATAGATCAAAGTCTGCACTTAATCTGTAATATAGTGGAGTCATACTGGTATTGTAGAATAATTTGTGTGTTGGGAGCTGCTGTAAACCCACATTTATTTAAGGACAAGAAGAACTACCTTTCTTAGATATAAGGAATATTAACTGGCCTGGCATGTTTGAAGAGCAAAAAGGACAACGGCGCAGAAATCAGAGGCAATAAATAGTCCTTCTATGCAGCTTTCATCACAAAAGCAAATCATCAAGCAGCCAGAGATATTATTGAATGTTATAAATACAATTTTATAAAGTCGTGGTTTAAACCCAGTCAGACAGCTTGTTCACTCACTACCCCCCCTTCTTGCCCTCCCCCTACTCCCAGAGGGATGGAGAGGAGAATGCAACTCCCATGGGTTGAGATAAGAACAGTTTAGTAAATAAGGTATAACACAAATCACCACTGCTACCACCAATAACAACAATGATAAAGGAAATAACAAGGGAAGAGAATACAACATCTCACCACCAGCCAACTGATAACTCGACCCCCCCAGCCCACCAAGCTCTGACCGATACCTCCTCCAACCCTGCCGTCTCCCAGCCCTTTCAGCTAACTCCCAGTTACATCCTGGGCATGACGTGCTGTGGTATGGAATATCTCTAGCAGAATTATAGCTACCACTTAGTCCTTGATGAGGATCCTCAAAGTAACTCTATTACTATTACATATTTTTAGGGTGAAGAGACTAAGTCCATGACTTCCTTTTCCATTTTACCAAGTGCAGACCTCAAATTTAGTCAGCCACTGAGCTGCACATACAAATACGTGTATTTCTGTAAGCACTGTTGTAATGCTGAAGCCAAGCCAGTTGATTACAATAAGCTTGTCTTTTCAGTTTATGTTGTTGTTTATACTGTACAAAAAAGAGTGACAAAAACCTCACAAGTCTGTACCTGTTAGGCACATTTATGTGCTGTATAGTCTTGCTCAGGTGACAATTAACTCACCCAGTACAATACAATGAGAATTAAACAATAGTTTTTCCCATTTAACACAAGTTAACACCAAATTGTGTATATGGTTAATTTGTTCTGATTATATGATATACACTGGAATTGTTCATGATCCAGACACAAGTTCCAAGTCTGAAAGACCCTCCATGTTATTTGCAAGAAACCAAGTGGGTATATGAGGAAAGGATCCACTTCTAAAGCACAGCATTGATAATTTGGACTTTTAGTTTACCAGCAACTATCACGCAGGCTTACAAAGCCACTTGTCCATGTAGAGCTCAAAGGCAGAAAAACACACTTGGTGTGTAATGACACATTCTGTCCTGCTGGTGATGGTGGTGTCATTTTTGTCAAGACAACAAAGCTAAAGACTGGGTGCAAAGGCAGTGCTTGCAGGTCTCAGTGAGCAAGTGATAGTACTCACCTTGCTAGTATTAGGTTTGTTCCTTGTTTTTATCAGGCAATTCAGTTAATTTCTTGACTCATGCAAGAGAACAAGATAGTTAATAGAATACAAATCATCAAAGATCAGGGGAAAGCTTGGAGAAATAGTACAGTAATATCTCTCAGCCACCAGCTGTGGAGGCAAACTATAAATTATGCCAGGTAGGAGAGAAAAGCATGTTCCCTTTTTCTTAGTGGCAGTGTAATTGAAGACAAAACAACCTACCTGCTGTTTGTGTTTTTCTTCTAATCAGCAGGAGGACCCTGCAGCAGCTGTGCAAAAATGCCAGATGCTGCACATGTGCTTTTTTTTTTGGCCTATTTAATTTTGTTGAGTATCCTCTCTGTTTTGCCATTGATTGTTCTCAGTAATTCTGAGATCCTTAAAGCAGTCACCTGTGCAATTACATCTATCTCCATTATCATCTTCTCCCCTCTCTTCTCCTCCTGAGTCCACATTTCTGTTTTCTTCCATTTACCTGCTGCTTTAGTATCACATTGCATTGTATAATTCAGTAAAGCTCCCACAACTACACCCTTATCCTAACATGAATGTAGGGATTGGGTGTTCAAATCTGGCACATAATCTCATTGCACACTGCTGATAGTGTTCACACTTACAATGTTCACATTAGACAAAGCTCAGAACTGGACAACTTAATTCGACCAAATGTATCATGGTTTTGGATGTAGCATCACTAGAATGTAGTCACTGCATGAATTCTCAGTTTCAGAATATTCACACAGGTTACCTTGATTTATTATTCCACACCTTTCAAGGCTTTGCTTTTCAAAATCGCCTAGCTTTCCATATATATTTAAATTAACAGTCATTATCAAAGTATCTGAATGACTTCCTAGTATGTCCGAAATACCAAGGAGTATTGATCTTTAACTCCATTTTGTTGGGGGATATTTCCTTGAATGCTATGGCATTTATTGTGGCAAATTTGACTGTAAAATGCCTCAATAGCTAAATCTATTGGTTTCAGAAATGTATGAATACTTTTCTATTTCGTAGTATAACAAATATTGTGGGGTTGGTTTTTTTTCGGGGAGAGGGAGGGAGGGTCACAGGATACACAAACGACCTGAAAACTCTGGATAGATCAGTAATGAAACATTTAATTTATTCTGTGTTTAGTGTAATTATTATGAAATTTATTTGAATAGCCAAAGGAGGGAGTGATTTCGCATAAAAACCTGATTATGAACATTCATTAGAGCAATCCCAACTCCGAAATGCAACAGAGGTGTTTAAGATGGTTTATACAGGTAGGACAAATATCATATATCAAAGGAATAAATGATAATTGTGAATAAAATAATATGGAAGAAAAAATGTTAATTGCTCTTTTAAGAGAGTTGTATATTGAGATATGTATTGTATAGTTCCCTTGTGCTATAAAAGGAGAGGGGAAAAAAGCATATTAAATCAGCTATTAAGCACTTAAAATACTTATTAATCAACATGTCAGCAAATATATGTAAAAAATCTTCACAAATATTCAACAAAACATTTTTTTAATGAAAGGGAGGCTGAAATCCTGTATTCCAAAGAATTTTTTTTAAAAAAGGACAAAATCCAAGTTGGATTTATATTTATGATTGCTGGATATTGCTTCAGTAAATATTTAGTAAGATGCTTGCATTCCAGCAGGAGAGGTACCTGAAAGAATTACTACATTTGACATTAAACAAATGGTAAATTGGGGCCTGCATGTTCAAATATGCAGTATTTGATTTTGAGCAGTGATTGCAAAAATATTCTATACTAAATGATGTATTAAATATTTTATAGAGACCAAACCTTTGTAAATGTTAACTGAGGTAACATTGGGCATAAAAGCTAAATATTGATTTACCTTTCTTTTCAAAATCCATAGAACATTTTCTAAAAGACTTGTGCCCTGCAAGTTAGTTAGATAGCAGAAAGTTCAATTCAGACTCCCAAGAGTCTGAATAAGACAGGAAAATGTCAATTTTTACCCAGTGTTCCAAGTTATGTTTCATTTATGAAAAGTACACATACCTTTACTGCTATAATATGCTATTACCAAGCAGAACGTCTTATAATATTGCAAATTTTGAAGAACCGGAACATGCTGAAATTTTTGTCTAGGAGAGTATTTTTGTCTAAAAGAGAAAAGAAACTACAGAAGATAAAGTTTATGCCAGGCTTTTAGAATGAGCACATCCCTTATGGAACTTATGGCTTCTGTCAAAAATTGTTTATCTCTGACTCTTCAGATTGTAATGTGGTGCTTATATAAAGCCTAAGAAAGTATACTCATGACATGCAAAAAGTGTTTGATACAAAGGCTTTAAATTATTTTTACTTTAGGTTTTTAGTACCAGAGTATTTTGAAACTTCATTCTTTATTTCCCTCCATCCTAACTTAAAATTAATTAGAGCTCAGAGATCTGCATTTTAAATATAATAAAGAGGATTTTAGTTTTATCCTGTTGTTTACCACAAGAAACTCAAAAGCTTTGCATAAAATTTATTAACCAACGTACTCTGATGTACTGAGCTAAAATCTTGTTCCAGAACTCTAAAAAGGTACTGTGACGGTATCATATGAAATGAGGAGCAAAACTTGCATAGTGGTGAAGAAAACTTGTGGTGTTACTCTTTTTCTTCCTGTACGTTCTTAGAGCGGCCAGAGGTTTCTTCCTTCCCGCAATAGATGCAGTAGGGGAGGATGGAAACTGGAACACTCAATGACAGAACACGATAGTGAGGAGAACATTGAAATTCAAAGGATTTTATGCAAAATTAGTCTTGAGCTGTGTAGAAAAGATTGTCATTCCTGCTCCTCAGAAACTGCCAAAACATGCAGAAAAGTTTTCAAAGGCCTTGTCAACCTGGATTCCACCCCGCCTCAAATTCTCTTGAAAAAAATGTTGTCACCACTATGAACTCCTTCCCAAATGTATGTACTTGCAGAATTAATCCAAGTGATGTGTGCAAATGGCATACTTAACTTTGTCAGGATGATCAAAACTAACTGCAAGAATCTCACTATTCCATTTTATCCTGTAAATTGAAGATACGAGCATTACATAGAAAAGCAATCACAAAGTAATATTCTCATTTGAGAAGTTCAGTTCCCCAAGTTAAGTTTTCAGTTCTCAAAATATTTTGTTTTTAATGTGGTAAATTTAATTAAATCTTTCTAGAATTGATATATTCTTTGAGTTCTGAATAAATATGTGAGACCAAATTGTGGACGCTTTATGCATGCTGAGCAGCAATTAGCACAAAAATGTAGTTATTTTTCTTTGAAAGATGTTATCCTAAAACCAAAATACTATTCAGTGTGATTAAGGTATCAAACTCTGCTGGAAGTAGCTACCAGCTTTTGCTCTTCCTTTTTGTGAGGTATGGTACATTGCAACATTCCATATTCTTCCAGAATTAACTGAAAGATATTATCTATACAAAAGGGTGGATGACTGAAATTATTTATATGCACATGTTTTGTACTTACTTCCCTGATATTTCAGACTCTCTATTGCTTTGTCAAGAGAAAACAAAATCCTTCAGAATGTGTTTATTTAACAAAAAATAATACAGTACCTAATCCTCACCCAAAAAAGAGAGAGCTATATGAGAGTTCTTTAATTAAATTCTAGACTGTAACTGCATGAAATTCTGGTGATGGAAAGGGTCCTTTGTCTAAATGAACTATGGTTTGCAGATGACAATGATAAATACTGTTTTTAATAAATTGGTCCACTGGATAAAACTCCTTGCTTTCTCTAGTGATTGCTTTATCACTCTGAATGTATAATTTCTAAAACTCTTCAGAACTGTTTTCTTTACATGGCAAAGATAAATTTTTTGTTGATTTGCTTTAAACAGAAGCTCTAATGTTTAAAGTCTATAGATTCAAAAGAAATACAATCCTGTAAAAAAAAAGACACATAAATGAAAGGGGATTTGCTTGTTTGTTTTTAAATGCTATACCTGTCCTTTGTTAGGTATGGTGTGTTTCTGAATATATTTTTCCAATACTTTCTCACTTAATAACATCCTTGTTCACTCTTCCACTGTCCCTCCAGGTCTTAAGGGCAATGGCCTCAGTTTGGTGTGTCTATGGGAGGGGTACAGGGAGTCATCAGTATCTCAAGTCCCTTGCTGGAAAGAAGCATAATATTGATGTCAGCTATTTCTTTTTCCACCTTCTAGGATTCCCTCATGTTTGGTTTTATATATTTAATAGCATGCTTTTGAACCTTGCTCTGGGTCTCTAAGTTACGTCCAAATTTACTGTATGATGTGGTGTGTTTACATATGTCAGTCTTGTTTGTTGTTCTGTCATGCCTAAAACTTGGTCAGATCCTGGTTTGCATCTCTTTAACTAGGCATGAGTGTTTTTCTGGGGTCTCCAGTGTCAGCCTCAGTCCTGTCTCCTATCAGCCCATGCCTGTGGATACTACACAGACTGTGTCCCCAGTTCTCAGGGCTTTTGCTCTCAGACCAGGACTTCTATTTCTTTGCACAACTTTAGTACGTCAGTCATAACTTCCTCATTATAAAAAGAGTAGCTGCTTACTACTACTATTCATACAAAAACTCTGAACTATTTGTACAAAAAGCTATTTGTACAAAAAGTCTGAAATAAGTAAACTAATTCAGACACAGCCATTAGGAAAAAAAAATAGAAATAAATTAAAAAGAAAAAAAAATTGTTGTCACAGTTAACCCAAGGAAAAATAAAGATGCAACTTTCAAGACAAGTTCAAACAAGTCTGACAAGCTTTCTCTCTGAGGACCAGCAAACTCAGCAGCTTGTTCTTAACAAACGCAGTACTGGGCTAGAAGGCTACTGTCGCTTTCGGTTTACTTCTGCATAGCAGCTGAGGCATAGCATCCCTCTGTGAACTTGAGATTGGGGAAGTTTCCAGCTTCCATTTCCTGCACTACCACATTTTTATAAATACTATTATTTTTAAAGTAACTAAAATAGAACCTGTAACTCAGAACTGTCCTTTCACCTATGTGCAGTGATATAGGGTATTGTGAGTTATTACAGCAAAACAGAATACAGAAGACTTCTGTTCAGCTGTAGTGGATTAAGAATCTTCTTTTCTCTGTCATCTCACATTAGCCTCTTTTTCCTGTATTTTCAGTGAGGATAACTCCCTTCACCAGGGGTAAAAAACCCTACTTCATCTGTATCCTCTATGAAATCTTTAAGCAGTCAGACATTGGTTAAATTAAATTAAATTAAGAGCACATTACTGTGACTAAGAGGACTAAAGCGTCTGTTTATTCACAACTATGGTAAATATGCAGGTAAAAATTATTACTGTTATTATATTTTAAATATATATGGGTACTTGAATTTTTAATATATTTATGCATTGGCTGCAATTTCTTTGACCTAAACTGGGGGTCTGCAAAGCATCAGTTGAGCAAGCAATTTCTAATCTTTTACTTTGAAATATAAGACACATGCTTGTTTCTGAATACAGTTATTTGTTATAAGATTTATTACTTACATTCCCAGAAGAACAAAATAAATATATTTTTTTTTAGAAGTCTGTCCTTGATTCATACTAGGAAAATTATTAGACAGAGTGGTCACATGGTAGAAGATGCAGGAGGTAATGTAATGCTTGGCAGTAGTACCAAGTATTCCTGTAACTCCATTTTTATTCATAGCTTTAGATTCTGTGGACAGAAGTGTTCTTCAATAGAACTCATATTTCTCCCATTAAAATAGCAACTGTTTTTGTTTCTTTTTTTAATTTTGACAAAATTACACCTGCTGTTATTTTCAACTGGTAAAGGGGATTAGTGATTATGAGTTTGTTATAAACATGCTTAAGGTCTAGTTAAAAAAATCAAAGTAATATTAAAACCCAGAATATTTTCAGGTTTTGGTTTGTACTTACACTGATTCTCACAAGTGAGAACACAAACAGAATATGTATTATGTCTAAGACTAAATCACACTGGTGTGGTAGTATGCTAATGAGTTAGATGCACTAAGTAATATTGTTGTAATTTGTGGTTGTTTTTCTTGTACTAATCTATTTGGATCCTATAAACTTATAAACTTTAAGAGATATATATGATTCCTTTTTCTTTCCTTTTTTTTAATTTTTTTTTTTTTAAGTCGAAAGAGCAACAGAGGAAAAGTATATATACATCTTGTTTACTTAGTCTTTCTTTTATTTACTGATTACATAATAAATTTTAGTTTTCTCGAGCGATCCGTTTCTGATTTATGCATTGACTGACTTATTGTAAAACTTGCTGTCGTGGTTTAAACCCAGTCAGGCAACTTGTTCACTCACTCCCAGTGAGTGGTGCCGAGCTGACAACAATCGAGGGCCGTCCGTCCCGTCCCCCCTACCCCCACCAGGGCTCTCCCCTTCCCTGCTCCCGGACCAACGGGGAGGAGGATCGAAAGGGTGCAACTACTACGGGTTGAGACAAGAACAGTCCAGCAACCAATGTACAACACAAATCACCACCACTACTACCAACTACAACAATGATAAGAGAAAATAACAAGGGAAGAAAATACAATACCACCGGCCAAGAAACGTGTCCAACCCGGAAGCCCGTGTCCTTCCGGGTAACTCCCAGTTACCCCCCACCCCGGCCATGACGTGCTGTGGTATGGAATACCTCCTTGGCTAGCCTGGGTCAGGCGCCCTGTCTCTGCATCCTCACGGCTTCGCCTCCTCCCTGGCAGAGCATGAGCCTCACAAAGTCCTTGTTCAGGGTAAACATCACTTAGCAACAACCGAAAACATCGGTTTCACCAACATTGTTCCCATTGTTCCCATTGTGTCAAAACACAGCACTGCACCAGCTACCACGAAGGAGAAACATGACTGCTACTGCTGAGCCCAGGACACTTGCATAAACTGGACCTTCAGAAACAACTGAAGGTAGGAATGTAGTGAGTTAACCAACCAATTCTAGTGCACTGTATCAGTAAGAAACAGATATTTCCAGCAGGAGTAAGGTCAGGAAACAGCTAAGGCGGAATCATCTGTAGAACAGAAGGAGTGGATTGATGGCAATGTGATAACAGACGAAAACTGGGGAGCCGAGCTGGGAAGGTCTTGAAAATTAGAACAAGACCTTAATATAATGAAAGAATGAGAATTTCCATAATAGAACATTAGTTGGGCTAAAAGAACATGGTAATGAAAAGTCTCAGTTTAACTAATATTTTTTTAAGAAGTAGATGACAAAGTGCTTTGTGAAAGTCTTCAGTACTATTAGCACTGAGAAGTACAGCTAATTCCAGGCTATATGTCTACTTGTAATATGTGGGCCACGAACGCCTTGCTGTATTTGGGCCAAACAGCACGCACAATGCCCATTCAAGGCTTTTTCCTGTGTCCCCCACCCCCAAACTGAATGATTTCCCTGATTTTGGCAATTAACAACAGTCTCTTGTACACGCTATTCTTTGAACTGTGCCCCTGAATTGTCTGGGAGCAGACTGCTACTCTAAGACACAATCGTGTCAATCAATCATAATACTGAATTCATGCCTGAGCATAAACCTATTTTTGAGTGCTGTTTAGTTTTACTGGTTATAAGCACAGCTTCTAAGACGAGCAGAACCGCTTTGCTGTCCTGCAGGGGGCTAATGAGGAAATGCACTCGAGTCAGAAAGAGCTGGCTGATGCCCTGGCGAAGAAGATCTCTACTGGTGCTGCCAGGAAAAAGCGGCGGGTTGTAGTAGTAGGGGACTCTACACTGAAAGGGACAGAAGCACTCGCCTGTCAGCCTGACCCCGTCTCAAGGGAGGTGTGTTGCCTACCAGGGGCACGGATCAGGGATGTGGCAGAGAGGCTGCCTGCTCTAGTAAGTCCCACAAACTATTATCCACTTCTGGTGATACATGTGGGTGCTAGGGATATAGATAGTAGTAGCCTGGGGAACATAAGGACTACAGAGCCCTGGGGGAGGCGGTTAGGGGCTCTGGAGCTCAGACAGTCTCTTCGTCAATTCTCCAGGATGCAGGGGAGGACCTGAAAAAGGCTAGGGGGATTAGCCAGGTTAATAAATGGTTAGAAGGGTGGTGTCATAGTCAGGGGTTTGGGTGTCTTGAACATGGGACCCAAGCTTGTAGGCCAGGTCTAGTGGGAGCTGGTGGAGCTGGTTTGATAAAGAAGGGAAAGAGTAGTTTTGGTAGGAGGCTTGCCAGACTGGTCAAAGGGGCTTTAAACTAGATGTGTTAGGCGAGGGGGGCATCATTCTATCCCAACACACCCAGACAGTTGTCAGCACCTATAATAAATGATCGGAGCAATGTAGATATATCCCAGCCGCTCCAGCCAATGAGCCGGCTTCATTTGGAGCTCAGCTCAGATGCCTCTATACAAATGCCCATAGCATGGGGACCAAACAAGAGGAATTAGAGATGTGTGCACGTCTATGGGGATATGATATAATAGGCATCACAGAAACATGGTGGGATGGCTCCTACAACTGGAGTGTTGGAATGGAAGGTTAAAGGCTCTTTAGGAAAGACAGGCCTGGCAGGCGGGGAGGGGGAGTTGCCCTTTATGTTAGGGTTAGGCTGGAGAGTATGCAACTCTGTCTGGGGACAGGTGAGCAGTCCACAGAGAGTTTGTGGGTCAGGGTTAAAGGGAATATAGCTATGGGAGACATTACTGTGGGGATCTGTTACAGACTGCCTGATCAAGGAGAACCTGCAGATGAAGCACTCTATAGACAGATAGGAAAAGCCTCACGCTCTCAGGCCCTTGTTCTCATGGGTGACTTCAACCACCCTGACATCTGTTGGAAGGACGGTACGGCCCAGCACAAGCAATCCAGGAGGTTCCTCGACTGTGTGGAATGCAACTTCCTTCTGCAAGTAATAGAGGAGCCGACAAGGAGAGGTGCCATGCTTGACCACATGCTCACCAACAGGGAGCCTCTTCAGGAACCTGCTTAGGAAGGTTCCATGGGATATAGCCCTAGAGGGCAGGGGGGCCCAAGACTCTTGGTTGATATTCAAGGATCACCTACTACAAGCTCAGGAGTGTTGCATCCCAACCAGAAGGAAGTGCAGCAGGAGGGCCAGGAGACCTCCTTGGATGGATAAGGAGCTCCTGAGGAAAATTCAATTGAAAAAAAAGGCTTATAATAAGTGGAAGCAAGGACAGGCAGCCTGGGAAGAGTACAGGGAGAGTACTGGGAAAAGCTAAGGCCCAGTTAGAATAAAATTTGGCTAGGGGTATTAAGGATAACAGGAAGGGATTCTACAGGTACATAGCAAATAAAAAATAGACTAGGGAGAATGTAGGCCCCCTCAGGAAGCTCTCAGGAGAACAGGGTACACTGGATTTGGAGAAGGCTGACGTTCTGAATGATTTCTTTGCCTCAGTCTTCACTGGCAAAGGCTCTGACCACACCACTCAAGTCTTGGAAGGCAGATGCAGGGACTGTGAGAATGAAGACCTTGCACCCACTGTAGGAGAGGATCTGGTTTGAGACCATCTTAAAAATCTGAACGTGCACATGGATGAAATCCATCCACGGGTCCTGAAGGAGCTGGCAAATGAAGGTGCGAAGCTCCTGGCCATCATATTTGAGAAATCATGGCAGTCAGGGGAAGTTCCCGATGACTGGAAAAAGGGAAACATAACCCCCATTTTCAAGAAGGGGAAAAAGGATGACCCAGGGAATTACAGAGCAGCCAGTCTCACCTCTGTGCCTGCCAAAATCTTGGAGCAGATTCTCCTGGAAGGCATGCTAAGGCACATGAAAAACAACAAGGTGCTTGGTGACAGCCAGCATGGCTTCACTAAGGGGAAAGCCTGCCTGACCAATTTGGTGGCCTTCTATGATGGGGCTACTGATAGACAGGGGTAGAGCAATTGATGTCATCTACCTGGACTTGTGCAAAGCATTTGACACTGTCCCACACAACATCCTTGTCTCTAAATTGGAGAGACATCAATTTGATGGATGGACCACTCGGTGGCTAAAGAACTGGCTGGATGGCCACACACAAAGAGTTGTGGTCAATGGCTCAATGTCTGGCTGGAGACCAGTAACGAGTGGCATCCCTCAGGGATCGGTGTTGGGACCGGTCTTGTTTAACATCTTCGTCGCTGACATGGACAGTGGGATTGAGTGTGCCCTCAGCAAGTTTGCCGATGACACCAAGCTGTGTGGTTCGGTTGATACACTGGAGGGAAGGAATGCCATCCAGAGGGACCTTGACATGCTTGTGAGGTGGGCTGATGCCAACCTCATGAGGTTTAACCATGCCAATTGCAAGGTCCTACACCTGGGTTGGAGCAATCTCAGGCACAGATACAGGTTAGGAAAAGAAGAGATGCAGAGCAGCCCTGCAGAGAAGGATTTGGGGGTGTTGGTTGATGAGAAAATGAACATGAGGCAGCAGTGTGCGTTTGTAGCCCAGAAAGGCAACCGTATCCTGGGCTGCATCAAAAGGAGCGTGACCAGCAGGTCGAAGGAGGTGATTCTGGCCATCTACTCTGCTCTTGTGAGACCTCACTTGGAGTATTGTGTGCAGTTCTGGTGTCCTCAACATAAAAAGGACATGGAACTGTTGGAAGAAGTCCAGAGAAGGGCCACGAGGATGATCAGGGGACTGGAGCACCTCCCGTATGAAGACAGGCTGAGAAAGTTGGGGCTGTTCATCCTGGAGAAGAGAAGGCTGCATGGAGACCGCATAGCAGCCTTCCAGTTTCTGAAGGCAGCCTGGAGGGGTGCTGGGGAGGGACTCTTCATCACACAGTACACAGTATCACAGTATGGTAGAGATTGGAAGGGACCTCAAAAGATCATCTAGTCCAATCCCCCTGCCAGAGCAGGAACACCTAGATAATGTTACACAGGAATGTGTCCAGGCGAGTTTTGAATGTCTCCAGGGAAGGAGACTCTACAACCTCCCTGGGCAGCCTGTTCCAGTGTTCTGTCACCCTCACTGAGAAGAAGTTTCTTCTCAAGTTTAAGTGGAACCTCTTGTGTTCCAGTTTGTACCCATTACCTCTTGTCCTATCATTGTTTGCCACTGAGTAGAGCCTGGCTCCATCCTCGTGACACTCCCCCTTTATGTATTTATAGACACTAATAAGGTCACCCCTCAGTCTCCTCTTCTCTAAACTATAGAGACCCAGCTCCCTCAGTCTTTCCTCATGCTCCACTCCCTTAATCATCTTAGTTGCCCTGCGCTGGACTCTCTCAGCAGGTCCCTGTCCTTCTTGAACTGAGGGGCCCAGAACTGGACACAATCAGGGACTGTAGTGATAGGACAAGGGGTAACGGGTTAAAACTTAAGCAGGGGAAGTTTAGATTGGGTATAAGGAGGAAATTCTTTCCTGTTAGGGTGGTGAGGCACTGGAATAGGTTGCCCAGGGAAGTCGTGAAAGTTCCATCCCTGGCAGTGTTCAAGAGCAGGTTGGACGAGGCCTTGGGTGATATGATTTAGCGTAAGGTGTCCCTGCCCACAGCAGGGGGATTGGAACTGGATGATCTTAAGGTGCTTTCCAACCCTAATTATTCTATGATTCTATGATATGGTTTAGTGTGAGGTGTCACTGCCCACGGCGGGGGGGGTTGGAACTGGATGATCTTAAGGTCCTTTCCAACCCTAACTATTCTATGATTTCTATGATTCTATGATTCTATCTTGAATTTGGAAGTCAGGATTTAGAAAGCCTTTAGGTAAGGATCTTAAAAATAACTCAAGAAAACCAGTCCTGCTGAAAAGTTATTTAAGCATGCTGGGAAATTGCCTCTTTATCAATTATGCTTAAGCATTTTAATAACTTTCCACACTGCTTGTGATTGCGCACACATGATGAAAGTTGAGCTGGCTGTTGAAAAGAGGTAAATCAACTGGAAGTGTAAATCAGTAAGGTAATTAAAATGCTGATTTACAGTAGCACTCTACACTATGATAGAGGCTCTTCTGCCATGCACTTAACCTTGGTGAAAAGGTCAGTTTTCTACTTTCTGAAGCACCTAAAATGTTTTTATTTTGATAATGATTGTGAATATCAGCCATAATATTCTTGGTTTCCTATGCTTTTCTGTCTTTAATTGATACAGAAAATACTAATGGATTTATTCACCTGTTTAAACAATGTCTGGTGCCATTGGTTCACAGTAGCATATCAAAATTATTTAAACACAGTTGGGAGATAAAACACAGGACCTAAGAAAAACCTATGCTTTCTGGAATAGTAACTGGATGCTATGTAGAATGTGGGTGGGCACACCAAGTTGCACTGGACAACAGAATACTGCTGTCAAATATCTTGGTTAAACCGATCATAACCTTGTTCAGAAATAACAAAATTATTAGCACTGATTCTCCTTTGACCACTCTCTTTTTAGGCACATTTGAACAGCTGAATTAATAATTTTTATAACAGAAATAATATGCTTTTTTTCTCAAACAATGTTCTTAGTGTGGATGAAAATATTGTTGATTGAAATAGTATCATAGAATAGTTAGCTTTTATTTCAATTTTCATGTCATTCTCCTATTACCTAGCCTTAAATAAAAAGAAACAGCTATGTTTCTCTTGCCTTGTCTATTGAAAATGAGCATTCTATGCTCCGACACCACCTCACCAAGTGACTATTCAGAAAGTTTATTTTATATCTTTATCTGTGGCTCTGAAGTTTGGGATCAAGTTTGGCTGAAACTCCTTATGCAGCAAAACCTCACTGAAGTTTTTCTGAGAGATTTAATTAATATTTTTCCCATAGTTAACATGCTTAATTTCATGAATGTCCTCTGGCTTTTTCATGTATCCTAGCTCATAGTATAGTATTTTCTTATCCTGTAACTTTTATCTTAGATCTCAGGTTCAGCTTTACTCTTATATATAAATTAATCCTGAAGAAATGTCTGATGGTATGCTCATATCTCCATTTAAATTACTATCACTCTTTCTTACAAGCTTTTCAAAAATGTATAGGTTTTCGTTGTGAGAATTTTTCCTTCCTGCATCTCTTACAATTATTATTTATTGCACTATCTTCTACCAACATTCCCTCCATTTCTATCAGAATGTTGTCTTCTAGTGAAAACTTTCCTTTAGCTTTCCTTTCCCAAGTAAATAAGTTCTTCTCACCTTATTCTTGTTTTTATTCTGCTTCTGCGTAGATAGTAGATCTCTGGTACGCTTCTGCCTTTCTGGTGTTTTTTAGTTCACTTTTTTTTCTGTTGCGGATCTCTTCATCAGGATGGTACTCCTGGGAGGACTTTTGTTGACCTAAACACTTATTGTCAAGCTATATAGGATATGGCTATTCAAGGAAATACATTTCTCTGCATAGGTATAAATAATTTTCTAATTCCTTTTCTAATTGAAGTGTTCCTGGATTATTTTTTTTTGTTTGTTTTTTCTTGGCTGACATGTCCAGATGACAATACACCTTTTGAAGAGAACTGCATAGTCATTCACATAAGTGTAAAGATAATATCCCTCATCAGGAGCAGTACCCTGGAGAAACGGAATGTATAGATTAACTAGAGATTACCATACCATTGCATAAGATCAAGCTGTAGTTTGCTCACACAAATATTTTACTGACTTTCAAGTTAACTTAAGAGTTATTTTTTTTTCATCACTTTAAGATAATCAAACACTGACATAATAATTCCTACTCACTTAGGAGGTGGGATAAATGCAGCACTTGGAATTGGTAGGTCAATGCAAGAAAATGCACCAGATAGCACATCTTTTCCCTTTAATACTCTTTATGTCATCTCTGTGCTACTTAACAGATGACCTCTCCTGAGTGTTGTTTCTGTAGTCGGCTTTGTTGTCATTAGGAGTCTTTGCCCTGCTGTTCTCAGTTACAGTCCAGTTAAGGATTTTGGTCAGTAAATGTGAATAATTTTGTGAAAGATAAGTACTAGTTAAAAAGCAGACTATGAAGCTGTAGTGGAATAAGTACAAGAACTAAAAATTAACTTCAGAAAGTTTAGTCAAGGTACTTATGATGTCATAATTTTCCTTCTGTTGCACATGCCTAGACTTCTATAATCTCTTTCTAATATTCTTCATGAACAAGCTTTTACTTCTTTCTGACTGTTTTCTGACTTTCATTTTGAAGTTGCATTAAGTTGCATTTGTCAAACACTAATGCTGATCTGAAAGCTTTAGACACTGCAGATTTATAAGACACATTTGTATTAACCACAGTGGAGAAAAATACCTACAACCCACATTATCATCATGTTTGTTTTCCTTCTAACTGAACTGACGAGATGGTAATGCAGGCTAAATGCCTTCTTTAACTCTAAGTGTGATATTTTTTTATTCAGTAATAATGTCAAAAACTAGATCAAGGATTAGCAAGTTCTGTATTTCAGTTCTGCTTTTAAAATATCATGCAAACATTTAAATGTTTAAAATCTGCACACTCTGATGAGTAAATGTATGCTATTTTCAGAAAGGTAGAGTAGAAAGGGTACCCATGGATTGAGTGGCAATTCACCCCATTTACCCCATAACCATGAAACAAGGATGGCTTATCCCTAACAGCTGCTATTTCTTGTAACCTCTAGAAGGTTTGAAAGACATTTAATCCAGCCCATAATTTACTCTTGTCATAGGTACCTGTTCTACACTGCCTAGTTGCCATTTAGGTTTTTACCATAGTATTCAGAGTTCTAGTCATGCATACCCACTCTTTTCCTGCCAACAGACATGTTTGAATGAAATAGTGGAGTTCTACAGCATACTTTCTGTGTGATTTATTTTTTATAAAAAAAAAAAAAAGGAGAGAGGCAGACATAAAAACAAGTCACATGCTGAGCACTCTTTCTTTTGTTTTAATGTACATCTTTATATATCATGTCTCTGAACCTGCAGTTTTCTTTGGTTTGGGTTTGGGTTTAGTTTTTTTCTTTGGTGGTTTGGTTTGGTTTTTAGTGGGTTTTATTTGTTGTTGTTTTTCCTGAGGTAGGAAAATTAAAAAAAAAAAAAAGGAAGACTGGATTAAACTTCTGAGTAGGATTAAGAAATTGACTGTTTTGGAATTCTTTGCTTTTTTTTTCCTAAACTTTTAAAGGGCTCAAATGAAAACACTTGTTTTGCCCAGTTTGACAGTCTGCATTTGAATCAATTTCCAAAGTGTGGATGTCATCTGTGGAGGTTATGGATCTGCTCTGCTCCTAATTGCCATTCCAGGAGAGCACAGTGAATCCTGAGGCATACCTGAAAAAGTTACGTATCTGTATTAGGCTCACTCTGACATCTAGTGGAAGGTGTTCCTGCCCATGGCAAGGGAGTTTGGAACATGATGATGTTTAAGGAGCCTTCCAGCTCAAACCATTCTATGATTCTGCAGTTCTATGATCTCAAATAGCCCAAGATGCTTTAGGAAAATAATTGAGCTGCTGATCTCCATAAGTAGTTGGATCTTCAACACCAAACTCATGTAGACGCCTACCTGACCTTGATATTACTTCTAACCTATGATACTACGTAATGAAACATACATTTTCAGGTGTCTCAAGCTTTTATTGCATCCTATTTTCTTACTCCCATGAAGTAATACCTGACTTACAAGTTCAACAAAGCAATTAGACATATATCTAAATTAATCTTGCTTACTAATGCATTTATTCATATGCCACTCAGAAAGTATGTGCCTAGAGCTAAGCACTTAGAAACTTTGCCAGATGTAATTAGACTGTGCATTTAATTCTTTGAAATAAATGGAATAATTTGTGTGATTAAATGCTGCAAAAAATTGAGCAAGGGTAGCCACACTGCTACCTTGAGAAAAAAAGCACCAAACCCAAACCCAAAATCCCCAAAACCCGGGACAAACCTTTTTTTATGTGCAACTTGACTTAAATGGCCATATTCCTTTGAAGACCATTCCCCTTTTTATAGCAAAAAGGTATAGTCCATATTTAAATGTGATCCTGCCACCAGGTTTCTTGTGTAACAAAGGCAGATCATTATGCAGATCTGAACAGGCTTTATGGCTTTTCTGTCTTTTCACAGCAGAAGGATAATGTTCAACTCATCAACAGTCCACCAAGGCCAAGGATTTATAGCCCTAATGCCTTAAATGACCTAAATTCATGTTACAGGTCACTTAATTTTTAGTGTTCTTCCTAAAAATTCTGAGGAAAACATTATATTATGCACACTTCTTTAATGTCACTGAATTTCATATTCTTGGCTTAAGAACAAACCTTGACATATATATATGTTATCAGATTAGAAGTTAATACCTATGCTAAATTGAATGATGAGCATACTTCTTCCTTCTTAAGAAAAGGAATAAAGTAATTTTACACAAAACAAAAAACAGACATTACTAGCATTCTTTGAACATTAAAACATTACATACACTTGCTCTAGTTCACTCTACTAGAGAAAGGATAATTAAGAGCACCCACCTACTGCTGAGCAGTTTACTTATTTACTAGCTTATATGAAACATCTTTGTGAATTGCCATGTCTTCATATCTTTCTTTCTTAAACACATAGTTTATTAAACTTGATACAGTGTGATGAAGGACATATTTAAGACAGAAAATTTCAAGGAATGGAGCAGTTTGTCATATACCTTAACTTCAGGACTTTGAACTGGTAAGTCAGCAGTACATTTGTGTATCCCTACATTGTCTTTCCTTTTCTTTTGTTGTTTAACTGATACTTGCAGACACAGTTGAGCATTAACTTCAATTCCAAGCTGTAGATACGTGTATTAGAATTAAATCCTAATAGTATTAAAATTTATGGGACTTTAGACATGAACTTCCCTGGTTCTTTTTTCTGCCATGTGAAACTAACCCATTATGTCAGGTGTAGTCATAAGCCTCCTATCCAATTTCTATTGTTTAAAAATGGGAAGGCAGGCGGCCAACAGAAGGATAGGCAACTGCCAAGTCTGCAGGCCTGCATGAAAAGGGGGCTAAAGAAGAGAGAAATGACAACAGCTTATGATAAGAAAGGCATAGATTAAACCAAGGAGCCACCTGAGCTGATGAAGCAATAAAGGTTTGAAGGGTAACTGAAGAGGCAACTGAAGGGGTCCAAAAGGGACCTGGTGTCAGTAGTAATGAAAGGGAAGAGAATGCGATCCCAGCATCATGATTCAAACTACATTTAGGACAATCCATATACAGTCACAGATAGAAAGACAAATGGGAAATTCTAGAGCAAGTATAGAAAATATATATTTCTTCCTTTAAGAGCATATTTAACTATTTTACTGAATTATGAAAAAGAAAGGTGCAATGAAAAAGAGCAAATTTCCTAGTTTGTCTAAACCAGAACAGTTTTGCTGAAGACAAAGAAACGCTCTTACTCCAGCTTCAGAGAGGAGTTAAAATTTTAAACGATAAAGCTGAGGGTTTGGGATTATAAACAGTATGTTTTCAGAGATCTATTAGTGCCAAAAGCCATGCATAGTCATAACCATAATGAGTAACTGCATGACTATTTAAATTGAAAAATTACATTAAACCCCAAAACGTAATGGTTTCATAATGCAAAAAATGCCAAAGATAAAAATTCAGAAAGTGGAAGCACATGGTAATGATTATGTAAATTATCCTAGTTAGCACTTAGTTTAGGAATGAATGCACATTCTATGTGATATATATTGTTGCATCACAGTTTGTTCAATCAAGTTACTTTCTAATTTTCAAATTTTGAAATGTAACATGTAATTATACTTTCCTTAATATCTTCTGCTTAGCTGTTGCTTTAACTAAGGCCAGATGGACTGCAACCCGATTTCAAAAGGGAACATTTAGCACTTTTGAAATTAAACTAGCTATTCTAATTTTTCATGAAAACGATAAAAAGAAATATGAGGGATGAATCATACCAAAGTGTTGGCAAAACCACAACACCTTTAAAAGGGAAAAAGAGGCCCTTTCACAATGCTCTCAGGAGAACTGAAATTTTTAAAAAAGTAGAACCCAAACCAAAATTTTCTATTGATATAGAAGATAAATAAACAAAAGGCACAATAAAAACCAGAATAACTTCTTTTTTCCTTCTTTTGTATTTTTTTTTAATAGAGCACTTCTGTACTGCTTGCTATTACTTTTTTTTTTTTTAAAGTGCAATTAAGGAAACCGAAAGTACAGGTGCTAGAATGAACCATGCCCTACTTGTGCACTGTTTAAGATGCATAGAGTTTCTGCAGGTAAGGTGACCTTGTAGTCCTCTTACATTTTTGATTTCCACGGTAGTGCACCTCTGTTAATGAAGATGATATAGGAAAAGAAATGGTGGGGGACAAAGTGGGGAAGCAAAGAAACAGTGGCTTGTATACCTCTCACATTTGCCAATGTATATAATATTGAGTCCAATCACTATCTGCCTTTATATGTTACTTAATCTAACAATGGCTTTTTTTGCAATCATTTTACAATAATTTACAATCATTTTGCAATCATTTTACAATAATTTTACTCTGCTCAGTCTCCTGTAAAAGTGGTTTATTGTGGTAGATACAGGTGAATGTTTAAAAGCCAGATGCCATTGTATCACCCTTTCAAATTCCTACTGAAGTGAGGTCATGTGTAGAAAAGGATGAAAGATTCATAAATAGGAAGAAAAAAACAAAGTCAAAACCAAAAAAACAATGGCTTTGCAGTAAGAAAGTTCATGTAAGAAATGGAACTCTTACTGCTTTTTTGCTTGGTTTGTTTATACATATTGTAATCAAAAACCACTGGACAGATAGTAGAATTTATGCAAAGTGTTGCAGTTGATGGCAGTTCACACACCTTTTAGATACAAGCAACACTGCTGTATCTTCAGGATGAATGAGCATGACAAAATTTTGGCAATGATCTGTATCTACATTATCTATATTTAACCATCTATATGTAAATATAAAAATGACATTTACAATTGCCTAATTGTAGGTAGTTCTTTATCTAATAAAAGGAATATTATGTTTCATATTTTGAGGCAGCTAAGTACTGTGTAAGTTTGATTTTTGGACTTCTTGTTACAGAATTATCCCTGGTTAGTTTGGATTATAGAATCATAGAATCATAGAACGATTTGTGTTGGAAGGGACCTTAAGGATTATCTAGTTCGAACCCTCCTGCCATGGGCAGACACCTTCCACTAGACCAGGTTTCTCAAATCCCCGTCCAACTTGGCCTGGGATGGGGCATCCACAAATTCTCTGAGTAACTTGTGCCAGTGTCTCACCACCCTCACAGTGAAGAATTTCTTCCTCATATCTAATCTAAATCTACTCTATCTCATCTTAAAGCCATTCCCCTTGTCTTGTCACTACATACCCTTGTGGTGAGATGGACTGTTGAACAAAACCTTGTCACAGTAATTCAACTTACCAATTTTTTACTTGGAACTTTCTTTAGCTTGCTATTAAGGAAAAATTGTTAAAGAACATAACGGTTCACCTTATTTATAGACAGACTCAGTCATTCTAGCATTTTTGTTTAATGTCTTTTAACTGTGCTCTATTATTCTTCAGATATTTGCTTCTTTTCCAAGCTTTCCTGTTAACAAAAGTATTAGACTTGAATGACTCAAGTAGATTTTGTTTTGCTTACCCTTCAAAAAGCAATACTTTGTATCTGATCTATGGTTAAATATTGACTAAGATGACAGCAAGGTCTAAGTAGAGGCAATTTGATTCTAGGTCTTATTAGTTAACATTGCTAATTGTTTCCAGCATTTACATCACCTCTGTTCCATGACATGTCTTGGAACTCATTATCCATTATCCACAGTTTTTCATAACCCATATAATTTTAAACCAGTGAGGCTGTTTGCACAAGCAAGAATCTGCTAGATTAAGCCTTAGATTTTTCAGTGAGCTGTAGTGATAAATCAGCATGTCTTGAAAATAAAAAAAAAACAAGCAAAAAACCCCAAACACAATTACAAATAAAGTCTGAAGGTGACCCAGACAATAAAGATATTTTTGAATTAAAAACCAATTATTAGCTAACACTAATAGATTAATTAAGATTTTTAACTCTGGCAAATTTTGTTTAAATAATATTCAGCATAAATTCCCTTCCTGTGATTATGTAGCCTCATTGGTGTGGAATTAGAATAATTTATTAACACAGTTTAGAATGCAGTAAAAGATATTAATTTATAGCCTATTTTTAAACTTAGTTCAAAATTGTTATTTTGATATATGATCCTGAGTTTCTGAAATTCTAACTGTATAGAACTAACTGCTTATATTAATTTACTTTAGTCTATGGAAAACAACATAGACTTGGTTATCTAACTTTAATAAGTCTAATGTTTAAGAGGAATCTTTTTCTTGATGTGTGCACGGCCAAGCAGGAAATCATTAAGACTGAAATCTTCTCACATTATATGTAGTCTGAAAAAGAACTTAGGAGTAGGGATCATTCTAGCACTCCAAAAGGGGCATTCACCACCCCTCTTTTTGAAACTGAGCCATTCCACACTTGCAAATGCAAGAATCTGAGGAGGTGATTCAAACCATAGAAACAGGGACCTACTGACCCCAGTGCATATTTTATTAGGGTTTCACAGACACGTGTTAACTCATTAGAGGAGACACACACAGTGTCACTAAAGTGTGTCTGCTCCACTTATGATACCTTCTTGAAAGAGGGGAAAGATCATTAATAAAAATATTAGGATGGGTGGTGAGGAAGGCTGAAAAACTGAATCACTGAATCTCAGATTGGTCGAACACAGCAAACACCTCTGGAGATTGCTTCAGCCACTCCCTACCAGAATCAGGGCATGATCACCTACCACAGATTGCCCAGGGATGGTCTTCAATTAGGTTTTGTATATCTTCAGAGACACCACAACTTCCCTGGGAATCCTGTCCCAGTGTTCAACCCCCCTCACAGTAAACAACTGTTTTCTTATGTTCAACCAGAATATCATGTGTTTCAATTTATGCAGATTGCCTCTTGGCACCACTGAGAGGAGTCTGTCTCTCTCTTCTTCACTTCCCTGAGCCTCTTTTCCAGGCTGAACAGTCCCACCCCTCTCCACCTGTTCTTGTATAAAAGATGCTCCAGTCCCTGAATCCTCTTTGTGCCCTTTCATTGGAGTCACTACAGTAACTCTGTATCTTTTTCTAGATTTTCATCGTTAGTTTCTCATGCAAGCCTTACATTCTGAATTTTTACCTAGATCATTCATAACTTTCCTATTGCAGTGGGATAAGGCCTACTCCTGAGATGACTGCTCAAATAAATGAGACCTAGAGTATGCCTATGCAGCTTGCCTGTTCAGGTTACACTGGTATACATATGGGAAGGAAAGAAAAAAGGAAGCACAGATGACCCTAACTGTCATGTAACTGTTAACAACTTTATATTTGCTTCATCCATTTGGGAGCTGTGCTGTTACCTACATAACAAATGCTAATTATCTCTACATATGAGCACACCCTGGATCCATGGTAGAGGTATAAAATGGACCAGAAGAGCCAGAGCCTTAATTTTCACAACTGTGAAGTGTGTGCTCATTGTAGCATAGAAATCACTAACTAGCTGCTATACTCATACTGCTTAGTAAATAAATTTGAGACTTTGTGACACTGATTACTTTGATTCTGTTCTTATGGCTGCACCACCCAAATTCTCCCATGTCAGACTGGCTTCATGTTTTATGTAAGACCGTCACTGAATAAAAGGTAGGAATGAGATCACTGTGCAGACGTATCCAGAAACTTAGCAACATTCATTAATTGCAATGGCTAATACATACTAATTATGACTATCTAAATTAAAATAAACCCAAACATATTATGACAAAGAAACAAATTTTTCAAATTGCATACAGTTGATATTGTTTTGCTTTTCTACAGGTAATATTTTCAAATTATGTTTCAATACTTGTGACATGAGATATTTAATATTCCCTTTCTGTTTAAGTTTAAAAAAACTGAAGGGAAACAAAAATTCCCTTCAGCTATTCAAATAGCAAAATCCAGGTGGTTTTGAGCTTAATGTATTGCTATTACAAAGTCTCTGGAGTTAAGGGAATAATTCTTTGCAATAAGTGGAAGAGTAGGTGTATTGTTATGAGGAAATGGTGGATGGTCAAAGAAGTGTAAGGATGCATACTAATAGAGGTTTGTTTTTATCTTCAATTTATAGTGCATAACTGAGGACATCTACTCCTCAAGAAACCAGCATTAATATTACTGTCACATAGGGACTGATCAACCTTCCAAAAGGCAGGAGTGGAAAGTTAAAGATCTTTTAATACTTTTTTTTTTTTTTCACTTTTTTTCTGCTGTGGGATTTTAAACTGTGGAGGTTTTTCATACTAGCTGAAGGACTTTTGACCTTCATGAATTAATGAATTATAGATAAAAATGAAATGAGAGGAAAGTAGTAAAGATCATATCATCTGGAGAGACTATGAAAGTTGTACTTTCAGAAGCATTCCCTGTTGAAGATATAGTATTCAGAAGTCCATTTGCAATAGGAAACTATTGTGACTGGCAAAAGCTGATGTTCAGCTGATATTCAGGCATAGAATCTTAAATCATAACAGAAAATATATGAACTTTTGGTTAGAAATTTATTATTTTAATACGTGAACTGTATGCTACCTGCACAAGATCTTGATGGTTATCTACCCCAGGTTTTCTGTTCTAATTACTTCACCTGAAGTCTGTAAAAAATAAAATTGCTCCTTTCAGATCATCTGAGTAGTTTGCATTATTCATGACAGTAAACATTTAATTAAAAATTATTTGACAATTACATGTGTATTTGGGTTTCTCTTTCAAAACAGAGGATACAAGCGCACCAAGCCTCCACTTTGCACTTGCAGGATATGTGCTAATATACAACATCATATGAATATTCTAGAAATGTAAGAAGTTATTTTATAAGGAGAAAATTCCAGTCATCTTTATCTTTTACAAAAGAGTTTTTTGAATTTTACTTCTGCTGTAAGATCTCATATATTCTTCACCACATATATAAATGTAAGCAGCGGTTAGATTGCTAATACGTTAATTTTATACATCAATGATGCTCTTTATTTGAAGTTCATTAGAATTTGTATTCCTCTGTTTTAGAAACACATGTATTTATTAACACATTTACAGAATTACATTATTAAAGACACCTCATTTGTACAAATAATAAATTTCAGTTTAGGCTAAGCATGAAACAACTTGACAGAAGAATAATAATTTTCAAGTTGTTCTTGTATCAAATAAAGTAACTGCTAAAGAAAATGAGCATTGTCATCAGTAGAAACTGGCTTTGAATTAGCTTTAATATTTCAAAGTTTTCAATTAAGCTCTGCTTTCCCATAGGTCTCTTTTTCCATTTAAATGGCGATGAATAATCTAGATGAGTGTGCATAATTTATTTTTGGATTTATTGATAGTAAGAAGACTTATTCTTACAGAAGAATAAGGTAAAACACAGTGTGAGTAGATTAAGTGCTAAAACCCCAAAATCTCTCTCTTAAAAAAAAAAAAAAATTAAAAAATTGCAGAGCACAATAGCAACTTAACTGGATATACTTCAAAGAGAAATCCTAAAAAGCACACCATACACATTATATGCTCTAGTCACTAAATTATGTTAAAGATGAACATATATTTACTTTTAAAAATATTTTTAGTAGCTGTTTGTGAAAAGGAATGGCTCTATTGGTATAAATAATTCTAACATTTTTTAAGCTGATTAAATTAGATAACACCTATGAGACTGCATGACAAACAAGTGAGAGGCTAGTTAAAGTTGATAAGAATTACAGTATCAGGGAAAAATTTCATAAAGGACTTTAAATTCCCTTGGAGAGACTAGCAAATAGAGTAGTCTTTTAAATAATTGAAAGGAGTAAAACAGGAAGGAAAATTTTAAGAGCTAGTACTGTAAAGGAGATTTATTTTATCTGGACTAGCTTTGTATAACATGTTTACTACAAAACATTGATGAGTGATAACTAAAATATTTACCATTTCACTTTGAAAGTAACTTTTGAAGTAAATATAACATTAGTGAGCAGAATCACTTAGCTTTCTTAGATTCACTGTCCGTCAATCCATACTTTAGATGCACTTGTATCTAAAGGAAAAGGTAATACTGTTAAAAAGCTATTTTATGTACATGTAGAACTCTCCACAGCAGAATAAAAAGCAAAATTGTGATTGACATAAATTTGTGAACAAATCACATGAAGAAAATAAGCTTCATGAGAGAATACTGGGTGAAAACTTCATCAGTTGTACAGTCAGAATTCTGCTAAATTATTGTCACCAGGTAAGTTTACTTTTATTATAACATTTTGCTGTAATGTTGTGGTTTAAACCCAGTCAGGCAACTTGTTCACTCACTCCCAGTGAGTGGTGCCAGGCTGACAACAATCGAGCCCCCCCCCCCCCACTGGGGCTCTCCCCTTCCCCCCTCCCAGAGGAACTGGGAGGAGGATCGGAAGGGTGCAACTCCTACTGGTTGAGACAAGAACAGTCCAGCAACCACCATACAACACAAATCACCACCACTACTATCAACTACAACAACGACAAGAGAAAATAACAAGGGAAGAGAATATGATACCACTGGCCAAGAAACGAGACCCACCCGGAAGCCCGTGTCCTTCTGGGTAACTCCCAGTTACATCCTGGGCATGACGTGCTGTGGTATGGAATACCTCTTTGGTCAGTTTGGCTCAGGTGTCCTGTCTCTGCTTCCTCCCGGCTTCCCCTCCTCCCTGGCAGAGCATGAGGCTCACAAAGTCCTTGGTCAAACCAAAACATCGCTATCAGCTCTGTTCCCAGACTGAAAGTCAAAACACTGCGCTGAACCAGCCACCAAGAAGGAGAAACATGACTGCTACTGCTGAACCCAGGACATTATCCACCCCTTATTCCATACCATTCATGTCACGCTCAGATCCCACATTTTCAATATACCATCACTCTTATCTTAGTGCATGGAACAGTAGCTATAAAGCTGCTGCGTCCATATGGTCCATGATGTCAGGCTCCATCTCTTGTAACAGTCTTTCAGAGCAGGAGAGCCTGTGTGCAGTGTTCACACTTGTGAATAACCTGGGCAATAGTGTCCATTGCTAAGTCCACCCCTCGATCACGAGTCCATCTCTGTGTTGCATCTCTGCTCTGATGGCCTGAAGTGCCATGGGCCCACCAGGCTTAAAATAATTCACTGTCCCCTTCAGCAGTTTCTGCAGGTTGTTGCTGGGGACTCCATACAGCTGCCTTCCATCTCCGATGCTTCCAAAGCACTGGAGGGGCCCAGTGGACTAGATACTTGCCCATACTGTCCAACATGCCCTGCCACTCATGACTGTCCAGCCTTGGAGAAAACCTCTTGGTCCCCCTATATTGTCGTCTAATCCCAGACAAGACCCAAACCTGACTCTGCTTAACTTTTGAGATCAGACAAAATGGTGGTGGGTAAAACACAGTCTGTGTGTGTGCCAACATGCTGATCCCCATCACAATCAGCAGGCAGGTCCCAAGGATACCCAAAGGCCATTCACAACCTTCAGAAATCTCAAACGATGTTGCTGTACTTGTCACTGGGGCTGGTGTAGCTGCTGTGCTTGCCGGCTCTCCCACCACCAGCTTCTTTTTTCCTGAGTCCAGCTCTTCCTCCTCTGCCTTGCTGGGAAATGCTGCGTGGTCTCCTGCATCCTCCTGGGGCTCGGCAAGCGGCTTCCGGGGGATGCTCTCGGACGCCGCGGGGCTGGGCTCGGCCACGGGGCTCGGTTCCTCCACCGCCTTCTCCCGCTGCTCGGCAGCCGCTTCCTTCTGCTCCTCGACCGCCCCGACCTCCTCCACCGGCAGCCGTCCCCTCGCGGCCTTCGGCCCCGCTTCCTCTACCGGTTGCTCCCCGGGGCCGTTCTCCCGGGCCTCTTCAGCAGCCGCCGGCTCCCGGGGCCGCTCCCCCTCAGCTCCCCGCGGCCTCACCAAGACGGAGGTGAGGGCGAGGGCCAGGCCGGTGAAGAGCAGCCGGACGGCCCGGTACAAGTCCACGGCCACGTCCGTCCCGCCCTGATGGTGGAGCCTGCCCGTATTACCAGTCATGGCCATAAAGCACAATGAGACAAGAACCTTAGCCCAAGCCCCACACTTGATAAACACTAACACAGCAAATACCGGCTCTAAGTAAGTTGCAAGATTCTGAAGCTGTGAGATCAAGAGGATCAACTCTGAGAGCCAATAAATCAGCATTGTCACAAGTGACTATTAATCCGGTCAGATCTGTCGTTATCTCAACCCCTCGTGCCCCACGTTGGGCGCCAAAAAGAACTGTTGAGGTTTAAAACCAGGCAGAGGGCTCGTTCACTCACTCCCCCCCTTCTTTCCCTCCCCCTACTCTCAGAGGGACGGAGAGGAGAATCGAAAGGGTGCAACTCCCACGGGCTGAGACAAGAACAATCCAGCAACCAACGTACAACACAAATCACCACCACTACCACCAACTACAACAATGATAGCTGCTTCGAAAGTTATTGGCACTGAAGCACAGCTGCTCCTGGCACCCCGGGTGCCCGTGCTGGGCTGGATGTTCAAAGGCAGGGTCTCCTCTACACATCATGCAACTGATGCTACATGGAGTAAATGGGCTGCACTAATTACACAACAAACTCGAACAGGAAATCTCAGTCGTCCAGGCATTCTAGAAGCCATCATGGACTGGCCAGAGGGCAAAGATTTCGGAATGTCACCAAAGGAGGAGGTGATGCGTGCTGAAGAGGCCCCACCACATAATAAACTGTCAGAAAGTGAAAAGCAGTATGCCTTGTTTACTGATGGCTCTTGCCATATTGTGGGAAAGCATCGGAGATGGAAGGCAGCTGTATGGAGTCCTGAACGACAAGTTGCAGAAACTGCTGAAGGAGAGGGTGAATCAAGTCAGTTTGCCGAGGTGAAAGCCATCCAGCTGGCCCTGGACATTGCTGAACGAGAAAAGTGGCCAGTACTTTATCTCTATACTGACTCATGGATGGTGGCAAATGCCCTGTGGGGGTGGTTGAAGCAATGGAAGCAGAGCAACTGGCAACGCAGAGGTAGACCCATCTGGGCTGCTGCACTGTGGAAAGGTATTGCTGCCAGGGTGCAGAACCTGGTGGTGAAGGTATGTCATGTAGATGCCCATGTACCCAAGAGTCGGGCCGCTGAAGAACACCAGATAGCGATGTTTTGGTTTGGCCAAGGACTTTGTGAGCCTCATGCTCTGCCAGGGAGGAGGGGAAGCCAGGAGGAAGCAGAGACAGGACACCTGACCCAAACTGAGCAAAGAGGTATTCCATACCACAGCACGTCATGCCCAGGATGTAACTGGGAGTTAGCCGGAAGGGCTGGTAGACTGCAGGGTTGGAGGAGGTATCAGTCGGAGCTTGGTTGGGCTGGGGGGGGGGCGAGTTATCAGTTGGCTGGTGGTGAGATGTTGCATTCTCTTCCCTTGTTATTTCCTTTATCATTATTATTATTGGTGGTAGCAGTAGTGATTTGTGTTATACCTTAGTTACTAAACTGTTCTTATCTCAACCCGTGGGAGTTGCATTCTATTCAATTCTCCTCTCCGTCCCTCCGGGAGGAGGGGGAGGGCAAGAAGGGGGAGAGTGAGTGAATGAGCCCTCAGCCTGGTTTTAAACCACGAAAGTTCTATTTGGCACCCAACCCGCCAGTGTCCTCAATAGGGAGTTGATCAATGAGTGGAACAAGTGTGATATTGTGTTGGATCTGTTACTTACAAAGAAGATACTTTTAACAGATATGAAGGCTAAGGGCAACCTTGGCAGTTTTAACCATGATATTAAGGAGATTAAAATCCTGGAAGTGAGAAACTTTAATAGTAGAAGCACAGCCCTGGAATTCAGGAGAGTAGATTTCAGCTTCCTGTGGGAATTTCAGCTTGTTTGGCAAGATCCATTGGGAAACTGTATTGGAGAGCAGTGGGGCCCAGAAGCTATTTGGGAAAGACATCCTCCTAACAGCACAAGAATGATCCATTCCAGTGTGCTGAAAGTTGACCAAATTCAACAGGCAGCCAGCATGGATGAACAGGGAACTTCAAACTGCGCTCAAGATTAAAAATTAAATTTCTGTATTGTCCAATGAAAAGATAATGAAAAATAACAAAAAATGGCTCTAAATTTCAAATAATGACTTAAAATATGCTGAATTGCAATTCCAGATTTTCTTTTTAAGCTAACTTTAAATGGCAATTCTTTTTGAGACATTTTTAGATATTGAATAATTCTTAGACAGTCTCAAAAAGGGCAAAATGCTTGTATGCATAATAATTAAAAAAAAACACAAAATATCAGTGTTGTGGTTTAAGTCCAGTCGGAAACCCATAACCACACCACCACTTGCTCACTCCCTCCCCTTACACCCCCCCGCTCCTGGAGGGATGGGGAGAAGAATAGAAAAAATGTAACCCCCAAGGGTTGAGATTACAACAGTTCAGTAACTAAGGTATTACACAAACCACTACGGCTACCACCAATAATAACGATAAGGGAAATAACAAGCGAAGAGAATACAACCGCTCACCACCCGCCGACCAATACCCAGCCCTACCAAGCAGTGATCTAGCTATTCCGGGTCACTGCCCCCAGTTTATGTACTGGGTATGACGTGCTGTGGTATGGAATACCTCTTTGGCTCAGGTCAGGTGTCCTGTGTCTGCTTCCTCTCCTCCCTGGCAGAGCATGAGACTCACAAAGTCCTTGATCAGAGTAAACCTTACTGAGCAGCAACTAAAACCAATGGTTTTATCAGCGCTGTTCCCAGGCTGAAAGTCAAAACCTTAGCACTGCACCAGCTACTAAGAAGGAGAAAAATGACTGCTACTGCTGAACCCAGGACAATTAGGCGAGATTGTTTTGTGCAAGTGAACTTAAAGTGTGTTATTAATCCTGTAGTGGAAAATGGATAAAATCCAAAGGTTATTGGCATATACTATGAAAAAGCTGTATAGCAATACGTGAAGGTTTTGTACTGTGATTATGTTTGGAAATAAGTGTCCTGAGGACTTTGTCAGATATAGACTACATTTAGATTTTTTGTTCTTGATGTACCGTAAAAAATCTATCCTCTGTGACTCTTCTGGTCCTGTTTTAATTCTACTATATTTTAGTCCTGTATGCATGCTATGGCAAATTTCACAATTTAATTACATCCAGTATGATGAAAGGCTTTCATATTCTTCATTACTTATTTTAATTGAAATTCCTAGTAAATAAATTTGCCTCTTTCCTAAAGTGATAATAATTCATTTGGCAGACAATATTTTATACGTACAGTTAAGACGTTTTCCTCCATTGTCCTCTTTACATTTATTGACGTGGAATTTCATTTTCATTGAGCACTGTGTCAAAATAGTGGGATTTTTTATTAAACATCTCTGTGATCATGTGCCTTGAACAATTAAAGATTACCAGCAAACTCAGCAGTCTTTGTTTTCTAGAACATTTATATATAGAGAGAGCAGCACAGTTTCCAGAGAGCTACAATGGTCAATTCCCTCTAGATTGAAAACTTCAATTTTGCTCATACGCTCTACTCTGATTTTGTGAGACCTCACCTGGAGTGTTGTGTGCAGTTCTGGTGTTCTCAACATAAAAAGGACGTGGAACTGTTGGAACAAGTCCAGAGGAGGGCCACGAGGATGATCAGGGGACTGGAGCACCTCCCGTATGAAGATAGGCTGAGAAAGTTGGGGCTGTTCATCCTGGAGAAGAGAAGGCTGCTTGGAGACCTCCTAGCATCCTTCCAGTATCTGAAGGGGGCCTATAGGGATGCTGGGGAGGGACTCTTCATTAGAGACTGTAGTGACAGGACAAGGGGTAATGGGTTCAAACTTAAACAGGGGAAGTTTAGATTGGATATAAGGAAGAAATTCTTTCATGTTAGAGTAGTGAGGCACTGGAGTAGGTTGCCCAGGGAGGTTGTGAATGCCCCATCCCTGGCAGTGCTCAAGGCCAGGTTGGATGTGGCCTTGGGTGGCACGGTTTAGTGTGAGGTGTCCCTGCCATGGCAGGGGGGTTGGACCTAGATGATCTTAAGGTCCTTTCCAACCCTAACTATTCTATGATTCTATGATTCTATGATTTCCTATCATGTACTACATTACTGACCTTTTATGGGACCTTTTTGATATAAAATCCTTTAGAAATGAAAGACAGTGTCAGATTTTGGAAATTTTAATACATCACAGCCTTCCATTATCTGAAGGGGGCTTACAAGGATGCTGGAGAAGAACTCTTCATTAGGGACTGTAGTGATAGGAGAAGGGGTAATGGGTTCAGACTTAAACAGGGGAAATTTAGGTTAGGTATAAGGAAGAAATTCTTTACTGTGAGGGTGGTGAGGCACTGGAATGGGTTGCCCAAGGAAGTTGTGAATGCTCTGTCCCTAGCAGTGCTCAAGGTCAGGCTGGACAGAGCCTTGGGTGATATGGTGGTGTCCCTGCCAATGGCAGGGGAGTTGGAACTAGGTGATCTAAAAGTCCTTTCCAACCCTAGCTGTTCTATGATTCTATGATTCTGTTATGACTAGATGACATAGATCTGCTACTTCTTTAAAAATTCCTGCAAATCTGTGAGATCAGAATTTCTGATGCAAAAGATTTGCAGTCCCTTCCCCCTTATATGTTGCATATACTGATGTGTCCACCAAAAATGAAGGTTGACTTGCTGTAGTTTCCCCTTCATTGCTAAAGTCCTTTTTCACAAATGTGCTATTAAATGTAATAATTTTTGCTTTTTACAGAGTGATTTAAACAGAAAGGTTGCTGACATTTATATTTTAATTCTTCCAGTTCCTTATGAGATCTGTTTGTCATTTGACTAAGAAGTTAATTCTATCAATTTGTTCTAAACCTCTGCTACCTACATTTGATTTGCAACTATCCATCTGATTCATCATAAAGAATGCCTTCAGTGTGCTAATATTCCAAAGTGGACAGTGTTGTGAAAAAATAATGTAACATTTTTGCTTTGGACTTATAGGAGGTTCCTTTTGCATCTCATCTATCACCCACTCATTGGCAGATTGTGGATCACCCTCATAGTGTACATTGAATACAGAGTCCCATCCACTGCAGGACTGTCAAGGATCCCTTCTCCTCTGTGGGTTTTTTACTATATTACAATTTTTTTTTTTTTGTTAAAATTTATATTCTCTGCATCTTTACATTAATGATGACAAAACCAAAAGTCTTATGCTAAGTCAGTAAGAGCTTAAAAAAATGGTCAACAAGCTAAAGGATTGTTTGACTGGGCAGAGAATACAGCTTTAAGGAAAGGAGGAGGTCTGCTAAGTGGAGATGGAGCTGGATTCCCCAAATCTATGTAAAATGAAATACATCATAGCAATGAATAATGGATTAAGGACAATGACATGTGGCAATCCTTAATAATAAAGCAGATGCTTTTGCATTATCTGCCAACAGCAACTTCTAGTTTTTTACTTATTTGGAAAAATCTTTCCTAGCTTAGTCTCTTTCAGGAGATTTTTAGTCCTAAACCCAAGAAAGTTCAGCCATTTTCACGTGTGATCAGAATCACTCATTGTCATGGTTTAAACCCAGTCAGGTAACTCGTTCACTCACTTCCCCCTTTCTTTCCCTCCCCCTACTCCCAGAGGGACAGAGAGGAGAATCGAAAAGAATGCAACTCCCACGGGTTGAGATAAGAACAGTTTAGTAACTAAGGTATAACACAGATCACTACTGCTACCACCAATGATAATAATGATAAAGGAAATAACAAGGGAAGAGAATACAACACCTCAGCACCAGCTGACCGATAACTCGCCCCCCAAGCCCGACCAAGCTCCAACCGATACCTCCTCCAACCCTGCAGACTCCCCGCCCTTCTGGCTAACTCCCAGTTACATCCTGGGCATGACGTCCTGTGGTATGGAATACCTCTTTGGTCATTTTGGGTCAGGTGTCCTGTCTCTGCTTCCTCCTGGCTTTCCCTCCCCCCTGGCAGAGCATGAGGCTCACAAAGTCCTTGGCCAAACCAAAACATCCTTGTTATCAGCTCTGTTCCCAGGCTGAAAATCAAAACACTGCACTGCACCAGCTACCAAGAAGGGGAAAAATGACTGCTACTGCTGAACCCAGGACACTCATCCAACTTAAAACATGGGTTAATTTCTAGCGTAGGGCCCATTCAGATAGTGTAGGAAGATCTCTGATGACTGAGAAGTGAATATAGAATACATGAATGCTTTTAATAAATGTGGAAGGATTCAAAGTAATACCTAAAGCTTGTGTCAATCTATGACTTTCCAGTATTCCATAGATTTAACATTCTCATACAGTGACCAAAAAACATTTAAGACACAGTCTGACTTACAGGTTTTTTAAAAAATGTATCTTCAGAACTATTTTGATATGTCAAAGCATTTAATCTACTGTATCAGGCAAATCGCAACATCATTAAGTCATGACATTTTTCCTGTCATCTCAGAAGTAGCTAAGAAACCTATTTAAATGTCATCCTTTGTTAAGAAGAAAAATTAAAATATAAATTTGCTAATAATTTTATTAGTTACATTTTAATTTCAGGAACACAGCAATAACTTCTTATATTTAATGATTTAATATTCTGTGTGCAAAACAGAATCATGTAAATATCCTGAAAACAAAAATTCTCAAAGAAGCAGAACTGTTTCCCTGTATTTTCCCACTCTTCTTTCCTATCCATCTGCATCCTTTCTTTTCCCCTCCTTTTGTCCTTACCCTATGCATCTCACCATAGGTTTCAAATATTTCCTGTAGAATTTTCCATAGTAAGATTCACAAATTCTCAAAATTCTTTCTGCTCCATACAAGAACTCTTTTCCCCCTGCCTCACAGAATTACAGAATCATAGAATAGTTTGGGTTGAAAGGGATCTTCAAAGGTCATCTATCCCAACCCCCAAGTAAATCCCACAATAAATGATAGCTATCCAGGTAAGAAACTGCCATAGTTTGCAAAGCATTCTGGAAATTTAGTTTATTCAGCTGAATTATCTTGATGGGTTTTGCAATGGGGACAATGGCCTAATTGTACTCCTTTGCTGGTCTTAAGAGTAGACAATGTTGGGTTCTTTGGTTTTGCTGATTGCAGTACTTAAGTTTCTCCAGAAACTTCCGGCTGCTTCCATCCTGCTGTACTGCTCTTTCAGCAGGGAGGTTCAAGTCCTCACAAGAACCAGGGTCTGCTGTACAGATATTTTAGCAAGTTATTTTACACTGAGCCTGTCTATAGTTTCTTGATTCGGTTGGCCTGCTGTGGAGCTCCCTCCACTGTGTTATCCTCATTGTTCCCCCTCTGATCAATATTCCCTGACATACTTAGTTTAAAGCTTTCCTTACTTTGTTAGCAAGTTGCCTTTACCTCAGTTTAACAAATTGTCTTTTACATGGAATTTCCTTTCAGGGGGTGTGCAATCAGAACCTATCTCACGGAATGTTTCACTTTCCATTATAAATAATCAGATTTGCTATATTTTACAAAGTCTTTCATTTCTAAATGTACAGTGTTGCACAGAAAACAAATGTAATAAGCGCTTACTCGCACTTGAAAATATTGCCAAACCAAATGTTCTTAAAGTATTTTATTCTAACTTGGATTTAAATCATCAAGTGCATTTTATTGGATTAATTTATTTAAAAAGCAGTAATTAAGTCCTTTATTTTAAAACGCTTTTTTTTTTTAAAATTGTTTTCTGTAACTGAACTTTCAATAGGAAAATTCTCCAGAATGCATTTCTGAGAGCAGAACATTTTAAATTAGCAGAAACAATTGAAGGGCATTTGCCACTGTGTAATAGCTAAGGCTATGAGTTGTGTTTTCTCTTTGATTGCCTCCAATGTTACGGCATGTCAAAATATCTCTCCATATCATTGATCTCAGCAACATCTGAATTAAATTGAACTATTTGGTAGAAAAAGAAGTTAAACTCCAGCCAAAAGTAAAGAAAGTGAATAGTTGTTATAATACTACTTAGACAATCCAGAAATTTAATTATCCAGACAGGAATTTAGCGAAGACATGCATTCTCTTGTGGAAACTGTGGCAATATCAGTACAGCATATGATAATCCAAACATCAATTTTACATCTTAGTCACAACTGACATGGGAAACTATCACATGGTGGGGAAGCACATCACCAAGTAAACCTTTTATGAAAAAAAAAATCAACCACACAACCCTGTCTACAGATTTATTTGCCAATAGGGCTTTTTTTCCCAAGATTTTTGACTGAGTGGTAAGTAAAATCTGAAACTGACTTTGAAATGTTATTTTGCTGCTTTTCTATCATAACTATTATCTTTTAATTTATTGGTATGAAACAGTATAATAAAGATTATATATTCAGAATATAAATCTAATACATTTTGTAGTCAAATGACAGCTATCCTGGAGGCAAAATACTTATCATGCATGCACAGTAAAATATGTGTTTACTTCAGTCTTTTGGGATTCCTCCACATATAACCCAGATCTCAGATGAAAAATGTAATAGGAATTTCGTTTCATAGCTGTCATCAGGGAGTAAAAAATATGGCTGACTGAATAATATTTACATGGAGTTCTCTTTCTTTATGCTTCAAGTCTTTGAACTTATCAAGGAAAAGCTTAATCAAGGACATAAAAAATGTTTGTTAAGACATACCCAGATGCTAAGGCATTTGAAAAAACAGTTGCAAAGAGAATCTCAAGTATATAATGTTTAAGACTTCTTTCTGGGATTAAAAATGAAAGATCTTCAAATAAATGTAGTTGATCATAGTGAAGAATCAATTTACAAGCTTTCTGAGTTTTTAAGCTAGTTATATATCAGGATTGCTTTGAAATGTTTTGCATTTGTAAGTACATTTTTTAGATGCTGTATGTTTCAGAAATAAACATTCAAGCTTATAATGAGATATGGTTTTATGCCTACAGTAAAGTCATGTTTGATTTGTTAAAATGTGCTTTAAATAAACAAATTCTTACGTAGAAACACAAAGTTGTGAGAGAAAGTTAACATGGAGAAGGACTGGAATATCATGCAGGAAAGCTGCAAGATAGCAACTTATCTCTGGAGGCAAATAATAAAGAAAATAAGTAGTCCGCACAACAAAAAGTGTCACCAATAGAAATCAGATTTGGAAATAAATGTGACTATAGAAAGACTTAGCTCAAGTACATTCAATAGCGAAAGCGAAATAGTGATTTCTGAACCATAGTGTGATAAACTACACTGATCATGTAGGTACAAGAAAAAATATCTGAAATTAAGTGAATGCAAAATAGAAAGTGAGAAGAATACTTATTTATACAATGTAAAAGAAACTAAAGAAACCTGTTTTCCTTTACCTTAAAGATGTAGGATATGGATAACAGGAATTAGTAGATTGGAAGTGTATGCAGTTATAAAAGGAAGTGAAAATTTCTAAAATAAGCATGGAACAGAACTTACAAAACAGCTATCTGCTGGAAGAAATTGTTTGTAAAGGTTCCGGAAAGCATTTCCATTTCTTTGTTTTATACTGTTTGTTTTTTTATTTGACATACTTCCCCTCCCTTTCTAGGTAGTTTTCTGTACTAATCTTTTTGACAAATTCTGTCATGCAGTACATGTGTGTAAAATGCTGTAGACAAGAGGGTTTTTTTTTTAAATTGATTGATGACTTCAGGTAGTATAAAAATATTCAGTTGCATCTTTATGTTTAGGGTTTTTCTTATGAGAAATTAATATTTTTTTAGATTTTGGACAGAAAGGAAACCAAACAGTGCACACTCTTTTGGCAAGAGGTTTATTTTCCAAACGATATTCTTTGTTTTAATAGCTGACAGCATGAAGTCATATAAAAATATTTGTCTGGTATTCCTAACATCATTGTTTTACTTTATAGTTCATATTTTCTTTTTGTAAAGAGTTAGCTTGTAAACCCACTTCTTTATAGAGATATTTCCATGCTCATATACATACATTTTCTGAAATGTATGCTATTTGCATTTGACTTTCATAGGCATTGACGCTAAACACTCTTTATTTACATACAACAAATTCCTTTGGTTCACTCTATGGTCTTCAGTTTCTTAGAACACAATGGCAACTGAAATTCCAACCTAAATGGGCATGGGCTAATCCTGCACTGAGGTGTCTGATAAGCAAAGTACAGGAATCTCTTATTTCATCTCTTTCTGTACGTGATCTAAAAGCAACATGCTTTCAGAAATTTCTAGAGAAAATGTGAGTGTTTTGCATATCAAAAATCTTGTGGAAAAAGGAGAAATAAGGCAATGTCATGAAGATGTCTCTCAGTAGACTTCTAAATTACAAGTGTTCGGTAGACAGTCCACATAAATACAGAATGTACTAAAAGCCTTTAAGTCACTGTCCCATTCTGTGAATCTACAAAACCAGAAATAATCTGCAAAAAACAGCCCTAGAATCTACAGGTTGGATGATTTGTTTTTTTTTGTTTGTTTGCTTGTTTGTTTTGGGTTTTTTCATTTGCAGTTATGTATTGCTATCACTAAGCTACAATTCAATATTCCCAGCCGTACATGAGATTCAAGATTAGGCTTTCTTCTTCCTCTACAAGATCATCCCATAACCAGTCAATTTTGTCACTCTCTTGGGATGTGGCTACCTAGTTGAGAAGTGAAATGCCCCGAGGAAAGACCAGAACTCAAGTATAATGACTCAATACTCTGAACTGTGTATTCTCACACAAAATGTGAACCACATCCTTAAGGAAGTCAGCTACAGATTTGATGATAGCTAACTTTACATAGTTAGTTATCATACATAGTTACATACTTTACATAGTTAGCTTTACATAGTTAGCTAACATACATAGTTACATACACAGCACACGCATGTGTGTGAACATGCACAAGGGAAATAAAACCTCAAAGTTTCAGGTCCTCAGCCAGCCAATAACAGGAAATTTAAGGAAATATTTCTCTTTGGATGGCAATTCAGCAGTTGTCTTCAGAAGCTTTAATGGATACGAAGTATGTGAACTTGCTACTGTCGGGGCTGGGACACGGACCAGATGCTCTGATCCAGTATGACAACACCTGAATTCTAATACTGCCCAGCCTGGGGCAAAGCATTCAATACAATCTGAAGTAGCAGCCTTTCATGCAACTGCTCTTGAAGTAGAAGGGCAGCAATATGGCAAGCAATCTTTTGCTTTTATAGCTAACAACCTGAGTTATATGATTGTCAGTTAATGAATAAAAGAGTGGTCTTCCTTGATTTTTTAATTAGCGTATTTCTCAGAAGCTTTTAAAATGAAACAGTTGGCTATTCAAAAGAATCCATCCATTTCTGAATAACCTACAAGCTTTCTCCCTTTCTAAAGTTTTAGAACAGTTTAAAATAACAGATATTTTAAATTATTATTTTATTTATACTGCTTTTGTTATATCTATGTAATTAGCAAAAAAATAAGTCTTTTTTTTCCCTCTGGAATATGGAGGGTAATAGTTATGGCTAAATGGCATGCTGCTACACTGAAGAGTGTATTTGGTTTTGACAATGTATAAGTCTGAGAGATAACTTTATAAATCACTTTATAAAGTGCTTTATAAAGAACTTTTTCTTCATACTTTGGCACTCATATCCTGCTCTGCCATGTAACAAGTGTGATAAAAGTGAAGACCGTGTTGGTTATTCAAATACTTACCACTTTATAGTTTGCAGATCTGAAAAGCAAGGCAATTTGTTTTATGTAATCCAACAGAGACTGATATCTGATGTACTTGATGTAGTGCAAGGTGGACAAGATACCCAAAAAGAATAATTTAATGAAAATGCTCAGCACTAATCCTCTGGAAAATTCCCCAGTTATTCACCTTTTGTGAATTGTGGATATTATCCAAATTTTCATAAGGTAAAAAAGTATGAATTTTATAACCAGCTTTGCAGGCTACACATGTACTCGATAGTACTTTCCCACAAAGTGCTCACATTAAATCCAGTGGGACTGTAGCTTAGTATTCAAGCAAACAGTGAAAAAGGATTTTATCTGTAAGTTATTCTGCAATGACATCTTCTTTTGTCAAAGAAGACAGTCTCCAGAGTAGTTCAGTAAACACTGAAAGTTAGGAAAGGTTTAAACATTGTCCTGGTGATAAAACCTTCAAATAAAACCAAACTTAAACACTGTGTAAAGTACTACCTGTGTGACTTGCATAATAACCTTTTTGTGAATCCATTGACTAAAGCAATTACATATTAAGCATTTTCACCCAAGCTTTTCAGTACATGAAACGACTGAGAGTTATTCTTATTTGCCTTTTACTTGGGTGATATATAGGCAAACAGAAGACCAAACCATTTTTCAGGCTGTACCTTCCTGTTATTGTGATTTCTTCATCAAAGGTACAGTGTTTCTCTGAGATACTTTGGACTTTCATTATTCTCAGTAACAAAATAAAATGAAAATAAGCAGAGAAACTGCCCTGGGTTCAGCAGTAGCAGTCATTTTTCTCCTTCTTAGTAGTTGGTGCAGTGCTGTGGTTTTGACTTTCAGCCTGGGAACAGCGCTGATAATATCAATGTTTTTAGTTACTGCTCAAATGTTTACTCTGACCAAGGATTTTCTGAGTCTCATGCTCTGCCAGGGAGGAGAGGAAGCTGTGAGGAAGCAGAGACAGGACACCTGACCCAAACTAGCCAAAGAGGTATTCCATACCACAGCACGTCATGCCCAGCATATAAACTGGGGGCAGTGACCCGGAATGGCTAGATCACTGCTCAATTGGGCTGCGTATCGATGGGTGGTATTGTATTCTCTTCCATTGTTATTTCCCTTATCATTATTATTATTACTGGTGGTAGCAATAGTGGTTTGTGTTATACCTTAGTTACTGGGCTGTTCTCATTTCCTGTGGGAGTGATATTCTTTCGATTCTCCTTCTCTGAGTGAGCAAGAGGACTGTGTGGCTCTTATTTACAGTCTGGGTTGAAACCACGACAGAAACCTTCAAAATACTTATCTAAACAAACTCAACAATCTTAAATTATTTTTGTATTACTAGCAAAAGTTGCGTGGGAATGGCAGATTAGAGTAGATGAATAATGTTCATCATGTTCGCATGTTGCACCAGAAAGTTTCACTAACTGAATAGACGACAGAGGGGATTTTGTACCATATATTCAGAGTTTCCGGGGTTTTTGTTGTTTGTTTTTTTTTTGTCTTAATAAAATATTATCTTGCTGATGTACTGCTAAATAGGCTATATTTGTATTCACACAGTAGATGCTGACAGACAGGATTTCTTGGATTTGCTATGAGTTTCATAAATGTGACCATTTATTTTTCAGTATTGTTTAGCTTGATAAAAGAGAAAAATATTACCGTGGTAAAAAAAAAAAAAAAAAAAAAAAAAGGACAGGAAAATGCACTTATCTGAATATTGATTTTTTTTTTTTTTTTTTTCATATGTAAATATATGGTGAAGCTTTTGGTATATGGTTAATGCTTCAGAGGAATTGATGCTAATTTGACAAACTTCCCTAGGCTCTGCAGCTTAGTTTGAATGCTTTCAAAGTTATAATGGTTTACACATTTGTCAGCTTTGTCATAGGCTCTTTTGCAGTAAAAATTCTACAGGTCCATGCAAGATATTCTTAACTTGTGGAATGTGATTACTACAATATATAGTCTATTAAAATATGGATACTGCCTTTTAAGAGAAGCGAGTGGGGCAGAGGACCCTGACTGAACAGGGAACTCGTGGAACTCATTAAAAAAAAAAAAGTTGTATGAGTTCAGACTTCACAGGAAGATTGAAGAGTTGTGGTTTGCATATGCAGGAAGTAGACACAAAAGGCCAAAACTCAACTGAACTCGATACTGGCCAGGGAACCTGTGTTGTGTCAGACATCAAATCAATTAAGACAGCCTATGGCTGCTTTTATTTTAGGTAAAATGAATTTGGACAATGCTTAGAGAAAACATGGCTTACTATAACACCTAGTGTTCTGGTTTGGACATTTTGTGTCACTCTTTTGTTTTCGCTGAACCCATGACAGTTACCCAACCTCACATAATCAGTTAAAACATCTCCAGATTTTAACGGAAGGAGCATACGAAGATGTTAGCTCATGGTGATATGATAAGCTCCCTTGCCATTCTGTTCACAAAGATGGATCCAAAGCACATCAGAATTACTTAATGCTTTACTGAACCATGTACTACTGGGAGACAAAACATCTTGCAAGGGATGATAGCCTGAAGGTCAATATAGACATACATCTCCACAGGAGTATCTGAAGACACAGAGTATTCTGGAGAATCCCCTAGCCTGAATCTAATTCTGCCTCTGCAAACTTCTTACTTTTTGAAATATTTACTTAAGATCTTTAGCAAAAAACATAACAACTGGTATTAAAGGTTTATCATTGGGCAGAGTTGGGCAGAGAAGAGATTCAGAGCGTCTCTGTGGGGAAGGACTTGGGGGTGTTGGCCGACGACAAAATGAACATGAGCTGGCAGTGTGCGCTCGCAGCCCAGAAAGCCAACCGTATCCTGGGCTACATCAAAAGGAGTGTGACCAGCAGGTCAAAGGAGTTGATCCTGCCCCTCTACTCTGCTCTCGTGAGACCCCACCAGGAGTATTGTGTGCAGTTCTGGGGTCCTCAACATAGAAAGGACGTGGAACTGTTGGAACAAGTCCAGAGGAGGGCCACGAGGATGAACAGGGAACCGGGGCACCTCCTGTATGAAGACAGGCTGAGAAAGTTGGGAATGTTCATCCTTGAGAAGAGAAGGCTGCATGGCGACCTCATAGCAGCCTTCCAGCGTCTGAAGGGTGACTACAAGGGTGCTGGGGAGGGATTTTTCTTCAGGGACTGCAGTGATAGAACAAAGGGTAATAGGTTCAAACTTTAACAGGGGAAGTTTAGGTTGGATATAAGGAAGAAGTTCTTTACTTGAGGGTGGCGAAGCACTGGAACAGGTTGCCCAAGGAAGCTGTGAATGTTCCATCCCTGGCAGTGTTCAAGGCCAGTTTGGATAGAGTCTTGAGTGACATGGTTTAGTGAGGGGTCTTCCTGTCCATGGCAGGGGGCTTGGAACTAGATGATCTTAAGGTCCTTTCCAACCCTAACTGTTTTACGATTCTGTGATACTATGAGCATCCATTTCCCAGCTATTCCTCCTCTCCCAGTACATGGGAAGCAAATACAGATTGCAAGACAGCAGAAAGAGCAGCGAGTCATGTTTACCCAGTAGGTACTTGTTTTTAGAAATAAAATCAGAATTGCATATTTTTTTGAGTGCCTACATAAGGCACATAGTTCATAATTCAGTCATCCCAGCATATTGTAATTTGGAATGACAACCTAGAGGGCATTAGTCAACTTGGGTGCTTTAGATCATTCCAGTTTGCTCCAGTTTGCTCCAGTAGGTAAAAACCATCCATAGGGATGAGGGAACATGTTCCAACTCCCTTGCTACTCATCTTGCTGCCCCTTACTGGAGTAAGGGCATGGGAACTTTAGTTTTCATTCAACCCTTTGTTCTCAATATCCTGTATGGGTCTGGAGTTTTATTTTTCCCTGAGGAAGATGAGGAGTCTTTCCTATCATTGCCAGCTAAAAGGGAATAGCTTTTAATTCATCAGCTAGTTTTTAGATGAGGTAGATTTGAAGTGGCTGTCCCCTTGTAACTTACCAGTTCTAACTTTTCCAGGTGACAAGATACAATCTCCTTTCCATAAACAGAAGTTCCTTACACTCTTTAAATTATTCTCTTCCTAAGAGAGTCTGTGGTATGGCAACATGGCCAAGAGATGTGGGGCTTTGGTACTAAATGTGAAGAAGGATGGAATGAAAGCATAGCAAGATCACAGAAATACTGACCAATGGCCTTCTGGGCAAAAGTAGTGCTTTTTTTTTTTCTCCTCAGATTTTTCTCAGGCAGCAGAGCTCATGTGGGGAATCGAAGCAGTAAATGGGCACCTACAAGGGCAGAGTCAGAAAGCGCTGATGAAGCCATGAGGGCAGGAGCAGGCAGGACTTGGCTCCTGGGTTTTTCAGAGCTATGCTGTAAAAAGGGTCATTGCTAGCACAGGAGAGAGGCCCCTTTCTGGCAACTACAGTGTTGCTTTGGTCCCTTCTCAACACATGTGATACCCTCAGAGCATGGGACATTGACAGAGAGGTGCAGTGCCCCCTTGCCAGGCAGCAGGACTCGGCAGGGAGCCTGGGAAGCTGAGATATGGTGCTTTCCAAAACCCAAGCAGCAGCATCCCTCACTTTGTCATACAAAAACCACAGGTTGGCAGGCAATGCTGGGGTAGCATGTTCCTCCTAACATACATGTTCCTCGAGGCAGGACCATCCTGTGCACCTCAGGAATGTTTCCTATACTCAGAGCTTGGCAAAAAGATGGAACACAGGCTCTGCTACACACCTGGGTGACTCGTTCTTCCCCTGCTTGAATTTCGTCAGTTGCCCATCCCTGAGAGCTCAGTTTTGCTCTTCTTCTGGGATGGTGGCCCGTCGCTGCCCTCTTCCCAGGTTGCTCTTTGCTTCCTGGTGTTCCGCGAAGAGCCAGGGAACCTTTCCATTCAACAGTATTGCTAGACAGGCGAAGCCATGATCAGCTTGAACCAATCAAAGCCAGGCAGTTTTACCTTTTCTCCCCAGAAAAGCTCCTCTGCTGCTCTCTCTCAGGAGCGATGGGAGGCACCTGCAATGGCAATGTGTAGGTTAGCAGGGGGCAAGGGCCTCCCTGCACAATTGCTACCCTGGCTCTAAAAGGCACATTCCTTGGATGGGTTTGCTCAGCTCAGCTGAGCCAGCTCTGGTGGGATCACCTCTCAAAGTGGGATGGCCAACCTGCATTAGCCTTGCTCTGCACTTTGGCAGAGCTGCAGGCTGGTGGATGACCGTGCTTGTCCTTGCAGCAGCAGCCCCACCTTCTGAGAGGGGAGGCTTTTGTTGTCACACTGCTTGTGCACTTCACTTACCTCTGCTGTTTCCAGCTCTGCTTGTGGTGCTGGTGTCTCCTCGTCTCCCTTGCTGGCCAACCCGGCCACCTGCTCTCCAAGGAGCTCCTCATGGTGGTCGATGAGGAACTCAACAAGCTTTGTCACCTGCACACAGCAAACCACTGGTTTCACTGAGGGGGCTGATGAGGGCTCAAACAGCCTTTCCCAGCCTGACCCACGCTTCTGTGCAGGCAGGTGCAGCTGTGGGGCTGCTCTTCCTGGCTGCCGCCCCGTGGCTTTGCTGATAGGAGGAGGCAGCCAGGACCCTCCGAGCAGCAAAGCTGGGCTGGGCTTGGAATGCTGTAGCCGGGTGGTGAACACAGCGTACCTTCCCTGTCTCCAGAGCCAGGACATCCAGGGGCACCTCCTGGGGTGGGCTCAGGAGGTTAGTTGCCAGGCAGATGGCCAGGTTTCCAGCCGTCATCTTGGTTGTGGCCACGTTCCTGCTGATGCTGCTAAGCAGCGACAGCAAGTGCCGGAGCAGGAGCAGGTTGGCCCCCGGTAACTTGCTGGCCATCCTGAGGGAACAGAAGCACAGTGTTAATGAAGCCGGTGTTGACAACACAGGTCTCCCAGGCTGATCTCACCCAAGGCCACTGCTTGCTCTACAGCAGAGGGACTGCCTTTGCTGAGATGCGGCCACCTCCTTCCCTCCCTGCCCTTCTGAAAAGGGCTCTTGTTGGAACCAGCCCCAATGCCTGGGGGAAGTGCTCCCTGGAGAAAAAAGCCTTTTGGTGCCTCTGTCCCCCCAAACATAAACCCCACAGCAACAGGAGGTGGCTTGCAGGAGCCATGGCTATTTCAGGCAGGCCACTGCTTTGCATTGGAGTCCCAGCCTGTGCCAGTCCTTGCTGGCTGCTGCCACACTCTTTCAGTGCTGCCAGCCTCTCCTGCCTGCAGGTCTTCTCCATAGCATTCATCCACTCCTCAAACAGCTGGACACTGAGGAGCTTGGAGGGGATATTCCGAAGGAGGTCCTGTAGTGCCAAGGGCTCCATGTGAGGCTTTGGCCACTGTCCCCAGGAGCATTTGCAGCATCCCCAGCCCTCTGGCTCATGAGCAGGTGGCTGGGTTTCTGCTTGTGCTCCCGCAGGTGCCCATCATCACCAAGAGAGCCGGGAGCTGCAGGGCTCTGGGTCAGCAGGGCTCACCTTCAAGAGGACAGCCAGCAGCAGCACAGGCTGGTTTGCCAGCTGCACCGGCACCCTGCTGTCCAGGGCGTCCCTGACCTCACGGCAGGCGCGCTGGCTGACTGCCAGCCAGAAGATCCCCTCTGTGGATGAGCCATGCTCCTTGAGCAGAGCCAGCAGGTCCTGAGGGCACAGAGGAGGAGAGTTGCTGAGCTGGAGACAGGTCCTGAGGTAGGTGCTGGGGACAGCCTCTTTATGGAGGAGCTGGCAGGATGGGATAGGATGGGATGGGATGGGATGGGATGGGATGGGATGGGATGGGATGGGATGGGATGGGATGGGATGGGATGGGATGAGATGAGATGAGATGAGATGTGATGGGGACCCCCCAGCCAGGCTGGCTTACCTGGATGGGCTGAGGCAGCATGCCATCCTGGCTGCACAGATCTGCCAGGGGCTGGCCAAACAGAGCTCCCACACGAGCAGGGCCCAATGGCCCCCGTGCCCCTACTGCAGCCAAGGTGCCTGGCCATGCAAATGGCCAGGGCAGCTTCCTCTTGCTCCTGCTCGTCCCGCCTGCTTCCAAAGGAAACAGAGCAAAGAGCCATGGAGGAGAAGCACCAGGACAGCATTCCCAGACTCCCTCAGTGTTGCCCCCTCACCACCGAGGGCACGAGAGAGGCAGCATCATTTGGGAGCGAGGGGCCCCAGGGCTCAGCTCTCTCCTGCCACAGAGTGATGGGGATGGACGTGTCCTGCAGGAAGGGCAGCGGCAGCTCCATCGCAGCCCACGTGCCCGCCTGCAAGAGCAGGAGAGAAGAGCCATCCTGCCCCTGTCTTCTCCACACTCACCATCCACATGGCCATGTCTGCCTTCACTGGCGGAGGGGCCAGGAAGTGGCAGCTGCCTGGGACCAGCCTGCAAGAAATAGGCTGCGCTCACCAAGGAGCCCCACAGCAGAAAGGGCCCCTGGAGAGCTGCATCAGCCTCTGGCTGTGTGTGAGAGGTTGGGATGAGTGAGATTGCTCCTCAAGTGACCCTGACCTTGGCCTGGCGCTGGAGCAGCTTCTCCAGGCTGCCGGCATCCAGTGTCGTCCCCTGGGCAAGGGGAAAGAGCAGAAGGTGAGGAGTGATGATGCAGCTGATGCTGGGCTGGAGGAGCCCCTGGGGACAGAGCAGAGGCAGGAGGGACACTCACAGCATGGCGGCCACTCAGCTCCTTCAGCAGCAGCCTTATCCGTGGCAGCTGGGTCACCCGGGCTATCTGAACTCCTTCGGGTGGTCTGTGCATGGGGAGGGGGGAGAGAAAGAGCTGTGTGAGACCCAAGCCAGCTCTTCCCTCTGCTGCCAGCCTGGGGAGTGCTTCCACACTGCCCGGAACAGCCAGGACTGCCTGGCAGTGGAGCGGGAGCAGCAGCAGTGCCGAGGATGGGGCTGGGCAGGTGTTGTCTGGACACAGCTGGATGAAGCAGCTCTGCCAGCTGTGCCTGCTCAGCAGTGGTGACACCTCTGCCTGCAGCTGTGGGGGCACCTCTGCCTGCAGCTGTGAGCAAACCTCTGCCCAGCTCAAACAAGGTGTTTCAGCATCCATGCCAGACATGGAGCATCCCCCCCACGGTGGGTGCTCTGGCTGCCCAGGCTGTCCATGCTGCAGTGCCCGAGAGGGCTTACCCAAGGAGGGCGCTGACCCAGATCTCCTTCACTGCCCGGGAGCTGCCAAAAGAGAGGAGAAACAGCCTGAGCGCCTGCTGTGCCCCAGCAGATGATGCCCAGTGGGACAGAACAGAGGAGCTGCCCACCCCTCTGGTGCATCCAGCACCAGGGTGCCGGGGTCCTGGGGCTGCTTGTTGGCTGTCCCTGCTCTGGTGCCCTGGTGCCAGGGCCAGGGCTTGGGAGGAGTTCCAAGCTGCTCTTCTGCTGCACCTGCTTGACTCCCATTGACACCGTTTTATTTCAGTTTCTTTTTCTGGAATTCTGTCATGGGGCGCACACGCTGCTTTCTCCACGAGACCTCTGTTGGGAAGCACGGGGTATATGGCAAGAAGGTCTCCTGAGATTATTATGATTATGTCTCTTTCCATGCTGTTTTTCATAGAATCGTAAGATAGGGTTAGAAAGGACCCTTTTTCTTCTTGAGTACTCGAGATAGAAATGATTGCTGTCTCTGTCCTGTTTCTGCCTGAGATTTTACCTTTCTTACTTTTCTATGGACTTTCTAACAACCTCTTCCTCCACACAATTAACAGTCTTCTAGTGTCTGAAGACAGCCCAAAAGGATGCCTACTGTAGGCCCCTTCAAGGGGGACCATTGAAGGGACTATTCATTCCATCAGCAGATGGAAGCTGGGGGAATTTACAAAGGAGCAGGGGGAATTTACAAAGGAGCAGCAAGGAGATAAGCTTACAGTGATAATCAGAAGTCAAATATGTTAAATTCTCACATCCAGGCAGTGAATTCTTCTGAGAAGATTAGATTCACCAGCTAGACCTAAATGTGAAACCTTGTAAATTTGTGTATATACAGTTTATTTCTGTTTATTGAGAGGTATGACACCAGCATATAGGTTCATAACAGGAGACAAACTCTGTGGCATTTCTGTAACTATTTAAAAGTTTGATTTTCTCACTTTTAGGCTAGGTACATACCCTTTGCAAAACCAGTGCCAAAATGAAGGCAATGGATCTGTTGGAACTTGAATTCATTTAGCAATATATTCAGCTATCTGGGTTTCGGTGCTATCTGCATCATTGGGTATTACACTTTTAACTGATAGAGCTTCATATCAGAGAGAAGTCACTGACGAAAGGGTACTGCAGATGCATAAGTTCTGTTAGAGTAGTCAATACTGCCTGAATGCAAAGATAAAGCAGATCTCTGTCCAGCAACTTGAGCTGGAAGTGATTAAAGAACATGACACCCCTTTCCTCCAGTTCACAGCGGTGAAGGCAGGATTGTGCTCATGCAGTTTCTGAGTAAAAAAGGCACGGTATAGAAACAATTTTTTTTTTTTTTTTTTTGTCAAGGATAAACTGAAGCACTTAGCTATTTGTCTTCATAAAAAAGAAAGAAAGTCCCTGAGAGAAAGAAACTATATTGGCTCCTTTCCAGCTATACTTCTGTGATGAGGGTGGCTATATTGTGGTCACTGAAGAGCTTAAAACTGGGATTTTAAAAACCCAGACACAATTATTGGATCAGGAGTTCAGATTGGCCTGTGCCTAAAATGATGCTCAACATCAGCTAGTTGATTTATGTGAGCACCTTTTACAATGAAAATTCATCCTTTTTGTACGGTGAAACCATGTCCAAATTATAAAGTTGGTAGTCCTTTATAAGCATTTTCCACATTTAGCTATAAACGGTTTTCCAGGTGAAAAGAGTAATTTTGTTCTACTGGCTGGACCAGAAACAAACAAACAAAAAGATGATCTTACACATATTTGAAAATAGAACATTGCGATTTGTAGCTGGTGTTTGTATATTGTAATACTGTTCAAAACTAGACTGAGCACCCTAAGGCAAGACAAGAAAGCAATTTATTTAGCTGACATAGTCTCTAAAAGGCCAAGGAAATTTTACATTTTTTTGTGAAGTACTGATACCAGCCTAAATTAAAAATACATTTGAGAAAAGAAGGCCTTATCTAGAGTCTTCTTAAATTATTTTGCATGGGCAAAATGAGCCTTAAGTATCTGTTTAAAACAAGGAAACAAAATATGACCTATCAGCATTCAGTGAATATTTTGTCCTTTTCCAGGAGGGATGGGTATAAATATCCATTATTCTGTTGCTGAGGTTTTGCCTTGGGCTTTGTGTTTTGTTTTTTTTTTTTTTGTTTTCGTTTGTTTTTTTTTTTCAATTGAGGTTAGTCTCCATTGATTCTCAAAAATGGTAAGGATTCGTAGTAGATCTTCTAATGATTTTGTAAATGAATCATAGTAAAATTTTATATACATTTTTATAAAAGTTCAGAGCATTGGAATATTTGTTACATTTTTCAGGAGTGTCAAATATTCTATCTGCTGAAGCCTTCTCCATTTTCTTCTAAAGAAAAAGTAAGTAACCTAAATAAAGACAAATCCATAATCAAAATTTCTGCTGTGCACTCAACTACCGTTTGAATAACATACATCTGAAAGACAGGAATGCACTTTGAGAAATGATCTAATCCAAACCGAGCTATTAATTCTAAATCCTTACAGTCACAGTCAGAGACATTTGACTAATCTGTCCCTTTAAAATGTCTTGTAAAGAAGACTGAGATTGGCTTTCCCAGTACTTCAGTACCCTTTCCATCACAGTTTTCTCCTTCAGTTTTCCATAAGCCTTCATGGCTATTTGTTACCAGAACATAGGTGTTGTCAGCCTCTTCTCTGAAAGAGTATGACCGAACTCCTCATGCTCTAATATCTGATTTAAAACAGTATGAGCATGGGAATGAGATTTTCAGCCAGAATAATGGAGTTCATACCCAGACAGCCTCATGAGGAATTCACCTGCCTGAGCATGTCTGTTTAGCATCATTATTGATGCCCTAATAATTTCTGACACATCTGCAGGTGCTTGAAAGATAAACCACAGAATTTAGGAAAGACCTGTGGCTTTCTTGGTGGCAGCTGGAGACTGGGCAGTGTTTAATAAGGCAGAGAAAATGCAATAGAAATTAGGTTTTAGAGAACTAAGTCTTGCCTACAATATCTAAAATGTATCTACTTACAAGACTGGGAATCTAAATTCTGTCTAGAGTGGTCTCTACTTCCTCATGAGACTAGACTACATTGACTGTACTGGTGATCTCCAGTAATTATGGTAGAGATCTAGTTGCCTAGCTCACATGTAGATATGTGTATTGACTTTATTAAATTCAGGTGAAACAAATCCCACCCCATTTACCCTAATCACAGAGCCTTAGGTACATTACAGTGAGCATATGCAAGTCACCTGGGTTTTGACATACTGTCTGAGATTGCACTTCAGTGTAAATCCCAAAGCGCAGAATAGGATTCTCAAGCAAAGGAGTTTATTTTTCATGTTACCAGAGGCCTCACTGCTATATGAATGCCTTAAGGAAGATAAAGCTAGTTATAGCACACGTATTAGCAGCAATCAAAAATTATGATAGGTAACACCTCTAGTTATTCAGCTAGATCAAAGAAAGCCAATATTCAAAACCTGCTCTGCTTTGAAAGATTGTGAACATGGATGTAGGTCTTCTAAGTAAAGTACCTAAAAATTTTCAATGGGAAGTGCAACTATTCCAATCTGAAAAACAACAAAGTGCTTGGTTTTTACATGCCTTCAGATGTAAGAGATGTGAGTTTAAATGATTACTACAAATCACTTGAAATAAAAATATCACAGTTGAAAATAATATTCTCAAGGCCAAGCCTGCTGGTCCAACTGAATAGCTGGTATTAAAAAAACAAAATTGAACTAAGGACAATAGCAGGTTACTTATTCTTTAATATGATGACTGCTACATGACTGTTCATAATGGCCGATAGTACAGCAATTCATAGAATCATCGAATCATCGAATCATAGAGTAGTTAGGGTTGGAAAGGACCTTAAGATCACTTAGTTCTATACCCCCTGCCATGGGCACAGATACCTCCCACTAAAGCATGCTACTCAAGGCTCTGTCTAAACTGGCCTGGAACACCACCAGGGATGGAGCATTAACAACTTCCCTGGACAACCCACTCCAGTGCCTCACCACCCTTACAGTAAAGAACTTCTTCCTTATATCCAATCTAAACTTCCCCTGTTTAAGTTTGAACCCGTTACCCCTTGTCCTGTCACTACAGTCCCCAGTGATGAGTCCATCCCTGGCATCCCTGTAGCCCCCCTTCAGATACTGGAAGGCTGCTATGAGATCTCCACGCAGCCTTTTCTTCTCCAGGATGAACAGCCCCAACTTTCTCAGCCTATCTTCATATGGGAGGTGCTCCAGTCCCCTGATCATCCTCGTGGCCCTCCTCTGGACTTATTCCAACAGTTCCATGTCCTTTTTATGCTGAGGACACCAGAACTGAACACAATACTCCAGGTGAGGTCTCACAAGAGCAGAGTAGAGGGGCAGGATCACCTCCTTCGACCTGCTGGTCACGCTCCTTTTGATGCAGCCCAGGATACGATTGGCATTCTGGGCTGCAAGCGCACACTGCCGGCTATGTTCAGTTTCTCGTTGACCAACACCCCCAGGTCCTTCTCTGCAAGGCTGCTCTGAATTTCTTCTCTGCCCAACGTGTAGCTGTGCCTGGGATTGCTCCGACCCAGGTGTAGGACCTTGCACTTGGCATGGTTAAACTTCATAAGGTTGGCATCAGCCCACTTTACAAGCGTGTCAGGGTCCCTCTGGATGGCATTCCTTCCCTCCAGCCTATCAACCAAACCACACAGCTTGGTGTCATCAGCAAACTTGTTGAGGGCACGCCCGATCCCACTGTCCTTGTCACTGTCCATATCCTGTGCTGCATCAAAAGGAGTATGACCAGCAGGTCAAAGGAGGTGATCCTACCCCTCTACTCTGCTCTGGTGAGACCTCACCTGAAGCATTGTGTGCAGTTCTGGTGTCCTCAACATAGAAAGGACATGGAACTGTTGGAACAAGTCCAGAGGAGGGCCACAGGATGATCAGGGGACTGGAGCACCTCCCATATGAAGATAGGCTGAGGAAGCTGGGGCTGTTCAGCCTGGAGCAGAAAAGGCTGCATGGAGACTTCATAGAAGCTTTCTAGTATCTGAAGGGGGGCTACAGGGATGCTGGGGATGGACTCATCATTAGGGACTGTAGTGATAGGACAAGGGGAAGCGGGTTCAGACTTAAACAGGGGAAGTTTAGATGGGATATAAGGAAGAAATTATTTACTGTAAGGGTGGTGAGGCTCTGGAATGAGTTGCCCAGGGAAGTTGTTAATGCTCCATCCCTGGTGGTGTTCCAGGCCAGTTTAGACAGAGCCTTGGGTGGCATGCTTTAGTGGGAGGTGTCTGTGCCCATGGCAGGGTGTTTGGAACTAGATGATCTTAAAGTCCTTTCCAGCCCTAAATATTCTATGATTTTATTATTTCAGTCCTTCATCTCTCACTGCCCTTATAAGGAAATATGCAAGCCTTACAGAAAAAATCTGAAGTGGTCCCTACAGCATCTCCAGGTATCTGTCAAAGGTAAATAAAAGGTGCAGGAATTTTATTTCAGCAACTTGGTTTTATTTTCATGCTTTTAAAAATACATACCATCCTTTTGGAAGTCAGCTTAATCTCTTGTGGCTCCTTCTGTGCTTGCTACTGGTGACAGATCATTAAGTGTTTCCCATGCTCCCACCTGCAAAATAATAAAATTTAGTAGTAGGAGAAAGTGAGATATAGTAAGTGCAGTGTAACTATCATTTATTTGAGAGTAAAATAAGCAAGCAAGCAAGGTCTCTAAAATGTTCAGCCTTTCAATCTCTCTCTGTTTAGGACAACTCCACCTCATTAGGCTTTTACAGAGGTGCTGAACTAGCTATGTTACGGGACAGGAATTTTTATCTTTACTTGACCTATACTCTCCAGTCATTGTGGAACATTGAATTTGATCAAATACCTAATGAAACCTTGATCATTCTCTTACCTTTTAGTCTATGCCTTTATTGTGTGGTTTTGGCTTGGCTTAGGGGTTTTTGCGTGTGTTTTTCTGTGTGTGGGGTGTGTGTGTTTGTATGTTTTGCGGCTTGTCAGGTTTTATTTTGTTTTTTTGTGCTTTTGTTGTTTGTTTTGTTTTTGTTTTAACTTGAAGAGGAACTGTTTATACTTTATTCACTGCATTTGCAGCAAAGTAGTCTCCTTGTATAGCAAGCCTAAATAAAATTCTGTTAAACACAGCAACTTTGTGTTGGCTGCATATTAGAGTGTAAGTAACGAAGTAGCTAATTATATTTCCATTATGCTGTGTTCAGCTTTAAATTAAGGTTTTTACTTTGAGATATTATATTAGAAATTAATTTAGACATTTCATTATAATAACTGATAGATAGAGCCAAATCTAACCAAAAAATTTCAGAGTGGAAAAACAAAAAATCATAGCAGAAAAACCTGTTAACAATCACTCTAGGTATCAGCTATGTTAGTCTATACTCAAAGCCATGAATCACAAAATCACAATTAGGAGACATCAAGATACTGCAACTGTGTGATTACATTTAGGTAGAACTTAACTTTCTATCCATCCTTAAAATGACTAGTAGAATATCTGAAACAATCCTTTTTGGTCTTTTTTTGGTTTGTTTTGGTTTGTTTTGTTTTTTTTTCCTGAAAATACTTCATCTAACATGCTAGTGCTGCATTAATTCTAGAAAATTAGCCCTTAGCTAAGAGTTCATAGTGATGTTCATTAAATTCAGATGTTATTATTCAACAACAGTCTTTAAGAGGATTGAAATATATTATGGTATTTAGAAGCAGTGGAGTGAGACATATGAAAATTAAAACCTGTGTTTCTCACAGAGTACCTAGAGAACAGGCAGATAAAACTAACACCAGATAAAACTAACACCAGAGGCAATGTAGGCCCACTGATGAACTGGATGGGTGCCCTGGTGACAGAAGATACAGAGATGGCAGAGTTACTGAATGCCTTCTTTGTCTCTGTCTACTCTGCTGCAGGCAGTCCTGAAGAGCCCTGTACCCCTGAGACCTTAGATGAAGTCAGGTCAACGGAGCGGTTTGCCTTAGTCGATGAGGAATGGGTTAGAGACCAGTTGAGCAATCTGGACATCCATAAATCCATGGGTCCAGATGGGATACACCAGCAGGTGCTGAGGGAACTGGCGGAAGTCATTGCTAGACCACTCTCCATCATCTTTACCAAGTCTTGGGAAACGGGAGAGGTGCCTGAGGACTGGAGGAAAGCAAAAGTCACTCCAGTCTTCAAAAAGGGCAAGAAGGAGGACCCGGGTAACTATAGACCGGTCAGCCTCACCTCCATCCCTGGGAAAGTGATGGAACACCTAATCCTTGGTGCCATCTTAAGGCATATCAAGGATAAGAGGGTTATGAGGGGCAGTCAACATGGCTTCACCAAGGGGAAATCATGCTTGACCAATCTCTTAGCCTTTTATGAGGAAATAACACGGTGGATGGATGATGGCAGAGCAGTGGATGTGGTCTACCTTGACTTCAGCAAAGCGTTTGACACAGTCTCCCACAGCATCCTCACAGCTAAATTGAGGAAGTGTGGACTGGATGATCAGGTAGTGAGGTGGACTGTGAACTGGCTGAAGGAGAGAAGCCAGAGAGTTGTAGTCTATGGGGCGGAGTCTAGTTGGAGGCCTGTAACTAGTGGAGTGCCTCAAGGGTCAGTACTGGGACCAGTATTATTTAATAGATTCATCAACGATTTAGATGAGGGAATTGAGTGTACTATCAGCAAGTTTGCTGATGACACTAAGCTGGGAGGAGTGGCTGACACGCCAGAAGGCCGTGCTGCCATCCAGCGAGACCTGGACAGGCTGGAGAGTTGGGCAGGGAATAACTTGATGAAATATAACAAGGGAAAGTGTAGAGTCCTGCATCTGGGCAGGAACAACCCCAGGTTCCAGGATAGGTTGGGAAACGACCTGTTAGAGAGCAGTGTAGGGGAGAGGGACCTGGGGGTCCTAGTGGACAACAGGATGACCATGAGCCAACACTGTGCCCTTGTGGCCAAGAAGGCCAATGTCATCCTGGGGTGTATTAGAAGAGGGGTGGTTAGTAGGTCGAGAGAGGTCCTTCTTCCCCTCTACTCTGCCCTGGTGAGACCCCATCTGGAATATTGTGTCCAGTTCTGGGCCCCTCAGTTCAAGAAGGACAAGGAGCTGCTGGAGAGAGTCCAGCACAGGGCAACGAAGATGATTAAGGGAGTGGAGCATCTCCCTTATGAGGAAAGACTGAGGGAGCTGGGTCTCTATAGTTTAGAGAAGAGGAGACTGAGGGGTGACCTTCTTAGTGTCTATACATATATAAAGGGGGAGTGTCACGAGGATGGAGCCAGGCTCTACTCAGTGGCAAACAGTGATAAGACAAGGAGTAATGGGTACAAACTGGAACACAAGAGGTTCCACTTAAACTTGAGAAGAAACTTCTTCTCAGTGAGGGTGACAGAACACTGGAACAGGCTGCCCAGGGAGGTTGTGGAGTCTCCTTCCCTGGAGACATTCAAAACCCGCCTGGACACATTCCTGTGTAACATTATCTAGGTGTTCCTGCTCCGGCAGGGGGATTGGACTAGATGATCTTTCGAGGTCCCTTCCAATCTCTACCATACTGTGATACTGTAACAGCAATCACAGTGATTCACCGGTGCTGGGTGGAATGACTGGGGGAGAGAGCGGAAGGGGGAGGAGAAGTTTTCTAAACAGGTAAACCATTTGATCTAATGGTTAATACTGTTCATTATTTCGGAAATATTCTTAAATGTCCAGCCTCAGTTGACTTCACTTTAATGCATTTTCAATCAGGTTTTTCAAATGTAAATTGCCAGGAAAAAGAGTTTTGGTAATTTTGATAGACATTACTGTAAGTAAGTGATGTACGTACAATTTCCATCTTATAATACAATTCATAATACATAACTTAATCCTTAGATAGTCCATCATCAATTACAAAACATTCATTTATAGTATGGAAATATTATGTTCAAATAGTAAAGAACTAGGTAATTTCTGGAAATAAAGGCTTATGAAGAAAATAATATATTAAAAAAAATCATGATGTTCTGGTTAATTGAAGGGAGTATGTTAAAATATATAGCCTGTGGATAAAATTGTTGCAGAATGACTCTAAGAGCAGAACCATAGAGTTCTGGATGACTGTGCAAGCAAGGCAGGGGGTGGCCCCCACAGGTGGCCAGAGACCGGACCTGGGAGGAGAATGTGGAGGAAGCTGTGGGGGCTAACCAATACTGTTATGCCAAGAAGGAGTGGCTGAATACCACTCCTATATATGTGTGAACTGCGTCACAAATAAAGTAGAAGTTGCTTATCACCCATATTGGGTTGGCCTGTCTGCTTCTCCTCGCCGCTTACAAATGGTGCCCGAACAGGGACGCGGACTACAGGGCCCTGGTCGCTGGGGACCCGGATTACAGGGCCCCGGTCGCTGGGGACCCGGATTACAGGGCCCCGGTCGACGGGGACCCGGATTACAGGGCCCCGGTCGACGGGGACCCGGATTACAGGGCCCCGACTAGCGGGGACCCGGGATACAGGGCCCCGGTCGACGGGGACCTGGATTACAGGGCCCCGGCCGACGGGGACCCGGATTACGGGGACCCGGATTACAGGGCCCCGACTAGCGGGGACCCGGATTACAGGGCCCCGGCCGACGGGGACCCGGGATACAGGGCCCCGACTAGCGGGGACCCGGATACAGGGCCCCGGCCGACGGGGACCCGGGATACAGGGCCCCGGCCGACGGGGACCCGGAATACAGGGCCCCGGTTTAACGGGGACCCGGATACAGGGCCCCGGTTGATGGGGACCCGGGATACAGGGCCCCGGTCGACGGGGACCCGGATACAGGGCCCCGACTAGCGGGGACCCGGGATACAGGGCCCCGACTAGCGGGGACCCGGATACAGGGCCCCGACTAGCGGGGACCCGGGATACAGGGCCCCGACTAGCGGGGACCCCGGATACAGGGCCCCGGTCGACGGGGACCCGGAACGGCGAGTGAGCGGCGCCGGCGGCAGCGGCCGGGAAGCACGGGCAATGCTGCTGCGGTGGCGTGACGGACCCGGGTGCTTCGGCTAACCGAAAGAATCCGCCGCTGGGGCGAACCAGACACTGCTGCGTCGGGAGGCCGATCCGGAGACCGAGGTTACAGGACGACCCAGAAGAAGACGATCCGGAAAAGGCTGGCCATGAAAATGGACCGAGAGGTAGCCCTGGACTTATTACAGTGCTTCTTATAAAAGCGGGGAACTGAGCCCTGAACTTTTTACAGTGCTTTTTATAAAAGCGGGGAATTGAGACTGAGACTCTAAAGCAGCTAGCAGGTCTAATGGCTAGGGAAGGCTAAAAGATTTTTTTTGCAGATCCTAATACAATATTTGAGGAGAGTGAGTGGCGAAAGTTTGGTGGTGAACTATTTGACTCAGTGCTTAATGATTATAAAAGGGCAAAGAAACTCGGTAAACCACGGAGGGAAGTAATGAACTGTATAAAAAGATGCAAGGCAGAAAAGAAAACTGCCGCGGTAGCAACGGAGAAACTGGGAACAGACGTCCCCGGTCGGTTGAAACCGGGGGAAGATTACAACTCGTTTCCCCCAACTCGCGGGAGCACAACGTTTCCCCCCCACCCCCCCCCCCCTTCCTTTTCTCCCCCCCATCAGAAGGTGCTGCGGAGGAGGTGTAACCCCCTGCTCCCCCACCACCCCAGTTCCGAAAGTAGGGACTTTGAAAAGGACAGAGAAAGTATATTAGAAGGTATATGCATGATAAATGTCGAGAAATCCGAAAGAAAGAGGGCGGTGCCTCGGCGCCGGATCGATTGCGGCGCCACTGTGAAGCACGCAGTAGAAAATAGGGATCATGCGCTAGCGGGAGATTTAAAGGAACCGCGAGCCTCTCCAACCCACTACGCTCTAGAGTGAAAAAAATTTTAACTCAGTCACGGAGGAGCCAGGTCTGCAGATGGCCGCATACCGAATGAGATACATCTGATAAGAAAGACACAGCTGCGAGCAACGGAGACCCCGAGTTCGGCGCAGGATCAGCCCCCGAATCCCCTGAATCCGAGCCAGATTTATATCCTCTGCTTCCAGACCCTGACTCTTTGTCTCCCGGGTCGGTCTGCTCAGACTCACTGGCCCTGGAGACGCTCAGTTGTAACAATGGGTAACCAAAGAGGTGAACATTACTGGGGAATTTTCTGCTATGGGCATCTTTGCATATCCTGTGTTTACTACACAGCAGGGGGCTAAAGAGTGGGAAGCTCTTGATCTCAAAATAGTTAAGGAGGCTTGACAAACAGTGACCACGTATGCGTTAAAATCCTCTTATACTCAAGCTGTATATGTTATGATTTTTTTCTGGCAATTGACAGGGGGAGCCCATACAGTTTCTCTGTGATACTCATGTACTAGAAGTTGGTAAATATAAGTATGTCCAGGTTTCTATCAACCCTTGGAGACCTCTGTAGATACTGCTGGCCACTTCTTCCAGCACAGGCTGGCCACCTGTGTTGGAATGAGTGTGCATTTTGGTCAGTATAAAAGCCCAAGCCTCATACGATGTGGGTGAGGCAGAGCCTCTGCGGGGACGCCCGCTAAGGTTGAACATGCCACCTCACACTGCAATGATGCTTCTCGGAGCTGGTTTGCTGTTAGTCTCCACAGGGTCCTTGTGCCACGTTCTGTACGTGGAACTGTAGTGGGAAAAATGATAGCTTTTGCAGGGACAAAAAAAAAAAAAGAGGGGGGAGAGAGAGAGTAATGATGTTACATTTAACTTTAACCTGTCTACTTCTGAAGAACTGATAACCTGGGGGAGGGGGTATATTTGTGCCCTCCTGCCTACAGGTCCATGGCGACTGTCTGCAAAGTTTGTGAAGCCTTGCCATGAGCTGGACAGACGGACGAATGGATAAACCTGGTGCCTCAGCTACAGGAGCTGACCATGAATACCCCAAGCAGAATGAGATGGAGGAAGAGAAAGAACGATTAACTGCAAAACATCACTTGGGGGCAACTGAAAAGTAACACCCTGAATATGTGTGCTTGTAAAGTAGCTATTATTAGAAGTTGTGATTTTGTGTATAAAACCACCTGTATTTGCTAGCTAGTTGCTAGTAAGAAACTGCACCTTGTATTGTATAGATTTGTCACTTGTAAAAGAGATGTTAGAGTATGGAAATTTGCAGTAGCCACTAGAAAATGCTAAGGCAAAAGCTAGAAAAATTTTAATACAATGGTAGTGTTATAAAGCAGGTGATGGAACAAAATAAGAGGGGGGGAGAATTCCACTGGTAAGAAATTTCTTTGGCTAGTCCTTCACTGCCATCAGCATCTTCAGCATGCTGCTGCACCCTGTAATAGTTACTCTGCTAATGTAAATGTGTGTGTGCCTCGCTGTAGTAGCGACTTGTTACTGGATAAAACAAAAAGGGGGAAGATGTGGAGACAGTGTTCTCACAGGAGAATGCATAATTGGTACATAAACTTTGAATAATCCTGAAAGATACAGCAAGGCCATGAGAGGCCTGAAGAAGCTTAAGCAAGCAAGATAAGAGGCTGGAATTCACCAAGTTAATGAGAACTGTGGACTGTTGGCAAGCTTTCAAGGTTGAGTTCTCACACCTGTGTTTAACCAATTATATGTAAGTCACTAAGGGTCTTCAAAACATGTATCCAATCATAATATGCCAAATCACTGTAAGTGCTTCAGACGGGGCCTTGGCTCAACTAAGCAGACTGGGTTGCTGAGTTGCTAAGCAGACAATTCTACATCGAAGGCAATTTCTGATTTGTTTTAATGTTGACTTTGTAAGACATGCAACACTGCAGAACCTTTTGTTGTTGGAACAGGGACATGGATGTGAAGAGTTTGATGGAATGTGTTGTATGAGTCTCTCTGATTATGCTAATTCGATGCACGCACAGCTGAGAACCCTGGCTCAGCTTACCCAGCAATAGTAAATGAGCAATATCCTAAGAATAACTAGATGGTTGTCTTCACGGGGCATTACAGGTTGAGTCAAACACTGTTGTTTGAAGTATTGCACTTATGTATCATTGTTAGGTTAATCATCGTAGCTATTAGACTTGTTTATAGTTGTGTGATAAAACAGGTGAACAGAATAACCCATAATGCCTTGCTTGCACAAAGAAAAAGGGGGGAATTGTTGCAGAATGACTCTAAGAGCAGAACCATAGAGTTCTGGATGACTGTGCAAGCAAGGCAGGGGGTGGCCCCCACAGGTGGCCAGAGACCGGACCTGGGAGGAGAATGTGGAGGAAGCTGTGGGGGCTAACCAATACTGTTATGCCAAGAAGGAGTGGCTGAATACCACTCCTATATATGTGTGAACTGCGTCACAAATAAAGTAGAAGTTGCTTATCACCCATATTGGGTTGGCCTGTCTGCTTCTCCTCGCCGCTTACATAAAATATCTGATTTATATAGCTGTTGGGGCAAAGCCTTCTGGAACTGGGGTCCTGCAACAAACACATCATCTGTGTCTAATGTAATCACTGAAATTTCTGGGAAAGCCTGAGAATAAGAGAAAGTTACTTCGTGTGGGTAGAGCTTCCAGGTGGCTGCTTTGACTAAATGATACAGATTAAAAGAAATCCTGCAAATAAAGAACAAAGTAAAAAAAAAAAAAATTACTAATGTGAGTCAAATTACAAAAAAACAGAAGAAATATTTCTTGGGTTTTGTAACTAATTTACAAATAAGAATTCTGAGTTCATAGCTATCATTGGAATTGGCAAATTTTGGTTAGTTACAAAAGTACATAGATTTCTGCTGTTGTGGTCCTTTAGCTAGGTAAGTTATTCAAACCACCAGAAGAGCACTTGTGTTAAATATTTGAGATGAAATACAGTCCTTTATATGAGTACATTTGTGTGTTCTACTTGAATACTCACATGTTCATAGAGGAAAGCAGAAAAAGGTTTTGAACCTGGTCAGAGGATCAAGTCTTATTTGTATCTATGTATGCATGAGTGTTTGAAGATTTTATTTCTATCTTTTGATTAGCTACATATAGTCAAAATAGTACATAAATTCCTAATTGAATTTATGAATTATGAAGCTATGGATACCAGCAAACCTGCACTTAGAAACACCTGTGAACTGTGGAAGTCTTTTAAAAGCTAAGTACATGGAAAAGATAGGACATTTTATTGTGAATGACAGCAAAAAATTTAGATGAGACATCAAGTTATCATCCTAAAGAACAGTAGTACTTTTGTCGTAACTACCTTCAAAAATAATTCTAGCAGGTATTCTTTATTTAGTAGCTCTGCACTATTCATCTTCCCTGCAGTGAGTAATGACCCTTGCAACTGTAGTAATTAAACTTTTCAGTTACAAAAAGGGCCTTTGACAATCTCAAAAGGAGAATTACAAATTAGAACTCTGACAGCCCAGCCCTCTGAAAATAAAGTCTATTTCCCCTTGGCTTTTTAACTCTAATTTAATTTTGGCAGATAGAGTCAGGTGTAAGGGAACCAAAAAAAATGCACATAATGGGTCACGGACTTTATGCTGGTAATATAACTGAAGGTACATTTTCTGTTACTCTAATCATGGTGATGTAAATGTAACATTGCACTCTGCAAGTTCATTACTGGGAGAAGAACTATAGAACCGTAGAATGATATGGGTTCCAGAACAATAGAATGATTTGGAAGTGACCTTAAAGATCATCTAGTTCCAACCCCCCTGCCAGGCAGCAAAATCTTCCACTAGACCAGGTTGTTTGAAGTGCTATCCGACCTGGCCTTAAACCCTGGCAGGAATGGGGCATCCATAATGTCTCTGGGTAACCTTTTCTAGAGCCTCACCACCCTCATAATAAAGAATTTCTTCCTAATGTCTAATCTAAATCCACCCTCTTTCAGTTTAAAACCGTTCCCCCTTTTCCTATCACTACATACCTTTGTAAAAAATCCTTCTTCAGATTTCCTGTAGGTCCCCTTTAGATATTGGAAGGCTGCAAAAATGTCTCCCCAGAGCCTTTTCTTCAGGCTGAACAAGCCAAACACTCTCAGCCTGTCTTCATAGGAGAGGTGCTCCAGCCCTCTGAGCATCTTTGTGACTTTCCTCTGGGCTCACTTGAGCAGGTCCACATCCTTCTTGTGTTAGGGTTCTCTAGAGCTGAATGCAGCACTCCAGGTGAGGTCTCACAAGAAAAGAGTAGAGGTGGAGAATCGCCTCGCTTGACCTGCTTGCCGTGCTTCCTTTGCACACTTTTTGAATATAGGAAGGTGAAGCTCATCTGAACATATATAGAATTACAGAAGAGTTAGGGTTGGAAAGGACCTTAAGATACTCTAGTTCCAACCCCCCTGCCATGGGCAGTGACACCTCACACTAGACCATGTTGCCAAGACTCTGTCCAACCTGGCCTTGAACACTGCCAGGGATGGAACATTTACTACTTTTTTTTGGGAAACATGCAATTTATTTTGAGTTATGACACATTTTTAAATTCCTAGCCTTTTAATTAATTGGCAGTTCTGATGTGGGTCATGATAGCCAGAATATGTTGGCCTTGGTAGGAGCATGAATGCCACTAAGATAAAGTTATGCAAATCATTACTGTTCTGAAATCTAGAAAGAAAAGCTCCAGAAACCATTGTACATGATTAGATGCTGTTTATTCTGTAGAATTTCATAGTTCAGATGCAAGACGGTATAAATATATCCAGTCCACTTCAACACAAACTAGGAAGTGCAGCAGGAGGGCCAGGAGGCCTCCTTGGATGGACAAGGAGCTCCTGAGGAAAATTCAGATGCAAAAAGAGGCTTATAATAAGTGGAAGCAAGGACAGGCGGCCTGGGAAGAGTACAGGGATGTTGTCCAGGAAGCTAGGGACCAAATTAGGAAAGCTAAGGCCCAGTTAGAATTAAACTTGGCTAGGGGTATTAAGGATAACAGGAAGGGATTCTACAAGTACATAGCAAATAAAAAACAGATTAGGGAGAACGTAGGCCCCCTCAGGAAGCTCTCGGGAAAACTGGCTACACGGGATTTCGAGAAGGCTGAGGTTCGAATGACTTCTTTGCCTCAGTCTTCACTGGCAAAGGCTCTGACCACACCACCCAAGTCTTGGAAGGCAGATGCAGGAACTGTGAGAATGAAGACCTTGCACCCACTGTAGGAGAGGATCTGGTTCAAGACCATCTTAAAAATCTGAACGTGCGCAAGTCCATGGGTCCTGATGAGATCCATCCACGGGTCCTGAAGGAGCTGGCAAATGAAGTTGCGAAACCACTGGCCATCATATTTGAGAAATCATGGCAGTCAGGTGAAGTTCCTGATGACTGGAAAAAGGGAAATCTAACCCCCATTTTCAGGAAGGGGAAAATGGATGACCTGGGGAACTGCAGACCAGTCAGTCTCACCTCTGTGCCTGCCAAAATCTTGGAGCAGATTCTCCTGGAAGGCATGCTAAGGCACATGAAAAACAACAAGGTGCTTAGTGACAGCCAGCATGGCTTCACTAAGGGGAAAGCCTGCCTGATCAATTTGGTGGCCTTCTATGATGGGGCTACAGAACTGATGGACAGGGGTAGAGCAATTGATGTCATCTACCTGGACTTGTGTAAAGCGCTTGACACTGCCCCACACGACATCCTTGTCTCTAAATTGGAGAGCCATCAATTTGATGGATGGACCACTTGATGGATAAAGAACTGGCTGGGTGGCCACACACAAAGAGTTATGGTCAATGTCTCAATGTCTGGCTGGAGACCAGTAACGAGTGGTGTCCCTCAGGGATCGGTGTTGGGACCGGTCTTGTTTAACATCTTCATCGCTGACATGGGCAGTGGGATTGAGTGCGCCCTCAGCAAGTTTGCCGATGACACCTAGCTGTGTGGTTCGGTTGATACGCTGGAGGGAAGGAATGCCATCCAGAGGGACCTTGACACGCTTGTGAGGTGGGCTGATGCCAACCTTGTGAATTTTAACCATGCCAAGTGCAAGGTCCTACATCTGGGTCGGAGCAATCCCAGGCACAGCTACACGTTGGGCAGAGAAGAAATTCAGAGCAGCCTTGCAGAGAAGGACCTGGGGGTGTTGGTTGATGAGAAAATGAACATGAGCCGGCAGTGTGCGCTTGCAGCCCAGAAAGCCAACCGTATCCTGGGCTGCATCAAAAGGAGCGTGACCAGCAGGTCAAAGGAGGTGATCCTGCCCCTGTACTCTGCTCTGGTGAGACCTCACCTGGAGTATTGTGTGCAGTTCTGGTGTCCTCAACATAAAAAGGACATGGAACTGTTGGAACAAGTCCAGAGAAGGGCCACGAGGATGATCAGGGGACTGGAGCACCTCCTGTATGAAGACAGGCTGAGGAAGTTGGGGCTGTTCAGCCTGGAGAAGAGAAGGCTGCGTGGAGACCTCATAGCAGCCTTCCAGTTTCTGAAGGCAGCCTGGAGGGACGCTGGAGAGGGACTCTTCATTAGGCACTGTAGTGATAGGACAAGGGGTAATGGGTTCAAACTTAAACAGGGGAAATTTAGATTGGGTATGAGGAAATTCTTTCCTGTTAGGGTGGTGAGGCACTGGAATAGGTTGCCCAGGGAGGCTGTGAATTCTCCATCCTTGTCAGTGTTCAAGAGCAGGTTGGACGAGGCCTTGGGTGAGATGGTTTAGTGTGAGGTGTCCCTGCCCATGGCAGGGGGGTTGGATCTTGATGATCTTAAGGTCCTTTCCAACCCTAACTATTCTATGATTCTATGATTCTATGAAATAGTTTAAATTACTTGACCTTCAGCAACAACTTTTTTAACTGCTACGTCAGAATCTATGAGAATATATTTATCCATTCCTTAAAGGCAAATAAATTGTAAACCAGGCCCATGCCTCTGAGGAAAAAAGGGAAGTCATACATCTGTAAAGCCTCCAGTGTTTTGAAAATCTGTTTCATAATATGTTAAATTCTACTTTCAATTAGCATGGTTTATTATCCCTAAAGGTCAATACTTTAATTTAAACTTCATTAATTATGCAAAAGTCTTATTTAATTATTATTTAATTTTGCTGTACTGTTACTTAGCTTAATAGGGCAATTGAGTATAGGCTAAATATAGGAGGCTTTAAGCAAAGTTGAGTTTATTTCTTTTAATTCACATTGTTTAAAGAAGTTATGATAACAATAACTAGCAAATTATGAATAAAATGATGAGGTAGGCTAGGATTATGGGGAACTAAGTAAGGCTCTATGGTAGTCCTCTTTCACTCAAGCCATGCCTCAAAAAGTTTGTATTTTGTGTCCCAGCCCATAGGTTCTAATTCAAGAATTCAAAATACAGCTTAAGCAGAGTCTTGAATGGATATGTAATGGTCAGCTGAGAACCTCTCAGTGGTAGGCTTAATGGTGAATGAGTACAGCTATGATCTCATCTGTCCTATACCTTGGATGGAAGGTTAAGACATCTCTACTAGTTCTGGTAGACACTAGTCTTTTCGATTTTCTTGCAAGCTATTTCCTTCTCCACACACAATTGAATTGGACATGGTTTCAAGTACAGGCTGCTAGAGAGCAGTCCAATGTGGTACACTGTGGACAGAGCTATAATTATCTCCCATTAGGTTGTATTCCACCCACTGGTCTTGTTCATGTCCTTCTACTTTATTTTTATTGCATTATTCTCACTGCCTAGCTCTTAAGGAATGTTGAGTTTCTTCTACAAGAAGGATGGGGAGAGACTTCTCCAAGTCAAAAGGGACTTCTCCAAGGCAGGAGGGAATGGCTTTAAACTGGAAGAGGGTAGATTTAGATTAGACATTCAGAAAAAAAATCTGTACTGTCAGAGTTGTTAGACACTGGAGCAGGTTGCCCAGAGGCATTGTGAAAGACCCGTCCCTGGCAGCGTTCAAGGCCAAGCTGTATGGGGCTTTGAGCAACCTGGTCTAATGGAAGGTGTCCCTGCCCATGGCAGGGGGTTTGGAACTAGGGGATCCTTGAGGTTCCTTCCAAACCAAACCATTCTATGATTCTGTGATTAAAGATCCTATTCAAAGTATTAATACTATGCTATAGCAGTATTTATTTTTTTTATGACAGAGGGATGTCTAGTCAGGGGTCTTAGGTTTTGTTTTGTGAGACATATTTTTAATCTTTTTTCGCATTTCTGCCTGAGGCTAAAGTAAGCAATAGATTCAGTGACTGACTGGTGCTGTGAAATTTTGTGAGAAGATACAGTATGAGAGACATTTTTATTTTTCCTCTCAGCTATATTTTTAAAAATTTTATCCTCAAGTGACACTGAAAAGCTTCCTCTGATTTCAAATAACGTTAATCCAACTACTACAAAATGTTCATATAGATATTTGGGATGAGAATCCATAGATTGTTTGTAATACAGAATTCTTTTTATTTATTATTAAAGAGTTTTTTCAGAAGCACACATCAGGTGATACCACCTCATAGCTCACCTTGAAAAGTAGTTTGTTCTTTGAATAGCCATTGATTTCAAGTAAACTCAATAATCAGTATTCTTTTTGAAGTACAGGACACCACACAGGTTCCCTATTGTTGTACAACAGCATTCATCCATTTGATTTAGTAGATTTGCAGGGATTTAGACCAGCTGAAGGTCTGGCACATAAATCATGCAAAAATGCTGTTCCAGTACACTGGGAAATCAGTAAGGCTGTTTGGAAAGTAAAGATCATCTGGAAATTCTGGAACTGGTCCTGTGAAGCTTAAGCATAATAATTATTATTGATGACAGATTTTTTCTCTATTTTCAACAGTAAGTATAGCAGAATAATGTATAAGGATAGATGTTTTGCATTTAAATTCCTTATGCATAAAACACCTTCCCTCAATTCTGATGAAGGCTTTTATGCCAATGTTTTATTAACAGTAAGTGCTGATGGAGGGAGACAAAAATAGTCTTCTGCAAGATGTACTGAAAGGCCAGTCTGACAGAATAAATCTCATTTGTTTGTGTCCCAGCCTCACACTTACATTGCTAAGCTTCTATATTCTTGGCAGTACGAGTCCTGGGTCCTGAACACAGATCCTTATTCCACTTGCATTTATAATGAAACCAGAAAGGCATCTTGGTAAAACAGTCACCTTCACTTTGACTTATAGGAAGGAAATTGTTTAGACTGCAAGGACAGTCAGTTGGAATGTGCCTTGAAGCTATATTTCAGTACTGCATCCTGTGCTTAAGTGCTGCCAACTTTCAAATAAAGCATTTAAGATCATCCTCCTCTTTATATTGTCTTTGTCCTGCTCCAGTTTTCATTCTGACCTTCTTAGAAAAAAGAAACTTCTTAGTGAGTCTAATACACTGTGTTTCAGTCTCTGTTGAAATGTAAGATGAATGATGGATCAGAAGGAGCTTTGGAGCTTTACAAAAACTTGGTTTCCAGAGACAGAATGAAATAAAACTGATCTTAAAAAAAAAAAGTATACTTAAAGTAACGTTAAAGCCACTTTAAATTCTGATTTGAATGTAACTCTCTTGCTTTTACTTCATGGATAAATTTCTGATCAGCACCCAATTGCTGAAATGCCTGCTATTGGGTAGTTAGAATAACAGCAGAATGATTTCAGATCACTTTATTTAGAAAAATAGGTTACATAATTTATCAATACATTTCAAGGTCTGAATTCCAGACTTTTTTTCCAAATGCACTTTTGGATGAAATTATATGAACATGTATTTATTTTCCATGTACTGACTTTACTAAAGCAGTGTTTTAGCATTAAGTTTCAGCTTTATGAAAGATATAAATATATAAACACATATAAGAGTATATGTGTGTCTTTGTTTTGAGGAAAACAATCTGCTACTTCTCATTGGAATCCTGTGACTAACATTTGAACCAGAGCAATTTTAGTATGACTACTCTGAGGCATGTTTGCTTTTGCTTCAGTTCTGCAGTGAGCTGTGTGAAGTGCTCAGCTTTTCACTGAGAGCTAGGATACACTTCTATGCTCAAGGACATTTAGAGGACTGTGTATGACTGAGTCATACTATATTCATTAGTGTTAGCTGTAGATCAAGGCGTTCAGGTAATCATGTCAAAAAACCCCAACCCTTTATCATCTGTTACACATGCAAAATGAGAGAATTTTTAGCATCACCTGCTTTCATGGACTGAAGCTCCTCATAATTATAAGCTCTGTATTAATCTATATTAATATATTCACACTGGATTACTGTGATTAGTGTTTATACATATATAACACAAATATGGAAACACACACCATGTGCAAAAATAGACAGTGAGATGAAAAGTGTAGAAGCTGCAGTTCTGCATAAATGATTCTGGTCACTTAATGACTCACAATGGCTCACTGAGAATCTGAGGCGTAAAGTAATGAAGTACAGCTTGTTGACAGCCACCCACATGTGGCAGCGTGTACAGTAATCCAATGATACAGCAATGATGTTATGTTACAACATTTTAAAAGCTTTTGACTGAGTCAAAGTGAAGTTTGGACATGTAACAGAAAATTCAACTTGCAAGTGCCTCTTCGTTTATAAGATCCATCTTAATTAACGATTGAAAATGAGCATGCAGTTTCTTCTGGGAAAAGGCTTGTGGTTTGGTGCCTACTGGGCAATTGCCCACATCAGAAAACTTGAACATTATTTGCTACAGCTCAGTACACTCTCCAATCTCCAGTTTCAGGCAAAACCCTTACAGCAAATTTCCATACAGTGAGTGACTTCAGAGCCCTGTGTGGATGGAAATTGTCCTATAAAAGGATAATCCTATGTCTTCCGTATGTTCTCTGGTTTTGCATATAAACAAGATGCCTGATTTACAGTTCTATCTAGCTTTAGGCAATTGATAAAACAAGGAGAATGTACTCTCATAACACACAGTGACATACAGCGTTTTCCTTTCTTAGCTCAGTAACTGTGAGCAAGTACTATTGATACAAGGAACATCATCCTTCAAATTTGCATTTTTAGGGCACTATTTCTGAATATTCTTGTAAATAAAATGCAAGCAGTATAATTTTGTGGAAGCAATTACATTTCAAGTTTCCTTATATATAAAGCTGTTTATTTAGAAAAAGTCAACTCAGTATTTAGAATTTTTAACATCCCTGTCCTCCAGTATCCACGGTATTTGCTTAGCACTCACAGGAAATTCTGGGTATTCAAAATCATAGAGACAGAAATGGAAGGGGAAAGAAAGGGAAAGAAACAGAAACATGCTTTCAAAAGTATTATTTCCTGGAGCTTTTGTTACATACAATATTATTCTAGCAGTTCTTATCCCAGAATATTAGCTTCATGTTCACATCAAAGACATTCTTAATCTGACATCCCCTTTTATGGTTGTTGCTTTCTTTATTGGATCTGGACTTTTTTTTTTTGTTTTTCCTCTTAATGAAAATGAAGAATTTTAACGAGAAGGAAATTCAGATGTAACAATCAAATGCATGTGTTTTGAAGATGTTTGAAATTAGAGTTTAGTTGTAAAGTGTTCCTATCATTTTACAAAAAAATACTTGCCTGAAAGAAAAACGAGAACTGAAAGCTGTACATAGAATAACTGCACTTGACTGACATCCACATAAGGATGAGGACATAATACAAGCTGGTGATTCTGTAAGAAACATATGGTTCTGGCAGGCACTGGGAAAGGTTACTTTTAAGGGTAGAAGTATACCTCTGCTCAGAGAGAGGAATATCATTTGCTAGCAGAATATTCTGCCATTGTGCCCTGCACCTGACTGAATAATAAGGCAGAGGGTATAAGGCTGAAATGTATTGGATTATTCAAATCTCTTTTCCACTGAACAAAAATTTTATTGTCTGTCTAGTGAGTTGAGCTATGAAGAAGTATGTAATGATGGTTAGATATTAAAAATCACCTGTGTGGACTCTGTTCAAGGGTTCTCATAATCATCTAAAGATGAAGTACAAAGTAGAATGGAACACAAGGCAGTTCTAATTGACATGGATTTTAATAGGAACTTTGTGTTAGCAGGTGGCTGAAATTTCACCTGTAAACCAACAGTGCAATTTGTTAGGCACAAAAGGGAGTCAGAACAACCTGTACCTGGAGTTCAAAATTATATATTCTAATCCTGTAATAAGAAAACCAAAGGAACTTTTTTTTTCTTTTTTTCCCCATGGGAAAACTTTTGGCGTTAGGCAGTATTGCATTAACAACAATTCTAACTGTGTCGCTCTTGAATACATGTTGTTACTGTATTGTGACTTGAAGAAGCTGCAGGCAATCTTTTATGAAGTCAATGGAATGGGGCAGTACACATGCATGTTCATTTGCACATGCACCCAGAACAACATATCTTCTCATTAGAAAACTTAATATGATCACTGAACAGCACCTACGGTATAGTTCTCTCCTTTCCAGGCAGGATTTGGGTTTATAGGTTGATTGTACTCATTTATTTATTCAATAAAGTGTCAAAAAACTTAAAAAAAAACAAACGAACCACACTGAAGTTTTCTTACTAAAAGTTTCTAGGTTATCTGCAGAAGACAGTGATGTGCTATGGCTTTTCTGCAATGATGCAATATCACCATGCATTATTCTTTTGCAATGGGCATCACTATAACTGCACAAATTATTTTCCTCATGTAGTAACTATTCGCAAACATATACTCGTGTATGCTTCTGATTTGTGCAGAAGTATGGACAGCTGGATTTCCAGTCCTGCCTGACATAAGTCTGCTTCTTCCACTGGAGGAAGCTTTAACATTTTCTGTACTGCTTCCACAACATGGGAAGGGAACTTTTGCCATACCAATGCATTTGCTACGTAATAAATACCCTGGCAACTTTGGGATGATATTGCTGCCTTTGAACCTCTGTCATATCTCCCTCCCATTGGGGAAACAATGTCTACATTCTTCTATTTTAACATAATTGTAATTTCCTGCTCTATTTCAATACTATCAGGACATGCGTTAACTGAAAACTTCTACCAAACATGTATGCATAGAAAGGTGTGAGGAAGACAAAATGTTCATGGACCATTACTTTTGTTATCTATCAGTAGCCCTTGAAATACAGCCTTCGTATGCAGAGAATTGCTTTAAACTCCCTTGGCCAAATGCAAACTGATTTTCACAGGTCACAGAATGTTCCTGCTTAATTTCAGCTTTCAAGCAGTTACCACACAGCTCAGATGTTCCAGGACTTAAAAAGCAGGATGTATAGGGTATAGTACACTGACAGTAATGTATTTTATTTGCATTTTACAGTTTTAGACATAGTTGAACCGTTTTTACTCAAACATTTCAAGGACATCAGTCTTGCCTGGTTAGGTGACAAATTCAACACAAACTGCTCTGAAAAATTCTTTTGATTTCTCAGTTTTTAAAGTAAACATTTAAACAGTAAGTGATTAACACAATTAAATGTAGGTAGAATTCTAGACTTAATATGCAAAAGGTCTTATTATTATTTCTGAGTTGTGCAAATAGGAACTGCCTGTTAACGTAAGCAGCCAGGTAGCAAATGTGGCTTGTATCATCTGCAAGAAACATCTAATTACCAGTATTAGTATCATACCTGTAGTTCCTTGTGAAGGACAAGAAATTACGTGTTTTCCTTTATACAGGAGTTCATTCTGCACTATTTCATCCACAAGTATGTTCCACAGTGATTACTAACTTGCCTGAGAAAAACAAACAAACAAACCATCCCCCACAAAACAATTATTTTCTTTAAATTATCTGTAAAAGTACCAAGTATTGCTGCCTGTGCAGCAGAAACCAAGTTAAATACCAGAAAATAATCAAAAGCACATAGTCAGTAGCAAGCCATGCATTGTCACTTTCAGAAATTACAATTATTTCTAAGTAATAATGCATTTGTTTAGGAAATGCATTTTAAATAAATACATTTTGCATGTATTTATTTAAGAGCAGCCACCTTTGCCAAAACTGTTCAGATTTTTTTTTCTCTTTTCCACTCTTAAGTGTTCCACTACATTTACTCTTCTTATTGCATACTTTACCCTTTAAAATAAAGATTGAGGTCAGATAGAATTACTACCCTCATTATAAAAGTTTTCTTCCTCACATCCATCCTTAGTCTCTCCTCTTTTGGTTTAAACCCATTACCCCTTGTCTTATTGCAACATGGAGTACTAAAGAATCATTTACATCAACCTTGTTGTCACTATTTGAGAGTTATGGTAAAACCACATTAAATGTTAAAATGTTATACAAAGCAACCACAAGCTAGACAATTAAGACAATTAATAAATGGTGGCTGAAGGTTATCCATCCTTGGAAGAGAGACCCATAGACATTTTGCTTTATTACTTTTTTTTTTCCAAAGATAAATAAGAATATTACTGGACAGAACAGAGGCTGAACCTGTTTTAGTTCTGTCTGGTTTCTTTCTGAAATGATAAGCACAGTAAGAAAGAGGTACGCATTTGCTAAAATATTTCAGTTGTGCTGAAGACATTGAATCCTGGCAGCAAAAGAATGTGAAATTTACATAGAAATGTTGTTTTATTCACTGGTCACTGAGATGAATGTATTAGGTCACTATAGAGACCTAATATATTAGGAGAATATGTTAACATACCTCACACCTTTTCTTGATAAACAGTATTGTGTTTCATGTTTTATTTGGTTTATGACTACAGTTAAATGGAAGCTAGAGAACTATTAAATTAATTCTGAAGTAAATATGTAGATTTGGTCTACTGAGTAGTTCACTAACCTTCAGTAACTACATCATCCCACTGACTACTTGTCTATTATCTCCAATAGAAAGTCAAACAGCTGGCATAGCAAGATGTAGACTGCAGACATCTAAGTGTGTGTTTGGCGCTGAATCCATTTTTCTGAATTACACATTGAAAAGTCTTAGTGCACAGCTGGCTCAGCATATCTGGTTCAGAAGCAGTGATATTTTCTGTGATTTACCTTTATGTTGACAAAGCTGATGTCTTCATTTTTATAGAGGTGAGTAATCCTTAAACGTCAGTATCCGCTGCTATTGAAGCTGATGGATAACTGTCGTGGTTTAAACCCAGTCAGGTAACTTGCTCACTCACTCCCAGTGAGTGGTGCCGAGCTGACAACAATCGAGGGCCGTCCCCCCCCCCCCCGACAAGGGCTCTCCCCTTCCCCGCTCCCGGAGGAACGGGGAGGAGGATCGAAAGAGTGCAACTCCTAAGGGTTGAGACAAGAACAGTCCCGCAACCAATGCACAACACAAATCACCACCGTTACTATCAACTACAACAATGATAAAGGAAAATAACAAGGGAAGAGAATACGATACCACCGGCCAAGAAACGAGTCCCACCCGGAAGCCCGTGTCCTTCCGGGTAACTCCCAGTTACCCCCTACCCCGGGCATGACGTGCTGTGGTATGAAATACCTCCCTGGCTAGCCCGGGTCAGGTGCCCCGTCTCTGCTTCCTCACAGCTTCCCCTCCTCCCTGGCAGAGCATGAGCCGCAAAAAGTCCTTGGTCAGGGTAAACATCACTTAGCAACAACTGAAAACATCGGCTTCACCAACACTGTTCTCAGGCTGGAAGTCAAAACACAGCACTGCACCAGCTAACACAAAGGAAAAACATGACTGCTACTGCTGAACCCAGGACATTATCCACCCCTTATTCCATACCATTCACCTCGTGCTCAGATCCCACATTTTCCATACACCATTGCTCTCCCACATATATACATCCATATACATACAGACCAAGAGGAAAAGATCATTTTCTTAGTGCATGGACCAATCCCTATAATGCTGCCGAGTCCATTCGGTCCATGATGTTCAAAGTTCATTCTCTGTTGGGATGATGGCTGGAGGGAAGTCAGGGCCAGTCGCTGGTGACCTGGAGACATCTAGTTGATGGGCTATAAAAGCATTACACAGCAGGCAACAGCATACAATTGAGTTCACTGGCTGTTTTCCCCTAAAATCAAATCCCCTTGAGGCACACATTGGACTTCCCCATCTTCCCGCATTACCCACCAAGTATATCCAGGTCCCTGAGCAAAAGCAATCCCATGAGTGGGTTTGCCTTTACCTGAAGCAGGAATAACCCAGACTGTCTTCCCCAGCAAATTCTTCATATGCACCATGGGAACTTTGTTCCCCTCTACAATCTGTAAAAGTTCTGACTGGGCTGGGCCGGCCCTGTTGGCAGATCCTCTGGTGTTGACCAACCAGGTGGCCTTTGGTAAGTGTGTATCCCAATGCTTGAAAGTTCCCCCACCCATTGCTCTCAGTGTAGTTTTTAACAGCCCATTGTACCGTTCGATTTTCCCAGAGGCTGGTGCATGGTAGGGGATGTGATATACCCACTCAATGCCATGCTCTTTGGCCCAAGTATCTATAAGGTTATTCCGGAAATGAGTCCCATTGTCTGACTCAATTCTCTCTGGGGTGCCGTGTCGCCACAAAATCTGTTTCTCAAGGCCCAGGGTAGTGTTCCGGGCAGTGGCGTGGGGCACAGCGTATGTTTCCAGCCACCCGGTGGTTGCTTCCACCATGGTAAGCACATGGCGCTTGCCTTGGCGGGTTGGTGGCAGTGTGATATAGTCAATCTGCCAGGCCTCCCCATATTTATACTTCAACCATCGTCCTCCATACCAAAGAGGCTTTAACCGCTTGGCTTGTTTAATTGCAGCACATGTTTCACACTCATGAATAACCTGGGCAATAGTGTCCATTGTTAAGTCCACCCCTCGATCACGGGCCCATCTATATGTTGCATCTCTGCCCTGATGGCCTGAAGTGTCATGGGCCCACCGGGCCAAAAAAAATTCACCTTTATGTTGCCAATCTAAGTCCATCTGAGCCACTTCAATCTTATCCACTTTATCCACTTGTCGGTTGTTCTGGTGTTCTTCAGTGGCCCGACTCTTGGGTACATGGGCATCTACATGACGTACCTTCACCACCAGGTTCTGCACCCTGGCAGCAATATCTTTCCACAGTGCAGCAGCCCAGATGGGTTTACCTCTGCGTTGCCAGTTGCTCTGCTTCCATTGCTTCAACCACCCCCACAGGGCATTTGCCACCATCCATGAGTCAGTATAGAGATAAAGTACTGGCCACTTTTCTCATTCAGCAATGTCCAGGGCCAGCTGGATGGCTTTCACCTCAGCAAACTGACTCGATTCACCCTCTCCGTCAGCAGTTTCTGCAACTTGTCGTCCAGGACTCCATACAGCTGCCTTCCATCTCCGATGCTTTCCTACAATATGGCAAAACCCATCAGTAAACAAGGCATACTGCTTTTCACTTTCTGACAGTTTATTATATGGTGGGGCCTCTTCAGCGCGCATCACCTCCTCCTTTGGTGACATTCCAAAATCTTTGCCCTCTGGCCAGTCCATGATGACTTCTAGAATGCCTGGACGACTGAGATTTCCTATTTGAGTTCGTTGTGTAATTAGTGCAGCCCATTTACTCCATGTAGCATCAGTTGCATGATGTGTAGAGGAGACCCTGCCTCTGAACATCCAGCCCAGCACGGGCAACCGGGGTGCCAGGAGGAGCTGTGCTTCAGTGCCAATCACTTCCGAAGCAGCTCGAACCCCTTCATAGGCTGCCAGTATCTCTTCGAGGGCCGTCCCCCCCCGCCCTGACCGGGGCTCTCCCCTTCCCCGCTCCCGGAGGAACAGGGAGGAGGATTGAAAGAGTGCAACTCCTACGGGTTGAGACAAGAACAGTCCCGCAACCAATGTACAACACAAATCACCACCGCTACTATCAACTACAACAATGATAAGGGAAAATAACAAGGGAAGAGAATATGATACCACCGGCCAAGAAACGTGTCCCACCTGGAAGCCCCTGTCCTTCCGGGTAACTCCCAGTTACCCCCCACCCCGGGCATGACGTGCTGTGGTATGGAATACCTCCCTGGCTAGCCCGGGTTAGGCGCCCCATCTCTGCTTCCTCACAGCTTCCCCTCCTCCCTGGCAGAGCATGAGCCTCACAAAGTCCTTGGTCAGGGTAAACATCACTTAGCAGCAACCGAAAACATCGGCTTCACCAACACTGTTCCCAGGCTGGAAGTCAGAACACAGCACTGCACCAGCTACCACAAAGGAAAAACATGACTGCTACTGCTGAATCCAGGACAATAACACACAGAATGAAGATTATTGACATGCATAAGTTTCAGCATCAGGCCTGCTTTGCAAATTTCAATGAAGCTGAGCTGTGGCAGAAATATATTAACTCCTCGTGATCCCCTTTATATCCTAGTTTGATTCCAGAGAGTCCATTAATCTTTCTTTCTGGACTACAATAGAGTCTGATCTTTAATTTATTCTGACATTTTCCCCTGCAAAACCAAAGAGGTCACAATACTGGAAACCGTAATAAAAACAGGATGAAGCCACACAAGATAGAGTAAGGAAAAAATGAAACAAATTTTCCCATTGTAAAGCTCAGAATGGTTATGTACTATTAAGTTTGGTATTTATGAAAAAGATAGAGCAATACTTGGTTGGAATAGACTGTATTCAGATCTGTGATGCTAAATATGATCAGCAGAGGAAACTAATGTCATGTATATAGTAGCAACAACCATCAATGGCATCATAATAACATCTCAAAAAAGACTGTCTTCCTCCAATCTTCTGTATACTGGACTACTAACAAAATTAATTGCTTAATTTTATTGTTCATATATTAATAATTAAACCTGAAGGTAATACTATGTGATATGAACAACTTTGTCTAATGTGAAGCATTGTTTTAGTGTTTGCTCTCGATTTCTTTTTGCCTGTTGCTTTTAGATGTTCACTTGCCTCCATACTGTCTTTATAGCCCTAGGACCTCATTCTGTTTTGCTTATGTGGGCACAGTGAGACTTTTTCCCAGGAAAAAAACTTCCCAAATAATGTGAGGAATGTGGTTTAATAAAGTGAAATAGTGGGTTTAGAGCATTAAATTCAAAGTATATGTAGTGTGTCCTGTGGTATGACATGAGACCATTTTGGGGATGTTTGAGATCTACAGCAAGCAGAATTCAGTATGATGTAGTCTTCCAGTTTTTCTTTTAGGAATAGTTTCTGGTGTGAACTATTCAGCAGAATTGCATCCAGATTTGTCTTAGAGGGAACTAGAAGTATCTCTGAGAAGAGACCTTGAGAGTAAATTGAAAATTAAGCAGAGGATAATCAAGACACAAAGACCTCAGGGGACAAAATTTTCTTCGCAGTCTATATTGAAGTGTTGTCTCTCCTTAAGGGAAACATTTAACATCTTAACAGGCTATCAGTGGGATTGAGGTGGAGCAATAGAATTTATGGAAAAAGCAACCAAAATTAAAAAAAAAAAAAAATGTTAACAGTTTCCATACATATTCTAAGTTTTCAATCAAAAAAGATAATAATGAAGTGGCAATAAATACCGTATTTAGTTAAAAAAAAAAAAGTATTTGATAGCATAAGTACTGAATTAGATCAGTTACATATGTACTGTTCTAATAATACCTTTCAGTGTGTGGTCTCTGTTTCCTTTCTGGTAGATCCATAGAGGCTCGCATATTTATTTCTCTTACGTAGCATTTGGCAGTACTCTGGATTTGTCAACATGACACATTGCTAAAGTACAATCTGTCTTGGTACCTGTTGTGTTTCTGCTGGGATAGAGTTAACTTTTTTTCCTAGTAGCTGGTGCAGTGCTATGTTTTGGTTTTAGTTTGAGAACAATGTTGATAACACACTGATGTTTTAGTTGTTGCTAAGTAATGCTTACCCTGATAAGAACTCTGCCAGTAAGGAAGGGCACAAGAAGCTTGGATAGAGCTGAGTCAGGACGGCTGACCCAAACTAGCTAAAGCGGTATTCCATACCACAGCACATAATGCCCAGTATATAAACTGGGGGGAGTTACCCAGAAAGGACTCATCACTACTTGGGTCAGCAGGTGGTGAGCATCTGTGTTGTGTATCACTTGTCTCCCTTGGATTTTATTACTGTCTTTCTTTTTCCTATTATTCTTTTTATCATTCTTATCAGAGTTTATTTCAATTATTAAACTCAACCTGGAGGTTTTACATTTTCCCAGTCCTCATCCCCATCACACCAGGGCTGGGGAGGAGAGTGAGTGTCTGTGTGATACGTAGCTGCTGACTGTGTGCACTGAACACATTCTTGGTGTTTGTTTTTTTTTCCTGCTCATTGAATGACTATCAAAGATTTCAGTTAAGTCCTTAATGTTTTGAGAGACAGAGAGGTTACGTCCCTGAGGAGGCACTAAAATCTCTCAGTGGGAAGCTGTCTTACTGTCCTGGGTTCAGCAGTAGCAGTCATTTTTCTCCTTCTTAGTAGCTGGTGCAGTGCTATGTTTTTTGACTTTCAGCCTGGGAACTGCGCTGATAACACCAATGTTTTTAGTTGATGCTCAGTAATGTTTACTCTGACCAAGGACTTTCTGAGTCTCATGTTCTGCCAGAGAGGAGGGGAAGCTGTGAGGAAGCAGAAACAGGACACCTGACCCAAATGAGCCAAAGGGGGTTTCCATACCAGAGCACATCATGCCCAGTATATAAAATGGGGGCAGTTACCTGGAAGGGCTAGATCACTGCTCAGTTGGGCTGGGTATTGGTCAGTGGGTGGTGAGCAGTTGCATTCTCTTCCTTTGTTATTTCCCTTGTCATTATTATTGGTGGCAGCAGCAGTGATTTGTGTTATACCTTAGTTACTGGACTGTTCTTATCTTAGCCTGTGGGAGTTACATTCTTTCAATTCTTCTCCCCATCCCTCCGGGAGCAGGAGGTGGAAGTGAGTGGGGTGTGAGCAAGCAGCTGCGTGGTTCTGAGTTACTAGCTGGGCTTAAACCACGACACTTACAGTGTCCTTTTATGTGGATAGGAAGAACCATATATGTGGACAAGAAGAATCAAACAGGTTTTACTTAATCCTTTCTCCCTAGATTCAGTTTGGAGGAGATCAAAACACATTAAAACAGATGCTTTGCTCTCTTAGCTCTTTGGAGCCTTCTTTGCGCGAAACATTTTGCAATACTTAAAGTGAGGGGGTTTTAAGATACATTCTTCCTAATGCAGCCAACGTAATCTTAGTGTTTTGGTCTTCTCAAGTACAACAATGTTTGTGTTTCAAAGACATTATACCAAAGTGCCAGCATTCCAGGAAAAAAAAAAAAGAAAAAAGTCATATCCTGAGAGTATTTGTGCTGTTGGAGGGCCAGCATGAGCTGAAAGACTTAGCGTGATCCGGTGTACACTGGCTGTTGGAAAGGTTTCTGTAGGAAATGTTGTGATCTGCAGTCACAGAGGCATTGCTAGAGAGAGCCCTAGTTTTCTCTCCTCCTGAGGGAGCTGCATTCCAGAAGAGATCTCAGAAATGCTCCGAGATTGCAAAGATGCATTGAAGAGCAGGACACTGGAGCAAATCTAGGACTTTTTCTGCATGACGTATAGCTGCTAAATTTACATGACTGGAGGTTTTTAAATACATCTTCAGTAAATTCCTGTCAATAATTCAATAATTTTTTTATTAGCGTTGATCTTGACATAAAAATTGCTGACCTCCTGTAATCCTCTCCTGCCCTGTTTTTATGATACCATGATTAAACGTATAAAGAACTTCAGGTGGAAGAAGCTTAAAATTGGATGGCAGCAGGGCTTTTTAATACAAATATACCTCAAAAGTAAGGTAGCAGACTACTTTCAAAGCTCACCTAACATGACAGTATATATAACTTTGTGCAAAATCATGCTGTAAGTGTATGGTTTGTTTCTGAGTAAAACTTCAGTATTTTTAGAAGGCAGAACATTGACACCACTTTGAACACCAACTCTTAAATTCTGCTTAATTTGCACTTCAAACATAAAAGATTGTTAACAACATTGCCCCGGTGGTAGAGCAATTGAAAGTTTCTGGGGAATATCCAGAGGCAGAGCTTTAGGTGCTCTAGCCTAATTTGTTTTAAGGATTACAAGATGTGTTAATCAAGCTGGAAATATACTCTCATGGCATTAAACATTGCTCTTTTATCAGGGGAACGTTTATACAAAGCTTTTTGAGGTAATATATAACAAGTGGACTTAAGTTACTAAATAAAATGGCTTGCTCAGTGTTCAGTCTGTTACAAATTTTCTTCATCTCAAAATATGGGGTTGTAATGTGGAACTTTAAAGTCACATGCAAGTGCTTTTAGGTTTTTAGACCAACAAATTTACCTTGATTCAACTATTTTCCATTACACCTACAGTTCTGTGTAAATAGTATCTAATATTTGTGAATCTGAAAACCAGCATAAGCTGCAGATAACATACTTGAACATACAAATATCAATTTTGTTATGTTCAAGCATTTTCTTCTGAAGTAAGAACCTAAAGATGCTTATGCTAAGAAAGGTTAGAAAAAACCTTCCACAGAAAATATCAGAAAGAAGTTGATAGGAATCTCTTTTTCCTAAACTGAAAAAGTATGTGTCCTGGGTTCAGCAGTAGCAGTCATTTTTCTCCTTCTTGGTAGCTGGTGTAGTGCAGTGTTTTGACTTTCAGCTCGGGAACAGAGCTGATAACGATGTTTTGGTTTGGCCGAGGACTTTGTGAGCCTCATGCTCTGCCAGGGGGGAGGGGAAGCCAGGAGGAAGCAGAGACAGGACACCTGACCCAAACTGACCAAAGAGGTATTCCATACCACAGCACGTCATGCCCAGGATGCAACTGGGAGTTAGCCGGAAGGGCTGGGAGACTGCAGGGTTGAAGGAGGTATCGGTCGGAGCTTGGTCGGGCTTGGGGGGCGAGTTATCAGTCAGCTGGTGCTGAGGTCTTGTATTCTCTTCCCTTGTTATTTCCTTTATCATTATTATTATTGGTGGTAGCAGTAGTGAGTTGTGTTATACCTTAGTTACTAAACTGTTCTTATCTCAACCCGTGGGAGCTGCATTCTTTTCGATTCTCCTCTCCGTCCCTCCGGGAGTAGGGGGAGGGAAAGAAGGGGGGGGGGGGGGGGGGGGTGTGAGTGAACGAGTTACCTGACTGAGTTTAAACCACGACAGTTCTTTTTGGCGCCCAACGTGGGGCACGAAGGGTTGAGATAACCACAGATCTGACCAGATTAATAGTCACTCATCACAATGACGATTTATTGGCTCTCAGAGTTGTTTCTCTTGATCTCACAGCTTCAGACCGTTGTAACTTACGTAGAGCCGGTATTTGGTGTGTTAGTGTTTATCAAGTGTGGGGCCTGGGCTAAGGTTCTTGTCTCACTGTGCTTTATGGCAATGGCTTGTAATACGGGCGGGCTCCAGCAGCAGGGCGGGACGGACGTGGCCGTGGACTTGTACCTGGCCGTCCGGCTGCTCTTCACCGTCCTGGCCCTCACCCTACTCTCCATCTTCGTGAGGCTGCGGGGAGCTGAGGGAGAGCGGCCCCGGGAGCCGGCGGCAGCCGAACCGGCCCGGGAGAGCGGCCCCGGGCACCAAGCGGCGGCGGGAGCGGGGCCGGAGGCCGCGAGGGGACGGCTGCCGGTGGAGGAGATCGGGGCGGTCGAGGAGCAGAAGGAAGCGGCTGCCGAGCAGCGGGAGAAGGCGGCGGAGGAACCGAGCCCCGCGGAGGAGCCAAGCCCCGCGGCCGAGCCGAGCCCCGCGACGGCCGAGAGCATCCCCCGGAAGCCGCCTGCCGAGCCCCAGGAGGATGCAGGAGACCACGCAGCATTTCCCAGCAAGGCAGAGGAGGAAGAGCTGGACTCAGAAAAAGAGAAGCTGGTGGTGGGAGAGCCGGCAAGCACAGCAGCTACACCAGCCCCAGTGACAAGTACAGCAGCATCAACTGAGAGTTCTGAAGGTTTTGAATGGCCTTTGGGTATCCTTGGGACCTGCCTGCTGATTGTGATGGGGATCAGCATGTTGGCACACATACAGACTGTGTTTTACCCACAACCATTTTGTCTGATCTCAACAGTTAAGCAGAGTCAGGTTTGGGTCTTGTCTGGGATTAGACGACAATATAGGGGGACCAAGAGGTTTTCCCCAAGGCTGGACAGTCATGAGTGGCAGGGTGTGTGGGACAGTATGGGCAAGTATCTAGTCCACTGGGCCCCTCCAGTGCTTTGGAAGCATCGGAGATGGAAGGCAGCTGTATGGAGTCCCCAGCAACAAGCTGCAGAAACTGCTTAAGGGGACAGTGAATTATTTTAAGCCTGGTGGGCCCATGGCACTTCAGGCCATCAGAGCAGAGATGCAACACAGAGATGGACTCGTGATCGAGGGGTGGACTTGGCAATGGACACTTGCCAGGTTATTCACAAGTGTGAACACTGCACACAGTCTCTCCTGCTCTGGAAGACTGTTACAAGAGGTGGAGCCTGACATCATGGACCAGGTGGACTCAGCAGCTTTATAGCTACTGGTCCATGCACTAAGATAAGAGTGCACTGAGATAAGAGTGATGGTATATTGAAAATGTGGGATCTGAGCATGATGTGAATGGTGTGGAATAAGGGGTGGATAATGTCCTGGGTTCAGCAGTAGCAGTCATTTTTCTCCTTCTTGGTAGCTGGTGTAGTGCAGTGTTTTGACTTTCAGCTCGGGAACAGAGCTGATAACGATGTTTTGGTTTGGCCGAGGACTTTGTGAGCCTCATGCTCTGCCAGGGGGGAGGGGAAGCCAGGAGGAAGCAGAGACAGGACACCTGACCCAAACTGACCAAAGAGGTATTCCATACCACAGCACGTCATGCCCAGGATGTAACTGGGAGTTAGCCGGAAGGGCTGGGAGACTGCAGGGTTGGAGGAGGTATCGGTCGGAGCTTGGTCGGGCTTGGGGGGCGAGTTATCGGTCAGCTGGTGCTGAGGTGTTGTATTCTCTTCCCTTGTTATTTCCTTTATCATTATTATCACTGGTGGTAGCAGCAGTGATTTGTGTTATACCTTAGTTACTAAACTGTTCTTATCTCAACCCGTGGGAGTTGCATTCTTTTCGATTCTCCTCTCCGTCCCTCCGGGAGTAGGGGGAGGGAAAGAAGGGGGGGGGGGGGTGTGAGTGAACGAGTTACCTGACTGGGTTTAAACCACGACAGTATGAAAAAGTCAAATACTATGTTTGTGGCATATCAACTGACAAATATTAACCTAGATCCTGGCATGGCTTCAGCACCTACAGTTCTCTGAGTTGTTTGAGATGAATGACATGCCACCTGGAGAAATTTAAAATCTTAGATTCTTACAGGACTAACCTCTAGGTTGTTAGAGGAATTCTGTCATTGCAGGGTTTGTGTTTTTACAAAGTGCTTCTCTTTTATTGGAAGAACACTTTCATGGAGTCATCTGCTATGTCTTATGACAAGTTTTAATCAAGCTACCAAGCTAACTAACTTGCTCAGCATACATTTTCTGGTAAATTCATACTGGCATGTAGTATAGTATCATCATCACTGTTACCTTAGGCAGAGTGAGAAATCTCAGCTCTTGTGTACCAGCTGACTCAATGCTTTATACTTCCAGTGTCTGATTGCCTTGCATAGAAGTTCCTTTTCCTGCTCTCGGATTCTGACATGCGATCAGTATGTTTAAATTTCAAACTGGAAAGAAAAGCCATCTTGAGCACTGAAAACCAGTTAACCTTTATCCTAGTCTATAGATTCTGTTCTACCTTCTCCTGACCCCAGTAATACTGAATATTTTCTTTTCACAGGAGTATAATTTCAAAGATAGAGTGAAAGGCAAACATCCTTGCAAGCAGTGTGATTTTTTCAGCGGGTGAGTCCCAAAGGCTAGCATTGAGGGGTACCAGGATATGAGATTGCTCCAACTTCAGAAGACAATTTCCGGTGCTGCTTATTGCTTAGTTCTCTTCAGTTGAGGGCCTAAAACATTAGTTACCAATATTTTTTTAGCTATTTTAAGCTTCTATTATTATTATTTTCAGCATTGTTTATTCAAACAGAGCTGCTACATAAGCCAAGCTAAAAATAGACTTGCAATGATAACTGCAATGACTGGCATATAGCCAGGATAAATGGCAGCTTTTGAATTTCAATATAATTTCAGATGCATTTTCACTGCCAAAGCTAAACTACTAATTAAGCAATAATCCCAAAACACTGACAGGTGTAAAAGGAATAAAAACTTCCTGGGCTCAACTTTATTTAAACAGATATGCTTATTTCTAAATTACACAATGTCTCTTTTGAGGTTATCACAAATCCATTATAGGTCTTGATAAAAAATGCAATGAAATAGATAGGAAAGATTCCTTTGGGGTTTTGTCCTGAAGATTTTACTCACATTGAGCTCCAATTTGAAACCAAAATTCCAGAACTTCTTGCTGAATGCACTTTCCACCATTAATGTCTATGTATTTTGCCATTCTTTCCCCTATATTCTTAGCGAAATCAGTTCCATTGTGGGACAAAAAGGCAAGTGTGAAGATCTTTAAATGATCTTTTAGATCCTTCAGTCTGGGAAACTTTTCTTGTTATTTTGGGGTTTTGGTTTTATTTGATGATTCAGTTCCGAAGGTCAGGAGACTTAATCCCTGTGTACTTTCATGGCTAGTCATAGTGTTCAGGTTCTTAGGAGAAACACAGACTAACACACTGAAGAATGTTCTACATGGAACTAAAAGCAGGTATGAAATTTTAAGGTATGTTCACCATAAAATGTACATGCAGATTAGTTCAGCCAAAATTTAGTGTAGGATTCCAAAGGTTCGGACCCAGAATCAGTCATTTAATTTCAAGTGATTTCAGTTCAGATTTTATTTGTTTCAGATTAAGAAGAATAAATGGGTGTTTAATATATTCAAAGCAGAGTCATGCTTTTTCTGAGGACATCTAAAGTAGCTGATTTTGAGATCATATATTTAATTATGACAAAAATATTGCTTTTACTCTTTTTAACTCTATTTTTATTATTATAATAAAAAATAAAGAAAATAATGACATACTTCTATCTTTTCATATATAGAGAATAACACAGGTGTAGTTACTGTAGAGCAGCTACAATATTCCTTTGTATCCACAAGTGTTTTGAAACCTGAAGTTTTACAGTCAAACTGAAAATCTAGTCTTTATGTCAAAACAATGTCAGAACTAAAAATTAGTCACTTTATCAAGGTACTAAATTTCTTCTTAGTTATTAGAATTCCCATGAGGTTTATTTTATAGGGAAATAAAATTGCTTTATTAGTTTTCAGTAATTTGGCCCTTAACAAGTTTTAAGTCTGTGTTTCCAAATGCATGAGATTTGCATAAGATATGGTAGAAGATGACTATGCTATAACACAGCACTGTTGAGACATAGGGATCTGTACTCCTGGAATAAAAAAAAAAAAAAAAAAAAAGGTCTGATTTGGCTTAATAGCAGCCACAGTCCTGCTACTTATTAGCTGGTGGGGATCCCCTAACACTACATAGTACTGTATTTCCTGTTTGGGTGTATTGGGGTTGTAGTATTGATGCTGGCATGTGTACCACCACTTGGATTTGTGTTTACCTCAAGAGGAAAATAACAGAGATGTGGCTGAAGTGACCTGCAGTAAAACTAAAGTAGGGTAGGATGCCATAGTCAGCAGTGTAACACCTGCTCTTGGTCAATAAACACATATTGTTATGAATCAAAATTTTCCCTAATTATTATATTATTATAATGTTACTGTAATATTTAACAAGACCAATGACTTTAGGTCAAATTCTGTCATCCTGTTCTGTTTTCTTGCAGCCTTTCTCACATACATTTTAATTTGCATCTATGCATTCCACCTGACAGCTTGAACAACGAATTTACAACTGTTTTCTGAGAAGCCGAATACAACTGGCATTTGAAATAAACAGCCATGTAGCTAGTGAACAACTTGCACCTCTAAGAGTCTCTGTTGAATAAGTCCTCAATAGGTTGAAAGAACAAATTATATTACAAAATACTCTTAGAAGTTTATTTTTTCCATTAACCATCAGATTGTATTTAAAGATCATAGGCAAACTTTATGTGAGAAACACCATGATAATTGTGTAAATCCAGGTATGATATATGAGAGTGTTTGTCTTTTGGCCATATCTTATTTATTCCCTTAGAGCACCCCTGTTTACTAGAACTGAACACCTGGAACACTTCATTTAGCTTCTGACCTGATGGCTGTGTCATGTGCTTGAGCATTGAAAGCATGTTAGAATCATGGTGGGCTGAGGTATGCCAAAACCTACTCAAGCAGCCTGTTTAGTAGGATGTTACATGAAAAAAAAACACATCTCTACCCCTTGTGTTTTTAAATGAAAAAGGCCCAGATGCCTGTCCTTTTTCTTGGTTTGCTTCTGGCATCTCAGTGAAGTCTGTATATGCAGAATGTTTTTAAAGCATTGCTTGTCAGCTGAGTCCCTCGGGACATTAAGATCTTGTCAGCCTATTTTCTAACTCCAGTGAGTCTTGTTTGGAAAGTAAATAACCTGACTGCTCAGATCAGGAAAGTTGTATCTATTGCTACAAAAACAATTTCCTTCTGCAATTCCTTCTGCAATAAACAGAAATGAACAATGTGAAACATTATCAACAATCCATTAAGACTGGATTTTCATCATATCTGAACATTGCACTTAGTTTAATTAATGTCTCATCAATTTTCGACACTAGTGGAACTTTTCTGAAGGTCAGAGCTTCTATGTGTAACAACATATGAAGACCTCAGTGCGCGATACCTTTATATTATTTTTAATGTGAAATTCAAGGGGAAGCCCAGTGGCATCTCAGATGTGAAATACAGTTATAGCAATAAAAAAAAAAATTAAATTCATAATTATTGCAAATAATTGTCAGTGAACTGAACTACATGAAGCTGTATTGGCCTATGTCACCTGAAGTCCTAAACTTTGAATGCTATTTTTTAGCCACATTTGTGTAGTTGCATAACTGGAAAAATAATTATATTCACTTGTGTTATAATTTCTTTAAAGATGCCCTGTAATTAAGCAATTGCCACTTTAAAGGTTTCCATGACTATTTTTTAATTCACTTATTTTTATCTTTGGCAGTAAAGTTCGTTAGCATAATATGAGTACATCCGCAGTTTTAATTAATTCATCATTATGACATATGAGGTAATGACCTTGCTTGACACAGCATGAGGATAAGACCAAATCTGCAGTGTTTACTTACTGTGACAGATATCAAACAAGTAGAAAGGAATGTTCGGATCGATAAAATCAAAAATTTTAACAACTGGAAATTGAAATCTGATAGGGATCTCAATTTGATGACATTAATAGTCTGAAATTAAAATATGTTCTGGGGTTTTTTTGTTTGCTTGTTGTTTGTTTAATTCTTCTATAAGCCTTGTGTTTTTCAGCAGTCAACCAGTGTAATCTTTTTAAACACACAGCATAAAGTGTTATTGTATTTAAAACACTTTTTACTATTTTATTAAGAGAATAACCCATATTACTCAAAACTAAAGGTATAAAAAATAGCATAAGGCACATCATGTTATTTCTTATGCATCCTATATCACATTATGGCTTTGACATCAGATAAAGACAAGTAATTTTGAAAACTGCCATAATCCACTGTTTTATAATTTTATGAAGTTATGTTTCAGTATGGAACAGTTTTACATAAAAATATAGTTAAACCTCTCAAAAACTAGCAGAGTGATTGTTTTCCTGTATGGTAATTTTTATTTAGAGAGGATAGAATTGTTAATTTTCATTAATGTAATTTATAACTGAAAAGTTAACATATTAAAAAAATTATATAGTGTTAATCATTAATTCAACCCCCCCCACTGAGTGTTGACTAATGAAATCACATCTTTCCAAAGGCATTATATGAACTTGATCATGAAAATAACCTTAAGACTATCAAGACCTAGCACTTTTAAAATGTGATTCCTGACAAACTTTGCAGTTTGGCTCTGTTTGTGAAATCTTCTCATCAAAGCTAGAGAACAGTTGTCAGTACTAAGATACATGGAAAAAAAGAAAGCAGAATAATATCGCCAGTCATCAACAGCAAAAGCACACAAGCAAATTACTATATGGCTCATTTTCTCTTTTATCTTCTTTTAGAGAACGTGTTACTGATATTGCAGTACAACTCCAGTAATAAAACTTTATTTGTCTTAGATTTTATGAAAAACTCTGGAATGGCCTGAGGTCTTTGTCAGATGGCTATTAAATGCTATAGTAACTGTTAAATTAGCAGAACTTTAGAGGCTTTGAACAATAATAATTTTTAAGTGTTTAAGAATTATGCAGAAAGGTTTACTAGGTTCTTAATATTAGTTCTTCCAATTACTTTTAAAATATTCTCTCTGTGTGTTTGGTTGACTGAGGTCTTTGTTTTAAAGATTCATTTAGTATCCAAAACACTTTCCTGAAGAATCCAACAAGATGTCAAATAACCTGCTGTCGTGGTTTAAACCCAGTCAGATAACTCGTTCACTCACTCCCCCACTTCTTTCCCTCCCCCTACTCCCGGAGGGACGGAGAGGAGAATCGAAAAGAATGCAACTCCCACAGGTTGAGGTAAGAACAGTTTAGTAACTAAGGTATAACACAAATCACTACTGCTACTGCCAATAATAACAATGATAAAGGAAATAACAAGGGAAGAGAACACATCTCACCACCAGCTGACCAATAACTCACCCCCCCCCCAGCCCGACCAAGCACTGACCGATACCTCCTCCAACCCTGCAGTCCCCCAGCCCTTCCGGCTAACTCCCAGTTGCATCCTGGGCATGACGTGCTGTGGTATGGAATACCTCTTTGGTCAGTTTAGATCAGGTGTCCTGTCTCTGCTTCTTCCTGGCTTCCCCTGCTCCCTGGCAGAGCATGAGGCTCACAAAGTCCTTGGCCAAACCAAAACATCGCTATCAGCTCTGTTCCCGAGCCGAAAGTCAAAACACTGCATTGCACCAGCTACCAAGAAGGAGAAAAATGACTGCTACTGCTGAACCCAGGACACCTGCATAACTGTATTCCTGTCCACCAGAACTGTAATGTAACTTCAGGTTGAAAAAATCAACTGCAGATGCAAATGCCTTAAAACCTCATTTAGGTAGAAAGGCAGGGCAAGAATGTGCCTGTGTTTGTGAGACTTCATGTGCATCCACAATTTCGTATTAAACACACATCAGATAAAATACATAAAGAACACAATTGCTCAGGTCTCACCTATTATGTGTAAAGGTCCTCAGTTATTATTTGCCAAAATGATAATCTTCTTGAGTAAATCTTGAATTCTATCATGCATTGTAACAAAGGTAGAGGAAGTGTGGAGACTGTTCTTTGGAGTAGCCTGCAGCTCTTTTTTCTCACGTGTTCACAGTTGGTACTAGATTCCTCCTTTCCAAAAGGCAACATGTCCAGAGCCATCTTCCTCAAAATATGATTGTCGGTAGAAACTGAGTGATCATCCTTTTCAGAATTTTCCAATGAGGTATAAGTCCTCTAAACTGAGGAGCTTGATAAGAAAACAATGTCCCAGCTAATACAGGAGAATGGAAAACTTGCTATCCAAATGTCTTCTGTTCTTAGAGTTATTTTCTTGGAGTGTGGCAGATACTGATTCAAGCCCCTTGTCCCTAAGACAGACCTTGAATAAAAGACTTCTACTTCCTGACAGATAAGTTATTATGTAAAAAAAAAAATGTACATAATTTTCAGTTAGGCTGCCAAGCACCCACAAGCATACCTGTTAGCCATCCCAGATATATCAGACAGGAGGTTAACTGAGAAGTTTTAAAAATCATTTGCCAGCAATCTGCTGAAATGACATAATACATGCATAAATTCTTTCTTGGGTAGCTACAGTCTTTTTCCATAGAAAAATTCCAGAAAATAATTTTGTCTGGGAAACTAAAGGTTATTAGTTCAGGACGTGACATGACAATGACATAGCATAGCTTAACAATGTTTATATTTCTATGATGGGACTCTATCCTATGATTGGTCATCTGCTATGTACCTAGTGCTTATGATCATGTTGATCTTGCACTGTTACACTCTTACAGAAGTCACAATCATTTCAGTCCAAGTGTATCATGTATCACTTGATCTGATGCACCATGCGCGGAAAAATGTACAAACCTTTTTTCTCTGTATGCTAGTTGTGTTGCCTAGATCATCTAACACGTTTATGCTTTGTCTCTGAACATAGGATTTCAAAGGAACCTTTTATCTTCGTTGGGTACTAGTTACCCATAGAGGCAAATGCCTGAAAACCCAGTTTTTACATGAATTATTCCTGGATAAAATATTAGTCATCATCAATGCAGTGTTTAAAGTTAAGAGATTGACATTCTGGTTTTCACATTTTTATACTCTTAAAATTTTTTTTTTTTTTTTACCCCAGACATGAATAACTGATACAGAGATAGTAATACATAGATATTCATTACCCATTGCAACTCTACTTCTGTACTTCTGAATCATCTTTTAACAGACAGCTGTAATACGATTTAAGCTTCTGAGGAACGAATAAACAAAACAAAAGAGAATAATGAGTTAAAGACATCTATTTTGGTTGCAGAATGACATTATTGTCTAAAAAACTTTGTTTTGAACGCTGCATTCCAGGAAAGTGTGTAAGAACAAACATACATCTGAAGGGTCTTTATTAGATGTGGCATTAAACTTCATTCATCTTATCACACCATTAGGTTTCAGCCTAAGATGTTCAAAGTGTTTGTATAGATGGGTCTGAGCCTGAATCAGCCCTGTCCTGTTAGCCCACCTTTTCTTTTTGTATTTAAAGGAGTCAATCTCAAGTTTTCAGGTAAGTGTATAGGTAAGTGCTTTTAGTGTACAAGTTACAGAAAACAGACACACCGCAAGCTCCTAAGTGCTAAGGCCTTCCTAGACACCATTCAACACCTCTTTTATGTGCCTTTCACAAACTTGAGAGACCAAACTTTTTTTACTGAATAAGTTTTTCCCCTCAAAACCCCAGAGTAAAAAATTAGATCTTGTTAAAACCCAATTTGCAAATTACAACAACACTAATGAGAGAGTCATACCATGTTTATTTGTTGAAGCAACATCATCTCAGTAAGAACATGTGTTAATGACTGCTTTAGCCAACATTCAAAAGTGGTAAAAAAAAAAAAAAAGTAAGAAAAGGGCCAGAAAATTGGAAAAAAAAAAACAAATTTGCTGTTTGGTACTGAGATATCAAGCAGATCATAATGAGATAAGCAGGGTTTAGGTCTATTATTACATTTTTCCAACCAGGCCAGGAGGCTTTTTTCAGAAAGTGTGCTGCAAACAGGATGAAAATTGAATGGAGAGACCTGGAATAAGTTAATACAATTTTCCACAGTAAGCATGTCAAATAAAGTATAAAACCTCAGGGTAAGCTGTAGCTTGTGTTTCTTACTTAAACACTTAGAATATACTTGATTGTTTACTCTCATTATTTCTCTTTTATTTTGTTTATGGGGTTTGCATTTTAACTGGTTTCTTTAATGAGTATTTTTAGAAATTGGTGAAATTGCCAGCTGCAAATTAAAGACAGTTGCCTAACAAAATCCCTTAGTATTGCAATAAATACTTACCCCCACAACAATATTGCTAAAAGTAGCAAGTAAAATAAAAAAGATAATAAAACCTTTAATGCACATATGGTGAGGCAGAAGTTCCATCATCAGTGAAACAGAGCTGTTTGTGATGGGTTTATGATTTAGGTCTTATACATGTGAGGTCTGAGATTTCAACATTTTTATTCATTTCTGTGTATCAGTAGGACTGGGAATGAGTTGATTGATCAGTTTCAGTTGTTGATTGAATTGCTCACTGCTTATTTTATATCTATGCAGAAAAATTACTAACTTTCAGTTAAGCTTAGTCAAGTTTATTTTCTCTTAGCGTAGTTATGAAAAAGTCAGATATAACCCCGTTTATTTAGGAGTCATCTTTGCAGCTGACACATCTCAGTTCCTGAAACATCATGGCATTCAAATTATTTACTAGTTCCCTGGTCATGTCAAAATACAAAGATAAACAGATTTCAGTGTACAATACCATACACTGACCTGCAAGTTTCACAAGTAAATTACTTATTAAATACATTATCAACAAAGTCAAAATTTAAAGAAAAGTTAATTTTAATGCCTAGGCTTCTGGAACTACATTTTGCCTCATTGCATAATTTAGTTATATTTTATTTCCCTAGACAAAATATTTGAAAAAAATAAAACTGAATATCTTCTCAGATAAACTGACGTTAACGTCACTACTTTAATAACATTATTACTCAATTACAGTAGTGATTGCAAAGAGAATCAGGTCTCACCCTTTAATACTGCTTTAACATCCACGACATTTTCTTTCTGTCGCCCATTACATTTTTAAACTTCCACATACTGTTGCCTTTTTCAGCATCTTATTCCATGAATTGCCTCTCACAGCATGTTGCTGACTTGGACAAAGATATTTTCATCACAATGTCTACACTTAATGTCCTAAAGTGGTAGGAGATTGAAAAGAATGTTGTGAGATAATTGCTCTGATCTATTTACTGCAGCCTCCTGTCACTGCTATACTCCTGCAGCAGTGTTGTCAGTAACCTGAAATAAGGGAATAGAAATGGACTCGTTACATAAAGAAGATTCAAAACCAGAAAAAATCTGCGCTCACTGAAGTCTGGGAATTAGTAACATAACAAGTGAAGTAGTGAAGCTATATATTCATGCAGAAATAGGCATTTATGATTTAACTACAGCTTGTTAAGTTTCTGCCATCTCAGTAGATGCAAGCGTCACAATGGGGGTATAATGAAGTTTAGTATCCTGGATAGTGATTCTGTTGCTGGTTAAAGAATACTCCTTGTAAAGGGTCTAATATAATGAATGGGTGATGAAAACTTACAAGTGATCTATGCCACTGGGCAGACATTTTCAAAATTTTTTTTTCACATATATTTTGCAGTAGTTTTAATACAATATATGGCAGCACTTTCATATTCATTCCCTTTTAACTATGATTGTACAGAAAAGAGCTTATAATCAAGAAACATGCAAAATCAAAATGTCTCTTATTTTTTAGGATGTAATGTAGTATCAATTATTCTTCATTCCACACCCATGTATGTTTTCAGTTACCTTTGAAAGGGCATAAGCTTTATAGACAACTTAGCAATGAGCAGGGCTTGCTGTGAATGAAAATCAATATAAATACAGTATGAAACAAAGCATACATCAATATGTTGACAGAGGTCAGCTGTAGACTGGCAAATCAGATGAGAAATAGGATGAGCAGTTTCTCTAGTATTTATTAACAAGAGTGATGAAATTGTCTTCTGAGCAATGAAAATAGTGCTGCTTGATTTCCTATAGCTTTCTGTACTATGCTCCAAAGACAGCACAAATTCAGATCCCCTGTCATATATCCTGTATCTGTATTTTCCCTTTCAGTATTTCCCATACTTTTCCTACATTTTTTTTCCTTTGACCTTGCACAGTCTGTTCTCAGGATACCTCAGACTCCTTTATTCACTCACTAATTACCAGTTACATAAGAAGTGGTATATGTTGATCCATTTGTTATTTTTTGACTGCTTACAGGACAAACAGAACAGAAAATTAATGAGCTGAAGCTTTTCTCAGACTGCAAGTATATTTTTCCAGCCATCTGCGTGATGAAGCACAAGATAAATTGTCTTTGAGAGTTCTACTTTTCTCAAATTTGGCAGAAGTTGATTGATCATTTAAAAAATGATCAGGAAACATATTATAAACAGTTGAACAGAGAGTTAACTCACATAAACTTCATTTCATTAAGGAATTTGCTAAAAATGAATTTGCCGTAGTGGATTTTAAGGAACCCAATAAATACAAAAAGTTTCACTTTGGGTCATGTAAAATATCATAATTATTTAAAATTTTAAATAAAGTGATCAGCTGAACAAATTTTATTTAAGATTTGATACCTGTAGTGTAAGTTAAGCTTATACTCATAACTGCCTACGTATAAGTATATATAATCTTGTTTCTCTTCCTATGTGAAGAAATTATGGTTTTAAACACTGATATTTCTATATTTATTTTGAAAAAGCCTTCCAAAAATCAGTACAATTATGAACCACTCTAGGTGTTAGATAGATGTAAAGTAGCGGCAGTGAGGAGGATTTGGAAAAGTAATGAAGAAAAGTACAATTCTTAAATCTGTTCTTTGGTGAATAGGAAAGAAAGGGAATGAGGGGAAGAAAGTAAGAAATAGCAAAATGGAAAAAATGCAAATCAGGAAATAGAAAGTACAGACAGATTAAGGTTTCCTTTTAAAGGAACACTAGTTAGGAAACCAGTCAGGACTGGTAGTCTGACCTCCTCTGATCACTAGTGGTCAGACCTCCACCTCTCCATGGTTCATAGAGAGACTAATTTTTCCTATCAGCCTTGGATTCCCATCTTACAGTAACATAACCTGTGCTCTGAATATGCTTATCTCTATCTTCTGAGCACTACTTCCACCCCTGCTACAATTTTAAACAGTTAAATGAGATTGCATAAATCACATTCAACTTTTAAAATTAGTAAATCAAATAGCAAATGAGTTACTAGAGATTGCTAGTATCTCAAAATTTCAGGAGTAAGTAACAGTTATTAAATAATGGCAGGAATATGTTGTTTGTACATAATTCACACAGAGTGATAAAACAGATTCTGGAGTATCTCATTTTACTGTATTCATATACATCTAGGACCATCACTGTGACTTTACCTGCATGTCATAAATGGAAGGCCCTGAATCCAAGCAGAGCTATCAGGATTAGATTGAAGCAATAATAATGTCCAAGGAGAGTAAAATAGTAATTAGCACTTCTCTGCAAGCAGATAATTTCTTTGCACATGTAGTTTGTTAATGTAAGGCAGGTCTACGCTTGAGAAAGTACTAATACCAGAAGAGACTGCAGTCAAAGGGGATTAGCACCATGTAATCATCTGTGGGCATTGATGTGAAGTTTTATTTTAGTCTCAGAGGACTCTAAAAAGAAGGATATATGTAAGGATGTACTTGTAGATCCTTTTCTAGACTTGCCAAAAAAGTGAGGACAGCACAAACTTTCAATAAATGTGGAAAAAAACAAAACAAAACAACCAAAGATAAGCCATAGTAGTTCCCTGTCTTCAGATATTCAGGACTTCAGTCTTGTACCAAATATTAGAAAATGTATTTGAAGCTGGTCTGTGTTGTTATCTGCTATAAAGCAGTTTTCCTCCCCTGTGAATGAGGCAGAAGAACAGAACAAAATGGAAACAGAAGAGCATGAATCTCAGAAAAGCCTGATTACATGGTACATGGTGAATTACAGTACAATCCAGGTGAATATTTTGCGTGGAGTACATTAGTGCATAAAAGTGTTTTATATTTCTTGGTACATTTTAATGATCAACATAGATGTTTGTCTTGGTATGCTAGTGGTTCTCCATTTTGAAACAAACAAATAAAACCATCATCAAAAGTTGCAACTAAAAATAGCTCTTCACAGCTCAGATGTCACTTAGTTTACTGTTTAATTGTTTTCATCAACTTCAGCATGTCTATAATATTTTCAGTTATTTTCTTTGCTGGATATTGAAGTAGAAAAATTCAACAGTAAATGTTGCATACCATAAAAAAGCACAGACTATGAAGGCACTGGCTATAAAACATAACATTAAGCATTGTTTGCATCACTGTGTGATCAGCAAAAGTCATTCTGTAGCAAATGTTTCTAGAGTTATTATCTTATAGCGTTAAAATTTGGCTCATTGAGTTTAAGACCAAAGAAACAGAACACTTCTTTGAATGACAACTGTATGAAAACTGCTAGATACATTGGTTGTTAAGAGATCAAAAAAGACTGTTCAAAAGAAAAAGTACACAGCCTTCTAAAAAGAGATAGTACACATTAAAGGGGCAATTTTCCAAAGTTTCATTAAACAAGAGGCAGCAACAGCTTGATTACTATCTGTGCTCATTTGGATGAAAAATAATTTTAATGGTTGTGAATGTTTATCGGACTCTACTGATTTAAATATGCTTTCACGAAGATTTGCTGAGATGCAGACTTAGAATGCAGATGATGCGCAAGGTCCTTAAAGAAATGAAAGATAAGCAGTTGAGGGAATTTGGATAATCTACACACCTGAATGGTGTTGGTAGTAGGTACAGTAAAAATGAAATTTATGAACAATTTATTCATCAATTAAACACCTCCCCTAAAGTAATAAAATATGATGTAGCCATGTTACAACCTCACTGCTGCCAAGTTACACCATCACTGCTATGGACAAACCTATCCTGCAGCTGTTTTTCAAGTGAGAGTCAAAAGTAATATGGCCTTCAGTGAGATGCAGTAGCAGTTGTTGGTATTAAGGTGCTTCTCATCAACCTATTTCTGAATACTTTTGTTTATTGAAAAAACACGGGTTCTGCTCTTCCTGCGGAAGAGTCCACATACATATGCTTGTTACTGTACACTGGGTAAAAGGAGCTATGCTGGAGAATGCACAATTATCAGATATCAGAAAACAACTGTACAGTTTGCAAAAGCAGTGCAATCTTAGAGAGAATTGTGTGCCCACTCCTGTATTACCGTCTGTTGAATCAGTCCTGAGTAAGGGCAATACCCCACTTCAGAGCACAATGGAAACAGACTGCTGAGAGGCAGAGAACGAGTGATAGTCTTTGTATACTAGTCTTTGCTTAAAATTTATCATTCCTAGAGATCACAGAGGCATGGAATGGTTGAAGTTGGAAGGAACCAACTTGGAAGGAGATAGGCCATCTTGTCCATCCTCCCCCCTCAAGCAGGGCCACCTACAGCAAGTTGCCCAGGACTGTGTCTAGAAGATTTTTTAATATTTGCAAGGAAGAAAACTCTAAAATCTTCCTGGGGCATAACAATCATCTGGGAAGACAAACACCATCACTCCGAACATCCCCTCTTTCTTATTCCCCTATCTTTATATGCTGAGCATGATTTCACACGTTATGAAATGTCCCTTTGGTCATTTGGGGTCAGCAGTCCTGGCTGTGTTCCCTCCCAACTTCTTGTGCAGCCCCAACCTCAGGTTAATTGCTTCTAGGAGGTGCGTATCTGTCTCTATTTGTTAATTTAGATAAGACAACTGACATTTAGATGACCAACAGCAGAAAATATTTAATCACAACCTTAATTTTTAAGCACCCCAGATACACTTTGCTTGCCCTTGCACAGCTGCCCAGTGGCAGTTGAGGTGCGCCAAACCTTCTGCTACAGTTGCCCTCAGAATTCCACATGACACTTTCCAGCTCTGAGTAGATACCCTGAATATTGTATGCCACCACACATAGTGCTACATGACTTCTATTGGCAACTGAAAGGATCCTGTAAGGTTCAGTGAGATGCATCTAGGCAATGACATAGAAGTTCCATAGTTCAAGTATTCCCAGTTTTCACTGCTATGCCATTAAATAGCCCAAGCTCTGGGTAGGCATGTTTTCATAGCTTTCACTGACTTTGTTTGTAAGGATCTGAGAGCAGCCTGTAACTTCCTTTTTTTTTTTCTTCTTTTTTTTATTCCTGCAAGAATTGAGAATATTGAAGGCACAGCTAATCTCCCAGTCTAGTTGGTTTTTTGAAAGGGAAAGCCTTATTTCTCTTCCCTGCTGGTTGCATCTCCCTTCTACTGCTAAAATAATCTGTTTTTCAACTGTAGACATAGACATCTATACATACATAAAAGGAAGCCTAGCCCTTCCAGCAAGTTTTCATGAAGCATGAGTATCTCAATAATCATCCAGTCACTTTGCAGTGTTACACAACGGTCTAAGTCACTGCTGACCTGTTCTCCCCTCTGGGATGAGTAGGGTGCCCACAGTGGGCATGGGCCCTTCAGTCCCAAGGTTCTAGGGGTGCATTTGCGCCAGCTATCTCCCCTGATTCCTTCTGGGTGTCCCCATGGGGGAGGGCAGTAGGTGCCTGTGACACAAAGAGGCCGTTGTTCTGACAGGCTGGTAACAGACATGAGTGCAGTGGGAGGGGGGTTGACCTACTCTAAACAGCTTCAGCTGGCTCTGGCCACCCAAGGTCTCCTCAGCTCACCGAGAGTGACTTTCGTTGCGCCTGCCAGGGATGTAATGCCTGGAGCTCTTCTACTTACAGCAAAAAATCTGATTTACTATCTGAATTTCTACTACTCACTTTGTATTTCATGCAGTAAACAAGCACTACAGAAATAGAGGAAAAGGCTGCACAGTAATGCAAAAATTAAGCTTCAGAAATGTGCATGAGAAGCATATTGAGCATTATAAATTGTGTATTGGCACACTTGACTACCCTACTAAAATGCACAGGCAAGTATGATGAAAAGAAACATCAAACCTGAACAGTGACAACCAAATAACAAATTTAAAAAGCAGGTACATTTTGCATGTAATTCAGATATAAAATATCAAAACAGAAAAAAGTACTTCTGAATGTAACAAGACAAGAGTAAAAGACATGAAATCATTAGATAACTCCTTCATGTGCGCTAACGGTGAAATTACATTGGAGGTAATCCCAGAAGTGTTCACTAGACACTTTACTGACTGTGAGATGAGAGCATTCATGGTAGACATGCATTTTCACTTTCTTTATTCAGCTTTATGTCCGTTCAGTGATTTTTTGTTTTACTAAGAAAATTCATGTCCTGATAGTAGTGGGGACTTAAAAATAATGGGGAACTTTTTTTTAAATTATGAATTAACTCGAAACAACTCATCAGACTATTGAGCCTTTTGCTTCTACAGGTTTCATCTGAATAGGAAAATTCTTTCCTGTTAGGGTGGTGAGGCACTGGAAGAGGTTGCCCAGGGAGGTTGTGAGTGCTCCATCCCTGGCAGTGTTCAAGACCAGGTTGGACGAGGCCTTGGGTGGTATGGTTTAGTGTGAGGTGTCCCTGCCCACGGCAGGGGGGTTGGAAGTAGATGATCTTAAGGTCCTTTCCAACCGTAACTATTCTATGATTCTATGATTCAAAGACTGGGGTAAGTTAAAACAGACATTATACTTAGTTATACTAGAAGATAATAAAATCCCCAAAACTTCCGTCCTTTCCCACACAAAATTTCTTACTGCGTAATATGTGGGTATACCTTTACACTTTCTCCTCTTCCCCACCACACTGCATGTGATGGTTGTTGGAGGCTGGGTTTGAGCAATTTATTTAGTTGGTAGGACACACCTTTGGGTCTTCTTCAAAACATCCATTTAAATTAAATGAGGTCGTGGTGGCTGGAATTGCTTAAAGCAGTAGGAAGAGACTATGAGAAGCAGCAAACATGCAAAAACAAATGCAAGTCACTGCCAGTAAGTCTTAGTAATACATTGGGGTGAGGAAAATCAATACATTGGGCATTGATGGCTTTCATTATTCGCCTGCCTGCAAAGTGGTAGCATGAACAGCTTTAGTAAGAATTAGGTTTTCCATCCTGAAGTGTTTCAGGGATGGATGTTTCTCAGGTGACCCTTATCATAGCTACAATCTCATGTAAATTCCTTATCTATGGAGTCTGGTATGGTACTGGAAAAAGAATGCATCAAAAATACACAATAGAAAATCAAGATACAACTAAAAATAACAAAGTTAATTTATAAAACATCATTCATCATTGCTAAATTTCTGTTGATAATATTTTAAGGAGCAAATACATATCAAAAGATGAGTCAAACAGTGAAAAAAGTATAAAAGTATAACTAGGACTCATTGAAAAAGACAATTTATAGATTCATGCATATCGCAAGTAGCTATTAAAATCAGAATACATAAGAAGCTGTTTAAAGTAAAAAAAATTAAAAAAAACACAACACAAAAGACTGGGCAATAAATCTTGGAAGAAAAAGCAAGAGAGAAAAATACAATGGTTTTTCAAAATGTATTTAAATACTTGAATGTTGATATATGCTAAAGCTAGATGTCACTGTAAACCTTATGCTTTTTTAACTTTATTGAAAATGAGTACTAGATAATTGAAATTATCATTCTTTCTATACATACGATGTTTCAGAAAAAAAAGTAAAAAAATGGAATGTTTACTGCAAGACTTTAAAAAGTCTGGTTTCAGAACATGAGCAGTTGAAATAAATTTGAATAATTATCTTGCACTGACACAATTCTTGCGTTTCAAAAGTCTTTCTAAATTGAAGAGAACTTTTTACATAAAGAAAAGTGCCCAGATACATAATTTGTAAAAATGTTTGTGACAACAGTGGTAACATCTGAATATGATACTTAAAAAAAAATATGAAACAGAGTTAATATGAAATACTCAAAATACATTTAAGAAAAAATATTTCACCCTAACATTTTCTTTTAAACACTGTAGATTTTTTTCATACCTCACTGAATGCATAATATGCCAGCATGTTCATTATCCTTTAATTAACAAAAAACACTTAAAAGATGGACTTCATGTATACTCAGAAATATTAAGAAATAGATGTGTTCATAAAGTGATTAAAGCAGTTACATTCAAATCTCCTTGGCTTCATGTGCATGGTTGCTACAGTAAAAGCCTTTACACTAGGATATGGACTGATGGTGAAAATCACTCAAGTGCATAGGAGCATAATGGCTCATGGGTGCAGGAGAAATGAAGTATTGCTCTTTGCAGGTTAAGCTTTTGCCAGAAAACTTTGTTGTTAGATGTCCAAAACAAGAGAGTTCATTCTACATTCTACTGAGGCTGTTCAAGAGACTAATGTATTCTTGTGTCTTGCATAACGTCCCTTTTCCATACAAAGATCCAAGTAATGAAAAATAATAGCCTTAAGGCATTTCTGCCAACTCGGATGTCCTCACTGAGAAATTCTTAAGAATTTAAAAAGAAGAAGAAAAGAAGAAAAAGAAGAATCTTTTTTTTTTGAGAAGAAAATACCAGATTAGCTTTAGGGGTGGTAAGTAACTAAGCTGTGTAAAAAATATACAGTGCTGCTCCCTAGACATTCATGTGGAATGCTCACAGCTTCTTTCTTGTTTACTTGCCAGAGTTTCTGAAGAATAATATTTACATGCATGGAATAATGTTTCATTTCAATATATAATGGGGCTACCATAAGTGTACACAGAAAAAGCAGGATAACGAGAAGTGCTCCTAGGTCCCTCATTTAGAAATTTGTAGCTGGAGACTGATTTATAGGAATGTCCTTGCAGATGGTGAGCTTGAGAGTATACAAGTGCCAAGTATTTACTCAGTTATTAAATGGCTGATGGCTGTCCTGCTCTTCAGAGGGCTGGAAATGGAAGACAATATAACACCATAACCTTTGAGAATCATGCACCTGTGAATAAATGAAGATGTATAATTGAACTGAATTACAACTGCATTCATAATATTTGTTGGGAATGTAAATTGAATTAGAAGAATGGAAAACTGTACAAAAAAAAAAAAAGGCTTTGAAACTTTGAAATCCTTATCTTTTCCAACTGTAGTTAAAGTCATTAGCTAGGAACTAGGCTGTGTAGTGACAGTAAGGTTTCTCTTGGATAATTAAAAGAAATAGAAGCAGACATAGTGCATATTGACAACTTATCTAACGCTGTTAGAATACTAGCAAGAACAAAGAATTTACTCAGAAGAGGAAAAAAATAGAAAATGGAATATAAACTATATGATAGGTGTTAATGTACGCCTAGACCTTGATTTCTCTCTTTGGGTCCCATTAGTTCAAAAGATATAGAAATGAGAAAATACAAAAAAAGATATGAACCTTCTTATGGTTATACCATGAGATATGAAAATGCAGCATTTCTACTGTAAATGTACAGATACACAACCTGCCAGTGACAAGAGTGGGATAGATGCCTTGTTTAGAAAGCGGTTGTCATGGGCTGGCTGTGTGTTTGTGCAACCTCTGTGTATTAAGTAATTGGATTGGATCCACTGGTAGCTTGCTAAAATACAGAAGATGTCACTAAATGCACCTCTCGTGACTTGTAAAAGTCAGTGATGTCTTTAGTTCATGTATATATTGCTTAAAACCACAGCTAATCCCCTTTCTTAAATTCTTGGCATACTGCCGCAGAACCTGCTACCCAGGTTTGTGATACAAGCTATATAGACTGGCTGTACAGACTACTTTCTGTTTTAAACTCAAGCATGTATTCATCCTTATTCTTACTCTGTATTCCTAGGTTTTCCTGCTCTCGATCGTAAACTCATATATGTCAAAAATGTATGCATATAACCTTGGCATGAGACAACTCATTCCACTAAAAACAACCCAAGTTCTGCATCTCTCAGGATAAATGAATTAAATTTAATATATATTTTTATTCTGTCTTGCTTATTCTTCGTATTTTCCCAAAACAGACGTTTCCAAGAATGATCTTGTATCTTACTTGCCTTACATTTTCCCAGGAGAAAAACTGCATTTAGCAGGAAATTCTAACTTATATTCCTAATGAACAAACTGCAAAAGGTTACTAAATCAGTCATTGTTTCATCTAAACTGCTACTATAATCAGGGACAATCAAGATAATACAGTTACTGAGTCTGAGAGCTGCTGCCCTGTCCAGTTATAAATGCCTCTTGCCGGATGAGCTGAATTGCTTTCTAATCTGCACTCTCAGTACTGAGGAGCTTGATCCACTTGCCTAAATGTAAGCTTCTGGTGTTATTTGTAATGTGTTGGGGTTTCTAGGACATGTGCAGATTGTTAGCAGATATGATCCAGGGAGATCTGTTCCCTATGAAACAGAGGCTAGACAGGGTATCCTGAGGCATCTCTGCATCATTTCATGGAGTTGTTTACATTTAAGGAACTGATTCTTCCCTTAGCTTTCCACTAGATTTTAATAAGAGCTCAGACATCTTTGCACACAAGTATCTTAAACAAAGAGTTTTACTGTGATTTGGGAGTCTGTAAGGTATTTTATATGCCCTCCACCTGGTGCTCCAGATGGCTATGGCTGTCATTTAGGTCCTGTGGGAAGTCTACCAAACTTGTGCAGGTACTATGGATTTCTTACAGTGTATCATATTGCACTAGATGCCTAGTTTTAACTTATTAAGTTAAATTACCAAAGTAATTCAAAGTAATATGAAATTAATATTCCATACATATTGAAGAATTTTACCAGGTTAACATGGGTGTTTTAAATGGAAGATTAAGGAAAAAGAAACAATTCATTGGTGTGAAGAAATCTTTCAGTTTCTGCTCCAGCCTCAAATTTTCACTTGTAGGGATTGTTTCATAAGATGATGACTGAGATTAATAGGTCTTCTAAACCGTAACGTAAAATGAGACAAGCTTCTTTTCTTAGTTCTTGTTTTCTTCCAGTAATTAATTCCTTTTCTTTATGCATTTGTACCCTGTTTGCACTCACCTTCATTTAGATTTGCTGCTGGCCTGCTTACTACAGTTTTATTCAATTCCAACTGTTCCTGGTATTTTTCTTCTAATTATACAGAGGAAGCAATTTAAGCACATGTAAAATTTGCTAGAACACCTGCCAGCCCCAGCAGCACCCACACATGAGAAACCTACTGCAGAAAGCTACAGTTGAGATGCCTTAGTCAAACTGAATAGATATTTTTAGGTTTTTTTTAATATATATTCTTTGCTGCCCATCTAAGCAGCAAAGGATTCCCTTTTCAGCCTTCTTTTATCTGGTTGCATCATTTCTGCTTCTCTTTTCTAAAACTCCCTATAGCTTTGATGGAGTGATTACCAACTTAAAAGTTCACATTTACCCTCACATTTTTAGAGCACCCAAAAACAGGAGGTGAGGGGGCTTGCTTGTATTCTCCTGGTAAAATATTTCATAGTCCATTTATTACATTGAGGAGGATATTACATCATAGCTCTACTACCAAGTGCAATACAAAAATGAAGCATCCATACTGGATGAATATGTTTTTGGATTTCTCAATGAACCACTTAAAATAAAGGAGAACATGAAGAGGTAAATTCTCTAGGATGTGTATTTCAACCTATTTATTATAAGGTAACTTATTTACTTAGGCTACTAAAATAGTGATTGTATTTATTAAGCTCTGCCAGTAGGGATCTCTCTTGTATTTTATTTGAATTCAATCAGAACTTAATTTTATATGTGTAGTCTCCTTCTCTAGGCAATTTTAACCCTGGAATGATAAATCCCTAGTCCTATTTATGGAACCACTAGCTGAAGAATTAGAGTGCCTTTGTATTCAGAGTTCTGATAGGAAGGTATTTCTAAGATATTTCCTTTTTTAAGTAATTTAATTCTTGTTATTCTTGTTTAGCGAAAACGTGCATATGCAGTTAATTCCTGTCACCAATTCCCCCCACTGTCAAAGATATCCCTGTATATTTCTGTAAAGTAATTTTGGTCTAATATTTGGAAATAACTCTTATCTTAAATACACAGAAAGAAAAAAAAATCCAATGTGAACAACAGAATCTAGTGACTTAAAGTCCAGTAGAAAGACATTTATCTTATGTCAAATGCCTATACAAGACTTTCTAAAGTGCATATGTTTCCTCATTAGATGCAGCTATACCTGGCTTAGACTAATAACTTAGCTGTTTGCACAGTAAAAATTAGATAAGATGGCTCCATCTTTCTCTTCCTTTTGAAATTTACCATTTTATGTCCAGCATCTATGTATAGCATGTAGTACACAAATCCTTGACAAAATCATTACTGTAAACTGTAAAATGTAAAACACATGAGGTAATAAAGTCATAGTAGACATAATGACAGTGTCCCAAAAAGTACATAAGTTGCTTCAAAATATGTACACTGCTTGGCGGAAGCTATGACTTTGACATAAATTAATTTTAATAAATATAATTGCTTAAATCCTCACTTGGGATTTAAGAGGAAATCCTCTAAAGCAGGTCTGGTATAATTTTAAGAGTTGATGTGTTAGAGGTGGGGTTTTTGCAGGCCAGCGTGCTCCATCTGTTAATCTTCTGTTGTTATTTTTGAGAATTTTTTCCCTGGAGTTTGGTAGTGATGCAAATGTTCAGAATTCTCAACAAGTATTCCTCTGAAGCTTGCTTTTCATTTTGTTGTTGTTTTTTTTTTCTTGACGGCAGCTGATTTCTTTTTATGGTCTATGCACATCCCAACTAGCAGACAACATCTTTAAGTTGTGGTGTTTGTTCCAACACACTAAAAAGATTTTTTAGGCCAGAATATTAGAGTGAGATTTTCTGATCTGGTTTCCTGTTCATGTTCTAGTTCACAGTCGTATTCAAACCCTTAGAAAAACTTAGGATGAATTCCAAAAACTTGAACATGCAAGCAATGCTTTTGAAATCAGGTACTTAAGTAGGGATTTAAGCAATTAGTTTTCTAAGGCTGAGATTGCAGACTTGCATATAGCTAAACATAAACTGTACCACAGCAACCAATGATCCAGGATTCAGCTCATCTGATTTAGGTCAATTATGAATTAGATTAGAAAATGATTCAGAATGCAGAAAAGAATCAATACTTTCTTGCTAGGAGTCAGAAAACTTTATAACATACCAGGCAGCTCTAGCAGAAATTAAAAAGGTGAGAGCTAAGACTTTTTATTTCAGTTTTTTCTCTCTCCACATCAGAGCTGCACACTGCCAGGATTCATTTATTGTTCTTTTGTTCATACTCCAGTTCCTTTGTTTCTACCAAGGCCAACATGCCATACCAAAGACAGTAACAACACAACAGAAATCCCACAGTAAATTTCATTTAAGAAATCAGTCTTTATTATAAAAAAACAGATCCTTTATAAAGGCTGGCTCCATAAAAGCAATGTGATCAGTGTTTAAGGGAATACGCGGATATCTAAAGGTGTACATAGTGAAATTTTGGAAGAAACATAAAATATGTAAATTGTCTTTCTGTTTTTATTTATTTAAAATCAGTTATTCCTAGCATTTCATGGCTGCATTTTTTTTCTTAGTAGAACTTTATATAAAATTTAGTATGTTTATATGAGTAAACCCATATTCATTAAGTAACAGTTTACACTTGCAAAGCTACATGTTTAGAGAATTGCAGGGTAGCAGAGAATGACAAAGAAGTAAGGAGGGTGAAAGTAAAGCAGAGAATGGCATTGCCAATTTATCACCCTTTTGCTTTTTCAGTATTAAAAGAAAAGGGCATTTGGGTGTTGGAGGGGAATCTGGCATAGGTTCATAATTTTCATATGTAAATTCATGACTACACTTCTGCCAAAAATGTGCACAGTATCATGAGTGATATTCGTGTGAGAAATATTTTTGTGGAAATGAGGTACATGAGCAATTAGCATGATTAACCATTCCACTTTAGTTTGACATCTGCTCACACCTTTAATAGTATGCTTTCTATCACCAAGAATCCATGTTTTGACAGACTGTGTGTTTTCCTAAGTACTTGCTTTCAACACTGTCCATGAGCTTGCTCTGCCTTGTGTCTAGCACTTCAAAAAGTTTATACCGACTTAAGACAGGCTATCCTTCTCTCACAGTGAAAATGAAGTACAATTTGCTGCTAATTGTCTCTTTTTTATCACCAGAAGTTGCAAGTAGTTGAATGAATTTAAAGAGTCAATATGTACTGTGAGTCCCCCAGCTGCTGTTCAACAGGGACTGGGTCTCCTTTAGGGTCTGCCTCACATTCTGTTTCATGTCCTGCTTTCTTCAATTCCTCTCTGCTGCACCAGCCATGTGTGGATATTTCAAATAGCCTAGGGCAATTTAGAATGATGTTCAGCTGAGCCTTGTCTATGTCACTCACCTATGCTTGTAGATAATCTTTGGAATTCTACGTAAAATTTAGTCTTCAAAACCAAGATCTTTGTAAGGTTGTGACTTTTCTTGGGTAAAGCTCATGCAAAACCCCATTCCATGCTACCATAGTATCTACAAAAGTGCAACACACACCTCCAAACTTACATTTAATCTGTTAGACTGTGCATTTACCTTTTTGGTCTCTTGACATATGCTTAACAAGATCTCTGAATAATTTTTTATTATCATTTATTATAATAGTTGTTTTTATTCTCTTTTTGAAGTCAGAGAATAAAAGTTCATTTCAAGAGAACAGACTGACAATGCCATGGCAAAAAAACAAAACGAAAGCAATTCTAGTAATTAGATATTACAGAAAACTAGTTTTATGAGAAATTAATACAATGTCAGGAAGATAACTTTGAATATGTGGTTGCAAAAGTCTCCATTTGAAGAAGGCAATCATTCAGATGACGGAAATAAAACCAAACCAATAAAAAAAAAAAAAAAACACTACGTCAAAACCCAGATAAGCAAAGAGGCAAAAAAAAAAAAAAAAAATCTGAAAGAACCAGAAATCCCAGGAATGGCATATATAAAGAACACAGAGACTGGATAGAATTGAGGATAACAGATCTGAAGAACAAAAAGTTTTTAGACACATGCTTACTGCTGCCTATGATAGGATTCTTCTCATTTCAGCCATCTTAAAGGGAGGTGTCTAGTTTAACATATTGATGGAAGCTGCTTCTACTTGTAGTGTAGGAAGACAGGCATCTCCATCAAGCTGTTAATCCTTGTAACACCTGTATGTGGAAGAAGTAATTCCCTGAAGGTTCATTATGTTTCTCTATTAACTCTAGAAGAAATCTGAATAACTAGAAGGGAGATTTGTAGAGACCTGAAGTTAGGTAAGATAAATCCTATTCTAATTTTCTCTAGACAGTATTTTTACTCCAGGTGCTTTTGGATTTTTCTAGATAAAATATGAATCAGGGCAGTGGTATTGAAGCAAACTGATTAAAGGAAAGAAGAAAGAAAAATAAATCAAAGAATATAAATCGTTAATATGCATTAGTGGCTATTTTCTAAAATCTGGGTCTGTTATTGGAATGCATAAAGAAATGAGGCGATGTTCAAATTCTCCTGGTGTTGTCTACCCTCCTCCCTTGAGAGCACGATTAAGAGCAGCTTTGCTAAAGGATAAGAAACCTATAATTAATATTTTTTCTTTCTCAGTCCATTATATCTAAATTTTTTCTGTCTTATACAGAAGCTTGTTTTCTTTCAAAGACTGAAAGTGATCACTAATCTCATTCACAGCCTCTTTTTTGAGCTATTTCAGATTTCAAGTGAATCTGAAATTAATTAGAAACCTCCAGTTTAACCAAAGAGAAGCAAGTTTTTTTGTTGCTTTTTGTTTTTTTTTAGTTCATGTGAACTGAAGAGTCATCATAACCTTTATGAACATTTACATGGAGTTGTTTGAACAAAATATAATTAAGGGGAAGTATGCAAAACTATGTTTCTTTTCACTTTAGGTGAAGGTGCAGTACTTTGAATGCAATTCTTCCCATTTGTGAGCAGCAAAGAAGTGAACAAATTACCTGTATAACAAGTGGACTATATTTCTGTCTTTTGTCTGCAAGTGGCATTTGTAGGAAGCAGAAAGGTAAAATGCATATAGAAAATCAGGTCTGGGCCAATTTTCCATTTATCTAGCACAGATTTAACTTTCTCTTGTATCTAAGTTCTCTGTGTATTTTGAGTGGGTTCTGCTGCTAAGTCTAATCCATGAGTCAATATTTTCAAAACACATAGTATTTCAATGATACTGAAAACTCTTTAACATATCCACATACAAAGCTTAAATGAAAATATGTACAGACTTTCACGGAAAACAAGAGGATTTATTGAAGTTTATGACATTTGTGAAGAAATTATTCTAGAAAAACTGTCAAATTTAATAGTGATATTGTTTTTCTACATGCCTTTAGAAGCATCCCTAAAAAAAATCCAATTCTCTACTATATTCATAAGATGATCAGATATTCATACAAATGTCTTTTTTATGTTCTGTAGTTTTTAAAAGTAAAACATATCTCAGTTCTTGATGAATGTTGGTTCTTTTAAAATTTCCTATAAGAGTTCATAACATTTTTTCTCTTCTTTTTTGGGAGGAGGAATATTTTTTCCCTCAATATTTGTATATTTTCATGGAGGCATCATTCTTTGACTGTTACATCTGCTGTGTTGCTTTTCTAATGTTTTGTTTTTTTTTTTCTTGGTACTTTAGTATTTATCTTTGCAGTGGATTTTTCTCAAACTGCATCTCATTGATTCATAGAGGAATATCATCTTTCACTGTTCTGCTGCAATGTGTCTCAATAAATTTTGCACTATCTACAAGGATAGAAAATATCTTTATTTATTTATTGTCATTTCATTTAAAAATATTCAAACCCCAGAAGAATCCAAGTCCCTTTTACAAAGCACAAGTACAAAAAAAAAACAAAACAAAAAAAAAAACCAAAACCAAAAAAGCAACCAAACAAAAAAAGATAGACCTTTTTCCAGTATTGGTTCATATGGCAAGTTCAAAAAATATTTATTTACAATGACAATAGTTTAATAGTTAAATGTTCTGTTTTATTATCAGGATATTAAAAGACAATATCATCATGGTGCAGTGCAAAAATAATTTTATGTGGTTGAACAATACTTATAAAACACTACAGCTAATAATATAATGTGATGGACAGTCATAGTTGTTCGCATGTTCTTTTGATGGGCCAGTCTAAATAACCAATGTTTCAAAGGACATCATATCAGAAACATGGACTGCACAGCTTTTCCTGAAAACCTAAGATGTAATTAGAATAATCAGCTTACTGCTTTGCACTTGCTGGAAGCTGTTTGCTCTTTCTGTGGGTTCAGACAAGTGCTGCTGTGTCATCTCAAAGAATTTCAGATGAGATTGCATCAGAATAAGAACATTTAATTGAAGAGTTTTTATACATCTCTGCATCAATATAGAGTGTACAGAAGGGTAGTTTCTGAAAATGCATATTGCTTCAGAATTACAGTAAAAGAATTCTTATGAGAAGGAATTATTTTGGAACAGTGCCTAGCCAATCACCTAAGTAATTTTTTTTCCTGAAGTGTCAGTTCTTCTAATGTCAGCTTTTGTATAACTTTTTACTTTTTTTATTTACTAAACTTAAACAATTACTTCATAATTCCAAGGAAAAATTCCCAAAAATGGCTTAATAATAACATTTGATGGTAATTTAATTTTGTTACATATAGTGTACAAGGCATTTTTTGAAGAAGCCATATAAAAGATGAGGAAATAAATATATCATTGCTACCTTCATTATACTTTACATGACAGTACTAAATAGAATATAAAATTTTATCACATTATCTTACAGGTTTACTACTACTGTCTGGGTCTTCCTCCAATGCTGGAATATCTTACACTGTGATTATGGTTACAAATTTCTAAATTCTATGGAAATCTTCTGCCAATGTTTTTTTAAGACATCACACATTTATGCATCTAGGATCATTCCATATTGCAATACGCGAGGTTTGCATTCCCTAGCTCAAAACACACAATGCACCCAAAATAACCTTTATAGATTTGCAAGGCTGGGTGGAATAATTATGTCTCCTTAACCTGATCCTCCATATGACACTGTATTAGTCTTTTTTGTACTAAAACATATTTTTCAGGAAAACAGTAAGCAAACAAATACACAAACACAACACATATAAGAATTTTGCTATTTAGTAAGGTTCAGTTAACTACACCTTTAATAAATTTTCCAGCCTTTAATAAATTTTCCAGTATCAAAGGTCATGGTAAAGATTTAGCATTTTTTTTTCTATTTTAAAAGCTACTTACCCTGATAGTCAGAAGGCCAGGAACAGGTTATCTATCTGACTTCATATTAAAACATTTCTGTGTTAAAACAACCTTATCCTTGTACACAATGCTGGTATTGTTTCAAAATTTTGGTGTTAACATAACTGTGTTATCCCTCTGTGTTAGAGGGATTAATAACTGTCTACCTATGATGAGCTCAACTGTATGTTGTTTACTCAAGCCTGCGCTAGTTTTGGCTGGCATAACGTTAAATGTGGCTATGCTTTGGATGTGTGCTGAAAACAGTGTTGGTAATTCAGGGATGTTTTTGCTATTGCTGAGCAGTGCTTACAGAGTCAAGGCATTTTCTGCTCCTTGCTTCATCAGAGAGCAGGCTGAGGGTGCCCAGAAGCTGGAATAAGACACACCCAGGACAGCTGACCCCAATGGACCAAAGGATATTCCGTATCATATGGTGCCATGGTCAGCATATAATGCTAGGAGAAGAAGGAGGAAGGGGGGGATCTTTGGAGTGATGGTGTTTGTCTTTCCAAGTAACCACTATGTGTGAGGGAGCCCCGCTGCTCTGGAAATAGCTGAACACTTGCCTAATGGGAAGTGGTGAATGAATTCCTTGTTTTGCTTTGTTTGCTTTCACAGCTTTTGCTTTATCTATTAAACTTCTTTTCTCAACCCATGAGTCTTCTCACTTTTACTCCCCTGATTCTCTCCCTGCTCCCAGAGGGAAGAAGTTCCACATGTGGCTGTTTGGAACTTTGTTGCTTGTTGGGATTGAACCACAAAAAAGCCCTATAATTATGTTTTCTGGGTATATTGTGAATATATCTGGCATATTCTGAATATATTCTGTTCTTTGATACTAGCTTTGCCAAAGTCTGTGGGACTGTTAACACTATAAAAAAAAAAAAAAAAAAGGAAAAATCCTTGAGTAAATTAACTCTTTCCCCCAGTAAGATATATATATATGTTATAAAATTGAGCTCTGCATCTCATGGGCACTGTCAATGAGCTTTGGGTATGTGAGAGCTCAGGCGCACAGCATATCTGCCCGGCACATACCATGTAATTTGAATGACTTCTGTACAAAAAAAAAAAGGGACCTTGTGCCTATTAGGAGGTGAAATATGGGTTTTGGGTGTCTCCCAAATGGGTATGTCATTCATCACAGCTTATGCAATCCTCCAAAGGGACTAAACATATTTCTGCATCTTCAAGGCCAGAAAAGCTCTTCTTTCATCACACCCATCTGAAAAATGCATTTATATTGCCAAAGTGCAACCCTCTTGACTTCCATTCTGATAGGTTAAGAAAAACTTTTAATGTCTTCCCATAAAATTGCCCATTTCCTTGATTTTTGCAGTAGCCCTTCCCATTACAGCTTCAGTTCATCTTTCATAAGCATGGATGAGATCTTTCAAGTGCCTTGTATACTATAAATATAGCTCACTTTTACTGGAATTATCTTTACTGGTACAGGTCAGGATAGCTTTTAAGACCTTTTTAAGACCCTGTATGAATCTGGAAAGACACCTGGCTGTCAAGGTGTGCAAAATGACACAAAGATAACTTTCACACCTAACTTAAATGTAGACATCTTCATCCAGAACTTTAAATTTAGGTGTCATAATTTTGAATGCTTTAACACCCTTATATGGAAAAAAAAAAAGAAAAAAACAAGCTACTAAGTTTGCTGCGAACACATTTGTTATTTTTAAGCAGTGATGCAAACAGCAAAATGAAAAGTAAAACCATAGACAAAGACTAATATGACAAATTTTACAGGTTCTAGAAGACCTACAAATCAGACTTTCTTTAGTTAAATTAAAAAAGGAAATATTAAATAAATGGAATCTGAGAACTGTGGGTAGATAAGGATCAGTAGACAGTGGGAGTGGATGGAATGCTAAAGGAAGAATCTGGGACAGGAAAAAGAAGAAAAAGAAAAGAAAACCTGAAAAAATTGCAGAGCATTAGGCAAAGTTTTTTGTAAAAAAGTTACGGAACCATTACACTGAAAATGGAGAATCATTTCAATAATTTTGAAATATACAGAATAAGGTGTCAGTTTATCATTGAATTTACTCCCTTGCAACCACATGTACCCAAGCACTCAAAATTTTATCTGAAGTGTCTGTAAAGTATTCATTGTAAATTCTACCATAGCTCACAAAATACTTTCCAGTTCTACAAACTAAGGAAATCTTTACATATACATGATTGATGGCTTGGCTTCACGAGCGAGCGAAGATTTGGGAAGGGCTTTAACCACACTTACTACAAGCATGATGAGCAAGGGCATGTGGGATATGCAAATCTGGTTGGAAAAGTGTGCTTAGGCAAACAGGAAGTGTCCGACCAGGGCTGTCATCTCCTGAGTAATCTCAAGCTGCCCATGAGCTGGTTCGCCCGCATGCAAGGATGGGTATGCAGCTTCCCATGCACCTTGACACCTACCGTTTCGACCCTTGCCTGTCCATACAGAAAAGTGAGAGTAAGACCTTCCAGCCTGCGCAGTGGATTTTTTACGTGAGGCGCAGCTTGCGCAGAACTGGCCCCACCCTTTACACTTGAGGTTTGACTGCCACGGCCTAGTTAGCTGGACCATGACAGCAAAGTCCACAGGTCCTAGGTTTTGAAAGTGCCCTTCTCTTCAATGGAAGACTGTACAAGGCTAGACGAGCTCCATCAGCCTGGGTTTGAAGATAGGAGTTTTCCTTCTCCTATGAGAAAAGCCTGTTTTCACTAACGAAGATTCAGGAAGCTCTTTAACCCACATATTCTGAGCAAGACTGTCATTTCCTTGGTCAATCTCGAGCAACCGCTATTGCAAGCCCACTGAGGCACCAGCGGCTCTGCAGTATCGCTACGTCTCGGCAGGATTCTGACTTAGAGGTGTTCAGTCATAAGCCTGCTGATGGTAGCTTCGCACCAGTTGCTCCTCAGCCAAGCGCACACCCCAGGGGTCTGAACCTGCAGCTCCTCTTGTACTGAGCAGGATTACTATTGCAACAACACAGCATCAGTAGGGTAAAACTAACCTGTCTCATGACGTCGCTTTTTGTCCCTTCGATATTGGCTCTTCCTATCATTGTGAAGCAGAATTCACCAAGAGTTGGATTGTTCACCCACTAATAGGGAACATGAGCTGGGTTTAGGCCATCGTGACATATACTTAAAGAAAGACTAAAAGTCATAGCTGTGAAGTTCTGTGAAAAGGGAGCAAGAAACATCAGAGGTGCTCCAAATATTCTGCTTTCAGCAGCATGAAATTTGATAATCTCCACGCCAAAAGGGAAAGGAGAATAATCCCAGTTTCTCAAAAATCAATGTGTTGAAAATTTCATCTGCTGAAATCTAGTGACCAGCTAAACACTGAGTGCTTGATGAAGGTGTCAGTATAGAAAGTTCAAGATTTTAAAAACAGTGAAAAAAGCCTACACATTCTGCTCTGCACACTATTTCTTTTTTCTGTGATCAGTATCTAATGTTTGATAGGAAAGTGAAATAACTGTAAACATTGTAAATGGAGGGCAGAGAAAAAGTCTTCTTGGGCTGCTGTGAGAAGCAGAGCCATGCCATATACATTTAGTGTAATAAAATATTTTGAAAACTGGTACAGTTGAATCTAGTGCTAGACCTATTTGAAATGGGAATGAAAGTGGAACTACAACTGGAAAAAAGCTCTTAGATATAGGCATTGCATTTTCAGGTGGAAAAATGTCACACAATTCAAAGTTTCAAAGTTTGCTTCAATTTTTTTTTCATTTACCTACCCTTTTCATTGAAGAGGCTAGAAAGGTATCTCTTTTTTTTTAAAAAAAAAAAAAAAAAGATGCTTTCAAGTATAAATCTCCACTTAGTCCTTGATGGTTACAATTTCCTGCTGTACATGCAATGGGTAATGGACTAAGGTATGTTAACCCTAGTAGCTGATGGTCTGAATAACTGTTCTCTAGACATTAGAGACCATGCAAGAACTGTTATAGCTGTAACTGTAGTTCTGTGAGTTCTCTGTATTTGTAGACAGTAAGAGCAATTCAAATGCCCAGCATATTGGTCTTGTTCGCTGCCTAGATAATATACGCTGCAAAAATTATTTCGTCTTTTGTAACTTACAGTGTGTAAGGCAATAAAATTTCCACTAATTCCCTTACAAAGATATGGGAACTCCTTCATACGACATCTTAAAAAAAACCCACATTAATTTATTTTTATTTTCTTTGTGCCTGTTTAAGATAGTTTCTCAGTCTTTAGTACCAATAGTTTCATTTACTCTTTAATCTTCCGGCCAAACATTATATACTTAATTCATTTAAGACTTTTTCATGTGTCAATTCTTCAGGCACCTCCTTCTGAAGTCTTTCCAAATATTGATTATCTTTCTGGTAAAGAGATACCCAGAAAAGAAACTAATATACTGAGTATAAGTGGCTGGCATCCAGGCAAATATATATAATGTAACTATATATCCCTGGTCTATGCCACTACGTTTATCACAATTTTTTGTGTTTTAAAAATACCTCAGGAGACCCAGGAGATCAAGATCAAATAGCCTAACTTCCACCTAAGAGCAGATCTTGTTAGAGAAGTTGCTCAGTATCTTCACCAGCTGAATTCAGAGCACATCCAAGGATTAAGGCGTCTCAGCTGCTCTAAACAAACTGTTCCAGTACTTATCATCCTGAAGATGTTTCCCCCCACTTTTGTCTAATGAAAATTTGCTATGTTCCAACTTGTGCTTGCTTCCTGTTGTCCTATTACTGTGTGCTTCTGAGATTAAGTTTCAATATACTCTCTGATTAGGTGTTTTGAGAGAGCAGCATGGTCTTCCCTGAGCCTTTTCTTCTCAAGGACAAAGCCCTGATCACAGCCTCTTCTTTTTTGTCTTGTGCACACTAATGGTCTCGGTGGCTCTGCTTGACTTACTTCAGTTAAGTCAGTACCTTTCACATACTGAGGAACCCAAAATTGGCCACAGTACTCCAGACATGGTCTCACAGAAATACAGTCTGAACAGAGGGAAGTAATCACTTTTCGCCACCTGCTGTCTTCAGTTTTGCATATAAATCCCAGTAGGTAGCTGATATTTGATGCAAGAACATCTTGTTTTCCAGGATACTCACATGCTTTTCTGCAAAGCTCTTTCATACATAGTCAGCCCCAGTCTGTGCTATTGCATCAGGTTATTCTGTCACAGGTGGAGAACTTTGGTTTTGCTTTTGTTAAACGTTGTAAGGTTGCTGTTGGCCCATGTTTGCAGCCTATTAAGGTTTCTCTGGATACCAACTCAAATTAAATTATTATCCCAGTTTATCCAGGCCATTTAGAAATTAAACAGTATTGGCATTGGCCATGACCTCTGAAGGTAACCACTCCTAATCGGCTGCCAGTTGCCCTTTGTGCCACTGATCATAATCCTTTAAAACTGAACCTCCAGCCAATTTCACACCCAAGCAGTACCAGTTATTCTGTCCTTACCTCACTAATCTGGATATAGTGGAACCCACACCAGGAATGTCACTCCCAGAAAAGGGTGCCTATCTTCAAAATGGTGCATGGTTGAATGTTCTAGTATCCAGAGTACAATTCTGGAGAATTTAGTGGGGTTTTTAACACTGTTACACTATTTTCTCTTTAATTAAGAAAACTTGAGAGAGTTCATTACTGTCAAATAAAGCCAGAAACCCACCCCTCTTCATAAAATCTTTTAATATGTTGGACTTACATTTTGGGCTTTAAAATATAAACAATTTCTTTTATTTATTTATATTACTAAGTCTCAGTCTTGATTTTTTCATTCTATCCTACATACTTATTTTTCCACCTAGATTTTTTCACCTACAGTAGAAAATTTAATCAGCCTGTTTTAAATCAACCTATTTTCCTTGTAAAGCAAGTATCGGAAGATTTTTTTTTTTTTCTTACATGACAATCTAATGCTTTGTTGTGCAATATTTGGCCATGCTAATACTTTTTTTGAATGTGAATTTCTGTCTGTCTGTTCTGTTTTTATTTTCATAAGACATTAAAATACAACCAGAATGCAAAGTATATTTACATCAGGATCATAATATCTGTGCTGTGGACTGAATGATGTAACGTTGGCATACACAAGACTAAAAGGCTTTCTTTAGATATAAAAAAGGCTTAAGAATAAATGAGATATTAAAAGAAGTAACTTAATAAGGCACAAAACTGACAGATTTTAGAATGATTTTAACAGAAGTGTCTAGTCAATGATATGTGGCATTGCCATTTAAATGTTATTTTCTCATTGATATCATTAATTTATCTTCTGTATGACTATTTTTCCCTTGTAGTTCATATTTGCACTTGGATTACTATTCTTTCACTCTTCGGTATTAGTCTAAGATTAAAGACCTCAGCTTTCTTTGAAGTTAGGAAACCTTTTTATGGCTTAGCTGAAAATTGTCTCCCTTAATTAACAGGTTACTGGAAAAGTGTTTTAGTGCCTAAAATCTTAAAACTAAAGAAAAAATAAAAAAAGAACACCTCTTCCCTCCCTGTTTCTTTGTGTGATAGCCTTTTTTATTATTTATACTGTGGCAACACCCAAAGGCACCATGCATAAAGCTGCATGTGTTACAAATTTACATGTGCTAAACATAGTAAAAAACACCAAAGGAAGACAATTTTTGCCCCTGATCGAAGGTCACCAGATGTTTTCATTTTGTTAGAATTTGAATATTTATCTTGGAGATATTTATGATTATAAACAACTTTAGTTCAATGTACTTGAAAACTGGCTCACCAAACTCTAGAATGCTTGCCTGAGATGCAGTACAATTGCTAAGAATGTACAAATTATCATATGTTACACTGTACTTCTTCTAACAAAAAGATAAGTGTTCCGTAACTCACAAACATCCTAAAAGAAAAATTGTTCAGCTATTCTGAAAAGAAAGAAATAAGTACAGCTCTGAGATATAAGTAAACTCCACATTAAGAAACCTAAAACTTGAAGCCTATTTATATGGGTTTTCAGGTGAGCAAGGTGGCTTGATTTACTAGCACTTGGAGGATGAGATCGCATTTGAGAAATGTTTGTTGTTATTTGCTAATATTTTCTCATCTTCCTGATGGTTTTCTGAAAAGCTTAAGCCAGCTGAGTGCCACATGTACCAGTCCAGGATAGATATGCAGGATATCTCAAAATGTCCACAATGTCACTGTATGTGTTGTGTATAAGTTGGTAGTCAATGAAGAATCTGGAAAACTATTCAGTGGCCTGAGCTGAGATAACTCATGCCACATGAGGAATCCCTCAATATTCTGCCAGGCCTGTAGTTGCTACCCCATAAAAACACAGGTTCCTTGCAAAATCTTTATCATACCTATCCAGCTTCATATGTATATTTCAGATGATAGGCATGGCATTAAAGCAGCAACAGATACTAGGTTGAGATGGCTGAACCAGTCCTGAAGAAAAGTAATTTTATCTGCTTTCCTGGTAGAACTGTGCAGTGGAATATGCCTGGAATAAATGGCAGGATGAGTAAAAAGTAAATAAATATATTTTTTTAAAACAATACATACTCTTAGAGTAGATTTTTATGGTGAGTTTATGGGTAACTTTCAGAAAGCATTAGAGCATCAAGGAATTTGAGACAAGTTATATAATTTAACCAATATATATTTTCCAGTTTAAGTGACATTGTTACAAAATATTACAAATGAATACATATATAATATATAGTCACATATCATCAAGCAATTTTTTTTTTTGTACATTTATCTAATGTGGTTGACCTACCTGTCCAAAAACTTTGTCAAATCGCATACCCAGATAATAAACGCCCTTCCTGTTGCATCCATAAATGCTTTACACTGGGCAGAAATAAAATAATCTGACCCAGAAATAAGAGAAGTGCTTTTTTTTGATGACCTGAAAAGTCATGGAATGTGCTGAATTATTCAAAATCACATTAAATTCTAAAACTCTTTAAGGATTTTACAAAAGAAAATTCCCAAATAAAAGCAATTTTGTGGTTTGAGTACAACTGCTAAGAGGACAACAAAGACCCTTCATGGGAAACATGCTTTAATCTGTACATGGAAATGCAGCACCAATGTAGACAATAACTCTGTAGCACTATAGTAACAGTACTTCCGCTGCTAGTAACAGACCTCAGGCTTTTTATTGACTCTGAATGGCATCAGGACTAGGATTTGCAAGGCTTGCTTTATCTGGACTAGTCTTGATGTACCAGGACTTTTGTTTTAGTTTAATAAAGCTTAATAGCTTTATTTAATAACAACAGTCTCACAGAAAGATGGCTGATATTAGTTTTAGTTGCTGTTTACTTTGTCCAATTTTATTGTAAAAGAACTATTGCCTTCACTGTTTTGGTATAAATTTCTTTAACTAATGGTAGTAACCAGTTGTCATCCAGAATGATCTATGACCACAGAACATAGTACATGAAAGCAGTCTTTACAATGTGGGCACAGGATGAAGCACTGCAGGATGAAGAGCCCAGGGCTACATGCAGATCATGGATCAGCAGTTACTGATCATCAAACGAAAGAAACTTTGAGCGCTGGATGAAAATGGTGTGGAGTTAACAAAGAGAGAAAAGAAAAATCATGTATGCACAATATAAAACATACCAGAATAGTAAATATGGGATAAAATAAGAAAACACTGTACAGTGAAGAAAGAACAAGGTGTACTGTTTGTTAGAAAAAGATTTAGTCTTGAGTGAGGTGAATTGGAAAGAGGAAGAAATCCCAATCATCAGAGTTGCATTTCTCTTGGTGAAAAATTTGTCATACTAACAATTTGCTGTGACCCTTCCAACACCCACCTTCTAAAGGAGAGCTGACAATCATCTTAAAAGACCCAGAGCAGCACAACAGTTAGCAAAGCAGAAATCAGGATAGAAACTAGACAGTTTGTGCATATCGGTTTTAATTTTCATTATTGTGTACCAGCTCTGATAAGAATACATGGGAGGGGATGCATTAGTATCATGGTAGCTGAATTAACAATAACAATATGGTTAGATTGCTAATGTTTTAATTATATTATTAGCAAGTAATTATTTGTACATATTATCTGTGTTTCTTTAGCTCAGGTAAATTGTTCGGAATCTTTAGTCTGGTATCCTGCCTTTGGGACTTTGCTGTAAATTGGATGCAGTCAGGGAAGACCTGGATGGTTTTGTCATAATCCAAAAAATATCCCACATATCTTAGTACACTTATTCAGATTCTGTGAGACAGGGTAGGTAGTTAAGCATTTGAAAGTAGGAAATACTAGCATTAAGGTCAGTGTCCTGGGTTCAGCAGTAGCAGTCATTTTTTCTCCTTCTTGGTAGCTAGTGTAGTGCAGTGTTTTGACTTTCAGCTCGGGAACAGAGCTGATAACAAGGATGTTTTGGTTTGGCCAAGGACTTTGTGAGCCTCATGCTCTGCCAGGGAGGAGGGGAAGCCAGGAGGAAGCAGAGACAGGACACCTGACCCAAACGGACCAAAGAGCTATTCCATACCACAGCACATCATGCCCAGGATGTAACTGGGAGTTAGCCGGAAGGGCTGGGAGACTGCAGGGTTGGAGGAGGTATCGGTCGGAGCTTGGTGGGGCTGGGGGGGCAAGTTATCAGTCGGCTGGTGGTGAGGTGTTGTATTCCCTTGTTATTTCCTTTATCATTATTATCATTGGTGGTAGCAGTAGTGATTTGTGTTATACCTTAGTTACTAAACTGTTCTTATCTCAACCCATGGGAGTTGCATTCTTTTCGATTCTCCTCTCCGTCCCTTCGAGAGCAGGGGGAGGGCAAGAAAGGGGGGGAAGTGAGCAAACGAGTTACCTGACTGGGTTTAAACCACGACAGTCAGACACAATGTTAATTTAGGGCACTTGTGCACATGCTTTATAACATATTCCTTCATCTCTCGTGGGATGTTTTCCCTTCTCTTCTTCTGAAGTCCTTGTTTATTATATTTGACAATGTAATGGCTGTAGTAATGACAGCTTTTCCAATTCACAGCTTCTTTGCCAGTGCAGACTCTCCCACCAAGTTACATTTATCTTTCTTCTGTGATAAATATCATTGCACGTTGTATATCTGAAGTTTTCAGCTTCTAATCAATTATCAGGTAAAATAACACTCTAACCTTTACACACAACATGTGTGAATGCCTGAATTCCCTTGGGCTCTCTATTATTTTCAAGTTGTTTTTTTAAAACTTGTTGCCATTATCACAGGACACATGTACTATTACAAGCAGTGAACCCTAAGTGGGAATGACAATACCATTTCGTTCCTTTTTACTGCCTGTGGGAAATTGCTGTAATTTCTATCAGGTCAGACACAGCATCTCTAGGAGGTCAGCTTCTAAAATAAAACAGGGCTGCTTTCTCTGCTATATAAGATTTTCTGCATATAATTTTTTGTTGCATATGTGCTACTTAGAATTTTAGAGAAACAACAATCCCCCAAAGTTAAAAAGTTCAGAGACAACAAAAAGCGTTTTTACTGGAGCTGCATAGTCGTACAGATTTGTTACACTAGATCATATAGGAAACCATCAGAACAGAAAATTCCATTTTTTAAATCTGATTGATTTGTCAGAGTACAAAACAATTGCAAGACATGACTCCTTAAGACTAACAAACTACTAGATAATCAGGAACAGAAGATATATATCACTGCATGTGGGTATATTTGTATAGTTAGAAGTTACATTTGTAAGATTTTTTGTGCATGCTTGACTTGATACTTTCTGTAATGCCCATCACTACTCATTATTTAAACGTAAGAATCAAACTAGTCTTTATGCTGCTATTCATAGTTTGCATAAACGGGGGACACACAGATAGAAAAGAAAAATGAGTAACTCATCTCGTACTCTTGTAAAAACACTTGCCTAGAAAGAGGGAAACCCCACTTTCTTGAATGGCACTGAAAGGAACTGAGTTCAGAGCTTATGCCTTCTAGGTAAATACCCCAGCAACATGCGATGTAGTATTATTTTATTTCTGTGTCCCTGAAAGTGTGTCCATGCAGACAAATTGGTCAGGTAAGGCCAGAGAGAGATTGCAAGCTGGGTTTCTTCTCAGTGAAAATGTGAGTAAGAAGGGATAAATACACACTTCCAGGTCTCATATATGCTGAAGTTTTTCTGTGGTATATCAAGGAATAGGGAGGTATCGCTGAGTCTCTCAGTTTAGACATACTCATATTTTCTGAGGAAATAAGGACAGTATTTCCTGTCCACCCTGGCTTTAGTATTTCATGGTAATAAGCTAAGCCAAGCATAAACATCACAAAGTATCTAAGGAAAGTAGAATTGGGCAAACCTTAAGTTATTACAACAATGTGCCACTTTTTTTTTTTTTTTTCTGTTGTGGAAATTAGAGACATAGAGTTCCTGCTGTTTATTCTCAGTCTCTGTGTGAATCTCCCACAGGTATCAGCTAGCACTCCATTCAGTGGCTAAAAGAAAAATGCAGTCCCAAGCTTTTGTTGGTCTTCTGACCAAATTTTCCTCTTTCATGTTAACAGAACACATTAGTAGGGCTATTATGATCTTCCTGCACATGTAGAAACACCAGTGCCAGCAATGAGAGCTCTTTGCAAAAAGAAAAAAAAAAAAAAAGAGTAGAATAGATAATACATGCTCCATTGTGCAGATAGGAGATGAGAATTTAGTTTTAATGATCCCATTACTTTCTGCTAAAAATTGCTACACTGAATAAAATAATTCAATAGATGCTGGGTGACTTTTATTTTAATATCTGGAATGACTTTTATGAAACTTAATTTTTTTACAGAGATTCTGTAGGGCAATTAAGACAGCTTAGAAAATTCTTTATTTACCACTGGATATTGTAATTCATAACAAACAAATTAATATTTTTATCTGAAAACACTACACATTTTCATTGTTTATTTTTAATTAAAACTAAGGTGCTGAAACAGTCAATGACAATTACAAATACATGGAAGGCATTAAATATGCTAATTTTAATTGTTAATTGGTATTATCACATTGACATGCTAATCATTTATTGCAAAAACATGGGATACTTTACATAAATACTAGCATAACTGCACTGACTATTTGAGCTACTGAGAAAACCTATGTAGTGCCTATGTAGAATTGTAAAACTTAGAACTACGGTGTATGGGATTTACTTATCTTTTGAAAGTTTTAAACTTTCACCATGAGGACATTTTCAATCTCATATTTGAGCTGTGAAAACCAGTAATGCACTTATACCATAATGGTGCAAAATCAGAAGACAAACTTTAAAAGCTTTTTCAGGAACAAATCCAACTATGTATTTAAATACTGCAAAAGTACACCACTGCACAAGGTAGTACAAACAAGAGAGGCATCCTGCTGTATCCCTTATTTTCACAGGAAGAGGTATGCTAGAACTCTCTTATCATCAGTTGCATTATGTAGCTGCCTCAAAATCACCAGAAACTTTTGCTGGAAAACCGAGGTGTCTTTTATTAAGAAATCAAAATGAACATCACTACTTTTTGCCCATGTTTTTTCAGAACAATAGAAGCTAAAGTCTAATTAGCTTTTTGGTCTTCTCACTTCATGATCATGGAAGAAACATTAAAAAAAAAAGTGAACTATTCTAGAATCCGATTGCTTCTGTGTTACAGCTGCTTTCCTTATAGAATGTAAAGAAACAGCTACTTGGAAAAAAAAATAAATCAGAAAGCTGGTTCTGAGAGTTGAGTGACACAAATTTCTCTTTGAAAAGAATGCAATAGAATACAATTCCTTTCTGTCCCTTAAGGGCATGAAAAAGTGGTTGCATCCTATGAGGTACATCTTATATAACAAAGGCAAGTGAAAGTTTTTCGGTTACTTCATTGGATTCACATCTCAGTATGTACAGTGTTATACAAGCTACTGTCTGTGACATAAGCTTGACTGTTTGGCATAGATGTCAACGTGTGGTCAATCTCACTTATAGCTGTTTCTCGGTATCCTTTCAGTTTTTTTCAAGCTGCGCTGGGCGTAGTACCATCAGTTGGGACTGGTAGTAATTTTTTTTTTTAAAGATACTTCTCACAAACAAATTTTATAATCATTTCTATCAGAGCATGTTAGACTCTCTTGGAATCAGTTCTGAAGAAGATCAGCTTGCATGCATCTATGTCTTGGCATAGAAACCAAAGACCTTTCATTTTCATGTTGTAGTCCTTGTACCTGTCTCATTTTATATATTCATGACAATCTAGTATTTTCTTTTTCCCTGTGTTGCTGAAAACAGAGCTAGAAGATCTGTTCACATGTACTTGAACACAGACACACAGATTACATAATAGTAAATTATTAACTAATAGAAATTATAAAATAAAATCATTACTTTGGTGATTGTCCTGGGTTCAGCAGTAGCAGTCATGTTTGTTTTTTTTTTCCTTTGTGCTAGCTGGTGCAGTGCTGTGTTTTGACTTCCAGCCTGAGAGCAGTGTTGGTGAAGTCAATGTTTTCAGTTGTTGCTAAGTGATGTTTACCCTGACCAAGGACTTTGTGAGGCTCATGCTCTGCCAGGGAGGAGGGGAAGCCGGGAGGAAGCAGAGATGGGGCACCTGACTCGGGCTAGCCAGGGAGGTATTCCATACCACAGCACGTCATGGCCGGGGTGGGGGGTGACTGGGAGTTACCCGGAAGGACACGGGCTTCCGGGTGGAACTCGTCTTCTTGGCCGGTGGTATCGTATTCTCTTCCCTTGTTATTTTTCCCTTATCATTGTTGTAGTTGATAGTAGTGGTGGTGATTTGTGTACATTGGTTGCTGGACTGTTCTTGTCTCAACCCGTGGGAGTTGCAGTCTTTCGATCCTCCTCCCCGTTCCTCCGGGAGTGGGGGAGAACCCCGGTGGGGGGGGGGGGGACACGGACCTCGATTGTTGTCAGCTCGGCACCACTCACTGGGAGTGAGTGAACAAGTTACCTGACTGGGTTTAAACCACGACAGTGATAAAATTATTACATTGGCAGTTTCAGTATTCTGTACAGAAAATATTTTCTCTGTAAATATCATCTTTTTAGCAGGCTGCAAAACCCTGGGCACAAAATCTACTGAAGAATGTCAATAAAGTAAAATTTATGCTCTGTGCTTTGTGTAAATTCTGCTGTTGAAGCAGTCAAGGGGGAGAACGTTGGATGGAGCATAAATTTGCTGATAGTGGATTAAATACCAAAATGCACTGCAAAAGAGTCGAGGTTGATTTATCGGGCTTTAATATTTTCTTAGCAAATTCTATTCCTTGGCTAAGCTTAAACAGAAAAGGATATAAAAATGTGCTAACTGCAGATTGTCTTGATAAATGTCCTTAACACTTGTAACTTTTTGCTTTGGCTGAACTAAAAAGGGAGATGGAGTATGCTGATTAGACTTTTCTACTAACTACATTATTTTTTATATAAAATTATGATTAATCTTATTGCCAGCAGATGTTTAGGATCTCTAGAAAGGAAGTAAAGGGTGGGATGGAAGGATATACAGACAAAAGGAGGGAGACAGGAAGGGAGGGAGACACAGAGCAAGGGACAGAAGGAGGGATGGACAGTATGGAATAAGGACTTGTTTGCCAGATTAGATTCCAGTATTTACTCAAAAAACAGATATCATAGGTCCAGCTCAAATATAATTTAGGTTGGGGATAGATCCTTAGATCTTTTTGAACTGTATTTTGTAAAAAAAAATTTCTTTCTTTCATCCTTTGAGCATTGAATCTCACCTCTTGAATTTTGGAACACAGAACCAGTTCCTGTAAGATTTTGTGTAAAGCATAAAATCAAACACAATTTTTCCAGAATAGTAATAGAAATAGACTAGAAATGCATAACAACAAGGATCTGCAAACCATGAAGATGTGCAAGAAATTCTAATCTTAAGTGGTTTTGCATAATGAGGCGTTTTCAAGGAATGAAAAGCATACTTTCTAATGCAAGTAGCCAGAAAACGCTAAATGTGGCATTTCACAACACGAACTCAAGTTAATGCAGAGACTCAAATCCTCATTTATTGTCTCAAAGCCCTTTTTATCCCCTTGTTCAGTACTTCCCCAGCCTGCACATACATACAACATTCAATCTCATTGGCCACTGTGAAACTCTCCAGGTAAATAGTCCAATCACAATTCTACAGACCCTCTCGAAACCCCCACATATTCTGGATGCCAAAGGTGATTCCTGCCAGAACTACATCCTGGACCATCCTTCCAAGGCTTGCTTGTTTACCTTTCCTGTCCTTCAACTTTCCAACTCATCACCCCAGGGCTTGTCAAGCACCAAGGCCTCAGAGCTAATTCCTGTACTCTTTTGCATGCAAATCTTACTGCCTTCACTCTCCAGAGCTGAATAGGACTTTGTAGATGCAAAAAAAAAAAAAACACACCAACCTTAAACGCTATAAAACATAACCATGAAAACTGATATTATACTTAGACAGTGTGTTGGATATTTTTTGTTGTTTCATGCACATTGAGAAAATTAATTCTGATACTACTTGGCAAAGATGAAGTGTATGTTTCAGGAATTTGAAGGACAAAGTTCATGTATTGCAGTTGAACACATAGCCAGAGTAGAACCAGAGGATCTGGTTCGAGACTGTCTTAAGAACCTGAATGTGCACAAGTCCATGGGACGTGATGAAATCCATCTGTGGGTCCTGAAGGAGCTGGAAAATGAAGTTGTTAAGCCACTGGCCTTCATATTTGAAAAATCATGGCAATCACGTGAAGTTCCTGATGACTGGAAAAAGGGAAATATAATCCCTATTTTCAAGAAGGGGAAAATGGATGACCCGAGGAATTACAGACCAGTCAGTCTCACCTCTGTGCCTGGCAAAATCTTGGAGTGCATTCTCCTGGAAGGCATGCTAAGGCACATGAAAATCAACAAGGTGCTTGGTGATAGCCAGCATGGCTTCACTAAGGGAAAAGCCTGCCTCACCAATTTGGTGGCCTTCTATGATGGGGCTACAGAACAGATGGACAGGGGTAGAAAAGCTGATGTCATCTACCTGGACATGAGCAAAGCATTCGACACTGTCCCACACAACATCCTTGTCTCTAAATTGGAGAGACATGAATTTGATGGACCACTCAGTGGATAAAGAACTGGCTGGATGGCCGCACGCAAAGAGGTGTGGTCAATGGCTCAATGTCCGGCTGGAGACCAGTAACGAGTGGTGTCCCTCAGGGATCGGTGTTGGGACCGGTCTTGTTTAATATCTTCATCGCTGACATGGGCAGTGGGATTGAGTGCAACCTCAGCAAGTTTGCCGATGACACCAAGCTGTGTGGTTCCGTTGATACACTGCAGGGAAGGAATGCCATCCAGAGGGACCTTGACACGCTTGTGAGGTGGGCTGATGCCAACCTCATGAGGTTTAACCATGCCAAGTGCAAGGTCCTACACCTGGGTTGGAGCAATCCCAGGCACAGCTACAAGTTGGGCAGAGAAGAGATTCAGAGCAGACCTGCAGAGGAGGACTTGGGGGTGTTGGTCGATGAGAAAATGAACATGAGCCAGCTTCAGTGTGTGCTTGCAGCCCAGAAAGCCACCAGTATCCTGGACTGCATCAAAAGGAGAGTGACCAGCAGGTCGAAGGAGGTGATTCTGCCCCTCTACTCTGCTCTTGTGAGACCTCACCTGGAGTATTGTGTGCAGTTCTGGTGTCCTCAACGTAAAAAGGACATGGAACTGTTGGAACAAGTCCAGAGGAAGGCCATGAGGATGATCAGGGGACTGGAGCACCTCCCATATGAAGACAGGCTGAGGAAGTTGGGTCTGTTCAGCCTGGAGAAGAGAAGGCTGCGTGGAGACCTCCTAGCAGCCTTCTAGTATCTGAAGGGGGCCAATAAGGATGCTGGGGAGGGACTCTTTATTAGGGACTGTAGTGACAGGACAAGGGGTAACAGGTTCAAACTTAAACAGGGGAAGTCTAGATTGGATATAAGGAGGAAATTCTTTCCTGTTAGGGTGGTGAGGCACTGGAATAGGTTGCCCAGGGAGGCTGTGAATGCTCCATCCCTTGCAGTGTTCAAGACCAGGCTGGATGAAGCCTTGGGTGAGGTGGTACAGTGTGAGGTGTCCCTGCCCATGGCAGGGGGGTTGGAACTAGATGATCTTAAGGTCCTTTCCAACCCTAACTATTCTATGATTCTATGATTCTAAGAGGTATTTATGAAGAGGTAAGTAAGACTTAAGTGGTCAACCTTCAAATACCTTCACAAGGCCTCTTTACATAGGCCATGGAACTGTTAAAGTGAGCCCAGAGGAGGGCCATGAAGATAATCAGAGGGCTGGAGCACCCCTCCTATGAAGACAGGCTGAGAGATTTGGGCTTGTACAGCCTGGAGGAAAGAAGGCTTTGGGGAGACCTTCTAGCCACCTTCCATTACCTAAAAGGGGCCTACAAGAAATCTGGAAAGGTACCCTTTACAAAGACATGTAGCGACAGGACAAGGGGTAATGTCTTTAAGCTGGTGGTGTTCAACATCAGGTTGGATGAAGCCTTGGGTGAGATGGTTTAGCGTGAGGTGTCCCTGGCCATGGCAGGGGGGTTGGAACTAGAAGATCTTAAGGTCCTTTCCAACCCTAACTATTCTATGATTCTAAGATTCTATGGTCCCTGATAATAATCTTCAGCTTGCAAACACTCATATGTCAGCTAAGGGCTTATGTAATACATAATATTTTTATTTTCCGTGATCTAATGCAGTATTCCTTTGACTTATGTAACTTTGCAAACTTATGTAACTTATGTAAAGTAAAAAAGTTCCTTCAGCCTAACTACACATTGTTTGTGTGCAGGAAAAAAATAATTCAAAAAGGGTATTCTTTTTCCATCTTCTGTCAACTTCTGTTGTTCCCTGACTATTGTATTTAAACACAGTGAACAATTCCTGTGAACAAACAATTCCTGCCCACCTTGCTTATTCTGCTGATATGACCATGAATTGTTTCTCTTGGTAGGTGGTAGGTTATCTCCAAAAGAGCAGGAGTGTTCATTTCTTGTGTTTTGGTAATATTCAGAATATGTTAAGGCTAGGCCCTCAAAAAATTCTGTTAGGTGTTAAAGTTTCCTTTGAATTTATATGCCTTACATATGCAAAAACATTTTAGAGCACTGAGTGTTGTCTACAGATTCATCACAGGGTAGATTATCAGTCATACTAATATACGACTATTGAAGCAGAAGGAAATTATGGGGAGATAAAAGTCTTTATGCCTCAGAGATCCTCTGGCAGGCAATTTTGAGGAAATGCCACTAAAAATTGGAATAACATTCTATAACTCTTTTATGCTAGCATTTTTAAGGTTACGCATGTTATGCTATGTTCTGTACTGATCTTATATGATGTGCATTACCAAAAGAGAAAAAGAAAGACATTCAATAAAGTCATATGTAAATGCACAAAATACCTGTACACAAATTAAGATGCCCTTTTTTCTGGGACATCTCTTTAAGAACTGATATAATCTTGTGACAATGGAATGGCATTGACAACTTAGAGGAATGCCAAAATTACTTTTTATAGAAACTGTTTTAGGTTTGTGTAATTAACTGGTGTTTAGCTGTGTGTGAAATAGGGGTGATATTCTACAAACTAGTATTTTAGAAAATCAGTTGTCAAATTAAAAAAAAAAAACTAATTTTTTTCTCTTTTTTTACTTAATGAAGTTGTATGTGAATGGGATTCAAACTTTTTTCTCCGTTATTTAATATCTGATATCCTTTTTTTTCAAGCAGGAATTTTCTTCAGCAGAAACATCACTGCCTGTAATTATATGGTGGTTTTAATCACTGTTTCTGTAAAGCAAATGGTTCTGGAATATCAAGGCATGGCAGCAGAATGAATAAAAATCATTTTGCCATGTGAATGTACTTTTATTATTAAAGTTCAGTACCATACATGTATTTATAGAGGATGATCTGATTTTTAAAAAGAATTTAATGCCATTTTTGAGGACATGATGTTCTCAGCTGGTACGGTACACTGCATAGGATCTTAAAGTGGGTTTGCAGCTTCAGGTCTGTCCTTACATAGTAGAAGCACTGTACCACAGCTCTCAAGAGGGAACCATATACTGCAGTGAAGTCAGGGATCTGATGATCTATTATGCTGCTTCAAATTTCTCCATATTAAGTGCTCAGTTCTTTACCACATTTAATACCTTAATTGAGTAATCTTTATACAGATTATTTATGTAGACACAACTTATAATACTAATATTTTTCTGCCTAATGAAGCCATCAGAGGTAAAATTTAGCTCAGATAGATAACTTGTTACCTGCCTAAAGCTGAATTATGTATGTTCTCCTTTAAACTGTAGAAACAAAATAGATACTTGAAAAAATCATCTAACTGTACCTGCTGAGGTTTTGTTATTTGTATGAAATCTAAAGTGAGATGGAAGTGACCAGCTGAAATAGAAAATACATAGGCTATTGTTATTAAAATTATGTGAGAAAAATTCTTACCCTGAGATCTAAATTGCTATAAATGGGTATTGGGTGAGGTATCCTTTATTTAACCTTAAACAAGCTCAGCATTACTGATCCAAAATCCAATCCTAGCTCATACTGAAAATAACACAGCCTCAATCAACATCCCAAACCAAACATGTCACTTTGAACATATCAGACTGATATATTTGACTCTTCCATTTCTTTGCCTTTCCCTGTCTACACCCGCATCTCATACAATTATGATACACTGCACTGTGACCTCTTGATTTTTGGTCCCCCTTATTAGATGTAGCCATTTGGGATAACTTTCTTTTCTGCTGATCAGCTGTGCCTGGTGATACAGATTTTGCATAACAGGCTGAAAATACCATGTGTCTGATTTATGGCATCTCTCTCAACAAGGGATCTTATAACCAAAGAAGTTCCAGTTCTTTCCTAAATATTATTTAGCAATGAGCTGAGTACCCCCACTGTCTGACCAGTCAAACACTATAGCTCCAGAAAAAAGTGTTAATTCTGGAAAGCATATTTAAGATTCCAGTTCCTTATCTTTAGTGGGTATTCAAAGCATGATTATGTTAAACAGCCTAAATGTTTTGGGGCTTTTTAGAATTCACTACTGTTGAGGTCTTTACATTCTCTGAATACTTATTGATTCTGTGCCATTCTTTCATTCTTCAGTAGCAGATAATTTTGATGAGAATTTTAAAGCCCAAAATAAGCAACTACAATATAGTTCTTCATCCTAAAATGTTATATTTTAGTTTTATCATTATTGCAGCAAGCTGCTTGCATAGCATACTTTTTATGCATTTAAACATTCTGGAGCGTAACATATAATTGTTCAGTAAATATAATGTCCTTCGAATGCTATACAAAACATGCTGCTTGATTAACAATTCCTATTCAAATGAATGATACCTGTGCTTTATAGCTCATTTTGATAGAACTAGAAGTCCCACTGCTAAGCATTTGAAGATTTGGACATCCAAACCATTACATTTGACTGTAAGAGTATGTGGTTGTAATACCTTGTGACTGCCTGTTGAACTGCTGTTCTGATGCGGTGTTAAAGCTGAATATAGACAGCCCACTTTCTGTAAGTCTGTGTCTAACTACATGGATACACAAATATATATATGTGTGTATATGTATTTATATTTATTTATGGTTCTATTTATTTATGTCTTTATTGTCATTTATCATTTTTATTAATATTTTATTTTTATATATAGAAATATATATTATATAAATGTATTTTATATTTATATTTTATTCTATATTTACATATCTCATACTTTTATATCTATATATTTATATTTGTATTTATATTTATATTTGTTTCTTTTTATTAATTTTATTTATATTGTATTTTATTTATGTACGTATTTATATACAAATATATATTTGTATGTATGTGTAGATATATACATATATATTTGTATGTATGTATATATAAACAGAGGGTCCTACAGTTGAAGGATTACTTCATATCGGTATTAAAATTTTAGATGAAATAATCAACAGATATCTAATTATTTGTGAAAGAAATTTTTACATAGTCATTTAAAATGAGAAAAAATCAGGTTTGTATTTTTTGCTATAAAAAATATCTGAACTTGAAGAAAATAAAATTCCAAGGAGAATATACTTCCCCCCCTTCCCCCACCCCAGGGTACGTGGAGAAGAACACAGAATACAGAAGTCTTTGTTTCACCTCAGTTTGATAACAATATGTCAAACATTTATGAAACACTTATGTAGACACTGTATGACATTTTGATGAAGAAATGAGAACAACGTAATTAAAAACTATTCAAAGCCATTAGGTATTGTTAATAAAACAAAACAAGCAATCAAACCCAAACAGAACCACAGATAAACATTAAAAAAATAAGCCAACTGAACAAAACTTTTACTGAACCAATGTATTTCTAATTTGATGACTATGTGAGTGTGGAATGGAAATTTTAAAAGAAGGAGAAAAGACAGGAGAGGAAGAGTAGAGGGAGAGGAGAAGAAAGGAGTGGAAAGAAGAAAGGAGAGAGGAGAGGAGAGGAGAGGAGAGGAGAGGAGAGGAGAGGAGAGGAGAGGAGAGGAGAGAAGTTTCCATTTGATCTAGTTGAGTGATCCATCTGCAAACCAAGATAACAAAATTAATTATAAAATAAAAATTTGTTAAAATATCTATGTTAGTAAAATTACTGACAAACACAGAATTAACCCTCTCCAAACAAAAAATTCATTGACGTAAAAAGAAATCATTGAGTTAAAAAAAAAGTAAAAAGAGTCAAACATTCTAGTGGAGAAGCAATGCATAGAATTTCATAACTGGCAGCTGATACAATGCTGGCCACATAAGAAAAGCAAATTAAAATCTCTTCCATCATCTTGTGAGATTCTGAATGTGGACTACACACTTTCAGCAGATTATGGACACCTATTTTAGATTTACAGTATCAACAATATAAATGATATATAGGACCTTAAGAAAATACCAAAACACTTGAGGAAACGGTGACAGTAAATATTTTTCTATTCATACTGTGTCAGCAAAATCTCAGATAATAAAACATATTTTTATGCCAGTGTAATATCTCCTGCTGCTTTCTTCCAGCACCTCAAAAAAAACCCAAAACAAAACAAAAGAAAACTATAACACACAGGATATTAAGAGTATGTTTGGACTGGAGAAAACACTAGAAGGCCATTGCCAGGCTCTGTAAGTAGTTTTGGAAAGAACGAATGCTGCTGAGGCGGCATGAAAAGTTAAGAATCTGTAATTCAAAGTAAAGGTATACAATTCAGAGAAAAATGTAATATAGCAAGGTAGAAAGCAGATTATATGATAGCTGAAGCAATATTTTCATGACAAAAGTACAATTGGGCAAGTATGAAACTCTCTGGCAAAATAAGTCATGTCTTTTTTAGAACAGGAAAAGGAGAGAAGAAAGAAGTGCAGATAATCTGATTTGGAGGTGCAGTAAGCAGACAAGCAGAATTTGCTCTTTCTTCAGATCAGAAATGACATTTTTGCAGATAACCCTATAATCACACAGGCTTTAGGGTATTTCACAGGTTAAATCCAATACAAAAATTAAATTCTGCCTTAATTGTTAACTATATTTCTATATAAATAAACATGTAAGTGGGAACTATTGATGTATTTTATCCCAGGAGAAATAGCGTATAGGTGGGAGGAGGAAGAGGAGAAACGTAGGGCTAGAAACTCATGAGCTTTCACAATCAAAATTTAAGCAAAAAGATGTGTGAAGCTCTTGTTTATGTCATGCAAAATGAGTTAGAACCAGAAGCAATGCAAAGCTTGCCTGTTGCATAACTGATGAGCAAGAATGAACACTGAACAATATGTACCTACTAGAAGAAGCAAACTGGTTGAGAGTTCTCAGCAGAGAATTTAGACATAGAAGAAAATAAAATGAAAATTAACATGGTAGACATTTCTTTTTATTTTTCATATTAAAAGGATTTGCCATATAAATAATTCACTAAGGCCTATAATGTATCTAACATCATGGCCATTAAAAAAAACTAAAAAGTCTTTTTTAATTTTTTTTTTTTAATAAAATGCTTTATTACCATTATATTTAGGAACAGGTATAAGTAGGAACAGGTATTAATTAATCAAATACACTGAGTTGTGCTGCATTGTGGGTCTGACTAAATGTTTGCCAATGTCCTCTTGCTTCAGTGTTGGCAAATCTAAGTGACTTTCATTTATAAGTGAGAATAAGAATTTCTCTTAAATAAGATTTATAAAATGTTCTCATATTAATGAATGAATGAATTGTTAAATCACAAAAAATGTGTTCAAGGTAGCTGGGGGCTGCAAGCTAACAAGTAACAACTCAGAACCAAGTTCAGAAGCTATAAAATCCTCTTCATTCATTTAATGATATAACTATTCTGTCAAACAAAAATAAAAGTCTATCAGCTTCTTTAAAGAGCTCCAATTCACTTTGTAATACAAAAAGAACATTTAGGACCATGCTGAGAGTTACATGTCCAGACATGAAGGAAGGGTTGAAACCTTTTTTTAAAATAAAGCAAATTTAATTTGGTATATTACTGTAATCCCTGAAGACTTGACTGACCCAGTGAGTAACAAAGGATTCTTACACTTTTTTAGAGCCAAATCACAGTTATGGTCTGTCTGCAATTCTTCTCACTTCCCAGTCTCTCTCCTTATACTCCTCAAATGCCAATCTTTTTTGCCTTTGTCTCTTCTCAGGTTGAATCGTACAATTCTGTCACTGTTAGACTGAACTCTTAACAATGCCCTGCATATCAGCTGTTCTAGAATGCTACATCCTGCTACATCAGGTCTTTCTGACCTGAGGGATCGACTTCTGGGAACCATAGGCAATGATGAATATGCCCAAATACTTTTCTTAAAGCAAAACATTTTTCACTTTTAAAAGAAGGAAAAAAAAAAAGAAAAAAAAGAAGAAAAAAACATCTTTTATGAAAAGATTTTAAAATGTTTAGTCTACATATTTCTCACCTGAATCTTTCTGTCCTTCATAACAAGTTATTTAAAATTAATGTTATAAAAGAAATCTTTACAAAAGAAGCCCAAGCACTGTCACCCACTAAATTAAACCTTTTTCACCGTTTTTTAGTAAAGGCTGCAGGCTTTGCACCACATGGTCGCAGGAAATGCTTGGGCTTTCACAGTTTAGCTGGGAACCACAGAGGGGTGAGCAAACTGTGATAACTGACTGTCAAAAAACAAGTTCATGTGTAGCTGAGAGTAAGGGACCAGGATGCTAAGGACTTGCTGTGACCACCAGCACCCTGCTTGACAAAGACTGTCACTGTTAAGTTTAGTACTCAGAATGATCTTGGAAGGAGAAGCGTAACTTAAAAGAAATGGGTTAGATACTTTTAATTCTTCTTGTACAACATTTTTTACTATGATACTGATGAGACTTTAATACATTAATTTCTATGGTATCAGTTCTACTGTAACAGGAAAAACTGTAGAATTTTGGTGAGACTGATTTACCTAGATATTACTTAGGCTAGCAGTAAGTGCTTTCCAGGTATATAGTCTCTTCCCTTTTGTCTGTGTACAGAGTTTATATTCTTCTCACTTGATTTGACAGAATTGTCAGTAAGGTGACAAAGCTAACGATGCATTAATAATTTTAATAAGCTTTTATTTTTTCAGAGAATGGTTTATGTTGTTTCTAATTCAAGTGCTTATTTGTACTATTTTAAATAAATATTACCATAAGACAAACTGCTTGATAACCATTTTAATGTATAATATTTATAAATAGTTGCGTAGGAGATACATTTCCTTTTCCAACTGCATCCCATTCTGGCATTTGAGCCATTTTTTTACAATTTCATAGACCTATTCTCATCACAGAGCTGACTTCCTAACTTCATGCCTGACTAAGCCTCACACTTGATCACTATGATGTATCTTAACTTTATACTAAACCCTGATACTACCATCTTGAGGCATGACATCCCCATTTTGAGCTTGTGCCCATGTGAGTTGCTAGTGAACTCACAGTCAGACTAGCCAACATACAGGGCGAGAGGCCCAAGTGGGAATGAGGATCTTGAAGGTTTGGGCACCAGCTACCAGAGGAGAGTATCTAGATCCAGCTACTGGAAAGAAGTAATGACTGGGGCCAGGTACAGTCAAAGATTTTTGATATTTTATTGTCTTAATTTTTCTTTATTAGAAACTGAACAGAAGGTATTAATATCCATAAACTGCATTTTTTTTAATTGTACAGTTCATATCTTTTAAATCATAACAGTCCTGATTACTTGAGGCCAAGATCATAATTTCCAAAAAAAATAACAGTAATAAAAAAACTTTGGGCTTCCACTTTTTATTCTATTATTTCTATTTTTTCTGAACACTTTCTATAAGCTGATTAAATTCAGAAAAAATAATGAATTAGAGACAGAAGTTAAGTATATCATATCTCATAGCTTTCTTCCTCATAATGAAATTCTAATAAAGTTATAGCTTAAGAATCTGATATTTTATACCACAGATAGTTTGACATAAGTACTTAGAATCATATAATCATAGAATAGTTAGGGTTGGAAAGGACCTTAAGATCACCTAGTTCCAACCCCCCTGCCATGGGCAGGGACACCTCACACTAAACCATCTCACCCAAGGCTTCGTCCAACCTGGTCTTGAACACTGCCAGGGATGGAGCATTCACAACCTCCCTGAGCAACCTATTCCATTGCCTCACCACCCTAACAGGAAAGAATTTCCTCCTCATATCCAATCTAGACTTCCCCTGTTTAAGTTTGAACCTGTGACCCCTTGTCCTGTCACTACAGTCTCTAATGAAGAGTCCCTCCCCAGCATCCCTATAGGCCACCTTCATATACTGGAAGGATGCTAGGAGGTCTCCACGCAGCCTTCTCTCCTCCAGGCTGAACAGACCCAACTTCCTCAGCCTGTCTTCATACGGGAGGTGCTCCAGTCCCCTGATCATCCTCATGGCCTTCCTCTAGACTTGTTCCAACAGTTCCATGTCCTTTTTACGTTGAGGACACCAGAACTGCACACAATACTCCAGGTGAGGTCTCACAAGAGCAGAGTAGAGGGGCAGAATCACCTCCTTCGACCTGCTGCAGCACAAGAACAAAAGAGCACAGATTACTCCAGACCACTATCAAGCAGTGACCAACATTCAATGCCTTGGGGAAGGTATTGAACAAGATGAGCGTGAAGATATTCCACACCAGGATACTCTCACAGCCTCTGAAACCCTTTGGCTCTGGGGCCTTCCTTGTCACAGGTCCAGTCTTCATATTCAGTAAGTCCCAAAGTATTTTTCTTCTGTAATTTTTTTTCTGGGCTCTTTTGAACTCACATCAGGTTCTCTTTCAAAGCTCCAGCTGGTAAATAACTTATTCCGAAACAGTGAGTCAAAGCTATTCATCTATTTTTTAATATTCTTTTAACTACTTCCAAGTGTTGTGAATACTGAACTAAGAAATCCACACAGCTTTAAGGGTTTTCACTTTGTTTAGGAATCCTTCCCACAAGTCCACCCGCCTGTGGCCTTCCTCAAGAACAAAAGATGTCAAACTAAAGTAGTGCTTTATTTTCATGGTATGCAACAGTGGGGAAGAGAGATTTAGAATGTTATTTTTTTTAATTTATTTTACATATATTTCTTGCATTTTCTCCTTGCATATTATATATTTTTAAAGCAGTCTCTTGTAGAAATAATTTAATATTTCCCAGGCAATCTTATTTTCATAGCATTTATAATTTTCTGCTTTATTTTATTCTTTGAACTATGACAGTGTATCAGTTCTAAATATATATATGTATATAAAGAAATATATATATGTGTGTATATATATGTGTATATATATACATGCATATGCACAAAGACATATTTATGCTTCCGTTCCATACCAAAATATTTCATTTTGTTTAGATGTTCCTTAAGAAATAACTTTTGAGGGTATGTTTTTCTACTGGGGCTTAGTGGTTTTTAGTTCTCCAAATTCCTTGGTGAATATTTCCTTCAGTACTAAATATAATTTAAAAAAAACAAAGTTTTTCTTTACAGAACAGTGGGAGACAGTGTCATGTTCTCTGTGATGTCCACTGTCACAAATTAAATAGGCTATGAGATTGAGGGAATACTGTCTGCTTATCAAATGGTATTTACAGGACCACCAACACAGTGAAGTGAAATTATGCTACTCCACCATGACTTGAAAAAGCTTAGAGGGCATTCACCTACAATGTGTCTTTATTATTGACAGCTGTTAATACGGTAAATTATTCAATGTCTACAAAAAATAAAGTCACAATGAAATAAAATTTGATCAGACCTTACTTTTCACCACAAAGCCGTCCATGTCCACGTGTTGTTCTGTCCATCAGCTATTATGCAGGCTCCCAGGTGATACACAGAGGTAATTTCTTCCATCTATCTTCCGTACCTGACATGCTCAGTCAACACTCAACATTTCTTCCTGCTTGTTGCAGACTTCAAACTGAATAGTTTGTATTAACATGGAGTTAGATTAAACATAAGTAACACATTCTTTATTAAAAGACCCACCTAATTCTCTGCCTGGCAACTAACTAGGGGCTTAGGTTATAATGGTTATGGTTATAACTATTTATAGTTTATTCAGTATTTGTATAATCATGTCTTTCACTGGTTATGTAAAGCACATTGCAAATTATGTTCTGTTACAGAGACACTTAGGCATCTCTGACTACACATGAACTGGTGCTACTCCCTTTGCAAGAATCCCTTAATGTAAGATCACCTCTCCTAGGAAATGGGAGGCTGGCAATCAGTACCTACTTCTCTCTCAGAGACAAAGTCTAAAGGCTTTCAATATGCCTAACTTTAAATAACTTTCCCATCAGTCATGTAGACTCACACAAAACAGAAGTCATCTATGGAAAACCTATTCTACATAAATCTGTTTTATCTGGAGCTCTAGTTATATGAGGAGCTAGAGGCATCAGTGCGGAGCACAAAATGCATCCATAGTACTTCCCAGGGTGATTTAAAGAGTGTATTAACTAATTGTTTCAAGTAGCTCATGAAAACTGTGCATTAATCTGTGAAGTTCAAGCTGTATTTGACTCTTTTGCCCAAACTCTCAGGAACATTTTAAGATAACGTTAGGGTTGTATATCCGAAAGATAGTCATGGTGCAATATATGTCACTGGAAATAAAGACTCACATAAATTAGATCTCTGTTTTTACCTCTTCCAGATCACTGTTCTAGTAACACAGCCATTGCAACTGTTTTTCACAGTAATCTAAGCAAACTTAAATTCACCTTTTTGAAAAAACAGCGAAGGACTTATGAAGGATTGCCAAGAAAAAATAAGCAGGACTTCATCACAGGTGCTACTGCAAGTTGTGTTAACAGACCATTGGAATACTTAAGATTGATTACTGGGACTTATCACTAGATGCACTTCTGAATTTGTTATATTAACTTGTCTTTGTGTTAGTGTTATACATTAATCTATGGGATTTGTTTTACTTTTTAAGCCCTTGTGAAATGTATTGTCTTCATTATAAGGTATGTAATTAAATTAATAACTTCAACATACTAATTTCAATTTATCTCAATGAATAGCAGCAGCATGTTTTGAGAAAATTAACAACATAAAAGGAAACATCTGCTGAAAGCGGGTAACAAACTACTTCATGACAGCTAAAGCAAGATTACAGTCAGTGCAAATTTAAATAGATGTTACTTTAATGCAGGAGCAATTCATCAAAATTTACAACTCTTTATTGTCATCAATATTAATAAGGAGGTTTTCTAGACTTCATGATTTGACAAAACATAAAACATTCAATTTTGTATAACTCTCCAATATTCTTAGGAAAGAGCACGCAAAATAAATTACTGTTACTATTTAAAAGATGTTAATAATTGCCTAACTGTAAATTACTGTTACTATTTAAAAGATGTTAATAATTGCTTGACTATAAAAACCTGTGCTGAATATTGTTATGTACAAAAAACTTATTCCAGGTAATGGGAATGTCTGTGACTTTAATATCATATTTGCATTCTATTCCTATTTTTCCTTTGTAGTGCCATTCACTCCTGAATTTCTGAAACATCATTTCAAGTACTTGTTTGCAAGTTGACGACAAGTATGCTCTATTCCGGGAAATTATTGATTAACATAATAACTAAGAAGTACACTAGAGAAATATGAATGTACATTTTCCTATTTTTAAGAAGCCAGCATCCGAGGGAACAGTTGCACAATGATTGACTAAAGAAATTATTTTATAAAATATTTTAATGATCTTAGCACAAAAAAGTGTTCCTGGGAAATGTGCTGATGACATGACAAGGAAAAAGTTCAGATAGTGGTCTCAAAGAAGTCAACAGCATAGCAGTGATCACTGAAGTAACAGTAACAGATAATTAGTTCAACAATACTGAAGTCATAGAATCACAGAATCATAGAATATCTTCAGTTGGAAGGGATCCGCAAGGATCATAGAGTCCAACTCTCTGCTCTTCACAGGACTATCTATAATTAGGTAAGAGCATCATCCCAGCACTCCTAGAATTCTGATAAGCTTAGTGACACGATCACTTTCTTGGGAGCTTGTTCCAGTGGTTGATGTCCTAATGTCCAGTCAGAACTTCCCCTGACACAGTTTCTTCATGTCCTGTCACTGGTCACCAGCGCTCTAGCTTATCCAGATCTCTTTCTAAGTTTTCTTTACCCCTGAGAGACTCCTTATTTTGTATTATCAGAGAACTTACTTAATGTACACTTTGCATCCAGATCATTTATAAAAATATTAAAGAACACTGGGCCTATAAACTGAGCGTGGGGCACCCCACTGGTGATTGGCCACTTGCCTGACATTTACTACAATTCTTCGAGCCTGACCCAACAGCCAGTGACTCACGCAATATATGACGAACTTCTCTAGCTCTATGCTGCATATTTTGTCTAGGTATTGTGAGAGACAGTTTCAGAAGCTTTGCTCTCCCCCCCAAAAAAAACAACACACCACATCCACTATCTTCCTTTGGTCAACAAGATAGGTGACCTTGTCATAAAAGGAGATTAAGTTGGTTAAGGAGGACTTTCTCCTTGTGAACCCATGTTGGCTACGACCAATGACTGCAAGTACTTTTCAGTGACTCCCAGAATAACCTTCTCTGTACTTTTACCAGACACTGAAGCAAGACTGACAGGCCTGTAATACCAGGTCTTCCTTCTTCCACTCCTTGAAAACTGAGACAAGAAGTCAAATCATACGATAAAGGATTATTATCAGTAACAGAAATGTCTGAGTTAAGATAGAGGTCAGAGACTGAAATGAAAGAGTCTATCATAAGGATGATGTAAAAAGGTAAATAGGTTTTTGGTATAGATCAATGTTCAAGAGAATTAAAAGAGTTTTAATTCCATTGTACAAGGCCAGTGCCTCATTTATTACAAAGCATCTATACTTTTTATATTGTTGTCTGCATCTGCTTACAATAGCTTGCTGTATTTGGATACATATACAATAGCTTGCTGTAGTATAATTGGATACATATACAATAACTTAGTATATTATGCTTTGATACATATTCTTGCAGTATACAGCAACTAGTATACAATTAATCAGAAAAAGGGAACTTAACTTTTAAAACTTGCTAACAGTTCACTATTTTGTATCTTAGCACATTCTAGTTTCTTCTTGTCTTGCTTGCACTGTTACTTTTGCTTCCTTGCCCACTTCCTCCTTCATCCTCGATTCATGTCGAGCTCCCCGTAGGCACTTGCTGACTTGGGAATGTGGCCATTCCTTGCTAAAAATCCATCCACAGTCAGCAACCAATCCTGGGCTGTTTCAATGAGGGCACAACCAGTAGATCAAGGGAAGTTTACTAGTCCTCTGCTCAGCACTCATTAGACCTTATCTAGATAATGAATCCAGTTTAGGGCCCATAGTACAAGACAGACATCAAAAACCAGGAAAACTCAGCAAACAGTTACCAAGATGGTATGGGCACTGGAGCATACACCTGAGTCTGAAACCAGGGAAGTTCAGACTTTTTATAAGGAGGAAAGACTTTTCCTCATGAGGACCAGAAGGAGTGGAGTAGGTTGCATAGCCTTCATCTTTGGATCTTCAGAGGGTTTTAAGACTGAGGTGGACAAAGCCCTGACCATCCTGGTCTGACCTCAAAGGTGGCCCTGCTTGGAGCAGGTGATTACAGTCAGATGTCCTGAGGTCCCAACCTAAATTATCCTATGGGCCTAACATGAGCAAAAAAGGAAGGAATAATAATTCCTTGGAAAAAAAAGAATTTGGAAGAGGATTTTTTTTTTTTCAGACATGCAATACTAACAGAATGTATATAAACCCTTTTAATTGTTGCAGCAGTGAAGTTCTGGAACAACCTATTCATTAGACAAATACCTGATGAATATGGTTTGGATGGGAGTGGGGCTGTTGGGTTATGGGATGGGTGTTTTTAAATTAGTCAGTTAAAAAAAAGGGGGATGCATAATTTGTTTGACTGAAATATTAAGAAACAATATAATTTCTACATTCATCTGCTTTTTTGAACAGTCAGAGATCTGACTTTAAATTTTCTGGCAGTTGTTTGAAAACATTTTCACTCAGAACTACCATTTATATATATTCAAAGGTGAAGCTTACCAGAAAGAACCACTCAGGTATGCAAGATCTTGACGATATCTACCCTAATCTAACTCATTAGATGAACTTGGTATGCTCTGGGAAAACAATCCAAACACAGATAATTCTTATGGGGGAGTCTTAATGAAAGCTCAGACAAAGCAAAGAAATTACTGCTTTCTGGCAAAGAAATAGAGAAACAGAGATGAATACTTAAGAGCTTTATATCCTTATAAGGCATTTAGTACAGGATGCCAGCAGGTGATAGTGACCCAGGCAGTGATCACTAATTGGCTTTAGATGTACAGAAAGTCAGTCTGGCCTTGGCTTACGTGACCAAAGAGGCCTGTGGCAGCTTATGCAAAGCATCTAAGTTTGAAAGCAAAAAATGGAAACATAAATTTGAAATAGAAAATAATCCCACAGAGGATGAAGAAAACTTAAAACTGAAATTCCAACACTGACTATACCCAAAGCTGAATCATTACACATGAAGCCAGTCTGCCAGCTGGGACTTGGACACCTTGATGAGTTGGATAAAGCAGTGGCCTATTCCCCTGAGTCCATGTTGCCAGTCACAGCTGGACTGGAGAACATGACCAGTGTGAGTTTTTTTTTGTCCAGAACAGGCATCAGTTCATATTTAGAGAAACAGTTTTGTGAAACTGTTGGTGGTCTCAGAATATGAGACATTTTCTTTGTTACGGTGAATTTCATTTTCCCTTTCTTTAGCACTAAGAAGTATAAATCAGCTAAGATAGAAAATATTTCATATTTTCTGAAGTTCAAATTACTGTGAACATCTCATTTTTATCAAACTGAGGAAATCCATCAAACATCAGAATTAGTCATAGAGATAGAATTTCTCAAAAATGTCTTTCTATTATTTAGGAAGCTGATTCTGACTTTCCAGTGGGAGCTCTGTCACTGATTTGAATAGGTATAAAAAAAAGCATGTTAAGGGAAATTTAGGTAACCAAAATGCTGTGTTAAAGGATAATATAATTAGAGATCAAAAAAACCTTATAATATAATCCCTAAATATTTTTCAAGACTCCGGTAAGTTACCTACTGATGAGTCTTTGTTCATGAACTGAGATATCCATTCAAAGTTTTTTAGAAAAGCTTGATTCACAGCTACCAAAAACCTGGAATGTGTGGCTTGGTAATATATCATAATACCATGAACACAGATTCCAATTTTATTCTCAGCGGTTTAAATTCTTTCCTCGTTCCTTCCTATTTATACCTAATCTAACCATTCATAAGCATAGATCTAAACAGTGAATTAATAACATTAAACTTAGATTTGAAAGACACAGCATCATCAGTTTAGAATAAGTACTGTTAGCACTGTACCTAGTACTCCTCTAGGTTTAGATCAGAAGAACATTCAGTCAGTATTTAGTCTATTTTTCAAATGGAACCTATGAAAGTCAGGTTAAAAGTAGAATCATAGAATCATAGAATAGTTAGGGTTGGAAAGGACCTTAAGATCATCTAGTTCCAACCCCACTGCCATGGGCAGGGACACCTCACACTAAACCATCTCACCCAAGGCTCTGTCCAACCTGACTTTGAGCACTGCCAGGGACAGAACATTCACATCTTCCTTGGGCAACCCATTCCAGTGCCTCACCACCCTTACAGGAAAGAACTTCTTCCTTATACCCAATCTAAACTTCCCCTATTTAAGTTTGAACCCATTGCCCCTTGACCTATCACTACAGTCCCTAAAGAAGAGTCCCTCCCCAGCATCCTTATTGATCCGCTTCAGACACTGGAAGCCTGCTATGAGGTCTCTATGCAGCCTTCTCTTCTCCAGGCTGACCAGCCCCAGCTTTTTTAGCCTATCTTCATACGGCATATGAAAAAGTAGGCACACTATTTCTCTCTTGGTCTCTTCTGCATATTACTAAAGTTGCTTAAAATGACATTACACCTGTTGTGCCTAATGGATCCCAACTGACCCAAAGCCATGTTTTGGTTGACATCCATTTCATTCACATTAACATGTCAACTCAGAACAGCAGTGATTTTTTTTTTTTCTAAATGAATATCCTATTTTTGCCCTCTTACTATGTTTTATTTCACATTATGAAAAAGCCTCTAAGTGAAGCTGACAAAATGTCTCTCAGATGAAACTGAAGTGGAATATGTGTTACAGGGATACACATTAGAGCTGTTTGACCAGTAATGGTACTTAATACGTATGGTCTGACTAGAGCTAGCTCTAAGGAACTCTTTGCCTCTACTGCAGAAGGAAGACATTGTAGTTGTTGGGCACCCAACTGAAATCTTCTACTGAGCAACACTATTTGATAACATAGTCTTTCCTTTTACAGTCAGAGTATATGGTCAAAACATCAAAGTGGATTATGGATAAGTAATATTTACTTTCTATGCATGAATGTTGGGAGGGTTAGTTCCTTATAACATAGTATTCTAGTAGTGACAGACGACCAAATTCATAAAAATAAATTGCACTGATACTGGATCCAAAAATCAAAATTGAGATGATACTCTGTTGCAGTCCAGAAGCTGCCTTTGTAAACGGTTCTACTCACTCCATTAGAGCCATTCAAAGGATCTGAGGGATGTACTTGCTTGCAAGTTTGTTGTGTGTAACAGGTTTGTTTCTAAAGCTATACCAATACTAGAGTTGCAGTGATAACAAATAACATTATCCCTTCCAGAAGCTCATCCAGATTTTTATTACCTTCCAGTAATATCTCGCTTCACTGCTTTCTGTTCTTAGCTACTGACCTTGGCACCTGTTTTAGTGACAAGGTCATCAGCTTTCCAGGATGGCAGCAGCATGAAAAATCAGATTAAAACATTTCATCTGTTCTTCCAGCATTCATCCTGCCCCTAGAGCATTTCTAGCAAAAGTTTTTTGATATTTGTGTCAGAGGGGCTGGCATATGCAACTCCTGAACCACTCTAAAAAAACATGATGCCTTTTAGACAAAACAGAAATTAAAAAGGCAAATTAAGAGGACCTTGATATTTCAATCATTCATAAAAGGGAAAAATAAAATAGCAGTTTCTTCTTCCAAGGTTTATAAATCAAGGTCTTCAATATTTTAAGTTACAAAACCAGAGTGTTGGCGGTTTTGTATACATATGTATATGCAGTTAGACAATCAGCTTTCGATAAACAGATTTTCCTCCAATCATATATTATGTTAAGTTACAATTTTGCCTCTTCTCAGTTCATGGGAGGTATGAAGAGGAAAGAAATGGGACAGGTTTAGTTTATGCCTCCTTCCACCTAATGAACACATTTATTAGTAGAGTGTGCCTTCCTTTTGCTTGTTTGCAGTTGAGATAGATACATATGTGAATTACAGAGTATAAGATCTGATTTCCAGAAACATGTTGTTTGTCTTGACTATTTTCTTGCATATTATTGTATTTCAAAACAATATTGCACCTTTTAGAATACAGAAAATAGTATTTGTAAAATGTGTGATGAAAATATCTTTTCTAATGTTTATACCATCAAATTACTAAAAACTCCAATTAAAAATATGCTTAGCTTCATTGATAATAATTTTGCATTTTGATTTTAGAAATATGTTTAGGTCCCTTCAAAAGACAAAATACACCTCTAGAATAATTTTCTTGCCTGTGTGTTCCTTTACTGCAATTTTTAAAGGCTTCTACTGTACTCAAATTGAACATTTTCTGCATTTTTCTCTAGTATTTAAAGTGCAGAGATTTTGGCATCAGCAATGATTCTAAGAAATGCACAATGAGATTAGGAAAAATATTTAGGACATTCCACTGGATCTCTGTTATCATTCACTACTTCTATTTGTATGAGCACCGAAGAAAATTATATCAATTCTACATTAAAAACCCTACCTAGCATATAATCATATAATCATTTACATTTTAAATGAGCCTCAAAATCATTGAGTCCAATAACAAACCTACCACTACCGAGCCTACCTCTAAACCATGCTTTTAAACATATCTACATGTCATTTCAATACCTCCAGGGATGGTGACTCACCCACTTCCCTGGGCAGCCTGTTCCAGTGCTTGATGACCCTTTTGGTGCATATTTTTTTTCCTAATATTCAATCTAAACCCCTGCTGCAGCTTGAGGACGTTACCTCTCATCCTATGACTTGTTGCGTGGGAGAAGAGACTATCACCCCACCTTGTTCCATCTTCCTTTCAGGTAGTTGTAGAGAGTGATAATGTCTCCTTAAAGCCTCCTTCAGCTAAACAATGCTGGTTTCCTCAGCTGCTTTTCATAAGACTTGTTCTCTAGACTTTTCACCAGCTTCATTGCTCTCTGGCCATGCTCCAGCACCACAATGTCTTTCCTGGAGTGAGGGACAAAAAAGCAAACACAGTATTCATGGTGCAGCCTCACCAGTGCTGAGTACAGGGGGATGATCGCTTCCCTAGTCCTGCTGGCCACGCTATTTCTGGTACACGAGAAGCTCCATTTTGTATGTGCAACACAAGTGACCTCTTCTAAGGGTTAAATATCATATTACACTTTTGATAATTCACCAATAAAAAGATTTGATGTCTTAGTGGAGGATTATCACCAGAAAAGCTCTTTGATCGTTTGATAAAGACTGTCATCTACCATGCACTATTGGAATTTTCCTCTAGGAGAGTCATAAGATGGGCCAGAAAGACATAAAATTGTAATTGAGGTTTCCTTAGAGGAAATGATAAGGAAAAAAAGAAAACAAACAAAAATAAACCAACAACAACCCACTTTGTAAGGGTGGCCTTCTGCATGTTAGGTCACCACGACCTCTGTAGGAGAACCTTCTCTTGAAGGAGAGAAGGGAAAAACAAAATCATCCCTTACTGAAGGCTATGTCCAGATAATACAACCCAATATTGGTTTTGAGGCTTTCCCCAAATAAATACTGGTTTGGTTTTTTTTCCAAGTATGTGTGAAACCTAATAACACACCTTTGAATTAAAGAATGAAATCATAAGAAAGGTTCTCCAGTTTAACAGAAAAAGTTTGTAACAAATGTGTTAAGCAACAGTACAAACAACAACTGACCGCTTATGGTAATGTATAAATTAGTCCTTCATGGTTAGAATTAATAGTTTTAAAATTGTGAATATATATATTTGTATGCATTTAATTTATTTTATTTTATTTTTATTTTATTTTATTTTTTATAAAATGCACAAAATACATAACTCCAATTTTCATATATAAATACCTGTTATATATATTTTTAAATGGCAAATAGGAAATAACATAAATATTTCTCAATTAAAAGAATAAATATGAATCAGAAGGAGGAGAAAAAAATATCCCTATTCTTATCCCTAGTGTGTCTTAGTGAACAATCACATAAAGTGTCTATATCCCATTTGAGTTTGAAAAAAACCCAACCCAGAAAGCCCAAGAAAACCCCAAATGCAAACAACAAAAAAATACTAAAGAGCTAAAGAAATTCATACATTCCTCTTAAGCAATGTAGCTGTAAAATACTATCTAACTATCAAACTATTTATCAAGAGGTATCAAGAACAAGTCCAGAGAAGAGCCATGAGGATGATCAGGGGACTGGAGCACCTCCGTATGAAGATAGGCTGAGAAAGTTGGGGCTGTTCAGCCTGGAGAAGAGAAGGCTGCGTGGAGACCTCATAGCAGCCTTCCAGTATCTGAAGGGGGCCAATAAGGATGCTGGGGAGGGACTCTTCATTAGGGACTGTAGTGACAGGACAAGGGGTAATGGGTAAAAACTTATAGAAGGGGAAGTTTAGATTGGATATAAGGAGGAAATTCTTTCCTGTTAGGGTGGCGAGGCACTGGAATAGGTTGCTCAGGGAGGTTGTGAATGCTCCATCCCTTGCAGTGTTCAAGACCAGGCTGGATGAAGCCTTGGGTGAGGTGGTACAGTGTGAGGTGTCCCTGCCCATGGCAGGGGGGTTGGAACTAGATGATCTTAAGGTCCTTTCCAACCCTAACTATTCTATGATTCTAAGAGGTATTTATGAAGAGGTAAGTAAGACTTAAGTGGTCAACCTGCAAATACTTTCACAGGGCCTCTATACACAGGCCATGGAGCTGTTAAAGTGAGCCCAGAGGAGGGCCATGAAGATAATCAGAGGGCTGGAGCACCCCTCCTATGAAGACAGGCTGAGAGATTTGGGCTTGTACAGCCTGGAGGAAAGAAGGCTTTGGGGAGACCTTCTAGCCACCTTCCATTACCTAAAAGGGGCCTACAAGGAATCTGGAAAGGTACCTTTTACAAAGACATGTAGCAACAGGACAAGGGGTAATGGTTTTAAGCTGAATGAGGGTAGATTTAGATTAGATAGTAAGAAAAAAATCTTTACTGTGAGGGTGGTGAGGCACTTGAACAGGTTGCCCTGGGAAGTTGTGGATGACCCATCCCTGAAAGTGTTCAAGGCCAGGTTGGATGCGGCTTTGATCACTCTAGTCTAGTGGAAAGTGTCCTTGGCCATGGCAGTGGGGTTGGAACTAGATGTTTAATGTTCTTTCTAACTGAAACCATTCTATGATTCTATGATTTCCAAGCTGCAGAGGTTAAAAAGAAGAGGAAAAAATTTCAAAAAAGACAGTTTTCCAGGGGTTTACCCTCATTTAAATTCTAGTCTAATACTCTCTGTGTTCTACTACATATGGAGGGTATAATATTTAATACTAAATTTACTTCTTTGAAATATTCAGATTTTTGGTTTAGCTGAGCGATATAAAGTGCATTGACATCACAATACATGTGTAAGTCACAAAACAGAGTAATTGCATTCTACTGTTCAGTCACAATCCCAATGTGATCCCCATTACTGGTCTTTAGAATACATTCACAGACATGATACAACAGCATCCCCACTTGCCAAGCAAAAATAGGCATGTTGAAGCCAGCTCAAGCCCATTGTTCTCTTCAAAATTATTTTGTTAGTTGTTCAGTTTTTATTTTCTGTGTTGGGCTGAATCATGTATTCACTCCCATCCATGCTGCTCTCTCTAACTCGAGTGAATATTTGCACTCTTTTAACAAACTCAGGGAGAGTTTGACCCCGAGTTTGACAATTGACCCACTCAGCTGTGGTGTAGTCAGCTGATCCACTCAACTAACATAACTGTATCTCAAAGAAAGACCACTCTCTGGACCCATTTGTGTTGAGATAAAGTCAGCTTCTTTGCAACAGCTGTGGTCAGTCAAGCTACACTATTCCTTCTTCATGGGCTCATTGTATTTGCTCACCTCCTCTGAGCTTTCTTCCACTTGGAGAATTTATTGGTCAGTCACATATATGCTTAATCTGTATACCAGATATAGCTTAGTTTATCTCAGTTTAGCTTTGCTTAGCTTAGTTTGGCTTGGCTTGGGCCTCCCCAGCAGCCATTAGGGGATTGTTTTCAGACATCTACAACATATATCTAACATTGAAAATTAATGACTAAGAATCATAGAGATATCAGTAGTAGTATAAGACCAACATATATAGCTGGAAATAACACCTCAGCATACCATTTTATTCTGCTGGATATTGTGTAAATGTAATGTTGAGGAAAGACTAATTTTAAACACTAATTAGTAACAGCTATGACAATTCAGGTGTGTTGTAGGGTCATTTAAGTGGTATCCCAAGTTATTTCTTCATAATATTTACTACTTGTAAGTAAAAAAAAAAATTAAATTATCTAAGAAACAATGTTATAACAGAGAAGGACTATGAATCTTAGTTAAGAGAAGCACGGTAAAATGAGAAATGTTTTGGTCAACCCTGGTTTTCCTTAGTGCAGAACATAATACCTTGCCCCACGAACGGGGAACACTCCTATTTCTTACTGCTGTAACTGCCTGAAAGCAAGGAAGGGAAAGGAAAAACTCGTTTTTGCCTTTTTTGCTTCATATTCTTTTAAGTGGTTTTTAAGAACAGGTACTATCTGTACTGCTGTTGTACCTTACCTTGTGAGTAAACTGAATATCAAGTGAATTACAGTCTAAAATGCATTGGGCTTGAGTGATTGTTAGTCTGGGAATCAGAGTAGAATCTTTCCTTTGGCAAAAAGCAATAAGGTACCTACTATTTACTTTTTCTTTTCATCCACTTCAGAAAAATCTGTATTTTCCACAGTATATAGGTCTGAGTTTTCTGCAGATTTAATGGGCGTGAGACAATGAAACAGTTAAATAAATGCATAGTCCCTAAAAAGGTCGGTTGACGTGCATTTGATCTAACTTAATGTGCCTCACAGAGACTAGAAATTGGACTAATACTTCTTATTCACGCTTGAAGAATAGAAAATTGCTCAAAGGCAGATGGAAGGAGAGCAAAAATACCTAAAAATGAAATTCCTGGTGGGATTTTCACAGTTCAATTTGGTTTCTTCTAAGATATAAGTCTCAAGACACTGGAGTGAATAACCCACACAAAGGAAATTTAAGAATATTGCAGTACAAAATTTTCTAGGAGGGGGCAGGAAGAAAAAGAAAAAAATAACCAGAAATGTCAAATCAAGAATTATAATTATTATTATAATTATATTATTGTAATTATGCAGTTTATCTTCATTTGCAATTAATGAAATACCTCAAAATTGAAAATGGAAAGGAGATATAGATTACAGCCCTGTAATACCAATTAACCATATTCCAGTTGACTATTATTTATAGTTTTATTATTTAACTTGTCTATGAGAAAGAATAATATTTATTATTTCAGGAGCAACGGAGCACAATAGTGTTTGCAGCATTTTTCAGTTTTAGCGAGAAATACTCTGAGGATATCTGAAGTGAATGACATCCTGCTATCTATAGTTTTTGTCTAGCAACTGGGGAAAAACTAAATCCCTAGCTACTAGAATCACACCATCTATAAATAGTTCAATTTTTCTGTCACCATTGTAACAGAAGATCACAGTAATTACAAGTATACTGAATGAATCATAACCATAATGCTTGTTATACATCTTGCTTAAGTTCAGTGTATACTAAGATTGCTTATCACTGAGTTATATAATACTATACTGTATTGTGCTGTATTATACCTATACTATACTATGCTATACCACACTACACTACATTACACTACACTATACACTACACTACACTACACTACATTCATTTTCTGACATTTTTAATTCCATCCTTGTAGTGAATAATCAGGTTTAATATTAGGTTGCATGTCAAATTTGAAATGGTAACCTCAGATGGCCTTAATACAAGGGCATTTCAAAATTGTGATTTATCTAACTTCAGCTGCCTTATTTTAGAGTGAAAAAATTATCCTATGATTACATTTTTCAATTCATAGAATCATCATCATAGCATCATAGAATGAGTTGGATTAGAAGGGACCTTCAAGGTGATCTAGATCACCTAGTTTCATGGGCAGAGACACTTTCCACTAGACTGGGCTGCTCAAAGCCCCATCCAACCTGACCTAGAAAACTTCCAGGGATGGGGCATCCACAGCTTCTCAGGGCAGCTTCTTTCAGAGACTCACCACTCCCACAGTAAAAAACTCTTCAAATACCTTAAGCGAAATCTAAATTCTGTCAGTACAAAGGCATTGCCTCTTGTCCTATCACAACATGCTGTTATAAAATATCCCTCCAGATTTCTTGTAGTCCCCCTAAGACAATGGAAGGTAGCTAGAGGGTCTCCCTGAAGCCTTCTTCAGGCTGAACAAACCAAACTCTCTCAGCCTGCCTTTGTAGGAGGGGTGCTCCAGCCCTCTGTCATCTTTGTGGCCCTCCTCTGGACTCGGTCTAGCAGATCCATATTCTTATGTTAGAGGCCCCAGAGATGAATGCAGTACTCCAGCTGGGCTTTCATAAGAGCAGAGCACAGGGGCAGAATCACCTCCCTTGACCTGCTTGTCACACTTCTTTTGATGCAGTCTAGCATATAGTTGGCTTTCTTGGCTGCAAGCACATACTGCAAGCTCATGTTGAGCTTACCATTAACCAGCAATCCCATGTCCTTCTCCTTAGGGCTGCACTCCATTCAATCTCTTCTCAGGCTGTAGTTTTGCTCGGGATTGCACCAATCCAGGTGCACAACCTTGCACCTGGCCTTGCTGAACTTCTTAAGTTTTATGATGGTCCACCTCTCAAGCATGTCAAGGTCCCTCTGCATGGCATCTGTTCCCTCCAGTGTGTCAACTGCACCACACAGTTTGGTGTTGTCATAAAGCCTACTGAGAGTGCGCTCAATCTGACTGCCCATGTTGCCGACAAAGATGTTGAACAGCTCTGGTCCCAGTACCGCCCCCTGAGAGACACCACTCATTCCTGGTCTCCACTTGGACATTGACCACAAATTTCTGAGCGTGACCATCCAGCAAGTTTCTTATCTGCAAGTGGTCTATCCATCAAATCCATGCCTCTCCAATTTAGAGACAAGATAGTTATGCAGCACAGTGTTAAATGACTTGCATAAATCCAGGTATATGACATCAGTCATTCTTCCTTTACCCACCAATGCTACAGCCCAATCATAGGAGGCCATCAAATTTGTCTGGCCCCGTTTGCCCTTAATGAAGCCATACTGATTGTCACCAAGAACCTCTTTATTTTCTGTTTGCTTTAGCATAGTTTTCAGCAGGATTTGTACCACGATCTTGCTGGACACAAAGACGAGACTGACTGGCCTGTAGTTTCCTGGGTCTTCCTTTTTTATCTTGTTTAATAATGAGGGTTATTGTCATGGTCTAAACCCAGTCAGGCAACTCGTTCACTCACTCCCCCACTTCTTTCCCTCCCCCTACTACTGGAGGGACAGAGAGGAGAATTGAAACGAATGCAACTCCCACGGGTTGAGATAAGAACAGTTTAGTAACTAAGGTATAACACAAATCACTACTGCTACCACCAATAATAATAATGATAAAGGAAATAACAAGGGAAGAGAATACATCACTTTACCACCAGGCGACTGATAACTCGCCCCACCCCACCAGACCAAGCACCCACAGGTACCACCTCCAACCCTGCAGTCTACCAGCCCTTCTGGGTAACTCTCCGTTACATCCTGGGCATGACGTGCTGTGGTATGGAATACCTCTTTGCTCAGTTTGGGTCAGGTGTCCTGTCTCTGCTTCCTCCTGGCTTCCCCTCCTCCCTGGCAGAGCATGAGCCTCACAAAGTCCTTGGCCAAACCAAAACATCCTTGTTATCAGCTCTGTTCCCAGGCTGAAAGTCAAAACACAGCACTGCACCAGCTACCAAGAAGGAGAAAAATGACTGCTACTGCTGAACCCAGGACAGTTATGTTTTCCCTTTATTAGTAAACAGGACTTCACCAGACTGCCACATCTTCTCAGATATGTTGGATAATGGCTTGTTAACTTCATCCACCAGTTCCTCAGGACCCACAGATGCATAACAACAGGTCTCATGGGTTTTTGCACCTTCAGGTTCTTCAGTCTCGATCCTGGTTCCTTCTGCAGAAGGCAGTTCTTCATTCTCCCGTTCCCTGCCCTTGACGTCTATGACTTGGGCACTGTGGCTGGAGCACTTGTCGGTGAAAGACCAAACCAGAAAACTCATGAGTACCTTGCCCTTCTCCATATTTTGGGTTACCAGGACTTCCATGTCCTTCTGGAGGGGCTCACATTTTCCCTTCTTCTTTTTATCCCTGATGTACCTATATAAGCTTTAAGAAGTGACTATTCAGTGTTTAGCACACAAAATTTAATGCAATAATTTTAGTTCTAATGGTCTTAAGTTAGGATTGATTAACCAAAGCCTTTGCATACCAATAGTAAGCTTTCAGCAGTTTTCCTGAAATATATGTAGACTGTGAAGTAAAATATTTGTTCTCAAATCCCCAAATCAAGTTTGTTTACCTCTGCTTAGAGCTTTGCCTGGCCTTCTTTCTTAATTATGATTCCTGCATAGTGGGGAAGGGATAAAGTCACCATATTCAGCCTCATGCACTGCTAGAAACCACAAACTAACTTCCTGAAATCTCGTAAGGTACTTTCAAGGAAAAGTAAGCACTGAACATGGTATGTGAATCTAAGTTAGGGTGCAGTAGTATAATATTGTACATCTAATCAGATAGACTGTAGATGAGCCAGTAAGGTAGCTTTGTTTTATGATTTTTCTTTGACTATTCCATAACTACCAAATAGTTATCATTTTGTTCTGGCAGGCATGAGGCAATTCAGGAATTTCTCCTTTTTTTTTCTTTTTTTGCACCATGAAGTTATTTTAATTTTGTGCCAGGAAACAAACAGGATCATAAAAATACAAGTCATGAGTTTTGTACTAACAGCAATACAACAAAATAATTGATAGCTTTTAGTATTGGTTTAATTGAATGATGAACATCTGAATATATTCCTTCAGAAACATAGTGAGGTGCTTTGCATAGCCAAAAAAAACTTATAGGATAAGCATGAGTCTTTAATGAAGAAAAGAATATTTAAGAAAGATGGAAAAGACATAAAAACCCTATTACTTGAAGAAAACTTATAAAATTTAAGTCTTATAAAATTTTAATTACTGCAGAATAAGACAGAAGAAAACAACATAAATCATAAAAATGCCAAACCTGGATTGCCTAGAGAGATGAATGACTTAAGCATAACCTTATTTTATCAGGTAAATATCACTATGGAGATTAGTTTGTGCATTTCTTATTATTTATTTGTCACAAAAGAGGAATTAGTTGGGTCATATCTCATTTATAAGGAAGATCTAGCTGTTTAAATCAGAAAGAGTAAAGTCAGTTTGCCTTCTCCAACATCTTTAAGCTAGACCTATGAATTAATTATATCCAGGGGCAGCTCTTACCATGGGAATAGTGAGATCTGTTCTCAGCAGAATTTAATATCCTTTGATTAAAGCAATATGACCCGCAGCATTTTTCTGTGGCTTGTTTTCCTCTTGCACTAAGCCTGAACAGCATATATGCTATCACCTAACCCAGATCCAAAACAAACTGGAATAGGAAATGTTTAATTCTTCTGCAGAATCAGTGAAAATAAGTAGCTGTCTTTAAAGATGTCAGGAGGAATAACATGTCTGACTAATATGGGTGTCTAAATTTCTTAACCATAAATGTTTCTTTGATAGCCTGTAACAGAGTTTTAAGTCCTACTTCAGGTTGCAGGCTTTTCAAAACAGATATATTTTTTAAAGTCATCAAAACCTGTACTGTAAATGTGGTGATCACTTTCCAGAATGCGGAAAATACTGATCTCACATTATTTTTTTCTGGTGAGTATAATGATTATAAAAGGAAGAAAAAAAAGGTAATTTAATTATAATTTCAAGAGAAATTTCAGAATAACTCCATCACTGATCAAAGTCCAAAATCAGGGAAAAAAAAAAAAACAAAAAACAAACCATAAACATCCTTATTCCATTTATTTTAATTCTGAATTTTCTAAACTGTAGTTCACTTTCTGTTAAAAAGGGCTAAAAACACAAATACCTTAAACAGTTGTTAATAAGGGAATTGTGTTATCAACAACAGAATCTTTTTTGAGGGCATCATGGACTTAGTTCTTTGCCTCTGTAATCAATAAGAACTTAACATTGACTATCAATATTTGTATTTATAATCAACCAAGAAGCTTTCAACCAAATAAAGACTAATTCTGACTCCGTCATTGATTGGTTTTATTCTTTAAGACTCTGCACCAGTTTGCTGAACTTTTACCGTATTTGTGAAGTTTTTTTCACTTTGGATTCTCTGATTTCTAAGAACACATGACCTCGTTCTGAAGATTTTCACTTGATCAGTTGTTTTACGATCAAGTGAAGTTCTCTGACTCACAGATCTTTCTTGTCATTTTTAACTCCTTTCTCATTTTTACAAAGAATGTAACTGCAAAGTCTTCTTTTAGCCAAACTTGTTAATGGATACTACAGTTAACGCAGGCAGATTGTATGCAGGATGATGGTATCAGCTTCATCTCTTTAGGAAAATGGGATAAAAATAATTATATTCATCCTCTACAAAATGCCTCCCAGTTCACAGAAGACTGCTTAAACTCCAAATCAGATGAACATTGCCATGCACTCTAAGTCACTCTATTTTGTTTTTGTAATATTACACATACAAAAGAAAAAAAAGTTATACAATTCCTGACCACACAATAGAAGCTCTAGGTGGTTTTCATTTCAGGTTCTGACATATATTCCAGTTGCTTCTGATATTTTTCCTGCAAGTTTGGTCATATATTCTTATATAATTTCTGTCTTCATGGTCTTCAGTAAAATTGTAGATTCTTTTCTAAAGATACATGGCAAATTAAAACACATAATCTACCTGAGCCTCCATTTTGAGAGAGTTCAGCTGAAATTCATTGAGATTTGAATTTCTTCCATTTACCTGTCTTTTTTAAGTTTTGAGAAGATACATATGACAGCATGGATAGGTTTCATTTCAGGAGTTACTGTGCCTTCCAGTTTACAAAATCTGATAGCCTTAAATTTCTATAAACAATGAATTTACAAGACAAGACAGATCAATCAGTTTTCCAGAAAATGAGTGTCAAAAATTGTTACTGATGTAATAATATTTATGGCCAATGTGCATGTCAAAATGTAAGGGGAAAAAAAAAAAAAACAACGAAAACACCAAATCAAAAGCCAAAACCAAAAAAATTGAATATTTAGAAAAAACTTTTCTTTAAATCCTAGTATGTTAATAACAAACCTTTTTTCCAATCAGATTTACATATCCTTATGGACACCATGCCAGATGCCTGTTCAACACTTTTTCTTTCAAATTTCATGTGGCAGAAAGCAAACATTTACAGGACTTGAAGATGATTTAATTGAATTGCAGTTTCGTTGTCATAAAGCAATATAGGGTTTACTGACATTGAGGACAGACCCTTATTGACCCTTAAATGAATGAAACGAGCAGAAGAGTAACCTGCATGAACTTTAAAGTGCTCACTTTTCCAACTGAACTACTCTATTTGATAAATATAGAGATTTATCTTGTTTATGGACCTTGAGTCATTTAGTAAAAAGCATGCTGAGACATCTTCTCAGATATCAAGAGTATGTAAAATAAGATTAATTTTTCAAGTAAGATTAATTTAATTAATATTTAAAATAACAGTTGGATTTATTTTGGATAATTTGCATTCAAAAATCAGCTACATTTTTACAGTTCTGAATGAACTTGGATTATGGTGAAGGGATGACAGGATATTTCCACTATGCAGATGTGCCAAGTATCAATGCTTCTAACCGCTGGATATTTGTAAGTGAGAAGGTCTCATTATAAAATGTGTGGACAACTTAGAAAATTCTATATTCCTCCAGTAGTATAAAATCTACCATTGTATAATGTTTTCCTACAATGTCAGCAAGGTTGCTTAATTTGTGTTGCAAATAGCTTAGTTTGGAGATCTTCTCTGGAGAGCTCTCCATCCCATGACTCCTTTTCTATTGCCTGTTTTTTCTCAAGCAATGCAATAAATAAAACTCACTTCTTCACCTTATGTATATCTCTGGCTCCTGCGCTGTCTGCATGATGTTAAACTATTTTTTTTAAGCTATTTCTGATAAAAAACTCAACAAACAAACAAACAAACAAAACCCAGTATAGTTTGATTTGAACTAATACATTTTTTGTTTTGGACCTTCCTCCAAAGGAGGTCCTGGGAAAAGATTGATTAATATAAGACTTTGAGTTACTATCATAAGAAGCATACAGAGCAGCATATAATTGAAACAGAGATAATTAAGCAGAAGTCTCACTATCTATTTCTGTCCTCATTAATATTCTTTTTATATACATAAGTAAGTGTTTTGTGTTTGGGGTTTTTTCCTCTCCCCCTCTATATGTAACATCTCTTTTCAGTGCATATGAAGTATTAAGATTCTGCAGCTCCTTAAAATTAAACTACAAAAAGAACTTTAAAAATATCATCTGTCTTTTCATGGGGTTTGAAAATATGTCCATACATGCAACAAGACTGTAAAATACAAATTAAACTTCTTACTTAAAATAAGTATGAACACAATATCCCATTCTCTCCTGGATGCCTCTGAAGAAAGATGCAAACCTTGTTCTACTGTTATTTTATTTTGTGTATGGAATCTGTATTAGCATTGCCATTCAGCATGATAACAGAAGTTCCCCTCTTTGTCAATTTTGGCTTCTGTTCCTGGACTATTCAGAAAATAAATTATGCAAAATAACATCCTGAGTGGCAATTAATAAGACACTGACTGCTTGGAGAAAACAGAAACATCTACATGCATTTGTTTGCAGTTATCCTATTTCCATGTGGAAATTGCAACAGTTAAATCACAGCACATAAGATTCATCTATGAAGCATGTTCACAGTATTGCTTTTCACATCCTTTCTAGTGACAAGTGGTACAAGTAGCCATTTGAAGGCAACATGGGGATAATTTTATGCAACTGATATGTGTTCTTTAGATATTCATGCCACACAGTCCTTTCTTGATATTTCAGGCTCTGTGTCTATGAAAGTCCCTGCAGCAGGAAAATCAGGAGTTGCAGGGGTTTACTTTTTTATAGTTTGATGGTTTCATTATCATTTTTCTTCTTCTCTTTTTTAAATAACCAATTTTGCATTCTTCCTCTCTATAGTTTCTACATTATTTGCTGGTCTAGGTTACCTTTGTACTGGGTTTGTGAATATTGTTTGAGAGGAACTGTATTCTCTTCATGAATTGTGTGGGCTGGTATTGCAAATTCTTGTCAGACTAAAGTTCAGCATAGCCAACAAGGACAAGGCATGAAAAAATTCTTTTGGTTACTGAAAAGCCTTTATTTGTGTTGTTTCCCTTTTACATCTACAAAATAAAGAGAAGGGTGTTTTTTAGTGGTACTGGTAGGAAAAACACATTAGGAAATTTAATGGGCTGAATGAGGACTTTTATCTCCTAGGCAGTTAGGTTTTGAGACTTTGGGGATGGATTTTTGTTGATTCTTGACAACAGAATAGATGGTCTGGTTATCTAGACCCTGATTAGTCTATACAAAGATAGACTTAATGAACTTTTATTGTATACTTTTAATTAAGTATGTTGTGAATATAAATTCTTATCTTGAATAAACACTTTTATGAAAAATGTTACATTATATTAGTATTTTTCAGTAGATTCCTGAAATATGTTATTGAGGTGCCTTTTCTTAATTGGAAGTATAAATTTTGTTATTCCTATAAATCAGTTGCGAAATATGTGTAGTTACTAGCCACAGAAAATCGAAAGAGAAGTTTGAGATTCTATTTTCAAGGTTTCAGCTTCAGTTTCAGTTAAAATCATTTAGAGAACCTAGTGCTATATTGTCCCTTTGCGACAGCACACATGGGATCACACAAGCTCATTTTAGATGTTCATGTGACCATCTGTATAGGCACATTATAAACTAGTCTAAAAGACTAGTTTAGGTTATCAGTATTTTTCCCAAGTGGACTTTTTCCTTAGTCCATACAAAAGATGTTGGATTTTCCTTCATAAGAAGCTATTCAATATTTATGTTTCTCTTCTTTCCCTAGCCCATAGTATTCTAGCTCTGTTCTGAACAGCCAATTAATTGTGTTCTCACAGGACTTACCTCTGGTGCTCATCATCACATCTATGCTAGTTGAACGCTTTAAATATATTGATTATTTCATATCCATAAAAGTTCCTATGAGGAGAAGAAATGTTATGAACAGTAATTTAGAGATACCAAGAAAGTGAAATTAATAGTTTCCATTGGAATTTATTAACAAAAAGTCAGTAATTTTGAAGGATTTTGACATCTAACTTCTCCTTAAACTTGCCTCTCTTCAATTTCATTTGTCTTCTAAATCAAAACCATAAATAACTGACTGCCCTATGGGAAAACGTATGTGCATCTCCCCAGAAACAGTGTCCCTACAACTCTGTTCTATGATTCTGTGATTCTAACTCTTTAGAACACATACTAATGAGAAGCTATGAACACTGCAGTCAGGGCTCCTGTGAATCTAAGGGATGGCCTACCAAAGAGAAATCTATTATTACTAAGCAGGAATGGTTCTGCTGGACTCTTACTAATTATCAGGGAAATCTCATTAAGACTGGGTTGCCTCCCTGAAGATATTCCATTTGAATTTCAATGAACAGACTATCTGATAAATAGATTTAATTTCCATTAATCTCAGCATTCAGTTTTTCAAGATGTGGATCTAATTTTTTCAGATTAATTGGTAGTCAATTTATTGTTCAAAATGAATATCTCCTGGAGTTCTGCCACAGTTCTTAACTGCAAATTAAAATGGACTCAGGTGGGCCTTGTCATGGGCGACTAGAGGAAAAGATTTAGTTCCACAGACTTTTTCAACATTATATAGGATCCCTGCAAAGAAAGGGATAGAATCAAATTCTCAGCAGGTACCACTTCATATTTTAATCATGAGAATGGCTCTTCTCTTGGTGGTTGTCACACTCACCTTCATTATTTTCTGTGCTCTCCATGAAATATATTTCCTTTTCAAAAGATATCTCTTGGAACTATGTACAGTCTTTAATATAAAATGAATATTGGAATCAGGTTGCCATAAAAATGGGGATGCAAAACTATTTAAATACATATTAAATATTCTTCATACAAGCAGACTTTAACAAATGAATTGTTTTGGTTTATAATGATACATCTTCCAGAAATCAAGGAATGTATACTTTTGGTTGTACAGTATTTAGGAATAATTGTCTGTTTCTGTAACAAAATATGTATATATCTGTATATTTAAGTCAACACTGGAAAGGCAGCACTGATGTTGCTGGAAGAGTAAGGACTTATATGGTGTAAGGAGGTTCTCATTACCTGTTGGAATGATCAGATAGTGTGCAGAGGTACAAAAATCACTAATTTTCCCAATTAAAAAAAAAAAAAAAATCAAGGCAATACTCATGAATCTTTCTGGGAAAAAAAAAAATCCTCAAAACATTCTCAGGAACTTTTTACTTTCCCTGAAGGCAGAACATACTTTTTTTTAAACTCAGATTACAAGGAGTCGGGACATATGTATGAATCACTTGCCAAACTTCACTTTTAAAAAAATCAAAACCACTTACCGTTAAGCAGTAGAAGTGTTAAAAATCAGCATATTTCTTACAGTTTTAAAATAGAACTTACTCACTTCAGAAAATTAAGGGAAGAAAAATGTTGTAGCCCAAAGCAAATTCCTGTAAGCACACTGACTGAAAATTGAAAAGAGAAAAAATATGTAGATAGATCTTTGGTGATATATTCCTATGTTAATTACTGTTCTTAATCCGTAAAAAAGTCTAGAAGCACTTTGTCATGTTATCTTTAACGCTCACTAAGTTAGCATTTTATTTAACAATAAAAGGTATGGCTATGCAAAAAAAAAACACCTGTCTGTCATTATCTTCAGAAACACACTATTCAAGGTTATTATTTTAAAAGGAAAATTGCGCCCCAATCAATCCGGCGCCGAGGCACCGCCCTCTTCCTTTCAGCTTCCTCGACATTCATCATGCGTATCCCTCCTAATTTTTTCTCTGTCCTTTTAAAAGTCCCTACTTTAGGAACTGGGGTGGTGGCGGAGCAGGGGGTTACACCTCCTCCACGGCACCTTCTGATGGAGGGGGAGAAAAGGAAGGGGGGGGGGGGGTGGGAAACCCTGTGCTCCCACGAGTTGGGGGAAACGAGTTGTAATCTTCCCCCGGTTTCAACCGACCGGGGACGTCTGTTCCTAGTTTCTCTGTTGCTACCGCGGCAGTTTTCTTTTCTGCCTTGTATCTTTTTATACAGTTTATTACTTCTCTCTGTGGTTTACCGAGTTTCTTTGCCATTTTATCATCATTAAGCATTGAGTCAAATAGTTCACCACCAAACTTTTGCCACTCACTCTCCTCAAAAACTGCATTAGGATCTACAAAAAACCCCTTAGCCTTCCCTACAGCCACTAGACCTGCTAGCTGCTTTAGAGTCTCAGGCTCAATTCCCCGCTTTTATAAAAAGCACTGTAATAAGTCCAGGGCTCAATTCCCTGCTTTTATAAAAAACACTGTAATAAGTCCAGGGCTACCTCTCAGTCCATTTTCATGGCCGACCTTTTCCGGATCGTATTCTTCTGGGTCGTCCTGTAACCTCGGTCTCCGGATCGGCCTCCCGACGCAGCAGTGTCTGGTTCGCCCCAGCGGCAGACTCCTTTCGGTTAGTCCAAGCACCCGGGTCCGTCATGCCACCGCAGCAGCATTGCCCGTGCTCACCGGCCGCTGCCACCAGCGCCGCTCACTCGCCATTCCGGGTCCCTGATACTCAGGGCCCTGTATTCCGGGTCCCCGTTAACTGGGGCCCTGTATTCCGGGTCCCCGTTAACTGGGGCCCTGTATTCCGGGTTCCCGTTAACTGGGGCCCTGTATTCCGGGTTCCCGCTAACCGGGGCCCTGTATTCCAGGTCCCCGCTAACCGGGGCCCTGTATTCCAGGTCCCCGTTAACCGGGGCCCTGTAATCCGGGTCCCCGGTAGCCGGGGCCCTGTAGTCCATGGTCCCTGCTCGGGCGCCATTTGTAAGCGGTGAGGAAAAGCAAGACAGGCCAACCCAATATGGGTGATAAGCAAACTCCATGGCCTTGCTCTTAGAGCCATTCTGCAACAGTAGGTAATGTGCCAAAGTAGCTCAAAAAGTAAACTAGAATTTAAATTCTGTTTTATTATCAGATTTACTTGTAACAGCCTTGTAACAGCCTTGGTTTCACACTCTTATGACAACACAAGACGCTTGACAGAAACATTTTTACATAATTGCCTGTGCTGATGGCAAAAATTCTGCTCATTAGGAAGTAAATTACATATTGGAATTCTGTTTCCCCTATCTATGCAGTTTGGTATATGGGTATCTGGGAAATCTAGAAGTCTAGTGTAACATTTTGCCTTAATGATGAGAAAAATGAAAAAAAAACCCAGATACTATATTTTGCTCTATAACATTCAACTGGAAAATATGTCAATAATCATACTTGCAGAAGGAGAATAAGCTAGTTTTTGAAAATCAAGACTAAAATCTGGGCCCATTCCAATGAGTTTTGCAAACTTAATTGTATTTTGTAGCTTTCCCTTAGCTGTTATTAAAATCAAAGGAAACATACACCATGACAAGATGATTTAGGGAATTACCTTTTTTTATTGAGTATAATGAGAACCCTGAGCAATAGCTGCCTTATTAATATCTCATTAAAACTCCTGAATTTATGTGAATGAAATCTGGGAGTTATATCTGTAATTTAATTGTTATTAATTTATTAATATCTGTTAAACATTTTCTGTTTCAGTGCTTAAAGGTACAATGACAAGGGAAATCATGCCCAGCTGCTTATAAAATTTGTTTGATACAAAGCCCCTCTGACTCATTTTCCCCATGGCTTTAACATAACCTTTTCTATTTATCTGATAGTGGTATTGAGATTCTTATAAAAAATGAGGTATGTAAATGCAGTGTGTCTGATTGATACAAATATAATTATTTCAAACTGTTTTCCTGAGACCAGTGAAGAATTCTCTGTATATTTACTGTACAGAGGGAGAGAAACAGACTAGATGTACCACTGTTAAGTTTTATGAGATATAAATGACAGCATAAGAAACAAAATGAACGAAAGTTTGGTGTGGGTTTAGTGTGGGTTGGTTTGTTTTTTTTTTGAGCTTGCCATTTTCAGTTTCATTAAATGCCCCTTGTTCTAGTAGATTGTCTTCTAGAAAAGACAATGAGATACTTGTTCCTCATTTGTCATCTCTCCAATGCTGATAATTTTCAAGTTTTCTACAGTTCTTAATCTGGAAGTCATTTCCATTTTTATCAACTCAGTTTCTTGCCTTCATGAGGGTGAAGATGCTGGTTTTTATATTGAAACATTATGCAATGTCCTTGACCGAGTTCCTTTTTTTTTCCTTTCTGTTTCTCATTAGCCCTGAGGCAGCTTTCCTAGTAGCTGAAAGATATCCCAAAAGTTCATTACCTTTTCTCTGTCTTCCTGAGTTCATCCAGAACAGGCCTTATGATCTTAAAATGAAGCAGTTTGTTTCTGAAAGCCATGTGCCTGTTACAAAGGATGCACACACTTGCCATTACCAAAGGTTCAGGTAAGAATTCTCACAGTACTCAGCACAGTGGGTTAGAAATGTCCCCACTCCTGCCTCTACTAGGGGGACTTCTGCTTGCATTCACTTGACTTCAAGATACCAGTTGTTGCTTTAGTTTGCCCATCATCTGTGTGATTTGCTACACTTCTGAAACAGATACATCTGAAGAAGAAGCAAATCACATTGTACTATGTTTTCCATTCTGGATAGTATCTTGTATATTTCTTTTAGAAATAATTATGAAATCCTTACAGATTACTGAAAATATATAAAGTCTGTTAGTGAAACACTAGTGTAATGGTTACCACGCATCATAGATTGTTGTATGCTATGCATTTTCAATTGTCTTTCCACAGGAAGAAGAATATAGATAACGCAGAACTGCATTTATTAAAACTTCACATACGTCATATTTAACATAATGAATATTGCACATTTAGCACCATATAGTTAACAATATCAGTAATCTATTCTGCTTTAACTTTCATTGTATGGGTTTCGGGACAGGCAGTAGTAACGGTTCACAGCCGTACTCATCTGGAAATGAGAGGTAGCTGTACTGCTACAACCCTATAACACTACTAAATAATGTGATGGGATGTTAAGTTTATGGCTAAAGATCAGTAAAGTTAATTCTCATGGGTTGTCTTTTTCAAAAGGAGATATTATTTTCAGCAGTCCTTCCAACTATACACCTCAAACTCTTCACTAGGCTATTCTGTGATTCCCTAAAATGCCCTTCTGGTAAAGATCCTAAATAGTATTCATCTATAGTAGTGAATGCAGGATTTGGAACCATTATTATATAACGTTATACTCTGCTACCTAACAATGAAATAGCTGAATTTTGAGAGAAGCTATGTTTGTTCTGAACTCCTGTGGGACAAATTTTAATCACAACAGTGTTATAAAACACCAAAACTCTACTTGAATATATATTTTTTTTTTTTTTGCCTTAGAGCTTCTGATTTCTTGCTTTAGACAAAACAAAAAAAAAAAGCCTAATATCAATTAGATTAGACAAGGGCATAAAATAGGACTACTTAATAAAAAATCTGAGGTGGGTTTTCTTTTAATAAGGACTTCAAATTCATGATGTTAACCATTGTGAAGTCAGACAGGAAAAAGCCTTAGGAGACCCATCTAGAGGACCCTGTTATCACTGAGACTGCTGTAGAAGATAGATTTAACTAACTGGTATTTTATACATTACTGTTAGCACTATTCATATGTCTTATCTTGCCAGTAAAGGTATTAAAATAGAAATTGAATTGTCTCACCTTTTCTGGCTACTCTTGAGTGGTAGAGTCATAGTATCAAATTGTGAGAATTTTTTCCACATGTTTTGTAACAGAAAAGGGTAACAAAAATCCTATATACCAGGTTACATGATTTAAATAGACATAAGGCCAACTGATTATTCTGAATTTCCTGTAGTCACTGTAGCTATATTAGTGACGTGAAAACCTTGCTCTCCTTAAAGGCCTTAAAAGCTGTGCATTCTCCAGATGCTTTTTATGGCAATTGCATATACTTCTGCTGAATTGTGTGTAGGTGTGTATGTCATCTGTAGGTGTATATAAAATCATCTAAATTTCCTGAAATATTGAAATGCTGAGAAACTTATAAATTTCAGAAAAGACATGGAAGCAATAGTTTTGCTTCAATTTTCAGAATGATCCTGCTGAAACTTCCCACACGCTTATGTCTCTGTGGCCAAACTATGAAGATATCTATAAGTTACCATTTTCTCTCTTCTTATTTTACTGCAAGAAAACCTGCACATTTGTTTTGTACCTATAACAGTGAATCTCTTTAGTCTGCAATTTTTTGTTAACCTTGTGCAATTGTGGAAATGTTTTTTTCTACTTACAGAAAAATTATTAAAGTGTTAATTTTTATGACTGGCTGAAATATTCTAGCTTGTGATTCCTGAAAATTCCACATAACTAAAAGCCAGTGTAAAAGTAGGATTCAGAGTATCTTTTACAAAGTTTAGAGGTATTAAATTTATTACTTTGGTTTTAATCAATCACAAAGATACTAAATCAGTCAAAGATTTTGCGGATAAATCAATTATTAGAAATAAAGCCATAAGTTGCTTGAGGCAAAAGAATCTGTCTGCAAAGTCTGGATGCTGAATAAAATTTGGGTCCTTGAATCAAAGAACGTGAACTAGAAGGTAAATAATGTTATAGCCATCCTAACCTGAATATGCCCAAAATTGCTGTGCAGTAGTGCATAACTATATTCATATACCTGTATTATTCTTTGCATACCCAGCAGACATCTGCTATTTCTTATGAGCTGTTGTCAAGATATTCTTTACATAGAATAGTTTAGCAGATCTCACTCTAGTTAATGAGCTTTTTTATGGCATTGAATTCAGGCTGGTCTAGGCAGCATTAAGCTAGATTAGTTGGGGGTGGGGAGAGGATTTCAGCTAAAGTTGGGAAAATAAAACTCTTTAACACCAGTGTAGCATTAAGAAGCAGGCATTATTTATTATGGCATATACTTCTCCCCCTTTAAATATAATTTGAGCATCCACTTTACTTAACAGGTCTCTTCCCAAGAGGGGTATTGGGTATTCAGGACACTGGGCATTGTTTGTAAAGAAATCTTATGGTTTATGCTATTCATGTTAACATGTGTCCCGAATAGTATCACTGTAGCAACAGCATGATGTTGTTTCCTTGACAACAATTCTATGTTGTCTTGTTAACTGTATTTTCCTCTTTTTTTTTCTCTCCATAATATATAAATTTGTTTTTTTATTTAGAGTCATAGGTTGGTTTGGGTTGGAAGGAACCTCAAAGACCATCTAGTTCTAACCCCCTTGCTGTGAGCAGGGGCACAAATACGCAATACTTATGTTTTGCAGAAACATAAGAACACTTTAGAACCACCGATTCACTAATTGATTATTTTTAACATGATTTGGATTAGGTTAATATGGTTTCATTTACTGGTGTAGTGCTTCTACTATACAAGACATAGCTCAGACTCTCAGTGTATGATTTGAGTGCCTAAATTTGAAAGGGGTTCTTTAGTTCAAAACTTGTATGTTGAAATTCCCTGTTCCTTGGCAGATTTAACCTTAAAGGCCTCTAAACTGCATACAATTACATTTTCATTAACAAATTTCATCATTTTCTGAATTTCCATTTAGGGAAGTGCTTAATTTACAGCATTTTATGCCAACATGGAAACTGGCTTATATCAAAGAACAGTCACTACCCATACACTACAAATTCTCTTAATTTCTCACCTCATGTAGCTAAACACTTAAAATGCATCTAAGCTACCTAAAATTTATCAGAAGCAGCACAATACCTGTATGCCTTTTGGGATATAATTTGGATTACATCCTAAATTACATTTTTAGGAATAAGTATTTCATCACAAAAGTGAGTTCAGATTTATGAATCTGTTAAATGAAATCTGAAATAAACAGTTGACTGCTGATGGGTTGTAGTGACTGACTTACTTATTTTACTTACTCTTTTAAACTGTCTTTGTCTCAACCAAAACGTGGGGTTTTTTTTCCACTTTTACCCTTCCAATTCTCTCCCCAGCCCACTGCTGTGTGAGCGAGCAACTGAGTGTGGACTTAACTGCCTACCAGGATCAACTCATAGCACAGAAAAAACAAAAAAAGGCCTCTCAATGGAAAATCAGATCTTCAGTTTTAAAAACCTGTTCTAAATTAGCTGTTAGTTACAGATTTTTTTTTACTGAAAAAAAGAAACAAACCCCAAAAGCTCAATGTTACAGAGCAAAACACAGGAAATATTTGTTTGGAATGAATAAAATTTCTTTTACATATTCCACATTTAAAAACAAACTTATACAATGTTTTCATAGTCATATTAGGCTTTCTTCAGTTAGTTTAACATTCAAAGTTGAAGCTTTTGGAGTGTCTACCGTGTAGATAGGATTTGATGCTCAGGATGTAATTATCTGACCTGGGTTTATTTCTACTTACTATGAAAAAATTATGCAGAAGGAACGCCTAAATCTTTTTAATTGGCTATGAGTAACCATAAGATACTGTAGAAGTGTGTATCTACAGATGCCTATAGATCCTTCACAGTGCTTAAAAAAAAAAAGTTCATTACATTTCTTTGCAAAAACATTTATTTCATAACAACATCTGTCTCCACACCTGCTGCTTCTAGCAGATATGTCCTTTTTTTAACGCCTTTATCCTGCAATTGGAGGGTTTAGCCTTTCTGTAAGGAATGCACTTGAATGCTTCCCTACATTTTTCCTTTCCTTGGCCAATTTCTTCCAAGTATTAAAAACCTCCCACATAATGACAAGTTACCACTGTGATCAAACTCTTCTGTAAAGGCACGGTAAGTTTAAACACTGGTGCTCACAATGATTTTTCTCTTATAAATTTTATTCTAAGTGGAATCATCTTTTGTTCTAAGATGCTCATTTTTCAACAATGTGAACTACTCATTTTCAGGTTCTGAAATAATGTTCATAGGTTTAGCAAAAAAAACAAGCAAAAAATAAAAAAATAAAACCTAACAAAACAAAAACAAAACAAACCCAACAACAATTATTGCTGATAGAATAAAACCTAACAAATCTAAATGTTCAGGACATAGAAAAAGACATCAGAAGAGTGACTTACGGTGTTAAATGCAATGTTAACCACTGACAAACAGCAAATCTCTTTTAACAGTGGGCTAAAACCATTGTCTCCTTTCAGAGAGCAGTTTAACAGTTACAATTTATAATAAGATATGTCGGTGGTCCCCTGAGTAAAGATACATATTCATGAGTAAAATCTGAAATACATTAAAGCAAAGAAAAGATAGTGTTTTCCTGGTAACAGGATAAGGAAGTAATATATTACAGGTTAAAGTAATTGCTAACATGCATCTTTTATGAACACGGTGGTCATTGACAGTAATAGCTCTGAGCTGCAGGCTGCTGGGAAGGATATTTAAGATCCAATGTATCATTCTTTTTCTTTTTTTTACTTCTTGCAGGACAGCAGGTGCAAATAGATGAAAAGCTCATGGTGGAGATGAAGACGGAAGAATCGGTCATTAATTACCATCTGAGCAAAATGGACTTGACTTGCAGTGCCAAGTTTATATTAATTAAATTCAAGCTAATTACACTAATTACATTAATAATTTAAATTTATTACTCTGCTCACACACCTTTTCCCCAGACATGGCTTCATTCCTTCACTCTCAGCTCCTCTACCTCCCTTCTCCAAATGCCACTGGAGAAACAGGGAAATGGAGGTTGCGGTCACTCCATAACATTTCATCTCTGCCATGCCTTCCTACTCACACTTTTCCCATGATCCATCATGGGGACTTCCAGGAGGGTGCAGTCCTTCACAAGCTGACCCAATATGGGGTTTCCACAGGCTGCAGCTTCTTTCAGTGCATTGCCACATCCTGTGTTGTAGAGTCCTTCACAGGCTGCTGTGTGGATATTTGCTTTGCCATAGTCCTTCATGGACTGGAGGAAGACAACCTGCTTCATCATGGTCTTCTCCACTGGACCCAGAGGAATCTCTGCTCCAGCACCTGGAAAACCTCATCTGCAAGACTACTCTCACACTCACTCCTGAAACCTGTTTTGCCCTTTCTTAAATATGTTATCTCAGATGTGCCATCATCTTGGCTGATGGGTTCAGCTGTGTCTTGCAGCTGACTGGAACCAGCTGTTTGTGGCATGGAGCAGCCCCAGCTTCTTTCCACAGAGGCTACCCAGCAGCCCCCCTACAGTCAGCACCCAGTAGCCTGCACCCGATACAAGCTGCAAGAATGGACATATGATGTTGTTACCTTAGCAAGTCCATTTACATTTTTGGAAGTAATAAAAATACAAGTATCTATTTATGAGGTTTTGCATATCACCTAAGGAATTAATAAAATGAATAAATACACTCTAGGACAGAAAAAAGGCAATCTCTGATGATGGTGTCTGACATACAATTCTGAAGTTTGGCTTTTTTCAGATAATTCCTATTTGAGTAGAATCAGAGGGTAATTAAAATTCAGAAGTTATAAAACTTGATTTATTAACTATATTTCTGTTTTACAAATCATACCTAACAATATGCTTGAACCTATTTTTTTAAAGACATTTATAAGATATTCAATAAATCAAAATTATAAAATCACTCTTGTGATTTTATTTGCTTCAGAATGTTTTCATTATGAAAAAAAAATACAATAATGAGTAAAGCATTTCTAATACAACTAAAAATTATGTCTTATTACCTGTGTCTTTGGGAAAAAACCCAACACCTGTTCACAGTCTACAGAAAACCAAGCAAACTGTGGGATAAACTGAAAATAATCACTTAGTGGAAGGGTGGGACATAAAAGGAACTGAATTTGGAAACCCAACCTCCAATCCCATATGTATTCATATGGGGAAAGCGTAAGACTTTACATGATGTTCATTATTGTCCTGTTTACTTTGATGGATATTCTTTTCTTAGTCAAGAATTACTCGTATCAGATTTGATTTTTTTTTACTCTTATCTAACGAATGTCTCCCTGTCCTGGGTTCAGCAGTAGCAGTCATTTTTCTCCTCCTTGGTAGCTGGTGCAGTGCAGTGTTTTGACTTTCGGCTCGGGAACAGAGCTGATAGAGATGTTTTGGTTTGGCCAAGGACTTTGTGAGCCTCATGCTCTGCCAGGGAGGAGGGGAAGCCAGGAGGAAGCAGAGACAGGACACCTGACCCAAACTGACCAAAGAGCTATTCCATACCACAGCACGTCATGCCCAGGATGTAACTGGGAGTTAGCCGGAAGGGCTGGGAGACTGCAGGGTTGGAGGAGGTATCGGTCGGAGCTTGGTCGGGCTTGGGGGGCGAGTTATCGGTCAGCGGGTGGTGAGGTGTTGTATTCTCTTCCCTTGTTATTTCCTTTATCATTATTATCATTGGTGGTAGCAGTAGTGATTTGTGTTATACCTTAGTTACTAAACTGTTCTTATCTCAACCCGTGGGAGTTGCATTCTTTTGATTCTCCTCTCCGTCCCTCCGAGAGCAGGGGGAGGGCAAGAAAGGGGGGAAGTGAGCGAACGAATTACCTGACTGGGTTTAAACCACGACACTCCCCTACCCATAGAAGAAATAAAACATTTTTTTCTTCAGTATTTAATAATCCTTTACAGTGTGTTAGTCTAATACACACCTCTTAGTGTGAAAAGCAATTAAAACCTTTAGAACTCCAACGTTCTTATGCCTCCCAGAGACACACTGCCGATATCAAATCCACATAATCTTAGGAAAAAAAATGAAAATTCTTCCATTCCGTTTATTAATATTTTACTGTGAAAAAAAAACACAAAACACCACATTTTGCACAAGGGGACCACATTTATGATACTTTGTCTCTGAAAATCAATATGAATATAGTGAATTACTAGCTATTAGAATTTAGTTTTCAAGTAGAAACGGGCACAGAAGGTATTCCTCCTCCCCAGGATATAAAGTGGACTGTCGGTTTTTTTTTTTTATCATTCTCTGAAATACTGTAGACTGTAGCTGGAAATAAGATAGATATGAAGACAATAAAGTACCCTCACCTTCCTAGAAGCACAAAAGTCCTCAAGGTGCCTAGTCAATTTGTCCTGAAGACCAGCTGAGCTGTAAAATTGAATTAGGGATCAAGATGGAATATTCAGATTTGCAAAGACTCCTGGACATTTTTGCTTTCTTCTCTCTTGTGAGGCATAGTTCTCTCTGAGGAATCATCATGTCAGATCACAAACTCTCCACTTTGGCAAACCTCAGACCTTGTTTTGGTCTCATCTATTCCGTGGAGAATACTAAGCTCACGGTTTTATATGTTATACTTCAGACTTTCAGGGTGTTAAGGCTGTTGAAAGCATTCTGCAACTAGTATTAAGTAGGATCCTGTGCAACATCTATTCTGTAGATTTCTTTCAGTATAAGACCCTTTTGCATTTGTCTGTAACTGAGGGGCTGGTTTCAGTGTCCATGTCCCTGCTGGAAAGTAGTGAAAACAGTGCTAACCCCCAGAGCCTCATGTCCATAGAGTTTATGGCTAGTCTAAACTTAATTTATGATAATAATATTATTCAGTTGTTATTATAGGGTGTAGTTTTTGTCTAATTGAAAAAAATTAAACTACCAGCATGAGAAAATTTCTGCTTATAAGGCGTCAACTCATTTATATTAACCTTAGAGAAAACAGGCATAGAGTACTTCTGCTATTCTTTCACACTACTGAAAACCAAAACATTTTTGAAGTCTTATAAATGGAAAAATAGAAGAGTTGGAATCTTGCTCATTAAGCCTAGGGGAATTTGATTTTAACCCAAAGAAAGCTTTAAAATAACATGTGGGGACACTGAAAATATTTTATCTTAGTTTAATGGAGACGTTCAGTATAATAAGCAGTGCAAGACAACAGAAGGATGAAAACATAATATTTTACCTGCAGCCAATTTTCTTCTTTTACTTTGATGAAGCAAAAAATGAGAAAATCTGTTTAAAATTGCATCACCTTTGGTATTTACATCATTTAGCTCACTGAGGTTAAATTAATCACATTTAATATGAATAGAAGAAGAATCCTTTATGATACCAGTAGCAAAGTATAGACAGAGAACTGATCAAAATAATTACTACAACTGAGGTCATTCTACTGAGGTCATTCCGCCATTCATTTTTATTTTAGGAAAATAAAAAATTAGATTAAGGAGGAAAGAGTACAAAGACATAGCTAAAGACAAAGACAGATGACTGATATTATGGGGAAAAAATATATTTTTGAAGCCACTATGATATCATAAAACAAGGGTGGATGATACAGGAAGAGAAAAAATACTAACCGGCTGAGCAGCAGCCTTGCTGAAAAGGACCTGGGGTGTACATTGGATAGCATGCTGAGTATGAGCTGAAAGTTCACTCTCAATATCAATAAAGCAATCTACATAGTGGGAGGACACAGTGGTGCAGATGATAAGAGTAATCTACTTTCTTTTACTTTTTTTAAGATAAGAAGAAAGAAATATACTTTGATATACAATTTTCTTTTTAAATTTTCTGTTCCTGTTTTTTCACCAACACCAGTTATCTTTTCTCATTGACTGTCTCAATTTGGATTATTCAAATATTTCTTGGACTATTTCAACAGCATAGCTGTACAATCACATCAATCCTGTTAGACCCGCTGCTCTTATGCTATTACATGTAGGTCTTTACTCTGGCGACAATATACGTTTTCATATTTCTTTTTCATTTGGAGGGAGAAAAATAACAACAAACCAAACAAGTGGTCAGTAATAGGTACCTTTTTTTCTACATCAGTCCCACAAAAATGAAGTCTGAGCCAGCAAGTTTCCCTATGCTTTGACACTAAGGAAATAAGAGATTCTTTAAAATAAGAGATACTTTAAAAAAGGAAATAAGAGATTACTTTATCCAGTGATGTAATGAAAAAGGTATGTGTTTGGACCTTTTCCAAATGAGTTATAAATGCTCTACCAGTAACCTTCCACAGTCTGATTCTTGACAGCAGCTTAGCAAGGAAGCTGTTAGGAGGAGTCAGTGACTTGCAGAAGGGAGAGCCTTGATGTCATTTCACCAAAATACAGCTGCCTCACCACTAATCTCACAGGGGACTTATGGTTTGCAACTGAGCCACACAAGAACCTCTAATCAAGGTTCATATCCCTTTTCTCAGCAGCTTCCTGTTATCTTCCTCTCATTATTGCCCATAACTCACAAGTAAGCCCAATTCATTTGTTCCCCTTAAAGAGTCTTTTTTAAGCATACCATAATAAATGAGTGAGCAGGAATAAGGAAGGTAACATGATTACTCCTGTTCGTGCCAAGAACTTTCTTTTTTTAAAGTAAGATGCAAGCCAGACAGGACTACTAATTACTGGGTCCCTTGCCTGATTTGTTTGACTCAAGCTAAGTAATAATAATCCTTGCCAGGTTTTTGGCGAATTTGAACAAATGACTTATTGGTCTTACTTTGCAGAGAGAGAACTGAGTCTGTCAGGCTATTTTCTGGGTATTGGAGACAGAACCTCTTACAGAGCACAGTAAACCTCTTTGCCCTCCAATGTAAACATTTAAATGAGTCTGACAATCTGTGTTCTAAAAATGCCTATTTCTGTGAAACAATATGAAAAGTTGTTTTCTGTGAAAAAGTTGCTTGAGTTATTTTCTGTGAAACAATATGAAAAGACTGTTTTAGACAGATGTTTACATTGCAGACATCATCTAAAACTAGTGTGTCAGAGCTTTATACACTATATAGAATTGACTTGATTGTTCTTGTACATATTGAAAAGAATGAAGAACAATGTTGGAATAAATCAAATTTTATACAATTTTGAATATTGTCCATTGGTTATGTCATTAAAGCCATGCTGAGCTTGAAAAAGGAACCTCTGAAACAGGAATATATAGTTCTCTGTAAATTACTGTGACATTTGAGAGTAGAATCCTGATGTTGAGCTCGTTACATTTTTGCAACTGATTTCTTATGACATAAGGGTTTCAACCCGTAGACAGAGCTACAGGAGCTTCTGTCAACTAAGATGCAAATAGATAAAACACTCAATCCTGATTTTTACAGCAATAACATATTCCTGTAGCTCTACTCTTAGAAACTACAAAAATCTGTAAAGAATTCATATCTAAGAAGAACTTAGCAGCTTCCAAAATGCAAAATACATTGAGGCTACTTAAACAAATCTTAGGGAAAAAGAAGAATGGAATTAAGAATTTACTTAAGAATTCTTTGAAGCGTGAAAAAGAACTTAGTTCAGTGAAGAGACATGGAACTACATCAGCTGTCCTGAAACAATCTTTCATGCACATAAATTTCAGAGCAGGAGTTTCATATCAATGGAACTTTGAAGTAAGACCTTTATATCTTGAAACACATTTGGCAGGTCTCAAACATTTATTGAAAAAGCCAAGAGAAGAAAATAAAAATACAGGACTGCTCACTGTTGACTTGGAAGTTGCCATGGAAATGAGCCAGCATGAGCTTATTATGAAGAGGGAAATGACACACAAGCTTCAGATGACAGTTTTCTGTAGTTGCTAGGGATCAAAAAGGAACAGTTTTCATATGAGATTGCCCTTTCAGTTACACTGATGTAAATCCATGTAAATACCATCAAAATAAGCTAAGTTATACTATTAAAATTGGAAGTACAAAAACATAATATTCTTCTCGAAATGATCATGAAGGACATAATGACTCTTGTGTGAAAGATGCTACTTCTACAGATTAAAAAAAAAGAGTACTCATAAACAACGCTTTGTAAGGAAATGAATATATGAGACAAAAAAAACCAGATTACTTCCAAATCTTATAAATTGTGTGAAATTTAAATACATTCTGAAATAAATTTTCTGCCATTACTTTTTATTTTGCAGGGAATTCTGTTCCATTAATGCAATAATCTAGTCCATACTTCATGCTTCATTTTCTATCATACATATTTACCCTGATCTCAGTCTTTGTTTTATCATTTACTTCTCTACTGTAAGGTCTCATACACAAATGTAGCCACTCCCTGATAATTTCAGAGCTACTTCTCTACTCAAGATATTTACCCTCTGCCTAAAGTAAAATATCAGATTTTTTCATGATATTTTCTTTTAAAAAAAATCAATTAGTTGAACATAGAAACAGTCATATCTGAACTTTCAACCTTTGCCCCCAAAGTCTTCTCCATGTTATCTTTTGTGATCACTTTTCACCCACTACAATTCTCATTGTTGGCGATCATTATATGTTGAACTTTATTTTTTAAGTGAGCCAAACAAAGTCTTAATTAATTCAAATGCTGAATTTAGGTGTTCTACATTCCTTTTTGAAAATATCTCTTAGGGACACCAAGACTGAACTCCTATTCAGTTTTCTGGCATCTTGCTTTCTACAGTATCTCCTCTTCTTCTACTGAAAATGCAATATTATCCTGCCTGGGTAGGAGCAATCCCAGGAACAGCTACAGGGTGGGCAGGGAAGAGATTCAGAGCAGACCTGCAGAGGAGGACTTGGAGGCGCTGGTTGATGAGAAAATGAACATGAGCAGGCAGTGTGCACTTGCAGCCCAGAAAGCCAACCGTATCCTGGGCTGCATCAAAAGGAGTGTGACCAGCAGGTCAAAGGAGGTGATCCTGCGCCTCTACTCTGCTCTTGTGAGACCTCGAGGATCATCAGGGGACTGGAGCACCTCCCGTATTAAGATAGGCTGAGAAACTTGGGACTGTTCAGCCTGGAAAAGAGAAGGCTGTGTGGAGACCTCATAGCAGCCTTCCAGTATCTGAAGGGGGCCTATAGGAATGCTGGGGAGGGACTCTTCTTTAGGGACTGTAGTGATAGGTCAAGGGGCAATGGGTTCAAACTTAAATAGGGGAAGTTTAGATTGGATATAAGGAGGAAATTCTTTCCTGCTAGGTTGGTGAGGCACTGGAACAGGTTGCCCAGGGAGTTTGTGAATGTTCCATCCCTGGCAGTGTTCAAGGTTGGACGAGGCCTTGGGTGAGATGGTTTAGTGTGAGGTGTCCCTGCCCATGGCAGGGGAGTTGGAACTTGATGATCTTAAGGTCCTTTCCAACCCTAACTATTCTATGATTCTATGATTCTATGTGTATATATATATATATATGCATTCAAAACCCTGCTAGTTTGTCACTTTTTCTGCGTCATCTACTTCTTGCATTTCTCTAGCTCTAATTTATTTTAATATATTTCTATGAGCATAGAAGATTTATATGAGTATGGGCAAAAGAAATCACAATAAATCATGTAGTAGTGTGTGGAAAAATAATCTGTGAGTGGAAGCTAAACAACTTAGGTTTACTTGTGTTTGGAATTTTATATAATTTGCACTGAAATGTCTAGAAAGAATCATATTCTGTCATATATTCTTTTGAGACTTAATATATTCATGCCTCAGTAACTCATCTTGCTTTATTGCTTTATTCTGGTGGTCACACCTACCCAAAGACTTTAATTCACTGCTCTTTATTTTTGTTGTTGTAATAGCTAAAAAAGGAATAATAGTAGCATCAAGAAACAGCTGGGTGCTGTTGAGGTAGAGATACCCTTGTGTGCTGATCCAGTTAACATTGTTCGTTGTGGATCATTTTTAGATATTGTGAAACATCCGTATCTTATAACTTGCATGAAGCTAATACACCAGTATTCCCAGAATTTAAAGTTTTTCTGGAAGTAATATTCAAGGACAGCTCCTCATTTTTTGTTTCTTCTTCTATACTAATAGGATACTGTTTTGGAAATACAGCTGCCCTCCTCTAGAAAGGATATGAACATTGAAATTCCTGCTGAGTTGTCTTACAGAAGCAGTGAACAAGAAGAGGCTTTTGACAGGCATAAATGCTCAAGAATTGTAACATGTATACCACTGTGGAAATGACTGAATTTTAGCATCCAAAATGAGATACTGATCTGGGGAAAAAAAAAAAAACTATTTGGAAAATGTTAATAAACTTATTAATTATTAATAAAGATTTTATTTTAGTATACAAAGAAGCTGGAAAATAAACTTTCTGTCTGCTCAGACCAGCCATCCCAAAATATTAGTGTGGTATAAGACATTTGATTGGATCTCAGGAAAAAATAATCTGATTCAGGAACATACACTATGAAAAAGCAAAAATACCTGACAAAACTAAGAAGAGAAAAGTTCTCCTTTTTATCTAGTTATTCTATGCATTTTCACAGGTGATTTGACAGGCTAAGAAGACTTGAACACATACTTTCCTTTCCTCATAGAGTTTTCTAATGACAGCACCACAAGGGAGTCCAAGACAAAACCTGCTGGTTTTCAATATGTGCCATGATAGCAGAAAAGCTGCAAAAGAGAGTTAACCTCAACATATTTTTGTCTGTTGTTTAGGGCACTCTATATATGGTGATGTTCACTGCTTTGACTATATTATTTACACCAGAAAAATACTGGACACAGTTGGAGAGTTCATACCTCTTCGGTGAGTAACTGAGCGTCAGAGAGTCACATTTCTGCCTGTGCTGTCCCCGCCTCAGGTCAGCTTTAAGGAGAGCAGTCAGCAACAGCTCTGACCCAGAAATGACAACTTCCTCATACCTCTTTGTGCTTGGCTAAAGATGTCCAAGTTGACTAAAAAGAGGTTCCCTTCCATACTACTTCAGAAAGACTGAAACCTTGACCATAAGACACACTTGGACTTTTTAAGGGTGAGCATAACACCAGAGAAGAAGAAGGAATATGACAAAGGATGCAGTGACAGGAAGCAATAAAAATAGTCACACCAAGAAAAATGAGGACAAAGATACAAGTCTAGAGGCCAAATTGTGTAAAAAATTGTCTGTTTGGCTGCCCTGGGTTCAGCAGTAGCAGATATTTTTCTCCTTCTTAGTAGCTGGTGCAGCGCTGTGGTTTTGACTTTCAGCCTGGAAACAGCACTGATAACACCAATGTTTTTAGTCATTGCTAAGTAATGTTTACTCTGACCACGGACTTTCTGAGTCTCATGCTCTGCCAGGGAGGAGGGGAAGCCAGGAGGAAGCAGAGACAGAACACCTGACCCAAACGAGCCAAAGAGGTATTCCATACCACTGCACGTCATGCCCAGTATATAAACTGGGGGCAGTTACCTGGAAGGGCTAGATCACTGCCAGGTCAGGCTGGGTATTGGTTGGCGGGTGGTGAGCAGTTGTATTCTCTTCCCTTGTTATTTCCCTTACCATTATTATTATTGGTGGTAGTAGTAGTGGTTTTGTGTTATAACTTAGTTACTGGACTGCTCTTATGTCAACCCATGGGAGTTACATTCTTTCTATTCCCCTCCCCATCCCTCTGGGAGTGGGGGGAGAAAGTGGGGGGAGTGAGCTACAGGCTGCATGGCTTTGGTTTGCCGGCTGGGCTAAACCATGACATTGGCTAATGGCTGTATCTTCAGTTCTACCTAATGACTGTCCAACAAAGGTGTACTCAGTGACCAGATAAGAGTCTGTCATTTGTTTCACTGACAGTCAAAACAATTTAAATTAAATTAGCTTAAATCAAACAAGCAGTAACTGAAAGGGGGAGAAAAATCTGAAATGTGGTGTCTTTTTAAGAGGACATCTATAAGCTTAAAGGCACATCTGATTCAGCCCTCCTTCATTTCTGCTACAATGGATTAATGAAAAACATTAGGGATGAGAGAAAACAACTTGGAGAGACTTCTACTTGCACAAGGGTGTTTTGCTATTGTTTATTGCTATCATATTACTGTTCTTCACCTTACTGCTTCTTCCAGGATGGGTCTCTCTCTCTCTGACATTACTTGGTTATGCATGACTCTTTCCTCCCATGCTCAGATGATTCCAAGGACCCTGAGCTTCTGTTTCTATTACATGACACAGCTGTATACGGTAATTAGCTATTAATCTACACATTTTCATTTTGCAATCACTTTTTGATAATGCAAACTGGAGAAATCCTTTCAAGACTTAAGACAATGAGCTGCCTGCTTTTGCCTTCCGCTCAGGTGTCACATCGCTCGGGGGAATTAGCTAACCACAATGGATTAGATTTGAGATAATATGTGTACCTCCTGCTCATTTATCAGTTATATCATAGTTAGATCACAGCTGAGATACCTAGATGTGTTTTCCAAATCACCACAGGATACAGACCCATTTTAAATGTCAGTTATGACTTTCATAAGCCTTCTTAAATGTGTTTTCTAGATAGTAAAGCTTAATTATTTTTCCGTATCTGCTAGAATTACATTGTCAAACAGTTTTATTTTTAATTAAATATTTTGCTACTCCCATTATTATGAAAAAGGAATCACAGAAAATTAAGCAACACTGAACTACCTTATATCTTCATCTTTTATGTCACCTTAGCTTCACTGCATGAAATAAAGGCTATTTTTTTCTCCCATAAGATCTTTCTGGAATACCTCACTTTTCTGTGACCAGACTTTCCCCAAAGCTAAGCTTAATGTCTGTCCTGGGTTTAGAAGTAGCAGTCATTTTTCTCCTTCTTGGTACTTGGTGCAGTGCAGTGTTTTGACTTTCGGCCTGGGAACAGAGCTGATAACAATGATGTTTTGGTTTGGCCAAGGACTTTGTGAGCTTCATGCTCTGCCAGGGAGGAGGGGAAGCCAGGAGGAAGCAGAGACAGAACACCTGACCCAAACTGAGCAAAGAGGTATTTCATAAGACAGCATGTCATGCCCAGGATGTAACGGAGAGTTACCCAGAAGGGCTGGTAGACTGCAGGGTGGGAGGAGGTATCAGTCAGTGCTTGGTTGGGCTAGGGGGTTATCAGTCACCTGGTGGTAAGGTGTTGTATTCTCTTCCCTTGTTATTTCCTTTATCATTATTATTTTTATTGGTGGTAGCAGCAGTGATTTGTGTTATACCTTAGTTACTAAACTGTTCTTATCTCAACCCGTGGGAGTTGCATTCTTTTTGGTTCTCCTCTCCATCCCTCCAGGAGTAGGAGAAGGGAAAGAAGACTTGGTTTAGACAAAAGTTGTTCCAGTTTTCATGAAGAGAATAGACAAAAAAGAGCAAACCCTCTCAAACCTTAATGACAAAGAAGGGGGGGAGTGAGTGAACGAGTTGCCTGACTGGGTTTAAACCATGACAATGTCATAAATCTCTGTTTCTATTTTGAAAAGAAATAGGTGATTAAGTAGGTTGTTGTTTGTGGATAGAAGAGTAATTTCAGTATAAAGCAACCGATAAGAGAACTTCTTGTCAGCATAAGTCTTGCAGATACAATAAATTATGATTCATGAAACAAATAATAAAATAAATAGCATGGTTTTGAATAAGCAGTAACATTTTTGTTTGAACATGCTTGTGATTCTTCACTAAATGTACAGCCTTTGAATGTTACAAGAGTTATTGTTCTCATTTTTTAATATAAATTACAAAATAGCTGTTCTTTTTGTCATTGTCACAGATGATTTTTTATGATATTTTATAAAACCATCCCATGTAATTAAAAAAGTAGCACTTCATGACAAAATTTAGAATTATGTTTTGCTATCTTTCTAATATGTCAGTTTCTTTTCCCTAAAGGAAACTTAGCATGGAATTTATTAAGAAACCAAAACTCCCACATTTTGACATTCCAGCACAGATTAATTTTTTTTATTGTGAAAACTGTGTTGTCCTAATTCTTTCAATTATTTTTTAATAAAATGGCTTTCATAACAAATACAGGTATTATTAGTTAAAGGTCCATTTATTATACTTTACAGTAAGTTTATTACAGTTGGTCTGCAGATAAACACTAGATAGAAAAGACTGAAAATCTACAGAAAACCCCAACATTTGCACAGCACTCTTTGAAATAGAGATATATTGCCATTAAGGTTTGAGAGCGTTTGCTCTTTTTTGGTCTATTCTCTTCATGAAAACTGGAACAACTTTCGTCTAAAACAAGTCAGCTTTTGTTCTAATTCTTGCAGTGTAAGCAAAGGCCTAAGAAGAGAAACCATCAGGCAGAGTACAAAAGGAACTATAGACTTAGGATTTATGTGCTTTATTTTAGAGCTAATTAGTAGGATCCATTAATAGTGGTTTGGGAACTCAAGGCAGAAAATTTATTTTCACATACACATTTACACTGGAGAAGGACTTTCAGAGTTGTAATGTATTTACATTCATGTTTACATGAATCAAAAGATTTTTTTAAGTCACATTTTTTAAGAGGTTCAAGTCCTAAACCCATGTGATGACACTAGGCTGTATTTCCTTTGTAAGTAAATTACCAATTTAGTATGAGAATACAGGTATAAAAACATGACTTCTTGATTAAAAAAGGCAGGTATGAAAACACAATATTGCTTATTATTTTAAATCCCAGGATTGGGATAAAATTCATTAAATTTCATTATCAGACTTTTGTCATACTTCAGAGTGAGATTTTCATGATCCAAACAGAAAGAGACATATTTTTTTATTTAATATTGCCAGTGTGTATCCCTTCAGGAAACCTCTCAGTATTATTGCTCAAGATGAGACACTTTACAACCAGCAGTACAAGACTGCTGTATCTAAAAGCAGTAATGGGCATGACACTGAACAATAAGGTGTCGGTGTCCATTGTATCTGGTATTTATGAATGTTATGAATTGATTATTATAAAAGCATAATTAATAATAAAGAATCTGGTTTCCTTTATGTCTTCAGTACTGAATTCTGACAGTGTCACAGCAAAAATCTTTTTTATGTATACGGAAAAGCTGTAAAGATTAAAATGCTAAACAGAGTAATGGAAATTAAAGTTTTGTTCCCACCTGTGAGAATAGTTGCTTGATACTTTAAGTGTAAAATTCATTCCGTCAAGTCCTTAATTTAAAAAAAATATCCTGCTGGAGTAACATAAAGCTTCTTAGTATTTTGCTGCCTTTAGCTGAAATAATTGAGTATGGGATTTTCTTTGTTGTTCAAATGCTTTTAAGTTTTAAATCAGATTTTAGTTATGCCTTCCTCAGTTTGAGAAATCTTTGCAAAATATTAGTTTTAGATGTTGTTAAAATACATGAAAATAATACAGATTTTGTCTCAAGAATTAGCTTTTGGGATGTGTTTTATAAAGTCTTAATACGTATGGCTTTATTCAAAATTAGAAATTACTGTAGAAGCCAGTTCCTAGGAGAAGCTGTGAATTTTACACGTATAGTATTGAAAATTTGTTCCGGTCTGAATAAATGCATTTATGTGCAATAGATTCAAAAAATCCCAATAGTAAAAAATAAACATTCTGTCATTAATACAATATAATGGAAAGCTACTTTAGTCTAGCCTGCTTAGTACGTTTATGGAGAAGCCTGTGTTAGGTCACATTTTAGGCACTTCTAGCAGGGGATTTAATTGTACCTTCTGAAGAGGAAGAAGAAGAGGAAGAATAAGGACAAGAACAAGAAGATCAACAAGAACAAGAGGAAAAGAAGAGTCTTAAGCAGACCACAAAAATAGTCCGATATTTCCAGTGGAAGCAGAAGTAGTTGACGGATACCATATTTTCCAATGAGAAGACAGTTTATATAACCACATTATTGACATTCTAAACCATCAGCATTTAATACCATTCTAATTGGCTCCATAGGCAATTTTCTACGCCTTTGACAGTTGTCACAACCTAAAGGGTGACCTGCCCTTTGAGTGTATAAAGATTCTAACTATGGGTTTGTAGGATTCTGTAATACAAAAGGACATGGAGGTTTCATCCTGTTATCCTCTATTGCATTCTTTATTTGAGATTATCACATATACCAGAAAAATCACCACTGACGAGTACACTTATGATTAATAAAGCAAATATATATGTCATAACTTATTACAGATTAATAGCAGCAATCAGTAGTATAGCAGGGATCAGTTATAGAAACAATAATCATAGAATCATAGAATGGTTAGGGTTGGAAAGGACCTTAAGATCATCAAGTTCCAACTCCCCTGCCATGGGCAGGGACACCTCACACTAAACCATCTCACCCAAGGCTTCGTCCAACCTGGTCTTGATCACTGACAGGGATGGAGCATTCACAACCTCCCTTGGCAACCTATAATAGCAGCAAACAAGTATATATATATATATATATTTTACAGGTTACTACAAACTTATCACTAATGAAGCAAACTTACCAATATTTTAGCAGCAGATATGGTAGATTTTTTTTTTTTTTTTAATGCTTCCAGAAGGTGGCCAAATCATCCCAGAGGGGTTGACAAACTAAACTGTCCCCAGAAGTGGGACCACAGGGCAAGCCATGAAATACTGGACAGAGTATCACTTCAAAGATATCTTCTTCATGGAGCTTGGAGTCAGACCAATGTCTTCAGTGAGGGTTCAAGATCTTGTACAATGCTCTTGTGATGATCTATTTATGAAAGGAGAAAGCACAGGCAGCATGGGAAGTCATCAGAGAGAGAAGCTTCATTTGGATAAAAATTAAGTCTCTATGGGAAGTCATCAAAGAGAGATGCTTCATTTGGGTAAAAATTAAGCCTCTTTTATACTGTAGGCATAAAAGGTCATAGAACACCATCACTTCAAGCAGCCAATAGATGTTAATTTTTGTTCTTCACCTGGAACATCTGACAGACTGCCCTGGGTTTAGCAGTAGCAGTCATTTTTTCTCCTTCTTGGTAGCTGGTGCAGTGTTGTGTTTTGACTTTCAGCCTGGGAACAGTGCTCATAACACCAATGTTTTTAGTTGTTGCTAAGTAATGTTTACCCTGACCAAGGACTTTGTGAGGCTCATGCTCTGCCAGGGAGGAGGGGAAGCCGGTCAGGACACCTGACCCAAACTAGCCAAAGAGGTATTCCATACCACAGCACGTCACGCCCTGGGGAGTAACTGGGAGTTACCCAGAAGGACATGGTGTCTTCTAGGTCAGACTCATTTTTCGGCGGGTGGTATTGTATTCTCTTCCCTTGTTATTTTCTCTTATCGTTGGTGGTGGTGGTAGTGGTGGTGATTTGTGTTGTACATTGGTTTCTGGACTGTTCTTGTCTCAACCTGTGGGAGTTGCATTCTTTCGATTCTCCTCCCCATCCCACAGGGAGTGGGGGGGGGGGGGGGGAAAGAAAGAAGGAGGAAAAGCTGGGGAGGGGGTGAGTGAACGAGCTGTCTGGCTGCGTTTAAACCACGACACAGACAATGATATTTTCTATCCTCTTGGACCATCTTTTATTTTTTCAGACTTTTCCTGTTCTTGCAGTTAGAGCAGCCAACAAGCTACAGTTTCTTGTTTCCTCAGGATGTTTCCCCCTTTTTAAAGACTATTTTTCACCTTTTCAGGAAATAAATCGCCATCCTCTGGTCTGTATTGATACTGCAGACCACACTGATATAGGGGCAGGTTCTTGCATTTGGCCTTACTGAACTGCATGAGGCTCACACGGGCCCGCTCCCCAAGCCTGTCAAAGTTCATCTGGACGGTATCCCTTCCCTCTAATGCATCAACTGTACCACTCAGCTTGGTGCTATCCCCAAATATGCTGAGAGCATAACCAGTCCAACTTTTTATGTCACAGTCTATTTTAAGTATGGACCCTTGAGGGATACCATATGTTTCCACTTGGACATTTGAGCTGTTGACTGTAGTTTTTCACAGCTCCATCCAGCCATTACCTTTTCCATGTAATAGACCCTCCATCAAATCCCTATCTCTCCAACTGAGCAGCAACAATGTTAAGAAGGACCATATCGAAGGCCTTACAGAAATCTAGGTAGATTACATCCATAGATTGTCCACTGACAGTCACTGAGTAGTAAAAGGACACTAGATTAGTCAGGCACAATTTACCCTCGGTGAAATCATACTGGCTCTTAGCACCTCCCTACCTTCCACATGTTTTGACATGTCTTTCAGGAGGATCTGTTCCATGATCTTACCAGCACAGAGGTGAGGCTAATTTGCTTTGCCATATTAAATGCATATGTTAACTATTGCTTTCTATCATGTCACTTCTATGTGCTTCCAATCTGCTGGCATTGGAGGTACACTGATTTGCTTGATTATGCTTTTCAAATTTTTTCCTCACTCTTAGCCCCCTTTCGACTATACACCTGGCTATAACTTTTTTTTTTTTAGTATAACAGGTTTTTCTAACATTAAGCTGACCTCAATATTTTCTATATCTTTAAATCTGTTTTTGTTCCTGCCCAGATGCAGGACTCTACACTTTCTCTTGTTACATTTCATCAAGTTATTCCCTGCCCAACTCTCCAGCCTGTCCAGGTCTCGCTGGATGGCAGCACAGCCTTCTGGCGTGTCAGCCACTCCTCCCAGCTTAGTGTCATCAGCAAACTTGCTGATAGTACACTCAATTCCCTCATCTAAATCGTTGATGAATATATTAAATAATACCGGTCCCAGTACTGACCCTTGAGGCACTCCACTAGTTACAGGCCTCCAACTAGACTCTGCCCCATAGACTACAACTCTCTGGCTTCTCTCCTTCAGCCAGTTCGCAGTCCACCTCACTACCTGATCATCCAGACCACACTTCCTCAATTTAGCTGTGAGGATGCTGTGGGAGACTGTGTCAAATGCTTTGCTGAAGTCAAGGTAGACCACATCCACCGCTCTGCATCATCCATCCACCATGTTATTTCCTCATAAAAGGCTAAGAGATTGGTCAAGCATGATTTCCCCTTGGTGAAGCCATGTTGACTGTCCCTCATAACCTGCTTATCCTTGATATGCCTTAAGATGGCACCAAGAATAAGGTGTTCCGTCACCTTCCCAGGGATGGAGGTGAGGCTGACCAGTCTATAGTTACCCGGGTCCTCCTTCTTGCCCTTTTTGAAGACTGGAGTGACGTTTGCTTTCCTCCAGTCCTCAGGCACCTCTCCCGTTTCCCAAGACTTGGTAAAGATGACGGAGAGTGGTCTAGCAATGACTTCCGCCAGTTCCCTCAGCACGCGCAGGTGCATCCCATCTGGACCCATGGATTTATGGATGTCCAGATTGCTCAACTGGTCTCTAACCCATTCCTCATCGACTAAGGCAAACCGCTCCGTCGACCTGACTTCATCTAAGGTCTCAGGGGTACAGGGCTCTTCAGGACTCCCTGCAGCAGAGCATACAGAGACAAAGAAAGCATTCAGTAACTCTGCCATCTCTGTATCTTCTGTCACCAGGGCACCCATCCCGTTCATCGGTGGGCCTACATTGCCTCTGGTGTTAGTTTTATCTGCCATGTATTTGTAAAAGCTCTTTTTGCTGTCCTTGATGCTTCTCGCCAGGTTTAATTCTAAGGAGGCCTTAGTCATCCTAGCTGCCTTCCTACATCCTCTAGCCGCTGCCTTATATTCCTCCCAAGTGGCCAGCCCCTCCTTCCATGACCTGTAAACTCTCCTCTTCCACTTGAGCATACCCAGCAATTCCCTATTTAGCCACTCAGGTCTCCTGGCCCTCTTCCTTGACTTCCTACGTTTCGGGATGCTCTGATCTTGAGCTCGGAAAAAGCAATCCTTGAGTAACTTGTATTTTGAGTAACATTTAAGTATTACTGAAACCTAGCAAACACTTTCTGACATTATTGTCCAAAACCCTCAGAAAGTAAAACCTGTAAATGTGGCATTATATAGCATTATGTGTGCAACCCATGTGAGATCTATTCAGTTTAAATCTCATTGGAAAACATCTTTTTTACACTTTCTCTGCCATGAACATTTCAGTACCACATTTGTTTCTGTTTTTCAAAATGTGACATTTTCTTCCATTCATTACCTCTCCCTGACAACCATTTCTCCTTTCTGCAGACTGGTTATTTTCCAGCTCTCTTTCATGTCTTGGGAGAAACGTTAATTTTATGAAAATTCATTCTTATCTCCCTAGGTTAATCTATCTTATATAAAAGTTACCCTTTGTCCCAGCTTCCTATATAATTTTTGTCAGCAGGGCATTGGACTGTAGTGCCTAGAGTTCCAGTCTCCACATTATTTATAGAAGCACACTATGGCACCTTTTTTCCCTCCCTCAGTATCTGACATGCATAGTGATATAAATGTCTTGGCTTCATGACCATGTTTAAGCTTCTCCTTCTGATACCAGAGACTGCTTCTATCAGCACTTCCTCTTGCAGACTCAGTGATCAACCAGCTAAAGATTTTTGTGTTAAACCAGTGATGTGACAAATGGGTTTAGCCTCAAAAAGACCTATTAATCTCCTACACTAACTGAAATTTGAAGAATGGCTCATAAGTTGCAATTCCAATGAACTTATTTTTAAAGAACTTCAGACTAAATATAACTTCTCTTCATGAAAACTAATATGAAAGTGGCCATGGAGAAAAGGTTCTCATTTTGACATGAAAGAATAAAGAATACATAGCAAGTATAACTGTGATCTCAGGTGGCAGTAACGTCCATTGCAGAGAAACATGGCAGCCCCAGATATTTGTAACTGAAGACAGTGATACAGAGGAAGTGAGATCTGAACTGGACAGAAAACATCTGAAACTCATGACACTAGAAAACTTATGAAAAAGCAAGTGGTTAAATAGTATAATATCTAAATAAATATTAAATTTAAATCTCTGCCATAATTAATTCTCAATTTTACTAACCAGTTTTTAAAGTAGCTATGTAATGCAGAGAAACTTGCATCTACATCAGAAGGGCAGACTACCTGTAACACACAGCACTTTAATATTGGTCTTATCTGAGGCAGGCAGTGTTCCCCTGTGGCCTGAAAACATAATTTTATGTTTGGAGTGGTCATATTTCACAAAAAAAAAAATGGCTTTCTTTACATCTGTAAGTATCACTGATGAGAACTAAGTATAAAAAAGTGAAGGCTCTCTTTTTCTCTTTATCCCATTCTGTATTTTGTTCTAGTACATTTTCCAATTCAAAAAAAAGGTTGTTTCATCAGACTTTACAACAAAGTAATTCTGTTTTGGAAAATCAGGAAGTCAATGAGAGACAATAAGAAGTTGTAACATTATTTTGAGGCAGCATAATCTAATGTTTTTTAAAATCACTTTGCAGAGCTGAATTAAACAGACACAGCATACTGACAAATGAGAGCTGGCAGGACATATGCTGTTAAACCTGCCAGCTAGAGGAAACCTCTGCCTAGCAATTAAGTTGTGGTATGACAAAAGCACAGATCAGATTGTTTGCACTTAACTGATACAGGGGACATTCTTATCTACCATTTCAATTTCAATATAATAGTTATTCTTCATTTAAAGAGAACTTATTAATGAAATGTAAATTTAAAAACTAATTAAACAAATTTTAAGACAAAAATCAGTGGCTTTAGCTGATTGGAAGAAGAGTCCTGTACCTCTCATAGCGGTTACCTACAATTAGTTGCAGTTGACTCAATAGTATTAATTTAACAGTTGTTGATCTTGTAAAGTAATGTAATTATTTTTTGTCAACTGTTCATTAAGTACATTCTTGTAACACACTGTGAATGTATTTTTTTAGTTGTAGCTACCAAAATATATGCAAAATATTAAAAAAATAAAACCACAGGATAGTAAAATAAATATAATAAAATAATATAATAAAAATTATAAATAAATAATGTAAGATAATAAAAACACAGGAAAGGAATTTTTTGTTGTTGGTGGTGGTTTTCTTTCTTCCAGGATAATGAATTAATTTGCATCCATCTGCATTGAAGGCAATGATGTATTCTTAAACTGTATTATTTCATCCTTCCCACTGCGTTGTTAATTTAACATCAGAATAATTCCTAACCAAATAAAAGTAAACTAAATAGTCCGGGAGCAGCAAGATTGGGCTGTCCTATAAGGAAAGGCGCACTAGGAGCAGGGGATGCTAATGAGGCAGGGCAGGGGCATGCCCGACAAGGGTCCACCACCCCAAGCTGTAGTCTGACAGTATTTTTCAGCAGTGTTTTTCTTCTGCTCAGTAATTTTCCCCTTCCTGCCAGACTGCCCTTATGGCTCCTGACATCTAAAGTCAAGTCACTAAGAAGGGATCAGGGCTGAGATCAGCAGGGACATGGCATGGCTGTGACATAGCTCCAGGATAAGGGGGAGAGCCACAGCTGAAGTGGAGTGAAGCAGGACCAGCCCAGTGAGCCTTTCTCCATCTTTCTACCAGCAGTCTGAGCCAAGATTTCACCACTGTGCTATGTCCCACCACTGGCCCCAAGTGCAGGTAGGTCAGCTTGAAGGTGTTGGGGAGCATGCTCTGGACCACCATTTGCTTTTCAGCTTAGAACAACAAAGGTTTGTTTTTTTTTATTGAAATATTCATTAAAAATATAAGAAATCATTAAAAATCAGAGAATACAGCCGAACTGGATCACAGGAAGTTTCAGCTCAGAAAGATTACTGGCAACTCAAGGAGTTCAAGCACAATTAGGCTCCTGGCTCCACATTAAGCTAACTTTCAGGTCCAAATTGTGACAAAACAAACAAATAAACAGCCAGAAATGAAACCTCATGTAATTTTATATACAAACAACACAGGATAGATTTTATTGTTATCCTGTCTCTCGTAAAAGTAATTACCTACAATCAATTCTAACTTATTCATAAGGAATAGTAAAATTGTAAAGAAAACTAAATACCAGAAGTTCACATTTCAGCATGGATTGCGAACCTCTTATTTTCTAGCTCCAGGTAATGCTAGTAGCATTACAGGGCAAAATAATCTGGGAAGATGAAGGCTAAAGAGAAAATTGAAAAGGATGCCTGAGGAAAGGAAGTTGGAATTTAGCTACAGAAGCAGTTACTCTACATGATGAATTTTAATGGGTCAAAACACACACAGCAACTGACTTCTGAAGATTTTCACACTAAAAAGAAGGCAAAAGAAGTCACAGACAGTAATGCCTTGGAAAAAACAGAACTTTCCTATGTCACAGAGGAAGAAGATATTTAGAGGTATAAAAATACATTTCGATATGTAAATATATTTAGATATGCAACATGCATTTATATTTTGTATATAAAATATATTCTATAACAAATAATATTCTATAAAATAAGGATATGTTTTAATATGATCTGTAATGGAAGAAATAAAAGTGCTTAATATAATAAAGAGTTATCAAGAATAGGAAAAGCTACAGAGAAAAAGAAATCAGAGTTTGAAGACTGAAGAATAGTAGGTGGTGATTCTGAACAGTTCACTTACTATTATATTCCAACTAATAATGATAATGAAGTATTTTGTGTTGTAGTCTATGGGGCTGAGTCTAGTTGGAGGCCTGTAACTAGTGGAGTGCCTCAAGGGTCAGTACTTGGACCGGTATTATTTAATATATTCATCAACGATTTAGATGAGGGAATTGAGTGTACTATCAGCAAGTTTGCTGATGACACTAAGCTGGGAGGAGTGGCTGACACGCCAGAAGGCCGTGCTGCCATCCAGCGAGACCTGGACAGGCTGGAGAGTTGGGCAGGGAATAACTTGATGAAATATAACAAGGGAAAGTGTAGAGTCCTGCATCTGGGCAGGAACAACCCCAGGTTCCAGGATAGGTTGGGAAACGACCTGTTAGAGAGCAGTGTAGGGGAGAGGGACCTGGGGGTCCTAGTGGACGACAGGATGACCATGAGCCAACACTGTGCCCTTGTGGCCAAAAAGGCCAATGGCATCCTGGGGTGTATTAGAAGGGGGGTGGTTAGTAGGTCGAGAGAGGTCCTCCTTCCCTTCTACTCTGCCCTGGTGAGACCCCATCTGGAATATTGTGTCCAGTTCTGGGCCCCTCAGTTCAAGAAGGACAGGGAGCTGCTGGAGAGAGTCCAGCACAGGGCAACAAAGATGATTAAGGGAGTGGAGCATCTCCCTTATGAGGAAAGACTGAGGGAGCTGGGTCTCTATAGTTTGGAGAAGAGGAGACTGAGGGGTGACCTTCTTAGTGTCTATAAATATATAAAGGGGGAGTGTCACGAGGATGGAGCCAGGCTCTACTCAGTGGCAAACAATGATAGGACAAGGGGTAATGGGTACAAACTGGAACACAGGAGGTTCCATTTAAACTTGAGAAAAAACTTCTTCTCAGTGATGGCGACGGAACACTGGAACAGGCTGCCCAGGGAGGTTGTGGAGTCTCCTTCCCTGGAGACATTCAAAACCCGCCTGGACACATTCCTGTGTAACATTATCTAGGTGTTCCTGCTCCGGCAGGGGGATTGGACTAGATGAACTTTTGAGGTCCCTTCCAATCTCTAGCATACTGTGATACTGTGATACTGTGATATAATTATTATTCATTTAATCAAGGGAGAAATTTTATTTCTATAGGAACTGTAGTTATGCTAAATGGAGGACTTTTCAACCAGAGGAGGTAAAGTAAGTCTCTAGAAGGAAACAGGGATTCCTTAAGGTTTCTCTGAAAAAATATTGTGATTATGATAACAGACAATTATGGAAAACACAACAATCCACTAAAGAACAATTGTGTTAAATTTAATCATTACATAAAAAAAAAATATCAAGTTCTCTTAATGCTACTTGAAAATCTCAGTAAGGCTGCAGGTATGGTATAGATACTGTCACTTTCATAAAGCCTTGGAACATAGCAATATTTCAGAAATGTTTTTTAATCAGAAATGTTCAGTGATGAACATTTTATGTTAGGTGATGCAAATGACAAAAGTTATTGCATATCATGAACATACATGGATCTTGGTAAGATCAACGCTTCTTGGAGAAAACTTAATTTTTACCCATTTTCTTGGAATGAAAGTGCTCAACTATTTCAAAGAATATAGTAATTTTATGCTTATGAATGAACCAATGGGGTTTACTTGACAGATGGCCAAACCTACAATCTGTAGATTCCCTATGTAATACATTTTAATGTTACCTTTTCTCTCTTCCCAACCTTGTGATTCTGTTAACCATAGGAAACCTCTGACAGATTTACACACATAGCTTCTTTTTTTTTTTTAAGTACCTTTCAGAATTTCATAATGGTACAACATTGAATTCTTGTTGTACCAGAAGGGCTTTTTATGATGCCAAAATGTATGTTCTACATTTTTGGATAAGCAATGCAATTCCACTTTATAAATTATGTTTTCAACATCATCTACATAGAACACCACTCATCCAAAGTATTATTGCTTTCTTATTTTCTGTCAGCAAATGTTATTGACTTCCCCTTCTTATTTTAGTAGAAATCGTTGGTGAAAAGTATTAAATATTAAATAAGACTGCTTATGAGCTTCTTCCTGCACAAATAAACTGGTGGGCCCCTTTCAACAATATCAGCTTTCCTTTTGAACAATTCCTTTTTTGCTTGACAAATCTCTGCTTTTTTCTAGATTTCCTAGTAATGGGGCACTTTATCAAGGTCTTTACTTATGTCTAGGAAGATTAGATCAATTGTATTTTCCTACTGTAAAAAAAAATATAATCAATTATCCGTTCCAAGAGTTTATCAGGTAAATTGAGCATGATCTATCTTTGTTAAATGTATGTTGAATTTCACTCAGTTTCATCTAACTGATTTTTTTTTTATCAAGTATATAATTCTGCTTTAAGTAGGTTGAAATTAATCTTTGTTTGATGTTTTCCTGTTTTTTATCATTGGAGTAAAACCATATCTTAAGTGAAGCCATACAAAATTAAAATAATTAAAAAATAAATCTGCATTAATAATTAGATGGCAAGTATTTCATTACAAAGTGGGTTTTTTTGTTTTGTTCTTTTTATTTGAAAGAAAAGAAACAAAGAAAGTCAGAATCTACAGGGAAAAAGGTGACAATACATCATGAAACTTGTCTGCTATTTCATGTTATTAGCAGCCTTTTCATTCTTGTAGGACAAGGATTTGACATAAATCATTAGATTAGCCTGTTTTCCAGACACCAGAGTTATAGTTTGAGCTGAAGTAACAGGGAAGAGGAGGCATTAAGTATGCAGACACTAAAGTCAAATGTCCAATTTATCACTGACTACCTTCCTTTTACCTATGCGTATAAAGGGCAGACAATAGTTGGGATTTAAGAGAAATAATCTGCTTTGTCCTAAACATCAATCATAGTATTCACTGCAAATAGTCCCCAAAAAAATAGAATCATAGAATCATAGAATAGTTAGGGTTGGAAAGGACCTGAAGATCATCTAGTTCCAACCCCCCTGCCATGGGCAGGGACACCTCACACTAAACCATCTCACCCAAGGCTCTGTCCAACCTGGACTTGAACACCGCCAGGGATGAGCATTCAAAACTTCCCTGGGCAACGTATTCCAGTGCCTCACCACCCTTACAGTAAAGAATTTATTCCTAATATCATCTATATCATTCCTTAAATCATCTAGACCAGAGCAGAAGATGCTGTTTGGGATGTAGGGAGCTCTGAAGCTTGTGAAACTTTTCTCTAGACAGAGCCTTTTGGACGTTTAATTGGAAACCTTACTTCAAATTCAACATATTTTACATATTGCGCTATATGTAAACTCTGCTTTGCTTGGTTGTTTCATAAAAATCTTTAGCATAGTAGTAGAATGGATGGGCCCAACAGTGTATGTGTGCATTAGAACTTAATACGTAGAAACTGAATATCATGTGAAATTATTGATAATTTGTGTGTGTATGTGTGTGTATATATATATGTATATCACCTGTAAATTCACTGAATATTTTCAGGATCACAGAAAATTCAGCCTAAATAAGTTCTTTCTTTCTTTAAAACTCTATTATGTATAGATGCAAAAAAACAAACAAAGAAAAAACAGATCTTCAATGCCATTCATTTTTAGTATAATAGTCATGCTTTCAAAGGATGTTCATTTTGCTTTTTCATCTATTTCCTGATTTACAATGTATTATTTTCCTGAATGCATTGTAAGAATAGAGTAAATTGAATTATGTCATATATACCTAGAGAAAAAGCAAAGATGGCCATTCTAGCAGTCCTTTGTAAGCTTCAAGTCACACCCTTCACTTACTTTAAATTCACATTTGAGAATCAAAAAACTACGTTCTGAGTATTGTATTTTTAGACAATTATTATTTTCTGTATACTGTACAAGACTTGTGTAAGTTAGAATGGGAAAAATTTGCACTTGTATTGCTCTTAATTAAGCACTGCAAAGGGAGATTTATTTGGGGATTATAAGTCAAGTTTGTTTCTCCATAACCACTAGTTTTTTAGATTAAATCTCAGCTGTGAAACAGAGGGAAATTATTCTAACCAGATGGGGCAGTTCTCTAATTGGTTCGATAAGCTGTGGGCAATTTTTACAGGTTTCAAAACAGCAACAAGAGTAAAACAATATCCAGGGTAAAATACTAGTCTTATACAAAAAAATATAAAATATTAGTCCTATACAAGAAAATTAAAATACATTGGCTAAGACAAAGCATTATATCCATAAAAATAAGGAAGTAAATATTTTTTTTAATATTCCATTTACTTAGTCCAGAGGTCCTTCTTTGTTTCTCTTTTAATCTTGATTTAACCATACAACTGCTGTATTGGAAATTTCCAATTCGTTCTAGGTGACCTGCTGTTTATCAGCAGTTTGAGTTATTACTATGACTAAATTTCAGAACAGTTGCACAAGTGAAACACAATCAAAAAATAAAGAATACCAGAGAGCACATTTAATTTGCTAATACATGCAACATAATTTTTCACCAACAAAGCAATTAGCCTAGTTTCTGACTAAGGAAGGGAATTGCCTGAGTTGTAACTCTTATTCTGGATGATAATACTAGTATCTCAGTCCTGTATATGCTAAATTATGCATATTTTTATTTATTGAAAGTATTTAGCTTGGTTTTCAAATATGACTAAAATCATTAGTAACATCTCTGAAATGAGGAAATTGAGTTTTAGAAAAATGAAATTACTTCTTTAAGGTCTTTAGTAGTCAGTCAACTGAGTTTACTGCACTTCATTACTAATCTAATCAACTTGAAGTGGATATGATTCTATGATTAGTTTGGAGGAATGTGTTAACCATGCCATTATATGGCTTTTATTAAGTAGGTTAAGCATTATTCCAAAAATAAACTACTGGAAAGTAAATAAAGGATATGGTTCCAGAAGTGAAACAAAAAATTAGGACTAACGGGTGTAAATAATTTTTAAGCTTTTTTGTTGCTAGGTTATGCTTGATTAATAGCATTTTTTATATATTTAGTAAATTAAGTGAATTTTTCAGGATCCCATTACTTGACCGGGAAAGATATCTTTTTATATGACCTTTTCAGGAGAATTGGTTAGTACTTTTAGAAACAAGTTACAGCCATAATTAGTTGATGATTAATGTTAATGGTGACATAATTATAATAGACATTCTTAATCGATTTCTCCTTTCAGATGATTGAAGCTGAATAATTGAGGAAATAGTCCTTTCTCTATTTCAAGGATTGAAAATAATAGATTTCTTAAAGGAAACTCCTGAATATTTCTGTAAGTACAGAATATACATACATTTATATCACCCAACACAATATAACCAATATCAAATATTTATTACTGAAATACATTCACAGCAATAATCTGAGAGTTCATCAAATCTCGTCATAATCATAGGAATTTTTTATTATATATTATCATTTTATTTTCCTTTTATTTCTACCTTGCTTCCATTCTTCTAATTCTGGTATTGATTTTCTTGGTTTATTTCCTATTGCTGGTTCTGCCTTTGTATATATTAACTTTTATATAATATATATTTATATATATATTATATATATAACATTATATGTTAACTGATAAATACTGTAAGACCTAGAATCTAAGATTTCAACGTGCAAGCTTGAAGAATGCAGCTTTCACCATGATTTTTAAAAGTGTAGTTAAGTTAGTATCATTAAGCAAACAGTCTCACAGATGTACTGAAAGATGAGCATAATAAAAAAGTCTTTTTCTTTCTTTATTTTCCCCCCAGTTTGTCTCAAAAGCTGCAGTCAACCAGAGGTTATAGGAGAAGGGTTCAAATTAAAACAGGGGAAGTTCAGGTTAGATATAAGTTTTTTATTGTGAGGGTGGTAAAGCACTGGAACAGGTTGCCCAAAGCGGTGCTAAATGGTAAATCCCTGGCAGTGCTCAAGGCAGGTTGAACAGAGTCTTGGGCAACATTGTGTAGGATAAAGCACCTCTGCTGTTCAGAAAGAATGGTTGGAACTAGATGATCTTATGGTCCTTTCCAACCCTAACCATTCTACGATTCTATGACTTTTCAAATTCAGCAAATGAGAATCCAAAGTATGCTCAGGGGAAGGTAATGCATTTTAGTTACAGATGGCTCATTTGTTAAGCGAGCTTAAATCTTTTTAACTGAAGACTGCTTAAGACTTAATCCCAGGTGAATGTGTTACTCACTGGGCTACAACAATAAAGTGTATGAAACCATTGCGGCTTTAATCTAATAAAAATAAAAATAATAATAACTTGGACCCAGAGGGTGATCAACGGCTATGCAGAGCAGGCAATCCTAGAACCTGAGAGAAATGCGCAGAAGAACCCACAGTCCAGCAACCAGCACTGTACAGCTGGGACTACCATGCTGACTCACCCAACCTTACTCCCGGCCTGTGTCATCTCTCCTGTACTGAAAAAGTTAATTTAGTTCAATAGTGAATTTGCTGTCAGCAGTGGGATACCAATTACTCAAAGCACAGATACCTGTAATATGGATTCTGATGGGTATTAGGGACTGGGACTTGAGGTTGAAGCAAGTCGTTGCTCTCAGGAAGGGAATGGTGCAACAACAGATGCTCTCATGGCGTGCATTGTTCAAGTTCATTGGTAAACCCCAAATCCCAAAAAGTGTGTAGGGATGAGACCTGGTAAAATGTTTAGGCAATAATGTAAGAACAGTATAAGAAATAAGAACCTCCTGGGTCCCCAGTGGGAGGCTTCGTTGTGGGCTTTTTCCTTTGCACACAGTTTTTTTCATGGAAAAGAGTACAGAAAGTGGAGGTAAGAGACTGGTGTTATGGTAAACAAGTGTTCCCAGCTGTGAACAGATCGAAGTTGGGGATGTATGGTCCTCCTTCACCTCCAACAGTGATGAGGGGTGCTTGTAAGTAGCCCCATCACAGTTATTAAAGAACAAGGGGAGGAGAAGCCAGATGCATTCATGCCAGAGTCTGGCCAAGGAGTATGGCTGAGAGAGTGGGGTGGGGAAGTCTAGCTGCTGCCGTGGAGCCTGACTGTCTGCAATGATTCCTCAACATCTACTCCTGCACCCTGCTGATGGCATTGCACAACGTGGGAGGAAGCACAAACTGCAAAGAAGGGAAGAAGTGTTTTACATAGTTCCTGAAATGCTGGGATGGGAGAGCTGCAAGGGCAGAACACTAACCAGTTCCCACTACAATGCTGTAGTATGGCTTGAGAAAGCCAAATGGACAACAGTGGCTGATGACATACTAGCAAGCCCTGAATGAAGTGACCTTAGCTTTGTCTGCTGCTGTCCTGAATGCTTCATATGCAGTATAAACTGGAAGCAAAGCAAGCTAGACAGTATTCCACCATGCACAAAGAACTCTATTCCCACAGTGGAGGAACGTAAAGACAGCTTGCTTTCACCTGGTAAAGTATTCAGTAAACTAGAAGCAATTACGTCACAGGTAGACACATCATCCCACCATTTACTTTGGCCTAAGAGTCCCTAGAGCTGGGTGACACCCCAGAACACATGCAAAACATTGAGGACATTGTTCTCTAGGGACAAACACCATAGCTATACAATTATCCTTAGAAGTGGTTGAACAGGAAAAGTAGCCCATAGTGACTTCTACACTGATGGTGGCTGATGCTGTGTGGTGATAGGTAGACCAATGGAAAAAAAAAAACACAGAAGTCAGTGTAATCCTGTCAAGGTAGCAGCTTGACTATAAGGCTAGAGGAATAAGTTAGCATAAACAATCTGCCAATCACTCTGATACCTGCAAATGTGCTGGTCACTGGAAAAAGAAGGAATTCCCTATCAGGCAGACTGCAAGCACCAGTGATGGTTATGGCCAGTTGTTAGGTCCCAACTGACACTCAAGAGGCTAGTCAAGAATCAAGTATTCTCTGCCTCATTCTAGCACTCATGGTATCTGTGATCACACAGGAGAAACTGGTGATAGGAGAGGTGCCTGCAAGAACAGTTCCCTAGACCCTGGACCACACACCCCACAGATAGGATGGCTACACTTGACACTGTAACATATCTCCTACAGGACAAGGAGGCTGTATGAGAAACCCCTAGCATGAGTTGCTCAGCTTCTCTACTGGACTGCACTGTCTCTTCCATGGCACAAAGAAGCCATGTAATCCACAAAATTCTGTATAGAGCTGTGACTGAAATATTTTGGCATCCAAATTTCTATTGTCTCCCCAGTGTCAAACTGATCTTAAAAAATAACAGTCCTAGGAAGTAAAAATCCCTCATCATGAATGGAATTTCAGCCACACCTGCAATAATCCATGTAACAGTTCCTTACTAGGACATAAAAAGACAAAGAAGATAGTCAGCAGGGTATCTGACTGCAGCCTGATGAAAGGAATTACTGTAAAAGGAATCCTGAACCTTAGTTTCTCACTCCAGTATTCTTCATTCATTTGTAGATGTCAGTGACCCCTACAGAGAAAATGCATGCCTTCCCCAGAAGCTAGGAAGTGGAAGGAATGGAAAGTAACAGAATCATCATTTTATCTTACTTTTTTAGTTAAAGCAGTCCTCTAGGATGTGAGAAATCAATAATCAAATTTGCTAGCTAAGCCTCAGGTCTTGTCTTGAAGTTCTAAGTTAAGTGACTCAGAGATGCAATTTCTTTATGCAAAGGAAACTACCTCCTCTGTTTTCTATCATGAAACATGAAAGCTGAAATGAACACAGAAGGCAAACCCGCCATGTGTCATAATTTAAAAACACCTACCATAGCCTTTTGTTTTTCTTCTATACTACCTGAATAAAAAGAGCAATGACATGCCACAGTCTCAATGCCTGACACAGAAAATCTGAATCAAGGTCTAAACTCCTAAGTATTCCTGAAGAAAATTGCCCCTGAGTCATTTCAGAAAGTTCACCTTGTCAAAAACAAAATTTGATCATGGTAACTTAGAAGAGCAAGGAAATAATCAGGGTCTTGTCTCATTTTGCACAGTGTCTCTCCTTCTATCATAAAATGCAAACATTGTAAAAGATAATCACAAAACAACTTGAAACACAATAACAGGTTGGATGGGGCTTTGAGCAACCTGGTCTAGTGGAACATGCCCTTACCTATGGCATGGGGGTTGGAACTAGGTGATTTTTAAGGCCCCTTCCAACCCAAATCATTCTATGATTCTATAAATCACTTTAAGAACCCCTGAGTATTTTATTCCCAAAGCTTCTCATATCCTGTGGCACCCAAATTCTAAGGAAGCATACCCTGTGAACCTTGCTGAAGCCTGGAGATTTCTCAGCCTTCATATTACATTCAGCTTGAATTCAGAAACAGTCCCAGAACATAGAAATTCTTTTGATATATATATATTCAGGTTATCATTATTATTTAATGCCACCCTGAGGAGGGCAGGGTGGGGGAGTGTCTCACAATGTTTGTGCAGAGAACCAGGAAGAGGAGCCATACACAAGAAAGCAGCTTCAAGCAGGGCAGCCATGGAAGTCAAGAAGAGCAGGAACAGTAGAGATAGAAGAAGAAGACAATGATGACTTTGGTGATGCATGTGATCTGGGCCAATTCTGGGCTGATGGCATCCAGTGGCCTGTGCTATATAGGGCTGAGATGTGCAAGCTAGTGGAGGAGCTAGTAGATGCGCTTCTTTGCTCTGTGCCTGCCAAAGATTTTGCAAGCATACCTTCAAGCCACAGCTGCAGCCAGCCATTACAATAGGCTGTGTCTATGAAGGCTAGAGTGTCCAGGAGGACAATGTCATCTACTGCCTGGTCATGCCCATACAGTCTCCCCCTGGCTGTAGCATCCCTGTGGAACTAGACACTGTGGAGGAAATGCTGACCAAAGCCTCCTGCCTCCTTGTGCAGCTAAAGGGAATGCACACAAGGGAGCAGACAGTGGGAGACATGCTGTGCTCTCTCCGACACCATGAGGATGGTATACAAGTCAACACCCCAGCCTCCTCAACACCCTTTACACCAACCAACAGCTGCCTTTCTTTTTAGGAAAAGACTGTAAGAGAATCATAGACAACATTTCTGGAAACTCCTCTGATAATCATCTACTGACACCAGATGTCTTAAAGCAGGGGAAATGTTTGCTCTAAGTTGCTGAAGGCAGCTCTGGTAGGAAAAGAAGGCAATTAAGTTCAACATTAGTATGTGCTTAAATTGTGGCAGTTAGTTAGCAAATGAAATGTCTTAATGCATCTAAAAGCTTGTCCCTAGTTTTAATTATGCCCTCATTAAAGCGAATTATAAACCTCACAGGGCTCCCTACTGTGTTCAAAAAACTTATGAATGCTTTATTCTGTGTGTTTCTGTTTTTCATTCTTTCGCATAGGTTTTGTTTCAAAGAGAGTTGTCTTGCTTTGTGATGGCTGATTGCTGGAGCAAGGTTGTTTCATCCTGCCTTTTATTTCTTTAATTTTGCCTTTTTGTCACTACTGTTAAACAACTCAGCAGAACTAGGGATTGTAGTTACTACCTTCCACACAATGTGTCCTGGGTTCAGCAGCAGCAGTCATTTTTTCCTTCTTATTAGCTGGTGCAGTGCTGTGTTTTTGAATTTCAGCCTGGGAACAGTGCTGATAACACCGTTTTTAGTTGCTGCTCAGTCACGTTTACTCTGACCGCAGACTTTCTGAGTCTCATGCTCTGCCAAGGAAAAGGGGAAGCTGTGACGAAGCAGAGACAGGACACCTGACCTAAACTAACCAAAGAGGTATTCCATAGCACTGCACGTCATGCCCAGGATGTAAAACTGGGGGCAGTTACCTGGAAGAGGTAGATCACTGCCGGGATTGGGCTGGGTATCGGTCGGTGGGTGGTGAGCAGTTGTATTCTCTTCCCTTGTTATTTCCCTTATTATTATTATTGGTGGTGGTAGCAGCAGTGGTTTGTGTTATACCTTGCTTACTGGACTGTTCTTGTCTCAATTTGTGGGATTTGCATTCTTTTGATTCTCCTCCCCATCCCTCCGCAAGGGGGGGGGGGGGGGGGGGAGGGGGGAGGAAAGGGGGGAGTAAGTGAGCGGGCTGGGCTTAAACCTTAAACCGCGACACAATGATTCATAACCCCCTTGTGATCTCATCGGTAGCTTTCCTAACTGGTCAATAAACCATTCTTTTTGGACAGCATGCAGCAAAGCCTAACATACATTGAGATATCATGGGAGGACTATATCTAATGGGTCAAATATCAAAGACATTTGATGTACAGATGACTTGCACAGTTTAAACTTTTGACAACTACTAATTTATCTTTCATGTTGCGTCAAAATTTCCCATGCAATAACACAGAAAAGGTTAAAAAATTATCTCACAGGAAAAAAAAAACAAACAAAGCACCAAACCTAAACCAAATGTCAACAGGTTATGCTTGGCATTTTCCTGCATGTAATGATACATAATGTCAACAGGTAGAAAACATGGAATTTCTGTGATGGATCTTAATGCAATTTTATGCCCTAAAGTTTAGTTAGGATGAGAAAATATTCCCTTTTCCTACATTTTCAAGATACAACTCCTGATAGTCTGGTTGGTTTGTTTTGTTTTGGTTTGTTTTCCAAACACTAATAAACAGGGTTTTGTTCCCCTATAAATATTTCCTTGATCAGAATGTAATACTTATTTCAATATATAGTCTTTATTTCATAACTATCTGTAAATGTATTAAGGAGACAACATGCAACCAAATTAAATATTTAGAAAGATCACTATTTACTTCAGGGTGTCTTGATCAGAAGATTGTCATTTGACCAAAAGGAAAGTACCACCCCTGACCAAAGACCAAATTTTAATGAGCAGGAGCTATATAATCACTTTTTTTCACCAAAGTTTTAAAATAACTCATGTATTTTGAGACAATAATGCATGTGTTACAGGATGTTCTCAAAGGAGTTTTCTTCATGAAATTATTCACATGACTAAAATTCCATGCAGACGTTCTTTGGGCCCTGATAAAAAGCAAAGGAATATTTGCAGCACAAAATTAACAAAGCATAGTCCACCTACCAACCAGTGAGGGAAGTCTGGTAATTAGAGCAGAGGTCTGCAAAGAACTGGTTTTCCTATTCTTTTATCAATGGATTTATTAGCAGCTCCATGTATTAAACATAGGAATATGAATTCTTAGTGAGATTTCCAGTGTGTGGAATGGGTACATTCAAGAAGATTAAGATCGTGTTTATAGTCAAAATGAACAATAATAGTTTAAAAATAACATAAGGAAAAAATGCCATGCTAGTAAGTTAGTCAAGAGAGAAAAGAAGTCACCTGAACTCTTCTTCTACTGAAGCAAACTAATGAATAACAAATATAGAAGCTGTCCTTCCCATCCTTCTTATGAGCTGAAGGTGAGACAGATGCACACACCTTCTGTTCAAAGCAGAAATGAAAGATTGTGTAATACTGACCTTCTTACTGAGAAGTTGGGGGGGGGAGGCAGCGGGTGCAATTTCATCTTTATGAACAGCTCAGATTACATCCTTTGGTCACTCAGTCTGAGGACATTTTCAGATGGAAGCATTCTCTTCCCATTCCACTTCTCTGCCTTTCTTTCTTGCTGCTGCTTGTTTATAGCTGCTCTGTCTTTATCAGCATAGCACCAAATCCTCTTGATATCTAAGTTAGTTCTTGGAAGGTTTATACCAATGTTAGACAAGGTCAGTCAAGGGATAAAGGAATACGGAAGTGGAATCTGAATGTCTAAATATCATGCCACCTGTGCTACTGTCCCCTTGGTGAATTCTTTCCTTTACCAATACCATTGAAAAGAATTGTAGTACTCACTAGTAGACTAAATCCATAAATCCATCACAAAACATCGTGAAAAGCTGGTAACAGTGTTTTGCCTTTAATGGTTTGTGATGGCTTAGGCTTGATAAAAAGCTGAGCTCCCACCCAGCTGCCTGTTCACTCCCAAACCTCAGCAGGGAAGGGGTAGAAATAGGAACTGCAAAGCACATGGTTGGAACTAGCTACATCTGGCATGGACAAGGCTCAGTCTCTCACAGAGGCCACCCCACAGACTCCACTGACAGAATCTGAGCACAGGCACCCTGTTACAAGTAATTCTACTGTGGGAGCTGCAGGGGAGGAATATCCATAATATAAATCCAAATCACTAAGCTATAGAGTAGTGTGCGTGCTTTTTATATGCTATCTGGGCCTATTCTCCCCTATTTGCTACCAGTGGTGTGGCAGAATGGCACCACAGCTGAGATCAGGCTGTTCATATATATATATATATATATATATATATATATATATATGCATGCCTCTGTGTGTGTATATGAATGTACAAATACATGTGTGATGATACTTAATTTTTTGAGGGTACCTGTCACAATATGGAAGAGGCATCTGCTGTCAAATTGCTCTAAAAATAATGACTTCTTAATTACACTTAGAAAAAATGGACAGTAGAAAGCTATTGTTTCTTTAGGAGTCTGCATTTGTAGTAAAAGGCATACAATGTCAAATTACAAGGTCAGCTGAAATCTCCAAAATGGGTTTATCTTCACCGTTTTAATCACTGTAAGTTTAGAATTCAGCATTAAGCTAGAGTGGTTTGTACAATTTTAATTAACTACAAGGCAGGGTTACTGGAAAGATTAATTAAGATCTACCTCCTATGACTGTGAGGAAACACTTTAAGTACTTCAAGAGTTAGTCTTTCCTATAAGAACAATCAAGCATTTTATATTTAGTGTTTTGACATAAAAGTAACAATCAAACAAAACCAAAAAAGACCAACAAAAGACACAACAAACCAGAAAAAACCCCCAAAACAAAACAAAAAACAAAGCCCAGCTTTTTCTGATTTACTTGAAAGCCTAATTACCATAAATATTACTCTGTCCAGAAACACAAGAAAGGTAAAGCCACATAATTTTTAGTGGATTAGATGGAATTTTCTGTATCTGTTTGAAGGTACTTGCCCTATGTCAGTAAGGCACTGGCTGATCCTTTGAGTGATTAAAGTGAGCTGGTGAGACAAGACCAAGAACAGATTCCTTGGCAGTCCACGAACAGGCAACAAAAGTGTATGTCAAATACACAGCTTTTCATCTTTGAACAAGTTTATACTCAAAAGATGACTTCTTTGACAAAAAAAAAAAACAGTAATTATTCAGATAATTATGTTGTTGACCAGCATTCTGAATTGGCAGGAAAATTGCTTTTTATCTAAAAATTATTTCCCTAGAACTTATCAAAATGGTAGAAGAGAGTTCATCTGAAAAAAATTGTTTGCATCACATGCTATAAACTACATACAACATCTAAACTCTGAGTCAGTTGCAAGTATTCATTTCAGGTAATCAACAAAATTAATTTCTATGTTTTGTGGTTTGTTTAATAATATCCACTCTCTGGAAAACTGATGTAATATAAGGTGCTGATGATATATTACTACAGACTTTGTTTTTTTGTTTTTAAAACCCTTAGAAATACTGCATCAGAGCATGCATCCATATCATATAAACTTGTACAGGCTTATGGCAAAGTTTTCTAGCTTCTCTTTAAAAATCAATATTGCAAAGTTAGCTCTTAGTAGGATTCATTTGCTTTGAGAAATCCAGCTTATGATGAGACAACATCATAGTACAGCCTAATAATTGGGAGCAAAAAATGAAGATCTCTGCATTGGGTAAGTCCTACCTGAATGTTTCAGTTTGTCTTGCGCTCCAGTTCTTTGCAAGTTTTGATGTATGAGTCAAGTTGAAAAATCAAGTATTCTTCTAAGAGCCAGTCTGATAACATCTAGTGTCTCTACTTCCACATTTCTACAAAAGGAAACTATCATACAGGAAACTGGGAGCTCCTTCTGGTTCAGCTTATAAAGTCCCTTCAGAAGTACACTTTGTCAAGGGAATAAGAGAAAATGTGAGTACAGCAATGCAGACATAAAGCATGTCTGCAGATAATTCAACCCTTTGTTACCCTATCACTTCCAATTTACCTTAATTCCTTAGACAATGCGTTACTTGACATTATGTCAGGCTGCTGCCACCCTCTGATTCTTCCTTCCTTTTGTGTTGTTGTTATGTTTGTTCAGAAACCCTTTCACACTGTAAGAGTGATGAAATTGAGTATGGTCTTTCTTGCATCAGGACAAAAATGTAAGAAATCGGTGTGAAAGAATTCTCAGGATTAAGGTAGGAAAAAACACTGTTACACAGCTGCCTCTTCTCTTCCTTATTCATGTAGCCTGGATTTTCTCTTCTTCTGCTGTGAAAACAAATGCAGAGGTTCTTCAGTCTAATACATACTTTTTCTTTCAAACAGAAGTTAAAGCTGTAGTTGAGAGTCTCAAAAATATTTCTGGTCTGACTATTCATGAAGTTACAGTGGCTGAACCTAGCCTTATAATTGGAGCAAAACCAATGCTATTCCTTAGACTTTAAATAAATCCAGCTTTTTCCTATTCCCATATTTTAATTGATTTTCCCTGCTCACAAGAAGCATATATAAAAGTATTATATATATATTGCTGAAAGTTATCACATATTGCTAGAGCACAAGCAAGTGTTATGATTCAAAATACACACAAAAGTGAAAGCTTGTTATTTTTCTGTGAGGTACAAAGCAACATTACAAGCAATAACAGTATTTTAAGATTTTAAGGCAAGGTGAAGACTTAATACTAGAAATTCATAGTTCTGTCTCAAAACTGCACTGAACTGAGTTCTGAGAGAAAAAAAGGTTAAGATTCAGTACTTAAGAAAAATGAAAGAAAGCAGATATAAAAAGATAATCAGGTAAAGGAGAGACCCCGAGCCATCAGAGAATTTGACATATGAAGCAGAAATAGCATAAAGACCAGTGAATATGGAGAGCTGTAAAATTTTTGAGTAAGTGAGCAGAAAATTATTTTTCTAATCCTAAGGGAATATTGGCCTTGCTTTACTCCCACAGCCTACTTAAGTGGAAAATGAAAAGGAGAAAGACACAGGTAGCTGTGATGACAAGCAATGAATGCATATATGCTGTTCTTGCATATATTGTGGAAATAATGGCTTTTGCCTGCTATCTAAACATGTGTTCTGCTGTCCCGGCTTTTGCAAGGTGTACTTGTATTTAAATGCTGTCTCTACTCTCACATAATTATGATACCACATCTTCAACATCTGTGATTATAACAACGAGAAGTGCAGGATCAAATCAATGGTTTCAAACTGACCCTACCCATTCCCTCTGCAAGGCAAATGAAACAAAACTGATACCATCTTTCAGCAGAAAAAGAAAATGGTAGGTTTTTTTTACAGGGTTTAATAGCATCTTATTTTGTATTATAATACTTCTACATGAGATACTTCAAAATGAGCAGCCTTTTCAAGATAAACTTTCCATCATGAAAGCAAAATTGAAACCCACAGCTGTTTTGCTTTCATTTACATGAGAATTTTTTTTATTAAGGTTACATTTAGGTAAATATTTCAAGCTAGTATTATCAGCGATTGTGATTAATTTTAATGACATTTTAATGCTGTTCATACTTTCTTCATGCTTTCTCATTTTAATCTCTGAAGTATACCTATGAGACAGTTTGTGGCTGGCATTTTATTTGCATTGGTATATATTGCTGCTATTATGGACATTAAAGAAAATACACTGCTACATCAAAATTGTACTTTTTCCACGAATTCATGTTTTTTCGGTTATGGCAAGGTGAACTGTAAATAAAAGTATGCAAATGATACATTATCTAGCTATTGATACAATTCTGTACAGGAAAAAATATGGAAATCTCAGCCTTTTATTATTTTACAGGAAATAAATCCCATTGTATTAGTAAGTTGAAGACACACCAGCAAAATCTTACGCCACGAGACAGAACAGTACTCAGCCTCAAACTGCAACTCTGCAAGACCTTTTGTTGATGATCAGTGAAATGCCTTCCTTTGGAATTTAAGGGACATAATACAATTGAATAATTCTAAGTGAACTACAATAAATCTGTTGATAAATTTAAAAGGGCCAAGAAGATGCTGAAGTTTTTGTTTGAAAGGCTAGTTACAATTTGCTAAATCTGATGAAGAATGACAGTACATCTCTTAATTTTCCAATCAGTTTGACAGCCTTCCTAGATATTGTTGATAACCTGCTGAAAATACACAATGTAGTGCAGAACAAACATAAATTTCAGAAAGAAAAATTCCAAGAGTGATGTTTACTGCAGGAACAACTTTATGTGCGGGATTTATTCTATGGTTGGACAACTGAGGGAATGGAAACAACCATTAGATGACTGGATAACAAATATCAAAACTGTTCCCAGACTCTAGCTAAAATTCTCTTTCTTGGAAAATAGCATCTGACTTTCTATGGTGCTCTGAAGAATGTGTCTAGAAAAATGTGACTCTACTGTCATGATGGACATTGATGCCTGTATCTACAAAGTTACCATTCCTAGGTTGTCCTTCATAAGGCTGGAGTATCTAAAGAGCATCTACAGACATAGATGTGATTAAAGAAAGCCATTTGAATTACCACTTCAAGAGACAGCTGAGATTTCTGACCTCTCATTATATTTTCCTAAATTTCCGGAGACTGACAAAAGATGCAATAAGTTGTGACTATAGTCTGACATTATCCTAAAGATATCAAAGTGAGGAAACACAGTGCTCACTCCTTGAACACTTTTCCACCACTTTTATTGTAGGTTACTCTTTCTAAAGAGGAAGGTTGAAGAACAGTTTCCTGAACTGTCTAACATACCAGTCAAAACAATGACATAAAACTTAAAATCATCTTTTTTTTTTTTTGCTATAACTTTACCCCTGCCTAGCTTCTTTTCTATAAGAGATACATTTTTTTGTTAATCCAATCATGAAACAGATATAAGTAACATTCTGGGCTTATTTCAGATTTCAAGCTTGCTAAGGACGACTCAGGCCATTTCTGATCTCAGCCATTCTGGGCTTAATCAAAGCCATGTTATTGTTAATATCAGACTGTAGTGAGACCGTATGAACTTGGCTTTAATATATAATAGTAATTAGGTTTGTTTCATAAATATAACAGTCTTCACAACAGGATTTTCTCACAGCATATATCACACTGGCATAAAACTTCTCAAAAGTAATTAAAAGCTTGCATATACTCAACAACTTTTTTCTCAGTATCCACACAGGCATAGGAAAAGTGCAGCCTCGCAGCTGTTTCTTTATGAATTATCCCCCAAGTCAATGACCACCTACTAAAACTGAAGTCAATAAACAACTTAAGACTGCACACAAAGTAAATACGCAATATCCTTGTCCATGGGTGAATGCTTACCTGGAGTGGTATTGATTATGTAATTCATTCTGATGTTTCTGCATGAGGTACCACTAGCACTGACTCAGTGACACATCTGACATAGTATCAGTAGTGTAAAACAGAAGAATAAGTCACCTTCCTGGCACTGCTGAATTAGAGAAGACTAAAGTATTACCTGTTAAGAAAAAAATATGATAGTAACCATCAAGAAAAGGTTGTATTCTTCATAACTGAACTTCTGCTCATTTGACATTGTAGAACACTGCATCACAAAGCCTGCATCTGATAAATCTGGATTCAGGGCACAGAAAAATATACTGTCATTTTTTTTCAGTTAAAAATTTCCCCATTTAAAGGGAATTATGCATAATTTTTTTCTAGCACATTTTAAAGTAAATTGATTGTTACACAATCTGAAAATAAAATGGAACATCTCATTTAAGTTAAAATAAAGCCTATGACCAACTTCATGTCATAAATTTTACAACATATAGGCACAGTTCACGTGGAGTTTGAATTTCAAGAAAAATAATGAACACACTTTTAGGAAAAGTTTGGTTTTGGCATCTGTGTATCCATTTAAGCAGTGTTTAATGGATACACAGAAAATCAGTCACACCATTTAGAAGACAGTGCAGATCATTGATAAACTGCAAGATCCGTACTTTCTTTTCCAAGTAGGACATGAAATTAACATGGAAAATTAACATGCTACCATCAAGAATGTACAGATCATTTGCTTGTACTTCCATGATTTTAATTCAATTCATGACACCAGGATAATGTTTTTCACTGAAAACTAAGCAGGAGCTATTTATTTTATGTATCCCGGTGGCCAGAAAGTTCATAAATGTTCAGTTCATTTTGGAAGACACATATTACTAAGGAAAGAGAAACAGCTGCTGTAGTTGAGAGAACAGTATAAAAAAGCATAACGTTTCTATTGATATGCCCAGCTCAAGAATTTTATGTTAATATCAGGAAAAAGATAAGTGTGAGGCACTGAGATAATTAAAGCTGGTAACATGGTTACACCCCAGTGCAGTCATTGTTTTATTTGAGGTGGCAATAATTCTTACTCTTTAATTAAAAATGTACTAAATGTGCAGGGACAGTTCCTACAAGACAGAGATTATTTTCTCCTTCAGATACTGAAACTTTGTGTTACTTTTCTCCACAATTTGTGTCAACAGGTTTTTAAATCTTTCCTTAGCATGTAAATTATCAACAGAAAGCTGTAGATTGTGAGATGCCAAGACTGATATATCCAAGTAGCTAAAGATGATGATGTAAGAAAAAATTATTTGATTTGATTGCTACATATTTAAACAGTCACCAGAAAGGAAACATAGTTTCAGATAGCAAGAGGTGTGGCTATCTGTAATTACTCTGCTTTAATAACAATTTGAGACTTTTGACTGTCTAACATTAGATGCCTCCTGAAACAAACAATGGGCCTGTTTTGATCTTACTACTCTTTCAGGAATTTTAGGAAAAGATGGATGCTTTTCTGTATCACTACGTTTGCTGATCCATAGCTATAACCATGGTAACTTAATTTTTATGGGTGTCTGAAGTCGTAATAAATGTTGACAGAACCTAACTGTTTGAAATGTTATAAAGATGTTATATGACATAAAGAGCAGGTAAAAAAAAAAAAATCAGATTTATGCTAGAAAATATATCCTGGTGATCCAAAATACACAGTGTATTGCACTTACCTTGATCATACATTTTATTTTACTTTTATTTAAATAATTAAGTGGGTAATAACTGTATCTGAAGCAAGGTACATATGCTATGAATGTCCCTAGAGTTTGAGAAAGTGGCTGAGAATTTGTCACCTTATACATATCACATTCATGTCTGGTCCATCTACAGCTAGAAAGAAATCTCTACATGTAACAAGTTTAATATTTCTGCATATTTTAATGTACTGCCTGAAGTAAAAAGGTATCGTGATTGATGCATTTCCCGCTGATGAATAAATGCCCAATAACTAACAGAGAGAAGAAAGAGACTACTTGAAGCTACTTGAAGCAGAACATAGGTAATCAGAGACCAGCAAGGTAAATAGCACAGCTGCTTCACATTGTAACATATACGAAAGATCTAATCACCTTGTCCAAACTTGAGAAGGAGAAAAAGAAGGGGCATAGCGGCATGGGAAAGATGAAATGAGCTAAACTTTGGAGGAGGATATTGACTAGAAAAAATGAGATTTCCAGCTCAAGAAAAGCAGAAGTTTTGTAGCTGCATAAGGAAAATAAAGCTTTTTTTTAATTAACCTTACTATAATATATATTGCATCTGTGCAGGATCAGTGGAGTAGTGCTCCAGAAAGGTCAGCCAAGGCAGGCGTTTTCTCCACTGACCATTAGTAAGACTGCAGACTCTCAAGCATGCAACAGATTACCAGAGCATAGATCTGAGCTACAGGGTTCTGTCCCGTCCCACTCGGCAGTGATGAAGAAGCTTATCTTTGTAACACTGCACGGCTCGCGAGAGAAACCACAGGCCCTCCAGAGGTTGAAACACAAAACAGTTAATTTTATTGTAAGCTTCCCTAAAACCGAGTTAGGAGGCACAAAAGCCTTGACAAGTGTTTATTCTTATACAAGATCTGAAATAGAGGGAGAAATAAAAGAAAACATGTCACCACCCGTGAATCCAGAAACGTCCTCTCAGTCAGCGAGTAGTATCCCTTTCAGCTGAGTCTTGAAGTCACTGATTCCACCAATGACCACCGTAAAAAAAAAAACCCACAACCAAAAATCACACACACACACACACAAAAGCAAAACAAACAAACAAAAACCAACCCCACACCACACAACTAAACTACGGTTTTGCCCCTTTTTATAGGGTCAGGGTCTCTTTGGCTAATCCCACAGGTGAGACTCATCCGCAAGGGACCTGGTAAGCCCCAGGCCCAGTTAACGCTGTGCCCTGACGGGCTCCACAGTGCCTGTACCGCTGTGTCCGGGCAGTTGATCTTCGCGGCCTCAGGGCAGGCACTCAGGAAACCATCCCTCGCCTTCCTGGAGCGGGATCCCTGCCCTGCCCCACTCGCCAGCAACCCTCTGCTCACCACGGACAGGCACTCAGCCTCCCTCGGTGCCTTTTACATTTTGAGACACACAATATGGGTCTCTTGACTGTCTTAGGGCGACATACAGGCTTTGCTTCCAGCCAGGTCACAGTGGGCTTGACTTCTCATCTAGGGTTATAAAACCCCCAAGAACTGTTAAAAGGTTAATGCTCACCCTGTGTATCCCTGTGGTCAGAGCAATTAGTTGGATTCTGATTCCCATCCTTACTTTGCTGTACTATAGGGAAGCACTTGCAGGAGTTTCAAAATATTACGAGACAGATTTGTTTGGGTGGTATTTGTTGAATCTGGGACTGGAGAATTAGGAAGAAGGATGAATGTTCATTCTGAGCAACTTTTAATAATTATAATTCTTAATAATTTTATAATTGCACCAAGTATCTATTAATTTGATAATTAGTTATAAAGTGGAATTTTTAACTGAAGATCTGTACTTTTCTGAAGTAAAACCTTCAGAACTTTGCAGCTCAAGTTTCATACTGCTTCAGGTATTGAAAGCAATTGAAGCCTTTCTGTGGATGTGGTTTTCAGAAAGATGTTAATGATAGACTTAAAATTATTAAAAAAAAATAATTTTTCAAGTTACTGAACTAGTTTATTAGTTCAGTCAGGAAAGGAAGTAGTGATTACTTTCAACAAATTACAATGTCAACAATACCACCTGTTTTTTTTTAGTATAGTTTACAGGGTTTGCTTTGCAAAGTTGCATTAAAATGATATAAACCAGCCTAACACTGAATACTGAGTGCCTTTTTGTTTATTATAGATTTTAATACTCTGTCATCAACTGAGAATAAAACTGTGCTGGCGAACTACCAGTCACATCTGTCTTCTTAATGAAACATGTTGTGGAAACCTTTCCAGTTTTCTTGTTCCAGTTTGAAAAACAAAGAAGAACAATAGATGCTCCAAATAGCATTGAGCTGTTGTATGATTTTTTAAAAGCTTCCATCAAATGAATATAATGTTACAAGATAAATTGTTAAGTTGTGACACTGCATTTCAAATTAATTCTGTCCCACAGAAACTGCAATTACACTTTTCTTTTTTCTTTTTCCAAGTAGGAACAGCTTTCATAAGAAAGAAAATGGGCAAAAAATTGTCAGTGTTAGAAACCATTGTACTAAGACCATATTGAAAAATCCAGTAATTCTGAGGCCTGTGATATTTCATGCTTCTTAAGCCTTGACGGGCTAGAAAGATAAATTCTGATCCATAATTCATTCAAGGCAATGAGAATGTTCCTATCAATTTTTCTTGTGTGAGAACCCTTTTAAATAGGCTATCAGATTTCTTTCTGTATAAATAGCATTAAAATAATGTTGCCATTATACTTATTACAATTATAGTAAAGTAGACAGGAATTTGTGAGCTTTCAAAGTTGACTTCACTTTTGGCATCGCCCACATTTGGGCTCCTGGTGTTCTATACACTGGTAGATAATTTCAGTTTCATGTTGTCAATGCTGAACCAGGTAACCAGGCATACAGTGTGAGTAAATACCAGGCATCAAAGTGTGAGTAAAAAGCTCTTTATATGAGCTCAGCATTAAGCAGCTGTAGAGTGGACTTTTCATTAGGAAAGAAGAGAAAATCTTTTAGCACAGTAATTTTCATGAAACAACAGAAAACATCAAACCATACTAATTCCTTATTCCAAATTGAACTCTACATAGACTATCTTTGCTCTGTTGCTATTCTTGGAGTGTTCTAGTACTGTATCACTTATTTTGGCATAAATTATTACTAGATACCACTTTCTAAACTTTTTATGTGAACAAAACATAAGAATCTTAGCTATTGGAAATATCATCCTAATAACGTTAAAAATATACAGAAAACCAAATTATAAGGTAAAGAATTGCACTACTAAGTAACTCAATGCTATAAAACAAATTACTGTGAACTACACAGGTTTTCTTTTGTTCTTTATTGTTTCAGCATCTCTAATAAAAGTATGCTTCACAAAATGAAAGCAAAGGGTTAAAATTATATTACCACCATCTTAGGCATTATCTGTTTTCTTTCTACTTCTTAATATAGTCTCAAAAACTATTTCTAGGGAAGAATCCAGATAACAGAAGTCTGAGCAGATGGTCATTTCCAACTTTATAGTTCCAGAAAAAGCAAGGGCTCTCACTGTTGCTGACATCTGAAGTTGATGCAAGAAGATGCCTACTGTGACAGACGAAAAATGTAACAGCAACTCAGCCCCATGATCAGACAGCTTGGAACTTGGTGACAGCAGTTTGTCTGTGTTTTGAAATCAGAAGAAAAATTAACCCAAAATTATATTACTGCTTAGAAATCTGTACTTTCTTTTTTTCTGTTATCATTGGTTTTGCTTTCAGAAATTAACAAAACCACCAAAATGATGTTTCGGTGTGACAGAGAAAAAGAAACATATTACAACCAAAAATTTTACAGTGTGATCTATATTAGTAGATCTGAAACTGCAGTATAAGAGTTGTACTGAAAACATGTCCTTAATATTCCAAGTCAAAGTTCTGTTGGCTGCCTACCTTCAAACACAACTGAGTGTACAATCATACCTATTATCAGAAATATTTTAAGTAATGCATTAATATATAGTATTTAAGAGGCTGTACTGCACTCCTCCCTTTTAAAGGTTAGTATTCTGGTTTATGATAGAGCAGGGAATCCCACCATAATAAGCAACTTCAACTTGACCAACACCACATTAACAGAATTGCCATCTAAGGAGCAAGAAGGTGCACACGCCCATAGGACCTGACAAAATGCAACTTCAACTGGTAGGTGAAGTTGTGAAGCCATTATCTTTCATATTTGAGAAGTCGTGGCAGTACAGTAAAGTTCCCACTGACTGGAAATGGAGAAACATAACCCTATATTTTAATAGGGAAAAAAAAAAAGATTCAGAGAACTACAGTCCAGACAGCCTCACCCTGGTGCCTGGCAAGATATGGAGCAGGTCCTCTTAGAAACTATGTTAAGGCGCATGGTAAATAAGGAGGTCATTTGTGGCAGCCAACATGGCTTCACTAAGGACAAATAGTGCCTGACAGATTTGGTAGCCTTTTACAGTGGGTCTATGGCATTGGTGGATAAAGGAATAGCAACTGACCATCTACCTGGACTTGTGCAGGCCTTGATGGGTAAATGTTTGTTCGTTCTCTTGCGTAAATAGCTTATATTGTTGCATTAATCTAAAACAATGGTATAATATTTTTGATGTCTTAACATACTAATACAAGAATATTAGTGGAGACCAAACTCTGAGCTGCATTTGCAGTTTATTCATTTTCCTAAATATTACATACTGGATATATTGAATTGGTATTTACTAATTAAGACTCATAAATTTTTAAAAATTCAAGTAAGATTTTACCTTAAGCTTTAGCTGAAGTTATTACCTGTTTCTTAGAGAGTCTTTAACTACAAGTAGATAAGAATAGTAATCACTTTAAAGAATTAAAAGTACCCAACAAACTATAATTAATTAATTGTCATAACACCCATGACATGTTGCTGTTGGGAATATTTAATGTTCTTGTAAAAGAGTGATCTAAGATGGGCAATTCTAGAAGAAGCATTTTGACTTTTGTGTGCAGTACCACTAGACACATGGATAAAATTTTAGCAAAGATGGGTAAATCAGCATACCCAGAAGCTATGTGACATGGTTATAGACTCTGAAGAAATCAGTGACATATGGGAGTAAAGCTGATGAAAATATTTCTACCTGTATGCTTCAGTAACCCGACTCAGTGAGCCAAATTAAAAATATCTGCTTAATGGTGCAACTACCTGACATTGATTTACATGTAAATATTGATGGAATACGGAAGGGTAACTCAGTGCTTAGGTAATGAGGGTGAATAGATTACTGAGTTTCTCTTTTCTTCTATTCTTCCCTCCTGTGTAAAATTAAGCAAGTTATTGTGAGGAATTTTCATGACAACTTTAAAGTGCTAATGTTGCAAATAGTTTTGAGTAATATAGCTTAAGCTCTGATAATCCAACATATTTGTTGTCTACCTAGAATGATATTTTAAACCCTCTTTTTTTTTTTAATGATCATTTGCCATTATAGATGACATAAGAAAAAAATATAAAACAACTTTGTTTCACTGTTTGCTTTTTTGGGAATTATAGTTAGTTTTTGTTAGATAATAGGTTTCATCAATGTGGTTTCTTTACTCAAAAATGATTTAATCAGAGTACACTATTCCATAATCTATTAATCAAATTATGCTACTCTATAAAGGGCTGATAATTTGATTCAGTTTTGCCTTTCATTTATGAGACAAACAAAGGAAATGAGGGAAGTTCCTTAAAAAAAAAAAGGAGATGTATGGTCACCATCTTTTCATTCTGGCAAGAAACAGATTCCAGACCTGGGATTTTATAAATTCATTCTGAGATGCATCCTTTAATATTCCTCAAAAGCAGGCCTTGATTTTGATTATAGCTGGGAATCAGTGCTTTTCTGTTAGTTTCATCTAGATGCATCTTGTTGTTTAAAGGCATATAGTCTTAATGAGAAAGTAAAAAAGGTAATTTAACCAAAGGGTAGGTAAAAAATTAGCTAACACTGGGAAGCAAAAGATTATAAGTGAAATGATTATAAGTGCATTCGTAATATATATACTTAGCTGTGGGAATCATTCCTGATATTTCAATACCTTTCACTTTCAACATTGTAATGTTCTATTACATACAAGAGTCTAGGGGTGAAAAAAATGTTTGAGGAGTTAGTCCTAGGTTCTGAATGTCTTTCATCACAACCCATATCCCTCTGTTAACTTGATGCTAAGTATTTTATCATACATAAAAATATAGATTGTGGCTCTGTTAGGAGTTTTGTTTCCTTAGAAGTTATTTCCCATTTCAGCAATGAAATTAGTGTGAGGCATCCCTGCCCATGGCAGGGGGGTTGGAACTAGATGATCTTAAGGACCTTTCCAACCCTAACCATTCTATGATTCTATGATTCAATGTATGAACTTCTGTGCTATTAATAGCTCTTATTTTTTACTCTGCACTATTTACTTTCTATTTCCATGACTGACAGTGAATTCAGAAAATTGAATAACTGAAATAGTGCATAATTACAGATCAAAAGCTATATAATATCTAAGTAGTCTAATTGGCTCAGACAATTCTGTTTCATTTTCACATATATGAGGGATTGTACAAGAATAGTAGTATCTACTATAGTTAAGATTTTCTTCAATTATGTTTAAGGCTCTTTGTCATTCTATAATATAACAGGAAAAGTGACACCTAAGATTATACGTCAACCTTCTCTCAGTGTTTCAACAAAATATTCTGTATATTCTTACTCCAGTTCCATTTAAATGAGGTATTATTAGGTCATGTATCAGCAAATATACTTTTTTCTTTTCATTTTTTTTCCTACATGCAAATTCAATCTTTGACACAAAAACATCGTTTTTTCTATCTTTTGTTCATTCTGTTGAGAAGGATTTTACTTGTATTTTACTAGTGTTACTACACATGCCTTAAAATATTCTGTACTCCTCCTGATTTAGAGAGTCTGATTGCAGCATCCTTTATGTCAGTTATTGAAGGTGGATTACCATGGAACCAGGAATGGTAGAATCATAAATTCAAATTAACAAAGACCTACATTCAGTTCAGATCACCACTCTATTACGTAAAAATTGGCTGCTACTCCCATATTGCTGAATCCAAGGCTATCAGGTGCTCAGGACAAGCTGAGTGTCTAAGTGGAGTCCAGCCTCTCAAAGGAAGACAAGTGCTTTTCATCTTGAAAACAGCATATCTGGGAATCTAAATCTGGACATCTAAAGCATGGTGTTTGTAAGACTTAAAGATCAATAGGAGTTATCTAGCAAATGTAACTGACCTTAATTGTAAGCAGTGCTTGAATTCCTGCTTCAGATACAGATGGATTTTGGTTTCATTAGTAACAATTTCAGCAGACAAAACTTGATTCATTGTTATCACTTCACTTTGAAATCCAAGATACTAGCACAGTAGTTTGGTCTATGAGGCCTTTTTCTTAGCACTGGCGAGACCACCCCTGGAATCATGAAGATGATTAAGGGAAGTGTGAGGTTACTGGTACTGCTTAACCTAGAGAATGCTTGGAGGAGGAGGATATCACCAATGTACATAAATATCTAAATAATCTTTATTAATAATCTGGATGATGACCTTCAGCAAGTTTGCAGATGATTCTAAACTGAGAGGAGTGGCTGAATTGGACTTTTGAAAAAGTCAGATGAATCAAAAACTTATTGTATATTTATTTTCACATATCTTAATGATTTAGCTCAGCTTTATTCCAGGATTATCAACATCACATAACCATTACCTTTTTTCCAGACTCTCTCATGGGAAGAAACAGTGAAGTTTGTCCAGAACAAAACAGAACAGTGTGGTTTTGAAAAAAGTTTCCAAGTAGAAAAACAGTGCATGTGAGTGTGAATCAAACCTGGCTACACATCCTAGCAGGGTTTACATCCTAAGATAGCATAAATTTCCTCACCATATATCCTGAGTTATGTATATCCTCATTTGTGTGCCCAAAATCTTCAGTCCAGAGCAGTTTGGGCTGAGAGGGCCATGATTTACTTCGTGCACTGCACTTGCCCCACTAAAGACGCCAGGCAAGTCTTTGCAAAATTCTTCTCCTTTCACACCTTGGGACCCAGCATTGGAGGGTTGATCATAATGTCAAAAGCATTGTTAACGTCAAGATCAGCAGCATCTACTGCTCACTGCTTCTTTCACTGAGCTAGTTATTTCAGAATAGAAGGCTTTCAAGTTGGCCAAACATGGATTTGTGTATGTACAACATTTTTTAACTGTTACTGAACTTGATCCAGCTTGCTACAGACTGAAGGCGATAATGGTTAATGGATTTGAATAGTTCATGTTATATGAAAGCTTGAAGTTTTAAGATTCCCTGGGAGTATTGGAGGTCTCTGGGTTCTGATTTTCTTTTGATATGGCTGCAGCACTGAAAATCAGAATAACAGATTGACTAGCATATACAGATAAAAACAAGAGAAATTATAGTGGAGGGAAAGAGACATCACTAAGCATATATTCTCTTTGCTTAACGTCCTATTAATATTCTACTAATGAGTTCTTTATTGATATTATGTAAGATCAATCACACTTTTTTTAGTTAAATGTGAAAGCAAATATGATGCAATAACAACTAAAATTTCTTGAAATGAAATTTCTTTAAGCATGCAAATACTAAATGTGAATAATAACTGTAAGTTAAATAAATGTATTTTTTTTAGTGAAATTTCCTTAAGCATGCAAATACTAAACAGAGCATTTCAATGAAGACTGCTAAAAGCAAAATCAAGACAAAATGGTATTAAAAATCTAACAGCTTAACCACTAACCAGTACCATGTGATACACTGAACTACAGTGAACAACTACATGACTATCCAAGACAGCTTAAAATGGAGAATTAAACAATAAAACCCACAAGTACATAAATCCTGAGAAAGAGATTGAAAAGATAGGAAGCATTTCTAAAATCAGACCAAAAGGAAGATTCCCAGGTTATTATTTTTAAAAATTCTGATATGTTTCATTATCAATATATCTGAGCCCTTCTCTATCTCTTTTCTAATCCAGTCATTGAATTTAGAACCAATTATCAGGACTCAGGAAAAATATTTAACTGGACCACCATGTCATTCCATATAACTTGAGTCTCTGAGTCCTCCATTGAGACTTGAAGGGTTCAGGTCTCTGTGTCAGAAGAAAGAAAATACTCAAATTTCTTTGGATTTTTTTTTTTTCCCTCAGATTTATTGTTGACCTAGTATCCTTTGCAGACACCTGAAATATATTGGAATTTACAAGAGAATTTTGGTTCTCACTAAAGAAATATAGGAATTTAATTTTTTCTCCATCTCCTATTGTAGTTTAACTTATAATGCGCTTAGTATTTTCAGGATGATTTTCAAAAAGTCTGAAATCTTCACAAGCTCAAGGTTACCACAGTAGGGGGTTTCTGATCTATGTATGATTTATAATTATTCTGATTAGTTCATCTCACTAACAAAGGAAAATTATCAGCTTTGAAATCCCATTTTCTGAATGGAGAGAGGTGGACAAATCCTAAAAATGAATATCGTTATCTAAGTAAGACATGTTTCCCAGGGAAGTTCTTTATCTTCCTCTGTGGAAGTTCAACAGGACAAGGAAAAAGAAAAAGAAGTTCAAAAATCTCAGTCACAATATTTTGTTACTGGATGTTTAGTTCCAGGTCCATTGAAAATGTACGGGATTGAAGGCTGAGACCAAGATTTGACTGATGCTGTCCCACTACAGCATTTATATAAAAAACATTCTCAATATCTTACTATGTACAGTTTTAAAGTGAAAAAAACTTCAGGCTGAGAATAGAAAATGTTCCTTCTTGATATGTCTCCAAGTAGATCTCCAGTTACTAGCCGAAGCAATTTGTCAGAAAAGGCAGAGCTGCCAAGCATTAGTTTCACATTCAACAATCGTTTTTTAATTAGATATCAAACAGAATTGGCTACAGAGAAATTCAAGGAACAGAAGACAAGAAAAGTCTCTAATGAAAATGACTGAAGGCATTAAGTAATCAGTACATTAGCATATACTGACAACCAATGAAATATGAGATAGTTTTGACAGAGATCAGGTACAGATTCTGCTGAACCAGGTAAAACCATCTTAATAGAAATATGGTGTATGTTTCTACATTAATTATTTGATTTCTTTTTTAAATCAGGCAGATCTCTCCATATGCCTGGGAAGAGACCTGGAAGAGCTAGCCGGTGAAACATCTGCTGTTGTTTTTAATGGAAGTTATCTGTTAAGTCACATACAAGCTATTTCTAACCGTGCCATTCCAAAGCCTGGTGTTAAATTGATAATTTTTCTTCTTTTAAACTTCACCTTTTTAAACTTTTCTAGTTTGTGTTAGGATTAAATGTAGAAGGGATAGTACTGGAAAAGCAGCTACTTAATGATTGTAAAACACTGAGAATAGAATGCAAAGTTTTCTCAGCCTAGTAATTTGAAATCAGTTCTGGTCCACTTCATGGTTAACTGATGAAATATAAAAAATATATATATATAATTAACCCAGTTCTTACTGATTACGTGGTTGTAATTTTATAACCATGAACAGCTTTACAACAGTTTACACATGTAAGTATTAAGTTTACACATGAAAGTAATAAGTATTGTTATATATCCATTAGCACCCATGTACAAATGTATGATATACACTCATAATTTTCTGAATAAATGAATAGATTTACAGACATTCTGATTTGAAGTGACTTTTTAACATATACAGGAAAATGTGCTATTAACAATGAAAAATTATTAACAATGAAAAATTTGACAAATACAAGTTTATTGAAATCATCATGGAGTAGGATGTATCTATAAGGGGGAGATATAAGTTAATTTCCCATTTTAAGTGTTTGGGTTATTAAAGATTTTCCAGTGCTTTTCCATACCTATGAGAAATTAATAGACTATTCTTATCAGAGAAAAAACAAGGAATTAGAATTTTTAGCAGCTATGAACTAGACATTTGTCTTTGTCTCTTAGATCTTTGCAAAGTGACTGAAAAATAAACTTCATTTTGGAAAAACAGGGAGTTTAAAAAAAGAGTTTTTCAAATATATATGATGACCAAAACCTGTCTTCTTCAAAGTGAATATAACTATGACTTAATTTCTCAGAGCAGAAAAAAGATTCTTTTCTCTTTTGAAGTTGTTCCAGTTTCAAAACCAGGTAGGATTAGTGAATTGCAAAGTGTTCCAATCACTATTTCTTGCAATAAAATAGCAGTTTTTCTTCATCACAGAAATCTTAGTCAGATTATTTAATGCAATAATATGGGTAGAATCCAGAATGTTCCCTATACATTGTTGGAAAGTCTCTAAGTGCTGTCAAATGATTAATCAAAATACCTCTTCTTCTTTTTTTTTTTTTTTTTAAACAAACTACGTAGTATACAATTTTTATTTATTTTTTCTTTTTTTCTTATGTATTTGTTTTTATTGATCTTACTCTCTACAATAAGCAAAAAAGAGAAATATGTTATGTGTATGCTAAGCAAGAAATCCTCATGAAAAAGAATCTTACAGCACACCATTAATAACCAAAACCATTAATACAGCCATCAGAATTTGAACTACATCTTGACTTCATTCAGAGTAAGTCTGAGAAACATGAGGATGGAAAAAACAAATGTAGCATATTTGTTCAAAATCACCACACTGCAGTAGATAGGCCAAAGATTTTTCTCTCAGTGAATTTAAACTCCTTTATTTAATAGCTGAACAGGAGTTTTTGTTGGGTTTTGTCTCTAATTTTCTTGAAGGCAGTAAAAAAACAAGCATTCATCAAGTTCCCTATTGTCATATTCCTTTCTTGCTTAGTTTTACAATTGAAATATCACGATCCCTTCACTTTCCAGCTCTTATCACAGCTGAAAGCAAAGGACTGACTGAAAATCCAATTATGTTCAGAAACATATAGGTATGGACTTCATATGTGTTTGGTTCATAGTGCAAATCACTAAGCTGAGTGTACTCCAAGAGATTGCTTAAACTGTCAGGAGAATTACATTACCAATTTGTTCATAAAAAAATGCAGTACATTCATCACTTTGTAACATTGTTAAGCTCTTAACACAGAAAACTCAAATGATTCCATTTTATATTCGTATCTAATGATAGAGAAACCGAGTGAATTAGAATTTTCAGTCATATTCCATATCTAGACAAAAGAGGAGTTAATCAGTGCATAAAGTCTATGGTTTCCATCCTTCAAAAATACAGTTAATTCAGCTATAGCACAGTTTAAGATTTCAAAACTAATATGACCTTCTACACTGTCGCAAGAGAAAACAAAAGCCAAATTTTGCTTGCGGAAGATTGTACTTGAAACTTCAATAGACCTAATGAAATCTGAAGAACAAATGTGGCAAACAGATCTTTGAAGTTGATTTATTGTATTCACTTGATCAGTCTTTGTGTTAATGGTTTTGGTGTGATTTGCAGTGTCTGCATTGAAACCACAAAAGAGATGCATGATAAATATCAGCAGCAGTAAGAAAATCATCCCACATTATGAAGACACTGGAAAACAAGTGTTGTAGCCTACAAAGGAAAGAGATAAAAGAAAATCCTGTAATCTATTTTCAAATTGATTTCTTTTTTTAAGACTAAGCTTTTTCTGCCTGATGTTAAAAATACTGTTTCTTGATTAAGATTTTTATAAGAAATTGGTGTTTCAGAAGTGAAGTTACTTATTATCATAATTTGGGCAAGCTTTTTATGCTCTTAGAAAGCAGTGAATGATGTTACCATGATTATTATTATTTTTAACCAAGTAAGAAATTAATTTTAAGGATGGCAATTAGCCACTATTATTTGGCTAATCATAAGAAAAGAGGAGTGCTGAGAGAATAACCTCATAGTTCACTGTAACACCTCATTAGGCATTCCTATCACCACGTTTTTTTTTTTTTTCTCTGCTTTTCTGGATTTCAGCCCAGGCCATATTTCCATAGATTCCCAAAGAATCCAATAGGTCACACCAACATAGATGGTTCTATACTGGGTTTCCATGGCAAGATTTTTGTCATAGAAGGGATGCAAGGGTGGCTTCAGAATCTGTCCCCATGCTGGTTCTGAGATGGATACACTGCTGGCCAAGGCTGAGCCAATTGCTGACATCAGTAAGCACCGCTGGGATGACATTTAAGAAGGGCAAAAACTGCTGAACAACAGCTAGAAAAGAGGAGTAAGAATATGTGAAATAGCTCTGCAAACACCAAGGTCAGTGAAGGAGGGGAAAGAGACACTCCAGACACCAAAGCAGAGATTCCCTGCAGCCTGTAGTGGGGATCATGGTGACAAAGGTTGTCCTGCATTCCATAAGGGTCAACAATAGAGCAGATACCCACCTGCAATTCATGGAAAGCCTGCGTGGCAGCAGGATCCAGGCAAGACCTGCAGCCATGTGTAGAGAGGAGCCCACACTGGAGCAGGATTTCTGGCAGGATCTGTGACTCTGTGGGGGACCCACACTGGAGCAGTCTATTCCTGAAGGGCTGCACTCCGTGGAGGGGTCCCACTCTGGAGTAGTTTGTGAACTGTGGGAAGGACCCGTATTGGAAAAGTTCAAGAATGTGTGTGTCGTATAACAGAGACCCCACAGTGGAGCAGAAGAGCAGTGTAAGGAAGAAGGAGTGGCAGACATGAAGTTTTATGAACTGGCTGCAACCCCTATTGGCTGTCCCCCTGTCCACTGGGGGGAAGGAGGTAAAGAAAACTGGGAGTAAAGTTAAGCCTGTGAAGAAAGAAGGGGGTAGGAGGAGGTGTTTTTAAGATTTAGTTTTATTTCTCATTATCCTATTCATATTTGATTGGTAATAAACTAATTTCCCCAACTCGAGTCTATTTTGCCCATGACAATAATTGTTGGTGAGTGATCTCTCCCTGTCCTTTTCTCGACCCATAAGCCCTTTGTTATATTTTCTCTCCCCTGTCCTGCTGAGGATGGGTGAGTGATAGAGTGGCTTTGGTGGGCAGCCAGGGCAGGTGTCCGGACCCCTGGAGTACAGCCAGGGTCAACCCACCACATTAGGTTTGTTCTTATTTCTCATCCCCCTGCTCTGTTTGATTGGTGATTAGTTTCCCCAAGTTAAGTCTGTTTTGTCCATGATGGTAATAACTAATCTCCCTGTCCTTATTGTGATCGGGATGGGGGGAGGGGGTGTTGCATTTTTTCCCTTGACCTGTTGATGAACAGGGAGTGGGGAGTGATATAGCTGCTTGGTGGGCACCTGGCAGCCAGCGAAGTTCAGTACACTGTAGATATTTAGTCATATAATACCAAACTTTAAAGGACAATGCTGTTGAATAACTGATTTTAAGTAAAAGAGTTTATATTATCCTGATACCAAGAAATGGAAAAAACAAAAATCTATCTTTCAAGATCAACTTTGATTAGCATCAGAATTTACTTTAACCCACACTTACAATTTAAAGCTTTTAACATTTTCCATTCTGAATGGATTTGTCTCATATCCAGGTGATGAATCAGTTCATCTCTCAAGAAGCAAGAAATTGTTGTCCAGAATTGTTAAGATCAGCTGTTGAATAACAGTTTGTAGAGAGTTTGCAATAACACAGAATTTTTCTTCTTATGTTGATAAACAAAAAAGCTATGAAATACCAAATGTAACAACAAAGTAGTTCTTGTCAAGAATACTCTTCTTACTGTAGGCAAAAATCTGTGTTGGCCTACTTTTCCATTGTTAAAAACATAAGCCTGAAGTTTATAGCTGCATAGAAGTTCAACACCTAAGTCAAACTATGTCTGACAGAGACTCATTTGAAATATAATGATCATTTTCCTGTTATTTTTTTGCCTGTGAATCAGATTGAGTTCTCTTAAACTTGAAACTGTTCCCCTACTCACTATGTAAATATTTTCTTTTTTTGAATAGTGTACAAGTGAGTTTTAGCATTTCTTGTGCTGCTGTGTCTGGTCTAGAATACTGAAAAATACTTACTGTTGGAACAGGTATATTGAAAAGTATTAAAGTGTTGGAGCTTTGTCTTTGTTAACCTGAAGGAATTATTTCGCATAAAGAAAATTCTCTGACAGGCTAATCTTGGTCAGAACTTTGCTAATTTTCTCTAGTGGGTAGTGGGAACTGAACAGTAACCGGCCTATTCTCTGAAAACCAATTTAATTTAAAAAAAAAACAGGATGCAAGTTTAAGGTGCTTACTTTAGCAAACAGTGACCCCCATAGCACATGACCTTCATGTGGATCATTGTTTTCTTTAAATGATTGTAGCAGCTAATTGTAAGTAAGAATGAATGCCACCATCAATGTCTTTATGTGAAAAAGATTGATAAGGGGCTTTTTTGGTTTCTGTGCTGTTTCAGTTTCGTGGCACGCATCCTACTCTCTTATCTCAGTTAAAAGCCTAATTCACAATTAACAAGACCAGGAAAAGATTGCTTTTTAAGTTAATCCCCACTATAAATGAGTATGTGTGGTTGAAATATTGTCTCAATTCATTTAACCATTCTGTTTACATGCAACACTGACTTCACTATTTATGACAAAACCGCTATTTTAAAATAAAACTATAATATAATATATATATTTCCAGAAAAAAAACTATGAATGATAGAGTCTTATAACACCAAGGGACATCAGTTATTTTCTTTATCCCATGCTCAGATGTTTGTTGATTTTGGTTTTTTTAACCAAAAAAATGAGATACAATTATGAGTAATTTTCAAAGTTAATGAAACCTGTCATTTAGCTATTACAAACCTGTCAGAATACAGATGAGTGTGAGAAAATATTAATCTCTAAGCTAACATTGCTGGTGTACAAAGAAAAATAAATAGTTGCAGGGCATCTTTACTAGGTCTTGTTTTAGCAGAAAAGATTTGTAGGGGTTAGATACGAAGGCTGCTTTATGAGGAATTAGTGATCCACATAATGGCTAATCCAGGTGTACATCTTGATAGCATGTATACTGTGTGACCACTATTTATATCTAATCATGAGCATAATTAGTGTGTAGTCGCTGCAAATATAGCCAATGTGTATTTAATCCTAAATATATATATACAGTATATTGTCTTGCCACTTGAAATAGTATATGCACCTGTTTAGCAACTGTATCTTTATTAGTGAACCAAAAATACTAGAGTGTATTGTACAAGGGAGTTGTCAAAGCTGAGTCCTCATTCCAGGCTTGTTTGCTGTCAGCGACTTATAAATCTGTGCTATGTGCAAAACTCTGTAAGAATATCAGTGAGCTTGGAAGTGTTGAACCTTGCGATGGACAGGAGAACAGCACTTTTGCTTTAGTAGCTTAGAGCAGACAGTATGTAGAAAGTGAAATTAAAAATGGGGCAGAATGGTCCTTTTAGTAAAATATTAAAAATTAGACATCTAGTTGAGTATTGAAGCAGTAAATGCGAGGAGTGATACTCAACTAGTGTTCAGACTGCCTGTGACTGAATGCCAATAAGGCACATGTTGAGATCGACTAATGCTAATTAGTCTGCTAAATAATTTCTTGAAAGAGTGAAAAATGCTGCACTGCTTACAGTGTAAGATTTGGAAGATCTCATTTGAAAATCAGAGAAAGGACTGAACAATGTAGTTGATATTTCAAGATTTAAGCAATGCTTTCTATAGATTTTGATTAACTCTGGCTTACATGACAAGAACAAGGAAAGTACTGCACAAGTCAGTTTTTATGTTCTGATGCTTTTTACAACTTTGCACATACTTTTTTCCTTTAAATATCATGATATTTAGATAATTAAAATTACATTTTTTGTAACTTTTGCCTTGAACTAATATGAAAGGTGATAGAAAAAAAAATGCTGAGGGGTGCTCACAGTAATCAGAGCTAGATGCATATTGACTCTTCATTTACATATTTCTATCTATATTATGTATCATATATATCACACATATCGTAAATATATGTGTTCAAAACAGCAGCATTCCTTTTACCCAAAGTACTAAAAGGATTAATCTTAGAGCAAACATTGAACGTTCATCACGAAGGAAAAAATCTGCTTCCAAAAAAAAAGACAAGCATCTAGAAATGAGGAACTGAAATTAAAGCTGGTTTTGTTATTAATCAGTGCTGTGAAAAAATATATGATCTATTAAGTAAACTGGAAAAAATGGGGTGACTTTAATAGAAAGGAAGTGGCAAGAAAACACAATAATTTAACTCAGAAATGTCAAGATTACTGAAAATAGGAAAGAAAGCATGTTTTTAATGTCTACTATAAAAAGATAAAGAATATTTAAACAAAGGGCTCCTAGTTAATGGTTTGGGTATAAAAGTGTAAAATGAACTAAATAGGAAGGTTACACCATCTTCATAACTAGAGATCTTTAAGATGAGTTTTTATTAATATCTGAGATGCAAGAAAGAGTTAGATATTTGCTTCCAGACCTATTTTCTGTGGTTCTAACACAGAAAATATTCGTATCATTAATAATCATTTTTTGACAAAGAATACTGTAATTATTTTAAAGCAGATTCTAAGACAAGGGTCTCCATCACTGAAGACAAAGGACTTCATCTGATACAATGTAATAACCCATTTACTCTTCACAGTAGCCCTCCTGCTGCAAATTCAAGGACAAGTTCAAACCGGTACCCCAAATAATAGTGCAATTCTAGTAAAATTGGAAATGTGTGAATTGTATATACAACGTTTTGTAAAAGAATGTAACCAAGAAAAGAATTTAATAAGCAGGTTGAGGCATTAGGTGAATTCACTTTGCCTATTTATGATCATAGATTCTTCACAGAAATGTAAATGCAGTATTATACCAAGACTAAGGAACTAAAAGACAATTTCCTCTTCAAAGAATCTGTGGAGCATATATATACAGAGAGAGAGACAATAATGGCATTGGGGAAAAGATATTTAAATTACATGAAGGGGGAATGATTAATCAAACAATTCTATTGCTGTTTTCAAATAAACAGGAAGTCCTACCACAATAGATTTTAATGAATGAAAGCCAGTTGGGATAGCAAGGTCTGGTATATTTATTCCACCTGGCCCTTGTGGGACAAAGAAAGCACCTGTAAATACTCTGAACCAAAGGGATTCTAAAGGTTACAACTTGCTCCAGTGATTAATCTGGGAATCAGGAGATCTGTATCCTATTCTTACTTCTTCTCACAAAAAGCAAATGTAATTAGATGGGCTCACAGCTGATAGCTTGTGGATTTGATGTAAGGTGACACTGTTGCAAGGGGTTTGGAGAGCATTTCAGAATATTGAGCTGTCACTGAACTGCCAGTGACAGGCGCATGTCTTTTGTCAGAGTGAGGCAGATTAACCCATGCGGATTTGGGTACTGGGGTTTATTTAAGAAACACTGAGGTTAAAGCTTTACCCTACTTGATTATTTCAAACACCCACTCACTCACTCACTCACCATGTTTGCCAAAAGGAAGTCCACAGTCATAAAGAGTGCTTTACAAGAGGTGCATGCTGCTGAGTGGGATCTAAATTATTCAACCTTTGAGTGAGAGGTTATGTAACATATTTTACAAAAACAGCTCAAATAAAAGACAAAACCAGAATGGGGTGAATTTTAAATCTTGACTCAATAGCAGGGTTGTATGAATGTAGGTATCTAAGTACAGGAGCCTACAAGTGGGTGTTTAATGAGTTGTTCAAATTCACCTTTGTAATTTCAGTCAGTGGAATTCCAGAGTGCTGCACAATTATTTAAACACAGGCAGACACCCTAAAGTATCTGAGATAAGTGCGCCAGGCTATGAGAATTACACAGAATTTATGAGACACCTATTGCTGTCTTTGCTACTGTTGGAGGCCTTTGCTGCTGCTAGAGTCCTGTCCTCCACAAGGATATTCCATAGAAGCTGAAATTGCGTTACATATCTGACTTTATCCAAAGAAATGCCACTTTAAGGGTAAAATTCATCTGTCTCCGTTCAAGTGTCTGATGTCAATTGAGATACCCTGGGCTAGTGAAAACATTGTACTCTAAACCAAAACCACATTTTTGGAATGACGGAGTTTTTACTTAATTGGAAGGGGTAACTTTCATTCAAAGCTGAGTACACAGGAGCCTTCCCCAAAATGTCTAAGTCACCAGTTCGAGCCTCTTTAATGTCTGAACAGATTCAAACATGCATCTTTCACTAATCTGTACATTATTTTAGGTAATAGCATAGCCCACTTGTGTTGAATTTTGCAAACTAATTTAAAATCTGTTTCTCCCATAAGTGACCGTAAAAGAAGCAGCATTATGGTATAGCTTAGCAATTAAATTACTGTGCTGGCTTCCATTGGGATAGAGTTAATTTTCTTTGCAGTAGAAAGTATGGGGCTGTGTTGGATTTGTGCTGGCAACAGCGTTGATAATGCAGGGATGTTTTAGTTACTGCTGAGCAGTGCTTGTACAGAGTCAAGGTCTTTTCTGCTTCTAACCCCACCAGATCAGCGAGCAATCTCAGGGTTGATTTGAAGAAATCTCCAGGAACTCGCCAGCAAATTTTACGTTGATAAGGAGGTATTCTTTATTACAGCGCTGGGAGAAATGGGGGATAGCTCCTCCTAGCATGTCTCCTCGAATTGCTAAACAAACCGTCCTTATATAGTCACTAAGCATACATATTCACTATGTACATACATGCGTATCCATGAGGCTACTTATGTGTTACATCATTCTTTGAGAAAGTTTCCCTGCATGTGTACAAAAATGTGGTGGTGGTCTTTGGGGGTCATTTACTTTTTCCAACAAACTTCATCACTTCTGGCAGTCTTTGAAGCACGCGCAGAGGATAATGCTTACACCAGCTTAATTGGTTCAGTAACACTGCACACATAATCATCTTGTCATTCTACTTATCAGTTAGCTTAGCTGCAGTCCATCCTGGACATCTGCTAGTTTCAGATACTCTTTATCTACATGTCCTGTTTTTCTATCCTGTTTTCTTACGCTTTTTTTTGTACTAAGGTCATAAGAACCTAAAACTATGTCAACTACAATGTTTTATCTTATACAAGGATTCTCATGTTCTCTAACTGCATTCTGATTATAATTTTTTTCTTCTGTAAAGCACGTACCTCAGTTATTTTCCATTACTACTGTTACAAAGCCATCAAACTTAATGTTACTGAGAACTGATTCTACTTATTTACAAAGGTTTGTATTTCATTTTGTGCCTCCTTGTCTCAGGGTGCACAAGGAGTTGGGAGGGGACACAGTTGGGTCAGCTGGCCCCAACTAACCAAAGAAATATTCTGTACCATATCTCATCATGCTCAGCAATAAAAGAAACAAGGAAGAAGGGGGAATGGTTGGAGTGATGACATTTTTCTTTCCAAATGACTGTTATGTGTAATGGATCCTTGTTTTCCTGGATGTGGCTGATCACCTGCCTGCCCATGGGGAGTGATGAGTGAATTCCTTATGTTTCTTCGCTTGTGCTCCCGGCTTTCATTTTACCTGTTAAACTGTCTTTATCTCAACCCACAAGCTTTCTCATGTTTACTCTTCTGATTCTTTCACCAGTCTCCTAGAGAAAGGAGATTGAGCAGCTGTATGCTGCTTAGTTGCTGCCTGGGGTTAAACCATGATACTTATATAAGCTTGGTTTGGGGGGTTTTCTTCTGAAATGTGGTAAGGTTGTTATGTATTTGTTTAAGGCCAAATAATTTTAACAGTGTAACCAGTGTAGCTATTTGCAAAATAAGATCCTACTAAAGAAAATATAACTGAAATTCAATTTAAAGCTTTCCAGCTTTCTCTGAATAATATAATTCTTACTGGCAGTAACAAAAATCAGGAAATGGGGAAAAAAGACCATTTCAGCAACTGCATACATTTTCAAATTTATTAACTGTTTCAGCTTATTTTTATGTAAGATTAATAGAAACAGACTTCAAGAGGATACTATTGTTGCCAGGATTTTTGAAAAAATACTGCTCTCTCTCTCCCATGTAAAATCAGAAAATAATTAAATAATTAAACAAATAATCAATTTGCATAATTAATGGATAAAAAAATTGCTGTGCTGAGTGTTAAAGTATAGCCTATGAAAATTCTATGAGACTGTAGAGAAATGGCACTTGTATTATTTCATGGTTGTAGTCTAAATTTTTTGGTGTCTGTAAGAATAATGTATTTCCAGAGATTACAGCATAAGTGGCGCTGTGTAGCTATTTAGCCCTATTCATCAGTACCATCAGTCAGCATTATCTAAAGATAGTACTTAAATGTTTTATAAATAGGAATTATGATGAGATTTTGGTGCAAATTTATATGACACCCCCATTAATAGCTCTGAATGTATTAGTAATGATCGCTATTAACGCAGTGAATAGCGAATGTGTTGCTAATGGTGGGATGTTTAAAATGACAAAGAGACATAATAAAATAAATTCTGACATTGTGAGTTCGTGTGGTGATAATTCTAATGGCAATGATCATGATTAATTCGGTATTTTCACAGGTAGAATATGCCCAGTTCTCATAGAGATGCAATGTAAGTATCAATAACGTCCTTAGTGCCAGTGTTCTACTTTGTTTACATCAAGCAAAGAACACTAAGTATTTTAAAAATTGGATTATTGCAATAAATCAACTGGTTTCTTGGTAAATAAAACAGAGAAAACCAAACCAAATGAAACAAAACAAAACAAAACAAAGCAGAATAAAGGAACTGCCATTTGCCCTCACATAAAGCTTGTTTGCTGGCCTCCACTAGCTGAGGGATCACACTCCTGCTGTTCACAACACGGAACAGTATAATGAATTTGAGTGGGAGAAATTACTACAAAAATTAACATAATTTGTTGGTTTGAATATCAAAGAGAAAAGAGCTGCATACAGAATACATTAAGTACTGAGTGATAATTAGTCCAAAAGTATTATCACATTAATATATTATTATCAGGAAAAACTAGTTTACATTGAGAGAAAAAAAAAAGGTAAAACAACAATCTATGACAGATTTTAAAATAATTCATATAGGCTAAATTTACTTTAATTTTCGTTTGAGAATGACAAACATTTCTGGATAAAGTCCTCATATAAGCCCAGGATATCATGTGCCCAACTGGTGTAGCCAGTTGTCATTTCTGAGGGGAGCAGAGTGTCAACAGCTCAATGCCCAGATAGAAAACTGTGATGGGTAGTGTCCCTTAGGGGTCCGTATGTGTTGGGGCCAGTACTGTTTAATACCTTCATCAGTGACATAGACAGTGTGATCGAGTGCATCCTCAGCAAGTTGTGGCACTGACAGGCCTCAGGGACAGTGGGTCATCCAGAGACATTCTGGACAAGCTCAAGAATTGGGCCCATGTGAGGTTCAACAAGGCCAAATGCAAGGAGTTGTGCATGGGTAACTGCAAACCCTGTCATCAAAAAGGCTGGAGGATGAAGGGGTAGAGAACAGCCCTGCCAAGAAAGACTTAGAGCACTGGTGGATGTAAACTGGGCATGAGCTGGCAGTGTGCACTTGAAGCCCAGAAAGCCAACCATATCTTGGGCTGCATCAAAAGAAGCAATGTTAGCAGGTTGAGAGAGGTGATTCTGCCCCTCTACGCTGCCCCGGTGAGACCCCACCTGGAGTATTGTGTGCAGCTCTGGAGTGAGTCCTCAGTACAGGAAAGATACAGACCTCTTGGAGAGCGTCCACAGGAGGGCCACAGATGGTGTCTAGTTGCCTTCAAGAATTTATTTGCTAAACTTGTATGAAATCAATAGGTCAGAAAAAGCCAAAGGAATCTTTCTTTCTACTAACACATTTTTTAATTGGAACATCCTGGTAGAAACAGTAATGAGCTGGTTAAATGACAGTCCTAACAATCAGAATTCCTTGGTGCTCCTATTACATGCATACACCTTTATTTCATAAGTGACAGTAAAAGTTGTGTCTTAAACATTCATTATTAAGTTAAAATAAAGTGTGGTTTAGAAGTGCTTTAATTACTTGCAATTATTAAAAGTTTTTAACCTTTTTCTTTAGATTTCATTCTTTTTCTATGCCAGCATATCTTCAATGAGCCTCATGGCCTCTAGATTACTTATAAGTCTACCTTCCATTCCCTAGCATAGCAAAGATCTTGACCTCCAAAGCAAGGGTCTGTATATCTTCGTGTTTCTTTTAAAGTGGAGTCAGTATTGGCATGCCTCTTAGTATATATTTTTTATACTCGCTACACAGGGTCAGTTCATTGCTGGGGGTATCTTGCTTGGCTAGAAGTTTTCACTCGTGTTAGGGTAGTTAGGATGAGGCTAATTTCATTGTATGTGTTTTTAAAACGTCTTTCAAGAATTCCGCCATTAATTTTGGACCCATTTCTTGTAAAATACTTGTTCTTCAGGAATGTTAACGCACTTAAAATACCTTTGGGAAAGTAAAGGGAGCTAAATTGCAAGAAAAAAAATAGACAAAACAAGAATATTTGTTCTGGAAAGCTGCAATATTTTCTAGATCATTACCCTGAGTAGCCTTACAAATAACTCCAGTTTACCATTTAAACAGACAAGGTAAGCCATTTAGTTGTGTTTGAAAGTAATTGGATATACTGTGCTGATTCTGTTTTGCGGAGTGCTATTATTCCTATAAAAGAGGTTTAACTGGATGCCAGTTAAAGGTCAACTCCAGTTCCCAGTGAATTCAATGTCAATTTAATCCCTGGTTTCAGCAGGACTCGCATTTCATTTTTAATGAATTATATGCTAGTATAGATAATACAAATCGAATAAAATATTGCTACAAGGTAAATCTAGCCTGCCTATTAAATGCTGATCTGCAAATCTTTATCCAGACAGTCTCATCTGAAATTATCTCAGCACTATGGAAAGCATTTGAAGGTAGTTTTGTATCTATTCATTTGCTTTTGACTTTTTTCAATAATGTTTGTGTTCAGAACTACTATGATTCAGAAGATTTATATTAAGCTCTGTCTTCACAAGCTTTTTTCTTTATGGATACAAAAAAAGGTGGTTTCTGGAAAAAAAATAAACAGAGGGATCAAAACAGGTGCAAAATCAATTCTGTTTTAACTGATATCCACCCTAGGTTTTATACTGAAAAAGATTAAAGATAAATTATGATTGTATGCTACTCTGAACAAATGTAAGTCTAAAAACAGCAATGCCATCATTTTTATGATGCTTGAATTGCTGTGGTTTCTGTGAGCACTTGGCATAGAAGCATAGAATCATAGAATGGTTTGGGTTGGAAAGGATCTTAAGATCACCCAGTTCCAACCCCTCTGTCATGGGAGGGACACCTCCCATTAAACCATGTCACCCAAGGCTCTGTGCAACCTGGCCTTGAACGCTGACAGGGATGGAGCATTCACAACCTCCCTGGGCAACCCATTCCAGTGCCTCACCACCCTTACAGGAAAGAACTTCTTCCTTATATCCAGTCTAAACTTCCCCTGTTTAAGTTTGAACTCGTTACCCCTTGTCCTGTCACTACAGTCTGTAATGAAGAGTCCCTCCCCAGCATCCCTATAGCCTCCCTTCGTACACTGGAAGGCTGCTATGAGGTCTCCACGCAGCCTTCTCTTCTCCAGGCTGAACAGACCCAACTTTCTCAGCCTGTCTTCATACGGGAGGTGCTCCAGTCCCCTGATCATCCTCGTGGCCCTCCTCTGGACTTGTTCCAACAGTTCCATGTCCTTTTTATGTTGAGGACACCAGAAGTGCACACAATACTCTAAGTGAGGTCTCACAAGAGCAGAGTAGAGGGCAGGATCACCTCCTTTGACCTGTTGGTCACGCTCCTTTTGATGCAGCCCAGGATACGGTTGGCTTTCTGGGCTGCAAGCGCACACTGAAGCCGGCTCATCTTCATTTTCTCATTGACCAACACCCCCAAGTCCTTCTCCGCAGGGCTGCCCTGAATTTCTTCTCTGCCCAGCCTGTAGTTGTGCCTGGGATTGCTCCGGCCTTGCACTTGGCATGGTTAAACTTCATGAGGTTGGCATCAGCCCACCTCACAAGTGTGTCAAGGTCCCTCTGGATGGCATTCCTTCCCTCCAGCATATCAACTGAACCTCACAGCTTGGTGTCATTGGCAAACTTGCATCTTAAGAAGCCGGAAGGATCTATGATGTACAGCACATTTACAGGTACCAAGAGACTCTGCATTACATATATGCTATCCAAGTATGACATGACACTCACAGAGTATGGGATTTGGAATCTTCTACAGATGTGCAAACAGCTGTGTATCTCAGCTGCATCTGAAACTGCCAGTATCTGACCAACTGCACAGTGGTTGCTGACTTAACTGAGTCCCTTTTCAGAATTGGGGTCCACAGCTGCATCTATGGTGCTAAATTCTTCCAGCCTATTAAGTGTCTCCTGTTTCCAAGACAAAGTAATACACCAAGATTACTCAAGGACAGACTCTGTATTGCAGATTTTATTATATCCGTAGCATCTAATACATAATTTTGGATCCCTTCTGGGGCCATTGTGGTGCCTTTGTGGTATTAGACATGACAGCTATTTCCTGTGACTTATGATTTTTTTTTTCTTTTTTCTCCTCCCATTATAAAGTGTGTAAACAGTATCAGAGCTGCCTGCCAATCATCTGTGTGATGCCATCATATCTTAATTTTAGGGCATGTGTTTCTTATACTTGGAATATGGAGGCTATGTAGAGCTGCTTGATCGGCTACGTAAGAGTGTCTTGAAGCACTGTGTGAGGCAGAGGGATCCAAGGCTGGAATAGTACTGCCTAAATTGCTTTTTTCAGGAGTAAGCTGGTATGAAACCAGTAGATCAAAAAATCCACAAGAATCTTAATCCCTGAGCAATAACTGGGCACTATAACAGAGAATGTTCAATTCAGTGAAAAGAATCAATAGGTGGCAGGCAAATTCTACCTGTAGTGTATATTGTACCTTTAATTAATAGTTTATAGTTGTATGGAAGAGAATAATAGATCAATATATCAATAAGAATAATCTGTTCCTTATCCATGGTATGTTTGGCCACACAACAACACTTTTTGTGTGGGCTTGGAAATTTCTGTTGAAAGTGAGTTTCAGGCATATTGCAAAAAAATTGTTTTAAATGAACTCTGTGGAAGTGCTACAATTTTCAGTAATAATAATTAGCACTACTGTATATTTATCTGCTGTATTTTTTTAGGCTTGGTTGTGTTGGCAGCATATGCCCATACTAAAAAAAAAATAATAAAAAAATACTGCAAACAGGATGGCACTAAAGCTTAGCTAAAAGGTGACTTCCTGCTTTACAGTGCTTAAACCCAAATTCTGACAGACATATGGAAGCAGGTCTAATGCGAACTCCTTCAAAATAGCAGCACAGATGTGTTACCAAAACATCATTTGTACGCTTGGTAAACAGGTTATTTTCACACATTAAATGTACACACAATCTGCAGACAGGTGACATTGCTGAATGAAGGAGCACACATATAGCGTGAGGTCAGTAATAACCCTAGGACACTTATCTGTGCAGTCCTACAGTGGTATATTTCAGCTGTTTTGGTTTTTAGTCTGATGTGTAAAATGGATTGTTAGTAATTTTGGGGTTTTATGGGTAAAAGTCCCTAAGCTGATGGTACAAACGTGAATGCATTTTCCAGGAATGGTAATTTTTGCACTGGGTAGTCTAAACCTCCAGTGAACGGAGGAATGGGCCATTATTCTATCTGCACTGGAAGACCATGGCTTAAACATAAAGACAAAAAAAAAAAAACTCCAATCAAGTGAGCAAAAAACTTTTAAAATTAGATATTTGTCACATCAATTGCACACATGAAATCTACAATTATGGAAAAGAGAAATTGCAACATTTGCAATACTAGCATAAAAGTGTGGGGAAAAAAATAGCCTGTTTAAGTGTACTACTGTTAGTGTGACATTCAGCTAAAACCATAAATTCCTGCACTGCCTGGCAGGTAGCCTAACTAAAAGCCAAGATAGAAAAAACAGTGTTCCAGGAAAATTGATATAAAGAGAGAAAGAAAATACATAACTAAGAGCTAAAATACGTTCTGTTGCTCTCTAAGTTTTCTTTTCAACACGATCTTTCTGACAATACCAAATACGACTGTTTGAAGAGTTGACAAATATACTCTAGATGTCTCATCTTCTTTCTAGAATAAGGACAGAAAAGAACCATTCACAAAAGTCATGTTTACCTTCTCTCTCTCTTCTCAGAGGAGTTTTATTCTTTGTGGAGTATTTATATATGTATGTATGTATGTATGTATGTATTTATTTATTTATTCGCAGTAACTACTATCTGGAGTTTACAGATACGTAATAATGGCTTTCATTTACTCTTAGTTGCAAAGTATATTTGTACATTTATGCCCTTTTTTGAACCTATAGGAATTGAAGAGCTATGCTGGCTCATGTCTTGTCTGTCAGCCAAGTTTGAAGCTTATAGCTCCCAAAATATCTTTCTTCATTACTGAAAGGTGTTTAGATGAATGTCTTTCTAAGACAGAAGAAGTCTGAATCAATTCCACTAAAGTGTATTTTAATATTGTGATGGGTGCCAAAACTCATAGTGAAAAATATCTGCATCTTCTACCCCAATGTATACATTGCTTTTTGTCATGAGTGTGTCTCTATCTGCAACAGAATTGTAAAAGTAAGGTAATTTTCTGCGTAGAAAATTAAGTTTGTTTACACTTCTCTTTTACATGATGTGCTTAAGGCAAAACATATATCTTTACTATCTGTGGTGAGCAATTAATTGCCCTACTTGGGACTTAAAGTATGATATGGAAGTGAACAATCTATAATAAAGAATACATTTCAGAAACAAAGGAGTTCAGCCTCTTATAGGAAACAATGAAAGCTACATAAAGTACTGAATTTCAGGCAGGACTAGGATAGGGTAAAGCTGGGATACAAAGCTTTGCTACATCTGTGCTGTGAGCTCCACATCATCTGGCAGATTCCTGATGACCACCCTTTACCATACAACTGTTAGCTGTTTCCAGTTCTGCTCTATCACGCACATAGACAATATTGGAAAATACCCAAATGTTTGGTAAAGCACATTATTTATATGTTTAAGAACTTTACTGGATCAGGACCAGAATCCTGGATGACTTAAGAGACTAAACAATTGCACAGGTCATAGAAAAGCTGAGAATGCAGTCTAGGAGTTTGTGTCTTATACTGTTAGCATTTGAAGCAAAAAGATATTTTCTCTCTTTTTTCCTTTTTTTTTTTTTTTTTTTGCAGAGCTATAGTCCTGTCCATTGTCAGCATTGTTTAAACCCAGTAACTTAGAAATCTGTTTCAGTTTTAGATAGATGAATTACTGACAATATGCTAATTTAAATTTATGTACTAAACAATGTAACTCAGAGCAATGTAGGCAATCCATTGTTGATCCTTAAAAGCACACCACTATGGGACAATTCTGTTTTGATTTTGTGTTAAATTTGGTTTTTGTTTAATTGGCTGGTATGTCTCCAATCCATATAGTTCTTTTATATTTCTAATAACTTGATTTAGCTTTAATCATTCAGTTAATGCCCTTAATCATCTTACAGTTCTAATTTTATCAGAGCAAATTAATAATTATGCTTTTGTAACAATGAAAACTGTAATAAGGCCAACCTGGATTTTTTATTTTTCATTTTTTCCGTGTAAACCTTCCCTGTAACCTTAATGTTTTTCTGCTCTCTTTCTTCATTGCACCTTCAGTGCACTGTACTGGGATTTGATTTTTCCAAACATAAAATGAATTAATTGTAATCAGCATCAGCAGCTTTTGTATTCAGAAAAGGATCAGCTGGAAATTCTTTGGTTAGGTTGGTATATTCTTCATCAAAACATCCAAGAGTTTTTTCATTGCCTAAATCACAGAAGTGGCTGTATCTTAGATATATGTTCTAAATTTATCAACAAAAAGAGACAAAATGAAAGAGGATTGCAGACTGATGAGAAAATAGAGATTATCAGATATTATACTCTTTGTATTCATCTAAAAGGAAATATAATTTATCATACAATTATAGAATAATTAGGGTTGGAAAGGACCTTAAGATCATCTAATTCCAAATCCGCTTGCCATGTTCAGGGATACCTCACATTTATTTGACAATTGTTTGCTGTTAACATTCAAATTGAAATTCTAGCAATTATAAAAACCAAATTCAAATCAGATGATGATTTAAAGCCATATATAGCCTTCCATGAAGACATATAGAAATTTATAGGTTAGGAACTTTGCTATCTGAAGGTACTGCCGTTTTGAAGGAGATGAGGAAAAGTATTGTAGGGCTGATCATTTATTTGCTTTGTATCTTATGAGCTTCAGTTCATCTGCACAGTGAAGCTGACAGACTAAGTCTGACAGACAAGATGCTGTGACAATACACTCTGTTTTATTTTACCCATGTTTACATAGTAATTTGCAAATAGATATAGGCAAGCTCATGCAGTGTTACAGACCAGCCTGTCGCTAGCCAGATGTTTGTCAGCTGCAACCAGGAAGCCTTGAAGGCATGTTAACATAGTGCTACAGCTGAGCTTCTGCCTCTATGCAGACTTTGTTATTCTGGGATTGGCATTGCTCTGTTTGTGACTAAATGGCTGTTTGACCTAAAAATAACTTTGGAGGAAAGCTGTATCCTGAGTAAAAAAAGGCTACAGGTGCTACTACTTGAATCCTGATTAGATCACTAATGTTAGTACAGCTGGAGGAATGGAGGTAACTGCCTAGGGTCTGCATTCAAAAGTAGCTGACTTTGACAGAGATGAATGGAGGCAAACTTGTTACTGGAAAGCTAAGCCTAGCACAAGCAGATGCTTTTCATTTAAGAGATGAATTTAGGAGTTGTATTACTTTGTTAATTTGAAGTGCGATCAGCTAACTTCAGGCATCTTTCATGCTTATGTCCTTAAGTCCTTTATTTTAATCTGACCTCAACGCTGTAAAAAACGTATATGACTTCAGCAGGAGCAGCTAGCATATTAAGTATATTATGGAATCAGGGTCAGGATCTAAGTATTATGTATGTGGTTATAATAACCACATGACACTAAAGAATTATTAATCCTCTAACTTGCATTAAATCATGCCTCTTAAAGTTCAGCCAAATAGTTTAAAAACTCAGAGTCACTTAAGAAAAGCTTAAACACTGTAAATCTGCCAGATATCTAATTTCCTGTTCTCAGCTGTAGTTTAGTAATAGCTGGAAAATCTAAGTATCCCAATTAATTCCCAAACTGGTAAGTGTCTTAGTGAATGAGTTTCAAATACAGAAGTTTGAACAAATTTCATGAAAGCACATTGTAATATTGTGACAGATGTAAACTTCTTTATGGTAGAAAATTATCTGTAACTTCTATTTTAATTGTAGAATAGAATCACAGAATAACTTATCTTGAAGAGACTTCTGGAGGTTTCTAGAGTAACTCCTTTACTCAAAGCAGGTTCAATAAGATCAGGCTGCCCAGGACCATTTTCAATCAACTCTTGAACACCTCCAAGGTTGGAAATCCCACCACCTTTCTGGGCAATGACTTAAAGTATTTTATTACCCTCATAGTAAAAAAATTACTTCCTTATCTAATCAGAATTTTGGGTGTTCTGAACTGTGTCCAGTGCCTCTCACTCTTAATCTACCTTTTGCTTTGCTATGACTGTGCTTACCTGTGACAAAATTTGTGAAAACAATGCACTCTTTGGTTTGAACAATGTAGTATGTTTAAGCCTTTCTTATATACAGCCTTCTTGGGAGAAATATATTAATTTAGGGTACAAAATAGACCATGATCTAGAATGAAGTCGCTGATGTTTTGTTTGGGACAAAAATTAGTAGAGATTATCAACAAAGTCATTTCTTTGGGAATGTAAGATGCAACCAGTAAAAGATAATGGGAGTGCTACAGGAACTCTTTCTTTGTTCTGCTTTAAAGAGACTTTATAGATTGGGGTTTTTGTTTTTTTTTTTTTTTGTTGTCCCAGTGCTGTTGTCAAACCTGAAACTTTAGACAGTCTAATTTATCACCATGTGGTTTTATGTCTTCTACTACTTTAGTATATTTTCCTTATGTAAAACTGCAATTATTTTGATAAGCCAATATTAAGTCCCTTCTTTGGACAGTGATGACAATTCATAAATAGCAGATCATTAATTAAGAGTTATAAACCACCAAAAAGAATGAAGAAACTAATTTTGAAAGTGTGTTGAGTTGACCCAGACACACAGCCTCTTGCTCACTCTCCTTACCATCAGTAGGGTGATGAGAGAATAGGAAGATCTAGAGCAATAAAACTCATAGCTAAAGATATAATTTACTAAATACGAAAAAGGGGGGGGGGGGGACGGACGACCAACCAAAAAGCAACAAACAGACAGCAAAACCAACCAAGTGAGGCAAAACCAATCAGTCACTCAGCACCTCCCACAAGCCAGCTAATGGACAGTCTCTATGCAATGTCCACTTGGAAGACAATCACCTTTCTTCCTTTACCTCCAGTTTTTATTGTTCTGTATGAAATCTCATAGTGTGAAATGTCACTTTGGCCGCTTTTGGTCAGCTGTCCCATTTGTGTCCTCTGCCATCTTCTTGCCCACCCTTAGTCTGGGTGAATGGAGGGGGGATAGGAAGAGAGAAAACTTCGACGCCGTGCAAGCATTCTTTAGCAATACACAAACATCGGTGTGTTACCAACACTGTTTTAGCCATAGATCCAAAACACATCACCATATGGTCTGCTATAAAGGAAGTTAACTCTGTCTTGACCAGAACCAATACAAAAAGTAACCCAAAAGCTTCACTTTTCAACTGAAAAATGCCAACAAATTTTAGCAACACAAATACCTCATCTTTATGTATTTGAAAATAATCCTCATATAGCCTGCACAGAAATACAAAAGGGGAAAGGAGGCAGTTGAATGGAGGACCACAGGAAAGTAAGGTTATGGTACAAACATTGCTATTAAATAATTCTATGCTTTTCTAATTTTCATATTTATATTTATATTTTTATATATATTCTTCAGCCATATCTTCCAAGAGATCTTTAATTTCTTAACTACAGTTTATAATCTTAGAAAGTACTTGTCTAAGCTTCAGTTTGAAAAGTAGGAAAAAGCAAATTGTTCTATGGATTAGAATTAGCAAATAGCTCCATGGATTTCACTGCAGCTACACTACTTATGCTCTCTTCATCTACAAGTATTTACTCTCACTATACCTCTCTAAGAGAAGACTTAAGAGTTCAAGGCAGTTTCTTCAGGTTTTCTCTGTAGTAAATGAATATAGATGGGTGATTCCGGAAGGAAGCTCATCTAATTATATGGAAAGTATAATCTTCTAGAAGTTCCTGTGTCAAATGAGCTTGATAAAAACTTAGAACTTAAAACTCGTCTTTAAAATGACTGAAGCTGGATCAGATAAAGCTCACTCCTTCTGTTGTCTATGTTCTATGATTCTATGTATAATGGAAGAATTGTATTTTATTCTCTCTTACACCGCGTTCTTTGTTCTAATACCGTTGCTCTCCAGAGACTTCTGGAAGAAAATATAAAACAGGATTTATGGTTATTTTTTGTCAAGATTTTTTTTTCCTGACCCTTTCCATGGTTTCAGAAATTCTGACACAGTGTAAGGAAGCAAGTATCAGCAGGGGTGTATACACAGAACAGAATGACTTTATATTCATGTATAACAGAAATGTACTTCTGAAAATGAGTACAAAGAGTATCATAACAAAATAAAACAAAAAACCAAGGAGAAGAGTACCTGGGAACTTCAATTGAACAAACGCTTTTATATATATAATGAATGCTGTTGGTTTAATAAAACTTCAGCTATCAGATTTATTATAGTTGTAAATGCCAATAAACTGTATCTTGGTATGCTTGTAAATGTACTTGAAAATGTACATCACACTTTTCAGAGGTTCAGGATAGGCACAATTCACTTTCATAAGAACATGATCTTGAAGTTCTCACTCATATTTAGAAGCATATAAAGGATTCATGTGTTGTAAAACATCTCTGTTGAAAAGTTTTGGACCCTGTATTTCTCTCTAACATGCAAACATGTTTGAAGTTTGGGGGATCTAAAAATAAAAGAAGACCTGCATTACAATTTTAATGCATATACTAAAGCAAGTCAGTTTGCTAGAGCAAACTATTAGCACAAACAGTAACACCCAAGGACTTCAATTGTGATAAGAGAGGAACAAAGCTTTATTCCAGAAACTATATAAACACAGACCAATGGGAATGATGGAGAAAAGATGAGATAAACACCAAAGTTTCTAGTCTACTCACTAAATGCCCTTTTGCTGAGTTTGGTAAATGGATCTCTCAGGAGCAACCATATTGACAAGCAACAAAGCCATCTGAGAATGGAAGAAAATATCCATTGTTAGATCAGCAAGACAAAGAGCTGGCAGGAAAATATTTGGTCTTACACAGCACCTTTCCAGGTCAGATTTACTGAAGTTAAAACGTTTAGGTACAAATTTTAATGATTTTTTTAGAGTACATAAATGCAGCAGAAATCACAGGCATAAGGGAATATGATCATATGAAAAAGCACTGTAATCAAAAATCATAGAATCATAGAATGGTTTGGGTTGGAAAGGACCTTAAGATCACCCAGTTCCAACCCCCCTGTCATGGGAGGGACACCTCCCATTAAACCATGTCACCCAAGGCTCTGTGCAACCTGGCCTTGAACGCTGACAGGAATGGAGCATTCGCAACTTCCTTGGACAACCCGTTCCAGTGCCTCACCAGCCTCACAGTAAAGACCTTCTTCCTTATATCTAACCTAGACTTCCTTTGTTTAAATTAAAACCCCTTAACCCTTGTCCTATCCCTACAGTCCCTAATGAACAGTCTCTCTCCAGCATCCTTGTAGGCCCCCTTCAGATACTGGCATCAAGGAAGTTAGTTTTTGATCATAGAACCTCAAGATTTGTGACTGAAAGCTAAGTAAAATACCCACAAAACCCCCAAACCAAACAACTGCACCCCTGCTGCTTTTCCTTTGTCTTTAGTGATCAGACACAAGGAGAACAAATTCTAAGTTATTGATGTGGATGTTACAAAGCTTTATTTCTCTCGGCTGATTGTCAGCAAAGTAATATGAAGAACTCTCACTAAGCAGAGATGCAATATACAGTTATTTCAACTACAGCCATTTGAAGTAATCTGAGACTTCCGGGCTGTTGTAAAACTAAATTGGAAAGTAGTGGAAGAAGCTACTAAGGTACTTAAAAAGCGGTGTTCCATTGCAATATTATTGTTTTGCTTGTTTTCTTTAGTAGAAGTTGAGAAGTTATGGTTTACTAACAAATATTACAATACAACTTGTCAGCTAAACCTATCAAAATCACACTTTTTATTGGCATCATTCCTATTTTCAATACAGCTTCCAGTTATATAACAGGAAAGTGCCAACCTGCCTAGACAGACACAGCTGCAGCTTGTTTCTTCCTCAAATTGGTTTAATCATGCAGTTATCACAGCTCATCCTGAATAATTTGCTAACAGAAGGGAGAACAGTGACATAATATAAAAATATTGATGTCATCATTACAATTCTTTAATTGAACATCAGTATTTTCAAACAGATTTAAACACAGTTTAATAGTATCTTCATATTGTTTTGATTTTCATTGTTTAGTTGATGACATTGCATAAACTGCTGCTTCTACAGATGTTCATATAACAATCAATGAAATGGTTGCCACTATTTCATGGCTCCTATTGAGTGGAACTAGTACAAGCAACAATGATTCACTGTCAGCATTAAGGAAACCTTTGAGAAGCAGTGTAGTCTCCTCCTAAATTAGAATATCAGGTACTGCAACTTACACATTTGATCTTTACACACAAGCTCTTGCAGAATCAAAAGAAAAACACTGTCCCCTCAATTCTTTCATCACAGCTGCTCTCCACTTTCTGTACATATACCTTTGGTTTTTAAAGTCAAAAAGGGTAATCATAAAGAAGGATAAAATAATAACCTAGACCATTATCAGTAGGAGAGCTTGAATTTAAGGACTTGCTACTAATCGTAAGAAGAACTTAGTCCTATCTGAATTTGTCAATGGTAGTGAAATATGTGATTGAGATCAATGTAATCGAAGTACCAAAATTCAAATGCTTTTTCAGATTTTATCAATGGCAGCTGAGAAGTGTAAGGCTCAGTGTATCACCTTCTGAGCTTTTAATCAGTTCAATGACTTTGAGTTAGGGAGTTGATTTTGCTATTGTTGATAGTACAGTAAAATAACAGTCCTTCACTACTGGCTGTTTTCAAGAAGGAAAAAATAACAAAAATGTTGTATATGAGATCTTAAAATTATTAAATTTTACTTGCTCTTCCACCCCCCTTCACAACCAGTGCAGTAGAGCATATATAAACTTAAAAAGGTACCCATTAAAAACCACATCAAATAAACACATCTCAGACAGATTCTAACAAGAAGATATTTTTCAAAAATGTTTTGACTAGCTCTGGTCACACAAAATAATCTGAGTGCAATCAAAATAATCCCCATTGCTTCCCCATGATGAGATGTTATCATATATTTTGAGAAATATAAGCAAGAATAATTTCAGGAGTACAGTGTGTTAAGATACTGCATATTTGTTAGATTTTAGATAAAATTTTTAAACCACTTTGGTTAGAAATATGACTAAGTCTACGGTTATTATTCAACCTATTAGTGTACAATATGAAAAGTGAGTAAGAGCAAGGACAGGCCACAAAATTGTTGATGTTTCTTTAAGAAGAAAGTCAGAAGTATGTGTTACATTCTTTCCTTGTGTTACTGACCATTTTATAAAACCAGCACAAATTTCTCTGCATTCAAATAATGCTCAAAATATTCAGCATCACTGAAGTAATATTTAAAATATAATGTAAAAATAGAGAACTTTGACTCATCCTTAATATGAAGACATAATTATCTCTGTTTTATCACAGGGGGTATTATTTTATCTTCAGTAATTTGTCCCTTCATGATTATTGCTATCAACATAGCATTTTGAAAAGCTGTTTAACCCATGACTTAAGATTTTGAAGTGATACCACAATAAATCTGAAGTTATTGCTTCAAATGATTTTGATATCAACAATTCTGGGTTTAACTTATCAGGTTAAGTCTTGTAATGGAAAAAAATGCTAAGAAAACAATCAGAATGTGAGGAAAAAAACCCAACATTTTAAACACTGAAGATACCAGCATGCAAAAAAAAACCTTGAGTTGGATCACAGTTGTCCTGGGTTCAGCAGTAGCAGTCATGTTTTTTTTTCCTTTGTGTTAGCTGGTGCAGTGCTGTGTTTTGACTTCCAGCCTGAGAACAGTGTTGGTGAAGTCGATGTTTTCAGTTGTTGCTAAGTGATGTTTACCCTGACCAAGGACTTTGTGAGGCTCATGCTCTGCCAGGGAGGAGGGGAAGCCAGGAGGAAGCAGAGATGGGGCGCCTGACCCGGGCTAGCCAGGGAGGTATTCCATACCACAGCACGTCATGGCCGGGGTGGGGGGTGACTGGGAGTTACCCGGAAGGACACGGGCTTCCGGGTGGAACTCGTTTTCTTGGCCGGTGGTATCGTATTCTCTTCCCTTGTTATTTTCCCTTATCATTGTTGTAGTTGATAGTAGCGGTGGTGATTTATGTACATTGGTTGCTGGACTGTTCTTGTCTCAACCCGTGGGAGTTGCACTTTTTCGATCCTCCTCCCCGTTCCTCTGGGAGTGGGGGAGAACCCCGGTGCGGGGGGACACGGACCTTGATTGTTGTCAGCTCGGCACCACTCACTGGGAGTGAACAAGTTACCTGACTGGGTTTAAACCATGACAACAGTATTGATCACTGTTGGATCACAGCTGCTTTAAAGCTAGAGACAAAGGGGAGAGTCAGCTTATAGCACTGGAAGTGCTAAAATTGAACAGTTTACTGCTCAAAGTGCTATTATTCTGCAGTAAATCTCTTAATACATTTAGTGGGATATTATCGTATACTCATTATGACTCAACTGAGTATTAATTGTCCAGTTGCCCAGAATTGATTTTCTTGGATTTTGTTGTGGGGTTTTGTTGTTGTTTTGGTTTTTTTTGTTGCTTTTTTTAATGACAAACTAAGTAGCAATACAGTTGGTTTGGATATTTTTTTTGTCATCAGTCATTGAAGTAAAGTGTGGGCAATTAGCTTATATGCCAAGGCAGGTACATTTATACAGCTGTGCTGCAAGGTTGCTAAAGTAATGTAATGCACTTAATGAGACACAGGAATTGTTTCAGTTTCTGATCAAGGCTCTTGGGGACAATTATCCACCTAGAGTAAATCATGAAAGAAAAGACTTTTGCTGTATATTTTCCATTGAGGTAGAAAGAAATTTTATTTCACATATTTTGAAATGAAGGTAATGACTGACAGCACACAGTTTGAATATCGTTAGGGTAGGGACTCGATCTTCTTTTTGTCCCACTGTGTATAGAATTTTTGAGAACCATTCTTGACTAGGATTAGTAATACAGTAATGTATTAACAATCCAGATAGATACAGTAAATAATACACTAAATTCTTTAATAATACAGTAAATGCTTTCAATCTTTACTAAACTAATACTCATCTATGTGAGAGAAATGTAGCGAAAGCTAAATTCATGAGGGCTTAATTGAATTGGAGTTAAAGAAATAACGGAAATTATGAGCAGACTCAAGGAGTGAGAAGGGAAAAAAAAAAGCTTTAGCATTCAGAAAAGCAGAATAATTGTGTTTAGTTTTTCAGAGAGCAATACTTGTGCTCAGAGACAGAGGAAAAGACTGCATTGTGAAAGAGATAAAACAATTCTCCCTAATTTTAAAATACAGTTTTGGGTTTAGACGCATTTTCACATGGAACTCTCAGTTGGTTCTGTGCCTTTTCTAAAAGAAAAATTGCAAGCCAAAATTCTAATTTTATGAAAAGTCCTTTATGTAGGCTTTCCAGCCAAAATTTTATTAACAAATAGTCTGCTGCTATTTGCACATCATTATTTTTTAAGGAAGATAAAATATTCATTCCTAATTTTTATACAACTTTTCAGTTCATGCTTTATTTTAGATTAGATGTGATAGCACAAAGTAATAAACAGAAATTAGAATATAATCTTTTTCATTTAACAAAATAAAAAATTGATCTCTGAAAAATGACGCTTTCTACAAATTTTGAACATGTGAAATGCTTTGAAGACTGACATTTCTAATATCTATAGATATATCCTGATGAACAGATGGAAAAATGATCAGTTTCCTTCAGTGTTGCCATTGCTTCAGTTACCATAATAATCTGATTTACTAATTCTGACTCAAGGTCTTAAGTCAAAAAGAAAAGTGTTGTATTTTGCTGTGTGAGGTTGACTTTGAACAACAAAACCACACACCACCATAGCATGTGATGCACTATGTTGTATAGTAATTAAATATGCAATAACGTTGATAGATGAGCCAGGTAGAATTTAAACTTGAGATCCATTAGATAAGCTATGACAGCCTCAATTTTATTTAGAAATAGTCATCCTTGGGCAGATAAGTAGCATTAGAAATGTGTATGATTGATTGAAAATTAATGACTTGTTCTTAGCCTTTGCACTCATTTATATATGGACACCTAACAGTTTCTTAGTATTGTGATAATGCGCTTGACCCCCTTAACCAAACTATCAATAGTTTGGTACAGCCTCCAAAAGAGATAAAGGCCAGAACTATAGCCAAACCAAGAACTCCTCCAGGAAACCCGTAAAAGAGCAGAATGACCAACTGAGCATCTATGTACATGAGCTTGGAACACCAATTATGAAATTAACACAGAGATAGTAGGTGGGTTTTCCAAGACTCTTTTGTCAAGGAGCAAAGAAAGTTGTGGGTACAAGGAGCCTCATATATACCTTTCTACTTTATACACTTTGACTATGAGCCATTCATTTTATCACATAAATATTATAGCCTAAGTGAGCCTTCTTTGAGCTCTCCCTGCTAGGTAGCAAGGCTGCATGCTGGTGATCTCCTCTTGAGCTGGGACACTTCCCAAGGCTGTTTCTCAAGGAAGACCTTTCTACTAACAACAGACCTTTGGATGAGTCTAAATTAAGTTCTCTCTGAAATTTCAACTGGACTGCAAGCTAGTGACTCTCCCCTTGAGCTGGGATGCCTCTCAAGGTTTGATCTTCCTTGCTCGAGACTGAGAGATCTTTCCTTACGCAATGTGGAAAGTCCTCTTATTTGCAATAGATCCTTGGTTGAGTTGCGGACAGCATGCTTAATTAATACCATTAAAATCCGTGTAGTTAATTCCTTTAGACATCCACTGTTGTCCACATCTGAGACTGAGACTGGACCTAGCAGCACATAAGCTCCATCAGGAGTTTAGAAAGCAAGAGGGTCCACTCTGAACATTGTGACTCAACAGGAGGATCTCGCTCTACCCTTTTGCATCTTCAATCTCTGTGTAAATCTTTTTAAATTGATTCTCCCTTTGTATGCTTCATCCATTCAGTAAGTAATAGAGTGAATCTTGCTATTGAACTTTGTTAGCTGCACTTTTAAGAATTCATATTAAAACCACTTTTGCTAACACCTCTGATAGTGTTTCTTTAAGAAACCTAAATCACGCATCTGTGACAAATTGGCATAGTCACCAGGATCCTAAATCAGGATTTGTGACAAATATTCAGACCTATATAAAACTGTATGATATGGGACGTGAAAGTCCCCCAAACTAGGAAGACAATCATTTGTCCTTCATTTGAGATTCCTGGTCCAACTACACTGTCTTTTCCACTTCAGAATTCTGAACTTAATTTCTAAGACTGTTAATGTATGAATTCCACAAACAGGGATCTGATTATGATTTCTGTAAAGAACTACCAAATTGGAAGGTATTCAGGAGGAGCTGGAATTCATGCTTTAATTTGCTCAGCAGTTTAGAAAAAAAGATAAAAAATTATCAGATAAGTTATTCCTTTTTTTCAGCTATTCAAAATTACTATGAAACTAAAAACAAAAATATCTTTGAGAATTAGCTATTACAAATACCTAATTCTATCTTTATGTAATACCAATTTGATGTTAATTTAACAAAAGTCAGACAAGAAAAAAATATTTTCAGAAGCTGAACTTTCCTCAGAGAATTTGTTAATACAGTAAGTCTTTGATCTAACACCTGAAGCATTAAGGTCAAAGTATAGAAGTTCTGGGGAGGCATCAATATTTTGGCAAAGTTAATTGAGAATACAGTGGGCTCCAAAAAATTAAGTGTAACAGTCCAGAGGTTTGGTTTTTAGATGCTATTCAAGATCTTTGTAGTATTAAGACTGTGCCCCAAAAGCATAGTTTACTTAAAACTTTTAAAGGGTTCAATTACCTATTTTGAAATTTTTCGTTTCTAAACATATTGTTACAGAAATTTCAATTTTAATAATTGATGTAGAATACAGTTTCTTATCCTTCCACAGATACTCAGAAAGAAGAGGATGTTTCTACAGAGGAAAGATAAATCAGAGGCATGTCAAAGAAAGTAAATCAGGGAAAACAAAAATGTTGATATTTTGATGATATGGTTAAACTCTTAAAAAAATCCAAACAAGCGCTTTACCCTGTGACAATGCTTTCCTGTCTGTCCTAGATCTACTACTGTTTCTTTCCTCTGTATGTCCCATTTTTGAGGCTGTAATTGGGAACTTATCATCTCCCTTTCTCCCTTTTGTGTTGTTGCATGTGGCAGTTTCCCCATAGAGCCATATCTTCTTAGTCAGAATTGACACAAACTATGTCAAGGTAGAAAAATTTTGAGCTTTCCAGGGCTGCCAAGTCAGAGGAACTTTGTGTTGTTAAATTTTTTTGTTTGGATATTTCCTTAAAAAAAAACCAAACAAAAAACAAAAAACAAAAAAAAAACACCACCACCCCCCCAAAAAAAAAAAGAAATATTCATTTTACAAATCATATAAATCTATTTCAGAGAAGATTTCTGGGGAAGAAAAGCAAACCACTGAACCAAAACCCAAAACCCAAAAAAACAAACCCCCCCCAAAATCCAAAAAACCAAATATGCCACCATCTTTTCCCATAAATAATTTGTTTCAATGAAAATTATCCCTTATCATGGGGTTTGTTAATTATTATAAGAATAATTACAGGGTTGTGTCAGGGTGGAGAGTAAAAAAAAAAAAAAAGAAAAATCTAGTTAAGTGGAGACTCTGTTCCTAGGAAGGACATGACATTCACTGGATTGAAGACCTTGAGAGAAAGGCTAAACAGAAAGTTACAGCTTGAAGAACTGAATTACCCATGGCACACTTAAACTGCAGGTACATCTGTTGTAAGTAGTTGATTTGTTATGATAATTTATGCTTTAATCTTTTAGTAAATATGCCTAGAAGTGGTTCAATGGATAACTAGTTCAAAATAAATAAATTAATCTGCATAGGTGTGAAAACAGGAATTCATTCTTTGCAGGTGTTTGGGCAACCTGCCATTACTACTTTCTGTAGCACTTCCAGGTACTTCCATTTTTGGATGTACATGAATGAGGGATGAGCACCAAGTATGCAATGTAAAAATTGCCATTGCGGAAAAACAGCCATTCCAGTCCATCTTCATTTTTTTGTTGCTGTTTTTAGAATCTCTATAATATGTACCTATATGCATGTGTGTGTGCATTTGTATATGTATGTCTTCCTTTCCAAAATAAAAGACAAAATAATATTTGATGATGCAACAGAAAATTCTCAAATACCAATTAATTATTACCATATAATGGAGGAAGTACTTACCAATGAATATTTTATGATCCTGCACATAAATTCCCTTATTCAGAAATGCTGAGGTTATACTCCAGATAAAATATAACTCTTCCTATTTCATACCCTAATGAAGGACAGATTTGAATTCACCTTGCAAAATCCATTAACATTCTGACTTGGAGGTACAGGTCAAATGTAAATTACCTGGCAATTATGAGTGAGAGTCTAGAAAGTGCCAACTTTAAGTGCTTGGAGACTATTTTTTGTTGGCCTCATTAGCAATATTTTAAATGAATGCATAAACTTGAAGAAAAAAGAATGGAAAAGCTGTTTTTTTAAGTTTGCAATTAGTAAGTAGTGTTGATAATATCTTGGTCAGAAACACTGAAGAAGAAATATTTTGAAAATTAAATGATATGAAGAAATAGAAAATATAAATACCAAATACTTATATATAGTTTTCAATGATGAAATATACATAATTCCTAATGTTATGCAGTGGTCTTAAGTGGGAGTATAAAAGCATAAGTCTCATTTCAAAATTAGCAAAAAAGTTATGTAGATACAGGCTTATTTTATGTATGTATAATGTGAGACATCTGCTTTCCACTTTCCCACCATTAGCATGTATGTCCAGGTAAAGGGTAAAGAGTTTCTTGCCTTGCCTTGTTTTGCCTTGTCTTTCCCTGGCTTTGACTCTTACTTCGCCTCTTGCTCTGGCTCTTGCCATGCCTCTTGCCTCACCTTTTCCCCTGAAATCCTACTAATTATATTGTATTTTTCTGCTACTGAATTATCAAAAATCACAGAAGGCAATAGACCAATTATGATATGGTTTCTCAAATAGATAATGTGAGAATACCGACCTTTCTAAGCCAAAATAGGTCTGGAACAGAAATCTTTGGACAACAAATAGGACCCTGATGAGTTTCTGAACTCTTCTTTTTTTTAAAAAATGCTTATTTTTACAGTCATCTAAACTAATATAAAATTAAGACTACTGTCACTGTGATTGTTAGTTTTTGCTCTTTTGATTGTCTTTATCTCATACTCACCTCACCTGTTATCAACTTCTGGCTTGCTTGGTTTTCACTTTTAAGAACAGGTAAGGCCAAGTTATTAAAACCCCAACAAAGCTTAAAAACCTCTTTAAAGAAGAAATATTTGAAAGGCACAACTGGGGAATCACTACATAAAGTTAAAAAATAATACAAAATGTGTGGAGGAGTAGGAGTTAGAGATCACTCTAACCACGAACTAAGTAGATCATTTGTCCAATTTTGCATGGCTATATTACTGCTTAAATGCAAACTTTGACCTGAGATTTCAATACAAATAATAACTTACCTAAACCTAACTTTCCTAGGAAAGGCAGACTCCCTCTTCTTTACACATAAACATCTTGCCAGTATTATAAACTGCACAATAAGCATTCTGTTATAATCAGTAATGTATATGATAATATTAGCAGTTATAAAGCTTTAACAGCTGCAGACACGCACAAGCAAGGTTTGCAAGGAGAAGCCGTCCCAGCAGCACACAGTGGATACTGCAAAAAGAAATGACGTGGGCTTGTAGTGGGTGATTTTCTGGCAAGGGGTATAGACTTGCCCATCTGCAGGCCTGACAGGGGGTCATGAGAGGTATGATGTCTCCCTGGAGCTAAGGTCCAAGATGCTACAGAGGGGGTGTCACAACTTGTTAAGAGTACAGACTACTATCCATTGCTACTTTCATGTGGACACAAATGACATCATAAGCCAGAACCGGGACAGAATCAGGGAAGACTACGAAGCCCTGCATGTGCAAGTGAAAAATATTGTCTTTTTTTACCATTTCACCAGTGAGAGGAAAGGGTGCAGCCAGAAATAGGCATATACTGCAAATCAGTTATTGGCCTTGTGGCTGGTGCTGCCTTGAGGATTTTGGCTTTTATGACAATGGATCATTATTCAATGACTATAGCCTGTTAGGGAAGGATAGGATCCACCTCTCTATAAAAGGCCAGGGATCTTTGGCAGCAGGCTGGCCAACTTGGTGAGGTGGGCTTTAAACTAAAGGGCTTGGCAGGGCAGGTTCCAAAGTTGCGATGTTCATGTCATCGTGTCCAACTGGGGAATAAGCCAGGCCAAACAGAATAGCAAATGTGCCTCAGCTGCCTACTGGAAACCACCTATAGCTATCTGTCATGGAAGTTGTCCCACCATGTTTCAGTTATTCCTATGATATTGTAACTTTCTGATGGCTCAGAGATCCAGCGTCTCCTATTTGTTCCTCAGGCTGTATGCATTGGTATACATACACTTGAGGTGGCTGGTCTTCTGGTTCTCATCTCAGAGGCAGCTAAGGACCATTCTGCCTGGCTTGTCTTATTCTCCAATTGGTTGCAATGGCATGAGCATTGCAACTTGGGACCCACCATGACCTGATTCAGTGCTCCTGGTTGGTAGTGCTCTCTAGGGCCATTTTAATCTCCTGCAGTTGCCCCTCACAATGGCCAAGCTGGGTCAGCCTGTCTCCCAAGAGCTGCCAGATCCTGGCAGGTACTTCTGTCTACAATTATTAAATATTACTGTTGCTTCTGTGAGACAACCATATTTTTCCTGCAATATGGCTATATATCTGATCATTGCCTTCTTTGAATCAAAGACAAAACATTTAATAAAGGCTATTTTTTTAGGGTGCCATAGATTCTTATATTGGTGAAATTTTGGTGGGAAAGCAAAATAGTAAAAGTTGTTGATTATTTTTATTTTTTATTTATTTCCATGTGCACACAATTTTTATAAACATATCTACCGAAACAACCCAATAAGGCACCAACTCAGAAAATTGTGATTGCTTAAGATCAAGCCTTGTTTTGATAGTGGCTTTATTGCTAAAGAATATGACTGAGGGAAGAATTCAGTAAACTGTGTTTCTGTGCAATAGTTTCTGTGGTTTCACATCTCTAATGCTTTCATAATGCTTGGTGAATCCTATTCTCCAAACATGACCAGTCAAATATGTCTTGGTAGAATACCCGGATCAATTCTCAAATAATGTGGAAGGTTCAAGTAGTCAAATTCTAATTGCTAAGCATTTCTTAGACTGATTTTTGGGTATTCCATGAGTCCACTATTAGTGCCATTTGAAAACTAGATTTACCGCACCAAATGAAGTATAACACCCACAGCATGATGTCAGAAACGTCTTACAGACTGGAAGGGATCCCAGCAGGCTTTCTGCATCAATTACATTAGCATCACAAATCAAACATGCTTTCTACTGTGTATAATTTGCCATATGTGCTTTGTGCTGTTTAAGCCTTTTTTAGTAATTAAATATGCCTTTCACTGCATTTTAAATAGGACAAAATAATTAAGAATTATATAATTAACCTGTTGTTTCTTAGCTATTTCCAAGGTAAAACAAATATAGTAATCACCATGAGACTATTTTCAGGAGGCAGCCAAATGAAGAATAATTATATATTCTTTCTATAATTCATTCTTGTATAGATTTGACCAATGCACAGATCCAGGACAGGGTAGAAAAGAAGGTAGACTTTATTGTAGGTAGGAGAAAGAATGTCTGTAGCTGAAATAGTGGACTGAAAATTCCTGAAAAAATAAAAATCAAATCAGTTGTATTAACTGTTTTTGTCTCAAGTTATGCCAATGGAAAATTTTCTGTGGACTATGCAAAACAATTTATTGAATGGAATTTGGTTTTTTTTTTACATTTATAACTTAATTATGAGAAGTTGTTTTGAGTAGCTTCTTGCAGTAAATACATCTTAAGTAAAGAATTCAAATACTGTAGCATCATGGATTTATCCAGTATGAAATGCCATCTGTTCTTCTAGTGAAAATACAAATCAATGTTACATTTTTCCAAAACATCACTAGCAGTTATGTACGGGTACCTGTCACATTAATGGCGTCAATAACTACCTGAAATCTTGAAGACTTTTCTGAGATGCCCTTCACAATTTATTATGATAGACAGATAGCAGAGTCCTTGCAAACATAAAGCTAACAGAACAAAAAAGGAAAAAAGTTTTAATATTATTTGAGAATGGGAAACAGCAAAGAAAATTACCCAAAGTATAACCCTATAAAATCTGAATATCAAAACTACTATTTTTTTTTCTTACTGACCGTATGCTGTACTAAATAATTTTCTTACTGACCGTATGCTGTAATTAATAATCCAGATAAATGGTAGTTTTGAAATGTTTCATGAATCTGGACTATCATGTGTCATACATACAATTGCACCTGAATATAAATCGTGAAGAATACTTTACATATGAAGAATCTGGGAACAGGCAAATTAAGAGAAAAGGAATCACTCAGTGACAATCTAAGGGATCTGATGAAAATTGACTGTTAAAAGTAACTGCTTATATAATTATATGATTGAAGAAGCCTTAGAAACTGTAATCTACATAGACATCCTATAGAATGTAATGAACATTTCTAAACTTCAAGTAAAAACCAAATAAAACAGAAGGATGGAAGAAAAGTTATAATTTTTACTTCAAGCTAATACACTGCAATAGAGATCTAAATCCCATGATACTTTTTCAAATTATACGTTCCTTCTCTTTGCTTATCTTGCTGTCTGACTCCTTAATTTTAACTTTATTGATATGCTTAAATCTATCACTTGCCAATTGCATTTCATACCTGTTACATTCCTTCATAATCTTGTGTGCGAATCCAAGAACTGAAACTTGTCCACTCACAAGCACCTTGAAACTCTTGGAAAAGATTTTGCTTCATAAGTGCTGAACTACAATTATTAAATTAGGAGGTCGTATCCTTACAGTGTCAATAATTTCTTGCAGACATGCTCAGAAAACAGGGACTATCACTCTAATGTTTGTTACTTGCACACTACCGCTGCAAATGTAATGAGAGCATTTATGTATCTTGATACATCAGAGGGGAATATGCAGAAGACTGAAGACTTTTTTTTAATAATCATTCTCTAATTCTGAAGCTTGACAGAGGATCAGTATTTCATTGGAAGAGGAATCAGAACTGTTTCAGGTTTTTTTTTTACCTCACTCTCACCATGTAAAATAGTTACTACAAAGTGTAGCAGAGCATTGCAGTTGGAATGACTCATAAGAGAGAAGTAGCAATATGTTTACTGATATAAAGCAGTGATTTAACAAAGACTGATATTAAATGTGACCGTGGCTTAACAAAATGGGATGGCAAGGTGCACTTGAGTATTTACTGTCTATAGGGCAGGGTCAGACAAAAAAGTCAGGGGAGCCCTCCTCTTTAGTCATGAGGTTCAGAAAGGACCCCATTCCTTTCTAAGCTCCTTCTCAGAGGAGTCTAGGTAAACCTGAATCTACACTTGGTCCCAGACTTGGTCAAGATTTTATGTCTAAAGGCTTCTATGTGCACAATCAATCCTTTCTATCACTTATCTAAGATTTCAAAGTTTCAGTGCACTGATTCCCAGTTCACTTACTGAGTATCAGACATGATATGGATTCTCTCAGCCTCAAGGAGTAACCTTTAAAGACATCCATACGGTTACCTAATCTTGCTTGAACACACTGGTTGTAGGTTTATCACTTGATACTGAAACTGAAAAGATGCCAGTCACAAGGAGTTCCATTCATGGCAGCGGTTTAGTTAGGACATACATCTCTTAGAGATTGCCAAGGCCAGGTACCTAACCAAAGAAAACAAACAAAAAAAAATCTTAAATATGATGTCTAATTTGGAAAAAAAATACTCTTTCATGTCAGTACATAGCACTACACAAAAATAAAAGGATTCAGCTAAACTTCTAAAGCAATTGTGATCTGGCATCACCTCTGTTTTTTTTTGGCTCAGACTGTTTGTGAGTAATTCATCCCAGAGAGGTGTGGAAAGGAGAATTCATGTCACAAGTCGTAGCATCAGTTTCTGGATCCTTGCAGTCTTGCCACCAGAACTGCACCTATATCAGGACATTAATTTTATTTTTTTCTCTGACAGCTTTTGCAGTCAGTGTAAGAGTGTTATGCTTTGGGAAAGTTAAGGACTTCTTTCTGAAGGCACCAACATCAGAGTATAGAGGGTAAGCAACAAACTTCAGCATTGTCCCTGTTTCTTATGGGATGTACTGGGAAACTGAGGAGCATGGTTTGTAAAAGCAAATCCCATATTTATATACAGGTAAAGTTTGTTCAGAGATACATACTGTTTTTATAATGAAGTTCTATAGTTTATCATGTAATTCTGATCACCAAACACAGTAAGTGATGAATGCCCACAGTATCTCTGCATAAGTAACTATGAAGAGGTGAGTGAATCTCTGAATCCTACAAGTAGGTAATACTCTTCCTTATACATGTTATTGTAAACTTCTTCTGTGACCTCACCTTCATCTGGGCTTTGGTAGAGGCAGATCAGGTCTTTCTCAGGGTGTTGGGGTGGTCTTGGGTGGTTGGAGACAGTTGGAGATGGTTAGGGCTGGCTCCCCCTCCCTACACTCATGGGATTGCAGCTGCCCGTTGGGAGCTGCAGCTGCTTCAAGGAGAGATCACCACCAGCCCAGGGCAATGACTGTCCTGACAGACCCGGGGTGGGGGCAGCAACAGCCACTTGTGTCATGAGGCAAGGACGCAGAAGAAGGAGCTGCAGTACTTGCCTCATGCTAAGCATTGAAGCTCTCAGCAGACTATTCACCAGTATTGTTTGACATCAGTCTTGAGAAAAGCATAGTGTTTAGTCCATGCTTAATATCTCATGAGCTTTTTTTGTCTGTGAGATTCAATTCATCAGAGAAATATTCTGCCTTCAGGTATTTATGTGTGTTTCTGGTGATTTGATTTTGGCATGTTTTTCTGATGCCGTACTTTGATCTTCAGTACTTATAATCTCTGTTTTTCCTTTCCAATACAAAACTGGAAGTTACTGTCTGTAACAGAGCTAACAAAAATATAGTACTGGGAACATGCCATGCAAACAGGTAAACATCTTCAATAAGGGTAAGGTGAGATTTTTATTTGGGCTTTTTTTTTCACTATTCTTCTATGATGTTCTATTTTTTACCTCATAAACACAATGTATCAGACATCTTTAATTCATTGCAATTTATGCATGATCTATACTTTTTTTAATACAGCATCTAATAGATAATCTTGAAGTAATCACTAAAGTTTCATATTATTTCATAAGCTTTTTCAGACACTGGTGGTTTGTTTTGCCATTGGTTGTTTTTTTGTCGTTTTTTTTTTGTTTGTTTGTTTTTAAATAATCCATCTGTTAATCCCAGAAACAATATATATGCACGTTATGTAAAATAAGATTCTGCTTTTCTACTTGTATCCCATAAAGTGAGAATGAGATTCTTAAATCTCATTCCAGATTTGAAAGCGCTGCTGAGTATTGCATCAACCTTTGTTTCAGGTGGGTGGGTAGGAGTATGAGTCCTGGATGGAATTTAAAATCTTTCTATTGTAAACCTGAAGAGTTAGGCATCTCTGCTGAGCGAGGTTATGCAGCATTTGTAGGCTACAGGTAATACTGTTGTATTAGGCAAAGTGAAACACAAAAAAAAAATGGACAAAGCTCAATGCAAATTGTGAAGAATTCCTCCAGTTTTTTTTAGGTATGTGGCAAGCAGACTGCCTGTGATGTAAAAGATCATTAGTGCCACTGTCATATAGGGAATGTTACAGAGAAAAGAAGACAGAGAGAGATGATAAAATTGATTCATTTCCTAAAGGGAGGAGTGAATTTGAAGAGAACAGAAAGAACAGAGATGAGGCCTATCACACCCCATGGTGTAAATTACTTAATTCCTCAATAATCTGGCCCTAGATGACATAGCCATTCACTCTGGAGAGCAGACTCAGAGTCAACTGAGAACTAATTGTGAAATGTCTGTGGTCCACAACATTACGAGTCACCTTTTGTGTTGTAGTTTTCCCCATTTTTTCTTGAAGTATATACATCGCAAAATAGAAACTACTTATATTGGAATTTAAGCACTTAGACTGTCTATCCTAAATCTCAAACACTACACACTCTTCATTTGGCCCAAATGTTTTCTGGATACACAGATTCTTTTTGTGTTTATGCATAATCACCACCTCCATATTCAGGGTAAGTTAACTTGGTAGGTCTCTTTTGAAAATCAATGAAGGTTGTGGCATTCTTTAAAGATGCAGAAACTGTAAGTTTCCTGGTGCAGATTAAAGAGAAAATACGCCTACTGAGTGTATTTAGCCAACATGTTATTTAATCCGGGTTTATGCAGGAATCTATAGGATTTAATTTCATCTTTGAATGCTGTAGTTTTATATGCATGGAATATATCTTACTTAAAAAGACTCATTAACATTTGTTAGAATTAAAATGTAAAAGAGCATTTTGACCTACATTTTTTGTAAAGCAATTTTAAGAGCATATGAATGGAACAGTTACCACTTTGATGCAACTGCTGCCAACATTCAGTGGGGAAAAAATCTGCATATTCCAACATGTCTTTTATTTTCCTCTTGGCTCTGGGAGAATTTTTTCCTTATGACTTTGAAAACTACATCCCTTCTTTATATCTCTTTTCATCTACATGCAGTGATATGTCTATGCTGTTTTCTCCTCTATCCCTTACTCCTCCTTTTTCTTAATTTAAAAAAAAAAAAAAATCCTTTTTCTTTGGGCATCTGAATAAGAATGATGAAGAGCAACAGAGAATTACTGCTGACTCTAATTCTTCTTTTCTGTAGTCTTTTCAACCCAGCCTGAAAACATTTGTTTTTGGTTTGGTTTTTTGCTTTGTTTTTTTTTAATTTCCAGTTGTGGAAAGAACTGCAAGATTAAGCAGCACACATCCATTTGGAACCTAAACTGTTGACATTTTATATGCATTTTTGGAAACAGTCCAAGAGAGGTTAAGATTGCTAAGTGGCATAAGAAAGAGTATAGAATGGTATCTTGCCAAACACATGAACTTTCAGAGAAATACCAGGAGATATTAAATTTTGTCTAAGACATTACTCTTTTTTTAAGTGAGGTTTTGGACAGTGGAGTCCAAAGTCACTAGGAGTCAGTGTGGCTGCATCTTTCTTATAGTTGTGGACAAGGTTAGCTGAAGAATACATCCTAACTGCATAATTTGGAAAACTCTTCATATCTCTCTTCACCAATTTTAAAGATATAGATACAGATTTGGAAAATCAAAATGCTTTACTCTGCCTAAACTGCTAGCAAAGGATGCTTCAAGCAGATACCAAAGGCTTTCTCATCCCTGATTAGTGACAAATATGAAGTAATGCAAAGAGCAAATCAGAGTAACTGAAATTCAAATTTTCAGTTGCATGGAACAAAGCTTTTAAGTCTTTAAAATGTGTGGCTTTCTAGTAGGACAGTAGATTCCATATCTACTACATCTATTGTAGCAGAGTAGATACTTCATCACAAATTCTGCTTTTCAGTTTCCATCTTGTACAGAGTATTTTGTATATGTACTTACTCAAAAGAGTACACTTTCAAAGGTGAAGAAAACTTTTGGACAGCAATTAGAATACTTACCTGTGAGTACAAGTCTTGTCTCAGAAAGTGTTATTGCATTTTAGCCAGTAGTTTTTGATATCTCATTTTACAGTAGGCATAACAGATATTATTCTGAAGTGTGTGACTTTGTACTATCCTGTGACATTTTAGCCTATTTAGAGCCTTTAAGCTTGTTTACTTTTGCTGTTCAGAGTTCATACCCTTCCCAGCATTGTTTTTTTTCTACAGTATTTTAAAACTTTTACAAAGTGTTCAATTTCTAACTGTCAGGTCTAGAAGGTTGCTTTTCTTTATGATCATTGTAATTTTCTTTGTACTTCTTTTTACCTGTCAGATCACAATTGCTTATAAAGAGCAAAAGAGCTGTTGTGATGAATTCGCTGTGGTGAAGAATGAGAACAAAGAAGAGGAAAGAACACTTCCTGCTCAGTTCACTGAGTTTTTTATTATGTCCTTTGGTTTGCATAATATTTTAAAGTTAAAAAATATTAATTTCATGACTACACAGATGAAAAATATAAAACAACCAAAAAACCCCCCAAAACCTGTTGTCATTCTTTCACTGCTTAACAAAGCAGATTCTTTTTTTTTTTTCTTGTGTTGTTTAAGGAATCTTCTTTGTAGCCTGCTGTATAGCACCCAGAATACACAGGCTGAATATGTCTCTGAACTGTTTTTTTGGTCTTGAACACTTACCCACTCTATGACAGTGCTTCTTTGATAACTTCTGTTCAAAATTTGCCTTAAATTTAAGTATACTAATTATCATTTAGAATACATTTGTACCTTCTAATTAAAGGCATTGAATTCTTCATAGAAACCTAGAAGTCACAGACATTTTAAAATGAGTTAAAAATGCAATATATGAAATAAGTTCTGTGTTAAAAATTCTATTGTGAGGTCTATAAAAACCTAACAAAATGTTTTCTGGGCAATGGTGATACTTTTTTTTTTATTTAAGAGCTGACTTTCAATGATACAGATACAGGAACATTAATTCGATACCTCGCATTTCAAAGCACAGTTACATTTGCATACTTTTTTTTTGAACTATGAATCATGGGGTGCACAGATTTCTAGGCTGGCAACAAATGAGCTAACTGTGGAAAGAGAAGCTGTAATTTTCCTGTACAGCTAATTGTAGAAAAATGGGGTTAATTAGTCTGAATAGAGCACCTTTCCGTTACAAGCACATTGCCTCTGTTGACCCAGGTAAGTAGCTCTGGTTCATGCTGTGGAACACTGTGCTAGCTGCCAAAGCCTGCTCCATGGACATGAGAAACAACTGTTTCTCTGTATGCTGTGCAGCCATTATAAGTAAAAAAAATAGGTAATGCAGTTGTATCATAATATGAACATAAACATAAAATACATCAATTGAAGTTATAATACCTTTTCTATTTGAAACATGTTTCATCTGGTGAGCTATGCCTAGTTATTTTTGATCTCATTATCCATGTAATTTTCATTGTTAATGAAACTAATTAAAACTTTCTTCTAAATCTTTGCATTTAGAAAGTGAAACTTAGTGCTCAGTATATCATACAGCTCATCAACTTCACATCTTACTTTTGGCTTATGATTGGCAAGTTATGGTCAGTAAATTACGGAGGGATATATGGTCTCTTCTCTTGAAGCACAGAGATGACCTAAGGCCATATCTTGCTTTTTTATTACCTGGCTTTATGAGCAAGAACAAATACTACAATACTCACCCTGAAAAATGTCTTTACTTCACTGATTTCAGACTGCCAACTTGTGGAACTTCCTAAGAAGGTAAATAAATGTAAGGTGGTTACATTACTCCAAGCTCAAGTAAACCTAACAAATTGATCATTATAGCCAAACTTGATGGAACACGTATTTATTCTTTTACATTGTTTAAGGTGATTAATTGCAATTTATTTCAATGAGGAAAAAAACAAAAAGTTTTTGCTTTTTCGCACTTCCCAATCTTCATCATTGCCAAAAAAAATCCAAAGCACAGAAATAAGTGAATGACCACATATTGAAAGGTAACCTTGTAACAAGTAAATAAAAAACAATTAAAAAATAAATATATTAACAAAAGTGGGGTTTAAAATACTAAATACTTTTAAAAACCCACACTAAAATTTATGAAGTAAAAAGAGCTCAAATATATTTTTTTTGTTACAATGTCATATCAGTCACTGACAAACTAATTTTTTATTAATAATTGCAGGTATAATTTGAAAATGTAGAATATTAGCACCTATTATTATCAAAATGTGGCAGTTAAAGTGTGAATTTAATGGAAAATTAAGCACAATGTATATAAATGTTTAAAATGTTTTAACATTTATGGTAATGTCAGTTTAATTATTCAATTCAACTGGCTTCTTGAATAGAAATAGTTTGAATCTAAGACTTTCTATTCATATAAATTGATACTAGGTTAGAAGATCAAATAAAGACTAATGACTTTATCTGACAAGCATTTATGAGATGTAACATTTCATAAAACTCTAGAAGCACTTAAGGTAAAAAGAAATCTTTTTTATTCAAAATAAATTTGCATTTAAGTATTTGCTGCATCCCTTTACCAGCTTAAAAGTAAATGGAACCATAAATAATAAGTGTTTGGGATCTTAGCTTACAATGAAAACGTAAATGACCCTAACAGATTCCTAAATTATAATGGTATCACAAAATTAAGTACTTCAAGCTTCTCTCAGGACATACAGAGCACCTTTTCTGGAAGTGCAAAACCTTTTCCCCTCTTCTTCTTACTTCTGACATGTTATGGACAGTAGACAGTAGAAGCAGCAGTATCATTGTCATGCCCATGTGCTCTCCAGTGCTATCCTGCAGAATTGGCACTTTTATCACCCAGTCTACACCTTGTGGGCACAAATGCATGTGGAAAGAAGAGAGGTGTACCTGGTTCTCATCTGCACATTCAGTGAACTGGAAAATGCAGTCTTGGACTAATGCTATGTAGTGCACCTGACAACAAATGAATTGTAACACTGATCATTTACATAATGACCCTGGGTAACTATAGACCAGTCAGCCTCACCTCCATCCCTGGGAAGGTGACGGAACACCTTATTCTTGGTGCCATCTTAAGGCATATCAAGGATAAGTGGGTTATGAGGGGCAGTCAACATGGCTTCACCAAGGGGAAATCATGTTTGACCAATCTCTTAGCCTTTTATGAGGAATTAACACGGTGGATGGATGATGGCAGAGCGGTGGATGTGGTCTACCTTGACTTCAGCAAAGCATTTGACACAGTCTCCCACAGCATCCTCACAGCTAAATTGAGGAAGTGTGGTCTGGATGATCAGGTAGTGAGGTGGACTGCGAACTGGCTGAAGGAGAGAAGCCAGAGAGTTGTAGTCTATGGGGCTGAGTCTAGTTGGAGGCCTGTAACTAGTGGAGTGCCTCAAGGGTCAGTACTGGGACCAGTATTATTTAATATATTCATCAACGATTTAGATGAGGGAATTGAGTGTACTATCAGCAAGTTTGCTGATGACACTAAGCTGGGAGGAGTGGCTGACACGCCAGAAGGCTGTGCTGCCATCCAGTGAGACCTGGACAGGCTGGAGAGTTGGGCAGGGAATAACTTGATGAAATATAACAAGAGAAAGTGTAGAGTCCTGCATCTGGGCAGGAACAACCCCAGGTTCCAGTATAGGTTGGGGAACGACCTGTTAGAGAGCAGTGTAGGGGAGAGGGACCTGGGGGTCCTAGTGGACAACAGGATGACCATGAGCCAACACTGTGCCCTTGTGGCCAAGAAGGCCAATGGCATCCTGGGGTGTATTAGAAGGGGGTGGTTAGTAGATCGAGAGAGGTTCTCCTTCCCCTCTACTCTGCCCTGGTGAGACCGCATCTGGAATATTGTGTCCAGTTCTGGGCCCCTCAGTTCAAGAAGGACAGGGAGCTGCTGGAGAGAGTCCAGCACAGGGCAACTAAGGTGATTAAGGGAGTGGAGCATCTCCCTTATGAGGAAAGACTGAGGGAGCTGGGTCTCTATAGTTTGGAGGAGACTGAAGGGTGACCTTCTTAGTGTCTATAAATATATAAAGGGGGAGTGTCACGAGCATGGAGCCAGGCTCTACTCAGTGGCAAACAATGATAGGACAAGAGGTAATGGGTACAAACTGGAACACAAGAGGTTCCACTTAAACTTGAGAAGAAACTTCTTCTCGGTGAGGGTGACAGAACACTGGAACAGGCTGCCCAGGGAGGTTGTGGAGTCTCCTTCCCTGGAGACATTCAAAACTCGCCTGGACACATTGCTGTGTAACATTATCTAGGTGTTCCTGCTCCGGCAGGGGGATTGGACTAGATGATCTTTTGAGGTCCCTTTCAATCTCTAGCATACTTTGATACTGTGAAAATACATTAATTTTCCTACAGTACTTAGGCTGTTAGATTTCCTCTTTTAATTTTGGGACACAAGTAAAATATGATAGAATATTCTATGATAACCACTGATAGTTTATAAAAATTGCCAATCTGATGTTTTAAGTAAAATACATCCCCTCAGAGTACTGTTCTGTCAAAGACGGCAAAATATCCAAATATATCTGTATTTTTTTAAAGTTTGTAATACTGTTACCTTGTACAACTTCTGTCTACATAGGTGACCATGTATTCACACACTTTGTCTTCAAAAAACTGAGATTATTCCACATGAATAACCATATATGAAGATGATGAAGAGTTGCATAGTTGGCATCACAACAGTTTTTCACTCTGGGTCAATCGCCCCTCTTACAGAAGAGGTAATTAAGCATTTTGAACAGGAGAATTAGAGTTCAGCTCCAGATGTGCGACACTGCATGGGACAAATACTGTGTAAACCAACTATCCCACTTGCACTATGGAATTCTTTGATAGATACAGTAGACTGAATGTCTCATCTTTAATTCAACAGTGCCCTGAATGTTCAAGGTTTGTTGCAGCTATACACTGCTTCACTGAAGCCAGAAGTTTCTCTAATGCACCCTACTTGTGTGGAATAAATGACACAGTGCTGGACCTTTATGTTGGATGTTATGTCCTTTCCATGATTTTCATGTTCTCCAAATATTCAATTTCATGAAATGTTTTTCCATCCAAAATACAACTTTGACAACTCTTTCTGATCCTTTAATCAGAAAAGGAGTATGAAGTACAGGAAATTACTAAATTATATTTGATCCTCCTTTAGGTTTTTAGTTGGTTTGTTTTATTGGTTTGTTTTGTTTTTTTTCTATGTAGGCTTGATCTTGTAATGAGTAAATTCCTGTTTGTTAATCAAATCTTGCTTACTGTCGTGGTTTAAACCCAGTCAGGTAATTCATTCACTCACCTCCCCCCCCTTTCTTGCCCTCCCCCTGCTCTCGGAGGGACGGAGAGGAGAATCAAAAGAATGCAACTCCCACGGGTTGAGATAAGAACAGTTTAGTAACTAAGGTATAACACAAATCACTACTGCTACCACCAATGATAATAATGATAAAGGAAATAACAAGGGAAGAGAATACAACACCTCACAACCCGCTGACCGATAACTCGCCCCCCAAGCCCGACCAAGCTCCGACCGATACCTCCTCCAACCCTCCAGTCTCCCAGCCCTTCCAGCTAACTCCCAGTTACATCCTGGGCATGACGTGCTGTGGTATGGAATACCTCTTTGGTCAGTTTGGGTCAGGTGTCCTGTCTCTGCTTCCTCCCGGCTTCCCCTCCTCCCTGGCAGAGCATGAGCCTCACAAAGTCCTTGGCCAAACCAAAACATCTCTATCAGTTCTGTTCCCAGGACGAAAGTCAAAACACAGCACTGCTCCAGCTACCAAGAAGAAGAAACATGACTGCTACTGCTGAACCCAGGACACTTACTTAGGAGTTACTTGCTTAGAGTTACTTGCTTGTTTAATAGCTACTGGAAAATTACAGTGCTTTGACATGTTGCTTATAGACCGCAGGTATCCGTTAAAGTAAACGGTGCATGGGGAAGGCGATAAGGAGCCTTCCTCCCCACACCCACCGGGAGACAGAATGAAACCCCGAAGGAGATAAGGAGCCTTCCTCCCCACACCCACCGGGAGACAGAATAAGACCCCTTATCTACAGGTCACACAGATGCAGAGGACGCCCGGAGGTGACACGTATATCGGATGAAGAAGAGTATAAAACCAGTGACTTTGGGGAAGTGGGGTGTGTGCCGTTGGTGGAGCGGAGACTCCCCGGCCGCCCAGGCTGTTTTGCTTGCTGTCGCTTGCTCAATAAACCAATTTGATTCATTGGTCTGGCTCTCGTCAATTTATTTGAGCCACATTTATAACAATCTCAAATCAAGACTACAAACCTACAAAAGAAAAAAAAAAGAATGACCACATTAATTATATTTGGGAAAAAAATATTTGGATGGGGAAATAGAAAGAATGATGGATGAGATGGATCAATAAGGAAGAGCAGTTAGCATTGGCAATAACTAAAATAAAATAAAATTTGAATAGAAATTACAAGCTAATCTGTCTTTGAGGAAAATGCAAAGTAAATAAGGAATGACTGGTCTTAACTTCAGAGAACAACTGGACTGCTTTTCATGCACATATATTTCATACACTCAACAAGAGGAAATTAGTCAACATACAATGCAGATTTTGTAGTATGTTTTGTAAAATTTAAGTATAAAAGGCATTTTAATACAAATCATACTGCATTGCAGCCTGCTACAATAACATAAAATAAGTTTCTCAAGTGCCAAACAGCAGTAAACATTAGCATTAATGATAATTTTTAATTTTTTCTACAAAATTCAGAGAGGGGCTCTATAAGTAACACTTTGTTCAAAGACACCCTCAAGACCACCAATTATCTTCAAACAACTTGAACATCTATAGGTTCAGTCTACTTGGCACAGTACAGCAACTCTGATTAGTGTCTGCTTACAGATGCTCATCAAGAGGATAAAGTATTTCTGAATAAACTGACACTCAACCAGGGATTTAAAGTTTTGAAACCCAAAACTTTATGCTTCATGACAGATCCTTCAATTATGCAGATGATGCAGTAGAGCAATTTCATTTCTCACCCAAATCAGAAAATAACAAAACAACACAATGTTGCTTATGCGATTTCAATCAAGCAAAGTCTATCAGCTACCTGAAAGAAAAGCAAAATTACCTCCTCTTTTCTTAACTGTATCATCATTTACTTCACATATCTCTGGTTAGATTAATTACTTCTTCCTGAAAAAGAAATTAGTAGATAAGGTGAAGATGCCCAATTCCAAAGGGATGTATGATAAACTGGTCCTGAAAATCAATCTTTTATGTTATTCTGTTAAATATGAAGAAATGTCACATCATTATTCTTCAGTCTTTACTTCAGTAAAACTTATCCTATTTCTTTCAACAAATCTCATTTCTCCGTGGTGCCTGACATACAAGACACAGTCTTGAAAGCTACCTTTGTTCTCCAGCATGAAACACTGTAGTTATTTATTGTTAGTTATAATTATGACTATATGCTTATTAAGATTAAAAAAAATGTAGTACTTCAGAGAATCATGTTTTAAATTCTTCTTTCCTTTAATTAATTAATTTTGGTATTAAAAAAAAAAAATTGATGCTAGCTATTCCTAACCATTTACTTGACCTTCATGTGCATGGAAATGGCTTTCAGGAGAATTTGCTCCATGACCTTCCTGGGACTGAGGTGTAGCTCTCCAGCCTGCAGTTCACGGAAACTTTCCCAGTCATCATGATCTTTTGAATATGATAAAGAACAGCCTCCCAAATGAAATCCTTCAGATCCCTGAACAACCTGATATGTGCTCCTTAGCTTTTCTTCCTCTACTGTGAGTACCACTTCACCCCCACTTACTCTGCTAATATGCTAGGTCTTCTGGGAGACTGAACCCTAAACCTTATTAGGAAAAGTGGATGCAAATAAAAATTAGGTAACCGAGCCTTTTTGGTGTTCTTTGTCAGCAGATCCTCTGTACCACTGAGAATGTGGGCTCAAAGTTTCCTCTGCATTTGCTGTTCAGCTGCCATATCATAGCAGGATTTCCTGTTGCCCTTCACATTCTTCCCTAGTTTCAGCTTTGGCTTTCCAAGATCTATCACTGTACAAACAGCTTGTGTTTCTATATTCTTGATTGGTAACCTGTCCAAGTTTCTCCCTTCTGTGTACTTCTTATTCTTTGAGCTTGTAGGGGCGTATCACATATGCACACACACATGATATCCCAGCAAACAGTACCTGTTACAAAAGAAACTTAAGCGTAAAAAATTGTATGACTGAAATGTCTGAAAGGGTGGTTGCCAGAAAAAATAATAGTGTTAATCAGATGGATTAAACAGGGAATGACTGAGGAAAAGACCATTGGGAAAACAAACAGTCAACCAGAAAAACAAAAGAGGAGAAGAGTGAATATTTGTGACCACAAGGAGAGATGATGGAGAGAAAGAAACAGCAATCAAAAAAGATCCGTCCCAGTTTGCAGTGTCCCTGGACCACCCTGACCCCTGCCCAGGCTGGGTAGTGCTTCCCCATGAAGCACCAGCAGCAGTCTGCACCCAGCAGTGGGCTGGCAGTGGTGGGAGTCCACCTTGAGGTGCAGAGGACACCACCTTTGGCAACTACTTGCTGTCGTGTAGACAGATTTACAATCTAAGATTATAGAGAATGTCAGAATTACACATAGACCTGGTGCACCCATGGCTGCAACAGAAAGGGAATGTACCCAGGGGAACCTGAAGTCCCAGGGGAGGGGAAATGTGGTGGTGGTTACCTGGCCAGCTGGAAGGGGTGAGTATGTATGCATGCATGCAAACTTGCAAAGGTCTGCATGCAGGTGTGGAATTAGAATGGAATCAGCCAGAGAAGATGCGTGTTGCATTGGTTATGAACTATGATTGTTAATAAATTGCTTCCATCTTGTGAACTGAGCAGATTTTCTCTGCCGCAGGGTTCAGCCATTCTGAGAATCCCTGTACATTCCCTGCACATCCATGCTGTCCCAGTGTAAAGCTGCCTTGATTTCCCCCTCAGTGGAGTGGAATATTTTTTTACTTTGAGAAGGATTTCCTTGAAGATCAACCAACTCCCCTGGGACTCTTTGCTCTCTCCTGTTAGATCCTGCCAGGCAGATCCCTGAGCAAACTGAAATTGCTATCTCTTGTCATGAAAATACTTTTACTGAATGATGAGACTAGTGAATTAAAATAGAATATCATTTTGATATGAAAAGAAAAAGGAGCTTATTGTGCAGCATTCTGCCAAAGTAGAGACTTTGAGTATAAATTTGATTTGGCATCTGGGAACTCAAGTAGAGCAAATAAAAGGGTAGCCTTTTCAATTAAGTATCTCCAAATAAGTATTAAATTTCTGCTTAATAAGGTAATGAGAGATGGATGTGAAAGAATACATGCACAAATTTGAAGATATAGTTATTCTGTTACTGAGAAATGAATAGGGAGTGAGATCAAAACAAACACCAATATTTTTTATTTATCTATTTTGGCTGCGTCCCAAAGGGGAGGGATTTCATAATACTTGTGAGTATCAATGTCCAGATTATACAAAAAGGAGAAGAAATGTGGAAAAGAAGGTGACTAAAAATGAATGTGGGTTATTAAAGAAGTTAAATGTTGCAAATAAATGTTTTGTGATCCTGAACTCTCTAAAATGGAAAAGAGAGTCTAGCAGATATAAATGAAAAGAGCAACATACATTATTGGAGAAAACATCCATGGACAAAATTGTTCTGCCTTCCTTAGTTCTTTCAAGGCATCTAGTTGAAGACCAGTATCAGACTTAAAAAAAAGATTGAAGCTATTAATATTCTATTAAATGTCATACTTCAGGCTGGTTACTGCCTTTCACAAAGGAGCCCACTTTATATCACCTTTCTATTATAACGGATAGGATATTCCAGAGGATGTACATGCATGCAGATATTGCCGTGTTTGATATCATAAGACTGGTATCATGCCTTCACCGTGAAAGAATGTAGAGTATGAAAGGGCAGGTTACGAGAGTGGCATACCAGTTACCTATCAATAACTCTCAATGTGCATCTGGTCTAGATGTTCTTAGCTCATTATGTTGTTGATGAAGCTCATTAAAAAACTGACTGAATGGTAAACCCTTACAGAGCAAAATAAAAATATGAGATTTTTTTACTTCTGCTGGAAAGTTGTGCAATCCACCACACTTACAAAATGGTGAATTTTCTGAAGACACTGAAGACAATGAGACACTGGAGACAGTGAGACACTACATTGCTGGAGAACTGCGCAGGCATACTTTCTGAAATATGGAGCATGTCATTACAGCCTTTTACGGTACATCCAAAAACTGGTCGTTAAATTTCAAGTCAAAATGTAGCTAGATTACTTATACAGTAATCTTAAAATAAAATGCAATATCTGTGTATCTGAATTTTTCATCAGTTGAAAATGTTAGAACCCTGGCTCAGATCCTGACTTGTTTTTCTTTGTCTAGGTACAATTTTCTGCTGCAGAACAAAGAAAAGTTGATTGTTAAATAATTTACAGGAGACTGAATCATTTTTAAAAGTAGTTTCTCTACCTGCAACTTGAATGCTGAAGAACATTTAAAGTATCATTTTTTCAGCTGAAATATCAAGAGTATGATATATACTACCATTGTATTATTCCAGACCAATGCCATTAGAGTAATCTATTTTGGCAAGTTTCTAAAAATATTTGTCAAAAAAAATCTCTTCTATTTATAAAAGCTCAGAAATGTACTACAATGTTGTCTGAGAAAAAACAGAAGATCTTGGATACCTCTGTTCACAAGGAATATTCACAGGGAAGAGTAAGAAATATAAGAGCTTTGTAGTGTAAGTAAGATTTTGCTTTAAATTATCAGAGCTGGTTTGCTTTCTGCACCAGACTTCATCATTGACAGTGTCTACATATATTAGAATTCTGAATGGATTTGAAGAGATAGGATTTAAGAGGAAGACACCCTGAAATACCTGCTGACAAACACCTTTCCCAATAACCCTATCTAATAATCTGGTATCAGTTATGTAACACCTAAACTCATTAGCTTCCTATGTAAATGTTTGTACACTGGGAATTGAGAAGTTCAATTTGAAAAGTTTGTATATTCAGGTTTTGAAAACTTCTTTGGGATTTGAGAACACCACCATCTTAGTTTAGGTCTGTTTGAATACTGTAAACTTCCTCTGAAATTAGATCATACAGACAGTAAGATTCCTCATGGTTATTCCACATTGAGTCCAAATTAATTTCCTGTATATAAAAAAAGCTGTAATAAATGGCTTTAAATTTGTCTGTTACCTCTGGGTTATTATTTGTGTTTAATGTTTTATTTTCCTTCTACTGCCATTGATGCATTTTATCGAATAAATCAGTCTTAGATATAGAGTTTAAGGGAGCAGTTAAAATGATCCAAGGACTCACTGAGCTTTTTTTTCAGAGTTTCTGCATCTAATTCAAACAATGCTGAGTAGAATGTGCCGCTGCTGTCTACATATATGGTTTTCCTTTCAATTATTAGAGACTAAAATGGGTAACAAAACAACCTTGGCTGTACTGATACAATAATCGTGTCCAAAGATAACCCACACACTTGACCTCCCCCAGCTCACATGGCTGAGTGACAAACCAGGTAGATAGCCTTACAACAGGATTTTAATGTATTTAGGATGGTGTCATGAGCCAGTAACACCAGAACTGGAAGGCAAGCCTGGCAGAAAAGCAGTTTGGCTGAAGTGAATGAACACAGTTATGCTCTTGCTGGAACTCTGCAAATGAGACTGTATGTGTATGTGCTTAGCTGCTGCTTTTTGCTTCTAATCCATTTTGCCTGTGGCAACAGCAAGTCTGATACCCATATCATAAATAAAAGTAGATGAGTTAAAAACAGCATGGAGTGAGAACTCCAAATCTAGCTTCACTGAAGCTGGAGTAATAGACTTATCAACAACTATTTCCTATGCTAATATTAGTATTATGTAAAAAAAAACCCTCATATATATTATATCATTAGGGCACAAACTAATAAAACCAGCTAAATCCAAATAAAGGAATGTACCACTGTCCTGTCTTTTTCAAAAAGCTGTTAACACCTCTAAAGCCTCTTGTAGAAATAACACAGACTAAATAATCATCCAGATGCAATCTCTGAGAATTGCGGAAGAACCTTGTGCCTATGTAATTCCAGCCAAAACAATTTCCTGCTTAACCAGTTTTAAAGGGTAGAAAATGCAATTATAAATCAGAGATGTGGCAAGAATTCAAACTGGTGGCTGAAACAGGGAGGGCAATGGCGTGGGGTGTCTCTTTGTAATGATCTTTTTCTGTTAGTCACAAAGATGATGCCACAGAACATTGTGGCTTCTCGGTTACTGGCTTTAGCTGTTAAACTCAGTTGCAAATACCTCCACAGTAGGTACATACAGCTACACACACATCATCACTGATCTGTCTGAGCAAATGAGATATTCCATTTGTTTACAGGGAAAGAAAATCCATTAGAATGAAAAAAAAAAAGCTTGCTTGCCTGAAACATTACACTTTAATGTGAAAAGGATCAAGAAAACACCTCTCTCTCGCTTCTTTCATTATGGATTAATAACAAAGTGCAAGCCTGAATTTTCCCTGCTGTTGAAATAACTTTAATGAAAAACACAAAAGCAAAGAAATACCTGCTAAGGAAGTGTTCTTTTGATAGAAAGGCACATGTTGTTTCTATGCTGCTCTTACCTCCTTTTTCCGTCTCCTTTCTGCCATGATGAAATATTTTTATTCTAAAGATACTGTTGATCTTTTTTTTTTGAGTTAATTACCTTGATAAAATTCCCAAAAGCTTAGTTAGGTTTTAGTCTGTTCATTTATAATATTTAGAATATTTCTCTAAATGCATGTACTGTTTATAAGAAATCTATCTCAGCATGCTCAGAAGTTATTCTGGCTTCAGCCTGATAAATCCAAAGACATTGTTGTCTAAAATCTTAGTTATTAGCTTTGCTATTTGGCCTAACTGTATTTTCTCCAGATTTGGAGAAATAGCAGATGGAACTAGGCAAATGCCAAACTTGTTTCATGCCCACATTTAAATCTTCCTGCAGAGAATACAGGTTTCCATCGAATAAAAAAAAAAAAAAAAAAAGCCTGTGTGTGTGGAGGTTAAAACAGGAACTATGGAGTCCTTTATGTAATGCTGAATAGGGTCAAGTGCTTTAATAGTGCTAAAGGTATTTGCAGTTTTAGTATGCCTTTTTGCTTGCAGCCCACGCATCCTGAAACAGCATTTAGTCCAAGTGCTCTTATCCTCACGGCCTTGCACTGGTACATTTTGAAGCAGTTCTTCTCTTTTCCCTGAGAAAGTGGTTTTGGTTTTATTTTGATCACCATCCAGTCTTTGAATAGTGTCGTGGTTTAAACCCAGTCAGGTAATTCGTTCGCTCACTTCCCCCCCTTTCTTGCCCTCCCCCTGCTCTCGGAGGGACGGAGAGGAGAATCAAAAGAATGCAACTCCCACGGGTTGAGATAAGAACAGTTTAGTAACTAAGGTATAACACAAATCACTACTGCTACCACCAATGATAATAATGATAAAGGAAATAACAAGGGAACAGAATACAACACCTCACCACCCGCTGACCGATAACTCGCCCCCCAAGCCCGACCAAGCTCCGAACGATACCTCCTCCAACCCTGCAGTCTCCCAGCCCTTCCGGCTAACTCCCAGTTACATCCTGGGCATGACGTGCTGTGGTATGGAATACCTCTTTGGTCAGTTTGGGTCAGGTGTCCTGTCTCTGCTTCCTCCCAGCTTCCCCTCCTCCCTGGCAGAGCATGAGGCTCACAAAGTCCTTGGCCAAACCAAAACATCTCTATCAGCTCTGTTCCCGAGCCGAAAGTCAAAACACTGCACTGCACCAGCTACCAAGGAGGAGAAACATGACTGCTACTGCTGAACCCATGACATTATCCACCCCTTATTCCATACCATTCACGTCATGCTCAGATCCCACATTTTCAATATACCATCACTCTTATCTCGGTGCACTCTTATCTTAGTGCATGGACCAGTCCCTATAAAGCTGCTGCGTCCATCTGGTCTATGTCAGGCTCCATCTCTTGTAACAGTCTTCCAGAGCAGGAGAGACTGTGTGCAGTGTTCACACTTGTGAATAACCTGGGCAATAGTGTCCATTGTTAAGTCCACCCCTCGATCATGAGTCCATCTCTGTGTTGCATCTCTGCTCTGATGGCCTGAAGTGCCATGGGCCCACCAGGCTCAAAATAATTCACCCTCCCCTTCAGCAGTTTCTGCAGCTTGTTGCTGGGGACTCCATACAGCTGCCTTCCATCTCCGACGCTTCCAAAGCACTGGAGGGGCCCAGTGGACTAGATACTTGCCCATAATGTCCCACACACCCTGCCACTCATGACTGTCCAGCCTTGGGGAAAACCTCTTGGTCCCCATATATTGTTGTCTAACCCCAGACAAGACCCAAACCTGACTCTGCTTAACTTTTGAGATCGGACAAAATGGTTGTGGGTAGAACACAGTCTGTGTGTGTGCCAACATGCTGATCCTCATCACAATCAGCAGGCAGGTCCCAAGGATACCCAAAGGCCATTCAGAGCCTTCAGAACTCTCAGTTGATGCTGCTGTGCTTGCCGGCTCTGCCACCGCCAGCTTCTCTTTTCCTGAGTCCAGCTCTTCCTCCTCTGCCTTGCTGGGAAATGCTGCGTGGTCTCCTGCATCCTCCTGGGGCTCGGCGGGCGGCTGCCGGGGAATGCTCTCGGCCGTCTCAGGGCGGGGCTCGGCTGCGGGGCTCGGCTCGGCCGCCGGACTCGGCTCCTCCGCGGGGCTCGGCTCCTCCGCCGCCTTCTCCCGCTGCTCGGCAGCCGCCTCCTTCTGCTCCTCGACCGCCCCGGCCTCCTCCACCGGCAGCCGTCCCCTCGCGGCCTCCGGCCCCGCTCCCGCCGCCGCTTGGTCCCCGGGGCCGCTCTCCCGGGCCGGTTCGGCTGCCGCCGGCTCCCGGGGCCGCTCCCCCTCGGCTCCCCGCAGCCTCACGAAGATGGAGAGTAGGGCGAGGGCCAGGACGGTGAAGAGCAGCCGGACGGCCAGGTACAAGTCCACGGCCACGTCCGTCCCGCCCTGCTGCTGGAGCCCACCCGTATTACAAGCCATTGCCATAAAGCACAGTGAGACAAGAACCTTAGCCCAGGCCCCACACTTGATAAACACTATCACAGCAAATACCGGCTCTACGTAAGTTACAACGGTCTGAAGCTGTGAGATCAAGAAGAACAACTCTGAGAGCCAATAAATCAGCATTGTGACGAATGACTATTAATCCAGTCAAATCTGTCGTTATCTCAACCCTTCGTGCCCCACGTTGGGCGCCAAAAAGAACTGTCGTGGTTTAAACCCAGTCAGGTAATTCGTTCGCTCACTTCCCCCCCTTTCTTGCCCTCCCCCTGCTCTCGGAGGGACGGAGAGGAGAATCAAAAGAATGCAACTCCCACGGGTTGAGATAAGAACAGTTTAGTAACTAAGGTATAACACAAATCACTACTGCTACCACCAATGATAATAATGATAAAGGAAATAACAAGGGAACAGAATACAACACCTCACCACCCGCTGACCGATAACTCGCCCCCCAAGCCCGACCAAGCTCCGAACGATACCTCCTCCAACCCTGCAGTCTCCCAGCCCTTCCGGCTAACTCCCAGTTACATCCTGGGCATGACGTGCTGTGGTATGGAATACCTCTTTGGTCAGTTTGGGTCAGGTGTCCTGTCTCTGCTTCCTCCCAGCTTCCCCTCCTCCCTGGCAGAGCATGAGGCTCACAAAGTCCTTGGCCAAACCAAAACATCTCTATCAGCTCTGTTCCCGAGCCGAAAGTCAAAACACTGCACTGCACCAGCTACCAAGGAGGAGAAACATGACTGCTACTGCTGAACCCATGACAAATAGGCATTCAGCATAAAAGGACAGACAATAAAGATACATGACAGTAATTTATGAGTCTTTCCCTGAACCGTCTGATATGATCGTACAGGAATAAATGGTACCAATGTAAACCGTGGATCACTCTTCCATAAAACACTTATTCCCAATTGGATTAATTAAACTGTGTTTGGGAATGCTACAACTAAAGTCTTAATGGAAAGGTTTAATTTGGATTTTTGACAGATATACAAAAGTTATTGCTGAACTAGCATCACTGTAATATTTGACTCAGAAAGACCATACAGTCCCAAGCATTTCTGAATAGAGAACACAGAGGTCTCTTCTGTGGGGGAAAATTCTTATTTTGATTTTTTTTTCTTCTGAATAAAGGCTTCAACCTGCCTTTCATGTCCTATTGTTTAGTTGACAATGATAACAATCTACTGATTTCTATTATTAAAAGGGACTAGAAACCATGTTTTGAAATCGTGATCGCACCAGGAGTCATCGCATGTCAGAACTCTCTAGAAACCCAAACCACATTTAATGTCATATGTTACATAAATAGGCTATGACTTCTTTGAGCTAGGGTTAGATTTACTCATTTTAGTTCTTAAACTTAGTCTTCCATTATTTACAAAAAAAAAAACAAAACAAAGAACACCCCACTCCCAAAATAAAAAAAAAACACCAAACCGAGAACTCTGAAGAACACAGATCTTCAGATTTATTACTGAAAACAGCCATTGAGAATTGCAGTGTGTGAATTTTAAAAATTAAATGTTAATTTCATCATTCAAAGTACATGATGGGGCTTGACATAGGATTAAGATTTCCTAATTTGAGTACCATATTTGCATCTAAAGTTTAGTGCAGAATTAATATATGCTATGTGGATCATCCTAAGTGTCTAGTTAGTCTTATGTAGGTTCTCTCTATTACTTACTGAGGGATTTTGTGTATTTCAGTGCTAAATTCTTACTTGTTCATTTTACTTTGACAAAGATTCAAATCCCAGAGGATTTACTCTCTTTACTAAAAGTAAATACTTTCCTTCTCTGTGAATCAGAGACCCTTTATATATATATAGATACATACATATGTATATATATATAAATATATTAATATATATATAAATATATACATATATTTCAGATCTTGTAAAAATATTTTATTAACAAACAAAACACATTTCTTTCACACTTCTGAGGGGGTATAGGTTAATAATAAAAAAGAAAGAAATATCTTCATACTAAGAAAAAAAGGAGAGCAGAGAGAAAGCAGGGGAGAGGTAGAGATGTCATTACATCATGGTGCTTTTTCCATACTGCACTATATTTCATTTGTGCCTAACACTATATTCTGAAGAGGGGCAAATTTATGGTTTTAAAAATACCATTGCAATGGTCTATGACAAGAAAAATAATTATCAAGAACATTCTTTGCAATAATGAATAGCTCCTGTGCATAAAATAAAAGAGGTTTTTCAGTGGCCATTTTAGGATTAGGGCTTTATTTAAAAATATGGTAATTGCTTCTAGATTAAAATTAAGTGTATAGGATGTAAAAACTAAATCTTGGATATGTCTTCTTGATCACTTAAAAACTTAGTATCTGACTAGCTTATGAAATTATTCTGGCTAGATAAAATGCTAGATTTCTTCACTCTGAAAGAGACATATCTTTGTCATTTGGAATAGATGAGATGTAAGGTTAGGTATTTTATGCATGTTTCCTTCTGTTATCCACCTCATAATCTTGCAAGAGGTTCTGTAAGAAATCTTAAAATGTCTTTCAAGCTGGTAAAGAAATGTCTTTATGATTTCTTTTTTTTTCTTTCTTTCTTTTTTTTTTTTTTAATTTCCAAGCATTTTTACATCTCTAACAGAAACTGTGCATGTGGAATCAGAAAAGTAAAGTGAGTCGGACTTGTTATTTATTTGAGAAGCAAAAGCAGTTGCAGACATATAAAATGGGGACTTTAAATGAGCTTTTATTTCAACTACAGAACTGAAATGTGGAGTTGAAAAAGATGGCTGAGAAATGACTATGTTCCTTCCCATGGAACATTATTGTACAACTAAAACATTTACGATCAAAACTGTTAGATTTTATAATGTATTTCTGCACTTCACTTTCTTCATTGTTGTCCAGATATTAAGTACTTGGTCTGCAAAGAAAAAAGCATTTAAATCCTGATTAATCATCCCTGTAGGCAGTTGCATACGAAATGAAGATTAGCTGTTAAGTGGCAAACATCTTTCTTTATTTAGCTTCTGTTATACTGAGTGATTTCATTTTCACTATAAAGTCTAGGCAGCTAAGGACTGTCTAAACTCTGTTGGGCATCCTGACTGTAGATAACTGCTTTCTTATAGTTACATAATTAAGCCTTAAAGAGAGAAGGACTTATGATTTACTCTGTAATCTGTTATATGTGACTCCCACTCAACTGCCAGTTATGGCTCTCATTCTTGGGCACGTAATTCTCCCCCAGCATGAGTGTAAGAGTAGCCTTGGTAAGTAATTTGGGATGTAGGTTCTTGGAAAAGGCAAGACGCCTAAAAATCAGGTGTTGCCATGCACTGTGAACTTTTAACTCAGCATCCACAAAGCTTCCTGTGTTCTTTGTGGATGTACGCCTTAGTAGCTCACAGTTTGTAAACAACATATTCAAATATCAGATACTTCTAATCTCCTTATAATTACTGCAGAGATTTTTTTTTTTTCAGCATTGGGATTGCTGCTATGAGTGTAATAGGTAATCTGAATTTCTCTTTTATGATTTATGCTTTCCTCCTCTAAAAATCCAGAAGTTGGGTATGATCAACTTTGTTAGGGGCTCTGTTGCAAATGAAAGCTCCAAGTAGAAAGTGATTATTATTCCTATTGTAATATGAAGTAATGTATTTCCTATCTACTCAAATCTCATTCAGATTCTGTGCAATGGAGCATCTTTTTTAAGAACCTGAAGTCAAATGATAGTGATTACATCACATCCACACTGCTTAGGATAGCACTCCTTAAAGGTTTGTCTCAGAGACAGCCAGTTACATGTAGCAACCTAACAATTAATTACTGTAGAAAAATGAGAAGACATTGAGTTACTAGTCCTTTTCCATTTATCAGTGTCGATTTACACTGAGATTGCTGAAGTAGCTCCTTGGGGATAGGTCTAAGCCTAGTGCTCCGGAAACATTATTTTAAATTTCAACCCCATCAACAGCTTGATGATTAAAGCTTTTTTTTTTTTTTTTTAGGCAAATAAAGTAGGTTTGAATCTCCTAAAGAAGTGTAACAAATTGAATCTTGAGTGTCTCATAAATACATGAAAAGAAGGCAGCTCCATTACCACAATGCTTTTTAAAGTAACCTAGATATTCCATAAGAAATGCTTTCTGGGCTGTGGAGATTTTCCAACACATGTATCCCTGTATTAATGGATTAATTTAAGACATGCTGAACCGTCTGAGTGATAGTGGCTTACTTCCTGCACAACTGCTGGTTGCTTGGGTTCGCTTCCTAAGGGTTTCAGTGTATGTCACACAATGCACTGCCATTCACATATGCTTGTGCAAACTACCTGTGTGCTAAAATGATACAGATACCACACGAAGTGGCTAGGCCTTGGTCAGTTTTCTCTGAGGTAATATTACCTGGGTGCAGCTATACTGCTTCTAGTCTGTGTGTCAGTGGTTTTGTTCTGTGTAAACATACCAGTTCATTCGGGTCTAGCTCAGGCAGTACAGCAGAGATGCATCCTTAGGCATCTCATTTTACTGAAGTAATTGTAAGTGATCAGCATGAGCTCTTCCAGAGAAATCAAATCCAGTTATCAAATACACAAATCTGCATCTTAGCCAACATCTATCAGAATAATGATTTTTTATTTATCCTCTGGCATCTAAGACCTGCCTTTAAAAGGTATCTGCCACAATTATGCTGATTACCCTTATCAAGATATACCTATATGTACAAAATATAAGAGTCTAGGAAAAAAATAAGAGCAGCAAAATATTTTCTAATGAAAAAAAGGAAGATATCAAGCATTTTTCTGATAATGTTCACACTAGAGTGGCAACACTTAAGAGAACCTACTAAAAAAAGAGTAATCACATTTGTGTTGAAGAGTGAAATCAGCATTGGAAAAGGTCAGTCATAATTAGACAGCTGAAGAAATGTCAGTATTACTTGAAGAGGATGACCAGAATCCCTCTTCCAACACTATAAAAGATACTGATGTGGATCTGTACTGTGGCACTGCGTTCACCCCTCCACCTCCCCTCCCCCCCAACCTGAAATTTATTTGTTGTAACTCTGCTCAAGTGATAATCTTCAGTGATGGTGGTAATGATGGCTGCATCAGACTCAAAGTGGATTCCAGGGAGAGAGATAACAGCACAACAGCCAAGAGCTATTTCAGCTAGGTGCCTCCCACCGCTGACACCTCAGTCCTGGTCAAAGTCTGACTCAAACTAAATTTGAAAAATAACCCTAACTTCTGCAGTTAGTTATAAGTTAACTATCTTACTCCGTAAATACTGAACAGCCCAGGGCCTGTTGAGCTCTCCTGCATGCAATGGGCTACACACCAGGATGGCCCCTTGAGTAGGGATGCCTCTCAGTGTTACTCCTCGAGGCTGAGAGATCCCTTGCCACAACAGATCCTCAGTAAGTGATTAATAGCATGTTAAACTCTGAAATCTTAGTTAAGTGATGTAAAAGATTGACTGTGCACATATAATCCTTTGGACATAAAATCTTGACCAAGTCTGGGACAGGTGCACCTAGATTCCCCTCTGAGAAGGAACTTAGAAAGCAAGGGGTCCTTTCTGAACCTCATGACTCAACAGGAGGGTCCCCCTGACAGTTTTGTCTGACTCTGCCCTATATGCAGTAAATACCTGAGTAAATATTCAAGGTACTCAAGCGTACCTTGCCATCCCATCTTGTTAAACCATTGCTGCATTTACTATCAAACTTTGTTAAATTACTGTTTTATATCAATAAACATACTGCTACTTCTCTCTTATGAGTGGAGTGTATCGCTCCATCTGCAAGTGAAGTCTTGCTACCTCATGGTGTAATTATAATTCATCATGGGGCTTTAAGTGGTACTTAATCCATTTTTAACTCTGGGATTTACATACATTTAAATGTTTTAGACTTTGCTCTTAATTTACTTAAATAAAGGTGTTATAAAATTCTTTTATATTTCAAAGAGAGCATATGGATTTATGTCAATTAGGTAAACTCTGCAATTAAACAAGGAACATTTCATTATTTAATTACTCTGATATCTTAGCAGAAAGAATTAGAGAGACCTAAATGAATTTATTATCTTATTACAGTTTTTCCTTTAAGCTGCTTTATAAAATTTGAAGCAGCACTTGTTGAGGGAAAACAAATATCAAGCAATGGTTTAAATTATATATGCTTTTCAAAATATAATTTTCCCTTTTCCTTAAGCAATGAAGGAACTGCTGGAGGAGCTTCCAGATACATACAAAGTTTCAGATGCATGTTTAAACATTTTTAGTGGTAAGAAAAATGAGACCTTAATATAAAAAGATGTTCTGAAAATTAACATGCTACAACAGAAAATGAACATAAAGAAAATGACAGTGTTTCAGCTATAAACACCTATGGATAACAAAAGTTTTGAACTAAGAACCTTCCCCATGGACATTCAGGAAGATCAAACAGATGTTCTCAGGTGTGAACAAATTTCACTGTTCTCATACAAAGAAGCTGCTGGCAAGGTTTGAGTTATGCACATGAGCATTCTAGGGACTATTGGTCCCATAAAGAAGAAAAACACCAACAAAAATTGAATACTTTTACTTATATGAAGTGTTTTGATCTTACTAAAGATGATCGATAGATCATCTAGATAACTAGATATATATCTAGAGAAGCTTTCTGTTCAAGTCAGACCTTGATAGACAGGGCCAACTCAAACAGGTCTGAGATCTTTCATAGAAAATTCAGATAGTCTTTATTGCTGAGTTTACTCTTATTTGCATCAGGTTATATTTAAGACACATCTTCTAACCAGTGCTTTGTACAGATTGTTGCGAGGAAAATCAACATTGTCATAAAAATAAAGAATATATTTTGACTTGGACTTTTAAATCTCAATTGCTGAGGCGAGTAGCTCGAGAGAGGATGCCTTCAACACCGGAGCGGGGGGGGAGATCAGCGTCCAGAAGCCTCAACTCAGAGCGATGAGAGCAACCGAGGGAGCCTCAAGTCCTCGACAGGACCTGCCCAGGAGCCGGCAGCTCAGCTGACGAGAGCGAGCAGCTGACTCACAGGGGGCGGAGCCAGGAGCAGTGGCACCAGCACTGACTGGGTAAAAACCTGCCCCAGGGAGCGCGAGCGATCAGGAGCGCGGTAAACAGAGCGGGTCGAGGCGGTTTGCGCGGGCAGGCGAGCGGGATGGTGAGCACTCGTCGTATGAGCAGGGCCCTGTCCGGCAGCTCTGCTCTGGCTGCCCCGGCGGTGGCCATAATAAGCACCCAGACAGAGCCGATGAGAGGGGAGGCTGCAGTGCAGAGCTCGGAGTGTAGAGACAGCCTGCACTGGTCTTGTGAGGGAATGGTGCACAATGGGCAGGGCTGCACTCGGTGCTCCCTGGTGGAGGTCCTCCTGCAGCAGGTGGCTGAGCTGCGGGATGCTGTTAATAGGCTGCGAGATGTCAGGGAAGCTGAGAGGAAGCAGGAATGCTTGCTCCTGGCCCAAACTGTGCAGGGGCCTCGAGCTTCACCTCTAGCTCATGAAAGAAAGAAGGAGGCCATTAACCTGGGAAGCTGGGAATTAGTGACAAAAAAAAACAACAAAAAAAAGAAGGACAAGGACAACCAAAAGCAAGGGGCTTCCCCCTAAATCCCCTGTCCCCACACAGAACCACTTTGCTGTCCTGCAGGGGGCTAATGAGGAAATGCACTCGAGCCAGAAACAGCTGGGTGGTGCACTGCTACAGAAGATCTCTACTGGTGCTGTAAGGAAAAAGCGGCGGGTCGTAGTAGTAGGGGACTCTACACTGAAAGGAACAGAAGCGCTCGTCTGCCGGCCAGACCCCGTCTCAAGGGAGGTGTGTTGCCTACCGGGGGCACGTATCAGGGATGTGGCAGAGAGGCTGCCTGCTCTGGTAAGTCCCATGGACTATTACCCACTCTTGGTGATACATGTGGGTGCTAGGGATATAAATAGTAGTAGCCTGGGGAACATAAAGAAGGACTACAGAGCCCTGGGGGAGGTGGTTAGGGGCTCTGGAGTTCAGGTGGTCTTTTCATCAATTCTCCAGGGTACAGGGGAGGGTCTAAAAAACGCTAGGAGGATTAGCCAGGTTAATAATTGGTTAAAAGGGTGGTGTCATAGTCAGGGGTTTGGGTGTCTTGAACACAGCACCCAAGCTTGTAGGCCAGGTCTAGTGGGGGCTGGTGGAGCTGGCCCGATGATAAAGAAGGGAAAGAGCAGTTTTGGTAGGAGGCTTGCCAGACTGGTCAAGGAGGCTTTAAACTAGATGTGTTGCGGGAGGGGGGCATCATTCCATTCCAACGCACACAGTCAGTTGCCAGAACCTATAATAAATGCTCTGAGCAATGTAGAGATATGCCAGCCGCTCCAGCCAATGAGCTGGCTTCAGTTGGGGCTCAGCTCAGATGCATCTATACAAATGCCCATAGCATGGGGAACAAACGAGGAATTAGAGATGTGTGCACGTCTACGGAGGTATGATATAATAGGCATCACAGAAACATGGTGGGATGGCTCCTATGACTGGAGTGTTGGAATGGAAGGTTACAGGCTCTTTAGGAAAGACAGGCCTGGTAGGCGGGGAGGGGGAGTTGCCCTTTATGTTAGGGATAGGCTGGAGAGTATGCAACTCTGTCTGGGGACAGGTGAGCAGTCGACAAAATGTTTGTGGGTCAGGGTTAAAGGGAATGGCATGGGAAGAGTACAGGGATGTTGTCTGAGAAGCTAGGGACCAGGTTAGGAAAGCTAAGGCTCAGTTAGAATTAAACTTAGCGAGAGGTATTAAAGATAACAGGAAAGGATTCTACAGGTACATAGCAAATAAAAAACAGACTAGGGAGAATGTAGGCCCCCTCAGGAAGCTCTCAGGAGAACAGGGTACACGGGATTTGGAGAAGGCTGAGGTTCTGAATGACTTCTTTGCCTCAGTCTTCACTGGCAAAGGCTCTGACTAAACCACCCAAGTCTTGAAAGGAAGACGCAGGGACTGCGAGAATGAAGACCTTGCAGCCACTGTAGGAGAGGAACTGGTTCGAGACCATCTTAAAAATCTGAACGTGCACAAGTCCATGGGTCCTGATAAGATCCATCCACGGGTCCTGAAGGAGCTGGCAACTGAAGTTGCGAAGCCGCTGGCCATCATATTTGAGAAATCCTGGCAGTCAGGTGAAGTTCCCAATGACTGGAAAAAGGGAAATATAACCCCCATTTTCAAGAAGGGGAAAATGGATGACCCAGGGAATTACAGAGCAGTCAGTCTCACCTCTGTGCCTGGCAAAATCTTGGAGCAGATTCCCCTGGAAGGCATGCTGAGGCACATGAAAATCAACAAGGTGCTTGGTGACAGCCAGCATGGCTTCACTAAGGGGAAATCCTGCCTGACCAAGTTGGTGGCCTTCTATGATGGGGCTAAGGAACTGACAGACAGGGGTAGAGCAGTTGATGTCATCTACCTAGACCTGTGCAAAGTGTTCAACACTGTCCCACATGACATCCTTGTCTCTAAATTGGAGAGACATCAATTTGATGGATGGACCACTTGGTGGCTAAAAAACTGGCTGGATGGCCGCACGCAAAGAGTTGTGGTCAATGGCTCAATGTCCGGCTGGAGACCAGTAGCGAGTGGCGTCCCTCAGGGGTTGGTGTTGGGACCGGCCTTGTTTAACATCTTCGTCGCTGACATGGACAGTGGGATTGAGTGCGCCCTCAGCAAGTTTGCCGATGACACCAAGCTGTGTGGTTCGGTTGATGTGCTGGAGGGAAGGAATGCCATCCAGAGGTACCTCGACACACTTGTGAGGTGGGGTGATGCCAACCTCATGAGGTTTAACCATGCCAAGTGCAAGGTCCTACACCTGGGTCGCAGCAATCCCAGGCACAGCTACAGGTTGGGCAGAGAAGAGATTCAGAGCAGCCCTGTGGAGAAGGACTTGGGGGTGTTGGTTGATGAGAAAATGAACATGAGCCGGCAGTGTGCGCTTGCAGCCCAGAAAGCCGGCCGTATCCTGGCCTGTATGAAAAGGAGCGTGACCAGCAGGTCGAAGGAGGTGATCCTGCCCCTCTACTCTGCTCTCGTGAGACCTCACCTGGAGTATTGTGTGCAGTTCTGGTGTCCTCAACATAAAAAGGACATGGAACTGTTGGAACAAGTCCAGAGAAGGGCCACGAGGTTGATCAGGGGACTGGAGCACCTACCGTATGAAGACAGGCTGAGGAAGTTGGGGCTGTTCATCCTGGAGAAGAGAAGGCTGTGTGGAGACCTCCTAGCAGCCTTCGAGTATATGAAGGGGGCCTATAGGGATGCTGGAGAGGGACTCTTCATTAGAGACTGTAGTGACCGGACAAGAGTTAACAGGTTAAAACTTAAACAAGGGAAGTTTAGGTTGGATATAAGGAGGATATTCTTTCCTGTTAGGGTGGTGAGGCACTGGAATGGGTTGCCCAGGGAGGTTGTGAATGCTCCATCCCTGGCAGCGTTCAAGACCAGGTTGGACGGGGCCTTGGGTGATATGATTTTGCATAAGGTGTCCCTGCCCATGGCAGGGGGGTTGGAACTTGATGATCTTAAGGTCCTTTCCAACCCTATTCTATGATTTGGGTGACCTATAAGTTGAGTAATGCCACCTCTTCAGCAAGCAAAAAGGGCATATCCTCTCTTTTTCTTTTAGTTTAAAACCATGAATGCAAAGTACAGATTGATCAGTTAAAGCTAAAAAAAAAGTCATATACATTATCATGCTTAGAACAAATTGTTATAGGCTACCATACAAATCAAGCAAGAAAAAAATAAAAGAAAAAATGCATAAAAAAGTCATAAAATTTAGGACACAATTCTGTTGTTGAAACATATGTATCTGGTGCCATTTGAGAAGTCTCTGGACATCCTGCCTGCAATCTAGCTGAAGACTTAAAAGGGCAAAGGTGTTTCTGAAGTCCTACAAAAGTTCTTTAATATCTTAGGTACATCACAATACCTTAAATGCTTAGACTGTACTAAATATTATACTTTTGTAACTGAATCTCATGCTAGGGAAAGATTTAATTCAAGAGAAGGATACATTTGATATCCACTTCTTGGATATCTAATCTTTTATTGTCATCAGTGCAAACTGATTCAACTCTTGATAATTCTCTAGTTTTGGTTGACAGTATTGAAAAGGGTCTTAATTCAGTCTACTGAATGTAAGAATCTAACGTCATATTAGATGCTGTTGAGTATCCAGGCTGTTACTTTGCTGGGAACATTTTAGGTAACCTATGATATTTCAAAATACTTTAGTGGCATGTATGTGTGCAACAGTTTTCCAAGATACCTAATTCATATGAAGATACTGTTTATGGCTTGGTTTGGTTTTGTTTTTTTTTTTTTTTTGGGGGGGGTGGTGTTCTGAGATTCCGCATGCACTTTGACCCTAGAAAATATCAATTAGTTTGTCCACACAGGACAACAAACCACCTTATATGGCTTGTAAAAACTATTTAAGAAGCTGGAAAAGGTGTTATCATCAGCATTGCCTGTTTTTCTGCTTCTAATAGTGCCCATGTAGGCATTTTGACAAAATGAGGTAATAGTGCAGTTGATTAGGGAGGTATCAGGTTGTCTGTGGTCTAACTTCATCATCCTACCTTTATTTCTTCCCCAAGAAGAGGTGTCTGCACGTCCTAGACTGCAGGATCCGTGCAGGCAGGGTTTCCATGCCATCTTATGCAGGAGAGTGGTACCTTTTTTTTTTTCAGAAGAGCGTAGACCAAGTATTGTTTTTAATAAATATTCCCAAATTATCAGGGCATACACTGAAACATGCATACAAAGAACGCAAATAAAATAGTAGAGACTAATTGCCATATAATTTTGCATTTCACTCAGTGGTATTTTCATAAAATTTTATATCTCATACCATCCCCAAAGCTTTTGTTTAGTTATGATTTTACCTTGTAATACGAAAATGATGTAAACATAAGTAAAGGGAATTTGGTAGGGTGATACTTTCATACTGCTCATGGATATGAAACCTTGTACTTTGTTTAATTTCTGCTTTCTATAAATAATTTAGTTACATACATTTCTGGCATTTTCTTTAAGTACTAGCCTGCCATGACATTGTAACTCTTATTCTAAGACAGCCAATGAGAACTGATGGACTGCCAAAACCATTATATACTTTTTCCCTGATTTCTTTCTTTGACTTATATGTATTTTTCACTAATATTGGTCAAGTAATATCACTTACTACAACATATCAAGTGATAGTAGTATTACAAACTGTGTTATGCATGACATAATAAGTATAAAGATCGATTTTGTATGCTCTAGGGAAAATAAAGAAAGACTATCCATCTGTGTAAATGAAAGAGAAGTTTAATACACACTTAGGCTTCCATCAGGAAGTTGTAAGAAAAATCTTTCTGTTCTGTGCTTGTTCTAATACAGACACTTTAAGGAAATAAGCAAAGTATCAAAGCCTACTAGGCTCCAAACCTTTAATTACATCCAAAATTAAAATACAACAGCTCAAAAAAAAATTTTAAGTATTGCCTGTCTCAGGTTAGATGTATCTGTTTCAGTTTTTCTTTGAAATATTTTTAAACCAGAAAGGGACACCGTGTGGAACATTCCATTTGAATTGATGAATGACTAATAGGAATTTTATTTTCCTTTTTTTTTTTTTTTACCTGCTCAGCCCTCAGTTCTTTTTGCTTATTTTAATTTTAAGAGCTACAGATACACTAGGAAATATTTATTACATAGTTCCAAAATATTTGTCTTGATAAATAGGTATTCCATAAGATTGTGACATTAAACCAGATGTATTTTAAATTTAAAATCTTCATTATAGTTCAGCGAAATAACAATATTACAAAATATGCAATATTTATTGAGTCTTATGAGATTGCTTTAATTTATTTTGGTTTGAGTTATTTTATTGAAAGAATGAAATTAAATTCCAGTTTATCTTTATAATCTGAGATAACACGGTAGTTAAATGAATGAAATTATTTCATATTAATTACTCTGTAATTAACTGTTCTGAGCAAGAATTTCACTCATTCACTATATGAATTACATTAAATTAGTTCAAACAATAACACTACATAAACCATTAATAAATAACAGAATGTAGATTAAAAAAAAAATTATTTAGCATACTGATCATATATATGCTAATACAGGGATTAACTAGCAAATAATCAATCCTACAATCTATATGCAAACTACTTACTAACCATCAACTTTAGTCTTCCTAGCAAAGCATTTCAAGACAAGTTACAGACCCCAGTCCTTGCTGGCAGATGACTTTCACTACTGGCCAAAGGTCCATGGGGCTAGTGAGAGAGTGAGAAAAAGGGATAGGTACTAATTGTGAGTGTATAACATTTAACTGCATTATTATACTAATAATAAAATTTTCACTTTATGTAAAATGTGTTTCTTGTTTGTCCATTACAAGATTTTTATTCATAACACATAAAATACGTAATTAAAAGAGGTTATTTTCCTGGGTTTAGACAAAATACTCAAAAATCAATCCATATGCAGTTAAAATATGCAGTTTATGGTGGCAAAATCACCAGGAGAATAATTGGTTGTATTACGACTAGAAACTTCTTTAAAATGTATATTAATCTTCTTATGGTTGATGTAGGTTGTAACAGCAATCCACAAAAACTCACTATCTTAACTATTCACTTTTTTTTAGCTAGAAAAGTCTCTTGATTATGACTAGCTAAGTAGATGTATTAGAGATTACTGATTTACTAACTGTAGTTAATTAGGTTTCATGATGGCTTTAAGATATTGTTAGTGGCAATTAATTTACAGCTGTTCTAATATTAAAGTAATCTCAAATACCCATACTTGTACATTTTTTTTTTCTGCTTTGTGGAGTAATGACATACATTTGTTTGGAATTTCTACCAGTATCTTTGGAAAAAATCTGTAAAGGTGTTGATGCCCTACAATGTGTACCACTGGCATAGTTTAAAATCATAGTTAAAATAACCCAATAATTTATTTTATCATCTCTATTATTCTAAACTTTGGGGGGGGGGGGAAATGCTATCAAAAGTATGAATGAAATCTACTATTCAGGTTGTTTGGGTGAATTGAACTCCAGAGGTGCTCCACTTCTCTTTGTTTATCAGAAGGGAAACTCCATCACCTTTGACCAGACAAGTAACTTCAGATAACTGAAGTTTGCTCAAATAATTTTTACAGTGTTAAATAAACTGGGCAATACTGACTGTTTCAGAATGTTTTCTAAGCTAACATTCATTTTCAGTCCACCTTGCTCTCCTCCTTTCATAACACAGCTAGAAGATGTGAAAGAGTATCTGACATATATCAGCTACACTGTGTGAGGGTGTGGATCTGGAAGATTAATCCAGTGGATTAATTTTTTTTCTCTGACCTAATTAAGGAAACAAATCAGGGTAAGTACAGATCTTCAGGGGCAGTAGGCCTTTATGTCCCTTATGAATAACATCTGCAGTAGTTGTTACTCTGATACCTGCTTTCCCTGGAGAATTTTTCTCAGGAATACAAGGACTTAAATTAACTTAAAGGCTGTGGCCATCTGCCTCTAACCTGTCCTTTGCTTGAGATATCTAAGCTTGGTATGCTTTGACCTTTAATGACTAGACATAGACAATAATAATTCTTTAGTGCTTTCTTTAAGATTTTCATCATAGATCTAGGAATTTAAAAATAACTTCTTACTATACAGAACCAATTACATTTGTAGTCGAAGACATTTGAATATTATCTTTCCTAATTTATTTGGAAAACATTTAAAAACCAAGTTTAATTTGAATATTTTTGAGATATGCTGGACCTAATCATGCTACCACTGAAGAACGAGCTAAAACTCCTACTGACTTCAATGGGCTCAGGATTATATACACAGCAGGGGACTAGACTCAGTAATCCATGAGGTCCTTTTTATCCTTATGTTACTACAATAGGAGCAAAAATCTGCAGGAAGCCTGATAATGTCAGGGTTGTAAGGCTTGAGAAGTTTGAAAGCTAGGACTTCCACATGAAAGATACTATTTCTGAGAAATACAACTAATGTAAATGAAGCTTTGGTTTTGAATTTTTTGAAATTGAAGTTTTATTTGCTATAAACATTAATGATTACAAGATGTGAATGGACCTGATACAGATTTGCATTTTATAATTATCTTGGCTTAAGGTTATGGTGGTTGTTTGAAGTCTTTTCTTACAGTGGAAAAGGGCAGGATTTTAATTAGTCTTATTTCCAGCATTCAGCTGATGTGCATGGGTGACAAAGCCAAGTGTGAGACATAGAAATCATTGTAAAGTCTTTACTGCAGTATGAGTACGTTTATTCAGTGCAGAACAACTGGAAATCAGCTTGAATGCCCTGTCAGTGTAACTAACAAATTCAGCCTCCTCTTTTACATTTCATGTTCTTTTCCTCACTAACAACAGCAGCAGCTGCACTAGTCTAAATTCCAAGAATTATTATGTTTGGTTTTTTTTTTCAATCCACTCTTGAACATTCAAATTCTCTAATTCTAGAAAGAGGTGACTGCATCAATTTTTCAGATTTGGCATCTTCACAGTTTATACAGCTTTGAAATTGCCTTCATGTCACCAGATTGAGAGCAAAAAATTAGTAATTAGAGGCCAGGTTCAGGTCTCAGAGCTGAATTTAGGCATTGCAATTACTGGATAATTCAGAACATTGAATATGGACATTTAGGTATCCTATGCCTTTTTAAAGAGTGATTAAGAGTACCTGATTCAGGGCTTTCTTTCCTCTTTACAGGGAGTTGATATACCCCACACAGCCATTCAGCTTCCTGTTTGCAAATAGATGAATGATTTTAGATAGTAAATAGAAAACACTACGAACAGGAGTCAGCTGGCTTCCCTCAGCTCTCTCGTAATAAGCATCTGGCTCAATTCTCCCCACTCACCCCATGTAGTTGCCTGCCTCCACCTCAGATTCAAAAGACCTCACCATTTCTTGAGAGCAGATGCTGAACAGAAACAAAGTTTGCACCTTCTGTATAACAACCAGTTTATTATTCATCCATAACATGGAAGACTTAGGTTCTTAGCTAGGCTTGATTTCAGAAGACAATGATATTATCTACTCCCAAATGAGAGTCAGAGTGTCTTTTTCTCCTTGTTCTACTTCTGTCTTGAAAAGCCTCCTGTGCAGCAAATAATAAAAAAAAAAAAGAAATAAATCTGACTGTATTAATTCTGCTACATAAGATGGCCAGGCACTTCATCACAGTCATCCATGCTTAATTTTCATCTGGCTTAATTTTTAACTGCTCTAGCTAGCTCTCTAGTGATCTAGTTGATAACCATTTTAGCAGCATAGATGTAACCAAGAGATGACTCTACATTACAGTGTTCAAATTCAGAACAGAAGCACACTTTGTGCAGTGAATATCCTGATATCCGAATGCAATTACTTCATGCTGAAACCAAATTAAAAGATGCTGTCCAGGAGCACACTTAACTGCTGGTGGGCACACTATCCATAGAATAGAGCCAGAAGGAAAACTTTCAGAATGTGAATATCATGGGTATCAGAATTTTAGCACTGTTTACCTCACATGTAATTTCCTATTGTTTCTTCCTTTTCAAGTCCAGAGACTAGCAACTATAATAAATAATGTTGGCTTCTGTGGTCTGTTTCATGGGATTTTTTTCAACATTTGTTTTGTGGTGTTGGAGTGGTCTGAAAGTTGTAAATGAATAATGAATTTGGATGGAGCGAGGGATCTTTTCAGGCTTTTGAGAAATGACAGGCCTTATTCATATAAATGTTCATTGCAAGGTTAAAGGAAAGCTGTGTTTAGCTTTAGCATAAATGACAATACCCACTGAATTTAGGTATGTTTGAAACTGACAAATGAGCATGAATGCTTTATATTACACTTGAAGAACAGATGCTCATGTTCTGGTCAAGTGCCAGAATAGGTGTACTTAATTTTGGTCAATATTAGACTAGACTGGTAGATAGTCATTGTGTCCCTCTTACTGAAAGGAGACTTGGAGCCTGGAGTTTTGTTGACATTTGGAGAAGGCTGAGGTTCTGAATGACTTCTTTGCCTCAGTCTTCACTGGCAAAGGCTCTGACCAAACCACTCAAGTCTTGGAAGGCAGATGCAGGGACTGTGAGAATGAAGACCTTGCAGCCACTGTAGGAGAGGATCTGGTTCGAGACCATCTTAAAAATCTGAACGTGCACAAGTCCATGGGTCCTGATGAGATACATCCGTGGGTCCTGAAGGAGCTGGCAACTGAAGTTGCGAAGCCGCTGGCCATCATATTTGAGAAATCGTGGCAGTCGGGTGAAGTTCCCAATGACTGGAAAAAGGGAAATATAACCCCCATTTTCAAGGAGGGGAAAATGGATGACCCAGGGAATTACAGAGCAGTCAGTCTCACCTCTGTGCCTGGCAAAATCTTGGATCAGATTCTCCTGGATGGCATGCTAAGGCACATGAAAATCAACAAGGTGCTTGGTGACAGCCAGCATGGCTTCACTAAGGGGAAATCCTGACTGACCAATTTGGTGGCCTTCTATGATGGGGCTACAGAGCTGATGGATAGGGGTAGAGCAGTTGATGTCATCTATCTGGACCTGTGCAAAGTGTTCGACACTGTCCCACACGACATCCTTGTCTCTAAATTGGAGAGACATGAATTTGATGGATGGACCACTCGGTGGCTAAAGAACTGGCTGGATGGCCGCACGCAAAGAGTTGTTGTCAATGGCTCAATGTCTGGCTGGAGGCCAGTAACAAGTGGCTTCCCTTAGGGATCGCTGTTGGGACCGGTCTTGTTTAACATCTTCATCGCTGACAAGGACAGTGGGATTGAGTGCGCCCTCAGCAAGTTTGCCGATGACACCAAGCTGTGTGGTTCGGTTGATACACTGGAGGGAAGGAATGCCATCCAGAGGGACCTAGACACGCTTGTGAGATGGGCTGATGCCAACCTCATAAAGTTTAACCATGCCAAGTGCAAGGTCCTACACCTGGGTGGGAGCAATCCCAGGCACAGGAACAGGTTGGGCAGAGAAGAGATTCAGAGCAGCCGTGCGGAGAAGGACTTGGGGGTGTTGGTTGATGAGAAAATGAACATGATTCAGCAGTGTGCGATTGCAGCCCAGAAAGCCAACCGTATCCTGGGCTGCATCAAAAGGAGCATGACCAGCAGGTCGAAGGAGGTGATCCTGCCCCTCTACTCTGCTCTTGTGAGACCTCACCTGGAGTATTGTGTGCACTTCCGGTGTCCTCAACATAAAAAGGACATGGAACTGTTGGAACAAGTCCAGAGGAGGGCCACGAGGATGATCAGGGGACTGGAGCACCTTCCATATGAAGACAGGCTGAGGAAGTTGGGTCTGTTCAGCCTGGCGAAGAGAAGGCTGCATGGAGACCTCATAGCAGCCTTCCAGTATCTGAAAGGGGCCTATAGGGATGCTAGGGAGGGACTCTTCATTAGGGACTATAGGGACAGGACAAGGGGTAACGGGTTAAAACTTAAACAAGGGAAGTTTAGGTTGGATATAAGAAGTAAATTCTTTCCTGTTAGGGTGGTGAGGCACTGGAATGGGTTGCCCAGGGAGGTTGTGAATGCTCCATCCCTGGCAGTGTTCAAGACCAGGTTGGACGAGGCCTTGGGTACCCTGATTTAGTGTAAGGTGTCCCTGCCCATGGCAGGGGTGTTGGAACTAGATGATCCTAAGTTCCTTTCCAACTCTAACGATTCTATGATTCTATGATTTTTTTCTCTGCATAACATTTGCAAATGAGGACTATTATTTGGGGTCAGTTATATTTTAAGGTTTCAAAACTAAATGTATTTTCCCAAATAAGTTGTATTGTAAGTTCTCATACATTCAGATATCAGCATTTACCATTGTACATTTTTTCTAAGACTGTTTTATATTCAGAACACACCATCTAACTGCATCACATTAAACCTCAAATTACTTTATTTGTATTTTTGGGGGGGGGTATGTTGGACTCAGAATTCCTTTATATAAGTCATACCTTTTTTTTTAATAATTAGTTTAAGAAAATGCAGCCACACCATCTATCATAAAAGTGGTGTTACAAAGATACTGCTTTTCTTTAGATCTGTATACTTTTTCAATGCTGACTAGAAACTGTATTCATATAAATGGCATTCAAATTTATTACCATGGCATGGCTGAACCCCACCCAGCACAAGGGCTTTATTTACTTTAAAAAAACCTAAACAAAACCGACCAAAAAAAAACTCAACGAAAACCCTCAAACCCAAAACTGCCTTTGTTCATATTTTGTTTTCAAGCATTAAAAAAATATAAATCTATTAGTCATATCATGCCTGCTATCTTTCTAATTTTGGTAAGAAAAAACACTAATTCCCTACAACATCCATTTTTGTTTGTGCTAAGAACTAATCCAATTATTTCTGATTTTTAATAGAAATACCATTATGGACTTTGAAGCAAGACTTGCAGTTACCATTTCGTTTCTCTTTACAATGTCATATATTTTTAAATGCAGTTGTTCTTGAAATATGGAGTCTTTTCACTACAAGTAATGTATGCTATGAACTTCTTACAGACCTTTTGATGAGGCACCATGTCAAAGCTTTCTGAAAAAAGGTACCGTACCTTATTAACTATATCAGCACTCCCAAAGAACTCTAGTAGTTGTGTGAGGCATCATTTTCAGGTAGAACAGCAGCATCAACTCTTCTGCATTGTGTTGTATGTAAACTTATATATATAATGACAAACTTTTATTCCAATGTTTACTGGGAATTTTGGAAAGCATCAACACATTGTTCTCATATTTTTAAAATGGATAAACACTAACTTTGAGAGACTCAATCATTTTGGTCAATATAATGATCCACGTGAGGTGTGATACATGAAGTAATTACAGCCTACCAGTTTATCATCCCCTAAAATATTTCCATCATAGGGTGACATATCTGTGATAAAAGCAGGAAGCAGAAGAACATTATTAAGCCACAGGCTATAGTAATGGCATGTTCAAATCCTGAAGAGTTTCTAGTTCTGCTCACATGCACATCTCATCTTCTCCTTTCTTCCGTATTCCCAGGTAGAGAGAAGGCTAAGAAACAACTACAGAGAAAGACAGCTAGTGAGATCATATTTATTTAAAAAATAATAATAAAATCCTTAAATAGTATGAATTGGTGTGAACAGGAATTATATTCTTGTAGTAGTAGTAGTAGTAGTAGTATTGCTACTGCTACTACACAGAACTTGTCTGCATCAAATGTAAATTGAAGAAAGAAGCTTTAAAAAACAAGGGGGGGGGAAATGGTTTTAATGATACAGTGGCTTCCAAAACTAAACAGGGGTTAGGCTGAGTTATTAGCATGTCAAAAATTAACTAGAGAAAGTTAGATAAAGAGTCAATAAAACTCTACTAAAGAGAATGACCAAAAATTTTTTTATTAGGTTGTGGATTCGAATATCAAAACTGTATTTTTTTAAAGGAATCCTAGGTTTGTCTTGTAAACATAGCTTGAAAAGTGGAAAAGGTAAATTTCATAATGGAAAAAGATTGCTAAGAAAACTCTGTCGGGTTTTGCGCTCATACAGCTAGAAGACTTCTTTTTATGGCAACATTTGATCCATGCATACTAATCAAAAGTAGGTTACGTGAATCAGAAAAATGCTTAAAGCATTTTGAATATTTTTCGTCTGTAGAGTTTACATGGGGTTTTGGTGTGTTTTTTTCCCCATAAACTTCACAATTTTGCACAGTAATATACAACCTAATAAATCTTTAAGGTGAGAAACATATTGCACATTTGATTTCTAATCTTAGGGCCTCAGTGCTGTTTAAAAGTGTTTTAGAAACAAAATGTTTACACATTCTTGATGAAATGTTAGTCTTTTTTGAAGGAAGTTTTGATTGAAGATCATCAGTCTGTTTAAGTAAACTAATTAAAGCCTAAGATTCAACTAATTGCTCATAGGTTTTTGTTTATCTCAGCTGAAGTTGAAGTTAAGGATTCATTCAAAACCACTCAGAAAGAGAATTAGCATGTTATGTCATCTTGCTGTTAATGGAATAAACTAATTCTGCTTTAAACTGAAACTCACTGACAACCTTGGCATTGGTTAACCTCTCATATTTACTTATTTTTTTTAGCCCAACTAAATTTATGCTTCTGAAAGAGCCCCAGAAAAAAAAATTATTTTTGTATTCACAGAACAGATAACACAAACTTGTTCAGATAGTATTAGTGATCCTATGCTATCCTGAAAGCATGCCTTGTCTTTAACATATCGAAGAATTATGAAAAAGAAATGGTACACAATCTTTCCAGTCCTTAACTATGTTTAGAAACATTAGGGCTAAAGTTTGAAAGTTTTTAAATATATGTTTATTTTTTAGCCCTGCTCTCTAAAAATTCGTAGTTTATTTTCAAAATAAATTTTAGCTACTTATATTCTGAGCTGATGAAAACAGCTATGAATAATCCCTGATGTGCATAATACAAACACAAGGAACATATAACCATAGAATTATAAAATCTTTTTGTTTAAAAAAGCCCAACTGGTAACTCAGAACCACAAAGTCACTCGCTCACTCCTTTCCTTCTTCCCCCCCAACTTCAAGCGGGATGGGGTGGACAATCAAAAGAATGTAAACACCACAGGTTGTGATTTAGCTGTAAAGCCATATTATTTGTTTTTAATTTCTTCTATTCAGAATCCAAAATAACTCCTGCTTTGATTATGATCTGTCTTTAGATGGACTTGCACAATGTATTTTGGAAAAATATCTATATCAATACAGTTTGGAAATATACACTAAACTGCAAAATTTTAGATCAGCAGGATTCAATTAGACATAAACTCTATGGAAAAAATGTAGAGAATTTATTTCTTAATAGATGATTAATGTCATGAAATAATAACACTTTCTGAATTAAATCAAGTGGCAACAAAGAGGTACATAACACAGGAGATCACCATAGCATGAAGACAGTACAAATCATATTGCTCCTCACTCCTGACAACAAAAGTAGAAAGAACAAATTTCTTATGGTTTCAGGCTGTAACGTATTTATTGCTGAGGTATTAAAGAATGATAGCATTACAATGGTAAACAGAGTTCAGAGTATTTCAGTAAATAATGTAAATATCTTAGGGTTTTGCTTTGAGCTCTGTGCTATATATGCTGAATATTGAAAACCTAAAACTAAAGACAGCAACCTACAGATAATTTTGTCATTATTCAGACATTAATAATAATAATTGAGAGGAAATTAATGCAAAAGAGGTGACTTTGCATAACCAGTCATAATTTTAGACCTTTACTCTCATAGATACCTTTAAAAGTCTGGACATGCCACTCTCAGCAATTTGAGGGTTTTATCTGACCAGATGTAAATACCTACAGTGTAGATCTTCTCATCTGAAACACTGTTTTCTGTATGCACAAGAGAAAGAAACAGATGTATTCTAAGATGAATTGAATATCAGAAGAAAGACAGGTGAAAAAGTAAGATTATTAAAGTTAGGACTATGTCCTGTGGACAACTGTCCAGCCCTTGACTGCATTCCATAGTTCTTTTTTATTTAGCGGTATGGAAGTAGCTTTTGGGATCGAACACTTATGTTTCTCTCTTCAAGAACAATTGAAAACCTTCAGTTCCTTAAAATGGGAATCTAAAACTGCTACATTTCTCTCAGCGGACTGCTATACATATTGCAACACAACAGATTATCTGACTTCATAATGATATATGAACACATCCAGTGCAGAAAAACATTTTAAAATTGACAAACAAAATGGGTTCTGAATTTACAGTCTGCCTTTCATATTTTTAGTCACTCAACCATTTAGTGTGACTGCTCCATGCACTGGGTCTGTCTGTGATGGAGTTGATTTTCCTCCTAACAACCTGTATCATGGTGTGTTTTGTATTTGTAGCTGGAACAGTGCTGATAACATACTGGTCTTTTGGCTTTTTCTGAGCAATGCTTGCACAGCATTGAAACTTGCTCTTGCTCCTGCTCTGTGCCTCCCCAGCGAGCAGACTGGGGTGAGCAAGAAGTTGGGAGAGGGCACAACTAGGACAGCTTATCTGATCTCACCTTCCTTCATTTTCTCCCCTTTCCATAGGAGAGGGTAGGGAGTAAATAGCTGTGTGATTGTGTGGATGTTAACTGTAGTCAGCTCACTGCACTCCAAAGCAGTCATATTGTTTTGTACAAATGCTTTAAGTGTACTGTCTAAATTAAAAGACACAAAAAATGTTCTAACGGTTTACAGTTTCCAGACATAACTTAGATCAAAATAAGTGAATAAAAGCAGATCACTCCAAATTAATGGGTCTTATCTAAATGTAATTCAAATGCTTTCAAATTTAATAACTTGATATTATTTCATACTTACATTGAGACAGGTGGGATCAGAATCTGATTTTCTTGCCTCTGGATTAACAGATTTCATTACAAAGGGATTATATCATCTTGAATGAGGAAAGTTAATAAACAAAACACTTCCTTAAACTTTGTAGGGTATAAAATGAAAGCAGTGAAATGTTTATTTCTTGGTAAAGTATACCAGGACTTTGCAAGGGTTAGTTTGGTCCAATAGCTCTATATTTGATGTCTTTCTTAAAGATGATCTACTCTTCACAGTATCTGTCATTTGCTGTATTGAATCTTAGGAAACTGTGAAGCCTGGAAGGTATCTTCTGTGTCACTGAGCCAAGTGTCCAGCTGGGAAGTGATCTGTATCTTTTCTTGGAAGGTCAAAAACTATTAAAGTACCACTGAATGTTGTGTTTGGTTTGGGGTTTTTTTTGGTTTTGGTTTTTGTTGTTTTTTTTTTTTTCCACAGCAAAACTGCTATTTTGGTGACGTGAAGACGAAGCATGTCTTTGATGGAGGGTGTTCTTGGGCTCCAGGAAATCTTAGATAATATAATGCAAGCACTTTATCTTTCTAATCAATGTATCCCCAGCCTTAATATAACAGCTATAATAAGTTTCTGGAGTACATGAGTAAATTACAGACAAAGTTAAGATACTCAAATATCTCCTAGGGACTTTGTACACATATAGCTATACTGAAATTTCATTCTTTTAATGAATGCTTTCTCTTTCTTCTCTCTTACTTGATAGTTTTGAGAAGGCTGGTCAGCTACAGCTAACAATCAAAACCAGACTAACGAGATCCCAATGGAGTGATCAAAAGAGGCAGGAAAAAATAACAGTACTTTGCCCATGGAATTTAGTGATCTACTTTTTGGTACATACTATACATCTCAACAAATCATTAATTCTCTAATTAGCAGTATTCTGAAGGTATTCATTACTATGGGGAGGTTTCCAGTTCCTCTAGAGTAATATCCCTTTAATTCTTCTTCATCATTTCTTTTCCCATTTTTCTCTCTAAAATATCCCCAAAACAATTAAAAAAATATGTATATATATTTTCCAACAGCTAGAGTGGGCAACAACTATCCAAGTATATGCAACAAAAGGACATTCTGAGATGCTGAAAAAGCATTCACAATGAATGACAAATGGCAATGGTTTTATGCAGTAAGATTATATATATAAAACTATTGTTAGGATTGCCCTAAATGACTTCTTAGAAAAAATTTGAAATGTTATTAAATTAAAAGAAATCTCTTTTGCTTAATAGGGCTACAAAAATAATTCTTCTCAGATGACAGATTTTTACATTTTTAAAACAAGTTTAACTTCCAGTCGGTTGCCAGCACCTATAATAAATGCTCAGAGCAATGTAGAGATATTCCAGCCGCTCCAGCCAATTGAGCCAGTTTCATTTGGAGCTCGGCTCAGATGCCTCTATACAAATGCCCGTAGCATGCAGATCCAACAAGAATTAGAGATGTGTGCGCGTTTATGGGGGTATGATATAATAGGCGTTACAGAAATATGGTGGGATGGCTCCTATGACTGGAGTGTTGGAATGGAAGGTTACAGGCTCTTTAGAAAAGACAGGCCTGTCAGACAGGGAGGGCGAGTTGCTATTTATGTTAGGGATAGCCTGGGCATGATGGAACTTGGTCTGGGGACAGGTGAGCAGTCAACAGAGAGCTTGTGGGTCAGGATTAAAGGGAAAACAGTGATGGGAGACATTACTGTGGGGATCTGTTACAGATCGCCTGATGAAGAGGACTCTGTGGATGAAGCACTCTATAGACAGATAGGAACAGCCTCACGCTCGCAGGCCCTTGTCTCATGGGTGACTTCAACCACCCTGAAATCTATTGGAGGGATGGTAAGGTCCAGCACAAGCAATCCAGGAGGTTCCTCGATTGTGTGGAAGACAGCTTCCTTCTGCAAATAATAGAGGAGCCGACAAGGAGAGGTGCCGTGCTTGACCTCGTGCTCACCAACAGGGAAGGGCTCGTTGGAAATGTGACGCTCCAGGGCAGCCTTGGATGCAGCGATCATGAGATGCTTGAATTTGAGATCCTCAGGACAGTGAGAAGAGCATGCAGCAAGCTCACTGCCCTGGACTTCAAAAGAGCAGACTTTGGCCTTTTCAGGAACCTGCTTAGGAAGGTTCCATGGGATACAGCCCTAGAGGGCAGGGGGGCCCAAGGCTGTTGGCTTGATATTCAAGGATCACCTGCTGCAAGCTCAGGAGTGTTGCATCCCAACTAGAAGGAAGTGCAGCAGGAGGGCCAGGAGACCTCCTTGGATGGATAAGGAACTCCGGAGGAAAATTCAAAGGAAAAAGACGCTTATGAAAGGCGGAAGCAAGGACAGACAGCCTGGGAAGAGTACAGGGATGTTGTCCGGGAAGCTAGGGACCCAGTTAGGAAAGCTAAGGCCCAGTTAGAATTAAACATGGCTAGGGATGTGAATGATAATAGGAAGGGATTCTATAGGTACACTGCAAATAAAAGACAGACTAGGGACAACATGGGCCCCCTCAGGAAGCTGTCAGGAGAACTGTCTACCCTGGATTTGGAGAAGTCTGAGGTTCTGAATGACTTCTTTGCCTCAGTCTTCACTGGCAAAGGCTCTGACCACACCACCCATGTCTTGGAAGGCAGGCACAGGGACTGTGAGAATGAAGACCTTGCATCCACTGTAGGACAGGATCTGGTTCGAGACCATCTTAAAAATCTGAATGTACACAAGTCCATGGGAACTGATGAAATCCATCCGCGGGTCCTGAAAGCGCTGGTGAATGAAGTTGCTAAGCCACTGGCCATAATATTTGAAAAATCATGGCAGTCAGGTGAAGCTCGCGATGACTGGAAAAAGGGAAATATAACCCCCATTTTCAAGAAGGGGAAAATGGATGACCCAGAGAATTACAGAGCAGTCAGTTTCATCTCTGTGCCTGGCAAAATCTTGGAGCAGATTCTCCTGGATGGCATGCTAAGGCACGTGAAAATCAACAAGGTGCTTGGTGACAGCCAGCATGGCTTCACTAAGGGGAAATCCTGCCTGACCAGTTTGGTGGCCTTCTATGATGGGGCTAAGGAACTGATGGACAGGGGTAGAGCAGTTGATGACATCTACCTGGACCTGTGTAAAGCGTTCGACACTGTCCCACACGACATCCTTGTCTCTAAATTGGAGAGACATGAATTTGATGGATGGACCACTTGGTGGATAAAGAACTGGCTGGATGGCCGCACGCAATATGTTGCATCAATGGTCAATGACTCAATGTCCAGCTGGAGACCAGTAATGAGTGGTGCCCCTTGGGGATCAATGTTGGGACCGGTCTTGTTCAACATTTTTGTTGGTGACACAGACAGTGGGATTGAGTGTGCCCTCAGCAAGTTTACCGATGACACCGAGCTGTGTGGCTCGGTTGATACACTGGAGGGAAGGAATGCCATCCAGAGGGACCTTGACATGCTTGTGAGGTGGGCTCATGCCAACCTCATGAAGTTTAACCATGCCAAGTGCAAGGTCCTACACCTGGGTCGGAACAATCTCAAGCACAGCTACAGGCTGGGAAGAGAAGAGATTCAGAGCAGCCCTGCGGAGAAGGACTTGGGGGTGTTGGTCAATGAGAAAGTGAACATGAGGTGGCTTCAGTGTGCGCTTGCAGCCCAGAAAGCCAACTGTATCCTGGCCTGCATCAATAGGAGCGTGATCAGCAGGTCGAAGGAATTAATCCTGCCCCTCTACTCTGCTCTCGTGAGACCTCACCTGGAGTATTGTGTGCACTTCTGGTGTCCTCAACATAAAAAGGACATGGAACTGTTGGAACAAGTCCAGACAAGGGCCACGAGGATAACAAGGGGACTGGAGCACTTCGTGTATGAAGACAGGCTGAGAAAGTGGGGTTTGTTCAGCCTGGAGAAGAGAAGGCTGTGTGGAGACCTCATAGCAGCTTTCCAGTATCTGAAGGGGGCTGATAAGGATGCTGGGGAGGGTCTCTTCATTAGGGACTGTAGTGATAGGACAAGGGGTAACAGGTTAAAACTTAAACAGGGGAATTTTAAATTGGATATAAGGAAAAAGTTCTTTCCTGTTAGGATGGTGAGGCACTGGAATGGGTTGCCCAGGGAAGTTGTGAATGCTCCATCCCTGGCAGTGTTCAAGGCCAGGTTAGACAGAGCCTTGAGTGACATGGTTCAGTGTGAGGTGTCCCTGCCCATGGCAGGGGGGTTGGAACTTGATGATCTTAAGGTCCTTTCCAACCCTAACTATTCTATGATTCCAGCTTAAAAAAAAATTTTTTCTTATGCTTAAGTATGAAATTCATACTAAAATTTAAGAAATCTGCAACTGTTGAAAAAAGCTGCCTCCCAAAGGCAAGTACATTTTTGCATTAAATGATGTGGATCCCCTCTCTGAGTCCTGATTTTCACTTTACAGATGTTGTCAAAGTCCCTCCAAAGAGGTAAATATGACTACAGTCTTTTAAATATGACTAATACATGTATTTATACATTTTGTTTAAAAAGATGTTATATGTGAAAAATCAAGAAAGTAGTTTATATAAGACATTTTTCATAAAAAACACTGCAGTTTAAATAATTTTTTTTTTTTTTTTTTACCAAATCACCTAGTAGTAACAGAGACCTTACAAATTTGGTGATTTTTGCTTACATTATGAACTTTGGGCAAACTCCATCTTAGATAAATATACATCAATGCTCTTCAGCACCTATCAGCTGGTTTTTATATATTGACAAGTAATACATTGTCTAGTTTGGCTGTGCATGTCTATATCCAAGGCATGAAGTTCAATGTTCTACATTTGGCACTGGAATCTTTTATTCAACCTTATGAAAATCAAAGGGCTCATTTCAAATGAATGAGCCCGTAATTTTGCCACAGGATTTTCTTAATACTTAGAACAGGGAATAGCAGAATGTGAAGAAGTGATTGATGAGAGCTGTTCTGATATTGCAGAAATAAAGCTCAGATTATCTGCACAGATAAACATGACCGGTTACTTTACTACATGAAAAAAATCTGGAACAAATCACAGCTGAAAGCAGCTGAGAACAAATTAGATTATGTTATCCCTATTTCCCAATCTAAACCATAAACCCAGTAGATTATCTGTCAGTCCCCAGATCATACGACAGTCTCAGATAATACTTGGGAAAAAAGTCAAAATTCAGGGATCAGATCCTGCTTAGCAAAAATCTACTCTACAAAGAAGTACCTTGTAAAGAAAGCTTCAATGCTGATATCTCAAAGAGAACCATAAATCTTTGTACTGTTTATACAGTTCTGTTAGTAATGGATTTTTAGTTACATATTTTGCATAATTTTAACACCAGTCTTGGCTAGAACAGTTATTTCTGTCCAATAGAATAGCATTCTATTTACACATGTTATCAATTCTAGGAATCAGATAGTACAAATATTTTAAAAAACACTATCCCAAGCTTTTTAAACAAGAGTGTTAGCTGCTATTTTTTTTCTTACAGGTTTTAATGTTTCTATTTTTACATTTCTGTTTCTAAGCTTGATGATTCATTACTTTATATCACCTCACGCTTCATTTAACCAGGTCACATCACATAAATGATGTAATGAAATGTAGCATGACAAAGAGTTCTCCTATGAACTACTGTAAAATTGTAGGACATTTAAATTTAATCACACTTAAAAAGTGGCTGTACTAAACTAGACACAGGAAAAGTCACAGACATGGGAATCAAGATATCAGTGCAAGTAACAGATCCCCCAACAAGATGCGGAAGGCTTAACTGCCACAGTTAAACTGAATGTAATACTGTATATAGGTAATTCTACTTGGTTATTTTACACTAAATAAACTACAGAGGTTATAGCGATAAGACTGACTGATCTAAAGTGAGGGGAAAAAGCTCCTAATTTTCATGAGTTGAAAATGAAACTTGGCAGACTTCTGCACTGTTTGAGTTATAAAATAATATAAACTCGTGTGTAAACTTTAACAATAATTTCTTAAAGCACAGATGCAAATTATATATATATATGACTTGGAGAAAATAAAGTGCAGACTTTTTAATGAAGATTTTATACAGAGTATGAAATGCAAATAATAACGTCTTACTTGTCACTTTCACTGTGTATCATGGAATTAGAAAAAAATAGGTTGGATGGGAACTTCAGAAATCAATTAGTCCAATCCACTGCTCAGAGCATGTCTGGTCAGATAAGGCTGTTGAGGGCCATGTTCAGTAACATATTAAACATCTCCAAGGACAGAGATCTCACAGTCTCTCTGGGCAACATGTTCCAGAGCTTGACTATGCTTATGAGGGGAAAAAAAAAACAAACCAAACCAAAACAAAAAAAAGCCCAAACATTCTTTTTTGCTTACATTTTCCTTTATCTGAGTAGAATTTCCCACATGCCACCCTGTGTCTGTTAATTTTTGTTCTATTGCTGTGCAACTCTCAGAAATCTGGCTCTATCTTCTCTGTGTCCTCTGACAAAGTAGTTGTAGATGGTAACAAAGCTTCTGAAGGCAAGGTTGAAGGCTGATCCCTCAGTTTCTCATTGTAGAATGTGCTCCAAACCTGACTGTCCTGATGGTCTCCATTTGACTTGATCCAGCTTGTAAAAAATTCTTGTTACTGGGAGGCACAAAACTGGACATAACACTTCAGATATACTAAACAGAAGGGAAGTATGACCCTCATCCTGCTGGTGACACTATCACTAGTGTAGACCAAGATGTATATTGCTTTCTTTGGTGCAAGGATGCACAGATGACCCACGTGCAATTTATCCACTGGGACATATGAGTTACAGGCTCACTAAACTCAAAACCACAGATAAATAGCCTGTTTGTTTTTTCTGAGGTGATGAGACTGTGAAGTCAAGCATATATACATTCACAAAAATATCAGTAGAAGACACTAGTTTTATGATGCAGGCAGTTTTTGTGATTCAACGGTTAAATTTTTGTTTACAGCATAAAGCCAAGTGGTTCATGAATGACCAGATCATCTTGCAATGCTCACTCTTAGTGGGTAGAAACATGTCACTGATACAAATCCCTGAGGAAAAACAACAAAAGCAACAACAATTCTATAATTATTTTCATCCCTATTTGGATGTAAAAGATGGAAGAAACTCTTAGCACAGCAATATTTATTCACATGAGAGCTGTCTGTTGAGTGAACAGTGAGGTGGACTGCGAACTGGCTGAAGGAGAGAAGCCAGAGAGTTGTAGTCTATGGGGCTGAGTCTAGTTGGAGGCCTGTAACTAGTGGAGTGCCTCAAGGGTCAGTACTGGGACCAGTATTATTTAATATATTCATCAATGATTTAGATGAGGGAATTGAGTGTACTATCAGCAAGTTTGCTGATGACACTAAGCTGGGAGGAGTGACTGACACGCCAGAAGGCTGTGCTGCCATCCAGCGAGACCTGGACAGGCTGGAGAGTTGGGCAGGGAGTAACTTGATGAAATATAACAAGGGAAAGTGTAGAGTCCTGCATCTGGGCAGGAACAACCCCAGGTTCTAGTATAGGTTGGGAAACGACCTGTTAGAGAGCAGTGTAGGGGAGAGGGACCTGGGGGTCCTAGTGGACAACAGGATGACCATGAGCCAACACTGTGCCCTTGTGGCTAAGAAGGCCAATGGCATCCTGGGGTGTATTAGAAGGGCGGTGGTTAGTAGGTCGAGAGAGGTCCTCTTTCCCCTCTACTCTGCCCTGGTGAGACCGCATCTGGAGTATTGTGTCCAGTTCTGGGCCCCTCAGTTCAAGAAGGACAGGGAGCTGCTGGAGAGAGTCCAGCGCAGGGCAACAAAGATGATTAAGGGAGTGGAGCATCTCCCTTATGAGGAAAGACTGAGGGAGCTGGGTCTCTATAGTTTGGAGGAGACTGAGGGGTGACCTTATAAGCGTCTATAAATATATAAAGGGGGAGTGTCACGAGGATGGAGCCAGGCTCTACTCAGTGGCAAACAATGATAGGACAAGGGGTAATGGGTACAAACTGGAACACAAGAGGTTTCACATAAACTTGAGAAGAAACTTCTTCTCAGTGAGGGTGACGGAACACTGGAACAGGCTGCCCAGGGAGGTTGTGGAGTCTCCTTCCCTGGAGACATTCAAAACCCGCCTGGACGCATTCCTGTGTAACATTATCTAGGTGTTCCTGCTCCGGCAGGGGGATTGGACTAGATGATCTTTCGAGGTCCCTTCCAATCTCTAACATACTGTGATACTGTGATACTGTGATACTTTCTCAAGTAGGGAATGCACTTTTTTTGGCACATGATGTATTTTATTTTTTATTTCCTGTCCTACCTACTTCCTCTCCTTTTTTACCCCTTTAGCACTAATGTATTTAAATTCAAATAAACCTAAGAATTTGCTAGTGCAAACTTATATATGAGGGCTACAGCATGTACATGAATAATTCACTCAGTGTCTGAGGGATATATGTATAGACTTAGACTTTAAAAGTAGATTTTCTATGTGCTTTGCCTCATTTGGTAATATTATCTGAGTCTATGGGAGCTATCATCCATTTATAGATAGACATTTATATTAGACTAATGAAAATGATGAAACTCTGAAACAGCCTAATGACCTGAACATACATTTAAAAGCATGATATGAAAATATGCTTCGGGAAAAAAAGGGACCAAAATTATAGACTCTCCAACACGTCCCTGCAGTGCTTGCATGGGGACTGATGAGAACAGCTTTAATGTTAGCCAACAAATTGCCAGGAATTACAGTGAAGTCTGAGTATTCTGACACATTTCCTTTAAATATGAGCAGAATATCTATTACCCAGTTCCATATTTCTTTTGATGATAGTTTGTATCATCTCCAGATACAGAGACCAAGATAACAGAAACACGGAACATATTGCGGTGTTTATCACAGATTACTTTTTTTTTGTAACACTGAAAACTTTATATAGATTATGTGCAAATAGCATCATATACAAGAATAATTAGGATCATAACAACAGAAGTGTAAATTATAACTAAAACCTGAATTTAGCAAAATGTTTCTGAGTGGATCAGTAATACATCTTAGTTGGAAAACCTGCATACTAAGACATAATCTTTTAAGAGGTTTGGATTATTACAAGGAGGAATGAGAGATGTAGTATTACTGCCATTATTAATTATTTCTAAGCATTACTTTTTGCAGTAGAAGTAGATACATCTATTTTCAATTTATTAAAGAAATAGCTAGTGAAACAAAGGAAACCTTCATTAAAATTTATAAATTTTATTTAGGATAAACCCCAACACAATATTTTTCATTTGGGGCTTGTTATATTAATAACTGCTTCTAGTATTTTACATATGTATCACCAGAATTTGTGCTTCAAATCCTTATAAAGGCCGCATCTGAGTTGATCTATACAAAATTACCATCTTCTTCATGAAAATGTGTCTCTACAGAAAAAAAAGTGCTGCTTAATAAGTAAAATTCTGTGTGTGAACGAGTGTGATTAAGTGTCCTCTTAGACTGAAATAAATTAATTCAAAATATAAAGGCAGCTGAAACAAAAATTAATGACATTTTTTGTTGCATCCATGATGTGACTATTATGTGATGTTCTAGAATTAAATGAGTAATACTCTACTGTACAGAAGTTCATATACTTTGAGAAAAATACCTCAAAGTTAAATGCTTAAAATAAAGGATGGCATCCTATACCACTAGAAACACAAGTACTTATTCTAGCAAAGCGCTTTTTGCTCTGCAAGGGAAGAACAAAAAAACTGATGCTTCTATAGGTGAAGCAAAATGACAAAGTTTATAATCTGAATGCTTCGAAGTGAAATCTTGAAATATAATCCAGTTTAGTGACTGCAAAAAGAAATTCCTCTGTTTCAACAAAAACAGTCAGAAGAAGGTTCAAAGGACTGGAAGAACAGGAGAAGAAAATTTGAACTTTTTTGTCCCTTGTTGAAGTAACTGTCATTCACTGAACTGAGAAATATCATACAGAAAACTTGGCCTAGAAAACGTCTAGGAAAAAAACACTTCACTATCATAAGAAATAGCTGTCACAGACATCATGCCTCACTAATCTAAAGCTTTGTCCAGACTACATTGTCAAAGTACGGTATGCACAGGCCTTGAGTTTTGGTTCTCCAGTTTCTAAAGACAGTAATATATTACAGCAGAACTGTATTTTCTTTGCATTGATGCTAAGATACACTTAACATATGCAACAAGATATATTAATGCAGTTTGGAAATGACCAGAGTACTCATCTAGACTCCCTCTGCTACATACATGGCATCAAATACCTAACCAGTCACTCTCTTTTCAAGCTCTTGGATTTTACACCTGTGAAACAGCCTGTAAGACTCACTGCCACCGAAAAGGAACCTAGCTACTGACTTAAACCACTAAGGAATTTTAACTGACATAAGTTGGATACTTAAGCAAACTTGCTCCCAACATTTCTTAACAGTAATAACAGCTAAATATAGTTTCTCATATCACCTTGCTTTCAATTATTATTTAACAAGTGTGGAACATTAATCAAAGAATGGTTAGGGTGGGAAAGGACCTTAAGATCATCAAATTCCAAGCCCACTGACATGGGCAGAAACGCCTCACCCTATACCATATTGCCCAAGGCTCTCTCCAACCTGGCCTTGAATACTGCCAGAGATAGAGCATGGGGTTGAAACTAGATGATCTTTAAGGTCCCTTACAACCCAAATCTTTCTATGAATATATGATTTCTGATAAGTCATCAATATCTAACAGATACCTGTCATAGTTTTTGTCACCACCAAAAATCGGAACTGTTCTACTGAATGCTTCTCAATACGACACAAACCCCATTTTTTTTTTTACAACGATTTCTTTGGAAATTTTTTTTTATCGTAACAGAAGGGAATGAAAATAAAACAGTTCCAACAAATAAGAAATTAATAGAAAACACTGGAGTTTTTCAGTAAAAAAAGAAGAAAAAGAAAAATAAAGATTACATTTCTGCTATTTGACATCCTAATTGTCACAGTACAAACCTTAGGTTGATGCAGAAATGTGCAATTGTCTAGTAAATTCAATTATAGTACTTTTTTTTTGTAGTCCAAGCAATAATATGGACCTTGTCTCCTCCATCTGAAAACCCCGGAACTGTCTAACACCTAATAAAAGAAGAAATTTAGAAAGAATTGCATGTAGCAAAGTCAGAGTAGCATGACAGTCTCATGTAAGCAGGTATATGGATGCTTTCTTTACATGAGGATTCTTGGGGACCAATTTAAGCACAGGATAAAGGGAAAAGAGGGTTGCAGGAGAATGAAACTTAAACACATGGTGCAAAGAATTTCATATGCAGTTTTGACACTGTCTTCAACAGAGCCAGAGGAAAGAAATCTGGCGAGAAAGATCTAGGATGCTGTGGGAGTTTTGGAGAAGCAGAAAGCAGCAGATAGCAAACTGTGGAATAACTGAACTAGAGCAATTTCAAAACCAGTCAAGATTACAGCTTAGTCTTCTCCTTTCATTTATATTTTGTGGTTGTTCCTGCCTATGCATAGCACCATGACCACAGAGAAAAAAAGTCACAGTTAATATAGATTATTTTCTTATAACTTTCTTTATACTAACGTTCATTCCATTAATTGAAGTATGACAACAAGAAGACATTCTCAAAGATTTTTTTATCTGATTTTACTCAATATGTGAAGACTTTTTATTCTTCACTGTTACAAACACGGGCCATTTCTTAGCTTCACAGTATCACAGTATCACAGTATGTTAGAGATTGGAAGGGACCTCGAAAGATCATCTAGTCCAATCCCCCTGCCGGAGCAGGAACACCTAGATAATGTTACACAGGAATGCGTCCAGGCGGGTTTTGAATGTCTCCAGGGAAGGAGACTCCACAACCTCCCTGGGCAGCCTGTTCCAGTGTTCCGTCACCCTCACTGAGAAGAAGTTTCTTCTCAAGTTTAAGTGGAACCTCTTGTGTTCCAGTTTGTACCCATTACCCCTTGTCCTATCATTGTTTGCCACCGAGTAGAGCCTGGCTCCGTCCTCGTGACACTCCCCCTTTATATATTTATAGACACTGATAAGGTCACCCCTCAGTCTCCTCTTCTCCAAACTATAGAGACCCAGCTCCCTCAGTCTTTCCTCATAAGGGAGATGCTCCACTCCCTTAATCATCTTAGTTGCCCTGCGCTGGACTCTCTCCAGCAGCTCCCTGTCCTTCTTGAACTGAGGGGCCCAGAACTGGACACAATACTCCAGATGCGGTCTCACCAGGGCAGAGTAGAGGGGAAGGAGGACCTCTCTCGACCTACTAACCACCGCCCTTCTAATACACCCCAGGATGCCATTGGCCTTCTTAGCCACAAGGGCACAGTGTTGGCTCATGGTCATCCTGTCGTCCACTAGGACCCCCAGGTCCCTCTCCCCTACACTGCTCTCTAACAGGTCGTTTCCCCAACCTATACTGGAACCTGGGGTTGTTCCTGCCCAGATGCAGGACTCTACACTTTCTCTTGTTATATTTCATCAAGTTACTCCCTGCCCAACTCTCCAGCCTATCCAGGTCTCGCTGGATGGCAGCACAGCCTTCTGGCGTATCAGCCACTCCTCCCAGCTTAGTGTCATCAGCAAACTTGCTGATAGTACACTCAATTCCCTCATCTAAATCATTGATGAATATATTAAATAATACCGGTCCCAGTACTCACCCTTGAGGCACTCCACTAGTTACAGGCCTCCAACTAGACTCAGCCCCATAGACTACAACTCTCTGGCTTCTCTCCTTCAGCCAGTTCGCAGTCCACCTCACTACCTGATCATCCAGTCCACACTTCCTCATTTTAGCCGTGAGGATGCTGTGGGAGACTGTATCAAATGCTTTGCTGAAGTCAAGGTAGACCACATCCACCGCTCTGCCATCATCCATCCACCGTGTTATTTCCTCATAAAAGGCTAAGAGATTGGTCAAACATGATTTCCCCCTGGTGAAGCCATGTTGACTGCCCCTCATAACCTTCTTATCCTTGATATGCCTTAAGATGGTACCAAGGATAAGGTGTTCCATCACTTTCCCAGGGATGGAGGTGAGGCTGACCGGCCTATAGTTACCCAGGTCCTCCTTCTTGCCCTTTTTGAAGACTGGAGTGACATTTGCTTTCCTCCAGTCCTCAGGCACCTCTCCCGTTTCCCAAGACTTGGTAAAGATGATGGAGAGTGGTCTAGCAATGACTTCCGCCAGTTCCCTCAGCACCCGCGGGTGCATCCCATCTGGACCCATGGATTTATGGATGTCCAGATTGCTCAACTGGTCTCTAACCCATTCCTCATCGACTAAGGCAAACCGCTCCGTCGACCTGACTTCATCTAAGGTCTCAGGGGTACAGGGCTCTTCAGGACTGCCCGCAGCAGAGTAGACAGAGACAAAGAAGGCATTCAGTAACTCTGCCGTCTCTTTATCTTCTGTCACCAGGGCACCCATCCCGTTCATCAGTGGGCCTACATTGCCTCTGGTGTTAGTTTTGTCTGCCATGTATTTAAAAAAGCTCTTTTTGCTGTCCTTGACCCTTCTTGCCAGGTTTAATTCTAAGGATGCCTTAGTCCTCCTAGCTGCCTTCCTACATCCTCTAGCAGCAGCCTTATATTCCTCCCAAGTGGCCAGCCCCTCCTTCCATGACCTGTAAACTCTCCTCTTCCACGTGAGCATACCCAGCAATTCCCTATTTAGCCACTTTAATGTTTTTTTTCTGTTTAGAAATGTGCCTAATAATACAGTTTGTTGTTAAAGAAAATATAAAGAAAATTTAATCTGACCATTAAAAATACTAAATATGAACAGCATATTTATACATTTGTTAAAATTGTAGAATTGTAGAACAGTTTGTGTTGGAAGGACATCTAGACCAACACCTCCCCACAATGACCAGGGATACCTTCAACTAGATCAGGCTGATTAGAGCCCTGTCCAACCCGACTTTGAATGTTTCCAGGGATGGGGTTTCCAGGGATGGGGTTTCCAGGGATGGGGCATCTACCACCTCCTTGGGCAACCTGTTCCAGTGTTGTTGCTTGTCTGCTTGCTTAAAATGAACTTTAATTCAATGTCTTCTGCCTGATCTGTGTTTCAGTTTTATTTTATACTAGGCAGAAAGTGACATAAAGCTACAGATTTATACAAAACTGACCCAAAGTAATTCAGTGAAGTGTATAGCTCTGCACTGTTAATGGCACAAAGCAACTTTCCAGTGTGTGGGAATGGATTAAAACTGTCTGATCCTTGTTAAAAGAAAAAAAAAAAAAAAAGAGAAAAAAGAGAAAAAAGAGAAAAAAACCTTCTCATACACAAAAAAAAACAAACAAAAAAACCCACAACCCACACCTCAAAAACCCCACAGAAAACCCAAACAAAAATCCAAACCCAAGAAACCAGAAAACGACTGATAGTCATTCATTCACAATGTATCCTCCTCTCCAGTTCTCCAGTACTTTGGTGACACATCATTGCATTATTATAGTCACCTGACACAAGAGTTGAACTAATACACTCATTAATACCTTTTAATTCAATGCTTACATGAATAATTTTTTCTATACTCACAGTTTCCACCATCTTAAAGACATCTTTAAGGCTATGATAGGAAATCACTTTAAAAATTTATGGGAAAACGCTAAGCAGTTTGGTATTCAAACCAAGTCCAAATTTAATACTCATTATGTAAAGTTCACAGTAAAGCAAACATTGCTGAGATTGAGTTTATACAAATTTCATGAGGTAAATATGAATTCTGAACTCTGAGTTAAAATAACACTTTCTCCTGTGGAAAAGAGGATCCTGTATTTGCAATTAATATATAGGAAATGGGATGAGGTTGCTGGAATTATTTTTCCTAAAGAAGAAAACCACATCAATATTCTGAATAAACAACTAAATTCTACTTTCATTGTAATCACTGTTACTCAAAAATAAACAAACAAAAGGCAAAATGGACAGGGAAGGGACCTAGAGAGGATGCAGTGAGAGAGTGAGGAAACCTTGTGTGCTGTCCTGGCGTAAACTGCATGACGCAGAAATGCATGACGCAGAAATGTGTCCCTGCAGGAGCTAGCAGAATCTGTGAAAAGAGGATGAATACAGCCTACTTGCCGGGATAATTGTATCACACAAAGAGGGATAAATTAAGGAGTTATACATGTGATACACCATCTGTGGCTGTTTTTGTTATTTTCTCCATATACATCTGTTTCTATTCAGCTATAGGGCAACACTCCATCATATTATGCAGACCAGAATAACGCAGAAAGTTCAGTTTTGTTGACAAAAAAAAACTTCTCTTCCTAAATATATGGTAAACCAGCAGAGTAATTTTTGATCAGTAACCTTTGAAAATCAAAACAAGAGAGTTGATCCAAATATATTCAAATTCTATGTTTGATATTTATAACTCTGGATTAAGATCTCTAGTTTCCAATATGTAGCTATAACTTGAGTCAGATGCTACACTAGTAGGTGCTTATTTTCTGTTTCCAGCTGGAATATAGCTGAACTCTAGAGAAACAGAAAATAAATGTAAAAAAAAATCTACACTATGTACATACGGAAGTAAAACAAAAATCAAACCAGAAAGGATGACATCTAATTGCATTGATGAACTTTCATGATTTTATATCTGATCTCTGGTCTTAGTTGGAAGCTGAACTTGAGAACTGTCCCAAGTCTTTCCCACCCTCTCCTCTTCTTATCTCAAAGCACAGCTTCATAAACTGAACTAGCTAACCTAGCTAACTAACTAGCTGAACTAGCTAACTGACTTACTTAACAGTTAGATAATGCCTCAGAGTAGTTTGTCAGGCACATTCAGAAGTGATTGATGTACCTGTTGCTCATATAAGTTTTATTTTTTTTTTTTTTTCACCCAGATAATTATATGCCTAAATGATGCTTTAAAGTTCTTTAACATTCTGGAGTTTTGTAGATGCATTCAACAGCTGCAATCATAGAATCATAGAACAGTTAGGGTTAGAAAGGACTTTAAGATCATCTAGTTCCAACCCCCCTGCCATGGACACGGACACCTCCCACTAAAACGTATCACCCAAGGCTCCATCCAGCCTGGCCTTGAACATCACCAGGGATGAAGCATTCACAGCTTCCTCAGACAGCCTATTCCAATGACTCACCACTCACAGTAAAGAGGTATATCTAACCTAAACTTCCCCTGTTTAAGTTTTAATCCATTACCCCTTGTCCTATCACTACAGCCCCTAATGAAAAGCCCCTCTCCAGCATCCTTCTGGGCCCCCTTCAGATACTGGAAGGCTGCTATGAGGTCTCTTCTCCAGGCTGAACAGCCCCAACTTCCTTCATATGGTCAGAGCTCCAGCTCCCTGATCATCCTTGTGGCCCTTCTCTGGACTCATTCCAACAGTTCCAAGTCCTTCTTCTGTTGAGAACACCAGAACTGCACACAGAACACCAAGTGGGGTCTTACGAGAGAAGAGAGGGAGGATTACCTCCTTTGATCAGCTGGTCACACTTCTTTTGATGTAGCCCAGTATACAGTTGGTTTTCTGTGCTGCAAGAGCGCACTGCTGGTTCAGTTTCCCATTGACCAGATGATCCTAGCAGGCAAATCCTACCTATTTTGTACTACCCTTTCAAATACTGATATCAGCCAAAGATTATTTGAACAATATAAAGTAGAATGGCCAAGACATTGTTAAGATTTCCACTGAAATTCTAATACCTTCCTTGACAAGTTCAGTACTGTTTATGCAATTATGTTTTCCAGGATCAAATCTGAACACTTCTTGCTGCATACTATACTGATTATTTCTTGTTCTACCCTTAGAGGCTACAGAAAGCAATCCATCAGCGTCTCATTTTTACAGTTTCATATATTTGAATATTGTTGTTTCCTCTCAAACACTTTTTTTTTTTTTTCTAGGCTAAATAACTGCTGTTCCTTCAGCTTCTACTCACAAGTCGTATTTTCTAAATCTCTATCATCCTTGATACTCTGTGCTAAAGAAATTTGTCAGTTTATTTCACTTTATTTCCTCATTTGTAATTTGTATCATCATTTCTGTTTTTTAACATCCGATCCTTTCTGGAAATAGTATTTCCAATCTGGTAATAAGTAATTTTATGGGGGTTTTGTGGGTTTTTTTTCCCTCATTCCTAAATATTTCCTCCTAGTGGAAGAGGAACTTAGATATAAAAGACTCAGAGTTCAACAATGAACAGTTGTGCACGCTCTTTGAAACTCATCTTTATGGTCAGACTGGTCACTTATTAAATAAACCTGAGTTCTCTCTCTTAATTGCAAACCATAGCTTTCCCACCGTATAAAAATTCCTTACTAAAAGATAAAAAGCTGGAAAATGAAAGAATAATCAATACACTTGTTAAAGGCACTTGTCCTGGGTTCAGCAGTAGCAGTCATGTTTTTTCCTTTGTGTTAACTGGTGCAGTGCTGTGTTTTGACTTCTAGTTTGAGAACAGTGTTGGTGAAGCCAATGTTTTCGGTTGTTGCTAAGTGATGTTTACCCTGACCAAGGACTCTGTGAGGCTCATGCTCTGCCAGGGAGGAGGGGAAGCTGTGAGGAAGCAGAGACGGGGCGCCTGACCCGGGCTAGCCGGGGAGGTATTCCATACCACAGCACGTCATGCCCGGGGTGGGGGGTAACTGGGAGTTACCCGGAAGGACAGGGGCTTCCGGGTGGAACTCGCTTTCTTGGCCGGTGGTATCGTATTCTCTTCCCTTGTTATTTTCCCTTATCATTGTTTTAGCTGATAGTAGCGGTGGTGATTTGTTGCTGGACTGTTCTTGTCTCAACCCGTAGGAGTTGCACTCTCTCGATCCTCCTCCCTGTTCCTCCGGGAGCGGGGAAGGGGAGAGCCCCGGTGCGGGGGGGGGGGAGACGGACACGGACCTCGATTGTTGTCAGCTCGGCACCACTCACTGGAAGTGAGCGAACGAGTTACCTGACTGGGTTTAAACCACGACAGCACTGCATAACTAGAAATAACATTTCAGAACCACAAAGATGGAAGAACAGGTTCCCATTGCTGTGTACAGAAGTGAGGAATGAGATACCAGGAATTCTGCTCTCTGGTCTTTTATCTTTGATTGCTGGGGATTTTTTTCAGTGTGTTTTGAGTTGTTGGGGTTTTGTTTATTTGTTTCCTCCAGTGATAATATTATGCAAAACAAATAATCAAGGAATCAACACCATAAAAATAAACATTGTCACACACCACGTACCTTAAAAATTCATGCCACTGAGCATGTGTCATGTGTTAGTCAGATCCATACACTCTGGTTTGCATCTCCTGTGTCCAGATACTCTTAAAGGAGCAGACACTCACCTTCCGCATACACTGACTCTCAGCTAGTGAATATCATGAATTGTCACTGTCTCCACTTTGGTTTTTACTGTAAAATTAAGTTGAGCAAGTAACTTCATGGGACAAAACATGATAACTACTCAAGAACACAAATCTTTGCATTAGTGGCAGAAATTTAGCTCCAATTTACACAGCGTTCAGTATATTACTTTCCAAATTGAACCTACCAATTTGCCTGAGAAATTTTTTTAAACATTTAGCCATCAAAATTGATTAATTATCATAGAGAAGGTGAAATTTATAGTAATTCTTTGGAATAATGTCCTGGGTTCAGCAGTAGCAGTCATGTTTTTCCTTTGTGTTAACTGGTGCAGTGCTGTGTTTTGACTTCTAGCTTGAGAACAGTGTTGGTGAAGCCGATGTTTTCGGTTGTTGCTGAGTGATGTTTACCCTGACCAAGGACTCTGTGAGGCTCATGCTCTGCCAGGGAGGAGGGGAAGCTGTGAGGAAGCAGAGACGGGGCGCCTGACCCGGGCTAGCCGGGGAGGTATTCCATACCACAGCACGTCATGCCCGGGGTGGGGTGGTAACTGGGAGTTACCCGGAAGGACAGGGGCTTCCGGGTGGAACTCGCTTTCTTGGCCGGTGGTATCGTATTCTCTTCCCTTGTTATTTTCCCTTATCATTGTTGTAGTTGATAATAGCGGTGGTGATTTGTTGCTGGACTGTTCTTGTCTCAACCCGTAGGAGTTGCACTCTCTCGATCCTCCTCCCCGTTCCTCCGGGAGCGGGGAAGGGGAGAGCCCCAGTGCGGGGAGGGGGGGGGGGGGGGAGATGGACACGGACCTCGATTGTTGTCAGCTCGGCACCACTCACTGGGAGTGAGTGAACAAGTTACCTGTCTGGGTTTAAACCACGACAGTTCTTTTTGGCGCCCAACGTGGGGAACGAGGGGTTGAGATAAGAACAGATCTGACTGGATTGATAGTCACTCGTCACAATGCTGATTTATTGGCTCTCAAGGTTGTTCCTCTTGATCTCACAGTTTCAGTATATCATATCTTATGTCCATCCGGTATTTGCTGTATTAGTGTTTTTCAAGTGTGGGGCTTGGGCTAAGGTTTTTATCCCATTGTACTTTATGGTAATGACTTGTAATACAATAGAATCATTGATCATGAAACTGATCTGGCTTATGTTCCCAGTGTGGTCACGACCTTTATACTTTGGGAGGTATATGATGGAGGTGCTTAGCAATTACACATCTTTTTTCTCCTCCTCAGGTGCTCAACCTGTGAAGGAGACATCCTTTTACCCTCCTAGTCATCCCCCCAGACCATTTACATTTGAGAGTTTTGAATTTTTTGAATGGCCTTTTAATGCTGTTGAGACTTGTTTGCTGATGGTGATGGGTATCACCATGCTAGCACGCATACAGAGTGTGTTTTGCCCACTACTGATTTCAAGAGTTAAGCAGATTCAGGTTTGGGTCTTGTCTGGGGTCAAACGACGATGTAGGAGGACCGAGAGATTTTCCCTGAGGCTGGACAGCCCTGAGTGGCAGGGTGTGTGGGATAGTATGGGCAAGTATCTAGGTCAGTGGGCCCCTCCAGTACTTTGGAATTTCACTACCGAACAACTGCAAAATCCAGAAGAATTAGTAAAACACTTAAATGAGGTGTGTGGTCATTCTGGCCATACCAGAGATGGACAAATCACGGCAACGTGCTGGGGCTTGGCCTATGCTTACAGGGCCTTGTTCAACACTATCCAGCACCTTCAAAAGGAAAAGAATGTCAGCGGATCTGAGGGCAAAGCGACAGTCGCTACTCAAACTTTGGCTGCAGTGAACAGCACAGCTACCCCAGCGGCAAGTACAGCAGCTGCTCAAACTTCAACTGCAACAGACAGCGCGGTTACCCCAGCTCCAAGCACAGCAGCTGCACCAACCCCAGCGACAAGCACAGTCGCTACTCAAACCACAGTGATAATCACTGCAGACAAACCAGAGGACCAATTCGTACCAATATCGGTTGCCCCTGTACGCAAGAGAACAAGCAAAAAGGAGGCAAAAAGGATGAAGCGAGATGAAGAACCAATGAATTCACCACCAGGTCCAGAATCTGATCAGGAGTCATCATCACATGACGAAGAAGAAGAAGAAGAGGTAACTTCTCGACCTCGGACCTCAACCGAGCTACGGAATATGCGAAAAGATTTTACCCGTCAACCAGGGGAGCACATCATCACCTGGTTACTCCGATGCTGGGACAATGGGGCCGATGGTCACGAACTAGAAGGTACAGAAGCCAAGCAGCTGGGATCACTTGCTAGAGAAGGGGGAATTGACAAAGCAATTGCAAGAGAGAAAAAGTCCCTCAGCCTTTGGAGGCGGCTCTTGGCAGCTGTGAAAGAAAGGTTTCCCTACAAGGACGATGTTATGAGTCGTTCGGCCAAGTGGACTACTATAGACAAAGGCATCCAGTTTCTGAGGGAATCGGCCATCGTAGAGATGCTCTATCACATCAAGCCGAATAACGGGGATACACCTATAGATCCAGATGAAGTTGAATGTATACGACGCATGTGGCGAAAACTTACACGGAATGCACCGTCATCATATGCCCATTCATTGGCAACAGTGACCTGGAATGACATAGTACCACTAACAGTGGATGAAATGGTTCATAAACTCCGAGAGTTCGAAGACAACCTCACCCCTTCCATCATCTCAGCTGTGAAAAAACTGTCCCAGGACCTCGAACAATTGAGGGACGATGTATCTGATTTATCCAGCTCCTCACGTGTACCAACACACGTCTCAGCTATTAACAAAAGGCGTCCTATTGTTCGAGAGAGGAGATACAGGAGGTATACACCACGGGGTACCCTATGGTTTTACCTGCTGGATCACGGAGAAGACATGACAAAGTGGGATGGAAAACCTACTTCAGCTTTGGAGGAACGGGTGAGTGAACTGAAGAGGGGAGCAAGGGCCAAGACTGATCGTCCCATGAGAGCTACGGCTTCAGTCTCTGGTGAGCAGTTTCCCAGATGGAGTGGAAGAGCTGATTTTACTCCAGCTCCTGTGATAATGAAGAATAATCCCTTTCAACACGACTTAAGTGTCCAACGCTGTGACGACCATTAGAGGGGCCCTGCCTCCAGCCAGGTGGAGGTAGGGGACAATCGGATTTACTGGACTGTGTGGATCAGATGGCCTGGCACATCAGTCCCACAGAAGTATAAGGCTCTAGTAGATACCGGTGCACAGTGTACCCTGATGCCATCAAGCTGTCAAGGGGTGGAACCCATCTATATTTCTGGAGTAACAGGAGGATCCCAAGAGTTGACTGTGCTGGATGCTGAAATCAGCCTGACTGGGAGGGAATGGCAAAAGCACCCTATTGTGACTGGTCCAGAGGCTCCATGCATTCTCGGCATAGACTACCTCAAGAGAGGGTACTTCAAAGACCCAAAAGGGTACCGGTGGGCTTTTGGTATTGCTGCTTTGGAGACTGAGGAAATTGAGCAGCTGTCCACCTTGCCTGGTCTCTCAGAAGATCCCTCTGCTGTGGGGTTGCTGAAAGTTGAAGAACAACAAGTGCCAATTGCGACCACAACAGTGCACCGGCGGCAATATCGCACCAACCGAGACTCCCTGATTCCCATCCATCAGCTGATCCGTAGACTGGAGAGTCAGGGGGTGATCAGCAGGACCCGCTCACCCTTTAATAGCCCCATATGGCCAGTGCGAAAATCTAATGGAGAATGGAGACTAACAGTAGACTATCGTGGCCTGAATGAAGTCACACCACCATTGAGTGCTGCCGTACCGGACATGCTAGAACTTCAGTATGAACTAGAGTCAAAGGCAGCCAAGTGGTATGCCACGATTGATATTGCCAATGCATTTTTCTCCATTCCTTTGGCAGCAGAGTGCAGGCCACAGTTTGCTTTTGCTTGGAGGGGTGTCCAGTTCACTTGGAACCGACTGCCCCAGGGGTGGAAACACAGCCCTACCATTTGCCATGGACTGATCCAGACTGCACTGGAACAGGGGCAAGCTCCAGAACAACTGCAATACATTGATGACATTATTGTGTGGGGCGATACAGCGGAAGAAGTCTTTGAGAAAGGGAGGAAAATAATCCAAATCCTGCTGAAAGCCAGTTTTGCCATAAAATGGAGTAAGGTCAAGGGACCTGCACAGGAGATTCAATTTTTGGGAATAAAATGGCAAGATGGACGTAGACAGATCCCCACAGATGTGATCAACAAGATAACAGCAATGTCTCCACCACCTAATAAGAAAGAAACGCAAGCTTTCTTGGGTGCAGTGGGGTTCTGGAGAATGCACATCCCAAATTACAGTTTGATTGTAAGCCCTCTCTATCATGTGACCCGGAAGAAGAATGATTTTAAATGGGGCCCTGAGCAGCAACAAGCCTTTGAGTAAATTAAACGCGAGATAGTTCATGCAGTAGCCCTTGGACCAGTCCGGACCGGACCAGATGTAAAAAATGTGCTGTACACTGCAGCTGGGGAGAACGGTCCTACCTGGAGCCTCTGGCAGAAAGCTCCAGGGGAGACTCGAGGTCGACCCCTCTGCTTTTGGAGTCAGGGATATAAAGGATCTGAGGCCAGCTATACCCCAACTGAGAAAGAGATACTGGCAGCCTATGAAGGGGTTCGAGCTGCTTCGGAAGTGATTGGCACTGAAGCACAGCTCCTCCTGGCACCCCGGCTGCCCGTGCTGGGCTGGATGTTCAAAGGCAGGGTTTCCTCTACACATCATGCAACTGATGCTACATGGAGTAAATGGGCTGCACTAATTACACAATGAACTCGAATAGGAAATCCCAGTCGTCCAGGCATTCTAGAAGTCATCATGGACTGGCCAGAGGGCAAAGATTTCGGAATGTCACCAGAGGAAGAGGTGATGCGCGCTGAAGAGGCCCCACCATATAACAAACTGTCAGAAAGTGAAAAGCAGTATGCGTTGTTTACTGATGGCTCTTGCCGTATTGTGGGAAAGCATCGGAGATGGAAGGCAGCTGTATGGAGTCCTGGACGACAAGTTGCAGAAACTGCTGACGGAGAGGGTGAATCGAGTCAATTTGCTGAGGTGAAAGCCATCCAGCTGGCCCTGGACATTGCTGAACGAGAAAAGTGGCCAGTACTTTATCTCTATACTGACTCATGGATGGTGGCAAATGCCCTGTGGGGGTGGTTGAAGCAATGGAAGCAGAGCAACTGGCAACGCAGAGGTAAACCCATCTGGGCTGCTGCACTGTGGAAAGATATTGCTGCCAGGGTGCAGAACCTGGTGGTGAAGGTACGTCATGTAGATGCCCATGTACCCAAGAGTCGAGCCACTGAGGAACACCAGAACAACCAACAAGTGGATAAAGCGGCTAAGATTGAAGTGGCTCAGATGGACTTAGATTGGCAACATAAAGGTGAATTTTTTTTGGCCCGGTGGGCCCATGACACTTCAGGCCATCAGGGCAGAGATGCAACATATAGATGGGCCCGTGACCGAGGGGTGGACTTAACAATGGACACTATTGCCCAGGTTATTCATGAGTGTGAAACATGTGCTGCAATTAAACAAGCCAAGCGGTTAAAGCCTCTTTGGTATGGAGGACGATGGTTGAAGTATAAATATGGGGAGGCCTGGCAGATTGACTATATCACACTGCCACCAACCCGCCAAGGCAAGCGCCATGTGCTTACCATGGTGGAAGCAACCACCGGGTGGCTGGAAACATACGCTGTGCCCCATGCCACTGCCCGGAACACCATCCTGGGCCTTGAGAAACAGATTTTGTGGCGACACGGCACCCCAGAGAGAATTGAGTCAGACAATGGGACTCATTTCCAGAATAACCTTATAGATATTTGGGCCAAAGAGCATGGCATTGAGTAGGTATATCACATCCCCTACCATGCACCAGCCTCTGGGAAAATCGAACGGTACAATGGGCTGTTAAAAACTACACTGAGAGCAATGGGTGGGGGAACTTTCAAGCATTGGGATACACACTTACCAAAGGCCACCTGGTTGGTCAACACCAGAGGATCTGCCAACAGGGCTGGCCCAGCCCAGTCAGAACTTTTACATATTGTAGAGGGGGACAAAGTTCCCGTGGTGCATATGAAGAATTTGCTGGGGAAGACAGTCTGGGTTATTCCTGCTTCAGGTAAAGGCAAACCCACTCGTGGGATTGCTTTTGCTCAGGGACCTGGATATACTTGGTGGGTAATGCGGGAAGATGGGGAAGTCCGATGTATACCTCAAGGGGATTTGATTTTAGGGGAAAACAGCCAGTGAACTCAATTGTATGCTGTTGCCTGCTGTGTAATGCTTTTATAGCCCATCAACTAGATTTCTCCAGGTCACCAGCGACTGGCCCTGACTTCCCTCCAGCCATCATCCCAACAGAGAATGAACTTTAAACATCATGGACCGAATGGACTTGGCAGCATTATAGGGATTGGTCCATGCACTAAGAAAATGATTTTTTCCTCTTGGTCTGTATGTATATGGATGTATATATGTGGGAGAGCGATGGTGTATTGAAAATGTGGGATCTGAGCACGATGTGAATGGTATGGAATAAGGGGTGGATAGTGTCCTGGGTTCAGCAGTAGCAGTCATGTTTTTCCTTCGTGTTAACTGGTGCAGTGCTGTGTTTTGACTTCTAGCTTGAGAACAGTGTTGGTGAAGCCGATGTTTTCGGTTGTTGCTGAGTGATGTTTACCCTGACCAAGGACTCTGTGAGGCTCATGCTCTGCTAGGGAGGAGGGGAAGCCGGGAGGAAGCAGAGACGGGGCGCCTGACCCGGGCTAGCCGGGGAGGTATTCCATACCACAGCACGTCATGCCCGGGGTGGGGGGTAACTGGGAGTTACCCGGAAGGACAGGGGCTTCCGGGTGGAACTCGCTTTCTTGGCCGGTGGTATCGTATTCTCTTCCCTTGTTATTTTCCCTTATCATTGTTTTAGCTGATAGTAGCGGTGGTGATTTGTTGCTGGACTGTTCTTGTCTCAACCCGTAGGAGTTGCACTCCCTCGATCCTCCTCCCTGTTCCTCCGGGAGCGGGGAAGGGGAGAGCCCCGGTGCAGGGGCGGGGGAGACGGACACGGACCTCGATTGTTGTCAGCTCGGCACCACTCACTGGGAGTGAGTGAACAAGTTACCTGACTGGGTTTAAACCACGACAAAGATAGAAGAGGGACGTTAATCTGCAAATAATTCAACAATTAATAAAAAAATAACATGCAAATTATTTTGTCTCATCCCCCAATGGATGGGGATGGGGGATACCACGAGATCTACAAAGAGAACTCTATTACTAAACCTTCAGTTAGATTTTTCAATTGGCATGCTATTAATCTGACTATTGAGTACAGATGATAAACTCTCAAGTGCAGGTGATAACTCATATGTTGTCAGTGTTTTCAAATTCAACTGAAATCTTTGCCAGCATGTCATAGATAAATCAAGCTTCTTGGAAACTTTTTGAACTTAGCTTACATAGTCATGGCTTTAACTTCAAGAGAAGACTTACAATCTGTTATTTGTAATACGTACTGGTTTTCTTAGAGGACTTAGTGTCCCATAGGAGACTGAGAGAGCTGAGTATGACATATTACAAGGTCAAATATACAATTAATCAGAGGTAAAACAGTTAAATTTGCAGCAGTACGACATTCTGTGGTGACCGAAATTTAAATCTGCCTTCACCGTAATTGGGATTCAGGACACTAGAGTCTGGTTCAATTCCACTATCATCAATAAAAATTTGGGAAAGGAATTGCACTTAACCTATATTGAGAGGGCAGGAGATCAAGTATAAAACCAGACATTTAAAAGAGTATTATAAAGTCATTCCATGGAACGACATTTAGAGTCCTACAATGGGCAGTTTACTGGCACTAATTTCCTAGAACAGGAATAGAAACAGAACAAATTACTCAGAGGAGTAAAAAGCAGAAAAATTGAAAAGTAGAAAAAGTTGAGCATGGACATGGTAATTTCTCTTTTCCTACAGTCTTTCCAATTCTAAAGACTACAGCGATTTCCAGGTAAGAGTCATCAAAAAAGAATGTGATTATACCAAATACCAATCAAATAAAGAAAATGAATACTATTATCTTGATGCAATGATGTCGGTGTACAGATTTCATAACTACTGCCAACATAAGTTGTTTAAAATAGTGAGAAAAAAGAACAGAATTAATAACAAAGATTTTGTACCACTAAGAAAGATATTAAGCCAAAGCCAGCATAGATGTGAGCATACTTTCTGATGAAGACAAAATGTCTCTTGGGGGTCTCCTTTTCTATTTTGCAATTAAACCACTAAGCATAAAATTCTGGTTGTGCACATAAAAAAGATATTTCATTGTGATGATATATCATAAAAATATCTGAATATAAAATTTAATTGCTTTTTAATTAGAGAGTGCCACTGTTATGTCTCTTGATATGCTGAATGGCAAAACATTATCTTAAAAACTTCTGAAACAAAAAAATGCCAGGCCCCTGGCCCCCTTCTTTTCCCTTCTAAAAGCTCAAGAGGCTACTTCTTTTCATTGTTTTTTTTTTTCATTAAAAATAAAGAAAAAAAGGGCAACAAGAATAAAAAAGGTTTTAGTTCTTGAACATGAAATTTGTGTGAATAAATTGAAAATGCAGTTCCAATCAAGAAAAAATTCATTCCACTTGAATTGCTTATTCTCTGAGAAAAGTAGTAATACATTGCCGAAAACCTGAATCCCTGAATCTTTTCCTGTACTTGAATATATTGCTTGCTGGAGCATTTATCTTATTCCTGAGGCAGTAACTGTATGTTTAGTTACTGTCTTTTCTAACTTATTATTTGTATTTTGGTTACACTTAAAGATGTATCCACAACTCAAACACTCTCAACCATACGAAGAAAGAAAATAACGTACTTCTTTTCTGAAAAAGTTTTTGACCTTCTACTCTCCTTGTCCACATCTTGTTTTATCTAGTTCTAAAACATCACTGTATTTGCTACTAAGAGTGCATGATAAATTCTGTATTAGTGTATATTTATGTGTATTTAATAGACTGCAGTGAGTTATGAACTCTTATTTCCTGGAAATGTAGTTCTGAACCCTTACTTTTGGTTCCTGAAATTCTAATCACTTTTTTTTGTCCTTCTAAAACTGAAGAGCAAATGCTATATGCTATTCCTAGGCTTTGTGATGTTACTTAATTTTATGGGCAGCTCCACTTTCTGCAAATTCAACTTGTAGAACTTTCATCTGAACATGGCCTGCAGTCAGCAATTTATGTGTTGGCCAGTGATAAATGTCTTTGATAACATGTTTTGACTTTTACAATTTTACAATTTCCATTCTCTGAATTATCTTGCATCTTGCAAGTGTTAATCTAGGAAGTAAAAAACTTCAGGCACTTATTAGTTTTTCACCTTTGCATCCCTTCAAGTGGCTTGCTTCAGAATAGGTTTGCAATATATATTTATCTTCTGTTCTTTAGTAATAGAGATTGCTGTAGGAAATGATTCTTTATTACCCCTCTGTCAGTCTTAGGCACACTGATTCAATTTTCTTGTTATGGGTATCCAGACTTTGTTATTACCAACAAAAAATCAAAGAATTTCCTAGTTACATCTATGTATATACAGTAGAATTTTCCCTATTACACCTCTGATACATAGCTTAGGTGGTCATTACAGAATAAGACTAAGAAGCAATTTTAGCATAATGCACTTAGTGTCTCCAAAACAAAAAAGCAATCAAATAAAAATTAGATAAATTCACATATAGGGCACGTCGTAAGCTATCTGCAACCCTAGCCACAACAGTAGTAGTTAACAAGTTTGAAGTGCCACAAGTTAATGTGAACTTTTGTACATTAATCTAACATATAGATTGATTTTTTTTACTGCAAGTTGCTAAATTGAATTTCCAAAAATCTGCATTATAAATAGTCTAACAGATTATCCCTAGTCTAAATCTAAAGTGAATTTAGCAGAAGTGAATTTACTGGCAGACATAGTAATGCAACACACTTCAGCAGAGAAGGAAGAAATACTACTACCTTACTGTGAACTTGCCCAAAATACCTAAGAGTAGAGCAGAGACAGCGAGAGTCTGCCTGGCAGCTGAAACTGTCCTCACAAGATCTAGGAGAGGTCAAATTACAAAGGTTCTGCTCATTGCACATATTCAGCTGATTCCTCCTCCTGCCACTCCTATTTCTTTCACTGTAGGATAATGATTTTTTTTTTTTCATTAAAAGAGCCAACTGCATGTGGAGAGGGCAATTAAGCTATATTCTTACAGCCTCTTCCGATGTCTTTAAGTGTTTCTTTCCATTCTTTTCATTTCTTTTCTTTGTTAGGCTGAAGCTGAAAAAAGAGAATACTCGTACTCTTCTTTTGTGTGAGCTAGGAATAAAGATGAAGTCCATGTCCTTTTTGAAAAGGTTCTCACTTTTGAAGCCACATGCCTCCTAAAGAATCTCAGGAATTGATTCCCATCGTAGAATTACTTCAAAAACTGGTGCTAAGCTGGAGGCAACATGTGATTATATTGGCTATGGTAGAGTTAACTTTCTTCATACTAACTATGAGTCCATGTTTTGGATTTGTGCAGGAAACTGTTGATAACACAGGGATGTTTTCATTACTGCTGGTCAGTGCTTGCACAGTTTCAAAGCCTTTTCTGCTGCTCACAGAATCCCACCCATGAGTAGGCTGAGGGTGCACAAGGAGTTGAATGGGACACAGCTGGGACAGCTGACCCCAACTGATCAAAGGGATATCCCATGCCATATGGTGTTATGCTCAGCTGTAGAAAGGTTGGACTGGGGGACCACTGCTGAGAGATTGACTGGGCAGTCAGTTGGTGGTGCAGTATATGTATGTAGTAATCATTATTCCATACCCTACTGTCCTGGGTTCAGCAGTAGCAGTCATGTTTTTCCTTTGTGGTAGCTGGTGCAATGCTGTGTTTTGACTTCCAGCCTGGGAACAGTGTTGGTGAAGCCGATGTTTTAAGTTGTTGCTAAGTGATGTTTACCCTGACCAAGGACTTTGTGAGGCTCATGCTCTGCCAGGGAGGAGGGGAAGTTGTGAGGTAGCAGAGACGGGGTGCCTGACCCGGGCTAGCCAGGGAGGTATTCCATACCACCGCACGTCATGCCCGGGGTGGGGGGTAACTGGGAGTTACCCGGAAGGACACGGGCTTCCGGGTGGGACTCGTTTCTTGGCCGGTGGTATCGTATTCTCTTCCCTTGTTATTTTCCCTTATCATTGTTGTAGTTGATAGTAGCGGTGGTGATTTGTGTTGTACATTGGTTGCTGGACTGTTCTTGTCTCAACCTGTAGGAGTTGCACTCTTTTGATCCTCCTCCCCGTTCCTCCGGGAGCGGGGAAGGGGAGAGCCCCGGTAGGGGGGGGGACGGCCCTCGATTGTTGTCAGCTCGGCACCACTCACTGGGAGTGAGTGAACAAGTTACCTGACTGGGTTTAAGTCACGACACCTACATAAAATTTGTATTAAAAAATCTATATTTATATATAGATATATAGATTATATGATATACTATGTTTCATGTAATGTAATTTATTACATGGTATAAAATTGATAATATATAAAGCAATAATACACAATCTAACATTACAATTACATTTTATATTATATTACTAGATTTATAATTAACGTGTATATTGTATAATCTATGTTAAGTTATACCATTTTATTCATAATATAAAATATGTACTGTAATAATATTTACAGTAAGGATTTCTTAATTAAACTATAACTCACTTTCTTTGCATGTCTCCTTGAGTTACTTCCTTGCCAAGCAGACAGTGTCTTTGATGAGAATCAAGCTGAACAACTGAAAGTTTGTGCTTGCTTATATGGTAAAGGAATGATTAATGAGTATACTACATCTTTTAGAACTATAATTTCAATAGACTAAAATATGTGTATTTTTAAAATCTGAAAGACTGTTGTCAGCTTACCTGTTTTTAACTGCAACAAAAGAGCAACTGCAATGTCTGAAATATAGTGTAGCATAATGGTATTTTAAACACTGAGAATGAAATCTCTTTTACTTCTGAAATACTTTAACAATCCTTTTTGTTTGATGACATTTAGCCCACACTAATGTTATAGTAAATCACCTGAGTAAGCAACAAGACAAAGCACACATACTGAGACATAAGCAAAGCCATATTGTCAGGCACCAGATGCTCTCAGTACACAAGCCATCATCATTAAAATGAACACCACATACTCCTTGCTTATGACATTCCGTCACTTACGCCAGGTTTCTGATAACAGGCTATTTCCAGGCAGTGGCTCCCAGCTGTGTTGCTTCACTTCTACGCAGGGGCTGAATACAAGAAGTAGACTATGCAAAGGACCCAATGTCTATATACTCTGTGCTCTTCTTAGTTTACATTTTACCCTGCCAGGTCTTATTTCTGACACAGAACACACATATTCTGTTTTTCTTTTCTTTCCTCTCCCCCCCCCCCCCCCATTTTTTTCATTTCTATGTTTATACTTGATATTTTATTAAAGAAATGTATTGTTTTTACAGAAAAAAAATATACAGGATGCTACAGTTCATGTAAGAGATCCTTAAGAAATGAAAAATCTACAAGGAATTATGATATGCAGATATATATAACAATAACAAAAATACAGTCTCAGTACTAGTCAGTTTGCTAATACTGACAGCCCAATACTCAAGTTTTCAGTTTTACCAAACCCTTACATTGCCTTTTCCATCATCTTCAATTATTCTTATGAGAGCTCACTTCTCACATTTTGTTGTTCAATTGATTAACAAATTTTGCTGGACTCCATAAAATGAAGAAAACCTTATATGCAAACTGGATGGAAGAAACAGGCCTATAACTCTCAACTGCTTAAACAAAAAGTCAAGTCAGCCTCTAATGACATTCAGATCAATAAAATTCCCAATACCACAGGCAATTTTTACAGAAAAACAGGAAAATAAAAACAAGGTTGGAAAGCTAAGCCTTATCACAAATAAGTGATGGTGCTTGGCTGTATGAAGGAAATTCACATTCATGAGTACTAGAAACTGCCCACGGAATTATATCTGCATTAGTGTCTAGTAGAAAATGAATGGAGAGCTCAGAGGAATCACAGTTCTGACTTCTCCAGCCTAAGTACTCTGGAGTCAGCCTCACTCTTATTTGTTCACCTGGCCTGAGATAGGGTATTTTTTGCACTGAACATTATATCCAAACTCCTCCACAGCCTCCCAGATGTGCACTGTCCTGAAATTATTTTATGAGAAGTTTACTTTAGGTTTTCTCACACACAGCTTGGCTGCCAGAAGGGTAGCTCCTTTGTGAATTGAATGATCTTATTATCACAGTAGTAAGAAAACTTTGTGACGTTAAGCTCTTAACGTATGGCACCAGAGCTGTAACTAGCATGAAATGGACACTTTCCTTAAAAAGGGAAGAAAAGCACCTAAAGATTTTCAACATTTACAGCTAGGTTTTCATCATAATTAAAGTAAATGAAAGAGTGAAGTAAATTGGAAAGTCTTGATCTGTTTTAATCAATATTTAGCAATAGCCATAACACTGGTGTTTTATCCATACTGTAGCCAGCAACTCAAAACATAGCAATATACAGGCAGCTATGAAGTTAACTCCATCCCAGCAAGGTTCAGTACAAGTGACTTCCCAATCAAAATCTAGTTTTGAACATGAATAGATGGTTTCTCAAGTAGACTTTTTTCCTGCTACAAGTAGAATCGATTCAATCAAGAAAGACAGTGACATACACCTATTTTTGCCACGTAGCAAGACTGAATTGTCTTGACTGGGCTGCAGAAAGTACTATGCACAGCATCTCCCATAATACACCATGGAAACACATTACCTGCTAGCTGAATTAGAAAGTATATTGCATTCTTCAAATTCTGTCAGTTCTTTTATCAGCAGCAGAAGAAGGTACACGTTGTGCCCACAATTTTGGGAAGGAGGCATGAGAAATGAGGCAATGATAAAGGGGTTAAAGGGAGATGCTCAGATGCTTAGCTAGTGTCATGAGCATTTCAGCACCAGCAATTGCATTCAGTGAGGCATATGAAATATGCAGGATATTTTTGAATTAAGAAATTATGTCACATGAATCTGCAGAAATGCAGAAAATGAAAAAAATCTCAGTGGCCTCTTGGACAGACTTTTATTTCTTGTTCTTCCTTGGCATAAAAAACAACTTAGGTCTCTAGCCCGTAACTGTTTGGCAGATATATCAGCTTATTCTAAAAGCTACCATTCTCAGACTTTAGCTTTCAGGATTGCATCATTTGGATCTTGTTATTATAATTGCTAATAGAGAGATGGGATTCCTGGGGAGCACTCTTCAGCATTACAAAGAATGATATCCTCATGGGTATTCTTTGACTACATGCTGGAAGCATGTTTGAAATTTCAGCTGTAGAAGCAGCACTGAGAAATAAACAGGTAGTTCAGATTGATCTGAAAAGACTTAGCTTCTCTGAAAAGAACATTATGACTTACAAGGAAGATTAAAAGAGCAGACGTGGAGGTAATCTACAGTCAACAGTTGCAGTGAATACCACACCTCAGAAATAAAACCAATCTACTCAACAGTGTTTAGTTTCTGAGATTGCAGGCAATCTATAAAGAAAGAGACTCAGTGTCCTGGGTTCAGCAGTAGCAGTCATGTTTTTCCTTTGTGTTAACTGGTGCAGTGCTGTGTTTTGACTTCTAGCTTGAGAACAGTGTTGGTGAAGCCGATGTTTTCGGTTGTTGCTAAGTGATGTTTACCCTGACCAAGGACTCTGTGAGGCTCATGCTCTGCCAGGGAGGAGGGGAAGCTGTGAGGAAGCAGAGACGGGGCGCCTGACCCGGGCTAGCGGGGGAGGTATTCCATACCACAGCACGTCATGCCCGGGGTGGGGTGGTAACTGGGAGTTACCCGGAAGGACAGGGGCTTCCGGGTGGAACTCGCTTTCTTGGCCGGTGGTATCGTATTCTCTTCCCTTGTTATTTTCCCTTATCATTGTTTTAGCTGATAGTAGCGGTGGTGATTTGTTGCTGGACTGTTCTTGTCTCAACCCGTAGGAGTTGCACTCTCTCGATCCTCCTCCCTGTTCCTCCGGGAGTGAGTGAACAAGTTACCTGACTGGGTTTAAACCACGACACTCAGCAAAAACCAACCAAACAAAAAAAACCACCAAAACCAAACCAAAACCTTTATCTGTTCCTTCTACACTTGAGCACTCTGCATGATTCTGTTAGGTGAGAAATAAGCTTTTTGTTGCTTTGCTTTAATTGCTAATTTTGGTTTATACCTGATTTTATTGTTACTTAGATCATTGAGAATAAACTGGTTCCTCATTAAGAACATAGATCGGTGTTCCTTCTGAAAATGGGCATTCTGTCACTTGCTAATTTTGCTTCTAACATCCAGAAGTTCATTTTAAAAATATTTAAAGTTGATTTTATTCTTGTCATTAAATTTATGGAGTCAAGGTATTTTAAACTTGAATTTTGCACTGTTAGCAAATTCTACTTGTTTATACCTCATAAATTATATATTGTAAAATTCATAAATGCTTTTCTGGTACTAAAATTATGGAATATTATTATATATGATGATTCAGAGAAAACTCCAGGAACAAACTTGCCAACAAAGTTTTCAAGCTGACAAGCAGGTATTCTTCATTGCAGCGCTGGGAGACATGGGGGATAGCTCCTCCTAACGTGTGTCTCTCAATTGTCACACAAACCATCCTTTTATAGCCACTGGGCATACATACATATTCATGAGGCTATGTATGGATTACATAATTTTCCAGAAAGTTCCCCACATGCATACAGAATTGTGGTGGTGGTCTCTGAGGGTCGTTTACTTCTTCCAGCAATCTTCATCACTTCTGGCAGCCTTTGAAGCATGCACAGTAGATGCTCATACCAGTTTAATTGGCACCAGAGACATAATAATCCTCCTATCTTCCTACTTATCAGTTAGTTTAACTGTAGCCCATCCTGGACACCTGCGGTTCCCAGATACTCCTTACCCCTGTGTCCTGTTCTTCTAGACTGTTTTTCTTAAAACTATGTCAACTATAACAATTTATTTTGTGAGAATTCTCAGTATGTTCTCTAGCTGTACTCTATTTTTTTTTCTCTACGTATCATGCACCTCAGTAATTTTCCATTGCCACTATTACAAAGGCATCAAACTTAACATTACTTAAAACTAATTCTAAAGGTTTCTATATTCCATTTTGTGGCCCCTTGTCTCAATTAAAACAAAACCAAATAAAAATGAAGTGAGATCATTTTATTTGAAATTTCAACTAAAAAACAGCAAAAGAACCCAACAAATCGCAGATGATTAAGAAAGCAGATGTGCACTAGCAAGAAAAAAAACAAACAAAAATCTAAGTGGGAAATCAAACAATATGAGTTTGAAAATAACATCATTCCCCCAGACTTGTCTTATGCCAAATGATTCCAAACATCCTAGTTTAGCCAACTGAGTTGCAGACTTCTGTATTTCCATCTTTAGGTGAACGATCATGAAAAGACACAAAAGACAAGATACAAAAAAACTATAATCCTCCCACATACCACATTAGAAGTGGACAGTTTGGATGCGCAGGTATATTTTTTTTCCATCTAACAAGTGATCTAGTAGGTTTCTTTGGCTGCATTTAACATCGTTAGTAGACAGGCAAGATAAAGGTGATAAAATTACAGCACACAGAACATACCACTTAAGTCTTGTTTGAGGCACAGAATTATGACTTTAGCCTGTGCCTTCTGTGTTCCCAGAGATCCTCCACTGCCACCATCATAGATCCCTAAGCTGTCCTTGATGGAGTTCTGCTGACCATCGGAGCTGAAAAGCACTCTAAGCACCTTCCTAAGGTCTCCCACACACCTAATCACCCATAAAATGGCTGCCTCAGGGCGCATCCCTGCATGGCATTCCCAACCCTTTGGTTAACCTCAGGAAAAGACAAAACCAGATTCGAAGCACACACCACTCTAGTTACACAGGGAGATTCTAGGAACTGAAGGACAATTGCAACAAGGCAGGAAACATCTGCCCAAAGGATAAGGAGATTCTTAGTTTCACCCACAAACTGTCTTCCAGAGGGAAAGAAGAGAAAAGTGTGATTCTTAACTGTCTCCACAAGCTGGTTCCCTGAAATGGCAGCAGTGCAGGGCCTAAACAGCAGATTAGGCTAAAGGCCAGTGTTTTAATCATAGCTATCCCGGACGAAGTGATAAACAACACAACAAACAAAAAAGGTAAAAGCAGGCAGGTTGGGGTTTGATGTACAGCAAGAAAGGGAGTAGACCACAGAGTGGGTGAAGGGGCCAGGAAAACAGTGCTGAAAGTAAAGAAGTCAACATTGTGACAAGAGCAGCAAGTAACTACCTGCCAAGCACCAGCTAAACAGGTACAACAACAATGCCTTCAATATAGTTGAATTATCAAGACATGTTGGCCAGTAAATAGGACTTTGTTGGTTGACTCCAGCCAGCTACTAAGCATCCACGCACTCACTCACCATCCACATCCCCCCATCAGGATGAGGGAGTGAAGACGAGCAAAAGCTGTAAACTCATAGGTAGTGATTAGGATAGTTAAACAGGTGAAGGAAAGGGGGTGGAAGGGCAGGGGACAGACAGACCAGCCACAAACCAAAGCAATTAAAATTGCTTTTGTCACTCACCTTCTCCCAGAGGTAGATCAATACCCACCTTCTGAACAACAGCTGTTTTGGAATTACTATTTCCCCAATTTTATTGCTGAAAATTATGTTCTACAGTGTAGAATATTCTTTTGGTCAAGAATATTCTTTTCATCACTTTGGGTCAGCTTTTGCCACTGTGTCCACTCCCAGCTTCTTGCCCAGACCCTCTCTGTTTCAGCAGAATGAGAAGCAGAGAATACCTTGATGCTGTGCATGCACTGTCCAGCCATAACCAGAACATTGGTGTATATCATCACTGGCTTAGTCACAAATCTAAAACACAGCTCCTTGTGTGCTCCTGGGAAGAAAATTAATTCCATCCAAGCCAGACCCAGTACACACAGTTAAACAGCTTGAAGTTCGCTTTGAATCTAAAGGGAGCTTTCATTTATTTCCAATGATATTTGGAGAAGTAGTCTAAGCTATCCAAATACCTCTATAATCAGTTCATGATATTAGACCTTTTTTCCTAATATTACATGATAAGCATAAAGTTTTGGAAGATTTACAAATCTATTTGTGGATTACAGTATGTCTTGTCATGCTCTAGGGAGAGAAGATAAATCACCCGTTTAGATTTTCTTGTCCTTGAGGCAGATTGTTTATGTCATCTTGGTTTTTACAGCACTGAGCATAAGTATTGCAATGAAAGCTACATTTCAATATGCAGTTTCACTGTGCAGCTAAATATATGGAATTATATATGTGTTTATATATATTTTATGTGTAGGTTAATTATACATATACATGCCTTCAAAACTATTTTAATTTGTTGAAAATGGAAGGGTTGTTTCATTAAACACAAGGTAAAGCTGCTGTGTTTCTTTAGTTTAAGATATATTCCATTAGCTTTTCTGGGTAATGACTGATCTGTATGCTCTTTTTTTTCCCCAGAGATGCTTAGCTTTATCAGGACTGACCTGTCAGCCATGGGACAACACCTATCTCAGACTCTTTAAAAAAAAAAAAAAAAGACTTTCATTTTATCAAAGCACACTTTTGACTTTGCAGCAGAAGCTGAGTTAAATGGGCCTTTAAGTACCTTCTCATCCTAATCATATGTGAAGAAAGATGGCAAGAATTTTTACTTCCAATATTGGTACTGAAATTTATTAGGAAAATATTCTTGTTGAATCTCAAAGACTCATGGTATAATATAGGAAGACATGCTAATGTAAATCACAGAATTATAGAATATCTCAAGTTGGCAAGGACCCATTAGGATCATTGAATCCAACTCCCTGCTCCTTGCAAGACTATCTACAACTAAACCATATGATTAAGTGTTTCCCAGATGGTCCTTGAACTCTGGCAGGCTTGGTGCCATGACCACTTCCCTGGAAAGCCTGTTCCAGTAACACACCACCCTCTCAGTTAAGAGCCTTTTCCTGCATCTGCATGATTTATAAAAACATTAAATTGCACAGGCCCTAAAACTGAGCCTGTAGAACCCCACTGGTGACTAGCTGTTAGCCTTATGTAATTCCATTTACTGTGACTGAACCCAACTCATCAGCCTGTTGCTCACCCAATGTATGATGGATTGTCCAGGTATATGCTGTTTTATCCAGGAGGATACTGTGAGAGAGAGCATACAAATCTCTGCTAAAATCCCAAACCACCACATTTGCTGGCTTCCCTTAGTTAACTAGATGGGCGATATCATGAAAGGAAATTAAGTTTGTTAAGCAGGACTTTCCCCTCATGAACCCATGCTGGCTATGACCAGTGCTTTGTCTCTCAAGTCCAACAAGGCTGAACTCAGAAAAGCATTTAGCTCTGGATTAGTTGTTAATCAACAGAAAAAAATTCAACTTTACTTCACTTAGATAACAGATTACAAAGTCATAAATCCATTTCCATTTCATTTCTAAGTATATTGCAAGTCTAATTCAGAACACATGCATTAAGAAAGCATAACCCCATGAACTTTAACAACATTGTACTTAACTGTATCTAAAGAAAAAGTAAAAGGAAGCAGATTTGAGAACAAGACTTGTTGTATTATAATTTACTTTATGGGGTTATTTTACAACACTGCACGGTTCGCAGTAGAAACCACAGCCCCTCCGGAGACTGAAAAACAAAACAATTAATTTTATTGTAAACTTCCCTAAAACTGCATCAGGTTCTTATTTGTGTACAAAATACAAAAGAGAAAGGAAACCAAGAACACAAAAACCAGTCTCATCACCCCATAGATCCAGCGATGTCTTCTTGGTCAGCAAGCAGAAACTTTCAGCTAGATTCCAACATAAAAAATTACATACCGCATGGCTAAAGAACAGCTCCTTTCTACGGGGCCAGGGTCTCTTGGCTCCTCCGACAGGTGGGACTCACTTGCAGGGGACCTGGAGAGGTTAAGGCTGTGCCCTGACGGGCTCCGCAGTGTCCGTGCCTGTCTCCAGGCAGTTGATTTTCGTGCACTGGGGGAAGACACGCGGGAAACCAACCCCCTCTCCTCACACACACACACACACTTCCTGGAGCTCGATCCCTGCTCTGCCCACCTCAGGCCGTTTGCACAAACTGTAACAGGCGTTCCTTTAATCTTTTGAGTTGTTTTGAGGCAAACACAGAAAGGGATCTCTTGACCACACAGATACTTTAAGATTTTGCAAAACACTGCTGCAGAAGATAGTGAAGATTGGAACCAAGTGTTTATCTTTCTTGTGGGCTTCTGATAGATTTTCAATTCGAAGAATGCAGAATATATCCCCACCTGTGATAATTCAATCTACAGGTTAATTTATTTCAGTTACTATAGGTAGGCTGAATAATCCCTGGGTTGATGCAGTAATACTTCTTGAGATTCCATCCTGTCTTGATATTCGGAAGAATTTTCATCAGCAAGAGTGGGGTTGCTCCCTAACATGGGGTGTCAGGGCAGGACCTGGAAGCCAGGTCCCATCCCACCCCCCATCCAGGAGCAGGGAAGCATGGCAGCCCCAGCGCTGGGCATCAAGCACCTTCTCTGGTTGTGCCAGGCTGAGGATTCGGCAGGTCATGATCCTGTGGGTGGGCTCAGCTTGGGGGGCTCATGGCCAGGCAGAGCAGCGTTTTTGAGAGCTGGGGATTGTTCCTGCTGCAGGAATCCTAGCTCTTCCAAAATACTTTATTCAATTCAGTAATGAAGGAAAAGTACTTAAAAGGCTAAATCATCTCTTTCAGAAATAATAACACAATCAGGTTTAATTACTGTAGTCACTCCAAAATAATCCTACAGCATTAACAGATGCACCAAAGATCTAGAAAACAAAATCTTTGACTTCAGCATGCATAGAATTTATCATAGCCTGTTAGAAAATGTATAACCCCTTAGAAATTTCCCTGTCTCAATCAAGGACTTCTGCAGTGATTATAACTGTGAACGAACAGCTCTTATCTTCAAACACCTACAGAAGAAAATTACCATGCAAGGGCAATATTCGGTGTTGTAACCTGACATCTGCTTTAGAAGTGTGCAAGTAGAAAACAATCGTGAAGAATGATTTGAAGATAAAAGAGTGAGTGTCCTGTGTTCAGCAGGACATTCTTCTGTATAATATGTTGGTTTTGTCTTCATTGCAAAAATTCACGTGCAGCAAAATAACTGAAGCACACTAAACATTGACTTTAAAATATGAGGGATATAGGTCATTAAATTTTGTACTAATTTCTTCTTCTTTGGTATGAGGAACATGTTGTTAATGTTTTTTTCTTCTTTGCCTTGTGATCTGCTTGGGTTAACTTTTAGATATTCTTTTAATACCATTTACATGATTTTTATATTCATTTGTTCCCACTTAGTCTAATTGTGTAGATAGCTGCAATTATAATATTCTATTACTTAGTGAACTGATGCAACATTTGTTGGGGTTTGCCCCAACTATATCCTGAATTATAAACTGCAAATGTGACTACCTATGTCCTTAGGTCATCACAGTTACAAAAAAGTGAGTAGCTCAAGATCATTCATAAAAAGATGGAAAGAAAAGTCATTTTTCCTGTGTTTAGTTTTAGCAAGGCTGATTTCAGATATCTAAAGAAAAAGAGGTTGGTTGTTTAACATTAAGACAAGAGCTATCTCCTGGCCTTTACTCATTATTTGCTTCAAGTTTTAAACCAGTCAAATGCAAAGATGAACAGTTTATTTCCAGGCACTGTCAATTATTATACTGCTTAGTTTGTTCCTTTATTCCACTGCAAATGTAAGGTAAGTAAATACATTTTAAAATTCCCTTAGAAATGTCTCTCTAAAGGTTTAATTTTGAAAGGAAGGGAAAACAACTCTAAGAGGGAAAAATAAAACACTGCCAAAGCTGTAATGCTTTCTTACAATTTCAGTACGTATATTTTTTTATTGATGTTTATAGAAAGTAACAAAAACATTGTTTCAAGCCTTTCACTATTTTTGTTCAAGTTCTATTCCCTGAATAGTGCTTTTAGAAATCCTTGCACCTGCAGGAATAATTATGAAATCTGAGAAAGCCAGCTGTCAGGATTTTAATTCCTCAAGAAAATATTTTTATAAGAACCTGACATGCAAACATATGATGAAACCAGTAGCTTTCATTTAGTAGTGGAAAACAATATGTACACACAATTTTTACATGAGAAAAAAATTGTGGGTGTGGGTTGGTTTGTTTGTTTTTTGGTTTGGGTTTTTTGTTTGTTTGGGTTTTTTTGTGTTTTTTTTTTGTTTGTTTATGTTTAAAAAACAATTTGACAGGGCATTTTTGAAAATTATGTGCTTGTATGTTTACATATTTTTTCTGTTGTTCTTTTCATATGAAGACCCCTGCCATCAGGCAATAAAAAAGCCTTAGTTTTACGTGGTGCAATGAGAATAGAAGTGAAATTTTCAGAGTGTTACATTGTCAAACAATCTTACTTTTTAATTTTTACTTTTAAAGTAAAAAGTCAATCACTAAATTTAGAAAATGTTTTTAAAATTAAAAAAAAAAAATATTTGAAAATTTTTCATGACCTGCTGTTATCAGTCCAGTATTATTAGCCAAATTTTTGAACATACAATGGATTCCTACAATAAGATAATTTTCTTTTCTAATGAAATATATATACAGAAAAGTTGTGTCCTGGGCTCAGCAGTAGCAGTCATTTTTCTCCTTCTTAGTAGCTGGTGCAGTGCTGTGTTTTTGATTTTCAGCCTGGGAACTGCTCTGATAACACCAATGTTTTTAGCCATTGCTCAGTAATGTTTAGTCTGACCAAGGACTTTCTGAGCCTCATGCTCTGCCAGGGAGGAGGGAAAGCCGGGAGGAAGCAGAGACAGGACACCTAACCCAAACTAACCAAAGAAGTATTCCATACCACAGTACGTCATGCCCAGTATATAAACTGGGGGCAGTTACCCGGAAGGGCTAGATCACTGCTCGTGTCAGACTGGGTATCCGTCGGCAGGTGGTGAGCCGTTGTATTCTCTTCCCTTGTTATTTCCATTATCATCATTATTATTGGTGGTAGCAGTAGCGGTTTTAGTTACCGGGCTGTTCTTATCTCAACCCAGGGGTTGTTCTTATCTCAACCCATGGGAGTTACATTCTTTCGATTCTCCTCCTCATCCCTCTGCAGCGGGGGGAGGAAGGCAGGGGAGTGAGCAACCAGCTGCATGATTCTGGGTTGATAGCTGGGCTTAAACCAGGGCAGTTTTTTGGCGCCGAGCACGGGGCATGATGGGTTGAGATAAAGACGGATCTGACCAGAGTGTATCTAATCGTGTTTGTGATAAGCATTCATTGTTTTGGATTAGTAGTCACTCATCACAATGCTGATTTATTGGCTCTCAAAGTTGTTGCTCTTGATCTTGGAGTTTCAGCATGTCCTATCTTACTTACAGCCAGTACTTGCTGTGTTAGTGTTCATCAGCTGGGGGCCTTGGGCAAAGGTTCTTGTTTCATTGTACTTTATGGCAATGACTTGTAATACAATAGAGTCATTGATCATGAAATTGGTCTGGCTTGCGTTCCCAGTGTGGTCACCACCTCTGTACTTTGGGAGGTATATAATAGAAGTATTTAGCAATTACACATATTTTTTCCCCTCCTTTCTTTTTTCCCCAGCATGTAAAAATAGTTACATTAATTCTTGGCCTTTGCTGACCTCTGGTCTTCCAATGATCTGTTTTTTTTCCAAGCTAATGTTTCTCAGCCATAGACTAGACAATAGCCTCACTTACTTGTTTTGTTTTTTTTTTCTCTTTTATTCTGGGTTTTAGTATCAACATATTGTTGATGTTATTATTGTTGTTATTATCGTTGATGTTATTTCAGTGATACAGTCAGACTGCTACTAGAGTAAAAGACATCAAATGACTTTACAGGCCATATCCAAAAGGTATCAACATTTTATTAGGAAATCAATCTGAAAGAATAAAACATGATAAATGCATTTTCTTAGCCCATCTACAAAAAATATTTCTTATTGTGAAAGTGAAAGGAGCTCATCTCCTGGAGAAGAAAAGGCACCAGGAAGACCTAATAGCAGCTTTTCGGTACCTACAGGGGGCTTACTAGGAAGCTGGAGAGGGACTTTTTACAAGGGCCTGTTATGACAGGACATGAGGGAATGGTTTTGAACTTGAAGAGCATAGATTTAGATTAAGTATTGGGAAGATATTCTTTACTATGTGGGCAGTGAGACACTGGAACAGTTTGCCTAAAGAAGTTGTGGATGCCTCACCCCTGGCAGTGTTCAAGGACAGGCTGGACAGGCATTTGAGCAACCTGGTCTAATGGAAGTGCCTCTGCCCATGGCAGGGGGTTGGAACTATATGGGAACTATATGATCTTCAAGGTCCTTTCCAATACAAACCATTCTATGTTTCTGTGAATTTAGTTATTGTTGATAAATAAGAGCTGACAAAAATGATACAGTAGTTTGTTTGAAGTAGTTGTTTGCCACAGGGAATTCATTCATTATAGGTTTGGGTAAATACTATCACTCCAGGAGCTTATCCAGTCTTTTAAAGTAGTAATACAGGGGAATGTACTAGTAGGTCATTGAGCTAATACTTCAGAGAAAAGTATACCAAAATAGGTACATGTACGCCTACTTTTTTCTACATGAGTGTTGTATGTTCATTGTGTACACATTTGATGAAAAAACATGCCTGTGATCAATGTAATAATAGATTTTTCCTCTTGGAAATATTTGCATGACTATATACATGACATTTTTTAAAGTAGACTTTTATTTTGCTTTATGTAGTTTAGAAACAGTAACCAAGTTATGCTATCTCAAGGTTGCAATAAGAGTTTTATTTAGAATAATGTGGGACAAGATTTCTTTGAAAGATTTGGTTTTTTCACTTGCTTTCACACATCTGCCTGTGATTAAATTTAGGATATAGTGACTCTACACGCAGACAAAATTGTGGGGCTTTTTTCTGAGTTACAGATACACTGAATTTTATAACATTGTCTGCAGAACATTAGAATTAGAAACATTAGCAAACATTTCTAAAACTGAAAACTTCTGTACATCAACTGTAAAAGAAATTAACTGTAGAGGCAAGAGAAAGCTGAAAGCACTTAAGCATGGAGTATAGAAAGAAAAGCCTTTTTGCTTTTCACAGCAATTGTACTTGGCTACCTTGATGTTATTACATTACAATGCCTGTTAGACACTGTGTTTAGTTAAATTATGAAAAAAGTTCTTAAGTTTCCTCTCCTAAAATGCCTCATCTCAGATTTTGTACTTTCTAAAGTAGAAAGGTTGATTGTACCCATGTGAATTTTCCTGTGGAAATACAGATATTAACAAAAACCAGACTAAATATCCCATTACAGGAGCCTCTATGTGTTAGATTACAGGCGTTTCCATGAGTAAACTGAGAGCTAACAATAACTGTTTAGTAAGAAACCAAAAATTATTTTTTTTCCCCTTCTCTTCCCTCTTGTCTCTGTGTCCTGGGTTAAGCAGTAGCAGTTATTTTTCTCCTTCTTAGTAGCTGGTGCAGTGCTGTTTTTTTGACTTTCAGCCTGGGAACTGCGCTGATAACACCACTGTTTTTAGTTGCTGCTGAGTAATGTTTACTCTGACCAAGGTCTTTCTGAGTTTCATGCTCTGCCAAGGAGGAGGGGCAGATGGGAGGAAGCGGATTCAGGACACCTGACCCAAACTAACCAAAGAGGTATTCCATACCACAGCATGTCATGCCCAGTATATAAACTGGTGGCAGTTAGCCAGAAGGACTAGATCACCGCTCAGGTTGGACTGGGTATTGGTCGGTGGGTGGTGGGCCCGTGGGAGTTTGATTTTGGAACAACTCCAGAGGAAGGCCACGAGGATGATCAGGGGACTGGAGCACCTCCTGTATGAAGATAGGCTGAGAAAATTGGGGCTGTTCAGCCTGGAGAAGAGAAGGCTGCGTGGAGACCTCATAGCAGCCTTCCAGGATATGAAGGGGGCCTATAAGGATTCTGGGGAGGGACTATTCATTAGGGACTGTAGTGACTGGACAAGGGGTAACGGGTTCAAACTTAAACAGGGGAAGTTTAGATTGGATATAAGGAAGAAGTTCTTTACTGTGAGGGTTGTGAGGCACTGGAATGGGTTGCCCAGGGAGGTTGTGAATGCTCCATCCCTGGCAGTGTTCAAGGCCAGGTTGGACAAAGCCTTGGGTGGCATGGACAAAGCCTTGGGTGGCATGGTTTAGTGTGAGGTGTCCCTGCCCATGACAGAGGGGCTTGGAACTAGATGATCTTAAGGTCCTTTCCAACCCTAACTATTCTATGATTCGTATACTTGATGTTATATTGACAGTTACTGACAATCTGCTTTTTGGTAACTCACCAAAAATTAGCACAAAGAATGTAATGTAATTGCTTTGTACTAGTACATTAAACTTTTCATGAAGTTACTGTGGTAGAACAGTAAATGCATATCAAGTTAATTTTACTTCCTCTATATCAGATGTATAAGTAAAGGATTATGCCTCTTAGACCTTGTCCTGGTTTAAACAAAGTCAGCCATAAATCATGCAGTCGCTCTCTCACTCCCTCCCTTTTTGCCCTCCCCCTGCTCCCGGAGGGATGGGAAGGAGAATCAAAACAATGCAACTCCCACGGGTCGAGATAAGAACAGTTTAGTAACTAAGGTATCACACAAATCAGTACTGCTACCACCAATAGCAATAATGATAAAAGAAATAACAAAGGAAGAGAATACAACACCTCACCACCTGCCGACCGATAACCCGCTCCACCCCACCCGACCGAGCACCAACCGATACCTAGTCCAACCCCACGGTGCCCTAGCACTTCTGGGTAACTCTCAGTTACCTCCTGGGCATGATGTGCTGTGTATGGAATACCTCTTTGGTCAGTTTGGGTCAGGTGTCCTGTCTCTGCTTCCTCCCGCCTTCCCCTCATCCCTGGCAGAGCATGAGGCTCACAAAGTCCTTGGCCAAACCAAAACATCCTTGTTACCAGCTCTGTTCCCAGGCCGAAAGTCAAAACACAGCACTGCACCAGCTACCAAGAAGGAGAAAAATGACTGCTACTGCTGAACCCAGGACACCAGGGAAGTTGTGAATGCTCCATCCCTGGTGGTGTTCAAGAGCAGGTTGGACAGAGCCTTGGGTGACACTGTTTAGTGTGAGGTGTCCCTGCCCATGGCAGGGGTGGTGGAACTGGGTGATCTTAAGGTCCTTTCCAACCCTAACTATTCTATGATTCTATGATTGTATGATTATCCTCCCCATCTGTCTGGAGAGGGAGTTGGGAGGTAAGAACGGAGGGAGCGAGCAAGCAGATGTGTTGCTTGGAGTTACTGGGTGGGCTTAAAATACAGCACACATAGACAAGATTCTATGGGCAATTAGGAGAAATCTCTGGGTAGGTAGCTCTTGTCCTTCTGGGAGATTTCCATTTCCCACACCTCAGCTGGCAATACCATACTGTCACTGCTAGGACAAGTGAGGCTGTGGAATTCCTGATGTTTGCGAAAGGCAGCTTCTTCTCACAAGTACTCAGTGATCCAACTAGGAAAGGTGCCCTCCTAGACTTGCTCTTTGTGAATCAAGAGGGATGCGTGTGAGGTGTGATGGTAGGAGGCTGTCTTGGCCACCCTAATCCCAAAGACCTTGAGCTCAAGCTTTTGGATGTCATGAGGGAAAAACTCAGCAGAGTTGCTACACTGGGTATCAAGAGAGCAAAACTTAAGCTACAGAGGAACCTATTTGGTAGGGTCTCCTGGGCATGAGCTTTTGAGGACTTCAGGGACCACGAGAGCTGCTCGCTTTTAAAGAACCAGTTTTGAAAGCACAGGAGCAGCAATCCCATTGTGTCAATAGAAGCCAAGCAGGTGCAGCAGAAGAGCAGCTTGGAACTCCTCCTGGAACGGGGGTGGGAACAGAAATTGTGTGCTCTCTAGAAGCAAGTTCAAGCTTCTCAGGAAAACTATTGAGATGTGGCTCACACATGGAGGGAGACATCACAAAAGCCCAAAGCTCAACTAGAGATGAAACTGGTCAGGGTTCTGTCAGACAGCAACAAAAGGCTTTTTGAAGTATGCTAATAGCAAGCAGAGGCCTAAGGAAAGTATTGGGACCTTGACTTTATGAACATGACCACTGAAAAGTGCAGATGAAGGAAAGACAGAGGTATTTAATGCTTTAGGATTGCCTCAATGTGCATGGTAGACCTGGGGCTACCCAGGTCCTGTGAGTCAGAGGACCATGGCTGCAGGAGCCATGACTTTCCATTGGTGGACACTGCCGTTGTAAGGGAGCAGTCTTTGGGGTCAGGGCTGGACATGGGCATCATGGGGAGAGCCCCACAGGGCTCTGCCCCATCTGGGCCCTGGGTTCCAGAACTGAGGTCACAGTGGTGTTCCATACTAACCCAGTGGTGGCCCAGCAACAACTCCAGTGCCTGTACAGATGGTGCTGCAAGTGGCAGCACCAGCGGCACTGGGGGTGCCAACCTCTTGTAGAGGAGCGCTCCCATCCTGAGTGTGACAAGTTTTTATTTGCACGCCTTCTTGTGCCCCTGTCAGGATGGGGCAGTGGCTCCGCTGCTGCTGGTCCAGGTGGGTTCCCCCACAGCTCGGGGATGCACCAACACAGTCAGGCCCCACTGCAGCTGCTTTGATCATGTCTGACATTGTCTGCCCAGCAGGGATGACCATGGCCCCGAGCAGCAGTGCAAGCCCCACCCGGTGTTGCCTGAACCGCTGCTCCAGGCATGCGTGCGGGTGACTCGGGGCCGTGACCAGAGGAAGAAGAGGGACCTCCTCCTCTTCAGAGACACCCTGGTCATCGTCAAGACCAAGTAAGACAGCCAGAGCCCAGCTGCCTTTCCTCCCAAGCCCTGCCCCTGGCACCAGAGCACCAGAGCAGGGACAGCCAAAGAGCAGCCTCAGGGCCCCAGCACCCTGGTGCTGGATGCACACGTGGCCATGCCCATGGCAGGTGGGCACTAGAGGGGAGCCAGCAGGCTCGGCCACCTCCAGCTCACTCCCTGCTGCTCCTCTCTGCAGACGTGGCAGCACCCTGCGCCTGCTGCTCTGGCTGGCCCTGGGCCTGCTGCAGGTGCTGAGCAGCGGGAAGGGCTCAGCTGGTGATGCTGCTGAGGAGGAGGAAGGGAAGGCCATCAGCTCCCTTGTCTTCCTCTGGCCCTGTGGCTCCTGTGTAGTCACCTTCTTGTGAGTCCCAGTGCAACATCCCACCAGAGGGGTGGGCCGCACCTCTGCCCTGCCCCATGAGGCATCATCTGCTGGGGCACAGCAGGCACTAAGGCTGTTTCTCCCCTCTTTTGGCAGCTCCCGAGCAGTGAAGGAACTCTGGGTCAACGCCCTCCTTAGGTAAGCCCTGCCTGGTACTGCAGCCTGGCTGCCCATGCTCCCATCATGGGGAGATGCTCCATGAGTGTCAACCAAACAATTAGAAAACACCTCTGCTGAGCTGGGCACAAGTACCCCACAGCTGCAGACAGAGGTGCCCCCACAGCTGCAGGCAGAGGTGCTCACACAGCTGCAGGCAGAGGTGTCACCACTGCCAAGCAGGCACAGCTGGCAGAGCTGCTTCATCCAGCTGTGTCCAGACAACACTTGCCCAGCCCCATCCTCGGCACTGCTGCTGCTCCTGCTCCACTGCCAGGTGGTCCCGGCTGTTCCTGGCAGTGTGGAAGAGCTCACCAGGCTGGCAGCAGAGGGAAGAGCTGGCTTGGGTCTCACACAGCTCTTTCTCTCCCCCTTCCCTGTGCACAGATGACTGGAAGGAGTTCAGGGAGCCAGGGTGACCCAGCTGCCGTCCATCAGGCTGCTGCTGAAGGAGCTGAGTGGCTGCCATGTTGTGAGTGTCCCTCCTGCCTCTGCTCTGTCCCCAGGGGCTCCTCCAGCCCAGCATCAGCTGCATTGCTCCTCACCTTCTGCTCTTTTCCCCTTGCCCAGGGGACGACACTGGATGCCAGCAGCATGGAGAAGCTGCTCCAGCACCAAGCCCAGGTCAGAGTCACTTGAGGAGCAATCTCACTCATCCCCACCTCTCACACACAGCCAGAGGCTGATGCAGCTCTCCAGGGAGCCTTTCTGCTGTGGGGCTCCTTGGTGAGCACAGCCCATTTCTTGCAGGCTGGTGCCAGGCAGCTGCCACTTCCTGGCCCGCTCCAGCAGTGAAGGCAGACGTGGCCACGTGGATGGTGAGTGTGGAGAAGACAGGGGCAGGATGGCCCTTCTCTCCTGCTCTTGCAGGAGGGCACGCGTGCTGCAATGGGGCTGCCGCTGCCCTTCCTGCAGGGCACGTCCATCCCCATCACTCTGTGGCAAAATGTGACAGAAAACAAACATCAATAATTTGCTGTCCATAAACAGAGTTAGTCGAGATGTTATCAAAAATGTTCCTTGGTGGAATTGTACCAAAATTTTAGCTTGCGACTCTGACACCGAAGAAATCACAATACCTCCAGTTAAAATTGCTTTAATGGCACGATGTGCATGTCGAGGACTGAGAACTGGAGGAAAAGTGATACAGGTCCCAATTGACAATGTAGACTGTAAATATTCTATGGTACGTAGTATAGGACATTTTGTTTGGGCAGCAAGTGATGGAACTTATCTGTGGATGGTCCAGCTAAAGAAATCACCTTAGGATTACCAACTCTTTGTCCAATTTGGAAGAAGTCACCATTCAAAGGCAGATTGGAAGCCCTGCAGATTCGAACAAAAAGAGATATAGGTGATAACAACAGTGATGATGAAGACACTTGGCAGGAGCGCTCCACAGGAGTTAAAATAGGATGGGCTTTTGAATCCCTATTTGCCCAAGTAGCAGCATATCGAAATAGAGAGATGATTGACAGCCTGATTGGCCAAACAAAAAGATTAGCCAGAATAACAAAGAAAGGATTCAAAGATTTAAATTTGCAATTACAAGCAACAACTAAAATGACTTTGCAGAACAGAATGGCATTAGACATGTTGTTACTTAAGGAACATGGTGTCTGTGGATATTTAAAGGACAGAGTGGATCATTGCTGTATTCACATTCCTAACGTGACTGCGGATATAGAACACAACATTTCCCAACTAACCAACATTGAACAAGAAATAGAAAAAGAAAAAGAAAATGCTGAACAAGATTGGCTAGGGACAATATTTAGCAGTCTGGGCCTTCACCTTACCGGATGGATTCGTTCCCTCATACAAACCGCAATTATAATATTAATTGTGTTTTTGATAACATATCTGATGTATTTTTGTATCCGAAGGGAAATAACTCGCAACAGTGCCTGGACTCATCGAATCACAGGAGCAGTAACTAGGGAACATCCAAAGTACCCCACACCTTCACCTATCTACCAGGAGAGAGCTACCTAAGAGAATGAAAATACGTGCTTAAGTTAAATGAAGTATTTTCAAAGGGCGGAAGTGTTAGAGAGGTTGAAGTTTTTACAATAAAATAATCATATAAAATAGTAAAATGATTATATTTGAGAAATTTATAAATCAATAGTGAGGCTTTGTATATTAGAAGATGTTGTAACTTTGCCGTTTTGTATCATAGTTACTCTGTAACTACATGATACAATGGTAGTCTTGGTAGCAAGAGCTAACATAACCGCATATAGTGAGGGGAGTATATGTGTATGTATTGTAAAACTCTACCCAAGCAGAACCTAAGTTTAAGATAGCCAAAAAGGGCATACCAGAAGCATCCTGGTGAAGATAAGAGAATGCTAACGTCCAGAAGACGACTGGGACCTGGCCAAGTAGAGAAAAGGTGAAAAGGACAACCTGAGGAAGACTTCTTACTTCATCTGAGGAAGACTCCTTACTTCATCAGGGCGACCACCAGAGGGGGCAGCGCAAGCGCAAAAGAGGCTGATGTCGTAATAGATTGATGTAGCAATCTTTGATGCATATGTATTAGTCAATGATGTAATCTGTGTTGAATATGTATTAGTTACGAAATTTTTAGTGTATAAATTGCGAACGCGATGTGACGGGAATCGGAACCAGATTTGGGTGCGTACCCCTGGTTCCTGGCGCCTCAGTAAAGCACCTCATATAACCATTCCGGTGGTTATGTGTCAGTTCTTACGCTAACAATCCCATCCCATCCCATCCCATCCCATCCCATCCCATCCCATCCCATCCCATCCCATCCCATCCCATCCCATCCCATCCCATCCTGCTGGCTCCTCCATAAAGAGGTTGTCCCCAGCACCTACCTCAGGACCTCTCTCCAGCCCAGCAACTCTCCTCCTCTGTGCCCTCAGGACCTGCTGGCTCTGCTCAATGAGCATGGCCCATCCACGAAGCGGATCTTCCGACTGCCAGCCAGCCAGCGCGCCTGCCATGAGGTCAGGGAGGCCCTGGACAGCGGGGTGCCGGTGCAACTGGAAAACCAGCTCATGCTGCTGCTGGCTGTCTTCTTGAAGGTGAGCCCTGCTGACCCAGAGCCCTGCAGCTCCTGGCTCTCTTGGTGATGATGGGCACCTGCGGGAACACAAGCAGAAACCCAGCCACCTGCTCATGAGCCAGAGGGCTGGGGATACTGCAGGTGCTCCTGGAGGCAGTGGCCAAAGCCTCATGTGGAGCTCTTGGCACTGCAGGACCTCCTCCGCAATGTCCCCTCCAAGCTCCTCAACATCCAGCTGTTCGAGGAGTGGATGAATGCCATGGAGAAGACCAGTAGGCAGGAGAGGCTGGCAGCACTGAAAGAGTAAGTGTGGCAGCAGCCAGCAAGGACTGGCACAGCCTGGGATTCCAATGCAAAGCAGTGGCGTGCCTGAAATAGCCATGGCTCCTGCAAGCCACCTCCTGTTGCTGCGGGGTTTATGTTTGCAGGGAAAGGGGCACCAAAAGGCTTTTCTCTCTGGGGAGCACTTCCCACAGGCACTGGGGCTTGTTCTAACAAGAGCCTCTTTCAGAAGAGCAGGGAGGGAGGGAGGTGGTCGCATCTCAGCAAAGGCAGAACCTCTGCTTTAGAGCAGGCAGTGGCCTTGGGTGAGATCAGCCTGGGAGACCTGTGTTGTCAACACCGGCTTCATTAACACTGTGCTTCTGTTCCCTCAGGGTGGCCAGCAAGCTACCAGAGGCCAACCTGCTCCTGCTCCAGCACTTGCTGTGGCTGCTTAGCAGCACCAGCAAGAATGTGGCCACAACCAAGATGACGGCCAGGAACCTATCCATCTGCCTGGCATCAAACCTCCTGAGCCAACTCCAGGAGATGCCCCTGGATGTCCTGGCTCTGGAGACAGGGAAGGTACGCTGTGTTCACCACCCGGCTACAGCATTCCAAGCCCAGCCCAGCTTTGCTGCTCGGAGGGTCCTGGCTGCCTCCTCCTATCAGCAAAGCCACGGGGCGGCAGCCAGGAAGAGCAGCCCCACAGCTGCACCTGCCTGCACAGAAGCGTGGGTCAGGCTGGGAAAGGCTGTTTGAGGCCTCATCAGCCCCCTCAGTGAAACAGTGGTTTGCTGTGTGCAGGGAACGCAGCTCGTCGAGTTCCTCATTGACCAGCAGGAGGAACTCATTGGAGAGCAGGTGGCTGGGCTGGCCAGCAAGGGGGATCAGGAGACACCAGCACTACAAGCAGAGCTGGAAACAGCAGAGGTAAATGAAGTGCACAAGCAGTGTGACAACAAAAGCCTCCCCCCTCAGAAGATGGGGCTGCTGCTGCAAGGACAAGCACGGTCATCCATCAGCCTACAGCTCTGCCAAAGTACAGAGCAAGGATGATGCAGGTTGGCCATCCCACTTTGTGAGGTGATCCCACCACACCTGGCTCAGCTGAGCTGAGCAAACCCATCCAAGGTATGTGCCTTTTAGAGCTAGGGTAGCAATTGTGCAGGGAGGTCCTTGCCCCCTGCTAACCTGCACATTGCCATTGCAGGTGCCTCCCATTGCTCCCAAGAGCGAACAGCAGAGGAGCTTTTCTGGGGAGAAAAGGTAAAACTGCCTGGCTTTGATTGGTTCAAGGTAATCATGGCTTCGCCTGTCTAACAATACTGTTGAATGGAAAGGTTCCCTGGCTCTTCGCGGAACACCAGGAAGCAAAGAGCAACCTGGGAAGAGGGCAGTGACAGGCCACCATCCCGGAAGAAGACCAAAACTGAGCTCTCAGGGATGGGCAACTCAAAAAATTCAAGCAGGGGAAGAGCAAGGCACCCAGGTATGTAGCAGAGCCTGTGTTCCATCTTTTTGCCAAGCTCTGAGTATAGGAAACATTCCTGAGGTGCACAGGATGGTCCTGCCTTGGGGGAACATGTATGTCAGGAGAAACATGCCACCACAGCATTGCCTGCCAACCTGCGATTTTAGTATGGCAGTGTGAGGGATGCTGTTGCTTGGATTTTGGAAAGGACCATATCCCAGCTTCCCAGGCTCCCTGCCGAGCCCTGCTGCCTGGCAAGGGGGCACTGTGTATCTCTGTCAACTTGTCATGCTCTGAAGGTGTTGCATGTGTTGAGAAGGTACCAAAGCAGCACTGTAGTTGTCAGTTAGGAGACAGTAAGGAGCCTCTCTCCTGTGCTAGCAATGACCCTTTCTACAGCATACTTCCAAACAACCCAGGAGCCAAGTCCTGCCTGCTCCTCCCCTCATGTCTTCATCAGCACTTTCTGACTGCCCTTGTAGGTGCCCATTTACTGCTTCGATTCCCTGCATGCGCTCTGCTGCCTGGGCTTGGAGTTCCACCGTGTGGCCCCAGCACCACCTCGGCAGCGGCTAGGACAGAACCACCATGTCCTTCTGCTCTGGATAGAAGGTTCCACCACCTTGCCCCGGAGCCAGAGCAGAGCCCTCAGACCCATCCCAGCCCTCACAGGCGGCCTTGCTGGCTCACTCCTCAGCTCTGCCAGCCAAAGCCCACCCACTGGAGCCTCTCCTCAAGTGGTGAGCTGGCCTCTGGACTTTGTTACTACCGTTGTTACTCTGCTTGTGTCTATGTTTGTTGATACACTTGTTTCTGTGTTTATAACTGTGTTTATTCGTCTATTACTATGTCTTTTTAAAACAAATTTTAGGATATACTTTAGGATAGATTTAGGATATAGTTTAGGAAGCACGTTATAGGATGGTAGTTATTTCACATTGTGTTAGTACGCACTTCATAGGATCGTAGAATAGTTAGGATTAGAATAGGATAGTTAGGATTGGAAAGGACTTCCAGTAATTTCATGTAATGTCACAAGACTGCTCTTTGAATGGCTTTTCATCTGTATTAGTAAAAATAAGAAAGAATTACAAAAGTCGTATCTCTCTGCCTTGCCATCTGCATCCTGCAGAATGGAAAACAGAAAATAAAGTGTATTGAGAGAGTCTTTGGATTAGGAAAGAAATGACAGAAAGATATTTATGAGTGCAGAAGAACTACTGCTACACCTTGAAAAAGATTCAGATAAGCTCTAAAGAGTACTGCCTGCTGTTGGAATACAGCTGCATATCTTAGACACCTTTTAAGGTCCAGAAGTAAAGAGAAACTTGCTTCTGAAAGAAAAATGAAGGCAGGCAGCAGATAGGAGCATTGAATTGCTCCACTGTACTTTCATTGACAACTGCTCGCGGTGGGGAGAGAGATGCTGAAACAGAAAGAAAAAAAACCAAACAAACCAACAAGGAAACAAAATAATAATAAAATACCCCCAACACAAAACCAAACAACCGCCTCCCACCTCCTCCCCAAAAACCCCGAAAAACAAAAAAATAAAAAATAAAACAAAAAAAAACAACCAAAACCCCCCTAAATCCTGTTTTGAAAAAAAAGAAAAAAAAAAATATACCCCTCAGATCCCTCTCACTCTGATGGGAGAAACACTGGGAGATGACAGCAGGTGTCCCAGGCATCTGCAAACAAAGTTGTCTCAAAACTGGATAGGTTTGAGGGGTAGAGGTGAGTGGCTGATAATGCACGTATTCCCCTTGCATTTGCTGGAATACATTGTGCAAACTGCCTGCAGTTCTCAGCATTGCTTCATATGTATTATGCCTCCTGGAGCAGGGGGAGGAAGGAGGGGGACTGAGTGACTGACTGCGTTTTGGTTTGCTGACTGGGCTTAAACCATGACAAGCTGGTATAATAAAATTGTGTTGGAGTTAATAGCTACTTAAACTAGTACATCATCCTGTGATCAACATTCAATTTTAATTCCAAGAAAGATATAATTATGGAATTTTCTTTATAATTCACATTCTGGTAAGCCCATAACATTTGGCAAGTATAAGAATTCATTTTAATAATCTAAATGTAATAGAGAGACAAATATTCACATCCTGAAACTGGAAAACAATATTATCTTTAACTGAGTGCTTAATTTAACCTTTTTTATTGTTGTTTATTATAATTTTTATTGATTAGCTATTCTGTATTGTATAGATTTTAATTACTTAAAATATGTAGCTCTACCTGAGGAAAAAAAGCCTGCTAATACATAAAATATTACTGATAATCAAATAGCTTTTCAGAAAATAAAGCTCTGCCAGGGCGATTGTGAGAAGAACGCTAAAAGCCATTCAGAATCCTTGATCAGCCTGTTGTACAGCAAGAGAACAGTAGAAACTTTTCACCCTTTTCTGTCTAGCTGTTCCTTATGAAAGAGTGAGGTTCTCAAGTTCAGCTATGTGATGGATAGCTTACTGCAGCATGTGGGATTTAGATTTCTGGTTTTTTTTCCTTGGCACAGTATAATACTGGCTAAGGCAGGAACATGAAAAATCATGAAAATATACTAGCCCAGTGATAAAATCTTTCAATTGTTCTTCCTTTATGGAAGCAGAGGATAACTCAAGGAAACCAACCAACCAACCAAACCTTACCTGGAGTCAGTTTGTTATATATTTGATTGCCAGTACATCTAAATTACAAAAATTCTCTCTTCTTGCCTTCCTGGATACAAGAAAATTTTCATTTCTTTATGCACTGACCAAAATGACTGGGTTATGTGAGGTGAAGGTAATTAATCTTCAGGTTCTTTCCTGAAGGAGAGGCTTAATGTACAAAAATAAAACATATATGTGAAAAATTAATTACGAGTACAGATAGATCAGTTGCTTGTACACACACACATATACACACATTAAATATATTTTTCTTCAGTGGAATATTTCCCTACAAAGAGAAAAAATTATTTTGCATCATTCTAGAGAATAAATTGGGCAAAAAAGATCACAAAGATAAAAAAAAAAGAACATGCGGCAAGGAAAGAAAGAACTATTGGTTAGGATACTAGCCAGGAACTCAGCACATCTGATTAACTCTTTTGATGGCCCCAGCTATCTATTGTCCTCTGCTAAGACTTAAGGCTAGACCTAAAATAACATTTTTGGTCAGCTCTTTCAGAAAAGGCCTTATTTTAGACCATCTGGACTTCACACAAAGGAACATTTCAGTGCATTAAGTTCAACTTGGGTGAAATGAGTACATAAAGTCAAGACATCAAAATTAGAAAGACCTGTCTTAAAGTATTTGTGATCACGAATCATCTATATCTGTATATAAATGCTGAAAAGGCACCAACTTGTGATGCCAAGAGACACTGAAAAGTTTTTATATGTATTGGGTAGGGGTAGTTCTTTTTTAGTGCATCGCCTTTGGAAAAAGGTAATTCATGTGGTAAAGAGCACAAGCAGGAAATGAATTTACAGATATATATGATAGATAATCAGGAGCCTGGTGCATGAGTTTGAGAGACAAATCGAACTTTTGTAGGGGAAACTCCATAACTTGCAGTTTGGTTCACTTTATACAAGCTCAGTTGCCTGGAGGTCACATTTCTAGTCTAAAATAATTTTTTAACTCTGTTTAGTTCACAGAAAGATAAACCAGTTAATTCTATCTCAAAATATGAGTTAGGATTCAACTAAATGAGATACTCGCTTTCTATTTTAGGAAGATTTCTATTTAGACAAGAGATTCAGAGCAGCTGTGTGGAGAAGGGCTTGGGGGTGTTGGTCAATGAGAAAATGAACAGGAGCCGGCAGTGTGCGCTTGCAGCCCAGAAAGCCAACCGTATCCTGGGCTGCATCAAAAGGAGCGTGACCAGCAGGCAGAAGGAGGTGATCCTGCCCCTCTACTCTGCTCTTGTGAGATCTCACGTGAAGTATTGTGTGCAGTTCTGGTGTCCTCAACATATAAAAGGACATGGAACTGTTGGAACAAGTCCAGAGAAGGGCCACGAGGATGATCAGGGAACTGGAGCACCTCCCATATGAAGATAGGCTGAGAAAGTTGGGTCTGTTCAGCCTGGAGAAGAGAAGGCTGCGTGGAGACGTCATAGCAGCCTTCCAGTATCTGAAGGGAGGCTATAGGGATGCTGAGGATGGACTCTTCATTAGGGACTGTAGTGACAGGACAAGGGGTAACGGGTTCAAACTTAAACAGGGGAAGTTTAGATTGGATATAAGGAAGAAATTCTTTCCTGTTAGGGTGGTGAGGCACTGGAATGGGTTGCCCAGGGAGGTTGTGAATGCTCCATCCCTGGCAGTGTTCAAGGCCAGGTTGGACAAAGCCTTGGGTGGCATGGTTTAGTGTGAGATGTCCCTGCCCATGGCAGGGGGGTTGGAACTAGGTCCTTTCCAGCCCTAACTATTCTATGATCCTGTGATTCTATAAGATTCAGATTTCCAGACCACAGGACCCTAAAATTAGAATTCTGAAAGTAACTATATCTGAGTGAAATATAAATTTGTATATTTTTATAAAGGAGGTACAGTTCTTCATTCATTGTCTGAACAAAATTTAAAGGAAGAGTCAGTTTTTTCTGATAATAAGACTGCTTAAGCATTTTGGAGGCAAGAATGAAAAATAAAATATACAATAAGGCACCAACAGTCTAGTTTCACCGTATCTGAACTAAAGTCTGAAACAATGAATTTCAGGTTTGTATCAGTGCTTATCCACAGGCGTAACTTATGGAAGTAGTCTAGGAGAGATGATAGTATTCAAACCTGTCCCCCTGTCCAATGTTTTCCATTAGTGGGCTTAAGTTAAAATCAGCACATTCATGTCAGAGATCCTCTGTTTTCCAAAAGAGAAGTAAGAAAAGGCTTGCTGACCAACATGGTACTGGTTGCTGGAAAATACATGCTCCATTATCTTACACGTACTCTGTTTTGTTTGTTTTGTTTGGGTTTGCTTTAAATACATGACTGTGCTGTCATGTGCTGGGATCATGTTAATTTTCTTCATAGCATCTTGTATGGGGCTGTTTGGATTTGTGCTGAAAACAGTTTTGAAAACACAGGGACATTTTAGTTACTGCTGAGCAGTGCTTACACAGAGCCAAGGCCTTTTCTGCTTTTCACCCCACCAGTGAGTAGGCTGGGGGTGCACAGCTTGGGAATAGAGAGTCAGTGTCATGTTAATTTTAATTTAAACTCATTTAGAGTGGCTTAGATTTGCCTTTTTACTTTATATGGTGTGAACTACTTGTGAATAAAGTGCCTAAACTTCTGTAACAGTCAACATCATAGTTATAACACTAGCTCTACCTTTCATATTCAGCTGAATTTGTTTGCCTTAACCTGTATGTTCTTGTGTCATTTAAAATATCTTTGTGAATAGGGGTCTCTGTCTGGCTTGGCAAATAAAGCACCTAAAAAATAATCCTGCCCTCCCGCATCAGTAAGTAGAGGTCAAGCATGAAACACCGGAGCATTTCAAATGGTACTAAGACATCAAGATTAAAGCCCCTGATTTCTACCCTAGACAATTACAATTTGAAAAAAATCTGGAGTTCAATTCTCCATGAAATATTTTTTTTCTTTTTATGAAAAATAATAATTAGGCAGTTCTTCTTACTTGTATCCTTAGTAATATTATGAATTCATTAATAAATATGTATGCTTCAAAGCACTCTCCCTTAGGATCTTTGGAATTCAGCAATAAATAAATATTCATGGTATTGTTCTCTTTTTCCTAAAGGTTAACACCTGAAATTAAAACATTTATTTTTAAAGGAATACATGCTCTAAATGACTCTAGTTCAAGAAATGGAGCATTCATGAGTACAGTGACTATCCTTTAAGCTGCTAATTGCTCAATATGATCTGACAGTAATTATTTAGGAATTACCTTTTTTTCCAGTATTCTAGGTATTGCTAATGAAAAACTGCTTGTTTTCCTTGTTTTCATAATATAATACTCATGGAGATTGACAGCATTTATGTGAGTAGTTTTAATTGAAAATGAATTACACATAGGAAATATTTGGTTAAGAATAGGAAACCACATAGCTGTGTTAATGCTTTGCTGTTTATTGTATGTAATAAATGAATTATAGTGCTTCCATAAAAAACAAATAATTTTAATGCAAATCCATGCTTATTTCTCATGATAGTCTGATGTAGTCTTTGTTATATCTCCTCATTGTTGAAACACTTTCTGTTTTAGAAACATTATTCATCTGCATATTTTAAAATAACTTCAAAATGAGTTTATGATTTAACCTAATGTTTAGCTTTTTCTTTTTAAAAAAATAAAAATCTTCCAGTATTAGATTTTTTTAAAGCTTAACTTTGTTGTTTCATATTTTTTCCTCATGATTGAGAGTACTGAAAAGTTCCTAATTACATAAAAAGGTCAAAGATAATTCAAACCAAATTCAGATTTATTTCTTTTTAATTTTGAAATATTCTAATAGTTTCTAAATTAAATTTTAGGTATAAACATGCAGACAGATGATGGACAAACTCTTGGGTTTTAAGTGCATCTTTATGAATTCTGAACATTTTACAGCAGATTTAAGAACATGCAGATTGTTCACTTTTGCTCTTTTCTGTCAGAATTCTTTGTTTCTCCACAGAACATGACAATATATTTAAGCCTTAAAGGATGGTTGTACAAAGTGCTTGCATGATGTGGAAGCAGAAAATTATTACAGTTAAAATAGTTGCTAGATGATGATTCTCAGATGCTTTTCAAGATGCATTAAGGCTGAATCCTTTACTGAAAGATGTAACATCAATGCTACAATCAAATTCTATAAAAATAACACTGACACTTCCAAGCACTTTGAGGAGAGCTGTGAAAGCAAAACCAAAATGAAGTATTACTGTATCAGACAAAAGCAACCTGCAGTTATTCCTTTTCAGATATTTACAGTATTATTCTGCATTAGATTCCGAATAAAACTACTTACCAGAACTATAACAGAACTGTTTTACATATTGTAGAAACAAGTAGAAATATATTTTGCAAAGATAATATAGTAAGTCAGTTAACATTGGTAAGATTGCTAAAGATGTTTGCAACCTGCTGCAACTACAACCAGCACTGTTGTAAGAGAGGCCTTTTCAATATTTCAAGTTACAATTTAGGACTTTTTTTTTTTGTTTTTAAATGCTTTGAGAAATAGTTTGAAATCACATTCTGATAAACTGCAGGATTTGGATTCTTTATAACTTTTTTTATGACTTTAGGATGGCTGTGGCTTCACTTCTCTTCAAACAGTTTTCTTGTGAAAAATGTCTATAGTTTTACATTATTACTTGAGCATATTCTCTTAAAGAAATTTAGCCCCTCTTGTCTTCTCCTAGCAGAAAACTGAAGGGATTCAGCTAAAGTTCCTCCCTTTCATGTTACATAATATAAATGCATTGACTCTTTGCGGCTGATAAGATTTTTCATGCAAATTCAGGATAAACCTTAAAAAACTGAATCTAATGTTCTGAATAATTTTGTTTACATTAAAATGTTCATAAAATATGAGAAAATAGTGGTAATATAACCTTTACAGATTGGAATAGTGGCAAAGAATGAAATAAAATTGAGGGGTTTAATACTCTTTTATGAAAACCATTTCAGGGATTTATTATTTTTTCTGTTGTTGCTGTTGCTTTCTATCTTTTAATTTTCAAAATTTATTTTAGGGTTGCTTTTATTTTAATGTCATTACACATTAATCCGCAAAGCTGCAATATTGCTATTACATTCTCAGTTCTCCCGTTTGTTACTGTCAAAGTTAATAAAATACTTTCACATTGTATTATTTTTTATATATAGCTGTTAAAACATTTTGAATAGCCAGCAGTCAGTGATTCTATCAAAATGGAAGATTAAATGTTTAAATTACAGCAATCCTTAATGGCTAGAATAAGATAATAAAATGTCACTAGTAGGCCAGAGGAAAAAAAAATGTTACAGATAATGAAACACAGAAAAGTAAAATACTGTATTAAAAATGACAAAAAGTTGAAATAATACTTTGAAATCCAAATTTTAATGCTTAATATTGTTAGAGGGCTGTATCATTCAGGATCTGACAACCCAAGAGAGATAAGGCTGCTGCAGCTCTATACCACAAGGTCCAGCCCTTAGCAAGGCTGAAAGTTCCCAGCAGACACAAGTACACAGAGCACGTGCACACACACCACTTATGTATATACATACATACATGGGCAACAGCCTCACTCAGAGCAGTCACATAAACACAATGGTGTCATCGCTTTTGCCTGGGCAAGATTGTGATCTAATGATGAGAATATAGATTTAGACGTATGTATGTATGTACAAAAGGGACCCCTCCCTCAGACATTCAGTCTGCCTAGTAGCTGCTCCTGGATCCCAGTCTGCTTATTTGCTGCTACCTGAACCCCCAAAGCCACAGCCCCACTCTAGCTGAGTATAGTATCTCTCGTTCATATACACCCCTTCTCCCTCACACCGCCCCAGGCTGTCTGGGAGTCCCCAGTCCCACAGCCAGCCTTCCTATGCTCTCACTCTTGGAGATCACAGGCGCTCTCACAGCCAGAGCTTGTTCTTAGGGACACATACACTCCCAAGTCACTACACCTGCTCTCTGCCTGGTTCAACCTCATCTTCATTCATGATCGCACACTTGCTCACACATCTGCACTCATTCTGGTTGCTGGCAATAGACTCCTGAACACACATGCACATGGATGAGAGCCCCCCTGGAAAACAGCTGAATGTGGAGCTCAAAGAGGCTAAACCAGCCTCCATCCCATGGTCTGACTTACTTATACTCCCATAGACACAGGTCAGAGAGCGCACGCCCAGGGAAGAGTTAGAAAGGAATTTAACATGAAGACAGGAGAGATGGCAGTGATCAGGCACATGGCACAGCCAGACAACCACACTGATCAGCTCCTGCTTATATGTGTACTAACCCATTTATTCCCTTATCCCTCTATTTCACACAACTGTTACTCTCTAAATCATCTAAGCCCCTCCCTTTTTCCTGCCTTTGGTACCTCCCATAAGTATCCCATAATGAGTCCTGTACAGTCTCAAAATGCTTCTCTGCATCTTATAATAGGTCCCACAACCCTAGGGAGCAATCCCCATGGATTTGAAAGGTGTTTTGAAGAACTTCTCCCTTTGACTCTTCCTGATGTGTTTCACACTTGGACATTGGGGCTGAGGATCTCCCGGGATAGCCATGGGAGGGGACTGGACAGGGTGTCCCTTCCTCTGAGTCCTCAGTTTGGGTTCCTGCTCACCACTGTTCCTCCCTCTGCTCCTCTCTGCTTGTGAAGATGTGCCTTTGATGGGCTGATGGCCCCTCTGATGGGCCTGGGAGTAGCCAGGCAGAGTTATATTGGGGGGTCCTCATCTGCCATGGTCTGTGTTCCTTTGTGGGTGTGAAGACAAGATTACTTTTTTATCCTATAATCTACCAAATATGTTTCTGGAAAAATAGCTTTTCCAATTTCACTTTAAATAAAAAAAAAAAGGAAAGTTTCTTCTAGAAAATCCCAGTCTTTTTTTCTTCCAGAAAATCCCTATCTGAATATAGATGATAATTTAGTGATATAATATAGAAGCTGAATTTATTCTGAAGATTTCTTTGGGCACTGAAGTGAATGACAGCAGAGGCAGTAATTAGTAGATAGTATACCAACACTATTGACAGTCTGAAGCATGACTCAAGGATTGTCAGAATCCTCAAGGACTGGAAGAAATAAATCATATCAAATAAAAGAAAAGTCAGTCAGGATAGCAGCTGTGGAAAAAAGAATATAAAGGCTTATTTCAATTAGAGTCACACAGATGAAAGTGAGAAATATTGGGTGTCTTGCAATTCAATAAGGTATGAACTTCAACAACTTTGGTCTCCTGTGAAGCACTAAAAGATAACTGAAAAGCAAATTTCCAAGAGAAGCATCTGTAGTAGAACCTCCATGGAATCAATTTCAAGACTTCAGACTGTATTTCTAAAAGAAAAGTAAAATTAATATAACCTTAAAAAATAAACAGAGGTTAAAACTGAATAGGAAATATGCAGATTGACAGGGATAGAGCTTATGGGTGAAGGATGCCTGTAGTTCTAGCTTGGTGCGTTAATTGAAAAATAATTGCATCAGAGCTGGATGTCAAACAGCAGGTTTTACCTGATGCATTTTGCAGACCTACATCAATAATATTTTATCAAGTCATATTTGAGAAAGTAATGATGTCAATACAAAAAATTTAGTTAGAAAAAAGCTGGGATCAAAATGTTCAAACAAGTCAAGTACATTTTATGATAATGAATAGAAAGCACTCTTTTCTTAGCATTTGATTAATTAAACACTTATATATTATGTTACAATGATAAAAAGGTTTTGAACTTACACTCTGTTCTACTCTGTTTATAAAATAACTACACATGAAAGAAATCCCATCCAGTGCTACGCTCCTAGCCTATGGCATGATTACTTATCTACTCATTGAAGGAAGCCTTTTAAGCCTGAGAACTTCTTTTTCTTAGGAAAAAAAAAAGTTAAAGAAAAAAAAAAAGAAGTCTTTCCAAAGGCAGCAGAAATGCAGATATGTATACATTTACATGAAGGATGTTGAAGAAAAATAATAGTGTCAAATTGTTGTGAGATAGTATTAAATCTAATCTGGTATATTCCTGTTCAACCTGCTCTAAGTGGCTCTGCCTTGGCAGGCGGGTTGGACTAGATGATCTCGAGAGGTCCCTTCCAACACTAACAATTATGTGATTCTGTGCTTTCAAAAATACATATCACTATTTAGGTAATTCTTCTTAAAAAGAAATTAAACATTATGTAGATAATGTTATTTACACAAGAGGAAATAGAGCCTATTTGTTGTTGCCTTAGTCCAGTATTGATGCCACACATTAGGTCTAACTGCTTGAGTGTGCAGAGAACACACCGGCCATGGGAAAACTCAAGAGAGGCAGTGAAGGAGGTCCTGTGTGCAAACAGACTATGAAATTGACTGTACTATTGTTGATTTGTGACTTAAAATGTGTACTTAAAGAAATCTCTAGAAAATGCTGCCTAGAAGTCAGATCAGAAAGTTATTCATCTGCACTTCCAGCTGTTAGTCATAGTTTTCAGCTGAGATTTAGTAATTGCCCATGTCAGTACTTCAATCTACTTCAAATAAAATCAGATTCATTTAAACATAGAAATGAGTTGCAGTTTTGCCTGAGGGAGTACGAATCTGTATGAGTATATGCCCTGTATGCCAAGTACCAGGTAAGATATTAATGGAAAAGATTCTCCTTTAATGTTCCACTTGTCCTATCTTACTTGTCTAGTCTTGAAGGCACTCATTACAGGGAAGGGAAATCTTTGAAGTGAGTATGTGCATTTCATTCTATATCTGTCAAAAATAAAAACAAAGAACAAAATTGGTGAAAAACAAAATAAATAAAATCTATTGTTTTTTTAAGAACAGCTCAGTTTGTCTAAATGAATATCCTGAACATAAGGTTGAAGAGTCTCATCTTCTTTCCAAGGACTTATTTAAAACTTTGCCATAAGTGTGAAGTACTGTCACTTTAAAGGAAGAGGCTGAAGCTTTCCATCATGCCTTCTTTTATTTAGAGTTGTATGTGGACTAGTCTTTAAAGTATGCTATTATGAAGGGGGAGCTTTAGGATGAGAAAAGATTTAACAGATTTCTTCTATTTTGATTGAGAAAATTTAAATGTGTTTCCTTTGAAACAAGGGACTTCAGAAGAAAATTCAAAATGGGTGTTAGATACAAACTGGTCAGACCTATAAGAACAGCTTTAAACTAGATTTAGGAGCAGGAGGGGTTGGAGGTTTAAGTAACACAGAAAAGCCAGGGGCTGCTGGTGTGTTCGAAATCAGCAAAGGAAAACAATTGTGGAATACCACAAAGGAATTAGGGCACTTTCCTCTACAAAGACGACACAGCCTAATTAAAATATCTTTATAGCAATGCACGCAGTATGGATAACAAACAGGAAGAGCTGGAAGCCACTGTGCAGCTAGAAAGCTATGATCTAGTTGGTATCATTGAAATATGAGGGCATGAGTTGCATGATTGAAGTATTGCAATTGACAACTCTAATTTGTTGTAAAATAAATGGACTGACTGCAAATAGTGGAATTTGAAAAACAGTGATGAAAAGGTTGAGAGTTTATGAGAGATTAGGTCCACATTAACAAAGGAAATCTTGTGTTCTGTGTTTACTTCAGTCCACCCAACCAAAGTGAGCTCACAGATGAAACGTTCTTACTTCAGCTACAAGAAACATCACTGTCAGGGGCTCTGATCTTCCCAGGAGACTTCAGTCATCCTGACATTTTCTGAAAAAGCAGAAAAACAAGCTTTAAGCAGCCCAACAGATTCTTAGAGTACATTATGGAGCATAACTTCTTAAGATGGAGAGGAGCATTCAAGAAGTGCAGGATGTTTTACTCCTTCATTCCCATATAGTGAGGGGATCGGTGAACATTTGGGATTATACGTCCAGATCTAGAACACCGTTATGTCACTACAGGGAATATCAGGAATCAAACAATTCCCAGTAGCTAATGAAAAACAGTAACATTAAAATCCATCCTGGGTTAAGCAGTAGCAGTTATTTTTCTCCTTCTTAGTAGCTGCTGCAGTGCTGTGTTTTTGATTTTCGGCCTGGGAACTGCTTTGATAACACCAATGTTTTTAGTTGCTGCTCAGTAATGTTTACTCTGGCCAAGGACTTTGTAAGCCTCATGCTCTGCCAGGGATGAGGGGAAGGCGGGAGGAAGTAGAGACAGGACACCTGACCCAAACTGACCAAAGAGGTATTCCATACACAGCATGTCATGCCCAGGAGGTAACTGAGAGTTACCCAGAAGTGCTAGGGCATTGTGGGGTTGGACTAGGTATCGGTTGGTGCTCAGTCGGGTGGGGTGGAGCGGGTTATCGGTCGGCAGGTGGTGAGGTGTTGTATTCTCTTCCTTTGTTATTTCTTTTATCATTATTGCTATTGGTGGTAGCAGTACTGATTTGTGTGATACCTTAGTTACTAAACTGTTCTTATCTCGACCCGTGGGAGTTGCATTGTTTTGATTCTCCTTCCCATCCCTCCGGGAGCAGGGGGAGGGCAAAAAGGGAGGGAGTGAGAGAGCGACTGCATGATTTATGGCTGACTTTGTTTAAACCAGGACGAGGTCTAAGAGGCATAATCCTTTACTTATACATCTGATATAGAGGAAGTAAAATTAACTTGATATGCTGTCCTGGGTTCAGCAGTAGCAGTCATTTTTCTCCTCCTTGGTAGCTGGTGTAGTGCAGTGTTTTGACTTTCAGCTCGGGAACAGAGCTGATAACAAGGATGTTTTGGTTTGGCCAAGGACTTTGTGAGCCTCATGCTCTGCCAGGGAGGAGGGGAAGCTGGGAGGAATCAGAGACAGGACACCTGACCCAAACTGACCAAAGAGCTATTCCATACCACAGCACGTCATGCCCAGGATGTAACTGGGAGTTAGCCGGAAGGGCTGGGAGACTGCGGGGTTGGAGGAGGTATCGGTCGGTGCTTGGTCGGGCTTGGGGGGCAAGTTATCGGTCAGCTGGTGCTGAGGTGTTGTATTCTGTTCCCTTGTTATTTCCTTTATCATTATTATCATTGGTGGTAGCAGTAGTGATCTCTGTTATACCTTAGTTACTAAACTGTTCTTATCTCAACCCGTGGGAGTTGCATTCTTTTGATTCTCCTCTCCGTCCCTCCGGGAGTAGGGGGAGGGAAAGTAGGGGGGGGTGAGCGAACGAATTACCTGACTGGGTTTAAACCACGACAGTTCTTTTTGGCGCCCAACGTGGGGCACGAGGGGTTGAGATAACGACAGATCTGACTGGATTAATAGTCACTCGTCACAATGCTGATTTACTGGCTCTCAGAGTTGTTCTTGTTGATCTCACAGCTTCAGAATGTTGTAACTTACGTAGAGCCGGTATTTGCTGTGTTAGTGTTTATCAAGTGTGGGGCCTGGGCTAAGGTTCTTGTCTCACTGTGCTTTATGGCAATGGCTTGTAATACGGGCGGGCTCCAGCAGCAGGGCGGGACGGACGTGGCCGTGGACTTGTACCTGGCCGTCCGGCTGCTCTTCACCGTCCTGGCCCTCGCCCTACTCTCCATCTTCGTGAGGCTGCGGGGAACTGAGGGGGAGCGGTCCCGGGAGCCGGCGGCTGCTAAAGCGGGCCGGGAGAGCGGCCCCGGGAACCAAGCGGCGGCGGGAGCGGGGCCGGAGGCCGCGAGGGGACGGCTGCCGGTGGAGGAGGCCGGGGCGGTCGAGGAGCAGAAGGAAGCGGCTGCCGAGCAGAGGGAGAAGGCGGCGGAGGAGCCGAGCCCCGCGGAGGAGCCGAGTCCGGCGGCCGAGCCGAGCCCCGCGGCCGAGCCCCGCCCTGAGACGGCCGAGAGCATTCCCCGGAAGCCGCCCGCCGAGCCCCAGGAGGATGCAGGAGACCACGCAGCATTTCCCAGCAAGGCAGAGGAGGAAGAGCTGGACTCAGGAAAAGAGAAGCTGGCAGTGGGAGAGCCGGCAAGCACAGCAGCTACACCAGCCCCAGTGACAAGCACAGCAGCATCGTTTGAGAGTTCTGAAGGCTCTGAATGGCCTTTGGGTATCCTTGGGACCTGCCTGCTGATTGTGATGGGGATCAGCATGTTGGCACACATACAGAGTGTGTTCTACCCACCACCATTTTGTCTGATCTCAAAAGTTAAGCAGAGTCAGGTTTGGGTCTTGTCTGGGGTTAGACAACAATATAGGGGGACCAAGAGATTTTCCCCAAGGCTGGAGAGTCATGAGTGGCAGGGTGTGTGGGACAGTATGGGCAAATATCTAGTCCACTGGGCCCCTCCAGTGCTTTGGAAGCGTCGGAGATGGAAGGCAGCTGTATGGAGTCCCCAGCAACAAGCTGCAGAAACTGCTTAAGGGGACAGTGAATTATTTTGAGCCTGGTGGGCCCATGGCACTTCAGGCCATCAGAGCAGAGATGCAACACAGAGATGGACTCATGATCGAGGGGTGGACTTAGCAATGGACACTATTGCCCAGGTTATTCACGAGTGTGAACACTGCACACAGTCTCTCCTGCTCTGGAAGACTGTTACAAGAGATGGAGCCTGACATGGACCAGATGGACGCAGCAGCTTTATAGGGACTGGTCCATGCACTAAGATAAGAGTGCACCGAGATAAGAGTGATGGTATATTGAAAATGTGGGATCTGAGCATGACGTGAATGGTATGGAATAAGGGGTGGATAATGTCCTGGGTTCAGCAGTAGCAGTCATTTTTCTCCTCCTTGGTAGCTGGTGTAGTGCAGTGTTTTGACTTTCAGCTCGGGAACAGAGCTGATAACAAGGATGTTTTGGTTTGGCCAAGGACTTTGTGAGCCTCATGCTCTGCCAGGGAGGAGGGGAAGCTGGGAGGAATCAGAGACAGGACACCTGACCCAAACTGACCAAAGAGCTATTCCATACCACAGCACGTCATGCCCAGGATGTAACTGGGAGTTAGCCGGAAGGGCTGGGAGACTGCGGGGTTGGAGGAGGTATCGGTCGGTGCTTGGTCGGGCTTGGGGGGCAAGTTATCGGTCAGCTGGTGCTGAGGTGTTGTATTCTGTTCCCTTGTTATTTCCTTTATCATTATTATCATTGGTGGTAGCAGTAGTGATCTCTGTTATACCTTAGTTACTAAACTGTTCTTATCTCAACCCGTGGGAGTTGCATTCTTTTGATTCTCCTCTCCGTCCCTCCGGGAGTAGGGGGAGGGAAAGTAGGGGGGGGTGAGCGAACGAATTACCTGACTGGGTTTAAACCACGACATATGCATTTACTGTTCTACCACAGTAACTTCATGAAAAGTTTAATGTACTAGTACAAAGCAATTACATTACATTCTTTGTGCTAATTTTTGGTGAGTTACCAAAAAGCAGATTGTCAGTAACTATCAATATAACATCAAGTATACGAATCATAGAATAGTTAGGGTTGGGAAGAACCTTAAGATCATCTAGTTCCAAGCCCCCCTGTCATGGGCAGGGACACCTCACACTAAACCATGCCACCCAAGGCTTTGTCCAACCTGGCCTTGAACACTGCCAGGGATGGAGCATTCACAACCTCCCTGGGCAACCCATTCCAGTGCCTCACCACCCTAACAGGAAAGAATTTCTTCCTTATATCCAATCTAAACTTCCCCTGTTTAAGTTTGAACCCGTTACCCCTTGTCCTGTCACTACAGTCCCTAATGAAGAGTCCATCCTCAGCATCCCTATAGCCTCCCTTCATATCCTGGAAGGCTGCTATGAGGTCTCCACGCAGCCTTCTCTTCTCCAGGCTGAACAGCCCCAACTTTCTCAGCCTATCTTCATATGGGAGGTGCTCCAGTCCCCTGATCATCCTCGTGGCCCTTCTCTGGACTTGTTCCAACAGTTCCATGTCCTTTTATATGTTGAGGACACCAGAACTGCACACAATACTTCACGTGAGATCTCACAAGAGCAGAGTAGAGGGGCAGGATCACCTCCTTCTGCCTGCTGGTCACGCTCCTTTTGATGCAGCCCAGGATACGGTTGGCTTTCTGGGCTGCAAGTGCACACTGCCGGCTCATGTTTATTTTCATGGTCTTAAAGATAAATGAAAGTTATATGTTTAGTGCTGCATCCCTAGCTTTTACAACACCAGCAGATGTTCCTAGACCTGCCATTCATCCTAAGTATACATTGAGTTTTTTTAGAAGTAAAAGAGCAAACTTGTAATAAAACATGGCTTACATAAAAGTGAAGTATGCACAGAACACTACAATTCTCCATGTTTTGAACAAAAGTAAAATTTTAAGGGGAAAGCATGTGAGCTCTTATCCTTCACTTTACATAGAGCTACCCATAATATTTATTTTTAAATGACAAATTTTTAATTAGTAATGTAATGGCAACATGAGACCAACCATATCTGATACATAATAACAGATCTTCCATGTAGAAGCTAGTTCTGATGTTTGCAGTAGTTTTTGTTTTTTTTAATGACTGATTTTATTCTGCTTCTTTTTGGCAAAGGTCTAAAAGTCCTTCACAGTGAAGAACTGGTCTGAAGAGAACATTTGGGAAAAGATCCAGTCTTCCTACTTTTTTGGGATATCTAAATCAAAGGTAAGTACAGGTTTCAAGTGAGACAATCTTCCAAAATTCATAAATGTCATTCATAGTCAGTGAAGAGAGCATAATGCCTCCATCATACTTCTAATAGAACAAACGACATTTCCTTCTGGAAACCTTGAAAATGTGTTTATCTCTACTAAACATATAAACATTTAACATTACAATAGCCTTACAAGCTGCTGGTGCCTACAATGCACTGTGGTGCCTTTTGGAGTTGTCACCAATTATTCACATTAATTTCTGTCCAGACCACACCACAGCTCTCACCTAAATGGAAAAAAATCCTAAACATTTTATTTGGATAATGATCCACATGTGTGAGGGACATACAAAGCAGATTGCCTGATACCATCCTTCATATGTATTAACCAGACAGCATTTTTACAGTATGAGACTTGAAAATGGCATTATGGAGTGTTACAGAATTAGGAAGCAATGATATATGACAGCAAAACTATATGATAGCAAAAAGTTACAGGTTTTGTTAATGTCATGTCTTCTTATTCTTTCTTTAACACTAAGGGAAATAAATCACTACAGTGCATGGTATTCCTAATTAGGCAGACTGAGGATCTCACGAGGGCAGGGTAAAAATGGGGATTAAATACATAGTAGAAAAATAGTTTATCGTGACCTATATGCAGATACGTCTCTTGAGATAAAGACCTTATTTATTAACAATTTTCTCATTCCTTTGATATAGTAGTGGCAGTAAATAGAAATTTTAGAGTTTTATGGCATTTTAGGGTTGTGTGGTCTTTTGCTTCTTTTTTTGTTGTTCTTTTTTGTTTGTTTGTTTGTTTTGTTGTTTTTGTTTTGTTTTTTTTTTTTTCCCTGAGGATCATCTGGACTTCATTCTGTGAGAAACAGGAAAAAGATTTAAATGCAAGTTACAGTGCAGTGTCCTGCAGCAGTACAGAAAATATTTCACCAACAGAGGCTAGAATCATGACAAAAATGCTTAACACAACTTACTTGGCTTTCAGTACAATTCATCAGGAGTACCTTATTTTAAAACAACACATGAAACACTGTAAATGGCATATAAAGAGGACACACAAGAAGGAAAATATCTTGATACAGTTTGAATTACTACATTAGTCTATCTGGGAATAATTGAATACGTGTTTATCACAAATGCACTTTCTTAATTTTCTTCAGAAAGAATACGTCTAAACTTACACTGTGCAACTGATAGCAATTTCAAGAGGAAAATGTATTCATTCAGCTGTAGTATTCATGTCAATATCTGCAAAACTATCACTTCTACTCTTTTCCACAGAATAAGCACCTACAGTGTGGTTGTAAATACTAGCATCGTGCACTGCATGTTGAGTTTATGCCTCTAGCCAGCCTGTACATCTGTAACTGAACAAGAAAGATTTTGCTGAAAAAAAACTTGTCAGTATCATTCAACTTATTCAGAATGAACATCATTAATTTTTTCATTTAATGTTTTGTGTGCTATTTTTTCTTCTGTTATTTCTGTATTATACGTTTTGGGTCTGTGCATCCAAGCTATTTTAATTGTCCATGTGTTTGGTATCTTAAATATCTGTTTTACGGGGAATATGCAGTATTTCTTCATTAATTTCAAACTGAGAAGTCATTCTCTGCAGTCAGCTGAATGCCTACTGAATGGTGAAGTGGACATTAGACTTGCTTGAAATGCTGAATTCCTCGAGGCTATAGCCTACATTTTTCACTTGGATATCCCTACTTCTTGTAGTAGCTAAACAATACTTATCCATTAATTTAACTGCTGATAGAATTTTTTCCCTTCTGTAATAAAAATGGGTTATTACCATTTTATTTCATTGTATGGCAAGGAGTAATAGTTTTCAACTGAGAGAGGGTAGGTTTAGGTTAGATATAAAGAAAAAAATCTTTACTGTGATTATGATGAGGCACGGGAACAGATTGCCGAGAAAAGTTGTGGCTGCCCCATGCCTGAAAGTTTTCAAGGCCAGGTTGGATGGGGCTTTGAGCAACTTGGTCTAGTGGAAGGTGTCCCTGGCCACGGCAGGCATTTTGGAACTGAATGATCTTTAAGGTCCCTTCCAACTCAAGCAATTCTATGGTAACAGGATGCTTGAGTAGAAGTTTAGAATACCGAATGTTGTACTGATTTCTGGCTCAGAATACAAAAGATACTTTCAAAGTACATCCCTTATAAATACTAGTTTGCAATAAGACTTAATTCTTTTTCCTCTCAGGCCTGTTTGAATCCTATTTTCATCCTAGTTCCAGTTTCTTTATTTTCAGACCTAAGCACTATCTCTTAACACAAGAAAGCAAACTTTCTCGGTACTTTCCTGCCAGTCAGAATTGTCAGAACAGACTTCTGAACCTGTTCCTGATTCCCATAAATATGGGTAACTAAGGAAAGGCTGAAAGTTAAGTTTGATGAATCCTACATTTTGTGGCAAGAGGACAAAGAAAAAGTTGCTAATCTGGAAATAAATTTTTATTACATTGTACACTTTGTTTTAAATGTTGGTCTTATATTACTAAGCAGCTAAGCTGAGCTAAAGAAAATAGAGAAAGCAGGGTTCCACATTTATAGAACTTTTTAATAATGTTGTTTCAGTCCAAAACAAACTGCTCTTCAGAGCACTAATCTGTTTTCTTACTTCAAAAATAACTAAGTCAATAAATCTTGGAACGGTGATACTAAGAAGAAAACATATGGCCTAGGGGAATATCAGATTGCACCATGAACCACAGTGCCATGAGAATCTTCTGCAGGTGCAAGCATTTCACTCCTCATAAAATTCCAGTCCTTTTCTATAGCAATAGCTAAAGTTTGGATTTATTATATATATATATAGGACTAAAGAATCTCAGTTCTGAAACTTCAAAGATTTTGCAAGAATGAGCCAGAATTTAAACGTTTCATTAATATAATATACTGAGGAGTGAGTTATACAGTACCAATACATTCTTTTTTGCTGTGCATGTTTTTATAGCTATAGTTCCAATTGAATCTTAGAAGAAAATTGACTGCACTTGAGATGTATCTGTGAACACAAATCACCAAGATTTTTTTTGAAACAACTGACACCGTAAAATACCTGGATGTACTATAGATGTCATTTTCAATGTATAGTTCTGAAGTTCAAATCAAAGTCAAGTAAAAAGATTGTTGAGATGTAAATCTTTTTTTATCTTGGAATCAAACTGTTGTTCGTGATTGATATTCTATCTAACATTCAGAAAAAGCATACTGAACATTGTTTTATGTAATAAAATATATACTAGACTTAAAAAATGACAAGAATATATTTTCAAAAAGGATCTAAACAATGTTATGTTTGTGTGAAAACAGTATCAAACTTGTTTTTGTTAGCATACTCCTCATTTTAATGTATTTTTATACCATTCATTAGTGGTGTCTCTCAGAGCTTGGTGTTAGGGCCAGTGTTGTTTAATGTCTTCAGTGGTCATCTGGACAAGGGGATTGAGTTCACACTCAGGAAATCTGAAGATGACACCAAGTTAGGTGGAAGTATTGGTCTGATGGAGGATAAGAAGGCTGCAGAGGGATCTGGCTGTCCAGATCTCTCCCCTACAGAGGGATCTGGACAGGCTGCATCGATGGGCTATGGGGCATGAGGTTTAACACGGCAAAGTTCTGAGTCCTGCCTTTGGGTCAGGACAACCCCATGCAATGCTACAGGCTTGGAAGAGTGGCTGGGAAGCTGCTCAGCAGAAAAGGACCTGTGATGTTGACCGACAGCTGCTGAGCATGAGCCAGCTTGTGCCCAGGCAGCCAAGAAGGCCAACAGCATCCTGGCCTGTATCAGAAATAGTGTGGCCAGCAGAAGCAGGGCAGTAATCATCCACCTGTACTTGGCACTGGTGAGGCTGCACCTTGAATACTGTGTCCAGTTCTGTGCCCCTCACTACAAGAAGGAATTTGAGGTGCTGGAGCTGGTCCAGAAAAGGGCAACAAAGCTGGTGAAAGGTCTGGAGCACAACTATGAGGAATGGCTGAGGGAGCTTGGGTTGCTTAGTCTGGAGAAGAGAAGGCTCAGGGGGGATCTTATTACTCTCAGCAACTGACTGAAAGCAGGTTGTAGTGAGGTGGGGGTCTGTCTCTTCTCCCAGGTAACAAGTGATAGGACAAGAAGTAATGGCCTTAAGCTGCTCCAGGGGAGGTTTAGATTGGATGTTTCTTCACAGAGAGAGTGATCAGGTATTGGAACAGGCTGCCCAGAGAAGTGGTGGAATCACCGTCCCTGGAAGTGTTGAAAAACTGTGTGGATGAAACCCTCAGTGATATGGTTTATTGGTTGATTTATCAGTGCTGGAGTAATGGTTGGACTTGATGACCTTAAAGGTCTTCTCCAACCTAGCTTATTCTATGATGCATATTAAAACACCCAAATACATTTTACGTGTTTCATTGCTTACCATAATCCTATATACTTAGAATCTGATATTAATTTGAATGCAAATGTTAATCATGCTTTATGATTTTTTTTTCGTTTTATTTCTTTACATTCTGAATGTTATTTGTCTAGGTTTTCTTCAAGAAACTAGCAACAATAAATCTCAGACAATGATTGCTTAATAGCTCCCACTGTGTGAATGCATAGACCCGAAGTCATAATTCTATACTCTCATCCTGTTGAATACTATTTATATAAGTACTGCCTCTTCAGAAGTTATTTTTGGAGCCTAATTATTGCAATTTATCACAGGAAAAGTTCATCTGCCAATGTAGTTTCTCAAAATGACTTTCAAATCAGAGGCTGTCATACATGTAAAATCTCATTTCCACCTTTAATTTGGAGTTCATAAGTCTAAATTTTTATTGTTTGCAGAAAAAAAAATTATATCGTCTTCCATTTTCCAAGTTTCCTTGCAAATATCTTTCAAGATTTTTGTTCATGCTATAAATAAGAGTTCTGCTGTTCCACAAAAAGACCTCTCAAAAATATATGCTTTTGTACTCATTTCTAGGCCTTGTGCATCTGATTCCATTTGGTCCTTACAATATAGAGCTAAGATATACATGTAAAAGAGTGATCTTTTTTTTAATCTTTTGGTAACTTTTGTTCTACTCATAAGTACCTATATCACTAGTGAAACACTTAACACATTAGCATTACTAGCTTCTTCTAAGATTGTACCTGCAGAAAAGTTGTAATGAACAGGACTAATTCCTTCGTAAGTAAATTAAAAATAACCTAGTTTTGTTTTGCTTTTTTTACATTTTCCAAACAACATACTTACTGGAAATATAAAAATATTTTTTTAAATTTCTCTATTCAGTTTTTTTAATTAAATTTAATAACATTTTAATATCAATTTTACAGCTTCTCAGTAAGAAAAAGAGAGAAAAATTCTGACAGAAATCAGAATATTTTGAACCATTAGCAGAAGTTTTTAAGGTATTTCTTATTCTTTCTTTACTAATGTTTGAAAAACTTCCATGATGTTACAATGTTTGCACCTGAGCTTTTCAGATATTGAAATATTTTTCAGATATTGAAATGTTTTCAAAGTTTTTCAGCTTCTCTATGATACCTGGAAATTCATATATGCTCTTCAAGCTTCCTTTTTTGAACAAAATCCTTGAAGATACTTATATTTGAAAATACTTGGTTTAGTTCTGTCTGCTGAATAAGCTGAGGCTTCCTATATGCAGAAGATAACTCACAGAAGGCAACATATTTTAGTAGCTATAATAAATCTTAGATATGGACTTGGAGCCTGAAAAAATCATTACCTATTTCTTTAGATTTTGTAAATAAATTCAGCTAAAACACATTGCATCCAAGGCAACCAAGTATTTTTATGGATTTGAAAATATAAATTTTGTATTTTCAATATGTGCAGTGTACTACCTGACTATTTGTGGTGATTTTAACTTTAATTTAGAGATTCAAATATTTACACCTATTGGGTTTACATTATAAAATCCAATTGAAAATTTGCAGTTACAGAAGTAAATTACATAGTTGCTGATAATTAGTAAGAAGATTAAATTAAGATTATATGTCTGCTATTCAGTCTTTTCTTCTTCATTTTCACTATGAGGAGAATTACATAACATTAGTGCACCAAACTGAATGTGCATTTAAACACTAAACCCTAAGAAAGTAGTATGATAGATAGCACAATGCATATTTATATAATACTACAGGTCAGAATTGTGCCAAAATAGAAAAAAATTACAGCCACAATAATGAGATACTAATATATTTGTCAGGATTCCTGACTAATATAAAAGAAAATCTTTTAGACACCTGAAAGAATGAATTTCACAAAAAAAGAAAAAAAAAGTGGATTTAAAAAAGAATTATCCTTAAGAAAAAATAAAATTAAAAAAATGGTTGGAGACAGGGATTTCTATTTTGTTTGGGTTTTCTTTTTTGGTTTCCTTTTTTTCTAAAGTCTTTCACATTCCAGAGTCTGGAGACGAATTGGTCTAACTATCTGTAATGTAGACATCTCCTTTACAGCTCAATAGCTAGTCCTTATTTAAAGTCAAAAGAGAAAAAATATGTATTTTTAGGGCACATCTCATCTTTGATCTGTAAAATAAGTCAGATGACTCATTGTCTAAATTCTTATTTTTTCTGTTGACTAGAAAGAAAGCCTAATTGTAGATATATTCAACATAGAATTAAAAAATTGGATGTGATGATTTCACTCAAAAAACCTTTCAGAAAGGAGTAAATAAACCCTTTCTACTGTGTAAAGAGTTATAGAATCATAACTGTGGGAGCAGACTGTTATTGTAAGGCAAATATTGTTTTTTATCTGGAAAAAGTAAGCCTTCTAAACTAAATATTGCAATAGAATATTTCCTGTCCTTGCAGTTTTGCTATTTATACTGCAAAACTGTTCACATCATTCCAAGTAATAGTTGTGGACCCTGCCAAAAAACATTCTCCTGAACAATTCCTGCACACAGTATGGTAAGGTATTGGCTACACGGGATTTGGAGAAGGCTGAGGTTCTGAATGACTTCTTTGCCTCAGTCTTCACTGGCAAAGGCTCTGACCAAACCACCCAAGTCTTGAAAGGCAGATGAAGGGACTGTGAGAATGAAGACCTTGCGCCCACTGTAGGAGAGGAACTTGTTCAAGACCATCTTAAAAATCTGAACGTGCACAAGTCCATGGGTCCTGATGAGATCCATCCATGGGTCCTGAAGGAGCTGGCAAATGAAGTTGTGAAGCCACTGGCCATCATATTTGAGAAATCATGGCAGCCAGGTGAAGTTCCTGATGACTGGAAAAAGGGAAATCTAACCCCCATTTTCAAGAAGGGGAAAATGGATGACCCAGGGAATTACAGAGCAGTCAGTCTCACCTCTGTGCCTGGCAAAATCTTGGATCAGATTCTCCTGGATGGCATGCTAAGGCACATGAAAATCAACAAGGTGCTTGGTGACAGCCAGCATGGCTTCACTAAGGGGAAATTTGGTGTCCTTCTATGATGGGGCTGCAGAACTGATGGACAGGGGTAGAGCAGTTGATGTCACCTACCTGGACTTGTGTAAAGCATTCGACACTGTTCCACACGACATCCTTGTCTCTAAATTGGAGAGACATCAATTTGATGGATGGACCACTAAGTGGATAAAGAACTGGCTGGATGGCTGCACGCAAAGAGTTGTCGTCAATGGCTTGATGTCCAGCTGGAGACCAGTAACGAGTGGTGTCCCTTAGGGATCGCTGTTGTTAAACCGGTCTTGTTTAACATCTTCATCGCTGACATGGACAGTGGGATTGAGTGCGCCCTCAGCAAGTTTGCCGATGACACCAAGCTGTGTGGTTCGGTTGATGGGCTGGAGGGAAGGAATGCCATCCAGAGGTACCTCGACACACTTGTGAGGTGGGGTGATGCCAACCTCATGAAGTTTAACCATGCTAAGTGCAAGGTCCTACACCTGGGTCAGAGCAATCCCAGGCACAGCTACAGGTTGGGCACAGAAGAGATTCAGAGCAGCCCTGTGGAGAAGGACTTGGGGGTGTTGGTTGATGAGAAAATGAACATGAGTCGGCAGTGTGTGCTTGCAGCCCAGAAAGCCAACTGTATCCTGGCCTGCATCAAAAGGAGCGTGACCAGCAGGTAGAAGGAGGTGATCCTGCTCCTCTACTCTACTCTTGTGAGACCTCACCTAGAGTATTGTGTGCAGTTCTGGTGTCCTCAACACAAAAAGAACATGGAATTGTTGGAACAAGTCCAGAGAAGGGCCACGAGGATGATCAGGTGACTGGAGCACCTCCCGTATGAAGGCAGGCTGAGGAATTTGGGTCTGTTCAGCCTGGAGAAGAGAAGGCTGCGTGGAGACCTGTTGTGGTTTAAACTCAGTCAGGTAACTTGTTCACTCACTCCCCCCCTTCTTTCCCTCCCCCTACTCCCTGAGGGACGGAGAGGAGAATTGAAAAGAATGCAACTCCCACAGGTTGAGATAAGAACAGTTTAGTAACTAAGGTATAACACAAATCACTACTGCTGCCACCAATGATAATAATGATAAAGGAAATAACAAGGGAAGAGAATACAACACCTCACCACCAGCCGACTGATAACTTGCCCCCCTCAGCCTGACCAAGCACCGACCAATACCTCCTCCAGCCCTGCAGTCCCCCAGCCCTTCTGGCTAACTCTCAGTTACCTCCTGGGCATGACGTGCTGTGGTATGGAATACCTCTTTGGCTAGCTTGGGTCAGGTGTCCTGTCTCTGTTTCCTCCTGGCTTCCCCTCCTCCGTGGCAGAGCATAAGGCTCACAAATCAAAACATCCTTGTTATCAGCTCTGTTCCCGAGCTGAAAGTCAAAACATAGCACTGCACCAGCTACCAAGAAGGAGAAACGTGACTGCTACTGCTGAACCCAGGACAAGACCTTATAGCAGCCTTCCAGTATCTGAAGGGGGCCTATAGGGATGCTAGAGAGGGACTCTTCATTAGAGAATGTAGTGACAGGACAAGGGGTAACGGGTTAAAACTTAAACAGGGGAAGTTTAGGTTGGATATAAGAAGGAAATTTTTTCCTTTTAGGGTGGTGAGGCACTGTAATAGGTTGCCCAGGGAGGTTGTGAATGCTCCATCCCTGGCAGTGTTCAAGACCAGGTTGGACGAGGCCTTGGGTGATATGGTTTAGCATAAGGGGTCCATGACCATACCATATGCCCTGTTAGAGATATGTGCAGAAATATTGTGAGATCTCTCCTCATAAAGGCACAAATATGTCACTGACTTTTCTCCCCTTTAGCAAACTCAAAGCTTAAATTTCTTAGATTACAGGTATTTGTATCTTCAGTGCTAGTTTTAATGTTTTAGGTAGTGCATCTGTAGTGGTACCTTAATGTTTTTCCACTGCTATTGCAGACATAAAGCCCAATCAAGCATGCATTGTAATAATATAACCTAACATAATAGAAAATAGGTAACAGGCAAACTGTAAACTGAAGTCAGTAATAACAAAGAAGTCTGAGATGCTAATATAACATTTGTTTCTTATGCTCTATTTAGGACTTGCTGTAATGAAATACATAAAATATTTTCTATAATATTGGAGGTTGTGAAACTAATGAACTGCATGTAACCAGAAAGGTTACTAGAAAAGATGGGGAAAATGCCAAAGATCTTGTCTCAAGGGCTCTTTTTTTTTTTTTTTTTTTTTTTATGAAAATGGAAAAATCTGAACATATGCCTTTTAGTACCACAACAAAATATTTAAGTATGCACTTAAACCCTAATGATTCCCAGTTGGAGTTAAGAGTCCAAAAGTAAGATCACTCTCGGTGATTATTTTAAATGTAATCCAAAGTATATAAACAGTATTTGTGCTTTTAAACACTTAGGGTTCTGAAATACAGGTAGATAAATCAATACAGAAGCAAACAAATTCTTTTTCTCATGTAATTAGAATACACAGAAAAATAATGGAACTTGAAAGCTCTTAGTATCAGTTACTGCTCATGGATCATTTCCATGAAGAGGTTTCCTGGATTCGTTTTTTTTCTTTAAAGTTTTGATAGCATGTTCTTAGAGGAAAACAACTCTATTCATCATTTCTACTGTCAAGCACAAGGATGTTCATATAAGAACATGCTGCTTTACATTAACATAAAGACATGCAGGTGGTGTAATGTCATTGCCAAGTGGGAGCTGCCTACAGGTCTGTTACAATTAGCCATCTAAGTTTATCTAGTGGCCAAGATGTATGTTCAGCACAGCACAGGCCTGAAGACAATGTGATATTCACAGGCCTGCAAGTACTCATGTTAATTGTTGGGTGTATTACTAACTTCTTGATATGCAACAGTCTTCTCATTTAGAATCATTACTGACCATTTGTGTTTCTGCAAGGGTATGTAAACCTTTCCAAGAAAATTAAGCTGAAAAACACAATACTTTGGGACAAAATATCTGGGGGATCAAAATAAAGAAAAAAAAAGTTTAATTCCTGAATATTAATTTCTTTTAAATTACATAGTATTTGTAGTCCCTTCCTTCCTTCCTGGCTCCCTCCCTTCTCTCTGCTGTGTGGAAATCTTCTGTGAGAAGTTTATTGTAAGGGTTACAAAAGGGGAAAATAATTGATTTGCAGAAACAATTAAAGTGGCATCAGTTTAATTTTTACTTCTGTATGGTACTTCCTGAATCTGTGCAACAGATAGATCCTTCTTCTTAACTAAAAATAAAACACAGAAGTAACAAATCCTTCTGCAGGATGAAGTGAAAAACAAGTTTCCTTATGCTCATTGTGAATCCATTTTTTGGTTAGCCTGAAAAATCAAAATCAATACAGATTAACAATATTCAGAAGTTTCCGTTTACCCTCCCTGATATACTTGTTCTGGTAAAAAGCAATGTCTCACTAGCTTAGGTATACAGCAAACTTTAAGTTAAGCAGTTATTCATCCAGCTTTGTTAATAGGGTCTAGTAAATTGATGATTACAATATGTTTTAAAGCATACTCTTGATTCACTCGCATTGCTCTAGTTTTTATACCAACACATGTCTCTGAAATCAGTGTGGGACCTTGGGTATGACTCATTTTTTCAAGCTGCTGACATGGCTTCCTTCCGGGGTTTTAATTAACCCAATTGTGGTATTTTCTTTATGCACCCACTGAAGTTCCCATCTACCTTTCAAGAGCATACAAACTCTTTTCCCTAGGAAATTTGTGAGTGACAACTTTGTTTCCACCTGGAAATACCTAATTTGTGTCAGTAAACATCATAACACAGATGTTATAGCTCACAACCAATACTGCTATTTATCTATCTACACTTGTCCTTACAATCATTTTGGGTTTAGTTTCTGTGAAACACAAAAGCTGTTAAACTTCACTTGTTTTTATAATAAGAGGAAAAAACAACTATAAAACATGCTGTTATTTCTAATATGAAAATGAAGTTTTTTGGTAATAATTTGTAGGAGATAAAAGAGTTTACTCAACAACAACAACAAAAAATCTTTACTGGAATGACTTTGTATAGGTTATCGTGCACCATAGATTTTTAGTTGTTGTTTTTTTTTTTTTGAGGTCGTGAACATTTGCATTAGATGTAATATATCATGTTGTGAGAACAAAAGACAAAATTTATGGATAAAGTAACACACTGGTTATGACTTGGTTTTGTATTTCAAACATTGACCTGTTAAGTTTTCCAAAGTGAGGCTTTTATAGCAACATATAAGCATTACTACTGATGTAATGTAAATACTGATATAAATTATTTTCTTTTAAATTGAGGAACAGTACAGTATCACAGGTATTGGATTGTAAACAAGTAAACTTACCATAAGACTCTTTAGATCTCCAGATTCCATCAACCATATTGAACAGGGGTTAAACATAACTGCTGAAAATATGCCTGGGGCTAGATATCTACAGCACTCTCATAAAGTGAAAAGTCTGATACAGATCTTAAGGGAGACTAGTATCTTTCTGGATCACCTGCTTACAGCCAAGTGGTATACTCTAATGAGCCTCAAGCTGCATGAGATTCCTATGATGAGTCCAAAGAATTGTGGTTTTGTTTTTCTTTAAGTATTCCAGCAGCTGAAACTCATAAAGAACAGACACCATATCCAGCTACATTAAGTTAGGGGTATACAATCTGGAGTTTAATTCCACCTTGATTTCTGCAATCTTACTCTATTTTTTATCAAACCCTATCCATCCTTGTGTGTTCAGAAGTATTTTATATTACTCATTTACTTGTACCCAAAGTAACCCCCAGCGGATGCTCTAATTAACTTACCTAATGTCATTGGATTTGCACAGTTAGATATCTGACCAACTCTCAGGATTAATGTAGAGCTTCAGGTGAGCACTTCTAAAAATTAAATTGGCTGACCTGCCCATATTGATGTGGCACTTAGAAGTAATAATCACATCCATGAAATAAATCACATCCACAAAGTAATCCCAGCCCTTTTAGCTCCCTAACATAAGCAGAATTATCAACTAAAGCAAACAATAGTTTACTTTCATGCAAACAAGCTTTTAAAAAACAGTTTCATCTAAATGCTTTGATAAAATGCCTTTCCCTGGGACACCCAGACCCTGATCTATCATGACAAAGCATTTCCTGGAGACTTTTTGAAGTGAAGTTTAATAAGCTTTCATCACTTTGATCCTAAAGAAACTTTGGGACTTGAGGGAAAATAACACAGTTTAAAATGTGTCAAAACTGTATAATCAGTCCTTGTTTGTTTCATTGAAATGGCAAATAATATAATTAAATGTGCTCTGCCTTGCTGGCACTTGAACACACTCCTTTTATCTGGAACTGCACCTGTGATTTAAAGTTAACCATAATATTCTTCCCTTTCTTCTCTAAGTGCCAACTTATTAGTTAAAAGCCTGCTGCCATATGGTGAAGCACTACTGTCTGAGGAAAAAAAAAGTAAAAATCAATTTAAGTAAGCTTCTAAAGAAAGTTCTTTCAGAAGAAAAGTTTATGTGATTTCTCAGTCAGAAATACTGGCATTTGAGTTTGGCATTTAATCCCCCAAAAAACCCCAAACATTATTATATGTAAGAAAAAATGAATAAACAAACAAAAGCAAGGGATAAGCATGCCCTTTTCATTATGCTTCACATATGCCCTTTATTGGACATCATGAATTTCCTGTCAGCCCAATTCTGCAGCCACTTGAGGTCATTCTGGCATGACAGCACAATCCTCTGGCATATCACCTACTCCTCTCAGTTTGGTGTTGCAGCTACTCAGTTTGTCAGCAAGCTTGCTGAGGGTAGACCCTCCCCCACCATCCAGATCATTAATGAATATGTTGAACAGGGCTGACATCTGGGGTTCACTGCTAGTTACTGGCCTAGACTCTGTGTTGCTGATCCTCACCCTCAGGCCTGGCCATGCAGACAGTTTTCCATCTCCCTCATAGTCTGCTCATCCAGTCTGTACATCAACAGCTTGTCTATGAGAATCTTAGAGGAAACAGCGTCAAAGCCCTTACTGAAGTCTGGTTAGACAATATCCACTGCTCTCCTCTCATCTGCCAGGCCAGTTATTTCAACATAGAAGTTTATCAAGTTGGTGAAGCATGACTTCCCCTGCTGTAGACATGCTGACTACTCCTAATAATTTTCTTGTCATTCATGTGCCTGTAAATGGTTTCCAGGATGAGCTGCTCCATCAGCTTCCCAGGGATCTAGGTGAGGCTAACTGACCTGTATTTCTCTGGTCCTCTTTCTTCCCCTTATTGAAGATGGGAGTGACATTTGCTTTCCTTCAGTCTCAGGCACATCTTCCAGCTACTGTGATCGACCAAATAGTGGCGTTGCAATGACATCAGCCAGCTTGCTCGGCACTCATGGGTGCTTCTCATTATGGCCTATAGATTTATGCATGTCCAATTTGATGGGTTAACCTAATATTCCATTTTAAATGTGCATTCACTCTAATTTTTTCAGTCTGAAATGATTGTCACAGAAGAAATAAAGGAATTTTATTAAGCCATTAAAGTCTGCTTTCTGAGGCAGGAGGGTTTAGAAAACATCTTTTTTAACAAAGGATTAGCTTGCTAGGTAATCTGTAAATGAACACATTGACTCTCTCAATGATACCTAATTATCTTATCTTACCTATCATGGGGAGCATTCATAAATTATAAAGATAATGTTATCTAAGTTGTAATATTAGAAAGGGAAACATACAGAGCAGTAGAAAATTGGTTTAGGATCAAGTATCTACTTTACATTTCTGTAGCTCTATACTCTAAAAAAAACCCCTCAGAAAGTTCAGAAGAGAGTGATGAAAGAAGTAGCTCAGATTCTTTCTGATCTGAATGAAATGAAAGCAGTACAGGGTTGAGGGAAGGAGCTATTCACCAGTTTTGGACGTGTCAGGTGTTCTCTCCTGGATCTTTATAAAGTCAGCAGAGAATAGCTGACTATAACTAATAGTGGAAACAAGCAAATATTTTAAGTGATCTAACCTACTTTTAGATATGTTCCTCGAGATGACATAAATCATGACCTTGAAGCCCCTTTTTCTCTCAAGTGGTTATAAAAATATCTAAGGTTGAGTAGCTTAGATCTGGACACCTTTTTCTCATAGATTTTAAGTAGGCAACTAATCCCATCTGTTTCTTTGTTGTGAGCTTTTTTTTTTTCTTTTCTTTCTGTTGCAATGTATTTTAGATCCTTTGAATATCATTACTGTGGTTTAACCCCAGCCAGCAACTAAGTGCCAAACAGCCACTAACTCCCCCCCGGTGGGATGGGGAATTGAATGGGAAAGGTAAAGGTGAAAAAACTTGTGGGCTGAGTTAAGACAGTTTAATAATTAAAACAAACCTTGCTCACACAAGCAAAGGAAAACAAGGAATTCATTTAACACCTTCCAACAGCAAGCAGGAGTTCTGCAGGGCTCCATCACATGTGATGGTTACTTGGGAAGACAGATGTCATTGCTTCAAACATCTCCCCTTTCTCCTTCTTCTTTTATTGCTGAGCATGATGCCATATGGAATAGAATATGCCTTTGGTCATTTGGGGTCAACTGTCCTGTCTGTATCCACTACCCTGCCAAAGTTTGCACCCCCAGCCTACTCACTGGTGGGGTGAAAAGCAGAAAAGGCCTTGGCTCTGTGTAAGCACTGCTCAGCAGTAACTAAAATGTCCCTCTGTTTTCAACACTGTTTTCAGCACAAATCCAAACACAGCCCCATACAAGATGCTATGAAGAAAATTAACATGATCCCAGCACATGACAGCACAGTCATGTATTTAAAGCAAACCCAAACAAAACAAACAAAACAGAGTATGTGTAAGATAATGGAGCATGTATTTTCCAACAACCAGTACCATGTTGGTCAGCAAGCCTTTTCTTACTTCTCTTTTGGAAAACAGAGGATCTCTGACATGAATGCGCTGATTTTAACTTAAGCCCACTAATGGAAAACATTGGACAGGGGGACAGGTTTGAATACTATCATCTCTCCTAGACTACTTCCATAAGTTACGCCTGTGGATAAGCACTGATACAAACCTGAAACTCATTGTTTCAGACTTTAGTTCAGATACGGTGAAACTAGACTGTTGGTGCCTTATTGTATATTTTATTTTTCATTCTTTCCCCCCAAAAGCTTAAACAGTCTCATTTTCAGAAAAAAACCTCACTCTTCCTTTAAATTCTTTTGTTCAGACAATGAATGAAGAACTGTATCTCCTTTATAAATATATACAAATTTATATTTCACTCAGATATAGTTACTTTCAGAATTCTAATTTTAGGGTCCTGTGGTCTGGAAATCTGAATCTTCCTCCAAATAGAGAGGGAATATCTCATTTAGTTGAATCCCAACTCATATTTTGAGATAGAATTAACTGTTTTATCTTCCTGTGAACTGAAGAGAATTAGAAAATTTTTTTAAACTAGAAATGTGACCTCCAGGCAACTGAGCTTGTATAAAGTGAACCAAACTGCAAGTTATGGAGTTTTCCCTACAAAAGTTAGATTTGTCTCTCAAACTCATGCACCAGGCTCCTGATTATCTATCCTATTTATCTGTAAATTCATTCCCTGCTTGTGTTCTTTACTACATGAATTACCTTTTTCCAAAGGCGATGCACTAAAAAAGAACTACCCCTACCCAATACATATAAAAACTGTTCAGTGTCTCTTGGCATCACAAGTTGGTGCCTTTTCAGCATTTATATACAGATATAGATGATTCACAAATACTTTAAGATAGGTCTTTCTAATTTTGATGTCTTGACTTTATGTACTCATTTCACCCAAGTTGAACTTAATGCACTGAAATGTTCCTTTGTGTTAAGTCCAGATGGTCTAAAATAAGGCCTTTTCTGAAAGAGCTGACCAAAAATGTTATTTTAGGTCTAGCCCTAAAAGTCGTAGCAGGGGACAGTAGATGGGCTGGGGCTATCAGAAGGGTTAATCAGATGTGCTGAGTTCCTGGCTAGTACCCTAACCAGGGGGTTATTCCAGATGATCTCCAAAGGTCCCTTCCAACCCTAATGATCGTGTCACTTAGCCTACTTGCTGGCAGGTCTGAGTGAGAAACAGATAAGACCTTGACACCATGTAAGCACTGCTCATTAATAGCTGAAACATCAGTGTGCTGTCATTAAAAATCCAAGCCATAACACTGTATGAGCTACTAAGATGTAAAGAAACTCTATTGCAGCCATATCTAGTACATGTTGGCTTTCCCCACTGTCGTGATTTAAACCCAGTCAGACAACTTGTTCACTCACTCCCAGTGAGTGGTGCCGAGCTGACAGCAATCGAGGTCCGTGCCCCCCCCCCCCGCACCGGGGCTCTCCCCTTCCCCGCTCCCAGAGGAACGGGGAGGAGGATCGAGAGAGTGCAACTCCTACGGGTTGAGACAAGAACAGTCCAGCAACAAATCACCACCGCTACTATCAACTACAACAATGATAAGGGAAAATAACAAGGGAAGAGAATACGATACCACCAGCCAAGAAAACGAGTTCCACCTGGAAGCCTGTGTCCTTCCGGGTAACTCCCAGTTACCCCTCACCCTGGGCATGATGTGCTGTGGTATGGAATACCTCCCTGGCTAGCCCGGGTCAGGCGCCCCGTCTCTGCTTCCTCACAGCTTCCCCTCCTCTCTGGCAGAGCATGAGCCTCACAAAGTCCTTGGTCAGGGTAAACATCACTTAGCAACAACTGAAAACATCGGCTTCACCAACACTGTTCTCAGGCTGGAAGTCAAAACACAGCACTGCACCAGCTAACACAAAGGAAAAACATGACTGCTGCTGCTGAACCCGGGACACCCACACAACTCACTCCACCCACCCCACAGTTCAAAAGAAAATGTAAGGATACAAAAGAAGGTTTCCATTTACAAGGATACACATTATTATAATTTAAACCTCTTAATATTCTCCACTGTAACACAGGATAACATACTCTGTTTTATCAGAGGCAACGTAAATAATGTACACACATGCTATTTTAGTAACATTGAGGAAAAAATTATATTTTCCTCCTGTTACTCTCAGTTGTTTTCTTATTGTGCTTCTTCTCAGGAGAGAAACTTTTATGAGATCAAATGTGATAGGTACTGTTCCTGTTTTAAAACATAATGCACTGAAAAAAAGGACAAAAAAAAGCTGTGTAAATGCAAATGTGAGTGAAGTCCTGTCATGGAGAAATAATTTAGTTACATGGGCAATATCAATGATTTTTCTGCAGAAGATAACTTTTTTAAGAAAAATCTTGCATAATGATGGATGCAAAAATATATTGGAAACATTTATTTTTTAACTTTTTCCTTGGGTATTTTTTGGTTTGGACATAAAAGCAGCAACAGCCTCAGTTACTGAAAAGCTTCATCAATCTCATAAGATACACAAGTTGAGCTGTCTTAAATAATGAAAATAGCAAGAATCAGTATTGTTTGATAGAAGATTTTGAATTTTAAAATATTCTTACAATTGCATATTCGAAGTTTCATTAGCTCTCCTTTTGTTTCTTTTAGTTTTCATTTATTTTAGAAAGAAATCAAGAAGGTTGAAGTATTGATCATCTTTTTAAAAAGCTTTTGGATTATAAAGAAAAAAAGAGGAAAGTGTTCATCTCATGAAATATATATATATTCTAGCTGACTAAATAATTCTAGGTTCCCTCTCTTAACTTTTATTGCTGAGCATGACATCATAAGGTATGTAATATCTGTTTTGTTAGTCTGGGACAGCTGTTCCAAAGTGACACCCCTACCAGAGTCCTCTCACAGCATCCACCTCCAATATCTTTCCTAACCCCAGCCTACTGGCCTTTGGAGGTGGCAAGGAGCTGGAGAGACAGCCAAGAGAAAAAAAAACTTTAGTGTGTTATCAATACTGCTCTAGCTACAAATACAAAGGACAGCACTAGGAGGGCTGCTATGGGGAAAGTTAACTCCTACCCAGACAGACCCAATACAAATAGGATATTAAAAAAAGAGTAAATCAATAACATCCTGCAGACACCTATTTCTACTTTTATATATTCCTACCTTGGACATGTAAAATAGTTGAGAGGAGCCCCACCTACCCTAAATGTTGTCATCAGGCCAGATTTACTCCTTTCAAAAATTAAGATCTTGATGCTTATCTGAATTAAGAATGCACGGGTCATATAAATCTTGTCTCAGTGAGATTTACATTTTTCTGCAGATGGATAGGTGCTTAGAGGAAGTAACAGCACTGCAAACTGTTAACATCACAGTTGGGTGACTACAGCCCTTGAGCAAAAAATATGGATCCTCTGGTTCTTCTGAAAGCCAAAGTTTAATTTCATCACTTCCTCTGGGCAGTAGCTGGGGATGATCATGCTGCACAGCCATTCCTTTGAAGTTTGACCACTGTGCCTTGAAGTAGATTCAGGCTTACAGCCAAAAGAAAGCATAACTCATTCCAGGGGTAAGGAAACTTAATCTGGAAGAGTGCATCTCACTGTTAATAGAGAAATCTGGGCTGTGGTCCTGATCTCTAGATTAATTTTTCTAAACCAGTATTAAAGGAGGAGTTTTAAATTCTCTAAAAGAAAGAAAGTAATTGCAAATCAACAATCCTCTTTGTGTTCAGTCACTGGGTATATTCAGTTCAGTTACCTGTAAAATAAAATCTTTAAAAGAGTGAGGTTTACTTTTAGGCTTGTAACCCAAAACAGAAAGAAAAGCCTCTCTGCAGTTCTGGATGAAGTGCTCAAGAAGCATAATTTACATCTTGTCCTTTTCCTTAGCACTTCTAATTAGTGTCATCATGCAGCCATGCACTAAATATACTGGCCGACCACTGCATTGTTGACTGCACTGAACTGCCATTTGGGATGTCAAATCCTGCAATGCAAACTGTGGTTAACCCAAGTCTTTCTGTCTGTATTCTCATCTCCAAAGTTTAAGTAGCTTAATTATACTTAATTCCCTAATTTTTGCTTAACTAAATGTATATAGACTTATCATCTCAGGATACACTATATTTTCTGTTAAGATGTGTCCCATGGTGTTTCACATCTATGCTATTTGGACATAGGATGACCAGGAAATGTACCAGGACCAGAATTTTGTTCTGTTTGTGTATTCTTCATAGTGACTTACATTTTCCTTGATGTCATTTTAAGTGGAAGTATAGTCTAACATATGTTTATTTCTGCTTTTTTTTTTTAATAGACTATGAACTTTAAAGTTAATTTATTTTTTCCCCTATCTAGAGCCTAGGTTTAATTTTGAGTCTATTAATGTATGCTTTGTTGAAGGTTGACGATGGTTTATACACTGATGACAGTTTATAACTAATATGTTGCTGCACAGAGTAATAAAAAAGGCTTAGAAATCTAAATTCATAATGAAAATTAAAAAAAAAAAATCCATCTGCCTGACTGGTACAGTATTTTCTACAGGAATAATTGGAATAATGTAAAAGATAATAGACTATTATTAGGGCATCCTTTATTGCAGTGAGGAGAAGCAATAAAATAGCTTCATTTAAGCTTCTAGAATCTCCATATATCTGTCTGTATTATAAGGGGAAGAGAAAATGAAAATAAAAATAAAATATGGGAATAGCAGATAACACAATACCTTTACTCTTGTACATGTTCTTCCCTGGGGACAAATGTAATGAATGTATGCCTAAATACTGCCATTCAAAACCCACAGTTATGCACTTTCATGTCTTGAAAGTTAAACCATATTTTCACTTCTTACCATTTCTAAGCTAGCTAATACTGGGTAATAGGTAATAATCAGAGGGGGAAACAACAGCTGAAAAATATTCAGGAGGTTCATTTTTAGCCAAGATGCCCTGGAGAATGAAAGGATACAAAGAATGTATTCAAATTTTGAATTTCTGGCAATGTGAAAATGTGTTATGCTATCTTTAGGAACAGTGTTTCAAGGTAAAGAGAAATGTCATGTACTTTGTGTTCTTAAAAACGTCTGGTGCAGAACCAACAACCTTAAAACCTTTTGGAAGTTAATACTCTATTTTATTGGAATCTGTTAAAAGGGAACAAAAGGGAACATTTGTTGTGCCTTGAGCACTAGTAAAAAAAGAAAACATATGCATAAGCCATCAAGTTGTACTGCATTGTTATTTACAGCTTTTCTGATTACATTCTTCAGTATTAGTGAATGCTTCATGTCATATCAAACACCACCCAATAGATTGTGTATTGTCTTTGTATGGCTTTTTCTCACTGAATTTTTGTGTTTATAGGTGAAATGTTTTATACTTGCATTTTGTCTGCTGTTGTTTCTCTCCCTCCCACATTTGGAGCATGAATAAAAATATATCTAGACCAGATTAGAAAATATCTGACAAATAAAAATACTGAAAAATACAATGAAACACCTAATGTTATGAGGAAAAAGAGTTAGGAAAACATTCCTTTGCCATCCTATGATCTGACTGAAAGCCCACTAAACATTTTCACTGGCCACAGCAAGCTCAGGCTGTAATTAAACAGTTAAGAAATGGTACCATAAGCAAAAAGCATTTCTTCTTAACAGAGCTGAATGTCTAACTAGTAACTTGTACCTTCTCACTTTACATCACACTACTTAACCCAGAATGAATCAAAGCTGGATTCAAAGAGAATTCATCTTGAACTTTGTGTTTGTATCTCAGCTCTGTGATTTGAGTTGGATTTCAACATCTACTGTTTTGATTTTGCAATGGAAATCACTTGCCGTGTTACAGAGAGAGAGAAGAGAAAAGAGGAGCATAAAAAATAGAAAATTTTGCCTTTAGTGGGCAGTAGGCAGATGCCTTCTACAGAAAAGAAGAAAATTCATATATTCTTTATGTTTTATCACTTTGGGATTCTATGAATGGACACAGAATTTATAAAAAAATTAGCTATGTTTTTGAACTCTGTGAAACAGCATTCTCTCTAAAAGTGAAAGAATCATTAATCCAAAAAACCCAACAGTACCATAAGATTAGGACCAGGCCTCACATTTCTACACACCTTAAAACAGTGTTGGTAACCTTTTATCCTCTAACTAATATCAGGTTTTTCAGCTCTCCTCTTTGTGCTTTGGTATGTCATGGGTATCAATTATCTACCCTGATGGTTTAAGACTGTGCAGCCTAATATTTTTCTTTTGTATGTAACACTTTTTCACCTTCAATTTAGTAATGAAAGAGCTAATAAGAAAAAAGCAACACAGAGATGCATTTCATAGGTGATTATTTGTATAAAATCTATTTACTGTATACATTAGAATGTATAATAATCATGTATAAGTGGGTTAAGAAATAACACTGCCACAATGTACTGTATTATTTAGTCCAAAAGCACTGGGTACTCTTCACCAGACAACTAACATAATAATATCCCCATTTATATAAATTTTTAATTTTGTTTATTTAAGTATCATTTTAAATACAATATATAGAAAATATGTATTCTATGATTATTTGAGTCTAGTTACATCTACACAATTTTGCTAGTTTTATTTATCTCTATACTTACTACTGTATACTGGGTTGAAAATATAATCTACTGTCTTCCATATTGTCAGCTTACTTTATTCTTCAATATTCTCTGCACAGCTGAGGACTCTAAACCAGATGGCTAGCCATCCTTAGTGATGATTTTTTTCAGTAAGAATGAATCTTGCTCTCAAAAAATATGAGGTCAGCTTTATGGAGTAATTTGATTTTCATATTAGTGACAGCAACATTATAATGCCCTTTAAAATTCAGTTTCTATCAACTTCCAGAAGATTTTGGGAAAAACACTGACGTTTCTTAAAATATTTTGGGAATGGAAAGAAGATTTTTTTTTTTTTCCAGTTTTGTCTGATGATTTTCATACAGTTATCACTTTTTATCATGAAATTGTTTTTCTAAGCTAGACCTGTGTCATTGAATATGAAGATAAAGAGGGAAAGGGTAGTAGGTGGAAGGAATTGGAGCTGAAAGGTGAGAAAGGAAAGTTAACCTGGAAGGATAAATTGAGTGGAAAGAAAAGATAATAAAACAGAAGAGTAGAAATAGAACGCAGGTAGGGTGTGGCAGCATAAAATTATTATAAGAGTTTTGTCTCTGTAGACATATACAAATGTATGTACAGACAGAGCCTTTGAGAATTCCATAGCAAAACTTCTTAGTGATTTCTGTCTTGGGCACAGTTTGTTTTCACCATCAATCTGATGATGTAGAACATTAATGCATCAACACAGTGACAGCACTATGATGATATACTACAGTAATACATCATCAGAATAACTGTGATAAGAACTGTCATGCTTGTGATACATTAGTCTGGTCCATCATAAAAGAAACTTTTTTGCTGAAGAAATGTATTATGGATAACACTAAATTTTTGTGGCCATTGTTTATTTATTCATTCACTTTCATAGAAGACAGTATCAAAAGCAGAATGCTTTTTAAATTACATTGTTAAAAACAATAAAATAATGTTAAATAAAAGAAGGAATATTTGGATTCTTAAAATGAGCAAGGAAGTAGGAACTCAACCATTGACTATAAAACTTCAAAATAGCACATGCTACCACATTTCTTTAAAACTGATCTAAAACTAGCACTAAACTAATCTAAAACTGGGAGTTTGTTTGAATGGAGACATCAGCATAGATAGACTGTAGTGCTTCTGTTTGGGTTTCAGCCTCAGCCAGCCTTGCCATTGCAGTATGTCACATGTCACCTTGCAGTTTTTTAGAATGATAACTCTTTTGAAGGATGTCATCCTTCTAATTCCTGGAGACTTCAAGTTTCCAGGTAGGCTTGCACAGCCACCAGCTAACTGGGGTGACTGTCATGATTGAAGACTAAGCCTATAGGTGAGCAGGGCAAGCAGCAGACTGACAATGGGTAAAGTGTACCACACTGCACGTGCAAACTGTCAATGCACACCCTAGTCAATGGCTCTCCCTAGGGACCAGTTATATGTGGCCATTTGTGGTTTGAACTGACTGCAGGGACCTCAAGCACTGCTGCACTGTTGCCTGCCCCTCTCATGGGTCCTGTCACCAGGCACCTAGTCCCTGCCTTTAAGTTTTTTTAGTGTTTTAAGTCATACATTTGGTAGATGTGTTAACAGAGACAATATTTTATATAGTGTCCTATTAAATTGCATTGGAATAATTTAGTTTAAAAATATCAAAATCACATAGAATCATAGAATCATAGAATAGTTAGGGTTGGAAAGAACCTTAAAATCATCTAGTTCTGACCCCCCTGCCATGGGCAGGGACACCTCACACTAAACCATATCACCCAAGGCCTTGTCCAACCTGGCCTTGAACACTGCCAGGGATGGAGCATTCACAACCTCCCTGGGCAACCTATTCCAGTGCCTCACCACCCTAACAGGAAAGAATTTCCTCCTTATATCCAATCTAAACTTCCCCTGTTTAAGTTTTAACCCCTTACCCCTTGTCCTATCACTACAGTCCCTAAGGAAGAGTCCCTCTCCAGCATCCCTATAGGCCCCCTTCAGATACTGGAAGGCTGGTACAAGGTCTCCACACAGCCTTCTCTTCTCCAGGCTGAACAGACCCAACTTCCTCAGCCTGTCTTCATATGGGAGGTGCTCCAGTCCCCTGATCATCCTCGTGGCCCTTCTGGACTTGTTCCAACAGTTCCATGTCCTTTTATATGTTGAGGACACCGGAACTGCACACAATACTCCAGGTGAGGTCTCTATGGAAACATAGTTTTTCTTCTGCTGACTAGCATCATTTTCTGCTAAGCTTTTATGCTGACTTGAGTATTTCTACTTGGTATTTTTCCTTCTCAGCACTCTTTGAGATCTTAAAGCATGAATTGAATATATTTTAGCAAGTATCTATCTGTCAATCTGCAGGCAATTAATTAATGGACAGACAGAAACCTTGGAACACTACATATTTAGTTTATTGATTTTAGTACAATATTGTATGTTATAGCTCACTGTACAGCCCTCCAGCTGTCATACATAAAAATTGCTGTTAGTCCTGCTTCTGGTAGTAAAGAGTCCTTAAAGAATGGAACAATAACATTTGGATGAGTAGAGATTAGAGCAAAGAGGATTTGAGGGAGAAAAAAAAAGTAAAAAAATTCTTTATTAGAAGAAATCCAGTATCATGTGTCACTATTTTGATACAAATATCAGTATCAACACAACCTTGTTTGATGTGGGAGCTAGAAAAGCTTTTTCTCTTTTACTGGTGCCTACTAATACAAAATAAAGTCCTACAATGTAAAGACGATACTAACATTTATAGTCTCAGCAAAGGCACTGATTTTATTACAGATAATATATCCTGCCCCAGGGAGCTACTGTTTTCCACGGGTGATAATCATCTGCCTTTCCCTCTATCTACAAAGGCTAATGGATTTGTTACCTTTCCTGTTGCTGACATCCCTTTCTGCCAAAAAACCTTTTGCCAAATTATGTAACTGATAAACATAATTAATTTAAACCCAATAAATTGTATTCTTAACTAGATGTTTGCAGCTTTTGAAGAAGTGCTTGCATTTCCTCCTCACATGAGTGTGTTTCTTGCCAGTAACCTCACAATTCTTGAATTACTGAGATCATCGTAATGGTGACATACCAGCGCGTGTAAAGGGAAAAATGTAGAGAAACAGATGATAAGAAGGAAACAACAAAAATGAAACAAAAATTTTTTGTGTTTTTTACTAAAATTTCATCCCACCCTTGAGGTAAATCAAAAGGATTAAAAGGGGGAGGACAAGTTGTACTGGGTGTAGGTGATGAGGTGTTGTCAGTGGGGGCTGCAAGGGTGACCTCTGTGAGGAGACAGCAGGACTTGCAGGACTAGGACATGCTGGACACAGCTGATTCCAGTCAGCTCCAACAGACCCACCACAGGGCATGGCTGAGCCCAGCAGCCAAGATGGTGGTGCCTCAGGTAAAGCACATTTAAGAAAGGGCAAAAATGTTGCCTGGCAGTGTGAGGTGTGAGGAGGAAAAGCATGTGAGAAAGAGTCCTATGAACACAAAGGTAAATGAAGAAGGTGAGGAAGGAGGGGCTCCAGGCACTGAGACAGTGATTACTCTGCAGCCTTAGGAGGACTGGAAACAGAAGATATCCACCCTGCAGCCCAAGCTGGAGCAGACTCCTGTCAGTAACAGTGGCTCAAGGATAGAAGCCCATGAAGGAACAGATTTTCTAGTAGGAACTGTGGACTGTGAAGTAGCTACACTGGAGCAGTCAGCTCCTGAAGAGCCACGCAGAAGGAGGGGAAAAGAATGAAGAAGAATGGGAGGGAGAGAGGAACTGTTATGAAGAGATTCTGCGTGAGCCAAAGCATGTGGGGACCTGATGTCAGGTATCTTGTCAGAGCTCAGTCTTCCTGCACTGCCAGTAGTGAGGACAGATCTGTGGACATTTCTAAGAAGCAGTGCTAGAAGTTATGCAGAGATAGCATGAGAACTGAAAGTATCTGCCCTCCCATGTCTCCCTGGAACTTTGAAGATGAAGCCTGAGTAACCTGATGCTGATAGTTACATATGATAACATTTTCTTACAAAATGCCTTACAGATTTATGAACTGACCAAGGAAATCCAAGATCTAGGTGAGATAGCTTAAACTGAAAGACATCAAAACTCATGTCTTCCTTTTCCTTCCCAGTAAGTACATCCTCCTAAGCAGTTCTTTCAAGCACAATACACTTGAGCTTTATGCAAGTTGTGAACAAACAAATTAAATGGGCATATACTCGTCACAGAGTTATATAATGAAGATTATATAACTGGAAGATAATAAATTACAGAGATGTATTTCCCTTTGTTGCAATTGCTCATACTGGAACTAGACAACCTTAAGGTCCTTTCCCACTCTAATCATCCCACGATTCTATGATTCTCTGTAATCAGGTCATACTGCTTATTTCTGAAGTTAGTACTTCTGTTCCATCAGTGTCCATTAAAAACTGAATTACTTTTTTCCATTCTGAAAAATTCAGGTATTTTGACATTTGTAAAATTTAAGGGCTATTTTCAAATGCTGAAATTTTCAATGGTATGTGAAACTTCAATATACAATTGTTTGGAAATACTTAAATATTTAACTATTACTTTTATACAATTTCAAGCACTATTATTTTTATTTTTGCTGAAGCTTTGTTTTTTCATTAAAAAAAAAAGTTGAAAGAAAATACCGTTACCTTCACTAAAATTGCTGCAGAGATTTATTCTTAGCCTAAGGAAACTTACAGTACAGTTGTATCCCAATTGCTCAGGATTTACAAAATGTTTATAATGTAGGTCCTGTTGGGGGTTTTCTGGTATTATAAAGTGCTTTAATTTCTAGGTTAGGTAACATGACAAACAACTTGCCAGCAGTTTGCACTGCTGAAAGAGCTCGCAGAGGCAATTTATAAAACCAGAAAGAGAAAAGCAGAGTAACGCTTACACAATAGAATAAATATTCTTCCTTTTCCATTCAGCTGGCTATTTCCAAATAAGGCTTTTGACCTGTCCTCTTCTTTTAGAATATATTGCAGTGTTTGTGTTATTTCAAAGTGCAGCACACTAATACTCAAAGAGGACAAATATATATATATGTCTGTGTGTATGTGCATGTATTAGAATTGTAGCAATGTGATGAATGATTGAAAAAGAATTCATCAAACTTTGTCACGTACAAATTGCTACACATCTGACTGTTATTGTTACTAACTTTTTCAAGTTTCTTGAATTACTATCAGAAAAATATGCTAGTGATAAACCAAACACCTTGTTTTTCAAATACTGAGACTTATTTGTATCAGACACTATTCTGAAAATAGCCTTATAGTCTATTTTACAGAGACTCTGGAATTTCATAACTCACGATATATTCACACCATCTGCGTAAGACATGAAATGGCTCCCAGAGGGAACTTCATGTGTTACAGTAAGGATTTTTATGATGAAAAGTTTTCTGTGTAGCTCAAATATGATTCATTTTGCATATCTGCCAATCAGTTAAAGCACATAGCTATTGAAGTAAATAAAATGCATATGAAGCGTTGAACAATTACACAAACAGATACACTGCCATCATACTATATATTGAGCTTTTTTTAGTTTGTTGAAACAAACAAGACTATTTACATATTCCACAGAGTTTTTATACAGCTTAGAGAATGCCTTATTAAATAACTGTGACAAAAGTAGACAAAATATATTGCCGGTGCCTAATAGATACATTTGTTTGTTGGCTTTGTGCACTGGTATAATGAAATTTATAACTTTTTCAGTTCAACTTTTTTCCCTTCTCCACTTCTGGTCTGCAGCTTAAAGCAAATTGATCTAAGTGTAATTCTGGTTTGGGGGGCACTTGGGGTTGTGTTGTTTTTCAGTGCAGAACTGTATCAAAACAGTTCTGAAACAATTTAGATCTTTATAGGTCCAACATTAGCTGATCTTAGGTTGCTCAGCCATGCTTTTGGCTCTTCATGAAATTAATGTCAAACTATGCTTAAGCCTCTGAAAACTGATGATGAAGAACTAAAGAAGCAGATCTGTAAACCATGAAAAATCACCAAAACCACCTTAGATCGAAAAAATTTATTTTTAACCCTATATCTACCTATAAAGATATTTTAAGGAGGGACCATTTGTGAAAATAAAGAACAAGGAACTGTATGCAATGAAACAGCAATATGACTGCAGAGGAACCGTAACTCAAAACTTTAATAAAGGAGAACAAGATAATGGCAATAGAAAAGGTTTAGGACCATGCTGCTCAAGCTGTCTAGGTACCTATTCAAATAATCAGTGCAGCATAACTGGGTCTAAAATTTCCATTTACTCAAATGAATTATGCTATGTTGAATTAATTTAAAATGAGATAAAACTAATTTCTCCCATGCAGCTTGGCTTAACTGTTAAAGACCTAGCCACAGAAAATTGTTTTAATATGGCCAGCACAGCTTCATAAGCTAGCTTTATATTTATTGGAATGAGAAAACTCCCTGCCTCATGTTGGCATATGCAGTTTTCTTAGTTGTTTTAAGAAAATGGCTGTCTAAAGAGTCGATACACCTCTATGATGAATGTGAATGCCAGTACAGCTTTGAGAAAACAGCTGGTTACAGTCAAGCAGCAGAAATTCCAAGTAGAAATATTTCAGACTTCTGCCTCTTAATAATTTTAGCCCTCTGAATCAGGACCCTACCCACATGACATTCAAAGCAGTGAACACTTCCATGAGGAGAGGTACTAGACTATTATTCTGAAGCCAGTTAATAGACCCATCTTGTTCATAGTTGCCTACTGAACATTTAGACTGAGAATGGGGAGACTGGATTATATGTCCTGCTTTTTCTTAGGGATTTAAATTTCCATTTTTCCTTTTTAAAGCAATTACAATCTGTAGGGACCTTTGAAGTTAAAATGTATCACTTTTATAATAAAGCTGGGTCACAGTAATTTAACGGCAGCTACAAAGAGGACAGAGGCTCTTGCTTCACAAGGAGCCACATGGACAAGTGTGGGGGGTTGATTCTGACTGGGCACCAGATGTCCATGAATGCTAGCCTATCACCCCCTCTCCAAGCTGGACAGAGAAGAAAAAATATAACAAAAGGCTTGTGGGTTTGAGATAAGAACAGGGATTAATCACTCATCAATTCCTGTCATGAGCAAAGAAGACTCAACTTGGGGAAATTAGTTTAATTTATTGCCAAAATCAGAAAAGTATAATGAGAAATAAAACCTAAATCTTAAAACATCTTTTCCCCAATCCCTTCCTTTTTCCCAGGCTCATTTTTACTTCTGAATTTTCTACCTCCTCCCTGCAGCGGCACAGGAGAATGGGGAAAGCGGTTGCAGTCGGTTCATAATACGTTGTCAGTGCTGCTTCTTCCTCCTCACACTCTCTCCTACTCCAGCATGGGGTCCCTCTCACAGGACATAGTTCTCCATAAACTTCTCCAACGTGGGTCCTTCCCATGGGCTGCAGTTCTTCACAAACTGCTCCAGCGTGGGTCCCTTCCATGGGGTGCAGTCCTTCAGGAGCAGACTGCTCCAGCGTGGGTCCCCAGTGGCATCACAAGTCCTGCCAGCAAACCTGCTCCAGCGTGGGCTCCTCTCTCCATGGAGCCACAGGACCTGCCAGGCGTCTGCTCCAGCACTGGCTTTTCATGGGATCATAACCTTCTTCTGGCATCGACCTGCTCTCCATAGGGTCCTCCGCAGGCTGCAGGAGGATGTCTGCTCCACCATAGGCCTCCATGGGCTGCAGAGGTACAGCCTACCTCATCATGGTCTGCAGAGGTACAGCCTACCTCATTATGGTCTGCACCTTGGGCTGCAGGGGAAACTCTGCTCTGGCACTTCCTCCCCCTCCTTCTTCAGTGATCTTGGTGGCTTTAGAGTTGCTTCTCTCACATGTTCTCAGTCCTCTTTTCAGCTGCAGTTGCACATGGGTATTTTTCCCCTTTCTTAAATATGTTACCAGAAAGCCACTACTACCACTGCTGAGGGACTCAGCCTCATCCAGCAGCAGATCTGTCTTGGAGCTGGCTGGCATTGGCTCTATCTGACATGGAGGAACCTTCTAGCAACTTCCCATGGAAGCCATCCCTGTAGCAATTTTGCTACAAAAAGCTTGCCATGCTTTTTGTAGCCTTTTTTTTTTTTTTTATTTGACTAATACAAGTCAAGGGGGAACAGGTACTAGTTGCTGCAAGTTAGGTTTCATCTTTACATAAGAAAGAAATTTTTTTACAATGAGAACAACCTCTCCAAAGACATAGTGGGGTCCCCATTGCTGGCAGTTTTCAAGATGCAATTATATAGGATGTTAGATAATCTCATCTAGGCTCCCTTTCTCACAAAATTTGGACCAGACGATCTTTTGAGGTCACTTCCAGTGGGGGCCCTATGATCTTATGATTCCATTTTCTCTAAGGAGAAATGAAAGCAAAATCCTAGTGAGTAAAGAATGAAAGAGCTTATACTGAGAAGGAAGGGTCTTAGGTTACAGATTTGCTTATAAATTCTGCATTTAAGCTGTAACCGGAAAAAATCAGGTGAATCACTGGCAGCAAGGAGCCCCAGGTTCTCCTTATGTCTCTGGAAACTCTTTCCAGTCAGGGTAGCTCTCTACAACCCTATCTGTTTCTGACTCAATTTAATTACAATAAATCCTTCTCATTTGACTTCAGGAAATAAAAGCTTACTTCAACATTAGATTCTTGCTACAGTGGACAGTGTTTCTTAATTCAAGATACTTTACTTTGACACACAAGAAAGACTTTTTAAAATTGACACACATAAACAACTTCATTTTGATCTGGTTTAGATAAAATAAATGTTTCACAAATAACCCAAAGTACAAACAGACTTAGAAGCCACTGTCAGATGCATCAACTTTCTTTTTTCGGTATCAGCAGCCAGCCATTAATTTGCCAGGAGCTAAGGTGTTAGAAGGCTGTGGTTCTTGCTATTAGAATAACAAGGATGTTCCATTTTTTTCAGGTTACGTATAGCTTTTTTTTTTTTTTTTTTCTTCAGTAGTCTTTATGATGTGGCATCCTAAGAAAATAATCTAATGTTTTGTTAGCACAACATAATTATGCTTCTAGCTGATTTAGACTAACTGAATAGTTACAAATGCAGTATCGTCCTAAGGTTTAGGAATACTTCACCCAAAAAATAATGATCTGTTATGTAGATACTTGTGTATATATCCAAGTTTTTTCATAAAATCATAGAATGGTTTGGATTGGAAGGGGCCTTAAAGATCATGTAATTCCAAGCCCCCTGCTTGGACACCTTACACTAGGCCAGATTGCTCAAAGCCCCACTGAAAACTTTTTATTAATATGTTTTCAGTTATAAAAATATCATTGGCACATATTTTTTTCCCCAGTTAAGATACAAAATTCTTCATCTCTGAGAAAAAGCAGAACTTCAAAGTTGTATTTGTGTCTGCTGGTAGTCACACTGTCTAGAGGCAATTTCAGCCCTTATCAAAGTAATTTTTCCTTAGAAGAAACAGAAAAATTGTTCAGGAATTTCCAACAAACAAGGCATTCTCAGGCTATCATTCAGATTTTGGGAGTGTTTCAATTATCATGTTTATATATATTTCAAATGTCCATTTACAAAGCACAGGAAAGTCACTCTGTAGCATATCAGTGCATCATTAGTCAGTTTCGTGGCTTACGCTTTTCATGATAGGCACAGGTTTAAAACCTGTAAATATTTGATAGTCATATAATTTGAAGTTAACTACTGTGATACAGGGAAACCAGAGTGGTTTGAACCCTTTTCTGCAAAGTTTTTCCTGCTGAAACATTTATGTCCTGGCAAGGCTGGAACAAGAAGCAGGCACATGTTGATTTTGAAGTTATTTTCAGTATGAAGTTTCTGAGATTCAGCACAGACTTTCTGATCAGAGAATTGCAAAGCAGAAACAGGCAGGAATCTGAAACCTGTCCGTTTCAATTTAGAATAAATTATTTCTGTACAAGTCTATTTTGCAAGGGTTTCAATAGTTTTGTTTTGCAGTCCAGAGGAAAAGCATACTTCAAAACCTCAAAACTTGATGAAAAACTTCTGACATTCACCCTATAAGTTGCCCCAAACCTACAGAAATTACTATAAATAATGTAAGGAATCAAGTATATTTTTTAAAATTACTTCTTTCTTTTCGTACTTGCAATGGATTTGAGAAGAGTAAACTCTATTTTTTTTTGCACTTTCTAAACAGTGGTATTCACACATGCTACAAAATACCAGTATGGATCCACTTTGTTCTATGCTATTTAAGTTAGTTATTTTAATGGGGCTTTTGCTGGGGCAGAGTTAATTTTCTTCATAGTAGCTTTGAGTGTTTTCAGTTATTCCATTACACTGAGAAAACAGTTAAAACTTTAATGCAATTTAAACTTCCCAGACTTTAAATCTCAAACTCATAATGCTATCAAATGTGCATGTCACTGGAAGAGATTCAGAATTTAATCTTTAGGCATTCTGCAATTATAATGAATTAAAATCTCTGTAGGAATGAAAGATAATTCAGAATTCAGTACAGAATATTCTAAGTGAGAATGACCAGACTTTATCTTCATTTAGCACCTTCAATGCTCCTAAAATATTGCAAAAAACCTGAATGATAATTACATAACTTCTGGCACTAGTTTGTAATAGTTATTTTTAGTGAATGTTCATAATTATATTACTATACAGACATGTTAGATATGTTAAATGCATTCTCTTATATCAAAGTCTGTGAATATTTGTTAACCTTAGCACTGAGCATTCCTTCTCTAGCTGAGTTAAATTTAAGCGCTATTTTGTTGCATGTAGTTGGGATCTAGACTGACTCTCACTAACCTCAGTAACTATCCAGACATATTTAATTAACAAGTACTTATATAGGTTTAATCATTTCAAAGGTATTTAACAGTAATACAAGACTTTTGGTAATTTGATCATTGAAAGTCAACATATTTTTAATATCATAAGAATTGAATGAAGCTGATTTAATTTTTAACAGACAGACTAACCCTCTTTCCTACAGCTTGAAGAATGTTATTGGAGTCAATCATCAAAACGTCAGGACTGAAATTTAAAATACTTTTCACTGTACTAATTCCTCTCAGTGGAATTACATAAAGTTTGGGATTCCTGGAAAGATATTTTACATAAGCCTAAAATTATAAAATGTATTGCTGCACATTTATTTCTGAGAAAAAAAAATATATATCCCAAAGAAAATCTACAGCTAGTTCAATAACTATTAGTATAAAAATATAATTTTTGAAACTAATTTTGTCACCTTCAAATAATGACATTTATCTGTCCAATTTATTCTCTAGATCTCTGAAAAATGTAAGACGCAGAATCAGACCAATTAGGGAACCTTTTGGCACTCCAAGTTTTGAGGATTTCACTGCAAGGAAACTGAACTGATAGTTTTGGGGATTGGGGGGGAGGCTTTCTTGTTTGCTTGGGGGAGGGGGTGTTCAGTTTTTTTGGGGGGGAGGGGAGGGTGTTTTGTTTTGTTTTTTTTTGTGTTTTTTTTCAGGTTTGGTTTTGTTTTGTTTCATTTTACATTAATTGACATTCTTTCATAGTCTCTGGGTTTATATCTTTTAGGTGTTTGAGATGAATGGCTTCTTGCATCATATTCTGTTTAATAGCTCCTTATATTGTGAAAAACCAGGTACACTGGGCTAAATTACAGTGCTGTCTACCTCACAGAATTATTTGTAGAACCATATTAAATTAATTATGACTGACTGAAATCATTCAGCTTCCACTTGATTTTGACAGACTTTCTAGTTGCTCAGTTTTCTATAATTTCTGTGAATTCATATATTCTGTGAATATATTAATATATTCTGTCAATATAATGGTGAACATATCATTAAGAAAATTCACTTGTATGTATACTCTGCTTATATCTAGTCCTTATTTAAATTAATGGTGCAGTATTGACTTCAGTCTAATTTTGCTCATTCTTTTTCATACACATTCAAGCATGGATGCCTACACCTCTGAAAGTGTATCTAGATGAATATCAAATATTTAATTGAAATATTTCCTTGAACAATGAGTCATTTCAACATCATTGTGAGAAAGTGGTGAGCAACATTATAAGGGTTAATTATATAGTTCTTTCTCCAAGTGAGACACATTTTAGACAGATAAGTTGCATTAGTTCTGTCAATAAATACCCTACTGTGAAGAGCAGTTCTTGACAACAGCATGGAGCATGAATCCAGCTATGTTAATGAGGCCCCATTACCCTCCTTTCTAAGTAAAAGAAAATTTAGAAACAAGCATTCTTTGCAGGAAATTATCTCCATTAAACATTACTCAATTATAAATATTAATCTATGTAGATTTATAGTATTCTGATAGACAATTTAGTGAAATAAACTAGTAAAGTTTTTTAGAATTAGCAGCATACTAATAAGGTTGTTTGGCTAACTGTGAGTAAAGGTTTATATATATGTGTATGCATGTAATGTATGCAAATATGTATATATAAATGTATGTATACATGTGCAAACACACAAGTACATATTGCTAAGGAATATGGGAGTTCAGATTTTTGTTGTTTTCTTTCACTGCTTCAATTTAAATCAAAATATGCCTTGAAATATGGAAGAATTTATGTCTGTGGCACATATTAAATGTCCAGAAACTGACAAAGGAGGAGATTAACAGAAATTATTCACCATATTTATTACCATTCAAGACTCTTGCAATTTAAATAATCCCTCAATAAGCAGAAAAAATGTCTATCAATATCAAATATTGATAGTCTTATATATCATCTTACATTTTTACATGCGACTCCTGCTGAAAAGTATAAAAAAATTATGGTTGTTCCTCTGTGGAGAACAAGATATTGTATTACAAATTACATTCTAATTTTAAGCCAGTTGGCTACATCTTCGTCATTGGTAATGTTTCTTAACAGCGATTTTCACTAATAGCAGCCTACACTGACTGTACTGCCAAATTTTATTTACAGTGAATTTTAATTGAGTTCAGTTCTGTCTATATTATAGCTTAATGATTCTGTACTGATTTTTTTTTCTTTCAAACTGAGGAAGTGGTCATCAGTGGTATAACTCTCCATCTGATTGTGGCAGTTTACTCGCGGACTTCATTGTAAACAAGATTATGCCTACCTTGAAATTAATTTGTACCTTGTATTAGGCAGCAGGATTTGGCAGACACAATAACTAAACATTTATTACTTTTATTTTATTGTGATTGATTCTCACCACAGACACTCACCAGCCTTCTTAGTTTAAGTGTTTTTACATGCATATAGCAGGTTGCCCAGACTGCAGGGGTATTTTTTAAAAACTCTCTCAGAGCACTCTTCTGTCACTTCCAACAGATCTCTTCTGATTCCTGCTAGCCATTGTAAAATACTTTTTCTTTCCTAATTGCTTGCACTGCTATCTCTCAAACTAAGATATGCAGATTCTGCAGAAATACTGTGCTGATTTCCAGATACACTACAAGCTGCCTTGTGTTGGCAGCTTAACCAGTTGCCTGGGATGACCTTGCAGGACAGCACAAGGACCACACCCCTTTGGCGTAGAATCATAGAACCATAGAATAGTTAGGGTTGGAAAGGACCTTAAGATCATTTAGTTATAACCCCCCCTGCCGTGGGCAGGGACACCTTACGCTAAATCATATCACCCAAGGCCTCATCCAACCTGGTCTTGAACACTGCCAGGGATGGAACATTCACAACCTCCTTGGGCAACCTATTCCAGTGCCTCACCACCCTAACAGGAAAGAATTTCCTTCTTATATCCAACCTAAACTTCCCCTGTTTAAGTTTTAACCCGTTACCCCTTGTCCTATCACTACAGTCCCTAATGAAGAGTCCCTCTCCAGCATCCCTATAGGCCCCCTTCCTGTACTGGAAGGCTGCTACGAGGTCTCCATGCAGCCTTCTCTTCTCCAGGCTGAACAGCCCCAACTTCCTCAGCTGTCTTCATACGGGAAGTACTCCAGTCCCCTGATCATCCTCGTGGCCCTTCTCTGGACTTGTTCCAACAGTTCCATGTCTTTTTTATGTTGAGGACACCGGAAATGCACACAATACTTCAGGTGAGGAGTCTAGTTGGAGGCCTGTAACTAGTGGAGTGCCTCAAGGGTCAGTACTGGGACCAGTATTATTTAATATATTCATCAAAGATTTAGATGAGGGAATTGAGTGTACTATCAGCAAGTTTGCTGATGACAAAGGAGTGAGGAGTGGCTGACACGCCAGAAGGCTGTGCTGCCATCCAGCGAGACCTGGACAGGCTGGAGAGTTGGGCAGGGAATAACTTGATGAAACATAACAAGGGAAAGTGTAGAGTCCTGCATCTGGGCAGGAACAACCCCAGGTTCCAGTATAGGTTGGGGAACGACCTGTTAGAGAGCAGTGTAGGGGAGAGGGACCTGGGGGTCCTAGTGGACAACAGGATGACCATGAGCCAACACTGTGCCCTTGTGGCCAAAAAGGCCAATGGCATCCTGGGGTGTATTCGAAGGGGGGTGGTTAGTAGATCGAGAGAAGTCCTCCTTCCCCTCTACTCTGCCCTGGTGAGACCCCATCTGGAGTATTGTGTCCAGTTCTGGGCCCCTCAGTTCAAGAAGGACAGGGAGCTGCTGGAGAGAGTCCAGCGCAGGGCAACAAAGATGATTAAGTTAGTGGAGCATCTCCCTTATGAGGAAAGACTGAGGGAGCTGGGTCTCTATAGTTTAGAGAAGAGGAGACTGAGGGGTGACCTTCTTAGTGTCTATAAATATATAAAGGGGGAGTGTCACGAGGATGGAGCCAGGCTCTACTCAGTGGCAAACAATGATAGGACAAGGGGTAATGGGTACAAACTGGAACGCAAGAGGTTCCACTTAAACTTGAGAAGAAACTTCTTCTCAGTGAGGGTGACGGAACACTGGAACAGGCTGCCCAGGGAGGTTGTGGAGTCTCCTTCCCTGGAGACATTCAAAACTCGCCTGGACACATTCCTGTGTAACATTATCTAGGTGTTCCTGCTCCGGCAGGGGGATTGGACTAGATGATCTTTCGAGGTCCCTTCCAATCTCTAGCATACTGTGAAACTGTGAAACTGTGAGGTCTCAAAAGAGCAGAGTAGAGGGGCAGGATCACCTCCTTCGACCTGCTGGTCACGCTTCTTTTGATGCAGACCAGCATAAGGTTGGCTTTCTGGGCTGCAAGCGCACACTGTCAGCTCATGTTCATTTTCTCATCAACCAACACCCCCAAGTCCTTCTCCTCAGGGCTGCTTTGAATCTCTTCTCTGCCCAACCTGTAGGTGTACCTGGGATTGCTCCGACCAAGGTGTAGGACATTGCACTTGGCGTGATTAAACTTCATGAGGTTGGCATCAGCCCACCTCACAAGCATGTCAAGGTCCCTCTGGATGGCATTCCTTCCCTGCAGCATATCAACCGAACCACACAGCTTGGTGTCATCGGCAAACTTGCTGAGGGCGCACTCAATCCCACTGTCCATGTCAGTGATGAAGATGTTAAACAAGACCGGTCCCAACACTGATCCCTAGGGACGCCACTCGTTACTGGTCTCCAGCCGGACATTGAGCCATTGACGACAACTCTTTGTGTGTGGCCATCCAGCCAGTTCTTTATCCACCGAGGGGTCCATCCATCAAATTGATGTGTCTCCAATTTAGAGACAAGGATGTCATGCAGGACAGTGTCGAACGCTTTACACAAGTCCAGGTAGATTACATCAACTGCTCTACCCCTGTCCATCAGTTCTGTAGCCCCATCATAGAAGGCCACCACATTGATCAGGCAGGATTTCCCCTTAGTGAAGTCATGCTGGCTGTCACCAAGCACCTTGTTGATTTTCATGTGCCTTAGCGTGCCATCCAGGAGAATCTGCTCCAAGATTTTGCCAGGCACAGAGGTGAGACTGACTGGTCTGTAATTCCCCAGGTCATCCATTTTCCCCTTCTTGAAAATGGGGGTTAGATTTCCCCTTTTCCAGTCATCGGGAACTTCACCTGACTGCCATGATTTCTCACATATGATGGCCAGCGGCTTCGCACCTTCATTTGCCAGCTCCTTCAGGACCCGCGGATGGATCTCATCAGGACCCATGGACTTGTGCACGTTCATATTTTTAAGATGGTCTCGAACCAGTTCCTCTCCTACAGTGGGTGCAAGGTGTTTATTTTCACAGTCCCTGCGTCTGCCTTTCAAGACTTGGGTAGCTTGGTCAGAGCCTTTGCCAGTGAAGACTGAGGCAAAGAAGTCATTCAGAACCTCAGCCCCTAACCACCTCCCCCAGGGCTCTGTAGTCCTTCTTCATGTTCCCCAGGCTACTACTATCTATATCCCTAGCACCCACATGTATCACCAGGAGTGGGTAATAGTCTGTGGCACTTACTAGAGCAGGCAGCCTCTCTGCCACATCCCTGATCCATGCCCCCGGTAGGCAACACACCTCCCTTGAGACGGGGTCTGGCCGGCAGACGAGTGCTTCTGTCCCTTTCAGTGTAGAGTCCCCTACTACTACTACCCGCCGCTTTTTCCTTACAGCACCAGTAGAGATCTTCTTTACCAGGGCATCAGCTGACTCTTTCTGGCCCGAGTTCATTTCCTCATTAGCCCCCTGCAGGACATGGACATTAGCCCCCTGCATGGATATGCCATGAAATTAAACCTTACTTGGAAACCACACTTAACAAAAACCAAGGCATGGCAAGTGGCAACTCAAATATTTATATACAGTATTCTAAATCAAACACCACAATATTCAATCTTTTTAAAAGGAGAGAGGTCAGGAAGAAAAAAAAGAAAACACCATATTTACTCTGTTTATGCTAAGATGAAATCTGAAACTCCACTATCTATCTTACTTCATTTAGCCCTCTTGAGAAAGATGCAGTTTTTTTGGCACAACCAAAGTATCAGTTATGATGCACCTGGCTAAAACTAATTTTCTACAGTGTAGGCTTCTTGCCTAAGCTTATCACTTTAAGTGATGTTTGTCATCGTGGAAGATAGATAGGCACTTCTAGAATCTCATCTTAAAAATAGAAATCTAAAGTGTGCAAATGAATTCCATCCTTGTAAAGATTTGTGGTTTGTTTTTTTTTTTCCCACTGACTACAAAAGCATCCCAGAGCAATTGTTTCAGATGCGTGTATACGCATCATAAACATTTCTGACAAATTAATTCTACACAACAAATCTGGAGGTCTAATGTCGCAGTTTTATTTCAGTGACCTATTTTCAGTTGACAAGTAGTTGCTTTTATGTAGTCCCTTCTGGAGTCTTCCAGGGATATCATTAGGATCAATTTATTCTTTAAATCCGAAGTAATTCTAAATCTTCCAGATGAAATCTTCCAAATCTCTCTAGATGAGATAATTTAGCACCCTGTCCAATTGCATCCAGTTCCCTTGATTGTCTTTCAGGCCCTTCCTGTAGCTGGGTGTAACACTTGCCCTCTTCCAGTCATAAGGGATATCTCCTGATCACCATTTTTCAAATATTCTAAACAGTGGCCTTGAAATAATGCGAGTCATTTCTCTTAAAGTCCTGGGGTGGATTCTGTCTAGGCCCATAGATTTATGTGGTTTGAGTCCCTGCAAGAGGCTGCAGACCAGCCTTTCCTTCACTACTGGTGGGTCTACATGAATGTTGTCATTGTTACTTCATCCTGTGATGATAAAAGTAGAGGTAAAGAAGGTATTAAGAATCTCTGCCTTGTCAGCAATAATAGCTGGTTTCCCTGCCCTGTTTAACAGTGGGTCTATATCTTCCCTGTGCTCATATATCTGAAGAACTATTTCTTCTTCTTGACACCTCTCTTGGCCAATTTCAGTTCTAGCTAAGCCTTAGCCTTCAGCACCGCATCTCTACACGTTCTAACAAGGTTCCTGTAGTCCTTGATGGCTATTTGGCCATATTTCCATAGCTAGTATGCATCTTTTTTGCTTTTAAGCACATCCAAAAACTCATTATTTAGCCAGGGTAGCCTTTTGTTCTGCTTTCTTCCTTTCACTGCATAGGGTATGGACTGTTCTTGTGCTTCCAAAAAGCGATCTTCAATAATTCCCAGCACTCGCAAGCTCCTTTCGCAGGGAATGGAATTGGCTGGGCTCTGAGCATACTGAAGTTGGCTCTTCCAAAATTCAGTGTCTTTGTCCTATTACTGATGTTCAGCATGGTCAGTAGGATCTTAAACTCTACAATGCTGTATCCAAGACTACAACTGGTATCCTGTTATCAAGTGAGTCTTAGTTCCTGAGCAGTAAATCTAACAGTGTGCTGTTCCTAGTTGTCCTGTCCAGCATTAGCAGCAGGAAGGACTCCTCAATGAATTGCAGGAACCTGATGGACAAGTTGTATACCCCTGTGTTGTTTCCCAGCAAATATCCCGGTAATTGAATTCACCAATAGGAACGCGTTCTGTTGGTCTGAGAGTTCCTTGAGCATCCAAAGCAAGGTTTCATTGGTCTCATCATCCCTACTAGAACATCAGTAACAGATACCTAAGATAAGACTCCTCCTTGGTGATGATCCCTCTAATTGTCATCCAAAAGAATTCAGAAGAACTTTTGTGCTCTCCATAGCTCACCTCCATATACTCAAATTTCTCTTTTACAATAAATGAAACTCCCTGTCCTTTTCTTCCTTTTCTATCTTTGTAGAGCAGTTTGTAACCACACATTGAGGTCTTCCAGTCATGTGAATTTTCCTGCCAGGGTTCTGTGATTCCTATGACATCATAACTCCCAGACTGGATAGGGAATTTCAGTTCCTCCTATTTGTTGCCCAGACTACCTGCATTGGTGAATATGCACTTGAGGTGTCTGGACTTGGTTTTCTCACCTTTGGGAAGCATTCCTCACTACTCTAGTAGGTGAGTTCACTTACCCAGTTGCTTTTGATATGCAGGGGTCACAGCTTTGAACACTATCCCTGAAGTTACCTTAAAGCACAACTCAGCTAATCTACTGGTAAAGATTCTCCTGCCTTTTCTAGATAGGTGGGTACCGTCTCTTCCCAATATGCTGTATTCATTAAAGAATATCCCATGATTGTAGAAGCCAAAACCCTGTGTCCTGGGTTCAGCAGTAGCAGTCATTTTTCTCCTTCTTAGTAGCTAGTGCAGTGCTGTGTTGTTGACTTTCAGCATGGGAATGGTGCTGATAGCACCCATCTTTTTAGTTGCTGCTTAGTAATGTTTAGTCTGACCAAGGACTTTCTGAACCTCATGCTCTGCCAGGGAGGAGGGGAAGCCAGGAGGAAGCAGACAGGACGCCTGACCCAAACTATCCAAAGAGGTATTCCATACCACAGTACGTCATGCCCAGTATATAAACTGGGGACAGTTACCCGGAAGAGCTAGATCACTGCTTGGGTTGGGCTGGGTATTGTTCAGTGGGTGGTGAGTGGTTGTATTCTCTTCCCTTGTTATATCCCTTATCATTATTATTATTGGTGGCAGCAGCAGTGGTTTGTTTTATACCTTAGTTACTGGACTGTTCTTATCTCAACCCATGGGAGTTACATTCTTTTGATTCTCCTCCCCACCCCTCTGGGAGCGGGGGGAGGAAGAAAGGGGAGTGAGCGAGCGGCTGCATGGTTCTGGGTTGCCTGCTGGGCTTAAACCACAACACTGGAAAAACATCCAGTAAAAATGCATTCATGATCAGTGCCATTATTTTGTTCATATCATCATTACCAAGAGAGAGGGAGATTCTGAAGAATAAGAACATTGTGTTACAAAATGTTTAATTCATGCACTGTGATGACCAAAATACTTTACTCAAAATTGCAAAATCACATATTCCCCCAAAATCTAACTTGGATCACGCTTGTGCATGGTTACTGCTTTTTACAGCACTCGTCTAGGAGGCAGTAGGGATTTGTGTTCAAGAAACCAAAATTAAAATTCCTGGCCCCAGAGTGAGTACTGACATCCTAAATGTATTACATAAAAGCTATGTGGTGGCCCAAGCAAGTCCTATAGCTGTGCTTTAAAACAAACGTAAAGTTACTGCCTGTAGCAGGCTCTAGACTGTAAATCCTAATAAAACCTTACTCAGGACTTCAGATACTTAGTTTCCAGTGATTTAGGTGGAAAATTTATATAGAAAATATTCTCAGCCTTGTTCTTTTAGACAAGCAGAAGAAACCTGCACTACAGGTTCTCCTCTGTACATATCTGGGGAAGTGTAACAAAAACCTAAGGAGAAAGTCCTTCATAAGCCTTGTGTTACTAATCAATAACACATGACTTCTTGATCTGATTTGATTTCATTTAGTTTCAGAATGTTGAGGGTTTTTTTACTGAATGCACATTTACTATATTTGTTATCAATATTGCAAGGTTTTACAGGTTTTTATTGTTTTGAGAAATGGGTAAATGTGCCTAGTTTTACAGCCATCTTTTCTTTTTTTTTTTTTTATAATTATTATCACTGATTAAATTATTTACCCAAGCTTTAATTGTTTCACATTGCTAGTGGGCACCAGGGGATATCCTGTTCTTCCTGTTATTTTTTTTTTTCTATATTTCTATATAGAACAGAGTATTAAAATTTTTAGGCTAATTACAAATTTACATACTTTCTATTCTGATTTTAAAGGAAATTTCTGAGAGAATTCCAGTAGATTCTCTCACTGTAAATATCATTCTACTTTCCTTGTAAATCAATCTCCCTTGAATAAATCAGTAAACCGTGTCTGAACTTCCCACATTACCCTGTCTCAAAAGAATACTTAGACCTAATTCTTGTTTGTCTCTTTAAAATATTCATCCTCGGACTGTATTTTTGAAAGCGAGCTACCATGTTACAGTCTTTTTTAATTATAGTCTGCTTTTGAAATTAATCATAAGGAAAATAATTTTACCAGTAGAGGGAGATATAATACTAGCAAAATATTTTCTTTTATATGACTTATTACATTCTGGAGGAAGACTTTTTGATTAGGATATCTTTGTGTTAATTGACCAGAGATAGACAAATATTTCCAGTGCTGCAAAAACATAAGCATCCAAAGTCAATGCTAATGAAATATTTATAGCCCAAAGTATTTCCTGGAGACTAACTAAAATTGCTCATAACAGCAAAAGTTTCACTGGATCTACTTGGATTGTATCTCTTGTCACTGATTTCCTGCACGCATTAGATTAACAGGTAGTGCATACACCAGCCATGTGAAGTAATCCATATTGTTTCAGAATATGAGTTTGGAAAACATTTTATTCCAATAAAATCATACCAGCCTTATTTCCATTGCACTTAGAAAATTAAATTAGACTATTTGCAGTTTTTATCATCTGAGCAGAGGCTCTGCTTTTCAATAAAGAGGTAGGCATGTCTAGAAAGAAAAAAAAAAAAAAAGTCAAGCTCAAACTTCCCCAAAACTCCAGATGAGCTGTGCTGCCCCCAAAAGTTTTTATTTATTCCTATTAATTAGGGAGTGAAACAGTTTCTTGATTTAATTTGAAGTACCTTTGTAATATAACATTTTGTATGTCTTAATATTCTGTTCCTTTCTCTTCCCACCTTTCTTTACTTTAGCTTGTTAGGTTGCTATATCTGTGCAACAGACTTTCTCTTCTGCAATAAATAACATCACACAACCTCAGAAACAATAAGGGCACAAATGACATCCCTAAGTATTGCTGTAAAAAGGCAAACCAGCAACAGACCTCTTCAGTAGAAAATAGATTACATTCAGTAATGTGTACAAGTACAATCTTACCATCTACAGTACTAGAAGGGCTACATAAATATTCTTATGGGACAATATTTTAAAGGCTTAGATTATGTGTTCCACAGACTGTCACGGAATACAAATGAACTCTTAATGCAAATACAGTAGTACTGGCATCAGTATTTATACTCTTTTGTCTCTCCCTTCTTCCCTTCTCCCTAAAATAGTGTATGTTATTTAAAACTATATCAGAAGGGTGAAGATTTAGAAGAATTTTATTTGCAGATTTTTAAGAGTACTTCTCTAAAATTTAACATAACAACAGCAGTGTTGCTATTACTTTCTATACTACTACTCATGAAAAAATACAAAAAAACCCTGAAACTTCTAAAGCAGAGGAAGATAATTTACCATCTTCACGAATTTATACATATCTGTATTTCTCTTATCACTTGTTTGTTCTTCATGTCATCCTATCCTTGGCCAGTCTTTTCTGCTTTCAGGCATTTAAATTGCTATATGTCGTGGTTTAAACCCAGTCAGGCAACTTGTTCACTCACTCCCAGTGAGTGGTGCTGGGCTGACAGCAATCGAGCCCCCCCCACCCCGGGGCTCTCCCCTTCCCTGCTCCCGGAGGAACAGGGAGGAGGATCGAAAGCATGCAACTCCTACGGGTTGAGACAAGAACAGTCCAGCAACCAATGTACAACACAAATCACCACCGCTACCACCAACGACAACAATGATAAGAGAAAATAACAAGGGAAGAGAATACGATACCACCGGCCAAGAAACGTGTCCCACCCGGAAGCCCGTGTCCTTCCGGGTAACTCCCAGTTACCCCCCACCCCGGGCATGGCGTGCTGTGGTATGGAATACCTCCTTGGCTAGCCTGGGTCAGGCACCCCGTCTCTGCTTCCTCACGGCTTCCCCTCCTCCCTGGCAGAGCATGAGCCTCACAAAGTCCTTGGTCAGGGTAAACATCACTTAGCAACAACCGAAAACGTTGGTTTCACCAACACTGCTCCCAGGCTGGAAGTCAAAACACAGCACTGCACCAGCTACCATGAAGGAGAAACATGACTGCTACTGCTGAACCCGGGACACTATAGTATTTAATTCTGTATATATAATTTTTTTGGGTGTTCTTTATCCCAGTAGGAATTCTACAATTATCTCTGCAGAATCCTTATAATATGACAGCAAAATCATCCATATGGTGGCATACAGATGAAAAGAAACAGTTCCCTCTTTGACCTTGAACTTTAAACAAGTCATGCTCTATATGAAACAAATTTTTATCTATTAGCTAGTAGCTAATACAAAGTTTTGGTTCACAGTCTATGTTTCCTGGAATAGAGAATCTTTCTTTGGATAGCTGTTTTATCTTTTAAATCAACGTGGAATTTCAAAAGCAGCAGATCTGATGGATCTTTCAATAATTTGGCACATTGCCCTGTCTAGTCTTCTCTGTTAGTACTGTAAGGAGAAGTAGAAGATAAAGTTAAAAAGTGATGCTCAATATCTTACAAGATTCAGTTTTTAAAAAAAAAGTTAACAACAAAAAATACTTCTGACGGTGCAATTTTTTTTCTTGTTGGCAATTATCCTGATTTCAATATAACAGTTTTAATCATCGGTTTGAATATATTTGAGTAAATATTTTTTGGAGCTTGGAGGCAGAAACTACAGTATTGCCTGAATTATTCCTGTTACTAAGGATGTTCACAATAAGATGAATTTTATAATCAGAGATGTGCATTAGAAAAGCCCATTAACTAAACTAAGACTTGTCATAATTATGCTATATAAGATAAAATAACATATATTTGATTTGTTTGTACTGTTTATCACTGACAATCTGATTACATGAAAATACTGTTCATTTAGCAGCTGATTTGATTAAAACTGCAAATACTGCACCCAAGTGTTGCTGAAGAGTAACCTTTGTTGCTTAGTAACATCACATAAAAACCAAGCGGTGACATAGAAAGCTAGAATCCTGCTGACTATTAATCACTGAATTTGCTATGTTTCTGAATATTTTTCCTAGTTTGGTATATTTTACTAGTTTTAATGTTTTTCTCATAAAATTCACCATCAGCATTATAGCAGTAATTTTTGCCATCAGCATTATCACAGTAATTTTTACATGAATCTGCATAAATTATTGTTAGATCTTGTAAAAAAAAAGTACAAGGCATTTTATTAATATGTCTGGTATATAATAAAAATAGAAAATGAAGAGTTTTATCTTCCAATACAGAGCATGGAAAAGAGAAATTTTATTTTCAAACACAAAGATCCTTACTAGGGAGTGATAGGCCAAAAGGGTTGTACTTCTAGAACTTTGGTTTTATTTATGATCTGATCAACATCTGTCACTGATAACATACTGAGATTTGGCTGTCCAGTGTTGTAGTCTTTATCAGAAGCTGTCCAAGATGTAAATGTGAATGTCTTACAAGTGATTTTATTCCAAATTAGAATTTGGAAGGAATTAGAATTACTTGCATGGTGGCTTTAGAAATAGATCCTCCACTCATTGTCTCCTAATATTTCTTGCTAACTTATTATGTTTTCAGCATTTATATTAAAGACCTGAGGTGCTTTAGTTTTCATCTGACTAAGCAACCTGATACTTCATCAAAAGACCCAATTTCTTCCAGATATTGGAAATTAAAATGTAACAGAAGGCTAATTTCAGGTGGAAAGGCACAGCTACATATTGGGCAAAGAAGAGATTCAGAGCAGCCCTGAGGAGAAGGACTTGGGAGTGTTGGTCGATGAAAAAATGAACATGAGCCGGAAGCGTTGCTCGCAGCCCAGAAAGCCAGCCGTATCCCGGGCTGCATCAAAAGGAACGTGACCAGCAGGTCGAAGGAGGTGATCCTGCCCCTCTACTCTGCTCTTGTGAGACCTCACCTGGAGTATTGTGTGCAGTTCTGGTGTCCTCAACATATAAAAGACATGGAACTGTTGGAACAAGTCCAGAGGAGGGCCACGAGGATGATCAGGGGACTGGAGCACCTCCCATATGAAGATAGGCTGAGGAATTTGGGTCTGTTCAGCCTGGAGAAGAGAAGGCTGCGTGGAGACCTCCTAGCAGCCTTCCAGGATATGAAGGGGGCCTGGAGAGGGACCCTTCATTAGGGACTGTAGTGATAGGACAAGGGGTAATGAGTTCAAACTTAAACAGGGGAAGTTTAGATTGGATATAAGGAAGAACTTCTTTCCTGTTAGGGTGGTGAGACACTGGAATGGGTTGCCCAGGGAGGCTGTGAATGCTCCATCCCTGGCAGTGTTCAAGGCCAGGTTGGACGAAGCCTTGGGTGGTATGGTTTAGTGTGAGGTGTCCCTGCCCATGGCAGGGGGGGTGGAACTAAATGATCTTAAGGTCCTTTCAACCCTAACTGTTCTATGATTCTATGATTCTAAGAAAATGCATTCACCATTCAGTTACTTTAACTGTATGGAAAAGATGTTTGCGAAACATAGCTCTTTCCTCTTAGAAATAAATAGTTGTGGCATTGTGAAAGAACATAGGCTTAAACTAAGACAGTGCAGTCATACACTGATATGCAACTTAAGCTGTGATTTCAATTATAAATGCCTGTTTTCTGGAGTTTCTAACTTGGTCATAAATCTTTGCTCAGGGATAAAAACTATTGCACAAAATATAAATTTACAGAATAAACTATGGGGTTTTGCTTGAAAACGTGGCATACAGAAGAACCAGTACTATTGTTTGTGACTAAAATACTAACTATACATAGCTTGTTCCTTAAAAGTATATAAATATACATTCGAATATTATCATCGTATTGGACAAGTAAAAGAAATGGGATAGCTACCAGTACTGGTGATATACAATGGTGATATGCAACTGAAAATAATTCATCTAAAATCAAAACATGTTTATGACAGAGCAGGATATTAGAGAACTCTGGAGAACCAGTAAATGAAGCACATCTCTCAATGCATGTGAATATGTATGAAAAATAATTGGCAAATACTGATATTTTTAAAGAGGACAGAAAAAAGATCTATGTAAATCTGAACTTGTTTATCCTATAAGTTTTAAAAACAAATATATAAGAAAAAAATATTAAAGCATCAAGGAATTAAACATATAATGTAAGTTTACACAGGAGTATATAGTATCAGATGACAAGAGCTGTTTTGTTGTACTGAAAAGAAAATATTACACTGTGAAGAAGTCATAATTGGAATTTACTGAGGCTTGGGAGTAGGCTCAGTATCTCAATCTCCAATCCTGATCTTGGCTCAGAAGTTGAAGTGAGGTAATGAAAATAGATGATATCACAAAGTTGGCAGTCATTTTGAATACAGGGGAGCAGTGAAATATTATACGTAAATAAATGAATAACCTTAGGGAGTGAAGTAAATAGGATGAGGGGGAATTTATGAGAACAAAGTGAAAGTCCAATCATTTAGAGACTCAGAAAAAGAATCTGTAGTGCAGTCTTGGACCTGGAAATAAGCTGGAATTTTATCAGCTGGAAACAAGAAATAAATTGAAAAAACAGGTAAAGTATGCTAAGAAGGCTTATAGTAAATTGATAATGGAATAAAGCTGTAAAAAGGGCAACAATGGTTGCCACACAAACAACTCAATGCCATACCATGATTTCCTTAATTCCTCTCCTAGATCTAAGCAGTTCTCAGACAAGTTACCCTCAGTGGATCTACTTATGCACCCAGTTATCCCATCTGTATTCCATTTGTTGTTGTTAAACCTTGAGTGGATATAAACTCTAAGCAACTCTGCACTGAGTCCTGGGGTTGAATTCTGCCTGTTTAGTGATTTTTCTGTAAAAAATTGTTTTTTAGTACTTCAACTTAGATGCTAACTGTCTCATTTGGTATACCTTATTATATATGTTAGAATGAACTGTTCTATCTGTTTTGGTTTTTTGTCAGAATTGTAGATGTCTTTCCTATCTCACTCACTTATCTCTTTCCAAGCAGGGAAGTTTTACCACTCCTATCTCAAATGAAATTTTTTTTTCCAACTTTGGTCATCTTACCTAATGGCCATATTCAAGATATGTTTTAAACAAGAACATACACTGGAAAAGGATTTTATCTTTTGTTTCTTTTTAATAGTTTCCGACATCTGCTTTGATTTTTTCAGACCACTACTGAAATGGTGCTAGTTTATCTTTACTACAAGGTCTCACCTCTGAGGTGATAGTCAGTGCTAGGTGTCAGTGTTGTATGTTTGCTTTGTTCCCAACCATTTTATATTTGACTATACTAATATTCATTTCCCATGCTGCTGCAGTTTCTAGATGTCATAAACTCTGTTTTGAAGGTCTTTCTGCAGTTCTGAACTCTGGCTGTATGTGGTCATTATCTAGAATAGCTCTATACTATCAGCAATATTTCTGCACTTGCTCATTTATGAATATGTTGAACAGCACAAATCCCAGCACATTAGTAGAGCTGCAGTGACCTTTGGTGAGCATTTATTTTTACCCTGTTTCCTGACTTTTAGCCACTTATTTATCCATCCAAGGTCATTTCTTCCTGTTCCATGGTTAAGTTCTTTAGAAGTCCTAAGTGAAGGTGTGTGCCAAGAGCCTTGTGGTAATCCAGCCAGACCAACTGAATCATCTCTATCTCCATGCTTGTAGACCATTTCAGATTATGTAAATAAATTTGTAAGGCAAAACTTCCTAAGGAGAACCCAATTCACTCATCCCAACTAAGTCACATTAATGAATCTATTAACTATTTCAGTTTTTCACAATGATTTATACTAATTTACTAGCAGTTTTTCAGAGTTCTCCTCAAAAAAAATGTAAACAATTGGCATGGCATTTTCCACTTTCCACTTTCCAGAGTTCAGGAAACTTTAAGAGATGCCAGTATTCAGGCTAATGCATTCTTAACTTGACTTAGAGCTCTTTAATGAACAGGAGTAGATTCCCAGAATTGGTATGGTTCGTTTATGTTTGTTCTACAACATCTTCTGCAATGACTTTATCTGAAGAATCCTCCACAAGTAAGGATTAAGTCATGGGAAATAAAGTTTATTTCACAGTTTAAGACTAGTATGAAGAATTTTTTTTTTTTTTACATTCACTTCAATGGCCTTGCTCCCTGAGCACTCTAGTATGTATTTTGGCCTTAGAGACTCTCTAGGAGCATTTTTTCTCCCTTCTGTGTTTGAAGAAAACTTCAGTAGTGAATTTTATGGTTTTTGATATCTTTCTTAAACTATTTGTAGACTTCTTAATTGTGCCTCTGCATTTAATCTGCTGGAACATTTTTCCTGTTTTCTTTGTATATTCTATCAGAATTATCTGAAGGCGGTCTTCTTGTTTCTACTAAGAAATCACCATGAAAACACTTCTGGCTTGAATGCCATTAGAAAACTACCTTTGTGAAGAGGTTCTGCTTATACTCTGAGTAAGGAGGACATATGCATTTTAATACAGAATAAAATAAAACACATCGAAGAATCTGTTTTCCCTTCATAGGGTAGGTCTATGTTCTGATACTTGTTTTTCCTGAATAGAATTTCATTATTACTGTTAGCCACTTGTAAAGACCTGATAATTAGTATAGTATTATAACAGGTATATCAGAACTTTGGGCAGGTTGCTAAATCTGATATTTATATATTGTTTTACTACACTGCAATGAGTGTTGTTATTTCTACCAGTATAACAGGGTTGGACGGTAACCTGTGAGGAGAATCATTTTGAATATTTAGAAGTTTAGTTTTCCATATTAAGCTGGGATGCTATTAAAACAGAATGCCAACAGAAAAAAAAGCCTATTTATGTTACCTGAAGGACGAAAGATCTTAAAATTTCTAGATTAAAGTTTTTTCAGCCCTGAGCCTCCGTTTCCTATGTTATATTGGAGAATTTTATTATTGTTGTTGATGTGTTTTTTTTCTGACTGCGCACTAGACATTGGAGTGCCCTTAAGTAAATTGTCTTAATTGCAGCCACAGTGCCAACAGTGATAATTGTTGAGCCCATATCAGCACCAGAAGGGAAAATACCTTGTAAGTACAAAAAAAAAAAAATTCTAAAATTATACTGTTGCTCTCATTCTCATTTTTTATTTTTTCTGTATTTATTTTTGTTGTGTTAATTAATTTAATCTAGTTTCACCTCTGCATAATTCATTATGCTAAACTGTATACTATTCATTATTTTTCTTTTAGCAAACTGCATTAGCATGGCTGCACAATGTGCACGGTACATCTATACTTTGGAGTAACAAGGTCTGTAACAGTTTTTTGTAATCCATATAGTACATTGTAATACCACTTAATAGCATAACACATGTTTTAAGCCTCCTCCAGCTGGCATGGTCAGCTACTGCTAACTCTGAAGTTCCCAGATAATGTGAATTTGATGATCGCTCTCTGTTGCAGATACAAGAGTGCATAGCAATGGATCTAATCACTAGTTCTGTATCTCTAACGTTCCTATAAAGATTTGTCACAATGACATGGATAGAGAAGGCCTGACTCACATTTAAAACACCGATTTTACTTCTCTGCAATTGCAACCGTACTTAACAAAAACCACAGGATTCTTACAAGTACTAGCAGAAAAGAAAATCAGGTCAAGATGATGTAAGAATATTGGGAAACACTAATGGACCTGATTTTTTTTTTTTTCTGGCAGATGTGGCAGTGATTTACATGTGTATATGGGTATATGTTTGCTGTCTTTCTTTCCAGACAGTCTTTATAAATGTGTGTCATCCAAGTATAAGAAGACACTTATAAGACGAATAGATTAAAAGAACCCTTAGATCAATGAAAAAGACAAGAAGCTTTTTCAAATTGACATATGTGTAAAGACTTGAAAGATATGTCAACAATGGATAATATGAAATCTCCAAAGCTAGTCTAATTAAAAAAATGGAAATATTAACATGCTCTTATCTCAAAAAACAGTGGTTTAAAAGATAAAAAGGTCTCAACTGTAAATATTTTGATAGCCACAAAAAAATTCAATTTGTGCATATTTGATTGGTTTTGCACACATGGCATAATAAAAATATTGAGAAAAAATGTTTCACTAAGTGTATTAAAATTTTGATTAGTAGGAACATCCTTGATTTCATTATAAATGTTGGCTTTATTTTTCATTAATAATTTTTTTTTGCTGTGGTTCTAAACTATGTATTTGGGATCAACAGAAAGTCTTATTATTTGACCTAACGATTGGAGCACTACTATACTTAGTTCTAAGATACCTTTGATAAAGATAATATGTTATGCTGGGGCTTCATATTTGTTTCTAAGAAATCAAAATTAAAATGACATTTCTTATATGCAAACATTCCAATAAAATATTTGAGGCAAGGATTCAAGTATTTTCATATAACATAAAGTTACTGCTAAGGCCTTTCCAGTTTCAGCTATGTAGATATCAGCACCTTGATTAATCAACTAGATTATCTATATAATTCAAAAAGCTACATATTACTTCCAAACCAAAGTTCTAAGTATTTTACATATCTACATTGTGATAAGATGAATTATGGAATAAAATTTCTATCTGGTAAGCTCAAATTCAGATGCCTGTATCATAAAAATATAAGTGTAGATGAGATAAATCCCACTATATTTGACTTATCTCAGTGGAAAAGAAAATTAATTGCTAAGTAATTTTTACTAATCATTTCATGTTATGGAAGGAAATTACATTATCAATTGTATTAGAAATAATGGAGCTAAAGGTAACTTTTTGCTGAGTATGACTGCAAATATTAAATTTCATCTATGCTACAGCATCATTTTTTAAATTTTTTTAAATTAAAAGTGCCCTGAACCTGTTCTCTGACAGCAGTCACACAGTGACTGGTACCAGTATTGCTAATTATGCTGATGCTCACAGCATCAGTAGATGCATCAGTATTACATTTTGATAAAGATCCCTGGCCCATGCTAACTCCTGAACCATGCCCTAGAATTGCATGAAAATGTGTGAGCACAAATGGGCAAAGATCGGGCACAGGTTTTCTCTACAAGTTTGACTTAGATCAAGTCCCAGAGTCACGGAATATCCCCTAACAACTTTTGTACTGCTTGCACAGATATTCCTTTAGATCCCATGAATACTTCTGACCCATACTGATCAACTGGGAATAATATGCCATAAATACTCCATACCTTGTTTCTTGCTAACTTTTTGGATATATAGTAGGAATTGAGAGTGCTTCATGTCTCAATCTTGCTTGTTCACTTCACCCACAAGAAATAATGTCCACCTATTTTTTATATTCACAAGCCTTGTCACTTTATCAGAAACAGTGTACTTTTGGGGAGAAGGAGAAAGGAAAGCTATTGATATGTCTTCCTCTGATCAGAGTTGTCATTAGTCACCACATAAAAAAAGAGGAAAAATTATGAGTGGAAAGGGAGGTCAAAATTAAAATAAGTATTCACAAAACAGAATATTCTGGTGAAGCAGTAAGAGTACTGTGTGACTGTCACATCTTTTAGGCATACACCAAAAAGTAACCTTTTTAAAACCCTAAACTTGACCTTTTTTTAACAGAAGAAAATGGCTGGCCAAAGAAGGAATTATTGGGGAATACTAAAAAACTGCAACTTCAATGCATGTTCAATTAGTATGTTACTTAAAGTTTCTAAGGATAAATGAGCTAGTACATACGCTTTATTTCTTTGTTTTGATGACTTCTTTTTTTTTTTTTTTTTTCCTTATACTGTTTGCAAGACTGTGGTGGTTTAAGCCAAGACGCAGCCGCTTGCTCACAACCCCCCCTTCCTACCCCGGCTCTGAAGGGATGGGGAGGAGAATCAAAAGAATGTAACTCCCATGGATTGAGATAAGAACAGTCCAATAACTAAGGTATAACACAAACCGCTTCTGCTACCACCAATAATAATAATGATAAGGGAAATAACAAGGAAAGAGAGTACAACTGTTCACCACCTGCTGACCGATACCCAGTCCGACTGAGCAGCAATCTTGCCCTTCCGGGTAACTGCCCCCAGTTTATATACTGGGCATGACATGCTGTGGTATGGAATACCTCTTTGGATAGTTTGGGTCAGGTGTCCTGTCTCTGCTTCCTCCTGGCTTCCCTTTCTCTCTGGCAGAGCATGAGGCTCAGAAAGTCCATGGTCAGACTAAACATAACTTAACAAAAAATAAAAACATCTGTTATCAGTGCTGTTCCCAGGCTGAAAGTCAACAACACAGCACTGCACCATTTACTAAGAAGGAGAAAAATGACTGTTACTGCTGAACACATAAAAAAAAGCCTGGATACAAACATAACAAACATCTAGTAGATACTACCCCTGCAGTGTAACACTGAGGTTGTTTGGAGGTTCTGAAAGGAAAACGTAGCTGCTGTATACCCTTGACAGATGAATGGTACATCTCTATGCGGAACGTTGTCCTCTTCAACTGAGGGCACAGCTCTGGGAGAGAAGGACATGGAGCAGTGAGGGAGGAAGGGGACATCCACCTAGCTAGCCAGATCAGCTGAATCAGCCCTGGTGATCAACATGTTGAGTTAGACCACCCTCACTTCCAGTTGAATCATTGATAATACAGGTATACCACAGGTTAAGAAAAACTGATACAATATTTAGGCTATTATTTGATACTTGCTCCAAAATTCTTAAATAAAAATTAGATATTTAATTTTAACTGTAAGATATTTTCCTGATTTAATCTAAGTTACATATTCATGGTCTCTAGGTTACCCATGAAAGTTCAAGATCAGTATTTGGAATTTCTTTAAGTTGAAGTGTTACATGTTTGTGGTGCAGTCAATATGCTGGAAAGAAAGTATGTCATCCAGTGGGACTTTGACAGGCTTGGGAGGTGGCCTTGTACAAACCTCATGAAGTTCAAAAAAGGCCAAGTGCACTATGTATCGGGGTAATCCGAAGCACAAATACAGGCTGGGCAGAGAATGGGTTGACAGCAACCCTGAGGGGAAGGACTTGGGGGTGTTGGTTGACAAGAAGTTCAACATGACTCAACAGTGTGCACTTGCAGCCCCAAAACCGACTGTCTCCTGGGCTGCATCAAAAGAAGTGCGGCCAGCAGGTTGAGGGAAATGGTTCTCCCCCTCTCCTTCACTCTCATGGGACCTCACCTGGAGTACTGTGTTCAGGTCTGGGATCCCCAGCACAAGAGGGATGTGGATTTGCTGGAGCAAGTCCAGAGGAAGCCATGAAGATAATTATAGGGCTGGAGCACCTCTGCTATGGAGACAGGCTGAGAGGGTTGGCCTTGTTCAGCCTGGAGAAGAGAAGGCTCAGGGGAAACCTTACAGCAGCTATCCAGTATCTAAAGGAGGCCTGCCAGAAATCTGGAGAGGGACTTTTTACAAGGGCGTGTAGTGACAGGACAAGGGGAAATGGCTTTAAAGAGAAAGAAGGTAGATTTAGATTAGATAAAAGGAAGAAGTTCTCTACTGTGAGGGTGGTGGGACATTGCAACAGGTGGCCCAAGAAGTTGTGGATGCCTGATATCTGGAGGCATTCAAGGCCAGGCTGGATGGGGCTTTGAGCAACCTGATCTAGTGGAAGGTGCCCCTGTCTATAGCAGAGTGTTGGAACTAAACGATCTTTAAGGTGTCTTTCAACCCAAACCATTCTATGATTCTATGATATTTATTTTTCATAATACAGTAAACATAAATCATAGCGTACTGAATCATCTTCTCAAGAAGGTTGAAAATTCTGTGTAAAATCTGTCTGGATTTTGGGGGGGTTTAGCAAAAACCCCTTACAAATAAGCACATAAAATTTTAATCTGATTTACTCTAGGCTTCTTTAGAAACATATTGCCCAACTAATATTGTAGGACTGTCTTTCACTGATTATAGGGGACTATGTATTAGTCCTTAAGTTAGTAATGAGTTCTTTTGACTGTAGTACTCTGTTTCACTATGGATTTACAGCCCTTTGGTGACACCACTGAGACAGGAGGGACAAAATGTTAACACTCACTTCTGACATAAATCTTTGAGGAGAGAGACAATATTGCTCTTCTCACATAGCTATAGAAAACATTCCAGCCAAAGCCTGAAAAAGTACTGGCTTTGGACCACTTGATTAAATAAACATGACCAACATTTTGCAAGTAAATAAGAATAAATTGTTGTCCTGGGTTCAGCAGTAGCAGTCACGTTTCTCCTTTGTGGTAGCTGGTGCAGTGCTGTGTTTTGACTTCCAGCCTGGGAACAGTGTTGGTGAAACCGACGTTTTCGGTTGTTGCTAAGTGATGTTTACCCTGACCAAGGACTTTGTAAGGCTCATGCTCTGCCAGAGAGGAGGGGAAGCCATGAGGAAGCAGAGACGGGGCACTTGACCCAGGCTAGCCAAAGGGGTATTCCATACCACAGCACGTCATGCCCGGGGTGGGGGGTAACTGGGAGTTACCCGGAAGGATATGGGATTCCGGGTGGGACTCTTTTCTTGGCCGGTGGTATCGTATTCTCTTCCCTTGTTATTTTCTCTTATCATTGTTGTCGTTGGTGGTAGCGGTGGTGATTTGTGTTGTACATTGGTTGCTGGACTGTTCTTGTCTCAACCCGTAGGAGTTGCACTCTTTCGATCCTCCTCCCTGTTCCTCCGGGAGCGGGGAAAGGGAGAGCCCTGGTGGGGTGGGGGGGGCACCTCAGGTATTCATCTTTTGTTTGAGAACACAAATCCTTGCTGGTGGAAAACAAAGCACACTTCCTCACATCAGTACCATGTCATTTTTGGAATGACATGCAGTGTCTGCTGTCTGACTCACACATACAAATCAGCTGAAAAAGGGTTACTGTCTATTTTGTAAAGATCAGAGTTTTGATGCATAGGTGATTTCCAGTTTATATTTTTCTACTGATTTAACTACTCAGTAAAAATGAAAAATGTATTTCAGGAGAACAAGGGATAAAGGCATAATAGTTGTGGTTTTTTTTTTAAGAATTTGCTTGCAATATCTTGCCCTTTTAATGTCCTTAAATATGCTCCTTCTATAAGTTCATCTGACTTCTCTCAGCAGTGTAGTCCGTATGCCTCTTCATATTAACAAATTAACAATGGTAGTTATACCAAGCAGCCTGGCAAACTGTTGTCTATAATTGAGGGAACAATTTACCCCTATGAATTACAGTAAAAAGCAATTTTGTCTAATTACACTGAGCATATTGAAAGGTTAGCTTTTCCCTCATGGGCGCCAACACCAGACTTATAATTGTTGATGGCTTTGAATTTAAAATGTCCCTTAATTTGGGAATTAGAAGACCCAAGTTTGCTCTTGAACACATTACCCTTACTTGTTAGTAAATCTGAAATATTTTTTCTGTGTTCTTATAGATGTCTCTACATCTACATGTAACTATCATGAAAGACTTATTTTTGTAAAAAGATTTTCCAAATTTCAATGTTTTACATGGTAATCCCTAAATTTTGCTAATCTAATATAGAAATGCAACATTTCAAATGTGAAAATATTTGTAAAAGTTTTTTATAATTTTAAAGAATACTATTTTAAAAATCTTTCCAGCTGCTCTTGAACAATTAGTTTTATTTTTTCAAACTGATGATGCACTGAAGAAATCATATAAAATACATACATGAAGGTACACAGTCACCCCTATGTGCATCAGAAAAAACATACAAATTAAAGAGAAAGTACTTGTTTAGAATATTTTGGAAGCTCTTAAAGGGCAAGGGTATATTACTCTCCGATGTGTTATTTTCTGTTTAATTACTTGAGAAACTTTTCTGCCCTTGTCATTGAAGGTTTTGCATATGACTCGGAAAAAAAAAAACAAACAAAAAACCCCTAAACAAAACTAAACTAAACTAGACACAGAAACAGTAGAATCACAGACTCATTTGGGTTGGAGGTAACCTACTCCATCCTCCTGCTCCAAGCAGCATTAGCAGCGTATTCAGACCACACTGATTAAGGTTTGTTCTGTTGAGTATGGAAAAACTCCAAGGATGGAGACTGCACAACCTCTCTGGGCAGCCTCCTGTGCTGCTTAATTACCCTCTTAGTGAAGTTTTTATCTCTCTGTATTCAGCTGCCATACTGTTGCTTCAGTTTAGGACCCCTGTCTCTTGTTCTCCTGCTATGCACATGACTAGAGACTGTCTTCTCAGTAACCTCCCCACAAGCACTGAAGGGAGCTGCTGTTAGGTTTCCCTCAGCTGGCTTTTCTCCAAGCTGAAAAGGCACAGGCCCTCAGCACTTGTCAAAGATCAAGTGCTCCAGCCATGATCATCCTCATGGACTTGTTCCAGTTTATAGATGTCTTTCCTCTCTCAGGGTCCCAGAACTGTGTTCACTATTTGTGATGTAGGGCACAAACAGAAAAGAAAATCATGTTACTTGACCTACTGACTATGCATAATTGCTTGGAATGAGTTGCTCTGTTGAAAAGGTTTGAAAAACAGCACAACTATTTTTAAAAAAGTCTACTTAAAATGATTGTTCCTTGAATTGAATTAAACCAATGCAGATTATTTTAAGGTATTAAAAGAATAATAGAGCGTGAGGTTTCATGCCCATATTTAGTTTATTCTGATTTCCCTTTGACAACTTTGAGTAAACTTCTAGCTAATAATTAACTTTATGAGTATTACAAACTCTCTGAGAATAAATGTACCTAGTACTCTCCTGCCAGCCTGTATTGACAATAGAATGATTTAATGACTCTAAAACTTTTTCAGATATAGCAATACTACAATAGCAAGCTAGCTTTTGTTTTTAGAGCACTTATAGACAGCACTTTTAGACAGAGGTGTGGGTGGGCATTTGTGGGTACAAGTGAATGTGTGTGTGCAAGCATTATATAATGATTGCAGTGCTTTTGACAGAGGCACAAACTAAGCCTTAAATGTCATTACTAATTGATTAGCACACATAACATTCTTTAAATCTCTTTGGTAAAGGTTAATGGCAATGAAATTTCACTGAAAAATAGATATAACATTTTGATGGGGGTACCTAGGACGCATTCTGACCTCCTACACGCATAGTCCGTTCAGTCCTCGCTTGGGAATTAGCCATCAGATAAATTGTAATTAGTGTAATTAATGGAATCATAAATAAAAGTGTTACATCTTATTGGCATTAATAACAACTTCAATTCAAATTAAAAAGTAGTTATCACTTCAAGAGAATATTGAGAAGGGAAGAAAAATAACGACGGAATTGCACATTAACTACTGAATTTCTGTTCAGAACGCATGCATGTAAGTAAGTACATGTTTTGATATACATTCTTGTCAGTCATGGAGTCTATACACTACTCATTTACTTTTAGAGAGCTCCAACATCAGGAGCAGTTTCTTTCAGGAAATATACACCTGCTCTAGGGCAGGGTTCTCCATAGGCTTGCTTCATTAGTATCTACTCTGGTGCCATGAAGAACCTCCTTTTCCTCCTTCTCTGACTGGCATCCCTCTTCTTTCCTCCTTTGTCTGTCAGGGTTTTTTTTTATCCCTTCCTTAAACACATTTTCCCACAGATACCATCAGCTTGGCTCACCAGGTCTCAGCTACATCCTGCAATGGGTCTGTTGGAGGCATCTGGAAACAGCTGTATTCAGCTTGGGATAGCCCCTGGCCTCTTCCCACAGAGACTATCTCTGCACACCCTGACTCCCTCTACCAAAACCTTGCCACCTACATACAGTACTTTACTGTTTTCCAAAAACAGTGTTTTAATGGAAAAAAAAAAGTATCTCTCTGATAATTTGGCTGTTTTTTTCATTCACTGATGACTCAAAAAGCATGGTTAAGGATTTTAATATATGTTGATTTCTCCTTTGTACTACTTTTACTATATTTTCCACATGCACTAGCAGGTATTAAAGAGTTAACCCTAAAAATGGTATTGGAGTAGATCCCTCCGAGTAAGTAAAATAATTAGTATATGGGAAGGTGGAACAAGAATGCCTGTGAAGATACTGAGAAAGCAAGCCTATAGCTGATGCCAGGTTCTGAATCTGTACAGCTGGAAGTGTGTGCTCATGTAAAGATATTGGCTAGGATAGTCTTGTGAATATCTTAAGTGCACAGCAGAATTAATCAGAGTTGAAAAAATGCTCAGCCTTAGGACTTTTTACAACATGTCCCTCCAGATAGCTACCAGAGCAATCTCATCACTGAGACATGGAATAAATATATCAAATAGATAATGAGGAAAATCTCATCCTCTCCTCTACTTTTTAATGGTTTCTGTGCAAAAATCTCTGACCCTTCTGTGTTATACTTACAGAGTTTCATGCGCCAACCTTAAAGAAATAGACACCTTGTTTAGCAGTTAAGTCTGAAGCAGCCAATTATGTTCTGTCATGGAATTCTTTAAAGTCCCCCTCCTCCCCTAAAAATTACTTCCTGCCATCAAGATTTAAGGCTTCAGCTAATCAGTATTAATTTACATACTTCACTTTGACTTCATTTGGACTACTCTTAAATCTCATTTCTCAACCTATATTAAAGTATATTGCTTTCCATATTACTTTGATAAGCCAAATGTCAGAAGTTTCCTATTTCAAGGAAAAGTTACTCAGTTCAAATGCTTTAAGTGAAAATCCTGATCAAAGTTATTTATGGATTTATTAATGACAGGTTATTAACTGATAGTCAGTGAACCATACATTTGGTAATACAATATACAACCCATAACATTAGTGTTACTAAACACTTGGGTACTGTCACTCTGCTAGCAGGGAGTTAAAGAGAAGAAAGAAGCTTTTAAGTAACTGCGGTACTATTTATCTCAGTGATGAACACTACTAAACCTTGCAAGAGAGATTGGTAAATCTCTTTATGATCATGTATTTAGAAAGTATGCAATGAATAGCTGAATTTAGAGCCGTGAACCGCTCATAGCAACATGTTACTTAAGATTTTTTTTTCCTTTTAACTGTAAAATGTACGTAAGATTAACTGATATTTTGAAATTACACTCCTTTTAGAGTCCAAGCCTGGAAAGTTCATATTTTAATTTTGGTATATTCATACACACACAATTCTAAATCCTTATTGAAATGAATGTGTACTCTTCCAAAATTATATCATATAGCAACATGAAATGTGCGTCAGTTGCTGTGTCAAAATGATCAGTTGTTTTTGAACAAAGCTTTTTCCATTGAACAGCGTTTTTAAGTGAAATCTGGGTGTTCATTTTAAGTGTTGCAGCATACAAACTTTTTAAAAAAGAACTTCTCTCCAAGGACAAAATTCCAGACAGAAACTTACAGAAAGAAGTAGTAGAACTAGCTCAAGTTCTACAAGTAGTAGAACTAGCTCAACACACATTTCCAGAAGTAGTAGAAAGAAGTAGTAGAAAGAAGTAGTAGAACTAGCTCAAGTGCTCAACACACATTTCCAGAAAATTGCCAAAGGCAAGGTTTAAATTGCAGATTGGTGCTGTTTAAGTTCAGTGGATGCAGCATGTCACTTTGAGACACTTTCTCATCCTGCTAGTGGATAGATCAGAGCAGAGCTCTGTTCCTGGTTCTGCCATACAGGATAAATAACCTCTGCCTTGTCAACCTGTCAGTGTGGCTTGACCTGTAATATAGACCTTACTTTTGCTTTGAGTGACTTTCAAGATATTGATTCCTCAAAGGAGATGTGGATGTTACACAGTAGCTGGGATTGATTCTGAGAAAACATTGTCACATTGTGAAGACTCAGAAACACTTTCTGACCTCTTATCGGAGAAATAAAAGGTGGAAAAACATGAAAGTTTTTCTTCCAGTCTATTTAGTGGGCTGCAGCTCAATATGTTAGATGTCACATCAAGTGTTCTCAAATTTTGATCATTGAATCAACACCTCCCATCTAAGAAGCATAATGCATTTCATATGACTACTGAGATATGGATGTCAGAAGACTTAGAAAAACCTTCTGATAAAGAGCAAGGCTGTCTGAATGTAACTGAATAGCAAACTTTCTATTTCTTCATAATTTTTGGTGCTCATGTCTATTTTTCTGTGTCTATGCACTTTTATATCTATAAACACACTCATTCAAGCTTCCACAAAATCTAAGCATTTTTTTTGTTTAAGCACTTATTTTGAAATGCTGCCAAATTTACTTGTATCACAACAACATGAACAAAGACACCATTACAATAAACATTTGAAAATATAATGTATTTGAATTTGATATATTTTTAGTATGCAGCTAAACACTGTCAAGAAAAAAAACAAGCGTTTCTAAATGTTTCTCAGAAAAACAACAAAATTAAGTTGGCAGATGAAGTTTTTAAGCTACTGTCCATCATATTTGAAAAATCATGGCAGTCAGGTGAAGTTTTCAACGACTGAAAAAAGGGAAAAATAGCCCCATTTTCAAGAAGGGGCAAATGGGAGACCCAGGAAACTACAGACCAGTCAGTCTCACCTCTGTGCCTGACAGGGTCTTGGAGCAGATTTCTTCCGGAAAGCATGCTAAGGAACATGAAAAACAACGAGATGGTTGGTGACAGCCAGCATGGCTTCACTAAGGGGAAATCCTGCCCAACCAATTTGGTGGCCTTCTATGATGGGGCTACAGAACTGATGGAACACCTGGACTTTTGCAAAGTGTTCAACACCGTCCCACATGACATCCTTGTCTCTAACCTGGAGAGACACCAATTTGATGGATGGACCACGCAATGGATAATGAATTGGCTGGATGGCTGCACAATTTGCTGGCAAAATTTTATTTGCAAAAAAACTCACAATAAACAAAAAACTATTTGCAGACAAATCTGACTCCTAAAAAGTGACAAACAGAGTGGCTACTTCAGAAACAATTATTAGCAAGCAGTTTGTTATCATATTACAGCAAAAATAACAGAAATCTCCAGGAAATAACAAATTCCCTCTTTTTTTTTTTAATTCCCTCAATTTATTATTATTATTTTTTAATCCTAAGACAAGTTCTGCAACATACCAGCTACAGTCCTTTCATTCATGCTCTGGAAAAAAACCCCAATACTGTTTATTTAATAGTTAAAGAATCCCACAAAAAGTATCTCAGAGCACACCCACAAATGGACCAACCAAACTTTTTTTATGTGCTCAGTTCTGAGTGCTCATCTTCTCAAGATCAACCTCACAAATCCTCACAGGATGGCTGCTTCATGGGGTTGGGATGTCCCCATGGAATGTCATGGCAGGAGCTGGCAGCCAGGACCCATCCCACCACCCAGCCCTGAGCATCAGGGTCCTCACTGGGATTGGGAATAGGCTGAGGCCAGACCAGGACATGGGCCCACGTGTGTGCTTGGCTTCGTGGGACCCATAGCCAGGCACAGCAGTGCTGTGGGGAGCTGGAGACAGGCCCTGCTAAGGCACCACTGGAGCATGGGATGTAAGACATAGACGTACATGGGTCCAACAAAAGGCTATTAAGAAGATGAAGGAATTGAAACATCTGTCCTATGAAGAAAGGCTGAAGGAGCTGGGACTGTTCAGCCTCAAGAAGAGAAAGCTTGGGAAAGGATCTTATTAAAGTATAAAAACACCTGAAGAAGTGCATAAAGAAGACTGAGCTAGGCTCTTTTTGGTGGTGCCCAAATACAGGACAAGAGGCAATGGGCACAAACTGAAACACAGGAGGTGACATCTGAACACCAGGAAACACATTTTGTCTATGAGGGGGTGACTGAGCACTGGCACAGGCTGCTCAGGGAGGTTGTGCAGTCTCCATAACTGGAGATACTCAAAAACCATCTGGCACTATGCTGGACAATCAGTTCCAGGTGGCCCTGCTTGAGCAGGGGCATTGCACACTGTAATCTTGAGGTTCCTTCCATTCTCAATCATTTTGTGGTTTATCCAATTCTTAATTTTATTTTTTTTTTTTTTTTTTAGTTTTCTAACTTTCAGGTTTTTTCTAAAACACAAATACAAAAGTATGCAGGGTATTTAATTATTTCAAAGCCTGTAAATTACTGCTATTATTAGAAATAACAATAACCCTAGAATTAGTGTTGCTTTGTTCTCGAGAATTTTCATTTTAAAGCAGGATGGTTGTAAAATTAACAGAAATGAAAGTACTACAGTACTGTACTTGTTGTAAACTGAACAATAATATAATGGTTTACTTGTTTCCATCTCTCGGCATCTTAGAGCTGGGGCTTCCCAATAGAGTGTCATGCAAGATTTTATAGAATAATATGCTTTGAATTAATCAACAGAATTGGCTATTTTAGGAAATCTAATAACCAACATTGTGCTAATTATGCTTATCATTCACCTTTAGAATCAGTATTATTCCAGCTGTATTTAATACAGAGTGTCTAGGACATTTGATTAAAAATCACGTTTAATGTTGACTACATAAGACCATGGCACACACTAGAATGTAGAAAAACCATTAAATGTGTTTTGTGTTTGAAATGGTAACACAATATTCACCCATTGTATAGACAATGAAGCAATTTTTAAAAGGATTCTCCAGTTATTAGCATTTAATGGCATCCCAGTAGCAATTGTCTTTTTCTTAGTTGCACTTGTTGCTGGTTGGGGTGCAGACCGGGCTTCCAGACTCAGCTCTGTGTCTCTTCTGCTGTGATAGGCCTTTCACCGTTAGCCTGCAAAGCAGTGATGTGGTTCTGCAAGGGCATCTCAGGCTTTGGGGGAAGACTTTTCCTCCTTCAGGTCCTTGCTGTTGTAGGCTTCCTTTCTCCATTATTTGCCGCTCCATTCTGTGTGGGATGCTGCAGCAGGTTTTGGCTGTTTGGCTGTGGGTTCCTCTGCCGGCTGCACTTGGGACCAGGTGTTCAGCTCCTCCTCAGACTCCCTGATGTTATGCTGCCTCCTCACCACCTCCTGCACCTCAGCCACCTGCTGCAGGAGCCCTTTCACCTGGGCACAAAGGCTGCAGGCAGGTCTGCTGCCTGTCCCTGCATCAGGAGAAAGTTCTGCACCTCCTGCAGCCTGAGGTCTGCACTGCAGCTCTTCCTGCAGCAGCTCCATCTTGGTAAAGGCATCTGCCACCACCAGTGTAGGTGGTGCAGATCACCCAGCTGGAGCTGCAGCCTTTGCATCTGATCAGTGGAAACAACACTTGCCATCTCCAGAGGTGTCTCAACTTGGATGGCCGAAGACTAGCAGCCAAGCAGACGCAATTGCAGTACAAGACAGCACTCCCTCAGAGCTGCTGCCAAACTTACCTTGGAAATTATCTTGCTACTTGCTCAATTTTCTAAACATCTTCATTCTCCAAACTCACTCTTCCAGTCTTCTCTCTTTCCAATTCATCTCCTTTTGGTTGTGTGTCCTCATCTTGAAACACACGTACAGTACTGGCAGTTGACTTGGACATCTCTTCCTGGCTGCCAAACAGGCAGCCTCCAAATTAGTTGGTAACGTGCTCACTGCTGAATCCTTGTGACTGGATATAATTTCAACTGCAATATCGAGGAAGGCTTGTGGGATATTGGCTTCCTTCTCTAATTCTAAGCAAAGGGCTGTCACAGAGCCAATATCCAATAGCACAATTTCTGGCATCTGGCTTTACTTAGGTGGCTTAAATGAAGAATCACCCAGCTGCTCTGCATTGCTGATCTCCATGATTCCCCAAGACACTTGTGTCAGTGTCACTGATGCTGATGGCCATCTTGGTTTGCACAAGAGCCTGTTTCCTGTGTAAGGCTCACTGGAGTCCTGTCATAATGCTCTTTGAGATCAGAGGGAGAGGAAAACAATCTGTGACACTACTTTCATCTTGAGAGCCTGTTGCGTCTAGTTTTTCACTTTTGTCCTCAAGGGTGCTGTGCTGAATTGTCATTAGTGACAGGTCTGGAAGGTCTTGTGAGAGATCTAGCCTCTCCTGAGTTTGAGTCAGAAGAGGGGGCATTGTGAACCCTGCTGATGGCAGGATGGTCAAGGTTTCATTCTCTGGGCATTCATCTTCCAACAAGTCTTTGCAGAACACATGTTTCTGCTTGGGTGATGAATCATCCATCCTCTGGCACTTCTTCCTGCTGCTCTTCTTCAGTGGCTATTGCCTGGTATTCATGATAGGTTGCATGCTTTTTCCTATGGGCATAGATCCACCAACAGCCAAGAAGTGCCAGGACTCTGGGTATGGCATATGGGATGAAACTGAGGAAGTGTCAAGCCATTTTAGAGAGCCTCCACAAATATAAGGATAGTCTGGTGTGGCATGGTGCCGCCTTCCCCATGTTAGAGCTTGGAGCAGGTCCCAGTCCCTGTGCTGGAGCACCTGCCATGAAAAGCCCACATGCACCTGTCCCACATGCTGGGACATGCAGTAGCTCCTGCTGCCCAACCTGGCTATGATGCCCCTCCCACAAGTGAATTAATGAATGGTTACAGGACTGGTGTCACAGCCAGGGGTTCAGCTATTTAGACTGTGGGACTCACTTTGAGAAATGTCGCCTGCTGGGCAATGATGTGGTCCACCTGTCAAAGAAAGAACATCTTCGGTCACAGGCTTGCCAAGTTGATGAAGAAGCCTTTAAAGTAATGTTGCCGGGGAGGACAACCTCAATCTATGTCACTCCTACCAGTTTGATGCTGGTGCCATCAGAAGATGCCCAGAGCCTGGAGTGGGATGGGAGGTCAGTAGAAGAGCACCTGGAGAGCAGCACAAAAGACTTCCAGCCACTCCAGCCAATAAGCCAGCTTCATCAGGGGCCCAGCTGAAATGGCATAGACGCACATAGCACAGGGAACAAGTAAGAGGGGTTAAAGATGTGCACGTCTGAAGAGCTATGGCCTTACTGTCATCACACAGACATGGTGGGACACCTTGCGTTGGTGTTGGAGTGGAAGGATACAAGCTTTTCAGGAAAGACTGGGGAGACAAGGAAGGGGTATTGCTCTATATGTCAATTACCAGCTGGAGCACACAGAGCTCTGCCTGGGGGTGGATGAGGAGCAGACAGAGTTTATGGGTCAGGATTAAAGGGAGAGCAGGGACAGGTGACATTACAGTGGTGGTCTGCTACAGACCACCTAACCAGGAAGTCAGAGTGAATGAGGCTGTTTATAGAGAGATAGGTGTGACCTCACGTTCATAAGCCTTGGTGCTCAGGGGGGACTTCAACTACCCCAATATGTTGGAGGGACAACACAGCAGAACAGAAGCAATCCAGGAGGTTCCTGTAATGTGTTGGTCGTTACTTCTCCAAGCGACAGAGAAACCAACAAGGAGAGGACCTATGCTGGACCTTGTTCCCACCAACAGTGTGGGCTGGTGGGGAACATGAAGGTTGGGGGCAGCTTTGGATGAAGTGACCATGAAATGGTGGAGTTTGAGATCCTCAGGGCTGCTAAGAAGGTGCACAGGAAGCTTGTTACCCTGGACTTCAGAAGAGTGGACTTTGTCCTCTTCAGGGATCTGCTTGGTAGACTACCATGGGATAAAGCCTTGAAAGGAAAAGCGGCCCAAGACAGATGGTTAATATTCAAAGATTACCTCCTCCAGGCTCAGGAGTGATGCATCCTGACAAAGAGAAAGTCAGGCAAAAACACTAGGAGGCCTGTGTCAATGAACAAGGAGCTCCTGGACAAAATCTAATACAAAAAGTAAGCCTACAGGGGGTGGACACAAGAAGAAGTAGCCTGGGAAAGACATGGAAAAAATTTCCCGAGCAGCCAGGGATCAGGTTAGGAAAGCTAAAGACCTGGCAAAACTAAATCTGGCCAGGGACATCAAAGGCAACAAGAAAAGTTTCTATAGGTACATCTGGGATAAAAGGAAGATGGGAAAATGTGGACTCCCTCTGAAAGGAAATGGGAGATGTGGTTACCTTGGACATGGAGAAGGCTGAGGTACTCAGTGACCATTATGTGTCAGTCATCACCATCGTCAGCTCCAGCTGCACCACCCAAGTCACAGAAAACAAAGGCAGGGACTGGTAGAACGAAGAATCTCTTGCTGTAGGAGATGACCAGGTTTGAAAACACAAAAGGGACTCAAAGGTGTACGAGTCCATGGCGTCCATTGAGATGCATACACAGGCCCTGACCCTGAGGGAACTGGTGGATGAAGTTATCAAGCCATTATCCATCACATTTGAGAAGTTTTATGAAATGGTGAGGAAGTTAAAAAAAAGATATGACTGAGTACCAGTGAAGATGATAAATAAATGTGCAACATTTTGTGGAGCTGCCATTACATGCTGGATATAGGTTTATGGTAACACATACTCTTTTTTTTTTTTAATATAAAAGGAGCCAAAGATTTTTCCATCATTATATTTGGGGAAATCTGAAAACAAATGCAAGAGTCATCACTAAATAACATTTACTTCTCGGGAACAAAGAAACCAAATATTTCCTGGTATGATCATTAACCTCTTAATTCACTGTGGATCAGTGATAATTGCACACTGAGTGTAAGGAAACAAGTGGCATGTAATTAGCTTTTTCAAATAAAACTAATTAGAACCACCCTCCCTAAAAAAAAAAAACCCAATAAAAAAAACAACAACAACAAAGTAATTCATATAGGAGTGTGGTTATTTAAAAAAAGAAGGGCAGATAATCATACAGTGGTAATTAAATTATGTGGTAAATGATAGATGTTGCATGTTAACTTTTTGTATACCTGTGCTTTAGTTTGTTTTAATTTGGTTTTAAGATTCACTTTATATATATTAGCTCTGAATTAACTCATTGCCGAAATCTCCTACAAAGTGCATGTGGACATTTTCTATAAATTTTTATTTTTCATCCAACAAAGACAGTTACCTCAGTCTTTGTGGGTCTTTTTATATGCATTTTGTTTCTGATTTTTTTAAACTTCTAAGCCAACAGGAAAATAACAATATCTAGAAAGTATGAATCTATTCTGTAAAGATAGCCATGCAAAAGTCTTGACCAGTTGGACCAGCAGTCTTGAACCAGTTGATCATTGAAGTCCCTTCCAACCTGGAATTTTATGGTTCTGAGTATAGTTTCTGAGGTACATAAATGCTTGAAAGTAATGGGGTAATTGGTGCTTGTCTTTGCCACTTAGTTTGTGCAGGTGTGTACCATGCACTCAAAGAATTATGGACAATTTTACAGTTATCCTGAAAATTTTGTCAAGCTGTTCTCATTAATTTAAATTGCATCTTTGAGTAAACATATATTTTGTATTTTATATAGTGTAGAGATAGCAAGGATGTTTTATTTTGTTACTATTATCTTTTAAGGCATCTGCATCATCCAACTTCTTATGCTTACATCCAGGGTAGCCATTCAAAAAGTCCCTCGAAGCCTAGGTTCGTGGACACTTAGCAGGCAGAGCTGTTCGTCCCTCCTTGTAAAAGAGGGACTACTATGCAGTAAAATGAAGAACAAAGGGGTCATGCAGAGGGTGAGAACCTTCTGGAAAGCAGGTGCTCTGGGAGGGGAGACTCCTAGACCCTGAGGACTTCCCTTCACTTGAACTGCAGATCAGGCTCAATGTCAGTTTATTTGCCCTGTTTGCTTCAGCAAATTCTAATTTTACAAGAAATAGGTCTTTCCCTTGGCTATGCTGCAGAACATGGTTAAGTCTTTTGAGACAACCTATAGCTCAAGGTGGATGCAACTCTCCAAAACATTTAACTATTCACTGGGAAGTGTTAAGGTCATTTCTTTTTCATTCGTTTCATTGTCTACGTTTGTTCTTTGAAAACAAGATTTCATGCAAGTAGAGACTGCAACCTCATGCCATTGTTTAATTTAGCTAAAAATCTTCAGTGATTTAAAGATTAATAAAGCTTTACTTGTACACACCTAACAAATTAGTTCTTCAAAAGACCTAAGAGATTTGTGGTGCCTTCTTATATCTGAATACAATCTTATTTACATGCTGTTTAGGATACTGCTGAGCATTTACATAATATTTGACTGAGGCAGCTTCAGAGCACTTAAGTACTCTAAAGTAAAGTTATGGCAGTTGGCCTAAGGGGTCTCCAAACAGTCTAACTGATATGAAGAAGATGTAAATTGTTCTTTCAGATTCAGGTATTAAGAGTCTTAAGATTTTAGCAGATCATTCATAGAATACTGCAGTTTTTAAAAAAACCTTTTCTCTACAAATGTCTTTAGAAAACAGTGTTTAAATGTATTTGTATATGTAGATGTATATATGTGCATGAACATATAAATGTTTATACTACGTATAGATGTAAGTTCATATACATATGCACACACATATGTATAAATATATATAGATTAAATACTTCTAGAAACTTCTTGTCATTCAACAACTAATAGGAAGTATATTTCTTTGAAATTAGGACAGGAAAACCATAATTTCTTCCATGTTTATTTAAAATTTCAGTGCCATAATCATAAGGGAAAGATCTCTTCCTAAGACTCATTTTTGGTATATGAGGATGGTTTCCCTTGTCTTGCCCTTGCTTTCCCTTTCCCCATTTCTAGTTCCCTTCCTTTCCATTCTTATCCCTTTCCCCTTTTCCCTTTCCTTTTTCCCCTTTTCATTTTCCCTTCTAGATGTATAAAACCCTCCCAAGCTCTGGGAATCAAAACATTAGATTTTATTATTGTTAAGGAATTATATGAGGGGTCACCTGCTTTCACTGCATATGAGTTCACAGAATCACAGAATGGTTGAATTTGGAAGGGACCTCTGGAGGTCATCTGGTCCAACCCTCCTGCTCAAGCAGAATTACTTCAGGCCACTTTCCCAGCATCATGTCTAGAAGGCTTTTGAATATCTCCAAGGAGGGAGATTCTACAACATCTCTGGGCAACCTGTTCCCATGCTCAGCTACCCTCACAGTAAAAACTGTGTTTCTTGATGTTTCTGTTTGTGCACACTGCCTCCGGTCCTGTCACTGGACACCACTGGAAAGAACCTGGATCCATCTTCTTGTCAAGACTTATTTTAGCTCAGTGTAATAAATGTATTTTCAGTAAAAGAAGGTTAATCAGAGACAGTAAAGAATATCTACATTTCATGTACCTTCAGAAATTAATAGTCTAACCAAAATGAGAAAAAAACCCTCACAAGTTTGCTTCTTTTAAAAAAAAAAAAAAAGATTGATTGCCTCAAATAAAGGTGGGAGCTCTTGACTTTTATAGTTTTGATTAACGAAGCAGAAAGCATCCAGTTTGATAATAACGAGGGGGGGGGTGGGGGGGTGGGAGGATTACAATAACCTTTTCCATTAATATGTCATTAAAATTAGAACATGGCAAAATAGGATGTTCAGGTGACCACATAATGACTGAAATTTCCCTTTAGCATGTCTAGTAAAATAACTGTCATTTATTAGCAAAATGAAATCTTATAAATAGTACATTTAATAACTGAATTGTTGAGTCTTTGCTTTCAGTGGTAGTTCTTAGATCACTTTTTATTATTTTTTCCAGTCTGGAATTAATTCAATAAAGATTAGCTTTCTTGACCTTGATAGACCCCATAAAGGTTGTTTATTTACCTGAGCTTTCAGTGGAGGTAGGCTGTGCAGGAATGACATTCACAGAAACATTTTTATGTCCCGCATATTTCCTTAAAATAAAAAAATGCACAATATAAAATGCATACAAACCAATACTTTAAAATAGAAGTTTTTCTTTAAATAAAATGGAAAATTTTGAATAAATATTCAGTCCTTTTTATGAGTCAATATGCAATGTCTCTGAGATTTGCCATAACAATAAAAAAATTCCTAGTTTATACATATAAAATATGCATATTCGTGTGTTTAAATTCTAGAGGTGTACGGGGTTTAGTATGACTGATATTCTTTGGCACCTCCAAGTAATAAAATCTCTTCCTGGCAGATTACCTAATTTGTTAATTACCTGAAAAAAAAAGATTTTAAATAATTTATTACCTGTTAAAGCCTGTTAATTTTAGAGCAAGCAGTAAGGTAATTCTTTTGTCTGTAAACACACCTTATGTAAAGCAAGAGAAGTCATGCCAGTGTTTTAAGGGATAATTAATAATAGAAATTCAAGTTACTGTTCAGCACATGATAACAGTGGAATTGCCATCAAAGACTGCAATGTACTTCATTACTCTAGAGAAAAGGAGTCTGGTGTGTGATTAAGTATGATCAAATAACTTGCAGGAAATGGAATAAACTATACTGTATATATATATTGATATATACTACATAAAGCAAACCTAGTCACTTTTCTACTTAAAAGGCTGTTGATTTAAGTTTGAAATCTTTAAAATTGATGTATTTTAAGGGTTTAGTCATTGTCAATATTTCATATGGCAACCTGGTGTTTGAGTAAGTGAGAAGAAGAATTAATACTTTTATAGTGTCTGCATACTGCCATTTGCATTATTTTGTCAGGTGGCTGACAAAAACCTTTTCCTCTCTTCATTGTTCTTCACAATCAAATCCTACTTACAAAATTATTCAGCTGATATTTTACATTAAATGTGAAAATTACAGTCTAACTTTTGGACTGATAAAGAAGGGAATGGGCTATATGTGTTCTGCTCTGGTGGTAGATTTGAATGGAATGCAATTTCAGTAGCAAAGAGAAAAAGGGAAGAAAAAAGGTAAAAGTAAGGGAAAGAGGAAGGGAAAGCAAGGCAAGGGAAGGCTGGGCAAGGGAAAACCATCTTTATGTACCAAAACTAATCTTGAGAAGATCAGGGCACTGAAAGTTTAGATATTGGTTTTCCTGTCCTAGTTTCAAAGAAATGCAACTCTCTGTTAGTTGTTGACTGGCAAGAAGTTTTTAGAAGTATTTAATCTATAAAATACAAAATATGAAGTGGTCAGTTTACAGGCGTAGAGAGATGTTCAGCCTTCTAATTAGCACTCTGAATGATCATGTTAGGCATAGCTACACTGCTTGCATTTATCCATCAACTATGTGGGAGACAAGGTCAGTCTGTGCAAATAAGACTCAGAGTACAAGGTTATTTCTTAAGGACTTTCCCATGTTTTTCTCATTATCCCCTCCATCTTGTTTCATCTAATGGTGTCTTGCACCTCAGAAAGTACTTAATCTGTATACAGGTAAGATATCCCATACAGTTTCAGCTTGTTTCCTTTATGTCTTCATTGAAGCAAAAGGAAAGGGACAGTGAAAAACGATCAATCTATTCACATATTTAAACAAATAATAAAAATGTTTATGTCCAATTATGTTTTTCTTGATATAGTTACTAGTCAACAGACTCCAAGGACATCTTCAAATCCTTTTGCTTTATTTTCTTATGACCTTTCCTAGATCTGCCACTTTAATTTCTGCTTTTTGCTCAGTCACAGAGCTGATTTATTTGTAGTAAAAAGATCAGAATAATGAGCTGGCTGATATCATAAAATCATGGACTCATAGAATAGTTAGGGTTGGAAAGGACCTTAAGATCATCTAGTTCCAACCCCCCTGCCATGGGCAGGGACACCTTATGCTAAATCATATCACCCAAGGCCTCATCCAACCTGGTCTTGAACACTGTCAGGGATGGAGCATTCACAACCTCCCTGGGCAACCTATTCCAGTGCCTCACCACCCTAACAGGAAAGAATTTCCTTCTTATATCCAACCTAAACTTCCACTGTTTAAGTTTTAACCCCTTACCCCTTGTCCTGTCACTACAGTCTCTAATGTAGAGTCCCTCCCCAGCATCCCTATAGGCCCCCTTCAGATACTGGAAGGCTGCTATGACGTCTCCACGCAGCCTTCTCTTCTCCAGGCTGAACAGACCCAACTCCCTCAGCCTGTCTTCATACGGGAGGTGCTCCAGTCACCTGATCATCCTCGTGGCCCTTCTCTGGACTTGTTCCAACAGTTCCATGTCCTGTTTTACGTTGAGGACACCAGAACTGCACACAATACTCCATGTGAGGTCTCACAAGAGCAGAGTAGAGGGGCAGGATCACCTCCTTCGACCTGCTGGTCACGCTCCTTTTGATGCAGCCCAGGATACGGTTGGCTTTCTGGGCTGCAAGCGCACACTGTCAGCTCATGTTCATTTTCTCATCAACCAACACCCCCAAGTCTTTCTCCAAAGGGCTGCTTTTGAATCTCTTTTCTGCCCAACGTGTAGCTGTGCCTGGGATTGCTCCGACCCAGGTGTAGGACCTTGCACTTGTCATGGTTAAACTTCATGAGGTCGGCATGAGCCCATCTCACAAGTGTGTCAAGGTCCCTCTGGATGGCATTCCTTCCCTCCAGCGTATCAACCGAACCACACAGCTTGGTGTCATCGGCAAACTTGCTGAGGGCGCACTCAATCCCACTGCCCATGTCAGCGACAAAGATATTAAACAAGACCAGTCTGAACACCGATCCCTGACGGACAACACTCGTTACTGGTCTCCAGCCGGACATTGAGACATTGACCACAACTCTTTGCGTGCAGCCATCCAGCCAGTTCTTTATCCACTGAGTGGTCCATCCATCAAATTCATGTCGCTCCAATTTAGAGACAAGGATGTCGTTTGGGATAGTGTCGAATGCTTTACACAAGTCCAGGTAGATGACATCAACTGCTCTACCCCTGTCCATCAGTTCCTTAGCCCCATCATAGAAGGCCACCACATTGATCAGGCAGGATTTCCCCTTAGTGAAACCATGCTGGCTGTCACCAAGCACCTTGTTGATTTTCATGTGCCTTAGCGTGCCATCCAGGAGAATCTGCTCCAAGATTTTGCCAGGCACAGAGGTGAGACTGACTGGTCTGTAATTCCCCAGGTCATCCATTTTCCCCTTTTTGAAAATGGGGGTTAGATTTCCCTTTTTCCAGTCATTGGGAACTTCACCTGACTGCCATGATTTCTCAGATATGATGGCCAGTGGCTTCGCACCTTCATTTGCCAGCTCCTTCAGGACCCGCGGATGGATCTTATCAGGACCCGTGGGCTTGTGCACGTTCAGATTTTTAAGATGGTCTCGAACCAGTTCCTCTCCTACAGTGGGCCCAAGGTCTTCATTCTCACAGTCCCTGCATCTGTCTTTCAAGACTTGGGTGGTTTGGTCAGCGCTTTTGCCAGTGAAGGCTGAGGCAAAGAAGTCATTCAGAACGTTAGCCTTCTCCAAATCCCGGGTAGCCAGTTCTCCTGAGAGCTTCCTGAGGGGGCCTACATTCTCCCTAGTCTGTTTTTTATTTGCTATGTACCTGTAGAATCTTTTCCTGTTATCTTTAATACCTCTCGCTAAGTTTAATTCTAACTGAGCCTTAGCTTTCCTAACCTGGTCCCTAGCTTCTCGGACAACATCCCTGTACTCTTCCCATGCCACCTGTCCTTGCTTCCACTTATTATAAGCCTCTTTTTTTCAATTGAATATTCCTCAGGAGCTCCTTATCCAACCAAGGAGTTCTCCTGGACCTCCTGCTGCGCTTCCTTCTGGTTGGGATGCAACACTCCTGAGCTTGCAGTAGGTGATCCTTGAATATCAACCAACAGTCTTGGGCCCCCCTGCCCTCTAGGGCTGTATCCCATGGAACCTTTCGAAGCAGGTTCCTGAAGAGGCCAAAGTCTGCTCTTTTGAAGTCCAGGGCAGTGAGCTTGCTGCACGCCCTTCTCACTGTCCCGAGGATCTCAAATTCGAGCATCTCATGATCGCTGCATCCAAGGCTGCCCTGGAGAGTCACATTTCCAACGAGCCCTTCCCTGTTGGTGAGCACGAGGTCAAGCACGGCACCTCTCCTTGTCGGCTCCTCTATTACTTGCAGAAGGAAGTTGTCTTCTACACAATCGAGGAACCTCCTGGATTGCTTGTGCCAGGCTGTACCGTCCTTCCAACAGATGTCAGGGTGGTTGAAGTCACCCATGAGAACAAGGGCCTGTAGGCGTGAGGCTTTTCCTATCTGCCTATAGAGTGCTTCATCCGCAGGTTCTCCTTGATCAGGCGGTCTGTAACAGATCCCCACAATAATGTCTCCCATAGCTATATTCCCTTTAACCCTGACCCACAAACTCTCTGTGGACTGCTCACCTGTCCCCAGACAGAGTTGCATACTCTCCAGCCTATCCCTAACATAAAGGCCAACTCCCCCTCCCCGCCTACGAGGCCTGTCCTTCCTAAAGAGCCTGTAACCTTCCATTCCAACACTCCAGTTGTAGGAGCCATCCCACCATGTTTCTGTGATGCCTATTGTATCATACCCCCACAGACGTGCACACATCTCTAATTCCTCTTGTTTGTTCCCCCTGCTACAGGCATTTGTATAGAGGCATCTGAGCCGAGCTCCAACTGAAGCCGGCTTACTGGCTGGAGCGGCTGGGATTTCTCTACATTGCTCCAGGCATTTATTATAGGTTCTGGCAACTGACTGTGTGTGTTGGAATGGAATAATGCCCCCCTCCCCCAACACATCTAGTTTAAAGCCTCCTTGACCAGTCTGGCAAGCCTCCTACCAAAACTATCGTGTTGTCATTGGGAAAATTCATGACTTATAGATTTGCTGATATATCTCATTTTAATGTGTAGAAGAAGATTCAGCTCTCCAGGAAACATCATAGATTTTATGTTTCTGACAAACTTTATGAAATAAAAGCTTGATTTATTATGTAATATTCAAATAACTTTTTAGCATGGATTTTTATGTTGATAGCTTTAAATTAATATAACCTTAATTACCTTTAATCTGTTTTCATACTCTCCCACAGAGTTGCAATGAGTGGACTTGTATTCAGTAGACACAGGGATTTGGCATCACAGAGCTGATTTGCACTCATACAGAGATTACACTATGATTTATTTTGAAATTAGTCTTTTTGTTGTTGTTGTCTTGAAGACATTATATCATATATTTATTTCACCTCAACCGTTTACAGTGATGTGACTTTACCGGACTGGATATTTAAGCTTACAGAGAGATAAAAAAGTAATTAGAAACAGCATTTTTTCTAAAACTGAAGTAGTAATATTTTTTAATTGAGAGAAACCTTAACTTGTTCTTTCTTCTCTTAGAGGCCAATGTTCGTGATAAATAATTTCTAATTTAATTATTTAATATGGGCAGTACTGCCCAATACTCTTAAATGATCTTAAATGTCTAGAATTTAATATCTAAATGAAACCACAGTTGTATGGCAGATACAGGTGTTATAGCACTGTAAAATTCAAAATTGTTAAAATAATTTAGGTTTTTTTTTTTTTAGAAAAAGAAAATATTATGTCTTCATCATTCACAGAAATAGACAAAGAATGAGAAATTTTCCTTATAATTTTTAGTGTTTGTTAATAAACCTCCTGCTTTTCACTTATGTCTTTCACAGGATCACTAGATCTTAGGTTCATTATGCCTTTTGTTATTTTGCCCTTTACTTTGAGTTTATTTCATTAAAATAATTTATTCAAGTTCAGCTTTTACTGAGACCAGGACCAGATTTATCCAATTTCTCAAGAAAACAGATTCCTTTGATTCTTCAGCTTACTTTGCAGAGGATCTTAAAGTTTCAATGGCACAAAGAGACAAACAAGTCTTTTATTGTTTTGGTAACATTATACCCAAACTTGGGTGAATTTCTAGCTTTTGCAAGTCATAGTTGTATATACATCTTTGACATCTGATAGACACTAGCACCTTCTTCTTGTAACCATGAAGCTCTAGCCAGGATTATAAAACCTGAATAGAATTTTTGTATAATTGACCCATCCAACATATCATATGCTTTTATTTGTCTTAGAAACACTCAAAAAATTAATGCCCCCAAAGTGAATAATAAAATAAATCAAAATATTTAGACTTTATATAGATGAATTATCATAATATCAATCATCAAAATTATCACTTGCAATAATAACAGTCTTCTAAATATTGCTCCCTTTGAGGTAAACATTATTTTTTAGAAAACTAAAGACAAATGTAGGAAAAAATTAATTATTAACGTGATATTTCCTTCTTTTTATTTTGTATTGTTCTCTGGAAAAAAAAAATAAAAAGAAACTAATATTTATCCTTCATGCAGCTTCACTTATAGAGAGACTTTTTAAAAATTTTTAATGAAACAGTGGTCATCTGGGCAGGGCTTGGGTGGAAATGTGTAAAATTTAAGACTGCACAAGGTTGGAATTGGGATAATAAGTTTTTATTCTTATCTGACACTTCATAAATTGTGTCTGTCCTCAGTTAACCAGATGAAACACATCCTTTCTCCTCTAATTCTCATAGGAAGTAGCAAAACTATCAGTCTTCCAAGGACAGTGGGCTACACACAGTGAAGACAGGTTGGAAAAGAGATGGAATACATTTAGTTTTGTATGAATTGACCACAATAAATTAACTTTATATGTTTGTTTTTCAAGAAATCGGCTTTTATCTAGAAGAGACTTGATTTATTAGCATTTCACTAAGTCTACAGTAAGTAGGACATAATACAGCTTTTTTTCAGGAATCAGAAAATTCTAGAACCCACTGTTTGCAATTTGTTCATGAATGTATTGCTTTTCATAATACCTGCTTTTTCTTGTCTTTTTTTTTTTCCCTTTGTATTTTTAAAAGAAAGTTTCCATATTTACATGTCCCTTTCATTGCACTATTATTCTGGGGATCCTGACAGAGACATCTAGAAAACCATAGCACCACAAGACAATGGAGAGTACAAGTGGCTTGGATACACTGGGGATTGGGGAAGGCACCCCACTGGAACTGTTGTTTGCAAACAGAAGAGGACTTGTGAATAGCATAATGTTTGGAGGTGGTCTTGGACATCATAATTATGAAATAACAGGTTTTGATTCTCAGCGAAGTAGGTAGGGGGTCAGCAGAACTCCTACCTTGGACTTCTGGAAAGAGGACTTTATACTATTTAGGGGATTGGTTGATAAGAGTCCCTTGGGAGGCAGTCTTGAAGAGCAAAGGAGTCCAGGATGGCTGGACATTCTTTGAAAAAGAAATCCTGAATTACTTGATTAGTAATAAATTAAATTATTTTCCCCAAGTTGAGCCTGTTTTCTTGTTTATTGACCAATGCTAGTAAACGATGGTTTGGATTTATTGTTTGCACAGTTCTGTCTAAAACTAAAGGCTAACTCCAGAAATATTTTTACCTGGAGATTTAGGGGTTAGAGGGTGGTTTTCTAGTGGGAATTGTGCTTTCAGTTCTTAATGGATTTTATTTTGTAATTCTCCCAGAGCCTCACAGTCCATTTACCTGAAAGATTTGTTTGCCCACTACGTACAATTTACCTCTTCAAACAGTAATTCTGAGAACATATGTTGTATTGCAAATTGTGAACACATTGCATGTTTTAAACATGATGGACCAGATCCCACTGAAGCGAAAGAACTTACAGTGCAAACAGCAAAAGTTTGACACTAAAGAAAAGACTTGTTTTGTTTTGCTTTGTTTTTTAGTTCCTTAGTAACTGAGATGCTTTTCTTAAGGACAGATATTCTAAGTCTATGTTGAGAATCATACCTCTGAAAAACACACACTTCAGCACTCAAATGTATCTGATTGCAACATGATATATTTAACTTCAAGGATTGAAAAATAAGTATGGCCCAAAATATAATTTCTAATCCACATTAAAATAAAAATAGCCTTCCAAGATTGATTTTTTTTGTCTGCTCCCCTGACCTGGGAGGGAATCATAATTTAATGTGTGATTTCTTCATCATGGGTTACTCTAGTTTTGTTTTTGCTAATGCATAGTACTTTTATTCCTCAGCTATTTTATTCTAGTCAGGTGAAGATGGTTTAAAGTCCTCTGGAATTTAAGCATCTGTTTCTTAAATAATGGACTCAATTATATTAAAGATGTTTTATAAGATTATTCACTGTGAAAATGGAATAGATTTTTAAAAAATCACTTTCTGAAGACAGACTAATTAATTTCCTTTATCTCTAGTTAGATTTCTAGCTGTTCTGTTAATTTTTTTTCAGTGACTAAAGCTTGCAGAACACAGCTAATCTTGAACATGGTGTCTCAACATTTTGCCAAAGGAGTTCATTACTGTGTTAAGTAACACCACAGTGAAAACACAATGACAAGACTAAAACTTTTTAGTCTTGTCATTGTAAGTCTAGATTTATACAGTTGTTATATTTCTGCACTGGGTTTACATGGCGAGGTTTCAGTATTGGGGTTGAGGAGCTGCAGAAGTGATTTCTGTGAGAAATTTATTAAGGGCATCGTCCAAATGCCTCTAAATAGTGACAAGCGTGGAACATCAACTACCTCTCTAGGAAGACTGTTCCAGTGACTGACCATGCTCTCGGTAAACAAATGCTTCCTAATGTCCAGTCTGTGCCTCTCCTTGGCACAGCTTTGAACTATTCCCTCATGTCCTGCCACTCAGCACTCAGCTCAGCATCTCCCTCTCGACTTCCTCTCCTCAGGAAGCTGTACTGAGTAGTGAGGTCACCCCTCAGCCTCCTTTTCTCCAAACTAGACAAGCCCAAAATAACCAGGTGCTCCTCGCAGGGCATGCTTTCCAGCCCTTCCACCAGTTTTCTTACCCTCCTCTGGATGCATTCAAGGACCTTCACATCTTTCTTAAATTGTGGGACCCAGAACTGCATGCAGTACTCACTGCACCAACACTGAATACAGTAATCACCTCTTTTGACTGTCTGGTTATACTGTTTGATGCACCCACAAATATCCAATATGTAGATCTAATTTAATTGATACAATACATCATTGATACAATGATGAATGTTACAATGTGAAAAACAGAAATTATATTTACTAGGTAATACACCAGAAAAATATCCTCAGGGTTGGGAGGTCTCTAACTCCAGTCCAGATTGCAGTATTTAATGTTTTAATTTATTTTAATTGATGACACAAGTATTACTTAGCTATGAAACTAAGAAGAGTAGCTCTTTGTGTATCTAGTGAAATCAGTCTCAGCAGACTGACAAGATGACAATGCCATCAAAACCTGTAGTGAAAAAAAGCTACCCTAGATGATTAAAAAGAAATTGAAGGCTGAAATTTGAGCAAAGCCTTTACACAACTGTAGCTGAACAAATCTGGTCCTATGAAAAATCAGAGACTCTCCTTATGTGGAAGAATGAATTGATGGTTCTAAACCTGACTGAGCTTCCTCGACCCTCAGTAAACAACTTACTGAAAATACACATAGAAAAAGAGCATATCCAAAAGAACCTTCTTTCTTTCCCACATAAATGCCCAGCTGCTGGCCTAGACTCTAAGCACCATAAGCTGCAGTTGTGAATCAGAAGATCCCCTTGGCATAAAAAATTGGTCTGTATTCCTTGGCCACTAGGTCACTCTAGGTTTTAAATTGCTTTGCACAAAATTTTAGCAGGTATCTAATCTAATAGTCACTGACAAGGAAGCATGATACTTTATTTTCTAAAATACGCATGTATGTGTCCGAATGTGTGAAAGAGAGCAGTGAAATCATCCTGTCTGAGACCTTTTATGACACATGCATGTCTGTTATGAATAAAAATCTGTCCAGGCCACTTATAAATATAATCACAAACAGCCGGTAATTAAAAAAGAACTTTGGAATCCTTACTTTTAAAATAAGATTAGAGACTTTCAATTGATTTCTTATATTTTATTAATAATTAATAATATTTATTAATACTGGTGGGATTGCATTAATTAAAATGGACTATTTGAATCGCTGTTAAAATGGAATTAATGGTTCAAGCTGTCTCGTCAGAACTGTTAAATGAAAACTAGTGAATGACATTATTCAGAAGACAGTAGTACATGAAGTGAATGATATGAGAAAAATGCAATCTGTGAAGTAAGAGAGAGTAATTTAAATTGTGTCAAGCCATTCTATCCTTTGTGTGCTTGTTTTTAACATCTATCGCAATAACAGATATAACTTTCTAGATAATTTAAAAAAAATTGCAAGAGGAAATTTCCCAGTAATTATAATATACCAAAAATCTAATGAAATTAGTTCTCACCTATGTTCTGCCTTTTACTCCAGAAGGCAATACTAACTGGTGGTCTGTATTGTTATAATTTATAATGTGTTGCCAGATGAGCTACAGATGAGATACTGTATGCATGCAAGATATTGTAATTCAAGTTCTTTATAATCAGGATAAATTAAAACAGGAATTAGTCTTTCCTGGAACTTGTTCTAAAAATATTTTCAAATAAATGTTGATGTTACTTCTGGCATAACAGACACTCAAGCATGTGAATTCTCAAATGCTAATTATTTAAAAGAAACGTTTTGCCTGAAATAGATTTGCAATACATGGTTACTACTTAACTGTAGGATTTTTGATGTTGCAAAAGCATATACTTACTTCGAGGATGCCCGAGATCTGCCTGATTGAATACCTGAATCATTATATTGAATAGTTCCAGTTCATGGTGATTAATTTCATTGTGACCAATTTATATCTTTTTTATTATGTGACTCTGCTGCTTGCTGTAATATGTGCCTTGCAATGGAAATTAACTACAACCTAAAAAAAAATTAAGTTAGTGCTGTTTAATCAACGAACCATTAACATGCATTATGCTTTGAATAGGGTGACCTAGCAAGCATATCTTTAATAAAAAAAAAAAAAAATCTCATTTTGATGATGGGTATTAAAGGTAAAACCAGAGTTTCTTAATTTAACAATAATTGAAACAAATTAAACCCTAACCTAAAGGCTAGATCAAACATGTCTAGAGGAGACAGAGAAGGATTTGATCTGATTTGTCCATTTGATCAGCTCTGTACCACATTGTGCTCTCATACCCATCCATTAGCAGTAAAACAAAAAAAAAAAAAGGGTGTCCTGGGTTCAGCAGTAGCAGTCATTTTTCTCCTTCTTAGTAGCTAGTGCAGTGCTGTGTTTTTGACTTTAGCCTGAGAACAATGCTGATAACACACCAATGTTTTAGTTGTTGCTCAGTATTGCTTACTCCGGTCAAGGACTTTTCAGTCTTTCATGCTCTGCAGTAAGGAGGGGCATATGAAGCCAGGAGGGAGCAGAGACAGGACACCTGACCCAAACTAGCCAGAGGGGTGTTCCATACCACAGCACGTCATGCCCAGTATATAAACTCTGGGGAGTTACCCGGAAAGCCCAGGTTGCTGCTCGGGTCGGACTGGGTATCAGTTGACAGGTGATGAACAATTGCATTGCGCATCATTTGTGTTTATTGTTTTCTTTCCCTTTTCCCCTTTTAGTTTTATATTCTCTCCCCTTGTTATTTCCTTTATCATTATTATTGTTAGTGGCAGCAGTAGTAGTTTTGTATTATACCTTAGTTACTGGACTGTTCTTATCTAAACCCGTGGGAGTTACATTCTTATGATTCTCCTCCCCATCCCTCTGGGATCAGGGGGGAAGAAAGTGGGGGAGTGAGTGAGTGGCTGCGTGGTTCTGTTACTGGCTGGGCTTGAACCATGGCAAAAGTTTTAAATATTTGCTACAATTACATGGCTGTAGAGAAATGGCATCTGATGGAGTAAAGCCAAACCCATCAAAAATACTAAATGATAAAGGAATTAAAAAAAAGAAAAAAAAAAGAGAAAAAGAGAAAAGAATGCAATCTGAAACCTGGACAAATATAAAAAAAAAGTCTTCCAAAATGTTAGAATGTTTAAAAAAAATAATTTAATCAAATGAACCTTTAAGCATTAAAATGCTATCAGGAATTGTAGATTTGGAGTTGCAAGCACAGACTGATTCGGTTTTCCTAACTCAAAAAGGCAGTGTGGTCTTTATGTGCAAAAGCTCTATAGGCATGTACCAGATAAAAGCAATTATCACTCTTACCAGTAATTTTTAGTGCTAACCACAAAGACTTGAATATTGTTTAATCACATGGAACAATAGGAGCACAAATATATTCTGTTTATACCTCTTTTATGGTAACACAACCAGACAAGCAAAGAAATGTGGGAGAAAACAGTGACTATCATCCTTCTCGCTAGCCCTCATTCAATTTACCTTCAGGCAGGCCCATATTTGCTGAATAAGTGGACAATTATATAATATAGTCTTTCTTTTTCCATTAAGAAATTCAGAAATTAAAACACAGAAGAATACTGTTATCTGTAGACCAGAGAACTGCACAGGTATAGCAGAACTCAACCTGAGATACAGTTAATAGCAGCATAACTCCAACTAGAGGAGTTATTTCAGCACTTAAAACAGAATGGTAATTTATTTAAGAATTAATATCAAAGCCAAAAAAGAAAAATCCAGTAATGTGTATCTCAAGTCTTTCATGTTGATTATTGTCATTACAGTCAAGGGAGAGCATATCTTAGGCTACAGGTGCTTCAACATTTCAATTCCTACTGAAATACTTTATTCATGTGGTTTGCCTGGCTTTTATAAGTTTAACCTAAGTGTTATTCTTACATGGACTTCTCTGTGTGTTTGTGTTGTGTTTGGTTTTGTTAGTCAGTACATTACGGGGATTGATGGTGTTGGTAGCAGCAGCAAAAGAGACTAAAACCAGCTTTAACAATTTAAACCAAGAGTCTGAAAGGATCAAAACATTAAAAAGCACTGTTGTTTTTGGTTTTTTTTCCTCATGTTTGAGTGACGTGTTGATAAACACTGCCAAGCTAACTAGGTTCTATGCTTCCAAATTAAAGGATTCACTCATGTGTCAGCATAGGAATATACTAAACATGATAAACTGAGTCAGATGCCAATAGTTCAAATGTAATTAAACTTGACTGAATAAACAGCAATAGTAGTAAGGGTCAAAGCAAATGTTTGTTTCCCAAAAGTTAGTTTTCCTTTTAATATTGAACTTTCAGTCTTACACTGATCAGAATTTTATTTTATATCTATTCCTAGATATATTCCTGGAATATTCCTGTAATTCCTATTAAAATGCAGTATACAATGCAAAATAATAAAAGACACATCATTACATTCACTGGTAAATAAAAAAAAAAAAAAGAACAACCAACCAAACAACAAAAAAACAAAAAACAAAACCAAAACCACAACCAAAAAAAACCCCAACCCAAATCCAAACAAAACCCCCAAACAGCTTATTATTGCACCTTTTTATTGTCAGACAGTTCACGGCTATCTGAAGCCATGCCTAAAGAAGCTAAACATAAACCAGCTAATAGGAAATTTAACTTCCAGAAAATATGACTATTTTATTCCTGTATATTCACACTAGATGCAACCATATTTTTCTGTCAAAGTTAAATCCCTATTTGGTTCTGTTTGGAAAAAAGGTGTATCACTGTGCAATACAGACTTGATCTTCAGTGAGGAGACATGCAGTGTTAGGCAATACTCAAAGACGCAGTTCTCTGGAACTGTCGTTTTGCAAGGCAGACTGAATAAGAAAATGCAATTGACATGCTGATGTCTAGAAACAGGTTGGCAGCTCCTCTTTAAAACATTTTCAGTGAAAGTATTTCAGACCTTTTCTTTTGAACTAGAAGCAACAAAAAGCATCTAGCATAGATGAATCTTTAGTCATTATTATAGCAAAGAAAAACTAAGTTCAAGCCATTTTAAAATTCCAGTTAATTTAAATTGCAAAAAAAGACTTTATTTTATACAAATATAATTTTGTCATGTGATGTTACTGATCTAAATCTTGCTGTAGCACGTTCTTTACAATTCCGCTAATAAATATGCAGGACTGTTATGCAGGTAGCTGTTTTCTACCTTTTTTGGAATTACATTTGCATATCAGAGCTATTTATTCTGAAAATAAGTATTTATCATAAAAGCCCTTTTCTGAATTCCCTGTTCATGAAATCAAAAAACATTCTATTTATGTAGTGAGCAATTAATTTATCTAAAAAAATATATAAATCTTTGCCCAGTCAGAATTTAATGACTCTACATAACATACAGCAATAACACCACAAATTTTTGACCAGTAGTTTTTGGTAATCATATGCATTTTAGAGTTTATGTATGAAATATGTATTTTTTTCAGTCCTAATACTTCCTTGGGGGTCTATAATTGCTTCTATAAAATAGTAGTCCTCTGTGAAAAGGGCTAGCAATTGCTTATGAAAGAGATATTTTGATTGTAGCAAAGAATCATAGACTACATTAACAGCTTCTCTGTTTTTTTCTATTCTGTCTTCGGTATGCTTGCAGTCATGTTGTGGAAGGAATAAAAGGCATGTTATAGAATGTTTTCTACCTTTTTTGATTGGATGAAAATTCTATTCTTTTTTCTGCTTCAGTAGTGAAAAAAAATGGATTTAATAGTACAATTTGCAAGCTTAGAAAGGTGCTCATAACTGAAAACCACATGCAAAGAAAATGGTAACCTAATTTAGAGCTGTCAGAGCAATTTTTCAACAGAAAGTGTAGATTCTAGAATTACTTGAGTTTGGTTATTTTTTTTAATTATGTTTTTGAAAGTTTACAAATTCCTAAAGTAAAATAACTTTTTCATTTGGCAATAGTTTAACATGCAATGAAATAATTAAGCTTTTTCCCAGTTGACATAATGTTTCAAATAATTTCAACACGAAATTAACTTCTTTCTCTCCCCCACCCCCCATCTCTTTTAAAGTATCCCCATGGAAATTTTGTTTAATAAGCCTTCAGCATCTACCAGTGCTCCAGGACCAGTTTCCATGTTTGCCCTCTTGCAGTCCATATGCGGTGTATACTAACATCATGTTCTTGGGCAGTAAGCCTTCTCCTCAAAGAGAACAGGATATCAGATAAGAACCATAACATTTCTGAGGCAACGCTTAACAATACTGAAATGCAGTTTAGGTTTTTACTGACTTAAAATTAAATGGATACAGACTAATTTGAATGACTTGAAACATTTAAGTAATAGTAAAAAGTACCATAATGTACTGTATTCTCTGAATGAGCCAATTTGTGCTAGACAAAAATAGGAAAATGTTTACGCATCAAATTTGAATTTATCACCTGAGTATTTGAAAAAGTCACTCTTAAAAGTCTTACTTTTCAATCCCATGATCTTAGAAACTTTTGTTTTAACATTTGTATTCAAAAAAATTAAACTGAGTTTCATATGGTTTAAATGTTCATATAAATGAGAAAAAAAAAAAAACAAACCACCCCTCAAACAAACAAATAAACCCCCAAAGAACTCCACACATCTCTTTTATTTTCAAGAACAACAGATGGATATTAGCAAGTAAAGCTTCATGTGGATTTACTTGAATGATGATGTCCCTTACTTTGTTGGAGAGTATGTCTTATTCTTCTATCCAACAAGAACACTGCTTGATATGGATACTTAGAAACTACAGAAAAACAAAGAATGCTAGTTTCTCCATTACTTGAAGTTTAAATCCAGAGCTGAGATAGTTGCTTTAGCACAAAGGCCATATACTTAATAGTTTATTTCATGAGTTTCTGAAGTCTGTATTAAACACTTGATAAAAACAGATAGGTACTATATCTGGTATATGTGTTGAGCTGCTGGCAATGGAGGGACTGCAAGGACGGCCTCTTTGAGAAGAAACCAGGGGCTGTCCCATGCCAGACAGAGCTAGCTCCAGCTGGCTTCAAAAAGGACCCACTACAGGGCATAGTTGAGCCCATCAGCCACTATGGTGATAGCTCTATGACAGCATATTTAAGAAAGAGTAAAAAACTTTGTGGAACAGCTGTGTGACAGTAGTTAGAAAAATGTATGATAAACAGCCCTGCAGACATGCAGGTGAGAGAATGAGGGGGAGGACATGCTCTAGGTGCTGGCGCAGAGATTCTGCTGCAGCTCATGGAGAAGACAATCATGAAGCACGTAGTCTCCCTGTAACCCACAGAGGACCACAGCAGCACAAATATCCACTCTTCAGCATGTGGAGGCTCCCCCAAGCAGTCAGGCAGAAGTGCCCTGAATGAAGCTGCAGCCCATGGAAAGCCCATGCCAGAGCAGGCTCCTGGCAAGAACTGTGGTCTGTGTGTAACTCATCCTGGAGCAGTCTGTCCCTGAAGAACTATACCCTATAGAAAGCATCCAGACTAGAGCAGCTCTTGAAGATCTGCCTGTGGAAAAGGCCCACATCGGAGCACAGCTTGTGAAGGGCTGTATCCTGTGGAAGGGACCCCAGACTGAAGCCAGGGAAGAGCACGAGGAGATAGGAGCAGCAGAGCAAAAAGATTAGGAACTGACGCAGTTTCTGTCAGTAACCCCCATCCCTGTCATCCCTAGGTGGCTCAGCTCCCCTGCTCACTGGCAAGTCCAGCTTGAAGTTTGTTGGTAAATACACAGGTACACCCCATGCACAGTGGGTTTGGAGAAGATACAGGTACTCACACCTGCCCAGCAGCTGGGACCAGGCACACAGGCTGTGACCTGTGATCCCACTTTAGCTGCCAGCATTGAGCCCCTCACTTCACTCACCTCAGTTCCTCCAGCAGCTAGTTGCCCAGACACAAAATATGCCTGCCACAGTGGCTTGAGATTAAGGACCCCCACTGTCTCCAGCAGCTGATGTTGAGGACCCACTGGCTTCAGCAGCTGAAGCCTATGGCTATGGGCACCCACACCCCTGGTCTGACTCCAGTAGCTGGCACTCAGTTTCATTCAAACACATGCAGGGCTTACCAGTGAGTGGCATCGAGTCCTCACAGCACTCACATAGAGGATGAATTATCACTGTCCTTGTCCTATATTTGGCTTTTGGAGATACACAATGAACTCTCTGGACTTTCTCATAAAGGAAATTAGCATATACTCTTAATAATCCAGTAATCAAAGCCCCGATCCAGGTAGTGGGAAAACTGGATTCAGTTTATTTGTGTCAGAGAGGATTCATACCCTTTTTTGCTCTTAGCAAAGCAGCTCATGCTGGCAAAAACAGTGTTTCATGTTCAGTCTGTGTTACTGAATATAAAAATAGATTGCAAATTCAGTGGAAAGAGAGCAAGAACAACCACGAGTACCGCCTGAAACACGTAGTTATAAGGAATAGGCACTGGCTAAGTCAGTGCTACACCTGGTTTCTGCACTGAGAACATAGCTTGCATTTAATAGAAGACCCTAAGTACTCTAAAAGCAAGATTCTCATAACACATCTGAACCTTTCCCATCTCTTAGTTGAAGTGACAGCAGAGCTTGAGTTGATGGCATCACAAGTTTAAACTTAGTTGCCTTAAATCTTTCAGTTCACTTCCTTTAGGTGTTTGTTTATATAGAACAGAGCTTCTAATCAATCAAGAAACCTGCAGAAAGGGGATAACATCCCCTCAGTTTTACTGCACATTGGTTTAAAAATATCTGTGGCCTTTTCATAGATTAGTCAAAATTAAAAGCCTGTTAACTCCAACCTGTAGGTTTGTGTTATATCAAGTAAATTACTAGGTAGCTAAGCAATGTGTCTTTCTAAGCAAGCAACTACAAGCAAGTAACTAAAGGATACGGGTAGGTCTTTTTAGCTGGTACTAGAAACATGGGCAAGTGCAGCATTCCTGCAATTTAAAGCATGAGCAACAACAGTCTGGTTTACTCAGCGACTCATTAATAACCCACTTTAAACTGTCATCTGTGAGACTTCTACAAACAACCTGAATCATATGACATTTACGTAGATGTTTCCTCAAGTGACAGAAAGTGAATATATACATCTATATACTTGTGGTTCAGTGCATTCCTGTTACTTGTAATTTTCCATGTGTCCCATATTGTTTCCTAACTAGAATTATATGTATCTAAAAATATACTAGATCCTTTCTACTATTTATGAATAGTTTTACCTACAGTCTTTATAGCCAGAATAAAAAAGAAAAGAAACGAAACCAACAACAAAACCTCTCAACATTTGCAGTAGAAAATATGGCCATTGCATTTTGTTTCAAAATATTCAATATTTTTTTTTTGCTTGGTCAGCAGTATCTTGCAGAACAGAAAAGAAATCCCTAGGTTTTTTCTTGCTTGCTTCCTTGTTCCCCTTTGGTGAAATTTCACATTTGTGATAACCACCTGTCTGACAGCTCTGGAGAATTTGGGCAGGTCATTTAAACTCTGTCGGCAGTGCACCTTTTATCAAAAGGCATTTACTAATTTAGCTGCCCAAGACCTGTAGATAATTTTTTAGGGATGCTGAAAATATGAGTGTAGGAACATGGTTTCACATGTGTAAATCTAGTTGTTTAATCTTATCTCCTGATTCTGTCTTCTATGACTTACTTGGGGATACCTTCTGGAACACAAAGATTGTGGATTAGGAAGTTATATTCAAAATGCAGCCAATGCTAGGTGCACAAAATTATGTCTGTAACAACTTTATACAGAGTAGCAAGTTTCTTTCCTTGTTGATCAATAGTCAGATTCACAATGCTACCTGGGTTTCACGTCAGCAAACCTTTCCTGCAAAAGCTAACAAAAAAATGGTCTATTTCAGTTTTGTAATTAAGCCATGATTGGTTTTCCCAGCAGAGGTAATTATCCGCTAAATTTTTGGCATAGAGCATAATGATTTTCTGAGGTGGTTAAATTCTCCATATTGTAAAAACTGAGACCTTAAAGTCTCTAAGGTTCCTTATTTTAGGTACATTTAGATACATACAGGTGGATTGAATGTTCATATAGAGTAATACTAATAAAAAAAGAATAAAATCCCTTATCTGTTTTTGAAGGTATTAGGTATTTTATTGAGAACTTGGATGTATTGGTCACTTTAATGAAGATAAGCTCCTCAGTAGTAACATATGAGGCAGATTTGACCCTGCCTTTAAATTTGGAGAACATCCTAGATGCTTAATTCAGTCCTTTATCTGACAGAATTTATAACTCCCATAAAAATCTGTAAGAATAAAATATATCGGAATGGGGACTTTGCAGTCCATCCTATTCTACTTCGATTAGTACAATTACATTATTTGTTACCTGGGAAAGAAAACCAATTACAACGATTTTCTTCTCTAGAAGGTAAAGCATTTACCTAACAGTGATGAACTTTGGGCTGCAAACCATAAGCACTTGTGTCATTTCCTCTCTTGAGAGATTATATTTTGCAATAAATAGGGCTGCCAGATCTAATATTAAGGAAGGGCAACAAGTCAATGTGTAGCACCGTTATTAGATCGAGATCAGTAATAGTCAAACTTGAAAGGCAAGTTAGATATGTCAGAAAGTATGCTTTGCTCAGCAACAGAGCAGAAATGTCTAGTGTATTTGCTAGGTGACCGGAACATAAGGTCTGAAAAGACCAAAGAATTAGAGGTTAAATATCAGGGGGTTGTTACTTATGTTCAAATAAAGATTTTACATTTATAAAGAAAAATGTAGTGTTACTAAGATTCTGTGACCTTTGACTGATGCAGGTGAAGAGAGTACGGGAAGTATGACAACAAAATTGAACGTGGTAATTTCAATTATTTGTATGATCTTATTTACCTCGCTATCTAAGCAGTAACATTAATTAGAAGCTGCACATTTTTCAGACTATGCAATTTCTGTGTGCATTTACTAAGAGATTATTAATGGTGCCATATCATGTAAAATGTTCTCTTCATATCTGCATTCTTCAGGTGTGCTTAGAAAAATAATTTACGTAATTCTGTTTTGTCCAATGAATCAGAAAAAATTATTTAGCTTGATTATTTCAAGTTCTTAATAACCTATTAATTTTACAGATTCAAAGCTTGAGTTTCTTCTATACCTGTGTTGAACGGTGTGTACCACCTGAACCTATACGACTTACTTCTTTTCAGTAGAAGACAACAGACTCTTCTGGAGGCTAGCACTGAACACTCTTCTAGTATAGGTCTGCAATTATATTGAGAGTATTTTCTTGTGTGATATAAAATAATTTGACAATATTTTATGTATTTACTGGGACAAGGCTTTAGTCCTGGAGAGATCTGCAAGGGTGGCTTCAGTGAGGAGAGCCTAGGGCTGCCTCATACTGTAAACAGCTGGTTCCAGATAGCTCCATCAGACCCACTGCAGAGCATGGATGAGCCCCTCAGTCAAGATAATGGCACTTCTGTGATAATGTGCTCAAGAAAAGGAAAAATGCTGCCTGGCAACGTCAGGAGTGAAGGGGGAAAGAAATATGAGAAACAGCCAAGGTGAGAGAAGGAGGGGCAGTAGGTGCTCCTGGCACTGGAATAGGTGTTGCCCTGCAGCTTATGGAGAGGATGAAAGATCAGCAGGTATTTCCCTGCAGTGCATGGAAGGGACCACACAGGAACAAACATCTACACGGGAGGCTGAGAAAGGTCCACTCTGGAGCAGACTTCATCTGAAAGGAACTCCATTCCATACAGAGGACTCATGCTGGAGCAAGCTTATATTGAAGGACTGCAGGCTGTGTTATAGGTCCCACACTGGAGGAGGGCAAAAGTGTGAGTAAGGAGTGGCAGAGAGGAACTGTTACAAACTGACCATAACCTGCCATTCCACATCCTCCTTCTACTGCTTGGGAAGCTGGGGAAGGAGATAGAGGACTCTGGACTGAAGGAGTGAGGCTGAACCTGGGAAGAAGTGATGGGTGTGGCAGGAAGATGTTTTAGTTTTTTGTCTTTGTTTCTCACTAACCAACTCTAATTGGCAATAAATTAAATTATTTTTTCCAGTGAAGTTTGTCTTACCTGTGATGGCAACTGTTAAGGGATCTCACTGCCTTTATCTCACTCATTGAGCTTTTTTCATCTACTCCTGTTGAGGAGGAGGCGTGAGACAAATGAATATGGGGGTCTGGCAGCCACAGCGTTAACCTACCACATTTGGGAAAAAGACCATACCATACTAACTTTTGGAAAAATGCTTATATTTCTTAAGAAGAGATTTAGCTTCAGCTGATATAAGTGAAACCCTCTGACATGTTTCTTTGGAGGTGACAAATTTTCTTCGGAACTTAGTTATGAATGTGAGAGGGAGGGAAAGGGGATGGATAAGCTCTTTTTAGACTTACTATATAACCAATTTTGCAATATAAAAGATTGCATAGATGATTGAAAGGCCTTTTCCAGTTCTAGAATAGACCTAGAATTAATTCTTACTGTGGTAAAAGTGTTGATTATCGTCCCAGAAGCTCTCTTGCAAGATCATCATAAGATACAGGTATCTCATAATGCCTTGGAGGTTATCTGATCTATTTTGACACTCTCAAATAGTAACAGTTAAGCATGACTAATAATTTTTGTTAGAAAAAATCTCATAGGTTATTCTCAGCTTTAAAAATGTATTACAAGACATAGTGAGACTTTTTTCCAATAAGTAATTAGATTCCAAATTACCTCACTGTGTTGCAGAGTATGTGGTTTTCTTTACCAGATTTGAAAACTGCTGTGAAGATGAACAACTGAATATTCATTAATTAAAAATTGTCACAAATTATTTTAGAAACAAAAATACCAAAAAAAAAAAAAACCTGAAAAAAAACCCCACCAAATAAAATCCTAAATCTGAGTAAAAAAAAAAAAAAAAAGAAGAATTTTATTCTTGATATTAATGCTATTAACTATATTTCAGTGATCCTTTCAATGAAAATGACATGGTTTGCTACTGAGGGAAACTTCTTATTAAAGAAAGTAAGAAATGTGAAGTCACCAGTAATCTCGTATGTAAACATTGGTCTGACGAATTTCAGCACAAGACCTTGAATATGTATCTTAATAACTAGGCTAATTCTTATGCAAAAAATATTAGAAAATCTTGGTTTTGTATTGTATGAAACAGGTTAAAAAGGGGAAAAAAATTGTTTAGGGAGTTTCTATTCCTTCTGATCTTTGAAAACAATTTTGATAAATACTTCCCAGATATGGTAAACTATACAAAATTCTTTGGATGATGGAATGAGCAAAACAAAGAGATTTCCTTTATAGGCTTTTCTTTACAGGAAAACAGAATGTGTAGGACCTTGCCCTTGGCATGGTTAAACTTCATGAGGTTGGCATCAGCAAACCTCACAAGCATGTCAAGGTCCCTCTGGATGGCATTCCTTCCCTGCAGCATATCAACCGAACCACACAGCTTGGTGTCATCGGCAAACTTGCTGAGGGCGCACTCAAACCCACCATCCATGTCAGCGATGAAGATGTTAAACAAGACCGGTCCCGACACCAATCCCTGAGGGACACCACTTCTTACTGGTCTCCAGCCGGACATTGAGATATTGACCACAACTCTTTGCATGTGGCCATCCAGCCAGTTCTTTAGCCACCGAGTGGTCCATCCATCAAATTAATGTCACTCCAATTTAGAGACAAGGATGTCGTGTGGGACAGTGTCAAATGCTTTACACAAGTCCAGGTAGATGACACCAACTGCTCTACCCCTGTCCATCAGTTCCTTAGCCCCATCATAGAAGGCCAGCAAATTGGTCAGGCAGGCTTTCCCCTTAGTGAAGCCATGCTGGCTGTCACCAAGCCCCTTGTTGATTTTCATGTGCCTTAGCATGCCACCCAGGAGAATCTGCTCCAAGATTTTGCTTGCATTATTTCCACATGTGCTTAACAAGGAGAAATGGGAATTAAAATTTCATAGTGCATTTAACTGTCTTCAGGATGTGCTACACCCTCTCTGAATTCTTATGTATTTTCTTGTAAGATCCTGCAGTATTATCAGAAACACTTGTGATCTCCTTTGGATAGCCAGCCACAGAAAATCAGATCAATTTACATGATTGCTAGTAGGAAAAATATGTTAGCTACTGAGTCTGTGCAAAGTCTGTCTCATTTGTTCTAGACACCTTTCTCACATTTAAATGCTTAACTAAATTTATATGGCTGAATTTCTTTAAATCAGCTCTTAACCTAAATTTCCTAAATTCAGAAAGGAATAATGTGGACTAACAGTTTTCTCTAACCAGCAGATACAGTGAACAATGCTGAGAGAGAAAATACTGAAATGTAAATATCAGCTGCTACAGTTCATATTTTTAACGTACAGTGGGGATGCCAGCAGCCAAGATGTTTCTGCTTCCCTGTAAGCATAGTTAATATGTGTGGTTTGTAACAAGTGTAAACCATTATCTGCCACACTCTAGGAATTGTTTTTTTTGCGATTATTAATTTCTAAGTATACCCCCCCCATTTTTAGGTATAACTGTTCAGAATTATTTAATGACCCCTTTCAAAAGCTGCTCATTTCAGACATGCTCAGTTCACCGTACTTTGTTATCCATGCTGTTTTATATTTGCAACAATTTTCTTTAAGTATAGTACTATTTATTGCTTTCTGAGCATTTAAGCATTTTTCCTCAGAAAATCTTTAAGCATAGTGACAGGATTCTCTTCATAATGTATTCAGCTACCACAGATAGGGAGAACATTAGAATCTCATTAAAATAATTTTATAAAATAAAACAATTGCAAGAGACAGGCTAGAGTGGTTCAAAGTAATTGTGCAAAAGTGAATGACTTTAAAAGACAACAATAAATAAAGAAAGAAAAATTTGAAGTAGCTTCATACTTAACAAAGGCAATTATAATAAGCAGAATGTTTTTTCATAAGTAGGACATAAAACATGGGAAGGAAAATGTAAAGCTATAAGACGGTACAAAAACGATTTCATGAGCAACTTGCCATAGGCATTAAAACTAGTATTAAAAACTTCTAATAGCACATTAGAAATCAAAAAAAAAATCATCCAGAGAGTTGACAAGGGTGATAGACGATAATCTCAAAAATGGGACACTAAAGGAAAGATAAAACATAATAGATAAGCTAAATGAATTACTTGTATTAGCATTCATAGCAAAGGAGTTCAGGGAGTTTCTTATTCCACATTCTGTCTTTCTAAGCATGAATCTAAGAAAATACCACACACTAACATGTTATTAGTATACTTTCAGAACAAATCAATAAAAGCATAGAACTAAATTATTTGAATCAAAAGTTCTAAAAGAAATCAAATATGGAATTACCAAACTTTTAATTGGTACGTTGACTATCATCTAAATTGGCCTAATTTTCAAGTGACAGGGAGGAGGCAAGAAAGGAAATGATTTTTAAAAAAAGCTTCAGAGTGGATGTGAGGAACAGACTGGTAGGGAAAACAAGGAAAATTATTTCAAAATGTAATACAAAAAAGAATTAGTATATAAATGGAGAAATAGAATTTATGGGAAGAATCAACATTGGTTTTTATATCAAGAAGTTATGTTTTCATAATCTTGCAGAGTGCTCTGAAGGAATCCATAGACATTCAGATAAGCTTGATATTATTAATAGAATGAGCTTAGACTGTCAAAAAGCTTTTGACTTTGAAAGTTACTGTCCCAAGGCACTTTAGAAAATTAAATTGTTGTAAGATTTATTAGATGAAAAATTTATTGCCTTCTAACAGATTAGTGACTCTATTTGCAAGAACAAAGGGAAAGAATAGACAAGTTTTGCAACGGGGAGAAGTGATAGTGATGGTCTGTACTGAAAATTGTCCTGTTCATCATACCTGTAAAATGATGTAAACCCCACGATGAACAGCAAGGATATTTCTAATATTACAACAGCAAGTGAGGTCTAATACTACCACATTTTCAAAGTAATCAAAAATAAAGTAAAATACGATCAAATAAGCTGAGAGAAGAAACTGCTATGAATTCAAACAATGCATATATGGAGAAAAGCCTTCTAACTGCATCTACATTAGGAAAAAATTAGCTAGTTCTAAGCATTGTGACCATTCTGTTGCTTTGCTTGAAATTCTGCTCTTAAAGAGGTTGGGAAGAGGTGGGAACAAAGTTGAGAGATAGAGTGAAGGCCTGAAAAGCAGGTCTGACTGATTCAGAAAGCTTAGAAGAGTAATGCTCAGTATCTTAAAAGCATAAATTACTTTTAGCTGGCTTCAACAAAGCCTACAGATAATAGTAACATCACTACATTTTGCTTGGGGCCTTATCAGTTTCCCTGTGATGAGCTGAAGTATTTTAGACTTGTATTTTGAATGGTATTTGAGTCAGCTGCATTAATTCTGGCTAAAAGATTAATCACCGTAACTACAAAACATGATTGGTTTTATATTGTACTTAGAGAACTGTAAAATAGAAAAATGCTTCAAAGAAACAACAAAAAATATCGATGACTTAGTGTTGTGGTTTAAAACCAGGCAGAGGGCTCATTCACTCACTTCCTCCTTCTTTCCCTCCCCCTACTTCCAGAGAGGAGAATCGAAAAGAATGCAACTCCCATGGGTTGAGATAAGAACAGTTTAGTAACTAAGGTATAACAAAAATCACTACTGCTACCACCAATAATAACAATGATAAAGGAAATAACAAGGGAAGAGAATACAGCACCTCAGCACCAACTGACCGATAACTTACCCCCCAGGCCTGACCAAGCTCTGACCCATACCTCCTCCAACCCTGCAGTCTCCCAGCCCTTCCGGCTAACTCCCAGTTACATCCTGGGCATGACGTGCTGTGGTATGGAATACCTCTTTGGTCAGTTTGGGTCAGGTGTCCTATCTCTGCTTCCTCCCGGCTTCCCCTCCTCCCTGGCAGAGCATGAGGCTCACAAAGTCCTTGGCCAAACCAAAACATCCTTGTTATCAGCTCTGTTCCCAAGCTGAAAGTCAAAACACAGCACTGCACCAGCTACCAAGAAGGAGAAAAATGACTGCTACTGCTGAACCCAGGACACTTAGAAATTAAAAGAATGGGTGTAATGAAGGAAAAATTATTAGAGTCTCTCCTTTCAGATGAAAAAGCAAAACAAAACAAAACACCAGCACCCTCCAAAACAGTTAAAGAACAACCATTATAAAAAATACAGTTTGTTAACAGTTATGTCAACATGTCTTGAAAATTGGCGCAGTGAGTGTTTAATAGACAGCCTTTTTTTGAATCATAGAATCATAGAATCATTAGGGTTGGAAAGGAACTTAAGATCATCTAGTTCCAACGACCTGCCATGGGCAGGGACACCTTACGCTAAAACATATCACCCAAGGCCTCGTCTAACCTGGCCTTGAACACTGTCAGGGATGGAGCATTCACAACCTCCCTGGGCAAGCTATACCAGTGCCTCACCATCCTAACAGGAAAGAATTTCCTTCTTATATCCAACCTAAACTTCCCCTGTTTAAGTTTGAACCCGTTACCCCTTATCCTGTCACTAGAGTCTCTAATGAAGAATCCCGCTCCAGCATCCCTATAGGCCCCCTTCAGATACTGGAAGGCTGCTATGAAGTCTCCACGCAGCCTTCTCTTCTCCAGGCTGAACAGACCCAACTCCCTCAGCCTGTCTTCATACGGGAGGTGCTCCAGTCACCTGATCATCCTCGTGGCCCTTCTCTGGACTTGTTCCAACAGTTTCATGTCCTTTTTACATTGAGGTCACCAGAGCTGCACATAATACTCCAGGTGAGGTCTCACAAGAGCAGAGTAGAGGGGCAGGATCACCTCCTTCGACCTGCTGGTCACGCTCCTTTTGATGCAGCCCAGGATACGGTTGGCTTTCTGGGCTGCAAGCGCACACTGTCAGCTCATGTTCATTTTCTCATCGACCAGCACCCCCAAGTCCTTCTCCACAGGGCTGCTCTGAATCTCTTTTCTGCCCAACCTGTAGCTGTGCCTGGGATTGCTCCGACCCAGGTGTAGGACCTTGCACTTGTCATGGTTAAACTTCATGAGGTCGGCATGAGCCCACCTCACAAGCGTGTCAAGGTCCCTCTGGATGGCATTCCTTCCCTCCAGCGTATCAACCGAACCACACAGCTTGGTGTCATCGGCAAACTTGCTGAGGGCGCACTCAATCCCACTGCCCATGTCAGAGACAAAGATATTAAACAAGACCAGTCTGAACACCGATCCCTGACGGACAACACTCGTTACTGGTCTCCAGCCGGACATTGAGACATTGACCACAACTCTTTGTGTGCGGCCATCCAGCCAGTTCTTTAGCCACCGAGTGGTCCATCCGTCAAATTGATGTCGCTCCAATTTAGAGACAAGGATGTTGTGTGGGACAGTGTCAAACGCTTTACACAAGTCCAGGTAGATGACATCAACTGCTCTACCCCTGTCCATCAGTTCCTTAGCTGCATCATAGAAGGCCAGCAAATTGGTCAGGCAGGATTTCCCCTTAGTGAAGCCATGCTGGCTGTCACCAAGCACCTTGTTGATTTTCATGTGCCTCAGCATGCCACCCAGGAGAATCTGCTCCAAGATTTTGCCAGGCACAGAGGTGAGACTGACTGGTCTGTAATTCCCCGGGTCATCCATTTTCCCCTTCTTGAAAATGGGGGTTAGATTTCCCTTTTTCCAGTCATTGTGAAATTCACCTGACTGCCACGATTTCTCAAATATGATGGCCAGTGGCTTCGCAACTTCATTTGCCAGCTCCTTCAGGACCCGCGGATGGATCTCATCAGGACCCATGGACTTGTGCACGTTCGAACCAGATCCTCTCCTACAGTGGGCCCAAGGTCTTCATTCTCACAGTCCCTGCGTCTGCCTTCCAAGACTTGGGTGGTTTGGTCAGAGCCTTTGCCAGTGAAGACTGAAGCAAAGAAGTCATTCAGAACCTCAACTTTCTCCAAATCCTGTGTAGCCAGTTCTCCTGAGAGCTTCCTGAGGGGGCCTACATTCTCCCTAGTCTGTTTTTTATTTGCTATGCACCCGTAGAATCCCTTCCTGTTATCTTTAATACCTCTCGCTAAGTTTAATTCTAATTGAGCCTTAGCTTTCCTAACCTGGTCCCTAGCTTCTTGGACAACATCCTGTACTCTTCCCATGCCACCTGTCCTTGCTTCCACTTATTATAAGCCTCTTTTTTTCAATTGAATATTCCTCAGGAGCTCCTGATCCATCCAAGGAGTTCTCCTGGACCTCCTGCTGCACTTCCTTCTGGTTGGGATGCAACACTCCTGAGCTTGTAGCAGGTGATCCTTGAATATCAACCAAGAGTCTTGGGCCACCCTGCCCTCTAGGGCTGTATCCCACGAAACCTTCCGAAGCAGGTTCCTGAAGAGGCCAAAGTCTGCTCTTTTGAAGTCCAGGGCAGTGAGCTTGCTGCACGCCCTTCACACTGTCCCAAGGATCTCAAATTCGAGCATCTCATGATCGCTGCATCCAAGGCTGCCCTGGAGAGTCACATTTCCAGCGAGCCCTTCCCTGTTGGTGAGCACAAGGTCAAGCACGGCACCTCTCCTTGTCGGCTCCTCTATTACTTGCAGAAGGAAGTTGTCTTCTACACAATCGAGGAACCTCCTGGATTGCTTGTGCCGGGCTGTATCGTCCTTCCAACAGATGTCAGGGTGGTTGAAGTCACCCATGAGAACAAGGGCCTGCAAGCGTGAGGCTTTTCCTATCTGTCTATGGAGTGCTTCATCCGCAGGTTCTCCTTGATCAGGTGGTCTGTAACAGATCCCCACAGTAATGTCTCCCATAGCTATATTCCCTTTAACCCTGACCCACAAACTCTCTGTGGACTGCTCACCTGTCCCCAGACAGAGTTGCATACTCTCCAGCCTATCCCTAACATAAAGGCCAACTCCCCCTCCCCGCCTGCCAGGCCTGTCCTTCCTAATGAGCCTGTAACCTTCCATTCCAACACTCCAGTTGTAGGAGCCATCCCACCATGTTTCTGTGATGCCTATTATATCATACCCCCGTAGACGTGCACACATCTCTAATTCCTCTTGTTTGTTCCCCATGCTATGGGCATTTGTATAGAGGCATCTGAGCTGAGCCCCAACTGAAGCCAGCTCATTGGCTGGAGCGGCTGGGATATCTCTACATTGCTCAGAGCATTTATTATAGGTTCTGGCAACTGACTGTGTGTGTTGGAATGGAATGATGCCCCCCTCCCCCAACACATCTAGTTTAAAGCCCCCTTGAACAGTCTGGCAAGCCTCCTACCAAAACTGCTCTTTCCCTTCTTTATCATCGGACCAGCTCCACCAGCCCCCACTAGACCTGGCCTACAAGCTTGGGTGCTGTGTTCAAGACACCCAAACCCCTGACTATGACACCACCCTTTTAACCAGTTATTAACCTGGCTAATCCTCCTAGCGTTTTTTAGACCCTCCCCTGTACCCTGGTGAATTGATGAAAAGACCACCTGAACTCCAGAGCCCCTAACCACCTCCCCCAGGACTCTGTAGTCCTTCTTTATGTTCCCCAGGCTACTACTATCTATATCCCTCGCACCCACATGTATCACCAGAAGTGCGTAATAGTCCGTGGGACTTACTAGAGCAGGCAGCCTCTCTGCCACATCCCTGATCCATGCCCCCGGTAGGCAACACACCTCCCTTGAGACGGGGTCTGGATGGCAGACGAGCGCTTCTGTCCCTTTCAGTGTAGAGTCCCCTACTACTACGACCGCCGCTTTTTCCTTACAGCACCAGTAGAGATCTTCTTTAGCAGTGCACCACCCAGCTGTTTCTGGCTCGAGTGCATTTCCTCATTAGCCCCCTGCAGGACAGCAAAGCAGTTCTGTGTGGGGACAGGGGATTTAGGGGGAAGCCCCTTGCTTTTGGTTGTCCTCTTCCTTCTTGTTTTGTTGGGTTTTTTTGTCACAAATTCCCAGCTTCCCAGGTTAACGGCCTTCTTCTTTCCTTCATGAGGTAGAGTTGAAGCTCGAGGCCCCTGCACAGGTTGGGCCAGGAGCAAGCATTCCTGCTTCAGCTTCCCTGACATCTCACAGCCTATTAACAGCATCCCGCAGCTCAGCCACCTGCTGCAGCAGGACCTCCTCTAGGGAGCACCGAGTGCAGCCCTGCCCATTGTGCACCATTCCCTCACAAGACCAGTGCAGGCTGTCTCTACACCCCGAGCTCTGCACTGCAGCCTCCCCTCTCATCGGCTCTGTCTGGGTGCCTATGCTGGCCACCGCCGGGGCAGCCAGAGCAGAGCTCCCGGACTGGGCTCTGATCATACAACGAGTGCTCACCATCCCGCGCAAACTGCCTCGCCGCGCTCCTGGCCGCTTGCGCTCCCTGGGGCAAGTTTTTATGCTGTCAAGTTTGGTGCCGCTGATTCAGGCTCCGCCCTGTGTGAGTCAGCTGTTCCCTCTCGTCAGCTGAGCTGCCAGCTCCTGGGCAGGTCCTGTAGAGGACTTGAGGCTCCCTCAGTTGCTCTCGTCGCTCTGAATTGAGGCTCCTGGACGCTGATCTCCCCCCCGCTCCGGTGTTGAAGGCATCCTCTCTCGAGCTACTCACCTCAGCAATTGACCAATGAATATATTGTAATGAAAAGTATCCTGATTTTTGTCAGATTTTTATTAGGATTTTTAGTTGTTTTTATAGAGAACCGGAAGCTAATAAGGGCTTTATCAATGGGTCCATTGTGCTATTACATTGTGTGTATATTTTGTGATTGTATGTGAAGTATTTGTGATGGTCAAGGGATCCCTTTTGTGTTTGTCTCAAAGCAACTCGAAAGACAGAAGGCACTGACAACCCCTTAACACTTGGCCAAACGTCTGGGGTCACAGCACGGGTCACGTTCCAGGAAGGCAGGGGATGGTTTCTACTTTTTCTACTTTGTCTTTTTTAAGAATAAGAACCTGACAGGAGTTTTATTCCTCCTGATGCAGTTCTAGGGAAGTTTATAATAAAATTAATTGTTGGTTTATTTTTTTAACCTCTGGAGAGCCCTTGGTTTCTCCTGTGAGCCATGCAGCGTATTGCAGATCACCTCCCCTCACACTTGCTCAGCAGGATGGCAGAGTATGTTGCATATCTTGTGCTGTACTAGTGGTAGGAAAATTCTTAAAAACCAGTTCCTTCCTGCCTAATGTGTGTTATAGAACTACCTGTGTTTCTGATTTCCAAAGAAGAAGACAAGCTCATACTCTGGCTTCACTTCCTGTACTGCGTAATTCACAGATTAATCTTTACATGATTAAAGTCTGATCTTGGGGAGTAACCTGACAAAGCTTTCATGTGTAGGACTCTAGGTTGTGTTACAGTTTTGCATAGATGGACTATAAATGCCTTAGTCTTTAATTAAATAGCTTTGAAGTATCTGCCACTGATATTTCTCAGATTTTAATTCTTTCACCTCCTCCCCCAAACTCTTCGCAAAGAAGACTCACAAGCAAAAGTTCTGGCTTATCACATTTTGTTTCATATGCTGTCCTGGTTTCACATGATGTTCGTGCCTTTCAACTTTGCAGCAGGGATAAATTATTCCAGGAATTTGAATGTGCTCCTAGTGTAACAGAGGAGAACAGGCTTGCACCACTTCTGGCGCCCCTGCTTATCGATTCCTCCTGCAATAGCTTAGTCTGGAAGACATTAAACCCACAGTGTGCAAGGGCAGTATTTTTAAGCTCCTGTTTTCTTCAGTTCAGAAGAAGTCTCTTATAAGCTGGAGGAGCACCTTACTGTTAGTAGTACTTAGACAGTAGTAGTTATCTATCTGAAAAAGTTTGGCTTGTTGAGTCAGCTTACCTATTAAAACAGAAAAAATCAGATGAATTTTCTGACTAACTGCATCAGAAAGTATCCTTTCCTCACTGCTGTACCTGGGTTACCACTCACAGTTGTTAGAAGTTTCTCTCATTCTCCTAACTTCACAGTATCACAATTTGTTGGGTTTTACCCCTTCAAATGCAGGGATTACTTAGAAAGGAAACCAAGCAAATTACTAGATATTTTGCCGCCTATGCAATGACAAAGAGAAGAAAAAATGTTGCACATAGTGACATAAGTGCACTTTCTAAGTGCATCCCAACCACATGCATGTAAGCTTGTAACCACAGTTGTCACCTCCATGTCATATTGTCACTCAACCACCACCATAGAACTTTTCAACAGTAGTAGCTGTGATCTCTGAAACACCTATTTGAAACAATTAAAGTGAATGTACCTTGCTGTATCACTCCCACTTTTCCATGATACTGAAAATCATGCATTGTAGAAAACAAAAGCTATGTGAATCAGTCGACTCAGTCCTATCTTCTACTCCTCCATCTGTTTCACAAGGTCTGTGTTGCCAGGTATTAACACATCAGCAGATGGAACTCTATGCTAACTTGGTGGTGAGACATAAATACTCAAATCTATGAGCAAGAGTTACCACTGGAACACCGAGCCCCACAAGGCTGAGGTCTCAAATTGAGCATTGCTATTTCTACTTGGGATAGCATAGAATTAATGAAATTTTCAATGTCTGTCCGACATTTGAAATAGGTAAGTTTACCATTTAAAAAATAGCACAGCACATTGCTTGCTTGAGACTATTAGTTTGATTAAGGTGTTCCCTTGGACCATACAAGAAAATCAGACTTTGACTGTAAGGGTATAAATGTGCCAATTTATTTCCTTCTGGGAAAAAACAACCAAATAACAGAATTGTAATTAGCCCCTATGTAGCAGTATTCAGTAGCCTTCTAAATACTGAGGCAAGGAATTTTCCAGAGGAGAATCAGAGCTCAGTCACAAAAACCTCATGATGACATTACCCTGGAGATATTTCACATCTATTCCAATTCTCTTGCATTCAAACTTATAAACGAGCTCCTTCAGCACTGGGAATATGACATTAATGGTCACTATCATAAGCAATATGATAAACAGCTAGTATAAAAATGGTAAAGGAAGATGAAGATATGTATTGCTGCTTTTTTTTTTTTTGCAAAATTTTGCAATATTTAAGGAACTCCAATCAGTGTTAAGGAACTTGAGACAGAGTGAATAATCAAAAGATTAGAACTTTTTGTAATAGTTAATTTAAAATAAAATTAATACATTACACATTTTCCTTCTTGTGATGAAATTATAATTAAAATCTATTCCAAATTGCCAGATTATTACCTAGAAATTTGGTGTTGTGCGCAGAATAATTTCTTCTGCCAAGCTGAAGAGAAGACTATGAAACCGAACTTTCACTTATGCTTCATTGCTGATTTCATTGGGCCTCTGAATGTAATTTAAGGGCCAATAGTGAGGCAGGAAAAAAAGGAGAAACAAGTGGTAGATATGTATAATGATGAATTTGGGAGCACTAGCACTCCACATTGTAGAAGTTATCAGTCAATATTTGCCTATGTGCAAATATTTAAATCTCCTATTTAACCTAATCATGTAAAAACTAAGACATACAGTGCACTTTCAAAAATAAAACACAATCTGGTAACATCTGTTATATTTCACTTTGATTTAAAGTTCAGTGACAAATAAGAGTGCATTTGGCAGTGCCAATTAATACAGATTTAAGAACAGATTTTGGTTCTTATTCCCAAGGCTACTTCAGACTCAATATACAAAGAATGTAAAATACTCAAAAGGAAAGTAAGTATCCTGTCTGTATCAAGAGAGGTAATGCATACAGTAGCATTGTTTGTGCCAGTGAAATTGACTTAGCTGCATTCCTTGCTGAAGGAAACCATATCTGCCAACATATTAAATATCAAAATATATTACATAAAATTAATTGAGAAAAATACCACTCTATGAGAAAGATTAATCCACGAAGCTCATCATTTCACGAGGACGGAGCCAGGCTCTACTCAGTGGCAAACAATGATAGGACAAGGGGTAATGGGTACAAACTGGAACACAAGAGGTTCCACTTAAACTTGAGAAGAAACTTCTTCTCAGTGAGGGTGACGGAACACTGGAACAGGCTGCCCAGGGAGGTTGTGGAGTCTCCTTCCCTGGAGACATTCAAAACCCGCCTGGACGCATTCCTGTGTAACATTATCTAGGTGTTCCTGCTCCAGCAGGGGGATTGGACTAGATGATCTTTCGAGGTCCCTTCCAATCTCTAACATACTGTGATACTGTGATTTAAGCTGGATGCTTTGGATGCATAACATGACTAGTCCCACTATCGGCATTTTCATAGCTATAAAAAGTGGCCAAAGAAACACAAACAGAACTGAAATGGTTTGGTTTTTTTTTGTTGTTTTTTTTTTTTTTTGTTAGTTTGTTTGTTTTCCAGCACTGTTCCCCTTCCCTTATGCCTTTTTTTTTTTTTTGACAGCTGAAATTGAAAACATGCTGTGCCTCCACTGCAGCTGATGTACAGCGAGTACTATGTCAAGATGCAGGGAAGCTGTGAGAGGTTGTGCGGTTGCTGCGAAGGGAGTGAAAGGGAGCAGGAGCAGCTGTTGCTACAGCATATGTCTTTTGTCAGAAATTCAGACCAAACTGTATGAAAAACAGTGTTGAAGATTGCCCTTTTGGCCTGTTTCATTTTGCATGCTGTTAAAACTCCTTATCCACACAGTATATGCAGTCCCTGCCCAGAACGTCAGCTGTGCAATAATCTCCCCTCTGCTTCTCAAGCCATGACGCAGGCAGACTGGAGGCGTTATTCCCATTGAGTTTATGAGAGTATTTAATTCCTATTGAGATGCCTAATCTTTTACATGGAGTTTAGGGACAGAGTTTTCATTACTGTCATATTCAAAAGCAAATGTTAATAATTTCATGATAGTCAAAGATTTAAAAAAAAAGAAACAAACAAAAAAAAACACCCCAAAACCAAACCCAAGCAGTTCTAACAGAAATAAATTTAAACAAGAAGACACAATCAAAGAATAGATTGGTAAGTAAAAATTATTTGGCTCTGCCTTCTTTCTACTAAATCTATATTAACATTTATTTGATTTTGTGATTTGGTGTTTTTTGTTTGCTTTGCTTCTGTGTTTGTCCTGGGTTCAGCAGTAGCAGTCATTTTTCTCCTCCTTGGTAGCTGGTGCAGTGCTGTGTTTTGACTTTCAGCTTGGGAACAGAGCTGATAACAAGGATGTTTTGGTTTGGCCAAGGACTTTGTGAGCCTCATGCTCTGCCAGGGAGGAGGGGAAGCCGGGAGGAAGCAGAGATAGGACACCTGACCCAAACTGACCAAAGAGGTATTCCATACCACAGCACGTCATGCCCTGGATGTAACTGGGAGTTAGCCGGAAGGGCTGGGAGACTGCAGGGTTGGAGGAGGTATGGGTCAGAGCTTGGTCAGGCCTGGGGGGTAAGTTGTCGGTTGGGCTGGTGGTGAGATGTCATATTCTCTTCCCTTGTTATTTCCTTTATCATTGTTATTATTGGTGGTAGCAGTAGTGATTTGTGTTATACCTTAGTTTCTAAACTGTTCTTATCTCAACCTGTGGGAGTTGCATTCTTTTCGATTCTCCTCTCTGTCCCTCTGGGAGTAGGGGGAAGGAAAGAAGGGGAGGGAGTGAGTGAACGAGTTGCCTGACTGGGTTTAAACCATGACAATGATTTTGTTTGGCTGTTTGTATTTTTTTTTTTTTTAAATTTGTGTCTATATACTTTGCCAACATTGCAACTACGTTGATTTGAATTTTTTTTTTTTTTCAATTTTATCTTCATAACACAGTATGTTTTAAGTTTAAAAATGTTAAAATAGTTTCTTTTTTATTAGGAGCAGAGTTTAAAATCAAGTCTAAAGTTTAAGCATTGAAATGATGAGAAAAATAAACATTGTTTTTCTACAGAAAGTATCCGCATGATGATAATAAAGGAACATTTTAAAATGTAGACAGCTTTGTTAGAGGAATGGTTTTAGTATTTTTTACTTTATTAATGCTAAAAATGCACGATTATTTTCCAACTATTCCTAATAACTTATAGTTTGATAATAATAATTTAATTTATATATAGTTCAGTAATAAAAATATAGAGTATAATAGTTCATATCTTAAATATCTCAACATGTGAAGAAAATCTGTCCAATTATTTGTTTCTGCAGAAGCGATAGACATCAGAAGCTATACATTCGAAAGCAAACAAGCAAAAAAATCCCTCTGTTGTTGTAGCCTGATATTATTTCCTCCCCTGTCAGCTTTCTATTTTGTTTGTTTGCTTGCTTGTTTGTTTTAATAATAAATGTTTTACATGAAAAGGCTGACTTGTGGAGCTGGAATCAAGGGAGATCATGAGGCTTCTCTAATACATCAGTTGTTTTAAAATGAACTGTTTAAAAGGCTAAAATTCAAGGATCACAAATAAGATGTCAACTATATTTGCTTAATCTTTGGTGGGTATTTAAGACAAACTATTTAGCAACAAATAGTAGTAATTTAGCAGGAACAATTGCTTTATTCTGTGATGTATATGATTTATATAAAATAAATCAAATTCTGGCATTCATGAGAGTAGACCAGAATATATCATTAAGAAAAGTGATTAAGGAAGTCTGATTCAGAAGCAGTGACATAGCAGCAATTTATACATGCCCTTTCATAGGTAGTTCTTCAGTTAATTATTGATAATTGTTTCTAAATATGTGTCTATTTCTTTTATTTACTACAAACTTTTTAAAATAAGACCTCCCACTGAGATCTTGAGCATTTGGATATTAAAGAAATTATACTAATGTTATTACCTTAGCTGATCACTGTTTTTATCTTGAAGTTATTAATTTAGTGAAATCCTCACATGTAAAGCAGAATGCAGGAATAATACTAAAATAGGTCAGAGAAACTTCTATGTATTAGGTACAGAGGGCACAGTGATTAATAAGCTCAGATTGCATAAGAATATCACCTTGAATGCTTATAAATTACATTAAATAAACTTGACTACTTTGTCGTGGTTTAAACCCAGTCAGGTAACTCGTTCACTCACTCCCAGTGAGTGGTGCCGAGCTGACAACAATCGAGGTCCGTGTCCGTCTCTCCCCCACCCCCCCGCACCGGGGCTCTCCCCTTCCCCGCTCCCAGAGGAACGGGATCGAGAGAGTGCAACTCCTACGGGTTGAGACAAGAACAGTCCAGCAACAAATCACCACCGCTACTATCAACTAAAACAATGATAAGGGAAAATAACAAGGGAAGAGAATACGATACCACCGGCCAAGAAAGCGAGTTCCACCCGGAAGCCCCTGTCCTTCCGGGTAACTCCCAGTTACCCCCCACCCCGGGCATGACGTGCTGTGGTATGGAATACCTCCCCGGCTAGCCCGGGTCAGGCGCCCCGTCTCTGCTTCCTCACAGCTTCCCCTCCTCCCTGGCAGAGCATGAGCCTCACAGAGTCCTTGGTCAGGGTAAACATCACTTAGCAACAACCGAAAACATCGGCTTCACCAACACTGTTCTCAAGCTAGAAGTCAAAACACAGCACTGCACCAGTTAACACAAAGGAAAAACATGACTGCTACTGCTGAACCCAGGACATTATCCACCCCTTATTCCATACCGTTCACGCCGTGCTCAATTTTCAATACACCATCGCTCTCCCACATATATACATCCATATACATACAGACCAAGAGGAAAAAATCATTTTCTTAGTGCATGGACCAATCCCTATAATGCTGCCGAGTCCATTTGGTCCATGATGTTCAAAGTTCATTCTCTGTTGGGATGATGGCTGGAGGGAAGTCAGGGCCAGTCGCTGGTGACCTGGAGACATCTAGTTGATGGGCTGTAAAAGCATTACACAGCAGGCAACAGCATACAATTGAGTTCACTGGCTGTTTTCCCCTAAAATCAAATCCCCTTGAGGTATACATCGGACTTCCCCATCTTCCCGCATTACCCACCAAGTATATTCAGGTCCCTGAGCAAAAGCAATCCCACGAGTGGGTTTGCCTTTACCTGAAGCAGGAATAACCCAGACTGTCTTCCCCAGCAAATTCTTCATATGCACCACGGGAACTTTGTCCCCCTCTACAATATGTAAAAGTTCTGACTGGGCTGGGCCGGCCCTGTTGGCAGATCCTCTGGTGTTGACCAACCAGGTGGCCTTTGGTAAGTGTGTATCCCAATGCTTGAAAGTTCCCCCACCCATTGCTCTCAGTGTAGTTTTTAACAGCCCATTGTACCGTTCGATTTTCCCAGAGGCTGGTGCATGGTAGGGGATGTGATATACCCACTCAAAGCCATGCTCTTTGGCCCAAATATCTATAAGGTTATTCCGGAAATGAGTCCCATTGTCTGACTCAATTCTCTCTGGGGTGCTGTGTCGCCACAAAATCTGTTTCTCAAGGCCCAGGATAGTGTTCCGGGCAGTGGCATGGGGCACAGCGTATGTTTCCAGCCACCCGGTGGTTGCTTCCACCATGGTAAGCACATGGCTCTTGCCTTGGCGGGTTGGTGGCAGTGTGATATAGTCAATCTGCCAGGCCTCCCCATATTTATACCAACCATCGTCCTCCATACCAAAGAGGCTTTAACCGCTTGGCTTGTTTAATTGCAGCACATGTTTCACACTCATGAATAACCTGGGCAATAGTGTCCATTGTTAAGTCCACCCCTCGGTCACGGGCCCATCTATATGTTGCATCTCTGCCCTGGTGGCCTGAAGTGTCATGGGCCCACCGGGTCAAAAATAATTCACCTTTATGTTGCCAATCTAAGTCCATCTGAGCCACTTCAATCTTAGCCGCTTTATCCACTGGTTGGTTGTTCTGGTGTTCCTCAGTGGCCCGACTCTTGGGTACATGGGCATCTACATGACGTACCTTCACCACCAGGTTCTGCACCCGGGCAGCAATATCTTTCCACACTGCAGCAGCCCGGATGGGTTTACCTCTGCGTTGCCAGTTGCTCTGTTTCCATTGCTTCAACCACCCCCACAGGGCATTTGCCACCATCCATGAGTCAGTATAGAGATAAAGTACTGGCCACTTTTCTCGTTCAGCAATGTCCAGGGCCAGCTGGATGGCTTTCACCTCGGCAAATTGACTCGATTCACCCTCTCCATCAGCAGTTTCTGCAACTTGTTGTCCAGGACTCCATACAGCTGCCTTCCATCTCCGATGCTTTCCCACAATATGGCAAGACCCTTCAGTAAACAAGGCATACTGCTTTTCACTTTCTGACAGTTTATTATATGGTGGGGCCTCTTCAGCACGCATCACCTCCTCTGGTGACATTCCGAAATCTTTGCCCTCTGGCCAGTCCATGATGACTTCTAGAATGCCTGGACGACTGGGATTTCCTATTCGAGTTCGTTGTGTAATTAGTGCAGCCCATTTACTCCATGTAGCATCAGTTGCATGATGTGTAGAGGAGACCCTGCCTTTGAACATCCAGCCCAGCACGGGCAGCTGGGGTGCCAGGAGGAGCTGTGCTTCAGTGTCAATCACTTCCGAAGCAGCTCGAACTCCTTCATAGGCTGCCAGTATCTCTTTCTCAGTTAGGGTATAGCTGGCCTCAGATCCTTTATATCCCCGACTCCAAAAGCCGAGGGGTCGACCTCGAGTCTCCCCTGGAGCTTTCTGCCAGAGGCTCCAGGTAGGACCGTTCTCCCCAGCTGCAGTGTACAGCACATTTTTTACATCTGGTCCGGTCCAGACTGGTCCAAGGGCTACTGCATGAATTATCTCGTGTTTAATTTGCTCAAAGGCTTGTTGCTGCTCAGGGCCCCATTAATATCATTCTTCTTCCAGGTCACATGATAGAGAGGGCTGTCCTGGGTTCAGCAGTAGCAGTCATGTTTCTCCTCCTTGGTAGCTGGTGTAGTGCAGTGTTTTGACTTTCGGCTCGGGAACAGAGCTGATAGAGATGTTTTGGTTTGGCCAAGGACTTTGTGAGCCTCATGCTCTGCCAGGGAGGAGGGGAAGCTGGGAGGAAGCAGAGACAGGACACCTGACCCAAACTGACCAAAGAGGTATTCCATACCACAGCACGTCATGCCCAGGATGTAACTGGGAGTTAGCTGGAAGGGCTGGGAGACTGCAGGGTTGGAGGAGGTATCGGTCGGAGCTTGGTCGGGTTTGGGGGGGAGTTATCGGTCAGCTGGTGGTGAGGTGTTGTATTCTCTTCCCTTGTTATTTCCTTTGTCATTATTATTATTGGTGGTAGCAGTAGTGATTTGTGTTATACCTTAGTTACTAAACTGTTCTTATCTCAACCCGTGGGAGTTGCATTCTTTTGATTCTCCTCTCCGTCCCTCCGAGAGCAGGGGGAGGGCAAGAAAGGGGGGGAAGTGAGTGAACGAATTACCTGACTGGGTTTAAACCACAACAAGGGCTTACAATCGAACTGTAATTCGGGATGTGCATACTCCAGAACCCCACTGCACCCAAGAAAGCTTGTGTTTCTTTCTTATTAGCTGGTGGAGACATTGCTGTTATCTTGTTGATCACATCTGTGGGGATATGTCTACGTCCATCTTGCCATTTTATTCCCAAAAATTGAATCTCCTGTGCAGGTCCCTTGACCTTACTCCGTTTTATGGCAAAACCGGCTTTCAGCAGGATTTGGATTATTTTCCTCCCTTTCTCAAAGACTTCTTCCGCTGTATCGCCCCACACAATAATGTCATCAATGTATTGCAGGTGTTCTGGAGCTTGCCCCTGTTGCAGTGCAGTCTGGATCAGTCCATGGCAAATGGTAGGGCTGTGTTTCCACCCCTGGGGCAGTCGGTTCCAAGTGAACTGGACACCCCTTCAAGTAAAAGCAAACTGTGGCCTGCACTCTGCTGCCTAGGGAATTGAGAAAAATGCATTGGCAATATCAATCGTGGCATACCACTTGGCTGCCTTTGACTCTAGTTCATACTGAAGTTCTAGCATGTCCGGTACGGCAGCACTCAATGGTGGTGTGACTTCATTCAGGCCACGATAGTCTACTGTTAGTCTCCATTCTCCATTAGACTTTCGCACTAGCCATATGGGGCTATTGAAGGGTGAGCGGGTCCTGCTGATCACCCCCTGACTCTCCAGTCTACGGATCAACTGATGGATGGGAATCAGGGAGTCTCCGTTGGTGCGATATTGCCGCCGGTGCACTGTTGTGGTCGCAATTGGCACTTGTTGTTCTTCAACTTTCAGCAACCGCACAGCAGAGGGATCTTCTGAGAGACCAGGCAAGGTGGACAGCTGCTCAATTTCCTCAGTCTCCAAAGCAGCAATACCAAAAGCCCACCGGTACCCTTTTGGGTCTTTGAAGTACCCTCTCTTGAGGTAGTCTATGCCGAGAATGCATGGAGCCTCTGGACCAGTCACAATAGGGTGCTTTTGCCATTCCCTCCCAGTCAGGCTGATTTCAGCCTCCAGCACAGTCAACTCTTGGGATCCTCCTGTTACTCCAGAAATATAGATGGGTTCCACCCCTTGACAGCTTGATGGCATCAGGGTACACTGTGCACCGGTATCTACTAGAGCCTTATACTTCTGTGGGACTGATGTGCCAGGCCATCTGATCCACACAGTCCAGTAAATCCGATTGTCCCCTACCTCCACCTGGCTGGAGGCAGGGCCCCTCTAATGGTCGTCACAGCATTGGACACTTAAGTCGTGTTGAAAGGGATTACTCTTCATTATCACAGGAGCTGGAGTAAAATCAGCTCTTCCATTCCATCTGGGAAACTGCTCACCAGAGACTGAAGCCGTAGCTCTCATGGGACGATCAGTCTTGGCCCTTGCTCCCCTCTTCAGTTCACTCACCCGTTCCTCCAAAGCTGAAGTAGGTTTTCTATCCCACTTTGTCATGTCTTCTCCGTGATCCAGCAGGTAAAACCATAGGGTACCCCGTGGCGTATACCTTCTGTATCTCCTCTCTTGAACAATAGGACGCGTTTTGTTAATAGCTGAGACGTGTGTTGGTACACGTGAGGAGCTGGATAAATCAGATACATCGTCCCTCAATTTGTAGAGGTCCTGGGACAGTTTTTTCACAGCTGAGATGATGGAAGGAGTGAGATTGTCTTCGAACTCTCGGAGTTTATGAACCATCTCATCCACTGTTAGTGGTACTATGTCATTCCAGGTCACTGTTGCCAAGGAATGGGCGTATGATGACGGTGCATTCTGTGTAAGTTTTCGCCACATGGGTCGTGTACATTCAACTTCATCTGGATCTATAGGTGTATCCCCGTTATTCGGCTTGATGTGATAGATCATCTCTACGATGGCCGATTCCCTCAGAGACTGGATGCCTTTGTCTATAGTAGTCCACTTGGCCGAACGACTCGTAACATCGTCCTTGTACGGAAACCTTTCTTTCACAGCTGCCAAGAGCCTCCTCCAAAGGCTGAGGGACTTTTTCTCTCTTGCAATTGCTTTGTCAGTTCCCCCTTCTGTAGCAAGTGATCCCAGCTGCTTGGCTTCTGTACCTTCTAGTTCGTGACCATCGGCCCCATTGTCCCAGCATCGGAGTAACCAGGTGATGATGTGCTCCCCTGGTTGACGGGTAAAATCTTTTCGCATATTCCGCAGCTCGGTTTAGGTCCGAGGTCGAGAAGTTACCTCTTCTTCTTCTTCTTCGTCATGTGATGATGACTCCTGATCAGATTCTGGACCGGGTGGTGTATTCATTGGTTCTTCATCTCGCTTCACCCTTTTTGCCGCCTTTTTGCTTGTTCTCTTGCGTACAGGGGCAACTGATATTGGTACGAATTGGTCCTCTGGTTTGGCTGCAGTGATTATCACTGTGGTTTGAGTAGCGACTGTACTTGTTGCTGGGGGTGGTGTAGCTACTGTGCTTTGAGCTGGGGTAACCGCGCTGTCTGTTGCAGTTGAAGTTTGAGCAGCTGCTGTACGTGCCACTGGGGTAGCTGCTCTGTTCATTGCGGCCAAAGTTTGAGTAGCGACTGTCACTTTGCCCTCAAATACGCCGACATTCTTTTCCTTTTGAAGGTGCTGGATAGTGTTGAACAAGGCCCTGTAAGCATAGGCCAAGCCCCAGCACGTTGCCGTGATTTGTCCATCTCTGGTATGGCCAGAATGACCACAAACCTCATTTAAGTGTTTTGCTAATTCTTCTGGATTTTGCAGTTGTTCGGTAGTGAAATTCCAAAGTACTGGAGGGGCCCACTGACCTAGATACTTGCCCATACTATCCCACACACCCTGCCACTCATGGCTGTCCAGCCTCAGGGAAAATCTCTCGGTCCTCCTACATCGTCGTTTGACCCCAGACAAGACCCAAACCTGAATCTGCTTAACTCTTGAAATCAGTAGTGGGCAAAACACACTCTGTATGCGTGTTAGCATGGTGATTCCCATCACCATCAGCAAACAAGTGTCAACAGCATTAAAAGGCTATTCAAAAAATTCAAAACTCTCAAATGTAAATGGTCTGGGGGGACGACTAGGAGGGTAAAAGGATGTCTCCTTCACAGGTTGAGCACCTGAGGAGGAGAAAACAGATATGTAATTGCTAAGCACCTCCATCATATACCTCCCAAAGTATAAAGGTGGTGACCACACTGGGAACATAAGCCAGATCAGTTTCATGATCAATGATTCTATTGTATTACAAGTCATTACCATAAAGTACAATGGGATAAAACCTTAGCCCAAGCCCCACACTTGAAAAACACTAATACAGCAAATACCGGATGGACGTAAGATATGATATACTGAAACTGTGAGATCAAGAGGAACAACCATGAGAGCCAATAAATCAGCATTGTGACGAGTGACTACCAATCCAGTCAGATCTGTTCTTATCTCAACCCCTCGTTCCCCACGTTGGGCGCCAAAAAGAACTGTCGTGGTTTAAACCCAGTCAGGTAACTCGTTCACTCACTCCCAGTGAGTGGTGCCGAGCTGACAACAATCGAGGTCCGTGTCCGTCTCCCCCCCCCCCTCCCCGCACTGGGGCTCTCCCCTTCCCCGCTCCCGGAGGAACGGGGAGGAGGATCGAGAGAGTGCAACTCCTACGGGTTGAGACAAGAACAGTCCAGCAACAAATCACCACCACTACTATCAGCTAAAACAATGATAAGGTAAAATAACAAGGGAAGAGAATACAATACCACCGGCCAAGAAAGCGAGTTCCACCCGGAAGCCCCTGTCCTTCCGGGTAACTCCCCAGTTACCTCCCACCCCGGGCATGACGTGCTGTGGTATGGAATACCTCCCCGGCTAGCCCGGGTCAGGCGCCCCGTCTCTGCTTCCTCACAGCTTCCCCTCCTCCCTGGCAGAGCATGAGCCTCACAGAGTCCTTGGTCAGGGTAAACATCACTTAGCAACAACCGAAAACATCGGCTTCACCAACACTGTTCTCAAGCTAGAAGTCAAAACACAGCACTGCACCAGTTAACACAAAGGAAAAACATGACTGCTACTGCTGAACCCAGGACATACTTGGTGAATTTAAAACATCTCGTATGCAGGCTTCTTAATTCTTATGTAACATCCACTGACTGCTAGCTAGGGTACTATACCCAAGAAACAGGAGATGTTTCCTTCCTGAGTGACTGTAGCATGAAAATTGTTAAGGCTGTACTCCAATGAGGACTGCAAGGGTAAAATTCAGGCATGAAAATATTTGACCTAAATCTTGGCCTAAATAATTGACACTGGAGCATTTGCAAAAACAGAAGCTCAGTAGTAGCTCTCCATCTGTAAATAAGCAGGTGACTGATTTTCACAAGTACTAAGCATCTTCATTTCTTAACTGTTTTTCCTACTAAAAAGATGTATGTTTCATCTGCCTTAAGTAAAGTACCTTCAAATTGGAGCTCAAAGTCTGAGCTAGTAATTCAGAATCCTTGGAATTTCTGGAGACAAATAAATACATTGAAAACAAATTTAGTGCCGTCTTACGACAAGCAATACTAGATGGATCAGATTAATTATTATCTATCAGTAGGTGTTTCCCTTTTTTGTAATAAAAGCATCCTTAAATAACTTTATCAGATTCAGAAGTCAGCCTTTTACATAAAACAAGGCTTAGCGTTAAATTTAAAGTTAGAGCTGATTCCCACTGAAAATGACAATATGAAAAATTACGTGCTCTTAAGTTTTTATTTTTCAGTGTTGCAAAGCTTCCATAATTCAAGGATGCTATTTATAATGTCATTTTACTATGTTCATAGTAATATTCATCTATTAATATTGCTGCTCTGAAGCAATTTTAAACAAGCAGCCCAATACCATATTCATCTGACATAATGAAACTCCGCAGTGTTCTTTTTCCTGTGATAGAATTTTAGCAAACTTTGTACTGAACTGATCTCAAAACCTTTCGTTAAAAACTTTTTCATAAATAATTCTCATTTATGAACTGTAAACCACAAAGGCAAGGAAAACGACTATTTCATTCTTTAATACTGAAAAGTGGGAATAAAATAAAATTCTAGCAGTCTTGTCTTGCTGCAGGACTGAATTAATACCCATTTGGGCAAGTCAAGAGATCTCAAAAGTTTGTTATAAAAATGTTGTGGACATCTGAAGGAAATATTTCTGTAAGCAGCTAGAATACAGTTCAGATCAATGCAATTATACCTGTGATATTGACAGAACCTGTGTAACAACGTAACTACCATACCATTGGACAATGGGAAGCTGCCTTGTTTTTTTCAAGATTAACTATTAATTTTCTTTTTTTCTTTTTTAAATAGAAATGACAGCACTCTGCAAGAATGTGAGTGTGAGTGACTGATGATGTAAAATCAGTGTTGCATATTTTGCTATTTGGAGGAGAACAGTAAAAGAAAATCCACACTGGAATATGCAATTACAAGCTATATTACATTTTGCCTCAAGTAGATCACTGCCTGTCAATGAAATGGTATTCCATGTTATATGTTTCAGTGAAAAAAAAAGAAAAAAGAATTTAAGCATTTTTCATTCTGCATTTTAAAAGAAATTTGGATACCTGAACCAAAAGTCACATCTGCTCGTGAAGTTCTCAGTAGTTCAGCCAAGTAATGTTTATATATTTCTTTTTCACTATTTTTCAGTGGTTTCTTAATAATTTCTATTAATGAAATTTCTCTCCTTTCTCTACAATACCACTTTTGTGTTACCAGTATTTTCTTTCTATCAGAATCAAATGCAATGTTATAGATACTGAATATTCTTCTGCATATATACAGCACTGAATTTAGTTATGTTCCTTGCAGTATAACATCATATGTGAACATCAAAACAAGCTTTTTAGTACTTCCAGGCAATTTATGAAAATGTCTAATAAAATTGTACCTTCCCCCCTCCTTGAATTCAGATTTTGTTTTACAGAAGCGTAAATGAATATTTTTTCAGAAATACAAAAGTGCAAACTACATTTACTGAGATTCTCATCAGAATGTCTTAGTAGCTGTAATAACTGAAGCAGCGGATAGAAATGAAACATTACTGTTTTATGGGTATGCTTGCTTCTTTTATAGTTAGAGACAAAAATAATAGACATTCTAGCTTAATATCCAAGTTTTCTTAATATTGAAAAAATGATCTATAATCTCATAAGCCAAATGAAGTTCAATTAGAATAATTGCTGTGGATTTAGTATTAGGAAAAAAGAAAGAAAGCTGGAATGAAGTCATACGGACAGACAGGTATATGTACATATGTACAGAAATACCATCTGTTTTGGGGTCTTCTGAGGCTTTTTTCGTGCATGTGTAGTAAAAAGTCAGTTAGAAAGCTCTTTATTTTTGTAAGCATACATATTTTTCTCCCCACTGAGTTGTTTAGATTCAAGATAGCAGATTTCAAATCCCATGAAAGCATTAGTGAAGAAAAAGAAAATACTAGAATAGGGTAGACTATTTTAAGGTAAGAAAGTAGTAATAGATGAATGTGAGGACAGAAGGAAGGGAACAGAACTTTGTAGGTGAGGACAAAACAGTAAATCTTTCTGCCAAAAATTATGACCTCCTTTTGAAACACCTGCTTACAGAATGGGAACTAAAGTGTTCTGAGCAGTCTCTGACATTTTGAAACTGAATTTTTACTATTAATAAACAGAGCAAAAAGAATACTTTACTGGAGGAAAGAGGAATCAGAAAAAACTATTAAGCAAGAGTTAATGACTGTAGACCAAAGCCTAGGTTTAGGCTTACACTGGTGTACTGGTCACTGCAACGTAACAGAAGAATGGTAAGGAGGAGTAGGTCATGTTGACCGATTCAGTCACTTCTCTAGTGAAATGTTCAGAGCTGTATGTCCTACTGCTTGAGGGCTTGGCAAACATACAAACAAAAGAGAGATAATACTGCTATGCACAGATATATAGAATAAGTATAAAATAGTCCATAAATAATGCCTATATTTGGTACATTCATAAACAGCTTCGCTGACAAGTAGTATGCTCATGCAAGAGATGACACAATCTTTCCTTATCAAAACACCTTTAGAAATCTGCAGCCACTAATGCCTCAGCCATGGGCAGATGATCTTCTGCCAGGTCTGGGTCTTTCCTGCTGCTTCCCTGGAGGTGTTCCTCAGGCTTTCCCCTGCTCTGGGATTTGTGACAACACAGAAGAACATTAATCTCAGCGTTGTTGTTAATTTCTGAATGCAAATCCATTCCCGATATTTCGCACAAAGAATACTGAGACTGGAAAACAAAAGCCACAGTAATTCAGACACTACAGATGGTAAAACACCAAGATCAGTGTGCTTATTTTGAAGTGCAGAATGTAAAAAGGTTAATACTGATTTTCTTTTTTTTTTTTTTTCTGAATGAATCATAGGGTGAATTCTTGGGCTGAATGTGAGTAGCTACTTAATAAGAACTTGGGTTACCTTCCTGGGGAAGCTGAAGAACTTTCACAAAGAGATGCTATTGAATACTGAAAAGTATGAAAATGTATGAAAAGGAAAGAAGCTGAATGAGAAGGAAGACACTTGGTGATGACATCCACAGTGATATATAAGTGAAGAATGTGCCACATAATAGTGCTGAAGAAGTGGAAAAGAAAATATGTTGGGGATACGGATAAGAAGGAAGAAGAAACATAAAAGAAAGCAGTCAAACACAGAAAAAATACAGAAGAAAGGAAATCTTAGTTACAAGATGCCCCAGGGTAAAAAAAAAAAAAAAAAAGAAACAAAAAAGAAACAAGATAATTGCACAGGAATTTTGATTTGGCAAGAAGGTTGTCATGGCTAGACTAAGGGTCAGTTTTGATGAAATGAAAACCTGCTTATGTGGGAGGCAATCTGGTGCTTCCAGTGTTGCGCAAGAGTGCAGCAGATATGATTCTGGGAAGGAGACGAGGAGATATGAGCGATTATAGAAAATAATTGAAATGATTTAATAAACAGTAATGATTTTGCAGTGATTAAACTGGGGCAATTTCTATTGTCTCTTGGAAAGCAGGGAAGATACATAGTTTATATAATGTACATATTTTATCAACATGGAGAAGGCATCTAAGAAAATGAAACAAATAACATGGTAAGTGGAGAAAAAAATTACAGTTGTAGTAATTTTTCCTTAATTAACAGCATATTCATTGCAAAGGCAGCTTTAGAAATATTTTGGAAACTTCTAAACTAAATTTGATGTGAACAAATATGTAATGAAATATATTTTACTGTGCACTTTAAAAATATTATTTTGCAATGTAACTTACACTGTTTTTGTGTCCAAAATAAAAAACTTCTGAGCTGTCCTGATTTATATCAGCCACATTAGATCAGTAGCTTGCAATCTGTTACTATGTGGTACTGATAACGGCTATATCGCCTCCATAGTTTGGAACATTTCGCCCTTTGATTTATTATTTAACAAAATACAATTTTGCAATTTCAAACAAAAATTCTGATAGCAAATTCTGAGTCCATCCATAATTCATGTGATTTCAGTATGGTAAAAATTTCCTTTTAATGAGATCATAATTTGTGCAAAATTCCCCTCAGATAAAGGCTATGCAGTAAAAAACTTCATATTCACCAGAACAGTAGTACGCAATAGCTGTACATTTTGCTAATAAATAATATCAGAGGAATTTTAAAATATGCTTACTTTTTAATCTTCTGTATACTTCTTTTACATATATATATAGATATGCATGCAATAGGCTTGTGGCAGAATAAATGTATTATTAATATTTTTACTTTTAGTACTAATTTGTTCCTGACAAATATACTTAGAACTCTTTGAAACACTAGTAATTCCACCAATGAAAAGAGTTGGTAAGCATCTGAAAAGTAAATATTTTTTGCTTGTTTGGTTTTTGGTTTTGTTTTGTTTTCTTTTTTTGTTTTTGTTTCTTTTTTTGTTGAAAGATACATAATTGTTGGTTGTTGTAATGTACTGGAGATTTTGATATATGAGAAAAGGCTAAGAGTTCTGGAATTGTTCCTGTTGGAGAAGCGATGACTTGGGGGAGCTTAACAGAGTATATAAATACCTCATGAGGGGAAGTTAAGAAACAGCCAGTCTTCCCATTGGTATCCAGTGAAAGACAGGAAGCAAAGGGCACAAACTAAAATACAATCAATTTTGTTTAAACGTTAAAAAAAATGTTTTTTGTTGTGAAGGTGGTCAAGGATTGGTGCACCTTTGCCACTGAGGATGTGAAACCTCCATCAGTGGAAATATTCAGAAGCTGACAGGATATGGTCCCTGGTACCCTTCTTTGAGCTGGAGGGGTTGGACCAGCTGATCATAAGAGGCCACTTCTCATATCAAATACATTTTGTGTTTGCTGATTTTGTTTCATTGTGGTTTTGTTTGTTGTTGTCAGGGTTGTTTTTGTTCCTTTTAGTGTTGTACTTCTTGCAATTGTAGTGTTAAAAGGTAACATGGGAATTTTTATTAGGTTTATTCTGTTGCTCAATGGAGAAGATGTAGATTTTTCATCACAGGTTGTTCAACACAGTTTTGTTCATACTTACTATTAGATTGAACTAGTTTTAGTTAATGACCATTCTGCTGAAAAATATAGGATTTCAACCGAAAAAAGAATTAAAGCAGAATGTGTAGCTTGCTTAAATACCAAAATGCTGCTTACTAGAAGAAAACAGAGCTTCAATGACTTAAGCCCCCCAAAATGGATGTTTTGAGTAAGATTAAGTAGCCTTTTGTCCTGGGTTCAGCAGTAGCAGTCATTTTTCTCCTTCTTGGTATCTGGTGCAGTACAGTGTTTTGACTTTCGGCCTGGGAACAGAGCTGATAACAATGATGTTTTGGTTTGGCCAAGGACTTTGTGAGCCTCATGCTCTGCCAGGGAGGAGGGGAAGCCAGGAGGAAGCAGAGACAGGACACCTGACCCAAGCTAGCCAAAGAGGTATTCCATACCACAGTACGTCATGCCCTGGAGGTAACTGAGAGTGACCCGGAAGGGCTGGTAGACTGTAGGGTTGGAGGAGGTATGGGTCAGAGCTTGGTCGGCCTGGGGGGGCGAGTTATCAGTTGGCTGGTGGTGAGGTGATGTACTCTCTTCCCTTGTTATTTCCTTTATCATTATTATTACTGGTGGCAGCAGTAGTGATTTGTCTTATACCTTAGTTACTAAACTGTTCTTATCTCAACCTGTGCAAGTTGCATTGATTCTCCTCTCCATCCCTCCGGGAGTAGGGGGAGGGAAAGAAGGGGGGGAGTGAGTGAACAAGCTGGCTGGGTTTAAACCATGACACCTTTACTCATTCTAGAATTTATTTATGTAAACAATTATGGAAAAAATTAAGCATCTAGGAATTTCCAGCCTTTCCTTAAGAGTGTTCCCTTCTGCAACTGCAGAACTACCCTGTCATGATGCATCTCTGCAAGAGATTTACCATAGCTAATAGCCAAATGCAGAGATATAGGTGCAAAAAACCAGTTTTCTCACTTTATTTTAACAGGTCTGAAAGGTTTCATAAAACATAAGACACAATGTAACACAGAAATAATGCTTCATTTGTGGTTTAACTGTTTCACAGAGGAGCTAATTACTACTAACAAGAGGTTTTTAGCACATACCTTTTGATGACTTAAAAAAAAAAGTTAACTCTTGAATTTTTCACCAACTCATGTATGATATGTGAAGTCTGTGCTGATTCTGGTTGGTCAAGCAGGAAATATAGACTACTCCCATGAGCAGAAATTTTGTGTTCCTGCTGATACTGCAAGTTGTTTTCCCTCTGCAGCTCTGCTGAAGATTTCAGCATCTTTTGCAGTACAGAATAACTGCAGAGTGTGTAGAACAGTCACAGCTTTTAAATGTGCAATCCCAGACTTCAGTGCTTAAGATAATATACACAATCATTGAAGAGAAGACCTATGACTAAAGGGAAACATTAAATAAATTCACAAGATCTGCTGGCTTTATGAGACTATCATAAGAAAAATCCTGACCTTATCTGAACAAACAGGTAAATGTAGACAAGCATTTCTGATACACAGTCATATAAAGAAATATCAAATTAGGTGAAAAATCTGAACAGGATTTGTTGTTTTGTTTTTTCTTTTTTCTTTTTTTTTTATAATAAATGATAAATACTAATGTTTGTGTTGTGAGATTGAGAGTGCACCCTCAGCAAGTTTGCTGACAACACCAAGCTGTGTGGTGCAGTCAACACATTGGAGGCAGGGGATGCCATCCCCAGGGACCTTGACATGCTCAAAAAGTAGGCCATTGCAAACCTCATGAAGTTCAACAAGGCCAAGTGCAAGGTCTTGTACAGGATAGATTGAGAGCAGATCTGAGAAGAACTTGGGGGTGTTGGTTGATGAGAAGCTCAACATGAGCTGGCAGTGTGCACTTACAGCCCAGAAAGCCAACCATATGCTGGTCTGCATCAAAAGGAGTGTGACCAGCAGGCAAATCTCCCCTCTGTTCTCATGAGACCCCACTTCTAATCCAGACCATTCTATGATTCTGACATTTTTTCTCCAAATGAAGTCTGTACTTTTCAGATGTCTGCAAAGTTCCTGGATCTGTGGGTAGCCAACTACTGCCTTATCTCCTTAATTCTAATTACTAATTTCATTAAAAGATAGGTAAAATTGCCTTAGATTTTTATTTTTAATATTAATCTCATTTTTCCCATTTAAAGCATTGGTGTTTTTTTGTAAAATATGTAATGAGATCACCAGTGACAGAGTAGTTATTCATAAGACAATTTTGTAATTAAATATACAGTCTTCTACATCCAAAGATTGCAGATTTATGGCACAGCATCTTTAGTCTGAGAGATCTCTGTGTAGCTGTCCATAAAAAATTGAGTTTGGGATGATCTTAAGGAGGTAAAATGAGACTGTGCCTGAATCGCATCTTGTACAATGTGCAGTCACTTAAAGAGAGAATTGATGGCATATTTGGTATAAAACATTAACATTCTGATTTAGTAGACTTCCTAATACACTTTGCACTAAAAGAAACACTCTATGCAGTACTAAGCAGAAACAAATCAAAGCCACTTTAATTTAAATAAAGAGGTATTGGGGATAAAATTACTTTTTTTTTAAGAAAACATTTCTGAGATAGCTTATCTTAAGCAAAAAAGAATAAACTCATAACATGAATGAAGAAAGAAAATTACTAAAGTTGAATTTTAGGGTTTTCTTTAAGTAAAGACTTAAGACTGTGGGCTTTCTTCCTCTCAAAAAAAAAACAAACCAAAAAAACAAACAAACAAAAAAAAAAAACAAAAAAACAAACATCCAAAGAAGCCTCAACAAAACCCCCCTAGAAACCAAACAGACATGCACCCCCCAAACAAACAAACCAACAGCAATGACAAAAAAGAAAAAAAAGGCATATGTAGAGTCAGTTTTCATTGCATAAATATATTTGTTAACACCACTTTCTGGTAATGAGCTGAGGAAATTACCAAGCCATTTTTTTTTTTGTTTGCTTTTTATGAATAAAAAGCTAAAGGTTACCTGGATGGTAAAAATATTTCCTGAGACAGAAAAGAAAGAAAACTTAAGAAGTGCTGAGATATTAAATGCTAGATAACCCCATTTTGGAGAAAGAAATTGAATAATTACATGGCAATTAGGTAAAGATTTTGTAACACTTAGCCTTAAGGTGTCTGGAAAATACTTTCAATGTATTTCTACCTCTTCCTCTATTTTTAACTCTAGTTCTTCTGGTACATGGGCCATCAACATCCTGCTTGTATCAGAATTCTCTCTGTAGCGTGGCATGAGAGAGCTCAAAATAAAAGTGTCTTTAATGTCATAGAAGAAATGAACATATGAGATAATGTTTAAATTAAATATATATCTATAAATCTACGTGTTATAATATGGATTGTACCAAAGGTGGCTGAAACTAAGTCGTACTTAAAACTTTCTCTGCCAGTTTAGCAGATTTTCCAGGCAAATTAAATACAGCAGATTTAACCTCATTTGCTTCAAGACAGGCAAACCATTGTGACCAAAATGAGGAACTCTGAAACCACAGGAAGCTTACAAGTTTCCCAGGTATTTGTAGGTTGATTCAATGTGATAGATATTTCTGTTAAAAGATTCAGTATTAAAAGCAATCATTTCCTGATCACAAAGGTTGGAGAGGACAACTTTTGCATAGGATAATCAGGCTGCCTTGTAAGGAGAACAAATAGACTTGGCAATTGGAGCATTTTAAATAAGATAAAATATAAAAAAAAATTAAAAAAAAGTATGAATTCAAAATAAATACATAATAAATAATACAAAACTCCTTTCGAAAGTAGAAAACCTTTTGGCTGAAAATCACACCAAAGGAATTAATTCCTTCTTCATAAAAGTATATATTTTTATAGCAGTAGTCAACAGTATAATTTGTGAAGATCGATTGCTATGAAGAATGCAACTCAGAAAGAAATACAGTTTTTAACCACCAGTTTTCAGAAAACATGGATTTGAACACATGCAAAAGATCCACTAATGTGTTCAGAACATAAAACAGTGTTAATACATTTAACTGAAGAAAGTGCTGTCCGAGAAAACTTACAGACTTCTTTACGTATGTGGAAAGTCTTTGGAAAATGTCTGGAAGGGCTTTTTTATTTAAGGAAGGGCTTTTTAAATTAAGAGGAATTGCATCTTAGAAAGAAAGGATATATTCTGGCTGTTAATACATTTAAGTTGAAAATTATACATCTCTAAATAGAATTCTATCCTAGAGAACCATTAGTAGGAGCACTTGCATTTTAAAATAAATATCAGCAAATTTCTGAAAATTGGTTTGTGATGTGGACATAATTAAAACATCCTCAAAGTTGTTTTCTTCACATCTAAGTTCTTATACAGATTTCACTAGCTCCTTTCCCTTCTTTCCACTGACACTGGTGAGATGTAAGAAACATAATATGCACTTGGCATGGAAAATTTTCCAAGGCAAGGAGAGAATTAATTATCTTAGAATGGCAAAGCTGAAGCAAGCTAAAACTGAAGTGAAAAAATCCGAAACATTTCAATTGCTAGTTACCACACAGAGTCATAATAATTGCATAAAACCTTATATCTAATCTCTCCATTAGTATGTTGTGATTTATCCATAAATTTACCACTTGGTCTTTGCTGTTTGGATCATTCAGACTTAATGCTGCTTTTTCCGGTCAGACTGGCTTGTGTCTTGTAGAGATTACATATCCACTGTGTCTCAATGCACCAAACCAGTCGTCACAAAGTATTTTAGGAAGTGAAAATAGCTACAAAACTCTCAAACTTGCTATCAAATTGAGCACATGAAAATGAAGGGAATGAAAGAATACAAGGTTTTTAATAATTTAATATTTAAATGATGCTTTTAAAGAACAAAGAGCATTTTAAACTCAACTTTTCCATAACTAATTCAGCCAATTTGAAACAAGTACTCTTAGCATGGATCTCTTTCTTTCCTCCATTTAGTTCTTTTCCGAAACAGCTTCCCATTGCCCTTTCCTGCTTGCCCGTTAATTCTACTCCCTATAAATCTTAATTGCACACAGCAGTGCACCGCTTACTCATAGTCTCTGAAAACCTGCTTAACTCTTTGGACCATTGTTGTGGAATATTTTTAACAAGTTGTTCACAGAGTGGGAAAGAAATATAAATAAGTATGGACAGAAAGTTCTTAAAGGGAGAAAGGAGCCAATAGGTATCACTGGAAAAGACAAAGGTAAAATATCACTGTCAACATGGCATGTTTGTGTGTGTATATTTACCTATGCATACTAGTATTCTGAGAGGTAAGATTCCATAATGCTTTTTATGTTAAATCTTGGCTTATCTCTGCTGGGTATCATGCATATAACTGATGTCATAATACCTACTTACACTTGAAAGGACTGAAGCGATTTACCTACAGTCACCACTATGAAAATTCTTACATTTCATGAATGCCTATGAAGAGTATAAGGCCCTCTCAGCTCTCATGACGCTTCACTAAATAGACAAGAACACATGCAAAATATTGTCACTAAATGATCAGACAGTTTTTATTTCATATTGCATCTCTCTTGCATTAAAATTCACACTTAATATATCCTTCTTCTGTGTGTGGAAGAATGCAATTCTTGTAAGCATAAAATACATACACTATCATTGCCATAGTGCTTATTCTATTAAATCAAACAGCCTGCAAAATCTGTGTCACTGACATGTGGAAACAATTTTTCCAAGACATCTCGAAAAATATACAATGGATAGCTACATTTTTCTGACGAAGTGTGCATCCTTTAGATGATATATGTATAAAGATGAAAAACAAAAAAAAATCTGAAAATAAGACACGGCTAAGGCGAAGAAAAGCAATCACGTATTTTTGTAAGCTGCTTAAATTTGTCTGGAGGAATCTTCTTAATACAACATTATGGGACTCACACTAAGTTCTTTATTCCCATACTGTGTCTTATACATAGTTAACATTCATACTTTTTTATGCAGATTATGACATTTCTATGCTTTTTTTTTTAAATGTGTAGTAGCAAGAAATTTCTCCGCACACTGGAAGTAGACATAAAACACCAAACACAGTAGAGCTCCAAAGCATTGAAGTTCTGTGCAGACTCCTGCAATTCTATCTGCAGTCAGTATTGATAACTCCTAAATAGCATTTCCAGTTCATCTGACAGCTCTCTAATAGATTAAGACTGCATCTTATACAACACTTTAGTAATACTTATTCAGCCTGATGGCCACAGAGGTTATATATACCAAACAGTGTTCTGAATCCTACTGCTCACTTGTGTTTGTATCAATAAGCAGCCACTTAATGAAGCAAACCTGAATGTCATAAATCTGTCCTGAATTACTTCTTCCACCTCCTTCATTATTATATACCACGGAGGAAAGCAAAAGCTAAAAATCTGTACAGAATTTATGCAGAGACATACCAAGCCTGCAAGGAGCTGATACTGCCTCATTAAATCCTGTCCTCTACTTCTGCCATAGGATAAAAGCTGAGAATACATAGAAAGATTATTGTACATCAGTAGTCCACAAACAACACAGCTAGGCTGAGCCTAACTGGCCACTGGATGCTGCTATTGCTTCAGAGAAAAGCAGAAGTATGCTCATTAAACTGGCTGCTGATCCTATGATTCATGACAACAAAAATTTCAGAACTAATCCTTTTAGGACTTTTGCTTGATTTTCATTACCTTAATCTTGCAGTGACATGCCACATGCTGGGTTTTCAGAGCATGTATTTTGCCTGTGCTAAAGAAAGATCTTTCACCTGCCATCATTTTTTCCAGCTACTAGCACCATGCCCCCTTTGACTTTTGACTCCTTTTGGTACCTTTTACTGAGGAAGGTGATATTTGTTCCTTAATATACACACCAATATCTCCTCCTCCTCCCCTCCCCCCCCCCCCCCAAAAAAAAAAGAAAAAAAAAAGAAGAAAAACCCACAACTTTTTATTTCAGGCGTATTTATTTTTATTTTAGGCATATCTCATATTCCGTACACAAATGCTCCATTTTACTTTTCCTGCCCTTATTTTCCTTATTTCTACAGTAGTAAATCTTAGATTAGTATCTATTAAGATTAATTATAAATGAAACATGTAAAGGCTATGTGATGATAGAACACTAAAGCATCTATTTTTGTGGTATGACTCTATCACTATCTGAGAGATATGAGAGATAAATACTGAGATACATGATTGAGTTTGATGTGATCAAGCTGTCTGCTTTTCCCTTTATTATAATATTTGAATTCTGTGTTACTGTGTAATGTACTTAGGACCCTTGCTATCGTCATTTATCAAAATGTCTCTGTACCACAATACCTAAAAAAGAATGTAATCCAGGATTCTAATTCAATCACACCAAAGTTGGAACAGCTCAAATATCTTAGATAACAAGTCTGTACTTAAGTTACAGAAAAAGGAAGTCTTTACATATGCTAGCAAAACCTACAGGTCATATATATAAAAAATGTATTACTCCTAAGAGTAGATGTGGATTCTGAAAAACAGAGGAGGAGGAGGAAAGTTCTGCCTGAAAAAAACGCATAGAGTGGCACTTTAAGTTTTTTTTATTTTTCCCCCATGAACACTGGGGAACTGGACTGATACTTTGAAAAATTTGTTTTTTTTTCTATAAGTTGCTAATAGTTTTCAGTTCATAGTCAGATGGGATAAATACCTACAAATGGGATCCTCTCAACATCTCTTCTCTCCAAGTATAGTCCCACCACTAAATCCAATTTGGTCAGTACAAGATCACTGTCCCTTTTTCACATCAGTAACAAACACGTTCCCTCCTACTTGCACTAAAATTAACTGAAAACCAGTCAAGTCAGACAGAGACTTTCCCAAACATATCATGAGAAAGAAAAAGGATGATTTTTTTTTTTTTTTCTTTTTCAGAGAAAGAAAACCCTGACCAAACTGAAATTGGTAGCAGTAGAAATGTGGGAATGGTAAATTTATTGTGAAATTCTCCCTTCCCCCTCTTAAGTGTACAAAGGATAACAAGGATAACAACCTAGTTCAGTTCACTGGTAATATTTAAAATTCCTTAACCTCATATTTTATGATTGCTGGAGCTTTAATTTGTATTTAAAGCAGTATTTGTATGTATAATTTGTATTTAAATTTGTATTTTAATCTAGAACAGACTGTGATCGATGAGAAATCAGTCAATCAATAAAGTCTTGGTCAGAGGCAAAGCACAAAAAAAAAGGAAATGGGCAGTTAAGATATCCATTTCCAGTGTAGAGAAGTACATTATTAGATATCATGGGAACTGATAAATTCTAAGAAAAGAAATTCCTAAACAGAGGCTCTTGGGTTTGAGATGGGGTGTTTGTTACATTGTCCATTGCACTGTGCAAGCATAGCACTAAAGAAGATGGAACCATAGATCTTAATACTGTCTATTCTCTGGTTTGGGCAATACACATTTCCTGAGAGGACTGGAAAAGCAATAGATGGTTTAGTGGATTAGAGAGATGGAGCTCTCTGTATCTCCCTCTCTCTCTGTCTCTTGCAGTAATAGAATCTGAAGTAACAGGGAGTTACTTACACTTCTGTCTTGGAACTAATGTTAAGCAGGAACAAGAAAACCCTGTTAAGGAGTAGTAGAAAGCACAGATCTTTTGAAATATGTCTACTTATTAGAAAAAGCTACTCCTAAAGACATTTCTTTTAAAGATAAATGAGAGAGATAAAGGTAAAAGATGAGGAGAAGCATGTAGTAAAACAGTTCCTGTCATATGATCTCAATTGGTCACTCCTAAGAAATACTTCTCAGTTTTATTTGAATGTCTAAAAAAATAATATAAAAAAAAGCACAACAACAACAAAAAATACTATTGTGACATAACCCTGAAAGAAAAATCACATCTTTTTTGTAAATATTATCCATGTACAAAATTGAATTTAGGAAGAAAGTATAACAACTACTTTCCTTTTAAATACAGGGGTTTTAACCTTTTTCTCAGTAAAGAAACAATATGCACACAAATCAGAATTCTGGACACAGGCCATCTATGCCAACCTTAGGCTAAGTAGATTACACCTTTGTTTTCCAGCTCTGTCAGACAGGAAGCTGTGAAAATTAACTATATGATTACCAGGACCTGGGAATAAAACCTATTGTATAGCTGTCAGTTATGTTTGATCTATTATCACTTTTAATTCAAGCACAATTGCCATATTTTAAATCCTGGTCTTCCTTAAAAAGAACATCTAAAAATTTTAACATTTACTGCCATAGTACAGATTCATTTCTAATGAGAATCCTCTAAGTAGATTTATGAATTCTGCTGCATGATCATCACTGATGGGAAAACTGGCTTATCTTTCAGCTTTTTACCTGAGGTAAAAGACAGTGTCATTCTTGTTTGATAAAATGCTTTCATCTGGACCAAGATTTTACTCCCTGGGTTTTTTGCAGCAACATGAGAGAAAAAGTATTGCTTGGCTTTCCGTGTATGTGGTTGTATTTTCCTCTAATATGTCTAAGAACCTCTTGAAATTTAAATAGCACTTAGATTTTAGCACCAAATTCTTAACCTGTTAACTCTCTCAATGTTATTTAGTTTGAGTTCAGATTTTTTTACTTAGATTATGCCATTATTCAGAAAAAGGTATGGAAGGAAGGTGGGAAATTTTGAGAGGATTTTAAAATGAATTTAAGTTTATTTTTTTAATCGGTCTTCTTAGCTAACGAAGTAATAATAAGCACAGAACTAACAAAGTTACCAAGACAAGTGTGGACATTTCCATGGATAGCATTAATACCAAAGAGATCCACCTGCTCTGAAACATTAAAGAAGAAAGTAATTTAAGGCAACCTTAAAGAAATTATGTGGCAAATTCCAGACATAATCTGAAACAGCAATTATAGATAGCAATTGTTCTATTGTTTGATAGTGAAATGAGCTTCTTATTTTCTTATTCATTCATGCTTAATCATTATTAATGTGTTTATTTCCCAAGAATTTAGAGACCAGTGTTAGTTCCCAGGGAGAAACTGTTGAAATGGTAGACTGTACAAAATAAGCAAACCACATCTCTCACAAGCAGTAAAAGGGACCTAAACCTAGATGAAATCTAAGAATAACTCAATTTTAGAAATGCCCTTAATGGTAATTTCCTAATTTTAGAATAACAGGGATGTTACTCCATGCAATTGCTAAAGTAGAGAGACTGTTAAAAAGGAGGTAACGTCTGCTTCAGAAACCTTTTTTGTTCCCACATGATTAATGGAAAGAAATAGCACCTGATTGGAGTTATTTGATTAATAAAATTATTGTGACATCTACACTTGGCTTTTGAAACACTCTTAATTTATTTCTTCAAAATAATGCTTAAATAAAGACATTAACAACATAGATTTTTTTTTTTTTTCAACAGCTTCAGGTTTCTTGTCAGAGCTCAGTAATAGCATGTTTCTGCAAGAAGACATTAGATTACAGTTGCTCATTCTTAGCTTTCACCACATGCAATATATATCCTTCTAATATTACTGCTAAAAGTAAGTTGGCATGGAATTCTTTTGAGTGTAAGACAGCTATAGTTTTTGCTTGAGATTGGTAGAAGTGACTTTTGGATTTATTTTTTTATGTATGCTTACAAAACAAAAGTGAAAACTACAGCTGTACTAGTCAAAAGATGGCTTTTATGATGCCATATACACCTGAATAATCTTCCAGGGGCTCAAACATAAACCACAACTGTAAGACATATCCATAAGAAGATACAGTTTAGATGTTTGGATATTTTAATTTTTTTATTTCTCAGGTGAGAAAAGATAAAGCATTTTTTTTCTGCTGCTGAAAAGAAAGTGCTTTAATTGAAGTTGAAATTCTCTTGCTGAAAATGAAGAGAAAGAGACCACTCAGAAAATCACTTGCTAAGATTGCTGACCTATTTTTTAATCAGTAAAACCAAGTTTCAATGGGTTAATAGGCATAGTTGATAAAATTAACTGTTTGCTGATTGGACTCTTGCAAGATGTAGACTTTTTGCTCTGATTTTATTTTTTAAATATTAGTTCATTAGTTTCAAGCTAATATATTTTTTGTTTATTGAATATGTATGACTTTCTGCAGACTCACTTGGGGTCCCTTCCCTTCTCTTTTTCTTCTTCCGTTTTGCATCTCCTGTTTAGTAATTCAGACAAACTATTTTGTAATGTATTCTCTGGCTGAAGAGCTGAAGAAGAAAGAAAGAAATTTGAAATTTTTTGCTGAAACTTTTAAGAACATAAACTTTTAGAATGGAGTTTTTAAATACCTCATTCAAACTTCATTATAAAGCATGGTTGATTGGTGAATGAGAGAATAAAATACAATTTCAAGGAACAGTACCTCACTGATAACACTTCAGTGATTGTTTTGTGTTGCTCCTGATGATATTTTTTATCGTGTCATTTTGTTAATATATTTGATGCAAAAAAAGAAAATATCTTTGCCAGTCTTAGAACAGTGATATTTCAATGGCAGAATTAACAACAGATCGTTCAGGTATTCCGGGAAAAGTTTTGGGAGAACCACGTTAAAAAACAATATCCAAATGTAATAAAATCTTCACAAGTCACTTGGCCTGAAGAAAAGTTACTTTATCCTTTTGTTTTTCAGTTTTAAAAAAGCTTTAAAAACCTGTATCAGTGTAAATGTTAAATTCCTCTAATAATATAACTTATTTTCAGCTGGAAAATGTAACTCTTTTAATTAGATATTGAAATAAAATGCATCAAATTTGATGAAAGTTTTTTTCATTGCATTTCATTCAAGACTTCAGGCAGACTGGTATCAACCTTTGATAATCTGTTCCTTAGTCACATCAATATGTGGCATGCTATAGCCTGGCAAAGAGCTTGAGTGTTTATCACTCTATTAGAAAGATCGCTATTAAAAATATTTTTTCTATTGGAGCATGTGTGATTGGGGAATTACTATTTAAGATTTTCAGGTGTCCTGTCCTAGGAGAAATCAAATTTCTAAAACGTTTTTTTGCTCTGGGAACAGCAGCGTAGCTTTGTTCCCCTGCAGTCTGTACTGTCTTCTCATTGTGCCTATTTCCAGTTATTTTCCTGTGTGATGGGGCTTTATATTCTGTGCACATACTGTGAAAGTCTCAGTTCCAACAACTGGAGGAGAGGCCGTGGGTCACAAGGGGCTGTAAGTCTGGGTGCCAGCAACTGCTGTGTTTGAGTCCTGTGTGTATGCATGTATGTATGAGCAGTTCAACAGCAAACTTCATGACAGAACAGTCAGAAAGTAGCTTGCTAGTAGGATAAGAAGACTAGGAGCTAGCTGCCAGAGAGTTCTGCAAAGACTAGGAGTGTAAAGGTCAACTTCAGAGAAGACCACGTGTCTGAACTAGCTACAGGAGAGATGGGGAGGGACAAGTGTGGCAGTGTTCATATTCTGGGGGGTGGTGGGGGTAGATTTGAGTACAAGAAATTGGGAGACTCATTTGTCCTATGTCAACAACTGGGGAGACCATTGCCATTTAATTACACTTTTATTCTTCTACTATGATAAACAGCCTGTACTTCTTTTTTTGTTTGTTTTGTTTCTTCTATGCATCCTGGCTCTGGAATACTAGAAGTAAACCAGTCAGAAACGTGATAGATTTTTCCTACCACTTGTTTATTTTTTTTTCAATAGATAGCATATAATGAATGAAAAAAAAAGTTTCATTTTAAAGTGAGGTGCTGCTGTCCAGTATGCTTTGCATTTCCTCTTCTTGTGAACATTTTCATCAACCTTGCCAGGGTAATGTTCCAAGTCACAAAGCAATAGAGGTGCCTGGATCAGGACACGGTCCTTTCTTACCATTAACGTCAGTCTTCCCTTTGGGATAATATTCCAAGGCACAAGGCAATAGAGGTGCCTGGATCAGGACATGGTCTTTTCTTACCATTAATGTCAGTCTTTCCTTCAGGATAATGTTCACAGAGGAGATCCAGATTCAAACTGAGAAGGAAAGCCCGAAAGAAACTAGTAATTTGGACTGTCAGATAACAAGGAAGGTCTTCATTGCTGCTTCTTCCTCTATGGGCAAGAATTTCATACCCCAGTTTCTTTCTTTCTGGGTAAGCACCATAGCAACTTACTTATTTTGATAGCAAAGCAGAGAATAATACCAGCTAGGTAGGTTCAGTCACAGTAAAGTTGAAGAGGGAACTAAAAAAATGGACTTTGACTCAATGCACTTGTCTTAGCATGGATGGCTGCTTTTACATGAGACTGCAACATTTTCATGGAGCAATTGCATATAGCACAGGTCACAGAAGAGAGCTGGACTGATAGCTTGAGGCCAGGCAAATGGCACTAGATGTTCACTCAAACAAAAGAAGCCCTTAGTAGGCAATAAATTTAATCCCTTTCTAGTTTGTTTATTATCTTGATTAGATATATGTTAACAGAAGTTTTAGAGGCCTAATTTGTGCATAAATACCAAAATCTAGGGATCTTGGTAGCAAATTGACTCCTACCTGAGTGAGCTCCAACATAAACATTTATATGTGGGGTAGTTATCTTAAAATCAGTGAAAAGAAATAGGCATGCCTTACCGATTCCTATCTTCCTCAAGCAGATATCTGAAATAGATCAGAAGAGTTATCCCTCTAAAATGCACATTACTTCCTAGTGGCTATCAAAATAGAACAGGAGTCAGGATTCTTCTTAAATTTCAGAGTCCATTTCCAGTATAGACACTTTAGGGCACCTGAAATGCTTTCTTGGGGATGGCAGGCATGGCTGTGAAAGATGACATCAGCTAAAGTAATCATGGGAGCCAGGGGAAATACTGCTGAGAGTTAAAAATGACAGTAAATACTTGTGTTAAGGCAATTGAATCCTGCCCAGACAGGCTAGCTCAGATATAGATGTCTAATTTTGAGTTACTCCCATTCCTTTTGTCCCAAATAATCAAGTTCTGTGTTAGTTGTTTCTTGGTTTTGTTTTTGCTTTTAATTTCCCTTGTTAAAGAACTACTCAATTTAGATATTGTCTCAATGAAATAGTTATTCAGCTGAAATAGATAACTGCTCTGAAAGGAATTACTTCTGAGCAGTTTTTTTCTTGGTTCATTAATTCAAGCCTTATAAATAATAAAATCTACAGAAAACTAAAATGTTGCTTAAAAATGTATTTTGTTTTCTCAATAATAACTATAAGGACAAAATCACAATTTCTGGAAAATTTCCTGTAATAAAAAACAATCTTTGTGGTTTTCATTTTTTTTCCCTTTTTGCGAATGTTAGTATTGGTATTAGTGTGAAGTATCAGAACTTCAGTATGGTAGAAACAGGAGGAAAAAAATACCTTTTATCCAAAGCATGTTTCTATAATTTTCTCTGAGATAAATGACAATGTAGTCTGAATAAAAATAATATAATATTAAATTTTTTAAGAAACTCTTAAACTCTTCAAGTCTTAATTTAACTGTGTAAAGGTTACCTTCGTTACCTTGCCACAAGATGTCAATCTATCCATGACTAAAGTACGAAATTTACATGCTTTCTGCAGAATCTTAAAGAATATTACTGTGTTTATAGGTAGTTCTGCAAAAGCTCTGCCAAAGGTATGACTAAAATAATAACACGAAAGCGAACCTTCAAAAAGCAATGTGGGTGGGCCTTATGGCTCAGTGCAAAACTGAGTGAGAAAAACCTGTATTAATCTTGATATCAGTTTGGAAAAATAGTTTCTAGAACTATCGCACAAATTCTTCAAACTATCTCTGAGCTGTAACTATAGTATCTTCACTGAACTATAGCATCTTCACTAAAGACTTGTCGTGGAAGCAACAAAACCTACTTGGATGGAAAGATAAATCACGAGATCGTAATGAACTAATTTGTCTCACAGCCTGTGCCAACACGTGGAAATAAGTCCTCACAGTATAGGGACTGGGGGAACATTGCCACCAGTCATCCAAACTTATAGAAGCAGAAGTCTTGAGGAGTCAGAGCCAAGCTCTTCCCTAATCCTGACACAGAGGGAGTGGATGTTACGTTTCTCTTGGCTGGGACAACTGACTTACTATTGTGGTTACTGGAGGAGGTCTCAATTAAATGGAATGTTTTATGCATGTGTTCATGCGCGTGTGCATGTGTCAGTACATGTGCAAAGGTTTTCTGGCACAAAACATCTCCCACTTGTCCCACTTCCTAAATCAAGCTTAACAGTGTCATGTTATTTATGTTTCTTCCTTCACAATGACAAGAGGTAAACAAGACTGTTTCTGAATGTTTACCAACCTTATTTTGTACAAAGAAGAATATGCAATCTGGAATTTCAGCAAAAGTAAAATTGCAAAATTAAAAAATGAGTATTTCTTAGAAATAATGCTATTACCTTCTGTTGTCTCAGTAAGCAGAATGAGAGAAAATGGAAAGAAATTAAGGTAACATTTTTTTTCCCCTTATCTGAGAAAGAAAAGGACACTTAATGATATATAGCAGATATGCAGATTTCCATATAAGAAAAACAAATATAGTTTAAGAGAAGAAAAGGAAGACCTCATATACACAAAGATGCTCTTATCCAATTATCATGTAAGGAAGTTACTCTGTGAATAAAGGGATTGATAAAATCTGAATAATGGCAGTGATAAAACCTGATTTCTTATGGAACCTTTGCCACACCCATCTTATTTCTTATATATCCAGGGTCCCTTCTCTCTTATTTTGAAATATTCCTTTTTTTCCTCATATATCTTTTATCTATTTCTAAGACCGAATAGCAGCATGTACTGTGGCTTGCTCCTTTCTGCTGAAAAATGTTAGCTTTTTTAAGTGACATTCCTTTGTAATTGTTTTATTTTGGCCACTGATTTCATGAAACCTTTTGTCTTTCCAAATTCTACTTTAGTTGTAACTAACCAAAGGTTTGAAGAGTTGTTTAGGAGGCATGATAGACAAGCAGAATGATCACATCTGATTTGTAATTCGCTCCATAAATTAAACAGAACATGGAACCTTGTGCATAGCTGTCCATTTGTTTGTCGTAAGATGTTCATCCTATCACTCCTTGAGAATGTTACTCCATGTTGCTAGTGATAACCAGCAAACATTAAGATGTGACTGTCATCTGTAGTTTTAAAGTATTTCAAAAATATGATCTTGCTTTCCTTATACATTATTGGCTTGCTTTTCTCTTGGCATTCTCTGAACATAAGCTCAATATTATATTTATTATATTTTTTAGCCTAGTAATTTCCTCAGATTTCTAGATCTTGGATTATGTATGCAAATTAGCACAGCTGCACAATGAAGAAAAAGATGTATTAGAAAGATTATTAGTATTTACATTTCAAGGGGTAAAGTGTTCTCTTACTGAACTCAGAAAGAATTCTTGCTGTATTATGCACATGAATATTTCACCTTGGCTCAAGATTTCCTTATATAACGAGCTTCAAGGTTATGTCATTAAAAAGACTGTTTTATCGAAATTTTGTTATGTCTTTTTTAACTTTGTTTTATTTGAAAGCATTTTTGGAAATTTAATGATACCTGACAGTTACGTATGTGATAGTCCATGAATATTGCATATGTTCAATATGTAAAGAACTATAAAGAGTTATCCTGGGCTGTAGAAGTCAATATTACTAATATCAGTATCTGCATCTTGGGCACATTAGTCTAAACCAATACAAGAAAATATGGACTGGTACTTAGTGGGTATACATAGCAACCAGAAAAATACTTAATAGTACTTAATTGTTTACTTAATAGTAAAATATTATGGGTTAAAGGTGCAGTCTTAAATATGAAGAATTTGTGAAGGATTCAAACCACTCGTATGTCCTCAGATGTAGGGTATTACTCTTTCCAATGTTCATAATTAAACATTCACATGTACCAAGTTATAGTAGGTCAAAATTTGAGGGTGTGGTTCCATAATTACTCTTTTACTACATATACAAATACTAATTAACCAAGGATGCCTCTAGGAAGGTACCTTACTGCTTTTCTGATAACCTGGATTGCTCAGTGAATCCTACTTCAGCCTCTTTGGAAGTCTGTGTGATGGCTGATTAAAACCAATGGCAGTGAAACAACCTTCATCTGGAAGCATTAATCTCTCATGCTTTGCAGCACATTTGACCTATTGTCTTTACTAATACTTCAACAGTGTTCGGTAATAAATTTTAACCTTAATGGTGTTGAGAATCAATAGAAAATCTAATACCAAGATTGTATGTAGTTTTGAGACCACGGCATAATTGCCACATTGGTGAACACACACATGAGAAGGTTTTTGAGGGCTGGAATCATCTCATGTAATTCTATTTTTCTGGAATATAGACATGGCATTTCACTTAGTCACAGTCATTTAACACAGGCAGCGGAATGAAAAAAGCTGGGGGAATAACTCACATTGTGGTGTGACTGCTGTTACTGATTATAAAAGGAGTCTATATGATTAGTTTATGTGGGATATTCAACCTTTATATAGCTAAAGTTAAGTGAGATGAATTCCACCTTCTCTCTCAACAAGACACAAGGTGAGCTAAATTGCTGTGAAATAGGCCACTGGTTTTCTAGGAGCACCATGGCAAGAAAGCATCATAGTCACATTTTGTGAAATGTGCTTAAATGAGGCAGCTTTTTTCTTATTTTCCACCACTCCCCCTAACACGCTTACTACATTGTTAGTATATAACTTATTTTGTTTTCTATAATTTCAAAAGATATACAATACTGATTGCATAGTTTTACAAACTTTTTTTTCTCTAATGAGCAGATGGCTCACTGTCTTGTCATCATTACTGAAAAATATAGACATCTTAGCCTTAATATTAACTATTTCATTTCTTGCAAAAATGTAGTACATGAGAATGATTAAATTTAAAAGTTCAGCCTTCTGCTTAAGAAATCAGCTATGTATTGCAGAAGTTTACAATTATTATGATTGCTTTGTAAAGATAATGGAATACATTGCAACTACATTTGTAATCAGTTTTAGTCAAAGCTTCTGCATAGGTCCAGACTTCTTTTGAAGTTTATGTAAATTCAAATTGAATGGAATTTATATTGACTGTATCATAACCCACCTCAGAAAAGCTAGTAACAATGTCGTAGATTAGAAAAAAAAACAAACAACTTGTTCTAAAAGGATGCATATTATCTCATACAGTCTGTAATGGACTGTATATTTTGTTTGTTGTTATGTTAAAGAGAATTCTTGTGGACTGCATATGAGAGGCACAGTGTGTGCTGGAAGAACAGAGAAGGAAAAAGAAAAAGAGAAAGACTGTGGAGAAGAGCTGAGTGTCAGCATGTCATGGTCCATCACACTCTGATCAGGTTCTTTCAAATGTTCCACATGTGGAGTGTTTAATGCATAATATAAAATATACATATTTACAGTTATTTGAGGTTATGTGAGATTTTGATTTCGCAGAGAAATGCAGCAATGCTACACTTTGCAGAATGCAGCAATGTCTGTAGCTGAATCACAATACACACCTGATACTCACTCCCTGTCTCTATAATATGGTCATTGTCGCAGCAGTGAGTGTCCCCATTTACCAGGAAAGAAGGCATGGGTTTAAACCAGCTCAAGCACATTGCTGCCCACAGAGTTCTTTTTGTTTGTTCCATTCTCATACTTCATGTTGGAATTACTCATATGTGGTCTGATTAACTCTGGATGACATTTTCACTTTTTTGGTTAACTCAGAGAAAAGCAGGTACACTGTTACTTGATTCACTTAGCCAATATAACTGGCTGATTTTCTCAACTGATCCAGTCAACTATCTACTCTGCTGCTATAGTTGTTTAGCAGACCAAAGGCTACCCTTCAGTCCCTTTTATGTTAAGTTCAGCTTTCTCTGCAGTAGCTGTGGTCAGTTGCTCTCTACATCCTTCGCTGAGCTTCATGCACATATTGCCTTTGTCCATATTGTCAGGATCCTCTTCCACTTCTCATTCATTAGTCCTGCAGTATCAAGCAGCCAGGATTGAGAATACTCCCAAATAAGCTTCAGGGACCATGTGGGACCACACAGTTTACTGAAAAGTAGAAAATGTTGAACTGCCTGGCAGCAACAACCTGTTTGTAAGGAAAGTGGGAGAATTGTTTACAAATACATCCAAGTTTCACCCATTTCATCCATATTCTTGGAATTTTGATTATCTAGGAAGTGAAATAGATTTGTTTATATTCTAATAACACTTCCCACCTGCACACCACCACGTGGTTTAAAGCCTTTAGTCTACTTTCAGGAGATGAACACAAAGAAACTATGTAGTCTGATCCCCAAAAATTCCATTTTATTATGATCTCTAGAATAAATCTGTGCTTGACAGGAATAAAGGATGTGCTGCACTTTCAGAGTTTAGTAAAGTTTATGTGAAATCAATTGGGAGTTTGGATCTGTTCCTTCCCGTCCATCAAAACTGCATATTTTTTATTCAAAATGTAGATATATCCTTTTCCCACAGGCTTATTTGAATGTATATATATAATCATATATATAATTGTATACATAACATCATGTACAATTAATAACTATTTTCATTTGCATAAATAGTGGAGTTGATTAATAATAAAACACTTAAAACATGAAATAACATCCTATTTTCTTAACATATAGTAAAATAAAACAGCATAGTGCTTACACATTATATAACCAGATGATGTCTTGGCTTTCCTTATAAAATTACTGTGAAGCTTTTTATTTGCTTTTGCAGTTCAAGTATTAGAATTGTAATATGATCTGAAAATACTCTCTTTAGTCTAGCATTTGATTTCTTTAATCAATGGCTTAAGTGACAATCCAAGAACCTTTTATCAATAAATACTTTACAAACATCTGGCCTGTTGCCCAAAGAAGTAGTAAATGCTCCATCATTGACAATGTTCTGTGATTCTATGATTATAGGTAAGTCAAGAAAAAAAACCTTACCTGAGTAAAATCAAGTGAAAATCACCACTAACTTGGTTATATGTAGTCCTTTACTTCTATAGAGGTATGAAGCTGCAGGTAATACAGTCCTGGAAGTTTTCATAATAACAGTGTTGTTTCTATCTGACTTCTCTTTTTGCTTTTCCCTTTACTGTATGTTTCCAAACATAACTGGTTAAGTAAGAACCTCATTACTAAAATTAAAAAGGCTACATACGAATATAGGAACTTTCAATTAAGAGTCTAGTAAATTTGTATCAATACAATAAATTTACATTGATAAAAAACCTACCTGTATTTTATAAAGAAAAATTGCAATGTAAAAGCAAATCAAATAATATGTTAAATTCTGGAATGCACAGAAAAAACACAACAACAAAACTATTATACCCCTTTGCTTGTGATGATGAACAAAGCTTTGTTTACCTGACAGAAGTTTTTCATCACAAATTTTAAGGAAAAGCTTTGAGCTGATTCATAGCTGTGATTCCAGTCTCCCTGAAAAAAAAAAAAAAAAAAAAGCGTCATACCTAAGTTATTTGTATTTATTGTTTTCTCATGGAAAGGCTGTTTTCTTATGTTTCATGTGAAATAATAATAGCTAGCTATCAATGTTATAGTGTGATTATGCTTTCTTTATTATCTCAGTGAGTGGTACAATGTTTACTCACATCTGTTAATCTGGATTATTTTTATTACTGAAACTTTAAAGACATTAGTAAATGTATTTATGAAGTTTCTCCTCATTTAGATTTTCAGTCAATCTAATTTGAGATGTAACAGATTTTCAGCCCATAAATGCTGGCATAAGGAGCAAGATCAAAATAAAACATCTGGGTATCTGGAAAGCCATTAGGCAAAGTGTAGGTTCCTGAATTTAAGACAAGTGGCATATGAAACCATAGTAACTCCAGATGTTCATATTGCTTACTTACCTTTTCTTTGCATTTTTATTGTTGTTCTTGTTGTTCAGCTTTTTGTTTCTTTGTTTATTTGCTTGCTTTTTTTTTTTTTTATCAGAAAAAAATATAAGCTGCCAGTTCATTAGTCTCTTGCATACCACCATTTGCAGACCACCATTGTGGGAGCTAAGATGGCCATTTCCTATCTACACTATTTGGATTTAATAAATGAGGAAGTCTGTTGTGGTTTATCACTGATGAAGCTAGAGAACAAGATTCAATGCAAACTTTATTAGTGTGATTGAATTCCTTGATGTGTAAAGTTATCAGCATTTTCTACCATTAATCATATTTCTAATATCTTGTATTTGTAGTAAGTTTCTTCTACATTCATCTTCAAGGCATGTGGAAATGGTTATTGTAATTGCCAAATGACATAGAAAAGGATATCGCTGTTGATTTGGTTTTGTTTTGTTTTGCTTTGTTTTTTTTGAGAAGGAGAACCTTTGAGAGTATTTATTCAACAAGCCAATGGCAACAGTTGTATTCTCACAGACATTTTAATAAGTGGAAGCCATGCACACAAGCATAACAAAACCAGGAATTAATTTACCACCTCCCATGGATAGGCAGGCGTTCAGCAATTTTCGGGAAAGTGGGGCTCCATTATGCATAATGGTTACTTGGGAAGATAAACACCATCACTCTGAATGTGTATCCTTCCTTCCTTCTTCCCCTGGCTTTATATGCTGAGCATGGCACCATATGGTATGACCTTTTGGTCAGTTGGGGTCAGCTGTCCCTGATGTGCTCCCTCCCAGCTTCTTGTGCACTCTCATCCTGCTTGTTGGTGAGGTGGGGTGAGAAGCAAAAAAGGCCTTTACTCTGTGTAAGCACTGCTCAGCAATAGAAAAAAACATCCTTGTGTTATCAACATTGTTTCAAGCATAAAACCAAAACATAGCCCCATACAAGCTACTATGAGGAAAACTAACATTATCTCAGCTGAAACCAACACTTCACTGCGCACAAAGGTAAATCACCCTTTAAGGACAGTGAATTTTTAATGCATTGCGTGTGAAACTGAGAATCTCTAAATACACACACACACACACACACACACAGTTTCAGAACATCTTTGAAGAATTTTAATTCTTATATTAAAAACCAATTAAAAATAGATTTGTTTGGTCGGTATTCCATTGCACATTAAAATTCTTTACCACAGACAATATTTCCTTTTTTTTTTTTCTGAAATCAAACACCCTCCAAATAATTTCTGTTTTGTTTAGTACAAACAGCTATTAAATCAAGATCTATGAGTTGATGAGCTTAGGGTGTACAAATCCATGTAGTTATAAAGACCACCAAATCAAACCACTTCTTAAAATTTTCAGGTCTTAATGAGAACTCTGGTGGAATCAGTGATTTTGCAGGGGTTTAGAACATGTATGATGACTCAAATTAGTGTAATTTAGATACAATTTAAATTGACTAAAAAAAATTTAAAGCAAATTTTCCCTGCATGTCGTGTGCAAAACTATTGATGAGAAACAATGAAAACACTGTTTTTACAATCTCAACTTGTAAAGCTGAGTGCATTCCTTTGTCTCCTAGATGCTTGTGTTGTCAGGAACACAAAGGTGTTAATATAAATTCTGCTGAAGTTAAGTCTATAAGCTGTTTCAGAGCACTTGCCAAATTGGCAGGATGCTTCTATATCTTTTTTTTTGCACTGTTTTTCAGGTAAAACGTACCAAAAACCCTGCTGATATTAAATGGCAAGAAGTGCTCGAGCTCTTAGTATGTAGGACAAAAAAAGGAAAAGAAGCCTCATATAAGAAGGCTTTTCATGGATACTCTGAACATAAAACTCATAAAAAGGACTTATAGTGGTCCTTAAGCTTGAGGAACACAGTGAACAGTATACTTGCTTAGAGATTTTTGCAAGAATTTGGAATAGCATCTTTTAAGAGTGCCCTAAGGCGAATATTTCCAGTGGGAAAAAAAAAACAGCAAAACCAAACTCAAACCCAGACCTTTTTATGTCTTCTCACAGTTCCTGTAAACAGGTTCTAGCACTGACTATGTGTATAGAGGCTAGCGAGCAGAAGTCAGTGAGTTTTATTTACTGAAGTTTTATCCAAGCACAAACTGTCTGGTGGAAAAGTATTTTGCTTGACATCTCAAAATATATGAATTTTCTCTTGCTTTGACAATATAATTCTCAGTAATAGTGAAACTGGAGTAGGTATCTTAGCAACAAAACCAACTCTTTGACAAACTTGGTGATGGCTTTCATGAAAGCTTTGTTCATGTAGCAGTACCGTTCAGTATTTAAAGCATCACTATGTTGTTCACTGCATGTCATTCATGTTTACATCTTGACATCAGTTTGAAAAAGCAGCAGGCAGAGACCTCACAATAAATTCATTTGTGAGATTTATTTAAGTGCCATCCAACAACACTAGAGAGAGGTTTTGAGTATTTCCAGAATTTGAACAACACCCTTGAAAGACAAAAGTCTGATTAATGTAGCTAGTAGTAGCTGAAAAATCAAACTTGAATTCATACATTTGCAACAAACATGCTCATTTTTCATTGAATGAATTACATATTTGCTCATTTATTGCTCTAACAGCAATAACACAAATTAAAAGTATTTTGAAGTTGAACACTCTTGCAGATCTGGCTTCCAGTATTGTTAATCATTCCATCAGTAAATATTGTGCAAAGAGCTGCAGTTACAGAAATTCTGTAAAATTACCTGTATCAAAGAGAAAACACTGTAGTGTGTCGTGGTTTAAAACCAGGCAGAGGGCTCGTTCACTCACTCTCCCCTTCTTTCCCTTCCCCCTACTCCCGGAGGGACGGAGAGAAGAATCAAAAAGAATGCAACTCCCACGGGTTGAGATAAGAACAGTTTAGTAACTAAGGTATAACACAAATCACTACTGCTACCACCAATAATAATAATGATAAAGGAAATAACAAGGGAAGAGAATACAACATCTCACCACCAGCCAACTGATAACTCGCCCCCCCAGCCCGACCAAGCTCTGACCCATACCTCCTCCAACCCTGCAGTCTCCCAGCCCTTCCGGCTAACTCCCAGTTACATCCTGGGCATGACATGCTGTGGTATGGAATACCTCTTTGGCTAGCTTGGGTCAGGTGTCCTGTCTCTGCTTCCTCCTGGCTTCCCCTCCTCCTTGGCAGAGCATGAGTCTCACAAAGTCCTTGGCCAAACCAAAGCATTGCTATCAGCTCTGTTCCCAGGCTGAAAGTCAAAACACTGTACTGCACCAGCTACCAAGAAGGAGAAACATGGCTGCTACTGCTGAATCCAGGACATAGTGACTTTAGAATCAGGATGAAACTAGGATATCCTTTCGGGTACCAGCCACAAATCTTTTCTCAAGATACAAAGGTCAAATGTTTTAGGATGTTATGTATTGTTCAATAGTATGCACCGTAGACAACCTTTGTTACTCCAAGTTTAAAAAAAATAAAATTTTGATTTCGTAGAAGGCCTTTTGTAGAAAGTCCTTCAGCAGCACTGGTCTATGATCAAGTGCTGAACTACTCAGTGAAGGCAGGAGGAAATAGTCATTCTAAATAGAAACATGATGAATCTCAGCAATGGGAACACAGGAAACTGCAACTTCTGCAATTACAACTTCCACAGACAAAAGCCACAGTGCACACACTTATGAATGAGATAGAAAAGGAATTCTTCAGATCTTTACAAATCCTGGTGAAGAGCTATAAAGTCGTAAGTGTAAATTTATTATTTTCCATTGTTTTTTGTATATGGCATTCCAATATCTTGGAAACCTGAGCAACTAGGCAGATTCAGATCAGTATATTCAAGATGTGCTTCTGTTGAGCTCTCAGTTCTTGCATTATAGATCCAAAGAAAATAGAAATAAATATCCTGCTTAAGTTATTCTATTACCTTGTGGTTCAGGAAGAAAGGAAAATGATGAGTTATCTATCCCTTTATTCAATAATATTTCTAAATTTTATATACTGATAGTTTCATATAAATTATCAAATATCTGCAGAGAAAAAAATCTGGAAGTTGCATGAGGTGGAAAGAGGAAATAATGCTAAGAGACAAAAATGGCTGAAAAAGAAAAAACAATGTAGAGGGATTTGTCTCTGTCTACTCTGCTGCAGGCAGTCCTGAAGAGCCCTGTACCCCTGAGACCTTAGATGAAGTCCGGTCAACGGGGCGGTTTGCCTTTGTCGATGAGGAATGGGTTAGAGACCAGCTGAGCAATCTGGACATCCATAAATCCATGGGTCCAGATGGGATACACCCGCAGGTGCTGAGGGAACTGGCGGAAGTCATTGCTAGACCACTCTCCAACATCTTTACCAAGTCTTGGGAAACGGGAGAGGTGCCTGAGGACTGGAGGAAAGCAAATGTCACTCCAGTCTTCAAAAAGGGCAAGAAGGAGGACCTGGGTAACTATAGACCGGTCAGCCTCACCTCCATCCCTGGGAAAGTGATGGAACACCTTATTCTTGGTGCCATCTTAAGGCATATCAAGGATAAGAGGGTTATGAGGGGCAGTCAACATGGCTTCACCAAGGGGAAATCATGTTTGACCAATCTCTTAGCCTTTTATGAGGAAATAACACGGTGGATGGATGATGGCAGAGCAGTGGATATGGTCTACCTTGACTTCAGCAAAGGGTGTTGCTCCTACAGATTTAATTTAATTCAAATAGAAGGATGTGGTTTCATCTAATTTTGAAAAGAGCTGGGCATATAAAAATCAGAAGTAGCTATGTGATTTTTATACAACATACACAGAAAAAATGCAGAAAGCTGTCATACAATGAAGACAGAAAATATTTTGAAGATTTGTAGAGTGCATGTGTTAACTTTAGTGCAATATGAGAGAACTAAGTTCCTGTTTGTCAGCAGATCCTTGACTACTCATTAAAACTTGTTGACATTAATTATTGTTTAATATTCATGACCAAAGTGATTTTCATACATAGAACAAGCTTTTGAAGGATGCTAGGAAATTACAACTCAGTAAATATTTAGAGTATGCAATACTTCCCAAAATGAAGCTCAAATAATGGAGGTTGGATTCTGTCAAGGTTTTTCACAGGACTAAATTTTCCTTGAGAAATCGAGATTGGATTGACTCTCTTACTGTCAACTACAACAACGATAAGGGAAAATAACAAGGGAAGAGAATATGATACCACCGGCCAAGAAAACGAGTTCCACCCGGAAGCCCGTGTCCTTCCGGGTAACTCCCAGTTACCCCCCACCCCGGGCATGACGTGCTGTGGTATGGAATACCTCCTGGGCTAGCCTGGGTCAGGCGTCCCGTCTCTGCTTCCTCACGGCTTCCCCTCCTTCCTGGCAGAGCATGAGCCTCACAAAGTCCTTGGTCAGGGTAAACATCACTTAACAACAACCGAAAACATCGGTTTCACCAACACTGTTCCCAGGTTGGAAGTCAAAACACAGCACTGCACCAGCTACCACAAAGGAGAAACATGACTGCTACTGCTGAACCCAGGACAAGCATTTACTAAGCAAAACCTAAGTAGGTTGCAGTGTTTTTCTGGAAAGTTGATATGAATAATATGGTGTGAGTCTGGAGCCCTGAGACATTCTTACTGACTCACATAAGGACGCAAAAAAGTATGTTATAAATATATATGGATCATTTTAGTATATGAGACATAGGACAGCCATTAAAGCTGAAACAAAGTCATTCTAAGAACTGTAATTTAGAAGTGGAAACCAGTACTTTCAGGTACTGGTAAACATTCTTAGCTTACTCACGCATAGAGAAAGAAGGTGAATTGGGAGTGTATATGACTCAAATGGCTGTATTGCTCAAGAAATTTCTAGTTAGAAACACTTGGGCAATCAAACCCCATTTATTCTGGAGATGTTTTGGCTTGGTATTTTTTCACATTTTTCCTGAATGTTAAATGACTTCATGCTTCTAATGTTTAAATGTTTTCCAGTATCATTTTTTCTTAAGAGTGGATGATGTTTGGAATGGGGGAACAGGAGAAGTTTGATAGTCTACCTTTGCAATAATGGAGATTGTCCTGGGTTCAGCAGTAGCAGTCACTTTTCTCCTTCTTAGTAGCTGGTGCAGTGCTGTGTTTTTTTTTTTATCAGGGATAAATTCTGATGAGGTCTACATTTGTGACACCTGTATTGCATCAGCATCCAATAGTAGTTATCTTTAAATGTCTAAAAGTAAACCATTGCTAATTTCTCTGTATACACACATGACAACTTTGTGAGCTAAGACTGTGATCAAAGATTAGCAGCAACTTTTCTGTCATCTGCATATTGCTGTCTGCAGCTGCTGTCACTGTTTTTTGTCTTGCGTTCGCTATTAGTAGCCCAAGTAAACCTCTCTGAAGTGAAGGTCCTAAGATGAAATTTGAGTTCCACTGCTTGTACAAATGCACAAAATATTTTTATTTTACCCTCTGCAGTAAAAATGGTGCCAGGAAAAAGGAGTAGAAAAATAATAGGGGGTTAAAGTGCCCTGGTGACAGAAGATACAGAGATGGCAGAGTTACTGAATGCCTTCTTTGTCTCTGTCTACTCTGCTGCAGGCAGTCCTGAAGAGCCCTGTACCCCTGAGACCTTAGATGAAGTCCGGTCAACGGGGAGGTTTGCCTTTGTCGATGAGGAATGGGTTAGAGACCAGCTGAGCAATCTGGACATCCATAAATCCATGGGTCCAGATGGGATACACCCGCAGGTGCTGAGGGAACTGGCGGAAGTCATTGCTAGACCACTCTCCATCATCTTTACCAAGTCTTGGGAAACGGGAGAGGTGCCTGAGGACTGGAGGAAAGCAAATGTCACTCCAGTCTTCAAAAAGGGCAAGAAGGAGGACCTGGGTAACTATAGACCGGTCAGCCTCACCTCCATCCCTGGGAAAGTGATGGAACACCTTATTCTTGGTGCCATTTTAAGGCATATCAAGGATAAGAGGGTTATGAGGGGCAGTCAACATGGCTTCACCAAGGGGAAATCATGTTTGACCAATCTCTTAGCCTTTTATGAGGAAATAACACGGTGGATGGATGATGGCAGAGCGGTGGATGTGGTCTACCTTGACTTCAGCAAAGCATTTGACACAGTCTCCCACAGCATCCTCACAGCTAAATTGAGGAAGTGTGGTCTGGATGATCAGGTAGTGAGGTGGACTGCGAACTAGCTGAAGGAGAGAAGCCAGAGAGTTGTAGTCTATGGGGCGGAATCTAATTGGAGGCCTGTAACTAGTGGAGTGCCTCAAGGGTCAGTACTGAGACCAGTATTATTTAATATATTCATCAACGATTTAGATGAGGGAATTGAGTGTACTATCAGCAAGTTTGCTGATGACACTAAGCTGGGAGGAGTGGCTGACACGCCAGAAGGCTGTGCTGCCATCCAGCGAGACCTGGACAGGCTGGAGAGTTGGGCAGGGAATAACTTGATGAAATGTAACAAGGGAAAGTCTAGAGTCCTGCATTTGGGCAGGAACAACCCCAGGTTCCAGTATAGGTTGGGGAACGACCTGTTAGAGAGCAGTGTAGGGGAGAGGGACCTGGGGGTCCTAGTGGGTGACAGGATGACCATGAGCCAACACTGTGCCCTTGTGGCCAAGAAGGCCAATGGCATCCTGGGTGTATTAGAAGGGGGGTGGTTAGTAGATCGAGAGAAGTCCTCCTTCCCCTCTACTCTGCCCTGGTGAGACCCCATCTGGAATATTGTGTCCAGTTCTGGGCCCCTCAGTTCAAGAAGGACAGGGAGCTGCTGGAGAGAGTCCAGCGCAGGGCAACAAAGATGATTAAGGGAGTGGAGCATCTCCCTTATGAGGAAAGACTGAGGGAGCTGGGTCTTTATAGTTTAGAGAAGAGGACACTGAGGGGTGACCTTCTTAGTGTCTATAAATATATAAAGGGGGAGTGTCACGAGGATGGAGCCAGGCTCTACTCAGTGGCAAACAATGATAGGACAAGGGGTAATGGGTACAAACTGGAACACAAGAGGTTCTACTTAAACTTGAGAAGAAACTTCTTCTCAGTGAGGGTGACAGAACACGAACAGGCTGCCCAGGGAGGTTGTGGAGTCTCCTTCCCTGGAGACATTCAAAACCCGCCTGGACACATTCCTGTGTAACATTATCTAGGTGTTCCTGCTCCGGCAGGGGGATTGGACTAGATGATCTTTTGAGGTCCCTTCCAATCTCTAGCATACTGTGATACTGTGTGATACTGTGATACTGTGTGATACTGTGATACTGTAATAGAATTTGTATAATCTTTAGAGCACAGAGTAGTGACACGGTAGAGCAAATGGGTATACTGGGAGGTAACAACAAAACAATCAAGCCTTTAGAACTGTGACAAGAAAGGGGAAACATGCATTGACGACTATGCTGTTTTCTTGGTATTGACTGTGAAAATGGGGCCTGGGGAAAGGTATTTACAGTTCAGCAGTTCTTGGCTCGACATTTATTGGGATGCAAATATGCCTTGGCTTCCAAATTTCATTATAAAATGTCTTTAGTAATGTCATGTAAACGCTTTTTTCACAAGGGTGTCTAGGTATGCAAATGAGACATGAAAAAAAACATCACAAAGGTGAAGTGCATAGAGCTCTGAAGTGTACACCATTGTGTATAAGGAGAAATTAGCCATCTGGGACATTTGTGTAATGACAAAACCTTGTAGTCCAAGCACCACACTGGAGAAGATATATCACATCACTTTGACTATCTAGGATGAATCCTGTGTGACAGATTGAGATATGTACTCTAGATAACTGTATCACTTACCTGAATATCCTCAAAATTTTAATTATAGGTTGGACCTCAATCTGTGAAGTAAAATAACTCAGTTTATGTAGAACTAAATTGATTCAAGTTAGTCATGTGTTTGTACCTTTATATTTGGAGCATTCTCAGCTAAAATAGTGTATCAATGTACCCATATTCTGCTGCATGAATTGTAAATGTTAAACTGCATGGAATTCTATTAAGGTTCTAGTTAATTTAAGAAAAAACATTGTCACTTTGGTAAGCACTTTGGCTGAAAAATTGAGATTAGAGTGGAACAAACCCCTTGGGATTTCTTTTGACGTATGTTGTGTACTAAAATTTTGCTTGAAAAATTACAATATTGTTGTATTTTAGTAATATAGAACTGTATTTTTTTTAGTTATGATAGCATAGATAATGTGCAATAAAAATAGGTTATCTTCAATGCATTTTTTTATTTTTAGTTTTACTGCTTCTGGGTGTTTTGAACGTCTTGAAATCTTTGCTACACTACTTCAGTATGGGAGAACATGACAAATTTCCCCCTCCTGCTGAGGTTTAATTTTGAGCTTAAAGAAACAATTGATACAATGTCTAAAATAAGGCTTCTCATTCTATTAATTTTTTTTTTTTTTTTTTTAATATACTAGTGGTCTGATTACCTTACTAGATGTCAAATAAGATTTATGAATCCTCAACTAAGATCCTTAATAAGATCACTACAGAGAATATTAATGCCTTTCTATGAGGAGTATTGAGAAGTTGTGGAGAACATCCTTTCTGTAGCAATTCATGCAATGGATTCATAGAATGGATTATTATGACAGCTGCCATCTTGTTCAGAAACAAACAAAAAAATAAATCTCTGTAGCTTGAAGCTGATGTTTGTAACAGATAAACATCCTCTCTGCCATGCACAGAGGAAATAGTTTGCAAGCTGCCCAGAGGGGTACACAACAGTTAACATGTGCAACTTCCTCCTTTGTCTTTTATATCTGAAAATCTGAAACCTCGAAAATATTTAAATCTCTCAGCTTCTGAGAGTCTCTAAAGAAGCTAATATCCTTTCAACCATAAGAATAGCATTAAAAGCTTGTCAAGCATAGCAACTCAGTGTCTTGTGCAACAAGGTTTCTGAAAGGCTTTAATGTTTAAGATAAATTATTTTTTTATTGGGGAGATAACAAATTAATGAGAAACACTATATAAAAAAAAGGAATGCATTGAAAAAAAAAAAAACAACCAGCAGTATCCTAGCTGTTTATAGTAAAAAACAAAAAATATTTTTGTACAGTAATGTGTGATTACATTTTGAAAGTAAAGGCAAGAATTTTAAAATGGTAGCCTTTGTTAGTCTGTCACATTATTTGAAAATGAGATTACAATTTTACTGTAGTCAATAATTTTTATCATCTAGCAATGGTATTGGGAATGGGGCAACAGGAGAAATTTGTTATCCACTAAGACCTCTTTTGCCTTGAAACATGGAACAGAAGAAGACATCAAAGTAAACAGCATACAACAATAACAATTCTGGGGTGGCAATGATGCTATGGAATCATAGAGTCTAATGAACCACGGACTTGACATACTGATTTCAGAATATTTTTTATGTATAAACCTAGATCGTGCTACTACTGAAATTAATAGAAAAAATAAAAAGAAAAAGAAGTTTTATCCAAATGAGAAATCGTGACAATTTCAGGCTTGATTTTTCTTCCAGTATATTTCTTGAATATCCACTTTCTGACCAGTAACATATTTTTATTCAGAATCAGTACTCTTATAGTCCAGGTAGCTTTACTACAGTGTTTTCTGCATTATATTCCAATTTTGTTCTGTGTATTCCTAGAAAACTGAAGAAAAAAATCAGTTAATGAACTGGCAAAGATGTGAAAAACTCACATCAGTGAGATGTTTGCTAACTCTAGAGCTAAAACAATTTTCACACATATTTAATTTCCTACTATTTGATATCACTTTCTTGCTAAGAAAGTTACTAGGTGGATTGATGGTAATTCTCATGTTATGTTGTCACGGAAGATAAGGCAAACATTCTGGCATAAAGTTATCATCACATACTATTTACTTATTTTGGGGTCAAAGTTACAATTAGTTTAGAGGTGACTTTCCAAGATCATAACAAAGAAATTATTTTCTGATGAGTGGAATGGAACTAGAGCAGGCTGCCCAAAGTGGTGGGAGATGCCCAATCCCTGGAAATATTCGAGGTCAGGTTGGATGGGGCTCTGAGCAACCTGATCTAGTTGAAGATGTCCCTGCTTGTTGCGGGGGGGGGGAGGTTGGACTATATTACCTTTAATAGCCTTTCCCAACCAAAAATATTCTATGATTCTGATTCTCTAATTCTGTGATCCTGTGGTAATATAATAAGCAAAAGCCATATTAAAGTGGGAAGTAACATTTCTTTTTTTTTCTTTTTTTTACCCAAAGCTCTGTTTTACCCAAATTGCTGTATATGTATATGCTTATTTCACCCTGTTTACTTTGATAATTAAAAACATTCTTTATCAGTTCATGGGGACTCAGAAAAAAAAAAATAAAAAATGAAAGAACTTCTTCGTAACAAATGGTGATAAAAAAAACAAAAAAACATGGTACAACAACTCTACTGTCATTTTCAAAGATAACTAAAAAAGACTAAAATGCAATCAATTATTAGTTTACATGTGTGTGTGCAATGAAACATTTATACATGTCCTAAGAAATCCAACATTTCTGTTTTCTAGCCTTTGTGGTTTCTGTTGGATTTCTTTAGATTTAGCAACATGATAAAATATGTAGTTTGTATGTAACACAGAAAAATGAAACCGAGAAAAAATTTCCATGCTCTCTACCTTCACTAGTATGATTTTTGAGTTCCGATTTCAAAACCCAGCATTTTTCATTGTATTATTTTCCACATTAACTGTATCTTTAAACCACAATGTTTATACGTACTTTAAGCTTCTCAGTTTATATTCTTTTACATTAAGTAGAAAAAAATAAATTTGTTAAATGAGTATGACTCATGGTCAGATAAACTGGGTTCTGTTTCTTTTGTATTTTCTATGAAGGAAGCTGGAGTGAAAAGTTCAAATATGCATGTTTACCTTTGGTCAAAGTAATCCCATCTTTGGTCATATGAAAAAGCTCTGTAATTTCCTTTTTGCTTATGGAGCACCAGCAAGAGTAAGACTCTGGACACATCCCAGCATGTGGGGAAAAAAAAGTGTTAAAGAGCAAAAGATGCATACTAATACAAACCCAAAGGAATCCTAATAGGTTTGGAAATTTTATATTTAAGGAATATTGTGATCCTTCCAAATATCCCAAAGATATTTAAAAAGCTTTAAAATGAACAGTATATACACCACCACAAAAAAAAAAAAAAAAAATTTATAAAGTCATATAAGAATTCTCCTGAAAAATTGGTGGGTAATCAGTATGAATTTTTTAAGATAGTGCCTGAGGACAGCAGCCAATTCCCTTATTGTAGTTATTTGAGAAAAGTATTAAAAAACCCTTCCTTTGATACTGAAGCCTGAAAAGTGCTTTTAAGATTGACAATTGCAGAAAATGAAGCCAGTAGGGCAGTATTAAATTATAGTTTCAGTGTTGACATGATGCATACGGAAAATGAGAAACAAGCAAATAAGCAAAACCAGCCTCGCATATACAGCCATTATCTCTCTATACACATTAATATCTTACCTATATATGCATTTATATGACCTATACAATCACATCAGTGATTACTTTGGTAAGTCCGTACCCTGAGAAGCATATAAGTGTAACTGTCAGGTTCCAAGTATTATGTCACTCATGAAATCATGGAATCATATAGATTAGAAAAGATCAATGAGTCCAACCGTTAATATAACACTACCAAGTCCACCACTAATCTGTGTCCCTAAGTGCCATATCTACACATCTTTAACCTCCAGGGATGGTGACACAATCACTTCCCTGGGCAGCCTGTTCCAATGCTTCACAGCCCATTTGATGAACAAGTTTTTCCTAATATCCGATCTAAACCTCCTCTGGTGCAACTTGAGGCCATTTCGTGTCATCCTATCATTCACTACTTGGGAGAAGAGACTAACAGCTCACTACAACCTCTTTCAGTTAGTTGTAGAGTGTGATAAGGTCTTCCCTGATCCTCCTTTTTATCAAGACCCTTTACACGATCCCCAATTCCCTTAGCTGCTTCTCATAATTTTTGTTCTCTATATCCTTCACTAGTTTTGTTGTCCTTCTTTGGATGCGTGTCAGCACCTCAATGTCTTTCTTACAGCAAGGGGCCCCAAACTGAACACAGTATTTGAAGTGCAGGCTCAGCATTGCAAAGTACAGGGAGACGATCACCGCTATGGTCCTGCTGTCCACACTGATACAAGCTAGGATGCTATTGGCCTTTTTGGCCACTTGGGCACCCTGTTGGCTCATATTCAGAAAGCCGTCAAGCAACAGCCCCAAGTCCTTTTCCATCACTCAGCTTTCCAGTCACTCTTTCCCAAGCCTGTAGCATTGCATGGGGTTGTGACCCAAATGCAGGACCCAGCACTTTGCCTTGTTGAACATCATGCAATTGGCCTTGGCCCATCAATCCAGCTTGCCCAGATCCTTCTGTAGAGCCTCCCTACCCTCCAGCAGATCAACAGTCCTTTCCAGCTAATTCAGTGTCGCCTGGAAACTTACTGAGGGTGCGCTCTTACTAAGGGTCCCGTCATCCAGATTATTGATAAAGATACTGAACAGAACTGGTGCCAGTACTGAGCCCTGAGGAACACCACTTGTGACCAGCAACCAACTAGATTTAACTCCATTCTCTGCCACTTTTGGGGCTTGGTTATCCAGCCAGTTTTTTATCCAGAGGAGGGTACACCCATACAAGCCTGAGCAGCCAGTTTCTCCCGGAGAATGTGGTGGGAAATACTGGGAAAGGCTTTACTAAAGTCTCCTGCAGTAGACATCATACACAGCCTTTACCTGATCCACTAAGCAGGTCACTGTCATAGAAGGAGGTTAGTCTTTCATCAACTCATGCTGTCTGAGCCTTATCTTACTCAGCAGAGCTTTTTCTATTACACTGCCTTACTTTCCAGCACAGCTATAACGTGATAATCTAGGGTATCTAATCTGGTAATAAAGGGATATGCTTAAGGATGTGATTTTTTTTTCTTGTGCATTTTTAAAATAAGCACCTAGCAGACAAAGGAGGGAATGGTTCTGTGGATATGCTTTGGACTGGAAGTTGAGAGAACATGAAGACTGATTGTCATTTCCTGAGCCTAAATTCTGTGTGAATGCTTGCCGGCTCATAAGAAAATCACCTTCTACTATGGTATCTTGGGGCAAGCAGAAAGGAAATATTTTCAGACTCAATATTTCATGGCAAGAACTCTATTCCCTACACATTTCAGAGAGTTTTCCTCCAATTTGATGGAAAAAGTAGAAAATATGCACTTGTATTAAAACAAAAGAATTTTAGTTAAGATGCAAAAATAATCCATCTATTCCTTCTCCATGATTTTGTACAATTACACTGAGCTTTCAGATGTCAAACATTATCAAAATAATAACAATAAACAGTCTTATGACATATATACTTAAATATTTAAAGTTTAAATTTCTTAGGTTGCATTGTATAAATGTACATATATATGTTACTTTGTTACTATATATATGCTACTCTGTTACATATATTGCAGTTATTTAACAAGTGCAATGAAAGAAAACCACTTAAATTCTTTTCAGATTCAAAAAAAGTAAACTTTTTTTCATTTCAGGACTGAGTCAGAATTTTATGGTTAGCAAATAAAGGGTTTAAATAGATTTGACTAAAGAGAATATAGGCTGAAACAATACATATGAATTTGTACATTTCTGTTGGGTACCAGATGGTGTAACCTAAGTACTATGATGGTAATTATGACAGCTTTTTCTAACATTATGTGTAATAAAAGAACTCAAAATCATCAGTAATATATTCCTTACAGAAAAGAAGGTTTTCTGTTAATGACCAACTATTATTCAAATACATAAAAACAAGAGTTCAGATTCATAGAATAAAATATCTTCATGTCTCTTCATGCCTCCTAGAATTCCTTTAACTCAGGAGTATAGAGTAATCAGTATTTGGATTGCATGTTTTTAAAGGTAGTTATATTTTATTATATTTAATACATTCTAAAGCGGGGAGTGTCTTAGCCTCATTTGAACCAAAGTTGAAGTTTTTCATAACACTGGTGATGAAAATGAGAACATAGACCTGAATCACAGCTTGGATCTGAGTCTTCTGGAAGTTCTATATTTGCAACTGACATTTGAGGAAAGATATGGAAAGAAGTAGAGAAGCTTGTTTTGGATACTTCTGAGAGAGACAATCAGATAATCCACATTTTAAATCAGACTTCCTTTTCCTTTCCTTATTTCCCCTCTTTCTAAGATATGAGCAAATGATATTTCAGAAACCCAGTAACATGATTAACCAGGAAATACAATTAAATTTCTTTTTGAAGAATCATCAGAACTTTTTATCATAATTTTGGGTTTATTTCTTTGCTGTTGCTTTTATATGTTCCAAAAATTGACATTTACAGATGAATAACCTTCTGAAAAAATCAGAATTAATTGTCTTAACATAAAAGGGTTCATAATAAACAAAAGATTTATTCATTTTGAGATTGTAGATTTTACTCAAAAATGTAGTAATAGAAGAAAGGAAAGACAATTTCTAATTTGCTTGTAGTTCTGCAAGTCTGCTGTGTTACAAAGTTAAAACAGGTGTTAAAAAAAAAACAGACTTGATGGTTTTGCTATATCTTATCCCCTTCTATCTGTTTCTTCTTTTGTTTTTCCATCTCATTTTACTTGAGCAATGATTGTGAGTTAAAATGTTAATTGAAATAGGCATAACTAATGAAAAAAAAACCCATGCTGTTCATAGGCTCACACATTTCAAAGTTATAATGAACAATAAATGAACACCATGACAAAGAAAATACATTCTGAAAATAAATACATGAGGGGAAATAATATTAATGAATTGATACTGCCATTTCAATAAACTGCTCTGGCATAATGTCACAATGATTTATAAAGGAAAAAAAATACTTGTATCATACAAAAGTTTTTATTCTTAGGAATATGTAAACAAACATTGCTTTGTGGCACAAATTCAGATGTCAGCAAAGTCAACAGTAAAAGAATCACATATCCCAGGACCAATATCTGTAATTCCAATGATCATAAAATACAGACTTCATAACTAGTTATTATGACACAAAAAAGGTGTGTCAAATAATTTCTGAAACAGTGACAAAAGAAAATTAAGAATTGATTTTAGATACTGATAATCATGTTTCAAATTCAGGATATGGCTGATTTCATCTTACTTCCTTAAAAATCACATACAAATGACAGGAAATCAACATAAACAGATGGCATATTGCTGGTTAGTGTATAGCATCACAATGTAGGTACTACTCACAGAAACTAGGGTGGCTTGTGCACTGAGTACTCTCACACCCTCAGCCAAGATGGTGCAACAACTAAAAAAAACCAGAACCCCTCAGTCATGCCGTAGAGCTTAATTGAAGATTTCCAGTTTCCTGATGTTTACTGTGCAAGTAGTCAGCTAGATTTTCTAAAACACCTAAAGCAATAAGCACCCTGCTAGTCACTAGTGCTGGCTACAGAGAAAAAAACAAGTGTCAGAGCACTGCTGTCCCCTCTGAAATATTGCTTCACAGAAGTGACAGCTTAAATCTTGGTTAAAGAACAGTAAAATAATAAGATAACATTGAGGCATCATCTTCAGAGGGAGCTAAAGGCAGAAGTTCAGTCAGAAGAGCTGGATTACTCTGCCTTTGCCTCTGGTTTAACTCAGTTTGATTTGGAGTCCTGATCCTTCACTTCTCCAGGCTGTACTCAGAGTATACAGGGGTTCTCTTTTCACAGTGTTGGGATGCTGAATCTTATGCACCTTGGTCAATAAAATGAACTGAATTCCTTAGTGTTGTATTATCACAGTATCACAGTATGCTAGAGATTGGAAGGGACCTCAAAAGATCATCTAGTCCAATCCCCCTGCCGGAGCAGGAACACCTAGATAATGTTACACAGGAATGTGTCCAGGCGGGTTTTGAATGTCTCCAGGGAAGGAGACTCCACAACCTCCCTGGGCAGCCTGTTCCAGTGTTCCGTCACCCTCACTGAGAAGTTTCTTCTCAAGTTTAAGTAGAACCTCTTGTGTTCCAGTTTGTACCCATTACCCCTTGTCCTATCATTGTTTGCCACTGAGTAGAGCCTGGCTCCATCCTCGTGACACTCCCCCTTTATATATTTATAGACACTAAGAAGGTCACCCCTCAGTGTCCTCTTCTCTAAACTATAAAGACCCAGCTCCCTCAGTCTTTCCTCATAAGGGAGATGCTCCACTCCCTTAATCATCTTTGTTGCCCTGCGCTGGACTCTCTCCAGCAGCTCCCTGTCCTTCTTGAACTGAGGGGCCCAGAACTGGACACAATATTCCAGATGGGGTCTCACCAGGGCAGAGTAGAGGGGAAGGAGGACTTCTCTCGATCTACTAACCACCCCCCTTCTAATACACCCAGGATGCCATTGGCCTTCTTGGCCACAAGGGCACAGTGTTGGCTCATGGTCATCCTGTCACCCACTAGGACCCCCAGGTCCCTCTCCCCTACACTGCTCTCTAACAGGTCGTTCCCCAACCTATACTGGAACCTGGGGTTGTTCCTGCCCAAATGCAGGACTCTAGACTTTCCCTTGTTACATTTCATCAAGTTATTCCCTGCCCAACTCTCCAGCCTGTCCAGGTCTCGCTGGATGGCAGCACAGCCTTCTGGCGTGTCAGCCACTCCTCCCAGCTTAGTGTCATCAGCAAACTTGCTGATAGTACACTCAATTCCCTCATCTAAATCGTTGATGAATATATTAAATAATACTGGTACCAGAGTATAGTGGTAACTCACAAATCTGAGAAAGGGAGGAAGCTAGCCACATCAGTGTGATACTGAGGAACTTTTAATTTAAAAAACTTTAAAGTAAGAAGAAAAAAGAATTCTGTCTTTTTTGAAGCTAGGTGGTGTCTATTAGCTATTTAGTGTAAACAATGATGCTAGATTTCACCATAAAATAATTTGAAATTACATGATACTTAAAAGTTACAGTAACTTTCTTAATATTTTTTTTAGCAAAATGTTAATATGTCTTAGAATCAGTAAATACTAATTTTCCACATTTAGCTTTCTTTCCATGTTCTAGTTCTAGTGGAAATTGGAACCTATTACACCTCCTAAATTCATATGGTAGTTTTCAACACCATGCCTATAATGACAAATTTCAGAAGTCATGCAGGCAAATCATCCATCACTGCTCTGTCACGGGTTAATTATAGCGCTTTGTATATATTAACCAGCCTTGTCATGACCTAAAGGGTTACCTAGCCTGTGGATATATATTGATCAAGACCATGGGTCCATAGGATTCTGTAGTACACAAGGACACAGAGGCTTTATCCTTTGAATTTCTCTACTTTTTTTGCCACAAAAATCACTAGCAATTACACCTGTGATTAATAAAGTGAATGGATATAACAAGGTGTTACAAATTATTATTAGCAATCAATAGTAGCAACATAGCATAGCAGTGGCCAATTATAACAACAATCAATAATAATAGCACCCAATAATAGCAGCAATAAGACATATATAATATCACAGGTTACAAATTTATCACTAATGAGCCAAGCTTATCAATTATAGCAGATATGATAGATTACTTATATATATACATATACATATACACCATACATATATATATATATACACATATATATATATATACACACATATTGTAACAAGTGCATTCAACAGATTCCAGAAGGGGTCCAAACCATACCAGAAGGAAGGACAACCATACCAGAAATGGGAGGATAAACCAAACTGACCCCAGAAGTGGGCCCAGAGGGGGGACCAATAAAATGAGAGTCTCACTTCAAAGATGATCTGCACCACAGAGTCTGGAGTCAGGCATGCATCCCCAGAGAAAATCCAAGGTCTTTCAAAAAGTTCACACAGTTTAGGAAAAGTACATGCAGCACCAGAAGTCATCAGGGATAGAGCTCAATTTTAGATAAAAATGAAACCATCTTTGTATTATAGAGACAAGAGGGTACAAGACATTGCTGTTTCTAACAGACAATAAATGATGTTAATTTCTGGTTTTGACCTTGAACATCCAATAGATGATGTTTTCTATGCTCTCAAACATTTTTTTTTTTCTAGATTGTTTTCCTGCTCTTGCAGTTAAAACAGCCAATGGCAGTTTCCGATTCTTACTTCTTCAGGATGTTTTCCCCTTTTCCAGATTATTTTCCATCTTTTCAGATGATAAGTTGCAGTTAGAGTTCCTTGTCTTTGGGCTTACAAATGGTATCTTGGGATGTCTCCATTTTCGTGGTACCCAGCTGTACTTCAGTGATACCAGACGCACTTCTCAAGGATTCTTCTGATTAACAGGCTTAGTTCCCAGGTTAACAGTTCCCAAGCTGCAAACATTTTGTCTGTCAGTATTTCAGCAGACATTTTCTTCTGTTCAGTAATTTTCCCTTTATAGCCAGGTTGCCTTTATGGCTGCTCGCATCAGGCTTGTATACATATTTATGTAGTCACACCAAGGTACCAACAATGACACTTAGTGGTCAAAACAGTACATGTTTTGTGTAGCCATTCCAGGAATGTTGCAGGTATTAAGGTGTGTTTCAAAGACATGAATCTTTGGATTAATATTGAGCACTTTGTCAAATCATAGCCAGTCTTCCTAAAGCACATAAAAAAAGAGATGAGCAATTTCAGCATGAATTATATGTGCCTTGTGAGCAAATGCTCAATATTATAGTAGAAAGCATATGTTAGGAAAATGAGAAGCAATACTGAAATAGGATCTCTTTAATTAAAAATAATATTGTGTTGATACATTCCAAAATCTAATTAAAGCATCAGCATTCTACAAATTATTGTAAATTAATCTAAACTGACAAGAGGGGGAAAAGGTTTCAAATATTACTATAGGACCCTGTAATTCAGTAATTGATAGTTTTCTAAAAAAAATACTAGAAAGCAGTGAACTGCATTCCAGAACAGGTGTAAGAATTTGTTACTGTCAAAGGACACACTTTTAACAAAATATCTTCTTGAAAAAATATGCTGAACATATTCACATTATCCACCTTATAAGTTGTCCTGGGTTCAGCAGTAGCAGTCATGTTTCTCCTTTGTGGTAGCTGGTGCAGTGCTGTGTTTTGACTTCTAGCTTGAGAACAGTGTTGGTGAAGCCGATGTTTTCGGTTGTTGCTAAGTGATGTTTACCCTGACCAAGGACTTTGTGAGGCTCATGCTCTGCCAGGGAGGAGGGGAAGCCGGGAGGAAGCAGAGATGGGGTGCCTGACCCAGGCTAGCCAGGGAGGTATTCCATACCACAGCACGTCATGCCCGGGGTGGGGGGTAACTGGGAGTTACCCGGAAGGACACGGGCTTCCGGGTGGAACTCGTTTTCTTGGCCGGTGGTATCATATTCTCTTCCCTTGTTATTTTCCCTTATCATTGTTGTAGTTGATAGTAGCAGTGGTGATTTGTGTTGTACATTGGTTGCTGGACTGTTCTTGTCTCAACCCGTGGGAGTTGCACTCTTGCGATCCTCCTCCCCGTTCCTCTGGGAGCGGGGAAGGGGAGAGCCCCGGTGGGGGGGGACACGGACCTCGATTGTTGTCAGCTCGGCACCACTCACTGGGAGTGAGTGAACGAGTTACCTGACTGGGTTTAAACCACGACATAAGTCTTCAATAATAGCTTAACTATGGAGTATTACATGAATCAATGAATGCAAAACCTTTCTGTAGACCTGAAGATACAGATTAGAAAAGATGTTGACGTGTGGGCTCTCACACAGATGTCAGAAAGAGGTCCTAGGTGTGAATATGCACAAGTGGGAATCTAAGATTCTTGAAAAGTTCAAGGTGTCTGCAGTATACACTTTGACGGAGCACTGTAAGAAACACTTAAACATACAGTCGTACAAAATTACAGCACAGCTGCAATGTAATGTTCTGAAAGTATTGTGTTCATTTATTGCTTTCTAGAACTCCTTGATACAAAACAGTAAAAAATAAGAAATTCTAAAAAACTTTAGATAGTGGGAGACAGGTAAGCTGACTGAAGAAGCACACAGAAAATGACAGGGAAGAAAAAGAATGAACAATGACATGAGAAACATAAGAAGTAGTCTTGTAGAACTAGGAAAAGTTTCAGTAAAAACCAACTGCTTGTTGCCTGGTAATATCCTGGTAGCTTTTCGAGACACTGTAGAGTTGGTTTATCTGCAGAGCCAGTAGGGATATAGTAGGTATTTTGCTAAACAGTATTTCCGGTTGTTTTTATCTCCAGGATGGTATATCCTCTTGGCGGTACTGATTATCACTTCAAAAAGCGTTTTCTCTCGTGGCCTAGTATAACACTCCGGAGGCATTCAGTATGGGAGAAAGGGGTCTGAGAGATACAACTAGGGGCTGAAAATCGTTAATCTAGTGCTCTGTTCCTAGGTTTGCCCTTCATTCCTCTCAGCCTGTACAGTGTCATTTCTTCTCCTTTGTTTCTCCTAGTGACTTTGTACCAAATTACATTGAGATTGAGTTAAAATACCCCAAAAGTTCTAAAACAGATATTGTAACTCGAATTTTTCCACCTATCAGGTAAGACTCCTGACTGAAAATAATTGTATTCCAGTTTTACTTTTTATATTAGGAAAACTACAACAGAAGGAAAATATTTCATTTTACTTGACTAAGGCACCATTCTCATTCAAGTATTTTGCCTGGGTTTTTTTGTGCCTCTACTATAAAAAAATCTAAGAAGGATTCAGAAAAATAGACACTAGAATAGTACTGAAAAGGAAAATAGACTGTTAAAGACAGATACAAGAAGGTACTTTCTATTAACTTTTGAAAGAAAAGTCTTAACAGAGTATGTAAGTAGATGGAGAGCATAATACTGTTTAGTTTCTATTAGCAGTGAAAGCAAGAAGAGAAATCTACAAAATGGGAAGTTAGAAGAAAAATCAGTTTGTTCAGTTGTAATTTACCAGGAATTGTGGTAGACTGATAATAGGTGAAAAATTAAAGCAACTTCCCTCCCCTTCCCCTGAACTGATTTTTTTTTTTTTTAAATAATCACAGAATCATAAAATAATGCAGGTTGATAGAAATATCTGCAGGCTATTTGGTACAACACTCTGATGCTCTCATCAAAGCAGGAGTAACTTGAAGTTATATCACATTGATTAAGGTAAAATTTAAAGTATTTCCATAGGAAGAATTTCCACAAGAAGAATTTCCACAGCCTTCCTGGGCAGTATTGGACCCCCATTTTTTGTCATATTTTTACCCTCCTATATAATTAAAATTTCATTTACTGCAAGTTTTTTGCTTCTAGTCCATTCTCTGTGCACCTCCAGGGAGAGTACATCCCATCAGGTTGCTGAAGACAGAAGTAAGGTCTTCCCTTAAATCAAAAGAAACTTGACTTCCTCAACTTCCTTGGCTCAGCCCCCCAGATGGCTTGGTGGCTTCCTGCTAAATTTATTCTAATTTGTCAATCTTTCTCTTATAATAGGTGGGCCAAAAGTGGTGCTCCACTTGCAACATCATGAGGTACACTCCATTCTACTATCTAGGTCATGAATCAGATTATTAAATAGCATCAGCTCCAGTATCAGCCCCTGAGGATGGTTAATAACCTTACCATCAGGATTCTGTACCACCAATCATAATGCTATGAGCCCAGCAGTTCAGCCAGTTCTGCACTCAGTAGTCCATCTCTCCAAACAGTATCTCTGCAGTGTGCCTTCAGGGATAATGCAAGGATGAGTGTTTATCTCAAAAGCCTGTCTAAATTATACTTTTCTTTCCTTGTCCACTGAACCACTTGTTTCATCATAGAAGGCAATCAGGTTGTCTGGCACAATTTGCCTTTGGTAAATTGTCCTGATTTTGTCTGGGATACAGTTTACAGTTTGCTTGTTTTTTTTTTTTTTTTTACAGTTTTCTTCCTGGTAGTTGGTGCAGTGCTGCGTTTTGGCTTTAGTCTGGGAACAGTGCTGATATCACGCTGACGTTTTAGTTGTTGCTAAGCAGCACTTATCCTGATCAAGGGCTTTACAGTCTCTCGTGCTCTGCCAGTGAGGAGGGGCACAAGAAGCTGTGGGGGAACAGAGACAGGACACCTAACCCAAACTAACCAAAGGGGTGGGGTTTTTTTGTGTGTCTGATGGTTTGGTTTTCTTTTTTTTAAATTTTTTTCATTTTGTTTCTTTGATCTCTATCTTTTTTATTTTTCCCTTTTCATCATTATTATTAGTACCAATATTAGTATTATATTATAGCACACATGCATGTTGCTTAGTTGCCAGCTGGGGTTAAACCATGACAGTAAATCTATGTTAGCTTCTTCCAAACATTTTTTTGTCCTTGAAATGTCTGGACATCGTTTCCAGAAAAAATTAAGTTCAATTGAACAACCTGTGGTTTTCCAAATCCTTTCTTCCCCTTCTTGAAAATGATCATGCTTTTTCACATTCCTCCCTTTCTCTTTGTCAAAAATCTTCCCAGGTCACCAGTAACCCCAGTGATTGACATGAATATAGTTTGTCCACAGTTATTTGGTGTGAAACTGATATTAAAGAAATTCCCATGGCCTAATTCATATTGTAGATCAGATTATCTCATCAAAAGTGCCCTGTAGATCCTACCTGTCTAAAGCTATATTGGCATTACTCATGAAGAGCTGAGGACTAATAATAGCGACCTGGGGGTGATCAGGTGCAATACTCTGCTCCATTTAATTCTGTTATTAAGAATACAGGGTGTCTGTGGGAGATGTCTTTTAATTCTTAATCTCTCTGATTGGTAGGGCAAAGCAGTCTACACAAAGGGAGGCTGCACTTCTAGCTTTATTGGAATATAATTGAAGCAATGGAAGATACACTATACTTCAAACTATCCAGAGAATCACAGAAATTTATAGAACTCATAATAATATGGCAGGTATAAAACTGCCTCTAAGACTTAAATGAAATCTATAATAGGACAACATTTCATTAGGATTTCTAGTTTCATATTAAATTAACTCAAGTGCTGTCTTACTTTTCAGAAAGTATATGTTAACTCCCAGAAGCTGAAGGCAGAGCAATAGGAATAGGAGTAATAGGTTATGCTGTTATGGAGGAAAAAAGAACACCAAATAATGTGATACTACTAAACACAATTTATGGAGCGGATCATACAAGAGAAAAGCTGTGTCAAAGAAAGTTTTACAAACACATGCACATACACACACACATGCACAGTTACAGTTATCTGAGGCCTGCCTCAGTCACCACACCAGTGAGTTGAAAAAGCCCAGTCTGAGGACACACAACACTCGCTCCTGCCAGGACTGCCCAGCTCTGTGTAGGGCTCAGCTCTGACACGTCAAGTCCCCTGTTTCTATGCATGTTGGACAGCAGCTTGACAGTATTTCTCAGCTCTCTATGATTGGGTGGTCTTTACGGCCAGATAACAACACAGACTTCCAACCAAATAGCTTGATATCCTGGTATACCTCTCCAGCAATTGCAAGTAATGTTCTTTTACTCTTTTCATGGGTTGATCTACCACCCATGCCAGGACTCATCACTCAGGTGATGTCAGATTTATCTGCATTGTCATGTTTAGCCATAGCCCACTGCAGCTGTGTCATGGTTTAAGGCCAGGCTGTAAACCAGAACCATGCAGTCTACTCCCCCCCCACCCCCGCTTATTTCCCCCTGCTCACAGAGGGATGGGAAGGAGAATTGAAAGAATGTAATTCCCACGGGTTGAGAGAAGAACGGTTTAATAACTGAGGTATAACACAAATCACTACTGCTACCACCAATAATAATAATGATAAAGGAAATAACAAGGGAAAAGAATACAACTGCTCACCACCAACTGATAGTACCCAGCCGCCAGCAGTGCACTAGCCCTTCCGGGTAACCCTGAGTTACCTCCTGGGTGTGCAGTGTTATGGGATACCTCTTTGGCTAGTTTGGGTCAGGTGTCCTGTCTCTGCTTCCTCACAGCTTCCCCTCCTCCCTGGCAGAGCATGAGGCTCACAAAGTCCTAGGTCAGACTAAATATTTGAGCAGTAACTAAAAACATTGGTGTTATCAGCTCTGTTCCCAGGCCGAAAGTCAAAACCAGTGCTGCACCAGCTACTAAGAAGGGGAAAAAAATTACTGTTACTGCTGAACCCAGGACAAGCTCTTTGGGTTGTAGTTGACTCTTGGCCAAGACAGCCATGGTAGGCCCGTATCAGAGTCCCTGAGAATCTTGCCCTGATGCTTGGGTTTCTCATCTTTTGTTGAATGGACACATTATTGCTAGGAGAGTGTTATTTTTTTGCTTGTCTGTAAACTATCAAATTAGCTAAAGGCAGTATTTACATTTGATGGTTGCCGTGCCAAATTTGCTGTTGGAAACTTTCAGGTTGCTGGTGAGGAAGGGTGCCTTGAAGACAGTGATTTGTGGAGAAAAAACACCTTAATTCTCCACATAACCTTGTATAGCACATAAAAAAAAATCCATTTACTTCAGTTGCACCATTTTAATTTTATTACAATTACCTCTCAATTTTTATGACATATTTTATATAGTACAAAATCTCTGAGTCTCTGAGCTCCTCATGGAGCTGAAGAGGAGTATACAAGCAGAAAAATCCATTCCTGCAAGAGGTTGTTGTAGTATAATAATTTTAGGGATTCTGAGTATTCCAAAAATGGGAATTTTTAAATTGCAGCTTTTCATACCAAAATAGATCAGCATTATTAATATTGTATCTGGTAAGCTTTCAGGTGATCAAAGTCACTGTTAATTACTTAGAAAAACTGTAAGGAATACAATGAGTATTAAAGTACTTTGGCACTTTTAAAACTCTTTGATCTCTCCGGTAAAAATTATTTTTTTCAGAGGGTGCTTTAGCCACAAAATACTTACTTATAAGCAACAAATTTTACTCACAGCTGGAAGGGTCTTACATTTATGACAGAAGGAAGAGGTTTCCAAAAGATCAAAGTAGAGTCAACACCAAACACTGAAAAACCTTCTTCTGTTGCAAATGTCTTGGAATCCTGGTTGCATTTTTGTGACATTCCTGGCAATTTAAGGATGGCTGTCCTTCATGCAGGACAACTAAAAATCTATGTTGGAGAGCAACTGGCAGTACAAACCAAGTGAAAAAAATTAAAATAGGGCACATAATATTGTCTGAAAATATGATCCCTAAATTCCCCCAGCTTCCTGTAGTCATAAAGACTTTTTTTTTTTAGCTAGTTACTGTGAAATTATGCTCAATAACCTTTTGTGATTTTTTTCCATTAATTAGCAAAATCTGACTGAACCTATCTAGACCTTAAGATTCTGGTTTTTTACTGTTCACTGAAATATATTCAGTTAAAGACAGGCATCTGGAAATAACTTGGAGGAACTGCAAATAACTTGGAGATCTACAATGTCCTTAGAAATAAGGAAATGGAAAGAGAAAGAGAGAAAGCGAATATAGAATTGGAAACAGTCTGAAACAGATAAGGGGAAAAGAAGAAGAAATGAAGTAATATTTCATAGAGGAGAATAAAATAGATAATAAAAACAAAAACGTTTATTAACATTTAATCAGAAAAGAAATAATATGGTGTTAAGCAAGGTGGAAAATTCTGACAATTGACATGTATTACTTGACCCACAATTCCAGTCTTCTTGTCAAGATAAGCTAACAGAAAAATGTTAATAAGTATACAAGAAAAAAAAAAAATGCTGGATTACAGAAAATGCAGAAAGTTGGTTTTATTTTTTTCTTTATTACATGAATACATGTATAAACTATGGAAACCATTAATAAAGTTGCCTTGTATTGTCACACATATAGGTTAATCTGTATTGTACTGCATAAAGCGACGAGTAAAGATATAATATGTTTTTGTAAAACTTACTGACATATTACCTCTATGTGAATGCAGGTAATAGAGGCATCCCACAGGCATAGCATTTTAAACAGCAGTTTTCAGAGAGGGACACAGAGAAGGAGGCCATCAATTCTACCAAGTGCAGTGCACATATTCAGAATTTTAGAATTTAATACTTTTCCATAATAATTCATATAGACAATCTAAAATATATTTGCAGAATTTGATAGCCAAAATTTCAGTCAGCTAAGATAAAAAATTACCTATTTGTTTGTATGTCAATCCAGTATTTTTCCTACAGATTTTTTTTTTAAAAAGATCTTGTTTTCTTTAGAAACCATTTGAATACTTTCTTAATGAATTGACACAGATAATCCCTGATTTTTAACTACTCTTCCATTTTCCTGGAAATACTATTGCACCTTTTTCTCTTTCTTCATATTCCATTGTGTATATATTGCCAATATGTATAGAGAAAGATTAAATACACAATTACTGGTAGACTATCTCTTTTTGTCTTTTTTTATATCTCCTACATTTTTCTAATTTATTAGTATTCCAAAAAAAGCACATTAATACTTTTTATTCCTATACAATGTCTTTTGATTTATTGTTCCCTTATTGCTCTTCTCCAAGGCTGTTTAAAAGGTAATAATTTCTGAATATCATAATGGCTTTTTTTTTCAGCTGTATAAGAATAAATATTACTTCTGAAAAAAAAAAAAACAACTTATTTCATACTCTGGAAGCAAGTAAGGAAGGTGAGGTTTAAATATAAGAAAAAAGAAATTGGAAAAAACCCTCTGAACAGTTTAAGCAAATTAGGTCTTGCAAGAACACTAGTAAAGTATAAGAACAAAACTGAACAGAAAAGAATAGGTGTATTATTATTATTCAGTCCATATTTGAAAATTTTGATGAGTTAAATGTGCTGTGTAAGAATATGAAAAATAAATAGCCTATGTGATTTTGTCAATCATGATATACCTCAGATGTGGAGACAATAGCAGAAATCCCTTTAACCCTAATTTTCTCTTTGAGAAAACTACAAAAAGTAGTTTCAATACACATATATAACAAAGTTTTGGTTTTGTCTTTGTTTTTGATTTTGGTTTGGTTTTGGTTTTGGCTTTGGTTTTATTTTCGTTTATGGAATGTATAATATTAAAAAAAAAAACCAAACCCAGAACAAAGGTGTTTTAATATATTTGGAACTCTGACAAATAAATAATAGAATTTTAGGAAGGATTTTTATATTTTTCTTTACAGCTTGTGATCATTACTCCAACTGATGAGGTAAGATTAAGTTTTTAGCCATGAAAGATTTTCTTTACTTTTCAGTGAAAGCTGAGTATGTTTTATTCATAAGCTTATGAGAAGTGTAAGTCTAGGATGGACAAAATATTTAGTTTAAAATTAATTTTATGTCTAGTAATTAGATATTGTTTTGTGGAATATTTCTGTTGTGTAGGTGTACAAGCTCTCTGTGGACTTTTAGGTCAGGTTATGAAGGCAAAAAATTTGGAGGATAATGATGTAAGGAAAGTCCAAAGAGTTTCCTGTTTCTGAATATTCAGTTGAACTTCTGATTAAAAGTGCAGGACCAGAAACTTGATCAAACCAAAGAAAATATTTATCTCAGCAGCTATACAATTGAATTCTTTCTTAATTATAGATTTTTGTTCTTTATGGAATTAAGTACATGTAATTAAATTAGTTTGTTTGTTTATTTATTTATTTAGTCTATAAATGTTTCCTTAATATTTGTTCTAATTTCCTTGTAAGATGCATCAGATTCTTGCCTTCTATTGTTAATGATTTTTTGATTTCTTGACTTGAAAGCATTAACATTTCATCTACAATTTTGTAATTGTAGATGAATTTGGTCCTCTGCTTCATCATTATCTTCAGATTTTAATTTACTCTTCCAAAATTCAAATATGGGGTTTGAATTATAGATGTTTGGGTTTTATTCACTTGTTTTGCTTTCAATGAAATTAGAAATAGACTATAGTTGTAAGTCTCTTAATGTTTTACTTGAAGTACAGCATGTTTAATAACATGAGAATAAATAATGTTCATAGTAATTGATTTTACACATCATGGTGACAGGAATCATATGAAGAAGCAAGTAAAATATCTTATTTGCTTTTATGAATGACTTATTTACATAATAAGCTATTACATATAGCATCTCTCTTTGTTCCTACATTACTGCCTCTTTCTGTCCATCTCCTAATATATGCACGCATACAAAGGAAATACATAAAGACAAAGATATGCCTTAAAAAAAAAAATAGTATTCCAAGGAAAAGAAATAATTAAGCCATATTTATTTATTTTACTACGTGAATATTACCACTGTTTATTTCAGTGCACTCCCATGCGCCTTTGTTGTTTTTGTATGTTATACAAATAGCACAGCTGGTATTACCAGGAAAATCAAACAGTCTCTAATGAGGTTACACTATTTTTTTTTTTTTTTGCTATTTTTACATCACTGATGTTCTAATAAAGGCTGAAATCCTGCAGGCTCTAAATACAAAGAAATGGTATCTCTGGATCAGAAATATGCACTCTACAGTTTTAGGAATTTGTTAATTCTACTACATAAGTGTGTCTATATGGGTCTTTTAAGGAAACATCTAGATAATTAATAGTTATCTTCAGCACTGATGCCTAAGTACCTAATAGCTCTTTTGTCTGGTAGTACCTGCGAAAAAGATATTTGGGCAGACATATGTCATACTTTTATTTATATAATTTTATCTTCCGTTATTTGGTTAAACAGTTTTTCAGTTACTCAGATGTTTCATAAAGCTTGTTTCTGAAAATATATGTGATTTTTAAACTGCATTCCTGCAATAAATATATGTTCTTTATGTATTTGACTATAAAATACTGAAATGTGTGCATTATCAAGTTGACCGGGAAATGAATTGATTACTAATATTTCAAAATCAATTTTGATCTGTTCACTATGGTGAGATGTTATGTTACAGCTTTGTTAATGTCCTTGCTAAAAAAAATAGATCTCCAAAACATTTCAGCTCTCCCAAAAGTGAAACACCTAAGAGTAAGTATATGATTATACACTAATCATTTAATAAGCTGTATGGCACGACTCTAATTTGCTACTCAGAATTTAACAAATTGCCTCCTCAAATCAAACATCTGCTACTGTAAGTAACAGTGATTACTAAAAAGGGATATTAGGCATTTCAGCCCATAAAAACATCAGAGAATCTTGATATACAGCAAGAGAGAAAGTATGAGGTTTTTTGCAACTCTATTTTTAACACCTGGGAATAATACAAATGTTTCTGAATCTTAATGGCATTGCTCTGAGTTTCATATTCTAAGATTCTGTTCTCGGTTATGTCATAAGTTTGTTAAAATTTAACAATGATCATATCTGGATGATGGCCTTAATACATACTTCTTAATTATTATAATTTCTACCAAAATATTTAGCCTTTTATGATACTAATATTGAATGGAATGGATTTTCTTCTTTTTTTCACTTTATTCTGCTATCTCCATGTTACAGTTATTTTAGTTCCCACATGTTGTGAAGAAAAGGACTTGACATTTAACAAGGGAGAGTTTTTGCTTTAAAAATAAATCCCTTCTCCCAAAAGTCTGCTCAAAACTGATGGGATTATGGGTTTTGAGATGCTTTTCACGTCATAGACACAAGGCATATGCTCTTCTGGCAAAAATAATTCAAGGACAAATGGTCACCAAATCAAACAGTTCAGATTGATTAGCATCTTTGTAGTCAGCATATTGGAGGTCTTGAGCCAAGCTGTGTTCTGCTCCAGATCACGCTTTTTAATGCGTTACTGTTCCGATTCCACATTTGAGTCCAAGTGTGAAGAAAAGTGTAAGCTATTGAGCATGGGTTTATAGCATATTAAATATGATGTGTTTTGTTGTTTTTTTTTTTGCTGGTACAAGAAACTAAGCTTCTGTCCTGGGTTCAGCAGTAGCAGTCATGTTTCTCCTTCGTGGTAGCTGGTGCAGTTCTGTGTTTTGACTTCCAGCCTGGGAACAGTGCTGGTGAAACTGATGTTTTTGGTTGTTGCAAAGTGATGTTTACCCTGACCAAGGACTTTGTGAGGCTCATGCTCTGCCAGGGAGGAGGGGAAGCCGGGAGGAAGCAGAGATGGGGCGCCTGACCCAGGCTAGCCAAAGAAGTATTCCATACCACAACACGTCATGCCCGGGGTGGGGGGTAACTGGGAGTTACCCGGAAGAACACGGGCTTCCGGGTGGGACTCGTTTCTTGGCCGGTTGTATCGTATTCTATTCCCTTGTTATTTTCCCTTATCATTATTGTAGTTGATAGTAGCGGTGGTGATTTGTGTTGTACATTGGTTGCTGGACTGTTCTTGTCTCAACCAGTGGGAGTTGCACTCTTTCGATCCTCCTCCCCGTTCCTCTGGGAGTGGGGAAGGGGAGAGCCTGGTGGGGGGGGACACGGACCTCGATTGCTGTCAGCCCGGCACCACTCACTGGGAGTGAGTGAACAAGCTGTCTGGCTAGGGTTTAAATGACAACAGCTTCATATAGATTTCACCAAGAGGAGTCTCAGGACTAGTCATAGCTCAATTTAGCCAAGGAGTATTTTACATTGCTGTAACAACTATCTACCACTGAAGTAACTATTTCCTGCCCTACTTCATCTTCAGTTCTGTGAATACCACATAGCATAAGGGTCTGACCAAGCAAAATGGTTATAGTGTAGCAAGCAATAGCCTTGATATCAGCTGAGGCTGGGGGTGCTATTGGGCAAAATTTGTACATTACCTGGAAAGCAATGACCAGGAAGCAGGCTGAAGTAAAAAAAATGTATAAAAGTAGTCCCAATGAAACTTGGAAGAATGAGGATGAAGGAACCCTCATCTGTTTGATGCTGGACCTTCCAACATCAAACTCTTCCTACTGTAGCCTTGGGACACGCACAGTTCATCAACTTTCTGCTTGAGCAAGCTAACACCATCAGCCTTATGACCCAGAGGATATTGGAAGGCTGAAAATATGACTGAAGTAGGTATTAGTACATTTTCTCCTGTATGAATTTTAAGAATATTATTAATGTGACCTTTCTGTACTAATTGGGAGTAAAGTGTTAGTATAACTGGAGTGATAAGAAATTATTTTTGTTTAGATTGCTAATATGTAACAACAAACCCTTGGTTTATAGAAGTGGTATTCTCCATTTTGTCAAAATCAATATTTTGTATATAACATGGACAGTGGTCGTGAGACAAAATATGTGCAAAATAAGTCTACCTACAGGCAAACTTTCTATGTAGTTGTTTTGTTGTGCTGATTTATAGCTTACACGAAAGATGGAATTGGTTATGAACTCTGTTTATGGTTGCCTAATCACATTACTGTCCTGAGTGGCAAGGTGATTTTTCCTTAAATCCTGGTTTCTGGCTGATATGAGGCAGGGAAAGATAAGTATTAGAACTGAAGATAGTAGGAGTATCTATTTATATGGAAATATTTTCATCATATTTCACAAACAAGAAATTGTCCTACCTCTGGTATAATACAAGGCAACTCTGATCAAAAAACATCATATATGCAAGGAGTTATCTTGGCTAAATCACAAGCACTATGGCATTTTCAGGTGTCTTTTTCAGTTTGAGAGTTCAGTTTGCAGTATTAATTTCAGGTTTTATGAACTGTCAGCCAATCCGTTCCAGGTATCCCCTAAGAGATAATCCATTAGGTAATGAATATGTTAATTTGCTGGATTTTTTTTTTTTTTAATACCAGATAAGATTAAAAAAGATCCTAGGCTACCTTAACCGTGATGTCTGGGAATGTGACTAGTTATGGCTTGGTCCATATTCTTTTAGGGATGAAAGATCTAAATTCCTAAATTCTGAGGTTAGCTCAGAATCTGGTATAGTTTGCCAGTGTGAAATTCACTCAAAGTGGTGCATCCATGATAATTTTAATTCAAATAGAATAGAATCATAGAATGGTTTGGGTTGGAAGGGACATTAAAGATCATCTTGTTCGAAACTTGGCTTGGGGTTGGGCAAGAGACTGGGAGAGGATAAGCAGGGACAGAGGACCCAAAATTACCAAAGAGATATTTCACACCATACAATATCATTCTTAGCAATAAAAGCTGTAGTAAAGGAAGAAGTGGGGAAGAGGAATTGTCTTTTAACAGAGGCTGGCATTAGTATGTGAGAGGGGATAAGTGATTTCTTTTGCTTTGCTGGTTTGTTTTTCTCTTCATCTATTAAACTGTCTTTATCATAACCCAGATTCTTGAAGTGAGACAGGGAGAGTGGAAGGCGGTACCTGTATGGGTGTTTGGCTGCTGGCTGGAGTCAACCCACCACAACCAGAAATACATTTCTTCAATCGTTTCCCATCAATTTCCTTACTTTCCAAAAAAATACCAAAAGAAATGGAGTCATCACACTTGCATTGCCATTAATTTGATCAGTTAACAAGCAGTGCAAAAATAATAGAACTTTCATTTTTATTAATTTTGTTTTCATCACCTTACATTCTTTCTAGAGTAATAAACTCTACTTTAAAGAAAGACAGCAAAAGAAAAGCCAGCTTGAAGTGCAGATTCACAAATAAATAAATGACTTCCAGTGCAATGATTTCAGGATTTTTACTTTCATTTTGACAGGGTAATAATTTATGAAGAAGGCGATGAACACCAATATTAAGAAAATATGTTCTGTTTTAGCACCTATTACCCCAAACGGCATAATAGGGAAATTTGCTTACATAGAATTCCACATTCTCTCAGGCCTCTTTCTTTTCCTCTGAAATGAGACAAACCAGCTGGAGCTTTTTGGATTTCTGGAAAAAAAAAAAAAAATAAAAAGGCATTGCAAGTGACTTAAATGACAATCAGCAGCATTATATTGTTACAAATATGTGGCATGCAGGAGCAGTTTTGTTCACATGTTGTGAAACCATTACAGAGAGATCTTAGCAGGGTATGCTAGAGAGCTAGCTGTAGCATTTTTTTGATAGCAGCTCCTCTGAGTATAAGTTATGATTGTGACATGACTTTTCTGTGCTTAGACTGAGCAGGTCTCAGAGCAAATTTATAGGTGTTATTCTTGTAGTGGCTAGGTGACAAATTACCTGAACTGAAAACTGAAGCTTTCCCTTAGGAAAATAAATCAGTGTATTAACAAATTGCAGATACCCTCTTGAGAAAATTAGTTACACTATCAAAGAGAAATTTCACTGTGTTTAGGGCTCCGAATCTTTTTCTGTGGTTTTCACATGACAATATTTTGTTTAGCGTTGTAATTAAAGTCACAAAAAGATGTAACAAAGGAAATCAGTAATTCCAGCTGTACTGACAGAAAAAAGTTTTAAAGATGGTTCATACAATTTAAGTTTTCTGTTGTTTCTTAATAACTTGAGTGTGTTAGGGGGTTTTGTTTGGGTGTTTTCAAGTTTGTTTTCTTGTTGTCTGTTTGTTCTTTTGTTTTTAACATCAGCAGGACTGGGATTCAGCACCAGGTTTCAGATACCCAAATAAAGGTGCAAAAGTCAGTGCATATAAATAAATCCTGTTTCTAAATCCCCATCATGATCAATGGAAATCTTCATGTCATGTCATACATGACTGCATTAAGATGTCTGAGGTATCTTAATACCAAAACTGGCACTGGAGTGCAGTCTTTAGGAATCTGCACTAAGGCCGTTTTAACAAATGGTGGTATTTATCTGCTAATCAGAAAGCTCTTCATAAACTTTAGGCTGTACAATACCTCTGGGTGAATCTAGCAGCTATAACACCAGACTTTCTGAAGACCTGGGTTTTTGTGGGAAAAAGCTAAAAAACAGCAAAAAAAATCCACCCTGGCAAACTACCCTCCCCCCCCAAGCAAACTCCAGCAGCTGACATCCAAACAAGATACTCCACAATATCTTTCTCTGAAAAACTCCACAAAGCTCTGAAAGTGGCATTAGACACCTATAGTTAGCAGGAGAATCCTCCCCACTAGCCTTTGTAATCAGCAACATTTTTGTTACTACATACATTAAAAAATACTGGGTTCATCTCATCAGATTGTAAGCGCTGAAAAATTGGGTAACCTCTTTAACCCAATAGAGTTGTCTACAGAAATAGGTACTGCAAAGGACAATCGACCCCATGCAACAATAAATGACCAGCAGAAGGAATCAGCCACTGGACCTATTTAGAGCTACTCCAAAAAAGCCTTGTAATGTAATCTAAAAATAGACAAATTTCTCCTTCTGACTTCTAACATTCAGTGAGAATGTCTTGTTGCCATGGCTCACCTTTTTGAAAATCAGCGGGTAACTTCAATGTCTGCAGAAAAGAACTGCATTTAGAAGACTTTGAATCTTCATAGCCTCAACTAATTAATACAGTCTCTACTGCTTTCTGAGGACTAGTCCTTCTTTAACTAGCAGATTTAGAAAATGTTCCTAATGTAAATAATGAGTATTTTCTGGTTGGTTGGAACATTTCTCAAAAGAAAAGGAATAAGGAAACAGAAACTATTAGGAGATCAAATTCCATTTGCAAATGTTGCAAATACTTTGGCCAGAAGGAAGAAATAAATTAAAAATGTCAAAATGCCTCATTCTGACAACTTAACAAAGAAACATTACATTTTGGAACTGCCAAAATGTTTTTTTCAACATTCTTCTAAATGAAGTATTTCTCTCAGCACTTTAAAGTACTTTAAGAAAAAAAAAAAAGCAATTGTTTAACCCTAAAAGTAAACAAAATATTTTATTTCCAGTACACTCTAGCTTCATCTAAAAAACACTTTTTTTTTTTTTGCTTTAGTGTGATCCAAGTTCCAGGAGAGAAAATCAGATCACAAAAAAAAAAAAAAAAAGAGAACAAATAAAAATAGAATAAAATCTGAAGGGATTTACTGAATTCTAGTCTCAAAATTAAAACATTAACATAGATATTCTGTTTGCCCTTCCCTTGCTCAGGTATACTGTCCTCCCGTTTTTTAGTTCGATCTATGTAACCACTGAAGAAACTCTAGTGGGCTACTCAGTGTAAAGCAAGATTCCAGCAGATTTTTATAGAAATAGAAAAACAGATTTCAATAACATTTTTAATAGTTCATCAGTAAGGAAACTGTGGTAGGAATAGTTTATACCTGCATAAGAGTGTCTTCATAGAAAATATGTGCTCTTGAGTTTTACTCTCTGGGAGCACTAGGCATCTACAGCTATTTGTCTTACTCCTGAGAGAAAGTCCATAGGACCTGCTATCAGCACTCACAGATAGTGGTATCCAGCATGACTGAGAAAGGCTGTGGTTACACTGACAGGTTAAACAGCTCTGAAATACAAAATAATATTTAATATTATTCTACTTGCCTTGTAACCTGAGATGAATGTTTTAAGTTTTCTTCTCTGGAAATATCAGGCTGGTATTTAAGTACAGAATTCTTGTAATTCATATCATGTGGAACACTGTGAAGAGCTCCTAAGAATAAAGTCCTGAGTAGGCACACTGCTTGATCATGCTCTGTTCATGCTTTTATTCATATAGTGCTCGTGGGGCAGTCAATCCCTGGATTCTCACTTACAGAGTTACCAAACTCTCTATTCAGCTTGCTCATTCTTTTCAGCAACGCTTCAAGCACTTACCTTATAAAGTGCTATAGATATTTTATATACCACTCGCTGGAGTTTTCTTTGTCTTTAGAACTTTTTTTCCCCCTAGGCATCATGTCTTAATGTTCAATTTGAATCAAAAATTCAAATGTTGTTTGCTCCCTGAGTACTTAAGATAGAGATACCTGAGTGGATATACAATGCTAAAAAAAACAGCAGTGACTCTGAGTACTGAATGTGTTTTATACTTTGTTTTGGATATTGCCTCACGCTATGAAGCTTTTGACTGGTAATAAAATCAAATACTCTGGAAAGCCACACCTGTGGCTTATACTGTCCTGGGTTCAGCAGTAGCAGTCATTTTTCTCCTTGGTAGCTGGTGCAGTGCAGTGTTTCGACTTTCGGCTCGGGAACAGAGCTGATAGCGATGTTTTGGTTTGGCCAAGGACTTTGTGAGCCTCATGCTCTGCCAGGGAGGAGGGGAAGCCAGGAGGAAGCAGAGACAGGACATCTGACCCAAACTGACCAAAGAGGTATTCCATACCACAGCACGTCATGCCCAGGATGTAACTGGGAGTTAGCCGGAAGGGCTGGGAGACTGCAGGGTTGGAGGAGGTATGGGTCGGTGCTTGGTCGGGCTTGGGGGGTGAGTTATCAGTTGGCTGGTGGTGAGGTGATGTATTATCTTCCCTTGTTATTTCCTTTATCATTGGTATTATTGGTAGTAGCAGTAGTGATTTGTGTTATACCTTAGTTACTGAACTGTTCTTATCTCAACCCGTGGGAGCTGCATTCTTTTCGATTCTCCTCTCTGTCCCTCTGGGAGTAGGGGGAGGGAAAGAAGGGGAGGGAGTGAGTGAACGACTTACCTGACTGTGTTTAAACCACGACAATACTAACTTGAATAATTGAGCTTTGACACAACAGTCAGGATCTCAATAACTTTTTTTATTGAATTCTTTCTTTTTGCAATTATATTCTTTGTCTTTATTACCTTTTGTTTGGTTAGTTTTTTGTTTTTTTTCTTAATAGAAGCATTTGTAGGTTTATGTATAGAATTGTATTTTATGTGACTGTTTTGCATAATAGTTACTTCTTAACAGAAAGAATTTGTCAATAATAAAAAAAATACTACTGGTGTCTTCATAACTGTTTTAGTAAACAGTCAAAGAAAGCTTGAAAACTCCAGTGCTCCTTATCATGTTTCCAATATTCATAACTATAAATAATGCCTACTGAAGTTCCACGTTTGTTTCTTTTTCCATATTTACCTTTTCTCTCTGGTGTAAAAGGTAATCACAGCACACAGGACATAAAGCATGACAAAAAATCAAATTACTTTGCTAATTTAATTTCATCTTCAAGCTCCTGAAGAGCTACCTGGTCTTATATATGTAACTTTCTGTTTATTTTAGCAAAATGACTCTGCAATATTTTTTTTCTGTAATCAAAATAAATAAAGGATTTTTTTCCTGTAACAGATGTTTTTGTCCTTATTCTTCCATTCTGGCAAAAGAAAGCATGAAAATAAATAAATAAATAAGAGTCAATAAGAACCCCCCGTAAACTCAAGCCTGTTTTGACTTCTTTTTATGTCCCACCACACTATGTTTAACCAAAGTCCTACATATAAGAATTATGACTTGATTCCTGCTTTCCTTGAAAACAGTTGCAAAATTGCAATTGAATTTACCAAAGGATTGGTTTTATTGAAAAGTTATTCTTTTTGCTACCAAAATCCCATTTCTTTGTCTAAGTCTAAACTATGATTCTCAACAAAATAATACTTGTGAAATAATAGTTGAAGAATGTTTGTAGTGTCTGAATTCACTGTGCCGTTAAATCTCATGCAACTGTGTACTTGTGTTTGGAGATGACTAGAGACATTTTATAGATAATCTTTTTTACTCTGAAATTACATGAAGTACACAGATGTATTATGGATTGGGGAACTGAATTTCAATATAGGCTGCATTTATTTCAAGGCATATGCCTAGTTCTCAGATAAAAAATTCACATAATGTATATGCACAGAAAAATATTTGTAGCAATGCAGCAAATGCAATTATGAAAGTTGCTAAAGACATAATGATGCATTAAAAATATTTTGTAGTGAGAAAAAGTCATCAATTTTGCACATTTTGAAGTAAACTTGATTTGGATAATTACATAATTATATCAGGAAAAGAAAGAAGTTTAAAAGATTAAGAAAAAAACAAATCTGAACTGTTATCCATTCTTTCTGCCACTCTCTGCTGTATGCACACACACATACACATGTATCCAACAAAACCAGCAGTAGTCTAGAGCTAAATCCCCACATAAATATTTATTTCCATTATGGTGTTCTAAGACATTCTACGGAACATACCGCCTTTACTCGAGAAGGTAAAAGTCTCCCACGGGTCCTTTTTGCTATGTTCCAGCACTCTTCACTGACAGTCACCTTATATGGCAATAGTCTTTAAGCAGACAAGTTGAATGCAGTCTTTAGTGAACACAGACAACTATTGGTTTCTCTTTAAAATACACATGTATTTTTGGCCAACAGTGTGATGGTCAGTAGTGCAGTTCTCTAGACCAGCAATGCTGACCTGATATGCTTCAATTAAAATAGGATCCTAAACTAGCATGCTGACCTGATCTGCTTTAATTAAAACAGGATCCTAAACTAGGATGTAACTCGTACAAAAGTACTTCTGTCACTGACACCTAAGTGTCTGAATATGAACATTAATCCTAACAGATGTGTTGCTGAGAAAAATGGCTACCTGTTTTTGCAAAAAGGAAAAAAAAAGTCTCAAAGGTTTTGAGACTGTAATAAATCTAGTGACTTAGTTGTTAATGAGCAGGATGGGAGAGATATATGGGGTTGGAGGTCTATGCAGGAAGTTTGCAAGAAGGCATGAAGAAAAGACACTGAATAACATTCACAACATTTCCAAGAAATTAGCTGAAATGGTTAGGTACATCTGTGATTTCAGAGAGTGAAAGCCCGTCTCAATTTAGATACCATAAAACTTTAGATACAATGAAATAGAAATTTAACATGAGCAAGTGCCAAATTCTCTGCCTGGAACAGGGCAATCCTGACTGTATGTACAAACTGGGGCATGAGAAGCTGGAGAGCAGCCCTGTGGAAAGAGATCTGGGAGTTTGTGTTGATAGCAAGTTGAATATGAGTCAAAAGTATGCCCTGACAGCAAAAGGTCCAACCATGTCCTGGGATGCATCAAGCACAGCACGGCTGGCCAGCTGAGGAATGTGAGGGTCCTGCTCTACACTGCACTGGTGTGGCTCCACCTCAAGTAGTGTGTGCAATTTTGGGTATTTCAGTAAAAGAAGGACATCAGACTATTAGAGTGTATCCAGAGGAGGGAGACCAAGATGGTGAAAGGTCTTGAATGCAAGATTTATGAGGGGTGGCTGAAGTTACTCAGCTTGTTCATATTGAAGTAGAGGAGACTGAAGAAGGATGCCCTCATTGTAGTCTATACCTTTCTCAGGGGGGGCAGCAGAGAAGGAGGTACTGATCTCTTCTCTGGTGAGCTGAGAGAGCACACAAGGAAATGGAATGATGCTGTGTCAGGGAAGTTCAGATTGGACATTAGGAAAAGGTTCTTCACTGAGAAGGTGGTTAATCAATGGAACAGACTCCTCAGGTAATTGGTCACAGCACCAAGAATGTCAGAGTTCAGACTGTCTTGACGATGCTCTTAATCATATGGTTTAATTTTAGGCAGTCCTGCCAGGAGCGAGGAGTTAGATTCAATGATTCTTATGGTTTGTTTCCAACTTGACATGTTCTATGATTTTATGAAATGTAATGTCTATGCCTACACACACAACTTCATTATTTCTGGCTGCCTCACTTAGGCATCTCTGTGTGTATCAAGTGTAAAGCCTATTCTGAGAGTTTATTCTCTTCCCACTTTATATTTGGGGATATAAATATATTATATATATGATTTCCTTATTCAGTTCCTGAGAATAATTCCATTGCTTGCTATTAAACACTACAAACTCTCTATAAATGTAAAATACGTCAGTAACTGTGAAAGGTAAATTTGGCAATAAATCATTTATGCTACATTGTTTAGTATGGGTTTTCCAGCTGAAATAAGAAATTCAGTTATTTGAGCTCGACATTTGCTTTACTCAGGTATCTTGCACCATTTTTTGATCCTACAACATTGGGGTTTGACAATTAATTTTCTTTCATTTACAATGGGACTGTAACAAAACCTGTTATTGTATTTACTGGATGGAGGCTATACTCTGGTTACATGAACATTTTCTCTAAAATACTTTTTCTCTAAAATTCTTTTTCCTTCATAAGATGACCTAGAAATTCTTACTTATATAAGCCATGTAAATTTTTTTTTTTCCTCTTCCATTGTCTATTGCTCACTCTTGCCTATCCTTTATTGCCCATAGACATTACACAACTACTTTTAAGAATTAACAAACATTTTTTGCATGTGTGCTCTAATCGGATTGCATCTTCTGTCTGCTTCACAGGATATCACAAATAACGGTGCCAAAGCATCATATGAGTACATACATAGCACAAAAATGGGAACAGATGAGAAATGCCAAAAATCAGCAAATGTTAACTGATGATTTTTCTATCTTGAAACCACAATCTTATCTGATTGTGAGAAGAGTCCTAATCTCTCAGAGAAAAAAACATGAACCATGTAACTTTAAACAGCTGGAAAACTCTTAGTTTGATAGCTTGTTTTGACTGAAAGGCACTGTGAAGATATGCAAGTCTCATGACCTCATAGCAGACTTCCAGTATGTGAAGGGGGCCTACGAGGATGCCACGGAGGGACTAGTCATCAGGGACTGGAGTGATGAGACAAGGGACAATGGGTTCAGACTTAAACAGGGGAGATTTAGGTTAGATATAAGGAAGAAATTCTTTACTGTGAGAGTGGTAAGGCACTGGAATGGAATGCTCAAGGAAGATGTGGATGCCCTATCCCTGAAAGTGTTCAAGTGGACAGGGCCTTGAACAACCTGGTATAGTGGAAGGTGTCCCTGATCACAGCAGGAGGGTTGGGACTAGATGAGTGTAATGTCCTTTCCAGCCCTAACTATTCTATGATTCTTTGATTCTAAGTCCTTCAGCTCTCACATATGAGGTATGAAGGGAGAAGACACGCAGTGATGAGCAATTGGAAAATGGCTGAGTTTGAAAAATGCATAAACCAGGAGGGGGTAGAATCACACACATATATGAAGAACTTTCAGTTTGTGAAACATTTATATAGCTTTATTCAGGTTAAGAAAAGCAAACAAATCTCCAAAATCTGTCTAAGATTCTTGATCTTACTAAATCTTGAATCCTGACTAGATTCAGAAAATCTCAGTCTGATACAAAGCTTGTGGCTGAAAATGTAATGAATACCTGGCTGAAATATATATTTTAGTTTGGTGCATTTTTAACGTACCACATTTAGCCTTTTACCTCACTATTAACAAGATTATAGAATGTTGGAGTACGTTTTTCAGTTGGCAGGCCATCTTCAGAATATAATTCTCATATGAAAATGGATTCTAAATGCCATTATTGAATCACAAGTAATGCAGGGCACAGCTATCAGAAAATCAAGTGTAAATTGAGAAAATACCATCACCCCTTTGATTAGCAAGTATAATAATTTTCCATATTTGCCAAAAAGAGTGGTGAAGGACAAAGCAGATATAAAAAAGTTAGCAGTGCAGTATGCCATCTAAGGTCTTTTTGGCTCTGTACAATAAAACCAATTATTTATTCACATCGTATTTCCTGACTATTTATTTCTCTGATTCATTTCCTCTCTCCTTGATTCAGGTAATAACATTACCTGAAGAGGAATAACATTAGCGCATATCAGGAATAACACATTAAAATATCTTAGTCATAACCGTTGCTTGTTTCATGCTCTGCACTGGAATTAAATAATAGCCTATGTGCTTATTTTCTCAGTAAAGGAAAATAAAAGTGAATTATACAATTCCAGGCATGCATTTTTACCATTTTAATAAATAAAAGTTTAAAAAAAAAATCAAAATTATTTTACGATTCAGAAGGACAGTTTCGGCTATAACAACATGCAACTTTGAAGCTTGTCTTTTAATGTTTTTAGCAATCTTAGTTCTGTGCATGCATTTGTAATACAAAGGACACCACAATATTCTAATGAATGTTAGAAGAGCTGCATGCTGTTGTCTTTCTTATATATTGAGCATAACTCAGCTCATCACTAAGAATCTCAAGAATTTTATCAAATTCTTAAAATTATTTCATATTAAAGATCCATGTTTGTCCTGGGTTCAGCAGTAGCAGTCATGTTTTTCCTTTGTGTTAACTGGTGCAGTGCTGTGTTTTGACTTCTAGCTTGAGAACAGTGTTGGTGAAGCCAATGTTTTCGGTTGTTGCTAAGTGATGTTTACCCTGACCAAGGACTTTGTGAGGCTCATGCTCTGCCAGGGAGGAGGGGAAGCTGTGAGGAAGCAGAGACGGGGCGCCTGACCCGGGCTAGCCGGGGAGGTATTCCATACCACAGCACGTCATGCCCGGGGTGGGGGGGTAACTGGGAGTTACCCGGAAGGACAGGGGCTTCCGGGTGGAACTCGCTTTCTTGGCCGGTGGTATCGTATTCTCTTCCCTTGTTATTTTCCCTTATCATTGTTTTAGCTGATAGTAGTGGTGGTGATTTGTTGCTGGACTGTTCTTGTCTCAACCCATAGGAGTTGCACTCTCTCGATCCTCCTCCCCGTTCCTCCGGGAGCGGGGAAGGGGAGAGCCCCGGTGCGGGGGGGGGGGGAGACGGACACGGACCTCGATTGTTGTCAGCTCGGCACCACTCACTGGGAGTGAGTGAACAAGTTACCTGACTGGGTTTAAACCACGACAGTTCTTTTTGGCGCCCAACGTGGGGAACGAGGGGTTGAGATAAGAACAGATCTGACTGGATTGGTAGTCACTCGTCACAATGCTGATTTATTGGCTCTCAAGGTTGTTCCTCTTGATCTCACAGTTTCAGTATATCATATCTTACGTCCATCCGGTATTTGCTGTATTAGTGTTTTTCAAGTGTGGGGCTTGGGCTAAGGTTTTTATCCCATTGTACTTTATGGTAATGACTTGTAATACAATAGAATCATTGATCATGAAACTGATCTGGCTTATGTTCCCAGTGTGGTCACCACCTTTATACTTTGGGAGGTATATGATGGAGGTGCTTAGCAATTACACATCTTTTTTCTCCTCCTCAGGTGTTCAACCTGTGAAGGAGACATCCTTTTACCCTCCTAGTCGTCCCCCCAGACCATTTACATTTGAGAGTTTTGAATTTTTTGAATGGCATTTTAATGCTGTTGAGACTTGTTTGCTGATGGTGATGGGAATCACCATGCTAACACGCATACAGAGTGTGTTTTGCCCACTACTGATTTCAAGAGTTAAGCAGATTCAGGTTTGGGTCTTGTCTGGGGTCAAACGACGATGTAGGAGGACCGAGAAATTTTCCCTGAGGCTGGACAGCCATGAGTGGCAGGGTGTGTGGGATAGTATGGGCAAGTATCTAGGTCAGTGGGCCCCTCCAGTACTTTGGAATTTCACTACCGAACAACTGCAAAATCCAGAAGAATTAGTAAAACACTTAAATGAGGTGTGTGGTCATTCTGGCCATACCAGAGATGGACAAATCACAGCAACGTGCTGGGGCTTGGCCTATGCTTACAGGGCCTTGTTCAACACTATCCAGCACCTTCAAAAGGAAAAGAATGTTGGCGGATTTGAGGCAAAGTGACAGTCGCTACTCAAACTTTGGCTGCAATGAACAGAGCAGCTACCCCAGTGGCAAGTACAGCAGCTGCTCAAACTTCAACTGCAACAGACAGCGCGGTTACCCCAGCTCAAAGCACAGTAGCTACACCACCCCCAGCAACAAGTACAGTCGCTACTCAAACCACAGTGATAATCACTGCAGCCAAACCAGAGGACCAATTCGTACCAATATCAGTTGCCCCTGTACGCAAGAGAACAAGCAAAAAGGAGGCAAAAAGGGTGAAGCGAGATGAAGAACCAATGAATTCACCACCCGGTCCAGAATCTGATCAGGAGTCATCATCACATGACGAAGAAGAAGAAGAAGAGGTAACTTCTCGACCTCGGACCTCAACCGAGCTGCGGAATATGCGAAAAGATTTTACCCGTCAACCAGGGGAGCACATCATCACCTGGTTACTCTGATGCTGGGACAATGGGGCCGATGGTCACGAACTAGAAGGTACAGAAGCCAAGCAGCTGGGATCACTTGCTAGAGAAGGGGGAATTGACAAAGCAATTGCAAGAGAGAAAAAGTCCCTCAGCCTTTGGAGGAGGCTCTTGGCAGCTGTGAAAGAAAGGTTTCCGTACAAGGACGATGTTACGAGTCGTTCGGCCAAGTGGACTACTATAGACAAAGGCATCCAGTCTCTGAGGGAATCGGCCATCGTAGAGATGATCTATCACATCAAGCCGAATAACGGGGATACACCTATAGATCCAGATGAAGTTGAATGTACACGACCCATGTGGCGAAAACTTACACGGAATGCACCGTCATCATATGCCCATTCGTTGGCAACAGTGACCTGGAATGACATAGTACCACTAACAGTGGATAAAATGGTTCATAAACTCTGAGAGTTCGAAGACAATCTCACTCCTTCCATCATCTCAGCTGTGAAAAAACTGTCCCAGGACCTCTACAAATTGAGGGACGATGTATCTGATTTATCCAGCTCCTCACGTGTACCAACACACGTCTCAGCTATTAACAAAACGCGTCCTATTGTTCAAGAGAGGAGATACAGAAGGTATACGCCACGGGCTACCCTATGGTTTTACCTGCTGGATCACGGAGAAGACATGACAAAGTGGGATGGAAAACCTACTTCAGCTTTGGAGGAACGGGTGAGTGAACTGAAGAGGGGAGCAAGGGCCAAGACTGATTGTCCCATGAGAGCTACGGCTTCAGTCTCTGGTGAGCAGTTTCCCAGATGGAGTGGAAGAGCTGATTTTACTCCAGCTCCTGTGATAATGAAGAGTAATCCCTTTCAACACGACTTAAGTGTCCAATGCTGTGACGACCATTAGAGGGGCCCTGCCTCCAGCCAGGTGGAGGTAGGGGACAATCGGATTTACTGGACTGTGTGGATCAGATGGCCTGGCACATCAGTCCCACAGAAGTATAAGGCTCTAGTAGACACCGGTGCACAGTGTACCCTGATGCCATCAAGCTGTCAAGGGGTGGAACCCATCTATATTTCTGGAGTAACAGGAGGATCCCAAGAGTTGACTGTGCTCGAGGCTGAAATCAGCCTGACTGGGAGGGAATGGCAAAAGCACCCTATTGTGACTGGTCCAGAGGCTCCATGCATTCTCGGCATAGACTACCTCAAGAGAGGGTACTTCAAAGACCCAAAAGGGTACCGGTGGGCTTTTGGTATTGCTGCTTTGGAGACTGAGGAAATTGAGCAGCTGTCCACCTTGCCTGGTCTCTCAGAAGATCCCTCTGCTGTGGGGTTGCTGAAAGTTGAAGAACAACAAGTGCCAATTGCGACCACAACAGCGCACCAGCGGCAATGTCGCACCAACCGAGACTCCCTGATTCCCATCCATCAGCTGATCCGTAGACTGGAGAGTCAGGGGGTGATCAGCAGGACCCGCTCACCCTTTAATAGCCCCATATGGCCAGTGCGAAAATCTAATGGAGTATGGAGACTAACAGTAGACTATCGTGGCCTGAATGAAGTCACACCACCATTGAGTGCTGCCGTACCGGACATGCTAGAACTTCAGTATGAACTAGAGTCAAAGGCAGCCAAGTGGTATGCCACTCCTGATATTGCCAATGCATTTTTCTCCATTCCTTTGGCAGCAGAGTGCAGGCCAGTTTGCTTTTGCTTGGAGGGGTGTCCAGTTCACTTGGAACTGACTGCCCCAGGGGTGGAAACACAGCCCTACCATTTGCCATGGACTGATCCAGACTGCACTGGAACAGGGGCAAGCTCCAGAACACCTGCAATACATTGATGACATTATTGTGTGGAGCGATACAGCGGAAGAAGTCTTTGAGAAAGGGAGGAAAATAATCCAAATCCTGCTGAAAGCCGGTTTTGCCATAAAACGGAGTAAGGTCAAGGGACCTGCACAGGAGATTCAATTTTTGGGAATAAAATGGCAAGATGGACGTAGACAGATCCCCACAGATGTGATCAACAAGATAACAGCAATGTCTCCACCAACTAATAAGAAAGAAACGCAAGCTTTCTTGGGTGCAGTGGGGTTCTGGAGAATGCACATCCCAAATTACAGTTCGATTGTAAGCCCTCTCTATCATGTGACCCGGAAGAAGAATGATTTTAAATGGGGCCCTGAGCAGCAACAAGCCTTTGAGCAAATTAAACGCGAGATAGTTCATGCAGTAGCCCTTGGACCAGTCCGGACCGGACCATATGTAAAAAATGTGCTGTACACTGCAGCTGGGGAGAACGGTCCTACCTGGAGCCTCTGGCAGAAAGCTCCAGGGGAGACTCGAGGTTGACCCCTCGGCTTTTGGAGTCGGGGATATAAAGGATCTGAGGCCAGCTATACCCTAACTGAGAAAGAGATACTGGCAGCCTATGAAGGAGTTCGAGCTGCTTCGGAAGTGATTGGCACTGAAGCACAGCTCCTCCTGGCACCCCGGCTGCCCGTGTTGGGCTGGATGTTCAAAGGCAGGGTCTCCTCTACACATCATGCAACTGATGCTACATGGAGTAAATGGGCTGCACTAATTACACAACGAACTCGAATAGGAAATCCCAGTCGTCCAGGCATTCTAGAGTCATCATGGACTGGCCAGAGGGCAAAGATTTCGGAATGTCACCAGAGGAGGAGGTGATGCGCACTGAAGAGGCCCCACCATATAATAAACTGTCAGAAAGTGAAAAGCAGTATGCCTTGTTTACTGATGGCTCTTGCCGTACTGTGGGAAAGCATCGGAGATGGAAGGCAGCTGTATGGAGTCCTGGACAACAAGTTGCAGAAACTGCTGACGGAGAGGGTGAATTGAGTCAATTTGCTGAGGTGAAAGCCATCCAGCTGGCCCTGGACATTGCTGAACGAGAAAAGTGGCCAGTACTTTATCTCTATAATGACTCATGGATGGTGGCAAATGCCCTGTGGGGGTGGTTGAAGCAATGGAAGCAGAGCAACTGGCAACGCAGAGGTAAACCCATCTCGGCTGCTGCACTGTGGAAAGATATTGCTGCCAGGGTGCAGAACCTGGTGGTGAAGGTACGTCATGTAGATGCCCATGTACCCAAGAGTCGGGCCACTGAGGAACACCAGAACAACCAACAAGTGGATAAAGCGGCTAAGATTGAAATGGCTCAGATGGACTTAGATTGGCAACATAAAGGTGAATTATTTTTGACCCGGTGGGCCCATGACACTTCAGGCCATCAGAGCAGAGATGCAACATATAGATGGGCCCGTGACCGAGGGGTGGACTTAACAATGGACACTATTGCCCAGGTTATTCATGAGTGTGAAAAATGTGCTGCAATTAAACAAGCCAAGCGGTTAAAGCCTCTTTGGTATGGAGGACGATGGTTGAAGTATAAATATGGGGAGGCCTGGCAGATTGACTATATCACACTGCCGGCATCCCGCCAAGGCAAGCGCCATGTGCTTACCATGGTGGAAGCAACCACCAGGTGGCTGGAAACATACGCTGTGCTCCATGCCACTGCCTGGAACACCATCCTGGGCCTTGAGAAACAGATTTTGTGGTGACACGGCACCCCAGAGAGAATTGAGTCAGACAATGGGACTCATTGCCGGAATAACCTTATAGATATTTGGGCCAAAGAGCATGGCATTGAGTGGGTATATCACATCCCCTACCATGCACCAGCCTCTGGGAAAATCGAACGGTACAATGGGCTGTTAAAAACTACACTGAGAGCAATGGGTGGGGGAACTTTCAAGCATTGGGATACACGTTTACCAAAGGCCACCTGGTTGGTCAACACCAGAGGATCTGCCAACAGGGCCGGCCCAGCCCAGTCAGACCTTTTACAGATTGTAGAGGGGGACAAAGTTCCCGTGGTGCATATGAAGAATTTGCTGGGGAAGACAGTCTGGGCTATTCCTGCTTCAGGTAAAGGCAAACCCACTCGTGGGATTGCTTTTGCTCAGGGACCTGGATATACTTGGTGGGTAATGCGGGAAGATGGGGAAGTCCGATGTATACCTCAAGGGGATTTGATTTTAGGGGAAAACAGCCAGTGAACTCAATTGTATGCTGTTGCCTGCTGTGTAATGCTTTTATAGCCCATCAACTAGATGTCTCCAGGTCACCAGCGACTGGCCCTGACTTCCCTCCAGCCATCATCCCAACAGAGAATGAACTTTGAACATCATGGACCGAATGGACTCGGCAGCATTATAGGGATTGGTCCATGCACTAAGAAAATGATCTTTTCCTCTTGGTCTGTATGTATACGGATGTATATATGTGGGAGAGCGATGGTGTATTGAAAATGTGGGATCTGAGCACGACGTGAATGGTATGGAATAAGGGGTGGATAATGTCCTGGGTTCAGCAGTAGCAGTCATGTTTTTCCTTTGTGTTAACTGGTGCAGTGCTGTGTTTTGACTTCTAGCTTGAGAACAGTGTTGGTGAAGCCAATGTTTTCGGTTGTTGCTAAGTGATGTTTACCCTGACCAAGGACTTTGTGAGGCTCATGCTCTGCCAGGGAGGAGGGGAAGCTGTGAGGAAGCAGAGACGGGGCGCCTGACCCGGGCTAGCCGGGGAGGTATTCCATACCACAGCACGTCATGCCCGGGGTGGGGGGGTAACTGGGAGTTACCCGAAAGGACAGGGGCTTCCGGGTGGAACTTGCTTTCTTGGCCGGTGGTATCGTATTCTCTTCCCTTGTTATTTTCCCTTATCATTGTTTTAGCTGATACTAGCGGTGGTGATTTGTTGCTGGACTGTTCTTGTCTCAACCCATAGGAGTTGCACTCTCTCGATCCTCCTCCCCGTTCCTCCGGGAGCGGGGAAGGGGAGAGCCCCGGTGCGGGGAGGGGGGGGGGGAGACGGACACGGACCTCGATTGTTGTCAGCTCGGCACCACTCACTGGGAGTGAGTGAACAAGTTACCTGACTGGGTTTAAACCACGACAATGTTGTATCAAGTCCATGTTTCTGAAGTTCAGGTAGACAAGAATTTTCACCTAGATACAGTTCTATCCGGAAGAAATAGAAAACTGTGCTCACAATATCCCTAATTCTTGATACAATTCATTCACTTATGTAACGTATGGTGCAGGTGAATGTTTCTGAAGCATAAAGAAAAGCTTACAACATCATAACTACTCTGTCAGAAACAACATATTGTTAGCTGTAAAAGCCAGGGAGTTGGTAATTATTTATTCCCCAAAGGGTATGCATATAAATGTCATGCATATTTTATCTCAAGTTCTTTTTTTTTTATTGAAAGCAAAAAAGTACAGAAGATTAGAGTTTGTATAAATGATATCGTAATTTATTATATTAATAGTTTCACCTCTTCCAAGTTCCTATTCTAAATGTTCTTTTTTTTTATATCATCACGAAGATGCTATATTTTTTCCAGACCGTATTTTGCATGCTTTATTAATGCTGACATTGCTGAGGTGGTCAGGTAATAAATGCTACCTTGTGATTTCAATTTTTCTGAAGTTGTAGATCCTTAACAACATTCTCTATTCCAGAGAATTATTTTTTTACCAAGTATTTTCAAAAGGTAAAAGGGGCTGTGACTAAGCGTATTCAAAACTCTTTAAAACAGATACCCAAGGATTAGTGAAAATTGGTACTCGAAGACAAGTGATCTTTAGAAGCTAAAAAAAGGATAATGGAAATTTCAGAAGTGATTCTTTTCTAAGCACTTGTGATTCTTAGAGCCAATTGTAAAAGCTAAAAGCAAAACACAGACAAGGAATTGATTACATTCCACTAAATGCCATGAAAAATATGGCCTGCATTTTTTATATCCAGAAGACAGTAAATTTTACCCAGATATCGTGAATTCTAGATTTTGAGCCAACTTGCAAAGATTCACATAAGTAAACATACTATTCATGGTATGTGTTAAAAATATTTGTGATATGAATTAAAATGTTATATGCAATATCTGAGGGACAACACAACAGGGCATAAGCAATTTGGGAGGTTTTATATCACCAGAGTGCACTGATGATAACTTCCTCCTCCAGGTGACAGAGGAGCCAATGAAACAAGGTGCTCTGCTGGACCTCATACTCATTGACAAGAAGGCACTCACTAAGGATGTGAAGATTAAATGCAGTCTTGGATGCAGTGTCAGTGAGTTGGTGTTCATGACCTCATGGGCAGGGAGGAGAGTGAAGAGCGTACTCAGAACCCTGAACTTCAGAGAGCAAACTGTGGTCTTTTCAAAGTTTTGCTTGGAGAAGTCGTATGGGATAAGGTCCTAGAGAGATGAGGGGCCCATGAAATTTGGTAAATATTCAAGGACCACCTCCCCCAAGATCAAGAGAGCTCCATCCCAACAAATAACAAGTTGGGCAAAAATGCTGGAAGGCATGCAAGAGCAAGATCCTCCTGGATAATCATATAAACACACACACACAAGAAAAGTGTATAGAGGGTAACAATAAGGATTGGAAATCTGGATGGAATACAGAAACACTGTCCAAGCATGCAAGGATAAAGTCGGGAAAGCCAAAACCAAAATAAAATTTAATATAGCCAAGGATGTTGAAGACATCAAGAAGGGCATCTACAAATAGGTAGGTAACAAAAGGAAGACTAGGGAAAATGTAGGCCCATTGCACAATGAGACAGGGGACTTGGCTGTAAAGACTGAAGCAAAGAAGGCAGTCAGTACTCCCATCTTTTCCATGTCCTGTGCAACCAAGTCTGGCCTTTGGGAATCACAGGTCCCAGAGACTAGGGAGAAAGGCTGGATCAAAGGACAGGTACAGCCTTGACTGAAGAGGTCACTGGAATACTTGGATAAAGAGGAGATACATAAGTGCATGGGTCCTGATGAGATGCATGCTCAAGTACACAGGTGTCAAATTTCATTGCAAGGCCATTCTTGACAATCTTTGACCAATCACTGTGACTGGAAGAAGTGCTTGAGGACTGCAAGAAAACCAGTGTCACCCCCACCTTCATGAAGGGCAAGAAGGAGGACCCAGGGACCTCTAGACTGGTCAGCCTTACCTCGATCCTTGGAGAGATGATGGAGCAGCCAATCCTGGAATCCATTTCCAGGCACTTTATGGACAAGAAAAACATCAGAAGCAGTCAGCATGGCTTCACAAAGAGGAAGTGATGGTTGTCCAACCTAAGAAACTTCTGTGATGAATTTACTGGCCAGAGAGATGAGGGGAGAACAGTAGATGTTGTCCATCTGTACTACAGATAGGCCTTTGACACTGTCTTCCATAAGATCTCATAGAGAAGCTGTTGATGTGTGAACTGGATGAGCAGACAGTGCAACGGATTGAAAACTGGCTGAACAGCCAGGCACAGCATGTGGTGGTCATCAGTACAGTCTACTTAGAGGCCAGCAACTAACAGTATATTCCAGGGATAAAAACTGGGTCCAGTCTTGTTTAATATCTTCAATAATGATGTGGATGATGGGTCTAGTTTCAGGAAGTTTGCAGAAGACGCCAAACTTGGAGGAGTAGATGATATGCCAGAGGGTCATGCAGGCTGTGGTAGGTTGACTTGGCTGGCAGCCAGGTGCCAACCAAGCTGCTCTATAACTTCCCCGCCTCATCTGGACAGGAGGAGAAAATATGTCAAAAGGCTAGTGAACTGAGATAAGGACAAGGAAATCACTCAGCAATTACTGTCATGGCCAAAACAGACCAGTGAATTTAATTTATTGAAAAGAAATTATTGAAAATAAACAGGAGCACGAGCGACCAGGAGTGCGGCGACCAGAGCGGGTCAGAGTGGGTCTAGACAGTTTGCGCAGCAGTTCACGCAGGCAGGCGAGCGGGATGGTGAGCACTCGTTGTATGATCAGAGCCCGGTCCGGGAGCTCTGCTCTGGGTGCCCCGGAGGTGGCCAGCATAGGCACCCAGACAGAGCCGATGAGAGGGGAGGCTGCAGTGCAGAGCTCGGGGTGTAGAGACAGCCTGCACTGGTCTTGTGAGGGAATGGTGCACAATGGGCAGGGCTGCACTCGGTGCTCCCTAGAGGAGGTCCTCCTGCAGCAGGTGGCTGAGCTGTGGGATGCTGTTAATAGGCTGCGAGATGTCAGGGAAGCTGAGAGGAAGCAGGAATGCTTGCTCCTGGCCCAACCTGTGCAGGGGCCTCAAGCTTCAACTCTACCTCATGAAGGAAAGAAGAAGGCCGTTAACCTGGGAAGCTGGGAATTTGTGACAAAAAAAAAACAACAAAAAAAGAAGGAAGAGGACAACCAAAAGCAAGGGGCTTCCCCCTAAATCCCCTGTCCCCATACAGAACCGCTTTGCTGTCCTGCAGGGGGCTAATGAGGAAATGCAGTCGAGCCAGAAACAGCTGGGTGGTGCACTGCTACAGAAGATCTCTACTGGTACTGCTAGGAAAAAGCGGCGGGTCATAGTAGTAGGGGACTCTACACTGAAAGGGACAGAAGCACTTGTCTGCCATCTAGACCCCATCTCAAGGGAGGTGTGTTGCCTACCAGGGGCACGGATCAGGGATGTGGCAGAGAGGCTGCCTGCTCTAGTAAGTCCCACAGATACATGTGGGTGGCTAGGGATATAGACAGTAGTAGCCTGGGGAACATAAAGAAGGACTACAGAGCCCTGGGGGAGGTGGTTAGGGGCTCTGGAGTTCAGGTGGTCTTTTCATCAATTCTCCAGGGTACAGGGGAGGGCCTAAAAAAAGCTAGGAGGATTAGACAGGTTAATAACTGGTTAAAAGGGTGGTGTCATAGTCAGGGGTTTGGGTGTCTTGAACATGGGACCCAAGCTTGTAGGCTGGGTCTAGTGGGGGCTGGTGGAGCTGGTCTGATAAAGAAGGGAAAGAGTAGTTTTGGTAGGAGGCTTGCCAGACTGGTCAAGGGGGCTTTAAACTAGATGTGCTCGGGGAGGGGTCATCATTCCATCCCAACCCACCCAGTCAGTTGCCAGAACCTATAATAAATGCTCTGAGCAATGTAGATATATCCCAGCCACTCCAGCCAACGAGTCGGCTTCATTTGGAGCTCGGCTCGGATGCCTCTATACAAATGCCCATAGAATGGGGAACAAACAAGAGGAATTAGAGATGTGTGCACGTCTATGGGAGTATGATATAATAGGCATCACAGAAACATGGTGGGATGGCTCCTACAACTGGAGTGTTGGAATGGAAGGTTACAGGCTCTTTAGGAAGTACAGGCCTGGCAGGCGGGGAGGGGGAGTTGGCCTTTATGTTAGGGATAGGCTGGAGAGTATGCAACTCTGTCTGGGGACAGGTGAGCAGTCCACAGAGAGTTTGTGGGTCAGGGTTAAAGGGAATATAGCTATGGGAGACATTACTGTGGGGATCTGTTACAGACCACCTGATCAAGGAGAACCTGCGGATGAAGCACCCTATAGGCAGATAGGAAAAGCCTCACTCTTGCAGGCCCTTGTTCTCATGGGTGACTTCAACCACCCTGACATCTGTTGGAAGTATGGAACGGCCCGGCACAAGCAATCCAGGAGGTTCCTCGATTGTGTAGAAGACAACTTCCTTCTGCAAATAATAGAGGAGCCGACAAGGAGAGGTGCCATACTTGACCTCGTGCTCACCAACAGGGAAGGGCTCGTTGGAAATGTGACTCTCCAGGGCAGCCTTGGAGGCAGCGATCATGAGATGCTCGAATTTGAGATCCTCCGGACAGTGAGAAGAGCATGCAGCAAGCTCACTGCCCTGGACTTCAAAAGAGAAGACTTTGGCCTCTTCAGCAACCTGCTTTGGAAGGTTCCACGGGATACAGCCCTAGAGGGCAGAGGGGCCCAAGACTGTTGGTTGATATTCAAGGATCACCTGCTGCAAGCTCAGGAGTGTTGCATCCCAACCAGAAGGAAGCGCAGCAGGAGGGCCAGGAGACCTCCTTAGATGGATAAGGAGCTCCTGAGGAAAATGCAAATGAAAAAAGAGGCTTATAATAAGCGGAAGCAAGGACAGGTGGCATGGGAAGAGTACAGGGATGTTGTCAGGGAAGCTAGGGACCAGGTTAGGAAAGCTAAGGCTCAGTTAGAATTAAACTTAGAGAGAGGTATTAAAGATAACAGGAAGGGATTCTATAGGTACATAGCAAATAAAAACAGACTAGGGAGAATGTAGGCCCCCTCAGGAAGCTCTCAGGAGAACTGGCTACACGGGATTTGGAGAAGGCTGAGGTTCTGAATGACTTCTTTGCCGCGGTCTTCACTGGCAAAGGCTCTGACCAAACCACCCAAGTCTTGGAAGGCAGATGCAGGGACTGTGAGAATGAAGACCTTGGGCCCACTGTAGGAGAGGATCTGGTTCGAGACCATCTTAAAAATCTGAATGTTCACAAGTCCTTGGGTCCTGGTGAGATCCATCCACGGGTCCTGAAGCAGCTGGCAAATGAAGTTGCGAAGCCACTGGCCATCATATTTGAGAAATCATGGCAGCCAGGTGAAGTTCCTGTATGACTGGAAAAAGGGAAATTTAACCCCCATTTTCAAGAAGGGGAAAATGGATGACATGGTTACAGATTTTACTCCTTAACTATGTTACCACAGAGGCCCTACCACCATTGCTGACTAGCTCAGATTTGGCCAGTAGCGGGTCCATCTTGGAGCTGGCTGGAGCTGGCTCAGTTGGGCATGAGGGAAAAATTTTTGCAGCTTCTCACAGAAACCACATCTGCAGCCTCCCTGCTACCAAAACCTTGACACACAAACTCAAGACACTGCCAACTAGAAGGACCTCTAAATGTTGAAGAAATGGAGTGATAGGAATCTCCTAAATTTCAACAAGAAAAAGTACAAAGTCTTGCACCTGGATAGGAAAAACTGCATGCATCAGTATACGATTGGGTGCCACCCAGATGGAAAGCAGCTTTGCAGAGAAGGAGTGGATTGAATTCCTGGTGAACACCAAATTAAACATGAGCCACCAATGAGCCCTTGTGGCAAAGCAGACTAATGGTAACCAGGGCTGCATAAGGACAAATATTGCCAGTATGTTGATGGAAGTGATCCTCAGCTCTGGTAAGGCCAAACCTGGAGTACTGTGTCCAGTTCTGGTCTTCTCAGTATAAGGGAGGTGTGGACTTGCTGGAGACAATCCAGTGAAGGGTCACAGAGATGATGAAGGTACTGTACTATCGCTCCTATGGGGCAAGGCTGAGAGAGATGGGACTGTTTAGCCCAGAGAGAAGGTTCAAGGGGATTCTTATTAATGTATGTAAATACCTGAAAGGAGAGTGCAAAGATGACAGAGCCAGGCTAGCTTTAGCTGGTGCAGAAGTCAGGACAAGAGACAATGGACACAAACTGAAACACAGAAAACTCTGTCTGAACATCAGGAAACACTTTTTAACTGTGAGGGTGACTGAGCACAGGAATAGGTTCCTGGAGAAATTGTGCAATCTTCATCTTTGGAGATATTCTGGACATGATCATAGGCAACTGGCCCTAGGCAGCCCTGCTTGGACAGGGAGATTGACAAAATGACATCCAGAGGACCCTTCGAACCTCAATCATCTGTCATTCTGTGATCTTGTGATTCTGTGATTCTGTGACTATATCTAAAAACTATAGGCATTGAAATCTAAATGCATTATACTATGTATTTGTCACAGAATCATAGAATGGTTAGGGTTAGAAGGAACATTAACAATCACCTAGTTCCAACTCCCCTGCTATGGGCAGGGACACTATAAATGACCACAACCCTTTTGTCTGGTCTAAAAAAAATTGGGGTTATTTGGTTATACAGAAGAGGATAAATCTACTTAGCATTCACTTAGAAATAACGATCAATATTTTAGCTTCTCTTACCAATAGCCCCTGGGTATGGATTTTCTTTATAGAAATTATCCTTAATGTTGATGCTCCACCCTTTTCTGTGTTTGTTTGTTGTAGATACCGGTGAGCAAAAAATATCGTATTGCATCATCACAGGATTGCTACCCCATGACAGAAGCTGCTGAATAGATACAGAGCTCTGCATCCCCATCCCAAGGACTTATCATATAAAGATAACTTACTGTCAGACTAAGTATCCTTGCATCCATGACTCAAAGGTGGTGTTTAATGCAAAGATGGAAAGACCAGAGTTAAATCTGTTGCAATACTTTCTGGTTCTTGGAATACATGTCCACATCATGCATCAGCCAGCAATGAAGGTCTTGTATGCTGCCAGTCCCATGTGGGCGCCTTACATATGAGGCAGCTTACAGCTGGTTAAGCTTATACCATCACTGAAAGTGAATCGCTGCAGAGGGTAATTTAGTGTACAACTTCAATTGATATCGGAATAGACTCCACAACTCGCTAAAGTTGTAAAGTTGGTATGCCTTTATTCAGCTGAAGGCTCATGGGGGATACTCCTCCAAAGGCATGCGCGCCTCAGTGTCATTTTCCTCTACATTTACCCTCTAAAGTAATACATATGCATTAGGTTACACAATATGCCTATACATATTTATGTCCTATCCCCCTTCACCCGACCCACTCCCAGGGTCGCTAGCAGCCGCTCTATCGGTCAGTGAATCCTTTTGTGCTTACAAGCCCTACCTACCAAGGGAACTACGCTGTGCGCCAGACGTCTCTGCGCACCTTACCAGCAGCCCTGGGTCAAGCGTACGACTTATAGACCCTCCAAAATTATCAACAAAGTTTAAGCATACCATTTTTCCGCTGCTGGTGCAGGTCGTTGTCTGTCCCCGCAGTGAGAGGACGAGGAGTGGAGCTCCTCCAGGCAAGTGGCCTGGGGCGCCTAGGATGTCTGCCCCTCCACCGATCCTGCAGCCGAGCAGAAGTCTCCTGCAGACGTCTCCTGCCTGGCTTGCCAAATTGATATTGGAATAGACTCCACAACTCGCTAAAGTTGTAAGGTAGGTATGCGTTTATTCAGCTGAAGGCCCATGGGGGATACTCCTCCAAAGGCATGCGCGCCTCAGTGTCATTTTCCTTTAATCTTCTAAAGTACTATATATGCATTAGGTTACACAATACGCCTATACATATTTATGTCCTATCCCCTCTTCATATTATAATGAGCTCAAAGGTCCTTTGCACATGCGTAGTGCCTCCTGGTGGTTGTGGGCAGGGGTCTTCAGATGAAGTAAACGAGTCTTCCTCGGGCCTGAACTTTTCCTTGGTCCTCATGCATGCTCTTTAGGAGCCTGGATGAGTCTGGTCTATGTCCAAATGGTTTTTGCTGAAACTTAAGTAACTGTTTTCCTTATTAAGAGGTTATGTTCTGGTACTGCCTGGTAAAGCACGATAGGTATTTGCTGAGTGATATATCTGTTAAGCAAGCTATGTAACTTAAGCAATACCCCCTTGTACAACCCCCTTTACAATTTACCTAACCCCCTTGTACAACCCCCCTGTACAATTCACCTAACCCCCTTGTACAATAGTCCACATCCCAATCTTTGTTCCACCATAAGGGAAACATTTTCAAACCCATCAAGCTCAAGGAATCAAGATAAACACAGTGCAAATTCATACTGAGAAGAAACCTATTATCACACTAAACCACATCAGCATTCCATTGAACTGAAAAGTCAAGCAATGGGTCTCTATCTTGTATACACTATATTATCAAAATCAAAATGTCATGCTTGGATTCTGATGTAAACAAAAACCTTCATCAACAATTCAAGTTGTATCACTCATTCTGAATGACTTGCATGTGCTGGTGTCGTGGTTTAAGCCCAGCCAGCAACCCAGAACCACGCAGCCGCTCGCTCACTCTCCTCCCTCTTTCCCCCACTCCAAGAGGGATGGGGAGGAGAATTGAAAGAATGTAACTCCAACAGGTTGAGATAAGAACAGTCCAGTAACTAAGGTATAACACAAAATCATTACTGCTGCCACCAATAATAATAATGACAAGGGAAATAACAAGGAAAGGGAATACAACCACTCACCACCTGCTGACCGATACCCAGTTCGACCTGAGCAGTGATCTAACTCTTCTTGGTAACTGCCCCCAGTCTATATAGTGGGCATGACGTGCAGTGGTATGGAATACCTCTTTGGCTAGTTTGTCTTTGCTTCCTCACAGCTTCCCCTCCTCCTTGGCAGAGCATGAGACTCAGAAAGTCCTTGGTCAGAGTAAACATTACTTAGCAACAACTGCAAACATTGGTGTTATCAGCATTGTTCCCAGGGTAAAAGTCAAAAACACAGTACTGCACCAGCTACTAAGAAGGAGAAAAATGACTGCTACTGCTAACCCAGGACAGCTGGCTATTGTTAATTAAATTTGACACAAGATTGCAGCTCATATGAGGCATGATTTGTGGTACCTGTCATTCTTGAAGGCCTGCTTGAATAATCAAATTACAGTAAAGTACTTGCCTCTAATCCATTTCACAGGAGGCTAAGGACTAGTCTGTAAATTTAAATTGTGGTTTAACTCCTCCACAAATATGCCACCAAGGTAGTACCATTAGCTATTCTTGGTAGTCTTTTATTATTGTCCTGCTTATTATAAAGAAGAGAAATAAATGGAGAGCAGGATGCCTTATGTTGGTATTCTGGTGTTCACTCATATCATGAGCAGTCAGTGTCTTAAGTGTTTTATTTCCTGGAGGTGCTTGATTTCTACTCTGATACATTATTTCCTGAGCAGCTCCTTTCCTTGAGGTGCTGTCCTTAAAAACATATGCAAGGAAGCTGACTTGTTGAGTTATTCATTTACTCAGGTTGTTTTCATCTTTCAACTCTGGTTCATTTGCTTGGGATGCTTGATTCATAAACACAAACACATGCAACACCAGTTTCCTTTCACGGAACTATTCACGTACTGAGTATTTGAAAAATCACTCAAAGCATTCAAAGACTATGTGCTCTTGCAATCTATGTTGGCATTATTATTCAGAGACACACACACACAAAAAAGTAAAATGATTAAACTTTTCACATGTGTAACAGACCATTTTTGAATAGCTTTCATTTCACACAACAAAGGCAAGTAGCACATGAAAAAAACCCCATTATAAATACATTAAACATAACAGAAATATATACAATATATCAACAGTTGCAATGCACTAAAATAAATTGGTTCAGAAATCTGTGAAAAGTCCCTAAGGCATCCATCCCTGTGAGAAAAAAATCCATGATCCAAAATCTTTGAGGATCCCTCTATTAGGTTCCTCTTTATATATCAAACAGAAATTGCTTGTCATAGTCGACCTTCACAGCTGATTACCATCTATAATTTCTTATTTGTCAATCATTCTAACACCCCATTTTCCTATGATGCTGTATTTATACTGCTTCAATTTTCAGTTGTGATATCACTGTTTTCCCCTATGTCATCTGTTACCCTTTAGTGATTGCCCTTAACTCTAAGCCAAATACTAATTAATTATTTGATATTTTTTATCCATTTTTTTTTTAAGTAACTGGATTTTGCTACTCCTATTGAATCAAATGTCACATAACCATTGCTGGGACTGTAAGGCATGCTGTGAAAATACTTTCTTGGAACAAGCTCCACATAACATTTCTGAACAGCTCTTCTGAAGGGTAGTATTCTTCCCATGGTTATTTGGGAATTTTCTTCTAATTCAAGACTAACTACTTGAGACTTAATTCTTAATTTTTTTTTTTTTAAACTACAATGTTAATGTTACTTTGTATGTTTTTTTAGTAAGCATTGGGATTTATCGTTATGACTCTGCTTGTCAGTTACATTGAAACTTTAGGTAGAGTTTTATTCTTCAAGAAAGAGAATTTACTTTATAGAAAAACATAGTAAAATGTAACTTTTCTTTCAGAAGGCTTCAAAGAGGTCTTGAGCAGAATGTTTCAGATTAAGGAATGTTTGATGATTTGTCTAATAAAATAATTAGAGATAGTCTCTCCTTTGAAAAATTGCAGTCTTGCCCAGTAATATACAAACAACTAAAAGCTTTAAAAATAATAATAAAAAAAAAAAGCAAACAGAAATTGGGGGGGGGAAGCAGTTTGCTATTCTGTGCACCAAAGTTCAAAGAAGATCAATTCAAACTGGGGAAAGAACACAGAAGGGCTGCATGGACAATTAGGAGGCTGAAGAGACTTCATCTTATGGAGAATGACAAACTTGAATGGTTTAGCCTAGCCTAGCAAAATGAAGACTGAGCAGAAAGATGACCTCTCTATAAATATATCATGGAAAATGGCACAGAAAGAAAATAACTAGCTGATAAACATTATTGGCTCGAAACTTAATGCATATAAACTAGTCTTAAGTACATTTTGGTTATAAATTAGCAGATTTTTAACCATCTGAGCAGGGAGGTACAGGAATAGGATTGTAATCAGAGCAGTGGGGGAACATCACTGAAGGTTTTAAAAAACTTCCCAAAAGCCACCACCCTCATCACCCCACAAAACAGCTCAATCCATTTATAAAAAATTTATGAGATGTTGTCTCTTCTAAGATTAGTCAATTTAATGACATAGGGCATTCTTTGTAATCCTACATTCTCTTTAATTACTTAGGGTACATGGTGAGAGAACATCAGGAATTGGTATGGATTTAATGGACACCTAAACATTCATAGTGGGAAAAAGCATCATCAGTTCATAACCTCTCAGGTATCAAGCACTTAATTGGGTCCAGTGAAATGTTACATACTTTCCACAAAATATGGAATAACTAAAGATATCTGTTTCTCCTAAACAGAGAATGTTTCTGTCAGGACACAGCTAAGTCTTTCAGAAACCTTATTTAGGGTTTTTTTTTGTTTGTTTGTTTGTTTTTAGTTTGGGTTGGTTTTTTTTGTCTTTTTGGGTTTTGTTTTTTTTTGTTTGTTTTTTTTTTGTTTGTTTGTTTTTTGTTTTTTTTTATTACACAGAGACCTGATGCCTAAACTTGTATAATGCATATGTCAAACACTGGCAACCCAAATTCATTGTCTGAAAAGGGTGTGCCACACAAGTCTGCTAAAAGTAGCCACAAGTACATTTGTTTTAAATATTTTATTTATTTATGGTGTAGTAGGGATTGTAGGTTACAGACCTAATATTGAATATTGAATATAAATGCCTTTTAATATGACATCTGTTAACAATCAGTTCATTTTGTCTAATCAAAGTAGTTTTCAACATGCACTTTATAAGACACTTTTAAAGAGCAGACCTGTGGAGAAGGGAGGTGTTGGTTGATGAGAAAATGAATATGAGCCAGCTTCAGTGTGCACTCGCAGCCCAGAAAGCCAACCGTATCCCAGGCTGCATCAAAAGGAAAGTGACCAGCAGGTCAAAGGAAGTGATCCTGTCCCTCTGCTCTGCTTTCATGAGACCTCACTTAAAATATTATGTGCAGTTCTGGTGTCCTTAACATAAAAAGGACACAGAACTCTTGGAACAAGTCCAGAGGAGGGTCATGAGGATGAATCAGGGGTCTGGAGCACCTCCTGTACAAAGACAGGCTGAGAAAGTTGGAGCTGTTCAGCCTGGAGAAGAGAAGGTTGCATGGAGACCTCATAGCAGCCTTCCAGTATCTGAAGGGGGCCCACAAGGATACTGGAGAGGGACTCTTTGCAAGGGACTGTAGTGGTAGGACAAGGAGTAATGGGTTAAAACTTAAACAGGGGAAGTTTAGATTGGATATAAAGAAGAAGTTATTTACTGTGAGGGTGGTGAGGCACTGGAATGGGTTGCCCAAGGAAGTTGTGAATGCTCCATCCCTGTCAGTGTTCAAGGCCAGGTTATACAGAGCCTTGGGTGCATGATTTAGTGTGAGGTGTCCCTTCCCATGGCAGGGAAGTTGGAACTTGATGATCTTAAGGTCCTTTCCAACACTAAGTATTCTCTGATTCTATGATTCTATGAGTCAGTAATGCAGAAAAGCATGTCTTTTTAGTAAAAAATATTTCTGTAAAGACTTTGAGGTCACGAACCTGAATGTTTCTACTTAACATCCCCTGATGTAGCATGTGCAAAAGAGAAGTCCCATCATGGAACTTGAAGGAAATGCGCCTGGCATACCCCGTGAATATGGAGAAGTTTTCAGTATACTAAATAAAGAACTGTAAAGTTCTATATAGAGATGATGGGTTTTTTTACTGTAATTTAAAAGAACTTGGAAATGAGAAATGAAAAATTGGAACAACTATTTATTTAAAATATTTGAAAGAACATATTCAAAAACTGTAGTGAATGTATAAAGTGAAGAGACAGTGCTTCAAGGGATTTTAAAATTCACCACCTCTAATGTGCTAACAGCCATAGAGAAAAAACAGATAAAGGTCTATCAGGTTCAACTGCACTAGCATCTCAGCAATAAGATTGTAAAGTGTTCATGCAGTGTTATTTGTACATTGATATGTGCTATGTAAATTTGAATTAACTAATCATGTTTACATGCACTGTCAGCAAAAGGACTTGTCGTTTTTACTATTTGCATCACTTGACCTACAGAGCCTATACAAATATTTCTTTGATGCCTCATCAAAGGCAACCTAATAGAGGACAAGGGAAACTGAATTTTTATATTTCTTTACCACTTTTAGAGTGCTTATGAATTCATTGGTACTGCATGATCTTCTTTGTCATTTATTTTTTTCCTTCTCTGGTAGTATATTATAGAAAATTGTTCAGAAGGAAAAGACAGCTTTGTGTTAGAACTGGGGACAGACAGAAAAATATTGACAGCTTAACGGCAAAGTAGGCTCCAGTAATGTCAAACATTTGGATGCCTTTGGGTATCTCCAAATAGCATACAGATGAAGTTTATCTCATCTAATTTTAAGAAACTTTTTTTTTTTTTATATTTATGCCAGAACTTCTTATGCTAATTCCTTTGTAAAGCTAATTAAAAAGAAATAAATATTCAGGGAAAATATTTCATCTAACTGTAGGCTTCTTAATTAGTCAACAATCATATTGCAGACTCTGCTGATCTATTTTACTTGATTTCAGGGTGAGAGATTTAAATTCTGGAAGAACCTATTCTGTCCACCATTTATAAAAGAGTCTAGAATGACTGTAAAGTTGGTAAGCAGTGTGTGCTTGGAAAAATTTCTGTGAGAAAAAAGTAGAGAATAAGGTGAAAATTAAGTAAAGAATTCTTTTCTTGGGCAACAGCTGAACAAGGACTTCAAGAAATTAAGAACAAAAAAGGTGGGCACAGAAATTCAGGTAGAAAGGCATTTGTGGATTACTTTCACTGTTTTGAAAGTCAAAGCCCCTTTTGATTTCAATAGTTTTTCTTCATCACACCACACTCTGCATACCGCTCTAACTCTCTCTACCTTCCTTTCCATTCATATAGCTCCCTCTCTTTTTCTTTCTCCCTCTCTTTTCCCTCTCTTGACATTAAAAGACTATTTTAAGATAAAAATCCAATTATTTTTAAAATAAACAAACAAGAAAATTCATAAATAAGAATGAACTAAATTTACCCTTAATATACTACATAATCTGAGTTTTAATTCTATTTGTCTAATTTTAAGAACAAAAAAATTAGTCATTGTAAGAATAAGACTTTTAAGGAGCAGTTCCTTTGATCTTAATGCAGATGCCTAAAACTGTCTATAAACTATCTACACTTTATTTAGCATCATGATAGATAGCTTAAAGGGAAACTGATGTTGATGACATGTACAGTGAGCAAAAAGCAAAAATCAAGAAATAGCATATGTCAAAGAAAACCTTAAACTTTTAGCTTTGATTTTTGATCTATATTCACCTCAAAATAGCTTCAGGAGACTCAAGATACACATGTGAAATAGCATGCTGTTAAAGCAGAAAGACATTCAAACTGAATTTGAATTAAGACTTAACAGAGCTGAATTAAATGGGCTTCTTTTTTATAAGATTAAAATATTTCAAAAAAAATTCAATATTTTCATTATGGGTTTCGTCTGTCAGACACAGTTTTTCTTATTGCCCTTATCTAAGAAATGTGTTATTGGGCCTTGGTTCATTATCTACATACCAATTAATTCCTTTTTTGCTTCATTTATCCTTTTTCCTCTTGATTTCTGCCTCAGTAAATTATCTCTTCCATGGAGAACACGTGAACAGAGAGTGAAAAAGACTCATTCTTGGTAACTAATAAAATTGCAAGGCTAAGTTGTCTGAAATTCTATAATACAGTGCAGATGGCACCTTCCCTGTTAAACTTACTATTTCGTCTGCAGAGCCAACCTCAACAGATCAAAAATCATTAGACTTTTGATGTTAAGTATTAAAAGAATACAGAAAGGTACTTCATCTATACCACCAACATCCTATCGCATTTAAATGAAATTATTTTGACTTATAAATGTTATGTATGTTCCTGCTTTTGATGAATTAATATGTGATTTCATGCTGTAATTATTCATTACAGAAACACATGATATGCCAATAATGTCTAAGATATATAGTTTCCCAGGTGTTTTGTATTTTTAAAAATTATTTTTAGATATGAATGAATCTATCAACTAGGTTCATATAGCATAACTAAATTAATTTGGGATTGAATATTTAGATTTTTTTTATGACCTCATAAAAGCCATCTACATCAAGTGCTTTTAGTAAAAAATAAAAATTAGCCTTATTGTTATAGTTTTTATATCACAAACTAATGATCATAACAAAACAGCCAGACTTTTTTTGTGTGTGTCTAGGATTATTTAATAGCATCAGATAAAAATGGACCAGATGGTCAAATATTTTACTTTTTCACATAATGATGGTACCATTTTTTCTCAGCAGTTCATTGAGATTTGATTCATCTGTTTTTTCTTTTATATTCCTGAAAGGACTTTTTCACAGAATTTAAGAAAAAAACTGTGGAGTTGTTCTTAGTACAGTCCTAAAGAGAATGACTTGCTCCCATGGACAGCACAGTTCTCTCAGTTGTTTTCTAATAGCTCGTTGGCACTTAATCTAAATGAATTTTCCTATTCAGGTGAAAGTAATTTAAAATGAGATGTTAATTTATATACCTCACCAACAGCAAGGAAAGAATAAAGCTATTATTGAGCTTGTTCAAATGCAGAAAGCAAAGGTAGTAGTCTAGAAGTAGAACCTGTAAATTAGCTAAAATCATTGTTTTTCATCCACAGATTTATCTTTTTCAGTAATTGGTTCAATCACCCCAACTCACTGACTCTCAGTTAAACAGTATTCTCGTGTTTTATTGAGCTATAAACCACCAAAACAATGGAAGCCTACTTTGTTTTCTAGGACATTCATTTGAGTCATACTGAGAAGATCCCCAAATTATCTAGCTTTGAATGCAATTAAAAAAAAATGAACCAACCAAACGAAAACAAACAACAAAACCTCAGATGAGATTTTAAGAGGTTATGTGTATTGAATTCTATGTGGTTTAGCTCTAATATCAGCTGGAAGCTGATCACATTTCTTCAAATTTCTGTCTTTTATATTTTTAGTTTTATTTACAGGTTTTCTTTTGCTTCAAATTATATATTTTGAAGAACATTGTAAAGAGACAGAAGCATAATGCTGTTTCATTCCTAGAAACAGTATATTTGCATGTGCTAAATGATAGAACTATTCATTAATATTAAATACAAAAGAAGCCTCTAAAAATGCTAAGTGGCAAGGTAGGTAACCAGGGAAATTTTAATAAGCCCTTTATAGCCTCCAGCTATGTCAGCTAGTTATACTACTGGTGTAACATCTTCATGAATATTCTCTATAATAACACCTTCCAGATATAAAAAGTAAAATAGTGAAATCTTTTCTTCATATACTAGACAAAACAAGTAGACCTGCATCATGCCTACAATACTTTCAACCATTTACAGTCCAATGCTATGCCAACACATATTGCTGGAGTTGAAATAATAATCCACCTAATTCTGTGAAACATAAATAATCTACAGTGTTAAAATGCTTCCTTCCTATCTCATATGACACCATTCTTTCTAATCGGACCACCTTTTTAATCTCATAAAACCTTTTAACTGGCCAAGTCCCTCTTTCTTTCATGACTCTCAAAACTGCAGTTTTTACAAAAACTAGCAAATTGAGTCACATTACTGCACTCAAAATATGTTGAAAATTATCACTGTACTTATTCAAGGCTTTTAGTTTATCACAGAGGGTGAGGGGAAAGTGGTCTCAAAGCAATGAAACTGATATGTTTCCTCTCTATCCACTTCACAGAAGACAAATGCAATTGTGTTCATGCTCTCAGGGGATCTGATTAAGCCTGCTTCTTGATCAGCAAAGGGCATAAGCATGTGTGTTGCTATTTCAGACTCCCTAGGTCATTTACAATATCTCAAGGTAGTGAAGAACTTTGTTTTTACCATTGCTGAATAACAGTAGCACAAACGTTAAATATAAAATTGAAAGCTTTCTCTGTGTCTCAAAACAGAAGTTTGTATTTTTGATACATTCTGAGGTGGGAAAGAAAGGAAATTACAATGAAGATTATGTGTATGAACAATGTCAATTACCCATGCTGCTGATAGTCATCTTGTTTTGTTGTAAAAAAATACAACAGAATCAGTCTTGCATCCTTGATTTGAAAGACATTTGCTTTATCCAACACTGCAATAGCAAGTTAGTAAAGCAAATATCAAAAAAAGAAGATTTCAGTGCATGCAGAAGTATTTTGCATGGGAATACATTAAAAGTGTGGGCAGAATATCTGGATATTTTCATTATATCACAGGTTTACCCATGAGCTTAACTTATATTCACTGGGAGAAGTGAAATATTTATGCCTGTAAGTCTAAATCTTTTTGCATTAATGGCTCTAATATCAAATTCCAATGAGAGATAATTTCCCAAACTTGATATTTATAGGATGAGCTTGTATATCAACTTCTGTCTGTTAAAAGAAACACACATTGAAGTATTTATATGTATGAATACACGAGGAAATTTATTTCAATATTTAGTACAGCCTCATAAATAAAACTGTGTATAGCACTCCATTTGTACAACTGCATAACAAAAAACATAAGATGGAAAAATAGAAATGGTGAAAAGGATCATCAGCATTCTCTAAGACAGTAATAAAGCCTGAAGACATTACTGATAACCTTACAGTTGGGATTGGTTTTGATACATGTTGAATTGATTCCCTAAAGTATTTTAGCATCTGCCTAGATTGTCAGGAGAATTATCTGGGCCAAAAAAAAATGTAGGTTAGATGCATACTATGATACTCACAGAGCCTGGACCTACAGTCATTCATACTGGACTATAGCTTTAGCACAGGTTGTTTCCTTTTGGTCACCTCAATACAGATTTCCCAGAAGACTAGGGACAGGACAAACTGATTTCTGCTGCATCTAAATCCAACATGAATTTACCTGGGACTTATGTCCATGCCCAAGAACTGGACAATGAGATTCTGTGATTATATTTTAGTGTCTTGGAAGTGACTTTCCATATTATCATCTCTAAGCAAGGAATCTTATACTACATAGCTAGCTTATAGCTAGCTGACTGAAAACGTAAACATACTAAGAATGCCCTCATTTTATTGAGTGCAGAGCTCCTGACTTTAGCTGTAAACCAAGAATACCTGTCCAATTGGATTTAAAATATCTGGTCAGCCTCTTAAAGGTGATGCTTAAATGAGGATAGCTCACTTCTTAAGACACAGATACCATCGACTGACTTTTGCATACAATTTTGAGGCTAAAGCACTCATCCAGAAAATAAGATAACTGGCTTCAGCTTTCATGCTGCTCTGAAGGGATTCAGATTCATGCAGTATTTTCTAGGAAATTTCATAAACCATTAAGAGGGGAAAGGTTTGCCATTTGCTTTGAGGCATCTCTCAGTGCTGCCAATATGAGATTTACAGGAATAAGAGAAAAACAAGTGACAAAAGCTTAACCCTACAGTTTCACTCTAGGACAGCAGTCATAGCCTTGGGATACTACTCTCATGACTGCTAATGTGTTATATACTGGATGGTCATTGCAGGAAGTCAGAAAGACCCTAGCAGCAAAATGTCTCTTCCAAATTACATAGCCATGAGGCTACAGTTTCAAGTCTGCAGGTATTTTTCGTGTTTGTTTTTTTGCTTCTTTTTTTTTTTTCGTAGTTTTGTGGTGGTAGTTCCCCCCACAACTCCCACCTACCCCCCCCCCCCCAGCTGTTTTATTTGGTTGGTTGGTTGGGTTTTTTTAACCCCTGTAGAAATACTGCTGGTTACCTCATTGCAGTGATACATTTTCAAAATCTTAGACATTATCTCTTTCTTATCCTTACCTTTGCCCTTCTTTCTTACTATTTGTCTGGTATCTTAGCAGTTTAGATAGTGCTTTAACTATCATCTCTTACTGAAAAAGTTGGTGAGAGCATGGTGTTCCTTGTTTTTAAATGGCTTCTGATGGTATTTGGGGATGAGCAAAATGAGGTGGAAGAGGATAGGATTCAGATGTCCGTAATGCTGCTTGTGCCCCACCTCTACAGGATGTTTTGTCTCATTCTACACCTGATTTTGCAATTAGCCAGCACCAGAAAGACCATATCAAGAGTGCTGTTTTCCCAGTACTGGACTCCCCAGTGCAAGAGAGACATGGGCATACAGGGACAAGTCCAGGGAAAGGTTCTGAATATGATTATAGTGTTGACACATCTGACATACTGGGAGATGCTAAGTGAGGTAGAACTGTTCAGTCTGGAGAAAAGAAAGGTGGGATCTTATCCATGTGTATAAATAGCTGGAAGGAGGTAGGATGAAAGAGAGGGAATGAAGAAGAGTCACAGTTTTCTCAGTGGTGCCCAGTGACAGGACAAGAGGCAACATACGCAGACTGAAATACAAGAAATTCTGGCCACATGCAAAAGAAAACAAAACACTTTTACTGTGTAGCTGGTTAAACACAGAAGCAGTTTTCCCAGAGAGGCTATTAAATCTCTTTCCTTGGAGACATTTAAAGCCGAACCGGACATTGTCAGAGGAACCTGCTCCAGCTGATGCTGCTTCAGAAGGAGGGTTGGACTAGATGATCTCCAAAGGTGTCTTCCAACCTCAACCATCCTGTGATTTGAAGTGTTTATTATTCTCTGTGAAATCTAAAAAGGACTTGAGGGTCACTAATTTAGATGCAGATTTACACCACAGAGTTATATCCTATCATACATAACCACTTGTTTTGACAATATTACTGTCTGTTTTTGGGGACAATTATTTTGGTCATTCTTACTTCAGCACAGAGACATGCAAGCAGGTAGGGATATACAATTTACAAATACCAGGCAGTCATTCACTGGCTACCACACACAAAAGACAGCAAACATTTTGTGAGCTGGCAGACTGAGGCCTAATGTGCTTACTGCCTCAGTGAAGTGCCTTTGCTACCTGACAGGTGACAGCCAGCTGATGCTGTGGCCCCCACTTCTCCATCTAGTAGGTCGTTGACATTGCCTAGCTGCCATCTGCCTCAGCTTCACTGACACTGTGGATACCACTGGCTCAGCATCACCCCATTATCCCTGACAGTCCTGGATGGCACCAACCCTGCTGTTTGGCTTCCACAGCTTTGGTCTTTTAGGTTTCTATCCTACCTTTCCCTCTGACATTTTAACTCACAAGACCTGATCTACTAAAGGGCTTGTGTCACCAGTCCTACCAACACCTGTTCCTGTGACTTCCTCGTTTCCATTAGCACTGTCTACCTCTCTCTCTCAGCAGTCTGATTCCCAGTTATGCACCAGAGCTGAATGAGAGCTAGACACTGCAATCCTGGTACACAGGCAGCTAAACCCTGGGATAGGAGAGCTTACAGAAGGGCTTACAGGGGAAAAAAGCATTATGACTGAGTCTAAGATTTTGTCTTAATTCTTTTGCTCATCTGAATGATGTGATAATTCAGCAGGAAAAAGGTGTCTGCTTGCACAGGTTTTGATTCTGATGAGAAATCCTGACTATGTTATCTGAGACAATAAAGACCAAAATATAGGGTCTGACTGAATTTTTTGTTAATATCTACAGCAAAGAAGCATTTGCTCTTAATCGCTTTTTAAGACTTGACCATCTAATGTCTGCTTGGTTCTCACCAGACTTCTCAGTCTCACCTGAAGCACCTAAACCCGGTCATCAGAAGGGCTAGGTGTTGAAGTCCAGAACTATGTTGTATATCATTCTGATTAGCAACCACCTAACCTTTCCACATGTGACCTATATTTTATCCTGAAAGTTCCCTCAGCACTCTTAGTGTGTGAGAGGTATTAAACTTTACCCAGTTAAATAGTCAGCTCCTTTCAGTGCTCCATCTGTAAAGAAGGGTGACCTTTCCCCTGATGATTTCTGAGTAATATGTACAATTTACACACTGAGGTTCAGCTACCTCTGAAAAAAAGCAGTTATTTGTTTAGAACACAGATGTTACAGTTAGTGTCCATCTTTAGCACATCACTAATTTGTTGCACAGTTACACAGTAACAAATTCTCCACAAGCATGTAACACTACAACAATGCATTTTATGTGGTTCAAAGGAACAAAACTTACATGGAAAGCTAAGAATTATTTTTAGTCTAACTGAAGTCTTAACAGCTAATCACATCTTATTAGGGCGCTTACAATTACATTAATGTTTATAGTTTCATACAGTTAATATGATCTGTATACCGATTTTGAAGTAGAGACTCCTGAGAACATTGACATCAGGTCAGGGATCATCCGCATCCCTAGTGATTTCCTGAGAGGAATATTTTGATGGGGACAGCTGATTTCTTCCTTTTTATTCTAGGATTTACTTAGGGTTATTTTAAAGCATTTGCCACAATGCCACATTAAACCCAAGCTTACTATATATGTTTTACAGTAACTCAGATACTTATTCTTTGTTTTGTTAGCCCCAAAACTGGTTTTACATAACTCTCAAGACTGAATTCCTTCAAGGACCAATAACAAAACACTGATGAAATGCTTACATCCTTGGAGCCCCCAGTACAGTCCTGTGTTCGTTTTTTCACAGCTTCTGCTACCATCCCATGCTTGTACTACTTTATGTTGTATTTTATTCTGACATCCTAGATAGCTCATGTCGTTCCAAATAACTGTTACTACTAGTTGTTAGTTACAAATTGAAATATTTATATGTGAGTCTGTATATACATATACACCTATATATACATCGTTACACCACTCAAAGCTAAGCAAAGGCTAAAACAAGTAGGTAATAGTCACCTGATTGTTAGATAACTGCTGTTAAAGAAATATAATGAAGCTCCTGACAAGTGATGCTCAGACAAAGCCTATAAATCTTGAGACCTCTGCATTTACTGTAGCACAGTGTCTGTTACAAGTAATAGCAGCGCCGCACTACAGAGCTATACACAGTACACTCACTTAGAAGAAACAGTCATATGGCCTTGCAAATTTTATCCTAACTGGATCAAAAGTCTCCAATCAACCTGGGTGGCATGCTTTCCTGGAGCATCTCATGGATGCCTTTCATCCTTGATTTCTTTTGATTAAGGTTAAAGGTAATGTCTTTACTGGAGTGTGCTGGGAAAAGATACTGCATGGGTCTTTACCTATGCTGTATTGAGAAGATGATGGTGGTGTTCTTGTGAACCATAGAATTGAAAAATATTATGAGTCCACTAATAGAGTCATAATTTCTTTATTACCTAAATTTGACTAGATACCAAATAATGAGTGTTGGTTTAGTACTTTTAGCTCAGGAAAGATTTAATAGAACTTTAAAAGACTCAGGAAAAGGTAATAAGTCATTCCACCTAAAGAGTGCCTAAGTAAGCTAGTCTGGAAAGGAGGCAAGGTAAGAGAAAAATAATTGAGGTCTATAAAAATACTAATCATAAAAGATTTTTTTTTCTGTCTTTTCAACTGTAAGAAAAATTCTGAAGCACCGGCTGGAAAATGTAAAAAGCAAGTTAAAAGCCAAAAAGATGAAATGATTACTCAAACAATATGTGAGGACAAAGACAGTCTCTGGATCATGTTGTCATGTTGTGGCTGCTGAGGTTTAGTCATGGTGAAACTGAAACAGCTCATAGAAGAGAAATACACCGAGGGCTCCAAAATACATTAAATAAAACAAAACTTAGGTTTTGTTGTTGAAGTATATTCTCTTCCCTAGACATCAATTTTTACAACAGCTGGGAACAGACAATGAGATTGTTTCTTCCTCTGGCCAAGTAAGACAGACTTCTTATTTAGGGTTTTGTTGTTTTTTTTTTGCCCAGTGTTTCTAGTATCTTGCTCTAGGCTGTGTTCTGCTCTTCATAAGAGTTGTTATGAAATAGAAGCACCCAGGCTACACATTCTTAGTTTTGGGATTTTGTCTGAAAGTCAGACACCTGCAAGTATTGCTACATCAAAACTCTATTTACCTAAAACATCAAAAGGCCATCACAATATTGGATATTTTCTGGCAAACTGTGAGCATACTAATGAAATAGCTTTTTTTTTCTTTTTTAATTCAGTTCAATAAGAAATTCAAATTATTTCAGTTTTGCACCAAAAAGAAGGGGAAAAATCATAAAGTAAGCATGAAATAAGGTGGGAAGAAATAGCAAATATATTTGCACTGAATAGAGTGAAAAATTTTCAACAGATTTCAATAACTATCTAAAAAGAGTGTTTAATATAACTGTGTGTCTAGATGTTGGCAGTGAAAGTGTTGCTATTTAACTTTCAGGTGTTCAGCTGTGTATTCTTCATTCATTTCATATACAGAACTCTTAGTGATACCAGTGGGCAATTTTCACATGGCATAAAGCTGCATATGATGTAGAGATTCACATCATGCACAAGACATGTACCACACATAAAAAAAAAGGTATCACGGGTTTGCACACATAAAAAGCATAATATGCTTATTTGTATGCCAGGATCCAAACAGACCCCTTTCCAGGATGACAGTTACTTCATTACAGTCCTGATGGGGATCCAGACCTAACAGGCAACTAAACAGACACAGAAGATATTTTAGAGCTAAAAATTTCCAGGAAGAACATCCCTGAAGTAAAGAAGTGCTCCCTCTATGTGCCTGAGGAAAGTCAATTGAGATGTATTTTTATTTTCCTTCCCCCTCTCCTTCCACTTCTTTTCCTTTATCTCTGCCCCTTCTCTCTTCTACTCTCTCTTTGTCCTGAGAAAAAAGTTTCCTTGGCTTGCATTTTTTTTTCTTTTTTTTTTTAATACATATGTGTAAGAAGCTCTTACAGAAGTAAAAAGGACTTGCATGGAGGATACCATTTTCTTTTTATTTTTTTTTTCTTCTTTTTTCCTCACAAAACCTGCATAAACATTTTTTAAGGAAACAGACAAATAATGTTATAGGACAAGCAATTTTAATTTTTTATTAATATTTACCTTATTTTACCCATTTCACATTCTAGAACATTGTTATAATAGTATTTTATGAAATGTTCTTAAAGAAACTGTAGAAATAACTATATTTTTTTAATAGTATTGAGATGAAAATATGGAGCAAATCTAAATATCAAGCTTGACTTTGTCATACAAAGAGCTATCATCCAGAGCTGATATCTGTGATATTTGCATATGATTTTCCATTCTTTCATTTCCTGACTTATTTGTTTTCGAAGGCAGAAGGATATTTTTGTCTAATTTTACTTTATTTGAAAACTGAAAAAGAGTGTATAACGGGAAAAATATTTCTGGCTCTCTGATTTTGAAGATATATTTGGAAACATATAAGTGACTTACACTTTCACCACCATTCAATTACAACAACTTATTTGACATTAATGCTTTTCTGCATATATACTTCACTATAATGCATTATAGACATGCACATCTTAACTATTCTAGTCTAATGCACTATTACTTTTTAGCTCTTTTTTCTGCTACTTGAAGAATGTGAATCTTCACACATCTAATAACACCTAAAAGGTAAATCAGCGATTGCTAGTTTAATAGCTGCTAAGTGCAAACTTATACAAAATGCAATTACTACAGTTCAAAGTCTATTCTTGCTTCCAGTGAATCATAAGTTATTCATGGTCTCTCTTGTGACATGTTGTTATTCATGCTAGTCATGTTGAGAAGGTAATGCCTTTTTGTTCACAGAATTTTCATCTGACTTTTTGCTCTCACTTTGAGACAGTCCTTTGAAGTCAAATGAACATTTCTATCAGACTTAATTGTCATTGGATCAGGGCTTCTGTATGGAAAAATCAGGTAGAATAGAATAAAGAAAACTGTACTAGCATTGAGTGGTTTTCTATTAGTTTTAATAAACTCATACAACAGAAAAGATTAGCTAAATGCACATTATCACTTATGCCATTGAAATAACTCTCTAATAGCAGAGTAAACAATAATTTTATGTTTACTTCTGGGTATATTCTGTCTTCATTACTTTCAGATTTCAAAGGTGTCATGGTTTAAACCCAGTCAGGCAACTTGTTCACTCACTCCCCCCCTTCTTTCCCTCCTCCTACTTCCGGAGGGACAGAGAGGAGAATGGAAAAGAATGCAACTCCCACGGGTTGAGATAAGAACAGTTTAGTAACTGAGGTATAACACAAATCACCACTGCTACTACCAACTACAACAATGATAAGGGAAAATAACAAGGGAAGAGAATACGATACCACCGGCCAAGAAACGAGTCCCACCTGGAAGCCCGTGTTTTCCGGGTAACTCCCAGTTACCCCCCACCCCGGGCATGACGTGCTGTGGTATGGAATACCTCCTTGGCTAGCCTGGGTCAGGTGCCCTGCCTCTGCTTCCTCACAGCTTCCCCTCCTCACTGGCAGAGCATGAGGCTCACAAAGTCCTTGGCCAAGCCAAAACATCATTGTTATCAGCTCTGTTCCAGAGCCGAAAGCCAAAACACAGCACTGCACCAGCTACCAAGGAGGAGAAACATGACTGCTACTGCTGAACCCAGGACAAAAAATTATTTATATAAAGCAGAAAAAGAATACATCTTTAATACCTAAAGTTCAATTCTGTTAATTTTCTAAATCAAACAGCCAGATAAAATTTACAAAGCACCTTGATCTTCTGATACAAATTAAAACATTTATCTCAATTCACTAAGATAAAAATGTTGCCATATTTCCCTCACTGCAGAGGCATCAGAACAACAGAAGGTGATTTGCATTTCATGTACGTTAGATGCACATTTTCTCTTTTCATTACAGAGAGAACTGAGGCCATAAATTTCTGATTTATGTTCCCCAAATAAGGGATTAATTTATACAGCCTAAAAGGATCTTTGGGGGTTTGCTTCAGAACTGGGACTGAAACAAGCAAAAGACTCAAAGAGATGATAAGTTACAGAAATCAGATAAGGCTGAAACATTTGCTAACAATGATACATGGAGAAGACTGGGTAGATGTGAGACATGGTATATATGGAAGGTATCATGGTACAGGAACCATAGATGAAGACATACAAGCTATTTTAGAAGGAGTAAATAAGTCTCCTAGAAGGGGCACCAGGTGATTAAGTGATGGGAATACTGGCAGTAATTGAAAGAATAAGGAGAGGTTAAAAATTGGCATGTTAAGTCTTTCACCAATACCTTGTGACAAAGTTAAAAGTCAATGGGAAGTGAGGAAGAATTGCAGTATCTGCTTTGTGACTTCTCTGATATATGTTCCAGAAAGTTTTGAAATAAAAAGACAGCCATGTAAAAAAAGTAGCTGACTACTTGCCCATAACCTCTTAGACAAGATGTTCATCTGGTTTTGCTTTTATTAGCTTCCCCTGAAGCCCCCAAGCTACAAAAACCTTGCCATGTAAATCTAATACAACTTTTCTACAGATTTTATTTTGTTTTCTTACAAAATTGTGAATTGTAATGTATGTAATAAACTGCATGGTTTTTTTTTTTCAATAGTTTTGGACACATTCACTTTCCTTATGCATTTCTAAGAACTCTCATTTTCAAATAAAGATAGAACAAAGCAGAAAACTATCTCTGTGGTTCTCCAGTGTTTTCCTAACTTCTATATAAATTATACCTTGAATGATTTTGTCATGCTTTCTGTTTAGTCCATAAACACTTCCTTCCTGAGAATCAATCTTAAATTTGCATTCATTTTACATTAATATTTTAATATGATTGTCACTTGTAATTTGTAAAATATTTGCATGACTTTCTGTCTCTTCCCAGAATCACATCCTGGATGAAAAAATTTAACACTTACAATTCTAAAAGTACAATAACAAAATATTTGTATTGCTAAGTATACCTTTAATCTGATATTTGGCTCTATGTTTAGAGGAAATCTTCAGTTTTATTTTATTTTAATACTTATTTATTATCTTTGAAATCTCATTAATCTTTCATTGAATTTTCATTACATCAACACAGACTTTATCTCTTACAAATGTAATTTAGTTTGTGAAATAACTGTCTGGATAACAGACAAGTAAAATCATCAAATTAAAACTGATATAATAGACTGTTTTGTGTTCACAATCTTCATGTCATCCCATCACTCTTCTCACTCACATCAGTTAGAATAACTAAATTTTATTTGTTTTTCTCACTGTTTCTGGATTACATTCTCAAGAGCAGGTTTTCCCTGAATTACCATTTCTCCTTGATTTTACAATTTAAATTAAAAATTCACATTGTTTTGGAATTCATAGAATCATTTTGGTTGGAAACGACCCTTAAGATCCAATCATAAACCTAGCACTGCCAAGTCCACCATTAAACCATGTCCCTAATGGATTTCCTATACAGCTGTCTTCCGTATGTTCAATAAATCACAATGAAATCCATTGCAAGTTTTCCAATAACCTTATTACTAAATAACATCTCACTGTGTGCATATTCCAGGAATCTTGCCCTTGAATAGTCTTCCTAAATATTTTTATTTCTTTTTTCCATTTTGCCCTTAAAAACATTATTCAGCTTTAGAATGCATGTTTGCACTGAAACAATTCCACATTAAAAAACAAACAAACAAACAACCAAAACCAGAAGAAAACATTTGCCAAGTCAAAACCATGGGTAATTCATTTGCATAATGATTCTTCTGTGTATTCATATGTGTGTCTCTAAGTAGGTAAGAAAGACAACATCTTACACTCAAAATTAAATGCAAATTTACACGCACAATTATGGTAAATATGAAAAAAGAAAGTCCCTAAGTGCCACATTTACACATATTTTAAATATTTCCAGGGATGAAGACTCAATCACTTCCATGGGCAGCCTGTTCCAGTGCTAGAAGACCCTTTCAGTGAAAAATTTTTTCCCTGACACATTTTTTATTTACAACCATTTCCTCTTATCCTACCACTCTTTACCTGGGAGAAGAGATTGACTCACCTCCTCCTTTCAGGTTGTTGTAGAGAGTGATAAGGTCTTCCCTGAGCCTTCTTTTTTCCAGGCTAAACAAACCCAGTTCCCTCAGCTATTCCTCATAGGAGTGAAATCTTAATTTTTGAAGGAAATTTTGCCACAACAAGCATTTTTGGAAATGTAAGCATGCATAACTTCAGTATTTTCTTTTTACCCACTTCTCTCTCTGGTCCCTTCCCCTCTGCTTCTCATCGATGGTACATATGAATAAGTGTCGTGGTTTAAACCCAGTCAGGTAACTCGTTCGCTCACTTCCCCCCCCCTTTCTTGCCCTCCCCCTGCTCTCGGAGGGATGGAGGGGAGAATCGAAAAGAATGCAACTCCCACAGGTTGAGATAAGAACAGTTTAGTAACTAAGGTATAACACAAATCACTACTGCTACCACTAATGATAATAATGATAAAGGAAATAACAAGGGAATACAACACCTCACCACCAGCCGACCAATAACTTGCCCCCCTCAGCCCAACCAAGCACCGACCGATACCTCCTCCAACCCTGCAGACTCCCAGCCCTTCCGGCTAACTCCCAGTTACATCCTGGCCATGACGTGCTGTGGTATGGAATGCCCCTTTGGTCAGTTTGGGTCAGGTGTCCTGTCTCTGCTTCCTCCTGGCTTCCCCTCCTCCCTGGCAGAGCATGAGGCTCACAAAGTCCTTGGCCAAACCAAAACATCGCTATCAGTTCTGTTCCCAGGCCGAAAGTCAAAACACTGCACTGCACCAGCTACCAAGAAGGAGAAACATGACTGCTACTGCTGAACCCAGGACAATAAGCTAATCAAATTTCAACTATTTTCTTCAGCCTCCTGAAATGTGAGAATTATAAATTCAAAACTATTCATTCTAGATCATCTTGGTCTCTCTTTTGTACTTTCTCAGATGTACTTTTACTTTTATAATTCAATGGGAAGAAGAAAAGAAAAAGTAGGGGGTGAGACGAAGGAGGGATGGGGAGGATGGGGGAGAGAAGGAAAAGGAAATGGAGAAAGAAAAGGAGTGGGAAAGGGAAGGAATCAGTAGAACTGCATTATCCTAACTGAAGTTTTCTATGAGTACTCTGCAGTTACTTTTTTTTTTTTTTTTAATTTTTCCACACCTTCAAATTTTCTTTCGTTTTCCTTATATACATACATATGAATGGTCTAAATATGCTATAAAAATCAGAATCTTCAGAGGACTTTTGAAGCTCTTAGACAAAGGGAGATGAACGATGAACATTCTCATGGTCAGTTTAACAAGTTATGCCCTCTTCATTGCCTTTCAAAACCCACAATTGTAGCCCTCCTGGGATATGCTTATGCCTGAAATATTAAGCATCTGAATTGTGGCAGCTGACTATGCTGACTGAATGGAGCTGTCCTCTGTGGTTCTCTTGAATTTGGTTTAGTGTTTCCAGTAGCACATAACCCTCTGAGGCACTTCATTGAATAGCTGTCCCATCCTCACTCATAATTCAATTGAGAGATTAAAACTGACTGTAACATCTGCATATGCTGCTCCAGATGTGCTTCTGCATTGTGGTGAGCAAGGCTCTGGCGTAAGGACCTCCTTCTAAAACCATATATCAGCACCCTCATGTTTCTTATTTGGATGATCCGTTAAGAATTTGAAGTATCATGCATTCTATAAATGCTACATGCTAATGCTAGTAATGCACAAGATTTTAGAAGATAAAAGCAAAACCACTAAGTAGAGAACAGAGTGATGAAGAACGATAATGTACATTAAAGATTGCATTTCTATGCTAGTTTAAGCCTCTCCTGGGCTAACTTGTTATGCAGATATTTCCCCTTTGGCTGACAGAGTACATATGTTTTTGCTAGATTCCTTGATGTGCACAGCATATTTTACAAAACAAGCAATTAAGAAAAGAGAATCTTGTCTTGATGCTGTTATGACTTGTTATTGGAATAAGATATATTGCAATCAATAGTTTATTCTAAAATTATATCCAAGAAAAACAAACACATATTCCATCTCTGGATGTAATTAGTATAAGTCTTGTATCTTTTCAGCAGAGAAAATAACGACACCCCCTCCCCACACACACATTCTAATTACAAATTGATGCAGTAGTTGATAAAAATTTAAGTATACAAGATTAGGTGAGTCTTGATAATAATGTGATTTTTCTTGAAGCTGTTATTTGTAAGCTCCCTTTTTTTTTAATGGGTATTTTATTGACTGTGTCAAAGACAATTGTTTTCATCTCTGCTGTTAAAGAGAGTATAAACGTTTAATTCAAAAACAGACTTTGCTTCATTTATTTCTTCCTTTACAGTTCCTCCACTACAGTTAAGTTCCTATGATTTAGCTTGTTTAGGCCACACTGTATCACCATTTGAAAATTGAAGATAGTCTAAAAATCTGCATCCTTTTTACGCAGCAATCAAGTAACATCCATTTTATAAGCTGTCCTACTGTTGGAACTGGTAGGATTTTGATTTGAAGCAAGATTCTTATTCCTGACTCTTTAAAGTATCAAATGGTTCAGATTTGACTCAATTTACTTTTTAAATTTTTGTTAAAAAGGTTTTTTGAATTTTTTTTAGAAAAAAATCCCACGTTTTTTAATCCTTTGCAGCTTAATTGAAATAAAGAACACAATTTAAAAAAAATTTCTATTGCAATACCTTTTTGTCTCTAAATGACCAGACAACAAAGTGGCTGTTGCAACTATTGTGGACTTGATTCTGCTACACTACAAGATATGAAATGCAATAACTGTCTTTTGAGTGCAAGATTAATTATTTTTGTCATGGAAGGAGCTGGAGATTTTAGAGATAGATTTAATTTGTATAAACCAAAATAATTTCTATATATAAAACCTTATTTTATGGTCATTAGAAGGAAATTCTTCATAGCATGCTTCCGCCTCATTGTGAGATAGAGATTTATACAAGTGAGGTGGATCTGTCTGCCTACTTCTGTTGGTTGACTGCAGTGTCTAGAAACCTAGCTGAGATAGAAGGGTTATTAAGTTAGTTGACATGTCATTCTAGGTGGCTAACAACATGTAGTATGTTACTAATATCAACATAGCTGATGTACAAAATAAGAAAAGTTCAAGGTACTAATTTACTCATGAAATGTATAAAATTGCCAAAATTGTAAATGTTCCTGGGCATTACATGAGAAATATTTTACGTTTTTATCTATCTAAATATTAGGTTCAAAAATGAAAGTTCATCTCTGTGATTGTGTGCAAAACTGGTTAGAACGGAATAAAACAATATAAGAAATAATAGGAAAAATGTAATGGTCTTTGTTACAGTCCTTTAGATTTAATACTGTTGTCTCCTATGCTGATTTGTCACATTTGCTGCCAAATATATCATTAGTTTTCTTATCAAAGTGGAGTAGCTGGAGACAGGAGGCCAATCTTCAAACTCATCTAATAGTGAATTGTACTTTTTAAATACAAGTAGTGTTTCTTCAACATACTACAAATACTTCACAATCAGTCATCAAAGGTATAAACCTAGTTAAGTAAGATGTCTACTCTTCCAACATAAAAGCTGTCCTTTTTCTTATTTACCTTAAGTGCGTGTGCAAATTTTCATTTAAGTTTGAGTGTAAGATGTTGCCTTTCTTACCCACTTAGATACACACTTACAAATACATGGAAGAATCATCATGCAGATGACATACCCATGCTTTTGACTTGCAAATGTTATTTTCTGGTTTTGATTGCTGGTTTTTTTTCTTTTAAGTTGTTAAATTGCTTCAGTACAAAACATGCAAATCGAAAAAAGAAATAAAAATATTTAGGAAGACTATTCAAGGGCAAGATTCCTGGAATATGCACACAGTGAGATGTTATTTAATAATAAGTTTATTGGAAAACTTGCAATGGATTTCATTGTGATTTATTGAACATACACAGAAGAATCATTATGCAAACGAATTACCCATGGTTTTGACTTGGCAAATGCTTTTTTCTGGTTTTGGTTGTTATTTGTTTTTTTTTTCAATGTGGAATTTTCTCAGTGCAAACATGCATTCTAAAGATGAATAATGTTTTTAAGGGCAAAATGGAAAAATGAAATAAAAATATTTAGGAAGACTATTCAAGGGTAAGATTCCTGGAATATGCACACAGTGAGATGTCATTTAGTAATAAGGTTATTGGAAAACTTGCAATGGATTTCATTGTGATTTATTGAACATACGGAAGACAGCTGTATAGGAAATCCATTCTACAGTGTTTCTCTATGTATTTGTCCTTGTTTACTAAAATAGCTAGACAGCATCTTAGCATCAATACTGATATGTAATATATGCACCAGATCATATGAATCCCAGTGTATGAGTCTTTGAGTTTTTGTCATAAGAATTTGAATTATTTGGTCAATTTTAGCTAAATTGGACAGAGGATATGATGGCTCAGTCATAACTATAATTATAACATTGATATGACATTATTATTGCCTTCCAGAGAGACTGGAACAAGCTCAATATGTGGGCCCATGTGAACCTCATGAGGTTCAACAAGGCCAAGTGCAAGGTGCTGCACTGGCTAAAGGCAGCCCTTCATATCAACACAGGCTGGCAGAGGAAGGGATTGAGAACAGCCCTGTGGAGAAGGACATGGGGTTATATACTGGTGGATGAAAACTGGACATGACCTGGCAATGTGCACTCGAACCCAGAAAGCCAATCATATCCTCGGTTGGATGAAAAGAAACGCTACTAGAAGGTTGAGGGAGGTGATTTTGCCCCTTCTACTCCATGTTTGTGAGACCCCACCTGGAGTAATGTGTTTAGCTCTAGGGTCCTCAGCACATGAAAGACATGGACCTGTTGGAGCATGTCCAGGAGAGGACCACAGAAATAACCAGAGTGCTGGAGCACCTCTCCTGTGAAGACAGGTTGAGAGGCTTAGGGTTGTTTAGTCTGAGAAAAGAAGGCTCCAGGGAGGCCTTACTGTAGCTTTTCACTACTTAAAGGGGACTTAAAAGAGAGATGGTGACAGACTTTTTAGTGAGGCTCGTCGTGATAGGACAAGGTGTAATCGTTCTAATTTAAAAGAGGGTAGATACAGATTAGGTATTAGGACGAAGTTCTTTACTGTGAGGGTGGGGAGACATTGGAACAGTTTGCCCATAGAGGTGCTAGATGCTCCGCCTCTGGAAATATCCATCACAGATGTAAAGCTGTTTGCACCTGCAATACTAATGGCTAGCTTCTGCTAGAGCAGACTAGTCATGTCCACCCTATCTAACATTTGATACTGGGAATATTTAGGCTCATATAGGCATCCCTTTGACTCTAAGAGTTAATTTATTTTGTTTTGTATTTTCTTCAGTTCAAAGTACCTTAAATAATTTGAAGATTATATTAGTTAGTCACCAAAGAGTGCTTGAGGGTGATGGCATATGTTGCATGTACTAGCTTCTGATATAAGACCTTATATCCCTTATGTTAAGGGATCTTAAGATGGCCATCAAGCCCCTCTTCCTCTTGGGCTGGCAGAGGCAGAAGGTCACTAGCACAGCACAGACACCACACTCCCCCGGTTGACAAGCACATACACATTCATGGATCCCCTGAGCACCAGCAGAGACCCCCTGCTCACCTGACACATCCTGACCACTCTTACCTGGCCCACAGGTTCCCTATTCAGCAGCTGATCCAGCTTGGTGCTTGCAGGAAACATACACCACTCACATACTTGTTCCACAGGCATCCCACACTTACAGGTTCCCCCAAATACCAGCATGGACCCCCTCCCACCTGATACCCCTGCCTGGACGCAAAGCTGCCATATTCATTGGTGAGTCCCTCTTGAATTTTTCTAGTGAATACACATGCATGAACCACACATACCAGGATTTGGGAAGATGCTGACACACCTTGACTAGCAGCTACCACCAAACACAACAGCTGTGAATTGTGGTCCTGCTCTAGCAACTAGCATGGAGACTCTCACTTACCCTTTCCCTACATATTGTCTCATCAGTTAGCATGCTCTCAGCGACCACTTCCCAAATATGCAGGACCCCCAGATTTGCATCCTCACCTGTTGCAAGGTGCTGGTTTACCTGCAGTTTCTGGATAGCACATCAGTTAGTGGGACCAATCAAGTTTGTTTCCGGTTACTGTTTGTTAATGCTAATTGCCCAGGTTTTATGTCTCACTGTTTCCTTCCACTTTTTATCCCACTCATCTGAAACAATAAACTTTTTCACACCCCGAACATTCTTAATTATCGTTTGTGCCACTGATCATATTTTTTTCTTTCAATGACCTCCTTTACCATGTCAGTCAAGTTTCTCTGTATATGTCGTGGTTTTTGACCAGATACCCATAAAGCAGCAGACACGTTCCTCTTACATATGCTTACAGTATAAACTAACATTTCTTTATTAGGAACAGTGAAAAGTCTAAGATTGAAAAGTGAGACGGGAATTTAAGATGACAGTATGTGATTTGCTTGTGACTGATAAAAGGACTGAAGCAGTACAATTTTCCAGTTAAAGGAGAACTGGAATTGGAATATAAATTTCTCTGAAACATATAACTGATAAAGATTAGAATTAACATTGATTTCCAGAGTAGGAAGGCTCTGTCTAAACTGTGTTGAAGAAGACTACTTGCAAGTCCCTTTGCAATGCACATGTCCTAGCTACATCCTAAAAACACCCTCCCAAAAAAAACCCAAGACTCTACAAAGGTGGGAGACACTGCATAGTGAGCTCCCTTCTGAAAATATGGCTCATCAAAATGCTATGCAGCCCCTGCAGAAACACAGCCAGATGCAGACAAATAACACTGACCTAGGCACCTTCCTTGGAAATCCTAGGAGGACAACACTGGGTCTTACCGACCCTGTCCAGCCTCACTGGGGCCTCCCCTCATCCACAGCACCACAACAGCACCCTCTTTTCAGCTCTACCCTGTCCTTACCTGTGCCAGGTTTTTGATATACTCATGTACTGGGTGGTATATTTATGCACTGTGGTTTTGACAGTGGGGGAAGCTGCAGGAGTGACCTTTCTGAGGAGAGGCTGGGGCTGCCTCATGCCCACACAGCTGATTCCAGGCAGCTCCAACAGACTGACTGCAGGACACAGCTAAGCCCCTCAAAGAAAATGGTGCCTTGGGGAAAAGCTATTTAAGAGAGGGAAAATGGTATCTGAGAGAAAGGAAGGAGGTAAGAAGAAGGAAAAAAAAAGTAAAGGCCAATAATAATATGTGAGAAACAGCCCTGCAGACAGCAAGGTCAGTGAAGAAGTAGAGATAAGAGGTTCTTCAGGCACCAAAGCAGTGATTCCCCTGTAGCACATGGAGGTCCATGGTTGAGCAGATACCTGCCTTGCAGCCCATGGAGGTCTTTATCCTGGAGCAGGTAGATATGAAAAGTGTAAGAGGAAGGAATGGCAGCAAAGAAGTGTTATCAATTGACTGCAGCCTCCATTTACCATTCACTCACACTGCCTTGTCAAGGGACAAACTTAGAGCTCCTCTGGATAAAGTAAATACTTTCTATCTGGATTAAAAAAAAAGAATAATAAAATTTGTAGATACTAAGGTATATGTGAAGAGAGAGGTACTGTTGCTCTTAATGGAAGAAAACATAAGAAAGTGTTTTCAGTAGTATTAATACAGAAGAGCATAATTATCACCAAAACAAGAGTAGTAACTTAACATTATACTGAAGAGTTAGGGAGAGCTGAAGAGAAAATAGAGAGATATCAGATACCAGGATCCATCTTTACGAAAATATTGCAACAAGCATATCATTATAATATCACATCACATAGTTTCCAAATGCTCATCTCCTAACAACCCACACAATGAATGTTTTAACTTCTGAACCTCAGAGTGGATTATAGTGATTTGAGACCATATTCTTATTGGAAAATTGAAAGAGTTGTCTTCAACATATATTTTTGACAAGTATAAAAACCTTGTATAATTAGATGTGCCTTATAGGATGTTTCCATCTAAAATGTTGCAGAAAAAAATGATGTTGATAATGCAATGACTTTGTATTTCCTTGAGAGGAAAAGACTGCCCCAACAAAGATTTTGTAATAAATATACGACACTAAATTGTTCCTACTCTATAACATCATGATTATGGAGATTAGTGATCTCTGTGATTAAGGTTGCCTCCAAGATTCAGGGTAAAGCTTTGCTTTAATGTCTTTAAAGCTTCACCCTTGAAGAATAGCTTTGTCTTGATAATAGCCAGCTATAATCTAATTGCAAAGGAAAATGTTTTTTAAGTTTGAAGAAAACCTAAAAAATTCATATGCTTTAACTTTTCATTGTAAAATAACTATTTAAAATGTTGTTTAAAAATCATGTTCATCATAGCTAAAGTAGTTTCTTAAAAGTCCTATATTATTTTTTTAATATACATCTCCTTGCATACTTCTGTGTGATCAGTTTGTTCCAGTTATACCACAGTTCTTTTTTCTTAGTAGAAAAAAAAACCCAGCATTGAAAAAAAAAAAAGTAAATCCGGTTTTCTTGGTATTTGTTATTCTACTTAGAAAACAAGAATTCTGAAAGATTTATATTGGAATTGTCTGGCATGTTTCACTGTGGGTCTGGTATGTTCTATTGAAAACATATAGCAAAGCTTTAAAAATGTGTTTGCAATTAAAAAGGAAAGAGTAATTTAATAGAGAATATTATTTTTATATTTGATAGCTTGGGATCTTATCCTATTGCTCTGATGCTGAATAAAAAGAGTCCAGATTTCTTCAAAGAAACATAACTAGTTAAAGTTTTATTCTGTGTGTGGGTTTTTTTGTTCTCCCCCCTCCACCCCCCCCCCACTAAGTGCAAAATCTGATAATATATATGTGTTCTCCATATTTTACAATCATACTCTCCCTCCCCCCCAAGGTACTTGTGAGTGATATTCCTCTCTGCAACATTTTAAATCAAAGATCCTTCTGAATACAATCCATTAAGTATCCATATGTATGTAATTAATAAAGTGAAAGTAAACCCTTGAAATTCCTGTTCTCCAAGGAAATCCAAAGGGGAAAGAGCCCAAAGAAATGAGAGCATCCTATTAAGTGGAAAGAAGGGGAACTAAACAAAACATAACAATACTGATGTTCCATTATGTATGAAAGACAATTATTTTAAAAGTTAGTTATGTTATAAACTGAAAAATTTTCTAATCTAACTTAGCTTTTGGACTAGCAAGATATAACTAACCATCTCTGGGATAAGTACTCATTCTAAAGTAAGGCTCAAACTTCCAGGACTAGCACAAATTACACCCCAGAAAGGAAAGGACGAGGATAGTAGATTTTGTGTAAGGAATGAGATAAAAGAAACTGTTTAAATTTTTTTTTTACCAACTGGGAGACAGGAGTGGTTGTTAGAGAATACCCCACTGTGGGATGGGGTTAATATTCAGTACTAGAGATAACCTTGCTTGTAGGTGACACATGGACCTTAGCTCTTGTAGTTAACCAGAAGAGAGAGCAATGTGAGCAGCTTTTTGTGTGATGGAGAGCAGAGCATGGGGCAGTCAGTGGAATCAGCAAGAAGCAGGAAAAAACGTTGAAAAGAAGCTTGAAAGGGTGGCTGGAAGAAGAAACAGAAATAACCTATGGCACAACTGAATAGAACCAATGGATAAGACAAGGTCATTTGCTTGCTTAAATTAAGGTTTGATATACAAAGTTCCTACTTAACCTAGAAGCTGCCTCATTTTGGGAAAAAGGAAGCTAACCATAGTTGTCTTTTTAGAATTTAGATATTGTACACTGACCTGTTTTATCACCTTGTTCATTTCTATTTGAGAAGCTGGATTTCAGAAAACTAGGCTGAACTTCTCAATGCTCAGCTCATGGTTACGAGTGAAGAAAATTTGGAGTACTTTTCTAATGTTTTCAGATGGGAAATCTAGCCAGAGTTTCAAAACTGAACCCGATAGATGGCATTAGCTATCAATACTTGGCAGTGGTTCCATAATCAAAGCCTGGAGTCACAAATCTGAACTGCAAAGTCATGAAGATAGTCCACTGAGGTGACTGGATTGTCCTAACTGCACACCTAAATTGATGGATGATAACTGATCAATGAAAACTTAATACAGGGAGGATTCAATTGCAATATCAATGTATGAGTTGAAGGGCTTCATAGGTTCATTTTTTTAAAAAAAGGGAACTTGTTTTCTTAGGTTCCACCGTTGGCAGGCCTATGGCATGGTCCATAACACCCCTCTGATAATCAAAAGTAAACCTAACCTTGATTTAACTCATTTAGCCAAAAAAACCCCAAGCTTCATTTAGCTCTTCCCATGAAAAAAACACTTTTAAGCAAAAATGATGACTTACATGTGACATGAAGACTTTGTCACCTGAGGGTGTTGTGCAACACTTCCTGTTTTAATGAAAATTCTGCTAGTATACTTTGATGTTTTTTGGTTTGTTTTATTTTTGGGTTTTGGTTTGTTGTTTTTTTTTATTTCCAAAACTAAATGGAATCTATGAAAATTTGTTTTCTTGTGAAATCAAGTTATCTTAAGAAAAATCATATAAAGTTTGTGTTTTTTATAGATGTTTACTCTTGTATTGCTCCAATACAACTAATATCTAATGAGAATGATGTAATGTAGAGATCATGAGACAGAGATACTTTATGGGAAATACAGTTTAGGTCCTTTCTTATTCAAATGTTTAGTACAGTCACGTACTTAGGAAAGGCACCATAAAACATCAGTACAGATTTGCACCTCCTTTTGCATCTCTGAACTAAACCTCGGAGAAGCGTTGCTTTAGTGTATGCTTCTCCAGTTTGCCCACCAGCTAGCTCTGACTTTATCGGTAGGGTTGTTTTTTTTTCTTGCTTATTTCTTTTTTTAACCAAAAAAACAAAGGGCACCTTCCTTTTAATTTGGAATTTTAATTCACAGCTATCATATCAACACATTCTTTAGCATTCAACTTCTTTGTTGAACCAGACCTTTCAACTGAATTGAAAAATGGGATTGTTTTTCAAAAAAGAAAGTATCTAAGCTCAAAAGATACTGTGCTTGAAAATATGAAGTGTTATGGAGTGGAAAATTTTCTAAAAATCACATCTTAGACTACCTGTCATTGGTTATTCCAAAATAAACTTAGACACAATATGCTTCAGTTCTCTTCCAAGGTGAGAATTTGGTCTTTCACCATCACCTGCCCTTCCCTTCTAGACTCCTTACTGTATAGTTGTAAAGATAAATTGTTTGTGAAGTGCTAATATACATTAGTGGTGATTGCTATAAGAAAGTCCATAACAAAATCGATAGCTCTGCCTTCAGATAAGGGCTTAAATAGCATGCAATAATTTGGCTTGAGGCCATACCTTGAGTAATGAGAATAAAACAAAAATATTGAGTAGCTGCACATTAACTGAGAACCATCCATCCTGTGCAGTGAATGAGAAAGGGCCAGGAACAGAACATCCTAACCTTCTATTTTGAAAAGTCTTTGTCTTTTAATTAAAAAAAAAAGTGTTTTGCATAATATATAAGGTAAACAATACAAACAGGAAAAAGAAAGTAGAATTATGCAAATATGTGTCATGCATATGCAAAATGGGACTAAAGTAAGATTACCAGCCATTTCACTTCTCATTTCTTCCTAACCTGTTATTCTTAATTTCTGTTTTATATAACCTGATTCATTTGTATTCTTTCCAATATGACTTGAAATAATGATACCATTTTTGTTTACTCTGAAGTTAAATGCACAGAATGTGATTGTAAACAGAGTACCTAAACTGGACACCTAGGGAATCAGAACTGCAGAACTCACCATGACAAACACCTTTATTGCCTTTGAGACTACACTATAGAACACCAAGCTACCATCTGCTGAGCTCTGGCCAGCTCAGTGCAGTTTTTAACTTGCCCTCTGGACCATGTTGTATCCAGAAGGATAGATTTATCTTGATGATGGATTTGGTTTATGAAGTTGATTCTTTCTCTGGTTCTTCGCCTAGAGAAAATTATGAATGCATTTGTTTAGTAACATTTACTATAGTCCACATAAACAGTGTATTTGAAAAAAGTAGGCTAGAGACTTTGCAGGAGAATTGATAAATTTTGTGGTAATTTTTTCTTGGATTGTCAGTTTGTTCCACAATGTCTAAACCATCCAAACCAGTGTTGACCTTATTTTAGACATCTAACTCTGAGTTGTTAATTAATTAATTCCTTAGTCAATAAGGGAAATAGAGTAGCTCCAGAGGATAATTAGTCGCATCGTGAAGTAGGCCTGATACATCGCTGTATGCTTACTGTAATATCTTTCCAGTGTCTTTGAAAGAAGGGAGTGGTGACTAATTCAAAGTTCACATCTATAAAAATGTATTATATTTCTTGCTGTGATTCCCACCTTGGTCTCTGTGAATTGACTTCACGTTATTGGACAAAGAAACTACGTATTGAGATGTTCAGATTTTACAATAACATGTATTCGTATTTGAGAGAATAAGTTTTTAATGAAAACATCAGTACTTTAATTTAGTTTATTAAAATCTTATACAGTTTTCTGTAGGTGTAATTCTTTTGTTTCTGCTCTAAAATATGCTCTGTACCATGGTTAGATATGGAATAGGCAAGCAGTTTCAGAGGTAGTCCAACAGTTTTATATATGTCTCTTTAAATACATAGGGTATATCCACCTTAACTGTTAAGGAGATAAAACATACCAGATGTATTATTAAATTAATGGCAATTTAACAGTGCTTTTTAGTTTCTTAAATTGAACATCTGTAAAATAAATATGAAGTTACTATTAAGGAGATTTCTACCAAAGTGCAGAATAACAGTTCTGAATAAGATCATAAGCTTTTCTCAGGAAAGTGGCAGTAAATGAGGACTTTGGGTACAGGTTAACCTTATTCTATTAAATCTACCATTTCACAATAGGGAAAATACCACTTTGCATAGAAATTGCTTTGCTTGTCTGTAAGCCTGCCACTGAAAAGGAATAAGTTGCCATACTTTGTATTATTAAATGTTACGAAAGGTATATAGAATGTAGGTTATTACAACTATTATAAAATAATACCTCTAGAAAGAACGAAATTTTCAAATAGAATAAGATTTTGGTATCACTTTAGGAACTGAAGGACTGTAAGACTTAGGCTGAAGCATTAATATATGAAAGATTAAAAGAGCAAAATATGCAGATCTCAGTGAAAGAAAAAATGAGTAGGAAGTGTCATAACAATTGCCAAGAAGAAGAGTCAACTGAATTATTCATTATAAATACTATTAATTAGAAATTTTGTCCTTTTTTTCTATCTGTGAATTGCTTGCAAACTAATGCTGAATCTGTGAATCTACTCATTATTCATACGTATTTCCCTATGGCCGGTTCACAGCTGCTCATATTGACTAGTCGCTGTTTGTTATTTTTAGTGTATGATTGATCATCTTATATGGTATTGGTTTTGCTCCCAGATTGGCTCATACTGCACTATACTCAATAGGATAACAAAGAATAAGAGATAATGGTGAATTATGACTGCCATCCTATGAACAAATTTTAGACAAATAATAATTCGTACTAACTTCAGAAAGATATCCAGGATTCACAGACTTTTTTGGATGGCTAGTTGCAATCTGTGTAATCAGGAACAATGGACAATAATGGCTCACACAGAACAATTAACTCACTGACAGAACAATTAACTCACTGTTGTGTATTAGTGAGGATATTTGTATACTATGATCTACATTATTTGACCAGCTGTTCCTACTCTGTTCTTTGTGATCACAATGGCTCCCATAATCACCTATGCAGTATTAGTTTCTTGGTTTTTAAAAGCTGTATTTTGCAGGCAAAGAAGCTTGGTATAATAATAGAAAGTTCTGTAACATGCCTACAGCTGGAACTGGATGATAAATAAAGCAAAGATACTCCAAGTTAAAAAAATATTCTGAACATTAGCAGTTCTTCCAGAAATGATTACCGTAAAACCACCATGGACTCATAGTTTTTAGTCACACCAGGAGGGGGAGGAAAAAGATTGAATAGACAAGGTAAAACAGTCATCCTTTCAGGTTGTCCTGGGTTCAGCAGTAGCAGTCATGTTTTTTCCTTTGTGATAGCTGGTGCAGTGCTGTGTTTTGACTTCCAGCCTGGGAACAGTGTTGGTGAAGCCGATGTTTTCAGTTGTTGCTAAGTGATGTTTACCCTGACCAAGGACTTTGTGAGGCTCATGCTCTGCCAGGGAGGAGGGGAAGCTGTGGGGAAGCGGAGATGGGGCGCCTGACCCGGGCTAGCCGGGGAGGTATTCCATACCACAGCATGTCATGCCCAGGGTGGGGGGTAACTGGGAGTTACCCGGAAGGACACGAGCTTCCAGGTGGGATTTGTTTCTTGGCCAGTGGTATCGTATTCTCTTCCCTTGTTATTTTCCCTTATCATTGTTGTAGTTGATAGTAGCGGTGGTGATTTGTGTTGTACATTGGTTGCTGGACTGTTCTTGTCTCAACCCGTAGGAGTTGCACTCTTTCGATCCTCCTCCCCGTTCCTCCGGGAGCGGGGAAGGGGAGAGCCCCGGTGGGGGGGGGGGGACGGACGACACGGACCTCGATTGTTGTCAGTTCGGCACCACTCACTGGAAGTGAGTGAACAAGTTACCTGACTGGGTTTAAACCACGACACAGGTCAAGCAATGGGGTCTAGTTGTCATTATGAACTGCATAACCTTTTGTCACTAACAACCGTATTGCGCCTAACCTCAGTGTCATATCTGTGGATCTGCAGGGTTGAATTTCAGCTGTCCTACTTCTATGCATCTTAAAAGTAGATAACAAAAGCATGTTAGTCATTGTCTAATGAAAGGCTAGATGCATAAGTGTCTGATTCAGACAATTCATTCTAAGCCAAGATAAATGTTCTAGACAATGTCCTCTGTAGATGCCTTTCTCTCTTCCGTAGCTGCTTAAAGGTACTTGAACTGGTTGCACCACTTTGGTATAGCTAAAATCAGCTTGGATTATTTGCAGCACAGCCACCAAAACTTCAGGGAACAAGAAGATTGCCCTTCCTCCCAGGATATGTTTTAAGGTAATGATTCTTCATTAAATTCTCTGGGGTGAAGAAGCAGTGGAAACAAATTTTATCAGGATGAGAAATACTTAAGAACCATTTTTTTGCTTCTTTCATGTGTAGAGATTATCATATAACAAACCTTTGGTATTAGGAATAGTTTGAGCCTGTAATCCCAGAAGTATTAGGAAGACCATCTGTTGGTGTTCTTTTCCTAGGAACTTATTTTTGAAATTTAACTATAATGATTATTGCAGAGGTTGGAATGAGAATTACAATTGAATGTCAATAGGATGTAGGGACAAATTAAGATGTAAAAGTTAATGGCTTAAGATAAAAGACAGGTCAGTTTTCAGTTACCATCATAGACAAAACAAACTCAACTAGGGGAATATTTATTTATTACCAATTAGAGTATGATGGTGAGAAATAAATTAAAAAAAAGAGAAACCCAACTAAACCAACATCTTCACCCTCCAATTTCTCAGGCTGAATGAGATTGAGAATGGGAGATTATAGTCATTTCATAACAGTTTCCCTCTGCTCCAGCATGGGTCCTTTTCATGGACTGCAGTGGTTCAGGATAAACTTCTTCCAACATGGGTCCTTCATAGGCCACAGTTCCTGTCAGGAGCTTCCTCCAGCTTTGCTTCTTCAGAGTCTGCAGCTTCCGTCAGACCATATCTACCTGCTATAGGAAACACCTCTCTATAGGCTACAGGGAAATAACTACTCCAGTGGGGTCTCATCCACAGTCTGCAGGGGAATCTCTGCTTCAGCACCTGGAGCACCTTCTTCACTAACTTTAGTGTCAGCAGGATTGTTTCTCACATTCCCCCCCCCCCCCCCCAAAACTGCTGCAAATCATGTCACCCTTTATTAAATGTGTTTTCCTTGATGCATCACCCAAGGGGCTTAGCTGTGTCTTGTGATGGGTCTTCTCTGTCCTTAGAGACAAATTCTATAATTTTTTCCAAAATTCATTCTCTTTTGAACCTCCAGATTTGTAAGTATTAGTATCTCACCTCTTACATGTTATTTGAGTAGTATTTTGTTAATCAAAAATGCCTTTTTTCCACAATTAAATAGAATGATAAAAGGTTAACACTGCTTTTAACTGACAGTGAGAAAATAACAAATAATGGCCTACTTATCAATAAACTCCCCAACACAAAGTAGAGAAAAATCTCTGCTCTAAACTGGACTAACTGTATTATCTTCCGAAATCAGGAAATCACACAAGTAATATAATAGTAGTGTCATAATAAAAACCCCAAAACACATATTTATATAAAAAAAAAACCAAACAGATCAATGGGTAACATGAAAAAAGAAAAAAAGAAGGTCTGTTGTTTTCTTTTCTACCATTCATTATACAGAGCCAGCTTCTAATTTATTACAAATAATCAATACGACTCTTATTCAATTCACAGCTGCTCAATTGAGGCCTCCACCTGCTGTCTGTATTACAAAATGTATTACAAGACTTTTCCTGATATAAAGCAAATGTACATTAAGTTTAGAAAATAAGAGTTCCTTTAATGTACTGTTTTCATGGTTTTCTAAAGAATAAATTATCCTTCTAGGTGACAATCAGTATCTAGTAAAGTGAAAGATAAGAATTATTATTCCGGAGGTGGCTATTTCTCTCCATGGATTATACAGGAAGCATACAATAGTCTGTTTGGACTACAACATTTAATTAATAAAATTAAAAAATTAAGTCATTATGTAACATTAAACAGCGCACAAGTTACACGAGTTTAAAAGTACAGATTTAATTACAATCTTAGATGAGTACCATTCAAAGAAGAAATAGAGAATTTCAAAAATTGAAATAACATCAGTTCAGGAAAAAAGCCATTCAAAGAAAGAATGATTAAGCATTTAACATGTTATCCTAGAAATTATGAATAATGCTCTCTTGGGGTGTCCTGAGAGGACAAAACTCTGAGCAATCTGATCAGATTTCAAAGTTGCCCTGCTTTGATTGTGGTTTTTGGACTATATGACTTTCAAAGTTTCTTTCCAGTGTAAGCATTTACATGTTCGTAAGCTCTTACATTTACTTTATCTTACCATTTAACATCTTCACTTTTATATGTATATACATATATATAAATTTTATTATTTGCAATAATTATCTCTGTTTTATAACTTTTTATACAATTCATAGTTTGAAGTAATTATTTTGTCTCATTCTAGATGAAGAAAAAACAATATGCATGCATAAAGGCAATCACAAACATAGTTACAGCAAATGCCAAAAGCTTCACATCATAGGCTTAATACAGCTACGAACACAGTGAGATCATGTTCAGAATATTCTTACATAACCCACTGCTAATGTCTGCATCTTTAAAGACTGAGGAACCTTGTAACCTTTTAGATGTATAATGTGTTTTCTATGTCTCTACAACCTTCTGAAAAGATCGGAAACTTCTCCATTAAGTGGATGATGTAGTTTAACTGCCTTGCATCCAAAAGTAATAAAATTTTAAATAAGAACGTTATAATGAAGTGTGATGAAATTGTACCATAGCTGAAGGAAATATAAAGCAATTCTGTCAAGATAATATAGTGAGTAAGAAGCAACAATTCATTTGACCAAATGTAAGCCTCTGCCTCTAAGTTATTCACTCTACATGTCCATTATAGTCAATAAAGAGAAAGAGGCACTTCCAATAAGCAGTCAATCTTGCTTTTATAGTAGATGGATAAAATAGATCAAATTAATAGCACTCTTGCGATTGACTACAAAGGAACCTAGGAGTACTACTCAGATGTAAATGAATCACACTGCAGTTCCTGACTCCCACTTAACAACCATTAGACTAGATCTGAACAGAATTTGGAATGATAGTTTCAAAGGGAATTTCAAATGCTAATTTTGCTTTTATTCCAAACATAATATTTTTTTTTCTCAGAAAATAAACTTTATTTTACGAATTTTGATTCAGAATAATAAATTATAAAATTATTAAATATCTAAGTAAACTGGAATAACTTTGAGAATTGTTCTTGGCTCATTTTAAAATGAAATGTGTATTTTCACATTATTTCATGAATACATGTACTTAAAATAGAGTTTCATAATATATCTTAAAATTTATTTTTACAGGTGTCAGGTAATTATATAATATTCAGCTGAAAGGAAATGTGTGTTTAGCTTAGAAGAAAATTAATTTTGCGGTGGAAAGAGTTTTGAGGAACAATTTTTAAAATTCAACAGGAGACTGTACCATCTTTAGTTTTAAACATATACGGATTCCTATAGTTAATCATGAGAACTGACACACATATCCTAAGAAGGAAAATCAGCTGGTATGTATGAAGAAAGCTTATTATGTAGGTCAGTGAATGATGCACAGTAAATTATTCATCATGGAAATGTAGTCTGTCATAGTGAGTTGTCTCAGAGCAAATATCCAATTTAATTTTGAATAAATATATGAAAAACTATATAAATATTCTTGTTGTCTAGATTGCTTGTGTTTATGATGACATTTTTATACAGCATTGGACTCTACAGCTGGGGAAGGGCTATCAATATTTTGAAGCTCCACAAGGAATGTCACTCTTATTAACCATAAAGTCCAGGAGAAATCATGTGAAGATCAGGGAGTCAGTAATAGCCTGGACAAACCAAATTATGTACAGCATTCATCACAGGAAAGTAACATGTGTAAGGCCCAAGGTAAATACTTATAGATGAAAGGTAACTATTCATGGAAGATATAGAATGCTAAAAACTACAGTTCCTAATTCTATGTTATTCACTTAAACATTTCTTTTACATCTGCTTTTACAAATGCTTGGGAATTCTATATAATTTTAAAGACCACTCCTGTTTTCAGAAACAGAAACAGAAACTAGTGTTTCTGTGCTATTTTGTAGACTGTTCATTTGTTTGGTTTTCTTTCTTCCCTCAAATTACATAAAGGTAACTTATGGCTTCTGATGGTTGGTTGTTGTTAACCAGCACCATCGACTCATGCAAGTTACTAAACTTACTGCTTATGAAAAACAAACTAAAATAAAAAATCATGCTGGGGGAACAGACTACTTATTTAGCTGCTTAGTTTTGCAAACACATGCTTTGAGAAAAAACAAATTGAGAATTTATCCTTTTCCCACATCACTGTTTGACTATCAATTCTTATTCTTCAGGCTCTGAGGACAGGACATTGCAGAATTTCTGAGGATGCTGCAATTGACCTCTCAGTATTTTCCATAAAAAGTTATTTACTTTCACAGTTGCAAGACTGAGATGAGAGTTCAGCCTTATTTTTTAAATCTTTAGCTCCCATAAAATTCAGCTACCATTGCCTACCCTCTCCAAGCCTGGTAAAAAAACCCAAACAACAAACCAAACCAAACCAAACAATACCAAACAGTAAAAGAGATGTTACAGTCTTTCATGCTGCATCTTTGCCACTCCTACTTACATTACCCTGTTGTGAGTTAGCTGCATAGTGTGTTCAAAGCTTTCTAGTTTCAGACTGATACAAACCTATAAATGCTTACAGTTGTTAAAGTCTGCTTTCATAGAATTCCAGGACTATCAGTGATTCAGTCTATAAGGAACTTAACATGTTTCTAATTCAAACTGCTGCTGAAATTAGTGTCAGCTCTTAGGTCAGACCAGGTAGCTTAGGGCTTCAGCATGTCCTTGAAAAACTGCAAGGATAGAGCCTGCACAGCTTGTAGGAACACATGGCTTAACTGCTTTCATGGACAAAAGTTTTTTGTTATACCCTATATGAACACTTTTTACCTCAGTTTATGCCTGTTGGTTCTCACCCTCTCACTTTGCTTTGCTGTTCAGGCTTTTTGCCCTGCAGGTACCAGGGGACTGTTTTTAAAGGCTCCTGGAACTGGCTCTTCTGCAAACCAAGCCAGCTTCAGCTCTTCAGCCCCTATCAAAAGGGAAAGTGCTACAGCCTTGACCATCCTGGGGGCCTTCCGTAAGACTTGACCTAGTTTACCAATAACTTTCTAATTCTGGAAGGGGCAGGAACTACAAAAATAGATGCAAGATGTAGAAAAGAAAAAAATTTACAAGGAAAATCCTGGATTCTAAACCTGAAATGGTGTAATCCTGGTTGTATATATAGACCATGGGACAAGAGAAGACACAAGAGTGCAGCCCTGCAGAAAGGAATTTAGGAATTTTGTTTAATGTTAAATCCAGTATGAGTCAACAATATATTGTGCATCACTTGTGTTTATTGTTGGTTTTTTTCCTTTCCCCTTTTAGTTTTATATTCTCTCCCCTTGGTATTTCCCTTATCATTGTTCTTATTAATGGTAATAGTTTTATATTATACTTCAGTTATTGAGCTGTTCTTATCTTAACCCCTGAGGATTACATTCTTTTGATTCTCCTCTCCATCCTACCCAGAGCAGAGGGCAGGTGGGGAAGGGGTGGGAGCGAGTAGTGGCGTGTTTCTAAGTTATGGCTGGGCTTAAAGCATGACAGTATGGTGCTTCTGAATGTTTTGTGAGGGTTTGGGTAATGCCAAACTTACTTAATTCTGCATTTCTGAAAGCTGCATGCTTTTTCTTTCCCAGATGATTGATAAGTGGTTCAGCTTGAATCAACGCTTACTTCACATGACTGATTTCTTTGAAAGACGTCTGTATAGGCTATGGGTTTATAAGAAAAGAACAGAAACATTTTTCTCTGTGATATAGTTGCGCAAGAGTTTTTCAAAGCTTCCTTTGAAAGAAGGAAGGAGGAGGAAGGAAGGAAGAAGAAGGAGACTTTGGGGTCTGAGTCAAGAATATACATGGTTATGCATGCAATAGTAAAGCATCTGGGTGAGTTATTATAATGTTTATTTTTAATGGAATAGTTAGCAACCACATTCATTTGAGCAATTTTTAAAAATGCAAAATGTTCACACCTGCTGTTCTGACTACCTAGCTGTCTGCAACACTAATCCATTGATATTTGTGGTTTATATATATTTTCACTTATTCCCACCTCACAGAAGAAACTCCAGCTAAGAATAATTTATTTTACTTAGATAATTTAGACACTGGTCTAGCTCTGAATTTAGATTCTTTCTTTGAATGAGTATCTATTATTCACCTCTTTCCAGATAGTCTGAAAAGATGCTGGAGTATCTTACTGCAGATAAGGGACAGTGATTTTAAATCACAAGTGACTTAAAATCCAAATAATAGGGGATAACAGACTGAGAATCAAAAGATAAAAATAGAGTGTGTGACAGTGATCAAAAAGAATGGGACTCAGGTGCTCTAGTAATTAGGTTTCTTATCTTGGCTAGTTATCTGATCTCTCTCTTTGGTCAGCCTTTTATAAGTGTTTGTCTATACAGACTATTATCTATCATTGTCAACAAAGAAAGATCTAATTAGTTTAAACTAGACACTTAACTTTAAGAGATGTAAAATTACCTGAGAAGAATACTATTTTGTACATGGAAAATCACATTAAGAATACAGTTTTTGGAAAAGTCTGATGCCCAAATAATTCATTACAGTAACAAATATCTATTGATTTACAGACAGTATTAAAAAGATTAGCCACATTTAGTGATTTAAAATGTGTTTGGAAAAAATCACACCACAAATGTTCTGTATTTCTATAGCAATTACTCAATAATTACTGTAAATTATTTGAGAATAGGACAAGCTGGATGCATATGCACACATAACTGGGAGCTGTACAGCAACATGGTATATGGGACTGCACCATGTCACAGTGCAGGGGAAAGAGACAAACCAGCATTCCTGGGCTTTCATGTTGGGCCACAGCAACCCCATGCAACACTACAGGCTTGGGGAAGAGTGGCTGGAAAGCTGCTCAGTGGAAAAGAACCTGGTGGATGTTGGCACTGTGCCCAGGTGGCCAAGGTGGCCAACAACATTGTGGTTTATATCAGAAATAGTGCGGCCAGCAGGACTAAGGAAGCGATTGGCCCCCTGCACTCAGCACTGGTAAGGCCACACGTTGAATACTATGTTTAGTTTTAGGCCCCTTACTACAAGATAGACATTGAGGTGCTGGAGTAAATCCAAAGAAGAGCAACAAAACTGGTGGAGGGTCTAAACCACAGGTCTTATGAGGAACTGCTGAAGGAACTGGGGTTGTTTAGTCTGGAAAAATGGAAGCTGAGGGGAGACCTCATCACACTCTACAACTGCTTAAAAAGCGGTTGCAGGGAGGCAGGTGTTGGTCTCTTTTCCCAGGTGAGAAGTGATAGAAGAAGCAGCAGCTGCAGGTTGTACCAGGGGGGATTTAGATTGGATGTTAGGAAAAACTTCTTCACTGACGGGGAACAGGCTGTCCAGGGAACTGGTTGAGTTACCATCCCTGGAGGTATTTCAAAGACATGTAGATGTGGCACTTAGGGATGTGGTTTAGTGGCAGAGTTGGTAGTGTTAGATAAATTTTCTTTTCCAACCTAAATGATTCAATGACTCTGATTTTAGGATAGTAACAGGGGTAAACCAAAAAGACCATGTATTTAAAATGCATTTATGTTGTAGAACAGCGACCTTGAGTTAATAGTATAGAGATTAAAAGTACAAGAAATTTCTTTATTATAGGAATAAAAATATACTATTAATTACTTCAGAATAATATATTAAAGATTTGTAATCTCTCTTAAGTCATCCTATATTGTGTAAGATTATTTTAAATTGCTTGACAGTAAAATATCCACTTGACACAAGGTAATTATAACACATGAATGGATTTCAAAATCAATAATTTGAGATAAATTATTACAGATAAACAAATAAATTGTCATAGTCTCCGAATAAGCTCCTCATTGCAGTTTTCTTGTATTCTAGTTATCCTATAATAAACTGCCTATTTATTTATTTTTTGGTTTGTTTTTTATTTATCTGAAAATAATCACTCAAGAAATCTCTTATGACTAGAAAGGAAGAGAGGTAAGGGCATATAAAATTACCATATTAATTAAATGTAATTAATTAAAAATGATTGATGAATATGAAAAAAAAAATATCTAAGAGGCTGCATTCAAAATTTACATGATATTTTCTAAAAGAAGAAATAACTTATGACAATGGGGCTGAGTGGTGTCAGAGGGAGAAAAGGGAATGTAGTTCACACAAACAATGACATCAGTACAATTTTCAGCTTTCTAGCCCTTCAGAGTGGGTCAATATTATTGTTTCAGTTTGCAAGAGTGCACTTCTGAAGCAAATTTCCCAGTTGGTAGCAACTACACATCTTTCTCACACTGTGATTTACATAATGCTCTTTTACTATGTACTTAAAATACCTTTGAAATTTAACTGAGCTGAGATACTCATCTATTTAGGAGACCTATGAACTTTATCTATTTAAGGTCATTTTGTCCCTGAAACTAGGTTAGAAGCAGTTTGAAGCAAATGCTTTTGAATGCATGTAATGTATATGCTGGGTTTTAAATAATCTGCTCTGTAGTTCTCTTTATATTGAACCACACTATTTGATAATGTAGTCACTGTGTAAATTGTGAGGAAATTTTGATAATGAACCAGTAATACTGCCTCAAGTAATAGATATTAATAAGCATTTGCTAAAGCATTTTATCAGCATCTGTAGGTATCTGCAGAAGCATGCATCTCCTAATGGATTGTTATTGCTGTAAGGTGAGCTACTCAAAACAATTAGAACAGAGACTTAAATACTTCCAAGCAGTCCTAATAAAACATTAGTATCGGTTTTTAGGAAACCACAGGCCGAAATCCATTGAAGACTGTAGAAAATGTGATTTTAACAAGGCGTCCCAAAAGAACAAGAACAAAATGACAGAGGCCTATTGAAATACAGGCACAAGGTGATATTAGAGGTTTGAGAGCTATAAGGAAAACCTCCAAATGATCAGCTTCTGTTCATTTAAGGAATAAAGCTTTTGGGGCCTGGCAAAACCTGTTTAAGGATATCAAGTTGACTGTGTTAAAAAACATAAAAAATAATTCTAAATGGACCCCTGAGTCAAAACAGAACAACCTCTGGTCAAACATTTTGCAGAAAAGACCTCAAGGCAGTGGTGACTTCCTATGGTACCTACCCATTTCTTATTGAAGAAGTCTAGCAACATTGATCTTAGACTCTAGAAGGACCCGAAAAGAGTGAGCAAAGTATAAACTGAAGACATATATTATAGAAAATGTGTACATATAAGTTCTCTGTGGATTATTTTGGAAAAAGCTGCAATAATTGCGTAATTTGGATTTAGTGTAAAATATATTGATTGAATTGCTAAAACTCAATATAATATATATATATTATAAATTAACTCTTGGATCCACATATAAAGTGTGTTCCTTTAGTATATATAACCTGAACATGATGTTTGGTCTTGTGCCTTGTCTTTGAGGCTTTGTTGAAATGTGAATGCACTGAAAAGTCCACACTAAATTAGTCCTCAAGGATGATTTTCTTTGCCCTGGCATGATTAAGATAAGATGCTCTAGAAAAGCTCTTTATGTTCTTTCATAGTCATTTACATGACCAGTTCAGATTAAATTCCTGTCTTGCAGCTGATTAAAATTAGGTGGGATGGTACTTGCAGTACCCAAAAGGGCCTACGAGAAATGTGGAAAGGGACTTTTTACAAGAGCATGTAGTGATAGAACAAGGGGGAATGGCTGCAAGATGGAAGAGGGTAGATTTAGATTACATATTAGGAAGAAGTTCTTTACTATGAAAGTGGTATGATACTGGAATAGGTTGCCCAGAGAAGATGTGAGTACTCCATCCCTGGAAGCATTGAATGTAGGTTGGATGGGGCTTTGGGCAACCTGGTCTAGTGGAAGGTGTTCCTCTCCATTACAGGGGGATTGGAAGTAGATGAGCTTTAAGGTCCCTTCCAACTCAAACCATTCTGTGATTTTTCTGATACTATGATTTTATGATTCTATGATTCTATGATTTGTGTTGGGCTCATTCTGACTTGTAAATGGAAGCACTGAGTATTGTAGACTAAATCCCAAAGTCAGCTTTTCAAAACTCCCCTTGACTTCCCTGCTAAAGGAAAATAAATAAATACTGACTTCAGCATGAATAATTAACCCCTGATCAATCAGTCCTATTTAACTGAAACAGACATTTGTTTTCTTTTGGAATGAAAAGATTTCTATTTCTTGCTGATAACTAGGGGGTGGGTTCTTTGTTGTGGTGTTTCTGTTTTTTTTTTTGGTTTTTTTTTTTGGTGGGGTTTTTTTTCATGACAACTTTTCATTACAACTTCTATTACAAGTAAATAGTTGTAGAAAGATCTTTACTTGAATTTTTTAATTAAACAAAAAAAAAAAATCGTAGTAGTCACTGTATTTTATCCTCTCTGATGCTCTTCAGTAAAGCAGCTTTGTTCTTCCTCTCACTGTTTCCATCTTTTTGGAGCAACAACCGTTCCTTTCCATCAACCATCCTGAAGCTGGAAAAGCAAATTATTTTTCCCCCTGCTGACACTGCATCTCACAGACTTCAGTGGGTTTCTGATTATGTACTCCAGCTCAAGCAGTTTTCTTCCATTTTCAATCTTTTTAGGAATTTTTCTCTATTGCACATGTATCTTCTCATCTAAGAATTCAAATCACTTTTGTCCAATAGTGTTTGATGCCTGGGCCTCACTATACCTCCTGTGGTTCAGCACAAAATTACTTTTTCATCTTCAAAATAGAATGAGAATGTGAGCTCTGTCTTTTTGGTAGCCTAAACACTGAAAGATATGATTACAGAGCTGGAGGAAATTTTGTCTTGAGCCAGTATGTGTCAAAATGAACTTTCATGGTCTACTGACTCAAGAAAATCAAAATGTCATTGAAAGAAAGTGATATTTCAGTGTATGCAACCCATCGCTTTATTTTAATATATCTAGCTCTGAGTATGACTCTGCATAGACTTAACTGTCAATGTTTAGCCTTATGCAGAAACAAATGAAACATAATTACTTGAAAAAGACTAGAAAATTACAAAAGTTAAAAAATTAATTTAATGAGGAAACAAGAATGCAATTCTAATGGAAGTCATTCTACATGCATTTTTACAAAGGTGTTTTAAATATGGCTGGAACTACTTTTTTCAGTTGCACCACTTATGGTCGTTATCACAGCATACTACTTCTGCGAGATTTTCCCTTCTGACTGATGAGTTCATCCAAATAATCTCAAACTCCCAAATACTTAAAACGTGAAGTGCAGGCTCAACTTTCTATAGAATCTTTGTGCAGATAGCATTAATTGCCCAGTCAGGTTTTACATTCTCTCATCTATTGAAATAATATCTTCCTTACTGTGTTAGTAGCATTTCAATTCCTATGTATTATACTTTCATTTACATACTAAAACTTTTAGTATAAAAAAATAAAATTATAATGGTAACGGTATGGTGGCTGATTATGTCGTCACAAGCATGTCTGTCAAGTACGCAAGAAAATAAATATGTAAAACATGGGAAGGGAAGGAAAAGGAGAGGGAAGGGAATAGAGAGAGAAAATAAAATACTAATTATGAAAATTCTGAATTTGTAAGTGATTGAAAATAAAAAAAATAAATACACATTTAAGTAAGTTTGACTTTTAGGGTTATCAGGACACTCTTACTGGATTCAGTGGAAGTTATGTTTGATTAAGGTTTCATATAACTTTATTTTTATCCTTTAGCAGAGAAGTCAAGGGGAGTTTTGAGAAGCTGATGATATTCAGAACTTCCATTTAAAAGTCAGAATAAGCTTGACACAAATCATAGAATGATGAACAAAGAATATATGATTTAAATTAAGCCTAATTTACTGGTAACAAACTGGACATAGTTCTGAAAAGCTATTAAGTTGGAAAAAAAGTGAAATAAAATTCCACTGCTCATATTAAATGTGATGATTCCGTACAAGATGCAAGTTCTTACATTTTATAAATAATTTATAAAATCCAACAGTTTATGAAAAATTACTAGTATCATAAAAGAGCGGCTAGAAGAAAACAGTAGAAAAGAAGACTTCTAGCCAAGCATCATCAAGGAACAAGAACAGGAGATAAAAACCAGCTCCAAAACCAGCACTGTGATGTAGGTGCATCTTCATTGTATTATATTTTATAAAGAGAACTTTGCAAAAAAGTAGTGTTTTGGTTGTCCTGGGTTCAGCAGTAGCAGTCATGTTTTCTCCTTCTTAGTAGCTGGTGCAGTGCTGTGATTTTGACTTTCAGCCTCAGAACAGCGTTGATAACACCGATGTTTTTAGTTTCTGCTCAGTAATGTTTACTCTGACCAAGGACTTTCTGAGCCTCATGCTCTGCCAGGGAGGCGGGGAAGCCAGGAGGAAGCAGAGGCAGGACACCTGACCCAAACTAGCCAAAGAGGTATTCCATACCACAGTATGTCATGCCCAGGATGTAACTGAGAGTTACCCGGAGAGGCTAGATCACTGCTTGGGTCGGGCAGGGTATCGGTCAGCAGGTGGTGAGCAGTTGTATTCTCTTCCCTTGTTATTTCCCTTATCATTATTATTATTTGTGGTAGCAGTAGTGGTTTTGTGTTATACCTTAGTTACTGGACGATTCTTATCTCAACCCATGGGAGTTACATTTTTTTGATTCTCCTCCCTATCCCTCTGGGAGCAGGGTGGGGAGGAAGGGGGGAGGAGTGAGCGACCAGGCTGTGTGGGTCTGAGTTACTGACTGAACTTAAACTATGACAGGTTTTACAAGTTAAATTAAAAATTACAGATACTATTATCAGTGACTTAATTTCCCAACATTCTAGGAAGAACTTAACATATAGAAAGATATGAATGTAATTAAAATGGATATCAGCCTGTACTCTGCTAGGCTAACAGTTGGCATTCTCTAGCAGGACTCCACTGTACATCAATCTTACTGCTACAGGTTATAGGCAGTCTGTGGGAAATGTAATGAAAAACGAGGGAGAAACTGAGCTTGAATACAGAAATTAAACATTTGAACATACTGTCTATATGTTTTCTGCTAGGGTTTATGATACCTTACTTATATATCACTTAAGTTTATTATTGATCCTTATAATTCATGTAGATGTACACCAGTCAAAATGAAGAAAAACACTACAAACTTCTGATAAAGGATGCTATTTATTAATCTTTAACAGGAACTCTTACAGAACATTAAAGAATGATGACTAAGTTTATTAGAAGGGTCATCTTCCAGGTTAGATGGTTTACATCTTAACACTTGAGCATATCCTTCTTATTTGAACTGCTATTAGCTGTTAAGCAACATGAAGATGAAAAAAATGTGGTAGTTAGTGACTGCTTGACTTTATCATGTATTTGCAAGTGTTTGCTTTCCCCAGCTTTTCTTCTATCTTATTTTACATGCATATTTAAATGCATGGTCTTTCAAGCATGCTTTCATCCTCAAATCTGTCTACTAAGCATCAGTTGCACTGTTCATGCTATAGAAATAATACATAGCAACAAGAAAACTGGTAAACAGAACAGTAAAAAATAATGATGTTTCAGACAGAAGAATTAATTTCAGATAACAGACTAAATGGTAATAACTTCAGTATTGTGGATGGCAAAGCTGGTTTTTGTTGGTTGGGTCTGAACTCAAGATTAAAATTCCACAACATCAATTGTAAAAGCTTAGTGCTGTACAGACAGAAGAATTAATGCTGATTCCATTTGTTGCCAGTTACTTCAATTCCTCAGTTTATGATTCAGCCTGTGCCATGGTTAAAGCCCATCTGGTAACTCCAAATCACGCTGCTGCTTGCTCACTCTTCCCCTCCCTTTGCCCTCTCCTGGCAGGATGAGGAGAAGAATTGAAAGAATGTAAACCTCACAGGCTGAGAGAAGATCAGCCCAATAAATAAAGTATAATACAGAACTACTGCCACTAATAATAAAGGGAAATAACAAAGGAAGAGAATATAAAGCTGAAAGGGGAAAGAAAACAATAAACACAAATGATGCACAATAAAATTGCTTGCCACCTGCTGGCCAATACCCAGCCTGACCTGAGCATTGATCTGGGCCTTCCAGGTAACTGTCCTCAGTTTATATACTGGACATGACATGCTGTGGTATGGAACACCCCTTTGGCTAGTTTGGGTCAGGTGTCCTGTCTCTGCTTCCTCCTGGCTTCTTGTGCCCCTCCTCACTGGCAGAGCATGAGACTGAAAAGTCCTTGATCTGGATAAACATTACTTAGCAATGACTGAAAACATTGGTGTGTTATCAGCACTGTTCTCGGACTAAAGCCAATACACAGCATTGCACCAGCTACTAAGAAGGAGAAAAATAACTGTTACGACTGAACCCAGGACAGCCTAATAATAAACCACAACCCTCTTTTGAAACCAAGCAACAGTACCAGTGAAAACAAGTTCAAACTGCATCATACTTCACAGACAACTCTTTAACCACAGAAGCAGAACATCCTCAATGTTTTATTACCTCTAGTAACTGTAATAAACTGGTTTTCCTCCTCCCTCTTCCCTGAGTATTTAAAATATTTGACAGGTGCTTGGTGTTGTAGATAAATGCACATCTCCAGCCAGTTCACTTTGGAACAACATGAATCATTTAATGTTTGCTTTAAATCAAAGAAAAATGGAAAATACTGGGATCTGTATTTGAATTAGGATATCACATTTGAAGTACGAAGCAAAAGATTATTTCAGTGAAGAAAATTATTTTTATCATGACATCATGATAAAAGTTGCATTGAATTTGGATTCTTCTGCATTAAGGAATTGTCTGAAAAGCCTCGTGTTATGCATATTGCTTTCTTGTTAATGTCTCCATAAGACCCTGTAAACTGATAAAAATTCACAGATAAAGAATTTGAACTGTGTGATCTAAGAAGAGTTGTTCAAAGGCTAAATAGTTCATTCAGCAAAGTGTTGGAAACCTTAAAAGGATGGTTTGCTTTACAGAGGTTATAGACTAAAGAAACCAATCTGGATTACTAGCCTAAGATGATCTACATTTCTTTATTGAAAGTTTATTAGGAAAGTATGAAAATAAATCAGCCCAGTATGTCAACTGTGACAGAAGGGACCATAGGACTTCACGTCTTTCAAACAAAGCTCTATTCCATTTTGAAGCTAGATGAAATTTTTGTAGATTGGTCCAGATCATGATGAAGTCATCAACCAAGTTGTCAAAATCCTTCAATACAATGCACTTTCTCTGACTGGATCTAGGAAAAAGGTTCCTGATAGTTTAATTCTTTCAATCACTTCCAGTAGGTTCTACTATTCTCTGACTACTTTCTGAACCTCTGGATTTCTCCTTCACTGTTATCAGCCTTATAAATCTTCCCCATGTCCTTTGTGACAATCTGGCAGGTCTATAAGTTAGGCGTCTTTTGGTTTGCTCATGTCAAATTAAGCAACACAAGGGTCCCTTTGAAACAGATGTGCACCAGCTCTGTTCACTGTATAAATAACATGCAAGCTGGGGGAAATCTCTAATGTTATTGGATTTTATCTGTGTAGAGAGAAAAGCAAAGAATTTACACAGTAATGTGAATGAAACCACTTACTTCATGATGACTTACTTCATGGCACTTCATACTGTTGACCCAAAAGCATTGCCGTGTCATTTTTCAGAAGTCTTTTATTAACAGTAAGAAAGAAAAAATGGCTGCTTAACATATATAATTGCATGCATGTTTATTACTGAGTTTCTCCTTGGTACTACTTACAAGATTATTAGATTTATTTGCACACCATCATCTAAGGGAAAAAATTCAGTCCATCCCTAGATAATATATTAGTCATCTATGGTTAAAAATCAGTAGTTTCTATGAACAGTAGGACACAATAAAGTTAGTATGGCTATATTATATTAACCTTATGACTAACATCAAATTTAGCTTATATACCCATTTAGAGAGAAAGTTTGAGATGAGCCTTGTGTGAAAGTGAGGACCTATAGGAAATAAAATCATTGTACATATGATTATTTTCACTTTTGGGTAAGAAACTTAGCAGAAGATGTCTGAAAGAACCTATTTTACTACTAAAGCACTGATAAAGCATCCTCAGGAAATGCCTTTCCACACAGAACAGAGTTTGAATCAAAATGACAGGTCCTTTTGGAGGGTGAGATTCTGCTGCTTAGACCTTGACAACAGATGTTGCCCACAAGATTAAGCGACATCTTAAGTGTGTGGTGGTATCTTTCTTGTTTTCCAGCACTTGTTTTAGAAGATGGTGGTTTCCTGAAAACTCTATTTTGACTGCCTGCCCTGAGTACATACCAGGGTTTTCCTATGGTGGGCAGTGCAGGACCTGATATCCAAGGCTCATCCCACCACCCCAGCCAGTAGCAGTGCAGCCAGGGGTCACTGGGACATTGGGCATCTCTCTCGAGGAGACACAGGTCAAAGCTGGTCCTAGACATGGGCCCACAGTTGGGCCTGGCTCAGCAGGACCCATGGCTGGGCAGGGCAGGTCCATGAAAGCTGGAGACTGGCCTTGCTGCTGAGACTGACAGCCACAGCTGCAATGGTGTCCTTGGCCATGGGTAGGGGCAGAGGAAATCAGAGAGGGCTCAGCAGGGACAGTAAGGCTTGGTGACATCCACAGGACCCTGTCAGAGGGGTCAGTTAGATGACCTAAAACTAACTGTCTGCGGAGAGCTAAATTGAACTATATGATTTTAAATGTCAGCTAGATATTTAAAGCTTCTATTTAGCCAGTAGTGAGGTAGAAAGGTAGAAAAAGAGTTATTCAGAAGACCAGATACAATCATGTATTCTGATATTAGATGGCTAGGTCTCCAGACTGCCACTTACTCTCTGTGATTTAGATAGCTTCGTAAGAGCGAGATGTCTTTACAAGCACCTACGCTGTAAAGAAGAGAAACTAGTTGTCTGAATCTACAGGTTAACCTCACCCTTAGCGCTTAGCTCAGATACCTACTCATTCAGTGGTGTTTAGTGCCCTGTGAGATGCCTGAACAGCTTCCACTGCTGTGTCACAAGTCCTGGGTCTTCTACAGTTTACTTTTATTGTAACCTTCATCTATACAGATAGTTAACCTACATGATGTGCATCATCTGAGTCCTAGACTCAGAGGAAGACTTAAGTAGCAGGCTATCTTACTCTTTTCAGAAAAATAGTGATCTGCACTAAATGGTAATATATACGTCATTTGTTTTTAATAGTGAGGACAGGACAATATCTGAATAAGACAGTGAAATTATTTTTTTAAGAATTTGTCCATGTAATATTTGTGTATTGAAATATTATGTAGTTGGAAACAATAACAATGTTCATGCTGGCAGTAACAGTGAAGGAATATTTCTAAGTGTTAACTTTCCTCTTAAGTAAGTATCAGAGATAGCAGAAATATAATAACATAATCCTCGCTAAATTTCATCCAAGGGAACTGACTGCATTGTCTAGGGTGATAGCTTTATGGTGGTAACGACTGGCAACATCTTAACGAAAGATCCCCAAGAAGAGAAAATCATAGTATGTAGACAAGCATGTCTAATATATCATTCATCTTTTGTAAAGATAACCTTAAAATCTATTTCTTGGCCCACTTATCTTAGAAAAATGGATAAGTATGGCTTATAGATTCTGTAACTCGATATTAATCTGTACAGCTTTGTCTACTATGTGGAACATGTATGTCTTAAGCTGTATTTCTGTCATTTGTGTGGATCAAAATTCTTAAATTCTTGATTTCAGAAGAAGGACTCATGTTTACATGAGCAAATTCAGATTCACTAGGGCAATCTGAAGAGTCTGTTTCTGTAAACCTTATTACCCATTAAAAAATAATAATAATAAAATATTAATTCATTACAGTGTGAAAACAAAGAGCACCTTAAATTCAGTTGCAGTGAAAATTTATATTCATTAACATCTTCACACCCTGCCCTGGTATTTTTTCAGCTCTCTCAGCCACATTTCTTTTTATGCTTTGCTTCATTTTCCTGAAAATTTTAGTAAAATAACTCATAATTTTTAACTGCATTTTTAGTGCAATTCCTCTTCAGTCATGAAGGATTTATTTAATATTTTACAAATTAGAGCCTAAAGAAAGTATTCATGGTGAATATTATTTCTGAAGTATTCATCCTTTTTAACAGTATGTCTTATCCCAAAATGATGTAGAAAATTACAAACAAAACAACATAAAAATTAGGAAACAAAATCACAAATTTCCTTTTGCTTTAAAGCCTTTGTAGTATCAGCATCAAGAAAATACTTATCTGTAAGCGGCGAGGAGAAGCAGACAGGAAAACCCAATATGGGTGATAAGCAAACTTCTACCTTATTTGTGACACAGTTCACATATATATAGGAGTGGTATTCAGCCAGTCCTCCTTGGCACAACAGTATTGGTTAGCCCCACACAGCTTCCTCCACATTCTCCTCCCATGTCTGGTTTCCGGTTACCTGTGGGGGCCACCCCCTGCCTTGCTTGCACAGTCCTCCAGGGCTCTATGGTCCTGCTCTTGGAGTCATTCTGCAACAATTCCCCCCTTTTTCTTTGTGCAAGCAAGGCATTGTGGGTTATTCTGTTCACCTGTTTTATCACACAACTATAAGCAAGTCTAATAGCTACGATGATTAACCTAACAATGATACATAAGAGCAATACTTTAAACAGCAGTGTTTGACTCAACCTGTAATGCCCTGTGAAGACAACCATCTAGTTATTCTTAGGATATTGCTCATTTACTATTGCTGGTTAAGCTGAGCCAGGGTTCTCAGCTGTGCGTGCATTGAATTAGCATAATCAGAGAGACTCATGCAACACATTCCATCAAACTCTTCACATCCATGTCCCTGTTCCAACAACAAAAGGTTCTGCAGTGTTGCATGTCTTACAGAGTCAACATTAAAACAAATCAGAAATTGCCTTCGATGTAGAATTGTCTGCTTAGCAACTCAGCAACCCAGTCTGCTTAGTTGAGCCAAGGCCCCGGCTGAAGCACTTACAGTGATTTGGCATATTATGATTGGATACATGTTTTGAAGACCTTTAGTAACTAACATATAATTGGTTAAACACAGGTGTGAGAACTCAACCTTGAAAGCTTGCCAACAGTCCACAGTTCTCATTAACTTGGTGAATTCCAGCCTCTTATCTTGCTTGCTTAAGCTTCTTCAGGCCTCTCATGGCCATGCTGTATCTTTCAGGACTATTCAAAGTTTATGTACCAATTATGCGTTCTCCCGTGAGAACACTGTCTCCACATCTTCCCCCTTTATGTTTTATATATGGTTTGGGTGACCCTACTTGAGCAGGGGATCTGGGCTAGATTATATCTCCAACATATGCCAACTAGAGGCTGCCTGGGCCTGCCCCTTTTTTCTGCTGTATGGCTCTCTGATAGCAGGCTGTATAGCTCTCTGATCCTTCACATCAAGGTCTGGCATGGCATGTGCCCCACCGCTCCACGCCTGCTGGGTTGCAGCCAACAGCGGAGCTAAAGGTTCTTCTTGGTGGCAAACACAGAAGCCAACCCAGTCTTGCCCTTGATTGTGGTAGCAGGCATTTGGTCAGCCTCAGTCCTTGCACCTTGTTATCAATGCACAGTTTCACCTGCTTCATCCAGTAACAAGTAGCTACTACAGCAAGGCACACACAAATTTACATTAGCAGAGTAACTATTACAGGGTGCAGCAGCATGCTGAAGATGCTGATGGCAGCGAGGGACTAGCCAAAGAAATTTCTTCCCAGTGGAATTCTCCCCCCCTCTTAATTTGTTCCATCACCTGCTTTATAACACTACCATTGTATCAAAATCTTTCTAGCTTTTGCCTTAGCATTTTCTAGCGGCTACTGCAAATTTCCATACTCAACATCTCTTTTACAAGTGACAAATCTATACAATACAAGGTGCAGTTTCTTATTAGCAACTAGCTAGTAAATACAGGTGGTTTCATATACAAAATCACAACCTCTAATAATAGCTACTTTACAAGCACCCCTATTCAGGATGTTACTTTTCAGTTGTCCCCAATTGATGTTTTGCAGTTAATCGTTCTTTCTCTTCCTCTATCTCATTCTGCTTGGGGTATTCACGGTCAGCTCCTGTAGCTGAGGCATCAGGTTTTTCCATTCGTCTGTCCAGCTCATGGCAAGGCTTCACAAACTTTGCAGACAGTCGCCATGGACCTGTAGGCAGGAGGGCACAAATATACCTCCTCCCCCAGGTTATCAGTTCTTCAGTTCTTGAGAAGTAGACAGGTTAGACAGGTTAAAGTTAAATGTAGCACCATTACTCTCCCCCCCCCTTTTTTTTTTTTTTTTAGTCCCTGTAAAAGCCATCCTGCTGGGCAGCAACTATAGGGCCTGCCTGCTTCAGCAGCAACCATAAATACCCGCCGGCAACCGCACCTTTACGTTAACCCTTTCATGCCCGAAATGTTAAAAGCTACCCGTTGAAAGCTTTTACATGAACCCAACAACAAGAAAAATACACAGAACACCGTCTGCCCTCAGCACGCACGGACAAACACATGCGTATGGGATCCCACAAGCACACCACACAATATTTGAAGCACAAAATCCAGGCAATCATTACTCCCCCTAAAGTTCCACGTACAGAACGTGGCACAAGGACCCTGTGGAGACTGACAGCAAACCAGCTCCGAGAAGCATCATTGCAGTGCGAGGTGGCAGGCTCAACCTTAGCGGGCATCCCCGCAGAGGCTCTGCCTCCCCCACATCGCATGAGGCTTGGGTTTTTATACTGACCAAAATGCACACTCATTCCAACACAGGTGGCCAGCCTGTGCTGGAAGAAGTGGCCAGCAGTATCTACAGAGGTCTCCAAGGGTTGATAGAAACCTGGACATACTTATATTTAACAACTTCTAGTACATGAGTGTCACAGAGAAACTGTATGGGCTCCCCCTGTCACTTGCAAGAAAAAATCATAACATATACAGCTTGAGTATAAGAGGATTTTAACGCATACGTGGTCACTGTTTGTCAGGCCTCCTTAACTATTTTGAGATCAAGAGCTTCCCACTCTTTAGCCCCCTGCTGTTTAGTAAACACAGGATATGCAAAGATGCCCATTGCAGAAAATTCCCCAGTAATGATCGCATCCTTGGTTACCCATTGTTACAACTGAGCGTCTCCAGGGCCAGTGAGTCTGAGCAGACCGACCCGGGAGACGAAGAGTCAGGGTCTGGAAGCAGAGGATATAAATCTGGCTCAGATTCAGGGAATTCGGGGGCTGATCCTGGGCCGAACTCAGGGTCTCTGTTGCTCGCAGCTATGTCTTTCTTATCAGATGTCTCTTGTTTGGTATGTAGCCATCTGCAGACCTGGCTCCTCCGTAACTGAGTTAATTTATTTTTTTTTTTTCACTCTAGGGCATAGTGGGTTGGAGAGGCTCGCGGTTCCTTTAAATCTCCCGCTAGTGCATGATCTCTATTTTCTACTGCGTGCTTCAAAATGGCACCGCAATCAATCCAGCGCCGAGTCACCGCCCTCTTTCTTTCCGATTCCTCGACATTTATCATGTGTATCCCTTCTAATATACTTTCTCTGTCCTTTTCAAAGTCCCTACTTTTGGAACTGGGGTGGTGGGGGAGCAGGGGGTTACACCTCCTCCACGGCACCTTCTGATGAAGGGGGAGAAAAGGAAGGGGGGGGGGGGGGAAACCCTGTGCTCCCACGAGTTGGGGGAAACGAGTTGTAATCTTCCCCCAGTTTCAACCGACCGGGGACGTCTGTTCCTAGTTTCTCCGTTGCTACCGCAGCAGTTTTCTTTTCCGCCTTGTATCTTTTTATACAGTTTATTACTTCTATCCATGGTTTACCGAGTTTCTTTGCCGTTTGATCATCATTAAGCATTGAGTCAAATAGTTCATCACCAAACTTTCGCCGCTCACTCTCCTCAAAAACTGTATTAGGATCTACAAAAAATCCCTTAGCCTTCCCTACAGCCACTAGACCTGCTAGCTGCTTTAGTGTTTCAGGCTCAATTCCCTGCTTTTATAAAAAGCACTGTAATAAGTTCAGGGCTCAATTCCCCACTTTTATAAAAAGCATTGTAATAAGTTCAGGACTCAATTCCCTGCTTTTATAAAAAGCACTGTAATAAGTCCAGGGCTACCTCTCGGTCTATTTTCATGGCCAGCCTTTTCCGGATCATCTTCTTCTGGGTCGTTCTGTAACCTTGGTCTCTGGATCGGCCTCCCAATGCAGCAGTGTCTGGTTCGCCCCAGCAGCGGATTCCTTTCTGTTAGTCCAAGCACCCGGGTCCGTCACGCCACCGCAGCAGCATTGCCCGCGCTCCCTGGCCACTGCTGCCGGCACCGCTCACTCGCCGTTCCGGGTCCCCGTTAACCGGGGCCCTGTAATCCGGGTCCCCGCTAGTCGAGGCCCTGTATTCCGGGTCCCCACTAATCGGGGCCCTGTATTCCGGGTCCCTGTTAACCGGGGCCCTGTAGTCCGTGTCCCTGTTCGGGCGCCATTTGTAAGCGGCAAGGAGAAGCAGACAGGCCAACCCAATATGGGTGATAAGCAAACTTCTACTTTATTTGTGACACAGTTCACATATATATAGGAGTGGTATTCAGCCAGTCCTCCTTGGCACAACAGTATTGGTTAGCCCCACACAGCTTCCTCCACATTCTCCTCCCATGTCCGGTTTCCGGTTACCTGTGGGGGCCACTCCCTGCCTTGCTCGCACAGTCCTCCACGGCTCTATGGTCCTGCTCTTAGAGTCATTCTGCAACACTTATCCTTGGCAATTCTTTACTCTGTTAGAAGATGGAAATTCGAAGTGCTGCTGTAAAAGAGAGGAAATAAGGAAAATAAACAGTAAACATATCTACATCACTGCATACATGATATAGAATCCACTTTAAAGGATGTTAATGTTCTAACTATCTACAGGATACCAACTATATGCATGTAGCAGGAATTAACCAAAGTGTTCATTTTTAATGAGTATTTGGCTATGCACAACAAAGAATTAAAAAAAGTCCTAAAATATTTTATGAATTATAGGAAAAAAAGGACATAAAAAGAACATGGAACTGTTGGAACAAGTCCGGAGGAGGGCCACAAGGATGATCAGGGGACTGGAGCACCTCCTGTATGAAGATAGGCTGAGAAAGCTGGGGCTGTTCAGCCTGGAGAAGAGAAGGCTGAGTGGAGACCTCATAGCATCCTTCCAGTATCTGAAGGGGGCCTATAGGGATGCTGGGGAGGGACTCTTCGTTAGGGACTGTGGTGATAGGACAAGAGGTAATGGGTTAAAACTTGAAAAGGGGAAGTTTAAATTGGATATAAGAAGGAAGAAGTTCTTTACTGTAAGGTTGGTGAGGCACTGGAATGGGTTGCCCAGGAAACTTGAGAATGCTCCATCCCTGGCAGTGTGCAAGGCCAGGTTGGACAGAGCCTTGGGGGGGTATGTTTTAGTGTGAGGTGTCCCTGCCCATGGCAGGGAAGTTGGAACTTGGTGATTTTAAGGTCCTTTTCAATCCTAACTATTCTATGATTGTATGATTCTAAGTCTATTGTAGAAATGAAAAAAACAAGTATTGATAATTGGAAAGTATGATAGGTACTTTTTCAAGACTAAATTAAAATCAGAATCAATGAATGAGCTAGGCACTTTCATGTTCCTTATACTTCCATAATATTTCAAATGCCAATATCATTTTGCAAACATTTAAGTGGGAAGTTTATTCTTAGCATAAGGGTTTCAGTTTTACATTCTCTTCTTTCATTATCTATAACAAAAGTAACCTCTCTAAAGAGATCATCACTTTGTCCCTTTCCTCCTCTTTCAGCCCTTGAATATATATACTTTTTTTTTTTCCATAGACAATGTGTGGTATAATATCCATTTAATAGTATCTTCTGATCATGTTCCAAGAATTAATAATGCAGCAAGTCACAGTTATCAGATAGTAAGGAAATTGGATAAAAAGGATGAATATTTTATTAATACAGATTCATATTTCTTCTTTTAATTCACAGTAGAATTCAACTTGATGAGTTTTCTTTGGCAACTCAGACTGTGCTGAACACATGACAAAATGCGAATGAAAATATTACAAGTTAAATTATAGCATTTTATAATAAGCTGTTGCATATTTAGGAATTTGTGGTGAATATGACAAGAAAAAAATTACAGGAAGCTTTTCAAGGATGTTTCATCAAGTAATAAATTTTATTTTTAAAATTCTGAATTTCTGACTTAATTTGCCTATATATTTATGTGTACGTGCATACATGTAAGTGTACCAACGTCAGGATCAAACTGAATGCCTTCTGGTTTCAGATAATAAACTAGTAATTCAAAATAAGATAACCTTATATAATATAAAGCATTAAGGAGCTACCAAACATCAGTGAAATTCAAAGCCCATTATTTTTCCTTCCTAGTCTTTTTAAGCCAAGTTTGGTGCATTCTGCTACTAGAGGAGGCTGTGGCTGTTGTGTCCATCTGCAGGTCTGACAAGCAGCAAGGTGGAGCCAACTTTCCAAAGGCAGATATTCAACATGCACATGCACACATGTGGAGGACATTAACACGCTTGCCACAGAGAACTGGCTTAACAGCACCCACCATAAACACCAATGGCTGTCACAGAAATGTGAGCACAGGAAGCACAGGTTTGCTTCTCTTTCCAGTGGATCAGGATCAAGGTTCACTGATGGATGTGCACTTCCCTGCAACCCAAGCTATCTAGATTTACAGGCACACCACAGTCACAGATCCCTTACATTACTTAGGTCTGCTTAATGTTCATGGCCAGATCCCAGGTCACTTATACAGTCATTGGCTCAAGGGCTGGGTTTTTCCAGATGTGGGTCTCCTGCTCATTGGCTGGTCCAGCTTGACATTTGCTAACAAATTACACATACACACAGAAACTGGTTCTAAAAAATCACTATCTCCAACTGCCACATCTCCACTACATCTTCAACTAATCACACATACACATGAAGACTGAGATCACACACACACACAAGCACACACACACAAAAATGGTTTGGAATATGATATAATAGGATAGAGTACAGTGATCAGGGCAGGTCTCAATCAGACAAATGTGCTTGCTTACAGCTGACCCACAGTTTTTGCTTCCTCATTACTGTTTCCTCATGCATGTTTTTCACCCATTTACCTTGAGCTGTCCCCTTTTTTACCTTGGTATCTACCAAATAAACAATCTGCCACAAAATTACATTTCCTCCACTGGTCCCAGTTTCCCTATAACCATAACCAGATTTGGTATATCTGATACCACTACCAAGGTGATTTCAGTCTTACATGGTACCACCACTGGGGTTCCCTGACATTCTCCTCCCAAAAAAGCCCCCCAGTGCTCCCTTTGGAAATTGTTTATCTTTTGAATAACCCAACCTAAGCCACCTGTGTCATTTGGCCACCCCTCATGGAGCTATCCGTGACTTCTATAAGCTTCTTACTGGTTTATATGTCATGCTCAGCCTTTTGTTATGTCATGTTCAGCAGTTTCTTATAGACCGTTCTCTTAGCTAAACCTCAGGCCAGGATCTAGATCATTTGCCTGTATATACTCACAATCAGTACATAAAAATATTTCATTTTTTAAAAGAGGTAAGTATAAATAGATGACCCTGGCATCATACTTAAGTGTTTGGATAACTCTTTTTCTTTATGTTTTACTTCAAGTATTAAGTGTGTTAACACTGAAAGATATAATCTTATACATGATACCATAAAGCAGGAGAACTGAAGTCTCACCTTTCATTTGATTAAAGAGAAATCACCAGAAGAAAACCATTCTATGATTCTATGATTCTATGATTTTAACTAATATATACATATAAACTAATTTTAAATTCCAATTATCTCTATTAACTTTGATTTCTTCTTTTTCAAGGTGCATTTGAGAAAGATGTATCTCCAACTTGAACATTTCACAAAGACAGAATTTTCAACGTATTTAGACTTTTCTTTATAGATATGTGCAATATGTCCTGTACTTGAACTTTTTCCTCTCTAAAATTGTATTGTTAAAGAAGTATACTGCAATTAAAACATAATTATGTTGCAATTTCAGAGGGACTACCCTGTAATTTTCAGTAATAACTCAGGTGTAATTATTTTTTTTCAGTGATCCATAATTTATTAATGCAGCTTGGTAATAAGAATCAGTTATGCTAACTTTTCTTAATGTTCTTAGATGAGCGTTATAGGTCTAGTCAAAGCTAATCATGGAAGTTTCACTTGAGGCAATGCAGTGTTTAATAGATAGCATTCATTACTTCATGCACACATTTATTATTGTATCATGATAGTAAATACAAATAACAAAAAAAACCACATTGGTACGGTAAGTCACAGACGAAAAACCACAGTTGCATTGAGGTAAAATATCTTTCATTTATTTTCTTTTCTATTGTGCTGTATTTTCCAGAAAACTAAGGAATTTTAAATAATCATTAGGGAGGAATAGAAAATTTTTCTCATTTTGTTGGGATTTTTTTTTTTTTGTCAGTGTTTTGGTGTTTTGTTATTATTTGGAAAAAAAAACCAAACCCCAAACCATCATAAGACTCTTTTTTTTTCCTAGATATGTCCTGGAAGTAACATGTACATGAAACACATTTTCACATTTTTCAACACACTGATAAGAGAATTGTATAATGCAGAATTTTGTCAATGGTGTGCAGAGTTTATCAATTTTATTTATTTGCTTGTGGAACTATAATTTAACAGAGAATAAAATGGTATCCAATAAAAGAAGTAGAGACCAATATATGTATTTAAAATGGACAAAGAGAAATATTTTCATATTTTATATCAAGCATTTCAATCATAAAATTCATCATAGACACCATCGGTTTGAAAAGAGATTGACTATATGCCAATCAACTTTACTCTCCAAATTATATCTTTGTTAGAGCAAGTTCATTCTGATTTGCTGAGGATTTTGCTTTCTTAATGAAATTATAAAAAATACATTTTGAAAATCATAAAGACGTAATTCATTGCCAGAGATTCAAATTAAAACTCAGTTCATCTGAAATCCTATTCTTTTAGATATCTCACTTAGAAAAAAAGAAAAAAATGCCTTCCTTTTTCTCCCTCTATGTTTGGACAGTTTTTAACCTTATAGTTACAGAAACAGGAGTTTAGGAGAAAACTTTTCATAGGTGTGATGAACTCCCCAGGCAAATTGACACCAGTTCTATTAGACTGTGAATTAAAGTATTACTGTCTTAGTCAGAAAATCCCTTTAAAATTAATTTCATTATTTTAAAGGACTCTTTTCTTCCAGCATGGTAAAATGCATTACATATGTTACATATTGAATGCACTTCCTTCATAACTTACGAATGGATATGTAGTACCTCTTTTGTGCCAAGGGGAGATTTATCTGGCATACTCAGTTTCTTCTGATAACATAACCCCCCCTCCCCCCCAAAAAATACTGCATTTTAGTAGCAAAATGGAAATGTGATCTGAGAGTTTAGCAGCTTCTATATGGATAAAATAAACCTTGTTGGGTTTACATGGGAAGGTTTTGGTACTGTGGGTGGCTGCAGGGGTGGTTTTGTGAAAAGACATACATTTACAGACATAATTGTCTTTTGTGGTGACTCAGAGGTAAATTTAAAATTATTGACTTCATATATAGAATTACTGCTGGATTACAGAAAAATGAGAACTGATAACACAGCTATCATTCTCATCAAAAACAATAAACTCAAAATTTGATTTTTTCACAGAAAAATAGAGGTACTAGAGGCTGTAGTTTCAGAGGAGAATAAAATATTATATTAACTAACTGTGAATTTACAACATTCTGGATGTTGTATAAAATGTTGAGAAATAAAAGTGTAATGAACTGGAAACAATTAAAAGTTTTAATGTGTGCTTAGGTTTTGTTACTGAGTGCATAGCAAGTTTTTGGACAGGAAATTTTATTGTAACTGTGAGTTGATTATATTTATTTAAACAAATAAAGTTACTAGTATTTCAAATGAGATTATGGACTTAAATGGTTCATGTAAGGAAAATTTTTATGTCCAAATTAATCTTTAATAAGATCATTAGAAAATGCAAACCAGTGCTGAACATAAAATTTTATTTGGTTCTGTCTTTAGGGGGAAGTATGACACTTTGAATTTAAGAGACGTCTAAGTATTCATGACTTAAATATGCCTGTATATCATATAGTATTTTTACTTATTATGCACCTCTCATTTTTCAGTACATTTGGATGAACTTCTAGATGCTTCATGCAATCTGATTTTGTAGTTTTCCATGGTTAATCTTGAGAAAAACTGGGTGATTCTGACCTTATCCAACCAATGCATATATGTAAATTTGGGATATTTCTTAAGCTTGAAAGATTATTTCCTCAATATTATTTTGAGAAATGAAAACTTTACATATTTGTCAATGCATCAAACTGAAATAGACAGGTTTCTCTTTCTTGCCATAAACAGATTTGAATAACAGTCCAAACCCTTATTTATGAGTCAAGTGAAGCTATTAAAATAAGTAATTTACAACAATGTAAACTGCTATATTCAATGTCTCCTTTAAAGCTGAAAAGTTTGTGTAGAACATGGAGATAGCTGCCATTACAGAAGCACTAGGCATAGGTGGGCTTCTCTTCCCATTCTCAAGAATTCTGTTACAGAACTTTGTTCTTCATTATACTTGCTTTTTCAAACATATGGTGAGTTACAGCTAGTTGCAAAGCTCTGTTTAGGTTTGTTGAATATGAAAGGGTACACAAGAGCAATGCAGGGCTGTCTCATTATGCATTTCAAACTGGAAGCAATTACTTTGATCAACAAATCCCCAAAGTTCTGTGTCTGATTTTGGACTTCAGTTAATGTGTCACAGCTGCATACAGAAAATGTTATACGGCCTTTTTACAGTTAATTCTGAATTCTGAATAAGAAATATGGGTTTTACCATACATTATATCATCTAGAATGTTTCATTTTTATGTACTTCAAGTGTAAAGCAAATGTAAACCAGCTTGCTTCAAAGATTCCTGGGGCATATATATATAAAGAGATTTGACACATTTTGCAGAAAAGGTACCTGATAGAACTGTAAGATAATAATAAAAATAATGCTTTGAATTTACATTCTGCTTTGCATTTCAGTAGCAGTGCATGGACATTACCTAATTAACTTTCCTAACACAGCTTTTTGACAAACATTATTGTTCTCTTTTTACATAATGTATCCAAGTTTATAGAGCAGTTTATCACAGATGCATATACAGAAAGCTTTACCTTCTAGTCTTTGGCTTTTTTTTTTTTTAGGAAAAAAAAAGAAAACAAAACATACAACCTCTCCCTTGCCTGAATTAATGTTTAACACTTTTTCCTGAATAAGAGTTGTTTTGAAATTACTGGGTTTTTGACATACGTCCAAAAATTTTGAATTTCCCTACAAAATTGTAGGCATTTAATGAAGATATAAAAGACTGAGTTCAAATGTATTCCTATGGATGTAGGTTAAAAGCTTCCTTTCTCATACTAAAATGTGCACTTTCTCTATTTAGATTAAATGAAATCCAATGTATTTAAGTTAATCCAAGCCTATTTGGTAGATCTAGTAAAATGACATTATGTTGACATATTTGAGAGTGGGGTCAGCTCTGAGTGGAGTAAGAAGTCCAAGGAAAACAGCCAGAACAGCAACTCTGAGGTACTGGGATTTTTACTTTGCTCAAAAATCTCTTTTGGTTTTGAGAGTAACCCAAAATTTTCTGTTTGAGCTATAGTCTGTTTGATTGTTTGGCTGGCAGGTGGAGAGAGACTTTTTACTAAGGCCTGTAGTGACAGGACGAGGGACAATGATGTTAAACTGAAAGAGGGTAGATTTAGCTGGGACATAAGGAAAATGTTTTTTTTTTCAGTAAGGATGGGGAGACACTGGCACAGGTTGCCCAGAGAAGCTGTGGCTGCCCCATCCCTGGAATTGTTCAAGGCCAGGTTGGATAGGGTTCTGAGCAGCCTGGTCAACTGGAATGTGCCTCTACCCATGAAAGGGGGATTGGAAATAAATGACCTTAACTAAATGTTCCTTAACCCAAAGTATTCTATTTTTCTGTGAGTCTAAGAAATACTTTACTTCTACGATCTCATATTTGTTTACTTAATAAAGAGAAATGTCTCTTTCTTTTTGTGAGCCGCTACATAAAACATAACACAGCAAGTGTATGACTAAGTAAATATTTATAAAAATGGGTTTGTCTTAGGTGGTCCCTGTGGCACGCAGCACACATTTCGAACTGAGTGAATGTGATGTACATGTGCACAGTCTATCTCTGTCAGCTCCAGGCATTTTCAATAACACTCATCAAGATTTAGTGGCATCCGTTTTCTGACATCAGGATATACATTACAAGGTACTAATTCGGTTAGACAGTTCTTAATTAGAACTACTTGAATTTCTTTCTGAAACTTACAGAACGATATGATTGTTGAAGGTACATTTTGCTACTATTTTGTCCAATGAAACCTGAAAGTTACATAAATAATTTATGACCTACTGTACATGTTCATTTATGCAGTGTGCATCTTTCAGTATCAACAGGATTTTTTTTAAATAAAGAATTGCTGCTAGCATTCATGGGTCATTTTCAAAACATTGGTTATAGCTCTCTGTAACAATGCCAAATGTTTCTGGTGTACTCACCTCCTACAAAGAGGAATTTCTTTTCTAAGAAAAAGGAGAGCTCCATAGGATCTCTAAACAAAAGATAAATATAAGCTTCATCACAGTTCTAAATGAGTAAGTAAACAAAAGCCAAGCCATCATTATAGCTACACTTCTCACCATAACAGGAAAGACAAATTTAGACAGGATGGAAACTAGAAGCAAACAACAAAAAAAAATCTGGGATTTTCCTCAAGTTTATTTTTCACTTGTCTGTACCTACTTCATGATCTCTTCACAAAGATTCAGTGTTATAAATTATTGGTTTTCAGATGAAATTTCAGGATGCTCAGAATTTTTGAAGTTCAGTTGATTTAGTCTAGTACATCCTTACTAAGTCTGGTGCATGCACACAGAGTTTAAAAGTGAATTTTGCAAATTTATGATGTGAAATCTTACCTTTTGAAAATTTTAGATAATGAAAATGTAATATTGGGCCATATCTTAACAAATAACAAAATAAACCACTTATTTCTCACTAATAATAAGACTATAACATTATTATTAAGAGATTCTGAGCATTAGTTGTGTTTGATTACACTGAAATTTCATGACAGGAAAAAAGGAATTTGGTATGTGCCATCCAATTTATTCAGAAAAGTGGTGTCAGTAATTATTTCAATTTTGTTTTCACGTTGCTTTCTTTCAATAAAAGAAACAAACAAAAATACTGTTTTGTGTGTCTCAGTATGTTACACATTTTAAGAAGAGTTAAGAGTTTTGATATCTAGGTTGGTTAAGACAGCAGGGGGTTTACCCTAAATTTAATTCTTAAGGAAACAGATTAAAATGCAAAATTTAGCAGTAGTAAAAACATTCAACTACATTTATTTCCAGCAGCACTGAAAGTAAGCACACATTTTTCTCCCCCATGCTAGTATCATGCTGGTCAGCAAGTGCAATTCTGATTGCATTCTGGCGACCCAGCTTGTACGTGAAAAAAATGCATCTGTAATTCACATTAAGAAGTAAATACTGTGTTGATCTGATATGACCTTTGTTTTAAAAGTCACATCATTTTATGACTGAATCCTGCACCTATCAGGGTTTTTACTTAGATGTTAAGTGTATCCTAGAAAAACCTCCAATAATATTTTGAAGATTTTGCATGATTCTCATTCCAATGGTTAATTTCATTAAAGTTAAATATTTGACACATAGAATGTCCGACTAGAGTTGCATGCCTTATTATATATTTTACCTCCTAGCTACTGCAAGTAATTGCTTCATATTATCAGTGTAGTGGCTGAGAGGGTGCTGTCTATCCATGGAACATCATAAATGAAGTGAGTCAGTCACCTGTTGGCTCTCACACACTTTTTGTGAACTCTGCATATCTGATGTGTGCAATGCTTTTCTCCTTTGATAAAGATTTAGCTTGGTATTTAAGTTTATCTTTCTGTCATATTCTTCATTTCTCTGTATATCTCGATTAATTAAAGAGACATTTGAGATTGTAAGCACACAGAGACCATTAAAATGACTTTCCTACTCTTGCAGAAAACAGGACACCTGCCTTCCCTAAAGTTATTGAAATGCTATTGGTGAAAATCACTTTTCTAGGGATTAGAAAATTAATTCTGAATGTGATTTTTACTTCATAACTAGCTTTCAATTGTTCTTTAGGCAGAATTGGGTTTGTTTGTCTGTTTAAGCTCTCCTTTCTCAATTTTTTAGTGCCTTAGTTTACTTACAGACAGCAAACATATCCTTCTCAACCTTTTTTGCTTTAGGCTTAGTGTGCCATTTGCTAGCATGTATGAGCCCCTAGGGCCACAGGCCTTCTCCAATACAGAACTTCACACAACCCCATAGCCATGCACACACAGAGCTATCTGGGACTCCGCTGGCTCCTCTGAGAGCCATCTCCTCCCTATGGTTTTGCCCTTCAAAACACACATCCCAGATCACTTCACCTACCTGCCAGGTAGTCCCCCTTGATCTTTACTAGTGGTCACATACTCATAGTTCTGCCTGTGCATCAGTCACTGGCATCACGGACACATGGACCCCAAGGATCCTGATCCCACCCCAGTGGCTGGCATTAGGTTTAACTCATTCCAATCTCTCCAGTTGCTGACACATGGGCCATGGACACCCAGACACTCACTCAAGGTGCTGACACCATGGACACCCTGTGACCTGAGGTTCCTCACCCGCTGCTGCACTCAGACCCCCACACACGCACACATGGAGAATGGAGATTGCCTCACCCAGGCAAAGTGTTAGAAGCAGGCAGAGAGCTGATCATAAACAAGGCATACAAGTGTAGCAGCTATTTTGAGTAGGGCCAGCCCTTTTTATCATCTTATTCCTCCTTTTTACCATGCTTGTTCCTCCCCAAATCACTTAAATTATTCCCTTTTCCCACATTTGTTTTCTTAAGAATCCTACAGTTAATGCTGCACAAACCTGAAATGGTCTTCCTTTTCAGCCCATACCCCCAGGCAGCAACCCCCCTTAGTCCTACAGGTGCTTTAGTGTTGACTTATCTTGATGGGTTACACACCTGGACATGGGTTGAGAGTCTCCTGCTACAGTTCCGGGAAGAGCCTGCACAGGGTTTCCCTTCTTCTGAGTAATTTGGCTTCCCCACCTGGCACTGCACCCCTGTGCTCCTCTGGGCTTGTGAGGCTGAAGGTTCTTCTATGATGGGCCTGGAAATATTGAAGGCAGGATAATGCTTGGGCTTCCACAGCTGCCACTGTGTCTTTGGGATCATTTGTTGATGTGCAAACAAGCTTTTATCATATCATAAACTGTAAATGTAAACATATACAAATGAGCTGACATTATAGCCAATGGAAATCTAGTCATTACAGTCAGCAGAGCTATTCAACTCACCAAACTGAAGTGTCAACTAACTAGACTTCCTTAATTCTATTTACTGTTTGAGCAAGGGCTTGGCTCATTTCCTTAAAATCTGAATTTAGTTACATTTGAGAGGCCACAGGGTATCAGTCATTCACAAGAAACTGGCAGATGTGACTTGTGTTCTTCAAAAGCAGTTACTATCAGTTAATCAGGATGCCTTTTTGCTTTTCAAGTTAAAATTTTGACTTGTTCAAATAATGAAAATAGTGACATTATTTTCGTTTCTATTACATGAAGAACACCTTTAATAGAAAACACAAGAAAAAAGGTGATTTCTTTTTTTATATTTTTGTTGGTGACTGCTAAAAATAGGTTTCTCTGAAGAATTATGTGGATAGACAAGTGTAGTGATTCAGCAATGCATTAAGCCAAGGCAATGAAGCACAAGGATTGCCTTCTTCAAACAGATTTCCAAATGTAATTTAGATTTTGTTGGCTGGTAAATAAGTTCCGTCGAAACTGATACAGCTGAACCAATATCTAACATCAGCTCACTGGAGTGTGGCTATACTCTGGGGTTGCAAATATCAACATAGCAAGGCATTTTATGAGCAAGATGAAGTGAACTGCCTTCATCTGTATTCTGGACAGTTACATCAGGCACCATAGTTTTGTCTATCTGAGCCTTTAACGGATATGTTCCCTTCACATCTGTATATCATGTTACATTTTCCAAAGTAAGAAGCCTGAGACCTATTTCAATTTGCATATACCGATCGTAATTTTTAATTAGCAGCACAGTTTCCAACTAGTTGGACTACTCCTTTTTTTAACTTACCTCCTATTTCCTAGTTATTGCACTGCTGCATATTTTGCAGAGTGCAATTAATTCAAATTCAAACTGAGCAAAAAAAGCTAAAAGGTAAATAATGCTTTTAAAGAAAGTAATAGCAAAATTATCAATTATTTTTCTCACAGAATTTGCTCTTTTTCTATCAACAGAAGTCTACCATTTCACCTTCTTAAAACGACAAACAGTCTTTCTTAAAGACAAGGTATAAGAGCTTTTAATTATGATTAAGAAAAAGATTATGTATGAAGTTCTAAAAACAAATATGTTGACACTATATTAGATCTTATTTAAGCAGTAAGTAAACCAAGAAATCCAGGTACTGGATCCTGACCATGGTAAACTAATGTTAAGTTTCTAGAATAGTGAATAAGAGGTCTTTACAAGAGCTGATATAAAAATGAACTGAAAAGAAAACCTTTTAACAAAAATGTGTTGAACTGTGCATAACAGGAATATTAGGAAAAGAGGGAGGTATATATCCTTTTCCTGCAGAATAGTGACTAAGCTGAGTAATACAGACATTTTAATTTCCTATTGTAAGAATTTTTTTTAATAAAGAAAATTGTTAAAGGGCCTATTTTTTCTATTTAAACCAATTAACAAATTACAAGCAAACTAGTGAAAAGAAAAAAAAAAAAAGAACAACCAAACAACCTGCTCCCAAAACTTTAACCTTATTTGACATATCCCTTAATTAAGAGCAAGGATGGAAGAAAAGTGTGGAAGAAAAGAAAAAGACAAAGGAGGGTTTAATAATACATTTTTTTCAGCACACTGACTCCTGATGCATATAGAATGTTGTCTTAGAGTTGTTCAGGCCTTAGATAAAATACTGGTTTTGGTTTTAAAGAAGATTTTTATGTGAGTTTTAATCTCTGTAGCATGGAGATCTAATTTCATTTATAACTCATTTTGCAGAAGTCTTCTAGACTCTCATTGCTGTAAGTCTTCCTGTCTTTTTTCTCTTTTCATACAATATTTTTAAGATCTCTATATATCCTTTACATCTCAGATTGTGTGTTCTCTCTGTAACGAGACATACTAGAATTCCGAGACTCAGAAACAGAGTGCAAGAGTTAAACGCTCTCATGTCAGGAAAAATTAATCTAGAAGATTACATCACAGTCCCAGAGAATTTCATACATTATAATTTAAACATACAGCAGGTTCAGAATAAAAACAAACAATAAAACAACAAAAGCAAAACACAGTCTACTGGTTTTATGTTCCACCAAGTTCAATTCCATTTAATATATTGATTTAGCTCTCTGAATGTTTAATCAGCTGGATTTGTCTGAAAAGCTTAGAAGTTCCTGAAGAACAGCAGCCCATGGAAAGGACCCATGTTAACAAAGGCTGTAAAACACTGTCTCCTGTGGGAGGGACCTCATACAGAAGCAGGGGAAGAGTGTAAAGAGGAAGCTGTGGTGGAGGAAGGAAAGGCCAAGATGAAGTGTTACAAAGTGAGCACAACTGACATTCTCCATTCCCATCTACTTCTGCTCAGGGGAAGGAGATAGAAGAGTCAGGAGTGAAGGTGAGCCTGGGAAGGAGAGGGTGGGAGGAAGGTGCTTTAGTTTTCTTTGTCACTATCTTACCCTGCTGTTAACTGGCAATAAATTAAATTAATTCTCACAAGTAAAGTCTGTTTTGCCTATGATTGTACTTGTTAAATGATCTTGCTGTATTTGAGCCTGTGGCTGCCCTAGCAGCAGGCTCAACTTCTGCGCCCATGGGAGGAAGTCAGTGGGTTAAAAGCGGCCTTGATGTTATGTAGCATTACTTGGCCGTGTGAAGGCTTTGCCTGTGTGATCAACTGCCTTGGCAAATGTCTTCAATGGCAAAACTGAAGGGACAGCATTTATTTCACCCCACTTTTGATTGGTTTTGTGTGGCTTGTTATATGATTGGAAATGAGGTGGAAGTGTGGTCAAAATGTTTATTGCTCAGGGCAGGAAAATAATTAGGACTTGTTCTAGCTGGATGCCTTGGCACATCAGCAGCAGTGGCCATACTTAAGAGAATGTTTGGCAAGGCTTTTACTGTTAGACTTCTGAAATACATGAAAAAGGCTTCATGTATGATGAGCTTGAAAAGACTAGTAAGCTATGAACATGAAAAAACCCACACAATTTTCCATAAAACAGTGCAAGAATTAATTTAGATGTCTGTAATTCAAGCTGTATTATGCTATTACTCTAAAATTAATTTTTTTTCACAGAAAAAAAATTCTTATAGAAATATTGTAATTCTTCCATAGTGATAAGTTAAATATATACATTTTTATTCTTCTTACTTACACAGCTGTCACCTCATTTACACTTCACTACTGACTTTAAATTTCAATGTATCTAAAATACTGAAATTTAGATGAATTTATACATGAAGTCTAAACCTGTCAGCTACAGTACTACTTTGTACAGTCAATGAAGAAAGATTTTGAAAGCACAAAATATTCCACTTGTTTTAGGCATTTAGATGCCTTTAGACATGACTATCTCTTTTCATACATAAGAGAGTCCTGATGAATCATATCATGTTACCATATCAGAACCATGATTCGATGTCACATAGAAAACCACAATACAAAAATTAGTACCATCACTATACCACCCAAAACATTTTTTTTTTCCATGCCATGTACTGAATGCAGTACTAAATAGTGTCAGAGTCTTTGCCCATTGCTATCTATTCTTTTTCTTTGTCCATGACTCCTTCGCTTACCAGGACTACAGCTGTTGCTTCATCAAAATGAACAAAGTAGAAACAGGCTTTTTTTCCCTCTCTTTAGTATCATTTCTTTTCCAAAATATCAAAAAGCAGTGTTGTCACATGTGCAGAGTCAGTAAGAGTCTGCTGAGGTGTAGGTAATTAGTGAGTGGGTATGGTCAAATCTTTCAACTCCAGAAACTCAAGAGAAACGTTTACTGAAAGGTCGTTGACATCACAGCATTTGGTTGTATCAAATTCTTTTGTTTGGCATCTTCATCATGAATGATTGATATGATATTGGCCATGTGAAGACTGTGAAGAAAGCATTATGATACATTTAAGCTATGAACCTCCAGATAGCTAAAAATAATTGCAGACCACCTGCTGTGGTCAGCAGCAGACAGAATTTATTAGGATCCAAGTTTCTGAATCTTCTCCTGGGATATCTAGTAAGAAGCTGCAATAGCTAGTAACTGTTCCAGTAGAACAGTACTTAACCCAAAGATAAGTTTTGGTCACAGCAGGGTTATTTTTATATTCAGTAGAGTATGGCAACTTTACCCCTTTGGAGCTGGCAAAGGGGCAAATATAAGCTGTCATTCTGAGGATTGTTGCCAGACAAACTGGAAATGCAGACCTTCTGATAAAGCCACATTAGTTGAAAAGTTAGGGTACTACCTTACCATTAAGTAGTGCTGACATAGCCATGTAAGTCAGAAAGCAGTCATGTCACACCCAGAGCCACCATCACTGGAGCTTTTACATTTCTTAAACGTACCAATGCATGTTAGATTATGCTGGGTTTTTATTTCATTCTGGATTTCAAATTAAATTAGTAAATACCTTTAAAGACAAATAAACACAATCTTTCCTGAAGTTACTTTCCCTTGTAGTAAGCTACAGCAAGCAACTCAAATACTAGTAGGTGGTCTCTATGGTTTTCGGTAGAAGAGAGTAAGACACGCAAGGAAAACAGTTAAGAGCTGCTGGTAAATACATGTTATATTTTATCTTGGCAAGGAATTTCTGATATGATCAAAGAGAAGCAAATTATAATCAATTCCATTGTAATAGTGATGATTTACATTGACTGATACATAAAAACAAGTTCTCAACAGAATGTCTATTCATGTCAGTCATTTTTTCTTTCTTCCCTTGATTGTAATATCTCAACTACATAAGCAAACTGCATTGTAACAACGAAAGTTATTCCAGTTTCAAGTATTCTATTTATGCAATACAGAATAGAGGTGAATGAATGAATCAACTTATTGCTGAAGAAGAAATGATGCACAGGGTTAAAGTTTGCTTGATATTTGTGCATCTTACTTTAAATCATGTGCATCCGATTTAAGTTTATTGTCCTTTTAACACAGTTCAGTAGTCAAAAACAAATCTTAATTTGTCAAAATTTCTAGCTACTCTTGAACTACATTATTGAACCACAATACTGAATAATGCTACAGTTAAAATACATCAGCCTGTTGAACAAAGTAAAAAGAAACATATCATATTGAAGTCTCCAGCCAGCACATGAGTTCTAAGTGACTGGTAAAAGTAAATAGAAAAAACAGAAGTTACAATGGGCGCTATGTTAAAAATATCAGTGTGTTGGAAAACTTCCAGGTAAAGCATTGGCAGTTTCCAATGCTGTTATTAAGAGAAGAAGAAACACATAAAAATGGGAAGTGCTACTATTCCATTTTTCAGCTCAGTTTTCTATTCAAAACCAAGATGCTGTAAATGCGACAGTGCCTGGCTGAAAACTTGTATTGGGTCTGACTGAGATGGAGTTAATTTTCCCCATAGTAGTCCACGTAGTGCTGTGCTTTGCGTTTGTAGCCAGAAAGGTGTTGATAACAAACCAGTGGTTTGTCTACTGCTGTGCAATGCTCAAACAGCATCAAGGCTGTCACTCCAACGTTCCCCCTTTACCTGTAGTCTGGGGGCAGGCAAGATCTTGGGAAGGGACCTAGCCAGGACAGATGACTGAAGGGGTCACTATATGTTCTGAAGCCCTGCTTCCCAGGAAGTGGTTGGACACTGGCTTCTGATGGAAAGAAAATAAAGCTGTTTCATTTTACTTTGAGGTGGGGCCTTTGCTTTTGCCATGTTAAACTGCATTTATCTTGACCCATGAGATTTTTTTTTCCCCACCTTATTTCTGCCCCCTTCCCCATTTCCCCCTGCTGAGAAGGGGAAATATAAAGCAGGTTGTTGGGCATCTGGCTGGCATCCAGCCAATGTCAATTCATCATAAAACTCCAGTTAATATTTGCCCTGGGTTTAGAAGTAGCAGTCAGTTTTTCTCCTTCTTGGTAGCTGGTGCAGTGCTGTGTTTTGACTTTCAGCTTGGGAACAGTGCTGATAACACCGATGTTTTCAGTTGTTGCTAAGTAATGTTTACCCTGACCAAGGACTTTGTGAGGCTCATACTCTGCCAGGGAGGAGGGGAGTCCAGGAGGAAGCAGAGACAGGACACCTGACCCAAGATAGACAAAGAGGTATTCCATACCACAGCACGTCATGCCCGGGGAGGTAACTGGGAGTTACCGAAAGGGCACAAGCTCTCTTGAGGGGTCAGGCTCATTTTGACAAGTGGTATCATATTCTCTTCCCTTGGTATTTTCTCTTATTATTATCATTGGTGGTAGCAGTAGTGGTTTGTGTTATACCTTAGTTACTGGACTGTTCTTATCTCAACCCATGGGAGTTGCATTCTTTCGATTCTCCTCCCCATCCCTCTGGGAGTGGGGAAGGGGAGACCCCCTGGGCGGAGCGGGGGGGATACGGGCCTCAACTGCTTCCAGCCTGGCGCCACTTACTGGGAGTGAGTGAGCAAGCTGTCTGCCTGGGTTTAAACCACGGCAATATTGTATTAAAAACCCAAAGTGTCATATTGCTATACTTGAAGAAACAAGAATTTTGGGTACATTGAAACATAGAACTGTAATTTAATTTCATTTTCCTTCTCAGTGTGTATTCTTGACTCTCAGTAGTGGCTCCAGCTGTGCACAGGAAATAATATCAAATCTTTAGGCCTAGATTTTCAAACATAGATGAAAAGGTCAAGAACGTTTTATGCAGAAAACAAATGTCAAGAAACATCAATTTCAAAATGGTCCTGTTTTCCTATTTGTCCATCTCTCTTTTAAAAAATATTTTTGAATGGATATTTTAGCATGATAAATGTACTAGCTGAGTATTTACTAGATCCAGCACTGATAGTATATTTTCATAGTGCCACTCCTGTTTAAAATGAATACTCTAAACTTGGTTATAAAATATATGAGGCTGGGAGAGACTGAGGATTTTTGTATTAGTTTAATTTCTTTATTTTTTTCCATTAAAATTGATTGGTTAGGGAGGAAAAAAATAAGATAATATCTCCCCCTTCCTCCTTCTTCCCATGCTCATTTTCACACCTTCTCACCAGACACTTCTACCTCCCTGAGTGGGGGATTGGGATTATAGTTAGTCTAAAGCAGTTCCTCTTTGCTGCCCTTCATATTTTTCACCTGCTCCAGTGTAGGTCCTCTCCATGAGCTAAAACCCTCAGAAAAAAATCTGATCAAGTATGGATTCTCTATGTGCCACAGTTCCTGTCAGGACAATTTCATGTCTTTCCATTGGCCATCATTCACTTGAGGAAATACCCTCCTACACCACTGTGGTCTCTTCACAGACTGCAGTGAAGAGCTTCGGAGAGGGGAACAGGCAACAATGGATGGGGATTAAATAAGCGATTGCTTGAGAGACACACAGCAGTGTATGGGTCCTAATGTGCTGCATCCCCCTCACAGAGCACTGGGAGTTGGCCAATAACCTTGAAAGACCATCAAAGTTAGATAGGGTAGAGGCTGGGGACAGTTCCTGACAACTGGAGAATTCAAATAATGCACTTATTCTTGTGGAAGTCTATCAGGTCAACCCAGGGAACTACAGTTTTCCTTTATAGGACAGTCGTGGACTGAGCACTCTAACAGTAGATTTCTGGGTACATGAAAGAAGGTGGTTGGGAAGAGTCATCATGTATTTACAGTGGATAAATAATGCCTCACTAATCTGATTGCCTTCTCTGATAAAATGGTAGGATTTGTGAGTGAGAAAAGAGGGTTTGAAATTTTTTACTTTGCCTTTCACAAAGCTTTTGATGCCATCTCCCACACTATTTATCTAAATTAGGGTAATAAAGTAAATAGGACTTCTTCTTGCAGTATTAAACAAGTGTAAATTTTCTCCTTACCACAGTCTTAGCTCTAACCCAAATCCTGGCTATTCATTAGCCACCATTCCATCCAAGGATGATAAGTTCATGAGAGGAGCATTATATTGTGATCTTGCAATTGCTTCTGGCATTCTCATTTCATTACCAGCACAAATGCAGCAGTGCTTTTTCTCCTTTCCTCATCCCTTAGCCAAAACCCAATTGTATTCCTTTCCTTAAACCTGCCTACTCACAGGAAACTCCATGGTGCAAAGAGATGAAATATTATGAAAAATATCATATTTTGGAAATCTCTGGTTTCACTGATCAACTTCATGTAATTCCCAGTTGAAGTGTAGTTACAGTTATCCTAACCCTAATCCTGCAGTTACCCTAATATAGCCTTAGTGTTAGCCCTAATGCTAAGCATAACATGAATGCTGACCATGAGACATTATCCCACCCAAAATCGGAAGGTTTCTAGGGAGATTATTATCTTGTCAGCCCTGACTTTCTTGTCTCACCCCCTTTGGTTCCTCATTCATCTTCTATAGCCTTGCCTCTGATACTCTCAGCTGATGTCCTAGCCAACGTCGGTTTCCTTATTGATTGCCTCCTTCCATCCTCCTGGGCCTCTCAGCTTGACCTCCAGCTTAGTCTCCAATGCCTTTTAGTGGTGGTTTGATGACCCTTACGTGCCTTCAGGCTCTACAGCAATCCCAATTGTTACCCAGCCTAGCCTGGAAACCATAAGACTGCATGCATGCTCCAGGTAAAAGCAGCAAGTGTCCATTTGAATCCAGGCTTTCTACAGCATGAGAACATACCTTAGAAGGTTGGTGTAAGGGCTCTTAGCACATTCCTGCAATCCCCGGTGTACTGATGTTTGAGGTCAAACCAGGTTACACATAGTGTAGCTGGTGTAGGGCTGTTGTGATCAAAGTTTGAATCCTTAACAGGGGCTTACCCTTATTTTCCTTAGGAGCTTCTTCTAAGCAAGACTAGCACCCTCAGCCCTTGCCTGGGCTGCAATTCAGCTGTACTGCAGTCATGTCTGTGTCTACCCATACACTTCACTGATCTTCATCCTAATATATGGACTTGACTTCTCGCCCCATGCCCTGGGCTGGGAGATGCCCCTGGCTGCTCGCCTGTACCTTGTCTTGCTGGGAGCACCTGCTCTGCTGACCCAAGCATTCACCACAGCACCCAGCCCCAAAGGAGCAGTTAACCTGTGCTGAGCCCTGGCAGTACTTATCATACATTTAACCACAGTACTGACATAATTCTATGTGTGTGTATTGCTGTTTACTTATAAAATAATGCATTTTACCTGCATACTGAGTTTTGTATTCCAGCAAATTGATGTAACAGTGTGAATTTAACTCTGGTACTGAAGTGCTGTATGTAGACTTTGTGCTTTGCCACTAGTAGAAAAGAGCTTCATATCTACATGCTGTACCTGCTGTAAAAAGGGATAATTTTCAGTGATGCGTGAGGGCAGCAGGCAGCCCACAGTTTGGAGTAGAGTATTTTAAGTCATTTAAATTGTCAGTAGCTTTTACTACAGTTTATTCTATTTCTATGGACATATGCTGGTGGTCTAAGATAATCTTTGTTTTTTAGACACCTTCAAGGGCTAGGCACAATATGTCTTGTGTTTACCACAGTAAAGAAAGGTGACACAGCTTCATGCTGTTACATAGATTTGTGCCTAGCCAGAGCTAGCTCTTAAGGACTGTTTATGTGAAGATACTCTCAGTATAACCCTTCAGTAGTACACCTCACTTTAGTGTAGCACATAAATCTTTCTTGGTTTTAGCCTTTTGGTGGGTCAGATAGTCCCCAGGAGCTGTTAAAAATAGGTTGACATCGTAGCATTACCTTTGACAGCAATTTTTACATGTGAAGCTAATGAAATTTGTTTACACGCAGCAACAGAAACAAGCCTTTTGTTTGAAAAGAATAAGCTATGTTCTTCCCTTTCGGCATCCAATGCACTTTGGAAAAATTCCTATAGTTCTTTCTTACATCCTCCGCACACCTGTTAATACCAAATATAACTAAATCCAGTCTTTTAATTCAGTCTACTGGCCATCATACTGCTGCCACAACTCTTGCCTCAGGATGAAGAAACTGAGAGTAAACTGCAGCTCTGTTTCACACCTAGCCAGAATTCTGCTAGGCAAACCAAGAAAGTCTTTTAATTTTATTTGCATGAAATGCTGCTGAGAAAGCTATGCAGTAGTTATATAAATTCCCTAGTAACAGTTTTGCTTTTCACATTCACTAGGTCAAAATTGTCTTTATAGCCTTTTGAAGCCCTATAAACCCTTAAGATATGTCTGGTTTGAGCTGCAGCTATTTCTTTATTAATCTGAGCATTTTCTGGCTTTAGCTCCTGTACATTATCTAAAATTTGCTCAGCCAGCTGGCCTGCAGAAGAGAGCAAGCTCATTAGAACAGGTAAAGAATGCCTGGCATCACCATTTTAATTCCTGCATGATCAGCCCACAATCTATAAAGAAATTCAGAAGGACTTTGTTACCAGGACATCCGGAGGAGTTGGGAACAATGCCACAAGAGGTCAAAGACAATCTAGCTAAGTGTTAGTTTTCTGTGTACATATGAATAATTTACTATTCCCACTAAATATCTACCCAATGATATAGTACGTCCTTAAACATCATACCTTCACCTTTGAATTGTTGCTTTCAGTAGACTCATACGCTCATTCTCCAGGTAGAATAAGGAGAATATAAAGAAGTTTCTGGGCATTATGCTGGCTACCAAAGATGATCAGAAGCACTTTCTTCCTGGCAACTGAGGAAAGATAAAAAAAAATTATTGAGGAGAATCTCTGATGAACTTAGAAGGTTTTCTGGAAAGAAAAAGAAAGAAAAAAAGTATAAAAAGAAACAAAAATGCTATTCCTACTCACTTCAACCAAACCCCATTAATTTTCACAGACACTGAAACAAGGTGTAAGCCTTGGGAGTGATTTTTTCTAAACGGACATTTTTAACTTTTTGGAAGTATAGACTGGCTTCAGTCAGCTACTACTGAAAGAGACTGGGATTATCTGGTTCAACATGGCAGCAGCTGTTAGCAAACAGTTTTTTCTGAGTGACTATGTCAAATTTAGCTTTTATTAATTTCACCACCTTTCATTGTGCCTATACTACTAAATTAAACAGTGACGTTATTCCTGGACACTGACATACTCTTGTTTATACTGTTTGTTTATGAACAGGGTTATTTTATGTGACCTGGAATTGCATGGACAATCAGTTTTCTTCCAAGTATTTCCCAGACATGATAGGGAGGGAATTGGAACTGGCCAGGGATTATTTCTCATACTAACTTTAACAGTAGTATGTTTTGGATGCTAGGCAAGCTCAATTGCATGTACAAGGATGGACTGCTGTATATACCATCACGGCAAGAAAACTTTTTGAGGCATTTTCTAATCTCACAGTATAGGCATAGGCCATGTGCTTTTATGTCTACATGACCCTTTTTCTGCTCACTAATGTCCTTGGTGTTATTTGGGATGTCACTCTGAGGAGGGTCTATTAACAGCATCTTGGCAGAGGAGACACAGATATCTCCATTCCTTATTCTTTATATTCCTTTATATATATTAAGGATATAATTTGTAAAGTTTAATTAATTTTAAACATTAATAATAATGACACTTTAGTTATATATAATTTACAGTCTTCTTTATTTTACTTCTAAAACCCCCTGTGCCTGACTGTAGGAATTATGTCTGATTGTTCAAGAATTTCCTGGGATGACTAATACAAAGGAAGAATAGATTTTTTTTTTCTCTCTAGTATATCAAAAGAGTAAGCAAAGAAGTTCCTTTTGCTTTATTCACACACTAGAAATATAGTTTTGATTTTAGACTAAAATACCAAAATGAAAACAAACCCTACCAAAAATGAATAACACAATTTTCCTTGAAGTAGAAGAAAGATGGGAGAAGAATTCCAATCTGAAATGTACCTATTTTCCCCAGTTATTGACCCTGGTTTTAACTAAATTCCAACAAAACCTCCTCCTTGCCTTCTAAATGGTTTAGTCCAATTGTTAGCCACAAATGTTTTACATTAAGTTCAAAATATTATAAATAAAATTACACCTAGAAACATGTTACTTTAAAATTTAGTTTGTATTTATTTTGGTTTTTTACTCTTATTAAGTTGGCAAATTCTGTTTATCTCTTCTGCATTGTATACTCTGGACATGTTTGGTTTTGACTGGGGGCTTTTCTTTTCACATTTCCAAAACTTTTTCAAACAAAAAAAACCCTATACATTTGTTCTTATTTAACTCAGAAAGAAAAAGGGTAGCGTTTGATATGGAATAGAATTCATGCTCAATCTCAAGATAAAAAAGAGAAATACAGTAAAGATAAGCTGTTCTCTTTCTCTTGCTCCTAACTCCTTTGATTTCTTCACTCCTTTCCTATAAATGCAGCTTTTCAGTCTTCAGAAATAGCAATATGATCATTTGTTATGTCCTGGTAACTCATCAGCTATGGAGGAAAACAACCTAGACTTTCTTCAGCTTATAATGAAAGCAGGCAACCTGTTTCTTCCTTTCTCCTTCACCTCTCAAAATCATGAGATTTTCTGCTGTTATTATATTCACTTTTAAAACTAGCCATTGCTTCAAAAGCTATTCTTACATATGCAACCCAGATGGGCTTATTGGAATGGAAAGATACTAAAAGGACTTTAACATATATTCCCACTGTCCATATAAGCACTGCTTAAATGTCTATACACCAAATAAAGTGACATAACATCAGTTGCTTACTTATATACCTGTCACACATTTCTTAGCCTGACCAAGACCATGACCATATCCAGCCCTGAAAAAAAATTATGCATTAGTCCTACTTAAGCATAAAAATTTCAGAAAGGGGGCTGAAATTTTGCATTTTTTTTCTTTCATCTCCTCCAAATTTCCACACCATAGGCTAGACTAAACAGTTATCTTCATGTCATGGATTAACCCCAGCCAGAAACTAAGTTCCACACAATTGCTTGTTTACTCCTTCCTGGTGGGATGGGGAAGAGAATTGGAAGAGTAGAAGTAACAAAACTTATTGGTTGAGATAGACACAGTTTAATAGGTAAAGCAAAAGCAGAGCACATAAGCAAAGCGAAACAAGGAAATCATTCACCACTTCCCATTGGAAGGCAGGTGTTCAGCCATTTCCAGGAAAACAGGACTCCATCATGCATAACGGTTACTTGTGAAGGCAAACACCATCACTTCAAATGTCTCTTCTTTCTTCTTCTTCCACAGCTTTATATGCAGAGCATGATGCCATACAGTATGGAATGTCACTTTGATCAGTTGGGACCAGCTGTTCCATCTGCATCCCCTCTCAACTTCTTGTGTACCCCCAGCCTACTCACTGGTGCGGTGAGAGGCAGAAAAGGCCTTGACTCTGCATAAGCCCTGCTCAGCAGTAACTAAAACATTCCTGAATTATCAACACTGTTTCCAGCACAAATTCAAAACACAGTCCCATACAAGATAGGATGAAGAAAATTAACTCTACCATAGACAAAACCATCACTTTAGGAAAGGTGTATCCTAGTGCTAAAGGCTTGCATAAAGAATGTGTCCTTTAAGAAGGGACTGTAAGAGTGAAGACCTTAGGCCCACAGCAGGAGAGCATCTGGTTCAAGACCATCTTAAGAACTGGAACATACACGAGTACATGGAACCTGATGAAATCCATCCACAGGTCCTGAAGGAGCTGGCAAATGAAGTTGCTAAGCCACTGGCCATCATATTTGAAAAATCACGGCAGTCAGGTGAACTTCCCAACAACTAAAAAAAGGGAAATATAAACCACATTTTCAAGAAGGGGAAAATACATGACCCAGGGAATTACAGACCAGTCTCACCTCTGTGCCTGGCAAAATCTTGGAGCAGATTCTCCTAGAAGGCATGCTAAGGCACATGAAAAACAACAAGGTGCTTGGTGACAGCCAGCATGGCTTCACTAAGGGGAAATCCTGCCTGAGCAATTTGGTGGCTTTCTATGATGGGGCTACAGAACTGATGGACAGGGGTAGAGCAGTTGAAATCATCTACCTGGACTTGTGCAGAGTTTGACACTGTCCCACACAACATCCTGTCTCTAAATTGGAGAGACATCACTTTGATGGATGGACCACTCAGTGGATAAAAAACTGGCTGCATGGCTGCACACAAGGAGATGTGGTCAATAGCTCAATGTCCAGCTGGAGACCAGTAATGAGTTGTGTCCCTCAGGGATCAGTGTTGGGACCGGTCTTGTTCAACATCTTCGTCGGTGACATGGACAGTGGGATTGAGTGCGCCCTCAGCAAGTTTGCAAATGACACCAAGCTGTGTGGTTCGGTTGATATGCTGCAAGGAAGGAATGCTGTCCAGGGGGACCTTGACATGCTTGTCAGGTGGGCTGATGTCAACCTCATGAAGTTCAACCATGCCAAATGCAAGGTCCTACACCTGGGTTGGAGCAATCCCAGGCACAGCTACAGGTTGGGCAGAGAAGAGATTCAGAGTAGCCCTGGGGAGAAGGACTTCGTAGTGTTGGTTGCTGAGAAAATGAACATGAGTTGGCTTCAGTGTGCTCTTGCAGCCCAGAAAGCCAACCGTATCCTGGGCTGCATCAAAAGGAGCGTGACCAGCAGGTCGAAGGAGGTGATCCTGCCCCTCTACTCTGCCCTCATGAGACCTCACTTGGAGTATTGTGTACAGTTCTGGTGTCCTCAACATAAAAAGGACATGGAACTGTTGGAACAAATCCAGAGGAGTGCCATGAGGATGATCAGGGGACTGGAGCACCTCCCGTATGAAGACAGGCTGAGAAAGTTGGAGCTGTTCAGCCTGGAGAAGAGAAGGCTGCTTGGAGACCTCATAGCAGCCTTCCAATATCTGAAGGGGGCCTATAAGGATGGTGGGAAGGGACTCTTCATTAGAGACTGTAGTGATAAGACACATGGTAACAGGTTCAAACATAAACAGGGGAATTTTAGACTGGATATAAGGAGGAAGTTCTTTACTGTGAGGGTGGGGAGGCACTGGAATAGGTTGCCCAAAGAAGCTATGAATGCACCATCCCTGGTGGTGTTCAAGGCCAATTTGGACAGAGCCTTGGGTGGCATGATTTAGTGTGAGATGCCCCTGCCCATGCAGGGTTTGAACTTGATGATCTTAAGGTCCTTTTCAACTCTAATTATTCTATGATTCTATGATTCTAAGGTTTCTTGTTTCTTCGTTGCATTAGAACAATGCTAAGAAAACTGGATAAGTTCATTCAGCTGAATTCAGTAACCTTTCCTTTTCTCGTATGTTTTCTTATTCATGTGCAGATATTACTGCAGATATTATTAATGCAGATAATATGTGACATGTGTCCATGAAGCATTTCTAAAACATGCTTTCATTGTTCTAGGGGTTTAAGATATTCTTTCAAATGTCTTGGACAGGTGAAGCATTTGTTCTTGTGTGAAAAAGAAAGCTGTTGTTGCCTAGAAAATGCATTGGCAGTAGATAAAAGAAATGAAAACATCTTCATTTACCAGCCATTGTGGAAGTGAGGAAGGGCTTTTTCTTTATTCTTTTTCCCCAAGAAAAGAAGCAGAGAAGACATAGATCTGAGTTATTTATGAATGCCTTAGAAGATTAGCTGACTTATCTGACTATATCTAATGTCTACACCTATTATTGAGAAAGGTTATTGTTTTTCTAGTTCAGGGGAAAACTGAAAATACATATTAATATAATATGTATAAAACTTTAAATCATTTTGCTTTTGTGGTCACAAGGTAATCAGAAAAGATTGGAAGAGGTGACTTCTGCAATACTTTGTAAGTATTTATTCAAAATGTTCAGGATAATTGCTTTTGTACTTTATTACACATAGAAATAGTCCTAGGAGTCTTTTGATATTAATGTGGAAAAACACTGTGTGTAAGCAAAGTGGAGGGATAAAGATGATAATCTTAGAGAAAGAGAACATATGTAAAGGTATGATTACTTGTGCTTTTGCTAAGATGTCTTTAACATCTGTTGTTCAGCCTCCTTTAAGTTAAGGATGTCAGGGTCACAAAAAGTTAAATTTAAAAGATAAATAAATGTTCTGACTGGCTTATAAATTAGGCAAGAGTACATCAAACTCCAAAATTCCCATTGGCTGATTGCATAAATGAACAGGGATTGTGATGGTCTTCTAGGAAACTCCAGCATCCAGCTTTCAGAGACTGTCTAAAATCTGCTAATGGAAAGATCAGGTGGCCAGAATGCAAGGAAAGACTTTTAGATGCACTGGTGGGATTCATCACACTTGCAGTGTAGAAAACTGTGTTCATGTTTATTTAAAGTCAGTGAAAAAAAAATATAAAATTAAAGAATGCAATCATGAGAGTTATTTTACAGATCTACATTAGGCTGAGGTGAGGCATATATCTGCCTGATAATTTCAATTATAAATGGAGGTTAACATGCACAGCTTAAAAGCCTGGGTCAATAGTTCTCTCATTTCACTCTATGAAATAATATTTTTCCAAATTCTATGATAACTATCAATTAAAAAGTGCTGCAGGCATTTTCTAGCCATAGCCTCTTTTGGTAATCAAGTCAATTTGGAAGCAATATTTAAGAAATTGATGGACCTTCCCAGCTAGACACATCATCAAGGTGATAACTGTTTAACAAGTAAGTATGTAGAAATTCAGAAATACAGGATTTTAGTTTCAGAAGAACTCAGTATGACTATGAAATTTTTGACTAAAAGTGAGTGCTAATACCAGAAAACTGTGAGACCTAGCATTTGGATTTATGAACACAAACTCCTCATTGGGACTGCAAGCAGACAAGTAGCCAGTACCACTAGAGGCTTACAGCTAGGTGCTAGAGGGAGGTAATTCTGAACTGGCGTGGAAATCTGGATCCAGCTCACGCTCCTCTGATAGCCTTTGGCAGTCAGAAGGCTGCCACTTAAAATATTTTTTTGTAGCTGTATGATAATTGTCAGGAAACACTTCAGGGTAGATCTTTCACAAACTCATGTGGGACTCCATAAAAAGGTTGTTAGATGTCAGCATCTAGATATCAGTGTTCTATTTATGGCTGGTACTCTGCTCTGCCTTCACAGAAACCAGAAGGAAAGTGGCAGATTAAATTCTCTAAACAATCCTTCTCAATTATATCTCTATGCTTGGCCAGGGCATAACTTTTGATATATTCACTCTTCAACAAAACACCAACATAAGCACAAATATTCTTGCCTTTCCTTGGAACTCAAGTTGTAGCACCATTTTATTTATTTTTTTTTAATTTCTGTGACTAGCAACAAATACTAGGCTCTCATTTTGGAAATCGGTATCTCTCCCTAATATTAATCTGAATCTCTTCTACTATAAGGATCAGACATCACAGTAGGGAAGACTAATCATTATTTATCAAACAACATATTCAGAATGTACATTATTTAGAGTTGGTGCAGCACAAATTTCTGACAAGAAAATGACGGAATCTTGGGAGATAAAACAGAAAATCTATTGGCTACCTTGAAACTACAGGGGATGGAGAAAACCCACCAGTGAAATTAATACACTGCAGCTCTGATAGCTACTGTTTGTCAGCAGGTGTTGGATCCACATACAGTCAGTCCTGTTTCCTGATATCTGACAGTGAAATTAAAAGGTTGTGGGTTGTTTTGGCTTTTTTTTAGAGTCAGTGAGATGGAAATTACAAGGATTTTCAAGTATGAAATGTGATGAGTTTAAATACAACAGCTTTAAATGTGACAGTTTTTAATACAGCAGTTCTAAATAAAGCAACATTGGTTTCAGCTGGGAGCTGAGTGCAAAGGAAATAGGCCCCATACCTGCCCCATCCATAGAATTCAAGATCAGGTTGGATGGGGCTTTGAGCAACCTGATCTAGTTGAAGATATCCCTGCTCATTGCAGGAGAGTTGGACTAGATGACCTTTAAAAGTCCCTTCCAACCAAAACTATAGTACGATTTTATGACTGAAAAACTGGAAAAAGAGGAAATATCAAAGCAGGATTAAAAGGACACATGCTTTCCCCTTCAGTTGTAGCTTTTTTTTTTCTTTTTCTTTTTCTTTTTCTTTTCCTTCTTCTTTCTTTTTCCCTTTTTCTTTTTTTTCTTTTTCTTTCTTTTTCTTATTCTTTTTGTTTTTCTTTTCCTTTTTCTTTTTCTAGTTCTCTTTCTTTTTCTCTTTTTCCTCTTCTCTTTTTCTTTCTTTTTCTTATTTTTTCTTATTCTTATTCTTTTCCTTTTCCTTTTCCTTTTCCTTTTCCTTTTTCTTTTTCTTTTTCTTTCTTCTTTTTCTTTTTTTTTTTCCTTTTTTTCTTCTTCTTTTTCTTTCTTTTTCTTTTCTTTTTTCTTTTTCTTTCTTCTTTCCTTTCTTTTATGGAGGGAGTGTAGAATTTAAGTGGAATTTTTGCTGCTTATAAATCATTTGGCATGCTTGAAATGCAGGAGCTTCTCAGAACAGATATAGAACGTGGCAAAAAAAGACATAAATATGCTTCATAATTAAATATATATATTATAATGACTTCATTTTGTCCCACAGAGCTGACTTCCCCAGTGACTCTTACTCACAGAGGCCATGATGATCAGGCTGAAGAGCTCTTTTAGATAAGAAGTAATAGCCTAAGGGGGAGTATTTTCTTTCTTTGGTATTCCTCATTTCTCTAGTTTTTTAAAAAATTATTCTATTCCTTCGGTGACAGAAAAAAATAAAATGTCTCTTATCTGCTCCTGAAACTGCCTATATTCTTTTTTTTGTCAATGATCATTTCTGTTTAGTTGGAAGGATGTTCTACCTCTCTGCAGTTCCTTGTACTTATCTGTCCTGTAGCTTTTTGTTGAGTGTCTGGTACATGAAAGTACAAAATCTTTCTCTGCCCCTTTTATGGTCACATTGATTACATACTCATGTAAAATGCTCCTACGTGTTTGGTGCTGCCATCATGGTGTTACAAAGCAGCTAAATGCTGTCATTAGCTTTACTATTTTAGTATAACAACACTTTTTTTCAAGGCAAACTAACAATAATTATATACTGATGATCTTTTTAGAATTAATGGGTGCTGCATGCTTCTGCTTTGGCTGAATCACTGCCCACCATCACCAGACCTGCCCACCAGATACAGTTGCAATAGGAAGGGCCTTGCTGTGGAGGGAGAATGAGCAGGTTGCTGGTTTTGTTTGTGTTTGGCACATGCCCAGGTGACCTCTTTATTTAACGTGGACCAAGGCTCCTCTCAGCTCTTCTCTGGGATCAGTGTGTCTGGAAGGGAAGGGAAAAATTACTCTTTGCTGGATCAGCAGCTGAAGTGTCCTGAAGATAAAATGTTTGTTTGTGCTTGGACCTGACACTGTAACCATTTGGTTCAAAGTAAGAGCTTGAGCAGAAAATGCAGAATAATGCTGAAGTATATACGGGATCAGCCAAATGGTTCAGCTTCCCCTCAGTCTGATTGTTTGAAACAATCCCATTTCAGTATACAATAGCACATACTAAGAAAGTTTCAGTTTTCCTATATGAAGAACATTTATTGTTTATGTTGTCAGGAGTTCTATGTCTGCATGCCAAATTCAGTGAAAAAATACAGCCACTTAACACTAAATTTTAATTAAATGGGAAGTCAGTATTATATTATGGAGAAATTCCAGTCTCCTTGGAATTAACATCAAACTTCACATTGGTATCTCTAAAATTTGGCTTTGTAGAGTTAGGTTTATTTTTGGTTTTGGTTTTGTTTTCTTCAGATTCTATTTAATGAAATAAAGTTCTAATGTGATTTTCCAAAGAAAAATGTGTTATAATTAATTTACTATTTTTTAAATATTAGTATTTTTTCAGCGACTCTATTAACACTGTTTGTAAGAGTATAGAACTTGGAGGACTTTTGAAATGAACAAATTTCCACAACTCTTTACGTCTTTTCTTCAGCCTAAAAAAGGAGATAATGACAGAAGGCAATAAATTAGGTTCTAAGGTTTACAGTTGACTTGCTTGCAATTAACTCAAACTGTAGGTTTAATCTCCTCCTGGTCAGTTAGGTACCCGAATGATTTCAACTTCTTTCTTGATCTAGCAGATTTAGCAATGTAGGGTGTATATAAGATCGTTGCATGTCTTTCCTTGGATCAGAAAATGTCTTTTCTTGGATATGAAAATGGTCCAGCATAAAGATTCTAAGGGCTTTCAAGAGTTCAGTGCTACCAAAATCATGTTCATTACTATAATAACTGAATTTCTAAAATCAAGGTTATTAGGTGAGTGATGCTTACAGCCTTACAATATTTGTTGTTTAAAAAAAGCAAACAAGCTGCTCCAGATAGAATCACAGAATCATAGAATTGTTAGGATTGAAAGCGACCTAGATGGCTTAGTTCCAAGTCCCCTGACATGGGCAGGGACACCTTCCACTAGACCAGATTTCTCAAAGCCCTGTCCAGCCTGGCCTTGAACGCTTCAAGGGATGGGGCAGCCACAGCTTCCATGGGTTACTTGTTCCAGTGTCTCACAACACTCTTGATAAAAAATTTCTTCCTAATGCCTAATGTAAATCTACCCTCTTTCAACTTTAAGCCATTCCACTTTGTCTTATTACTATAAATGCCCTTGTAAAAATATCTCTCTCCACACTTCTTGTAGGACCCCTCTAGGTAATGGAAGGTTGTTATCAGTAAACCCTGAGCCTTCTCCAGGCTGCACAGCCTGTCTTCATGGAGATGTGATCCAGCCATCTGATCCATTTCACGGCCTCCTTTGGACTCGCTCTAACAGGTCCAAGTCCAATAATCCGCTGAAGCCTCTTAAGGATGAGCAACAGTGTAAACAGTCAAAAATTTATCTTCCAAAATCTTGAACTCAGACCTGTGCTTATCTGCCTTAATTAGATCATCCTAGTTGTAAAAGGTTTTATCAGCATTCTGATGCTGATAAAGAATCATGAGCCTTAGAAACATGCAATGGTTTTAGCAATGATCATCAATGTTCTAGCCTGGGCCTAAATTTCATATTTAGGGGGGTATAGCTATGCTTACATCTAAACAAATGTTCTGTAATTCTAGATCTAATGTCTTAATAGTAACTGATTTAGGATCCTAATAGGAACCCAAATCAGTAATTTGATCCTAAAGGCAAAATTTCAAGATAAGTCATGCAAATGGTGCACTTGTGAAAACCAAAATCCAAGTGTAAAATGTGAAACACCTGAAATCTAAAACAATGAAATAAAATAAAATTATTCTCATTATCTGTTGTGCCAGGTGGAACTAAGTAAAACTCAGAAAATGTATGGTTCAAGGACTTAATTCAAAATATAAATGTAATTATCCATGAAAATGGATATATATTAAAATTTCTAAACCTAAATACAGTTTCAAAGTAGCCACCTAAACTAAGCACCTCAATTTGGTTTTAATATTCCTTACCTAGGATAACCTCATATTATTCCAACTGCTCTCTGCAAATATTTGTCTTTTCCCATTAGCTACAGATGGAACACTGTATCATCATGATGAATCCAAGCCTAGAAGTGTGAGATTGTAATTATTTACAAAATCAGAAACATTTCTCTTTTGATGGAGCTAGACACCAAGATTTTGTCTCACAATAGCCCTGTTTATGATTAAGAAACTATGAAATCTTGCTAGTAAGTATTTCTGGATGGTTCCACAGTATCAGTTGCATTAGCTGTGCTGAAATATTTCTCAAGCAAAATAAGAGCTAGTCCTTTTCCATGTGAACTGAGGCACTGAATGTATCAATGACCTTTTCTGGATGTGCTTCTATGTATCTGATACAGTAAAAAAACACATTTCTACAGGAGAAATTCTACTGGAGGACATAGAAAATACTTAGAAATACGCTAAGGAGAGCTAGTAGATGTGGATCTGGAGATGTTGGCACAGTGGAATCTACAGAAACACATAAGAAAATACATTATATTTTGCACTTTACTAATTATAGGCATAGAAAATTAAGTAATATCTATAAAGTGTCCTAGAAGTAGTGACTGAAAGTCATGACCCACTCTTTGTTGTTTGTAGGCTTAATTGCTGCATACAGTAACATTTTTTTTTCTCTGTATTCTTTTTTTTGGCAGGAAGTATTTTGAATTTTCTCCTGAATGTTTCATAGTTACAACAGAAATGAAGAGTGACATATCCCAGAAAAGTTCACAGGCTGATGATTATGGAATAATGTCATGCAAATTTGGACTCTTACAGGTCTCTCATTTTGTAAGTGAATATTCAGTGCATGAGGCTATTTCATAATAAGAGCAGGAGCCACTAGCAGCTGTTTGAAAACCATGAGTTTATAACTATGATTAGTCATAATTCTTACTCGGGGTGCATGCACACTGGGAGATCAACTCAGTGTTGGATCACTGGAGCTCAGTATAATTTATGAGAGAAAAAGAATTTGGTATATTCAAAACACAGAAGTTCTGCACAGGCACAGAAGCATGAGTCTTGGTCCCGGAGGACTTCAAAGTCAAACAAGTGCTTCTTATTATCAGAGAGATTTTCTGGAACATAATTCTGTATTTAAGTGCCTGAGTTCCACCTATTATGTTGGAGGTATGCCATGGGGAAAAAAAAATAAAATAAAAAGAAGAAAACCAGAACTTTGAACAACAGTTTTCTCTGCAACTAAGACCTTTTTTTTTTTTTTTTCTACCAGTATACAGACTTCATAATGATTTTATCCTGTTTATAATTCACAGGACTACTCATAACAAGAAAAGCTTTTATGTGTATGTTGGTGATAAAAAGCAGACTACGGCAAAATTGGACTTTCTGTGGAAGGAAATGGGATACCTGTTTACCCAGGATGTGGAAGGCAGAGGTACTCAATGATTCTAAGGCAAAGGCAGGAACTGGGAGAATGAAGAACCGGGTTTGGGACCATCTAAGGAACCACAAACTGCACAAGTCCATGGGACCTGGTAAGATGCATCTGCTGGTCCTGAGGGAATTGGTGGATGAAGTGGTTAAGCCACTATCCATCATATGAGAGAAGTTGTGGCAGTCCAGTGAAGTTGTCACTGACTGGAAAAGGGAAAACATAACTTCCATTTGTCAAAATGGAAAAAGAGGAAGACCTGAGGAGCTACAAGACAGTCAGTTGTACCTTGGTACTTGGCAAGATCATGGAGCAGATCCTCCTGGAAACTGCTAAGGCTCATAGAAAATAAGGAGGTGATTGTTGACAGCAAACAATAGCTATACTAAGGGAAAATCGTGCCTGAGCAATTTGGTGGCCCTCTATGATGGGGATACAGTGTTGGTGGATAAGGAAAGAGTAACTGATGTCATCTACCTGGACTTGTGCAAAGCATTTGACATTGTCCGTAATGGCATCCTTGTCTCTAAATTGCAAAGACATGGATTTGATGATTGAGCACACAGTGGAAAAGGAATTAGCTGGATGGTCACACTCAAATAGTTATGGGCAATCATTTGATGTCCAAGTAGAGACCAGTGACGAGTGATGTTCGTCAGGGGTTTGTATCAGCGTATCAGCGCTGTTTAACATTTTTGTTGAAAACACAGACAGTGGGATTGAGTGCACCCTCAGTAAGTCTGCTGTTAAATTGAGTAAAAATAATTAACAACACAGTTTACACTATTAAATATTGTATAATTTCACAGATGTATTTTCAAATGATTAACATAAAACCATTGTATTTTTTACCCTGCAGACAAATTTAAACTGCATGAACTTAAAATTATTTTAAAATATTTTAAGTTCTTCCTTGTAAACAGTAGTGTTACTTTAAGAATACTTAAATAAACTTACAAACATTAACTGAAATTTCTTTTATTATCCGTAGCTTATCAGATATGTAGAGACTGTAATATCAGAGAACCTGAGAAAAACCTGAAAAACCATCTACTCAAGGGTCTTGTGGCATAACATGTTTACAGCCCTGGAAATTAACATCACAATTATCTTAACTTTTCCATTAAAAACAAAACATGCATTGTAAAACTGCCTTTCTTAATCTGAATATTGGACAGCACTAAGGAAATTGATTTCATGAGTGAATGATCAACAAAGGTGTTTCTTTAATAGTGATTTATTCTTTTATTTTCCTTTATTCTGAACAGATTGAGTGATATTGGTATGTGCTACATTATTCTCATCTCCATGTGTGATTAGTAATAAAACGAAGATGGAACTCATGGTCAGTTGCTCACTGATCTACTGCCATCTAGGCTGCACTTTGGTAATTACAGGAAGATCGGTAACATGGCCTGAATATGAGTCCACTTATATTTTTAACACAAAACAACACAATACATATGAAAAGCCACTACTGTAGTCCAAGATTAAATATTGATACTAATAATAAACATAAATTATAGAATTATAAAATGTTTAGGGTTGGAAAGGACCTGAAAATCATCAAGTTCCAAACCCCTGCCATGGGCAGAGACGCCTCACACTAGACCATGTTCCCCAAGGCTCCAGTGTCCAGCCTGTGTTAGAACATTGCCATGAGCAAGGCAAAAAAAGACTTCAGGTATGTTAAAGCATAAGCATGTGATTAAAGCTAAGAATACATTAATTTCTTTCCTGAAAGAAGATTTTTTGTCTTGCTAAAATATTATTAATAAATATGATGGTTCAAAAAAAAAAAAAAAAAAAAATTCCTAAAACCTATTTCTAGGTGTTCTGTGATTCAGCTAATATAAACCTAGTAGGTGGAGTGCTTCTGTTTACACTAGCTTTTGACATCTTTTTAAATGAAAAGTAAGATGGTATTGACATGCACTTTGGAAAGGTGCCTGTAAGGCTAAAACCTGACCTAATACTAAAGAACAAGGACCAGAGACAAGCAACTAAATTTTCTGAGATCTTTCAATTTTCTGTTGAAATTGAAATATTTCTCCAACACTATATACCGGTAGTTTAAAAACAAATTTAGTCAGGGAGTTGGGTTTACATGTGAGTGATGTAAAAGAAGGTTAGTACAGCCAAATAATAAATAGATGCCTTCTTCTCAAGTGATTATAAATTGCTACATTTAGTGTAAAATGTTTCATCAGAATAAAACATACAAATCTGTGTTAAATGACAGCAATTTTATATGCGTCAAGTGTTAACGATTCACTGAGTGGCACACTACCTTTTCAGTCACATATTCACATATTAAATGTCACATTTCTTAAAGGTAGGAATCCCGCTGTCCATGTTTTAATCCCTCTACCCCAGATGTTCTGTTAGTTCTAAGTGTGAAATCAGATACAGCAAAGAAGTAAGTCTGAGAGAGACTTAACAATAAAAAATAACACATACACAGATGAAAGGTTTATAAATAAAACACCCTTCCAAGTCAATAATGAAGGAGGGAATAAATTCCAAGATGGCCCTCCCTGTGCCACAGTACTCTATGAAATTAGCGTTGAGATTTTCCTCTTTTAGATTTGTAACATATTTTGTGAACTTCTCTTCTTTAACTTTTTGTTTTGTTTTGCTCCCCCCCCCCCCCCTCCCCCCATGCTGTCAGCTTGATATCTCTACCCCTGTAGGACTTAAAACCTGATGCACTGAGTGGACCTTTTAAGGCCATTGTTATTAGTGCAATGTACAAAGAAAATGCTGATGCACTTCTGCATATTGTCTCCTACATATTCTGAAAAAGTTCCTTTAAAAGCTAAATTAACACCCTATTTGCCTTTAAAGGCTAATACTATGTTTCCCTCTGATTTTCTAATGATAATTAACCCTTTTATATTACAGTTTTCAGACCTCAATAGCAATCTTCCCATGTCATAGAATCATAGAATCATAGAATAGTTAGGGTTGGAAAGGACCTTAAGGTCATCATGTTCTAACTCCCCTGTCATGAGCAGGGACACCTTCCACTAAACAATGCCACCCAAGGCTCTGTGCAACTTGTCCTTGAACACTGCCAGGGATCCAACACAGGGAGGGAACATTCACAACTCCTTTGAGCAACGTGTTCCAGGGCCTCACCACCCTGACAGTAAAGAATTTCTTCCTTACATCTAAACTTCCCCTGTTTAAGTTTTAACCCGTTACCCCTTGCCCTGTCACTACAGTCCCTAATGAAGAGTCCATCCCCAGCATCCCTATAGGCCCCCTTCAGATACTGGAAGGATGCTATGAGGTCTCCACACAGCCTTCTCTTCTCCAGGCTGAACAGACCCAACTTTCTCAGCCTGTCTTCATAAGGGAGGTGCTCCAGTCCCCGGATCATCCTTGTGGCCCTCCTCTGGACTCATTCCAACAGTTCCATGTCCTTTTTATGTTGAGGACGCCAGAACTGTACAGAAATGAATGTCTTTCATCTTCTCAGTGAGTTCCTCCTGTTCATCCCTTTATTTATTAGCAGAAGTAATTTTTGTTCACCAAGGAAATTCAACTGGGCATTTCCTATGCATGCATATATATATAAAAATAGGTACATAAGTAGATCTATATATTATTGTCCTGGGTTCAGCAGTAGCAGTCCTTTTTCTCCTTCTTGGTAGCTGGTGCAGTGCTGTGTTTTGACTTTAGGCCTGGGAACAGAGCTGATAACACCGATGTTTTGGTCTGGCCAAGGACTTTGTGAGCCTCATACTCTGCCAGGGAGGAGGGGAAGCCAGGAGGAAGCAGAGACAGGACATCTGACCCAAGCTGACCAAAGAGGTATTCCATACCACAGCACATGATGCCCAGGATGTAACTGGGAGTTATCCGGAAGGGCTAGGGACTGCGGGGTTGGAGGATGTATCGGTCAGTGCTTGGTCGGGCTGGGGGGGCGAGTTATCGGTCAGCTGGTGCTGAGGTGTTGTATTCTCTTCCCTTGTTATTTCCTTTATCATTATTGGTGGTAGCAGTAGTGATTTGTGTTATACCTTAGTTACTAAACTGCTCTTATTTCAACCTGGGGGAGTTGCATTCTTTTCGATTCTCCTCTCCATCCCTCCTGGAGTAGGGGGAGAGCAAGAAGGGGGGGAGTGAGTGAACGAGCTGTCTGACTGGGTTTTAAACCATGACAATTATGTATAAAGCCACATACTACCACTCACTAACAGCCATAAACACCTGCAATGTATGTATATAAAGTGAAGATTGAATACTTTGATCTCTTTTCAGTTAAATAATAGCTTGACTGCATTCTATTTTTAACTTTTTTCTTTTAATATTCACCATGTTTCACAATATGGAGTGATATCACAGACTGAAATAACAGTACTATATCTCATTTTCCATTAAATTCACTTTTTTTTTTCTTTTCCTGTTTCCTTTTTTTTTTAACAATAAGGAAATTTGAGTCACTGTGAAAGAAGTTACAATGGTGAGAGTACATGAAAGTGAGAGTTACTGAAAACCACAATAGGAGTATGAGGCTCAAGAACTAATCAATACTACCAGTTAATATATATGGTAGAGTAGAATTTAAGTTGCAAATAAGAATAGATACAGTGTTTTAAGCTAACCTGAGATCAGTAGAACTTAACAACATGAAATCTTAAAAAATTTGAACTTTAAGTCTTATTAAATGCAAAATTCATTAAAACAGTCAGTGCACCTAAATCCTGCCATAATTAACAAGTAGTAAATAAAATTCCATGAATAACTTGCCTGCAAGAACCCTTTTATGCCTTTAATCCTGAATAGACATTACAGATTCCTTAATTTATTAAGAACAAGATTCCCAAGTCTCAAATACTTCAGTACTTAAAAGGGCCTATAAGAAACATGGGATGAGACTTCCTAGCAGGGCCTGTTGTGGTAGAATGAGGGGAAATGGTTTTAAAGTAAAAGAGGGGAGATTCAGGCTGGATGTGAGAAGGAAATTCTGTACAACAAGGATGATAAAATACTGGCACAGGTTGCCCAGAGAGGTGGTAGATGCACCATCCCTGGAGACATTCAAGGCCAGGCTGGATGTGGTTCTGGGCAACCTGATCTTGTTGAAGATGTCCCTGCTCATTGCAGGGACAAAGATGACCTTTGAAGGTCCCTTCCAACCCAAACCATTCTATGATTCTATGATCCTATGGTTGTATAAATTGAAGCTCACAAGTGCTCAGAAACATGTTCTGAAATGATGATCATTTAGCTTCTGTATACAGCTTCGTTGCCATCAGCATTAGGATGAATTTACTTTTTCTTGAAAAATTCTGAAGTACAAATGGTGATCCCAGCATTAATAAAGAGTGACATCACTGGAAATGTCCATGCACAATAAATTGCACAGGGATCTATCAATTACAGCCTTTCCCCAAGGAACAGGTGACACAGATACCAGACTCTTTGACATAAAACATGTATTTACCTGGATTACGCCATTCTTCACCCTTTCTTTTGAGCTGAGCGTGGTGCAGGGAGACAGAAAGAGGATAGACAAATGAGAAGAGCAGTGTTCAGTTCAGGTGAAACTTGGATCTTCAGAAGCACCTTTTTCTCTGCAGTGATGATTTGGCAACTACCTCAGAACAAGGAATCATTTCCCCTCTGGAATCTAAATTAGATGTGTAATTATTTTATACAGGCTCTTGTGTTCTACACAGAATGTGAAAAACAATGGAAGGATATTTGTCAGGAGAAGAATAGTTACTCTAATTATTTATTAAGGTTAAAACAAAGTAACACATATGTACAAGAATTAAAGGCAGACATAAACAAAAAAATATAGCTATGCAAATGTGATTAAGAGTGCATAAAAAAATGGAAACAACATTTTAAAGACATTTATTTAGAGGATTTGAAAAGGCTTTATATGTTATTCAGTCAACCTGAGTATTTTCTCTGAAAGAAAAAGTTGATATTTGGTGGACAATAAAGTACCTGTGAATACAAGTACCTGTGAATACAAGATAGCATATAATGATTCAACCACCCCTCTACAAGTACTACTGGTACATCATTTATTAATCTTCTGTTTCTTCAATGTTTTAGGGAAATGTAGTCAAGGTAATAGAGTCAACTTTGGGAAAAGAATAGAAAGATATGATAAGTCTCCAAATACAGTCTTCCAGTTAACTTTGGAGACATTCTTTAGTTTATAATTATGAGTTGGCCTAATCTAAGTTTCACCACAAGAAAGGAAACAGCCAGAAATTCAGATTTATATTTGGTGAATGATTAAAGCTTTTGGCATTAGAACAGTGCTATGCACCAGACCAAGGGCTAGTATGAAGTTGTGGGATGAGTTACAAGTTAAAGTCAGAATGTTTTTCTTGGAGGTACCTACTTAAAAAGAAAGTACAGGTTCCAGAAGGGTTTCAGAGCAACAGTCAAATTTGGTAAGATCTTATGGAAGTGATGTAGGAATTTCAAATACATTCTCTACAGAGTTTACTCAGCCTGAAGTATTATGACCTGATGTGCAATACGGATATGAAGATCACCATGGAGACTGAAAGTGTTAAAAAGTTAAGTGTGTATTGCTTTCATGTAGCTTGTATATTTGCACAAAATACACAAAAGTTCTACATACAAGCCTAGATTTTCACAGGGATGTTACACAAAAAAAAAAAAACAACCTCAAAAAACTTATGCCATTACTATCATGTTATGCTGGATTCTCTCTCTCACCAAAAGGTACCTGATATGGTCAATGCAATATGAGGCTAAATGCAGATGTCATTGAATCTCAGCAGCGTGAACCTACCTAATATAAGCAAAGTGAAGAAGAAAAAAGTTCTTAGGTATTCATTCTTCACTTTCACAGAATAAATCAAGTTTAGTATATTTTGTTGTACATCCACTCTGTTCATTTACTTAATGTTATTTAATTCTCATGAAGTCATTGCTGTACAAAAGTGAATAACTTTCATCAAATGTAGTAGTACTGCTTTTATGTTTATAGTACCATAAATTGTTACAGCTATGTAGTTTTGCTATATATTCTCAGGCACCACTGCAGACTTTTATATGTTAGAAAGACTGCATGTCTAGTAAAAGTAAGATTTAGTGAATATAAAAATGACACTCAGCCCTATAAAACAAGTATGCCATTTCCAGTATATTTTGCAGATACTTCTATATTATTTATAAGAACCTTATTTGTGTTGTATGGGTTTGTCAGGTTTTAGGGAAGAAAGAAACAAATAGACAAATACTCCTTCTACACTTCAAAACCTGATTATTAAAGGAATGAGCAGCTAGCAAGTCTCCAAATCTCCTTATGCATTAGGCAAAAATTTGATTCTTTCTGTTGAACTTATTGAACATGACACGTATCTCAGTTGTTATTCTTGATGATATTTCAACTAAGCATAGCTATGAGCATGATCAAATTTAGTTCTTGTTTCTCATATAATTCAAAGTATAAGTTAAAAATCTTTCACAATAAACTTCACAAAGACCAGAGTAAAAAAAAGATCCACATCTTAGTTCAATATGCATATACTGAATACTTAATATCAAAGTATTTGATTTCTTAGCTGCTGAGTCACAGAGCTCTTATTTTGACAGTGAGTAGAAAAGCAGTGCTGAAGTAGAATCTTTCAAGACGCACATATAGTGAAAGATCTGGTATAATTATTGGGAGAGCTTACTAAAGAGCTAGAGATGTTGCATGTGTTGTGTACATTTTCTGCCCTTCTCAGTATGACAGTCTGTATGCAGTCAAGTGTACAGCTGTTAAAGTCATAACTGGCTGATGCTACATTAACTTTTCACTTCCAGTGAAAATGAAGAACAGAAAAACCTCTCTCAGTAAGCACTTCCTACTGTGCTAGCCAGCTTTCCAGTAGCTCTCCTAAATCACTAGCAATCAAAGTACATCTGCCTTGGGTGCTAATTGTGTGGGAGGAACTCTGTGCTTTCCATGCGTAGATGGCAAGTAGAAGCCAAAAAGGTAAATAAAAGAGAAAAAGGAAATTACATTTAAAATGTGTATAGAATAGATTTGTTTTGGCCATAAAAATACAGAGCATTTGTAGGATTTTCTTGATTTAAATAGTCCACATTCTGATTTAAAATGGCTTTTAACAAACTCAGAGTCTAAGTTTTTTTTTTATAAGCCAATAATATTTTACTTATATTTAAATCTTTCTAAAATGTTAAGGGCTAAAATAAGACATATGATGTTATTAAAAATTCAGTGAAAATTTTTAATTAGTTTTTTGAAATTTAATATCTTCTAATTTTGTGGTAAGAAAAAAATATTAGATCATATGACAAAGTAGAAGGTTGTCGTGGTTTAAACCCAGTCAGGTAACTTGTTCACTCACTCCCAGTGAGTGGTGCCGAGCTGACAACAATCGAGGTCCGTGTCCGTCTCCCCCCCCCCCTGCACCGGGGCTCTCCCCTTCCCCGCTCCCGGAGGAACGGGGAGGAGGATCGAGAGAGTGCAACTCCTACGGGTTGAGACAAGAACAGTCCAGCAACAAATCACTACCGCTACTATCAGCTAAAACAATGATAAGGGAAAATAACAAGGGAAGAGAATACGATACCACCGGCCAAGAAAACGAGTTCCACCCGGAAGCTCCTGTCCTTCCGGGTAACTCCCAGTTACCCCCCACCCCAGGCATGACGTGCTGTGGTATGGAACACCTCCCCGGCTAGCCCGGGTCAGGCGCCCCGTCTCTGCTTCCTCACAGCTTCCCCTCCTCCCTGGCAGAGCATGAGCCTCACAGAGTCCTTGGTCAGGGTAAACATCACTTAGCAACAACCGACAACATCGGCTTCACCAACACTGTTCTCAAACTAGAAGTCAAAACACAGCACTGCACCAGTTAACACAAAGGAAAAAACATGACTGCTACTGCTGAACCCAGGACAAAGGTACATTGTTCATTACATCTTCAAGGGAATAAATTATGCAAAGAAATACACTAAGGCAGGAGAAAAGACAGTGATTTCTTTAAGTAGCATACCAACAATTGCACTTGGACCTTATAATAAATTCTGTGCTTTAAGAAAATGGTTTATAATGATCATGAAAAATTTTATTTGTTTTCTAAATATTTTACTCATGTCAAACTAAAGTTCTGGCATTCAAAGAAAGCTTAATACTTCCTAAATGTTAATATTATTTCCTAAAACTGTTACCTGGACATGATAGAAATTGTGAAGAAAATCAGCAACCTGGGTTCTACAAACAACGAATATGTTATGCTAGAACAATATTTAGAGCAGCACTACTGAGAGGTAGTATATTTAGATGACATGTGTCTACACTGAAGACAATGGAGTTTTACCTTTTATCAACTGTGACATCATTTAAATCCTTCTAGCTCTACAAAACCCCTGTGGAAGATATAAACTTAAATGAATGACAATAGCACTGAAAGAAAAAGACCCACCTTAAGACAGGGAGAAAACAGATTGCTTTGAAAAGGCAACTATTATGTGTAAGGAGGGAAAACAGAACATGGAAATCTGAACAAAATGGGAAATTGAGAAGTATATTAGGACTACTATATGAATTTGTGGTTGTTTGTAACAGAAGAAATAGGGCAGGAAACTGAAATATGTTAGGGTCAAAAGTGACGTGTAGGAGATCTGGAATGATGGAGATGTCATGTGGAAAAGGAAACCTGAATTTGCTGCTGAAAAGGGAGAAGGATTAGGGGTAAAAAGTAGCTGACAGAAATGAAAGGAATGGAGAGGAGGAGGAAATTTGGCTATGAAATTTAGACAGATTGGAGAAGTGGGAAGTAAGGTGTGAAGAGTAAAGAGACATAGCATTCGCATTTGCACCTACACTTGCAGATGTTGAGTGTTAACCTCTCATGACAGTCTTAGTTGTAACAGCAAAAATTAAATAAGAAGAGTATAGGGTTGTGGGGTTTTTTTTGTTTTTTCATAGGATCATGGAAAGAAGAGAGATATGATTCGATTGGTTCCACTACACTTTTCTTTTTAGACAAAACCAATGGTTATACAGTTAATTCTTATGACTGTATCACTTAATATGCTGCTTCAGAAATTCTTTGATTATTTAATGGTATTCATGTGATTGTCTCCAAGACAATAACCTTTAGAATTCTTAAGTAAATATAGCTAAACCTGGAAATCAATACTCACAGTAGGTCAAGACAAAAATGGGCTTGGATATTGAAAGAACCTTAACAATCATAAGAGCTGAGATTTATAAAAGAATGCAGACTAGAATTAGAAGCCAGATTGTTCTGAACAAAGAACTACATAAGAAGTCATACTTCTAGTCAGAAGTCGTACAATGGAATTTCTGAATTTGCATTTTCCTTAAGAGTGTGACGCTAGGCCATCTGAGACACAATTGAGTCATTAGTTCTCTTAGAGGTATTCTAATATAAGCAGTAAAATTCCAGAAAATACCTGCCACTATCTGTTATCTATGCTGGAGTAATTTGGCTTGCCATAACAGACAGTATTCCTATGGGTTACTATGGTCTAAAGTTCTTGATGACCTTAATTTTGGCCCTTCAGTGTTAGCGTAATTACCTAAAAGTCCTTTGCTTTAAACCAAAAAGTAGCTTGGCTATTGTTTATACATGATAGTCCATGTGAATCAAATTGTGAAATGTTATTAATCAGAATCTATTAGAGCAGATTGAAGGACTATAATCAATATAATCTGGTCTACAAACTGAAGATGGAACAGAGGACTGGAGACAAGGCCTATGTTTTATGCAGTGGGCAGGATGAAAATGCTCTGCCACTATTGGAAATCAAAGGGAGAAAAGGACATAATGATGGCAGAAGTTTTTATTTTGTTTTGGTTGCTTTGCCTGCTTGGTTTCTTCTGTGAGCCCCACAGTGACCTCCAAGAGCATCTCGCGTAGCTTGAATAAATTCTAGCAGAAGGCATACTGTAGGGCTGAATTTTCCCCTTCTCCAAACAGGAGTATAGAATTTCATTATTTGTGTGTGTGTGTGTGTGTGTGTGTGTGTGTGTGTGTGTGTGGTTTCTTTGTGTGTTGTTTTGCTTTTTTTTTTAATTTGAAGGAAATCTATATTAAACAGATGGGCTTTGCATTTTGGCTACATAAACTTAATTCAAATGGATTATAGTCAAAACTTCAGTACATTGCACCTGTCATATTCTCATATTATCACTTGTGTCTGGATTATAATGCACAATAATAAGTAGCACCACATTTTGGACAACAACACAGTTTTGGAATAAAAATTCTCCCTGAAACCTGGGGTGTTATTTACAACAACTCTATGATTGTTCCTGTAAGTACTTTTATGTTTTTTTCTTAGGTTCCATCTGGCTAAATACCAATAGCATAGGTGGGGGTGGAGAAGAGGGAGATATATATTATTGGAGTCCATACCATTTAATTCTGGATAGTCTTAAACCTTGTCTTAAAATATATTGGTCAACAGTATCAGACTGTCAACAGAGACTGAGCCATAAAGTGTTTTGGTTAGACATAAACATCCCAGTTACTGTGATGATTGGATTTGTCAATACTGACCTCTTAAATTTTATTCCAAGAACTGATGTTTTTGTGAAGCATTTATCAGATCACAGCTGGTTCATGGAATATTTGCTATTAATCTGTGGAAACCTGACTAGTCCAGTAGTGAGGCTTTCTTCATTGAATACAGGTGCTGTCAAGATATCTCTGAAACTGTTCTGCATTTTATTTTTTTCATGTAAACAACCACTGTAGTTGTCATATCTGTGTTTTGTGAATGACAAAGGAGGTGACATAAACCAATATATCTTTAGTAATGTGGTATATTGTACTAGCAAAAGAGAAAGTGCCGGTGGGTAATGAACACAAATCTAATTCTTTCAAAAGAAAACAAAAAATTAAGTGCTTTCCTTGGAATAAGAGTCCAAGATTTAGAGTATACAACAAATAGAGTGCAAGAGGCCCAGACTGGATACTTTCACCACAAAAATGGCTCTGAATTCCTGTTTACACTGTATACCTTGATATTCTACCTAGCAGAGAGAGATTAATTTGCAAGAAGTTATTACATTTATTTCACCTTTTTCACTACCAGTAAATATTAATTGGACTCTCATATCAGTTAATAAAAATTAATCATTTGGGAAAAGGAAGCACCTGGCTAGAAATTTTTCTCTGTGATTTTTAGGTAATTTTCATTAAAGAAAATGTTTTCAACAGCAGGGCTAGTGGATCTTCTTTAAACAAAAAATATAAATGCAATAATATAAAGAATATTTGCCTATAGCAAAAAATATTTTATTTTGAAGTGGAAGAGAGCTTCCAAATAACTTTTCTTATTTTCCCATATAACAGCTATACAGAAAAAGAATCAAGGACAGTCTCTTCATATTGAGGACACAGTGTTTCAATATCAAGTATGATAACTCATATACAGAAAGCTAATGTACAAAATACACTAATCACTGTCTGAAAGAAAAAAAGGCTCAGCAATATAGAAGCCAAAATACAGTTTAGCTTAGGTTAAAAATAAAAAAAATCATCAATATTTTTTGACAGCACACAAGGGCATGATTTATACCAAAATGCTATGAAGAAATTATTAATAAATTTTCTCAGGTGAAGATAGTGTTTATTGAAATGTTTGTTTCTGCTCTTGACATTTAAACTTACAAGCAGTACTTGTATGTTTTGTTGAAATTGTCTAATAAATCTTGACTTACTTAGCTTCTTCTGAAGTAGGTCATTCAAACAATGTGGCTGAGTAAGCATAATGTCCTAAGTGTTATGCTGACTTTGTAAACCTTGGACTCAACGTCAGAGCAGCTAAAGCAGCCAATACAGTCATGGCATTTTAGTTAGAGCAATACCTCCATTAAAAAACAATTTAGTTGTGTTTGTTTTCATGGAAACTAATTACTTATCTTTAGCTGGGACATTTATGAAAGCATTTCTATTTGATTTAAAATATAGATTTAGATGCCAGTTATTTTTCAGAGTGTGCATTGATTAGTATTTCCAACAGCTCCATCTGCTTGAAAAAAACTTGTGTGGACTTTTGTCATAAGTACTGGGAAAAGCTTTGCTTGGATTTCATGCTGGTTCATAAATTAGTATCTAAGTGGACAGCAGTGATTTTGTATGCTACACAACTCCAATAACAATTAAGCATTAAAAAATATTTACAGAAATTCCCTTTCTTTTAATTCTTTGGACAAATAATTGCTTCTTTTCTATCCATACAAAATTCATACTCAAGTTCTAAGTGTACCCCAATTCTTTACATAGTAGTACTTAATCAAATGCCTCCAAAATACTTTCAACAAAGATTTCAAAATAGTTTTTAACTAAATTATAACCCCCAAAAAATTATTTTTAGTATTTCTGTAACCCAAAAGTATCCAATCAGAATCAGTATACTGCCAGCAACTCTAAGACGAAATACCTCCAACGGTGCTAAAATGCAGCAACTGCTGCTGTTCTCACCACAGCAAGACAGGCAAGTGAAGAGTATTTACTGGGATGCAAAGGAACAGAATTTAACTGAAGTATCTTTAATAAATTCTAAAGTGCAATTTAGTTTGAGAGATGGCAAGCTGGGAATAACTCCAAATTTGACATACATGCCAAATGATACACAGACCACATGCAGCATCTTTCCAGAACACACATTCTTACAAGGTGTGTATCAAATCAAAGCCTCTCCAAAATGCATAAACACCCTTTCATAGATTGCACTAGTAAAGTATTTTGCAAAGACGTGTACACCCTGGCCTTACTTTTGGTTCTGTGATACCAGAGTTAGGAACTTTCCCATCGAGTTCTGTAAAAGGAGAAAATTATTACAAACCAGACCTTCACCTCAAAGGTGACATAGTTGAGTTTCATTGCTCACTCCAGCAACTCAGCAAGGAAAATACCTCCACACTGGCAGGTGTAAAACTGTTCTCTTTGTATTGGGTGTAAGTAACAAGGTCTTGGCAGGGGGAGAGACCAGGGGGTGGAGAGGGTTGCCACCCAGCTCCAGTGGATCTATTGCAGGGTACAGCTGAGCCCCTCAGGCAAGGTGGTGGTGCCTTTGTGGAGACATGTTTAAGAAAGAGCAGGAAACACTGAGACAGCAGGACAACAAGGCCAAGAGTGATATGGAGTGATCCATGGTAGAGCTGGTAACTCCTGAAGGGAATGTATCCCATGGAGCACTAATGCTGGAGCAAACTCAAGGAGTAACAAGAAAGAATTAGCAGAATAAAAGAGTAAGAAAAAAAGGAATAGCAGGAATAAACTGCTATACTCTGTTCCTAAATTCCTCTGGCACCTCTTTCCTCATCAAAGGGACTGAGAGTAACCTGAAGTGATAACAAGGTGGGTGGAGACTGGAAAGAGGGAGGGGTGGTGTCTGAAGTAAAGCTGAAGATGGGAAAAGGGAGGAAATGTGTTTTCCTTAGGCTTTTAAATGTTTGCCGTGTCTGTTTGGCCCTACCTAAAACAGCACTTCAATATTTTATATTAAGTTTATTTCCACAAATTGAGTTCTGTTTTGTTTATGACAGTAATTGATAAATGATTTCCCTGTTTTGCTTTTGGCTCGTGACTTTGCTCACTTAGTTTTCTCTCCGTCCTTTTTTTGGTAGGAAGGAGTGAGTTATTGAAGAACTGCAAATAGATTTTAAACTCAAAGAATTATTTCATACCCTTGAGTATTAACCTTTGTAAAACTAGTCCAGCCTTCTATTTTTCAAGACATTGTTTACATTTGTAGACCATATGTAAAAAAAAAAAAGAGCTAAATTAATTTAATTAGTATATTTTTCAGATTCCTTTTTGTTCATCTGTAGTATCTGGTAATGTAAAATAAGAGTGTTTTAAGATCTGAATAGTTTTTGCCACAGTACCTATGAATAAAGGAAAAGTCCTTTTTACACAAGTTATTTTTATATAATCTTACGAAAATAAGTTAAACACCATTAGCCTGCTATTGCCTGTTACTTAGTGAGAGAATGGGCTGGTGATTAATATACTGAAGTTGGTAACAGGCAATTTTTCTTTAAGATCTGATTTCAAGTAAAAAGTGTGTTTCAAGTAACTTTTTCAGTCCTTAGCTTAGGGATCAAAAAAGTGAAGTGTTGTTTTTCCTGTACAGAACTGTTTCCCTTTGTTTGGTTTTTACTAGAAATTCCACTTCAAAACATGAAAAAAAAAAAAAAAAAATTGTTGAAGCTTGTGTGAACACAATGAAAAATTCTGCTTACATAAAGACATGACACTTTGACTGTTAGCCAGGGTGGGAAGTGTACCTTCCTCATGGGATACCTGGAGCAGCCTGCATCCAACAGAGGACTGACAATGTGGGAACAGCACCTCAGGGTGTGGAGACACCTTCTGGGGTACCCCCTCAACAGTGGGTGCATTAGCACAGTGCCAGAAACAGCAGGAGGCACACAAAGCTGGAGAAGCCATATTTCCTGCAGAAGGAAAGCCTGTGAGGCAGTGTGAGAGGGAAGAGTGTATTTGTGTGAGAACTTTTTAGATTTACGATTTACTTATGTTACTCTCAGCCCTCAGTATCCACTTTATGGATGGAGATCATCTCTTCCATATAAAACCAAGGATTTATTGTTAACATAATTGAAATGTATAACAGTTTAATTCAGAAAACATTGTTAGTCTAGACCATATTATTACAGGGGAGAGGGGGTATTATATTATAAATAAAATAAAATAAAAAAAGTGTTAATTAAAATAATACTGTTAAAATTGTTTAACACACACACATCTTCTGTTATTACATCATTGCCCATTTTGTTATTCTAATCTTTTCACTGTTTCCTGAGTCCTAAACTTGATTGCTTCAGAGCACTGGTGGTAGGGGTATATTATGGCCAACTTTCTAAGTCTGCAGCCCTTCATCAGGAGGAACATGATGCTGGTACTGATAGTTTCTGTTTCATTCCTCTAGAATCTGCTTCAGGCCTTTTTAATGTGTCAGCTAATGTTTTACACACCTACTATTTCTTTGCTGGTCCATAACTCCATGTTACAGCCAAATTTACTACATCTGTGTGTTTTCTGTCCATTCCATACTATTTCTTGTTTCTCTTTGTTACACATGGAAGTCAATTTTGTCCGATTGTCCTGCCTGCGTTTCTTTAGATGGCCACAGGTGAGTTGTTTACAGCTGTAGGCTTGTTACTGGTCATGGAGATACTGTATACTGCAGGGATAAAGAGTTACAGGTATGAAGGTTAACTAAGTTCACTGCTTCTGTCATGTTTTTGTTTAAACTACTTGAAGTAAGTTTCACCCTGCAACATATAATTTGCAGCAAGAAGCATATTCCCCTTTATATGAAAAAATGCCAAAAAATGCAATTATATAGATTTCTCTATAATCTGTAGGACGATTCCTATATTTAGTGGTTGTATATAGCTTTCTGAATCAGCATTTGATAGACTCTGTTTGGCTAATCTAGGATACATCCTATTCAGAGAACATGCAGTCATGCAGTGCAAAGTCCATGTAGGACAGGATGTTGCTGTAGTTGAGTTTAGAATGATTCAGTACCACACATGGCAAGATTCAAGCAGAAAACTCACACTCGAGTTCTTCAAAAGACTGACTTATTTAACCAATTATATATAAGAAATAATACATTACATATTGTTCTTAATTGTGGGAACAAAATAAGGTGAATGGCAAACCAAATAGCAGTGCTCTTCTCCTACTGGAGAGAAGATCTAATACTGCAAGTGATTTAGTTGTAATTTGGTAGGGTATTCTTACCTAGGAAGAAAATGCTGAATCAGTTCCTCTCTGTTATTTTTTCCTCCTTCTTGTATGGAGTGAATTTTTTTACCATCTATGTATATTTACAATATGTGGCAAGTTTTACTTATGTTGGATTCATGTTCCATATTACTGTTACCAGTTCTACTGAGATCTCATGGCTCCTTTCCTTAACTGATCAGTAACTGACTAACTGTGATTTGTGTTTCTACTCTGGGGTCCCCTGATGGCATCCTGTGGTTGTACTTCCAGGAGATTCTGCCACAGTATCCACTGACAAAAAAATACTAGTCAATATTCAAAGGTAAAAACCAAAAACTCATTGAAATTATTCCTACTACATCACTTCTAGGGTATTTGTCTAGGTACCTGCAGACAGGATTGGACTATAAGGCAAAGCAACAAACCCCAAATTAAAAGAAAGATACTTTTCTGATTATATTCTCCTTTCCCCCCACCCCATTAATTAACTTCAGCACCATCTAAGGTTGCTTCAGAAATGGACGTTACCACAATAATTTACATACAAACCACAGTTTCAACTACTCATGGAGGAAAATAACTAATACCTCTGTAAGTACTTTTGAACAAACATGAGTTCAGTGAGATTAAGTTTAATCTCTGAGTTATGATTGTAGGCCAGTATAATATTTTTTTTTTTTTGCTATTGTTTCCTGCTCTGTATTGAATAACTTGTGCAATTTTAATTTCTCCACAAGTTAACTTGTATGCAAATAAATCTACAGAAATCTACTTTTTACAGAATTTTGGTAGATTTGAAGTGGGTTATGCCTATACAGAAATGCATCAGAAGTGATATATGCCTCTAAGGAAAAAAAAATCTCACTTCCTTTACCATAAAATCAACTGTAAAGAAACATCTGGCTTAAATTAGAGAGCCAGGCATATTTGCTTATGTAATGTTCTTATTTTATGATGTTATACTATGTAAAATGTCTTCACACATGTGAACATTTAAAATGTATATATGGATAGTATACAGGTCAAGTCTACTGAGTTGGTAAATTATCCATCTTTAAAAGAGGCAGAGCACATCATTCATCAGCTAGGAAAATATAGTTCTCTTTTCAAACACAACAACAACCAAAGAATAAATTGCAGAACACAGTTCAGTCCAGAAAAAGAAATCAGTAATAGGTTGCTCTTTTGTCAGAGGCAGCTTGGTTTGTTTCTGATAACAAACCAGTGAGGATAATATTGCAGTGCCAAGGGTCATTTTCACAATGTAAAAATCCTTCTTCATTTGATATTAATGTCTTTACCAAGAGCCCTGGTGTGAAATTAATTCCAATTGTGTCATCAGCATTTAATAATTCTTTAAACATATGAGGTAGATTTTGCCCCTATACAAAGGACAAGTAGAGAGGTAATACTTTAGTACTGAGTTGGAAAGAGATTTTATCATTTCTGTTCTTCGTACATGATTTTTATCATCCTTTTCAGGAAAAATTTTCAGAGAAACACTCTGTTGAATACACACACCCATGTACACATATACACAAAGACACACAGAAGTGTCTAACAACTGCTTTATAATTCAGTTTATAGTTTGATCTAATCTTATAAATGGAACATAGTCATGTTTAAAGAAGTAGATAGTTGTCCCTACCCAGACTTTATCATTAACTATTTTTTACTCAAACTATGCCAGCTGTGAATTTTGCTAACTAGGAGATGATTCTGGGAATGCTCCCAGGACAAAATCTATGTACTATGAAGTCAACAAACTTTGTTGCACCCTCTTAAACCAAAGTATTTTAATTAAAAAATGTATCTTCATAGCTCAGATGGTAAATTCTAGTTCTTTATTCATTAGTCCCAGTGTCTACAGGGGGAAAAGTTTTCCTGTTGTAGGTAACATGTAGCTGCTAACATGAACTTCCTTTACTCATGCATAATAATTACCTGTTATATATTTGGATTCTCCCCTCCACCAAGGAAAAAAGACCAAGATTGTTTCATTAGAAATCTTGGTATGTGTATAAGGGAACATAATATACTCATGTAGTCTATCATTTATTGTTAACTTAATTAAAAGTCTCATCAATTTAATGGAAATATAATAATTACATTAATCCAGTTAGAGAAGTACTAACATAGATCAAATTAGTACAGAAACATCTCATTAATTATACCTTAAATTTATTACACTAGTGACTAACACCAACCCCTTTTCTCTGGTGTTATGCATCCCTGCTTGTGCCCCTGGGGTCCCCGAGACCATAGAAATGGTCTCCTTCAGCCTTAGACTGGTGGGTGTTGCAGTGAAGGTCAGTGCCCTCGGGGCTCTCAGGGCACCCCTGTCTTGTCCTGTGACACAAAGGGCTACTGTCTGTCACAAACGGAGAGGAGGGGACAACAGCAGTGATGTGAACCAAAGCTCCCTGAGCCTTTGCTGTGTTTTCACAGCTTACTTTCCATAATTGTTGCTGGTAAATAGACCAGTACAATAACTCTTTCTTACTGCTTGAAAATATGTTTGGCAAAGGTAATGTGGAGCTGCTCTGCTTTTGTTCATAGTTAAAAACAATGCTTAAAACACAAGATTATTGATTTCTTGGTTTCTTAATTTTGCTTATATCACAGAATTTAAAAGAAACCCTTTTCCTTTTCAAATATGTTTTATTTATAGTACTGTTTTATAAAGGTTTTATGCCTGAAAATACTATTTTAATTTGAAAGGTTTTTTAGTATCCTTTTTATGTTCTACATGTGCTTCAATAAAAGTTCAAGTCAGTGTTTGCTGAATGCAGAGACTTCACTTCTCTACAAATAGTCTCAAGGTTGGTGCAGTCTTAGTTTGCAAATATTAATTTGTCTCTTTTTTTTTCAGTATACATAGCATAATGGGCATACAGCATAATGAATGGCAAATCTCTAATCTTATGTATTTGAAACTTCCTTCTGAGTTTTGAGTCAGAAGATAACAGCATAGTCCCTAAAACTGATAGTTCATTACATTTTCTTTGAGTGCTGAAGTATTGTAGTTGTGTTGATATGATGCACTGCATTTCAATCATTACCATGTTTTTCTTACCACATCTACTTTTTTGAGAAACACAAGATAATTAGGAAGATAATGAGAAAAAAAAAGCTGCCTGTGTATTAAGAAGATTCTTTTAAGTACATTTCCTTTTCACTACATAATCTATACCATTATTCGTCATATGGAGCATAAATGGATATTGATTTATAGAAAATGCTCTGTGATTTATGTTTTAGCTTCCAGATTCCTCTTTCTAGCATTCTTCCTTTGTGCTCTTACTATAATTGAGATCATCAAAGATAATGAACCAGTAAATCCTAGCCTCAAGAAGCAAGGCTGCTTCTAAACATGGTTTAGAATATAAAAAATGTTTATAAAACATCAACACCAATGTTAATACTACGAGATAAATATTATCAAGGTGAAGGCTGCAATAGCTGTGGCAATTTAGACATAACAGAAACACACTTCTCCAAGATCAGTCACTGCAATTTGACTGTGCTATTAAAGATAATTTTTTTTTACAAAATCATTTCTTGCAGACAAAAATGAAAAGTCTTTATATTGACAACCTTTTGAAGTTTCTGATGGTAACCACATGAAACATGAGAAGATTCATGGGAAGAGATATAAGAAAAATATGTCCTTATCATAACCCATTGAGATGAGACATAGGTATATAAACATAAAAGAGCTATTTCAGCGGCTATGTTCACCCCCAGAAACAAACTCGTTCATATGGTGAGCTGATAATATTTTATAGGCATTCAGAATAGATTAATAATTTTGAATTCTAAACTTGTACCAGATAGTAGCTCTGACTAGACAGAAATTAGGGTTTTTACCAGATTAATCACAAACACATCAGTTTCAACTTTTTGTTAAAATGTAAAAAAAAAAAAAAAAATCTCAAGTTTAGCCTCATGATTTTGCCCACATTTTACACGATAAAATAGAGCATGATAGATTGTTTGTTTGTTTGTTTAATACTGCTTATATTAAAATACCCATGAAATTGGAACAATCATGCATTTCTTATAACAGAAGAATACAGAATCAGGTTCAGATGGTGCCCATACAAAATGTCAGCATCAACTATGAAAATTCTGATACCTAAGACCTCTTTTTATTCCATCTTGCATGTAATTCATGTATTTTCATAGTGCAACACAGATCCAGTTTATTTGAAATGTTAATAGTAGTTCTTTTCAGTTCTACAGAGGTCAATAATTGCACATCAAATTATAGCAATTGAAGATTTAGCTTAGTTCGTGAAGTATAATATACTGCCATGGACGTTAGAGAAAGTGGAAAGTTTCTTTGGAAACTGTTTGTTTTAACTGCGTAGCAGTAAATTACCACACAAAATACAGAGCAGCAGTGAATTCATGTCTGTGTGAAAATGCAACCCATTACAAATATAATGAGAGTCTATATTTGCTTTTATATGTAATCAATGAATATTTAATGAAGATACTACCTTGTAAGTTCAATTTAAATTGTGAATTACAACTATTGTCTGAATATAAGGAACTTTTTTAATATGTTACAGTAGTCTTTGCAAAAACTTTTAAAAGTAGTTGGATTTCCTTTTGAGTGTTTGAATGAAATTTATAGCAAGGAATGGAATCTTAAGTGTATGTATGAATTTCATTGTCATTCATTTTGATGTCTTTGGTCACAGTTTATTTTTTCCCCTTTAAAAGTGATATGGTCACTACACATTTCCAAGAAATTACATAAATACAGTTGTCTTTGCTTTTCCTCGGAGTCCTTATCTACAGCTTTGCTCATGTAACCAGAAAAAATATGTCTGAATTAAGGGGGGGGGGAGGAAAGCAAGCCAATTATGACATAAAAAAAAAAAAAAAAAAAGCAAGCCAATTATGACATAAAAGTACCAAAACAGAAACATCTGAAAAAAATAGCAACGATAGTACGGAAAGTCACTTTCTCAGTCTGTGTATAGCTTGCACTGTAAACAGTTTTGGTTCTTTCTTTTAAAGCCTGTAGGGTAATTCTGCTCATCTACATTTAACCGCCAAAACCAAGGCAGATTAGGCAAAGGTGATTCTTTTGTCCTTAAGCATGCAAATAAGTTATGTTCCTAATGTAAACAAATTATATAAGTACACATATACTCAGAAGACATATATCTCCCGGAGGCAACTGATTTTCCTTTCATTAAATGGTTATCTTGGATAGAGTCAATCAAAATTTGAAGGTAAATCTCTCTCCCTTAATTACTGAGGAATCTAGATGAGAACTAATCTTTAATGGGATTAATTTTGCTTATTTCAGATGCTTTAGTTCAGAACTCCATCATGTAGCCTAAGATAGTAACCAAAACTTTCCTTATGTTTAATAAAAAATCATTATCTCTTCCAGTTAATTCATCCTTTCTGTCTTAAACATTTTTTAGATTAAACTGAGCATCTCTGCAAGTACATATTTCATGGTTTTGATTATAGAAGGTATGTAGAGGAATTAGAATAGACAAAGAAACAGAATTAGGCAAGATTAATTACTCCCACTGTCATTTTTTTTACTGGAAATTTTCATTTTCCTTCATCATCCACAGAGAAGTTGCAAAGCTCTATCACAGGTCTGAAGTATCAATAAAATTCTAGATAGTTCTTTGGACCTATGCATAAGAAAACAGCCATCCATGAGATTTATTCTGTAATACAGTATTTTCTTTCATTCCCATCTACCTCATCCTTTTTTAATAAGACATGGGATGTACCCTATTTTGTGGTATTGAAGCTACTATATTGCTATCTCCCCTGGATAGTTCTGCACGTACATCAGTCAGTGATCTCAGACCAAAAGGCTTAAGATACATTTAGAATCAGAAGATACTTGGCCTCTGTGAAGACTTGAAAATTATAGGAGTTGCTCTGTGAGATCATTTGACATAGAAATGGAACTATATACAATAAAAGGAATTTCAAACCAGCTAGCACATCTAGGCTGAAACTCTAATGTTACTTGCTGGTTCACAGACAAAGATGCATGTTTTATGCTCCCATTGCTGTGGGCTGAACCGTTCAAGAGCTGATGGCTGTCTCTCTAAAACAGAGCTACAGGTATTTTGCAGTACACCAGCATTATATTTCATGGGATGAAGCTAAGAATATGTATTTTATGACATGGGTATGACATAATGGTATCTAAGGTTGTTCAGAAGCTTAAAGTATCCCACAACAATTCTGGAGGAGCCAAATCAAGCATACGTTTAGCTATTTTATCTGACCATAAATAAACATTATTGAAAGTGCTGAGGTTTTGTTTTAGAGAGAACTAGTTATTCATCAGCATTTTGAGTTGAATATATTGGGAGTGATTTAATATTGTAGGATTTTTCAGTCATTAACTTGGCACCTCTGGATTTAATTGCTCTAAAGGGTACAGTTTAATGGTTATACAGTCAAATGGACTTGAGTTAAATTCAATATAGGTGCCAACCGATACTTTCATTCAGAAAACCTAAAGGAGACATAATTTCTCATAGTACTCTAGAGCATTCACAGAGAAGAAATGGGCAGGAAGAAGTGAGGGAGAGAGAACATGAGGAACCAAGTGCATTGCCTGAGGGAGCACTTGAATACACTAGTCCTTATCCATTCTCTTAAAGCTGGGACACCATGCAGTCAGGAACATCAAATGCTTTAGCAAGGTTGTGAGAGTTTCTTCTTAAAGCAAAGTAGCCTCTATATAAATTCAGTTTCCAACCTTTTTTTGACTAAGTGTAGATGGAAAACTTTTTGCTTAGTGGTCCTAACAAATTTTAGGAAACAGCCATTGTAACATTTCAAGCATTCACAAGAGACCTGGCAAAATAAAATAGTCAAAGAGTGTATTGATATTAGACAGCAAAATTTATAATGTTAAAAATATGGTGCAAAGTATATTTATTTCTAACTTCTGGGTTTTCTAATTTATGTAACTTGCAAATAATGATAAAGATTAACCCTCCCACCTAACCTCAAAAAAAAAAAACAAACTCACAACTTATTTTTTTTGAGTGCTTATAGTCTTCCTCTAATTGAGGCCTGAGTCCAAATAGAAAGTGTTTTTTTTCTAAAATGAAAAAAAGTGAGACGTGAACCTGACATACAACATGAGCTGTAATTAAAAGAACAAAAGCATTGTAACTGCTTTCATGATCAAAATAACCAGTGATCTGGAGAGATACAAAAAATGACAAACAAATGAACACAATATTCCTGCATTTCATTGGGATCTAAAACACCCTCAGGTGGTTATATAAACTTTCATAAGTTTAACTGGCATTTACTTCACTGCTGATACTTGTTTTCATCCTAATTTGTCTTTTCACTGAATAAGACTTTGCCTTTTGGCTATAACTTATGGTTGCACTATCTTTGCAAGGTAAATAGAAAGAACAGTTTTTTGAACACTTTCCAGTCACTGGTTTAGAATTTTAAGGCTGAGTAGATAATGAGGAAAGCCTGTCTTAAACAATTAAGTAGGCAGAATGACATATTTGAGAACAACATTGACTATTACTGCAGTATAAACACTAAGAAGAAAATATAACACTTTAGAGCAGCGTTAATGAGATGCTTACACATCAGCTGCATGTAAAAAGGGAGGAAAATGGGTCATCTATAGATCCATTGTGCTAATTAGGAAAAAATATATCAAAATAGCCATCTAACCTGTTAAATCCATAAACTGCATTAACAAGAAAGTGTGTCATAGCTACACCAGCCTTTCATAATCCAATTAAAGTTTCTCTTAAATTCAGAGTTCTTTATGAAAGAATTATTCTGGAATGCCTCTTAATATTTACCTCTTCAGCTTTTTATAGAAAAAAAAGCACACACAAGAACAGTTCACTCAGCTTTATTATGCTGAGTTTAAAAGCTTATGTTTAATTTTTCTATTATGTAGTGGGTTTTGTATTTTCTTGATTGCTCAAAGTCCAGAGTCTTTTATTCTTCCTTCAGTTTGAACTTAAAGTCTTTTAACACTTGGATAAGATATTGCAGATGAAACCTCTGCAGTATTTCATGAAGCGAGTTAAGTATGTCTCTAATTCAACTGGAAATAAACAATATTTTCTAAAATGCCATTTATAATTTTCAGCTTTGCATTTTGATGGTGTATGTTCATATAGTAATCATTTAACATTATGTTGATCCTTATAATCATTGCTAGTTCAAGCCTCCTGTGTTTGGAGCCTTCAATTCCTTTCACTCATCTCTACAAGTACAACCTTAGATCCCTTAGGTTTCAGTTTCTTATTACTTTAGGTTATCCAATGGTTTGCAGGTTTGATTATTCCTTTGTTTCAAGATTTTATTCTTAACTCTGTAACTTAGAAAAATGCCTTCATATATTCCTAGTTCTTATGCTAGGATAAAAAATAGAGTATGCATCAAGTGAGCCCCTATAGATCAGCCTGAAAAGCTCCAGGTGGCTGCCTCCTCTCTAATAAAAGATTTTTCTCCTTAACTACTTCTGTCTATAATTTAAATTTCATGTACTATCAAAGCCTTTTCCAGTTTAAACGAACATCTCTTATTTAGCATTGTATCATAATCTTCATTTAAATTCTGATGAATTAATTTTCTACTTTTCCTTTTCTCATTTTATTTTCTCAAAGAAATATATTAAAGAATCAACTAAAGTTCTGATAAGACATCTCATATAATATTTAGACATATGTGTAGCAAAGCTGTAAACAGTAAAGATGACTTTAGCTTAAAATCAAAATAAATTGTACAACTGTGCTAAAAAGGTAATGAATCTACCTTATGTAAGTTTTTGTAAAAACATATTTGGAATGTTTTTCATATACTTAATAAGCTTTTATAAAGTCATGGCTTCTGTAATCATAAAGAAATAGACTCAGCTCCAGGAAATTCACAATAGCAGCATATACATGCCTGTATAACAGAAGAGTTGTATGTGATAAATTGTTCTTTATAAGAGCCTGCACACTAAAGGCTAGCTTAATTAAAGTTGTGAAACATGGAAAAGGAAATATCATGGAGAGAGGTGTTTGAAATAGTTTCCTTAACAAGTTTACAGTCCTGTTTCAGGACTTCAACGCCTTTTTAAATTTAGGATCCTGATCCTGAAAGACAGTTTTGGTATTAGGCTGTTAACAGCACCATTTTCTCTGTAAAAGTAGCTTTCCTTCCAACCAAACACCCTATGATGCATCCGCTGAAAAAATTGGTCAAGCAGCTTGATTTATTTTTCTGCTATGTCTGTCAACAATGTGCTAGAAATAAAAGGTTTGGAGCATTTATTTTTCTTTTCCATTCTAAATATGGAGAAAAGTGTATTTAAAATGCTCTAGCACCAATCCATTCCCTTAAATACTATTATTTTTTAAACTGAAACCAATATTTTCAGTCTTACACTGTAATTTTCAAGACAAGCTCAGAATTCAATTAGATTTTCAACAGCTTAACAACCAGAATTAAAGTAATCCAAGACTTTATAGCACAAAATGTACCCAAAACACCTAAACCAAGAATTAAAGTTTGCTACCAAGGAATATGGGAAGTTAGCAAATTTTAGGTGATTTAACCGTTCAGTTGATTTAATCTAAGTACTTGTAGAACAGAAATGCAATATGTAATTAGATAATTTCTACCTTAGTCACTTTTCTTATTAGCTTTACATGTATAAAAATATTTTATATACCTTACTTCCCAATTTTTATCTCTAGTGTCCGAAGTTTTAGATTGGTAACACTGTCTGGATGATTTCACTCTGTCGTAGGACCCTGAGGTAAATATAATGGGAACTGATTCCTCTTTTTTTTTTTTCCTTTTTTCGTTATGTTTACAGTAGTAGTTGGCTTACGCAGACCATATGCATTTGATGTCAGTCTAACCTGAAGCAAGCAAAATAATTTTAGAATACTTCCAGTTTCTGATGTAGAAGGGATGGTATTAGACAATAAGTCATATGTCCAGGAAGCCATTTTATCTACTTCTGCAGGAACCTAATCTGTCACACTTTCAGTAGACCAACTATATAAGGCCTCAGGGAATGACTGTGAGATTAAGTCTGAAATATAATCATGGTAATATACAACACACACAAACAGAGATTAAGATACAGATACTTATCTATAAACAATTTATATAGAAATGGTTTTGAGCCATGCAATGGAATACTGAAAAATACAGGTATAATTTCTTTCTAGACCATAAAATATTGAATATAAATTAACCACTAAATGACATTGTATTTAGCAGTGGGAGGGGCTCCAAGAATGGCTTCTGGGAGGAGACACCAAGAGCCACTCCCATGTCTGACATTGACCTGCTGGCCAAAGCTGAGCCCCTCAGCAGTGCTGGTGCCACCTCTGTGTCCTGGGTATAATATAACATATTTAAGGAAAGGTAAAAATGCTGTGCAGTATCTATGAGAAAGAGGGCTGGGAAAGATGTGAGAGAAAGAGCCCAGCAGATATCTGGATCAATGAAGAAGGATGGGAGAAAGTTATTCAGGTGCAACAACAGATATTCCCCTATGGCCCTTGAAGAAGTTCATGGTGAGGCAGGCTTTACCTCTGCAGCCCATGGAGGACCATGGTGGAGTAGAAATCCACAGCGCAGTCTGTGGTGAGCCCACACTGGAGCAAGCTTCTGGTAGGAATAAAAAGAAATAAAAACAGTTGTTGACATTCATTCTATATAGTAACTACTACTGAATGATTAGGAGGTGGTGATTTTCTTCAGGACAGATATAATTTAGATATGCATGTATATTTTACTACTTTCGGGGCGGGGGGGGGGGGGGGGGGAATTCCAAATTCTGTTTTGTTAATAAATGCTATTTATTATGTGTCTTGTTCTAAGTACTTGTCTTGAGCTTTAAGGTTTTGAGTGATGTGAGTTCTGGTCACCTGAGAGAACCTCTGTTCCTTCTGTTCCTGCAGCAACAGAGGATTGTTACAGCTAGCAGTCCCTCTGAATGTAAATATTTAGAGGTGAGTTAGGGTGAGTTTAGTTCAGGGGCCTTCTCACTGTGGTTTTATTTGGTTGAACATAATTAACTTGTCAGGTAGGTACTATGTGGAATGATTCTGAATATTAAAATAATTTCACAGTTTGTAATCATCCACTGTTGATGTTAATGAAAATAATTATAAAAAGAATCAAAAAGTGTTAGTTGATTGACTTAAATGTTGTTCAATATTCAAAGGTAATATGATTGGTGCTTTTCACATACACCTACAGAAAAATCTGCTGTAATCAAATATGAACATTTTTTCAGTATGTAGCAGTCTATTACATTGTCAAAGTTAGTGAGATATCTGACAAAAAAAAATGAGACAGTCACGGTTTAGAAATTTGAATCTATTTGTGTCTCAGGTCTGTTTCAAATTCTTCATTAAAAATAACATATAAGATGGTCCAGTTTCCTCTCTTGACTATTGTATGTTGTTTTTGCAAGACAAGCAAAACTTTTTCTAATTGAAACACATAGACAACATTGATGGTGTTAGTAATAATAATGTTTCAAAAACATTCTGATTAGCGCAACACCAAATATCTGGTTTGAATGGAATAAAATGGACTATTTCAGTTGGAAGGGACCTATAACAACCATGTAGTCCAACTGCCTGACCAATTAAAGGACAACCAAAATTTAAAGCATGTTATGCAGGGCATTGCTGAAATGCCTCTTAAACACTGACAGGCTTGGGATATTGACTACCTCTTTAGGAAACTTGTTGCAGTGTTTGGTTCAACTCTATCCACATTGCCTTTATATTTCTCAGAACAGTACAAAAGAGCCTGAGCATATTTTTTCCACCTTGATTAGATTATAATGGATAATCCTGAGAGCAAGAAATGACTTAAGAGTAATTTCTTCCTCTGAAATATTTTTTTCAGGCTAATTAATGGTTAGAACAGTGGTGCCATAGTCAGGGGTTTGGGTATTTAACACATGAGACTGGATTTGGGAGGCCAGGTCTACTAGAAGCTGGTGGAGCTGGTTTCCGCAGGAAGCTTGCCAGGCTGGTCAAGAAATCTTTAAACTAGATGTGTTGGGGGGAGGGGGGCATCATTCCATCCCAACACACCCAGTCAGTTGCCAGCACGTATAATAAATGCTCAGAGCAATGTAGAGATACTTCAGCCAATCCAGCCAATGACCTGTCTTCATTTGGAGCTTGGCTCAGATGCCTCTTCTTCCAACAGTCTTCATCACTTCTGGCAGCCTTTGAAGCATGCCCAGTAGATGCTCATACCAGTTTAATCGGTTCTTTAGCACCAGAGACATAATAATCCTCCTATCCTCCTACCTATCAGTTAGTTTAACTGTAGCCCATCCTGGACACCTGCGGTTCCCAGATACTCATCACCCCTGTGTCCTGTTCTTCTAGACTGTTTTTCTTAAACTATGTCACAACTATAACGATTTATCTTGTGAGAATTCTCAGTATGTTCTCTAGGTGTACTCTATTTTTTTCTCTATGTATCATGCACCTCAGTAATTCTCCATTGCTACTGTTACAAAGCCATCAAACTTAACATTACTTAAAACTAATTCTAAAGGTTTCTATATTCCATTTTGTGATTTTGTGCCCCCATGTTTCACTCTATGCAAACGCCTGTAGCATGGGGAAAAAACAAGAGGAATTAGAGATGTGTGCACGCCTACAGGGGTATGATATAATAGGTATCACAGGAACATGGTGGATGGCTCCTATGACTGGAGTGTTGGAAGTCACAAACTCTTTGGAAAAGACAGCTCTGGCAGAAGGGGAGGGGGAGTTGTTATTTATGTCAGTGTGGTTTAAACGCAGCCAGACAACTCATTCACTCATTTCCACCTCTTCTTGCCCTCACCCTACTGCCGGAGGGACAGAGAGGAGAATCGAGAAGAATGCAACTCCCCCAGGTTAAGATAAGAACAGTTTACTAACTAATGTAAAACACAAATTACTACTGCTACCACCAATAATAATAATGATAAAGGAAATAACAAGGGAAGAGAATACAACACCTCAGCACCAGCCAACCGATAACTCGCCCCCCCCCCCAGCCTGACCAAGCACTGACCCATACCTCCTCCAACCCTGCAGTCTACCAGCCCTTCCGGGTAACTCCCAGTTACATCCTGGGCATGATGTGCTGTGGTATGGAATACCTCTTTGGCTAGCTTGGGTCAGTTCTCCTGTCTCTGCTTCCTCCCGGCTACCCCTCCTCCCTGACTGAGCATGAGGCTGACAAAGTCCTTGGCCAAGCCAAAACATCATTGTTATCAGCTCTGTTCCCAGGCCGAAAGTCAAAACACAGAGCTGCACCAGCTACCAAGAAGGAGAAAAATGACTGCTACTGCTGAACCCAGGACACAGTGGTAGGCTAGAGAGTATGGAACTCTGCCTGGGGACAGGTGAGCAGTCAACAGAGAGTTTGTGGGTCAGGGTTAAAGGGAGAACAGCGATGGGAGACATTACTGTGGGAATCTGTTACAGACCACCTGATCAAGAGGTCTCTGAGGATGAAGCACTCTATAGACAGATAGGAACAGCATCACGTTTGCAGACATTGTCCTCATGGGGGACTTCAGCCATCCTGATATCTTTTGGAGGGATGGTATGGCCTGGCAGAAGCAATCCAGAAGGTTTCTCCATTGTGAGGAAGACAACATCCTTCTGCAAGTAATAGAGGAGCCAACAAGGAGAGATGCCATGCTTGACCTCGTGCTCATCAACAGAGAGGGGCTGGTTGGGAATGTGATGCTCCAGGACAGCCTTGGTTGTAGCGATCAAGTGGTCAAGTTCAAGATCCTCAGGATAGTGAGAAGGGCACACAGAAAGCTCACTGCCCTGGACTTCAAGAGAGCAGACTTTGGACTCTTCAGGAACCTGCTTTGTAAGGTTCCATGAGATAAAGCCCTGGAGGGCATAGGGGCGCAAGACTGTTGCTTGATATTCAAGGATCACCTACTCCAAGCTCAGGAGTGTTGTGTCCCAACCAGAAGGAAGTGCAGCAGGAGGGCCAGGAGACCTCCTTGGATGGAGAAGGAGTTGATGAAGAAACTGAGAGGGAAAAAAGAGGGTTATAAAAGGTGGAAGCAAGGACAGGAGGCCTGGAAAGAATACAGGGATGTTGTTTGGGAAGCTAGGGACCAGGCTAGGAAAGCTAAGGCCCAGTTAGAATTAAACTTGGCTAGGGATGTGAAAGGTAAGAGGAAGGGATTCCATAGTTACATTATAAATAAAAGCCAGGCTAGGGACAACGTGGGCCCTCTCCGGAAGCTATCAGAACTGTCTACCCTGGATTTGGAGAAGGCTGAGATTCTTAATGACCTCTTTGCCTCAGTCTTGACTGACAAATGCTCTGACCACACCACCCAAGTCTTGGAAGGCAGATGCAGGGACTGTGAGAATGAAGACCTTGGGCCCACTGTAAGGGAGGATCTGGTTCAAGACCATCTTAATAACCTGAACGTACACAAGTCCATGTAACCTGATGAAATCCATCCATGGGTCCTGAAGGAGCTGGCGAAGGAAGATGCTAAGACACTGGCCATCTGTTTGAAAAATCATGGCAGTCAGGTGAAGTTCCCAACAACTAAAAAAAGGGAAATATAACCCCCATTTTCAAGAAGGGGAAAATACATGACCCAGGGAATTACAGAGCAGTCAGTCTCACCTCTGTGCCTGGCAAAATCTTGGAGCAGATTCTCCTGGGTGGCATGTTAAGGCACATGAAAATCAACAAGGTGCTTGGTGACAGCCAGCATGGCTTCACTAAGGGGAAATCCTTCCTGATCAATTTGGTGGCCTTCTATGATGGGGCTACAGAACTGATGGACAGGGGTAGAGCAGCTGGTATAATCTACCTGGGCTTGTGCAAAGCATTTGACACTGTCCCACGCGACATCCTTGTCTCTAAATTTCATCAGTTTGATAGATGGACCACTCGGTAGATAAAGAACTGGCTGGCTGGTTGCACACAAAGAGTTGTGGGAAATGGCTCAATGTCCATCTGGAGACCAGTGACAAGTGATGTCCTTCAGGGATCGGTGTTGGGACTGTTCTTGTTCAACATCTTTGTCAGAAACATGGACAGTGGGATTGAGTGCACCCTCAGTGAGCTTGCCAATGACACCAAGCTGTGTGGTTCAGTTGATACACTGGAGGGAAGGAATGCCATCCAGAGGGACCTTGACACACTTGTGATGTGGACAGATGCCAACCTCATGAAGTTTAACCATGCCAAGTGCAAGGTCCTCCACCTGGGTCAGAGCAATCCCAGGCACAGCTACAGGTTGGGCAGAAAAGAGATCCAGAGCAGCTCTCCAGAGAAGGACTTGGGGGTGTTGGTTGATGAGAAAATGAACATGAGCCAGCTTCAGTGTGCTTTCACACCCCAGAAAGCCAACCGTATCCTGGGCTGCATCCATAGGAGCATGACCAGCAGGTCGAAGGAGGTGATCCTGCCCCTCTGTTCTTGTGAGACCTGACGTGGGGTATTGTGTGCAGTTCTGGTGTCCTCAACATAAAAATGACATGGAACTGTTGGAACAAGTCCAGAGGAGGGCCACGAGGATCATCAGCGGACTGGAGCACCTCCTGTACGAAGAGAGGCTGAGAAAGTTTGGGCTGTTCATCCTGGAGAAGAGAAGGCTGCATGAAGACCTCCTAGCAGCCTTCCAGTATCTGAAGGGGCCCTATGAGGATGCTGGGGAGCGACTCTTCATTAGAGACTGTAGTGACAGGACAAGGGGTAATGGGTTAAAACTTACACAGGGAAAGTGTAATTTAGATATGAGGAAGAAGTTCTTTAAGGCTGGTGAGGCTCTGGAATGGGTTACCCAAGGAAGTTGTGAATGCTCCATCCGTGGCAGTGTTCAAGGCCAGGCTGGACTTAGTCTTGGGTGACATGGTTTAGTCTGTGGTGTCCCTGCTGTCCTGGGTTCAGCAGTAGCAGTCATGTTTCTCCTCCTTGGTAGCTGGTGCAGTGCAGTGTTTTGACTTTCGGCTCGGGAACAGAGCTGATAGAGATGTTTTGGTTTGGCCAAGGACTTTGTGAGCCTCATGCTCTGCCAGGGAGGAGGGGAAGCTGAGAGGAAGCAGAGACAGGACACCTGACCCAAACTGACCAAAGAGGTATTCCATACCACAGCACGTCATGCCCAGGATGTAACTGGGAGTGAGCCGGAAGGGCTGGGAGACTGCAGGGTTGGAGGAGGTATCGGTCGGAGCTTGGTCGGGCTTGGGGGGCGAGTTATCGGTCAGCGGGTGGTGAGGTGTTGTATTCTGCTCCCTTGTTATTTCCTTTATCATTATTATCATTGGTGGTAGCAGTAGTGATTTGTGTTATACCTTAGTTACTAAACTGTTCTTATCTCAACCCGTGGGAGTTGCATTCTTTTCGATTCTCCTCTCCGTCCCTCCGAGAGCAGGGGGAGGGCAAGAAAGGGGGGGAAGTGAGCGAACGAATTACCTGACTGGGTTTAAACCACGACACTGCCCATGTCAGGGGGGTTGGAGCTAGATGATCTTAAGGTCCTTTCCAACCCTAACTCTTCTATGATTCTATGGTTCTATGAAGTTTTGTCAAATTGACTTTGATTTCTGCAAATGCAGTTGCATTTTAAAAATTGTCATTATTTAAAAATACATTTTTATTATTATTATAACATTTGAAGATTTAATGGCATCTCATTAAATTCCATTTTATGTAATGTCTTTAAAATCTATTTATCTAAGTGTATGTGAAGGTTGAAGTGAATTGAGCAGGCATGCTAACTTACTGCATTATTTTCCAGAAATATTTTCACATAATTGGGATAAATTTGAAGAAATTTGAAAAAAAACAGAGATGAGAACTTCTAGCAAATGCAAAATTTGAAAAATTCAATATGGTGTCTTTTTGAATGACGAATTGCACTGAAATTTGCTGCCTACGTATTTAAGACCAAAGGGTAATGTTAGGCAAAATGTCCATACCAAGTATAGATCGTCAATATTAGACATAATTAGTGGAAATCTAACAAGCACAAAAATGGAAAAATATTAGTCTTTACATATATATGGTTAATAATATAATTCGATAAATGTAAATATATATAATCACTGTCAAAGTGCATAGTCACTGTCATAGTCCAAGCAGACAGAAAAATATAGAAAAAAAGTACATTTCAAAAAAATTGTTGAGAACTATAAGAGTCACTATATTTAATCAGCAGAAAGTACATGTTTTTTTTTCGTTCTCATGTGTACCTCTGTGCATGTGTATTTATGGAGAAGTAGAAGGCAACTGAAAGCACTCATGAACTGAAGAAAATATACACATGAAAACCCTTTTATGTAGATACAGAAACACCAACATTTCCACTAAATGAAAGAGAAAGGAGATAAACAGGTGTTGTAGAAAAGGGGAAAAAATCAAATTTTGGTTTATGTGCAATTTATGCAAGAGTAATAATGTTTTTAACCTTTTTCAAAAGATCTATCTTAGCCATTGATAATTTTTGAATAATATAAGTAATAGGTACCTCACAGCAGTACAGAGCTAAATTCCTGATAAAGAAGTTCATTATGTATGACTTGAGAAGCCTAAAAAGTAGATGTCACCATTTAAACTCACTCTCTAAACTCCCTTTATGGTTAAAAGGCAGACACAGAAACTTCTAGAAATGACTTTGATTTCGTATTTACATAAACAGCTAAAATAGGTCTGGTGAATCGTTCCTGATGAGTAGCATTTTTCTCCATTGAATTTAAGTGCCATCTAAATTTCAAGCCCTGATATAGATAGCTACACTGCAGATTGTGAAGGACAGATGAGGGTGTAGAAGTCATTTAATATTCAAAAGGTAATTGGTTCAGAAGTATGTACAGAAAAATAAGCGTACACAGAAGTGCAAAAGTTGCATTTTCTTTTATTCTTAAGTGTTTTAATTTAATTTAAAATATTTTAAAATAAATGTGACTTCTGGTTTATGCAAACCAACTTTACAGTTGCTTCATGTAGCAAAATCTTCACCACTTAGAGCTCTTTTTAATACACCATTGCAACATAATGTAGTGCTCCTACTTCTTGCTATAACTCTAAATTATGAAGATAGAGCAGTAGAGGCAAAAAAAAAGTTAAGTATCTTCTTTAATTGAATTAACTGTATGTCTCTCATAAAGTTTTTGGGTTTGGGGTTTGGCTATTTTTCAGAAGTTTCCTCATATTTTCTGTCTTAAAATTAAGAAATTATTGAGAAATCTCTCCAACAGTTCTTCCATTGTCTTTTTTGTGTTTTTTTTTTCATTTTCCTCAAGCAATTTTTTTTTTCTTTAAGCTTAAACATTTAATCTTTATAGAAATAAGTCTTATCCCCTTTGCAAATATATTAGTTATTACAGACCTCAAAGCACAAAGCAACATTATTTTATTGCTGCCAAGTCCAGCTGATATATGAGACTGGAAATTTTCTTGATTTTGTTGTTCAGATCATACTCTTATGTAACAAAATAGTTTGTGTTAAAAAAGTTAAAAATGCAAAACCACAAATACAGCTGGCATTCCTGTGAAATATAAATTAATTGATAAAATGTATTATGAGAGTCAAGTAATTCCTTTGAATACACTGACTTCCATGCATTTGTTTCTTAAGACATCGTCATTTCGGTTATCAGTTTTTAAATGTTTTTGCAATTCCCATATTGGTCATTTAAGCAGTCCACTAAGCAAGATCTTTATTATGGATCTAGATGAAAAAGGGTATATCAAACATAGAATTTTTCAGAACTGAGACAAGGATTCAGACATTTTGAGCCACATGACTGAAAGGATATAATCATGTACAGCAAGTTAATAGACATATATTAATAAAGTTGATATGGTCCTTTAGGCCACCCATTATTCCCAAGTGTGCAGTCAGTTTTATGTGACACTTTCCTGCTTGTTTTCTGCTTCGCCAGATAACAATATGTTTCAGGTATACTGAGAGGCCACAAAAAAACATTTTTTTTCTCATAAGAGGTTTTGACACGAAACAATTTCAGTCTTTGATTTCTTTGATTTCCTCCAATCTCTATTGATTTCTGAATATTTTGCAAGGAGACATTCATTACCTACAAATCTCTTTATAGTTCAAAATATCTTTCTGTCAGTCAACCTACTGTTTATTTACAATTTATAAAATACCTACATGCTTTATCATTCCAGGCATGCTTATTTGTTTTCCAGGTCAGGATGCTCTAGGAAGTCATATGCATTATTAAGTGAATCATTTTATACATAACTTAGCACACAAATGGCTTTCCATGTACTTAACTCCAGAATCTTCCCCACAATGATTGAATAAAACACAAGGTTAATTGGTCCCTGCAGCTAACTTCAAAATTTGTTTTAACACTTTCTCTCATTTTTCATTGTAGAGCTTTCCTACCCTCAAGCAGAGAAACACTCCCATTTTTGGGAGTTAATTTTTGTTAATTAATTTGGAATTTTATTTGAAAGCATGCAGATCCATATCCTTTCTGTGCTATCACAAAAGTTAAATACGTAACCTAGTGTGCTGGGTTAACCCTGTCTGGCTTTCAGGTTTCCACCTACTCTCTCATTCTTCTTCCTCAGCTGGACAAGCGAAAGAAAATATGATGAAAGGCTAGTGGATTGAGACAAGGACAAAGAGATCACTCAGCAGTTTACATCAGCCTGCCTCACTGCGATCTTCACCAAGCTGCTCTGGTGCCTGAAGCACCTCTGTCTCCTCCATTCTTACTCACCTTAGTGTCTGCAGAGTTGTTTCTCTCACATTTTCTCACTTCTCTCTTCCAACTGTTGTTTTGCAGAAGTTTTTTACCTTATTAAAATATGTTATCACAAAACTGCCACCAATGTTGCTGATTGTTTCAGTTTTGGCCATCAGTGAGTCCATCTTGGAGATGGCTGGAACTGGTTCTTGTCAGACATGGGGGCATTTCATGGCCTCTTACTACTGATGGCATCCCTGTAGCCCTCCTGCTACCAAAACCTTTCCATGAAACCCCAATACTTCTAGTGTTGACTGTATAACATCTCAGTTCACAGAAAAAGTATCTTGTCTTTTCTAATCAAGACATGTTCAGATGCTAGGATGTCAAATCTTTCTCATGCTGGGGAATATGAAATAACTGAGTATAATAATTTCACAATATATTTATAATCATTCTCCATTTGCTTAAGCCAATTACCGGCATTACAATTTTGAGAAGCAAGTTTGGAAAGAAGTAAAGCAAGTGCAGTGAGGTGAATGCTATCTCACCAGTTTTTTACTTTATTTATGTGATCATTTGTCTTGCTAGCAGACAGTATATCTGTAAATATTAATGCCTAAATTGTTGGTATTGAAAAAAAACTAGAAGTGGGAAAAATTGAGCTAACTCTGGGTTGTATTCTGTTCTGCAGAAGTGTCCCAAGAGATCATGTTCAGTTTCATCTTAATCAAGATCACTAAATTCCATTCAAGGTCACTCAGGATCAGAATATAGCCCTCTTGTTCTGAAAGGTGACTGGTTTTCTTTGTTTCTATAAAAGGAACTGTTGTCGTCTACATGTCTGTATCATATCACCCTACTAAATTTGCCTATCTTTGTCAAATTTTCTCTCATTGCAAATGCTATGCAGTTTCCTAACAGTAAATGTATATCAGTTTTTATTTGCTTATTTTTCAACAATGTAATATGCATGTTCCATATGTATACTGTTATAATCTTACAGTATTATGAACGCAGCTATGATCTTAGTGTTTGGTATGGACACTTTTACAGTACTGACCATATGAAATTTCCAAAAATATTCCTAATAATATTCCAAATATTATTTTTTCTATTTTTGGGGATCTTAATTTATAAAGAATGGCAGCAATTCTCTCTTTAAATATGGTCTGTAATGTAGAAAATGAAAACAGCATATAATGAGCTGCATTATGATATTAATTAAAAAAAAACTTTCGAAAACACTATGGTACTATAAAAGTAAAGCCAATAAACTAACTCATTTTCTATCTTCAGACAAGCATACCTCTCTGAGGCAGACATTTTTAGTTCAAATTAGAATACTATTATAATTCAACCTCTTGAACTGTTTCCTTATCTAGATCCCTCTAAGTTACAAAATACATTAGTGTTCATGGGCACAACCTTCAGTCTTACATGCAAAAATAGAGATCATCCATTACTGTTTCAGACCAGTATAAAATGAAATAAATTGTATGTGGCTTAATATTCTGAGATTTTGCATTAGTTAGGTGTATTTTACTCCCATTTCCATGTGAGCAGATGATAATTGAATTAAAATAAAATCCTCCGAAGCCAGTTTGCTGAAGTAAATTTATCTTCTCTGCTGTGCATAGCTAGAATGAAATCATCAAGATTGAACAAATACCTTCAAATAAATTGTACAAGTTTCAGTCACTGTAATTAACTATAAGCCTTAAGGAAAGGAACATTCTTATTCTGGATGCTATTACCAAAGCATGGCATTTCCCAGAAAAAGGCTTAGAATACTAGTGTGAAAATATTATCAAAAGGTTTTAGACAGCCATATCCAGCCAGGATATCATTCTCTGAGAGACAAAAACAAACTAGAAGCTGCCTGTGGAACAGTGAAGTAGAAATGTATGATATTTTAAAGACATAATTTTTCATTCATTCAAATATATAATACTTGGCATTATGATAAGTGCAACCACCAGTGTCTTAAGGTAACAATGATTTTTGGCTTTTCTTGCAGATGAGGATTTCTGACTGTTTTTTGTTCCTAAAGCAGCATATTTAACACATTAAGTTTAAGATACTGTCCAGTATTGGCCTTCAAGAAGGATGCATAAGGAACAGTGCAACTTACTGTTTCATTAGCATTGTATTCTACAGCTCTATCACTTTAATCTCTGCTAGCAATACATTAGAACAAAAAAAAAAACCAAAAAAAAAACAAAAAAGGGATTTGTCTTAATAGTGGGAATCTCCAATGAGATAACAGCTGACACTGTTTTGCTGTTATGACTCAACCTCTTCTTGAATATCCTTTTGTTGTGTGTGTTGTTTATATCTCTGGGTTTTATTTTAATCATCAAGACACTTCCTATGTAATATTTATCTGCACATCTGGAAGAGAACCTATTTTCTTTGAACATATTCACATAATATATGCAAGAATACAGAAGACACACTGACAGCTAGAGTGATGTTGTCACTCTTTCTTTTTTAAACCACTATTGCTTCTATTTTTTTCTGCTGATAGTTAGAATTTTCCCTTCTGATACAATGAGTAATGTATTATTCTTCTTCTCAATAGCTCATCTTGTCTCTGGTTTTGTTAAAGTGTGCTTGGTTCTCAACAGCAGTAGTGTTAAATTAAAGAAGGATGATACTGTGATTCAGGCCTTAGTGAAAGCTATGATTTATTCATTAAAAATAAAAATTTCTGTTGTGTGTATTTGGAATGGGAGTAAGGGAGGAAGGGTAGAAAGGGATGAGTTTGCTAAATGGGTATTCTTCAGTGTATAGAATAACTAAATAGGCTAATTTTAAGCCTTTTAATTTCTCTGAGCTTCAAGAACTCTTTTTCTGAATGAGAACATCTGTTCCATCACCATTTCTGTCCCTTCTATCTCAAATCGTTCCATGACTATGGCTAATAGAAGTATTTGCCTCTGCTGCTTCTCATCAAACTTTTCTTTTCTAAATCACACAATTCATATACTGATTCTCCCACCTCCAAACCGATATCTAATTTTGTGTAACAAAACTCATGGCAACAAATATATAAAAACCTTACACTTACTACTATTCAATTTATTTTTTAATATTAAATTGATTAGAATATTTTATTTACTTATAGTTATTGCTAATAATTGAAATCTAAAAGTGGACTTCTGCTAGCCATTCAGGATCTTAAATCAGTTGCTACTTATGGCTTTCATTAGCTTAACTGTTGAAAGAAATGTCAAAAGGTATACTTGCGTTTAAGACTGTTTCTTTGTTTACTAAAACCTCACCTTTATGTCATAAAAGTATTTCTTAGAGAGGCTGATAACAAGTCACTATTCTTCAAGGATACATTTTCCCTTTGTAGACTAAAAACCTAATAAGGCTTATACATTATGTTTATTCAAAACATTTGCATTTTGCAGCAAGCATTACCTGTGGAGTATGTTAAAGACATAGGTTTTGTTTATTTGTGTTCCAAAGGAAAACAAATTTCAATGATTATTCTATCTGTTTGTTCCCCTGTCAGTAATCTCTCAATTTTTTCTCATTCCAGGCCGAACTAGGAGTGAGTCAAGGCTCTCAAGCTATTTAGGAGTGTCACAGAAATCAGTAGCTCTTAGAAAAGATACAAGCCATTGAGTATGAATAAGGTCTTTTTGAATATTTTTTGACCCTGTAATCCAATTACTGCTGCTGAGCACTGCAGCATATATGACACTGTTAAAACAATCTTGCGTAAAAAAAATGTAAATGTATGGAAGTATTACTATAATTCTCTTAAAAAAAAAAAAAGCAAAACCAAAAAACAAACAAACCCCCCCCAAACCAGCAAAAACCCACAAAAGAAATAACAACAAAAAGCCAACCAGCAGATGCTTAGATGCTTAGGCACAAGAAACTATTGGGTCCATTGCTCGTAAAACTACTTATGTACTCAGTACAGTGTAATTCTATCAAATTCTTGAGCCTGAAGCACCCTCACTATAAAATCTAAGAGGAAAAAATGTTCCCTAAAAAAATTCTGCAGCTAGCATTTTCAGGGCCAAATTTGACTCATAAATCTTGAGTCATTAAATATGCCCAGAGCATTAAGAGCCCCTGATGGCATTTCTGGTAAGAACCAGAAACTATGTTTTTAATTAGTCTCTGCCTTTATCCTGCCTACCTGTTTTTCTCCCCACATGATTTCCTTCCAAAAAAACCTCCAAAACCCTATAAGAACATTTCTGTTCTGGTTTATAATATGAGAAATTAATACTTTATGTGAGCTACATGGACCTGGTTGCAGCTGGTTGCAGCCAGTTTCAACCAGTTCCCCCCTGTGGCACTCCTGTGCCTGTTATTGCCCATTGGAGTTGCCACCAGCTTGGGGAGCACCACATACAAGCTAGGGGCAGTGTCTGGCATGGAGTGGGGGCAACAGCAGATACTTCTGTCATAGGCCACTGGGGGCACCTGCCACCTCTCCCCACGGAGTCCCTAGAAGTCAGCCAGTGGATGGGGGTGGAGGAAGCCACAGAAACGTGTCACCAGCTTCAGCCTGGATTGAGGAAAAAGGGCGCCAGCCATGAGATCAGGCCACTGCCTGATGAGCCCTGCCATGGCACTGACAGCTGAGCACAGCCTTCCCCTGCTGCCTGCAGACACAAAGCGTTTAAAATCACATTTTAAAGTTTGTTTCCCTATTGTTTCCTGAATACCTCATAATTCTATTGCAAAGAGCAAGAAAGAGCACAAACAACACACTTCATAACCAAAATGAAATAAATGGAACTGGTAGGAAGAGAGAGGGTATACTGTTTTTTATTACATGAAAACTGACACAAAATTAAGTACTAGTAGGCCTGTCTTGGGTATTGAAAATCTCTTCTATGGATCAGATAGACTAGCAGCTCTGATACAGTGATTACACATTTGGAAGGACTCAGGAAAATCTGAGTTCTAATTCATATGCAGATATGCTATGTGACACCTACAAGATGGATGACAGACCTCTTTCACAATTATATTGTAAATATTTTATCTATCTATCTATCTATCTATCTATCTATCATCTTTTAATTTAACAGTATCCTCAATATCCTCTGTCACAAGTAATCCAATTTTCTTTGTTGGGACTTTGTCTACCTATGAGAAGAATACAATATTATTTAAATATATATAAAGTACTTTATTCCATTTTAACTACTGGAAAACATTTTTACCTCTTAGATACTGCAAACAGATTTTACAACCTTTTCCATCTGTTTCTTTGCTTGTAAACATCTTAGATCCCAACTCTGAATAGTGGTTATGGTAATATTATGCAGATACAGAAAAAAACTACCTAACATGCTTGCATAGCTGAATTTTACTGTGCATCTAGGCTTTCAGGATAATTTCTTTCATATATTGCTAAACCCTACTATAATACAGTAGGATATCTTTCTTTTCTGAGATGATTGCATATTGCTCTCAGCAGCTATGTACATCATAAATAATGGCTGTCATTGACTGCAGCAAGTATTGGGGCAGGGGGGACCCAAAGAAACTACTAGCCACACAGAAGATGTGACTCCAGCCTCTTTGGTTCCATCTTCTTTTCACAAAAAAGTCATACTTCCTGAAGTAAAATGTTCAACGCCACAGCCCAGGAATCATTGTCATTACCTTACCCTCATCGATCAATTGTAGTTAAACTACCTGTATGAACATACATAGCCGCAGCTTTAGCACACAAATTTATGGGCAGGTAAATTATGGAAGCACCACTGACAAGTCATGATAATGCTTCCAGACTGAGAGCTCCATTCTCCAAATCTCTGAAAGTAGGAGGTCTGCTGTCAGTGGTAAGTTTAATTATATATCATAAGGTGATACAGAATAAAAAATAGTAACACCGAAATCTTTCAAGCTTAACACAGGAAAAGTATGGAGACTTCTAATTTTTAGATGTTACTAAAAAACAGCTCTGCTCCTGGAGATTTGATTGTCTCTTCTCAGAGCCAGCTCAGTGGTAGTGTCACTGGAGGCTCACCCCCAGCCTGTCTAGACACACTTGAGCTGGTTTCTTTGCATGTGGGGACTCCTTTGTGGTGGTCACAAACTAAATTGTTCCACAGCCCCTGAAATATCCTATGGTGACTTCTGAGTTGGCCTGGGAACCAGAAAGCACCATGCATGTTCCTGCTGCAACCACGGGGTTTCATATAAAGTGCCTCTGGATCCGTGTAAGAAGTGATGACAGCTTTTGTTGAGAAGGGTAGCTGCTGCCGAGGCCCTGATTGCATCCCCATCCCCTGGGTGTTTGTCTGCTGTGGCTTGGATCCAGTGCAGAAATAGTGTAGCACTGAAGCTGAAGGGTTTGGTGTCCCAGGAAGCCAAACCTCCATGACGAGGAAGATTATTCACAAAGCCCTTATGAAAGACTACTATTTCTAGGAATATTTTCTCCAGCTTGAAGGAATGAGTCAGTCTTTCCTACCAAAGATCCTTATCCTCAGGTGATATAGCACTACCATAAATGACACTCTTCACCACACCTTTTAACCAGTTTATTGTTCCTCCAAGAACATAAAATGTTTCAATATTTTATTTTATAGTATAATTTTGCCTCTATTTCCATTTCTCTTGGTTCACTGTATCAAAGTAGTATGAATGGGCATCACTTTTTTACTGGTAAAATGATCGCACTTTATATACAATAAAGTGGTAATACATATTGTAGTAATACGTTGAAATGGTAATGTTTTAATTCTCTCAAACAGCATACATATTCACATTTCCATTAATGCAGTAAGTTTAATACTGTACAAAATATAGTTGGGAAAAGTCTTCTAGGTCCCAAAAATGTGGAATTTTCCATAAGCAAATGTTATAAACTAAGGTACACGTTGCATGTAAAGATTCAAAATTCTGGTCCCTAAAATGATTGATATTAAACCTCCAAACAGACCAAAATCAAGTTATTAGCTTCATTAAATGGTTTATTTTCACAGCTGTCTTGTTTGTGGGTTTGTGTTTGTGTATTTCATAGGAGAAAATTATGAAGACCATATTTCTATCACAGTTATCAAGTATTTCTAAATATTAAACACCCTAGCAAGCTGGTTTTAAATTTCAAGCACTCAAGTTTGAAATGACTGATATTTAGCTTTTAATCATTATGCAGCATATTCTGTGAATGATTAATTTCCTTGTGAAGAGTGTTCATATAAATTTGGGTGAGTTGTTAAACTACTTCATTACTGCTATTTTATTGTAATTTTCCCAAAAATCTTAAAAGGTCCACAAATACTGAAACAATAAATAAATTTCACATCAAGGTTCTCACTAGAATTCATATTTCCATCAAAAAGTAACATAGTTTGTTACATTGCTCTGACAGCATGTTTTCTATGGACACACAATGATAAAATACACCTTTTGAGTAATAAAACTAAAAAAATAACAAAAATATTAAAGAGGATATGGGTTACTATAAAAAGAAAATTAACTAAGCTAGGTACTATTATTACAAAAAAAATATGAGAGAATTATGAAGAGAATATGACCATATACTGGTAAACAAATAGGATTTTATGGATAGCAAATTAACTGACTTCAACAATGGGAAGGCTTGCCATTTGAAATTATTGATTTGTCAAAGCAAGATGACAGAGTGTAATAAACACTATTTGTGCCTTTGAAAATCTTGCCCAGGGATTTCACAAGTATTTAAGCCTGAGATATAATTTAATGGAAGTAATAGATGAATAACATTATCAAATATTTAGTTTCATCAAGGAAGCAGGCATTTGAGCATTTAAGGGATAATTAGAAATAATAAGGAAGCCAGCTTCAGCATACATATTTTTTAATACCAATCTGCAGGAATCCTTCAAGAAATATTTTCAAAGATACGACTATTTCTCATGACATTGATACCATTCCTTATGTTGTTTACAGCAAAATAGTAGCTTATAGAGTTCTGTTTTGAAATGCCACCATATGTAGATTGACTCTTACATATAATTTTTAGGTATAAGGTCATAAAAGAAATAAAAAAAAATAACTGTCATTGAGAAACTTTCTCAACATGTGGAACATGTGGAATTTCCTTTGATGTACAAGATTAAAACTTGGGAAATCTGTCTCTTTAGTTCTTGCTGTGTAACAGTTTTCCTAACTTGCTATACATCTCTGACTGTAAAATAAGTATAATAATATAATTTTGTTGTTACAAATTTAATAGAATTAGGTATTTTTATGAAGTATATTTCATACATTTATGATATGATTAGCCAAAAAGGCATCCTGAGAAAGAAGGGAAAATTACTGAGAAAAACAAGACGCCTGCTGAAAAATATTGACAAGAAAATTGCCTGCCAGACTTGGGGCTGTGAGCCTTGGAACTAGACCTTTGAACCAGAAGCATAGAATCATAGAATCAGAGAATAATTAGGGTTGGAAAGGACCTGAAGATCTTCTAGTTCCAACACCCCTCCCATGGGCAGGGACACCTTACGCTAAATCATACAATCCTACAATCCTAGGGTGAAATCGGTGTGCTCAGCTCGCTCCCTGAAATGCCTGTACACCAATGCGCGCAGCATGGGAAATAAGCAGGAGGAGTTGGAAACCTGTGTTAAGTCAGGAGACTATGATCTGGTGGCAATTACAGAGACGTGGTGGGACAGCTCACATGACTGGAATATAGTCATGGAAGGCTATGTCCTTTTCAGGAAAGACAGGCCAGCCAGGCGGAGTGGTGGGCTTGCTCTTTATGTGCGGGAGGAACTACAATGCACCAAGTTCTGTCCAGGGACAGATGATGAGCGAGCTGAGAGTCTGTGGGTGAGAATTAAGGGGCAGGCTGGCAGGGGGGATACTGTTGTAGGGGTCTGTTACAGACCACCGGATCAGGGTGAGGAAGTTGACGAGGCCTTCTACAGGCAGCTGAGAGCGGCCTCACAGTCACAGGCCGTGGTCGTCGTGGGGGATTTTAACTTCCCTGATGTTTGCTGGAAGGACCACTCAGTAACCCAGCCACAGTCCAGGAGGTTCCTCCAGTGTATGGATGATAACTTCCTCCTGCAAATGGTGGATGAGCCGACCAGGAGAGGAGCGCTGCTGGATCTCATCCTCACTAACAAGGAGGATCTGGTCAAAGCAGTAAGGGTTGAGGGCTGCCTTGGTTGCAGCGACCACGAGATGGTGGAGTTCAGGATCTTGTGTGGTAGGACTAGTAGAATACCAAGTAGAATTGCAACCCTGGACTTTAGCAGGGCAAACTATGGCCTTTTCAAGCAATTGCTAGGGGAAATCCCATGGGCAAAGCTGCTTGAAGGTAAAGGGGCCCAAGATAGTTGGTTGACATTCAAGGACTGCTTTTTCCGTGCTCAAGATCGGAGCATCCCGACACGTAGGAAGTCAAGGAAGAGGGCCAAGAGACCTGTGTGGCTAAATAGGGAATTGCTGGGTATGCTCAAGTGGAAGAGGAGAGTTTACAGGTCATGGAAGGAGGGGCTGGCCACTTGGGAGGATTATAAGGCTGCTGCTAGAGGATGTAGGAAGACAGCTAGGAGGACTAAGGCATCCTTAGAATTAAACCTGGCAAGAAGGGTCAAGGACAGCAAAAAGAGCTTTTTCAAATACATGGCAGACAAAACTAACACCAGAGGCAATGTAGGCCCACTGATGAATGAGATGGGTGCCCTGGTGACAGAAGATAAAGAGATGGCAGAGTTACTGAGTGCCTTCTTTGTCTCTGTCTGCTCTGCTGCAGGCAGTCCTGAAGAGCCCTGTACCCCTGAGACCTTAGATGAAGTCAGGTCGACGGAGCGGTTTGCCTTAGTCGATGAGGAATGGGTTAGAGACCAGTTGAGCAATCTGGACATCCATAAATCCATGGGTCCAGATGGGATGCACCCGCGCGTGCTGAGGGAACTGGCGGAAGTCATTGCTAGACCACTCTCCATTATCTTTACCAAGTCTTGGGAAACGGGAGAGGTGCCTGAGGACTGAAGGAAAGCAAATGTCACTCCAGTCTTCAAAAAGGGCAAGAAGGAGGACCCGGGTAACTATAGACCGGTCAGCCTCACCTCCATCCCTGGGAAAGTGATGGAACACCTTATCCTTGGTGCCATATTAAGGCATATCAAGGGTAAGAGGGTTATGAGGGGCAGTCAACATGGCTTCACCAGGGGGAAATCATGTTTGACCAATCTCTTAGCCTTTTATGAGGAAATAACACGGTGGATGGATGATGGCAGAGCGGTGGATGTGGTCTACCTTGACCTCAGCAAAGCATTTGACACAGTCTCACACAGCATCCTCACGGCTAAAATGAGGAAGTGTGGACTGGATGATCAGGTAGTGAGGTGGACTGCGAACTGGCTGAAGGAGAGAAGCCAGAGAGTTGTAGTCTATGGGGCTGAGTCTAGTTGGAGGCCTGTAACTAGTGGAGTGCCTCAAGGGTCAGTACTGGGACCAGTATTATTTAATATATTCATCAACGATTTAGATGAGGGAACTGAGTGTACTATCAGCAAGTTTGCTGATGACACTAAGCTGGGAGGAGTGGCTGACACGCCAGAAGGCTGTGCTGCCATCCAGCGAGACCTGGACAGGCTGGAGAGTTGGGCAGGGAATAACTTGATGAAATATAACAAGGGAAAGTGTAGAGTCCTGCATCTGGGCAGGAACAACCCTAGGTTCCAGTATAGGTTGGGGAACGACCTGTTAGAGAGCAGTGTAGGGGAGAGGGACCTGGGGGTCCTAGTGGACGACAGGATGACCATGAGCCAACACTGTGCCCTTGTGGCTAAGAAGGCCAGTGGCATCTTGGGGTGTATTAGAAGGGCGGTGGTTAGTAGGTCGAGAGAGGTCCTCTTTCCCCTCTACTCTGCCCTGGTGAGACCGCATCTGGAGTATTGTGTCCAGTTCTGGGCCCTCAGTTCAAGAAGGACAGGGAGCTGCTGGAGAGAGTCCAGCGCAGGGCAACGAAGATGATTAGGGGAGTGGAACATCTCCCTTATGAGGAAAGACTGAGGGAGCTGGGTCTCTATAGTTTGGAGAAGAGGAGACTGAGGGGTGACCTTATCAGTGTCTATAAATATATAAAGGGGGAGTGTCACGAGGATGGAGCCAGGGTCTACTCAGTGGCAAACAATGATAGGACAAGGGGTAATGGGTACAAACTGGAACACAAGAGGTTCCACTTAAACTTGAGAAGAAACTTCTTCTCAGTGAGGGTGACGGAACACTGGAACAGGCTGCCCAGGGAGGTTGTGGAGTCTCCTTCCCTGGAGACATTCAAAACCCGCCTGGACGCATTCCTTAGTAACATTATCTAGGTGTTCCTGCTCCGGCAGGGGGATTGGACTAGATGATCTTTCGAGGTCCCTTCCAATCTCTAACATACTGTGATACTGTGATATCACCCAAGGCCTCGTCCAACCTGGTCTTGAACAGGTTGGAGCATTCAAAACCTCCCTGGGCAACCTATTCCAGTGCCTCACCACCCTAACAGGAAAGAATTTCCTCCTTATATCCAACCTAAACTTCCCCTGTTTAAGTTTTAACCCGTTAACCCTTGTCCTATCACCACAGTCTCTTATGAAGAGTCCCTCCCCAGCATCCCTATAGGCCCCTTCAGATACTGGAAGGCTGCTAGGAGGTCTTCACGCAGCCTTCTCTTCTCCAGGTTGAACAGCCCCAACTTCCTCAGCCTGTCTTCATACGGGAGGTGCTCCAGTCCCCTGATCATCCTCGTGACCCTCCTCTGGACTTGTTCCAACGGTTCCATGTCCTTTTTATGTTGAGGACACCAGAACTGCAGACAATACTCCAGGTGAGGTCTCAAAATCAAGCATCCTTGATAAGTACAGCTGGCTTCTTTGAAGAACAGCAGAGTTACTTAGAAACTGGAGAAATCAATAAGTGCAAACCCAGGAAACTGTAATGTCATCTTATAATCTGAAAAGGTATAAAATAGTCTGTAAAAATAAAATTGGTCTGAAAGAATAGAAAGCATCATCATCTATTTGCTAAAATAGAAATTCACAGCATTCTTTGGCTGCTCAAAATGGTTGCATACTAAGCCCTTTTATTTCTCTATTATATAAAAAGGTTTATAATATATATAAATCTCTCTCCCAGAGACTCCCATGTTACTGTACTTTCCCTTTTCTAAATAGGCTGAATTCTCCACATGAACCACCTATGCAATATCTCAGACTGTTCCTGGGAGCACCTGTCTGACTCCAGGCTCTGTGACACAGATCATCTTTGAAGTGAGACTTTGTTATCTTACTTTTTCTCCTTTGGGTTTCCTTAATCCTATCCCAGGAAGATCAGACAGTAACTTTGGACTCCTCTTGGTTCACCTGCTCTTGCTTCCACCTACTGTAGACTTCTTTGTTGTTTCTGAGTTCAATGAGTAACTCCTGCCACCTTCTTGTCTGGATGGACTTTTCTTGAGTTTAATCTTTGAATATCATCCAACTGTCCTGGACCACTCTTTCTCTCCAGGGAAGAATGAAGTGGGATATGATCCAAAGAAGATCTCTGAAGAGGTTGAAGTGTGCTTTCCTGAAATCCCAGTCTGTGTTCTTGCGTTTTGTCCTTTTCCCTCCCCTTAATATCCCAAACTCCAACATCTCTTGCTCACTGCAGCCAAGGCTGCCTTCAACTTTCACAGCCATAACCAGTTCCTCCTTGTTCATAAACACCATATCCAACAAAGCACATTTCCTTGTTTGTTTCTCAAAAACTGTACTTGAGGATGTCATGGAAAACAAAGCAAAATAACCAACTAAACACACCAAATATGTTACTTTTCTCTTTTCCCGCTTATCCACTAAACCAAAATTGTGTTGAAGAAAAAAATTGAAATTGTTTGGCTTGATTTGTTCCTGACAAATCTATGGGCATGAGCATTACTATAACACTAAGATGCCCAATCTTCTGTCAGGATCTTAAAGAGAAAACAGCCAGACAAGCAGAAAATGTATGATTCCTGCCTCATGACATTTATGAATTAAATATAGTACAGCAAATAACAGGTGCACTTAGACAAGGGAATACTTGAGAACAATAAGGCAATACTGGTCAGTGAGAGAAAAAATGATCTGCACAAAATAGGAGTCTAAACATCAGTGTACTTTTTTCTGGTTATAGATATATCTCCATTTTATAAGATAAATTCTTGGATTTATTCTGAAATATCTGCATATATCTTTGATTCTTTTTGATTTCTTTAAGCAAACTGACAGCCCAAAAAAGCTGCTGCTAAAATAATTTCTTTGATCTGTCGTTCTGCCACCTCCTTCCTCATACAATTTGAAATATTTCAGTGCTTTCCCGTTATGGTCCAAGTCAAATTCATATCAGTTATTTGCTTAGCTTACTCCACATTTCTTCACACCTTGTCTTTACTTCCCACAGTTCTGTTCTAAGGACGGCAGCTTTTATTGCATCTCTGTTTCTGTAACATTTGTCACTTGACAGGATCTAGATTTCTAAATAGATCTTGAAAAAGGCCAAGCAGTTAAGTACTTGCGTTCAGAAGAATGATTCAAAGTGCCTAATTATTTTTTTCTTTTATGTGTTTATTGGAAAAGGGCTACAGCTCTCTGTGACTCCAGAACATTTTATTTAGATCTCTGCTTCATGTCTCCTTGGGAACCCGTATTTCTCTGAATTCCTGCTCATTAAAATGGAAAGACTTTTGGATCACTGAAATTATTTTCTGGTGGCCTAATATAGATTTTGTGTTTTAATCCTGGTAGCCACAGCAGCTAGTTCACTCCACTTCATCTGGGATAGGGGAAAGAATCAGAAAAGTGACAAAACTCATAGGTTGAGATAAACACATTTAATAGGTAAAGCAAAAGCTGCATTATCAAGCAAAACAAGGAACTGATTCGCCACTGCCCATTGGCAGGCCGGTGATTATCAACCCCAGGAAAGCAGACATCCGTCATGAATAATGGTTACTAGGGAAGACAAATGTCATAACTTCGAATGTCCACCCCTCCTCCTTCTTCCTCCAGCTTTTATTGCTGAGCACAATGTCCTGTGGTATGGGTCATAGTAGTAGATAACTCTACTTTGAAAGGCACAGAGGCACCCATCTTCTGGCCTGACCCAATCTTAAGGGAGGTGTGTTGCCTTCCAGGGGCTCAGATCAGGGATGTTGCTGCGAGGCTGCCTGGTCTAGTAAATCCACTGACTATTACCCTTGTAGTAGTGATATTGCTATTGATATTGATGGCAGTAACCTGGGAATCATAACGAAGGACTGCAAAGCCCTGGGAGAGGTAGTTAAGGGCTCTAGGGCTCAGATAGGTTTTTCATCAATCTTCTAGGTCACAAAGGAGGACCTTAAAAAGGTGAGGTGGATTTGGCAGGTTAATAAACAGAACATCTGTGCCATAGTCAGGTTTGGTTATTTAGATCATGGGACTCACTTTGGAAAGCCAGATCTACTGGAGGCAGATGGGGCTGGTCTGTTAAAGAAGGAGAAAAGCTGCTTTGGTAGCAGACTTGCCAGGCCGGTCAAAGCAGCTTTAAACTAGAAATGTTGGGGGAGGGGAGCATCGATCCATCCCAACACACCCAGTCAGTTGCCAGCTACTGTAATAAATGCTTGCAGCAATGCAAAGCTACTTCAGCTACTCCAGCCAATGAGTCAGCTTCATTTGGAGCTCAGATCAAATGCCTATATGCAAATGCATAGATGTATCTCTAATTCTGTCTACAGGGATATGTTATCACTGCATCACAGAAACATGGTGGGGTGGCTCTTGTAACAGGAGTGTTGGAATGGAAGACTATAGGCTTTTTAGGAAAGACAGGCTGGGCAGATGCTGAGGGGGTATAGCAGTTCAGCTCTAAGATCAGATTAGGTTGCTCAGGACTTTATTCAGTTGGGCCTTTAAAATGTCAAAAGTTCATTTATACTGACTAGTCAAGTTGGTAATTTATGGGTAACTTTTGAAAATTCTTGTCATGTACAATGACTGCAGTGCCCATAATTTATTTCCTACCCCTATGTATGGCTCTGGTCTCCTTTTCAGTACAACCTTTTCACCAGGTTATCAGCACTGTGAGGAAATTGAAGTGGTATTTATAGTGATATAGACACAAGATTCCTAAATCTCATTAAAACCTACCAAAAAAGTGCTGGAAATATCATCTCTTCTCTGGACTTCAAAGCCTATCAAATTGACCTCTATGTATTTCTAATCCTAGAATGTGATAAATGCTATTGAAACCGTGCCTCTATTGTAGCTGTAGGGAATCTCATAAAATAACCACTCTGATGGGCCAGCACATCCAGAATGTCTTTAGCTTGTTCTAGGTGAAAATTATCAGAAACATCTAATACTCATTTAAATGTTTTGGAATCTTCAATATTAAAGAAGGTGGAGTAGATTTTTTTCCCCCATTACCTTAAATGTCGTTTAACGGAGGCACTAGGCTTTAGGGTCTCCAACTCATCAAGAATCTTAAGCATGCCTATCCTCATTTTTAAGTGTAAAAACATTTAAATATCCATGTCTCATACTTTTGTGGCCCCTAGGATGGCAGCGTATGAAGATGTCCCAGTCTAAAGTAGATTGATTTTCCCTCAGGCATATTTCATATGGAAACACTTTCTGAATTGCCTAGTTCAGGTTATCTCAAGTATCCTTAAGCTTGACAGGGAATTATTAAAATATACAGTATGATTAAGACTCTGTTTACTCTAGAAAATAGAGCAGTGTGTTAGGAGTGGATTGGTAGAGTATAATCCTTTCAAAGGGTTTTATCTGAGACTAGTTCGATCCAAATAAAAGAATGATTAGAGTCCATTCAGTTTAGTTCAATAGAAAGAAATGCAGGCTCCTGAGGAGGGGAAGTGGGGAGAGAGGTGTTTATCTCTTCTTTCTGGGATCCAGTGACAGGATGTGAGGGAATGGTTCAAAGCTGTGCCAGGGAAGGTTCAGACTGGACATTAGTGAGCATTTCTTTACCAAGAGGATGGTTAAACACAGGAACCATCTTCTTAGAAAGATGGTTGAATGTCCCAGCCTTGTCAGTGTTTCAGAGGGATTTGGACAATGCCCTTAATGACATGCTTTAATTTTTGGTCAGCCGTGAAGTGGTCAGGCAGTTGGACTAAATTATCGTTGTCTGTCCATTTCAACTGAAATATTCAATTTCTGTTCTGTTCTTGTGTTTTTTAGATTTCACCTTGTTGATTTCAGACTATTTCTCCATATAACTAAGATAATTTTGAATTCTACAGAGTCCTTGCAATCTCAGTGCACTCTCTATCAAAACTGCAGCTGAAAATACTGAGCAGAACATGTTCCAGTACAGGTCCCGATGAATCCCCACTACAAATGCAGTCCAAAAGCATAACTACACTTCAAGTAAAGTTGTTCAGTTGATTATACACCCACCTGTTTGTTGTTTCATCTGCTTCCTCAGGGTGGTTTATAAAAATGTCATTTGGATCTAAGGTTCCACTACAGTCAAAGCGTATCAGTTTTATTATTTTTTCATAAGCTTTGCCAGGTTTCCTATTAAAGTACTAAATTAAATTATTTTGGCACAGCCAATTCTTGACAAAACCCTACTTGATGACTCCAGAAAAGTCTATTTTTATCTTTTCTGTATATTTTTGTTATGTTTAGGTATTTAATGGAATATACACAGGCTTTTTCTAATTTTCTGCAGTGTTGAAGCTAAAGTAGATTTTTATTAATTCCAAAATCCTCTTTTTCTCACTTTTACATATAAGTCCTATGTTTCTATTTCTAAACCTGTAACATCAGAAGACCTAAAGAATCATCACTGGTGTTTGAAAGACTAGTTATTTTAGTTAGGTGTTTACACACTGGAGTTTTATCATCTTACAATTTAATTTATGTAGTTATTCTTTAATATCTTCCTGCCTTATTCAGGACTATGTTACTATTCTACTGTTCAGTCACAACTCAGTTATTCTGCTCTAGATATCAGAACATAATAGATGATTCAATGATCTTTCTGTATCACCTGCATTCTTATGCTTCCCAGTTAATTAAGGTACCTATAGTTTCATCTTCTGATTTACGTGCTTTATTGTTAGTGCATTTATTTACTATAATCTTATTAATATTTTTCTATCACAACTTTTTATGTTCAGGTTATTAAAAGAGTTTGTGGTTTATAAGAAGTTTCTTACCACTTTTCCTAACTGTATTTAACCCTGTGAAATATTTATTGTGTTCTCTTATGGGAAATTCTTATCTCTCCTTCTATTTGGGTGTAAGTCAACAAACAAGTTATTGATGCGTGAGTCTGAAAGAAAAATAACAGTTAATAAATAGCCAGTGTATGTCTCCATGACCATGGTGGTCCTTGATAAATGTGAAACGAAGCAACAAAGTGTTCAGAGAATAAAAGAATAGTGGACTTATCATAAGAATGATGACAGCAAATAATTCAAACCCCATTAAATTTATATTTATTTAGAGAGGTATGTTTTTTATATTTCTATATCATCAGAATGATTTCCCAGAGTGACCTTTTTAAATTTTGCAGTGAGATTTTAAAAGTCATTCAGCTATTTTCTATTCCACTCTTATAAACCCCATGCCAAATTGAGTCACTCCATATACATATATATATTTATGTATGTTCTCTGGCATACACTTACACAGCTATCTCAATTTACTGATATTTCTTCAAGGCAGAGTTACAAGGCAAAGCATGTTCTAAACAACTGTTAAAGGTGTACCATGCTGCGGAGAATAAGTTTATTGGTTTTGAGTGATTCTTCTAAGTCAGAAAATGGCTGTTGTAATACACAGTTATCTTTTCTGTTGTTCTGAAGAGCATAGAAGTGTTATGATATAGTTTATTCACATCTTTGCCTTTTATTTATTTTTGGTTCTTTGAACTGAGCTTTTTATCATCTCACTGTAACATGGCATTCCACTCTCAAAGGCTGGGGTGTGGAACAGTCTTTAAAATACTCTATTTTAGTCTAAAATTAACTCTGTCAATTGAATAGATATCAAGAGTCCAATCACTGTGTTGATTAGAACACTATTGACTGTGAAAGGGAACCTCAGCACCTTGCTTATCTCTGAACTGTAGAAATTTGCATTTGGATGTATATATCTGGAGCTGAATCAGTGTCTTCTTTAGAAAGCATTCATATTTCTTTTTTATGACACGATTATATCATTATACTCTGGAACTCCAATGCCATGAATGAGTAAGATAACAAAGTTCCCAGGGCAGCATTTCCATCTCCTACCTAATTGAATGGAGTGTAATGGTCTAGTTGTGTTCTAATTTTGTTTGGTTCTGAAAGTCTTACTACAGAATAGATTCCTCTATTGTCCAGTCTTTTACGCATGTGAGCAATTTCTAGATAAAGTAGACAAACTTTTATCTTTCATCTCTTTCCTTCCTAACTTTCCTCACCTCAAAATATGTCTTAGCCTTTCCAGGTAATAAAATATTATAAACACAAACTTGGTGGAGTGCCCCATTTTTCTGGAGGTTCCATATGTTTTCTTTTGTAAATATATTTTTGTACATATAATAAAGTTCCAGTTATTAACCAACCTAATGTGCTAACAATTCTCCTGTTTTTCTAATTATTTTCTAAGGCTATACAAAGTTTGAAGCTTTGTTTTCTCTTTCTTCCTTCAACAAAAGGAAAAAATTACAATGCACAGGGACTGAACTTAGTGTTTTACCTTTCCTGTGTTTATTTTTCTGTCCTTATCTGTAACAGGAAAGTGAAATGCAAACTGTTTGCTAACTTATATTCCTTATAACTCTGACTGAGAATTACAGAACAGAGAAGTCTTAAAAAAAAAATTTTATTTTCCCCCAAAGATCAAACTGCCTTTGGGTCACCAACTTTTATAGGTATGTATGTGCATATCACAAAATCACAGAATCATAAAATAGTTAGGGTTGGAAAGGACCTTAATATCAAGTTCCAACCCCCCTGCCATGGGCGGTGACACCTTGCAATAGACCATGTCACCCAAGGCTCTGTCCATTACCAAGAACAAAAGAAAAAAAAAAAGATAATCTCATCTGCAGAGAAAAATCTTTCTGTTCAGTATTAAAAGGTAATGGTTAAGATAGGAGAAATTTTAGCTATATTCTGTTTGTGATCATTCAGATTTAGACATATTAATATTGTTATCAGGTACAGATTTTGGAAGGCCAAATATTCATATTTATTTGCATTACTTGCAAACACAAATAATGTTTTTATGCATTTCGATCATGTCCTACTCAAAAAGAGTTTTTTGCATTTTTCGCTTAAGGTTATCATGAAACCTTCTCATAAATTATGAACTTGACTTTACCCTCATACCACCATTACTACATACCATGCTGTTTGAATATGTGATTTAGCTAGACAGCAGTCAGACTTTAGAAAAGCTAAGCAGAGCTAGGAAAAGAGGAAAAAAACCCCAAGAAAATAAAAATCCTTAAAAGCCTTTTTGATTTTCTTGAGGAGCATTTTTATGTATTCAGCTATATGGACCTATATACATTACAAATATATATATTATTTTATATAGGGTTTTTTTCACTCCTACTTTGAAAGCAAAAGTATTCAAAAAATATTTTTTCCTCAGATTAGAAATCATTTCCAAATGAAACAAAAATTTTAAATGAGTAGAAAGAAAATTATTGTGTAACTTGTTTTGGCAACAGAAACACAGCACAGTATAAACACTAATAAGCTAATTCACAAACAGAAAGCTATTATGGGAAATGGAAAGAGTTCTTAGGTTTGTTAGCAACAAAAATTTTCTTTAAGTGCTCTTCAGCTATAACAATTCTATTTGGTCTCCAAAATAGGAAAACAAGAACTTGGTTTAGTTTTTAGGATTAAGCAAAATATTAAAGCCAGAATAATTTCATTTGTCAGAAAAGCAAATAAACTGTACAAGAGAAATGCAATATTTGATTTATATGTAGCTTGAGTTTATCTCAAACTTAATTGTAAAATCAAATTCCAAAATATAGATTCCTCATTTTTTTTTATAAATCAGTCACATCAATTTCATAGGGATCAACCTTGTGTGCTCAGTTAAGTGAAAGTAGCAAAGTGGAAAATTTCCAAATAAGTGGATGAAACAAAAGTTTTTTTAGGATCTATGCCTTATTGTAATTATAAGACCTAGGAAATTGTAATTATAAGAGCTAGGAAGACATTTTTCTTGGATTTTTTTTCTGTCAAGATAATCATAGAAAACTTTGGGTTGGAAGGGACCCCCAAAGGTCTAGTCTAAACCCCTGCAATGAGCAGGGACATCTTGAACTAGATCAGGCTGCCCAGAAACACATCCAGCATGACCTGGAATGTCTCCAGGGATGGAGCATCTATTCTTAGCAACCTGTTCCAGTATTTTACAAACTGTATTAAAAAAAGCTTTTTCGTCATGTCCATCCTGAATCTCCCCTCTTTTAGTTTAAACCATTATTTTTTTTTGATTTCTTTCTCCTGTAGATAAAATAATTTGCAATATTTTACTGCTATAATAAAAAGGTATTTTAATTTATTATTATTGTTGTTATTCTCTTGTTATTACTGAAGTTCTGATTTCTTTATGTGTAACCAAAATTAAATATTTCTCTTATTATCACATTTAATCTTATTTTTTGAATTATGAAAACTGAAATAAGGAGTTTAGTAGAAATCTCAAGGTAAATTGCCTTCTGTATTTTGATAGGAAACATTTCTTGGGGGAAAAAATCTGCAAGATACATAACTGAGTGTTAGGAATTATGAATGAATTATGAGTCTGTTGTAGTACAATATAATCTTTTAAAAAGAATAACTTCTCAGAGTGTTAGTTTTAAATGTGATTGTGCTGGTGCTTTAATTTATTGTTATTTTAAGAATTAATCAGATAATAAATTAGAAAAAAGTATCACAAAATATGAAATTAATTTATGATAAATTTTGATATTGGCATTGCAAAAAAAGTTGATTACCTATCACTTAGCAGAACTATGATACTTCACAGTTATCCTGATATGTCCACAGCAGGAATGAACATACTTTGGTTCTTTTTGTAATTGTTTTCAGATTGATAAACATCTGGTTCATCTGACCTAAAATGCATATGGAAAGGACTCTGAAGAAATGTGTATCCCTTCTTCATCTATTGAGGCAGTCTAGTGAGCCAATAACATTAACATGTGCCTCTCAGTCAGAGGGCTGAATGTTGATGGGACAAAACTAGGTCTGAATAGTTATGTTTGGGTATCTTACGTATAATCATTCTTATGGTAATGCTTAATGCTGCTTAACAGGAATCTGGTTTAGAATGTTGTCTCTCTCCAGTAGCATTAGATGTGAATGTCCTAAGTAAAGTCCTTAATAATGGATCCAAACTGCAAAAAAAGACACTCTAGTAATATTAATTATACTAATTTCATATATACATATGTAACTGTGTATTTAAATATCTACTGTAAATCAAGCTTTCTTAATTATCCTACAGGTTGGAATTAAAATTATTTCCTGTGATTGAAGCATTAAGCTAAAGTATCTGCACATTTCTTTTATTATAGAGTTATTCACTGCTGAGTAGCTTAAGTATGCTAATAAGAGCTAATGTTGAAACACTTCTGTAGGTTCAGCTTGTTTGTGGAAAAAGAACAATGTAATTATCATATACAAGCAAAAAGACAGAAACCACATTCTTTAAAATTTCTGCATAAAAATAAATTATATTTTAATATTTAAACCACATTTATTTCAACTAATTAACTATATATTATTAGAAGTTTGACTTATTTTTAATTTCATCATGACAATAAACTGAAACTTATGTAATTTTAGCCTGGAGTGTGTCAAAATCAATATTCATAAGGAACTCAAAGTATTTCTAGTCCTTTGGAAACAGCATTTTTATTTAAAAATACATAGTTATTTAGATAGTTAATATGAGGTACCAGCCTCTTAGCTCATCCAGATCAATGTCTATTCATTACAGAAATAATTGCTCGAGGATAAAACCAATGAAAATATAACAAAAAAAAAAAGAAGTCACAACATTAAATATTTTAAAAACTTTAACAGGAATATTAACAGTAAGACCCCATTTTTGCTGCTTTTCACTGCTTGTTTTCATTTGTCCTTGTCAAATTAGAGCAATTGTCTATTTTTATGTTATAGATTTAGTTTAGGCAGTGAACTGATGTGTCCAATATCAAAATTACTAGGACTCCTTCAATATATGATGCATTTCAAGTATAGAATTAATTTCATTAGTTTCTACAGCTACAGTTACTGGTTTATAAAAGATGAAAGACTATATATTTACAGAAACACCTGAAACAAGCATAGAATAGTGTGAACTTGAGAGATTCAGAAAGGCTACTTTTGTCAGAAAGATGCTGGAACATACTTTTGGCATTGTATATCACAGTCATGATAGATGAGTTGATAAGCAAAGAAGGCTGAAAGAATAATGGAAGATATGGAACAATTCAAGCTTAGAGATATGTAGTGATAGCTGTAAAGCCAACACTTCACAAAACTGCAGTGGCTATTTGGTTCTTTCTTAACCTGCAGAAGGTAGATTCTCATCTTAATTCTTAAGATGCTATACTGCAGTTCAGTGCTGAATAATTATAATTCTGGCAGTCAGAATAGGATCCACAGAAGTAAGATTTCTTGCATAAGGGTATCCTTTTGCTTGTTCATTTACTCATTTGATACTTCTCCCTCCCTTTAAGAATGTTCCATGCTTTTATATAGTTTAATGATTGGAGCACTTGAAAAATAGAGAGCAAGGTTCCAGGCTCTCCACATCAGAGAAAATCCCAGAAATAGATTTCAGGAAAATCCCCCCTGAAAGTAGAAGCTGTTTGTCTGAGCCATTGAATAGAGAAGATTTTAGAAATAAACAGTTATTCTCCCTGAGTAATTTTAAACATTTAGCTGTTATTCAAAAAGTTTATACTAGTGTATACTACCTTTCTCTCATACATATTAAGGAAAATTTCTGTACGTGCAGGGAATCTCCTGATCAGTTTTTTATTTGAAATTCAATTATGTTACGGTGATTGGATGCACATAATGCATTGAGTCTTTCTGGGAATGTTGCTGAACTGGGTGTCTTTCTGTTTAAAGTAACATGAGCTCTACAGTTAAGATTTTTCCAGGTCTTCTGAGATGCTAGTTCTTTTCAACTTATGTTCCAGCAGCACCACTTGCAAAGTACTTTTCTGCCAAAAAATTACAGTATTTACACACACAAAGGCTCGTAGATGGTTTTGATCATTTTTTGCTTTCTCAGAAGTACACGTTCAAAACCTTATTTTCACTGAAGATCAGAAAGACTGTTTATGTACATGAAGTTGAATTTGTTCCTATAGTCTCAGGGTTTTTTAAAAAAAAACCATTCATACAACACATAGAGTAATCAATTTATCAAACCTAAAAATCTATTCGAAACGAATATTTCAATTATTTCTAGTTTAGTTCTTTATTGTAGCCATATACTTATGCTTCCTAAAGTCAGTAATTACTATTTTATTGGTTAAACGTAAATCCTTGTCTTACTCAATTTTGAAATTTCTGCCCTACCTCCTATTTTGTTATAAGCAATTTTTCTAAAAGGCTTTTCCTTTTCAGAGTTTTTCAGTCTCAAACTTAACTGAATTATTTATAACAAGAATCTATTTTATCGCTTAAAATATAACTTCTATATTTTGTGCTTGAAGTTGTATCCTTTCCATACCTCAGTTCAGTTATCTTGAGGTAATATGTGTAAATAAATAATGATGCTAAGCTAACATCCAGAAATATACATTAAAAAAAAAAAACAGACTATCATCACTTTTTGACCATGTCTCATTTTCTAATTTGTTGTGGGGGGGTTGCTGTGATATTCACTGTAGTTTTCCCTACTGGTTTTACATTATCTAGTTTTATTTTCAGGTCAGACTATGAAATCTTTAGGTAGTTATTTCTCTTGTAGATCTCTCATACCAGTCAAAAATCCTGTAATACTTCCATAGTTCATAGGAGTATTACAAGATGCTATTAATTAAAGTGAAATTTTCAAAAATGGGAGTCTAAAATTATGTTAAAAGACCACCTTGAAATATATGGGCTGCCATTAAAGCAGAAAAACACTTAGCTATTGATTCTTATTTCTACAAATCTGGATCCAGTATCTGTGATTTCATTCCTCCTCTAACCTTACAAAAATTCAGGTGAAGGGACTTTCCTGTTAACCTACTACTACCTTTTTGCTACTGCTAGCATGTGTGTAGCTGCTTATGAACTAGTTTGGTAAGTACGTGGAATCTGAGAACTGACATTTTTATTTTATTTTATTTTATTTGTTTATTTTTGAAACAAATTCCCTAGCTTCAGGAGAAATGCTATAGTCAGAAAAATTAAGGTAAAAGGAAGACTGAAGAGCAGTTTTCAGTTATACTGTATTAAGGAGAACAGGGAACTGTAGCATAATTCTAAATACATGTATTCTATGGGAAAAATCTTGGTACCTTGGTGTCATTAGCTTTAAAAACTAGGGAGTAATTATTTTTAATTATTTCATGAATCAATATTACCTTCATGTTCTAGCAAATAGAACATTCAGCAATTAAATAAACTTACTTCATGCTTTAGCTATTTGAACTTTTTCTGCAAGAAAACAGTGCTTCAAACTAACTACTTACAGAAGGAATTTACTAAAACAAATAGGTATGATGATCATAGACAATAGATTAAATTGCCAGAAAATTTGTTCAACAAAGAGAGCTAGCATAGCTTTAACCCTTTAGCATTTATTTTAAAAAATGCCAAAAAATAACTTAGACAATTTTCTTCCCTTTATCCTTTTTCTGTTACTCAGATAGGGGATGTTCTACTCACGCAGTCAGAGTTTTTGTGTCTGTTTCTTTTCTTCCTCAACTCACCATTTTCAGTTGCAGAAATGGTAGAGAAACCTGACATTTTCATAAGATCAGTGAATTTAGTTTTGCAATATTACAGAAATCAAAAATGAAATAAAGTCAGAATTCCTCAAATGAACAGGGTCACAGCAGCCTCAAGCTCACTAGTCATTAGAAACCGTAACTTTGTGTTTACTGTCCTCCTACAAACATCAATTCTCCTGAGTAAAAAAAAAATTAAGTTGACTCATCTTCAATGTTCACTATAATTCAACATGAATAGGCTGTTTATCTAATATATGAAATTCTATCAGCCTTCAGGATCTATCCTCTTTTCAAGATGGCCTTCATTTTTCTAAACCTTTATGACGTATCCTTTCTTCTGTTCTGTCTTTAGCTCATTACTCACGTTCCCCAGTCATTCCCACAATCTTTCATATTCCATCTCTGTCTTTACACTTCACAATGTTCTTACACAACAGGATGCTTCTCTTTAAAGATAAAAATGTTGTATCTTTTTCATGCAGGAAAGCTTCAGCCTCTGCAGAGTGGAACTGTTGCCATAAATTGGTGACATCTGGTTCAGTGGCCTGCATTCCTATCTCTGGCTACAGACATGAGACTGAGGCTAAAAAAATCTGAATATTTTTGTAAGCACTGGATATTTGCTGAATGTAAGAAAATATTATTTGAAAGCTGTGTGATTCATCATGTCTCACTTCAGCTGCACATCTACGCTACAATCATACATAGCTTTTGTACATGCAAGATCAAAAGATCATTGAAGTTGAGAAAATAAAACACTGAATAATTAGAAGGCCTATTTTAAACTTTCCCAGGTAATTTAATATGGTATCGTGATTTAAACCCAGTAAGGCAACTTGTTCACTCGCTCCCAGTGAGTGGTGCCAGGCTGACAACAATCGAGACCCCCCCCCCCCCCGGGCTCTCCCCTTCCCTGCTCCTGGAGGAACGGGGAGGAGGATCGAAAGGGTGCAACTCCTATGGGTTGAGACAAGAACAGTCCAGCAAACAATGTACAACACAAATCACCACCGCTACCACCAACGACAACAATGATAAGAGAAAATAACAAGGGAAGAGAATACGATACCACCGGCCAAGAAACGAGTCCCACCCAGAAGCCCATGTCCTTCCGGGTAACTCCCAGTTACCCCCCACCATGGGCATTACGTGCTGTGGTATGGAATACCTCCTTGGCTAGCCTGGGTCAGGCGCCCCGTCTCTGCTTCCTCACGGCTTCCCCTCCTCATGAGCCTCACAAAGTCCTTGGTCAGGGTAAACATCCCTTAGCAACAACCAAAAACATCAGTTTCACCAGCACTGTTCCCAGGCTGGAAGTCAAAACACAGCACTGCACCAGCTACCACAAAGGAGAAACATGACTGCTACTGCTGAACCCAGGACATATGGCTTCACTGTAAAATTATATATTACTTGGCCTTTATTATAGCGCTGCTGTGCTACTCTTCTACTGCATTGTCATCACAATATTTTTAGGTGTTTAGTGTGCACTTCAGAAGAACGTTGATGTAGAGCTTTATGAACAGGAAGCATTTTTGAACTCTGAGACCCACCCTCATAGTGCCAGCTATATAAACAATAATATTCTTGACATGAGAAATTATTCCCTCACTAAATGTCCTTGTATATATATTCTCCTTAGACAGCATGCGCAATATTCCTAACTCTCAAACTGTAAGGCAAGATCAATGTTGTTTTTACTATTTTGAAAGAAAACAGTAATACAGTGATGAGATTCATTTTGGAATAGGGCACTTAAGTGCCAAACTACATATTAGTTTTACAGATGTCCAAGATACCCTTGGACACCTTACCTGACAGTCAGCTGACACTTCAGGAGCATGAAGGTTTTCTATTTCATCTTTGCTATATCTGCCAGATCAGCAAAGATTTTCTTAGATACTCCAGGGCAGCTAAAACTGGCAATACTCACTCAGGCAGTTGAATCCTTCCCTTAATAACTGATAAGCTCAGTCTGCAAACATTTTTGGAGTGTTTATGACTGAGACACCCAAGATAATTTTCAGTTTCCTGTGTATTGACTAAACTATCTCACTTTATGCAATAGATTTGCCATAGTGAATCCCAGAATTTCAGCAATCCTAAATCACATGTTTATGCACTATAAGGAGACTATTATAGGGATCTATATTTGAGTTACAAATTCTATTTCATAGAAAGGGGTCTCTAATTTAGTCAGTTTGTTCCAATGTTTTAGATACCTATTCAAGCATTCCTGTTGAATTTGCTGGTTTGTATAGCTAATGGAATAGAAATAAATGTTACTTAGTGGGGATGCAGGTGAAGGAGGAGCCAACGACTTTCTGCTTAACTTAGGTCCCAATATATATATGTAGAATTTTGTGATGATTCTGTTAAATATAATACATATTCTTCTCTGAATATGTAGAAACCTAGGTATTGCCTTTAGAATTAACAATTCACAAAACATTCAGAGTTAGGGACTGTTAAAAAACTTCATTTTACTTGGATCACTGATGCTTTGCAAAGCTTAAGCTCGAGTTAATCCACACCCTTCTCTTATTAATGCCAGAATATCTTCATGTCTAGAGATATAGTCTTGACTGCTTAAAGACTCAAACTTCAAGTTCAAAGCATTCATAAAAGACAGATAGTACATGCATTTTAGTATTTTAAAAAGCAAGTTATGGAAAAAAATAATTCAAAGCCCTAAAATGAGAAAACACGTTTTCCACAAAGCTGCACAAGTATTTCAAATATTCCCCAGTACTAATGCTATGAAGCTAATGTAAATGTCAAATATCTTCATAACTAGCATATAAATACATTTATTCTTTTACACTTTATTTAGATGAGTCAATCCAAATATGTAAGATTTTGTAGCTGGTTCAAAATACTGAAATTTGGTGCACATTTTCATCTTTTTTCTCAGTGTAATAGAAAAATGCTTTTTCCTCATATATATAAATTCTTTTTAATTAAAAGAGAGTTTATGTCCTTATATCTCTCTGGAAAATTACATTTTCTATTAAATTATATAGGTTTAAAGAACGTATCATTTCAGTTCATTATACATATTCTATGTTTTTTTTATATACTATTCAATATTTTCCTGCAGAAATTTCTACAATGTTATGAACAAGAAACATCTTTTTATAAGATTTGTCCAAACAGAGTCAAATTGGGCATTTCCCATTGTTAGCCTATTGCACATAAGAGAACAACATATAGCTGACTAAATAAGAAAATGTGCTCAAAACATTCACTTAGGTAAAAGAAGAGAAGGATATACTGCTAACACTGTCACTTCCAGGTAATAATGGAAATAACACTCTTCATGAGCAATTGCCATGAGCAAATGAGTTTAAGGAAATTGGTTCTGGCAGTTCTCACCATACAAATAAACCACCACTGTCATCTATTAATCTCACACTACAAACCCTAGGATTTTTAGTGATTGTCTTTTTTAATGTTAATATCTTCATAAGAAATACACTTCAAGCTCACTCTTAAGCACCCTGTGTACCTACAGAATATATAAGGTCCACAAATCACACAGCTATTGCTCACATGCATGTAGCAGCCTACATGCAACTAACTCCATATAAAGAGAATAATGTCACAACTGTAATGCCTAAGCATAATAATGCTTGACAGTTATTATATAAGCATATTAAAATTACCATTTATATAACTTAGATAAAATATGAATACTCTTTGTTGTGCATATAAATATGCATTGCATATAGTTAAGCTATATATTATATAGGCAAATATGTATTTTTTCAATTAAATTCTATAAACATTCCTAAAAAATTCCATCATAAGTTTTAGTGAACTCAAACTTATGTGCTGCCCCTGCCTCTCATAGGAAGATGAGAGATGTGGCATGGCAGGTGGGACTTGCTGGCAGCAGCGTTCACATATGAACTTTAGCTAGCATTATCAAATAAGGGAGTGTCCTGGGTTCAGCAGTAGCAGTCAGTTTAAACCACCCAGTAGCAGTGGGTTTAAACCACGACAGTTCTTTTTGGCGCCCAACGTGGGGCTCGAACCCACGACCCTGGGATTAACAGTCCCATGCTCACCAAAAAGAACTGTCGTGGTTTAAACCCAGTCAGGTAACTTGTTCACTCACTCCCAGTGAGTGGTGTCGAGCTGACAACAATCGAGGTCCGTGTCCCCCCCCACCAGGGCTCTCCCCTTCCCTGCTCCCGGAGGAACGGGGAGGAGGATCGAAAGAGTGCAACTCCTATGGGTTGAGACAAGAACAGTCCAGCAACAAATCACCACCGCTACTATCAACTACAACAATGATAAGGGAAAATAACAAGGGAAGAGAATACGATACCACCGGCCAAGAAAACGAGTTCCACCCAGAAGCCCGTGTCCTTCTGGGTAACTCCCAGTTACCCCTCACCCCGGGCATGACATGCTGTGGTATGGACTACCTCCCCGGCCAGCCCGGGTCAGGCGCCCCGTCCCTGCTTCCTCACAGCTTCCCCTCCTCCCTGGCAGAGCATGAGCCTCAAAAAGTCCTTGGTCAGGGTAAACATCACTTAGCAACAACTGAAAACATCGGCTTCACCAACATTGTTCTCAGGCTGGAAGTCAAAACACAGCACTGCACCAGCTAACACAAAGGAAAAAACATGACTGCTACTGCTGAACCCAGGACAGGGAGTAAACTAGCTATAAAACTAAAGGAGTACCTTGACCTTAACCTGTCACGGCAAAGCTGCAGATTCCTGAGAACTCCACAGATGAGCAGAGTGTGAATATGAGTGATGTCCACTTGTTAGGTTCTGGGTGACACAGAGGAGGCTTGTCAGGCAACAGGTATTCTCTGCCGCATCCTTGCCCTGATGGTGGCAAATTGACTCCAGGAGACATCAGGGGCAGAAAGCAAGATTCTAAAACTCCCAAATACAGGCTGATGCCCAGCTCGACCCAAGGACTGTGCAACCCACAGTTAACACAACCTCAATGACACCCTTGATTTTTCTTCCAAACCTTGACATCTCTCCCATGGGAAAGGGAGACTGGGTAATTCTTAAAAATTACATGTCTCTCCGATCAACATGCTTTGGTTTCAAGGTCCATTTAGTCTTCATACTGTCAACTTCTTTTTAAACCACATTGGTCCTATACCACTTGAGTCAGTAGAGCCCCTTATTTTGCGTTGCCTTCCAGAGAATTTGTTTAGTTGAGACAACTTGACAGGTTTCACATCAAGAACAATGATCTAGTTCTTAATCAGAGAATCATAGAATATTTTGGGTTGGAAGGGACCTTCAAATGTCATCTAGTCCACCACAACCTGAAATGAGCAGGGAAATCTTCACAGAGTCATAGAACAGTTAGGGTTGAAAAAGACCTTAAGATCATCTAGTTCCACCCTCCCTGCCATGGTCAGGGACACCTCACACTAAACTATGGCACACAAGGCTCTGTCCAAATTGGCCTTAAACACCACCAGGGATGGAGCATTCACAGCTTCCTTGGGTAACCCATTCCAGTGCCTCCCCACCCTCACAGTAAAGAACTTCCTCCTTATATCCAGTCTAAAATTCCTCTATTTATGTTTGAACCCATTGCCCTTTGTTCTACCATTACAATCTCTAATGAAGAGTCCCTCCCCAGCATCCCTATAGGCCCCCTTCAGATACTGGAAGGCTGCTATGAGGTCTCCACGCAGCCTTCTCTTCTCCAGCCTGAACAGTCCCAACTTTCTCAGTCTATCTTCATACGGTAGGTGCTCCAGTCCCCTCATCATCCTTGTGGCCTTTCTCTGGACTTGTTCCAATGGTTCCATGTCCTTCTTATATTGAGGACACCAGAACTGCACACAATACTCCAGGTGAGGTCTCACAAGAGAAGGGTAGAGGGGCAGGATCACCTCCTTCAACCTGCTGGGCATGCTCCTTTTGACGCAGCCCAGGATATGATTGGCTTTCTGGGCTGTGAGACCACACTGAAGCTGGCTCATGTTAATTTTCTCATTGACCAACACCCTCAAGTCCTCCTCTGCAGGGCTGCTCTGAATCTCTTCTCTGTCCAACCTGTAGCTGTGACTGGGATTGCTCCAACCCAGGTGTAGGACCTTGCACTTGGCATGGATAAACTTCATGAGGTTGGCATCAGCCCACCTGACAAGCATGCCAAGGTCCCTCTGGACGGCATTCCTTCCCTCCAGTGTATCAGCTGAACCACACAGATTGGTGTCATCAGCAAACTTGCTGAGGGCACATTCATTCTCACTGTCCATGTCACCAACAAAGATGTTGAACAAGACCAGTCCCAACACCGATCCTGAGGGACACCACTCGTTACTGGTCTCCAGCCGGACATTGAGACATTGACCATAACTCTTTGCTTGCAGCCATCCAGCCAGTTCTTTATCCACTGAGTGGTCCACCTACTAAATTAATGTCTCTTCAGTTTAGAGACAAGGATGCCATATGGGACAGTGTCGAATGCTTTGCGCAAGTCCATGTAGATGAATGGAATGGAATGGAACAGAATGCAACGGAATGCAACGGAATGCAATGGAATGGAATAGAACAGATATGATATGTCATGCATGTAGATCTGCATGACAAGCTCTGACATAGGTCTGAGGGGCTATCTACAATGCAGGCCCCAAGGAAGGCTGGTCCCAGGCATTGAGGCTTATTAACACCCTGTGGAGCCTGACAGAAGTAGACCTGCACTCCTCATCTGCTCTCCTCTAGATATGTATGGGGTGCCACTGGTGAGAGAACATTGAACCAGATAGACTCCTGATGCAGAGTTGTTGTTCTCAGGCTCATGTATTTTGTTGTTTCTCCAAAGGAATCAACTCAGGCATTTTTAAAAACCAGTATTTGAGGGAGGGGTGGAGTTGGGAGTGGGTGGAAATCACAAGAAAATGAGCAGGTATTGCCCGCATAAACAAGATTTGCAACCATTTAGTTAAGGAGCACTTCCTGCTTCAGACTGAAGGTTTGATGTTAGGCCCTCACTGATGTTAGAGATGTGGTCTTTTGCTATCCCGTGGAAACCCAAATAAACTGGATGAACGCAGAAAAGTTTCACAAACCAGTTCACACGTGTTTTTTCTCAAATTTGTTCAGATGCTCAAATGATCCAGAGACAGTCGACATCTCTCACCCCCATCAGAAGGCACAGGCCTCCTTCCCCCAAAGTGACAGAACCAATGCCTATGATGGGACACATCCCTTAATCATCTGAGGGAGTAACTATTTCATTGTGCTGGGTTAGCACTGATGGGTTTACTAGAGTTTCTCAGTTGTCACTCTGGTGTTGATCTTTTCTGGTCTTTGTGTTCATTCTGATTAGCCTTTATCAGATGACTTAAGAAAAACACATACCTTATAAGAAAAAGGAATGTAGACACAATAAATCTTATTTGATCTAAGTTTATTATTAGTTACTACAGTACAGGGACCAATATTCAAGATTCTGTCAAAATCACAGAATTTTTATCAACTTTTAAAAATAGTTCTGGGTAGACATTCAACTCTGCCTTTCACAACAGCTATGCCTTATGTGCTCAGATCAGTGGATGGATCCTCTCCCCTCCCACACATGGTTAAATATACTGCTGCCTGCTGTCTTTGAGGAAGGATAGAAATCATAAGGAACTCAGCCCAATCCCACAGTTATGGATTTTAATACTCACATCTACCGAATAGACCTACACTGCAAGCAGGAATTTCTTTGTATAGAGGTTCAGTAGCTTCCAACATTTTTCTTCTTTCAGGAAATCACACAAAATTTTTCTTGTGATTAATTTGGATTATTTGTACATGATTCCTGTCTTTCTTGGTAAGATTTACAGTTACTGAACATGCTAATCTTAGGTAAATGTGCAAACTTCCAGTATGCATTTCATAATGCATTTTATGAAAATAAATTGTTGCTTGTCTGCTGTGAATCCTAATTTGTGATTGAAGACATTGCAACAACAAATACACAGTAACATTAGGTAAATTCTGGTGTCACTCCACTGTAACTTGGCTCCCTATATGGAATGTTAGGTTTTGTGACCAAAAGCTAATCCACTTAAACACAGAGACCCAGCTAGGATCAGATGACCAATGATAGACCATGAACCTTAGGAACTGTATCAGCGACTCCTAAAACCATCAAAGGGCAATGATTAAATCATGATCCTTGGAGTGAAGCTACACAAAGAGTCAAGGAAAGAAAGTCTGTCTTTGAAATGCCATGCAAAATAAATGGGATTACAGTTTAAAGGGTTATAGGATTTATTATGAAACACAGTGAGGAAATGAATTTTGGTACTGTACAAAACCTAAAAGAAATGTCTTGGGTAAGGACCAAAAGCAGGGAAAAGGATTAAGTGGGAGCAGGAATGAACAACCATGGGAAAACAAAGGGAAAGGTTGACTGTAAGCAGGATCAGTACACCTGTTTGTCTGAGCCCTATGTTTGATTGACACAATCTATCCTGTCTTCTCATTCAGTCATATTTTGAACTTTCTTGTGTGTGGCTGAGTTCTCTGCTCTGAGACTGTGTGTGTATAACAGTTAGCAAACTTCAAGTTGGACTATTCAGGGAGAAGATATGAAGTGCAATTACCAACATCTACAGAAAGAAAGAGACTTCCCAATGAAGGGTTTAACTGCCCTGGAGGGAACCAGGGACTGGAGGAACTAGAGGAGACCACAGTCTGGAGACCAGATACAGGATAGGCACAAACTTGCATGTCACTACTAGCTAACTTGACATGGTGGAGTACTGTGACTGCATAAGAGACCTATGGTCTTGGCCTAGGTGTTGGAGAGACTTAAAGTTTGTCCTAGTGGCCAGAGTTTTTTCAATGTGGGTGTACTTGTGAATCAAGAAAATGAGGTTGATAGATACTGGTCAGCCTAAAAGTAAGTCCAACATTAGCCCCTATTGTTCATACCTGAGTGATAATTGTGTTTACATGGGTACTGGTAAAGGTGGTGTTTTCTTTGTTATTTCTGGGACTTGCCATGACTCCTGTACATGCATGTGTGTGTATACACATATTTATCAAGAATACATCCTAAGCTTCACCACCAACTACACTTAGGAGTACAAAAATATATGCAGCCATTGTGGTGCGATGGAGTAACCTGCTGTGCCTTACAGTCCATGCAGTTTGATGCATTTTCTACTGTAGTGGGCTGGGAAGGAGAAATCCTCTGAGTTCTGAAGTCCTTCAGATCCAGCTACACTTAATAAAACTTGTTTATTTTCTGCTGTGAATTCCAACTTGCAATTCAAGGAGCTGCAGACACAGAGACTATTTTAGATGGAGGAATCCCCACTCCATCTCAGGGTGAAGTAATCCCATAACATGAAGTAAAATCTGGGGTCATTTCACTATAGACTTGGCTTCCTACCCTGTCCTGTTGTGTCACCATCTGCCCAGTACAGTCAAGGGTTACAGATGCCAAAGATCATTCTAGCCAAAGCTGAAAGGGCAGTTTTAGCCTAAATAAATATTCCTTTAGTTTTGTTTTTTTGTAAAAGATTCTTATTCAACAAAAGAGAAAATGGAACAAGAAAATTTGAGGTAAGAAATTAGGAAAGTATATTGTGGGGAAAAAAAAAAAAAGATTATTGAAATGATCTTTCTTCTGTTTCTGAATCTTTTTAGTAAACCACTTGTTATATGTAATGCAGACCAATCATATTTTCGTTAAATATTGCAACAGCTTGATTACTAAAAACTGTTTATTTTCACTTGTATTTTATAAAGTTGGGGTTTTTTTTAATCTTAAATGAAAACAGCGATTATTCTTACAACTAAAAAAAAAAAGAAAACCCCAATAAAACCCCAATCCAAAATTAAACCAATTATTTCTCACACAAGAAAACTATTAGCAAAACTTTTAGTCTAGGCTAGCAATACCACTGTGTTATGTTTCCTTCTCATTTTAGATAGCTTCAGTGGTGTGTAGCAAAATATAAATATATATTTAAAGTACGTATGTTTATGTGAATGCTCTAATTTTGTAAATTTTGATTTATTTTTTAGATAGTTCAGAATTTATCAATGACTTACAGTGAACGAGAGATAAACGATACTGCATAACTACAGTTTCTAGGAACAGACATGACAGTTATCACAGCTTAGATGACATGATGCAATTTGGTTGTCAGTCTGACTCCTTAGGTCATTTTCTATGAACAAGCAAGAAATCTTTTGTGGAAACAAGCATAAAGCATGCCTTTTTATTATTTATTTCTCTGAATTTCAGATAAATTAGTGGATGTGCTTTCACACATAAACTCTTATTTTCATTTGTTCCTGTATTTATGCTGTGAGTCTTCATATACATCTGTATTTACTGCGTAAATTATGCATTGTATACACTTAGTTCAGGATTTGCTTGTGTACAATGCAAGATTGTTTCTTCACTGAAGTAGAATCTCCAAGGCAGTAAAAGTCTGTACAAAAGTAAGTATTCAGTTTAAGAAGCTTTATTACAGAAAGTTTCAAATAACTCCACTTTCAGTCACTTAAAGTTCATACAGTCACAGGATGGTTTGGGTTGGAAACAGTATTTAAAGACCACTTGGTCCAAACCCACCAGCCATGGGCAGGAGCATCTTTCATTGCTCAAAGACCTGCCCAGCCTGTGTGGGAACACTTCCAATGATGGGGTGAACACAGCTTCTCTGGACAACCTGTTCCAGTGTCTCATCATCCCCACCCTAAAAAATTTTCTTCTTTATGTCCAACCTAATTACCTTCTCTCAGTTTACATTACCCAACTCAAACTTCTTTTTTATGGGGGTTATTTTGAAATGTTAACACATATGGGCATCAACAAATACATAGAAGTCCTAAGGGAGGTACTGATGAAAAATACTATCAAGTAAAATTTTTCAGTTAATTACCCTCCAACATGGAGATTAGCTGTATGTAAATCATCATAGATAAGTATTATTTCAGAGAATTGGAAGTTATAAGCACATGAAGAATGTGTCATATTTGTTTTCTAGTTTGCAGTTCAGAACTCTAGTAGCTGACTCTGTGACTGCCCTTTTCTACAATACAAAAATGAGATAATAATGGCAAATGCTATTTTTTTCATTTTTTTTTTCCTCCATTCTGATTTCTTAAACCTAATGAGGTTAACGTATTACTCATGTTTTTAAATCTTGGCCTCATGCTTGCTCAACTGAACAACTGTTAGCGGAGGTACAGGTAGATGCGAAAACCCTAAATCCTATCAGTTGGACTAATACCTCAAATGCAAAGAACTTTTAGATTGTCAACCACGTTCTGCATTCAACTGTAGTAAAAGAAGGTTGGACCAGTTTCACCTAGTTCATTCTGCTTTTACAGTGCTAGACAGAAACAGACAGCTCTGAAAGTCAGCTTGTTTACTTAGCTTAATCATTTAGATCACCATTGCAGGCATCTGCACCAACTTCTCTGTCAAGATGAGGAACCTAGCCAATCAGATTAGAAAATCCACTTAATATTTAGATGATTATAATGGTTAAGTAAAATTATTCCTACCATTATTAAATAGCAGACCTTGCTGTATAATCATGAAAGGGTAAATTTGTGTACCTTATTAGTTGCATAGTTTCCTTATGCAAAAAATATTTGAGCTTCCTTAATTTTGTTACGTATTCTTACTTGCTAAGGATAAAACCCTTGTTGCAACGAAGTTAACAATAAAGATACAGATTGTCTCCTGTAACTAGGACTACAATCCCAAGTATCATGAACCATCACTTAATTTTCTGTATTGCCTTCAGATTACTTAATCTACACATTGACTTTAAGTAAATACACATGTCCTATTATAATTCTGATTTCATGATGTCAATTATCATACCTTGTGATTACCCTAGCAAGGCAAAATGCACTCAATTTCAGGTTTTTCCTAAAACCTGTATTTTTAAACTACTCTACTGCTATTACCTGACCTGTATTCCTGGTTTCCTTCCTTCAGAAAGCAAAAGATCAGCTGGCATTGTTTTTTCACCACAATATGAAATCAGGTGACAGTTGCAATATGGGGTCAAATCCAGCAAATGCTACTGGTTTTGGTGGTAAAGCATATGCTTTGATACCATCATCTGGGATGATAAAATTACTGTCTATACAATTTTCTTTTTTCATTGTAGGAATTTGTACAGCATAATGTAGCTCAAAATCAGGCTACACTTCCACAAGTTCAAGGTGCGAAAGGAATGTTTCACCAGCTCTCTTCCTTAGCTTTGGTGTAAGAGACAGGGAAGCAAAGTGTTATTCACAATGAGAAGAAGGTAGAAGATCAAATTGTTATTTGTATGAAAGCGGCTTCTGTAGAGAAAGATCCTTATATAATTGACCCTTCTTTTAAAAGAAGCCTGATTGTTGTAATATTCTAGGACTTCTAAATATCATTTCATTTTTTAATGCCACCTACAGTAAATGCAGAGACACATCAAAGAAGCAGAACATTTTGGAAGGGGCATTAAGAGTCTGCAAGAAAAACTGGATCACTGAGTAAATCACAAAGTCCTTGCTGAAGATAATTTTTGCTATAACCTTCTTCATTGATAGCAATTGAGGCCAACCTTTTCCCCAAAAGGTCTGTATATGGTAAAGTACATTTTTGTCTGAGTCAGAAAATTAAATGAATCATCTCTTCAGACACTTCAGGTACAACTGCAATAGCCAACTCTTCTCTAAAAGACAAGAACGTTTTGACATAAAAGTACTGGTCATAATAAAAAAGCAGATTTTTACTTGACTAATATAACAACAAAACCAGAGCACTTTTTTTTTTTGACAATTCTCAGTCTTTAAGCTTTGTAACTAACTTGTGCTTCAAACAAACTAAAGAAAGACATCTGCAATTTCATAACAGGTATTTCTCAGGAACACAAATAAGAGTGGTTCCATTTTACAGGGGGTTTCTTAATTGATCTTTTTTTTTCTTACAAGAAATATACACTTTTGCTACCACTCTCCCTACCTCAGTAATGCAACCCCAGCAGGGCAGGGCAGGGCAGGTCTCTCTCAGGGGGATGAAACTGATGCGCGGATTGACTCCACAACTCGTTAAAAGTTGTAAAGTAGGTATGCTTTTATTCAGCGCTGAGACACACGGGGATAATTCCTCAAAGTCATGCGTACCTCAGTGTTGTTTCCCTGTACATTTATTCTCTAAAGTTATATATATTCATAAGGTTGCACAATACGCCAATACATATTCATGTCCTATCCCCGCTTCGTATTATAATGAGCCAGAAGGTCCTCTGCGCCTGCGCAGTGCCCCCTCTGGTCATGGGCAGGGGTCTCAAGATGAAGTAAATGAGTCTTCCTCCTCTGGGTAGGGGTCTTCAAGATGAAGTAAATGAGTCTTCCTCTTCTTGCACTTTTCACCTTTTTAGTCTTTATGTGTGGCCTTAGAGTTTGGTCAGTGTCCCAGACGTAAATCCTCTACTTCTCCCCTTTATCAGTAGAGTTTGATCAGTGTCCCAGCCATAAATCCTCTGCTTCTCCCCTTTATCAGTAGATTCAGGCGTCTGCTTATTAACAGGACCAGAGGTCTCTGTTCTGCTTAGCAGGCATTTACAACAGATAGTCCTTTTGTTCAAACAAATTCCTCTAACCCCCTTGTACAACCCCCCTGTACAACCCCCTTGTACAACCCCCCTGTACAATGGTCAACCCTCTGTATCAAAACAACCTTGGACAGTTGGAGCTGTTTGGAGCACATTGGAAGCAGCTGGGTGGATTGTGAAGTGCAATTAGCTAGCCAGGGACAATAGTCTAACAGATCCCAGGGGTGGAGGAGGAAGGCACTTTGTAACAAAGGGGAGGGACAGAGACAAAAAGGGCTGCCCCAGGAAGAGGTGGCCCCAGCTGCTGTGGACATCCTGCTCTTCCTGTTGTAGACTGCAGGGCACCATGTTATCATACCCTTACCTTCCAACAAGCACATTCACCTGGGCAAAGACTAAAACTGTCAACCTGTCCCCTGAAGGACATTGGAAGGGCAAGCACACTAGATTAAAAGAGAAAAATGATGGGGAGGAGGCATTGCAGAACAATTTTAAATGTGTTATTAATAGGTCTTTTCTGCATTGATTTGTTGCTGTCTTTGTAACTGGAATAGTAATAACTGTTGATTGCATTTCTGACTAGAAAGTGAAAACTAATTGGATTAACAATAAATTCTGGTTCCATTAATATTGTGCACTCAATTTTGCCCATACCAAGATTCTGAATAAAAAGTCTTGTTCCCCCCATTGCTGGCTAGTGATGTCCTTGGAATCTGAAGCCAAGGACACTGCCAGAGCTCTAGTGAGATGATGATTGTTCAGGCCTTAGACTACAGGGAGGGAAAGTGCCTATTGCCTGATACCTCACCTGTGGCCTCACCTGTAGTAGGAGAGCTGTAATCCATCCAAGCACACAGTCACCAGGAGTAGGAGTTGTGGGAGAACATGGACAAGCAGCATAGTCCCAAGGAGGGAGAACAGGTGACTGATGAGGTCTACCTAGAGATGCTGCAGCAGCAAGAGCCTGACCCATGCAGTGTAGGGAAGGAAGACAGTGAGAAACTACACAGAAGCAAAATGCGTGGAGACTCCCAAGACGTGTTACACTGGAAACTTGTAGTTTCTGGAAAAAAAGGAAAGGTTATTTCTTTGTCTTCAGAACTGCAGTTACTGAATGGATATTTTGTCCTGCCCACAGGTGAGACAAGACCAATCAGAGGCATCATCAGACCCACCTGAGCCTCAATCAAATATGTCATAATAAGAAGGAGAAGCAGATGACAACTCCCGCTTGCAGTCTTGCTCATTTGTTGACTTGGCTCAGTGTCTTAGGAAGTTAGTTGCTTGCTGGAGACTTACACTTGAGGTGCTGTTGGGAGACTGCCACAATTTGTACAGCTTTAGATTATTTCTTGTACCCCTTATTTCTCATCCACACAGGCACTGATGATACTGCTGGGGAGAACCAAAGCATCTGTCAAGTAACAACAGAGTTCTGTCACTGAGAATGAAAGACCTGTTAACCCATATGTTGGTCTCCTTAATTGTGCTAGTGGAAAGAAAAGGTTTAGGTATGAGGGAATGCATCAGCAGGTTAGTATCTGACTGTGTGGCTGGAATTGCAGGCAGAACTTTGACTTCTACAATTGTAAATCCTTCTTTGTGAAACTACTAATCAGGGACAAGGACCATCTGATGAAAAGAAGCAAGAACACCTTTAAAAATAGGCTTGCTACCTTATTAAGGAGAGCACTAAGCTATGTACAAAAGGGAAGGGTTACCATAATCTGAAGAAAAGTGAAGGCAAGGAGAGCTATGAAGAAGCATCCAGAGGACAACATGATGGGGAAGACTTGCACTAAAGGTCCATCACAGGTGCCTGTATACAAACTTACACAATATAGAAAATAAAAATATCTCCTGTACATATTTTTTGAGGGAATATTTTGACTTTTTATCATCTCAATACCAGATCACACTTTAAAGAATAATAAATATATATATATAGTTATATATAACGTATCACATTTTCCTGGCAGCTACAAATTTTTTAGAGGTATCACAGAAACAAGGAATAGAAATAATGGTCATGGATGTGCTATTACTATCCAATAACTGTTTTCCTTGTCGGGTATCACTAGTTGAACTGATGGACCTGCCATAAGTGCTGGGCTGTACAACAGCTCAGCTGTTATTCCATGGCTTGCAAGAAAGACAATGAAAAGATTCCTAGCCTTGTTAATCAACTGATTTGTGGGCATTGTTTGCAGGAGAGAGAGGGTGTTTTTCAAGCCCCATTCTCTTTTTGTTGTTGTCAATGTTGTTTTTCCTTTTTACAGTGTAACTGGATCTAACAACCAAACAGCATATGGACTCCTGCCAATTTTTAGCTATGTACATGAACGACACTGTAAAGAGGAATTTTTTCTTGCAACACTCTTCTGCAGGTTGCAATTCCAGAGTCTTCAAACCAAATTCCACTGGAATCCGTTAGCGTATTTCTTCCTGTGTGCACACCTCTTTGGAAAAGTATTAAAATTAACGATTTAATTCCTGTGTTGCTACAAGCATTAGTCCTGATGGAATGTCAATAATAAGCGCTTTGTAGAGGTCTTGCATCTGTAGAATGAAAGTGTTGATCTGGGAGTAAATCCATGTGCATTTTCTGAGTACATGGATATCATGGTGACAAGCACCATTAAAAGTTTAAAACAAATACATCTAATTGAGAAAGGCTTTGCAAGAAAATAGAAATCCTATTGACTCAGAAAAGAAAATGGAAAAATAGTCCAGTAACATTTCTTGAAATAAATCATCTTTATGAAAGTCTGTAGACAGCTGTTAAAAAACAAACAAACAAACACCACAAGTAACATTATGGCTTGAAGACTATGGTAGTATGAACAGTAAATACAACCAGAATGCTTGATAAATATAACATTTTCAGGAAAAAAAAGAGTGTTAAACTAATATAAGAATGGAAAGGAAGGAAGAGGAGTACCATATACAGTTTATGGTGGAAGTTGATAATATATTTTTCTTTGTCCTGGTTAATTTAATTAGTGAAATGGTGGAATCTTCTTGAGGCTCTGACTTTGGTGTATAACAAGTTTTTGGAAAGCAATTGCAATTGTAAAAGAAAAAGAAGTTTAATATAGCCATAATATATGTAATTTTGTTACCTTATTTTTTTTTAATTAACTAAAATATAGATTTTTTAAGATGATTTAATTTTAAGCTGTTTATATCAAGAATAGAATATATTAAGAAATTCATGGTCCTTCCATGAACATCTATTTTAAAGACTTTATGTAAGAACAAAATTTTGAATTTCAGCGCTCACTTTGAAGTTGTTAAAATTCGCTAAATATTTTTTAAAAGTAGTTCTTCTTTTAAAGTTTTCCGCATAATTTTCCAAAAGTAACCTTGAAAAAAGAAATATTTTATCCAAAATGAAAACAAGCATAATAGCTGAAAACCCATATGACAGTTAAAACTGAGTGCTTCAGGTTGACTTTGTAACTGGATAGCCCAGGAAAACACTTACATATGTGGGAGCATACATTAAAAAAAAAAAAAAAAAAAAAATGAAACACCATCATCATCATAGTGCAGAAGAAACTGTTTCTTTAGGGCAGGTATTATATAGTTAGTTTACAGGAGTGCTAGATCCCCAATTCTGATTACGTTTTTTTTTCTTGAATTTTCAAGAATATAAAGAGATTGGAAAGCAGAACCCTGGGGTTATTGTATTCATTTTCACAAACCAGAAAACACACATTAAAATACACATTTTAATGCTTGTATGATATATTGATTGTATTTTAAAAATATTCCTCAAAAGAATAGTACACCTTAAAGAAAGCTTTTTTGGGTGGGTGCGGGAATAGAATAATTGCACAAATATTGTTTGGAACTGGCTTAGCTCTGTTATCACTAAAATCAGTGGATGTACTCCTGCATTGGTATGTGTTTATTAGCATGATCAGGAACAACTGTTTCCTTTATGTCTATAAACATATAATGTGAACACCATCATTGATTTCTTACTGTTCCTGCTGATTCCTGAACAGCAACAAACAAAATGGAAATGTTGAGTTCCGTGGAAGCAAGTCAGTGCTGTGGGATACAGTATCAGCATATTGGATAGATTTTTTTAGATATATTTTTTTTAATACAGACAAAATGCATTCAGGATGCCCTCTAAATATTTCACATCACACAAATCAATTGCTCATGCTTTTTCAGTCTCCAGGCCTTGATAATTTAAACAAACACTTTCTTTTTATTCTTTCTCTTGCATATAGTGTAATTTCCACATGAGAAGCTGAATCAGTTTCTTTTTCTCTCTCTATTGTACAGTACAATGTTTACTCTAGGAACATCAGCTAAGGTGCCCAGTTTCTGGAGTTCCTAGAACCTGATCACTACTTTTCCCGTCTCTGCTTTTCACTCTTCTTCTTGTGGAGACAGCTCATGCTTTCAATGGGGCACTTATATGGTCAGTTACTCTGTGCTGGCTGCTCAGAAAGCCTTATGCTATGACAGAGTAGATGATGGCTGCATGAGAGCAGTTTGTGCTCTATGCTAAGATAATTCATAGTAAATGAAAGTGAAATGTAAAAGGTATGGTGGGAATTCAGCTCACTACTTATTTGACAATTGAAATCAATGTGTTCAGAAGCAGAAGGCATACAGTATTTTGATCAAATCAAGATACTCTTGCATTTCTTTGACTGTAGAAGTAAACCTTGAAATGGGCACAGATTTAATTTGTGATATTAGTCCCTAATCTTCCAAAAGTCATTACTGAGGTAAGTAATGAGATGTAGACATTTGACCTAAACTTCTTACTTGCCTTTGTCCATGAGAAACATTGTCCTTGTGATGTATGATCTGCAGATTACTGTACTAAGAACCCTTTGGCTTTTGTTGGAAATTGGAGCTATGGCTTCCTCAATTTAAAAGGAAAGAGTAGTGTTAAAGAAATTCTGCAGTTAATTCTCAAATGTGGAATTTCCATGATCTGAAGCAACTTTAGAGAGTGTTCCTTAGAAAATTATCTAATATCCACTTTCTCTTCAGAGGCTTTTGAGGAAATTAAAATCTAAAGACTATAGTTGTTACTTACCTGTATGGTAAACCAAAATAAATATTATCAGTGTTTGTACCCTTTATTGATTAGGACATCTGAAAGAATGATCCTGATTACTGAATCAACTAATATTGATTTTATTATTGATTTGTAACTTCTATTACTAAACAGGAGCCAGAAGACTTTTTTTCTCTCTTTTTTTTTCTTTTAGAAATTACTTTCTCAAATGAAAATAAATAAAAATAGGCTGAGTAAGGTACTAGTGAAAGGAATACAAGTAGGAATGGAAAAGCAAAGGTAAGGCATATCTGAGCTTAAGGATTTCATACTGGATTATAACTCTGGTGCCATCAACTCAAGCCCCAAGGTACAGCAGGAAATGGTACCTAAAGAAAATTTAGACAAAACTGAACTAACTACAAGGAAGACAGAAAGAATTAGGTTTAGAAAAGTCAGAGCTTGTCACAGTACATGACAAAGGTTCTGTGGAGGGCTGACACAAAAAAAGGCAATAATAGTATTTTCTGTATTAAAAGGAATAAGACAACAATTAATGCCACCACAAAACTCTGGTTAGACCACAGGAAAAAAAATAAGAACAGAATTAAGTCCAGTAATCAGTGCAGTAGGCTTTAATGGGAAGCTGATACAGTTTTAATCATTTGAGTTATGCTTTAAAAACAGGTTAATATCTGTCATGAGTGTTTTTACTGGAGTGTCTGGTCATGGTCTGGGTGGATTTTCACTGTCAGTTCCAGGCTTATTTTGTATAATTCTGTTTATAAGCTGACAAATTTCTACTTTTAAACTAATTACATTTTTTGATAGTTCGGAGGATGACTAGGAATCTAATTTTCAGCAGAAGTATATTCAAGGTTGTCTGTTATCAGCCCCTCTTTAAACTTTAGCAAACTATGATCTCTTAAAGTCTTCCAGTGCGTCAGAATATCCATTCTTGCGACTATTCTAATAACATTCTCATTTACTCACTGCTGTTTGAATGAGCTGTTTTGAGCACAGGTTAATGGAAAACGTGTTCTCACCAGCACTTTGTACAATCAAAATGATACTTTCCAGTTTCTACAGCAGCTCTTGAATCTGATTGACATTAACAACCTGTCTGGCTGATTCACTGTCTTACTACAAAGGGACTCATGTTCATTGCAGGCTCCATGCGAAAGGCGTGCTGTCATGTCTGGGATAGATGCAGGCACCTTTCTTGGATTTAAGTCAAAGAAAGAAAGAAAAAAATTTGGAAGCCAGAATTCGGTTCTTTCTCATCACATGATACAATCAGTTCATTCTTTACCTCTTTTATTTCCTCCTGATGAACTCCCAATGCATACAAGGAGTCTTGAAACAGTCTTCATTTTGTCTCGCTTTAACTATCTAAAAGTTACGTGGTCTGTTTCTCTTTCATCCATTTGTAGTCATTAGAGAAAGTGAGATAATACCAACTCAACAATAACTCTTTTGTGTAGTTGTGATAACTTGTCTTTACAATGAGTATAGAGGAAACCTAAATGCCTCATTTATACAACTTTCAGCAGCTTCAGATATCTATTGTGAGGGAGTTTGCAGAGTCTCCTCTTGCTAATGTGGTTTGAGGAAAAACAATAGATAGTACAGGAGCTAAGTGTAGACAGCATGTGTGAATGGAATACTAAACCTGCCTATTCTGAAAGCCTTATTGACCAAAACCTGATAATATTATGAAGAAAAAAATGGTGATTTAAAACATCTATCAAATTAAACAGCAATGAGGGGGTTACCCAAGGATGTCATCATACTGTGAAGAAGTTTAGACTGACTAGCAGCAGCTGTCTGAGGGGTTCTGTCTTCACTGACAGTGAGCCTGGGACACCCTCAAACCTGCCCAGGGTGCAGTGTGCTGGCAGTACTCCTGGACCCTACCATGGGGTCTAAGGACACTTTCTGGGGTACATGCTTGCTAGTGAGTGCATCAGCAATGTGTCAGCAGCAGCTGGAGGGGAGGCAGCACACAAAGCTGAAGCAACACATCTCTTTCAGGAGGGATGTGTGCCCAGGAGCCCCCACAGCTGTGGAGGTGGGTGAGCTTGTAGCTGTGAGTGTGTTCATATGTGTAGGAGCATTAGAACTTTTGGACATTAGTTATGGAGGAGCAGTGTCAGGGCCTGAAAGGGGCACTGACAGGCCATATTCTCTCTTTGGGTGCTGGGGAGTCCCACTCGGCTCCCAGCCTGGCTTCCCTTGCAGAACAGCTCTACTTTTGCTGTTCCCTGACAGATAGGTGGAATTTGTAAATACTTATGAACTTCTGGTAAGTGTCTAGTACATGGTTTAGCTGTTTTGTTGTTATATTGATCCTGAACGTGTAGCTCACATATTACTGTTAATTATGTCACTAATCAATAAACTAGTTTGATGCTGATTTGATATAAACCATGAGAGGCAAGCAGTTTTTTCCCTGCAGCAGGAAGAAAAATAAAATTCAAACTAAGCACATGGGTTTGCATACTGTATTATTGAATTTAATCTCCTAATTATTATTCTGGACTTCAAGGTCACCTGATTGGATTGGGGGGGGGAGCATGGAGAGGAGAGGAAAGCCTTTGTATGCAGTAACAATACCTTGCAAGTTTTGCCATTATTAGATTTTATTAGCAATGATATTAGTGGGAAAAAAAAAAAAAACAACAGCAAAAAGCACCAAGAAAAATAAAACTTCAAATCTCCTACAGCCTTCCACCTCTGCCCCAGGATAAGCGTAATATCCTGTCTTCTCACAAATGCTTTCTTTCTTATATTAGCCCTCTTTATTTTATTAGTTATATATTACCATAACAAATTACTTATTGAAGTAAAAATAAATCATATTTCCTTTTTAAAAAAGTTATCCATCAAAAGAAGGCACTGTATCAACTGTATTCAGTTATCATAATACCATAATATCTACCAAGGGATAACTTTTTCCTCTGTCTTATCTCATTTTACTTGCAGCTTTTCTGGATTAAAAAAGCAAACCATAATGCTCCTTCTGTTTGTCTCTGTATCTCATCTTTATTTTTCAGTCTGTACATCTTGATTACAAGCCTTAATGCCATGCACTGATTTTTTGACATATATTTTTTAGCAAAACTTCGAATTTCATCAAATCAAATAAATGAATCAACACTGCAATTTGCATCATTCAAGCAAAGGGAAGGGAAGGGGAAGGGAAAACAGAAAGTGAAGGGGAGGGGAGGGGAAGGGAAGGGAACTTAAAAGCATTTCTATTTATTATTCCATGCAATTTATTTGAATTCACATATATTTTGCTCTGGGAAATATTAATAAAACTCAGCATTTCTACTTCTCAAAAATAAGTTGAAAATAAACTTCCTATGTTATTTCAGTCAATATACCTAAACATACATTTAGCTATCTAGAATTTATGTTTTAGTTTGAGATCCTTCAATCGAGACAACATCTTCAGAAAACAATTAATTAAAAATGCTTTAGAAATTAATTTAGAGTTGTATGACTTTTTGAAAACGCCTTTTCTTGCTTCCTGAATATTAAAAAGCCTATGAATTGTCTATATTTATTTAGAACATACATATACATATATATATATATCATGAAATGATATTGAACACTGGACTTCTATTAGCCACACTACTGAAGAGGAAATTCACTGTATGGCTGGTTTTAAATTCTTCGATTAGTTTTCTCCAAACAAATTAGAGCAGATATAAGCCCCTTCGTACCACTAAGAACACCTTTGCTTCAGGATGAGGATTTTTTTTTTATTTTTTTCCTAATTTTCTTAATTTTCCTCTTAATTTTCCTACCATTCATAGTGGCACTCCTCCTCCAGCCTGTGCCAGGAAAATTAAGGGGTTTTACAAAACTCTTAGTTTTGGAAATGTGCTTTTTTCTGCACTAGTAATTGAATTAACATAAGCAAGATGAAACATGGATTGTTTCTACTAACAAAATTTCTATTTATATGTCTTGTATATAGCTATGCAGTTGTTTCTATTGCCCACACCTAGTTATCTTGGACAATTTGAGATGCCTCTCTTATCTTAATAGGAGCTTAAAGACCAGCCCACATGGATATGGTAGGCCTTTTAGGAAGACAAATCTCACCTAGTATTTGTATTCCTCAGCAGTCAGAATCCAACACTGGCACAGTACAGTGAATTAAAAGCAGTAGAAAGTGATCATATAATTCTAATATTTTCTTTATAAACATCTGACAGAATAAGATATTCTTAATAGGTAAATACATATTCTGTGACTTAATATGAGAGAAAAAAATATTTAACAACATGGCAAAAGACCGAATGACCCCATTGGTAAAACTGGTAAAAGAAAAAGACAGAATTACCCAAATTTTACCCAAAATGAGGTAAAAAGACAGAATGACATCATGATTTCCTTCCAACCTCAACCTACCTGTGATTTGTGGTTGGAAGCTTCTATTTGGAAATAATCAGACTTTAGATTTTGCACATATACGATGAAATTTCATTCTGAAGTTAAGGTTTTCAATCTAATTGCAAGTTCAAAATATATAAGCTGTACCAACAGGAGTTATCACTATGATCTGAAAAAAATATTACTTAACAAAAAAAAACTAAATGTAGTGATAAAATAATATACAACTACATTCCTAAGAGTAAGAAACCTTAACAATATTTATCAAGAAAGAATGAGAATGCTAATGTTTACATCATATACAAAACTACCTACAAATATTATAGATTTTAAGATTAAATGAAAATACTGGTATGTGGACTGTTCTTTCATCAAAAATATCCTAAATGTGTACAGACAAATTCATCTACTTAAAAATCTGCAGGTGTGCAGTATAATACATAAGAAATAGCATTTTGGCTCGTATGTATACATATAAGTCACAAAGAAATGCCATGAACAGCTTTGTCTATGGTATATATGTATTAATATATGCAGAGAAATGCATTATTTATACACACATATAATACTAAGACAAACTATTTTTCCGAATAGGAAAAATAGCCAAGCTGGAATAATTTCATAAAGCTACACAACATGCTCCTTTATTTTTCTAAAAACCATGTTAAAATGGTAATTAAATTAAAGTAGATTAGAGATGTATTTAGCACTCATTTCATTAAACAGTCTAAATATTAAGCTTTCAACATCACTGGTTTGTCTCACTTGGAAATTTGAGTGCTTTTATTTATTATACCACAGAGGAAATTGAAACTGCTGTGAAGGAAGGATTTCTCCAGAAAAATGCTATTGAAAGGTATATTTTGAGTGAAAATCATAAAGCTAATAGTAGGTAAGTAAACTCAATTTATGGAAGGATATGCCACAATTACACTAACTACAAGTTATTTAGTATGTAGATTCATGAACTACATTTAGCAAAACATCACTTCAGATGCTGCAGATCTTCTTTCATTAGTAATTATACATTAGTATTCTACTCTTAGTAATTAATTAAAAAAAACACATGCTGAACAAATTACTTAGTTCCTGAGGAACTAAAACTTGGCAGGAACATCTGCTTTTTTCCTAAAGTCAGAGAAAAAAAAAACAAAACAAAAAAAACAAAACCAAAACCAAACCGTTGTTTAAAAAAATTGTTTTAAATAGTCCCAGGAATTAAAGGAGAATACAGGATTACTGACATCAGAAAGTAATTTGTCATGCAGTAATAGTAATAGCATGGAGTTTTGGACATTTGATTACATTACAAATACTCAAGGATTTCTTTAAATGTGTACCTACTTGGATTTGTGGAAGAGATGGTTTACCCTGTTTAACTGGTATATTTCCAAGTGACCAGCTACATTTTCTCTACCTAGAATTCCTTTGCTGGAGTACCCTTTAGCTTTCATTCTTCACTCCTGATAGGTTATTTTAAATATACATGTCTTCAATGTCTTCCATTCAGCATTTGGTGAAGAGACCTTAGCATACAGGGGGTCCAGCCAGCGTTCTCCAGAATCTGAGTGATGGTAGCAAACACATTCAAAGAGAAAATATGATTCTATAATGTCCTATCTGGCTTATTTGGAAATGAGTGCTATCATGCTCTCTATAATGCAAATACTCACAATTTTCTGATAGATCTCAATTATCAGAACGTAAGCTTATTGTACTCTTTCAATATATAAGGGAGGGCTTTTACAAAAGACACAGAGAGACTTTTTACCAAGGCTCTTAATTACAGGAAAAGGGGCAATGGTTTGAAACTGAAAGAAGGTAGATTTAGACTGGAGATAAGGAAGAAATTTTTACCATCAAGGGTGGTGAGGCAGTGGAGCAGGTTGCCCAGAGAAGCTGTGAATGCTCCATCCCTGAAAATTTTCAAAGTCAGGTTGGACCTGCCTTTGAGCAGCCTGATCTTGTCAAAGATGTCCCTGCCCACAGCAGGGAGGTTGGACTAGACAGTCTTTAAAGGTCAAGAGGATAAGTAATTTATCTGTTTTCTTAGAGAAAAAGTATATATTTTTTTAATTTTAATGTATACATATGTTATATGCATATTATATATAATATATTTATATGTATTTTTTATATATAATATTTATATAAATATATGTGTGTGCGTGTGTATATATATATATATAAAATATTTTTCCTAAGAACAGGAAGAGTTTTCATTCTTTCTTGTAGTGGGAATTCAGGGGTAGTCCTCTGGATATTTGAAGAAAAAAGAAAAAAAAATAATTAAGAGAGGAAAGAAAACCAGTTACCCTACTGTGGTTGCAACTTCTGTATAAATTATACCAATTGTGAAGAATTTAATCTTGCAATTCGGCTGAGAAAGTAATTAAAGAAATTCCAGCTCTAAGCAAACACTTAATTAAGTTCCCACATGCATAGTGTTGCAAGCTAATGACTGCTTTTCAGGAATATGTGTGAACTATATCTTAGGTTACATTTTTATTTTGATTTCTGTGTCACTAACCAACAAAATCATATCTCTACATAAACTTAAGAAAAAAAATGAACAAGATGCAACAAAAAGATAATTTGTTGATGCTGATAAAGACAATACTGTCGTTGCAGCTATAGTATTTGTTAGAAGATCATTGCTTCTCCCTACTGGGTTTGTTTTTTTTTCTCCCATTGTTATAACCTAATTTGTTGTGGCTATATTCAGAAACAAAAGCAGTATATTTATGAAATTCAGAATACAGATTAAATTTTCATTAGGAGTGGTAAAGGGGGTGAATTGTGATACAAAATTCCTGCACCTGCTTATGTTCTGGGGATTGTAGATGAGCAATGACATGATTGAATCAGTAGAGTTGAATTTAGATAAAAAACACTTTGTTAAAAATGCTTTTGATACCACCATAATGTCCTGGGTTCAGCAGTAGCAGTCATTTTTCTCCTTCTTGGTAGCTAGTGTAGTGCAGTGTTTTGACTTTCAGCTCGGGAACAGAGCTGATAACAAGGATGTTTTGGTTTGGCCAAGGACTTTGTGAGCCTCATGCTCTGCCAGGGAGGAGGGGAAGCCAGGAGGAAGCAGAGACAGGACACCTGACCCAAACTGACCAAAGAGGTATTCCATACCACAGCACGTCATGTCCAGGATGTAACTGGGAGTTAGCCGGAAGGGCTGGGAGACTGCAGGGTTGGAGGAGGTATCGGTCGGTGCTTGGTCGGGCTGAGGGGGCAAGTTATCGGTTGGCTGGTGGTGAGGTGTTGTATTCCCTTCCCTTGTTATTTCCTTTATCATTGTTATTATTGGTAGTAGCAGTAGTGATTTGTGTTACACCTTAGTTACTAAACTGTTCTTATCTCAACCCGTGGGAGCTGCATTCTTTTGATTCTCCTCTCCATCTCTCCGAGAGCAGGGGGAGGGCAAGAAAGGGGGGGGGGGGGGGGGGGGGGAGTGAGCGAACGAATTACCTGACTGGGTTTAAACCACGACAGTTCTTTTTGGCGCCCAACGTGGGGCTTGAAGGGTTGAGATAACGACAGATTTGACTGGATTAATAGTCACTCATCACAATGCTGATTTATTGGCTCTCAGAGTTGTTTCTCTTGATCTCACAGCTTCAGAATGTTGTAACTTACGTAGAGCCGGTATTTGCTGTGTTAGTGTTTATCAAGTGTGGGGCCTGGGCTAAGGTTCTTGTCTCACTGTGCTTTATGGCAATGGCTTGTAATACGGGCGGGCTCCAGCAGCAGGGCGGGACGGACGTGGCCGTGGACTTGTACCTGGCCGTCCGGCTGCTCTTCACCGTCCTGGCCCTCACCCTACTCTCCATCTTCGTGAGGCTGCGGGGAGCCGAGGGGGAGCGGCCCCGGGAGCCGGCGGCAGCCGAACCGGCCCGGGAGAGCGGCCCCGGGCACCAAGCGGCGGCGGGAGCGGGGCCGGAGGCCGCCAGGGGACGGCTGTCAGTGGAGGAGGTCGGGGCGGTCGAGGAGAGGAAGGAGGGGGCTGCCGAACAGCGGGAGAAGGCCCTGCGGAGGAGCCGAGCCCCGCGGAAGAGCCGAGCCCCGCGGCCGAGCCGAGCCCCGCGACGGCCGAGAGCATTCCCCGGAAGCCGCCCGCCGAGCCCCAGGAGGATGCAGGCGAACACGCAGCATTTCCCAGCAAGGCAGAGGAGGAAGAGCTGGACTCAGGAAAAGAGAAGCCGGTGGTGGGAGAGCCGGCAAGCACAGCAGCTACACCAGCCCCAGTGACAAGTACAGCAGCATCGTTTGAGAGTTCTGAAGGTTTTGAATGGCCTTTGGGTATCCTTGGGACCTGCCTGCTGATTGTGATGGGGATCAGCATGTTGGCACACACACAGGCTGTGTTCTACCCACAACCATTTTGTCTGATCTCAAAAGTTAAGCAGAGTCAGGTTTGGGTCTTGTCTGGGGTTAGACGACGATTCAGGGGGACCAAGAGGTTTTCCCCAAGGCTGGACAGTATTGAGTGGCAGGGTGTGTGGGACAGTATGGGCAAGTATCTAGTCCACTGGGCCCCTCCAGTGCTTTGGAAGCATCGGGGATGGAAGGCAGCTGTATGGAGTCCCCAGCAAGAAGCTGCAGAAACTGCTAAAGGGGACAGTGAATTATTTTGAGTGGGCCCATGGCACTTCTGGCCATCAGAGCAGAGATGCAGCACAAAGATGGACTCATGATCGAGGGGTGGACTTAGCAATGGACACTATTGCCCAGGTTATTCATGAGTGTGAACACTGCACACAGTCTCTCCTGCTCTGAAAGATTGTTACAAGAGATGGAGCCTGACATCATGGACCAGATGGACACAGCAGCTTTATAGGGACTGGTCCGTGCACTAAGATAAGAGTGATGGTATATTGAAAATGTGGGATCTGAGCATGACGTGAATGGTATGGAATAAGGGGTGGATAATGTCCTGGGTTCAGCAGTAGCAGTCATTTTTCTCCTTCTTGGTAGCTAGTGTAGTGCAGTGTTTTGACTTTCAGCTCGGGAACAGAGCTGATAACAAGGATGTTTTGGTTTGGCCAAGGACTTTGTGAGCCTCATGCTCTGCCAGGGAGGAGGGGAAGCCAGGAGGAAGCAGAGACAGGACACCTGACCCAAACTGACCAAAGAGGTATTCCATACCACAGCACGTCATGTCCAGGATGTAACTGGGAGTTAGCCGGAAGGGCTGGGAGACTGCAGGGTTGGAGGAGGTATCGGTCGGTGCTTGGTCGGGCTGAGGGGGCAAGTTATCGGTTGGCTGGTGGTGAGGTGTTGTATTCTCTTCCCTTGTTATTTCCTTTATCATTGTTATTATTGGTAGTAGCAGTAGTGATTTGTGTTACACCTTAGTTACTAAACTGTTCTTATCTCAACCCGTGGGAGTTGCATTCTTTTGATTCTCCTCTCCATCCCTCCGAGAGCAGGGGGAGGGCAAAAAAGGGGGGGGGGGAAGTGAGCGAACGAATTACCTGACTGGGTTTAAACCACAACAACTATGAATAATCTCACTGGAAAAAATGCTATATGAAGGAAGGAAACTTGTTTTGTGCTACCTCTTCCTGAAGAAAAACATGCTTTTTTTTTTCTTTTTTCAATAACTGCAATGTTGTTTTTTCAATAACTGTAATCAAATTTATTAATGGAATGCCAAACACCACTATTTCATAATAGTCTAAGCTATTATATTTTTTCATTTACAACTGCTTTTTATAGACAAGTACTTATTTTTTCTTAACTGCTTTTGTTTATTCTGAGTAAAGAAAAAATAACTTCTCATTTTTTATTAATTCTTTAGAGAATTGTTTTCAAAAGCTTTATAAATCTGTGGAGAATTTCCATGAGCAGGTCTAAAACACTGGAAAAACATATTAATAACGTCAATTGTTTTCTGTCCTTAAATGTGCAAGTAATCTCATAGTCCATAGAAATATATAGAAAAGATAAGGTTTTATTAGATGACATTAAGGCAATGTACCCAATTTAGAACTTGTGTCAAACTTCTGTTTTCTGTCCAAAAAAAAAAAAGAAAGAAAGAAGGGGGGGGGGGGGGGGGGCTTTTTTTATTTTCAGGTAATAGTAGAAGCTTTTACATTTGAGAAACTTAAACTTCTTTGAAAATGTCTTAGAAAGCTAAATGCATGCATCTGTATTTTGAAATTCACACAGCTCAGGCTAATGTTATGTAACTGTTTACTGACATAAGATCATCCTCTTAAAGCAGTTGGCTGCTTATTTTTTCATTTCATTGAATTTCTGTGGAAAAGATAATCATGCAAACTTCCCATGAATCCCTAAAATCTTTTGCTTAAATAAATTACTTTGGAGATTACATTTTTCTGTTTTTTTTTTTTTTTATGTGACAATTCAGAAGATTATAGCACAGTATAGTGTCATTATGAAAAATTTACCACACACTTCAAAATGTAAAAGTTTTTAGCAGAGCATATAGATGAACCATAGAGTCATAACAGCAATAATCTTTCAAAATTCAGTGTGTTTAGAGACAAAATCCTTATTTTTCAGCTCTTTTATTTTAGTACAAACTACTCATAAAGACCAAATCTTTGTTTCAGAGAATTTTCTCATGCTAACTCTATATTCAATACCTGGTACAATAGCACCCGTTAATATTGCCTCATGTTTTAATGAAAGCAGAGAGACAATTCACAGCACAGATACAGTGTTTTCTAAAAAATACATCTGTCTACCACCTTTAGGTATGTACACAAAGTATAGAAGCACAGTAAAAAGTCTTTTAAAAAAGTCTTTTTTTAAAAAAAAAAAGCTTTCCTGTTTTGGTGACGTGTTTTAGTTTCTCCCAGCTCCACTCCAAAAGAGGAATATCTGAATAATTTAGGGTGTGCAAAAGGAAAAATGAGGCAATCAGATTGCACACTGGGAAGTTCCTAAGGGTTTTTAAGGGTATCATCTTAGTACATCAGACTTTGGGTGGTTATAACTCATCACTACCTTTACATTTATATTCAACTATTCATATGTATATTCAAACACTTGTACTTACACATGTGTGTATGCACATTGGACCTCTTAAAAAAAACAAACAAAAAAAACAAACAAAAAACCTTGATCCATCCATCAGGTGATGGGAATCCAGTCCCATGATTGATGTGTGCTTGTACCACATAATTGTGGCACAATTGTTTATAGAATTAACACAAAGGAACTACCACCAGATAACCCTCTCCTGATGCCTAAACTCTGTGCCAGGTGACATATTTAAAAAGCTCATAGATCTGCTCAATATGTGTGCCTATGGCATGGGGTCACAAAGCAGGGGAGTGGCAGAGAAGCAGCTCTGAAAAATGCAGTTCAGGTCCTTAATGGCGTTCTTAAGACCGAGCCTCATACTTAGCATACAAGGATTTTCAGGATTTCTGTCCTTTTCTCTGATGTTACCCTCCATCTCAAGCAATTGAGCAATTACGTCTATACAAACACACGTAGCATGGGGAACAAACAAGAAGAATTAGAGATGTGTGCACGTCTACAGGGGTATGATATAATAGGCATCACAGAAACATGGTGGGATGGCTCCTATGACTGGAGTGTTGGAATGGAAGGTTACAGGCTCTTCAGAAAAGACGGACCCTGCACATGGGGAGGGGGAGTTGCTATTTATGTTAGGGATAGGCTGGAGACTGTGGAACTCTGTCTGGGGACAGGTGAGCAGTCAATAGAGAGTTTGTGGGTCAGGGTTAAAGGGAATATAGCTATGGGAGACATTACTGTGGGGATATGTTACAGATCACATGATCAAGAGGACTCTGAGGATGAAACACTCTATAGACAGATAGGAACAGCGTCAGGTTTGCAGACCCTTGTCCTCATAGGCGATTTCAACCACCCTGATATCTTTTGGAAGGACGGCATGGCCCAGCAGAAGCAATCCAGGAGGTTCCTCGGTTGTGTGGAAGACAGCTTCCTTCTGCAAGTAATAAAGAAGCTGTCAAGGAGAGGTGCTATGCTTGACCTCGTGCTCACCAACAGGGAGGCGCTGGTTGGAAATGCAGGGCTCCAGGGCAGCCTTGGTTGTAATGATCATGAGATGGTTGAGTTCGAGATCCTCACAATAGTGAGAAGAGCGTGCAGCAAGCTCACTGCCCTGGACTTCAAGAGAGCAGACTTGGGCCTCTTCAGGAACCTGTTTTGTAAGGTTCCATGGGATAAAGACCTAGAGGGTAAGGGGGCCCAAGAATGCTGGTTGATGTTCAAGGATCACCTACTCCAAGCTCAGGAGTGGTGCATCCCAACCAGAAGGAAGAGACATCAATTTGATAGGTGGACCACTCAGTGGATAGAAAACTGGCTGGATGGCTGCACACAAGGAATTGTGGTCAATGGCTCAGTGTCCAGATGGAAACCAGTAACGAGTGGCGTCCCTCAGGGATCGGTTTTGGGACTGGTCTTGTTCAACATCTTTGTCAGTGACATGGACCGTGGGATTGAATGTGCCCTCAGCAAGTCTGCTGATGACACCAAGCTGTGTGATTCAGCTGATACACTGGAGGGAAGGGATGCCATCCGGAGGGACCTTGACATGCTTGTGAGTTGGGCTGATGCCAACCTTATGAAGTTTAACCATGCCAAGTGCAACAAGTCCAGAGGAGGGCCACAAGGATGATCAGGGGACTGGAGCACCTCCCATATGAAGATAGGCTGAGAAAGTAGGAGCTGCTCAGCCTGGAGAAGAGAAGGCTGCATGGAGACCTCATAGCAGCCTTCCAGTATCTGAAGGGGGCCTTATAAGGATGCTGGGAAGGGACTCTTCATTAGGGACTGTAGTCATAGGACAAGGGGTAACAGGTTCAAACTTAAACAGGGGAACCTTAGATTTGATAGAAGGAAGAAGTTCTTTCCTGTTAGGTTGGTAAGGCACTGGAATTGGTTGCCCAAGGAAGCTGTGAATGCTCCATCCTTGGCGGTGTTCAGTGCCGGGTTGGACAGAGCCTTGGGTGACACGGTTTAGTGTGGGGTGTCCCTGCCCATGCAGGGGGGGTGGAACTAGATGATCTTACGGTTGTTTCCAACCTTAACTATTCTGTGATTCTAATATAATTGCTACAAACACGTTATTGGAGATTATTCTATTTACTTCTATTCAGCCTCATTTCAAACACTTCAAAGAACAGGTTACGTCTGTATTCTGCAATACTGCTTGTGATAATAGCTTAGTTAGAGCTTGAGGGAGAAAAAATAGAAAAAGAATTTTTTGTTTCATTCTGACATACCTTCTTTATATGGACAAAAATATCTGTCAAGAACACAATCATAAAAAAAAAAGAAAACGATTTTCTGGGCATGAAATCTCATTTTAAAATGCTGTGTTTCTAATGTGTAGCTCTCTTGCTTTGTTCCTCTGTTCTGAAAGCTTCTTTGTTCCACTTTATTAAAAGGTGAAAAAGCACTACTAGAGCTTTGTGACTTAAGAGTTTTGTCTTATCAACAGAAAACAGAATGAGTATTTGGAACCTGCTAGTTCCGTTCTTCATAGATTTCTGTGTGTCCTTCAATAATGTTATATATATATATATTTTTTTTTTTTTCCCCTCTGTGGTCTTGCAATAAATTTTGTAATGCTTATATTTTCAGATATTTTTGAAAATGTAACATACAAATCAATATGTAATTTGAAGAATAAGCAATCAAATTTTTCTAGTTATCTGCATAAAAGACCATAGCTAATATAGCTTTTTTTAAGGAAGTTAAAATCCTGACTCACATTGTTCTGTGGTTCTTACAGTAAATTCATTTAAGCGTTTGGTGTGATACATAGAATATAAAAACCTTTTGCTTTTATTTTATTCTGTCAGCTCTGAGTTATGTTTTCCGACAAGTATACTTGAAGTTTTGATTATATTGGCAACCAAGAATGCAAACAAACAATTTTCCATGCAATAAAATTCACACTAAAATTAACTATTTTCAAAATGATGTTATCGTGTAATATGGAATCCTGACATTTTGGTGTTGTTCATCAAGCCTTATGCTTTTTGTACAACAGCCTTTGGGTCAAATGTTATGCTCAGTCTTGAAATATCTATAAAGGTTTTTTTTTTAAGACATTTTTTTTTTTACTAGAAGTTTATGATAATATTTGGTTTAGAATAGCAGGAGTTTAGGAGAACTTCTAGATTTTCAACATGAAAATAAAACAAAAATCCAAAAAGAACTCCAACAAACTACTTTATTTTCCCCCTAAATGAAAACAGGCAAGAGAGTTTGAGAAATGGCTAACAAATGCAAAAGTAATTTTAAGCTAAAGGAACAAGTATGAGTCATATATAAACACACCAAAGGATAATTATAGAAAATTATAAAGTCTTGAGATCTTTTCAGAATGTTATTTATTAATAATCCTGAGACAGTTGGTTAAACTTATTGATGGTTTGGGGATTTTGGGTGGTTTGGGGGTTTGGGCTTTTTTGTTTGTTGGTTTGTTTTCTTTAGGATAGGTTTTTGTTTTTAAATAATTTTCTCCATTAATTTTAAGGTACAAGTGAAACCAGTGATTATTAACTCCATATATAAATTAGTTTCTTCTTTCTTCTTTCCTTGCAGAAACATACTACCTTTCTGTTTGCAAAGTGCAGTAAAAACACAGCAACTTAAAGATGGTATTTATAATTTGCATAAAATCTGGAGGAGGATTTTTAATTTAAATACTTAATGTGTGTACTCATTTTAATTCATTTAATCTCTTAACACAATATGAGTAAAAAAAAGGCAAAACTGCACGTTAGAGGCACGGGAATCTACTGAATTTCAAGCTTATAAATTAAGCTTGCATCATTTAAAGTATTCCTGTCACTTTTACTCAGCTAGGCCTAAATCAAATAGCAAATGCGGTATTTATCTCATATATATATCTATTTGTACATATATATATACACACAATATTTCAAATACATTTATTCATACTTTTTGTAAATATGTTTTTCTTTTCTTTACAGATTTTAAATATCACGTCAATCAAATCTGTATAACCTTAAAATGTCCATCTGAGGTGTGGATAAATGAAGTAAAGCAATCTAAAATAAATTATGGCTATCTATCTTTTAAATGTGAGAACTTGCTTCATAAGTGATTTGGTGAGGAATTTGACATTTTTTTAGCACAATCCTGAAAGTTCAAATCACTTTCTGACCATAAATTCCCATGCATATCATCCAACATATTGTCTTTTCCTTTTTTTTTTCTTTTCCTAAGCTACATAGCTGCTAAGACTAGCTATAGCCAATTTGTAATTATTCCAATGAGAAAAACTTCAGCCTCACAGCTAGCATGTAAAAATATAAAACACTAAATGTTTTAAAAATAAACTTTTTTGCTTATTCCAAATCACTGATTCATGCAGTATTAAGATATAATGATTATATATCAGGTGTATGGCCTCAATAGAGTATTTGAGAACTCTATGGAATGCTACACTTGGAAAAATCAGGATACTGTATTTACACAATCATCTACTGGGCAGTTGAAATTTTGCCTCCTCTGCTTCTTAAAGCTCACTAGAGAGGAAAACAGGCATTACCTGGAGAGTATGAAGCTTGTGTTTGATCAAGAAACAGTCTACCTTATAAATACTGCAACAACAACAACAGTAATAATAATAATAATAATAATAATAGGAAAAAGAGTTATAAGTATCATCATCACCACCACCATCTAATTCCCAGATTTCAAGGTATGATTTGAATTAATGATTAAAAAAAGCCAACCTTGAAACAATTTTTGGAAGAGGATTTGGGTTTCTGAAGAGTGCTCATAAAGTAGGATAATACACTTTCTAAACCTAAATATACACTTTTATAAATAAACATTTCAGTTTTGAAGTTTATGATACAGACAAGTTTATGATACAGACAGGTTTTAATGTAGGAAATTTTTCAACACAGTTTTATCTTGAAGGAGCAGTCTTGAAAACTTCAGAAAGAGGGTTGGTTAGAGTCTGAAAAAAAAAAGGCAATAACTGAGCTTCTAAACATAGAACATTTTAATTAATACTAATACTTCTAAATTAATTATTAACATTATTGAGTTTTTCATATTAAAGCTGGAATTTAAAAGGATGTAAATTCATAATAGATTAATCTTGCATCATATGTAATGTGAATAGAATAGTCTCTGTAATCCCTGTTCAATGCCTTTATTTAAATGACAATTCAGTAAAAAGGTATTAGACATTTTGTCTTGTATGCCTAGATTTTAGTGTGTGTAACTATCAAAGATGTCTTGCATTTTTCTTCCCTTCTATCACAAATTTTAATATATGAACTTATTCATTGATATGTTTTGAAAGGAGCTTTATAACATCTACATTATTAACGATTTTTATTTTTGAACTAAATTTTTCCACAGATAAAACCTAAACCCATTTAGAAAGGAACGTAGCAATAAAATTTTTCACTTGTTAGCAAAATCAACTGTAACATGTTAGCTATTCATAATCTCCACAAGTAAATGATGTAGTTTACATCTTGTACACTATTTAGGTAATAATTTCATAGCCTCAGCTTCTTGGTGGTTGATTTTTAAAATTTAATTTTTTTTTTTTTTTTTTTTTTTTTTAGTTTCCAGTCTAACTTTAAATGTAGTTGGTTTGCCTTAAGTAGCTGAAATTAGCTGAAAAAAAAAACAGTCTTTTTCATCTGAGTATTTATTCTACTGATACGTTATACAGTCACAAATAAATCTACTCACAGGTATAATTTCATTAAGACAGAAAAATAATCATAATTGTTCATATACTAGATGATTAAGCAATATCCATTTCTAAACTCATATATTACTGATATAGAAGTTTTCTGAAACTCTTTTTTGATTTTCACCACACAGCATACATTCTACAAAGGTTTTATTTACCATTATTTATCATGATGATGTACTTGAATATTTTTACTTATATGTTTCTTTAGTTTGATTATTTATGTTAGTGCCTCCTGCTTTTTCTAATATTTATATTTTTTTTTCTGTTCAAATGTTAACCAAAAGACTTTGCTGGCATTTCATGACACTAACTTCTTTCCTTCATCTCAGAATACTTTTTTTCTGTGTTTTGTATCACAACTTATTGTTGCTAAATAAAAAAAATTAATTTGCAAATAATTGTTGAAACCTTCATGTGTGTCTATTTTTTCATCATTGGTGAAACGAGCTCTGTCTGCACCTAGTTTTGTGTATATCCATGTCACAGAAATTATTTTCCTTGTATTAGCTTATTTTGTTGAGTATAAATGATTCAAAAACTTGAATGAATCTACTGACAGCATAGTTTAGTCATGGTTAATGATGTGTGCATTCTCGTTTTATTTAATTGAATTAACATAATGACTTTTTTTGCACTTCACAACTGCTTCTTCTTCCTAAATAACCCCTGTTACAAACTCTTAACTTCCAACACAATTTGTCTTTGACTGCAGCAAGAATTTTAAAAATGATCAGCATAAGTTGATTGAAAAGTTGATTGTTTACTAATATAGATCATGCATTTTTCATTCTTTAAGAGTCAAGACAGATTGACTCAAAGTTTTTTTGTTTATGGTACTTGACTGATCCTAGATACTCAGTAGCACACAACTTAAAAAAGTCAAGAAATACATGTCTTTAGGCAGAAAATAACCAGAGCAATTAGTCTCTTACTCTGTAAGAAATGCTATGCAAAGCAAAAGTCTTAAATCTCAACCTTAATGAAAAGCTAGTGCAAGCTGGCTAGAGAAGTACTGGAAAAAGTCTCTGGAATACCTTTACTCATAAACACTAACAAAGTGGCGCATTGTTATGTATTCTGGCAGAGCTGGGATTTTAGTTAGATACAGTCTGAATTTAGATTTAATTATTGTTCTTAAAAAGATCACTTCTTAGTGAGTTCTTTGGAAGTTTCATAGTGAATCCTACACTAAATCAGAAAAGAAAAAAAATACTTTTAAAGAGGCTTTTTTATACAGATTGTTTATTATATGTTTTAAATCTCAGAACAATATATATCCTCATCATCAGGTTAATGGAGTCAAGGTGATGATTATGTGTTTTTCACATATTCTAGTAAGTTAAATACTATGAGGCAGCAGGACACAACTGTCTATACAGTTAAACTCTTAGTATGGTTCCTGGAATTTACTGTCCTCAGTAATTACCAGGTACAGTTGAGCAGTTAGCACAGACCGGAAGCAAGCAGCCTGAACGCAGCCATTCTGTCCCAAAGGTTAACATATTTAACTGTATGGTTATGGCTAAGCCTTGCATTTGGCATCTGAGTCAATGGAATGTCTCTAGCACTGTTTAGGTTCTTAGCATCAAACAAATCAGAAATTCACATACAGAGTGTCTGTGGAGAGTGTCAATAAAATCTATTCATGCAGACAAGCAAAGAGGCACGAAAGAAACAAAGTACCCTAAGATGTGCTACATAACCCTTTGAAGAGATAAAATAGAGTCCATTTTTAGATCTGTGCTTTCTGCTTCTTCTGTGTTATTTAATTTCAGCAATGTCTAGTTTAAACGGTTCAAATGACAGCTTGGTAGTCACAATATCTTCATTTTTAACCTTTTATGAAAGTCATATTCGTTTAAGGGAATCAGTCTTTACTACTTCTTATGTTGTGTTGAATTCTCTTTGAACTAGCAAATAAAACAGGAACTGCTTTCAGTTAGCTTTCTGGCTGTTGTTACAGCTCTACAGTTATGATATGCCTCCAGAGTCTGTAGTCCAACTATCATTAGAAACATCATTTCCAAGGACAAAAAAGCAGCTCTCCATTTTTTTTCCAACTAGCATTTCTTTTCCCAACAGGTATTTTTTTTACAGTTTTTTATTCCTGTGTGCAGCAAGCATGACTGGTAAATAAGCTCCTGGGAACAGAAGGGAGACAATATGTTTTAAGGAGTGCTGTGGACAAAATTTTATTTTGTCAGGTGGACCCCTAACTGTGTTTCCTGGATTACGGTAAAATAATAAATTGTAACAAACTTTTCTTCTTTCTGATGTCACGTTGTCTTTGTAACTGCATTCTGATAATGTTTAAAATACAAAACAAATACTGAAGTAATGTTGTGAAAAAAAAACCAACCACCTCACATCCACACTATTTCTGAATTTAGAGAGCATTTATCTTTCATGTATTTCATATTAATATTCTATTAGCAATTCCTTAGAGCTGGGAAGAACTTGAACTGTCTTGATACCATCCTAAAATGCTTATAAAAGCTTATAGTGAAACTGATTTCAAAAGTGGGAATCAGGTGGAGTTAATAAATTAAAACATTGAAGTTATAGGACCTCACTTGATCATCTAAGTCCAAATGGTGAACTTGCTTATGGTTTAGGGGACTAAAGTTTTGTATATATTCACTTAGCTACAAGGAAGTGATTTCTTTTCCCCCTGCAATTTTAATTCTGTTCTCTGCAGAAGTTAAATTGAAAGTCTCTAATAAGACAACCCTGGTATATTGTCTTAGGATATGATACTTTGGGGTTATTTGTGTACCTAAAAACCCCCAAAACTCCTGAACAGGGTGATAGTATGCTTCTGGCTGCCTTTGCCACTCTTCCAAAACTCAAAACATAGAATGCAAAGAGAATGGGAATATAAATCTGTTGAAAATGGAAGAACTATAGAACCTCTGGAGAAGCAGGCCTTTGTTGCTTACATTAAAAATTCACATTGCAATATGACAGGGTCTTTTCCAGGAAAGATCTGTATTTTTCTGTAACTGAGCTTTAAAAGCTTAGTACAGTTCCCTTTCTTTCCCACTAGTGGCCCATTTGTTACATGGTATACTCAGAACAGTTAAGTGGTGAGGAGAGGACAGAGTTGCAAAGGGAAGGCATGATTTTAAAAGGAATGTATGATCAGTCATGATAAAAACAGCAGAGTTCAAGTGTGGAAGAAAGACCCTGAGACTTGACATGGAGAGGTCATTGTAGGCCTTGATGTTAGCTTATCCTTGGTGCACAATAAAAGTCAAATTAGAGAGGATCTATGTTGGATTGAGAGGAAAGGAACTTGAGGCAACTGCTATAATCTAGGAGTTCAAGGAGTTCACCGATGAAGGGAAGAAGTGATACCGGAAAAAAAGGGGGAATGAAGGGTTGACTTTCAGAAGCTGCTGGATACTACAGTGTGCTTATATTGTTAGGAGAAGAAACAGGAGAAAGGACAGCAGGGCTCAAGAAGTCGTGGTGTTGAAGTGGGAGGAAATGGAGTCACAGGAAGGAGCAAGGGCCAAAAGATGAAAGGATGATTTAAGTGGAGAGGTCACTTTGGATCTTGCAGATCTTTACTAGAAACTACACAGATAATATAGATAAAAGAACAAATCCTTTTATATGCTGTGACAATAACTGTCCCACCTCTTTGTTTGGGCTTCATGCTAGCAAAGATTAAACATCAAAAAAAGAGACCTTTTGATTCACATCCCGTAAATAGCCAAACTCTGTCTAAATGCTATAGCTTGACAAAAATAAGTTAATTCTTGTGGGGAAAAGAAATAATATTTTTTTTTTAGGACTTTCCTTAATTTTATCCTATTCCTTAATTTTATGCTAGCCCATAATTGAACAAAACTGTCCTTTCCATAGGATTTCAGTGCATCCATTTCTGTTGGGAGAGGGAAAAAAAAGAACGCCAAAAAAATATTCATCCCAACAGTAGAAAATAGTTCATGAAGTTGCAAATGCTTTGATCCAGCTTTCAGTTGTCAAAAGTAGATGACTTTTCAAGCTTTGCTATATTCATATATAGGCTAATTTCTCCCAGGTAAATTCCAGCAAACAATATATTCCACTGATTCTTGCCAGAAGATAGTACCAATGGCAAAACTTAATGGTCATAGCCAATCCATATACTAAAGTAAGTATAGCATAAATAATGATTCTAAAGAGTGCAACTCTGCTAATAGTCTCAAAGAATTCTAGATATTCAAGTACTGGCTCTTTTTTATTCAAAGTAGTATAGATCTTCTCATGTTAAACAGTGTGATCAAACCCTTAGAGTCTGCAAAGTGAAAACTCTTAGAATTTAAATTAGTGAATACCTACTGTGTCATAAACATGTTATGGGAATTTTTCAAGAAATTAAATTTCTTTTGAGTACAGTGTGTATATTCATAATGATAATGAGTTTTATGATACCCAATAAAAAGTATTTTTGAAGTCTTTATTGCTTTCTATTCCCCTCTAAGGTACAGTTTCTTGTGAGCACCAACATTTTTGTAAATTATTTGACAGAAATAAATTCCCCAGTAGGTACTAAAATGTTGCATATAAGTCTGAAAGTTTTCCATTAAACTGAATATGGGGAGAAATTAAACTCAAATCATACAGAATCATGTTAATTTATACTTCATTAGCTGTTAGCATAGATATTTGCATCCACAGTGATCAGATATATCATTAGAATATGTGTATTATCTCTTTGATTTCTCTCGCCTATGAAGATTTTGCTGCCGCAATTCTGACATATAAGACTCTCAATTTGCACATTAAATTAATAACTACTTTTAGAATTCTCTTGCTTAAGCAACAATAGCACTCTTCATGTTAGCTAGTCATTTATTATGCCTATGGCACAGAATGATTAAATGCTGCATTTTGCAATATTGAAGATGACAAATCACCTCCCTGAAGTACTGTTTTATTGTGTAAAGAATGGTGGTAGTACATATATCATATACTTGCATAAAAATAAATGCAACAAATAAATTTTGTTTACTAGTAATTGTGAAGTTATGTATACATTTTCTGCACCCTAAAAGTAAATCTAATAATTTAATTATTGCTGTCAGACTCTTCCTCCATATCTCTCTTTGCAGCTCAAGGGCAGGAGTAGATAGACTTGAGAGCGATGCTAGAATCCAAACCTAAGAGTACTAGTGCACTTTTGACAAACTGTATGCCTTGACACTTAAGGTTCAATTTTCCAAAAAGGGAAAATGTAAATTAATTTATATTAGATCCTCAGAGAATTCAGGAGGAATGAAGAAACAAGAAAATTCTGCCTTCCATACTTGCTCTGCGTGCTCTGATTGACATCATAGAAAATTGTTAAGACCTGATTTTCAAAATACTAGGGCTCATTGTTTCAGCTTTATAAATTCAAAAGCAGTTTCAAATATAAATAAAATTCAAACTGATGAAACTCACATAAACTTTGAAAATATGCCTGTTCAAGTACCTTGTAACTGAGCTTTCCAAGGTGCACTGAGCTTTCCTGGGTGTACTAGGTGTAAAGGAACCCAAAGTGTTGTGTTAAGAAATAGTATGCTTGATTACCCATTGTACAGCTCAAATAAGAAACGTCCCCATACAACCCTATGTCTTTGGAAACTTTGATGAATGAGGAACATAAAGCATACTTTCAGTCTCACAACTGCAGTATTAAAATGTCAAACGGCTTCTTCTGGTGTCTTACAACTTCAATAAAACCTACTGATTCCTATTGTAGTGGCTGCCTATGAAAGAGATCATGTTGCAGGTGTTTTCTGAAATACAAAATATTCCTTTTTCAGATGTTTGTTTTTTTTTTTGTTGTTTGGTTTTGGTTGAGTTTTTTTGTTTGTTTGTTTGGTTGGTTGGTTGGTTTTGTTGTTGTTTTTTCCTAAAACATTCTAAATTTTGCTGAAAACCAGAAAGAATTGGACCCAGGGTTTGTTTAAAAGCATAGACTTCCAAAATTCAAATTTCCTGCTCCTGGTAGCACTGTGCAAATAGAAAAAGTAGAGCCCTACCACAAATGTTATGGGAATAAGCAGAATTATGTTAAGCTTTTCACTTCTCCAAACCAAAAGAAATGAAATATTTTTAATTGGTGGATCAGTATATAAGCTTATCAGTACTTAGGCTTTTTTCTTTTTGTCTTTGATGTTCACTCTAAGTGCTGAGAAGAAAACACTCTCCTTGATCTTCAGATCATATTTTTAAAATCGTCACTTTGCCTCATAAGCCTCATGTTTCTTAATGTTATTTAGACCTCCTGATCATGCATTTTATTCTCCTCTGAGTCATCTGGGATTAGATCCCATAGTTCCTCAAACACAGGACCTAGCTGGGGCTAAAGAGAATGATAAAAATAAAAAAAATGACTGTCATAAGTTCAGTTTTCAGAAGGATTTTCTCTTCTTAGGCTTTTTGTTTTTTTTTTTTAGAAGAGTGATATTTTTGACTAATATTTTTCTTTAAGTTAGCTATAACTTGAAGCACTCTTTTTCAAGTTACAATAACCTGGCTCCTGTTCCTTCAAAACTGTCAGTTAAAAGTTGCATCTTCTTTCTCGTCAAGGGAAGCCACTTGAACTTCCAGTGGCTAAAAGACTTGCTTGCTTAATCTTTAATGAAGATCAAGAAAATCTGCAGTGACTCTCTCCTTCCACTTACCTACAGATTCTGAAGAAGGAAATAATACATTCCAATAATGGTAATGTAAACAATAAACTGTCTAGAGATTTAATCTTAATCAAACCATGTAGTAAACTGAATGTCATAAAGCATTCTGTTGTGCAAATGATAGGCTAAAATCCTCTAAAATCCTCTGATTATTGTGTCACAAAGGATGTCTACAGTTTCCCTAGTATTTATTTTGAATATTAGTGGCCACTGTGCTTCCATCATGAGCTAATCATGCCATGTCTTTCATAGCCACATAGGCTGACCTACAGAACTATCATCAACTTGACAATCCTTTCTTTCGTTGATCACTTTATAGTCTCCAAATGTAGACCAAGGCCCTGTGTCAAAACATGACACAAATTCTATGAATAAAAAGAAAATCTGTTCCGTATTATGTCTTCTTTTAGAATATAGTTGGCGGAAATGCAGAGCTGTGTGTACCTTTAGGAGCAGATGTGAATGCCTTCAAAGCCAAAGGACAGTTAACTGTTCTCAGCACTGAGCTTTAAAACAGGCTTTTGAAAATTTTGCTAAATCATAGCATTACTTTGTTTTCTAAAAGACATGGAAATTAAGCAAGAATTGCAGCAGATGCAATGCATATTTTTCTGTTATTAATATGGTATGTATTTAAAATAAGTAGCTATATGGTATTATCATTCTATAAATTGATTATATAAATATACTATAAATATATACGTATATGAACAGAAAACTATGTACCTGTATCTAATAAATAAATGCTTTGTATAAACATATATAAAATCAATCCCCCAGAGAAGTCTCTACAGTCAGTTTCCTCACATTTTCTTTGTAAAAACAGTTGTCCATTTAAAGAAAGTACCAAGAAGTTTCCTACATCCTGTCATTCCTGATTTTAGATTTCTATATGACATAACAATAAATAATATTTTTTTTTTCTATTGCTACTGGGAGATGTTTCAGGTATGTAACTTACACAATTGTAAGTTTACCAATATTACATCTGTTTTATTAAAATCCTGAGTTGAATATAAACTGGAGAAACGTGGATTTTTCTTCTGGGCTTTTTTTTTTCCTTCTTTACCTTTTTTTCAATTAGCATTTTTTCCTTAGCAGAGGCTAAAAGCAGCCCAGTTCCCTCACTCTTCAGAAAGAATATAATAGCCATCTATTAGATTGCTCATTTCTTAGAAAAGTGTTTTAAACCATGTTATGCCTGATGCCCTTTTCAAAAATGTCCAGTCTGAGTGTGGGATTTACTCCATTGAAAACATTGCCTTTATCTGCAAATTTGTTCTAATATTATCTTGCAGAGTGCTCAAAACAGAAATCTCTTCCTCTCTATCTTGATACTACCACCAGTTTAATGTTTAGAATTAAACTTGGCTAGGGATATTAAAGATAACAGGAAGGGATTCTACAAGTACATAGCAAATAAAAAACAAACTAGTGTTGCGGAATGACTCTAAGAGCAGGACCATAGAGCCCTGGAGGACTGTGCGAGCAAGGCAGGGGTGGCCCCCACAGGTAACCGGAAACCGAACCTGGGAGGAGAATGTGGAGGAAGCTGTGTGGGGCTAACCAATACTGTTGTGCCAAGGAGGACTGGCTGAATACCACTCCTATATATATGTGAACTGCGTCACAAATAAAGTAGAAGTTTGCTTATCACCCATATTGGCTTGGCCTGTCTGCTTCTCCTCGCCGCTTACAAATAGCACCCAAACAGGGATGCGGACTACAGGGCCCCGGTCACTGGGGACCCGGAATACAGGGCCCCGACTAGTGGGGACCCGTATTACAGGGCCCTGGTTAACAGGGACCTGGAATACAGGGCCCCTGTTAACGGGGACCCAGATTACAGGGCCCCAGTTAACGGGGACCCGGATTACAGGGCCCTGAGTATCAGGGACATGGAACAGCGAGTGAGTGGCACTGGCGGCAGCGGCTGGGGAGTGTGGGCAATGCTGCTGCGGTGGCGTGACGGACCCGGGTGCTTGAACTGACCGAAAGGAGTCCACCGCTGGGGCGAACCAGACACTGCTGCGTCGGGAGGCCGATCCGGAGACCGAGGATACAGGACGACCGACAAGATGACGATCCGGAAAAGGCCAGCCATGAAAATGGACCGAGAGGTAGCCCTGGACTTATTACAGTGCTTCTTATAAAAGTGGGGAATTGAGCCCTGAACTTTTTACAGTGCTTTTTATAAAAGCGGGGAATTGAGCCTGAAACTCTAAAGCAGCTAGCAGGTCTAGTGGCTGTAGGGAAGGCTAAGGGATTTTTTGTAGATCCTAATACAGTTTTTGAGGAGAGTGAGTGGCGAAAGTTTGGTGATGAACTATTTGACTCAATGCTTAATGATGATAAAACGGCAAAGAAACTCGGTAAACCATGGATAGAAGTAATAAACTGTATAAAAAGATACAAGGCAGAAAAGAAAACTGCCGCGGTAGCAACGAAGAAACTAGGAAGAGACGTCCCCAGTCGGTTGAAACCGGGGGAAGATTACAACTCGTTTCCCCCAACTCGTGGGAGCACAGGGTTTCCCCCCCCCTCCTTTTCTCCCCCTTCATCAGAAGGTGCCGCGGAGGAGATGTAACCCCCTGCTCCCCCACCACCCCAGTTCCGAAAGTAGGGACTTTAAAAAGGACAGAGAAAGCATTTTAGAAGGTATATGCATGATAAATGTCGAGGAATCCGAAAGGAAGAGGGCGGTGCCTCGGTGCCATTTTGAAGCATGCAGTAGAAAATAGAGATCATGCGCTAGCGGGAGATTTAAAGGAACTGTGAGCCTTTCCAACCCACTATGCTCTACAGTGGAAATTTTTAACTCAGTTACAGAGGAGCCAGGTCTGCAGATAGCTACATACCGAACGAGAGACATCTGATAAGAAAGACATAGCTGCGAGCAACGGAGACCCTGAGTTTGGCCCAGGATCAGCCCCCGAATCCCCTGAATCTGAGCCAGATTTATATCCTCTGCTTCCAGACTCTGACTCTTCGTCTCCCGGGTCGGTCTGCTCAGACTCACTGGCCCTGGAAACGCTCAGTTGTAACAATGGGTAACCAAGGATGCGATCATTACTGGGGAATTTTCTGCAATGGGCATCTTTGCATATCCTGTGTTTACTACACAGAAGGGGGCTAAAGAGTGGGAAGCTCTTGATCTCAAAATAGTTAAGGAGGCCTAACAAACAGTGACCACGTATGAGTTAAAATCCTCTTATACTCAAGCTGTATATGTTATGATTTTTTCTTGCAAGTGACAGGGGGAGCCCATACAGTTTCTCTGTGACACTCATGTACTAGAAGTTGGTAAATATAAGTATGTCCAGGTTTCTATCAACCCTTGGAGACCTCTGTAGATACTGCTGGCCACTTCTTCCAGCACAGGCTCGCCACCTGTGTCAGAATGAGTGTGCATTTTGGTCAGTATAAAAGCCCAAGCCTCATGCGATGTGGGGGAGGCAGAGCCTCTGCGGGGACGCCCGTTAAGGTTGAGCCTGCCACCTCGCACCGCAATGCTGCTTCTCAGAGCTGGTTTGCTGTCAGTCTCCACAGGGTCCTTGTGCCACGTTCTGTATGTGGAACTTTAGTGGGAGTAATGATTGTCTGGATTTTGTGCTTCAAATATTGTGTGGTGTGCTTGTGGGATCCCATACGCTTGTGTTTGTACGTGCGTGCTGAGGGCAGACGGTGTTCTGTGTATTTTTCTTGTTGTTGGGTTCATGTAAAAGCTTTCAACGGGTAGCTGTTTAACATTTCGGGCATGAAAGAGTTAACGTAAAGGTGCGGTTGCCGGCAGGTATTTATGGTTGCTGCTGAAGCAGGCAGGCCCTATAGTTGCTGCCCAGCAGGATGGCTTTTACAGGGACTAAAAAAAAAAAAAAGGGGGGGGGGAGAGTAATGATGCTACATTTAACTTTAACCTGTCTAACCTGTCTACTTCTCAAGAACTGAAGAACTGATAACCTGGGGGAGGAGGTATATTTGTGCCCTCCTGCCTACAGGTCCATGGCGACTGTCTGCAAAGTTTGTGAAGCCTTGCCATGAGCTGGACAGACGAATGGAAAAACCTGATGACTCAGCTACAGGAGCTGACCGTGAATACCCCAAGCAGAATGAGATAGAGGAAGAGAAAGAACGATTAACTGCAAAACATCAATTGGGGACAACTGAAAAGTAACATCCTGAATAGGGGTGCTTGTAAAGTAGCTATTATTAGAGGTTGTGATTTTGTGTATAAAACCACCTGTATTTACTAGCTAGTTGCTAATAAGAAACTGCACCTTGTATTGTATAGATTTGTCACTTGTAAAAGAGATGTTAGAGTATGGAAATTTGCAGTAGCTGCTAGAAAATGCTAAGGCAAAAGCTAGAAAGATTTTGATACAATGGCAGTGTTATAAAGCAGGTAACGGAACAAATTAAGAGGGTGGGAGAATTCCACTGGTAAGAAATTTCTTTGGCTAGTCCCTCGCTGCCATCAGCATCTTCAGCATGCTGCTGCACCCTGTAATAGTTACTCTGCTAATGTAAATGTGTGTGTGCCTTGCTGTAATAGCGACTTGTTACTGGATGAAGCAGGTGAAACTGTGCATTGACAACAAGGTGCAAGGACTGAGGCTGACCAAATGCCTGCTACCACAATCAAGGGCAAGACTGGGTTGGCCTCTGTGTTTGCCACCAAGAAGAACCTTTAGCTCCGCTGTTGGCTGCAACCCAGCAGGCGTGGAGCGGTGGGGCACATGCCATGCCAGACCTTGTGTGAAGGATCAGAGAGCTATACAGCCTGTTATCAGAGAGCCATACAGCAGAAAAAAAGGGGCAGGCCCAGGCAGCCTCTAGTTGGCATATGTTGGAGATATAATCTAGCCCAGATCCCCTGCTCAAGTAGGGTCACCCAAACCATATATAAAACATAAAGGGGGAAGATGTGGAGACAGTGTTCTCACGGGAGAACGCATAATTGGTACATAAACTTTGAATAGTCCTGAAAGATACAGCATGGCCATGAGAGGCCTGAAGAAGCTTAAGCAAGCAAGATAAGAGGCTGGAATTCACCAAGTTAATGAGAACTGTGGACTGTTGGCAAGCTTTCAAGGTTGAGTTCTCACACCTGTGTTTAACCAATTATATGTTAGTCACTAAAGGTCTTCAAAACATGTATCCAATCATAACATGCCAAATCACTATAAGTTCTTCAGCCGGGGCCTTGGCTCAACTAAGCAGACTGGGTTGCTGAGTTGCTAAGCAGACAATTCTACATCGAAGGCAATTTCTGATTTGTTTTAATGTTGACTCTGTAAGACATGCAACACTGCAGAACCTTTTGTTGTTGGAACAGGGACATGGATGTGAAGAGTTTGATGGAATGTGTTGCATGAGTCTCTCTGATTATGCTAATTCAATGCACGCACAGCTGAGAACCCTGGCTCAGCTTACCCAGCAATAGTAAATGAGCAATATCCTAGGAATAACTAGATGGTTGTCTTCACGGGGTATTACAGGTTGAGTCAAACACTGCTGTTTAAAGTATTGCACTTATGTATCAGGTTAATCATCGTAGCTATTAGACTTGCTTATAGTTGTGTGATAAAACAGGTGAACAGAATAACCCACAATGCCTTGCTTGCACAAAGAAAAAGGGGGGAATTGTTGCAGAATGACTCTAAGAGCAGGACCATAGAGCCCTGGAGGACTGTGCGAGCAAGGCAGGGGGTGGCCCCCACAGGTAACCAGAAACCGAACCTGGGAGGAGAATGTGGAGGAAGCTGTGTGGGGCTAACCAATACTGTTGTGCCAAGGAGGACTGGCTGAATACCACTCCTATATATATGTGAACTGTGTCACAAATAAAGTAGAAGTTTGCTTATCACCCATATTGGGTTGGCCTGTCTGCTTCTCCTCGCCACTTACAAACTAGGGAGAATGTAGGCCACCTCAGGAAGCTCTCAGGAGAACTGGCTACACGGGATTTGGAGAAGGATGAGGTTCTGAATGACTTCTTTGACTCCATCTTCACTGGCAAAGGCTCTGACCAAACCACCCAAGTCTTGGAAGGCAGATGCAGGGATTGTGAGAATGAAGACCTTACGCCCACTGTAAGAGAGATGGATCTCATAAGGACCCATGGACTTGTGCACATTCAGATTTTTAAGATCTCTGTTCTCGTGAGACCTCACCTGGCATATTGTGTGCAGTTCTGGTGCCCTCAACATAAAAAGGACATGGAACTGTTGGAACAAATGCAAAAGAGGGCCACAAGGATGGTCAGGGGACTGGAGCACCTGCTGTATGAAGACAGGCTGAGGAAGTTGGGTCTGTTCAGCCTGGAGAAGAGAAAGCTGCGTGGAGACCTCCTAGAAGCCTTCCAGTATCTGAAGGGGCCTATAGGGATGCTGGGGAGGGACTCTTCATTAGAGACTGTAGTGACAGGACAAGGGGTAATGGGTTAAAACTTAAACAGGGGAAGTTTAGATTGGATATAAGAAGGAAATTCTTTCCTGTTAGGGTGATGAGGCACTGGAATGGGTTGCCCAGGGAGGTTGTGAATGCTCCATTCCTGGCAGTGTTCAAGACCAGGTTGGACGGAGCCTTGGGTGATATGATTTAGCGTAGGGTGTCCCTGTTCATGAGAGTGGGATTGGAACTAGATGATCTCAATGTCCTTTCCAGCCCTAACTATTCTATGATTCTATGATTTTATGATTCTCACAATCTATTGAATTACAGTGTTTTTTACTGGCAGACAGAAATACAGAGCGAAAATAAGCAATGTCTTCCTCTTTGTTTTCATATTTAAGGAACGCATTTTCATATAGTCTGTATGTATATTACTCCAGAGTTCTAAAGATAAAGAAAACAGATACATTCCTGCTCAAATCTCAAATACAGTCATAGTTTTTGTGGGTTTTTTTTTGCTTATTAAGTATCATTTCCTCTTTGCTCTAATGCTCAGTAGTGAGAGATATGAATACAAACAGTTTGCTATTATACTAATCATCCTGCAACAGGCAATGAAAGTACACAACCAGAGATATCTAATAGATATGGGATGAATCACTTCCTGCAAACATTTCCCTTCTGCCCTGGTTAGAGAGTTATCGTGTAGCATTGAGGTTGAATTGCCTAAAAAACAGCGTCTTGTGTCAGTTTGCATACATGAAGTTGTTGTAGATTTCTGCATAAGATCATTAGATATGATAGTTAGACAGCAGAGGTCTTTTGTGTTGGTGGCTGAGGGAAAGCAAGGGGCAGCTGGAAGAAAGATGATGTAACCCACCATAACTAAAATTACACTATATAAACTGTGTGTACATCAGTGAATCCCTTCGATGGAATTAGTTGGACAGACTTGCGATCTAATTGCCATTACTGAAACTTGGTGGAGCAACTCCCATGACTGGCTTGAAACTATCAATGCCCACAGGCTGTTTAGAAGAGACCAGTGAGGAAAGAGGAGTGACAAAGCATTGCTCTCTATGTCAGGAGATAGATTGTAAAGAGCAGTCTCTGAAGACTAGATTGAAGCAGTTTGAAAGCTTGTAAGAAACTCAGAGCAAGAGTTAGAGTTCAAGGCAAAAAAGGGTGTGGCTGGTATCTGCTACAGGCTGCCAGATCAAGGGGAGACTATTGACTGAAGTCCTTACTGCAGCTACAAGTAGGCATCATGCATGCATACTCATCCTGCTGGAAAATTCAACCACGCTGACATGTGCTAGAAAGGGTGAGCTGTAGGCAACCCAGAAGACTCATGGAGTGCATTGAGAATACCTTCTTTAGCCAGGTGGTAGACAGCCCTAGCAGAGCAGATGCGATACTGAGCCTGTTGCTCACCAATGCAAGTGAGATAATAGGTGATGTCAAAACTGGAGGCAGCCTGGACTACATAAGGTGACTTCTTTTCTTCCTACTTTAGTTAAATGAATTATGCAGAATTCAAAACAGACTTGGATTTAAGCCTTGAATGTGAACACACATCACATTTTATAAATTTTCCATCTTATTTAGCTAGCTCTAGTTGAAATTTTGATGTACTTTTTCTCAAAGAGCAGATTTATTTTATTTTAAAAGTAAAGAAAAAAAAAATTAACTAACCCTCCTTGACTTTTTTACAGAATAAGCCCCAAATGAAATGGTAATCCTGTAGTTTGTGATGGAAGAAAAAATAATTTTTTTGGAAGTGAAATAATTAAGTATCTCAAAGATTGCTGTAGCTTTGGCCTCAATGAATAATTAAAAAATAAATTTCAGTTTTATTTCTAATAAATTTGATGAATTTTCTGTTGTTTTTTCAGTTGCCAAATTCTTTTCACGTGGGAAAACTGAAAAATCATTTATGGCACTAAACTATTAACGACCTTGTAACCCTTAGTCTGATGAAACAACACAGGCTATAACGTGGATATATATTTAAATGAAGAAAAGCAACAGAAATCGTAACAAGAAAGATGCGTATAGCAATAGTGGGATTTATAGATGCATCATAAGGGTAAGTTCACCACTTAAGTAGAAATTAATAACGTTCTTTAGGGGATAATAGCTTTCCAAAAAACTTTTCATTTGCATTGCATCATAGAAGCATAGAATCACAGAATAGTTAGGGTTGGAAAGGACATTGAGATCATCTAGTTCCCACCCGCCTGCCATGGGCAGGGACACCTCACACTAAACCATGTCATCCAAGGCTCTGTCCAGCCTGGCCTTGACCACTACCAGGGATGGAGCATTCACAGCTTTCCTGGGCAACCCATTCCAGTGCCTCACCACCCTGACAATAAATAATTTCTTCCTTCGATCCAATCTGATCCTCCCCTGTTTAAGTTTGAACCTGTCACCCCTTGTCCTATCACTACAGTCCCTAATGAAGAGTCCCTCCCCAGCATCCTTATAGGGCCCCTTCAGATACTGGAAGGCTGCTAGGAGGTCTCCATGCAGCCTTCTCTTCTCCAGGATGAACAGCCCAAACTTTCTCAGTCTGTCTTCATACGGGAGGTGCTCCAGTACCCTGATCATCCTCGTGGCCCTCCTCTGCACTTGTTCTAACAGTTCCATGTCCTTTTTATGTTGAGGACACCAGAACTGCACACAATATGCCAGGTGAGGTCTCACGAGAACAGAGCAGAGGGGCAGGATCACCTCCTTCGACCTGCTGGTCACGCTCCTTTGGATGCAGCCCAGGATACGGTTGGCTTTCTGGGCTGCAAGCGCACACTGTCGGCTCATGTTCATTTTCTCATCAACCAACACCCCCAAGTCCTTCTCCCCAGGGCTGCTCTGAATCTCTTCTCTGCCCAACCTGTAGCTGTGCCTGGGATTGCTCTGACCCAGGTGTAGGACCTTGCACTTGTTATGGTTAAACTTCATAAGGTTGACATCAGCCCACCTCACAAGTGTGTCGAGGTCCCTCTGGATGGCATTCCTTCCTTCAGTTCCTCAACTGAACCACACAGCTTGGTGTCATCAGAAAACTTGCTGAGGGTGCACTCAATCCCGCTGTCCATGTCAGCGACAAAGATGTTGAGCAAGACTGGTCCCAACATAGATCCCTGAGGGACACCACTCGTTACTGGTCTCCCGCCAGACATTGAGCCATTGACCACTACTCCTTGTGTGCAGCCATCCAGCCAGTTCTTTATCCACCAAGTGGTTCATCTCTCAAATTGATGTCTTTCTAATTTAGAGACAAGGATGTCATGCAGGACAGTGTCAAATGCTTTGCACAAGTCCAGACAGATGATTTCAACTGCTCTACCACTGTCTGTCAGTTCTGTAGCCCCATCATAGAAGGCCACAAAATTGGTCAGGCAGGATTTCCCCTTAGTGAAGCCATGCTGGCTGTCATCAAGCACCTTGTTGATTTTCATGTGCCTTAGCATGCCTTCCAGAAGAATCTGCTCCAAGATTTTGCCAGGCACAGAGGTGAGAATGACTGGTCTGTAGTTCCCTGGGTCATCCATTTTCCCTACTTGAAAATGGGGGTTAGATTTCCCTTTTTCCAGTTGTCGGGAACTTCACCTGCTATGATTTCTCAAATATGATGGCCAGCAGCTTAGCAACTTCATTTGCCAGCTCCTTCAGGACCCGCGGATGGATTTCATTAGGTCCCATGGTCAATAAGAACCTCAGTCTTCTCCAAATCCAGGACAGCCAGTTCTGATAGCTTCTGGAGAGGGCCCACGTTGTCCCTAGTCTGGCTTTTATTCGCAACGTAACTATAGAATCCATTCCTGTTACCTTTCACATCCCTAGCCAACTTTAATTCTAAGTATGCCTTAGCTTTCCTAACCTGGTCCCTAGCTTCCTAAACAACATCCCTGTACTCTTCCCAGGCTGTCTGTCCTTGCTTCCACCTTTTATAACCCTCTTTTTTCCCTCTAAGTTTCCTCAGCAACTCCTTCTCCATCCAAGGAGGTCTCCTGGCCCTCCTGCTACACTTCCTCCTAGTTGGGACACAACACTCCTGAGCTTGGAGTAGGTGATCCTTGAATATCAGCCAGCAGTATCGAGGCCCCCTGCCCTCTAGGGCTTTATCCCATGGAACCTTCCGAAGCAGGTTCCTGAAGAGGCCAAAGTCTGCTCTTTTGAAGACCAGGGCAGTGAGCTTGCTGCATGCTCTTCTTACTGTCCTGAAGATCTTGAACTTGTCTATCTCATGATCACCACAACCAAGGCTGTCCTGGAGCATCACATTACCAACGAGCCCTTCCCTGTTGGTGAGCACGAAGTCAAGCATGGCACCTCTCCTTGTTGGCTCCTCTATTATTTGCAGAAGGAAGCTGTCTTCCACACAACTGAAGAATCTCCTGGATTCCTTGTGCCAGGCCATACCATCCCTCCAACAGATATCAGTTCGGTTGAAGTCCCCCATGAGGACAAGGGTCTGTGAACGTGATGCTGTTCCTATGTGTCTATAGAGTGCTTCATCCTCAGAGTCCTCTTGATCAGGCGGGCTGTAACAGATTCCCACAGTAATGTCTCCCATCGCTGTTCTCCCTTTAACCCTGACCCACAAACTCTCTGTTAACTGCTCACCTGTCCCCAGACAGAGTTCCATACTCTCCAGACTATCCCTAACATAAATAGCAACACCGCTCAGGTGCTGAAGGCGTCCTTTCTCGAGCTGTTCACCTCAGCAATTCATGTTACCATGTTAAATAAATAGAAAACATATTTTAAAGGGCAGTGAGGAAGTCAATATATGAATTTTAGATGACATTGCAAACAAATATATTCTGGATTTTTTTTTCATTTGGCTGTGGGCTTCTGTTCTTGTAGCGATTTAGCTTGCACTATCCTGGGAAAGTGTGGTTTTGTTCCATCTCCTGTTGAAGGAAGTTTTGCAGGAGGAACTGCAGGAAATGATCAAAATTTTCCCAGTTGTTGGCTCAGTTAAGGTTTTGTTTAACTCATTTGGTGTATTTCTAGCACACCTTCAGACTATTGATTAAGGTTGACCAAAACCACAAGCAAAATCACTTGATTTCTAACTCTCTTCCAGCTTCTGGAGAAACGTTGTTCTCTTAGGTTTTTCTGAGTACTCCAGACAGAAACATAAAAGGATTGGTATCTACCAAATGCTCAGAAGTGAATCCATTAGGAACATAGGTTGTTATTCACCTGAGACTATGTCCTGGGTTCAGCAGTAGCAGTCATGTTTCTCCTTCGTGGTAGCTGGTGCAGTGCTGTGTTTTGACTTCCAGCCTGGGAACAGTGCTGGTGATACTGATGTTTTTGGTTGTTGCTAAGTGATGTTTACCCTGACCAAGGTCTTTGGGAGGCTCATGCTCTGCCAGGGAGGAGGGGAAGCCGTGAGGAAGCAGAGACGGGACACCTGACCCAGGCTAGTCAAGGAGGTATTCCATACCACAGCACGTCATGCCCATGGTGGGGGGTAACTGGGAGTAACCCGGAAGGACACGGTCTTCCGGGTGGGACTCATTTCTTGGGACTCTTGTTCTCTTCCCTTGTTATTTTCTCTTGTCGTTGTTGTCATTGGTGGTAGCGGTGGTGGTTTGCATTGTGCGTTGGTTGCTGGACTGTTCTTGTCTCAACCCGTAGGAGTTGCACCCTTTCGATCCTCCTCCCCGTTCCTCCGGGAGCGGGGAGGTGGGGGGGAATCGATTGTTGTCAGCTCGGAACCACTCACTGGGAGTGAGTGAACAAGTTGCCTGACTGGGTTTAAACCACGACAGTTCTTTTTGGTACCCAACGTGGGGCACGAGGGGTTGAGATCTGACCAGATTAATAGTCACTCGTCACAATGCTGATTTATTGGCTCTCAAGATCATTCCTCTTGATCTCATAGTTTCAGTATATTATATCTTACTTCCATCCGGTATTTGCTGTATTAGTGTTTTTCAAGTGTAGGGCTTGGGCTAAGGTTTTTTGTCTCAGTGTACTTTATGGAAATGACTTGTAATACAATAGAATCATTGATCATGAAACTGATCTGGCTTATGTTCCCAGTGTGGTCACCACCTTTATACTTTGGGAGGTATATGATGGAGGTGCTTAGCAATTACACATCTTTTTTCTCCTTCTCAGGTGCTCAACCTGTGAAGGAGACATCCTCTTACCCTCCCAGTCCTCCCCCCAGACCATTTACATTTGAGAGTTTTGAATTTTTTGAATGGCCTTTTAATGCCGTTGAGACTGGTTTGCTGATGGTGATGGGAATCACCATGCTAGCGCGCATACAGAGTGTGTTTTGCCCACTACTGATTTCAAGAGTTAAGCAGAGTCAGGTTTGGGTCTTGTCTGGGGTCAAACGACGATGTAGGAGGACCGAGAGATTTTCCCTGAGGCTGGACAGCCATGAGTGGCAGGGTGTGTGGGGTAGTATGGGCAAGTATCTAGGTCAGTGGGCCCCTCCAGTACTTTGGAATTTCACTACTGAACAACTGCAAAATCCAGAAGAATTAGTAAAACGCTTAAATGAGGTGTGTGGTCATTCTGGCCATACCAGAGATGGACAAATCATGGCAACGTGCTGGGGCTTGGCCTATGCTTACAGGGCCTTGTTCAACACTATCCAGCACCTTCAAAAGGAAAAGAACGTTGGCGTATCTGAGGGCAAAGCAAGAGTCAGCGCAGTTACTCCAGCTCCAAGCACAGCAGCTACACCACCCCCAGCAACAAGTACAGTTGCTACTCAAACCACAGTGATAATTACTGCAGCCAAACCAGAGGACCAATTCGTACCAATATCGGTTGCCCCTGTACGCAAGAGAACAAGCAAAAAAAAGGGAAGAAGGGTGAAGCGAGATGAAGAAACAATGAATTCACCACCCGGTCTAGCGTCTGATCAGGAGTCATCATCACATGACGAAGAAGAAGAAGAAGAGGTAACTTCTCAACCTCAGACCTCAACTGAGCTACGGAATATGAGAAAAGATTTTACCCGTCAACCCGGGGAGCACATCATCACCTGGTTACTCCGATGCTGGGACAATGGGGCCGATGGTCACGAACTAGAAGGTACAGAAGCCAAGCAGCTGGGATCACTTGCTAGAGAAGGGGGAATTGACAAAGCAATTGCAAGAGAGAAAAAGTCCCTCAGTCTTTGGAGGCGGCTCTTGGCAGCTGTGAAAGAAAGATTTCCATACAAGGACGATGTTATGAGTCGTTTGGCCAAGTGGACTACTATAGACAAAGGCATTCAGTCTCTGAGGGAATCAGCCATCGTAGAGATAATCTATCACATCAAGCCGAATAACGGGGATACACCCATAGATCCAGATGAAGTTGAATGTACACAACCCATGTGGCGAAAACTTACACGGTTTGCAGAGGTGAAAGCCATCCAGCTGGCCCTGGGCATTGCTGAATAAGAAAAGTGGCCAGTACTTTACCTCTATACTGACTCATGGATGGTGGCAAATGCCTTGTGGGGGTGGTTGAAGCAATGGAAGCAGAGCAACTGGCAACGCAGAGGTAAACCCATCTCGGCTGCTGCACTGTGGCAAGATATTGCTGCCAGGGTGCAGAACCTGGTGGTGAAGGTACGTCATGTAGATGCCCATGTACCCGAGAGTCGGGCCACTGAGGAACACCAGAACAACCAACAAGTGGATAAAGCGGCTAAGATTGAAGTGGCTCAGATGGACTTAGATTGGCAACATAAAGGTGAATTATTTTTGGCCCAGTGGGCCCATGACACTTCAGACCATCAGGGCAGAGATGCAACATATAGAAGGGCTCGTGATCGAGGGGTGGACTTAACAATGGACACTGTTGCCCAGGTTATTCATGAGTGTGAAACATGTGCTGCAATTAAACAAGCCAAGCGGTTAAAGCCTCTTTGGTATGGAGGACGATGGTTGAAGTATAAATATGGGGAGGCCTGGCAGATTGACTATATCACACTGCTGACATCCCGCCAAGGCAAAAGCCATGTGCTCACCATGGTGGAAGCAACCACCGGCTGGCTGGAAACATATGCTGTGCCCCATGCCACTGCCCGGAACACTATCCTGGGCCTTGAGAAACAGATTTTGTGGCGACACGGCACCCCAGAGAGAATTGAGTCAGACAATGGGACTCATTTCTGGAATAATCTTATAGATATTTGGGCCAAAGAGCATGGCATTGAGTGAGTATATCACATCCCCTACCATGCACCAGCCTCTGGGAAAATCGAACGGTACAATGGGCTGTTAAAAACTACACTGAGAGCAATGGGTGGGGGAACTGTCAAGCATTGGGATACACACTTACCAAAGGCCACCTGGTTGGTCAACCCCAGAGGATCTGCCAACAGGGCTGGCCCAGCCCAGTCAGAACTTCTACATATTGTAGAGGGGGACAAAGTTCCCGTGGTGCATATGAAGAATTTGCTGGGGAAGACAGTCTGGGTTATTCCTGCTTCAGGTAAAGGAAAACCCACTCATGGGATTGCTTTTGCTCAGGGACCTGGATATACTTAGTGGGTAATGTGGGAAGATGGGGAAGTCCGATGTATACCTCAAGGGGATTTGATTTTAGGGGAAAACAGCCAGTGAACTCAATTGTATGCTGTTGCCTGCTGTGTAATACTTTTATAGCTCATTAACTAGAAGTCTCCAGGTCACCAGCGACTAGCCCTGACTTCCCTCCAACCATCATCCCAACAGAGAATGAACTTTAATAGAACCGGATGAGTTCTGCAGTAAAGGAATGACCAGCATCAGCTGGCAATGATCCAATACTGCACACAGCCTTTCCTGCCCTGAAAGATTGTTACAAGAGATGGAACCTGACATCATGGACCGAATGGACTCGGCAGCATTATAGGGATTGGTCCATGCACTAAGAAAATAATCTTTTTCTCTTAGTCTGTATGTATATGGATGTATATATGTGGGAGAGCAATGGTGTATTGAAAATGTGGGATCTGAGCATGACGTGAATGGTATGGAATAAGGGGTGGATAATATCCTGGGTTCAGCAGTAGCAGTCATGTTTCTCTTTCGTGGTAGCTGGTGCAGTGCTGTGTTTTGACTTCCAGCCTGGGAACAGTGCTGGTGAAACTGATGTTTTCGGTTGTTGCTAAGTGATGTTTACCCTGATGTAGGACTTTGTGAGGCTCATGCTCTGCCAGGGAGGAGGGGAAGCTGTGAGGAAGCAGAGACGGGGTGCCTGACCCAGGCTAGCCAAGGAGGTATTCCCTCCCCCCTTCTAGCCCTGCTTCTCCCAGTGTCCCTCCGTTATAGCTTTGAGGCCCTGGATCTTGAAGGAGAGGTAGGTGAGAGTGTGGTGCAAGGCCAGCCTACAAGGCCACATAGGAAAAGGCGGTCAACTTTGCACCTCAAGACTGCCTCTGATAAGAAAGAAAGAAGGGTCATTGTAGTAGGCTATTCCCTTCCGGGAGGAACAGAGAGCCCGATTTGCAGAGTTGACCCTCATCATAGGGAAGTGTGTAGTCTGCCTGGAGCCCGGATCAGGGATATCACTAGTGCGCTCCCCAACCCGGTGCACCTGACAGACTACTACCCGCTGCTGGTCTTCCAGACAGGTGAGGGGGAAGCTGCTTCCCGGCGTCTGAGGGGGATGAAGAAAGACTACAGGGCCCTGGGGTGGATGGTGAAAGAGTCTGGGGCTCAAGTGATCTTCTCCTCACTCCTTCCATCTTCCACTGATGATGTGGGATGGAATGGGAAGATTCAGTCCATAAACGATTGGCTTCGAGACTGGTGATACAGGCAGGGCTTTGGATTCTTTGATCACAGCTGGTTTTATAGGGCACCAGTCTGGACAATGACAAGTGGGAAAGGTTTATCTCACAGAGGCAAAAGGATGTTGGGGCACGAATTAGCAGGGCTCATTTGGAGAGCTTTAAACTACATTCAAAGGGGGATGGGGTTGTAGCTGGGCTTGCCCCAGTGGGGCAGCGCTCCAGAATTAATGAAGACTGGGAGGCCTCCTATAATCCTAGGGTGAAATCGGTGTGCTCACCTCGCTCCCTGGAATGTCTGTACACCAATGCGCGCAGCATGGGAAATAAGCAGGAGGAGTTGGAAACCTGTGTTAAGTCAGGAGATTATGATCTGGTGGCAATTACAGAGACGTGGTGGGACAGCTCACATGACTGGAATATAGTCATGGAGGGCTATGTCCTTTTCAGGAAAGACAGGCCAGCCAGGCGGAGTGGTGGGCTTGCTCTTTATGTGTGGGAGCAACTACAATGCACTGAGTTCTGTCCAGGGTGAGAATTAAGGGGCAGGCTGGCAGGAGCGATACTGTTGTGGGTGTCTGTTACAGGCCACCAGATCAGGGTGAGGAAGTTGACGAGGCCTTCTACAGGCAGCTGAGAGCAGCCTCACAGTCACAGGCCGTGGTCATTGTGGGGGATTTTAACTTCCCTGATGTTTGCTGGAAGGACCACTCAGCAACCCAGCCACAGTCCAGGAGGTTCCTCCAGTGTATGGATGATAACTTCCTCATGCAAATGGTGGATGAGCCAAGCGAGAGAGGAGCGCTGCTGGATCTCATCCTCACTAACAAGGAGGGTCTGGTCGAAGCAGTAAAGGTTGAGGGCTGCCTTGGTTGCAGCGACCACGAGATGGTGGAGTTCAGGATCTTGTGTGGTAGGACTAGTAGAATACCAAGTAGAATTACAACCCTGGACTTTAGCAGGGCAAACTTTGGCCTTTTCAAGCAATTGCTAGGGGAAATCCCATGGGCAAAGCTGCTTGAATGTAAAGGGGCCCACGATAGTTGGTTGACATTCAAGGATTGCTTTTTCCGAGCTCAAGATCAGAGCATCCCGACACGTAGGAAGTCAAGGAAGAGGGCCAAGAGACCTGCGTGGCTAAATAGGGAATTGCTGGGTATGCTCAAGTGGAAGAGGAGAGTTTACAGGTCATGGAAGGAGGGGCTGGCCACTTGGGAGGAATATAAGGCTGCTGCTAGAGGATGTAGGAAGGCAGCTAAGATGACTAAGGTCTCCTTAGAATCAAGCCTGGTGAGAAAGGTCAAGGACAGCAAAAAGAGCTTTTACAAATTCATGGCAGATAAAACTAACACCAGAGGCAATGTAGGCCCACTGATGAACGGGATGGGTGCCCTGGTGACAGAAGATACAGAGATGGCAGAGTTACTGAATGCCTTCTTTGTCTCTGTCTACTCTGCTGCAGGCAGTCCTGAAGAGCCCTGTACCCCTGAGACCTCAGATGAAGTCAGGTCGACGGAGCGGTTTGCCTTCGTTGATGAGGAATGGGTTAGAGACCAGTTGAGCAATCTGGACATCCATAAATCCATGGGTCCAGATGGGATGCACCCGCGGGTGCTGAGGGAACTGGCGGAAGTCATTGCTAGACCACTCTCCATCATCTTTACCAAGTCTTGGGAAACGGGAGAGGTGCCTGAGGACTGGAGGAAAGCAAATGTCACTCCAGTCTTCAAAAAGGGCGAGAAGGAGGACCCGGGTAACTATAGACCGGTCAGCCTCACCTCCATCCCTGGGAAAGTGATGGAACACCTTATCCTTGGTGCCATATTAAGGCATATCAAGGGTAAGAGGGTTATGAGGGGCAGTCAACATGGCTTCACCAAGGGGAAATCATGTTTGACCAATCTCTTAGCCTTTTATGAGGAAATAACACGGTGGATGGATGATGGCAGAGCGGTGGATATGGTCTACCTTGACTTCAGCAAAGCATTTGACACAGTCTCCCACAGCATCCTCACAGCTAAATTGAGGAAGTGTGGTCTGGATGATCAGGTAGTGAGGTGGACTGCGAACTGGCTGAAGGAGAGAAGCCAGAGAGTTGTAGTCTATGGGGCGGAGTCTAGTTGGAGGCCTGTAACTAGTGGAGTGCCTCAAGGGTCAGTACTAGGACCAGTATTATTTAATATATTCATCAACGATTTAGATGAGGGAATTGAGTGTACTATCAGCAAGTTTGCTGATGACACTAAGCTGGGAGGAGTGGCTGACACGCCAGAAGGCTGTGCTGCCATCCAGCGAGACCTGGACAGGCTGGAGAGTTGGGCAGGGAATAACTTGATGAAATATAACAAGGGAAAGTGTAGAGTCCTGCATCTGGGCGGGAACAACCCCAGGTTCCAGGATAGGTTGGGAAACGACCTGTTAGAGAGCAGTGTAGGGGAGAGGGACCTGGGGGCCCTAGTGGACGACAGGATGACCATGAGCCAGCACTGTGCCCTTGTGGCCAAGAAGGCCAATGGCATCCTGGGGTGTATTAGAAGGGGGTTGGTTAGTAGGTTGAGAGAGGTCCTCCTTCCCCTCTACTCTGCCCTGGTGAGACCCCATCTGGAATATTGTGTCCAGTTCTGGGCCCTCAGTTCAAGAAGGACAGGGAGCTGCTGGAGAGAGTCCAGCGCAGGGCAATAAAGATGATTAAGGGAGTGGAGCATCTCCCTTATGAGGAAAGACTGAGGGAGCTGGGTCTCTATAGTTTGGAGAAGAGGAGACTGAGGGGTGACCTTCTTAGTGTCTATAAATATATAAAGGGGGAGTGTCACAAGCATGGAGCCAGGCTCTACTCAGTGGCAAACAATGATAGGACAAGGGGTAATGGGTACAAACTGGAACACAAGAGGTTCCACTTAAACTTGAGAAGAAACTTCTTCTCAGTGAGGGTGATGGAACACTGGAACAGGCTGCCCAGGGAGGTTGTGGAGTCTCCTTCCCTGGAGACATTCAAAACCCGCCTGGACACATTCCTGTGTAACATTATCTAGGTGTTCCTGCTCTGGCAGGGGGATTGGACTAGATGATCTTTTGACGTCCGTTCCAATTTCTAGCATACTATGTGTAACTCTCTGTATTCCATACCACAGCACGTCATGCCCAGGGTGGGGGGTAACTGGGAGTTACCCAGAAGGACACGGGCTTCTGGGTAGGACTCATTTCTTGGCCAGTGGTATCGTGTTCTCTTCCCTTGTTATTTTCTCTTGTCGTTGTTGTCATTGGTGGTAGTGGTGGTGATTTGTATTGTACATTGGTTGCTGGACTGTTCTTGTCTCAGCCCATGGGAGTTGCACCCTTTCGGTCCTCCTCCCTGTTCCTCTGGGAGCGGGGAAGGGGAGAGCCGGGGGGGGGGGGAGAGGGGGCCCTCGATTGTTGTCAGCCCAGCACCACTCACTGGGAGCTCCACTCTCTTCATAATACTAAATTGATCTTTTCTACATCTGAAATAATTTAAAATTCAGCTGAAGTCAAATGTGAGATTAAAGAAATCAACACCTCTTCCCCCTTTTCTTTGGCAGAAGAGTTTGCTGATGTTCATTCATCTGATATGCTGAACAAACCTCTATTTAAAGATTTCAATTAAAAAAGAAAACAAACAAACCAAACCAAAAAAGAAAACAAAAAACAAAAAACAAACCCCAAGGGAAAAAGAATTTACACCAATTGGAAGAAATTCTTCTTTTAAAATCTGTTTCCTGAATTTCTAGGGTACCTTTCAGTGGTTCAATGAGAGAAAATTGCTTGTGCCTCCAAGTCAGCAAGAAAATTTCAGTGGCAAAATTTTGGAAAACTTCTAAAAGGAAGTTTAGGAATGTGAAAATACAAGTCAGATGGAAAGGTTGAGGGAAAAAGAAAAGTTTCTATTTTCTATGTATTTGTCTCCTATTGTTTCTGTGTACATGTGGCATGACAGTGCCTTCTTTCTTCTTCCCACACACCACCATGGTGCAGTCTGACCTTCCTACCTGCATGCTAGTACTTTTGAGAAGAATCAGGTCATCAGTTTCATTAAAAAAATAAAAAAAATTAAGCTAAGCAATATAGTCTTATGTACAGAGAAAATACTGTGTTTATCTGCTTAAATGTAAGCATCTTATGCCATTTGAGATGCTGCAAGTTATCAATGGCATCCTTATGGATCTAGGATACTTTTCACAGAAGAGGTAAATGAACCACGTGTATCTAAGATGGTAGCTGGATGTTGGAATGAGGCACACTCAAGCATCTGAGATATCGCCAGAGGAGCTGAAGCACTTAATAGGCTCTGTTGAGACAGAACTGTGAATGAACTTTGAGAGATGAGCATTAAAGCACTCTGGAAGGGAAACTGTATTTTTGCCTGTCTATGTTGCAGGCATCCCTGACCATGGCTGTATTCCTCAATGATCTTGATGTCACTTTGCTGACCTGACTTCTTGGTTTTACCTTGTTCCAAAATTTCTAGTCTTCTCTTGTGATCTGTTGGCCAAGTGTAAAGTCACCACACCTATTTTGCTTTTCTTGCTATTAATTGCACCCTTACTTTCAACTCCACTGCTCTGCTCCACTGTCATACTCTGCCCTCAGCTGCCCCTTCTTGCAGAGCAGCCCAAGCTCACGCTCACTTACAGAGTGTAGAAGATAAGCTCTTTGTTAAAGGATTTGCCAAACATTACTAGTACTTTTCCCACATCATCTTGATCAATCATAGAATCAGTAGTTTAATGATCATAGTGGAGTGTTTTCCTTGAAAAGGGAAATCAGATAGAAAACAAAAGAAAAATAAATGCATTTCCTAGGTAGTTTGCTGGTAATTTGCCTTGCATTTACACAGTCATGAAAAAAAAATCTACCTTTGCATCTGGATGTGTGTACATTTTAATGAGCAAAGAAATATTGCAGTAAACAGTCTCAGATATTTTCCACAGAATGTAAGTACTTATACTTTTGAAATATATAGGAAATTGTTCCTCACTTTTGTCTCTAACAAGAAGTATTTCTTTTCTATTAAAGAGAAAATGCTCTTTCATGGGAAACCCACGTGGAGTATTGCATCTAGCTCTGAGGTACCGAGGACAAGAAAGACCTGGGCCTATTACACTAGGTCCAGAGGAGGACCCCCACCCCCATCAAAACCCAATAACACTGAATAAGTGAATCCCAACTTACATGGAAAACCCTTTTTCTAATTATAAATTTGATTTGTTATACTGAGGGTAAATCATGTATCCCAAGCTGACAGTATCTCTTAATTAAAAAAAAATAATCAATAAAAAACAAGTGTTCTGAAATTGCAAACTTGAACATCTTCATCAGAAATCCATTTGTCATGAAAAAAAAATTAACTTCTTTTAAGTCAATGTTAAAAATTTCAACAAAAGGGTGTTATTTTTATGTATATAAACATTATTTTTTTAAACACAAGGCTCTTATCCACCCAGTCATACTTAAAAGTATTTTAGTATTTGCTCCTATACCAGATACAGAGTGAGATGCAATATATTATTTTAATAATTTTAAAATTGTTTAAAAGAATCAATTTGAGAAAAATAATGTATTAATTTGGCAGTTAGAAGACAGAAATGCATGTGTTGAATACAACATTTATTTCTACATGCTTATATGTCATTGTAATGCCTTATTGCCCAGTAAAGCATGCAAATATAACATAACGAGTTTGAAGATATCAATTAGGGCATTTAGAACTCTTTCTTCCTCTATGAAGTATCCATCATTTGGTTGCTATTATTGAATTCATACTCATCATCTACAATTATAAAAAGTTTCAAGGTCTCAGCTTATTCACTTTCAAATATGACAGAGTAAGTATGCTTCCTTGTCCTAGATAATTCCTTTAATCTAGAAAAAAAATTAATTTTGCTATGTGTCCTTCCAGCCAGACTAAAGTTAGTTAAAAAGATCAAATATCATAGAAATCAGAGACTATATTGGCAATATCTATTTATCAGACAATAAATCATTATAGAGTTGCTTATTTCATAAATGATTGTAGTATGTCTTCTTGTCTAAGGAAAATGAAAGTAGGTTTTCAGTGTACACCAGAACTTTTATAAACCTGCTGTTATGCAGATTGCTAACAATATAATAAAAAAATCTGAAGAGCACTGGGTCATCTGTATTTTATTGACTGTATTATCTAGTGGAAATATACTTGAAAATTTGGAGTAACCCAGGAGGGAATTAGTCTTCAGTATGCAATGAACGATATTTAGTGACTCATATCAACTAGCTACTTCCTGATTAGAAATGACAGCTTGGTTACTGACACTCTTAATTAACCTGGGTGATAGAATATTTGCCTTAGGGAATAAAAAGCAATTTAATTTTTCTAGATTAAAATTTATATAGGACAAGAAGTCTACTTACTCTTTCATTTTTGAAAATGAATAATATGACACTCATCACTTTTTCTCTTGTTGATTCAAACTCTTACGGATGATGAGTCAGAAATGATGCTTAATGTCAAGAGGAATTTAGTCTTCGTTCTTATGAGGTCAGAAACATCTTATCCCAGTAGAGGAGATACCTCCTCCCAAGAACTATTTGACGTATTCCTACCAAATTCTCTCCTGTAACGCAAGGGTGCAAGTACCAACCCTTTTTTTCCACTACCCAGTTACTTCTTTCTAAACTGCCTGCAGAACATTAGTAGCTCACTTAAAAATAGTTCTTGTAAAAAAACCAACCAACCAGGACACCTCCACTGTGTTTAAAATGGAAAATTCCATTGGCAACATGCAAGCATTTTTACCCAATAATTAATTTCAAGATATACTGTCAAAGGGAAAGGAACAGCAATTTTAATTAAAGAAATCAATTTTAAACTGATATAAAATGCTGACATTTCCACATTACTTTTTAATCTTTTAACCTGTGATTACATCTCTCTGTCATGCTCTCAGACTTACTTCTCGTATGCATGCCTGTTCACCACAAATAGCCATGATTATTTTTATAGGTTGCTGCTGCTATCTACTTCACTAATCCTGAGCTCAATCCAGTGAGAACAAAAGACCTGCAAGGAACATGTACAGTTTCATCCTTGGAATGTGAATTTCTCATAACTGGGAAATAGTAGTTAATTCTCTTTGAACTTTTTTTTTTTCTGGCCTCCACCTTACTCAATTTTTACTCAAAGACTTCAGCAGCATCAACATTGATTTTCTTTGAGATGTCTCAATATGAAAGTTTTTCCAGAGGGTTAAGAAAACATAAAGAACAGTTTCAGTTAGTTTTCAGGTGTCTTTAAAGGTCCGTGTTAGCCAAAGGTATTCTTTTGCCAAAAGCAAGACAGGTATAAAGGACATGGTTGAGGACCCTGAGGTCTTCCATATCGTAAGTAAAATATTACCATCTCATTTCCAGTAGTACCATAGGAAGTAACCACTGTGCTTGTCATATGTCTGTGCCATAATCCAGAATGGATAGCACTGTGAAGTGTTTTGAGCAGCGAGATGTAATAAATGAGAGTCAGAGAAATAAAACTAAGACTAGAAATTATGCTACACTGATACTCACATACCTTAGTTGATTTAAATTCTAAACACAATTTTGTAAACATTTTGCTTCAGTTCTTTCTGAAGAGCTTGCTATTAAGGTAGCTAAACCTTTCAAACACTTGAAACTTATATGTGACTTCTGCAGGGATTTTAAACTGGTTAGATTAAACTGAAATTTAACTTCCATGTTCTAAATGCTTACAGAATGAAGGAAAAATGCAAATAGTAACTGCTCAACAATGGTAATTTGTGACCAAGGAATGATTTGACATGGAGATCAGGAATGCCTAATGAAATGTTGAGAGAAGATATACCACAGCATTGCAGTGATTGTCATGTAGCACTTATGGGTGCTCAGAGGCCACTTCTGGTAAACAGAGCTGGCACGGGGTGATGAGCCCAATGCGAGGCCGAGGCACCTGATGTTTACCCTCATGTAACTGAGACTGTATATTTTCAGCTGTTAGCAATCAGCCCAAGAACAGAAAAAATGAATTACAGAAATGTTAGTTATGAAGATCAAAGTCTGAGAATGGATCTGTAAGAAAATTGTCTACTGTTACTATTTTTGAGGCACTAATCATATATTTGCATTATATTTCCATTCATTTTAATAGTGGGGAAATTCAATAAAATCTTGTTCTACTCTATAACAAGCAAGATTTTTTTTAATAATCAGTTGAAGGTTGTCAAAAAAAAAAAAAAGAAACAAAAATACATCGTGTGGTATGTGAGTGTTTGCATTTTCTTTTCCTCACAGAAATGTAAAAAAAATCAACTGTATGAAATCCTCATTTTAAGGAACTTGGTTTGTCTGACATAGTGTGGGCTTTGGGATAAGGTGGGTCATAACCTACAAGTTGTTATTTCATGTCACAGTTTGTAAAGGGAGTCAAATACCTAGCGTAGACATTCATCTCCATCTTCTTACCTGAACTAAGTCATCTAGTGCCACACTGCTGCAGATTTGAGAGCTACACAGTTCTTTTCAGGTATGACACAGTATAGAGTGGAGATCTGAAGTTTTCTAACATAGCAGCCTTCCAGTATCTGATGGGGGACTATAAGGATGCTGGGAAGGGATTCTTCATTAGGCACTGTAGTGAGAGGACAAGGGGTAATGGGTCAAAACTTAAACAGGGGAAGTTTAGATTGGGTATAAGGAAGAAGTTCTTTACTGTAAGGGTGGTGAGGCACTAGAATGGGTTGCCCAGGGAAGTTGTGAATGCTCCATCCCTGGTTTTGTTCAAGGCCAGGTTGGATCAAGCCTTTGGTGACATAGTTTAGCGTGAGGTGTCCCTGCCTATGGTAGGGGGGTTTGGAACTACATGATCTTAAGGTCCTTTCCAGTCCTAACTATTCTATGATTTCAGAGGAAAATCAAAGAGGACATACTGAACATATATACAAATAATGATCAATGCCAATGTTCATGTAACAGGACTGAGTCCTGTATGCAGTTAATTGAACTGAATAGGAGTCAATTTGGAGATTAAAATAATTAAATATAGGAACTTTCAGGATTAAAATAATTAAATATAGGAACTTTCAGGAATGTTAGAGAAACACAGAAATTTTGAGGAAACAATCTAGTATTTTCTAACTTCCCATCAAACTGTTAAAAAATATAGTTTTACTTTCCAGTTACTAATGCTTCAAACAGCCCACTGACAGCTATCATGCTATTTATTGTACATGCAGTTCCACATTCCATTTCTGAAGGACTGTAAGCCACAATACAGCCAATTTATTCATGACTTATTGAATTCTAATCAGCAGAATTCAAGTAAATAATATCATTTCTATTGATCAATTGGGTGCATATTAATGCTTAGAATATATCAAATATTACTAAATCTATTTAAGACCTCTTTTGCATTGTGAAATGAATTTAACAATTTGGATGAGATCATTTCTCTTTCCTGATGTGTTAAATTTTATTTTAGATACTGAGAGTACTCTTTAATTTCCAATGAGCAACCTTCAAAAATGATCTTCCTAATTTTATAGTTCAGGACAACTTTCTAAATGAAAATAATTTTTTAATACAATTTTAATTTAAATAATGTCTCTAAAAGACGTTACATGTGCAAAAGATGGTATAACTTAAAGAAGCCTCTTTGTTACCTTTTTTCCCCAAAAAAAAATCAAAAACATTATTTTTTATATGCTGTGACATAATATTTTCATTTTATATAATTGATTTTTAATTATTTTATTCTTTCATCTCCCTTCCATTGTTCTTCTTCTTTACTACTATTAAAAAAATACAATGTATAAGGCTTGATTTGTTATTGTAATTTCTTTGACATCAGTATTAATATCTATAGGAGTAATAATAGGAACTGTACTGGTAAGGCTAGCAGTTGTAATAGTAAAAATAATAGTAATATGTTAAAACATATATAGTTATTATAACTGTAATAACTGTTTTAGTCATGTCATCAAGATATAAAAAGGACAATCAGATGTGCAAATGTTAGATAATGTCTAGAATAACAAAGTAAGTTAGAGCCACAAGCACCCTGTAGAAAATCTAAAAGATCGCTATACCTACAGCATGAAGCATAATTACGTACTGTTACCTTTACCTGAAATAAAATGCTTCATTGCCTACAATATCTTTGCATAAGGACAAAAATAACCATAAGTTCAAAATTATTTCAGTAGACTAAAGATATTTTTAATAAGAACTCAGATAATCAACAGGTATAATTTAGAGAAGTTGACATAGTTCACTAATTTACATCAGCTGTATATTTCACCTATTAATTTTCCACTTAAATATCATAGTTTTCTTGCAGTAGCACTGGCATATTTAAATAGCTAGGCAAGTACATGTTCTGTAAAAGCAGTACTTAATCATCATTTGTTTTCTAAATTAATTATTCAGTTTACCTTTGTACTAATTACAGCACAGTCTTACCCTAGTATCAACAAATAACAGCAGTAATGAAAAATTCCCAAGTGAAATTCATAGAACTTGTTGATAATGACTGAAGACAAAGCCAAGACATATAGAAATATTGGACATGGAATTTAAACACTTGGGTTTGCAGATTAAAATCTTTAAACATGTGCATGGGTCTGTGTGTCCCCCAAAAAAAGAAAAGAATTCTTGACCAGGAAAGAATAAGTGCATAGCCTTTTGTAATTCCTACTCTAATGACGATAATGTTATTGTTGGTAGAAGCTCGTAAGATTCTTATCATCCCTGAGTGTCATCAAATGGTCTCAGCAATTCCTTAGCTGACTTTCTGTTTTTTGGGGGGGGGTGTCAGAGGTTTTTACTCTCAGTTAAGGCAATCTTAACAAAGTGGTCTTGAAGGGTTTTTTCCCAGCCCTATGAATTTATAACTTATATTTGACTTGTTATGTTTAAAATTTCCTTGAAATAGTTTTGAAATATTCTGGGCATTGGTGGGTAAGATGTTGCATTCCTGTTGGCTGTGTTTTCCCAGTGATTTGAAAAGAAAACACCTGTCCTGGTCAGGAAAAAAAAAAAAAAAAGGCCACACTTCTTTTGCAGTTACAAATTATTTCCAAAACACAACTGTCTTATATGACATACACACTCCACAATATTATTTTCACTGCCAAAATCTAGGAAAGACTATGCAGAAAACAATTTTTTACCTATGCAGGGATGGAAAGACCTATTATTGTCATGGGATGACTCCTAATTTTCTATCACAAAAAGTATTTGTTTCTAGTCTTTCTGATGAAAGATATGCACATATATAAATATATATATGTGAATATAAACACACAGCTCCATTAATGTCTGAAGAAAATCTTTTATTTTGACACAGCAGGTGATGATTCTCACTAGTTCCAGTAACTTTTTCCACATCTTTTTCTCTCCATATCAAATTTGGAACAGTTCAGATATAATAAGGTAATAGTCCTGTTTTGCCTGAGCTATATGATCCTGAAACTGTTTCTGTCATAAAGAAGTTCTGTAGTTGCAGTACTAGCAGAGACAAAACAGTTCTGTCTTGAAGGCAAAATAGATCTTGATGGATCTTCTAGTAGATCAATAATGGAAAACTGTTTTGAGGGCATAGGCTTTTTCCACTCAGATAAGTCCAGGAGAACTGGGGGAACTGGTTCCATAAATGCCTGCAGGAGTTTACTTCCTTCTCTCCAAAAATCTGCATTTCCTAAAATGAACTTTATGTTCCCTTTCAGCAATTTTATCTCAGTTCTGAGTCAGTGTCACCAGTTTTTATATTGTTTCAGTTGCTAAGAGAAAAAGAACCATAGCAGAGTATTCCCTAACCTTCTGTAATAGTCTTTTTGCCAGTAAGAACGTCCAGACCAAAGAATGCTCATCAAACCTGGAAAAAACAGCAGAGAATTGCTCTGAAAGAGACTATGCCTCTCCACCAACTGTTGTACCTCCAAATTGCAGCCGCACTTCAAGGGTTATTGACTAGATCAAACACTAGCACTAGATACCTGACGAACCACAAGAAACAGAGGTAGATTTAAGCATAATGCTAATAAATTGATACTTACAAATATAATATACCAGAGTGATCAGTTTGTCTTCTTCATATACAATTCTCAAGCAAGGCACCTGCATAAGTACTCGTTTCTGTTGCACTCTTATAGATAAAGCTTAAAGTCATCTCTGCTTATAGGAACAATTACAGGAAGCTTCTGCAGACTGTTGTGGCATTCTGTGCATGACTGAGTTATATTTTCCTTATAAAAGGCCTCAAAAATATTACAAGAGAACATTCCTAATTTTCTAGATATATAGTTTCCTCCAAAGGCTGATTTCATTTTTCTTTGGGATATAACTTTCTGATGGTATAATTAGCAGCACCATTAACACAATTAAGCCATTCATACTTCTTTGCTATATGGTCATTACCTTTTTTTATGCCCTAAAACTAGTTCCTTTGAAGCGCTGTACTCCGTTAGTGATCAAAAATTGGCCATCTCTGTTTATAGCCTTAAGACATCTGCGGGTCCTGAAGGAGCTGGTGGATGGAATAGCTAAGAAAATGTCCATCATATTTGAAAAATCATGACAGTCAGGTGAAGTTCCCGACAACTGGAAAAGGGAAATCTAACCCCCATTTTCAAGTAGGGAAAATGGATGACCCAGGGAACTACAGACCAGTCAGTCTCACCTCTGTGCCTGGCAAAATCTTGGAGCAGATTCTTCTGGAAGGCATGCTAAGGCACATGAAAATCAACAAGGTGCTTGATGACAGCCAGCATGGCTTCACTAAGGGGAAATCCTGCCTGACCAATTTTGTGGCCTTCTATGATGGGGCTACAGAACTGACAGACAGTGGTAGAGCAGTTGAAATCATCTGTCTGGACTTGTGCAAAGCATTTGACACTGTCCTGCATGACATCCTTGTCTCTAAATTAGAAAGACATCAATTTGAGAGATGAACCACTTGGTGGATAAAGAACTGGCTGGATGGCTGCACACAAGGAGTAGTGGTCAATGGCTCAATGTCTGGCGGGAGACCAGTAACGAGTGGTGTCCCTCAGGGATCTATGTTGGGACCAGTCTTGCTCAACATCTTTGTCGCTGACATGGACAGCGGGATTGAGTGCACCCTCAGCAAGTTTTCTGATGACACCAAGCTGTGTGGTTCAGTTGAGGAACTGAAGGAAGGAATGCCATCCAGAGGGACCTCGACACACTTGTGAGGTGGGCTGATGTCAACCTTATGAAGTTTAACCATAACAAGTGCAAGGTCCTACACCTGGGTCAGAGCAATCCCAGGCACAGCTACAGGTTGGGCAGAGAAGAGATTCAGAGCAGCCCTGGGGAGAAGGACTTGGGGGTGTTGGTTGATGAGAAAATGAACATGAGCCGACAGTGTGCGCTTGCAGCCCAGAAAGCCAACCGTATCCTGGGCTGCATCCAAAGGAGCGTGACCAGCAGGTCGAAGGAGGTGATCCTGCCCCTCTGCTCTGTTCTCGTGAGACCTCACCTGGCATATTGTGTGCAGTTCTGGTGTCCTCAACATAAAAAGGACATGGAACTGTTGGAACAAGTGCAGAGGAGGGCCACGAGGATGATCAGGGTACTGGAGCACCTCCCGTATGAAGACAGACTGAGAAAGTTTGGGCTGTTCATCCTGGAGAAGAGAAGGCTGCATGGAGACCTCCTAGCAGCCTTCCAGTATCTGAAGGGGCCCTATAAGGATGCTGGGGAGGGACTCTTCATTAGGGACTGTAGTGATAGGACAAGGGGTGACAGGTTCAAACTTAAACAGGGGAGGATCAGATTGGATCGAAGGAAGAAATTATTTATTGTCAGGGTGGTGAGGCACTGGAATGGGTTGCCCAGGAAAGCTGTGAATGCTCCATCCCTGGTGCTTTTCAAGGCCAGGTTGGATCAAGCCTTGGATGACATGGTTTAGTGTGAGGTGTCCCTGCCTATGGTAGGGGGGTTGGAACTAGATGATCTTAAGGTCCTTTTCATCCCTAACTGTTCTATGATTCTACGACTCCTGTTATCATCCTGTGCTTGTATTCTCAGGGCAAGTCATTGAAATATTCACTCTAAATATTTTTTTATTCTAAAGTCACTGTTATTTCACTCTATTCAGCAGCAGTTTCTTAGAATACTATACATGAATATGTATATAAAACTTTCTCAATATTGTCATTATTGGATGAGTATTATAACAATAACTGTAATTATTTTTGCTTAATTTCCCTTAATTATCTTCATGGTTCAACTTTATATTAGAGAATATTAGGCAGCAAAAATAATTCTTGCTTGGTGGTGGGCAAGGTAAACTTTTGAACTTAACAAATACCATGCTTCTGAAGGTGCATTGGTCATCATGATGACCGAAGAAGCAACCTTGAAATGAGGCTCTGCTATGAGGTAAAACTTAACTACTTTACATCCTAACCAGAAAATTGATAACAGATTGTCATGGTTTAAGCCCAGCCAGCAACCCAGAGACATGCAGCCACTCACTCATTCCCCCCTCCCCCTTCCTCCCCCCACTCCCAGAGGGATGAGGATGAGAGTCGAAAGAATGTAATTCCCATGGGTTGAGATAAGAACAGTCCAGTAACTAAGGTGTAATGCAAACCCACTACTGCTACCACCAATAATAACAATGATAAGGGAAATAAAAAGGGAAGAGAATGCAACTGCTCACCACTCACCGACTGATACCCAGCCCTACCCAAGCAGTGATCTAGTCCTTCCGGGTAACTGCCCTCAGTTTATATACTGTGCATGAGATGCAGTGGTATGGAATACCTCTTTGGCTAGCTTGTGTCTGCTTCCTCCTGGCTTCCCCTCCTTCCTGGCAGAGCATGAGACTCAGAAAGCCCTTGGTCAGAATAAGCATTACTGAGCAGCAACTAAAAACATCTGTGTTATCGCATGGTTCCAAGGCTGAAAGCAATGCCAAGTAAGTAGCTGTTCCAAAAATTCTTTTGTCTGACACGTGTCTTGAAGCACTTTTTACTTCTCCAGGAAATGCAGAAAAAGAATACACACTTCAGGGGTAACCTTACCTGTTCTAGCATTAAAAATAAGATAAGAATGATCATTTTTGTATTATACATTCATATATTGGTTTTGCCTGGCAAGGTTTTGGTAGTGGTTGTGTACTGAGGTGACTTCTGTAAGAAGGCCAAAGTTTGCCCTGCTAAAGTCCAGGGTTGCAATTCTACTTGCTATTCTACTGGTCCTACCACACAAGATCCTGAACTCCACCATCTCGTGGTCGCTGCAACCAAGGCAGCCCTCAACCTTTACTGCTTCGACCAGACCCTCCTTGTTAGTGAGGATGAGATCCAGCAGCGCTCCTCTCCCGGTTAGCTAATCCACCATTTGCATGAGGAAGTTATCATCCATACACTGGAGGAACCTCCTGGACTGTGGCTGGGTTGCTGAGTGGTCCTTCCAGCAAACATCAGGGAAGTTAAAATCCCCCACGACGACCATGGCCTGTGACTGTGAGGCCGCTCTCAGCTGACTAGGGCATGGGAGGCAGAGAAAATCAGGAATGAAAGTGAGTCCAGGAAGAAGGGAGGAGTGGGGGAAAAGTGTTTCAAGATTTGGTTTTGCTTTGCATTATCCCACTGTCATTTTATTGGTGATAAATTAAATTAATTTCCCAGAGTGTTTTGCCTGTGATGGCAATTGCCAAGTGATCTCTTCCTGTCCTTAACTCCACCCACAAGACAAAAGGCATAACAAAACCCTAAGACACATCTTTGTTTCAACAAATGAGTATAAGTGCAGTGTAAATTGCCTATAAATACAAAAGAGGAAGGGACCAGACCCTTGTGTATCTGAAAGATACTAAATATGGCCACACTGTACCCTGGCAGTAAGAGAATAAAAACACTGTTTCAGAGCAGTAACTATTTTCAGGTATATACATTCTTTTTTAAAAACATACAAAATCTTTTTTCAACATATTTTCTAGCAACCAACATTGAAAGTGAACAGAAGTTCAAAACAGCACTTTTTTAGAGCCTGATGCTTTAATCACTGCATATGTTATGTCTGTTTGATTCACAGAGCAGTAAAGTAGCCACAGATAATTGTGTTTCCCAGAAAAAGCACTGAATCCAACTCCAGCAGATGTAAATGCAAATGGTTGCTGAAAACATGCTGGCTTATGCAGGCTGGGGATCTGGTCTTAAGTATTTTGTGTTTTGTGATTTATAGATGAATGAATGTACAAACTCAAACAGAAGTGATTCTCAGTAAAGCCAGGTGGTTTTTTTTTTCCTATGTTTCAGGGAAAGGTAAGGATAAGGGCAAATAAAAATGTGATCTAAAAGCATAACACATCATTTACCTGAGAAATTTGGAAATTCTGTGAGCTAAATTGGAATCTAAACACATTTGTCACATTTTATATGGTTTGAAATTAGAATAAATCTTTTTTAGAAAATTACATTGAATCTCTCAGAAACAGCCAACTCTGTTGTCCAGGAAACTCTCATACTGAAATAATGTACTTCTGAGTTAGATTTGTAATTATTGAGATTCATTTTGTGATTTGCACTAACACATGTCCAAACTGTACAAAAAAGTTACAGTTAAACCTTTTTTGAAATTGCTTCTATTTGGATATTGATGAGATTCCACCACTAGTAAAAAGCTGAATGTCTAGTCTGCAAATATAGTGTACATTAGTACTGACACTTTTCAAAGTCCATGTTTTCTCGAGTGTTTACATTTGTATGACTTGATAAGATATATATATTACTGTCCAAATTGTACTTTGTCATAACAGTATGTCATGTTGAATCTAAACAATTGACATAGTGCGGCAGGGAGACACATAAAAAGAAAAAAAGCAGAGGAGAGGGAAGGCAAAGTAAAAGCCATGAAAACAAACTGAAACAGGAAAACAGGAAGGCAGGTCCTCCATGAACTTGTCTAATGGGTCCTTCCCATAGGTTACAGTTCCTCATAAACTGCTCCAATTTGGATACCCCACAGGATCATAAGCCCTGCCAGCAAACCTACCCTGGCATGAACTGCTCTCTCCATGGGATCACAAGTCCTGCCAGAAGTCTGCTCCAGTGTGGACTTTCCACAGGGTCACAGCCTCCTTTGGGTGCATCCACCTGCCCCAACATGGGGTCCTCCCAAGGCTGCAGATGGATATCTGCTCTACTATGGACCTCCGTGGGCTGCAGATGCACAGCCTACCAAACCATGGCCTGCAACATGGGCAGCAAGGGAATCTATTTTGGCTCCAGGAGCACCTCCTCTGTTCCTTCTTCAGTGACCTTGGTGTCTGCAGGAATGTTTCTCTCACATGTTCTCACTTCTTTCTCCAGCTGAAAATGGCCTTGAACAGGTTTGTTTTTTTTTTTCCCCTTCAAAAATATGATATCCTACAAGCCCTATCACCATCACTGATTAGCTTGGCCTTGGCCAATGGAAGGTCCATCTTGGCACCACTGGTATTAGCTCTATTGGACACAGGGGAAGGAATCTTCTGGCATCTTCTCAGAGAAGTCACCCTGGTAGCTGCCCCATTATCAAAATCTTGTCATGCAAACCCAATCCAGCTGTTTATAGATCATTGCTTACATTGCAACTACTCTAAAATTAAGTAGCTTTATTACAACATTAGTGATATCTTGTCTGATTGCATCAGTGTTGTATCTAATCTAGTGAACATGGTAGAGAAGTTTTAACAATGCTCCAGCCTGCATGCCATGTTCTATGTAATCTGAAGTTCAACAAGTCAATAAAATGAATGAAGTGTAGCTATCTGTGGAATGCTTTGAACAGTATCAGGTCTTTGGGTTCTTTGTGTAGGTGATTGTTGTGGTTTAAACCCTAGCCAGACAGCTTGTTCACTCACTCCCAGTGAGTGGTGCCGGGCTGGAAGCAGTCGAGGCCCCCCCCTGGGGCTCTCCCTTCCCCGCTCTTGGAGGGATGGGGGGGAGGATCGAAAGAGTGCAACTCACATGGGTTGAGACAAGAACAGTCCAGCAACCAATGTACAACACAAATCACCACTGCTACCACCACCAACAACAACGATAAGAGACAATAACAAGGGAAGAGAATACAATACCACCCGCCAAGAAAACGAGTCCGACCCAGAAGACCGTGTCCTTCCGGGGAACTCCCAGTTACTCCCCACCCTGGGCATGACGTGCTGTGGTATGGAATACCTCCTTGGCTAGCCTGGGTCAGGCATCCCGTCTCTGCTTCTTCTCTGCTTCCCCTCCTCCCTGGCAGAGCATGAGCCTCCCAAAGACCTTGGTCAGGGTAAACATCACTTAGCAGCAACCGAAAACATCGGTATCACCAGCACTGTTCCCAGGCTGGAAGTCAAAACACAGCACTGCACCAGCTACCACGAAGGAGAAACATGACTGCTACTGCTGAACCCAGGACAGTGATATCACAATCCTAACAACAAGCTACTTCTCAAGCAAAATTAAGGTACTGCATGTTTCAGTATTACTTTATTGTAGATACTTACTTGGAAGCTTTCCTTTGTTTGTTTCCCTACAAGTAAACAGGGACATTTTGAATGAATTTTCCTAAGCTGGAAACCTGTCAAAATCATAAGCAAGTGAAATACTTTAAGGTATCTTAAGAATTCTGGAAATATGTAATTCTATCAACAAAATTGCTCTTGATAAAAGCTGAAAGTGTAATCTTGCAGAACTATCTTTTATGCTGTGCCTAGTTCCTTCCAATGGTACTGTGAATTTCAGGCTTCACCCATTGTGCTCAGCAAACATCTTAATCTTATTAAACATCATGTCGTTAATGAACTCACTGAAGTTAATGTAGGTATGAATAGAAACGAATTTTGATTCCTGGCTCATTTTCAAGAAAGAGACCTATATTTAAAACCAAACAATTCAGCCTCCCTCCCTGGCCCCTCCCTATAGAGAAATATGCTATATTTTAAATAAATTCATGGCTTATAAAAGGTATGCTTAAATCTCTATTGAAAGTACATTTCATACCTCTCATTCTCATGGCGCAATGAGAACTTCCAACTCTCATGAAAAGGACTGTTACTCTGTTCAGCTAAAGGCAAGCACAGACTCAGGTAGGGGAGGGAGAGAAGGTCAGCTGCCCACGCTCTTCACGTCATTAGGAATATCCAATGTAGCAGCACATGCTTCAGGCTACAAGAAATGCACATCTCCTACAGAGACTATGCCAGCTCTGAGTAAACTGGAAGGATAATTTTATTAAAAACTATTTAACTATTGTGGGTTTGTGTCCCCCTCACCCAGGCCCTCAAGCTGTAGAAGGTTTCTATCTGGACTGATTTCTGCCAGTGTAGTTTTGATCAACAAGCTATTAGTGTCATACAGTACAGTATTAAAGAAGTCATTACTTTTTTCAGCTGATTGCAAAATATGTAATTTGTAGTAGCTGCTTGCTATAGTTTGACAAATTGTGTCAGAACTGCCAACCTTGCAAAATGGAGAAAGAAAACACACTTCAGGGAGTGACTTATTTATGTTCAGACACCGTCATCTGTGTAAAAAATGCAGCATGGATTCAGCTTTCTTAAGCAAGAAAATCTTTACAGAGGAAAATCTGGTTTGCTATCTACCTTCTTTGCTTCGTGCAAGTAGTTCCTAGGAGGAGCACAGCTACAAAATGGCGCTGTAAGCTAAAAGACAATTACCAACACAAAGAGTTCTGTAAAACCCCAAAGATGGGAAGGCACACTTTGCAAAGCTCTTTAAAATGTCAATTAAGTTCTGCCATAGCATGTATTGGATCCCAATTTATATATGTAGAACCCAGGACATTGATTAAAAAAAAAAAATAGTTGGAATGTTCCTGATGTATTTGGGCATCATGACACATTTTGGGAATATGAAAGGTTCTATGATTACAGCCTGAAGTGCCAGTAATAATTGAAAAAGAAATTGGAAATAAATACAGTTTGACACCAGTATTGTTAGCATTTTAGCCAGCTCTACAAGAATTTAAGAAAACCCTAAAGATTCTTTAGAGTATATTTCTACTAAATTAATGAATGCTAAAATGCCAGTGCTCCAACAGTCTGAAAATAGAAGAAAATAATCAGTTTGTTTTCAGTTCGATTTGTGGAACATGTTTTTTTACAGAGGACTCATGCAGTAGAGAATTAATTTTCTTTTCTTTTTAATACAAAAGTACACCTGGAATATACTTTATGTATATTTAGAAAATAATCTTTGCACTGATGGCCAGACTAATTATCCTGGATCATAATTTTTAAAAATCATCATTTTTTTAAAAAAGCAAAAGACTACAGCTCTCTACTAAGGCAAATAATTTAACCATCTTGAACCTTGCAATGCTAAAGTTGGTACCTGCTAGGCTGTGAAAAGGTTCAAGCTCCTCAAGGATTTCTCAGCTTAGCAAGTAGTGTAATTGAAGTTATTTGGTTTATTTAAGTTACTAAGTACTGAACAGTCGGAATAAAAATTACACAATATATCTCTGTTATTTCTGGCTCAGTGGTGTCTGTAACCCCTCGGACAGTTTGCATGACTTTGAACACCTTTCTTGAAAGCTGGTATTTAAAACACACACACAGAGGCACATATCTCTTCTTTCTTTATTCTTTTTTCTGAAGCTCTGAACTCAGAGGGTGCAGCTTGAGATAAGTCCTGCAAAGGACTGTGGGAAATATGTGGGATCAGAGAAAGGTACTGATACAGAAAGTGTTACTAAGACTGCAGTAAAAGACACTTTAAATCAATCTCTGAAGAGTTACTTCAAAGCAGGAATACTGTACTGTTGATCTGCTGCTAGTAAAAATAAATAAATAAATGAAGTAAAACTAAACCTAGTGTAAGCAGTTACAAAATGAAAATTCAAGGCCAGAACGTAAGATGGTAGCTGCGTAAGACATCCTTTTTTAATGACAACCCTAAGAAAACAGGACTGTATGGCTTCTAGAAAAAGAAGACTGAACATTTGTTTCCCGAGTAGGCACTCTAACCATGAGAATATTATATTAAAGTTAAAAATGGGAACGCAGGAGCTGTATTCAAGAATCTGAACACTGTTGTTAAGTGTTATCTGATATGGCTTTAGAGCTGATGAACATGACCCTGAGATGATGAACAGGGCCCCTGAGAGGCTTGTGCCCTTTCAGCCTGGGAAGCCCAGGAAGCACTAGGAACCTATTCCAGAGCAAGTAAGGGACAAAAGGAATAAAAAGCATGTTTTTGATTACATGTAGAAAAGAAAGATCAAATGCAAACTTTAATACACAAAGTTAGACCCCTTGCCACAAATAAAACAGCAACTCTTTCACGTGATTGTCAAGCTTCGTATAGCAACGACTACCTTGGCTATAAAGGGATCTTTGACAGTTACTTAGTTGGATATTTAGATCGTTTAGTTAATGGAGAGAAACGAGGTATCTAACCCTCTTTTTGAAGTCTATATTTGCTTCCTGAGCCGCCCTGCATTGGTCCTTCAAGATGATGAGGAAGCCAGGAGCACTGGGCACAAAAGCCTATCTGAAACTCTTAGCAATCACCTCCATTTACCTGGCATTAAGATGTGGAATTAGTTGCAGCAGGGAATATCTAAGAAAGAAGAAAAAGAATGTTACAGAGGAATCTTTCAGTTGTACTTTGCTAATAGCTCAAATTTTCATGAGGGAAGTAGGTCCCAGGACATTATCAGTTAAAAGGTTTAATCTGATGCTCTTACATGGAAATGTGTATGTACTTCTCTGAAAACATATTTGTGTTAAAATTGGAATAAGACAACACTAATCGATGTTGTTCTGAGACTTCACAGGTTCTGAAGAAGTTAAAGAAATGGGTATTGTGCCTCATCAACTTTTTCATTGTGACCTGAAAGGCTTAGATTTTATTTCCTTACTTCGTGGGAGAAAGAAAAGGGGGGATGTGAGGGAGGTTGAAGGAGGAAGATATAAAAATTAATGTTTTACATAAAGATTTTTAAGTAGGTAAAGTTATCTGCCTTATTTTCTAAGAACTGTAGTTTGTTTGTGTTTTCATAGAGAAAGAAAGAGGTAAGGAAGTCCTATTCCCATAGTTCTGAAAGATACAGACTAGAGATGTTTTTTCCCCATTCCAGGACACCACATTGCATTCCTTGGAATTGGTCTCCTCTTTTGCCATATTGCTCTGTAAACAGTGCTGCTGTTGCTATGAAAGGTTATGGACTATGTGTTATTCTCAGAACATAAATGTTGGGACTTCTCACTTTTCTCTGAACTTATCTTGGCCTATCTGAAGAATTGTTCTAGCTAGCAACAGCAATTTATTTATTGAGCAGAAGACTATTAGCTTTGCAAGTGTTCACTCAGCTTTCCTTTAGGACATGACTAGGATAAAAACATTTATTGAGGTAGGAAAGTGAGCATAAACATTTTGTTTGCGTGTATGCAAAATATACAAAAACTCTCGGGTGGACCACTTGCCCCAAAGTGATCAGGTTAAAGAGAAAGATCATCAGCAGGATTAAACAGTAAGGGAATTACAAAAAAGGATTCAACCTGAAAAGAAATACAGAGGGAGAATAGACGTGTGACACAGAGAGAGTCACTGGAAGGGCAGTGGCAGCCATCAGAGGGGGTTTGTCCCTCTTGCCAGCATCTCCTGGACACCTTGCTCCCCTGCAGGCTGGTGCACACAGCAGTGGGCTGGCAGAGGCGGAGAGGCATGTAGGGACCCCACTTCAAGGTGCAGTGTCACCACCCAGGTTGCCACACAATGGCTGCGTGTCAGTGGGATTTTGGAAGCAACAGGCAGGCAGAGAAAACTGGGGCAGCCGCATCTCCTGGAAGAGGAGCTTGCACTTAGGGAGGTACCACAACCGGGAAAGGGGTGATGATAACTTCCACAGCTCAGGGTGTGCAGAAATTGCATGAAAGGTGTGAGCATGTAACAGCATGATTGTGTGTACATCTAGTTAAAACTTCCCAGCATTAGGTACAGAAGAGTGTTTAGAATTGTACAGGAATTTATTAACAGTTTGCAAATGTCTAGGAATGTGGTATACCTGTTTTGTTGTTGATTTTGAACCTGAATATATGGTTCACTAATTATCAGCTGATTGCATCCTTAATAAATCAATAAACCAGTTTGATCTACAGCTGAGCAGTTTGTTTCTTAAGCAATTACCTTCATTTCAGCTTTTGCATAACTTTCCACAATTTTCTGTTATAGTGCTTATTACACATATTTTCTAACTAATAGATAGTAATAAATAGCAATTATTCTGTGTAGAAGGAACTGTATGACCCTGTAGTGAAATGCAGTATAGGCAAATACAGGCCTAGGATGATATTGGATGTTGTTTTAACTGCATATAGTTTGAAATCTGTTTTCATCATTGTAACTAGATTAATGACAATTCTTTTTTACTAAAATAATAATAAATAGCTTGTCATACACAGTATTTTTCCTGTGATACGACTGGAATTTGACAGCGTGGTGGGAATTCAACTGATCTATTCTGTAACTTTGGTGTTACAACTTGGTAACAGCTCAAAGGGTAGGCAGCAACTGAAAAGGGACTGAAACTGTGATTCACAGTTTTTAAAATTTTATTTCTCACCTAAGTTCAGTCTTAACTATTTATATCTTTTTTTTCTTTTCTTTTTTCTTATATATATATATTTTTTTTTTAACTTAACCACTAGTTTTGTAGCATTTAAAGTCTGTTTTAGCTAGGGCTAGTCGAATATTACTTGGTTTAACCATTTACAGATATTCTCTATTTATGCTTAGGTCATCCTTTATCTGATGACAGCTACAATTTTTTAAGCAAATTTCAAGTTGACATATCTGTTTTTCTTTTGGATTTGATACTGTCGATACTGTAAATTGCTGATTAATGTAACAGTGATAGATCAAAATGGAGGACATTTACAGAAATGAAAATATTTTTAAGCCATAAAGATTAAAAAAAAACCTTGGCTTTCTTAAGGTGCACATATATTACTAAAATAAAAGGGCCCATTGCTGCTTTCTAACAGTAGCAGCCCTGGTCCACACAACATAACTCTCATTCTGTGAAATGCTGTGATTGTGTCTACTTGTCAAAAATAGTTGTTGGACCATGCTAAATTTAACTTTCTCCAGGAACAGTCTGATGTTTTGATGCATTGAAAAAACAATCTTCATTATGTATTTGAGTGAAAACTATGCGAGTGTGGCAACTGAATATAAATAAATGATGGTATTATGATAGTAAATATTTGTCCCTTAGCATTTTACATTAATTAGACTTAAGGCTGTATATCAGAATACCTCATACAACTTAGAAGGAGCTTTCTTGAGACTTCAGCTCAAAGCCTTTTTGGATATTACAAACCAGTGTATAAATTCATAAAACTTCACTGATCTACCTTATAATTCTGCACAATATACTGCATAGTTCAGTGTGTGCGTGTGTCATTTGATCGATGCTTAAGAATTTAAATAAAATTTATTGCATTTACAAGAATTTACAGATGATGGTAAATCCTTTTTAAATTAAGGAAAAAGACTCTGAATGTTTTCCATTGGAAAAAAATAATCAACAAAAACCTGCCATTTGAGCACTAAAATTTGGCTTAGAACTTCATAATGAGTACCTAGCAAAAGAAAAAAACCCACAAAGCATCGTAAACCAAAAATTCGGCCAAAGTTGACCATTCAGAAGAGACTGGCAGAGAGAGGTCGTTTGTTTGGTTTCTTCTTTTTTTTTTTTTACTTTTATCTCTTTTGAAAAATAGTTTATTTGTTTACTTTTAATAGGATTCTTAGCTAAATTTCATGCAAGGGGTATGTAAATGTAGTGCAATATATTTTCTTAGCTCATAAAATAAGCTGTATATCATTCAAATATCACATGGACATTTTTTTTCTTGACTATCAATTAGACACTATTTCTGGGAGAGATAATACTTGGTAATCAGATAGTTGTTTCTTAAAAGAAGCTAACCTACACTGAACTAGTCAAATTGCAAGTTAGCCTGGGTTTTGTTTTCATGAGATTATACTGGCATCTGACATTCCCTTCCATATGTATGACTTCAGCAGTAAAGTAAGCCACCTTAGAAGAACACTTGAAACATATAAGAATGTACTCTCAAAAAAAACCAAACAAAATTAAAAAAAAAAAAAAACAAAGAAAACCCAAACTGTTTATCTCACTAATACTACTACATGCCCCTACTGTTAACTGTCTTTGTGTTTCTCCCTCTTCTATGACATACACCACAGAGACAAAAAAGATAGAAGATTGTCAGTGCTTATTACTGGAATAAAAAACATAGAATTTCCATAGCTACCTCTAATAAAAATTTAAATTAAAATCAAAATAAAATGGAATTTAATTATATTAGTACCTTAATTTTCAAATGTTTTTTTCTTGAAGCAATGAGATATTTTAAACCAAATCCACTAAAAGAACAGCCAATTAAGGTTTGTTGAGTTTGGTGCCAGTGCTATGTTTCGTGCTATAGCATAGTAACTATGTATTATGCAGAAATAAAACCTAAATGGCATGTTAGATTTCAGAACAATGCTAAAATAATATTTGTACTAATGCAAAAACATTATGTTAGTACAAAATCAACGGCTTCTTTCAAAGCAAGTGTTAAATCTTTATTTCTGCTGTGAGTGTTTGCTGAACAGTTAGTGTTGTTGCCAGACACAGGACAAGATTAGCAGTACAAGGAGCAGAGAAAGCCCTCTTTGGGGGATGGAGGCAATACTATGGCATAAACAAGGAAAATCAGAAAAGAAAGAATACTGACCACCAGGCTACCTCAGTCTCAATTTGTGTCACTGATGAGACCTGAGACCTGACCACCTCCCTGTTGAGGAAGAACTATCACAGACTGCAGTCATCAACCCTAATCTACAACATGAGCTCCAATGCCTTGTGTACTCACAGCTAACCTAAGAAAAGGTTGTTGAAGAGTTGTATGTACAGCGTAATAACAATAACCACAGAGTATAAACTGCTAATGAATAAATGCAGTAAGATTTTGTTTCAAAATTTAAAATTAATACAATTTTTCAATATTGTAAACACTCCGTTCCTCTCAAACTTTGATTGCCCAACAGAAGTAGAAATCTATTCAGTTCTAACAATTCCCCAATGTCATATACTGTGAATTAAAAAAACTAACTACTCCGACAAAATAATCATACCTTATGATTCCAAAGGTATCACATAAAATTCAAAGGGATCCAAGAGGCCAGAAACATGTAGTATAACAGCTGTTAAGGAGGCAAACCAAAAAACAATCTAAACACAAGGCATGGTATGCTCTTTAGTTTGAGGCTAATTAGTGGCCTGGAGCAGATTAATTTCTCCATGTAAATGTAATCACAGAAACCACATTCCAAAACACTAAATATGCAGAAGACCGAAGCAAGTGTTAACTCAGGAAGTTTTTTTGGTAGAGCAGATGCTACAGTTTGGAAAGAACAGGTCATTAAATCCAAATGTGTTGAAGTACTGTTTCAATTGCAGCTGTAAATCCTGGAACTAAAGAAACCTCAGGCAGTCAATAGGGAAGCACATCTAGTACACACTGGGTGGAGGCAGGAGAAAGATGAGTACTATATTTTTTAAACACTTCCTGGAAAGGGTAAGCCTGGAAATAAGTTACAAAGAAAATTGTTGGTTTTACTTACACTGTAATCAGGAAAATATTATTGTTGCTAATATCACATTTGACATAACTGAACAATCAAATACTTTACTCATATAAGTATTTTCTTTCTCTAACAAAAGTACTGCAGCAAGGCCCCAAATATTTGATAAGTACTGCAGGTTGAAGTCAACTATGCACATTAGTTAAGCATTACCACAAATGTATACTGAGGCTTGATATATATTTTAGAGTCTGGGTAGATTATAATAGGGATATGATTTAAAGGAGATTTTTATTGGTAGTATTCTTGATATATTAAATCCAGTTGTAGTAGAATGGCATAAGCCTTGTACATAACAGGCTTAAGTGTAAGGTTGCAAGGGAGTTAAAAAAAAAAGAAAATCATATTAGGGCAAAACAAACATTTTGTGCAGATCAGCATGCTGTTCTAAAAAAAAAAGACAACTAATTTTCCCCTTGGGATGTCCTCCAAGCTTCTAATCATTAAAAACTTGCTGGACTATTGTTTTTTATAACCTACACGTATCCATTCTGAATTTGTGTACCTTATTTTTGAACCCATTCATACCTTTACTGTAATTTGTCAGTGCATTTCATAAATGAATGATGTCATTTATAAAAAGTAATTTTTAAACCTTCAACTTTATTATTTAGTAGAAATGTTTTTGTGGTGGGTCTTTTCGTTTGTTTGTTTTTGTTTGTTTTTGTTTTTGTTTTTGTTTTTTACTAATAATGAGAAATAGCAATAATTATTCCCTTTTTGCCTTTTCTACCCATCTGTGAGTTTAAACATATCCTCTGCTAGCTACTGTTTTCCAGGCTAGTGGATTTTCTTCTCACAAAAGTCATTCTATACCAGCAATTGTCCTTGGTTTTCTTTGTATCTATCTATTTTGTGTTTGTTTTGCTGCTGTAAGAACTTCAAGCAAATTCCAAGGACTGTATACCTCATAGGTCTCTATGGTAACAGCATCGTGCTTTCTGTTTCATTGCCTTCCTTTCCTAAGACATTCTTACATTATTTGCCAAGTAGCCATTTAACAGATGCTTTTGGATAATTATGGACAAAGACTCCAGTATTTGTTCACAATCTGTCAAAAGCAACTATACAAGCAATAGCATAAAGTGTTTTTCTCTTCTCTGTGCACCTCTCATGAGACTTGATTGAAGCATGGAATTATGAATACCGTTCCAATGGTCAAAAACATCTTTGAGCATATCAGAATTTTTCACTGGCACTGCCATTTTAAATTCTTGAACTGAGAATAATTTGTGATTTTTCTCGAAGATAATTAGCTAAACTAAACCCTAAGTAGAGATTTCATTAATGAACAAGAAACTCTCCCTGCTAGATTAGAATGTAAATATTAGCTAATTTGGAAGTACTTACATATAGTCTTACCCAATTTAGTAACTGAGAAATATTTTCATTCAAAGAAAAGAATGTTTCAGTGTTTAGGCTGTTGTCATATCAGAGAAACAATAATAATTTAAGAAGTCCAAAGTTAAAGCAAATGAGAAAAAATGTTACTTTATGCCAGTTTATTTTTTCAATGTTTTACATCTAAATTAAACTTTAGTTATTTAGAAGCTTTAAACAATAGTACTTACAATAGCTTGGAACAACAGCAAGCCACTTTCTGTTTTCCTGTCTGTAAAGGTAAACAAAAATCCAAGAAACAAAAGGTTTGACAAAGAAGAAAGTTAAATACAAGTGATGAAACTTCTCATAGTCCCCTCTGTTCCCTCACATGAATACAAAACAAATAATAACCCTAAACATATTGCAGTGGAAATGGTACTTATTTCTGAATCTATTTAAATAAAAAATACCAGACCCCAGAATCAAACATTCTTGGTAATGCAAGAATGAAAAGTAGAAGTAGGTGGATTTCTTCTTTTACCATATCTTTCTCTTTTAAATCAAGGCAGAACAGTACATACAACAAAGAGCTAGAGTAAGAATGAAAAAAAGGTGTAGAAAATTGAACAGTTTTCAGTTTTGATCTTGAAGAAATAAAAATTTTACAGATTTGGATTTGGTTTTCCTGATATATATTGTGCTCTTCTGCAGCATTTCCTAATCAGCATTTATTTGATGTTGTTTAAGAGTACAGGTTCACTGTACTTCCATTCCTCCCAGAAGCAAAAGTTCAGATTCAAATTTTAAACACCAGTTCCTTTGGAAAGAAGCCTAGATATATCATTGACAGCTGCATTCTGCAAATTCTGATTGACTGTTTATATCATAGTTTAACCCCAGCTGGTAACTCAGAGTCACGCAGTCGCTTGTTCACTCCCTCCCATTTCCCCTCCCTGCTCCTTTCAGGATGGGGAAGAGAATTGAAAGAATGTAAATCCCATGGGTTGAGATAAGAACAGTCCAATAACTAAGGTATAATACAAAACTACTACAACCACAACCAACAATAATAAAAAGGAAAGAAGAAAATATAAAGCTAAAAAGAGTAGCGGAAAAACCAATACACACTAGTGATGCACAACACCATAGCTCACCACCAGCTGACAAATACCCAGACCAACCAAAGCAGCGATCTGGGCCTTCCAGGTAGCTCCCCTGGTTTTATATGATGGGCATGACATGCTGTGGTATGGAATATCCCTTCGGCTAGTTTGGGTCAGGCGTCCTGTCTCTCCTCCTTTCTTTCTTCTTGGGCCCCTCTTCACTGGCAGAGCATGAGAGACTGAAAAGTCCTTGACCAGAGTAAGTACTGCTTAACAACAACTAAAAACATTGATGTGTTATCAGCATTGTTCTCAGACTAAAGTCAAAAACACAGCACTGCACTAGTTATTAAGAAGGAGAAAAATAACTGTTACATCTGAACCTAGGACAGTATACTATGCCATCATCACTCTCTACAGAAAAGAGTCTGATTGTATTAATAAGAAGCAGTTTTAATACAAATGCACAGTAATTTGGATAATCCATTCACACTTAAGAATGATGGAAAGGATGGAAAAGCTATTATCCACTCTATGGGCCACAGGGTTTTCAGTTTGCATGGATTTTCTCTTCTTTCTTTTTCTCATTTGTCTCCAACAATAAAGCTGGTCTAAAATGTCTTAAAAATTGTAAAAATAAACTTTTCATTTTTGGAGGTGTTCTAATTTAAAATTCTGATTGCCATGAACTTCTAATCAACAGAATAACTTTGAAACGAAGGAAGTGTTGATACAGAAAAGTAAGATAATCTTTTGAACGTTTCAGACCAGACAATGGAAAGTAAGTGAACTGCATATTTCCTAAGTTACAAGCAGACAAATTCCATTCATTTCCCCAGTGGTAAAGAAAAAAAATCTTCTGTATTCTTTTATAACATTATTTCCATAATACATTCTGATGTTCTATGGCAACATTCCAAATTGAAGGATATTCTCTGCATGGATATTCTGTAGCTAGTCATTGGGGTGTGTGGAGGGTTTACCTTATTTTTATTAGAAGCCAACACACACTTTTAAAACGGTATCCTTCTCTAACATAGCATGACAAAAAATGTAGTAATGAGGGTGGTGGGAAGTCTGACAAAACAGCCGGTATTCTCATGTTTCATTCATGAATCTACCTGGAAATTTTAATTTCCCCTCTCCATTTTAATAAAAACAAGTAAAAGAACTATATGTGAATTGTTTGGAGGTTAAAGGAAACTTTCAAATGATCATATATAGTTCATTTATACAAGTAAAAAGAGGGAGAATGCAAAAGATGACTGCCTTATGAAATTTGTTGCCAATAATAACTGAATGATGACAAAAACTACCTTTGTTGGGATTTATTCTTTCTCTCTTTGAAGCCAAGAAAAAAGAATCACTTGAACATTAATTACACTTTCAATACAGAAATTTGTTCACTAGAGAGGTAAAACATGTGTTTAAATCTCAGGCATATGACTAGTATGATTATTGATTTGAGACTTGAAACATTTAACCACTTATTCAGTAAAGCAAGTTTGATAAGTTTTTTAAAAAAATAAAGGAGTAGTAGTTGCTGGTTAAAAAAAAAAAAAATCCAGCAAAACCAATAGATATTCATAACACACTAAAATTTAATCAAATATTTATTTTTTTTCAACTGTTCTGTCTGGGAAAAGTTCAGTAAAATAAGCTTTTCATCTTGACAGTTCCCAGAAAAGCTTTAAAAAATTAAAAGAACTTTAAAAGTGGCCTGCCTAAAATAAGACTATTTGCAATTCATACAGTGTAGGATTTTGTGCTGGGCTATAGTTATTCTAAATGCACTATGTGAACTTCAATAAAAATCCCTAGGAAAAAATGCTTTGTTCAGAAACTTTATGTAACATTTGTTTCCTCTAAAAGAACAGAATTTCTGGGATTTATGTATTCCATTTAGCATACCAAATATTTCTAGATTCTACTGAGATTTCTTTAAAAAAATAGTAATTTTTCCAGAAATTTGCAGAATTATCCCTTAACAGGTCTCAGCACTCAATGCTAGCATTGATAAAGATGTTGGGCAATCAGATTTCACTTCAAATAAATACTGCAGCTATCCTTAATCAACATACCATATTCATTACCAGCAATAAGACATTAAAAAAAATATCTTCAGAAAAAAACATGTGACAGCAATTAGGCTGAAAAACAGCAATAGCAGAATTGATTTTTTTATTCTTTGGAAGATCTGGCTATAAACTTTAAAAATTCTGAAAACACTGGAAATTTTATTTTTGGAAATACAGGGTTTGGGTTTTTTTAAGTTCACTTTTATTAATGACTTTATTAATACATATTTAAATAAATTTTTAAGACATTATAATGAATCCCTACTTATACTTACAAGAGAGGCTTGGTCATTCTAATTCTACTGGAGATGAGGCAGAGGCTAGCAGGCTCATTCTGTCACATGGAAAAGACAGCCAAACATGTGGTCTCAAAGGGAGTCCTGATATGCTCTAGGTCTCTTGGTCTCAACCTAGCTATTAATGAAGCAAACAGCACGAGTCCCCCAGCATTTGGACTCAGCTCTCTATCCTGATTATTTGCTGGAACAGTTGCTGGTGTACTTCAATCCTAAACTGACTAGCGTTTGCCTAAAAGACTCCAGGACATATTTCAGGAACAAGCGCAAGTCAGTAACCATTTCTGATATGCAATTTGTAGTGGGTACATCATTTGGGAAGGGAAGAGAATTTAACAGCAGAGTATTGTGTGCTCATTCATACTGGTTAACATCAGTACTAGAGAATAGGTTAAGACTTCTTTAATTTACTAGTATATAGAAAGACAGAAAAAAAACATAGATTGCCAATTAATTATGGAAAAGCTATTGATATTAACAATGCTATTACTACCTTTTGATTCACTGTTTAATTATTTCTACTACAGTTCTCTGTTAGAGCACGAAAAAAACCTTAATTTCTCCACATTCTGTATGTGTGGCCCACCTATCTTTTTACTTGCAAATGTTTTCTGTACGTGGCCTCTTTTACTAGTGCTGCAAGTTGGACAATTGTTAATTTTTTATCAGTAATTAAGATATTGCTGTAATTAAGATTAACTAATATTTATTTGATCATTTCAAAGGTGTGAAGACCTGGAAAGTCAAATTCTTTTTATTTATTATACATCTGTCACAGGGTAAAAAGAGTACTTCCAAGCTCAATTTATGAAGTGGATGAATCAAGGGATAGTCTGTGTGAGGAAAAGCATTTTTCTCATAGACATTCATACATAAACACACATGCACAGGTGACTGAGACCTTCCCCAGCCAACACACCAGTAAGTCTCTCTCTATATATATTTATGTGTAGATATTATTTACATTTTATGTAACTAACAGTTAGTTACATTCAGTTTGGTAGAGATTATATCTGGAAGAACCTTCTGCAAGGCAAAAAAAAATAATTCTAGCATCTATTTATATGTAAAATAAATATAATGAACTATAATAGTCAGGGACAGAGAAAGGAAGAAAGGCAAAATTTATATGCACCATTGTCTCTTGCATGCTATCGCTCCTACACTCAAAGTCTTGCTATGGACAAGAAGTGGAACACACTTCATATATGAAGTCAAGTATTTTTTGTTGATTTAAAAAAAGTGTAACTGAGGTGTAGAAAGTTAATAATAGTAATCCAGTTACTGTGATACTTGGAAAGGTATGTGGAAGGAAAGATTTAGTGTCAGCTACTGGAGTCACACCAGGAAAACAGGTGTTGACAGACTGTGGTGCCTGGCTAACATAACTAAATTAAACTTACTTTTCAAAGCCAATTAAAACTCCACCAATATTGGTCATCTACAAAATAAAACAAATTCAAATAAGTTAATCACTACACAATTGCCTTAAGAATTCTTATTAATCCAAAAAGGTGAAGGTTTTCAGACTCAAAGAGTTAGTTACCTTAAGCAGCATCTCAACCCAAGATAAGTAACATAACGAAAGCCAGCACTGCACAACTGTGACTGGAAGACCTCCATTCCTGCCACAGTGGGTGCACCTGCCATACTTAATAATGATGAATAAAATATTTATCTGTAGCTTGAAGCATAATTAACTGAAAATTAACACTTTCACATTTCATACACCATCCAACACTTGTGTTTATTTGAGCCTAGTAATATTAATGGTTTTTGAGAGCTAACACTGCACTGTTAAGCAACTATGTATTTCTATGCACTTAAAGAAAGGAACCCTTTCTCCCTTCCAAAAAAAAAAAGGACTTAATGTTTTCCACTTCTCTGCTTATCACTACTTCAGCCTTTGCAGTGAATGTACATTTTTAATAATGGTTTTGCAAGTATCGCATAAGGTTTCTTCTACCACCAGAATACTTGTGGCATCTGAATTTGTGTGGGTCCCTTCAAAACAGTTGCTGTTTAAATTTACAATGGAGGGGACTTGGTAAATTCATTAAGGTGGAAGTGTAGATTCATTAAGTCACATTTATTGATTTATATGATTGTAGCTAAACCAGAAATATTTATTTGTAGTTTATGTAAATTAATGCATCCCCTTATGAAATAAGTTCCTAATCAGGAAGATCCGGGGCCATGAGAAAGCAATGATTTATTTTATTTTTCCAATTTTGTTAAAGTTATCTTGACAAGAATAAGTCTCAGAATCATTGCATATAAGATCTCATTAATCAAGGTAATCTTCTTAAATATTTAAAAGCAAAAGTGATACTTTGTAAAATCTTGAGATGTAAAATGGCTTTTAAGTGAGAAAAAAATAAGACCTGAAAAAAACCAAATTAATTGAACCAGGAAAAGATATTACAGAAGTTGTAAGAAATGGAAATTCTAGTACAGAACCCAGCTTCCTACATTTTACCTGTATTTCACAAATTGCACTATATATTAAAATAATATCATAATGGTGTCTTTTTTAGTGGTTTGTGGATCTATAATGGATCTGAAAGAATATTAAAACAATATTCTCTCAGAATCTTTTAGTGATTTCCTGATGAGAACTGTCTCATTAAATAGAATGAATTTGTGACAGCTGTAATTTTCTTAAAGTAGGCCACAAACAAATAAAAAAGGGCTTGAAAAGGAAGGGAGAATGTTTTCAGTATGTATAAATACCTTATGGGATATTACGAAGATAAGGGAGCCAAACTCTTTTCAGTGAGGCCCAGTCAACAGGACAAGAGCTAGTGTGCAAAATCTGAAACACATGAAATTTCAGCTCAACCCAAGAAAACAATTGTTTACTGTGAGGGTGGTCAAATACTGGAACAAGTGGCCCAGAGATGTTGTGGAGTCTCCACCCTTGAAGACATTCAAAAACCCAGTTGGGCACGGACAACATTCTGTAGCTGACCCTATTCAAGCAGAGGATTGGAGCAGATGATCTCAGGAGGTCCCTTCCACCCTGAATGATTCTGTGATCTTTCTGTTGGAATTAAATAGCAAAAGAGGTTTTGATGAAATAACTAGTTTAAGTGAAGACAGAAAGAGACGAGAGATAAATGATATTAAAATCATACACCTCCTCCCAGGTTTTAGGGGAAAAAAACCTTTGTCTTATTCTTTGTATCAGACTAATTAGGGTTTGCTACAATGAAAGAAAGATAACTACTAACCCTCTTAACACTCTGAGAGTGATAAACTTATAATTGCTGTATAAAAAAAAATAAAATCCATATGTTATAAAGTTTCTAGGCTATCAGTATTACAGACACAAAACAATTCCTATCAGAAGCCTACTGAGTAAAAAGGATACAGAAACTCTCTGAACAAAGCTTATGAATCCATGACACTGTATAAAGGATGTAGGCAGCCTGTACTTTCATTTAGGGTGTAATTCCCTCTATGAAAAGCCATCAGAAAACTATAAAGCATTTCACTCCCACTTATAGTCTATTTGGAGTGCTTAAATGGGACTTCAAAACTGTCTATGCATCACGTTAATGACCTTTGCCCGAACATAGCACCTGATCAACAGACTAATTCTTATGGATGTACTTCTGTATCCAGCAAAGTGATTTAATGGGGCTCAGCACAGACCCGGAGACATCAATTATAGATGCATCAGCCTGAGAATATGAGGGACATATTCTTCATCTGAAAAAGTAGAATTCTTACAGACATCATCATTCTTGAAGTTCTGGATAGAATTCTAATGGAGACTATATTTTGCCATATTCATTAAAAAGATATCTATGATAATATATCACTTATTGATCTTAATAGATACCAAAATATATATTTATATAATGTGACAAGTTTTTCTGATAGTGAAATGGTATTTTTTTAGTAAGAAGATTCTTCATGTTTCCCAGCTCTGTTAGGTTTCATATCTCACCCTTTGGAACAAACTAATATTAAAAATTCATACCTTAACATCACAGAATAATCAGACAGTTACTCTTCCTAAAAATATCTGGGAAGCCATAAAGCTTTCAGTTTTATTTTTTTTTTAATTAATTATAATACAGGTTTTCTCCTGTATTTTTGGTTTGCTTTGATTATTTTTCCTCTCGTAAGACCTTACGAAGAACCTTACGAAGAATTTTTCCTTATGAAGAACAACCCTTCACAAGGTCAAGTTCAGGGACAGCTGGTGGCAAATATGAAAAGCAATGCTAACTAACGGTGCTCAGAGAGATACATTTCCCTACCACCGGCACCTCCCTAGATGTCACTGAAATGAAAGACTCATAGAATCAACTAGGTTGGAAAAGGCCTTGATGATCATCATGTCCAGCCATTAAGGGTTGGGGTTAAGAGTCTGGTTTATTTTCTGTTCTTGGCAATAGCATGGGGATAATGCAGCCTACTTATTTCTATGTACTGTGGAGTGTTTAGAAAATGGTTCAGCCTTCATGAAAAGGAAAAGCAGTCCCATGAGGAAATATAAGCTTGTATACATGATAAAGCTCTCTCATTTGGAGAGCTTTAAACTAGATTTGAAGGGGGATGGGGGTTGTAGCTGGGCTTGCCCCAGTGGGTCAGCACTCCAGAATTGATGAAGACTGGGAGGCCTCCTATAATCCTAGGGTGAAATCGGTGTGCTCAGCTCGCTCCCTGGAATGTCTGTACACCAATGCGCGCAGCATGGGAAATAAGCAGGAGGAGTTGGAAACCTGTGTTAAGTCAGGAGACTATGATCTGGTGGCAATTACAGAGACGTGGTGGGACAGCTCACATGACTGGAATATAGTCATGGAGGGCTATGTCCTCTTCAGAAAAGACAGGTCAACCAGGAAGGGTGGTGGGGTTGCTCTTTATGTGCGGGAGCAACTACAATGCACAGAGCTCTGTCCAGGGACAGATGACGAGAGAGTTGAGAGTCTGTGGGTGAGAATTAAGGGGCAGGCTGGCAGGGGGGATACTGTTGTAGGTGTCTGTTACAGACCACCAGATCAGGGTGAGGAAGTTGACGAGGCCTTCTACAGGCAGCTGAGAGCGGCCTCACAGTCACAGGCTGTGGTCGTCGTGGGGGATTTTAACTTCCCTGATGTTTGCTGGAAGGACCACGCGGCAACCCAGCCACAGTCCAGGAGGTTCCTCCAGTGTATGGATGATAACTTCCTCGTGCAAATGGTGGATGAGCTGACCAGGAGAGGAGCGCTGCTGGATCTCATCCTTACTAACAAGGAGGATCTGGTTGAAGCAGTAAGGGTTGAGGGCTGCCTTGGTTGCAGTGACAACGAGATGGTGGAGTTCAGGATCTTGTGTGGTAGGACTAGTAGAATAGCAAGTAGAATTGCAACCCTGGACTTTAGCAGGGCAAACTTTGGCCTTTTCAAGCAATTGCTAGGGGAAATCCCATGGGCAAAGCTGCTTGAAGGTAAAGGGGCCCACGATAGTTGGTTGACATTCAAGGACTGCTTTTTCCATGCTCAAGATCGGAGCATCCCGACACGTAGGAAGTCAAGGAAGAGGGCCAAGAGACCTGTGCGGCTAAATAGGGAATTGCTGGGTATGCTCAAGTGGAAGAGGAGAGTTTACAGGTCATGGAAGGAGGGGCTGGCCACTTGGGAGGAATATAAGGCTGCTGCTAGAGGATGTAGGAAGGCAGCTAAGATGACTAAGGCATCCTAAGAATTAAACCTGGCGAGAAGGGTCAAGGACAGCAAAAAGAGCTTTTTCAAGTACATGGCAGACAAAACTAACACCAGAGGCAATGTAGGCCCACTGATGAACGGGATGGGTGCCCTGGTGACAGAAGATACAGAGATGGCAGAGTTACTGAATGCCTTCTTTGTCTCTGTCTACTCTGCTGCAGGCAGTCCTGAAGAGCCCTGTACCCCTGAGACCTCAGATGAAGTCAGGTCGACGGAGCGGTTTGCCTTCGTCGATGAGGAATGGGTTAGAGACCAGTTGAGCAATCTGGACATCCATAAATCCATGGGTCCAGATGGGATGCACCCGCGGGTGCTGAGGGAACTGGCGGAGTCATTGCTAGACCACTCTCCATCATCTTTACCAAGTCTTGGGAAACGGGAGAGGTGCCTGAGGACCAGAGGAAAGCAAATGTCACTCCAGTCTTCAAAAAGGGCGAGAAGGAGGACCCGGGTAACTATAGACCGGTCAGCCTCACCTCCATCCCTGGGAAAGTGATGGAACACCTTATCCTTGGTGCCATATTAAGGCATATCAAGGGTAAGAGGGTTATGAGGGGCAGTCAACATGGCTTCACCAAGGGGAAATCATGTTTGACCAATCTCTTAGCCTTTTATGAGGAAATAACACGGTGGATGGATGATGGCAGAGCGGTGGATGTGGTCTACCTTGACTTCAGCAAAGCATTTGACACAGTCTCCCACAGCATCCTCACAGCTAAATTGAGGAAGTGTGGTCTGGATGATCAGGTAGTGAGGTGGACTGCGAACTGGCTGAAGGAGAGAAGCCAGAGAGTTGTAGTCTATGGGGCGGAGTCTAGTTGGAGGCCTGTAACTAGTGGAGTGCCTCAAGGGTCAGTACTAGGACCAGTATTATTTAATATATTCATCAACGATTTAGATGAGGGAACTGAGTGTACTATCAGCAAGTTTGCTGATGACACTAAGCTGGGAGGAGTGGCTGACACGCCAGAAGGCTGTGCTGCCATCCAGCGAGACCTGGACAGGCTGGAGAGTTGGGCAGGGAATAACTTGATGAAATATAACAAGGGAAAGTGTAGAGTCCTGCATCTGGGCGGGAACAACCCCAGGTTCCAGGATAGGTTGGGAAACGACCTGTTAGAGAGCAGTGTAGGGGAGAGGGACCTGGAGGTCCTAGTGGACGACAGGATGACCATGAGCCAGCACAGTGCCCTTGTGGCCAAGAAGGCCAATGGCATCCTGGGGTGTATTAGAAGGGGGTTGGTTAGTAGGTTGAGAGAGGTCCTCCTTCCCCTCTACTCTGCCCTGGTGAGACCGCATCTGGAATACTGTGTCCAGTTCTGGGCCCCTCAGTTCAAGAAGGACAGGGAGCTGCTGGAGAGAGTCCAGCGCAGGGCAACGAAGATGATTAAGGGAGTGGAGCATCTCCCTTATGAGGAAAGACTGAGGGAGCTGGGTCTCTATAGTTTGGAGAAGAGGAGACTGAGGGGTGACCCTATAAGTGTCTATAAATATATAAAGGGGGAGTGTCACAAGCATGGAGCCAGGCTCTACTCAGTGGCAAACAATGATAGGACAAGGGGTAATGGGTACAAACTGGAACACAAGTGGTTCCACTTAAACTTGAGAAGAAACTTCTTCTCAGTGAGGGTGATGGAACACTGGAACAGGCTGCCCAGGGAGGTTGTGGAGTCTCCTTCCCTGGAGACATTCAAAACCCGCCTGGACACATTCCTGTGTAACATTATCTAGGTGTTCCTGCTCCGGCAGGGGGATTGGACTAGATGATCTTTCGAGGTCCCTTCCAATCTCTAGCATACTGTGATATGGGTTTAGGGACATGATATGGGATTAAGAAAATGGTTTAGTGGTGGACTTGGCACTGCTAGGTTATCACTTGGACCTGATGATCTTGAAGGTCTTCCAACCTAACCAATTCTATGATTCTATATGCCATCTGTCTTTAGAACTCTGTATATCTGTCTATTTCACATGTTATTTAATAGAACTCAAGTTGTGAATGGGAGAAGGGTTATTCTTCAGTTTATCACTGACTTATGGCAGGGTCAAATTCTTCAGCCAAAGTTTTCCAAATTGTATATTTCTAGCTAAATTATTAGACCAAGGTACAAACACCTCTACATTTTAATATGTAGAAAGTGGAAGTCCCCAAAGCAATGACTTTCATTTTAAATGTCACTTAGAGATCAGAAGAAACTGATTGCCTTTTTCTGTAAATCATACATATAAACTACAATGAACACTTATCTGTGTCTAGAAAAACTCTTTGTAATTGCAAAATGTTATATTTTTTGTCTTGATGATATTTATTTAGTAACACAAACTAATGCTCCTTCCTTTTTCAAGGAAGTACTAAAGTAGCATACATTGCACCTGCAATTAACGATCAATTGACAATAAAGAATAATTACGTAATCGTTTGCATCAATTTAAGGTTGTCTCTGAAAAGAACAGAAATTCATCATTATATATTGTGTTTACCAAGCCAGTTTCAGTTGGACAGCTTGCTATGCTTATTTTACATATTTCCTTCCCTTTCAGAACTGTTTCTTGCTAACCTGTTATTCCAGCTCCCAAGGCAGTACAAAGTATTTCAATGTACACATTTTTGGGGTTTTAATTTATTTTTAATTGTTTTTAATGAATTCTTTTGCTAGAAAAAATTAATCAGGTAATTTTATTAAAACATTTATAAAACACCAAGAAAATTTCCAGTCATCATTCATTCATGAAAAAGAAACCCCCAAAACCACCAAAACACACTTACTCATTTCCCTATTCAGTTTGTCAACATCTGGTTCAGCAAAATAACTCTTCAGACCCCAGTGACTGCATTGTATCGGAGTCTGTTTAGTTGCCTAAACACAGGCATCTAATCTAAATGAGTTGTTAGAACTGGCTTCAGGTCTGCTCCACAAAATCAGGGTTATTTATGCCTGGTGATACAACTGCTAGAGCTAGTTAAATGTGTCAGATATGCTCAGGTATCTCAAATGGAGTAGCTGCACCTGTTCTGAAACAGTTGGGAAACTGATTTAGATCCTGTGCTCACAGATACATGCAAATGTACGTGTATATGGTCTGCAGCCCAACATCTAAACTGTAGACACCAAAATTCAGATGTATGACTCTGTCGTGGTTTAAAACCAGGCAGAGTTCCCTCACTTACTGTACCCCCCTCTTCTTGCCCTCCCCTGACTCCCGAAGGGACGGAGAAGAGAATCGAAAAGAATGCAACTCCTACGGGTTGACATAAGAACAGTTTAATAACGAAGGTATAACACAAATCACTACTGCTACCACCAATAATAGCAACAATAAAGGAAATAACAAGGGAAGAGAATACAACACCTCAGCACCAGCTAACCGATAACTTGCCCCCCCCCAGCCCAACCAAGCACTGACCGATACCTCCCCCAACCCTGCAGTCCCTAGCCCTTCCGGCTAACCGTTACATCCTGGGCATGACGTGCTGTGGTATGGAATACCTCTTTGGTCAGTTTGGGTCAGGTGTCCTGTCTCTGCTTCCTCCCGGCTACCCCTCCTCCCTGGCAGAGCATGAGGTTCACAAAGTCCTTGGCCAAACCAAAACATCCCTGTTATCAGCTCTGTTCCCAAGCTGAAAGTCAAAACACAGCACTGCACCAGCTACCAAGAAGGAGAAAAATGACTGCTACTGCTGAACCCAGGAGAGACTCTAAAGCTAAGATTTTGTTGCAAAGCTAAAATACCTGAACTCTGAATTTAGCAATGAAATTTGTGTCAATCTGTCATGGTTTAACCACAGCTGGTAACTCAGTATGACGCAGCCACTCTCTCACCGCATCACTCCCTCTCTGCCCACCCACAGGTGAGATGGAGAAGAGAATCAAAAGAATGTAAAACCCGCAAGTTGAGATAAGAACAGTTTAATAACTGAAATTCAATATAATACTAATGCTTACAATAATAATGAGGGAAATAAGATGAGAAAATATAATACTAAAAAGGGAAAAAAAAAATCCAACGTCAGTGATTTGCAATACAATTTCTCACCACCTGCTGACAGATAAACAGCCCAACCCAAGCAGGTATTGGTCACTTCCAGGTAGCTTACCCCCATTTATATACTGAGTATGACGTGCTGTGGTATGGAATATCCCTTTGGCTAGTTTGGGTCAGATGTCCTGTCTCTGCTTCTTCTTGGCTTCTTGTGCCCCTCCTCACTGGCAGAGCATGAGAGACTGAAAAGTCCTTGATCAGAGTAAGTGCTACTTAACAACAGCTAAAACGTTGGTGAGTTATCAGCATTGTTCTCAGACTAAAGCCAAAACACAGCACTGCACCAGCTACTAGGAAGAAAAATAACTCTATCCCAGCTGAAACCAGTATACAATTGTATGCAAAACCATCTTAATTGATAGCAGGTCAGTATTAAAATAGATGTAGCTCAAAGTTGTTATGAAGGAACGTGAAAATGACATCTGGGAAAAAGTTGATGTGTTTTGCAGTGCTAATGTTCTCTGGTTCTATAAAAGACGTCTGAAAATCCAATGTTATACTTCAGTGGTAATAAGTCAAGTCCTAATTTGGTCCTAGGCCATTAGATTCTGCAGTTTGTCAGAAGTATGTTTGACATTGGAGTTGTTAGTCACTCTAAGCTCCTTTCTTAGTCACTGGAGAGAAAGAGGTATTTGTTCAAATATAAGTATTTAAAATAGGTCAGCTAAATCAGACCCTCTAAGTTCCTGTTCTGCCCATTGATTATATGAGAGTTTAGCATGCCTAGTTCAGATACAGATTCAGCACTGCGGACATCTATTACGTAAAATTAATTCACCCTGTCAATTTATGTTTGTTTGATGGGATTAATCTTTCAATAAGAATCTGAATTAATCTTTTCCTTTTCAATCAAAGGAAATGGAAACCAAATGATATTATTTACCTTCTTGAGAATTTTAAGTTCAACATAGCAATAAGTGGAAAGATTCTTTTATAAAACTGATTTGTTTCATATTGAGGAGCCATATTAAAATTTAGACACATAATGAAATATAAAATACATATATAAAACACATAAAATTGGTTCTGCTTTGAATTAAAAGACCAGCGAACCCAAAGGAAAATTTACTGACTTTGTATACATTTGTTTTTTTTTTGCAATCACTTATTTTTTCCTTTTAACAAAAATGTTACACTTAAGGAAAGTACTCTTCTGTATTAATTCAATAATAAGATTGCATGTTAAAAATCAGAACAAGATTGTGACATACAAAAAGTAATATTCATGAATATTAAAAAGTCTTGCCTACAATTTTTTGAAAACAGGTCATGTTTGTCTCTGAACCATACTCTTAATCCACAATGAAGGAAAATCATTTCTCCATTTAATTATTATACAAGACTTGGAAAATGGCCTCTGTGTGACATCTGAATATAACTTGTGATCAGAGAATATTTAGGGTTGGGAAGGACCTTAAGATCATCTAGTTCCAACCCCCTGCCATGGGCAGGGACACCTCACACTAAACCATGTCATCCAAGGCTCTGTTTAACCTGGTCTTTGAACACTGCCAGGGATGGAACATTCACAGCCTCCCTGGGCAACCCATTCCAGTGCCTCACCACCCTTGCAGTAAAGAACTTCTTCCTTATATCCAGTCTAAACTTCCCTGTTTAAGTTTTAACCCGTTACCCCTTGTCCTGTCACTACAGTCCCTAATGAAGAGTCCCTCCCCAGCATCCTTATAGGGCCCCTTCAGATACTGGAAAGCTGTTATGAGGTCTCCACGCAGCCTTCTCTTCTCCAGGCTGAACAGCTCCTACTTTCTCAGCCTGTCTTCATATGGGAGGTGCTCCAGTCCCCTGATCATCCTCATGGCCTTCCTCTGGACTTGTTCCAACAGTTCCATGTCCTTTTTATGTTGAGGATACCAGAACTGCCCACAAGACCCCACATCAGGTCTCACGAGAACAAAGTAGAGGGGAAGGATCACCTCCTTCAACCTGCTGGTCACGCTCCTTTGGATGCAGCCCAGGATACGGTTGGCTTTCTGGGCTGCAAGTGCACACTGAAGCCGGCTCATGCTCATTTTCTCATCAACCACCACCCCCAAGTCCTTCTCCACAAGGCTGCTCTGAATCTCTTCTTTGCCCAACCTGTAGCTGTGCCTGGGATTGCTCTAACCCAGGGGTACGACCTTGCACTTGCCATTGTTAAACTTCATAAGGTTGGCATTAGCTCACCTCACAGGCATGTCAAGGTCCCTCTGGATGGTATTCCTTCCTTCCAGATGGAACCTAAGTTACTGTTTTAGTTAGAAGAAAATCCACTGGCTAGGAATCAAGAATCTCCCAAGAGTTCTGCGTAGTTAAATAGAGAGGAGGAACATATGCCTTTCAGTTTATGACATACAACTCATAGATATCTTGCAGATCTTTCTGTTCAGATTAGAAGACAACAGCACCACCACCACTATGTTATTTTCTCAAGTACCTTGTCCACAGTTAATTCTAATGGTGAAAATGTTCTACTTGGTAAGTATATATTTTTTAATCCTGTTCCAGATGGCTAATAAAGCTATAAATGGAGACCCCATGCACTCCCAGAAAAGAAGGTCCCAAGGCACAGTATATTTTTGTCTGTTTTTTCTTTCCTAAGCATTATTAACTCAGCAGATTGCCATATGCAAAATTGTTCTCTTCCTGCTCTGTATCCTTACCATTAGATTATGTTATTAAAGGTCAAGCACCATAAACACAAAGACCCAGTGGGGATTAGAGAAGTAAAGACAGTCAGAGGAGCCTGAGTAAACTGGGTTTCTCAAAGAACAGGGAAGACCCTGACCTGGCTGCTCCCAAGGCCACCAGGGAGAACAACAGACTACTCCTACTGCTATTAGGCATACCACACTTCAATCCCAAGAGAACTCAGCCAAAGAAAATATCCACTTAAAGACTCACCTTGCAGACTGGAAGAGTTAATTGCCTACAGAACGCATTCAGGCCAAAGGGCATTTACAGATAGTGTAAAATTTATTATAGCATGTTTTTAAGCAGATTGTGGGACTGTGAGAACCATTATGGGGTTTCTAGAGGAGGGGAGGTTAGGGGAAGGATCAAGGTGGATCAGGAATGAAAAAGAATGGAAAAAAAGAGAACAAGGATAAACACAGTGTGTCATATGTAAATTGGTTTTTGGTCAGTACTGTTGTGTGACCACCACCTGTACCTAATCACAGCAGTATGTCCGGTCTTGTTAAACTGCATTCCTTCCTTTTTTTTTTTTTCCCCCGGGATGATGGTACACTTTATTTTGCATGCATGTGTGTTGTGGTTTAAGCTGGTAACAACACAGCTGCTCTCTCATCCGCCCCTTCCTCTCCCAGTAGGATGGAAGAGAAAGTTAGAAGAGTTAAAGTGAGAAAATTAGTGAGTTGGGATAAATACAGTTTAATAAGTAAACCAAAAGCCTCAGTCACAAGCAAAGCAAAATAATGAATTCATTCACTACTTCCCATCAGCAGGCATATCCAGTAAAACAGGGCTTGTGCTTGTGCACATGTATAGCTCACAAGTGAACTTCAGGTCTGAGTAGCTAGTTGCTGAGTAGCTGTTGACAAGGTCTGGGAGCCAGACACTAGGGAGAGAGTAGGTCTCAGAACTTAATAATGGAGTGGGGCTCTGAATCTTGGGGTCTCATACATTTAAATGCCAGCAACTTGAAAGACCTGGGGATCTGGGGCCAACTACTGAGTAGAATGGGTGTCTTCAGTTTATATTGCACATAAATAGGTGTGTGTGTGTATGTGCATGTGTATGTATATGTATAGGTATTCTGTCAACAGACTTCAACCTTGATCAGTGGAAAGGAGAAAGCTATCAGCCCATCCATGCCTGTCCATCTGACTGTTTTGATCTGTGTGGCTAGTCATGTGTATCGTGAGTGTGGGTATTCATGCATGTGTGCCTATCAGGAATTTGTGCTCACTCCTGTCACTGTCTGGACTTGGGGACATAGAGCCACATCAGCCTCAGGCTCACTGGGCTACTGGATTCAGAAATCTCTAACACCTGTAATGTTGATGCTGTCAAAATACATCTTTTTATACAGCTTTCTTGCCCTCATTACTTCACATTGCAATGGAAAATAGGGAATCATAGAATCATAGAGTGGAATCATAGAACAGGGTTGAAAAGGACCTTAAGATCATCTAGTTCCAACTCCCCTGCCATGGGCAGGGACATCTCCCACTAAACCATGCCACCCAAGGCTTTGTCCAACCTGGCCTTGAACACCTCCAGGGATGGAGCATTCACAACTTCCCTGGGCAACCCATTCCAGTGCCTCACCACCCTCACAGTAAAGGACTTCTTCCTTATATCCAATCTAATATGATAAAACATTTCATTCCAGCATTCTTACTGTGCATCACCAAGATTTCTAAATTAAATCTACAAAATCAGGTTGCGAGTGAAATGTTATCTAGTTCTTTTATCCGTAGAGGTTTTAAGTGGAATGCTATCAATTTTTTTCATCCCTGAAGTATGAAACCTAAAAAAAAAAGTTAAAATAAAATTTTATGTATAGAAGCAGTTCATTTTCTTTGTGCCTGAAAATAAAAGTGTTGTGAAAAACCTCACAACAGCTTTTTTTCTCATATCCACAGAATGCTGTCTTTCTCCAGAAATTCCATAATGAGTGGGGCTGTACTGCAGAGAGCTTACTGCTTCTGGCATGCCTGTGTTCCCTGTCGGGATCCAGTGAAGTGAACTGGAAAAAGATGAATGGAGTACAACGATGATGTACTCCTTGTGGGTCAATTCATAGACAGAGCACAGCAGTCAAAAACATTATTTTCTGGGCATAGCAAGAAAAAATAAATCTGTTAGGAGCTGGAGGAACATTTTCTATACATCTTCCCTTAGGATAAACACAGTGACATTTCCATAATGGGTAAAAATGGGTAAAGGCATTTTTCATAACAATGCATTGCTATCAGATTATTCTGGTTACAAAAAACACATGCTTTTTGTGCATATTCACACATCTCTTCAACAAAGGAGACAAATGTCTCTAACAAAGAGCCATCTATCACCACATTTTTTTCTTCTAAATTAATATTTTAAGTATTTCCAGAGAGACTGAGTAAGTTATCAAAATTCGTCTACTGGTCTTCACTAAAAGGATAATGTCCTTGCCATAACTTACCCTAATGGGAAAGGCTGAGTACATTTGTATACTAAAACTATATTTATTTATATTTGGTAGCATGAAAAGGGCCTTTGACATAATGAGAAGAATTGCTTAGAAGGAAATTACTTTTTAGTAATACTAATTAAACCTTCAATGATACAAATAATTCACCTCAAAGGAAATCATTAATTATGAATCAGTAAGGAAATCATTATAATCTGAAATCTGTTGCTTTCTCAGAAGGAATATTCAAAAACTTTCACAGGAAGAAGTTGCTGGCACCACTTGTTCTTTAACTTTGGCAGTTTCAGGGAAGTTGGCATATATTTTGGTAGAATATGTTGATTAACTGCAACAGTTATAGGATTATTTCAAATATTCTAGATTATGTACAAAAGAAAAACCTCTCCTGGACTAATGATGAGGGCTACTTTTATTTATTTCAATCTCTAACATATTTCCTGAAAGAGTTATTCCAAGAGTCAGCCAATACTTTCTTCAAAGTATTGAGACACTTTCAAAAAAAACGTGGAGCTTCTTTGATGTCTGAATCAACTGAAAGTTGAATTAGCTAGTTCAGTGACTCAGAATAGCTCTACATTCTCTCTTCTGGTAGACATTTCTCCCAGGGGTTGAAGCAGAGGGTGTCTAGTTGAATTATTTCCTCATTCAGCTCAAATATATCATATATGTAGTTCAAATCTAGAATACTTGCTGTTCAAAGAATGTTGTGATTATTCACCACAATCTAAATATTACAGATTATAATGCAATCCAAGAATTCATGTACATTGAAAATATTTAATATTAATATTATCAAACTTATATTTCAAGTCCTCTTCAAAGTAGAAGTGAAGGCTATTGTTACAGATCTATGTGAAATGGTTTTAGTAGTTTCAAGATGTGTTCCCCTTCTCTTTTCCTTCCCTACATCACCTTTCGTCTACTTTTTCTGACATCTGTATTGATGAAACTGAAAACTCCTGAGCGCTTTATCTGCCCTGCATTTTCAAGAAACAGTTCTGTTTCTTCAAACTACATTTATGGTATAGAAGGTAAAAGAAAAGAAAACATGTACAATATTGAAACTGAATTGCATGAAACTACTTACCCTTTCCAAACAACTCATCTCCCCAGATTAATTTGACAGTACTTAAAGCAAGTACATACCTCCTCTCTGTGCTTCAGTTGACTGTAATAAAACACCTAGTAATGTTGCTGCATAGCTGTATGATCTTGACTCACATTCTAGGGAAAATTTGTTGATCTGTGAAAAAGATCTGTGTCAAAGTATCTAGACAACATACTTGCAAGACAGGAAAAGTAAAATTGCAGAGAAATATAAGATTGTTGAGATGACAATAACTAGAAGGTCAAGGACAAAAAACAGTGACATTGAAAGGGAAAAACTAAAAGAGTCAAAAGGTGGCAACTCACCAACATCCAGGATCAAACTATTTCAAGGACTTTCTTTCTCTGTATAATAGCTGCCTTTTTATTTTTAATTTGTGTATAACCCATTAATACAGACTCTTATCAGAATTTGTCAAAAAGGCCAGAGTGGGATGCTTACAAGGTTACTAGAAGTCAAAGAATTTCTAATTTGTATCCAGAGGAAAATGCTAAAGAGGTAACAAACATGTAAGAAATGAGGAGGGATATCAAATCAATGCGCTCCTGAAATGGCTGAGCTAATGAAGTTCTTTATTAAATCAGTATTTAACAAGAAAAGATAAATTAGAAAAAATTACATATGATTCCAAAGCAATAAAGACATTGTCAATATACAGTTTGATAAGAAGCTGTTGAGGGAGTTCAATACTCTTAAATGAAGCACAGTACCTACCATCTGGCCTGGATTATCTGTGTTCTTTCATCTCAAAGACTACTGAGGCACTATAAATTATTTCTGAATGTCACAAAGAGTTGAAGTGAAACCTGTTGGTTTCTGAAAGAAAATCATAAGTAGAGTTTTATTTTCAGTAGTTTTTTGTTAATAGTAATCTTTATTACTGATTTTTTTCAGTGGATCAGAACCATTGAAAATAATACAGTGTGTGTCAGCAGTAAGTGCACTTTTTGTATTCCCATGTGTAACAGCTATGGCTGCACCTGTAAACTAATGTGTGCCAGTCATGAATACACCTGTGCATAGATTACTTCAATGCTAGCTCAAAGGGTAAGTAGTATGGGCTAGGAATGTGCAATAGAAATTGAGATTTCAATAAATATCTTAAATATTTCAAAATCATGACCTTGATTATTTGGACATTAGAGTGCAGTGTAGGGGAGAGGGACCTGGGGGTCCTAGTGGACAACAGGATGACCATGAGCCAACACTGTGCCCTTGTGGCTAAGAAGGCCAATGGCATCCTGGGGTGTATTAGAAGGGCGGTGGTTAGTAGGCCGAGAGAGGTCCTCCTTCCCCTCTACTCTGCCCTGGTGAGACCGCATCTGGAATATTGTGTCCAGTTCTGGGCCCCTCAGTTCAAGAAGGACAGGGAGCTGCTGGAGAGAGTCCAGCGCAGGGCAACGAAGATGATTAAGGGAGTGGAGCATCTCCCTTATGAGGAAAGACTGAGGGAGCTGGGTCTCTATAGTTTGGAGAAGAGGAGACTGAGGGGTGACCTTATAAGTGTCTATAAATATATAAAGGGGGAGTGTCACGAGGACGGAGCCAGGCTCTACTCAGTGGCAAACAATGATAGGACAAGGGGTAATGGGTACAAACTGGAACACAAGAGGTTCCACTTAAACTTGAGAAGAAACTTCTTCTCAGTGAGGGTGACGGAACACTGGAACAGGCTGCCCAGGGAGGTTGTGGAGTCTCCTTCCCTGGAGACATTCAAAACCCGCCTGGACACATTCCTGTGTAACATTATCTAGGTGTTCCTGCTCCGGCAGGGGGATTGGACTAGATGATCTTTCGAGGTCCCTTCCAATCTCTAACATACTGTGATACTGTGATACTGTGATACTGTGACATTTGATTCACTGAAGCTGTATGTAAGGAAGGCAAAGCAGTCTTTTATTAGTTCTCTCTGCATAGAAAACGTGGAAGAGCCACACTTTCACTATAAAAGACAATGATAATCTAGAGTTAGGATAAGAGGACTTCAAGGTGATGGCTGAGGTAGAAAATGTGATTCAACTGAGGAAAATCTCACCTTAATTATCACCTTGGAGATAATTAAATATATAGAAAGAGATACATATTGAGACAGGCAGCAGTACAGTTAATGAGTCTTTGTAGCTTAACAACTGTGGTGTTTGTTTGACTATCCTGGTTATTCTAGTACATCCTTCTACTGTTTCAATCTTTATTACCCTGAGTGTATGCATTGCAGAATTTTAAACTATGAACCCTGCAATAAATTCTGGTTTAGTTCAGTGCATGACATGGATAACATGATAGAAATTAATTATAATTATATAGTGAGTGGGGCTGTTTTCAACACCACATCCACCACAGTTGTCATGGATTCTAAAGGAAGAACTGCATGTAGCTTAAGACAAGCAACTGTAGGAAGAGATGGTAAAAAAAAATTATACCATGATTAAAGAAATGGAAGAAAGACATTTTAAAAATAAATGTCTGTAGCAGAAGCAGGATTAAAAGCAGCGAGAGTTTCTCATAGAAGTTCATTCTAATTTTTTTTAAGAACTCAAGAGGTAAAAAAGAAAAAAAGAAAGCACTAAACTCTTCAGAACTTTTGTTTGCTGAGCAATCATTTCTCCTTACAAACTGAAAAAAAACAAAACTTCACTTGCAGTAAAACAAAATATTAAATGTGCTTAAAATAAAAAGAAATATGTCTAGATGAGAAGAATCAATTAAGTGGTAGTCATTGGAGTCGGACCCTGTGGTGGTCTTAACCAGAAAACTATTGCACATCAAGGAGTTAGTGGTTCATACACAATTAACCTGAGCAGGCACAGGTAGTTGCTGAATTGTTCTTGCCTCCTGTCCATTGGATGAACTTAAATGGCTGCAACAGCTGCTTGTATGTGACTCATATTTGACATCTGGATTTTACAGCATCTGCATGTCTTACCTTATCTCAAAGTGAAGCAGCAAGATTTCATATAACATTTGACAGTAGAAATATGGAATAGAGGTTTTTGCTTCTAAAATGCATCCTATAAAAGCTTTAAACAATAAACTTCTAAAGAACCTCTCCTTGGATGGGGTCTGTACTGCATGCCAAGGCCTGACTGGGGTTCATCCAACGCCGCAGAACCTGTGGTTCCCAGCATCTAAATGGATAGGAAACTATCTAGATTATCCAATTTTTCCTCTTTTTGCTATCTCCTATGAATGGTATTTTAATTGATACTTAACAAGTTTAAGTGTCATTCTTACAGTGATCCATAATGAGCATTTGCACCAGGGCCCCAACTAACTTTAGGAATCTATAAATACATAGACAACAGAAAATGACAATTCCAGAAGAAAACTAGGATCTTAGCTGAGCTTAATTGGTCCAAGACAACACCAGTTATAGCCAATTGAATTTTAAGGAATATGTCATTATAGATATAAAGTATCTAGCATTTTTATTACAGGTGGGATTCAGATACTTATCTAAATTTAAATTACAATGTATCTATATATGAGCTAAGGATGCAGTTCAATTACAGAGAAACACATGGATAGCAGTATTTTGCATGCTTTACTATATACTTCCAGGCCTCCAGTTGCTATTTTAGATCCTTGACTTGTTTTATCTAAATATATTGATAAAATAAATACAGCTATATGTAATTAGTAAAGGACAGAATAATACAAATGGGGATTTATTTTTTTTTTTCCCCTAAGGTTTTTGCTTTTAATACACTGAGGGTTTTTGGTGCACTTCAAAGGAATTTAATTTTTTTTTTTTTTAAAAAAAAACATTATTCATCCCAGTAGTCACTGGTCATTGTTTCTGGTAATACACAGTATATGACATCACTACATAACTGCAATATCTAGATTTAACTATACTTTATATTGATGTTTGCAAAAGCAGTTCAAACCCAGCATAGTTGAAGCCTAAGCAGACTAACTAAATTAAATAAGATACAAGTGATCTTTTGAGATTATTGCAGATGCTGAATGCTACCTATCTGCACAGCTGTGTCAACCCAGTTTTTGCTATCTGCCTTGACCTTTTTAAGCCCTTCAGCTTTATTCCATTATATATTAAATATGAATTACTGACAAAGTAATGTTGACATAACAGAAGTAAAAACATTTCTTTCATGGTTTAATAAAGGAAATCTTACTGGTATATAAACTGGCCCATTTTCCATTCAAACTCTACTACCAGTTTTGTCTCCTTATTCTTCACAAATTATGTACTGTTTATTCCACATTCATAATATAAATCTAATTATTATATATTTGACTGTAAATGAAACTTCTAAAATTCTCTAGCTGTCTTTTATGGCCAGAACTTTATGAAATTCCTGGTACAAAATCATTTTAAAAAAAGCTCACTTAAAAACAAATATAAAAATTATGTTCCAAATATGAGTAGCAGGCAGTCTGAAAGAGGCAATGGCCATATTTCTAAAATGTACCAATAGACCATACACAGTGTCAAATGATATTTAAACTAACTTTCCTGTAATTATTTTTCTCTGATTTTTTAGCACAGACTTTAATCTGGTTTGGAGTTCAATGTGATTACAAGCCATGGATTTATTTCCTTCCCTAAGGTAACTTCTTTTTTTATACTGGATACCTCAGAATATTAAACAAAATGTTTCATATCAATTTTATACACATTGGTAGTATTACGCCTGACATCAAAGGTTAAATTATTGACACTGATTTAAATGAATTTCTTCCTTGAAAGAAGGATGCTGTGATGCATTTCGTATTATAGAGTATGTGAAGAATATAATATTCTGCTATTTTATTTATAAGCTGTTATTCCCGTATTTATTTTAGATGAAGGTAGAATAAATAAGGTTCAGAAAATAAATAAGGTGCAGAAGCTCTCTCTTAACTCAAAGGGAATATGCATAATTCAAAAATAACTAGGTTCAGAGAAACAAGATTATCTCATCAACTTATATGTAAAAGTACAGTAAAAGATAGGTGTGGTGTATGTATTTAAATAAACAAACGATTTATATGTGTGAATAAAATTTTCAAGTTGGAAATTTGCCATCCATCTGTAAAACTTTGTATCTTCATAGGGTTTAAAAATATTAATGACTAAAGTTTAATATTGTGGTTGAGCACATACACTCTTCCACTCTGTAGTTTGAGAAATTATTAAAACACTGAGAATACCATCCCAACCTCCCAGTCAGGCCTGTTTCAGCAAGTAGTGAAATCAATTAGGTTATTCTTGTGATTAAAATTTAGTTTAATTTTTGTAAGGTGATGGATCTCTTAGAAACAATAGGATTGTGTAAAGACCTTGTGGAACCACAACCCCTGCTTCTGAAATCTACAGTGTAATTCCAATGACAGGCCAAAAAGGGGCAATGGTTTTTGTATGCATTTTGTTATGCTCTGAAACATTCTTACAGCATAGTTTAATGGTTCAGCCATCAAATCTTCTATCTAAGATCCAAAGAAAAAAGTGTCAATAATCTCTTTTGGTCTTTTACAGCTAATTTAGAGCTAATGGGGTGTAGTATTCTGAATTAATAGTTCTGCTAACACATACTTCATACAATCTGCAATTGCCATTTCAACCAGGAGTACCAGAAATGGCATTTCATAGAATCATAGAATCATAGAATAGTTAGGGTTGGAAAGGACCTGAAGATCATCTAGTTCCAACCCCCCTGACATGGGCAGGGACAACTCATGCTAAATCACCCAAGGCCTCATCCAACCTGGCCTTGAACACTGCAAGGGATGGAGCATTCACAACCTCCCTGGGCAACCCATTCCAGTGCCTCACCACCCTAACAGGAAAGAATTTCCTTCTTATATCCAGTCTAAACTTCCCCTGTTTAAGTTTGAACCCGTTACCCCTTGTCCTATCACTACAGTCTCTAATGAAGAGTCCCTCCCCAGCATCCTTATAGGCCCCCTTCAGATACTGGAAGGCTCCACTGGAAGGCTCCACGCAGCCTTCTCTTCTCTTCTCCAGGCTGAACAGCCCCAACTTTCTCAGCCTATCTTCATACAGGAGGTGCTCCAGTCCCCTGATCATCCTCGTGGCCCTTCTCTGGACTTGTTCCAACAGTTCGATGTCCTTTTTATGTTGAGGACACCAGAAGTGCACACAATACTCCAGGTGAGGTCTCACAAGAGCAGAGTAAAGGGGCAGGATCACCTCCTTTGACCTGCTGGTCATGCTCCTTTTTTTTTCACTACATTGTAATTTGAACAGGAGCTTACAATTTGAAATGATAACCACATAGTTCTACTATTCTGGTTCTAAAAATCTGAAATGGATTTTCCATGTATTATTTCAGTCAGTGGCCGGTCTGAAACATTAATACACAAGCATAAATTTTTCCATACATTTGAATCATTAAGTAGTTGAAAGTTTACCTCTTTTCTCCATAACACTTCCACAATGAAGTGTTAAAGTCATTAATATTGTGACTCCGGTTTTAGCACTCAGCAAAAATTCCAATGTATCACCATTTGATTTACCACTTAGACACCACTGTATTGTTCATAGTTATTAGCTAAACTAATTCCGAGTATTGAAGACGTACTTTTCCTACTAACACTTATATGTTTAATTTGTCCCAAAGGCACACTGTTGGTATTTCCAGCCATCCCAAACAATGTAACTGCCTGAAGAGTAACTATAGCAATCAAAAGCTATTTCCTTGCTGGTGTGGAAGAGGTTGTCTTTTTGTCATTTTGCAATAGTGAAGTGACGACTTCCACATGCTATTTTGTTTGCATACTTTTGAAAGACTGAAATGTTAAGGAAGGTTTCCTCTTTTTTAGAGGGTGCCATGTTTTAACCCTGGTAAGCAAATAATCTCCGCACAGTTGCTTGTCTCTGGGATGCAGAAGAGAATAGGAAAGGTAAAAGTGAGACAACACATGACCTGAGGTAAAGCCATTTTAAGAGGTTAAAGTAAAAGCTACATGTACCAACAAAGTAAAATAAGCTCCATGACAAACTGTATTTGGTATCCAAGCTAACTGCTTTGCATTAACTACGCATGTTTGAGTAACAAGCACAGGAAAAGTACAGGTAACCAAAGATCAGCTTTCCACTTTATATGTTTTCACCGTTGTGGAAAATAGACATCATGTTTATGACACTAGCTGAACACGAATATTGGAAGTACTCCACTATATGTTTGTTTTTCTTTTCACATTTATTTTCCAGAGTAGGTCAGTCATCACCTGCATTTGTTATGGATCTGCAATAACTGATAGCTCTGTGGAGTATCTCCTATTGCCACATCTCTCAGAATTTTTATGTAAAATAAAACAAGTCAAATACTGACTGCTTTGCTTTTTGAACTATTTCTCAGCTGCACCAGTAGATATTTCCAGTATCAAGAAGAGGAGCTACAACTTTACTACAAATTATTCAGACTGGTTTCCATTTTCAGTAGCATATTATTACAGAACAAGCTATGATGATAAATTATTCATGAGTTCTAAAGTTAACATTTCTTTTCAAATGTCTAACTCCAATGATGTTGTTTGTCATTAATATTTTTTGCTGAATTATTCAAATCTAAAGAGATTACTAAATTTTTATCATGGTTATGTTTTGATCAATAAAAGAAACTTCTACCTCCTTATCCTTAATCTGCTACACCAGTAAATTAAGAGCTCTGCGTGTAGATGTGTGGTCACTGTAAATTCTTGAGTGCTGTGTGTCTCAGAACAATCAAGACTGTTATGCACGCATCAGAATCATTATGTATTATAGCACTTCAATAAGAGCTAGGAAGCAGGAGAAGAGAGCAGCAAAATGCTGAAATGGTTTATAAAGAATATCATTCACTGTTACACTGAAGTTCCCTAGAACCACAGATACAAAATCCTGACACACACACATTCTCACATGTGGTGTAATCATGTAGCTGAAAGGTTACTTCAAAACCATGGATAGAAAAAGGCAAATAGTTTGATATTTTAGTTTAAACATGACAAGAAAGTTTTTGTTACTTTCCAAAGGAATTGACTAGATGAAATTTAATGATTTAGAGTGTTAGTTTAACAGTCTGATGTAAACATAGCTACTTCAGCCTACGAAGAGTATGAAGGTGATATCCAGATAACTATAAACAACACAAACATATTTTAGATATTTTTGTGTTATATTAACTTAATTTTTGTTTTTGGTTAAAAGAGATTTCATTTGAGAACACATTTTAGGTAGTGTCTCAATTAAATCTGTTCATTTTAAATCCTTTTGGTTAATAAAGGACACGTTTTAGCCACGTACATTCACTGAATTCATTATCATACAACTGTTTTGGTTTTTCCTCATATCATTAGTATATTCATTTTCAGATTACTTTTTGGGGAAATAACATCCCACATACCTTGCAACAGAGGCAACCTGATTTGAATAGACAAAGATTCTAAATTTTATAAGAGTAAAGCTAGGAACAAGCTATGAAAATTTCTTTAAGTATTCTCCCACCATTACACGGAGAGTGAATTGAGAAAATATTACCTTGCATCTCCAGCATCTAATATTTCTTTCCCTGCATTTTTCACCTTACCTAAGCTGCAGTTCAAGAAAGCACATAAAAATGCATTTCCATTTTCTTGTTCGAATTTATTCCAGTGGGAAAAAAAAAACAAAACCAAAACCAAACCTGCTGTTGCCAATATATGTCATAGGTTCTTCAGATGGGCAATATATAATAAATATAAAAAAGCTTAAATCTATATAACAAACCAACTCTGCCTATATGCATCCACTACCAAGAGTTTAATTAATATATTTAATTTAATTTTTGTTAAATTAAAACACATATTTTATGTGTAACTGATATAATTACTGCTCAGCAGACACCAAGTAGTAAGACAGGTCACAGAATCACAGTATTTCTGAAGTTCATACCTACTCCACTCCCCTGCTCAAGTAGAGAGCTACAAAAAGCTGCCCAGGAGCAGAAGAAAGGCAAAGAAAAGGGGCATCGCCAGTTCCAGGAAAAGGCCCTGCATCCTCACCTAACACATGTGCAAAAATAACAAAGAAAACAAAAAAACAGAAAACATGGAAAAGAAACTCTGAATGACATACAGAGCTCTTTGACACCTCTCATACTCCACTCAGTTTCAACAAATTTTTATTTTACTTCTCAATTTTCTCTTCTCCATACATATGAATATATACTGCTTTAAATAACTCCTTCAAATCCTCCTGCACTTTTAAGTAAAAAACAGAATACCAGGAAACCTTTCATTACTTTATTCATATTAAGAAACACACCTATCATTTTGCTCCTAACTATTCATCGTGAGCTTATACAGACAGACTAATTTTATTTTCTGTGTTAAAAGTTGGCTTATTTTTCTTCCTCAGAAGACATGCAGTAGTAGGGAAAAACTTGATAGTATTTGGGTTCAAGTCAGAGTTGTATTATGAACCCAGATCAAACCAACATACACTGTTGGAAAAATTCACCTTAAGAATAATATTTAAGCACTTGGGAAAAGAATGAAACTTGTGTTCATTCTTGCAAATAACAGCTTTTATTTTAGTTTATAGGCTAGCACCAAACAACTTTTAGGAAAGCTTAAGGACAATATCATGAGTCATTTAGAACCTGGTTCATTCTTTTTTTCCTTTATTTGTAGAAAAAAACAAAGTCTTGTTCACATGATTTATTTATCCAACATACCGTAGTTGTGTAGATGTATTATTAAAAAGATCTACACATTTTCTTTCCTGACTTCTCACTTCTGATAACTCAGCTACAAAACATATCAAAAGGAGCTGAAGCTGTGTCAAAACCTTGCCACAGGACTGCTTAGTCTAATACAGGTCTATGCTTCGGCATGAGATGACATATAGACTTCTTCATCACTCAGGAAAATTCAGCATAAATTGTTAAAGTCTTCTTTTGCTGATTGTTTTCAGATATAAATAATATTTTCTTCCTGATATGCACAGGATTTTTAGGTCACTTAGGGTGTTAGCTTACTGAAGTGAAATTGCTGTTCATATGAAAAGCTTTGATTCAAAAACAGGACAAGGTGACAAGAACTTAGGATGACTTCACTGTCTTGCCAAATATACATGTTCTGAAAACATCCATAATACATTTCTCATGTTTATGAAGAAGGTAGTGGAGTGCAATTCCTAGGCCTGTTGTACTCACACTCTGAAAAACAGTATCTTCTCTTAAAAAGAGAGGAAGAACAACCACCAACAAAGATTCCATCTCCCACCAAAAAGAACAGCATCTAGCTGGTGAATTGTTCATTACAGGTGATTCAGCAGGTGAATACCAGTGGGTAATCATCAGGTATCAAAACACAGTCTGTTGTGTCTTGCTATATGTCTTTAAAATATGTGTTCAGTAGCAAAGGTCCACAATGGTCTCACCTATCGTGTGTGGGCTTGATGCCATAAAGCATTAACTCTTACTGTGAAGCTGCCTTCTGAGTTATGATAACAGTTTTTTAAGTTACCCACTTAAGGAAAAATAACATATCTCTTGTTCAATGCTATTCTTCTACATAGACTACTAACAAAACCAATTGCATAATCATGCTAATAGTCATGTTATTTTTTTTCCCTTATTTTGCTTTTACCTACACAACTCTGTTAATTTACGATTACTGTGAAGCAGTTTTAGAAAAGCTGTTACATGATTTCTCCCATGACTTCCATGTCTCTAAACTAGAGAAACATGGATCTGATGGATGGATCACCCACTGGATAAAGAATTGGCTGGATGGCCATATGAAGAGTTGCAGTCAATGGCTCAATGTTCACGTGGAGACCAATGACAAATGGCGTCTCTCAGGTGTCAGTATTGGGACTGATCCTGTTCAACATCTTTGGAGGCAACATGGACAGTGGGATTGAATGTGCCCTGAAGAAGTATGCTGATGACACCAAGCTATGAGGCCAGAGTTAAAGATGTGAAGAGAAAGCTTCCTATCATGGTATTGCCCTCGGATAATTCTCCATTATTGATTTTTTCATGTAGGCAGCAATGAAGTTGCAATAAGAACTCTGAGGGCAATGAAGAGAGACTTAAGATGACTATAAACTCTTCAGAAGGGATAGGTAAGGAAAGAGGTGATGAAGTAGCTCTGCGTATTAGGGAGTGTTTTGACTGCCTAGAGTTTGATAATAGTGATGAAAGGTTTGAGTGTTTATGGGTAAGAATAGTTTTAAATTTTCAGAGAAGACAATTAACTCCACCCCATTGTCGTGGTTTAAACCCAGTCAGGTAATTCGTTCGCTCACTTCCCCCCCTTTCTTGCCCTCCCCCTGCTCCCGGAGGGACAGAGAGGAGAATCAAAAAGAATGCAACTCCCACGGGTTGAGATAAGAACAGTTTAGTAACTAAGGTATAACACAGATCACTACTGCTACCACCAATGATAATAATGATAAAGGAAATAACAAGGGAACAGAATACAGCACCTCAGCACCAGCTGACTGATAACTCGCCCCCCAAGCCCGACCAAGCTCCGACCGATACCTCCTCCAACCCTGCAGTCTCCCAGCCCTTCCGGCTAACTCCCAGTTACATCCCTGGGCATGACGTGCTGTGGTATAGAATAGCTCTTTGGTCAGTTTGGGTCAGGTGTCCTGTCTCTGCTTCCTCCCAGCTTCCCCTCCTCCCTGGCAGAGCATGAGGCTCACAAAGTCCTTGGCCAAACCAAAACATCACTATCAGCTCTGTTCCCAAGCTGAAAGTCAAAACACTGCACTGCACCAGCTACCAAGAAGGAGAAAAATGACTGCTACTGCTGAACCCAGGACACCCATCCAGCCCAAGTACATAAGCAAAGAAGGGTCAAATATCCAGTATATCAGTTTCATCATGTTCTGTAAGCCTTCACAGTCAGTCTATTACATCTTATATGAACAAGTTCCCAGATCTGAGACATTCAACTTGTAAAACCTGTAAAAATATATCAGACGAAGAATGCAAGTATACATGCATTCTGTATTGTTATTAATCATAGATAAACTTGTGTATTTATGTAATACTTCAAATAATGACTTTATTTTCCCAGCACAACTAATATTTTTCTAGACATTCTCAGTAAAGATACATGTAAAACAAATTTATGTTTGAGTGCTACAATCACATTTCTTATTGTTGCTTGAATTCTTATGTATTTTTTGATGTTGAATTTGGCTTATTTTAGAATTCTACAAGGAAATAAATAGTGGTATTTATCTTATTATTTTTAGATATTAAATCGCCATTTAATATCTTATGATGAAATTTATTTTCCCTCAAGATCCTATTTCTCTTTTCTCTGTGTTTACTGTAAGAACACATAATTCAACTAGCTCAGGTTTAGATTTAAACCTTTAAACCTTTAAATTTGGGCATTTAAATTCCACCAGAAGTTTCTCTTTACAAGCCCTCACATTTTCCTCTTTCTATGTCTTACTAAGTCATCAAATTCTGGTGATCCAGACTTCATAGCGGTAGATAAATAATGGTTTCTAGATATGTTAAGTATCCAAACTCCTCCAGCACTCATTTAAGATTTAATTTTTGTTCCAAATCTAGGGCTATTTTTCCTTTTTTCCCGACAGAAACTGCAAGAATTAATAGGTACTTTTAAGTTCTCTGTAACATTTAGGACATAGAGGATGATCATGAGTCTTGCACTAGTTTTGAAGCTTTCCAGGCTGCTGTGACATGATTTTTACAAATCTCTCTGGGTGAATGTTTTCTACCATTTTTAAGGATATCCTCTTGTATGGCTACATTTGTGGCAACAGCCTCCATTTTACCAACACATTTCTCAGCTTACTCACTTTTTCCATTGTGGCAAGTGGACAATTACTTCTCTTGCCTAGATGTGTTTATGTTTCTCCAGCAATAAAAAACCACCAAGCAGTTACCAGAGCATGGCCCAGCTGCTGTTGTTTGGAAGGTAATAAGAGGTTTTTGTTCCCTGATGCTGATAAGGACAGGCGATAGTAATTGGAGACAAGTTGGTTGGCTTTGGTCCTGTATCCCAGAAAATACACAGTACAATCTGTTGCCTGTTTTCAGTGACCTGTTTCTTAAGCATCATGTGTGGAAGTCAGCAAAGAGAAAACTGCTGTATGGCTAAGGCCTTTTAAAATGAGTTGTTATGAGTTGTTATAGTAATGATGAAGAAAGGGTGTTATGCACAAATGAGAGAAAGTAGTTGTGTTGGTGTAGTGGTTCAGTAGGAGGAAGAATATGGCATCTGATTATCCCAAGGCTTCTCATAATATGCAAATATGAACTTCAAATGTGTGAATTGTCCTCCGCAAATAACAAGAAAAGTAGAAAGGTGAGGTTTTCTGTATTCACTTTGCTGAACCAAGGCCTTAATTACCATGGAATTGCTACAGATATATATATAAAATACCGACAACAAAGCATTTTCTTGTGACGTTTAATTTAGAAGCAGTATAATGACCTATATATTGTAAGATGCAATTGAAATGTAGAGGCTTAAATACAATAGCGCAGTAATTTCTTACTGTTAACAAAACCTCCTGAGATTCTTGGAAAATATAGCCTTTAATACTGAATTTTAAACATATGTGTATTAAGAAGACAGAGCTTATAATTTTATAGCCATTTAGTGCATGGTTAATCACCATTACCCAACTTGGCACTATCTAATTTTATCCCCATTAGGTTGCAGTTGTGCCACTACTGTCCCATTTAAAGAGTGCTAGTCACTATCATTACAGTGAATCACAGTTACCTAGGAGATAACCCAATAAAACAATCTTCCTGATGCACCTTCTCCAGTGAAGCAAAGTACAATATAATAATATCCTACATTTATATGGCACTTTTCATCCCAAAGCACTTCACAAATTATGTACAGAGAACATCACAAAACTGCAGCAGTTTCAAAGTAGTGAAGGGCATAAGGCAATGAGCATACAGAATGCTGCCTGCGACCAATATGAAGGAGTAAATTTAAGTAACACTTTCCCCATTATCAAATTCTTCCTGTATTTCCAGTATCTACACAAACAACAGATAACTATTTTCCATTTTCTATGGTGTATGTCAAAGCAAAAAGAGAAAAGGAGACAAGCTGAGGGGAAATAACACAATAAATGGGCCAAACTTGCTTAGTTTTGAACCTGGGATTTGTAGTAGATATAAACATCCTGTTCTGAGGAACAAGGTATTCTCTCCCACTGAGATGCAAACATGGTGTGGCAAAGTAGCTTTTGGTCATTACAACACATTTCTCAGATATAGGTCCAAACAACTGCTATTTAATATCCTGAATTCCTTAAATGCCGGTAATCTAAATGGCATAATGTTGCACAATTAACAGATCAGATTTGCAGAAGTCTTGAAATTTTTAGAGGGGGAGACAAAATGAGAATTTTGTCAGCCTTGCCATCTAGCTCCTCATCCCGTTTCTCCTGCCTGTCATATTAAACAGCTTCATAAAACATTAAACATAAAATTCAGCTTCATAAAAGACAAAAATATAAGCTCCTTACATCTAAAGTTACTCATTGAGTTAATCACAGGTATTAAAAAGTAAAATATAAGTATCTGCAACTTCTTCCTGTGTTAGAAGCAATCTAACCGGCATCCCTGGCAGTGTTCAAGTCCAGGTTGGAAGGAGACTTGGGTAACATGGTTTAGTGGGAGGTGTCCCAGCCCATGGCAGGGGGGTTGGAACTAGATGATCTTAAGGTCCTTTCCAACCCTAACTATTCTATGATTCTATGATACACTCTGGGTGCTGAAGGTTTGCTTTCTTTATTTTGGGGGTGCGGGAAAAGATAACATGGCATAGGGAGAAAATCTTGTATATGTGGCTTGATCTTTATTAGTGATATGGAAGTTACTGTCACAAACAGTTTTTAAAAATTCTAGAATTTCTACAAATCAATGTTTATCCTTAATAAGAATACCAAGAACAACCTTAGACTGTGAACAACCTTATGTATACCAATAGTAATTCTTAAATTGGTAAAATGTAGTCATAAACTTTACATATTTCCAAGTTTTTCTTTATACATATTTATATCTATATATACTGGACCTGTTACTTTACTTGTTTTAGAACACCCTTCCCTTCCTAAAACAATACATACATACTGTTTTGAGCAAACTGCCCAATGCTTTCAAAAGTATGCAGTCTTTTTCAGATCTGGAAAAGCCTTAAAAAAGTAGTCATTCAGTTCCACAGCCATTTAAAACCTAGTCTAAGCTGCAAATAACATGCATGGTACAAGGGGTTTGAAACTAGAGGTCACAAAACCTAACATCTAAACATGATAGAAGTTTTGCATCCTAAAGCATATCTGTGTTCACACTAATCTGACACAGGAAAAACCTGTCCCCATCTCAGAAATTATTACTGAGCTGGGTTGGTGATATAGCCCAATATGTGCCCTTACAGATAGTCTTCCAATAATCCTGAACCTGAAATGAATTTTTGAAGTTGAACTAACTAAATATCCATAGCTCAAGTATGGGAAAACCAGAAAACTAGAAACACATAATGTATACAGATATTGAATAACCGTCAAGAGAGGGAGAAGAGTGTCATTAAAAACCAGAAAGAGTACACAGAAATTGAAATCATTGAATCACTGATCCAAAGCAGAAGTAATCATATTTCTTCTGGCTCTGAGTATACTGAAATGATATTTTGTGTATATGTTTTCCTTAGATTAGGAATTTTCTGTTTAAGTATTTCATTTTCTTAGTTTCCTTCTTAATACTTCCAAACCAGGACAAAAACTTAGAAATCCAGTTAGATCCTTGACTACCGTGACTGCGATGCTGGAAATAAATAGGTGTGAGACTTTGTGCAATAAAATAATGAGTCATATAGTAGCACACAATGAATAAGGTGTTGGTGATGATCTACAAAAAGTAGACAGAAATCCGTTTCACTTTATTTCATCCAATAAAGGGAGGTCTAAATGTAGACAACTAGAAATTAACAATGTTGTAATTTAGGAGTAAAAATACAATGAAAGTGTGCAGCAATATACTGGAAATTACTAAGTTGATTGAGTTAGAAGTTTGCGGGTAGTGAAAATGCAACGTAGTTTTTTGTCTGAATGAAAAGTTTTCTTCTGAACCAGGGAAAGAAACACTTTCCTCCAAACTGTCCTGAGAACTCCAAAAAAGCAGAATAAAGATAATTGCATTAGATACTAAAATGAGCATCCTGGTTAAAAAGTGTGTTAAATATAAAGCCACAATAAGCTCTTTTAAGGAATTTATCAACTTAAGTAAGTGTAGCTATAAACTTGGCATGGCAGCGGAGTGCTTGGTTCTATTACAAATATTCTCATAAAGATACAGGTGTGAAATTTACCATAAGTGCTAGCTCAAGAACACCACAACAAGAAATGGGTGCTTTCTGAATCTCTGATGGTTTTCCATGGTGTAGTTTAGAATATCTATAACATTTTTTTAAACTTTTGATTATTTTTTAAATATAGTTACTCTTGTGCATTTTATATTAAAAAAGAACTAGCTGAAGACATATGCTGTATTATAAAATTTAACTTTGAAGGTATCTTGATAATTTGTCCTAAAACATATTAAAGGCTGAATTTATCATTGTTATTCCACCTAAGGACTTGGCTTAACTTTAACATGTTTTATCTAATCTGGCCAATAACACACTTCTGAAAATCAGATGAAAATCATTACATAAACTGACAGAGAATCCCATACCTAAGAAAGACCAGCTGATGTAGATCACAGCGTTTGCTGATGTGGCATCTGATATGCATTGCCAAGATGGCATCAAAAGATACAAAGCTTCACAGTATTACAGAGGTAGGTAAAAATCTATCTAAAGCTAAATCAGTCTATGGTGTTTGATCTCTTTTGTTAATGATTTTGTATTTTGTGAGTAGTGTGAGCTCCCTGAAGTAGGAGGTGCACTGGGGTGTTTTGTCTCCCAGGGTGAGATGTCAATATGGTGTCCCTCCTAATCTCTGAAAGGATAAGATTTCTGGCCCAGACCTCAGCAGGACCTGAAGCAAGTCCATCTCTCATATACTTGTACATATCTGTATTTTCTCATATCTGGTAGCTGCTCAGAAGGGGATCAGGGTGGATGTCTCTTTTATACCACCTTGACAATCTCTCTTAAATTACCACAAAGATATTTCCTCACTCTTTTTCATTTTATTTGGTTTGAGAGATTGCTGTTCACCATCACCCTTTATTAGCATAAATAATACTTAGAGGCAATGCTTCATCCTTCCATTTCAAGAACCCGGTGTGCTGTTTATACTGCAATATGAGCATCTTGAAATCTAATAAAAAAATCTATATTTGAGTTATACCCACATTATATAATTGTATAAACAAATATATACTTAGATGTTTCAACATCATTTTAAAAAAGGGATTAATCTCTCTTTCTTAAAAAAGGCTTTTACTTTAACAACCAATACCACAGTATCTGAATAACATTTTAATTCACTGGAAGGTTCCCCGTGTTATGTATGAAAATCTGGGCTGTTAATGATATTTTAAAAATGAAGCAACTTCTCCCATTTCTTTAACAATAGTACAAATATGCTTTTTCATTGACTCTTTAGCTAGTATAAATTCATTTTTTATAAACCACACAAGATTATTCACTTGTGCATGTGGCACAAGGATTGCCTGTTTCTCACTTGACAACAGAGGGAGCAAATACAAAGGCAATTTTCAGATGATTATAGAAAGGTGAACTGTATCCTACTCCTCATTTTCATTTTTGGGACCCATCTGTCAGCTTCTGAATTTCTAAGAAATAATAATGGATCAGTGCTAAATTTATTCCTTTTCCAAAACCTGAGTCGTCTTAATTAAAATCACATCTATAGGTAATGTCTGGGATTTAATAAATTTGTAGCCACAAATACCTTCTGATTTTGTGAGGCTTTTCTGAGGCAATATAATATTTTAATGCATGTACTTGGTCTAATGAAATCTCCTTGTAAATTTTCAGATTTTTCTGCAGTTCTAAATGGTTTGTTCAGTTTCAAGCCAGAGGGTGATGAGATGAAGATCAATAAGAACAGTTTCTCAGAGACTACAGGGATATGGGTTGGAAAGATAGAGTGAATCCAGGTATTTAGTACAATTTTGACAATATCAATAGCAACCAGATACCTGTCAGGAGAAAAAGCTGTGATGCAGCACCTTTAGAGCAGTATTTTGAAGGGGTAAGAAATCAGATGAACAATGAGGAGAGGCACTTCAAGCACAAGTAATATGACAACCACAGCTTTAAGGCAGATCATCCTCAATCTTCTCTTCCTAATGAGCTCTTCAAATCTCTTAAAATAAATTACATAATATGTCACAGGAAAGTTGTATTTTAAACAATAAAACTTGAAATCACCAAGGAAAACAGCACAGAAACAAAAAAGAAGTAGAAAAAGGGCTTGGAAATAGCTCTTGCCCTGCCTATTGTGGTTTTGCAGCAGTTGTCTGACTTCAGATTTAGTTTCAGTCAACCCAGTAACTTAGAGCTAACTGTTTAGTTCTCGTTCGCAGGAGGATTTCTTCAATTGCTTCTGAGACTTTACTCTCTGTTTTCTGGTCTTATCAGCATTCTTTGAGCTGCAGTCTTGCAACTCCTTTCAGGGACTGTTCATTGCTACTGCCATATCCTGCAGTCTTTGGAGGCTCCTTTTACTCAGCAGGTTCAGTTACTCACCAGGAAAGGAGAAGTCCTCTCTTGCAGAAAATCCACATAACCCACTCACTCTCAAAGGAGAATAGTATAACAAAAAGAGCACACATGTAAATCATACCGTGTCTGTCAAAAAGATTTGAGCAAAGTTTTCATGAAATAGAACAAAATCCTTTTTTTTTCCAGATTTAAAAAGCAGCAACAAGAGATGTACTCTGTTTCATCTTATGTGAGGTTTTTTTATTTACACATAATAAATTAAACACTTCTCCAAAAGAGCTATTCTGTTCAATTGAGACACTTCAGAGGTTAATTTGCCTTTCTGTATATACAAGACACTTTTGTTACCAGCTGTCTAGTTCTCTCTAGCTTCATTTATAGAAAACGTTTACGTAAATCTCTCAAAACACTGTCAAAATCCCAACCTTGCAAGGTCATTTTCAAGTTGCATAATTAGAATACAAACTGGTTTGCAAGTACCCTTCAGCATTTTGACACAGAGCTAAGAAAATAATGCTGGAGGGTGCTGTTTATTCCAGCAGTATTTCAAGAGCAATAAAATTAGTAACAATTACAAATAAAGCAATCTTGGTGTTGGCAAAAGCAAGAGGAGCTAATTAAAAGCTAGTTTCATAACTACCCTTAAAGTAAATGGACCCTTGATCAAATAATTGACAACAGAGACCACGCAAACTACCAAAATGTAGGAGAAAATCATTTATTTATCATATCATAGAACTTAACTGTTTTAGTCTTATAGCAAGTTCCAGCACAGTCATGAATTCACATTCTTTAAGGCAGAAGTTTGTTGAAAAGCTACAGTAATTTTCATGGATGTAGTTTTGTATATGTATGTATGTTTATTGCTAGAACTGCAGCACTGAAGTTCTGACACAAAAGATGTGACTTGGTTGTCATCCTAAATTCTTTGCAGATCATCATGCGGGATAATTTGCCAGAGAACCTGCCAATCCACTGAATTTAATTATTTTGGAGATGAATTTGTGAATCTCAGACAAGTGAGGAAAGAGACTTTCTGTGAGAGAGAAGATATTTTGGGATGACCAAGTTCATCAAGTATCTCATGAGATTAGATAACTTTCAAATAACTGCACATCACAAAACATCTGTTTTCTGCAAGAAGCTATATTGAAAATAGACATTGAAAATCCCCCCAAGTTGTTTCTCCAATGGAAAATATTCCAACAAATAGAGGAAGTTTCTGAAGTTTTTATTTTTTTTCTTTGAAGGTTTTTTGTTTGGTTGGGTTTTTTTTACATTCCAATAATAATCATTTAATCTAAAGAGATTCTGTGACCAGAGTATGGAAGTATATTGTTTGCTTTCTCCCATTTTTATTGTGTAAATAGAGTACTTGTTATTCTTGATAAACTGTATACAATTAAGTGTAACACTATATGATCTCTTACTCTCAGCTTCATGGAATTCACCACATATTTTTTTGTAAGATACAGCAGGGCCTCATGCCCAGGAAATGCATGTGGGTAAATTTTAAAACAGTGCTGAACCTGCCTTGTCCAACTGATCCTTTCCTTCCACCTCCTTTTCCTTTAAAAACATGATCTCTCTCCTACTGAAAGCAGAGACTTCGGTAGCTAGCGCTGCTGTGTAAACATGGCTAAGATAAGAGCTTGCGTTCAGGCCCTGAACCCCTTCCCTTTGGGTAAAAAGCCTGATAGACAGCTATCTGACCTGAAACTGGTATGAAGAACTGTTAGAGAAAGGTAGTAAGAAAGCCTTTCCAGGACCTCTCCCTCTTCACCTGAGACATTCATCTCAGAAAAGTTTCTCACTGTGCTGTTGCTTGTCTGTGGTCCCGCTGACCTGGACCCAAACCCTCACTCATGAGCTGGCATCCCAAATGGGACTTGGTTCATTCCTGTCTCTATCTCTGTGGCCCTGCCAGGCCATCTTGGATGAGAGGACACTGGTTCTCCTCACCAGGCCTGATCCTGGCCTCATCCTTGGCCCATCCCCATCCCCACAGAGGTGCCCGAAGACTGGTGGTGGGGCTGGGGCTGGGGCTGAGGCTGCTCCAGTGCCCACCAGCCCACCAGCTGCTCTGCTCCTGGCTGCCACGTTCTGCCCTGATGGACCCTGAGGGGCTCCTGGCCACCCCAGCACCCTGACTGCTTTGTTGTTCCTTACCCAAAAACACACTGTTTGTCCTGTACTGTATAATAAATCTCTGCAATCAAATTACTTTTCTGAAAAGCACAATGCAGCTGAAATAGTAAAATGAAAAAGAATAGGAAATGGAATTTTCCAGGTAGTTCTGCAAAGGATCACATGAGTACAGTGATGAGTAAAGGATGTACACAGATAACTGTCTTTAACTTAATGAGGAAGGAGTAGGAAAGCAATTTCAATCTGTCAGCTAATACCCATTGATTCATCTGACAGAGTTAAGGAATACAAATGCAACTGCTACCAGTCAATGTAATTTTAGAACACACAACCCCCCCCAAAAAATCTATTTTTTCTCATTTATGAGGTTACAGGTTTGGTTAATACAGAAATTACGCAGATACATTGCAGATGCACAGTATTTTTGTTAAATGGGTGACTAAGTACCACATAGTGATTTGATTGATTAATAGCACTTCCCAGTGTGTAAAAAGTATATGTTAAAATAATTTAGAATAGTTAAGAGAGGTAGCTGAATAACTATTTATCTAAAAAGGATCATCACCCCCTAGGGATTTTTTAGTTGTGTTTTGGCTACCTGCTATGCTGTTAATTAAAAAAAATTGGACAGAAATAGAAATCACTACTGATAGCACTGGCACATATAAAAGGGGCTGACACATTGAAGAATAAAATTCTTTTACCAGTCATATTTTTCTCTTTATATTGTCTTTTTTTTTCTCACTTCTGTCTTTCCACCTGCTTGAGAAACAGAAAAGTGAGATTATCCACTGCTGCCAACTAAAGCAAAGCATCATATAAGAATCTGAGAGAAGCATTTGCAAATAGGGAAAAAGATATTAGTAGGTCCTGTGAGGAAGAGGACTGGTCTACAAGGCATTATGGGGATTTACATTTAATGATGACAGGCTAAATTGTCTCAGCAATGATCAAGTTTAAAAAAATTTCCCTAAAATCTGTAATCTGTGACTACTACAAGGCATGGTGAGCAATAATGCTGTTTGATAATACTGAATAATAATAATAATAATAATAATACTGAACTCACATACCTGAGATTTTCCCAAACTTCCTGTGGAAAGGAAAAAATGTTGTAGTTTTCAAATGTTAGATTTCCATATACAATTGAATAAATAATAAGACAAAGCCACATGGTCACAGTTTCTGGGAAAAACAAAAACAAAAACAAACAACAAACACCTATTAAGTGCCTTTCTATGAAGTCTTTCTGCTAATCCTTCACAGTTAAGCAGGATGAGGAGAATAGAAGTCCTGTATTCCTACTTTGCTGATTGAATTTGTTCCTCACAAATGTTTCATTTGGATTTGCTTTCATGTTGACTCAAGTTTATTTAGGGGTTCTCTGTTTTAAATAAATTTCTGTCTTATAATCAACCCTAACTTTACCAGTTCCTACTTTATTTTTAATTATTGAAATAACAGCATAATATATAAACATCATTCTATATATATATATCATATATATATATAAGATATATAAGATATATAAATAAAAAGGCCTAACCAAAATAAGTCATGACAAACCAGAAACAATAACCTGTTAGTCACTGCCAGGGACAGTTTTATTTGATTTCCCTCTGACATCTCTTAGGAAATGCATTCATAATTTTAAATATCTACAGCAGTACAAATGCTAAGACTGAAGTAGCCAAGAGTTGCTGATAGTAGATTTAGAATTAGAACTAACATGGCTGCATGCCCAGAGTGAAGCAAGTCATCTGCCTGCCCAGATTGAATCAAGTCTCCTGCATGCTATTTTGGCTTTGTGCTTAAATTGTAAGGAGAAATGTGTAGGCATGTGGAAGTTGAATCTCTTTTGTCTAGCATCCATTTCTGTTGTTGTCATTCACACCCTGATGCACAGGACCACTGAACTATTCCCCTTTTTGAGCTAACATTTTTCCAAGTGGTCCATCCTTATTTGATCCCTTGTTTTATGCAATCAGTTTGCACCTACTATTGCAGTTTCAGTTGTTAGATTATAATCTCTACATGTTCTAAGGCAAAGCCATGGAATTTTCTCCACCCCACCCTCCTCCTCACCCCTCCCCTTCCCTCTACCTCCCAGTTATCAACTTTTTTTAAATGTTCCAATATTGGTCATTCGATTTACATATATTTCTCTAATGGAGAGGTTTAAATTCTCATATACATTATTGTGAATTCTTCCTAGCTATTCAGAGCCTTTCAGAGAAGCCAGTGCTACAGAGGAAGCTAATATGGAAGTATTTGCTATTCTTGCATATACATTGATATGTACATGGTCAGGAAATTTACCATGTCCAAACATGAACAACTAATCCAAAGATCTGTAGTGAACTATTTATAATAGTTCAAATTTATAATTTAATTTTGCAAGTAGGGTAGAAACATAAAATAATTGCTGTTTGAGGTGACCTTATAATTATTTATCCTTGACCATTTTAAATAAAGACTTAAAGTGTTACACTGAATCTGAGATGATATAATCTGGTTCTCTTGTGGTTTAGTTTTGTTGGGGCTTTTTATGGCTTGTTTTTGCTTTGTTTGGTTTGGTTTTTTTTGTTTCTTTTTTAATCTCTATTCCATGTGCCTTTTAATACACAGCTGTACTACATTTTCACATTTGCCTCCCAAATTTCTAAAGTCCAGGCATTTTTTTCTCTAATACTTGATTCCTTCTATATCTAAATGTCCACTTAAGTTTGTGAGTAGTTTCTCTGAAGTCACTTCTGTTGATTAATGTTAAGTGTGATCTAAATTGCATTGTTGGACTGTGGCCAGAATGACTGATGTCTCATCTGTTGCAAGCTGTTAATGACTCTTTGTAATCAATGCAGATGTAGTGAGAAAACAGGATGCCTTATTCCACAGTGAAATCTCACCCCTAAATTTAGATACTTGAGATTTAGGACTAAAAAGTCTGAACTATTAATCTATGCTCTCTGAGAGATAATAGAGACTAAGAGCTTCACAAAAATCCATCTTCCCATTGCAAAGAAAATTAAGCATTTGGAGCTATATATTTTTCTCACTGTTGCCATTAACTGGCTCAGAATACATGATAAACTTCTTATAACAAGCAGTGAGAGATGAACATCACCTTGATAGCCAAAATCATGTTGCAACACTACAATGCTTGAATAATGGATATTAAGTATGTGGGATAGATTTTTTTTTTTCTTACTCTTGTGCCATGGGAAGCACAATACAGAAGACTGACTACACCTGTTGACCTATATATATAAGAAGGCACAGCTGCTAAAGAACCTGAACATATGGGGACCACGGTTCTTAGAGAAGCTCATTAGGGGAATTGCACATCTTCATCCAATTCTTAACAGCAGACATTAATTCAAAACTCAATGTGCCAATAGTCATAAAGTATTCAAATTCAGCTTCTTTCTGGGAAGAATAAAGCTCACTCATGAAATTTCACTGTAATAATACCTAATTTTCAGTTCATCGTGCTTTGAGCAAGAGCATATCGCTAATCAGCTAAATAAGCAGAGGCAAATGGAAAAACAAACAAACAAGCAAACCCTAGTTCTGCTGAACAGCAGAAAATAAAATCATTCAAACTGTAGAACAGTCCAAATAGCATCAAGTGGGCAGAGAACAAAATTTTTAACTTAAATATTTAGCCATAAAGAGTCAAGACATAAAGTAAAAATGGTTTGGTATAAAATTTTCTCTAAGAATATTAGAAGTAGGATCTTCACAAAGAGCTGAAAGGATTCATATATTCACAACAATTAAACAGGCTGTACGGAGGAGATGGGAAACATCAAAGCAGAAACATTAAACTATTTTTTTCACATGCATATCAACTACTGAGGAAGTGATATGTTGTTAATTAGTTATCACAGTTCAACAAAAGGGTCTTAGAGTTGTGGTTTGAGCCCCATCTGCACCTAAGTACCAAACAGCTGTTAGGTCACTCCACCTTCCCCCATTGGGATGGGAAGGATAATAAGAAAAAAGGTAAAACCCCATGAATTGAGATAAGAACAGGTTAGCAACTGAAATAAAAGTAAAAAAAAAAAAAACAACCAAACAAACAAAAAAATAGAGATACAAAGGAAGGAATAAACCCTGTCCCCCCAAAAAAAACATGCGATGAACAATGCAGTTGCTTACTACCCCCTGACCAATGCCGACATCATCACCAAGCAGCTATCGGCCCCTTCCAGGTAATGCCACCAGTTTTTATACTGAGCAGACGAAAGCCAAAACACAGCACTGTACTAGCTACTAATTAAAATATTAACTGTATCCCAGCCAAGACCAAGACAGTCATCCTACATAGTCTTCTGAAAATAATAGAACAGAGTCCACAAACTCAAGAATGTTTGTGCTGGGTCTGGCTGGAATGAGGTTGATTTCCTTCACAGCAGCCTGTACAGAGTTTTGTTTACAGTTTGTAATTAAAACAATGTTGATGAAACACCAGTGGCTTACCTGTGGCTGAACAATACTTGCACAGCATTGAGGGGGTATTAATTTTTTTTTTCTCTTTAAAATTCTTCCCACTCTGCCACCCCAGCAGGTAGGCTGGGGATGCTCAAGAAGTGGGGAAAGGACAAAGCTAGGGCAGCTGACCCCAACTGACAAAAAGTATATTCTGTACCATATGGCGTTGTGCTTAGCAATAAAAGCTTAAGGAGAAGAGGAGGAAGGGTGTGGCTTCTGGTTGTATTATTTGTATTCCCAAGTAACTGTTACATGTGCTGAAACCCTGCTTCCCATGAAGTGGCTGCATGTCTGCCTGCCAATGAAAAGCAGGGAATAAATTTGTCATTTTGCTTTGCTTGTTAAACTGCTTTTATCTTGACCCATGATTTTTTACCTTATTTTTACCCTTTCAATTCCCTCCTCCATCCTGCTAACAGGGGAGTGAGAAAGTGATTGGGTGGGGGCATAGCTGCCAGCTGAGATCAAGACATCAAAGTATAGTTAATTATTATAAGAGCAAAAAGACAGGTTTGCCACTCCGTAGATCCATGTTGGACTTGCATCCTGAAAATGAAATATATTCTGGTCTTCTCACTCAATTCACAGAAGATAATTCTGGAAGTAAAAAAAATTACAGAAGAGAGAAAGAAGGATAGAATCATAGAATCATAGAATAGTTAGGGTGGGAAAGGACCTTAAGATCATCTAAATTCAACGCCCCTGACATGGGTAGGGACACCTCACACTAAACCATGTCACCCAAAGCTCTGTCTAACCTGCCCTTGAGCACCACCAGGGGTGGAGCATTCACAACTTTCCTGGGCAACCTATTCCAGTGCCTCAAAACCCTTACAGTAAAGAACTTCTTCCTTATATCTAAACTTCCCCTGTTTAAGTTTTAACCTGTTTCCCCTTGTCCTATCACTACAGTCTCTAATGAAGAGTCCCTCCCCAGCATCCTTGTAGGTCACCTTCAGATACTGGAAGGCTGCTATGAGGTCCTCACGCAGCCTTCTCCAGGCTGAACAGCCCCAACTTCCTCAGCCTATCTTCATACGGGAGGTGCTCCAGTCCCCTGATCATCCTCGTGGCCCTCTTCTGCATTTGTTACAACATTTCCATGTCCTTTTTATGTTGAGGACACCAGAACTGCACACAATATGCCAGGTGAGGTCTTACAAGAGCAGAGTAAAGGGCAGGATCACCTCCTTCGACCTGCTGGTCATGCTCCTTTTGATGCAGCCCAGGATACGGTTGGCTTTATGGGCTGCGAGCGCACACTGAAGTCGGCTCATGTTCATTTTCTCATCAACTAACACCTCTAAGTCCTTCTCCACAGGGCTGCTCTGAATCTCTTCTCCGTCCAACCTGTAGCTGTGCCTGGGATTGCTCTGACCCAGGTGGAGGACCTTGCACTTGACATAGTTAAACCTCATAAGGGTGGCATCTGTCCACCTCACAAGTGTGTCAAGGTCCCTCTGGATGGCATTCCTTCCCTCCAGTGTATCAACCAAACCACACAGCTTGGTGTCATCAGCAAGCTCACAGAGGGTGCACTCAATCCCACTGTCCATGTCACCAACAAAGATGTTGAACAAGACCAGTCCCAACACCGATCCCTGAAGGACACCACTTGTCACTGGTCTCCAGATGGACACTGAGCCATTGACCACAACTCTTTGTGTGCAACCATCCAGCCAGTTCTTTATCCACTGAGTGGTCCATCCATCAAACTGATGTCTCTCCAATTTAGAGACAAGGATGTCGTGTGGGACAGTGTCAAATGCTTTGCACAAGTCCAGGTAGATAATATCAACTGCTCTACCCCTTTCCATCAGTTCCGTAGCCCCATCATAGAAGGCCACCAAATTGGTGAGGCAGGATTTCCCCTTAGTGAAGCCATGCTGGCTGTCACCAAGCACCTTGTTGTTTTTCATGTGCCGTAGCATGCCATCCAGGAGAATCTGCTCCAAGATTTTGCCAGGCACAGAGGTGAGACTGACTCGTCTGTAGTTCCCCGGCTCATCCATTTTCTCTTTCTTGAAAATAGGGGTTATATTACTCCTTTTTCCCGTTGTTGGGAACTTCACCTGAGTGCCATGATTTTTCAAATATGATGGATGCTTGCCTCCTGGGAAGGTACTAATTAAGAAGCTGGAAGTCTTGGATGTGGGGACATACATTAGAAAGATGATAGAATTATGAACATCTTTATTTATGAATTAAAAAGAAATAGTAATTCACAGCTCCTCATTGCTTAGAAAGATTGCTTATGTTTAGTTTGACAGATTGAAAGCAAATCAAAATACTGTTTTATTCCACCCCACTTGTAATTAAATTAGTTAACACATGACACAAATGATGTGAATGCCAAAATCGTGAATTAATTTAAACTGCATGAGATAGTAGCTTTTTAAAATTATTATTTATAAATCATTAAATGGATACTACATGCTATGATCTAGATGTTCACTTCATTTAGGAACCACTATCTTCAGAATTTGAAATAGGGTATCAGAGATAGACAGTTTATGATACTATCTGAATAATTATTATTAACCAGTACTGGGGACAGGGTGTGAGATGAAATAAGATAGAATAATCTTTATAGAATTCTGACGGGACATATGTAGCATCTAACGCCATTCCTATCTTAAAAAGTAACATAAAATTATGTCTTTTTAATTTCCAATAAATCTTGACTCAGTGGCCCTTCTTATAAGCACACAGGATCAAAGCAAACAAAACCACATCATTTTCTTCCAGACCTCACACATTTCACTAATAGGTCATATCAAGGTGCTGTACTTCTTCTGCTAGTTTCTCACTACATGCTGTATTAGGATGCTGCTGTTTCAGACACTTAAAAACCTTGCTTTAATACTCTCTGCCAAGATATGCCATGAATGTCAGAGTGTTTTAAATCAAAACTGAAAACTGGCTTGTTTTTCCCTTTGCTTTCCATCATTAGCTTGGCACTGCAAGCTGTGTTATTAATTATTGTACCTCTTATAAAGCACCTTGGGATGTCTTACTGAGATAAGGTACTATGTCCTATCAATGGAAGTTGTTGCTGCTATTCAGCCAAAAATTAGTCTAAAGTATAGTAGCACAAAGTCTTTCAAAAGTTCCATCAACTATAGAAAGTTTAATACAAATTAATATTACAAGGCTAAAAGTAGAATCTGCAACTTTTAATTTACAGTTCACAGAAACATATGCAACTGCATTATGCATTCAATCATAAAAAAAAAAAATCATTATTTATATTAACCTTGTGCATTTTTATTCAGGTACAACCAACAACATAAAGAGGACAGAGAAAATGCAGACTTAAGATTTTGGTTAGCACTCGTATGGTGAACTTCCTAGATATAAGATTTGCACTATATGTTACAGTTAAAATGGAGGAACTAATGAGGAAGGCAGATAGTTCAACCTAAGAGGACAGTTACCAAAGCAGGATAGTTTATTGAAGGAAGAAACCTTTTTTTGACACTGCTGAGCTATTTTGATGACTCGGTTAAACATCATGGGGCTTCAAAGAGCATGGTAGACATTAACAGCTTATTTTAAAATGGGGTTAACTGTAGTTTTGGGATGGTGGGATTGCCTTTTGGCTTTGGAGCCAATATTATCTCTAGCGACACTTTTTCAAAAATGTACTTGGCCTAATTTTGTGACAATTTAAGCTATTTATTAATACAAATAGTTTTCTACAGCAAGAGTAATTTAAAGTCTTCAAAAGAGACACCAAAATATGAACACACAGAATAAAAAGGACAGACACCTATCCTCAGTTCTTCTGGCTATGCATGTAAAAAGTATCTAGCTTATGCATATATTTTTTTACCCATAGATCAACAAATATTTAGTACATGATTTTCAAAAACTCATAAGAAGACCACTAACACAGTTGGACATTGGACTCATGTCTCCAAAGAGTGAGTGCAGTTCTCTGCCTACTCATTCTAGTTTCATAAAAAGAGATTCAATAATAAAGACAGTACAGAGGGTTAATTGCAGAGAAGCTCTAAGGTTAAAATGCAAGCAACAATAAACCATGGGCAAATGTTTACTAAAATCAGCCATTAGCAAAAAAAATTTTGTATGTCAAATATAGAAATTTAAAAACAAAGTTGGAGAAACATATTCATCACTATTTTTCTAGTTCTGTATCTCAGAGCTCTTATCCTGTGTTTGTCATGAAATGAAAAGCTATTCCAGGTAACTTGAAGCATTCGGACCACTACTGAAAGACTTCCTATTTAGTGTCAGAACTAGCCTTATCACAAGCTTGGTGGTTAATTAATGTTTTATCATTAAGTAGAGGATGACCATACATGAAAAAAGAACTCATGGTGAAGGTATCAGTCATGACATCTATCATTCTAAGCCCATGAAAAATTAAATGAGTAAAAATGACAAGGCTGGGATTCTGCCGAACAAGAAAGAATATTTTACTTATTTCTGTTTGTTTTTTCAATCCTTAGCAGTACATAAAGTGAAGACTATAATTCCTAATATCAAGGACACAGAGCTGGACCTAATGATACAACAGAACTGACTAGGTACTGACGAAGTCAGCAGTTTATTCCTACCTCTTAATATTTGCAAGCTCAGAACTAATCTGCCCTTTATATTGCCACTGCATTTTGCATAATGCTTGCAAAGGCATATATTGAGCACAGGCTGAGGTCTTCAACAGCAAAAGAGATAGGAAGTGTGACATAAGCTAAAATTATAGAGCAGTAGAATTTCAGTGTGATTTCACTCAAAGCATGCATTGCATTTTCATTCTCATAATAGTCAGAACACCCTGAAGATTTGCCTAACTTTCTCTTCACCCTTTTCTCATCACCAGATGTTATACCATACAGGGTTATGGAATCACGGCAGGCTGGTGTGACATCTTATGCAAACTTGTACACTTCCAGAGACTGTGTTTGCAAAAATGTTGAGGATGCCTACCCAGACAAAATGTGATCACTTTTCCCCAAATGAGGGTTTTATGAAAGAGATAATTCACATTTTATGTTCATTTTCTTAAAACTTCTTTATTTCCTCTGTGAAGAAATTGTAAGTAGTAGTTCAAAAGAATCTTGATACCAAAGCTAATATTTGAACTGATTGGTAAGCTGTGTGCACTTAACAAGCCCTTGTGATATACTTTGCTATGCAGCTATCTTACAGAACATTCGATTTCAAAGCAAATAATGAGCCTCAGTCTATTTCATATAGCTTTCCTGTAACCAGACATATTTTAATATCTGTTTTGAGTTGAATGTGAGTATTTAAATACTGGTGCAGCTACTATTATGTTTGTCTTTCTAACAAGACAGTTAAAAAAAAAATGATGCTAGTGACTAGAATGAAAATATACGTCTTCACATTTCTTACTTTCTGGCCCTGTTCTGTTGTATCACAATGTTTCAATATAATGCAGCTAATAACAATTAACAGAACTAATAATGAATAAGTCAATTTTCTTGCAAATAAATTTCAATCACCTAATGTTTTAAAATGAACCTGGACCTTATACGGATCATCAATATCTTTCAAATAGGATCTTTTGCTTTCCTATCTGCAAGTCCTGACAGTCTTAAAATTGCTATCAAGATTATACACCTTTTTAAAATAAGCTTTCAATCTCTTCTCCTGAACAACTTTTCATGTACCAATTTTAACTAGTTCAGAATTTATTTTTTTCTATAAAAGAAAATGTGTGATGAATTCATATTTGCATCCTTGGAGATGCCATGAAGATATATTTATATGTTCCACAGTGCTCAGCTGGAACACGGCAGCACAATAGTAAATGGTTAACCTATCGTGTGTTATATTAATATTCAGATTTAAATTATTATCCACTTCTCTTCAAAAGGTAGATGTCACCACATATTTGTGTGTGAATAAGAATGATAAATTCAGTCTGCAATAATTATTCATAATAAATTGAAACTAGCAGAAGTCAGTAACGATGTACAGCTGCAAAACTGATGGCCTTGGATTTTTTAATCATACATCTGTTACTCCTTATAAGCAATAAAACTGTGGTAAAGAGAATAAAAATATTTTTATCAGAAATTCAAATGCTTTGAAAATGCATTAATGTACAGGATTTTTCCCAAAGGTATCAGAATGCACCATTTTGATGCTTTCTCTTAAATTATTTGTCTTCTTATGCCAAAAGTTGGTCAGAGAGACCTTCTCAGAATCAATTTGGAGTTTTAGAAAGCAGGCATTCTTTATTGCAGCACCGGATGCACAAGCAAAAGGTTTCGCAAAGGTGAGCGTACCTGCTACTTGATGGCAGCAGCTATATATATTTAGCATGCTCATGCAAATCTATAACTTTTCCCAGGAAATTATTTACATATTCATGAGATTTTCTTGAATAATTATAATATTTGAATTTGAATTAAGCATGCATTTTCTTGGTGAGTAGGGGTCTCTGGTGGTTGCCAGTAGTCTTCCTCACTGTGTTTACTGAATCACCTCAATGGTTGCGCATGCTTGCAAGGTCCTAGTGCTGAGTTAGGAGTTGGCATGGCCTTGCTTCTGTTCTGTTCCAGGCTTGCTCCACATTGGGTGCCAATCTGCCATCTTGAAGGTTAACATCCTTGGTCTTATTTACTGTCTCCTTGGTTGTTATCAGTCCCATAATGTTTCTTTCCCCATCAGCCGGACATTCCTTACTCCCTACATGTTAGCAAGTTAGAACAGTTTGCTCCATTTGACTATATTAGTTTAAAGTCACACACACTACTGTTAGTTTGAACTTATAATTTAAGCCTGCAGTCTGAATCAGAACTTTGCTATTGTTTAAACTAATCTGTAATTTGTACAATAAAAACCAAGATGCTCACATATGAAAAATATATCTTGATTTCAAGCATTTTTCCCTGAGAAATTTAAAGTTTTCATTTAAATTGAAAAAAAAAAACCTAAAAGATTCTGTAAACCTAAAATACTTTATAGCTTTAGATTTATTCTCCCTCCATCTCTACTTTTTAGCTTTTTCCTTTTTCAAATGCCAGTTTGTCTTATTTCTCCTCATTGATTTCAACAGCATTTCTGAAGAAGTTTGAAAGAGTTAAGATGTATACTATGTCAGATTAATGGTAATTTAAATAATGGGACCACATACATAATTTTAGATCAGTTATTATTGCAGCATTTGTACTGAGCTTATCTATGTCAAACAAATGCATTCTACTGTTAACACTTTGCTGAACCCGAGTAACTAATTATAATTAAATAATCTCTGCTAGCATCTGACAGTAATCAGCTGTCCAAATTTTACTTAGTTTAGTTTCAGAATTTAGAATTTAATTCTTGTCATGCTCAGAATAATAAAAAGGCTGTTAGAATTCAGCATTTCCTCCTAAGAGATTAATAAATGAAGAAAGCATCTTCTAATTTTTTTCAGGATAAACTGAAGTATTCTTTATATTCAGCTCATCCTGAAAAGACAACTTCCTTCACAGTAGTCACATCATCTTATGGGATCTTCCGTGAATCTTCTTGAATCTTATAAAAAAACTTCCAGTAACCTGCATTATAATGTATTAAAGTGTTTTATCTAAGACACAGAGACCAAAGCAACAAAATCAACACCTTACAACCATACACTACAACATTGTACTGTATCTCATTCATTTATTTTTATATCATGACCCCAACATTTTTTCTTAGCCAGAGTCAGTTACAATACAGTTCCCTGTACAGTAAACATGACCTATGTTCCTGGCTTCTAGACTGACTCGTGTTTGGAAAACATGTTTTGTTTTAGTGAACTCAGCTTAAGCAGTGACCCAGGTCATTCTGTATGACTGCCCTGTATGGTTCATTTCCACTCTGTCTGTCTAATACTACCTACATATGCTGTCAGCAATGATTTTACATCTGCTTCTATGCCACTGACAAAAGTATTGCCAGACCTATTATTGTGCATTTCAGAAATCAGGAAATGTCCTAATTCGATGCTTAATTGTCACAGCTAACTTCACATGATGTATCAATGAGGCATTACTATGTTTTAATTGCATTATTTTTTTACCATAGTACTTTTATGTACTAAGCTAAATGCTATGAACAAGCCTATTCTTTTTAACAAAAGATAAAATCAAATAAACCTATCAATGATGCTCTCTACAAAGAGTAAAATACCAAAACACTTACCAAATGAATATGTTGAAGGATATGTAGGATATGAAGTAACTTGCTGCCCCTCAATAGTTATCTTATTGCTTGTTCTTCAGTATGTTCAGAAGTTGTGCCAAAAAAAAGATATGTGGTAGCTTTTCATGTCTATGCATACACAGATAGAAAAGGAGTTCATACATACCACCACATTTTAAGTTGTTCAAATTGTATACTGTTAAAGATGGTTTAAAATTTATTAAAAAGAATTAAAGGAAAAAGAACCAAACCCTAGTATCTTTAGCCCTGGTTCTACAACTATATTTTGATAAAATAATGTAAAGTTAGTGAACTTTTATTTTGCTAATTTCTTTAATGCCACTGCTGTTGTCTCTGTAAAATCATAGAACTTATTAAAGTACACAGAGAGAAGTCTAGTCTTTTTTTCTGAATAATGAGAAGAAAATCACTTCCGTATTTCAAGAAAATTATATTATTGCAGAGTAATAAGCAGGTTCTGAAGAGCTGTATCTCTTCTAAAGCCTCATTTACTTTCATTAATTGTGATAAAATTTTAAATTTGTTTTGGAGACTACTTCAAGATTGGGATCATATGCTTTAATGGCACACTTAAAAAATATGGCAGACTGCTTTGGCAAAAGTGTAGATTGTAGTCTCTCTACCTATCTTAAAAAATGCAGCAATATTTTTCTGGTGATTCAAATAAAGTTTATGATAATTCTGAAAAAAAAAAAAGATTAGGCACATAAACTGTTTATCGTAAAAGAGAAAGGCAGAAATACTGCAAATTTCTCTTAATGGATCATTCTACAATACAGTGAGTCCACCAGCTGGAGATTATCAGGCATAATTTTCAACGCCACGTCTTTATTTCTCTAAGGGAGAGAATTATTATATTTTCCCTGAATATGAAATCCAACATCACATACACATTAACTATTGAAGTCAAAATGGGAATATAATATATTTTTTTTTCAACACACTTGATAATTCTATAATCATGCATGTTCTGATTATCTTTCCTATGAGGTTGAATTAAAATTTGTCTCAATAGTTCCATGAGCCTGATGCTGATCTATCTCACTGCTTTGGATCATCTGCGGTAGAGAACAAATCAAACAAGAGGCAAGCCAGACATACATACACAACAGGAAGCAGTTGCCTAGATATAGGTGTTTAGTGCAATTTGAAATGCTCTTTTATGTGATCTAGAGTGAGGCATCCCTGCCCATGGCAGAGGGGTTGGAACTAGATTATCTTAAGGTCCTTTCTAAATCTAACTCTTTTATGATCTGATGATCCCAATGATTTGGGTTGTCCTATTTCAACAGGTAGTGGTAAAAAAGTCTGTCCCCATCTTTCTTATAATTCCCATATGAATATTGATAGGCAACAATAAGGTCTCCTCAGACCCTTCTCTTCTCCAGACTGAACAACCCCAACTCTCTCAGCCTTTCCTCAAAGGAGAGGTGTTTCATCCCTCTGATAATTTTTGTGGCCCTCCTCTGGACCCATTCCAACAGGTTCATATCTTTCCCCAACAGGTTCATATCTTTCCTGGGTTTGGGGACCACATAGCTAGAGGCAGTACTCAAGGTAGAGTCTTGCAAGAATGGAGTAGAAGGGATAGAATTACGTCTCTTGACTTGTTGGTCACTCTTCTTTTGATGCAGCCCAGGGTATGGTTGGCTTTCTGGTCTGCAAGCACATGTTGCGACATCTCCATCTGGACATTAAGACATTGACCACTAGTCTCTGGATACAACCATTTCCTTATCCACTGAATAGCTGATCCACCAAATCTATCCCTGTCCAAGAGAAGGATGTTTTTGGGAACCATGTGTTACAGAAGTACAGATAGATGACTACCATGAATTTTCAAATATCATGGAGAGTGGCTTAGCAACTACATCAGCCAATTCCCTCAGGACTCTGGGATGCACCTAATAAGGTCCCATAGACTTATGTATGTTCAAGTTCCTCAGGTGGTCATGAACCTGATCGTCTCTTACAGTGGGAGGGACTTTGCTCCCCCCAGCACCTGCTTTGAGGTCCAACCTTCTGTTACCGCTCATAAGATGCATGAGGGTAAAGGGTTGCAAATATTCACTATATCCCCTTTCCTTTTTGCAATGCTGTTGTCTTAATTTCTACTCAAATGTTAATCTTTTGTGAATCAGGAGGCAATGAACGTTCATTTCAAATGCCTAGACACATTTGTGGTATTCACATAGGATCACTAGATCTGTGCTCAGCTGAAGAGGCAGAGTGTGATCAGACTGGATACCCTAATGTTTCTAAAATGCTATGAGACATCCGCAATTAGGCATCTGAAACTCGTTGTTAATGTTGATAAATGATCAACACATTACATTGTTTTTGATTAAATGTGGTTCACATTCACTCTAAACACAAGTCTTTAATATTTAAAGTATCTGGCTTACACTCCAGCTGTGTCTCCAGAAAGAAACAGTTGTCTTCCAGATTCTATGTCATGCATACCTGCTCTGGTGAATGTCTGAAAAGGCTAGCTGTAGCTTGATGGTATAATTAAAAAAGTGTTAGAACTTACGTTGAAGTAACTGTATCCTATTCTTAGGAGCTGAATAATTCTCCAAATGCGTTGAAAAAAAAGGTGTGGGTGTTGAAAAAAAGTTTATTTTGTTTGCCTAAACATATACATCTAATGCTATCTGAGATACCATATGGTATCTGAAACATACACACAGGAATGGCAGACATACTGTGGAACTTTTGGGAAATCCACATTTTTGCAGAAGCTAAGATACTTAAGGGAATGGATCCCCAGACCTCCCTTGTCCAGATGTCCTATAGAGGACATCGCACATGGTTCATATACACCACCACCATTTATGTTTCTTGGGTCTCCCTAGGGTGTAAAGTTTGACTTTCTGCAGCTTCAGAGCAGTGAATGTCCTCTATAGGTCCTGTATAATACCTGCCAAATCCATGTTTAGGCACCCTGAGACTCCTTAAATCACACTGCATGTGGGCAAATAAACTAAGTTTCTTTTCACAGATAGTAATTGAGAATAAGGTATGCCTTCACAACTAAATGGAATACTCTTAAAATTACTGAAAACCACTATTTTATCTTAAAATTCTCGTCATATATATATATGTGTGTATGTATGTATATACTTAGTCTTCTGGGCATTTTTTTTTTTTTTTTTTTTTTCTGCTTTAACATTCAAATATAAATATCAGATCTCTAATTTATTAAATTTATATGCAGAAGGAAACTTTTTATTTTTTTTATTCCTGGAAATGTGCATGTTAGTTACTCCCTCTACATTTATTTGAACGGCAGTTCTCTAGAAAAACAGTTAAGATATTTTGTTCATTATGATGTGTTTGTATTTATTATTAGTAGTATCATCTTCATTGCCATTAGGAATTTTTTCTGCTTCATTTATTAATTGTAATTGAAAAATTGCTTACTGACAAGGACCTGTAACTAAACTCATATACATGTTTATTTCTTCTAGTTAATAGTCATATTTTCATTAAATTCAGTGCATACTTAGAAGTCCTATAAATCTATCTGAATTACTATAATAATTTCCATGTATTTTGAACAAAAATAATTGTTATATTACAGCTTTGTTATTTCTACATGCAGATGTAGAAATTTCACTGTACAATTTCACTGTAATTGTAATGCATCTATAAATTATGACAGCTACAACTGTTGTCTAGGTCAATAACCTAGGGAAAAACATCAAATAATAAGTTGAACAAAATATTTGCCAGGCATTACAACAAATTTCCATTAGCATTGACTACTCTAAATACTGTTTTTAAAAATATCAAAACTACACTACAATGCTGCAACAAAACAGTTCTTAATGTTTTCATCTTTCAATAATTTCCCCTCATATCTAGTGAGAGATTCATAAATCTTCATGAAAACAAGCTTGGAATATGAAAGGCAAATTTACATTTGAAAAACAGTGAAATCTTAAGAAATCACATTGATTCTCATTATTTGTTTTTGTTGGTTTTGGTTTTTTTTTTCCTTGGGAAGTAGCAAAATTTCCTATTACTTGTCCTCTACCCTGACATCAGACTGTGTCCTAGGCTGTACCTAAAGAATCTTATCCTCCTCAATATCATGGTACTGACCTAAAACTATTATTTGAAGGTGAAATCATTTCAAAGTTCATTTGAAGACAAAAATTATTAGAAAGGTAGAGGACATCTGAATAAAGAATCTTGTTCCATTAGTTTTGATTCTGCAGAGTAACCAAGAAAAACAAAAGGTAGAAGGATTTTTTTTTGAGTGTGCCATCATTAACAGGTTATAACTTCCTATTACTGGCTATTACTAGACTATTGTTTGCCTTTTCAGAAGAAAATGACCAAAGCATTTCACATGTGATGAATGTTAGGTTAGAATCAGGTTTTAACTCCAAAAAACGATTCGGGAGTAGACAGACAAAAATTGCACAGCTTAGGAAGGAAATTGTATTCAACCTCAGTTTGAATGGTGAATATATTTGAAAGAATACTTCGAAAGGGTCTGGAATTCTATTCTATGTAAAAAAAAAAACAGAAAAAAAAAACCACAAAAAATTAAACCAGATTACATTGTCAATACTACTCCATAGCTTTTGATAAGCTTCTTCCAAACTAGAGCTGCTTAAAGACGAGAGTAATATGACATATTAAGCCTGCAAGTTCAAAAAGCAGGGTTACAGGCAGTGACCCTGAAAATCTGCATAATACGGTAAAACTTCTCTGAGAGATACAGACTGCCATGGGATGAAAATTTAACCAGTGTAATTCTATGATGTCTGAGTAGTTTCAAAAAATTTTACAATCTCCATCTCTTTCTCCACATCTCAATTCACTCTTCCTTTTAAAAATTTTGCAGACCGTTTTTCCATTCTGCTCACATGTAATATGATACTTTCCAGTTCAGTTTTTTATTAATTATGTACTTAAGAGACTTATATGAGTTGCTATTTAATTCTGACTTTACATGTAACAATTCATTTTGAATTAATGTATTTTCACATAGCAATTCAACTTTAGTTTTTTTGAACATATGATCAGAGCTCCTACTTTACATTCACTGCTTATGACAAAAAAGTAGATTTTTGTTATATAGTATTACAATCTTGTATATATGGATGCAAATTTATATATTATATTTTTATATTATACCTTTATGTTTTATCATATGTATTTATCTTGTGCATCCTATATGAATTTTTCAGTCACTAGGCTGCTGTGTACAAGAATGACCAGTATCATTATGTACTCATCTACACATTATAATTTAAGGAGAAAATATAATTGTGAGTTTCTTATGGAAATTACATCTAACTTCCAAAGCACAATTCAAACAAGACAAATATTACTCACATATCATTTCAATAGCTATGTGAGTCCTAGAATTGTTTGGAACGGTCAGCCTTTATGCCCATTAAGTAGTAATAGCTCTATGCAGCAACTACATTTTCTGATGAAGACAACCAGAGAAAAGCAAAATGAGGATTCTGAACCATGGGCTTAAGCTGATTTTGGTGCATGCTAGAGGATTGAGCAGAAACCAATGTTTGTGTTTTTAAATATGGGATACAATAAAGAGTACTCTGAAAAGAAGGGTAGGCTAGGAATATAACTGCATGCAAGTGGCTGTATGTCACTTCTCAGCACAATAGAGTATAGAAAAACTCTACCCTCAAACATAACCACACTGTAGTCTTCCAGGTGTTCATCCAAAAATGTTTCTTTCCATAACACTGTATCACACCAAACTTTTCCTGTTAATTTTCTTGAATGTCCTTCTAATTGATTAACCATACTTATTTCTGAATTGGATTTTAGGCTAGCAGATCAAGAACTTATTTTTTATTATTATAAAATACATGTACAAAAGGTTTGAAATGTCTGTTATTTCTGAATGTATTATAGCACTGTGGCCTATCAAATATGGTATTGTCACTGCTTGTAAAAAGCACTGGTCACTGGATATTGTCATAGCCCCAAAACTTAACTGACTTCTGCTTGCTTTAGCTCCAGAAAAGATTTTTAAAGTCAGACAGGTGGTACAGGGGCTACATCAGCTCTATTCTAAATGCTTAATCCTTTGGATTTGTTTTGAGATTTGTGATCTAATGTTTATTCATTCTACACAAGTCATACAATTTAGGGCAAAAGTCCAGCGAACAGTCAAGGGTAAGTAAATAGTTATGCTAATATAGAATTGCTGACCCATGGGAAAAAAGCAATAAAGTGAGAAACAGCAGAAAAAAATAATTACAAAACCAATGACATTGACCTTTTCTCATTAGGTGCTCAGCAGCCAGCACGTTGCTGGGACAACCACCTTCCAGTCACATGTGGCAGAGGAGTCAAAAACACAGGAACCCATGGCCAATCAGAAAGGCAAGAAAACACATCAGGCAAGAGTAGCAGTTTTAAGATGCTATATCCTTATTAGAACTGCCTTATTAATTTCTCAGCTTTTTAAGTTAATTTCATATACTGGTATATAAGAGTCATTTTACATGAATCATTTTGCCTTAGTGAAGTTGGACTAGCAATAAAATTTTGAGTCCAAACATAAGGTGTACTGTCTTTTTTGCTCATATTTAAATTATGTGTCATGAAGGGTACACACAAGTTTGGAAGCTAAAAAAAAACCGCCCTTAAGAGGTTTACATCAAGAAGAGATATGTCTACAGTGAAGAAATAAAAAAGCAAACCCAAAAAACTTTTGCCTTTAGAAAGCAGAATGCTATTTTTTGTGCTATATTTCTATGCTATAATTACATGAAAAAACTCAGAACTTTGAAATATACGGAAAGTTTCTCTGAATAAAAATTTATTATTAATTTACTTTTACTTCATTTATAGTAATGGTGCTCGCCTAGTGATACACTTTAGTCACAGAGAGAAGTAAAAGGGAAAAAAAAACAAAATGTATGCCATTTAAGAATTTAAATATCTCATATTTCTACATTAGAAGCTGAAAAAAAATATTCATCAGAATTGTACTAAGAAATTTTTAAACATCTCAACTCTTCCAAAATGAATATAGTTCTATGGAAAGTAAAAATAAATCTATTCAAAATATGGCAATCTGATCTCCTACAGCAGTTCAAACTTTCATAATATCTTCTTTCATTCTTCTTTATGAGTCAAGTTTTCTTTTCTTGCGTTTATCAGTCCCTATTTCTTCAATTATTAATTTGTTCTGATTTGCAGGTTTGTGTTGACTGAGTTCTCACTCCTGCACCATTACCCAAATTCCATTTTCTTATTGTCAAAAACAGGACTGTAGGTCCTGACTGATGCATCTACATGAAGACAAATATTAACTAGTGTAAAAGCACAAATAAGGCTCTTCTAGTAAGTATGAAACTTTGGCTGTGCAAGATGACTGCACTGTTAAAGCTAATGGCAATTTATGTAGTTTTTATGGAGTAAGACCACTTAAAAAGATAGTGTCTTCTTTTAACTCTTAAAGGTACTCAGGATGTCTCCCCTGAACTGGAAGGGAGGAGCTCTTCATACAACTAGGTATGCCCAGTCCTGTATATACTGTGCAGAGTTTCAATGCCCAGTTTCTTATTGCACCATGACAGCATCTACCTAAACCCAAACATTGTACTGCATCTACAAGTTCCTGTCTTCTATACTGGATTCAGCTCTAAATTACCTTGTTCTTACTTGTATAAATCATACTGTAGTTTAAGATTAAATGCAAACTTTGCAGAGCTCTATCACTAGGTTGTTTATCTTTTTATGCATTAGCAAGATTTTCAAAATATAAAAATTAACTAATATTCACAATACATATAGTCAGAGAGAAACAGTTTAATTCATAGAATAATAATTTATTGCTATATAATGAAATATTATCCATAAAATATTTTTTCCATAATTCTTCTTATCATAACAAAATTTCAAAATGTAATTTCAAATTTAACTAAGTGCATACTTTTCATAATTTTCATAATGGGCCATTCTATTTTAAAATCCTGTGATATTTAAAGCTGGCATTAAGCAATTTCTGTCTTGATGTCCTTCTCTTTAGAGACTTCTGTTTAGATATACTGTGTAAAATAAGCCTCAGACTTTTTGCCATTTTTAGTTTGCAAGACTTGTGAGTATGCATGTAGGAGACAAATCAGTGAGCAATATCACATAGGGGAATTACCAGTATATCCTTCTAACTCTTTTACGTTTTCTTCTGCATTATAGGAGTATCAATTTTCTCCATTGATTCATTCCCAGAATAACACAAAATGCCTTGCAGTAATCTTTTTTTAAGCATTACAGAAATTCAAGACCAAAGCTTGTTGAAAGCCTATGCGTAATGACATACTTCTGTTCATGATCTATGGGTATAGTGTGGGCCAAGATTGTATTTGAGAATACAGAACTAATGTAAAATTCTGATAGTACGAATCCAAGAGAAGAATAAAAAAAGGTAGCACTTCAAGGAGAAGACTCCTTCAGGCTCAACATTGAGGACATATCCATAATAATATTTTCAGAAGTGCCCCAATGATGCTAAAAAAGATGTATAACTCTTTTTACTAATAAACAGTGTTGGTGTTTATTGGTTTGAATAATTTCAATGTTGTTTTCAAAGTCACTTGCACCAAATTGTACTATGGAGTGAATTTGCTACTTGGTAAATAGTTTTAAAGAGGTCATTATCAAACATTCCTTATATTTTAGTGCAATGTATCTCCAGTGAGATGATGATACTTTTGTTATCAATGCAAGATGTTTAATAAGAAACTAGGTTCCATATTAAATGAAACAGTGATGTCACGCAAAGAAAGCACGCTACACAAATATGCTTAAATATAAGTACAAGAAATTACTAAACCCTAGCTTTTTGTTGTTGTACAAAATAAGTGGCATTAGTAATCAAAATAAACACTGTCTTCCTAAATAATCTGTTTTTCAACTATATACTATCAAACCTTCAGGTTTTATTATATTATTTATGGATTTGTCTCCATTCTGCAAAGATACTTGGTGGATAAAGAACTGGCTGGATGGCCAAACACAAGAGTTGTGGTCAATGGCTCAATGCCCAGCTGGAGACCACTAACGAGTGGTGTCCCTCAGAGATCTGTGTTGGGACCGGTCTTGTTTAACGTCTTTGTCACTGACATGGACAGTGGGACTGAGCGCGCCCTCAGCAAGTTTTCCCATGACACCAAGCTGCGTGGTTCGGTTGATATGCTGGAGGGAAGGAATGACATCCAGAGGGACATTGACTTGAGAGGTGGACCAATGCAAACATCATGAAGTTCAACAAAGACAAGTGCAAGGTCCTACACCTGGGTCGGAGCAATCCCAGGCACAGCTACAGGTTGGGCAGAGAAGAGATTCAGAGCAGCCCTGTGGAGAAGGACTTGGGGGTGTTGGTTGATGAGAAAATGAACGTGAGCAGTCAGTGTGTACTTGCAGCTCAGAAAGCCAACCGTATCCTGGGCTGCATCAAAAGGAGTGTGACCAGCAGGTCAAAGAAGGTGATCCTGCCCCTTTACTCTGCTTTTGTGAGCATGATTAATGGCTTTGTAGGACTGTCATGGTTTAAGCCCAGCTGGCAACCCAGAGCCACACAGCTGCTCGCTCACTCCTCCAACTTTCTCTCCACTCCCCCCCCCCCTTATTTCATACTATTCACGTCATGCTCTGATCTCACATTTTGCCCGTCTAGAACTCACATTTGTCCCTCTACTCTGCTCTTGTAAGACCTCATTTGGAGTATTGTGTACAGTTCTGGTGTCCTCAACATCAAAAGGCCATAGAACTGTTGGAACAAGTCCAGAGAAGGGCCACGAGGATGATCAGGGAACTGGTGCACCTCCCGTATGAAGACAGGCTGAGAAAGTTTGGGCTGTTCAGCCTGGAGAAGAGAAGGCTGCGTGGAGACCTCATAGAAGCCTTTCAGTATCTGAAGGGGGGCTTATAAGAATATTGGGGATGGACTCTTCCTTAGGGACTGCAATAATAGGACAATGGGTAACAGGTTCAAACTTAAACAGGGGACGTTTAGATTGGATATAAGGAAGAAGTTCTTTACTGTGAGGCACTGGAATGGGTTGCCCAGGGAAGTTGTGAATGCTCCATCCCTGGTTGTGCTCAAGGCCAGGTTGGACTGAGCTTTGGGTGGTATGTTTTAGTGGGAGGTGTCCCTGCTCATGTCAGGGGGGTTGGAACTTGATGATCTTAAGGTCCTTTCCAACCCGAACTATTCTATGATTTTGTGATTCTAAGCCCTGCTTTGTGAAGCTCTGTGTGCTGCCTACTGAGTCTTTGAAGTCTCTGCTACAAATACACATAATGATTAAGAATGTGCTATAGGGAGAAGAGCTGTGTAGCTTGGTCAGAATACACGTTTAGAAAACAAAACCCAAGCCTAAATTTTTAATTGTTGTTTTTGCTTTTCCTTTTTCAGTACTGAATATCTTCATCTGAATACCTGTACTTAAGAAAAAATGATAGCACTCTGTCCTGATTTCAGCTGAGATAGAGTTCATTTTCTTCTTAGTAGTTGGTGCAGGGCTGTGTTTTGGCTTTAGTCTGAGAACAATGCTGATGACACACCAATTTTTTCGTTGTTGCCAAGTAGCACTTGCCCTGATCAAGGACTTCTCAGTCTCACATGCTCTGCCAGTGAGGAGGGGCACAAGAAACCAAGATGGAGCAGAGACAGGACACCTGACCCAAACTAGCCATACCATGGCACATCATGCCCAGTATGTAAACTGGGGGAGTTACGCAAAAGGGACCAATCACTGTTTGAGCTGGGCTGGGTATTAGGCAGCAGATGGTGAGGAGTTACATTGTGCATCACTTGTGTTTTCTGAATTTTCATTTCACTTTTTTAGTTGTTCTCTATTGCTATTTTCAGTATTGATTTTGTTATTATTTCTATTGTCATTATATTTTCCTTAATTTCATTTATTAAACTGTTCCTATCTCAACCTGCAGGTTTTACAGTCTTTTGATTCTCCTCCCCATCCCACCTACTGCAGGAGGGGGGATGGTGAGCATGAGTGAGTGGCTACATGGTACTTAGGTACCATCTGGTTTTAAAATACATTACACTAAGATGCGTGAAAGAGACAGGGACATGGTATTGCTTAGGTTTTATCTATGTAATACTGATATCCTTTTGTGGGATTCAGAAACAATAGAAAGTATCAGAGATGAGAATACATCTGCAAGGCTCTCCTGGGTTAACTATTGGAATAAATGTTTTGAGTATTTGACTCAGCTTCACAATGAGAAAGTCATGGAGGATAACAATAGGACTCTCAAGGGGCAGGCAGAGGGACATGAAGTTAAAAAAATTTGAGCATATACCTAACAATGTAGTAAGGAAAATTTTAGCTGGTTGCTTCTGCAGTAGGTGTAAAAAATGACTATTAAAAATAGTCTTTCTATTAACAGTGAATTCTCTGCTTTTGGATAATTTATTTCCTGAGGCATCCTCTTGGCTTCAGTATTCCTTGCAGTGTTCTCCTAAAATGTCAGATTAAAATACAGCATTGATCTTCCATGTTAAATTCTGTTATTTTAGTATGGTAACCGTATATTAAGATGATTTCTTCATGACAAGTAGGTTAGACCTGATCCATATGAAATGATACAGTATCCATCTGAAAAGCAATCAATATATTGTGAAAAACATACAGTGTTCATCTACCTTAATAATGAAATAATTCCATGTCATTATTCAAGCTTATTTTAGCTTGGGGTGCAATGAAATTTGATCAACAGATTTAAGAAACATATTTAGTTGCTATGATGTTCATTGAATATGTGGAAGAAAGGAGCAAGTTTTCTAAAACTCAGTCTCATTCACAGATCTGCATGAAAACTCCTCCTTTAAGCAAGAAGCTGTCAGAGTTCCTAATTTCCATCTTCTGTTAACAGTTGTGAACGGTACAATGCTAATTTTTCTGTAAGTACAGGCTTTGATCATATCTGTGGAATTTCCACAGAAATAAAAAGCAGAATTGAAATAGCCAAAGGAAAAAAAAAAGGAGTCAGCAACCCACATATTATTAAAAGGGCCACCTAGAACCATCTAGGATATAGGATAATATCACAAACATATTAAAATAGAAAAACTAATGGTTATATTACTTCAACCAGTGTCGAGTGAGTACTTTTGAATGGTCTGTTCAGTTCTGATTTAAACACTTCAAAAGAACCCTTTGGGGTATTTTAGGAAAACCATTTCAAGCATACAAAGATACCAAAAAAGACTGACAAGAGACAAGAAAATAATTACAGGATAAGAAAGTGTGCCTTATTGGGAGCAATTCAAGGACTGCATAAATCTAGTTTGTTCTGAGAAAGATTAAACGGCTGAATAAAACACAGACTGTAAGTATCTACACAAGGAACAAAAATTTAAAAACAGATGGCTATGCAGTACAGCAGAAACACAAGGAATGGCAATAGAAGCTCATTAAGCTTTCCAGTTAAGCTTTCCAGCTTAACAAATGGAAAACCAGACTTTCTAAGAGTGAGAGTAACTAGCCATCAAGGAAATGCACAGTGATGTTAAATTATTTTCTATTATGAAAATTTTAAAATGCAGTTGACTATTTTTCTCAGCTATGTGCTTCCATATAAGAAGCTACTACATAGAATCATACAACCATAGAATAGTTAGGGTTGGAAAGGACCTTAAGATCATCAAGTTCCAAACCCCCTGCCATGGGCAGGGACACCTCACACTAAACCATCTCACCCAAGGCCTCGTCCAACCTGGTCTTGAACACCGCCAAGAATGGAGCATTCAAAACCTCCCTGGGCAACCCATTCCAGTGCCTCATCACCCTAACAGGAAAGAATTTCCTCCTTATATCCAATCTAAACTTCCCCTGTTTAAGATTGAACCCATTACCCCTTGTCCTATCACTACAGTCCCTAATGAAGAGTCCCTCCCTAGCATCCTTATAGGGCCCCTTCAGATACTGGAAGGCTGCTATGAGGTCTCCACGCACCATTTTCTTCTCCAGGCTGAACAGCCCCAACTTTTTCAGCCTATCTTCATATGGGAGGTACTCCAGTCCCCTGATCATCCTTGTGGCCCTTCTCTGGACTAGTTCCAACAGTTCCATGTCCTTTTATATGTTGAGGACACCAGAACTGCACACAATACTCCAGGTGAGGTCTCACAAGAGCAGAGCAAAGGGGCAGGATCACCTTCTTCGACCTGCTGGTCACACTCCTTTTGATGCAGCCCGGGATATGGTTGGCGTTCTGGGCTGCAAGCGCACACTGCCTGCTCACATTCATTTTCTCATCGACCACCACCCCCAAGTCCTTCTCCACAGGGCTGCTCTGAATCTCTTCTCTGCCCAACCTGTAGCTGTGCCTGGGATTGCTCCCACCCAGGTGTAGGACCTTGCACTTGGCATGGTTAAACCTCATGAGGTTGGCATCAGCCCACCTCACAAGTGTGTCAAGGTCCCTCTGGATATCATTCCTTCCCTCCAGCATATCAACTGAACCACACAGCTTGGTGTCATGGGAAAACTTGCTGAGGGCGCGCTCAGTCCCACTGTCCATGTCAGCGACAAAGATGTTAAACAAGAAAGGTACCAACACAGATCTCTGAGGGACCCCACTCATTACTGGTCTCCAGCTGGACATTAAGCCATTGACCACAACTCTTTGTGTGTGGCCATCCAGCCAGTTCTTTATCCACTGAGTGGTCCATCCATCAAATTGATGTCTCTCCAATTTAGAGACAAGGATGTCGTGTGGGACAGTGTCAAATGCTTTGCACAAGTCCAGGTAGATGACATCAACTGCTCTACCCCTGTCCATCAGTTCCTTAGCCCCATCATAGAAGGCCATCAAATTGGTCAGGCAGGATATCCCCTTAGTGAAGCCATGCTGGCTGTCACCAAGCACCTTGTTGATTTTCATGTGCCGTAGCATGCCATCCAGGAGAATCTGCTCCAAGATTTTGCCAGGCACAGAGGTGAGACTGACTGGTCTGTAATTCCCCGGGTCATCCATTTTCCCCTTCTTGAAAATAGGGGTTATATTTCCCTTTTTCCAGTCATCAGGAACTTCACTTGACTGCCATGATTTCTCAAATATGGTGGCCAGTGGCTTAGTCCTTCAGGACCCGCGGATGGATTTCATCAGGACCCATGGATTTGTGCACATTCAGATTTTTAAGATGGTCTCAAACCAGATCCTCTCCTACAGTGGGTGCAAGGTCTTCATTTTCACAGTCCCTGCATCTGCCTTCCAAGACTTGGGTGATGTGGTCAGAGCCTTTGCCAGTGAAAACAGAGGCAAAGAAGTCATTCAGAACCTCAGCCTTCTCCAAATCCTGTGTAGCTAGTTCTCCCGAGAGCTTCCAGAGGGGGCCTACTTCCTCCCTAGTCTCTTTTTTGTTAGGTACCTATAGAATCCCTTCCTTTTATCCTTAGTATCCCTAGCCAAGCTTAATTCTAACTGGGCCTTAGCTTTCCTAACCTGGTCCCTACCTTTCTGGACAACACCCCTGCACTCTTCCCAGGCCGCCTATCCTTGCTTCCACTTTTTATAGCCTCTTACATATGCAGCAGGAAACTCCTGTCTTTTCAGAACATCTGATTGAATAATAAGGATTTATTTCTCATAGAGCTGAAAAGATCTCATTTTCCTTTAACCACCGGTGATGATGTACCCAAGACTCAATATCATAAGCATTCAAGAAATAAGTGGTTTATATAAATCACAACATAATACTTTGTCATAACTAGAACTTGTGAATATTTTTCCTTAGTAATATTTACTTGCATTAAAGATATTTTGAACAAAATAATATTTTACTGGTTTTGACAAAGATAAGTTATAGATATTTGGTGTTTTTTTTCTGCAGAACTGAAGGTGACAGAAACCCATTTAAGTTAAAAACCATATACCCTTATGGCTCAGACTCCATAATTCTGAAAATCAACAACCAGTGTATGCTGATCTGTGCATTCAAAGCAAACTATACAATAAGATTTATTCTGTAGGGGCAGGTGACTAATTATCAGATTTATTGTGAGTCCAGTCTTCTATGCAACCCTGAGTTCTTTACACTTATGTACACATTTTGCTCAGGACTTCCTAACTGTTAAAACTGTAAGTAGACCATTTAGTTTATTATTGAAACCTATACTCCTCTTTCTTGATTGGACGAAATTAGAGGAAATGACTTGGTCTTAAAGAGATTTTTCATTTTGGCGATCATAAATATTTTAGTCTTACTTTCATGTTTATCATCTTTATAACTTCCAATTTAAATCTTCCATCAAATAGTTAGGACAAAATACACATCTAAAAAAAGCCACAAATCCCATGTTTTCAGAAAACCATAACCTTAAAATAAAGTGGTTATATATTGGTCATAAAAAACAATTGTAAGTATTAAGGTTAAGCATATGCAAGACAAGGGGTACGGAAAGTGTTCAAGGAGTGAATGTCCTCAGACCAAAAAATCCTTAAAAATTTATTTCTTACACTCACAGGAGAAGACGTATTCTGTATATTTGGGATTAACTTTTCAAGTCTCTTATCAATCTCCTCAATGCACACAGCATCTTGCCTTCAGGCTTCTGATTTCAGCACAAAGACATTCGTGTCAATAGGCTGTTCAGAAAGATATAATATTACTTTTTAAACAAAAGGGCAGAGTGTATCTGGTCTGTTTTTTCATACTTTAAAAGAACAAACAAACCCAAGCAAATATGTATTTGAATATAAATAGATTTTATTACTCTGAAAATTCATTACCTTGGAATAAATTGTTTATGTGTGGTTAGCAGTGAAAAAGGTATAGCAAATAACCTGTGCTATACCTGAAGCTCCCTACCCATGTTCTGGAGTCAAGTAATAATTGCAAGATCAAAGAAGATGTCATTTTGACTTCTTTCTTCCATCCAGAATGTCCTCTCTAATAAGGGATGTATACTGAAACGCTACCTATTTGGTAGCTAACTTACTTAACCCTTTGTCAAATTTCAGTGGGTAAAACTAAGTACGAGTGCTATCACTTGTGTATATACCTAAAGTTCTTTTAAAAATCCTCATTTTATCTAAAATCTGTCATGGCCCTATTATGATCATCATTATTCTGTACAGCTACAGAATTTTAATGGTGTTCAGCCATCACATCAATCATCTTGGTCAATTTATGCTTTCTTCATGCCCTCACTGGTAAAAAATGGTAGGATATGCTTCCAAGCACTAGCATTTTAGAGTATTGTCGAACACTGAGCATCAAAGCAATGATTCTGCAAGCTTGTCTATTCTCATCGAGGCATCTGGTACATATATCAGGAGAGAGATAGCCTGAAGCTATTTTCTGTCACTTGTTAAAATACAGTGAATGGCTGAGAGGTCAGCCAATGAAATGTTGCAGAGACAACCTCAAGGCATATCTTCACTTGTGTAGTGTTATTTCCACAGAATAGAAGATTGGAATTAAACACCATCTGCTAGGGCAGAGTGTATACGATGTTAACAAAGCCTATGTGCAAAAATAGCTTAAAGTACATGACTCTGTGAATATCTTGGCATGATGGTGGAGGAAATGGGAGTCTCCTCTAAAAACAAAAAAAACATCCTGTGCATTACTTGTTTTTTTTCAGTTCTGATGCTTTCAACATCCTAGCCAAAAATGTTCATTCGCCAGTTTTCCTTCTCTACTAAGCTTATCAAATTTCATTAAAATGCCCCAGATCTGTGTGCATAAGGTCTTAGTCTTATGTTCATACTTGAAATTTAAATTCTTGATGCTACCTTATCTGAATAGAATGTAGTATCTGAATAGAATGTAGTTTTCTTCCGAATACAAAAATAGTATTATTCTTGCATTATCTTCTTCCTGCCTTTGGTTTGTCTTTTCTAATAGATTTTGGGTTTTTCCTATTCTTCTTTTTTCCTTATTCTATCCACAGTTGCCAGCTGTGGTATTCCTACTGTCATAGATGTCAATGGGCATGCACATTTTTATATCAAAGCATGTGTTCGTTGCTATTGAGACGACATTCTGGAATGATTGTTTCATTCACAGATGGCCCACTGTAGTTTGCTTGCTTCTCAGAATTTTGTAGCAGTGTTTTTTGTGGCTAAACAAAATCTGTTTGACTTACTGAACTATGTTGTTGTTATTTGACTCTATTTTCTCTTCTATTTAGGAATTATGGAATCTGGAACATTAAGTATCCCTGTTCAAATGCTTCCCTGATATGCTGATATGTTTTTCAGCTTTGTCTTCTATGCTCATTTTGGTTAGTCTGACAGAGTTCATGAAGGATGATTCATCTCAATAAACTCTATAAATCTAAAAGTTAAACACTTAAGTCTGATCAAGTCATTCTAAATTCTGTTTATCACCACTATATATTTGAGACAGTTTTTTATCTGCCCTGATTAATATGTCACCCTAGAATGAGACAAACTCTCCCCTGAAAATGACTATTTTTATTCACCAGCTGTAAAAGACAGTTGGGTTTTAGGTGGTAGGTAATAAGAATCAGGTTTAGGGGAAAAAAATGGACTTGAGGTAGATTTTAGGAGAAAAAAAATCCAAACTGTTCTAAATTAAAGGACAATTGAGAAGGGGAACAGATTTTCTAGAAATTATATTTTTAGATTTCAATTATTTGTCAGAACAGGTGAGATGAACATTAAGGGAAATAGGCAAGGTCTGGCCATTTTTCTGTCATTATCTTGTATGGTTTTGTGAACATATCCTCTTCACTGAATGAACAAAGAAGTGATTTACTATTAACTGTAATGGCTAAATATTTCCAGATATTTTTAGTTTTGAAAAGATTTTATTCTACAGTTGGAACTGTAGACCATAATTAGAACTGTAGAAATTATTAGAACTACCTTTAATATTATATGACTTAACACTTCCTATTATTCTTTGTTTAATACTATATTTTTATTTTCAATTTGGGTTGGAATAAACTTTGTGAATTTCACAGGTAATGCAAAAGAAGGAAAAAAAAGAAAAAAACAAAAACAACAAAAAACCCAACTTAAAGACAATCCTAAACCAAAAATCACCAATCTCTCTATTCTTCTGTATAGCTATCGAAGAATCTTGGAACCACTTCCACCTCCTAAGTTGCCTTGCTATTACAATCATTCTGTGTCTTATGGCTAGAGACAGCTTTGTACAGAATATACAACTTCATATCAGGAAAATCGCTTGATGTTAAGGTCAGAGAACACATGCAGTTTGTGTGCAATTCTTCAAACTACAATTCAAAAAATATGCAAAGCAATCTTTTTCACTGGAATGTTGTAGTTACTTCAGAGAAAGTAATATTTGCTTTTGATTATGCTGATCTATCAATTTTATTCATACCAATAAAGACTTAGCAAGAAATAAATGTAAGGGAAAAGATGAACTTCAGCTGAAGATGTCAAAAAAACAAACCCAAACAAATAAACAAAAGACCTAAACAAAAACAAATGAAAAAGCTCCACAAAGCTCCCATGAATACAGAAGAGAATTTTAAGAAGTGTCTGGGGAAAGCTCATTTTCATTTTGATAAAAGAGAGCATCTACTTCTCAAATTAGGTGTTTTTCCAAATATTGCAAGTCATAGATTTTCTTTTCTTTTGTTGAAAGCAATTTATTTTTTTTCTGGGTGTATAAATACATTATTTATTAATTCCATTATATATAATATAATAATATATATATATATAATTCCACTAATTCCAGCTTTAACAACTGTGAATATAATGCAGGTTAATTTTGGCTCAAGGGAAGGCACAATTCTGTACTTTGGTGCGAGTTCTGACACTGGGAATCCAATTACAGGTGTGTGGCAAGGGTCTGATTTTAGTCAAATATGACTAAAAATTTAATCTCTGGGATACAAAAAAAAAAAGGCCTTTTCCCCTGAATACAATATTTCTTCCTAAGACTTCCTGCTGTTGCAAAGCTGAATGAACAGTGACACTTGTGAGAAGCAGCTGATGCTCCCAAGAAACCCATGCAGGCCATCTTGAGTGGGTAGCAAATTAGAGGGACCACAAATCTTCTTATATGCATTAAAATTACACACAGTCAGTAAGATGAGATGTTAGAAACAAAAAAGGATAAACAAGCAAACAAATTCTGTCATAATTTGAAGTGTATTCCCAAACTACTGAAGCACACATGAAGACTAAACAAATGACCAGATATGAAGTCCGTTTAATATTACTATGAAAACCCCTAATCACACATAGTACAGTCTGTGAATGTGAGTGTGAACAAATAGAAGGCATTTATGATTCATTGTCAATGTGACGACAGACACTACATTTAAGAAAAAAATACAAAGACAAAAATCAATACAGCAGTCTTCTGATTAAGCATCTTTGTATGTCTTCCTCCCTTACGCAGAAAGGCACACAAACAAACTGAACATAGCGTGTGAAACATTTTTTTTTAGGAAAATCAGGAAAGAAGATGAAACATGGACCTACATGTGTGTCACATTACATCAACTATTGTTTGAATGAGTTTGATGACAGAAGATGAAGCATGAGGGCTTTGGGCAAGATAGGGCAAGGCATTGCAAGGTGAGTTGAGGCAAGTTGAAACAAAGCAAAGCAAGGTGGGCAAAGAAAAGAAATGGCTGGTGTAAGAAAAGATCCATTTGGATATTTGGAAAACTAAAGCTGCAAACATTATCTAGCAAGTTAAATACAATTACCTGCAGCAACTAAACAAAAATACAGTTCATAGAAAAAAAAAAGAAATCTATCTTTATATATTCCACAAAGACTTTCAGCATAGACAATATCAAAGTGCTTTGGAAATTTTGTATTTCTTTTTAAAGTTATTTTATGTTTCCTTCAACTATTTTTTTTTCTACCTGTGGGCTGAATGATAATAGCTATTTAATAATATGAACAATCTCTGAACAACTTCATAACTAGAAACAGAAACACAATAAAACTATCAACTTTGATTGCCAAAACCATCCAGTTTATAGGACAAGTTCTGAATGTCAAGGCAGGTACCAGAGGAACGATATCCTTCCTATCATAAAAAAAGATAAGGTTTGAGATCACCTGAGGAACTTGAAAATACACAAGTCTATGGGACCCAATGATATGCATGCCAGAATCCTGAAGGAATTGACTGATATAGTCACTAAACTGCTCTGGCAAAGTCCCCAGTTTACACACATTTGTAAACAGGATAATAAGGAGGAACTGGGAACTACCAACCAGTCAGCCTCATATCGATGCACATTATGTTCATGTAATAGATCCTCCTAGCAGACATGTTGAGGCATATGGAAGACAGGGAGGTAATTAGAGACAGCAACACAGCTTCATCAAGGGCAAATTATACCTGTCTAGTCTAGCAGCCTTCTACAATGGACTGACTGCATCAGCTGACAAGGAAACAGCTACAGGTTTCACCTGCCTGGACTTCTGAAATGCATTTGGCATGGTCCCCCACAACATTCTTGCTGCTAAATTGGACAGGGCTTTGATGGACTGTAAGAATGATAAAGAACAGGCTGGATGCCATCTCCAAATAGTTACAGTCAATGACTTAATGACAAAATGAAAACCAGGAACAAGCCCAGGTTGGACAGAGACTTGGGGTGTCCCTGTCCATGGCAGGGGGGTTGGAACTAGATGATCTTAAGGTCCTTTCCAACCCTAACTATTCTATGATTCTAAGTGGTTTCCCTCAAGTGTCAGTATTGTGACTAATATTACTTAATATCTTCATCAATAACAGAGACATGAAGATTGAGTGCACATCCAGCAAGTCTGCAGATGGCACTGAGTGGTGGAGTTGATAGGCTTGAGGAAAGGGATGGAAATTAGGAGGACTTGGCAGGCTTGAGGAATGGGTGCACAAGAACCATATGAAGTTCAACAAGGCCAAGTGTGAGGTCCTATACCTGAGTCAGAGCAACCCCCAACATCAAAACAGATTAGGGGATAAAGGGATTGAGGGCAGCCCTGCCAAGAAGAACTTGGGAGCACTAGTGGATGAAAAACTAGGTATGAGATAGCAAAGTTCACTTGCAGCCCAGAAAGCCAACTGTATCCTGGGCTAAATCAAAAGAAGCATGGTCAGCCATCCAAGGGAAGTGAGTCTTCCTCTTCTACTCTGCTCTTGTGAGACTACACACGAAATACTGTATCCAGCTCTGCAGACCCCAATACAAGAAAGACATGGACCTTTTGGAGAAGGTTCAGAGTAGGGTCCTAGAGTAGGGTCTCAAAAATTATCAAAGGGATGGGACACCTCTCCTATGAGGAGAGGCTGAAAAACTGGTGTTGCTCAGCTTAGAGAAGAGAAAGCTCTGAAGAGATCTTATTCTCATCTTTCAATACTTAGAGGGGGCTTATAAGAAAGAGTTTTTACCAAGCCTTGTAATGAATGACAAGAGCAACAAGGGCAATAGCTTTAAACTGAAGGAAAGCAAATGTAGATTGGACATGAGGAAGAATGTTTTTGTGATGAGAATGGTGAGATACTGGAATAGGTTGTCCAAAGGGGTGGTAGATGCTCCATCCCTGAAAACATTCAAGCTCAGACTGGACAGAGCTCTGAGCAAACTGACCTAGTGGAAGAGGTCTCTGTCCATTGCAGGAGGATTGAAGGAGGTCCTTTCAAACTCAAATGATTCTTTAGTTCTATGATTCTATAACTCTATGATCCTATGATTGGGCTTCTACTGATTTCAGTGTGAAAAATCTCTGTAAATTCAAGCATGCTGCTAATGGTGTGAGAATAGATATTTTAAAGTTTTTTAAAGTTTGAAGAACCATGAAGGAGGCACTTAAGGAACATGTTGGGTTTTACATTTACTAATTTCTGTCTGGTTAATGCCCTTTTCCAGTCCTTTCATATTTAGTATTCTCCTGATGTAAGGCTGAATCTTGTCCTGGTGGATAAGGAAGTGCTGCTGCTTCCTCTGTCTCAGTATTTCTTGAGCTCTGTCACTGCTGATACTTATTTCTTTTCTCATCATTACTTTCATTTCAGCCAGAAGGATGAAAACATAATCTCCATATAAGCTGCCAAAACTGCCTTTTCATCAGTTGAGATGGTGCCAACTAACAAATAAATGAGGAATCATTTCCCCTCTAGGAGAGAAAGCTTGTTATTCCTGTTCTTACCCACATTCATCAGTGGGAATCCTAAGGTCACTTTTGTATCTACATGCAGCTTGATGAAACACTGCTGCAGTCCCTGGGTCAGAGAAAAGGATTTTGTCTGTTTTAATTTTCCCACCCCTTTTTGTTCCATATCTTATGCACATTAGTTTAGCCTCTTTTGCATTAAGAGTAAGTTCAGAACAGACTCCTTATCCTAACTTGTCTGCTTAATAACAAAAATATTAAGCAGAATAAGCATGTGAGCAGAAACATTTAGTACAATTGCTATCACCCATCTGTAACAAGTCTATGACATCACATTGATTGAATAACTCCTTTGAGAACTTATCTATATTTTTTGTTTTCTTTCTAGAAATGTTGCTTTCCTTATTATTAACAATAGAGCAGAAAAAATCCTCTAGTTTCATTTTAGCTTCTGTAGTTAGTGAAAAGGAGACTATTTATCACAAAGAGAGTTCTGACTTCATTCACCAAGTTTGCTTTCTGGGAGCTAAGTCAAAAATAAGAAAGGCTTTTCTGCTCCTTTGAAAAATGATCTCACTTGAGGAATGGAAATAAAAGATTAAAGTTAGGAATATTGTAAAATACAAGAAAGATAACAAGAGAAAATAGACAAAATTGGGGAACACCAAGAGTACTAATAGAGATATGAATGGGGAAGAGAGAAGAAAAATATACAGAAAAGGATAAGCAGAAAAGAACAAAATGAAGACATAGGGAATAAGGACCTGATGAAAGAGTAGAGTATCCATTTCTTAATGTCAGTGTATGGATTGCTTCAGTGACAAACTTAATTGTCAGAAGAGTGTCCTGGCTAGAAATCTGGGTAGAGATATAATGAAGATCTGCATAGAGTTAAAAAGATACTTAACAGAAAAAAAGAAAAAGGGTGGGGGGGGTAGGGGGGGTGGGAAGGGAGGAGAGGACAGATTCAGAAGGGAAATAATGAGAAACTGAACATCTGCAGTAACCTCAGAATGTAAAAGTTAAATTAAATATACAGAATCATAGAATCATAGAATGGTTTGGGTTGGAAAGGACCTTAAAATCATCTAGTTTCAACCCCCCTGCCATGAGCAGGGATGCCTCGCATTAGACCATGTCGCCCAAGACTGTCAATCCGGCCTTACATAGATGGATAGATAGACAGATAGATAGATAGATAGATAGATAGATAGATAGATAGATAGATAGATAGATAGATCATAATGTATATACAATATAAATAACTAGTAATAAACAAAAGTGACAGATTTACAGAGACTGAGGAAATGAATGAAAAGTAAAAATTATAAAAGACAAAGTAAATCTTAATTACTTACAATTTCTAAGTTATTTTAAGTATTATGAATGTTAAACTTTGTCATTATGCACCTAGGTTTTCTTGAAAAAAAAGACAAACGTTTCAAACTCCAATGTATGCTATTTTAAAATACAGCTTAGCAGAAAACTGTAACAGCAAACAGTTTTAAATAAACTGGGGAGTCGTTTTTAGAGCTGGTTAGAAAAAAAATTTTCACGAAGCAATTTTATGTTGGGAAAGCAATATCATAAAAATAAGATGTTTTAAACAGGTTCTGATTAAATGCTTTTTTTTCTTTTCCATTAAACATTTGCTTTAACTAATAGCAAACACACTGTTCAAACTTTTTTCTTAACATTTTATTGTTTTTTTTATTGCATTGCTTTGAATCATTAACTTCATTTTAAATAAGCATGCACAAAAAGACAAAACTTGTATTTGTTTCTGTTCTCAGACAAGTGCAAAATATATCCAAATCCTGACATTTAATGTTATATGAAAGTTATTTACCAAACATCTCTACTGGGTATCATTCTTCTTTCTCAAATAGCTTTTTTCCTAGGATTTTGTATAAAGACTGAACCTAGAGTGTGACACAATATATCCATTAGAGCTATTTTGTTTCTCATAGATGTAGTTGGATTTCTTTATTGATGGCTGTTCTGGAAATGCTGACCTCCAATAAAATTATATAGATTAGGCTATTTGGCACAATTCATCTATCTTGAACAGCTCTGAAAAAGTATATATAATGTTAGAAAAATAAATAAACTGCTAGGATGTGATTAACAATATCCAACTTCAAGAATTTAAAAATGATACCTTTACCTTAAGGAAGAAATGTTGCGTTTCTTCCTTCTTAAGGGAAATTCTTCCTAAAGACAATTAATCCCATCCTGACATACTCTGTGCAAGTAGCATAAATCAGATACTTAACTTCTGAAGGCCAGCAGCTGGGTTATGTGAAATTCTATTACAAATTTTCACTGCCTAATCCTTTTTCCGTGAGGAATTAATTTTGTTTTCTTTTCAAAATATTTAAAACCACTTTTGTTCTGCAAATTTAATTGCCTCTTTCCCCCACAGAAGAGAATGATGTATTAGAGAAATATCTGACTAATGCTGAAGAGCTTTTAAAATGCAGTTAACATGAGGCCAAGGCTTTCATTCTCACCTTGAACCACAAAAGCTCACCTCCCTGGATACAATAATATTTTAAAACTGCATTTTGATCAAGATCTGCAGAAATATTTAACATTCTTTATCCTAAACTGTAGTTGGTTTGCCTTACTTATCACATGTTTTTATTCAATTTAACATGTGTAAGTGCAAAGAAAGACTGTTGGACTCACAAAATGCTTCTTATTCTGAAAGTACAGAAGATGTCAATTCCATTTGGTTCAAAGTTACTGAAAGTCTTAAATGACAGCACTATTCATAGAGCTAAGGATGGTTATTCAATTTCCTCACAACTTCTGCCTAGATGTATCAGCAGTTCACAGGTTTTTACCCCCCAAAAAAAGCAGATGAAAATGAAATTGTGTGTGTTTTCACTATGGCTTTTAATAAAATGTTCTTGTCAACTGTACCTGTATATTTGTTAGAATGGTGATGCATGCCGCATAATTTTTTGTCATACCTCATGCTTCCTGTGGTTATGTCTAGACAGAGAAAAAAATACATTTTTTTTATTTTAAAGTCTTTCTTTTATAAATAGAATCCTAAATGTATTTGGCTGGTCAGTCACTTAGGTGGAAGCAGTTTTCCGGTTTGACAGCTTAAGGCATGTTGTCAGCAACAAATACTTTCAGGGAAATCTGTTGAAATTGCTACTTTCTCTTGCTAGACCTTTGAGCAGAACTCCACAGGAGCTGTGGAAGGAGTTGGTTTCCTGCTATCAGCTGAAATTCTTGAACTGCAGGGGTTAGAGCAGTATCAAAACAATAGTTTTTGCTGTAGCTTGATGGGTCCTTACAAGTTCTGTCTGGTATGCTCTGCAAGAAACAGGATAGGTTATATGATATAGTGCACTGTCTAACATACTCTATTGTAATGCTTGCAACTATGAATAGTGTGATCTGCCACATCTTAGTGACAGCAGACAAATTAATGACAAGCTGTCACAGCGTTTAAACATTTTAAAGTGGTTAAAGAACACCTTTGCTGGGAAAACTGTTATTGATTGCTAAAGAAGCTGATCTATATAGAGAAAGGAAACAAATGGTCATGGGTTTTACTTGAAGATAGATACTGTATGAAGTCTTTATTCACTTGGGTTTCAAATTAAGCTGTCCAGAAAGAGCAGAAACAGAATGTACACTCATAGAGGAATTTATTTTTGTTTATTTACATTTACAGGAGTACCTGTGTTTGCACATCTAGATATGCTTATTCGTAAAATAACAGCAGTGAAAAAATTGTTCTCAGATTTTATAGTTCACTACCATATTTGGAGAAGGAAGTAGATTTACATCACCTTAGTATCCAAGTAGAGGCCTGTTGCACTCAGGAAGCAGAACGGACAGCAAACTAAGCAACGCATATACGGCTTTTACTTGCCCTGAAATCAGCACACAAAAATAGCAGTGTGTTGACATTTTGTCGCATAGTTAAGCCTAAGTATTTAAGCAACAGATAATGGCAAAGAAGCAATCCAAAACTTGTGGTATAACTGCTCAAAAGGAGAATTGGAAAACACTTGAAAGCAGTAAAATGTGTAAGGTAAGTTTGGTCACTTCAGTTCTGCTTTTTTTCTCACGAAAGAGCTCTCACATCTAGCCAATTCACATTTTGTGACTAAGAACATGGCAAGGTCCATAGCCACCAGGACTAACTGCATAACCTCTGCTCCATGGTACTGTGTACTATAAGCTGATATAGGATATGATCATCAAAGAATGAATGCTTCAAGTAGATGGTTCAATTGCTGATGTAATGAGTAAATTCCTGTTTGTTAATCAAATCTTGCTTGCTTAGGAGTTACTTGCTTAGAGTTACTTGCTTGCTTAATAGTTACTGGAAAATTACAGTGCTTTGACATGTTGCTTATAGACCACGGGTATCCGTTAAAGTAAACGATGCATGGGGAAGGCGATAAGCAGCCTTCCTCCCCACACCCACCGGGAGACAGAATGAAACCCCGAAGGAGATAAGGAGCCTTCCTCCCCACACCCACCCGGAGACAGAATGAGACCTCTTGTCTAACACCCACTGGGAGACAGAATGAGACCCCTTATCTACAGATCACACAGACGCAGAGGACGCCAGGAGGTGACTCGTATATCGGATGAAGAAGAGTATAAAACCAGTGACTTTGGGGAAGTGGGGTGCGTGCCGTTGGCGGAGCGGAGACTCCCCGGCTGCCCCGCCCTGTTTTGCTTGCTGTCGCTTGCTCAATAAACCGATTTGATTCATTGGTCTGGCTCTCGTCAATTTATTTGAGCCACATTTATAACACTGAGGAGAGTAGCTCGAGAGAGGATGCCTTCAACACCGGAGCGGGGGGGAGATCAGCGTCCAGGGGCCTCAACTCAGAGCGACGAGAGCAACCGAGGGAGCCTCAAGTCCTCGACAGGACCTGCCCAGGAGCCGGCAGCTCAGCTGACGAGAGCGAGCAGCTGACTCACAGGGGGCGGAGCCAGGAGCAGCGGCACCAGCCCTGACTGGGTAAAAACCTGCCCCAGGGAGCGCGGTGAACAGAGCAACGCAAGGCAGTTTGTGCGGCAATTCGCGCGGCCAGGCGAGCAGGGAAGCAGGCGAGCACTCGTCGTATGAGCAGGGCCCTGTCCGGCAGCTCTGCTCTGGCTGCCCCGGCAGTGGCCAGCATAGGCACCCAGACAGAGCCGATGAGAGGGGAGGCTGCAGTGCAGAGCTCGGGGTGTAGAGACAGCCTGCACTGGTCTGGTGAGGGGAGGGTGCACAATGGGCAGGGCTGCACTCGGTGCTCCCTGGTGGAGGTCCTCCCGCAGCAGGTGGCTGAGCTGCGGGATGCTGTTAATAGGCTGCGAGATGTCAGGGAAGCTGAGAGGGAGCCGGAATGCTTGCTCCTGGCCCAAACTGTGCAAGGGCCTCGAGCTTCGCCTCTACCTCATGAAGGAAAGAAGGAGGCCGTTAACCTGGGAAGCTGGGAATTAGTGACAAAAAAAAAAGAAAAAAAAAACAAAAAAAGAAGGAAAAGGACAACCAAAAGCGAGGGGCTTCCCCCTAAATCCCCTGTCCCAACGCAGAACCACTTTGCTGTCCTGCAGGGGGCTGATGAGGAAATGCACTCGAGCCAGAATCAGCCGGCTGATGCCCTGGTAAAGAAGATCTCTACTGGTGCTGCTAGGAAAAAGCAGCGGCTCGTAGTAGTAGGGGACTCTACACTGAAAGGGACAGAAGCACTCGTCTGTTGGCCTGACCCTGTCTCAAGGGAGGTGTGTTGCCTACCAGGGGCACGGATCAGGGATGTGGCAGAGAGGCTGCCTGCTCTAGTAAGTCCCACGGACTATTACCCACTTCTGGTGATACATGTGGATGCGAGGGATATAGATAGTAGTAGCCTGGGGAACATAAAGAAGGACTACAGAGCCCTGGGGGAGGTGGTTAGGGGCTCTGGAGCTCACGTGGTCTTTTCATCAATTCTCCAGGATACAGGGGAGGACCTAAAAAAAGCTAGGGGAATTGGCCAGGTTAATAACTGGTTAAAAGGGTGGTGTCATAGTCAGGGGTTTGGGTGCCTTGAACACAGGACACAAGTTTGTAGGCCAGGTCTAGTGGGGGCTAGTGGAGCTGCTCTGATAAGGGAAAGAGCAGTTTTGGTAGGAGGCTTGCCAGACTGGTCAAGGAGGCTTTAAACTAGATGTGCTCGGGGAGGGGTCATCATTCCATCCCAACCCACCCAGTCAGTTGCCAGAACCTATAATAAATGCTCTGAGCAATGTAGAGATATCCCAGCTGCTCCAGCCAATGAGTCGGCTTCATTTGGAGCTCGGCTCAGATGCCTCTATACAAATGCCTGTAGCATGGGGAACAAACAAGAGGAATTAGAGATGTGTGCATGTCTATGGGGTATGATATAATAGGCATCGCAGAAACATGGTGGGATGGCTCCTATGACTGGAGTGTTGGAATGGAAGGTTACCGGCTTTTTAGAAAAGACAGGCCTGGCAGGCAGGGAGGGGGAGTTGCCCTTTATGTTAGGGATAGGCTGGAGAGTATTGAACTCTGTCTGGGGACAGCTGAGCAGTCCACAGAGAGTTTGTGGGACAGGGTTAAAGGGAATATAGCTATGGGAGACATTACTGTGGGGATCTGTTACAGACCGCCTGATCAAGGAGAACCTGCGGATGAAGCACTCTACAGACAGATAGGAAAAGCCTCATGCTCACAGGCCCTTGTTCTCATGGGTGACTTCAACCACCCTGACATCTGTTGGAGAGACGGTATGGCCCGGCAGAAGCAATCCAGGAGGTTCCTCGATTGTGTAGAAGACAACTTCCTTCTGCAAGTAATAGAGGAGCTGACAAGGAGAGGTGCCATGCTGGACCTCATGCTCACCAACAGGGAAAGGCTCCTTGGAAATGTGACTCTCCAGGGCAGCCTTGGATGCAGCGATCATGAGATGCTCGAATTTGAGATCCTCAGGACAGTGAGAAGAGCGTGCAGCAAGCTCACTACCCTGGACTTCAAAAGAGCAGACTTTGGCCTCTTCAGGAACCTGCTTAGGAAGGTTCTATGGGATACAGCCCTAGAGGGCAGGGGGGCCCAAGACTGTTGGTTGATATTCAAGGATCACCTGCTGCAAGCTCAGGAGTGTTGCATCCCAAGCAGAAGGAAGTGCAGCAGTAGGGCCAGGAGACCTCCTTAGATAGATAAGGAGCTCCTGAGGAAAATTCAATTGGAAAAAAGAAGCTTATAATAAGTGGAAGCAAGGACAGGTGGCATGGGAAGAGTACAGGGATGTTGTTTAGGAAGCTAGGGACCAGGTTAGGAAAGCTAAGGCCCAGTTAGAATTAAACTTAGCTAGAGGTATTAAACGTAACAGGAAGGGATTCTACAAGTACATAGCAAATAAAAGACTAGAGAGAATGCAGGATCCCTCAGGAAGCTCTCGGGAGAACTAGCTACACAGGATTTGGAGAAGGCTGAGGTTCTGAATGACTTCTTTGCCTCGGTCTTCACTGGCAAAGGCTCTGATCAAACCACCCAAGTCTTGGAAAGCAGATGCAGGGACTGTGAGAATGAAGACCTTGCGCCCACTGTAGGAGAGGATCTGGTTTGAGACCATCTTAAAAATCTGAATGTGCACAAGTCCATGGGTCCTGATGAAATCCATCCGCAGGTCCTGAAGGAGTTAGTGAATGAAGTTACTAAGCCACTGGCCATCATATTTGAGAAATCATGGCAGTCAGGTGAAGTTCCTGATGACTGGAAAAAGGGAAATATAACCCCCATTTTCAAGAAGGGGAAAATGGATGACCCGGGGAATTACAGACCAGTCAGTCTCACCTCTGTGCCTGGCAAAATCTTGGAGCAGATTCTCCTGGATGGCATGCTAAGGCCCATGAAAATCAACAAGGTGCTTGGTGACAGCCAGCATGGCTTCACTAAGGGGAAATCCTGCCTGACCAATTTGGTGGCCTTCTATGATGGGGCTACAGAGCTGATGGACAGGGGTAGAGCAGTTGATGTCATCTACCTGGACTTGTGCAAAGCATTTGACACTGTCCCACATTACATCCTTGTCTCTAAATTGGAGAGACATCAGTTTGATGGATGGACCACTCGGTGGATAAAGAACTGGCTGGATGACCACACACAAACAGTTGTGGTCAATGGCTCAATGTCCGGCTGGAGACCAGTAACGAGTGGTGTCCCTCAGGGATAGGTGTTGGGACCGGTCTTGTTTAACATCTTTGTCACTGACATGGACAGTGGGACTGAGCGCGCCCTCAGCAAGTTTGCTGATGACGCCAAGCTGTGTGGTTCGGTTTATACCCTGGAGGGAAGGAATGCCATCCAGAGGGACCTCGGCATGCTTTTAAGGTGGGCTGATGCCAACCTCATGAGGTTTAACCATGCCAAGTGCAAGGTCCTACACCTGGGTGGGAGCAATCCCAGGCACAGCTACAGGTTGGGCAGAGAAGAGATTCAGAGCATCCCTGCAGAGAAGGACTTGGGAGTGTTGGTTGATGAGAAAGTGAACGTGAGCCAGCAGTGTGCGCTTGCAGCCCAGTACGCCAACCGTATCCCAGGCTGCTTCAAAAGGAGCGTGACCAGCAGGTTGAAGGAGGTGATCCTGCCCCTCTTCTCTGCTCTTGTGACACCTCACCTGGAGTATTGTGTGCAGTTCTGGTGTCCTCAACATCAAAAGGACATGGAACTGTTGGAACAAGTCCAGAGAAGGGCCACAAGGTTGATCAGGGGACTGGAGCACCTCCCGTATGAAGGCAGGCTGAGGAAGTTGGGGCTGTTCAGCCTGGAGAAGAGAATGGTGCGTGGAGACCTCCTAGCAGCCTTCTAGTATCTGAAGGGGGCCTATAGGGGTGCTGGTGAGGGACTCTTCATTAGAGGCTGTAGTGATGGGACAAGGGGTAACAGGTTAAAACTTAAACAGGGGAAGTTTAGATTGGATATAAGGAGAAAATTCTTTTCTATTAGGGTGGTGAGGCACTGGAATGGGTTGCCCAGGGAGGTTGTGAATGCTCCATCCCTGGCAGTGCTCAAAGTCAGGTTGGACGAGGCCTTGGGTGACATGGTTTAATGAAAAGTGTCCCTGTCCATGTGAGTGGGATTTGAACTAGATGATCCTAAGGTCCTTTCCAACCCTAATTATTCTATGATTCTATGGTTACAACTGGTAATTGGCAATGCTTATTGTCAATGTTAGTCAAGTAGTTTTGTTTTGAAGTTGGAAATTGGACTGAATTATCAGTTGTCTAAAAAGTCCCATCACAATGAACTCTTAATTACCTAACTGATGTATTTTCGTATTCAGTTGCAACATGTGTCTTGATGACTAAGAGATAAACACTGGTGTTTGAAATGACTGGTCTTGCCTTCTTTTATATGCAGTTGAGAAACATAAGCATCCTTCGGGGGAATTTAGTCTGATCTATCTCACATACCTAGCTCTAAATTTTCCTGTGGTGTCCGTATCTCACCCCACTGAATATAAAAGGCAGACTAGAATAATTATTTGTTCAATTTCTTTAAATTTATCACTACTTTCCAACATAAGTAGCAAATACAGTACCTAAAAGAAGATAATTTTCTGAGTTTCAGCTTCCTTCTGACTGCTCTGGGGAAAGGCCACCTTCCCCAAAGGTGACAGGTAACATTTACCTTTTGTTAAAATATCTTCATTGTAGCATCACACAGACCAACTGGTTTCCAGTAACTAGCAGATAAAGTAGGACAAAATTTTTTGCCTGGAGTAAATCCAACTTTCTTTGTCTCCTGACTCCTTGGAAGCGCGCTATACCTGGCATGTGCTCTGCAAATGAACTGTCTCCCTGCTGGCAGTCCTTTGAACCGGACGATTTGGCTTGAAACCAAATCATCTAGAATGCATCACTAGGAGTCATAGGACGAAACTGGTAAACTGACAACTAAGATGTACTGTTATGGGAGCAGGAAGGTAGCAAAGTGAACGCAAGCTGGGTACGCAAGAGGACTTTCAGGAAGTTGAGTGAAAGCGTGCTCGAAGAATTCCAGAAAGTAACTTCTGAGAGGGTAAGCTGAGGGGAGAAAAGTGATGTGAATTATGAAGGAGACTAACAGAAACTAGGAATATGAAACAACAGTCCTGAAAAGATATATTATATATATATATATATGTATAAAGAAAATGATCTTCCTGAAGTATCTTTTTTCTGAAATTTATTTTCTCCTGTATTGTTACAGTTTGTCTTTGAAATGCAAATGATTTTCCAAGTTTGCACAGTCATATTTTTATTAGCTGTATGTGAAAAGTTTAATAAAAGTGGTGTTCAACTTCAGTTACAGTTTATGCTTTCATTTCAACTTTTCTAAATGTTTTCTGTTGCATATAACTGACACAATGGACTAAGGAGTACTTGTACCCATAACTGCTCAATTGAAATGATATAGACAGGCATCACATGCTTCGTATTCTTTCCAGTACTTGTTAATATCAAGGTTGTCAAATAGTTTAAAAAAAGAAATATGACATCTTAATGAAAACCAAAAGCTGCCACTTGCAATAGAAAAAAGTGTTGATGGAAAATACCCTACAACCATGTAGTCTCTATTTAGGACTAACGAGTGTATAGAATTTGCTGAGCAATGTATTTATTTTTAGATAGCTATTCATTTTACACTGAATACACTACTAAGCCCTTTTGCTGAAAAAAGTTATAAATCTGTGAAATTTTCATAAACCACTATATCCAAAATGTTTTTGCCTTTCTACAAATGATAGTTTATTTTTCTTTAAATGTGCTGAACTATCTAATTCCATATAGCTAAATGTCATGGTTTAAAGTCAGCTGGCAACCAAATACCACACAGCCGCCTGCTCTCTTCCTCCCTTCCCCCTCCCTGGGTGGGATAGGGAGGAGAATCAAAGGAATGTAAAACCCGTGGGTTGAGACAAGTACAGTTTAATAACTAAAGCACAATATAATAATAATAATAAAATTATTATTATTATTATTCCAATATCTTCCAATATCTGAAAGGGGCCTAAAAGGATGCTGGAGAGGGAAAATTTATCAGGGACTGTAGCGATAGGAGAAGGGGTAATGGACATAAATTTGAACAGGGGAAGTTCAGGTTAGATATAAGGAAGAAGGTTTTTACTGTGAGAGTAGTGAAGCACTAGAATGAGTTGCCCAAGGAAGTGGTGAATGCTTCATCCCTGGGAGTGTTCAAGGCCAGGCTGGATGGAGTCTTGGGTGATATGATTTACTGTGAGGTGTACCTGGCCATGGCAGTGGGATTGGAACTAGATCGCCTTAAGGTCCTTTCCAACCCAGGCCATTCTGTGATTCTATGAATAATAGTAATAATGGAAATAACAAGGAGAGAGAATATAAAAGAAAACAAAAGCAGAAAGGGAAAAAAATAAAAAGCATGATGCACAGTATAATTGCTCACCACTTGCTGACTGAAATCCAGCCTGACCTGAGCAGCCATCTGTGCCCTCTGGATCACCCCCCCACCCCCCAGTTTATATACTCGGATGACATACTTTGGTATGAAATACTCCTTTGGCTATTTTGGGTCAGGTGTCCTGTCTCTGCTTCATCCTGGCTTCTTGTGCCCCTCCTCACTGGCAGAGCATGAGAGGTTGAAAAGTCCTTGATCAGGGTAAGTTCTATTTAGCAACAACTAAAACATCAGTGTGTTATCAGCACTGTTCTCACACTAAAACTAAAACATAGCACTGTACCAGCTACTGGGAAGAAATTATCCCAGGTAAAACCAGGACACCAACTTAATAAGACTTCAAATACTGCTTTCCAATAATAAATATTTAAGTCTCAACAAATGTCAAAATTAGTTTAGCAAATGTGAATAACTTCATCTAGCACAGTTTATAGCAACCTGTCTATATTTGGCTTTAAAAAACAACTGTCCCAGAGCCTTCATTTTCTTGGTGAGATTGGTTGAATTTAGGTTGGATTGGAAATACACAGAAAGGAAGATGACAGTGTCTGAATCAGGACTCAGATGGCTTCAGAATATGTATTCCATTTATTTTCCACTACAGTGAGGGCAGACACAACTTCCAGAATTGTTAGAGAGTCCCATCAGGTGTATATACACTGCCAAATAATAAAGAGCTAGGAACAACTCAGAAAATGTGTGTTCATCCACACTTCTTCACTGTTAGATTTTTCCTAGCCATTGTTTAGACACACATAAATAAAAGCACCTCAAGAAAAGAGGTGCACAACTGGGAGCAAGAGAAAAGCAGAGACTGATAATAAAGAAAAGACATGGTTGAACTTCATCAGAGCCTCGGCAGGTGGCTCAAGAGAAGCCAGACTGAGAAAGTTACTCTGTGGGTCAGCTAATGAAATCTAATCTTCTCTTATCTTGCAGTGTAGACACAGACTGTCAATCTAAGCAGATTTTCTAAGAAATATTCACAGGGGTATTTATGGAAGGACTGTGACCTCATAGTGCACTGTTCAATACAGGAACATAATATTGTTCCAAGAAAAAAAAAAGAACAGATTCAATGGATGACTATTGACAGCATGACAAATCACTTAAAATTGTGCAGGCTGCATTGCCTTTTATTAAATAAAAAAGAATTCTCCAAAAAATGGACATATAAAAATAAGTTTTTGATGAAAAATAAAAGGGAAAAAGAATGGAAAATGCAGCCAAGACCAAAATGGTAGTCAGATGAAAATCCAGACATGTAACAATAACTTTCTATATTTAGCAAAGAAAAATGAAAAGTGAAAAGGCTTATAAAGTTAGAAACAAGTCTTTCTTATGAAAGTTATCTATTTCCTGGTAAATCTTGAAATGTTTTGTAACTATACACATTTAGCTTTAAATAAAATTGATGACCAAATGAAACTATTTGTCTTAGGGATGAGTAGGATCACAAAAATAGATTATTTGCTTTCTTCTTTCTTTTTCGACAACAGTGAAACTTTTATTTCCTTCACCAAGCCAGGCAGCACAACCTCCCCATGGGGCACCAGCAGCAGCCTGCACCCATTTCCATGCAGGGAACACACCTCAATGTGCAGGACGCACACAGGACACTGGTGGGGCACATTGGTAGTGTCAGGAGCAACAGCAGGGCACTCAAAGCTGGGGCAGCTGTATCTGTTAAAGGAGAAGGGGAAGGGTTGAAGGTAGCCCCCATGACCAGGGAGGTGGTATTTATCACTGTTTGACAAATCTGCATGGTATAAGACACCAGTGATTTGGTAGAATATTATACCGTAAGATTCTTCTCATTTGAGGCTGGCATTTTGAGAGAACAACTCCTCATGTTTTTCACTGTATAATCACACATCAACATTAACATTCAAGTGAGACATTTCAGGAGCTTTCATATCAACAGGAGAAATTGATCCTGCCTTTCCTTTCACCTCTAGGGAGCATACTTCCTCATACATGAAGACAGTAGTATGAGTTCTGTATTATATCTATGTTATAACCATTACACTGGTGATCACTTTCAGTATTACGAAAGTATTTCAGTTGTGCATTGCTTTCTGTGCAATATGTATGTGTCACAGAAATGAGACAGACTCTTTCAAAGAAATTACTTGTCCTGGGTTCAACAGCAGCAGTCATTTTTCTCCTTCTTGGTAGCTGGTGCAGTGCAGTGTTTTGACTTTCGGCTCGGGAACAGAGGTGATAACAATGATGTTTTGGTTTGGCCAAGGACTTTGTGAGCCTCATGCTCTGCCAGGGAGGAGGGGAAGCCAGGAGGAAGCAGAGACAGGACACCTGACCCAAACTGACCAAAGAGGTATTCCATACCACAGCACGTCATGCCCAGGATGTAACTGGGAGTTAGCCGGAAGGGCTGGTAGACTTCAGAGTTAGAGGCGGCATCGGTCAGAGCTTGGTCGGGCTGGGGGGGCAAGTTATCGATCGGCTGGTGGTGAGGTGATGTATTCTCTTCCCTTATTATTTCTTTTATCATCATTATTATTGGTGGTAGCAGTAGTGATTTGTGTCATACCTTAGTTACTAAACTGTTCTTATCTCAACTCATTAGAGTTACATTCTTTTTGATTCTCCTCTCTGTCCCTCCGGGAGTAGGGGGAGGGAAAGAAGAGGGAGAGACAGTGAGTGAAGGAGCTCCGCCTGGTTTTAAACCACGACATTACTTTTTCTCTAATACAAGGTAAAAGAATGTTTTTAAATGAGACAAGAAAGGGGATTTGGGGGCAAGAAATTAAAGAAATAGTGTCAGTAGGGCATAGTAACATTTAAAGAAATTGTAAGTAGATACATGCACTACAGATGAAAAATTTTAACAATGTCAGTATACTATGACTTAGAAGGATGAAGAGGCTAAGCCACTATTCATTTTATCTGAGAAGTCATGGCAGTCCAATGAAGTTCCCATCGACTGGGAAAAGGGAAAAATAACCCCCATTTTCAAAAAGAGAAAAATGGATGACCCAGGGAACTACAGACCAGTCAGTCTCACCTCTGTGCCTGGCAGGATCATGGAGCAGATCCTCCTGAAAAGCACGCTAATGCACGCGAACAATATGGAGGTGATTGGTGACAGCCAACAAAGCTTCACTAAGGGCAAAAAAAATTGGTGGTCTTCTACAGCACTGCTATGGCATTGGTGGATAAGGGAAGAGTGACTGATGTCATCTACCTGGGCTTGTTCAAAGCATTTGAAACTGTCCCACACAGCACCCTTGTCTCTAAACTGGAGAGGCATGGATTTCACAGATGGAACACTCAGTAGACAAGAAATTATCTGGAAGGTCACTCTCAAAGAATTGCAGTCTACAGCTCGATATCCAAGTGGAGTTCCTCAGGGGTTGGTGTTGGGACTGGCACTGTTCGAAGTCTTAGTTGTTGACATGAACATGGGATTGAGTGTCCCCTCAGCAAATCTGCTTATGACACCAAGCTGTATGGTGTGTTCAACACATAAAATAGTGTATTAAATATAGGGCTACATATATATAGCTCTATAAATCTACAATAATATAGCTGAAACAATAACTTAAAGCAAGTTCCAAAATGTGCTAAACTTCTTTCTAGTTATTGTCAGTTATCAACTTACTATGCATCAAAATACACAGGACAGAGCCAATGCTAGCCAGCTCCAAGATGGACCTGTTGCTGGACAAGACCACCAGTGACAGTGGTAGTGCCTCTGAGATAAATACTTAAGAAAGGGAAAAAGTTGCTGTGAAACAGCAATTGCAGCCAGAAGAGAGGAGTGAGAATAAGTGAGAGAAACAATTCTGCAGACACCAAGGTCAGTGAAGAAGGAGGGGTGGGGAGGTGCTCCGAGGTCACCTGCTGCCTGTGGTGCAGACCATGGTGAGGCACACTGTGCCACTCCAGCCCATGGAGGTCCATGCTGCAGCATAATTAATAATGATTTATTGTAAGTAGTAGTTTAAAAAGCATATTTGTAATGACTGCACTCAATGCTTCTTACCTAAAAATACATAGTAAATTATAATAAATGCCAACAAATAAATCTACACATATCTTAATCCTAAATCTAATCTGCAGAGTAAGTGCTCACTTTCAAAATTAAAAAAAAAATTAAAAAAAATAATTAAGATTAAAGGCTGATGCTGCTAGACTCAATTTAACTTCTTAGATCTAGTCAAGCACTTTTTGCTACTTGGAACCACATTTAGGGTGGATAGATAGATAGATAGATAGATAGATACATAGATAGATAGATAGATAGATACATACATAGATGCGTAGGTGTGTAGAAGAGCAACATGTATATCTATATAGCTATGCAATCATCTCTAAATAGATTTATTTGCTGAGACAATTAAAAATAATTTTCAATCCCATCCATTTTTTTTCTACATATAAATTAATGTGAAGATCTCTATTTTCTCTTTTCATCTTAGGCTATAGCATGAAACAGAACGCCATACTAAGATTCCTGTCAGCAGGGGTTGTCCATAGAATACAGCACAACACAAGTGATAGCCTGGGTCCTTAAAATAGAATAGCTCTGTTATCATGATCATAGCACAGCTACTAAGCCTTGCTTGTGACACACTGGAGCTGTATCACGTTGACATTAACGATATAGGTATAGTACTTCGTGTTCTGAAATTATTTCAGCTAGCAGTACTTGATGCAGACACATTGTACTTCAAGCAGTGCTAGCCTATTTCCTTTTTTTTTTCATGTCCTTATTCTACTATCTTTCTGTATTGGTAACACTGGTAATGCACACTGTAGAAATGAAAATAAATAACCTTGCAAACACTGTACCAATGATTCACATAGCAGTAACATAATTTCTTGTTTGTGATATTAGAATTGCTTTCCATAGTGATGAGTCATGGAGTCAGAATATTTCTTTGTGTTTCGACTGAATAAATCAGGAATGAAATTAGGCTAAGGAGAAAATTTACGTATATTCTTTTCTTCCATGTGATAGCAAAGAAATGAAGAATAATTTATAGTTAATTTAATGATGAATAACTGTTGAAAAAATTTGCCTTTACCTTGTAGCCCTTTCCTAGACAAAAATGTAATTAAAAATGAAGGAAGCTTTGTCCATATGAGGGCTGTACCATGATAGCATGAGTCATAATTGTTATAATGGTCCATTAAAATAATGAAAACTTTGGAAGAAGGACTTCTAGCTCAGTATTAATAGCTGCTTTTTCTTTTTTTTTTTTTCCCTGCACTATGCTATAGCACAAAATCATGCTCCTGCATTGTCCTCATGTGACTTCGAGTAGAGATTTAGCATCCAGCCCAACAGAAGAAAAATGGCTGGCTTTTAAGTCAATGTCACCACTTCCAACTCATTTTGATATTCAGCAATGTACTCTGAAAGGATTCTTAGCTTCATTTTTTAATCGTAGCTCATTTCTATACATTTTTATGGTTCAGATATATACTGGGTCTAGCAAAACTGCTGAAAATAGTGGGTGACATTACTTTTTTACATCTGACACACCTTATGCTTTGCCATTTTCTCTTACTAGCATTTCCTTTGCAGAAGGTCATATAAAATTTTAAATCTACAATAAAATTCTCAGTGTATAATCTTACCTGTACAATGAAAAGCCAGTACAGTTATGAAAGTATTTGGCACTCTTCTGTTCATATTTTACCAGTATTACATCCAAAGTTAGTATCTTGCAGCATCTTCACAATTTTTTGTTACTGTAAGCCCTGAAAAGGCTCATAAATTACACCAGTCTTAAAGATTTCATAATTTATAAGTGACAAAGCAGATGAGCAAATTGTCCCATCATCACAAGGGGTTATAAAGAGGTCAAGCTCCAATTCCATGTATTATGTCATTCATACATCAAGCAGAGTATATGAATGAAGCAAATATTTTGAAATGTGAAATATGTAGCAAAACCAAAGAGTCGGTATTTTTATGTGTGGAAACTGTGATAAAAATTAGTTATTAAAATGAGAGTTTGTTCCTAGAATATGTACTTCAGTTTGAACAAAAAATAACTAAATTCTTCAGTGGCAGAAATTAACATAAGGGTAACAGAGCAATGGTGACCTATGCTGGCCAAATATTTGTCTATAATAACTTTCTTTAAGGGAAGAAAGTAGAATGATTCAATTTTCCAATTAGATGGACTGCAAAATAATAATTTTTCAGAGGGAGGAACTAAAAAATTACTTCTGTGGCTCAAATGTTATGTGCATGTTTCAAACAGAGGCATCTTTATTCCAGATTCTTAAAAAAAAAAAAAAAAGTTGTTTGCAGAATGTGATAAAATGTCTGTTAAAACAATAAACTGGTTCCAGAAACTGTCAACAATTACACTCACAAAATATGTACAACAAAAAGCAACTAAAATTGACCAAACCAGGTAACTGACATCCCACTGATAAGCTCTGTAATTCTACATGTTCTATAAAGAAAGAATCTTACCAAATGGAACTTTTTTAAACACAGGGGGAAATGGAAGGCTACTCACACTTTAAAAATCCTCAATTATATTTTAGCTTTATTTCAAACTAACACCTAAAATTGTTAATGCCAATGTAAAGGATGAAATATTGTTTTAGTGTTGTATTAGTTATTATTTTTACATTACTCAGCCAAAACGCTCATTTAAATCACTATATTTTGTTTAAGAAGCTGAATGAACAAAAGGTAAGGATCCTAGAATTTAGATTTTCAGATCTAAAATAATTTAATAAAATGTACTATATGTTTGGTTTGGGTTTAGGTTGGTTTGATTTTTTTTCTGTGCCCATTACACTTTAATATTAAATTGTTTCTCACATAAATTAGAAGAAATATTTTAATAGCTGAACTTAACTATATATAGTTTATAAAGAGTACTTATTTAATAGTTATTTGTGCATATTGCTGCAGATTTCTACATTTTGATTTTCTATCTAAATTTCATACTTCAAGGGTTACATTTGCAGCTGTTAAGTGAAGACTGAACCTTTTTTCATTAAAGTAGATTTCCACTGGATTAACCTTCCACTTCCAAAATGTACCATTTAATCAGTGCTGCTACTTTCTTGTAATGGAAAAGAGAAAAGCTTATGTCTGTTGACTTTGTATAAGCATACTGTACAAACAATATATTTTTCTGCTTACACTGCAAAATCATGCAACCATGCAGAAAACCACTCTAATATGGAAGAATATATAATTATGGAAGAGTGGTACTAATTTGCAGTTAACTATATTTGAAATGGAGTTTCTCATGTATTTTATATGTATTTTCAGAATGTAAACATTAGTTTGGAAAAATTATTCCAAGAAAAAGATATTTTCCTTGGAGGCAGAAGTCAGGTAAACCAGCAGAAGAACCTGAAATAAATTAGTGTGCTGATTTATATATGTCAAGTATTTAATGCACTGACTTTAACAGAAGTCATTCTTTATCATAAGGCTAAATGGCACAGCATGCAATGTTTTAGAAGGGGGGAGGTAATTTTGTTCTTCAGGATAAATTATTCTAGTTCCAAAAACTTAGAATAAAAAGTTTTAAATAACTGTTGTTACTATTGTCAATTTGTAATAAAGTGTATTTTATGTATTAATAGCTGATATATTTAAAGAATTGAAAATGTAGACTTTGTGTTGTTTTAACAAAAAGTGATTTATTTTGAAATTAGAAGTAAGCAGAAAGTGCAATGGGTTTAAGGCTGAGAAAATCAGGGACACATGGCGAAGAACTGCTATGCTTTGCTGCTGTTTGGGGCTGATATGGTGTGAAGATACTCACATTTTACGTGGGTTGGAAGACCCATTTACTCTCCATTCAAATTTAGGTTGTGTTTTGTTTCAAAGGACTGTGTAAGAGACAGTTTGCCTAAAGATTTCAGTCTGCTTTCAATTAAGAAGATGAAGAAATATCAGTTCACACAAAATAGATTTATTGTTATAGTAAATCTGGAGTAAATAAAGAAAACAATCCTTTCCCATTTTCTTTGATAGGTGATACCTTAATTCAGATTAAATAACAGCAGATTGTGTATTGCATATTAAATTGAAAAAAAGATTATGCTAAGCCACAAGGCTCTCACAATTTCTGTTTAAGCCTTCCTTTTATTATCTTGCTGCTTCAGCTTGTTTGAATTTTACATTTGCTCCCACAGAAAAACTACTATCAAACCTGCAACTTCATAAGGTGAATACCAAAATTATCACTTGCTGGTGACAAATGGTAGTTTAAGATTTTGTTGCTAGTTTCTGTGCATTATTGCTCATTGATGTGCTGATAGTAATTAAAATATTTAAATACTGCTGCAATTTTTATTGTGTGTTTCATGAATATTAATTTTTAGTCCTACCCGTAATAAAGTTTTATATTAAATTGTTTCCCTTTCTTGAGCTGTTTTTAACTTTTATGACTATATGTACACATCTGTAACAAGCTATCTTTAGAATTTTTTTCCACTTTTTTTCTGCTTGTTTTTTTTTTTTTTTAAATTCTGTTACTTTTCAGAGACATGGATAAAGCTATGTGTTAACCATGCAGGAAGGTTGTTAATGTTAAGATAAAATTAATAGGTTGTTTGGTTGGTTGGATTTGACTTAGGATCATAGAATAGTTATGGTTGGAAAAGACCTTAAGATCATCTAGTTCTAACCCCTCTGACATGGGCAGGGACACCTCACACTAAATTATGTCACCCAAGACTCTGTCCACCCTGGCCTTGAACATTGGCAGGGATGGAGCATTCACAGCTTTCCTGGGCAGCCCATTCCAGTGCCTCACCATCCTCACAGTAAAGAACTTCTTCCTTATATCCAATCTAAACTTCCCCTGTTTAAGTTTTAGCCCGCTACCCATTGTCCTATCACTACAGTCCCTAAAGAAGAGTCCATCCCCAGTATTCTTATAAGCCCCCTTCAGATACTGGAAGGCTGCTATGAGGTCTCCAAGCAGCCTTCTCTTCTCCAGGCTGAACAACCCCAACTTTCTCAGCCTATTTTCATACGGGAGGTGCTCCAGTCCCCTGATCATCCTCATGGCCCTTCTCTGGACTTGTTCCAACAGTTCCATGTCCTTTTTATGTTGAGGACACCAGAACTGCACACAATTCTCCAGGTGAGGTCTCATGAGAGCACAGTAGAGGGGCAGGATCACCTCCTTCGACCTGCTGGTCACGCTCCTTTTCTTTGCTGTTTACATACAATTGTGTGGAACCATATAGGGGTACAAGGAGATTTTGCTAGCTCTGATTATTCAGTGGAGAAGATTTTCAAGTACGGTAGGACTCAGAAGTGATTAAAAAAAGATACTTTTCCTGGAATCTCAGAGGTACTATGAAGAAGTTCTTAGCACTCATTAAAGGTTGCTGGCTGGAAAATAAAGCTGGAGGACAGGAAACAATGAGCAAGCAGGAGATTAATTTTTACTTCCTTCTACTTTAACTTGGCTGACACAATGGAAGTTACAGTCCACAGATAAAGATATATCATCATCTACCTGGATTTGTGCAAAGCATTTGACAATGTCCGCACAACATCCTTGTCTCTAAAATGGAGAGACATGGATTTGATGGATAGACCATCTGCTGGATAAAGGGGTGGCTGCAAGCAGAGAGTTGCAGTCAATGGCTCACTGTTCATGTAGAGACCAGTGATGAGTGGCGTCTTTCAGGTTGGTTTGGGGACCGATCCTATTCGTTACCTTGAATGAACCATTACTCGAGTGTTTGATTAAGTGCGCCTTCAGCAAGTTTGCCAATGACAAGCTATGTGGTGCAGTTGATAGACTGGAGGGAAGGAATGCCATCCAGAGGGACCTCGACACACTTGTGAGGTGGGCTGATGCCAACCTCATGAAGTTTCATGTCCTGGGTTCAGCAGTAGCAGTCATTTTTCCCCTTCTTGGTAGCTGGTGCAGTGCAGTGTTTTGACTTTCGGCCTGGGAGCAGAACTAATAGCGATGTTTTGGTTTGGCCAAGGACTTTGTGAGCCTCATGCTCTGCCAGGGAGGAGGGGAAGCCAGGAGGAAGCAGAGACAGGACACCTGACCCAAACTGACCAAAGAGGTATTCCATACCACAGCACCTCATGCCCAGGAGGTAACTGAGAGTTACCCGGAAGGGCTGGGAGTCTGCAGGGTTGGAGGAGGTATCGGTCGGTGCTTGGTCGGGCTGAGGGGGGCGAGTTATTGGTCGGCTGGTGCTGAGGTGTTGTATTCTCTTCCCTTGTTATTTCCTTTATCATTATTATCATTGATGGCAGCAGTAGTGATCTGTGTTATACCTTAGTTACTAAACTGTTCTTATCTCAACCCGTGGGAGTTGCATTCTTTTCGATTCTCCTCTCCGTCCCTCCGAGAGCAGGGGGAGGGCAAGAAAGGGGGGGAAGTGAGTGAACGAGTTACCTGACTGGGTTTAAACCACGACACCATGCCAAGTGCAAGGTCCTACACCTGGGTCAGAGCAACCCCGAGCACAGTAGAGGTTGGGCAAAGAAGAAATTCAGAGCAGCCCTGTGGAGAAGGACTTGGGAGTGTTGGTTGATGAGAAAGTGAACATGAGCCAGCTTCAGTGTGCAGTCACAGCCCAGAAAGCCAACCGTGTCCTGGGCTGCATCAAAAGGAGTGTGACCAGCAGGTTGAAGGAGGTGATCCTGCCCCTCTCCTCTGCTCTTGTGAGACCTCACCTGGAGTATTGTGTGCAGTTCTGATGTCCTCAACATAAGAAAGACATGGATATGTTGGAACAAATCCAGAGGAGGGCCACGAGGATGATCAGGGGACTGGAGCACCTCCTGTTTGAAGATGGATAGGCTGAGAAAGTTTGGGCTGTTCAGCCTGGAGAAGGCTGCGTGGAGACCTCATAGCAGCCTTCCAGTGTCTGAAGGTGGCCTATAGGGATGCTGGTGAGGGACTCTTCATTAGAGACTGTAGTGATAGGGCAAGGAGTAATGGGTTAAAACATACACAGGGGAAGTTTAGATTGGATATAAGGAAGAAGTTCTTTACTGTAAGGGTGGTGAGGCACTGGAATGGGTTGCCCAGGGAGGCTGTGAATGCTCCATCCCTGGAGGTGTTCAAAGCCAGGTTGGACAGAGCCTTGGATGACATGGTTTAATGCAAGGTGTCCCTGTCCATGAGAGTGGGATTGGAACTTGATGATCTTAAGGTCCTTTCCAACCCTAACTAGTCTATGATTCTATGATTCTATATTAAAAAATATCTCAATTGGAGTAGTTGGTTTTAAGGGTTTTTTTCTTTTTAGTTCTGCCTTAGGCCCAGCTCCAAAATAAAGGAAGCACAGCAGTTTCAACTCCATTCTTCATTAAATATTTTAAATGCATTTCTGATATACTTAATTTAGGGGAAAATAACTGACAAATATGATTAATAAAGTGCAAGTAACCGTTAGTTAGCAAAGCATAGGTAAAGCTCAGTTAAAAATATGTCCAACATTAACCCTTTCTCTCTTTTTTTGTAGACTGTAACACACGTTGATAAGATGGCAGAACAGTTGCTGCAGTCTTCCTTAATTTGTTGGATTTCTAAGAACATGCTTAATATCATATTGTGTATCACATATTAATTAACAGAAGATCTTTTCCCAGATTCGTATATGTAGTCCTTAGCAAATGAGGCAAGTATCAATGTTAAATTTACCTCATATGCTGTAAAAGGTACATAAGACATAATCAAAGCAAACCTGTGCTCTTACATCTTCATTTCCTACATACTAAGAGCCAGGTAATAAAACATAAACTAATACTTATTTTTAGAATGTGTTTTTCTAAGCTGCCATTTTCATATGATTTATTCTTTAAAATTCATAAGCCTGAACAAAAAAATACTTCCCTTGACTTTTAACAAATTTTTCTCATAAACAAGTTTTTTAGAAGTTAAATCTAATTTGTATTATCAACTGGAAAGCAGAGTAAGAACACAAAAAGTAGGTTGCTATGAAAATAACCAGCAATTACAAGCTTTACTGAGAAAAAAAAAAAATGCATTTTTTATTTCAGATCCAATCTAATAACTTAAGCAGTTTTCAAAAATATACATTTAAGATCAGTTGTTTTTTTTTTTTTTCCCAAAATTGAGCAATATCATAAGGTTCGTAGCTAGGTTGCTTTCAGAAGATTTAAAATAATGTAATTTGTTAAGCACGGACTGGTTTCAATCAATACAACTGAGTGAAAAATAGGTATAAGTTATTACTAAGCTGGGTATAAATTACCTGATCATTCTTACAATGATGTTAAAATTACTTTATTATCTCAGATTTGAATACCCTTGCATCTTTAATGTAATTCTCCTTAGAAAAATCCTGTCAAGCAGGGAATTACTAATAACTCCTATTCAGAACTTGGTAACTGAGGTCCAGAAAGCTAAAAGATATGCCTAGATGGATATATATGTAGCTGATGAAACTCATTCACTGAATGCTAACATATAAATTGGGGGGGGAGCTTACAGTTTGAGTGTAACAGGCCTTTCTACTGTGTCATAGATGTACTATTTCTCACCTGAGAAGCAGTATCTAACAGAAGAAGATGACTAGATTCCTAAATCCCTGCTAAGTTGTGACTGTGAGATCTCTCTTCATTCTCCCTGGGGCTAATTCCACTGAATGGGCACAAAAATATTTGTGTAAAAATTAAGGATGATTGTATTTGAACAGTGATTGAACTCATGTTTCATCAACCCCAGATAAAGACTCTAATCACTGATGTATCTGCCTGTTACTCAGCTAAATACTGTAATTTAATTTATAGTGCATTTTTTAACTGGAGTTTGCAGGATCAGCTTTTCAACAGGCAATAAGGTAATTTAGTTCAACTCAATGAGATTAGGTAGATATGCAATTTGAATAACTGACCTATTGACTTGACATATAGGTAGATATGCAATTTGAATAACTGACCTGATCAATGACTTTTCAGTCTCTCATGCTCTGCCAGTGAAGAGGGGCACAAGAAGCTGGATGGGAGCAGAGACAGGACACCTGACCCAAACTAGCCAAAGGGGTATTCCATGCCACAGCAAGTCATGCCCAGTATATAAAAGGGGGGGAGTTACTCAGAAGGGACCTGCTTGGGTCAGGCTGGGTATTTGTTAATGGGTGGTGAGCAACTGTATCACTGTGTCACCGCTGTTTATTTATTTTTCTTCTTTCCCCTTTTGCTTTTATATTCTCTCCCCTTGTTATTTCCCTCATCACAAGTATTAGTATTATATTGTACTTTGTTTTAGTAATTAAATGGGTCTTATCTCAACCTGTGGGTTTTGCATTTTTCCTGTTCTCCTTCCCTTCCCATCAGGGGCAGGGGGGAAGAAGGGGATTGAGTGAGTGACTGAGTGTTACTGAGTTGTTGGCTGGATATGAACCATGACAGAAGTAAAATTAACTAAGTAGATAATAATAAACTCTATCAGGTCTCCTTATTTGACAGTTTCTAGCCTGGGCAGCATACATCTTATCTCTGCAGTGTCCCTCTGAAGAACCTGTCCACTTCCTCTTCATTCTCTGAGTAGATACTGTTACACTTGCTTCCCCTGGTGCTTCAGAGTGCCTCGCTCTTGCAAGGCCAGTGATTCCTGTAACCCAGCCTCAGAAAGTAGCAGCAAGCACATGCTGAGGTATGAGATACACATGGTGGCATCCTCCTTCCCTCCTGATTCAGATTGCCCATGTCTTCTAATGTACCAGAGTAGTTGCTCCAGCTTGTGCCATATGCCACGTCACTGTAATTAATGCCGACTCTAACAACTCCTCACCTGCGAGAAATTGAGTACAAAGTGTCTTTATCCCTATTTTGGAAACAAAAGTACAGTTCCAAGAAGGATGAAAGATTCGTAGGGCTTCAGTCAAAGAACATGAGGTTTACTACAGACATCTCTACAAATAGGGAACAGTTCTGGATTCTACTTTGTTGACATGACTGCCTACTTATTTTTCACTTACCAGTTACCAAATCAAATAAATAAATGGTACCAAGAGCACCACGTTGAAAGGTTTCTTAGGTGTATCTTTTTTATACTTTTGTATCTAAAGGTGGTGTACATAACCTTCTTTGGGCCTTCTGCCATATGCTGTCACAGTATAGCAACAATATTCATCATTATTATTTAAGAACTGTTTTTATCTTTCTGAACTATATTATTCTAGTGTAATTTCTTCTCTTTTTATTTTCTTGAAAGTTTATCCAGTTTTAAACTGCTAATGCTACTATTGATTGCAAATTGATATGACTTGCTTAATCTTTTAGTATGAAGCAATGACATCTGAACTGCATTCATAAGTGCGATCAAATCAATAGTGAAATGTTTGATGCAGTTAGAAATGCTTTGGAGCTATAACTGAAGAGACTATTTTTTATCTTTAAGTTTATGCCTCCTAACTGGTTATTATATAACCTGTTAGCAAGTAGCTCAACCAGGGGCTATCTAAAGACGTATTACTTAGACCCTAGAGTGTGAAACACTGAAGTTCCACAGAATAGAAATGACAGCATAGCTCTCACACATTTTAAAAGACTCATCTGTTTACTTAAGTTTGTTACATACCAAAATTTTCCACTACAATCACTTCTGTAAAAACTCTCTTGAGTTGTCACCAAAGTCTAAAGTTTCAGTGAATTTAGTACAGTTAATACAAACAACTACAAAACAAGCGAATTAAATAAAACCTGTTGTTTATCTTAACAAGACTGTGCAAAGGTACTTTACTATGTCAGTAAACAATACAGAAAGAGAGATTGAATGAGAAATGTGAAAGAGAAGAAAACTTTTCCAAGTAAAATACAGAATTTAGGCATATATGTAGAAAGAATGGTTTTATCTGAACTGAAATGGAATATTTTCATGTCTGCTGTCATAAGATGATAAGAAGGAAAATTATATCATCCTGGTAATGAAAGTAAGGACTGACTTATTCTGTATTTCGTCTTACGGAATATTAGAGAAAAAATAACAAGACCTTCATTCCTATGAACATGGGTGTTGGCTTGCAGTGGGATTAATTAAGTGCTAGACTGATGCAAAATTTAACAAATTTTAAGAAGTTGCTTATGGCATCTGTCCTGGGTTCAGCAGTAGCAGTCCTTTTTCTCCTTCGTGGTAGCTGGTGCAGTGCTGTGTTTTGACTTTCGGCCTGGGAACAGAGCTGATAACACTGGTGTTTTGGTTTGGCCAAGGACTTTGTGAGGCTCATGCTCAGCCAGGAAGGAGGGGAGGCCAGGAGGAAGCAGAGGCAGGACACCTGACCCAAACTGACCAAAGAGGTATTCCATACCACAGCATGTCCTGCCCAGGAGGTAACTGAGAGTTACCCGGAAGGGCTGGGGGACTGCGGAGTTGGAGGAGGTATCGGTCGGTGCTTGGTCGGGTTGGGGGGGGCGAGTTATCGGTCAGTTGGTGCTGAGGTGCTGTATTCTCTTCCCTTGTTATTTCCTTTATCATTATTATTATTGGTGGTAGCAGTAGTGATTTGTGCTATACTCTAGTTACTAAACTGTTCTTATCTCAACCTGGGGGAGTTGCATTCTTTTCGATTCTCCTCTCCGTCCCTCCGGGAGTAGGGGGAGGGCAAGAAGGGGGGGAAGTGAGTGAACGAGCTGTTTGGCTGGTTTTAAACCACGACAACATCTAACATAGTTTTTCAAACATAACTTTTCTTTTGAAATATCTCTAAATTTATAGCAAATTAGGAACATTTTAAAAATGGGTTATGCCTGAATTCCGTCCTTCCTTAGTTTTCATTGACAACCTATCTTCAAATATGTCTACCTACAGAAACCTTGGTGGAGATATAGATTATGAGGTCTACTGGAGCAAATAGTTTAAGAGAGGAATTTTGGTCTTCCTTATTATAAAATCACAGTTACAGTGTAAGGTGGTATATAATGAAGAAAAGATATTTTTAGCAGCTGACATTTTACAGATAAAGAAACACAAGTTTAATTCTGTCTTTTCTGGTTTCAGGTGTTATGTAAGAATTTAGCAATTATAAAATATAAGTAGAAAGCTAAGACAAAAATGAACTGCTTAGCCAGTTTGTCATTTGCATAGAAGGAGTAAACAAAAGACAATGTTGGAGGTTTACTTACTGACAAAAAAAATGAGCGCATGGATGTTGTGTGTGTGGTAGTAATAAACAGCTTAATAATATGTGGACAAATGATATATATATATGTGTGTGCTTAGATAAGCAAAAATGAACTTTTATCACTTGGACTAGGTATGAGCTCTAGATTCTAAACATCTAGACAGAATTAGTCATTGAAGCAGGTACGTTATTATATTTGATGGAGACAGTGTCAGTACAGCCATTAGGGCTCAGTTCAGGGGGCTAAAAATAGGCTTGAGTACCATTTGAGACTTTGTAAGATACTCAGAGTATTTGCATGGGGCTCGAAGATGTGACACAGGATCTGCAGAGTACCTTCATCCATCAAAATTAGCAACTGGATGCCTGGAGGATACACTGCACACCTTTATGGACATCTGAAACAAAATCCACTGAGCATACAAACTATGTTCTTATTGTCTACGATGAAAGTTTAATCACGCAGCAAACATGTAGACACCTAAAATTACATGTCTGTAACATGAAGCTTTATACCAAGCTTAGTGATAAAAAGCCCTATTAAATTATCCCTAGATCCGATTTTACTCATAGGTAAATTCTCATTGTTTGGTACCTAAATTTGATTTCTACAATCTGGAGTTGAATCCCACCTTTATATCTGCATGTATCAACTCAGAGACATTTTTTAAATATAAGAGATAGGTTAGATGAGTTGTATCACAAAACAAAAAATTACTTCTGTTCTTTATCTGTTGTGAAACTTACATTAAAAACTGATAGATGTAACTAAATGGAAGAAGTCTACAGTTTGTTCTTATCCTTGGGGTTCATTTTAGCTGACCAAGAACACATGGCTGGTTGAAGCTGATCTATAGTAGATATTGCCACTGACTCTGGGGCAAACCAGAAATGTAGAGATAGTCTTAAATTTCTGTGAGAACCTTCTCAATATTGCCCAAATGTTTTGAGATCTCAGGATATTGCAAGTGGCACTAAATGTCTTCATTATGCAACTGAACTGTTCCTATAAGCAACAGATATTATTACATTTAAATAAATGCTAAATTACATTTCAGGAGTAATATTTTTAGCCATGTTTGTCTAGATTTTTTAATATAGTTTCTGGTGCTCAGTGTTCTATACCAATATAAAGCTTAACATCCATTCCTAGGTCTCCCTTTCTGCAGCCAAGTAGGTCAAGAAAGTCACTGTGATGAAGCAGTTACTTAAAGAAGTACCCCTATATTATGGAAAAAAAGGAAAACATAGTACGTGTTCCTATGGATTTTGATTCCTTTACATCCTGCTGTTCATCTCTGCAGTGGTTTAAATCATTAAAGCATGAGCTGTCCATCCTGCTCAGCAAGGAAGCACAATTAGCAATTAATTTGACAGCAGACTGAAAAAGGGATTTTCCTATTATCTTTCTTTCAAGGTGGTATGAGTGTTGTTCCATGTTTCTTGCATTTGTTTTATGTTTCTTTTTTCTTCCTGATGCATCACAGATTATCAGATACATTTTTCTTTGAGCAACATAATTTAGACTGATTTTGAATCTATACAGTTTAATTTTCTACAGTAGTCTCCCATTGTTATCAGGTGACACACAAAACATGATATTATTTCACAGCTGGCAACAAAATCTATGATAAATTTCAAAAGCACTGAATATATTGGAAATGCATGTAGGACATTTAGCTGCTTGCACTTTTGGAAATAATTTCTGTTGAAATCTGCATAAAACCTTTACATAAATAAAGGATACTTTTTACAAAAATAACACAAATTATGTTCTTTTGTAATGTATTTAAACAGTGTTTGTTACACACCAAGGGATGTTCACTGCCAGGTGCTTCAGGGAATACTTCCAGTTAGCTATTAAACTGACTTTCAGAGGTGTGGACAAGGAAGTCGCCATGGAGAGAGTGAACAGTCACCATGAAATTTAAAATTTCAAATAGTGACAAGTTATGTTACCAGGCACCCAGCGTTTGACTTGATTGTCAGCAAGTGCAGGATGAACTTTACTGGAAGAAATGAAAGATGTGAGATTTGATCCAATTCAGGGTGTCACCAATGGGGAATACAGGGTCTCGTGTTGCTTCTCAAGAACTGATTTCTGTGTTACAAAGTCAACCTTTTCTCAGTTCCTAGCCTGACAGCTCTTCACTGGGTTGTTTTAGAGCTTGTAATAGCTTTGAACAACTATGCCTCGCATTGATTATATTAAGCCCATTTCTGACTTGTGATGTGCTATCAAAGTTGTTTAGAAATCTTTAAAATGGAGGACAGACGAGAAGAGAAATGGAAAGACAAGGCAAGATAAAGTAAGGAAGGGCAATTAATGATTTAGACACAATGATTTCAGTGGGATGATTTCAAAGCCCTTCTCTGCTTAATTTAGAATATAAAGTAAATTATTAACTTATTATATTGGAAGGAACTATCATAAACCACACCTTACTGATCATCCAGATGTTGCTTTCCTCTAGGTGCCCTAGGAGAAAATACATTTCTTCCATTTTGCATAAATAATTTACTATTAATTGAACTAGAGAGAGATATTATTGGAAGAATTCAGCCCACTTACTTTTTATCTTACTTCAATTTAGACAAAATGTGGTGTCTTCAGTTTCTTATTATCCATGGCTTCCTGATCTTTGATGCATATAATATTTTTCAGTTTTGCTAGGCAAAGTTCTGCAAGCACCTAATCACAGTTTCCTAGACATGCTCATAAACATTCCTTTTTAAGTCAGTGGATGACTCACAGCAACTTTGATTCAAAGATAGGCCAAAAGAGACAAACTTCTGCTTTAAATCCTGGAAGATCTAATCCATTAGATGTGCTTAAACCATGTCTTAAATAAATGATAGTACTAAATTCAGTCTATGAAACTGCCAGACATGTAGATGCAGTTGCTGAAGAGTTTAAATATTCCCATATGAAACAGAACAGTTTCTCTTCCATACACGGACATTTAAATTCATTATTTCACTTTTTAAAGGTTATCTTAGCCAAATTATGGAACATATTTAGAGGTATTTATTTTTCCATTCTTCCTACTGCAGCAAAGAATGTAAGTCAATACTGTGAGAAAGATTCTTTCTGTAGAGGCTCACAGAAAGAACCTAATTACTGGTGCATAGAGGTAGTTATGGGTTGTGTATTTTAATTCAGACAGTGTTCATGGGCTGGATGCTGAGTGTGCAGGGAACTTGGTAAAAGGACACAGAAAAGGCTAAGGTACTCATTGTTTTCTTGACCTTTTTCTTTACTAAAGGAAAATCTACCAACTACAGAAATCCAAGGTCTCTCTCAGGCCAGTAGGAGAGTCTGGAGCAGCACTTATCCTTGGAAGAGAAAGTTAGGGAATCTTTGAGCAAATTGGACAAAAACAAGGCCATTCACAGATAAATCCACATGTGCTGAGAGAGCTGGCCTCCACATTGCAAGGCTGCACTGACAATCCCTGAAAAGTCATGGAGACTGGCAGAGGTTCCTGATTACTGTAAGGAAACAAATATCTTCAAGAGTAGCAAGGGAATTTGATCCTTGTGAAGATGAGGCAAACAACTCTAGAAGCCATTCTGAAGAAAATTAAGGCCAAGAAAGTGATTGGGAAGAGACAATACATACTTACAAAGGGTAAATTTTATATAAACGACCTGAGAGCTTTTTACCATAACAAGCCTACCCAGTGTATGAAGGGTGAGTAGCGATTATCGTTTCTCTTAAGTCAGGCAAGACTTTTGAAACTACCACTATCACCTTCATAGACAAACTGAAGAATTAACTACCTGATAGATATGTGGGCTGTGGGGTGGACTGACAACTGGCTGAACTGCTGGGCAAGAAGGGTTGTGATCAACAGCAGGAACCCCATCTGGGGTCCTGTCACTAGTGGCATACCTTGAAACAAGGGGGCACAAAATCACAAAATGGAATATAGAAACCTTTAGAATTAGTTTTAAGTAATGTTAAGTTTGATGGCTTTGTAACAGTAGCAATGGAAAATTACTGAGGTGCATGATACATAGAGAAAAAGAAAATAGAGTACAGCTAGAGAACATACTGAGAATTTTCACAAGATAAATCATTATAGTTGACATAGTTTAAGAAAAACAGTCTAGAAGAACAGGACACAGGGATAAGAACAGGACACAGGGATAAGGAGTATCTGGGAACTGCAGGTGTCCAGGATAGGCTACAGTCAAACTAGCTGATAAGTAGGGGGATAGGAGGATTATTATGACTCTGGTGCTAATGAACCAATTAAACTGGTATGAGCATCTACTGTGCATGCTTCAAAGGCTGCCAGAAGTGATGAAGATTGCTGGAAGAAGTAAACAACCCTCAGAGACCACCACCACAATTCTGTGTGCATGTGGGGAACCTTCTGGAAAATCATGTAATCCATACGTAGCCTCATGAATATGTATGTATGCCCAGTGGCTATAAAGGATGGCTTGTGTGGCAATAGGGAGACACACGTTAGGAGGAGCTATCCCCCATGTCTCCCGGTGCTGCAATAAAGAATACGTGCTTGTCAGCTTGAAAAGTCGTTGGCAAGTTTGTTCCTGGAGTTTTCTCTGAATCAACCTCAAGGTCCATAGTCGGAACAATACCCGTTATATTTTCATTAAGCACCTAGGTGATATGACAAAGTTCATGCTCAATAAGTTTGCAGATGATACAAAACTGGGAAAAAGGGCTCATACACCAGATGCTTTTGTTACCATTCAGATTGACCTCGACTGGCTTGGGAAATGGGCAGATGGGCTCCTCATGAATGTTCAGAAAAGGGAGCTGCAAACTTCTAACCATGATGGGGAACAGCACCATGCACCCCTACAGACCAGGGACTGACCAGTTGGAAAGCAGCTCTTCACTGAAGGTCCTGGTAGGCAATGTGTCCTTTCAGCAAAGGCCAGTATCATCCTTTTCTGAGTGAAGAAAAGCATTGCCAGTAGGAAAAAGGAAGTGATTCTTTGCCACTGCTTAGCACTGGTGATACACATCTGAAGTGCTGGCTCCAGGTGTGGGCTGCCCAGTACAAAAAAGGCATGGACATACTGGAGCAGGCAGACCAAAAGGCCACAGGTATGGTTAATGGATTGAGCACCTGTCATACAAGAAGATACTAAGAGAAGTGAGATGGATTAACCTGGAGAAGAGAAGGCTCAGGGGCAATCTTATTGATGTCTATAAGCATCTGATGAGGAAGAGTAAGGGAAACAGGTAAACCTACGGATACCAGGAGAGCATGTGTGGTCAATCCCTGGAACAGGTTGCCCAGAGTATCCAGTGATGAAGATATTCAGAATCTGACTAGACATAGTCCTGGACAATCAGTTCTAGGTTTCCATGCTTTGAGCAGAGAGTTTGGACTAGAAGATCTCCAGAGGACAGGTAGTGGTTTCCTAAATAAATAGGCTCATCCACAGGCTCAAGAGACACCTTCCCCAGAAATTGCTCTTCTCCCACTACCTGACTCAGAAATATTAAAAGAATTCTGTTAAATTACGACTATGGAAAAGGCTTATAATGTAACATTCATTCTACTTTGTAGAATTAACTGAGTTGTAGAATCATAGAATCATAGAATCGTTAGGGTTGGAAAGGACCTTAAGATCATCTAGTTCCAACCCCCCTGCCTTGGGCAGGGACACCTTACACTAAATTATATCACCCAAGGCCTTGTCCAACCTGGCCTTGAACACTGCTGGGGATGGAGCATTCACAACCTCCCTGGGCAACCTATTCCAGTGCCTCACCACCCTAACAGGAAAGAATTTCCTTCTTATATCCAACCTAAACTTCCCCTGTTTAAGTTTTAACCTGTTACCCCTTGTCCTGTCACTACAGTCCCTAATGAAGAGTCCCTCCCCAGCATCCCTATAGGCCCCCTTCAGATACTGGAAGGCTGCTATGAGGTCTCCATGCAGCCTTCTCTTCTCCAGGCTGAACAACCCCAACTTCCTCAGCCTGTCTTCATACGGGAGGTGCTCCAGTCCCCTGATCATCCTCGTGGCCCTTCTCTGGACTTGTTCCAACAGTTCCATGTCCTTTTTATGTTGAGGACACCAGAACTGCACACAATACTCCAGGTGAGGTCTCACAAAAGCAGAGTAGAGGGGCAGGATCACCTCCTTCGACCTTCGAGTCATAGGAACTGTCGTGGTTTAAACCCAGTCAGGCAACTTGTTCACTCACTCCCAGTGAGTGGTGCCGAGCTGACAACAATCGAGGGCCACCCCCCCCACCGGGGCTCTCTCCTTCCCCGCTCCCAGAGGAACGGGGAGGAGGATCGAAAGGGTGCAACTCCTACAGGTTGAGACAAGACCAGTCCAGCAACCAATGTACAACACAAATCACCACCGCTACTGCCAACAACAATGATATGAGAAAATAACAAGGGAAGAGAATACGATACCACCGGCCAAGAAACGAGTCCCACCCGGAAGCCTGAGTCCTTCCGGGTAACTCCCAGTTACCCCCCACCCCGGGCATGACATGCTGTGGTATGGAATACCTCTGGCTAGCCTGGGTCAGGCGCCCTGTCTCTTCTTCCTCACAGCTTCCCCTCCTCCCTGGCAGAGCATGAGCCTCACAAAGTCCTTGGTCAGGGTAAACATCACTTAGCAATAACCGAAAACATCGGTTTCACCAACATTGTTCCCAGGCTGGAAGTCAAAACACAGCACTGCACCAGCTACCACGAAGGAGAAACATGACTGCTACTGCTGAACCCAGGAACATATGCTGCATTCTGAATCCTAGGTGAAGAGATGATGATTTAACACATTCACATAGCTTTTATTTCTAATGACTGATTCTATGCAGCTCCTAATCTATTATCAAAGAGCATTAAATTACCTACAGAGATGCTTATACCTGTTATGATCAATAACTCTATGTATAATAAATAGGTAGATGTTTGGTTTTGATGCTCTAAATTGTTCTTCAAAGGCTCTTACATCTTTCAATTGACCATATAGCGAGTCCCAGTGCTGTGAATCCCTCTGCTTGTTCTGTAGAACATAGATTTTAAAACCACCTAAACTAGAAGACAACCTGGGCAGCCATCTTGAGACTTTAAGCTAAAGATTAGAAATGTAACTAAACTCAATTTCCAAAATACTAGGCACTTTCCACACACCATTGCTGCTTACATTGTCTTAGCCATGTTCTGTTAATAAGACTCCTACTTGAATTTATGCTCCAACTAATTCACAAAGGAAGATTAATTAACTATGTATTCTTATGGAGTGTTGGAACTTAAAGCATTTTAGATAACAAAATAGCGTTTTAAAGGATGGCAGGGATAAATAAACTGGCAGATAGATGTCTACATACTTTTGAAGGTGTCCTTTTTGCAGCTGGGATAGATAATTTTCTTCCTAGTAGCTGGTACAGTGCTGTGTTTGGCTTTAGTCTGATAATAATGCCGATAACATACCTATGTCTCTAGATTAAAAATTGATTTTTCTTGCAAAATTAGTTCTTCTACCAATCTCCCCTGATTCTTTGAATTCACTCTTGTAAATCATAGAATCACAGAATAGTTAGGGTTGGAAAGGACCTTAAGATCATCTAGTTCCAATCCCACTCTCATGGACAGGGACACCTTGCATTAAACCATGTCACCCAAGCCTCTGTCCAACCTGGCCTTGAACACTGCCAGGGATGGCACGTTCACATTCCTTGGGCAACTCATTCCAGTGCCTCACCACCCCCACAGTAAAGAACCTCTTCCTTATATCCAATCTAAACTTCCCGTATTTAAGTTTGAACCCATTACTCCTTGTCCTATCACAACAGTCCCTCCCCAGTATCTTTTTAGGCCCCCTTCAGATACTGGAAGGCTGCTATAAGGTCTCCATGCAGCCTTCTCTTCTCCAGGCTAAACAAACAGCCCCAACTTTCTCATCCTGTCTTTAAGTGGGAGGTGCTCCAGCCCCCTGATCATCCTTGTGGCCCTCTGCTGGACTTACTCTGAAGATTACTAAACTGGACTTCCGTAAATGATGTGAGTGTAAGACGAAACAACACATAACAGCCATTCAGTCAGCATGCTCATTGAGAAGGCCAGGTAGAAAAAAAGAGTCTAACCAGCAATCACAAAGAATTTTTAATAGCATTGAAATATTTATGAACAGAATTTTGAATTTATTTTCAGTTTAAATATGTCAATCTGACCTTTTGTGCTGCTTTAACCTTCAGTAAACTGAAAAGCTTTGAAAAGCTTTCCTCAAGCCGGTAATTGACTAAAAATATTTAAGAAAGTAAAAGTAAAGAGTAGATATTATCTAAAATCTACTTTCAGTAATTTCATGAATGCATAGCTGTTTCCAGCTCTTTAATGAGTAAACTGTTGTGATTTTCACCTGCAGAAAACAAAAACAAACACCTTTTTTTTTTTAATTCTTTCTTTTTTCCTCCCAGTTACAGATATTCATGTGAAGTACAGATACAGGGCTCTGGTAAAGAGGGGATGTATTTACATTGAAAAGTATCTCAAACATTGATGCTATACCAATGGTTGGTTTTGCATAAGCATTTTCTGTCTTATTATTTTGTAGTTCTCTTTGATTTCTTTAAAGGCATGGCTTGGAACCCATTTTTCACCTAAGGACCCAGATTACAATTGCCTGAAATACATTATAGTAGTCTGAAAAGGCTAATCCTACTTTTACCATTATATTCTCTTGAAATTATACTCTAGGCTTATTTTAGTGTTTCAGAATGCATGTGATTATGGAACATGATGGTGTAGTGCGTAACCTTATATGGTCAGAAGTTAATTAATATTTATAGCTTTAATTCCAAGAACCTGTCAATGGCTTGAAGCTTATTTTAAGAGCAGAATGCAAAGAAAACAGCAGAATGAGAGCTTTTCAACTGTACAAGTGAGAGCTAGGATTTTAGACCTAAGATATGTATATAGATGAATATGCGATATAAATAGCATAGCTGTAGTTTGGAGCTCTGTTTTAATGAAATTAATTATTGCCACCCTTAAGAACAGTGAATCTGTATTCTTCTATAAACACTATGGGAAAACAGTACTCAGGGAGATCACAATTTAGTCCAAATGAAACTTTAATATTAATGAGCATGCAGTGAGTAGAGGGAGTAACAATTACCCAGACATCAAGAAAAGCAATGCCTAAAAGTCCTTGTCTGACTTCAGTGATTTTTAGTTCATGTCTCAAATGGAAGATCATTCATAACTTTGCACCTCCTGTAGCAATGTTAATTTGAATCACCTGATGTCAGATTTAAATTCAGCTTTGTTTAGTATTGCTTAAACATTTGATTAAACTCATTTGAATGTTTATGGTCTTAACTTTTATGAACCAATTTCTTCAAAATGAATGAGCCATTTTCAATCCATGGAAACCAATTTCCAATATGTAATTTGGTTTTATGGAAAGAAATTCTGAGTACCAATGTGCAGCCATGTAAAAGTTATGACCCTTTTCTTGGTGGTCACAGAATACCAGTGAATGCTTAAAATTGTATATACTATAAGCCATATTGCACTGCTTTTTCTTACAGCTAGTGGCTAATAAAAATCCTACTGTGCAGTAATATTACACTCTAAGTACCGTAGTTATTCTGATTTTCCAGTTCACTGGCTTGATGTTTACTACCATCTCTGTGAGTAAGTATATAGAATTTAATTAAAGTTCACAAAACCCACCATGCATTCTAAACAAATGAGTTCTAAGACAAATGACTTATTTCCATTGTGGAGAAATCATAATTGTGCATTTCAGATAGAGAAAATGGATTTGTTTTTCAGTGCAAGCCACATATTTCTGATTCTTTAAACAGAATGCCCTCACTGCCCTCACTGAAGTACTATCTAAATTAAAATATCTATAAATAGAGAAACTGCATTCTCCCCCAAGTACTGTGTGCAATCTATTATATTTTATAAAAAAAAAAAAGTTAAAAAAGGAAATTAATTTGGCAAAAGAATGCCATAATATGTAAACAGAATAGTGAACCAGATGTTAGCTATTGCACGTACATAACTAGCGATTCATAGACGCAGCTGGACATAGGCTACATATTACTAGATTCAGAGGACTTAAGGATAGAAAAATCAGAGAAATATAAGCATGACACTGTATTGTCACTTTACAAGACTGATTAGGAAAGCTTCCCCACTTTTTTAAAAACAAAGAAGTATCACCCAAATTTGTCTAGCATAGCTGCCATTTAGTAACTATGATCCACACAGGTGACTCAGGATCAGATTGTAGGTAGAGCCAGGTGTGATTTTTTTCTCTGCTGAAATATCTTTAGAAAGATTCTAAAGTATTCTTTGCATTCAGAATTAAAATGTATGCTGAAACAACCTGTGTTTCATTAAGCAAGATATTTTTTGATAAACCTCAGTTTCAAGATCCTTGAAGCAATTAATTTTGCTAAATTCTTTATAGTTTTTCACATATGAAGGGATACTTCCTCTTAAGGGATATTAGAAATGGCCTCCTCCTCCAGTTGCTTGTTCCAGGACTCCCCCCTGCCCAGCTGCTGGAGCTCAGCCCAGTGTTCAGGGACCTGGAGTCTCTGCCCTGGTTGAGGGACATAGCTGGTTACTTTCCTGCTTGTAGGTCCACCCAGAACAGAACTCTCCAGGTCCACAAGCACACACACATTCATAAATCCTCAAGTGCCACCACAGACCCTCTTGCTGCCCAACACCCCTGCCCATATCCTGGCCCCTCTTACCTGCCCCACTAGCCTCCTACTCTCTGGAAGGTCCAACTCAGCGCTTTCTACAAACACACAGCACTCACACATTTATCCCCACAAGCACCGCACACTCATGGGTCTTCAACATAGATACTGTACCCACCTATAACTCTGTTGTGACTCCAGGCTCCCCTACGTACCAGCAAGTACAGCCTAAAGTTTGCTAATGAATACACACACCTCACAGACACCCAGTTCAGAGAATGTACAGACATACCCGCCCCGTCAGCCAGCACCAGGCATATGGGATGTGACCCCCAGTCCTGCTCCAGTGGCTGGTGCTAAGTGCCTCACTCACCTCAAGCACCTTGGTCCCCCTGGTAGCTGTTTTTCAGGACACGCATAATTCCTGCCACAGTGGCTGGGGGCTACAGGCTTGCACTCACTCCAATTTGCAGATGCTGAGACCCCACTCACTCCAGAGCTGACACCAGAGGGCAGGGGCACCCACATCTCCAGTATGACTCCAGACTGATTTCACTCACACACACACTGGTCTCACCAGCAGTTGGTACTGAGTCCTTGCAGCACACAAATGCTATGGAGAGTGAGATTACACAGAAAGAGGGTTGAGAAAAGATTTATTAAGAAGACATAAGAAGACAGGACAGACTGCAGTGATCAGGTACAGGGCTCAACCAAACCAGCATACTGACTGGCCCTGTTTTACACAAAACCAGCCTTTTTCATACCCCTTTCTGCCTCCCTCCCTCTCTGTTGCCCCCTGCTCCCTCTTCCCCTGTGCATTGCCTCACCAGTTGACACAGTCTCACTGACACCCACCCACACATCCCCCTCAATATGTAGGACCCCCGGGTTTGCATATTTGCATTTCGAAGTCCTGGTTTGCCTGTAGTTTCCTTATAGTCCATCAATTAGTGGGACTGACCAGGTTTGATTTTTATTATTATTTATTAATGCTAATTGGCCAGGTTTTATGTCTCTGTGTGTTTGTCACTCCCTTTCCTTATCCCCCCAGCTGAAAAAAATAAGCACCCACCGCATACTCTTACTAGTTTGTCCCATTGACCAGATTTCTTCTTACCATGACTTCCCTTATCATGTGCTGGTCAGGTTTGTCTCTGTATGTTCTGTTTTCTGCCTCCTTTGATCAGATGCCCTCAAAGGAGCAGACACACTCCTCCCACATAACCTTACACTTCTAAATTCCCTCTACATAAGTGTTCATAGGTGTGGAAAACATGTATAGGCTTTTTTGACTGCTCTGCCTTTGATATTTGAATATGGGTCCTATTAGACAGCATAAATTACAGGCATGAAAAAATTGGAACAAATGTTATTGTCATCAAGAATTCACAGTTGTACTTTAGAACTCATTTCCTAGATAAGATATATTATTAGATATAATATCCAATCTTCAGTAAGAGTAGTTGTAAGGAATTTCAAGAGCAGGAAATTGTTGAGATTGCCTATAGAGACTTACAGTTGTAATAGCAGGTTCTTCTAAGTATTAACTGGGGCACAACTGGTAAAGAACAGTACATGCTGAAACTATAATTGTGTAGGTGAAAGAAACCAGTATGGTTCCCTTTATCCCATAGTCCCACAGTCTTCTCCATTTCGCTTATGCTGCTCCTGTCACTACCGTAGTCTTGGAGTCAAGGAGCCAATTCAATTCTGGAAAGAACTATGTACAGAAAAATAGATATCCTTATTTTATCTTATGACTGGGGAATATATTGTGCAGAATTGTCATGTTACTCCATGAAGTAGGAAGTTCTCTGTATGCCATGGTATAGAAATCATTTACACAGCATAATTAAGTCTAAGAGAACAGCATGCAGTTATAAATTTCAGACTATTTCTCACAAAGCAGTTACTCAGTATCTGACCTCAGTTGCCGCACTCAAGAGTCACAAAACAGAGCAGAATCTATATCTATAAGCCAAATGAATAAATGGGTACTGGGGTTATATTTTACAGTGTATTGTATGTGCTACAAGTGCCAACATCTACAATTACTCAGATAATCTGTCTCTTCCTCTCATAAGAGATAATGATATCCTTAGTTTTCTATTAGAAATACTTTATTTCTCTTGCATGGTTATGTATTAACTCTTCCATCAGACTATCTCAATGATTAACACACTTTTCAGTTAAACTCGGAACAAATTGCTCTCAGCTTGCATGTAATTTCAAGTTTGCTGCTTCTATTTCTACCCTAGAAATGGATTTGCATGCCTTAAAGGTTCTCAGTTTTTCTGGGTATACATTTTGTCTAATGAAGGAGTATATATTTTCCTAAAAGTAATGACTCATTTTATATTTTGTAATACTGTTTTCACCACTGGAAGCAGGAGGAATGATTTTCCACTGCCTTGTAGCTTTAAATGCAAATGTATTTCACCACTAAGTTTTGATAATAAGCTTTAGTCTCTTTATCCAAGGTGTTCAATATCTTTAGTTACTGGTACATTGACCTGGATAAGTGAAAATACATTTTAGAATGCTATCACATCAAACATTATGTCAGAGGTTTACAGCTACGGTGCAAAGGCTACTTCAAGTGCAAAGTAATTGAAAAGCAGCTTTCTTGTACCCTGTTAGTTGCAGCCAGAGAGCAACAATTAAGAAACCTAGTTTCTTTTCTTTCATATCTGTTTTTGACTCAATACATTACTATAACCAATTTAAACTTTCTTGGACTATTTATAATTAATATTTATCTGGAAAATAAAGGATAATAAAATAGAAAACAGTCACTAACATTCGAGCATACAAGGGACACCTATAACATATTTGTAAAACACTTTGAGAGACTTCATCATAATTTTCATGTATATGGGTGTATATATGTTTATATATAGATATATGTGTATGCAGATATAAATTGCATTTAACTGTGAGAGATGTGGTTATAGCTTACCTATAATGCTCCACCCTGATTTCAGAACATACAGTTCTGTGCTCAGAGGCATTCATTTTCATCTGTTTAAATAAGTCACCTACTATAATGAGCCCTCTTTAAATTGGAATTTCATTCAAGGGTGCTGATTGTGTCTGAATAAAGCAGCAAGGAGAATTCAGAAGGTTCCTACAGAGTGGGAATTAAAGATAGATGACAGAGAAGCTATCTAGGGCTTTAAACTTTTTTTAATTAAAAATCCCCCAGAAATCTGCTTAATTTTGACCTTCAATTTCATTTCAGGTAAGATTCATCAATTTCTGCTTTCTGAATTAAAGAATTAGAAAAAAAAATAGAAAAAGCAAGTTTGACATTCTACTCAATGCTTAGCAGCATTTTGTGCTAAATTCCCTAACTAAGGCTCCTATCAGCATTTAAAAAGGCATAAATAAATAATTTCCTTTAAAAACTTCATACTGTTTTTGAGCAAAGATCTCAATTTCTTGAAGGTACAAAAAGTCACAAAAACCATTATATCATAAAGAATAATCTGATATCTTGCTTTTATTGTTCCTGTTCTGTATTTTAATTAGAAGTACATTAACTAAGTTGATCGAGCATATCTTATGGAGATAGTTCTCCTTGCAGTAGTTTAAGTACACTTTTTTCCAGCTCCTAGCCATTATTGTCCTAGAGAATTTCTGTCTATCAACATATTTCATAGCAACTTAGAAGCTTGCAAACTCTTCCCAGAGAATCAAACATTTTAATCAGATCACTTGCAATTTTCATGAGGCTACTAATCACAGAGACGAGAGAATTCTTTGTGGGAACCAATCTAATAATTCTTTTCTAAAACTGTAGGCTATTGTAGGACTCTTGGTGAGAAGTGAGAGAATAAGTAATATATGAATGAGGGAAGTTTTCATTCAAAATTGTGCTGCCTACCTGCTCAGCAGTGAAAAATTAAAGTTATTCTCGACATTATTGGAAATACAGTTTAACATGCTTGGGGCAGCTCACTGGAATCAGAAGACATATGCCTGGAATAATCTCTCAAGCAATGTTTTCAGCCCACTATTATTACGAACAATAATGATACATGTCTTTACCTCTTCTAGAATGATAGGTGTCCTTAACAAGCTCTCTCTTACATTAGAGTGTTATCCCAGCAATTTAGAGGTAAAAGCCTTTTTAAAATTTCTGATCAATTCTTGTTGCTCAAAAATTAATGTGGCTCTTTTATGTAATCATATGTATATATTATCCCAGCAAGTGCCTTGGTTTCCTCTAAAAAGCAGTTCCTGTTATAAACAAATAAATCTCTGAGTCTTTGACACAATCATACAAATACACACATACAAAAGTATGTTGTGTTTTTTTTTTATTTGAAAGAGCATATATTTTGGTCTGTCTCCTTAGCTTCAGAAATTGAAAAATTATACGTCTGAATCTAAGCTATCCATATAGCCTTTTGTAGCTGGAAGAGATACTGGTGCATCTAGGGTGTTATCCAAGTGGGTGGGAGTATGGGAAGGGGAATCTTCTGCTGGAGGTGTCTATTTATCTCCCCAAACTAAAAATGAGTTTATGACTACCTAAGCTGCAGATAGCTTACTTTTAAAAGCCTAAGATAAGGTAACCCAAAGTATCACTGACTTTCATTAAAGACACTACAGTACTAAGTTCAGGGGAACAAAACATGAAATTTAAGAGGTAATTGCATAGGTTTGCACATTTACATTCAAGTTTTAATTTCAGTTTCATGGTTAGCTAAGTTTGTGAACAAAAAACCCCAAGCCTGCCCATGGCAGGGGGGTTGGAACTAGATGATCTTGAGGTCCTTTCCACCCCTGACTATTCTATGATTCTATTCTATTATTCTATGAATCATTTGATGAGCAGTTGGTGTTTTTTTTATTTATTATGCATAGAAAATCTAGAATCCAGTGCTACAACTTATACATAGGATACAGTGAATCAGATATTTTTTAAGGATTACAAATGAGTTTGTATGCCATTGTTTCTGGGTATTTAGATGCTAGACTACTTCTAATGTATCTTTTGATCTGTTATCTAAGGAGTCATAATTCCTGACTACTAAATGCATTTTTTCTAAATCCTATTTTATCATTGTAATTTTTTTTTCAAATTCTGATGCATTACTATAATGAATATCTTACTAGCAATTTGAAAAAAAGTGGTTCATATCAGGATATAGAAATGAAACAGATATTGAACATATATATTGGGATCATTTTTTGAGTTGCTTGTTTCTGTGGCAGATAAAGCAAAAAAACCTCTCAGTGTCTTTAAAATTACAAGTCAGGGAATTTGTCTTTTCATTCATTTAGTAGCCCTTTGGCAATGCATATCATTATAGAAGTCTTCATACAAGAATTATAATGTAGATTATTACATTCTTGTAGAGAATGTATTTTAAAACTACTTATAAAATTAATGGGGAAGGGAGAGGGAGTGTTTTTTTGTTGGTTGGTTGTTTTTTGTTGGGGTGGTTTGCTTGTTTCCTTGAAGGTTGATATGCTTTCTGTAGTTTTGATTTTTTTTTTTTTCTGGCAATTATTTTGTTGTGCTTTGTCTTTAATTTTCTTAATGGGCTGGATTTAGGAAAGAATAGGCCACAGTATCCATTTTTGTTGAGGGCCAGCAGCCTTAAGGTTTCTTATAAATCCATTTCAAAATGGATTTCAGCTATCTCAGCTTCTCCTCACATGAAAGATGCTCCAATCCCTTAACAGTTTCAGACCTCGTCTTGTCAGCACGGACCTGCTCTCTAATCACTGGAGTGTGTCTGACCTTGATTACTTTTACCAGAGCTGATTCTGACCCTGGCCTGACTGACCCTTTGGCTTGACCTGACACATCTCCTATCACTATGAGTTTACTTCATGATCTGGACTCTTGGCTGAATCCTGGCTTTGTTCTCCCTGCTCTGGTACTGCAAGACAGGACCCTGGCTGTCAAGGGCCCTGCCTTGTTGGCATGTTGTTACACTCAGCTCCCCATCCATTAGAGAGCAGCTGATCCTCTCTACTTTCCGACACTTTGTTCCATTGTTCGCTATGAATTTGGGTTTCTGCTTATCGCAGTGGGTTTGCATATTCTTTCTGCCATTCACTTGAGTCTGAGTGTTCACTTGTCAAAAAAATACCCAAAACAAGCAAACCAAAACCACAACAAAACCACATAAAAACAAACACATACACCAAACCTAACAACCAAAAAAAAAAACCTCAATACCAATCCTCCCCCAACACCGAAATCTGAAAGCAACAGTCTGTGGTCATTGACTGAAGAGTTCTGAGATTCCTGAAATTGCAGACATATATTTACTGCAGTCTGGCCAACATCTGCTAAAGCTTATGGTGCTCCTGGAAGTGGGCCACCATCAACCATCATCATGCTGAACAATTTTTTTTTATTACTTTACCAGAAAGCTATATGCAATGAAGATATAATGCTGGTACATGGTAATACAGAAAGTAAGGATGAAAAAAAAAGGGGTCGTCCAATAACAGTTGGCTTTTTGAAGTCAGTCTGTCCCTGTCTCTCACCAGATAATTCATGTTATTAAAAAAACAATTTCCAATATCTTCTTTATATAAAATATCTATTCCTATAAATATTTTCTGCCTTGGTACGTCAGTGTAGTATAGCGAAAGAAACACTCATTGAAAAATTCTCAAGAAAATCTAATGTTTAAGAAAAGGTCTGACTGGCAACTGTATTCTTGAAATTCATTATTTATTTGTAGAAGATCAGACTCAGTACTATATACTATAGTGTTTGATTATTGTGTCACTTTCTCACTCTCTTTTGGACAGCACTGCCTATCTCTCTTCAGGATAAACGGATAAGGTATTTAGGAGGCACTGTGTAGCAATTATCTCATCAAGTTAGTGACAGCTGGTCTTGAGGTGTGGATAAGACCTTGGACTCTCATTTTAATAATCCATAGTCCAGGAGACACTGCTACCACTTCTGATTTGCCTTATGAATGAGAAGCCTTGAAATGTTATACACTAACTGAACAACTTGATCTTCAAACTATGGTCTTTGTAGAGACTTTATAGAGACTCTGATGCCCATCCACTTAAATTATTAACTGAATATGAAATTGAACTAGAATATGATTCTTTAGCTAAGTGGTTAGGGTAGATTCAATCTTCCACATCCCTGCTGAAAGTGGTTTTCCAATAACGGATGGCTTTTTGGAGTCAGTCTGTCCCTGTCCTCACCAGATAATTCATTTTATTAAAAAAACAATTTCCAATATCTTTTTATATAAAATATATATTCCTATAAATATTTTCTGACTTGGTACATCAGTGTGGTATAATGAAAGAAACGGTCATTGAAAAATTCTCAAGAAAATCTAATGTTTAAAGAAAGGTCTGACTGGCCACTGTATTCTTGAAATTCCTTATTTATTTCTAAAAGATCAGACTCAGTACCATATATTCACTTTTTTTTCCACAGGAACATACAATGGCTAGGGTTGGAAAGGACCTTAAGATCATCAAGTTCCAACACCTCTGCCATGGGCAGGGATACCTCACACTAGATCATGTCGCCCAAAGCTCTGTCCAATTTGGCCTTGAACGCCTCCAGGGATGGAGCATTCACGGGTGACAAAAAATAATCTCCTTTCCATAAGCAGAAGTGCCCTACACTCTTTAAATTGCTCTCTTCCTAAGAGAGTCTGTGGTATGGCAACATGTCCAAGAGATGTGAGGCTTTGGTACTAAATGTGAAGAAGGATGGAATGAAAGCTTAGCAAGACACAGAAATACTGAACAGTGGCCTTCTGGGCAAAAGTAGTGCTTTTGTTTCTCAGATCAGAAGAAGTAGCAACATACTCATGTTGTTTCCTTGTCAAGACCTTTTCTTGGATGCAAATGTCTCCTCAGGTGTTTTAGGAGGAAAAACAAAAAGTTCCTGAGAGAAAGAAAAGGCTTATACAAATGCAATCATTGCGTGACCTTCTTGTCTTATTGGACAGGTAAGTATCAGAGAGAGATAGAAGGGAATCCCAGAAATGGAGAGAGGAATAAAAAGGGAATGGACTCATTCAAATACAGAGACTGGCCAGGTATGCATTTGACACTTTATTTCTGTATAGAAATTGTAAAGAAAATTCAGAAAGGCATAATACATATGAAGCAATGCTGAGAACTGCAGGCAGTCTGCACAATGTATTCCAGCAAATGCAAGGGGAATACGTGCATATCAGTAGCTCACCCCTATTACCAACAAATCACTCTGCTGGTACTCAGTTTGAGACAGCTTTGCTTGCAGATGCCTGCAACACCTGCTATCATCTCCCAGTGTTTCTATCATCAGAGGGAAGAGGGATCTGAGGGATTTTTTTTATTCTTTTTTTTTTTTCCAAAATAGGATTTAGGGGGGTTTTGGTTGTTTTTTTTTTAGTTTTCAGTTTTTTTGGGGGAGGAGGTGGGAGGCGGTTGTTTGGTTTTGTGCTGGGATTTTTTTATTATTATTTTGTTTCCTTGGTTTTGTTTTTTTGTTTTGTTTTGTTTCTGTTTCAGCATCTCTCTCCCCACCACAAGCAGTTGCCAATGAAAACACAGTGGTGCAATTCAGTGCTCCTTTCTGCTGTGGGCCTGCATTTTCTTTTAGAAGCAAGTTTCTCTTTACTTCTGGACCTTAACAGGTGTCTAAGATATGCAGCTGTATTCCCACATCAGGCAGTACTCTTCGGAGCTTATCTGAATCTTTTTCAAGGTATAGCAGTAGTTCTTCTGCACTCATAAATATCTTTCTGTCATTTCTTTCCTAATCCAAAGACTCTCTCAGTATACCTTCTTTTATGTTTTCCATTCTGCAGGATGCAGATGGCAAGGCAGAGAGATAGGACTTTTGTAATTCTTTCTGCTTTTTTACTAATACAGATGAAAAGCCACACAAAAAGTAGTCTTGTGACATAACATGAAATTACTGGAAGTGCTTTCCAACCCTAACTATCCTATCCTAATCCTAACTATTCTATGATCCTATGAAGTGTGCACTAACACAATGTGAAATAACTATTATCCTAAAACATGCTTCCTAAACTATATCCTAAACATACCCTATACCCCATAATATGTTTCCTAAACTATATCCTAAATCTATCCTAAAGTATATCCTAAAATTTGCTTTAAAAAGACATAGTAATAGGCTAATAAACATAATTATAAACACGGTAACCAGTGTATTAACAAACGTAGTAACAAGCAGAGTAGCAACAGTAGCAACAAAGTCCAGAGGCCAGCTCCCCAAATGGGCAGATGCACCAGCAGTTTGGCATTTGCTGGTAGGGCTGAGGAGTGAGCCAACAAGGCCTCCTGCGAGGGCTGGGATGGGTCTGAGGGCGCTGCTCTGGCTCCGGGGCGAGGTGGTGGAACCTTCTATCCAGAGCAGAAGGACATGGTGGCTCTGTCCTCGCCGCTGCCAAGGTGGTGCTGGGGCCGCAGGGTGGAACTCCAAGGCCAGGCAGCAGAGCTCATGCAGGGAATCGAAGCAGTAAATGGGCACCTACAAGGGCAGAGTCAGAAAGCAAAGATGAAGCCATGAGAGCAGGAGCAGGCGGGATTTGGCTCCTGGTTTTTTGGAAGTATGCTGTAAAAGAGGTCATTGCTAGCACAGGAGAGAGGCTCCTTACTGGGTCCTAACTGACAACTACAGTGCTGCTTTGGTCCCTTCTCAACACATGTAACCCCTTCAGAGCACGGGAAGCTGACAGAGAAGTGCAGTGCCCCTTCACCAGGCAGTGGGGTCGGCAGGGAAGCCTGGGAAGCTGGGATATGGTCCTTTTCAAAACGCAAGCAGCAGCATTCCTCTCTCTGCCGTACTAAAACCACAGGTTGACAGGCAATGCCTTTCTGGCACAGTGGCCCGTCACTGCCCTCTTCCCAGGTTGCTCTTCGCTTCCTGTTGTTCTGCAAAGAGCCTGGGAACCTTTCCATTCAACAGTATTGTTAGACAGGTGAAGCCATGATTAGCTTGAACCAAGCAAAGCCAGGCAGTTTTACCTTTTCTCCCCGGAAAAGCTCCTCTGCTGTTCACCATCCACATGGCCACGTCCGCCTTCACTGCCGGAGGGGCCAGGAACTGGCAGCTGCCTGGAACCAGCCTGCAAGAAATGGGCTGCGCTCACCAAGGAGCCCCACAGCAGAAAGGGCCCCTGGAGAGCTGCATCAGCTGCTGGCTGTGTGTGAGAGGTGGGGATGGGTGAGATTGCACCGCAAATGACCCTGACCTGAGCCTGGAGCTGGAGCAGCTTCTCCAGGCTCCCGGCATCCAGTGTCGTCCCCTGGGCTAGGGGAAAAGAGCAGAAGGTGAGGAGCGATGCAGCTGATGCTGGGCTGGAGGAGCCCCTGGGGACAGAGCAGAGGCAGGAGGGACACTCACAGCATGGCAGCCACTCAGCTCCTTCATCACCATCCTGCTGGATGGCAGCTGGGTCACCCGGGCTCCCTGAACTCCTTCCGGTGGTCTGTGCACGGGGAAGGGGGAGAGAAAGAGCTGTGTGAGACCCAAGCCAGCTCTTCCCTCTGCTGCCAGCCTGGGGATCACTTCCACACTGCCAGGAACAGCCGTGACAGCCTGGCAGTAAAGCGGGAGCAGCAGCGGTGCTGAGGATGGGGCTGGGCAGGTGTTGGCTGGACAGAGCTGAACGAAGCAGCTCTGCCAGCTGTGCATGCAGCTGTGGGGGCACCTGTGCCCAGCTCAGAAGAGGTGTTTTCTCTTTGTTTGGATGACACTCATGGAGCCATGAGCCATGCCAGGCAGGGCTTACCCAAGGAGGGTGCTGACCCAGAGTTCCTTCACTGCTCGGGAGCTGCCAAAAGAGAGGAGAAACAGCCTCAGTGCCTGCTGTGCCGCAGAGGACGATGCCCCATGGGGCAGGGCAGAAGTGCTGCCCACCCCTCTGGTGGGACATTGCACCGGGACTCACCAGAAAGTGACGACACAGGAGCCACAGGGTGAGAGAAAGTATAGTAAATATAGTAAATGAAGTCCTCAAGCCAGATGAGCTCTCACATGGACACTGCATTTCTTCCAGCTGTCCTTTTATATTAGGGGTAGGTATGGCTCATGGTTCTCAGTAAAAAGAAATTAACTATTTTTGTTAAATAGATGTGACACAAAAGTTGACATTTTAACATGTTTTTCTTCTTATTTTTAATATGTACTGTATAAAAACATTTTTAGCTCTCTATTAAACCCTTTTTACCGTATTTTTATACCCTAAGAGCATCATCATACTGTGAGGAAGAGTACTCTTACTTCAGTGTGAAGTAAATGAACTGTCACTAGCTCAAGTATCAGGAAACACATTGCAAAGGAGATTCTCAGTGAAGTTTTCTGAACATACTCTACTGATTACTCTTAGTTTTCTTGTGTTTTCTTAGGGACTACTGTATTAGTTGAGTGTTAGATCTGTTTTCATTTAAAGATTGATATATTTTAATTTGTGCAATATTATTTAAAGTTTTGAAGTATCATAGCCTTAACTGAAGGCTTGTTTTTCTACAAGTTTTTACTTTTTTAAATGGTACCCCTTGTACTTAAAATGTCTTTACTAATTCTGAAGTTGGAGATGATTTCACTTTAGCTTGAGTGATTTTTCTCTTACTATAACTTTCTCTATTTTCTCTATATAATATTGGGAGTAGAGAAAATCTGAGTTTGGGATTTACTTTCACTTTGTCTGTTTTTTGTGTTGGTTTTTTTTTTCTAAGAGAAAGAAAGTGCTAAAATTTGAAAGCAAAAAATCTTTTCAGGACACAGTTATAGGAGTAAAGAAATATTTATGAGTAGATACACTGGAATCTGCCAAGATTTTCTGTAGTTTTATAAATCATTTTTTCCCCTCAGAGATATCCTTTCTACCCAGACTGGCTAGGCCCAAGGAGCTTTTCCTGCAGAAGGCATACTGGAAATGTCTAAGTGGGGCAAAATATTTTCCAAAACCTGAAACTGAGGAACAAAAGAAAGACATTATCAAAATGATATATTGAAACCTTGATTCAAGGGACAGATGTTTGTGGCTCCTTAAAAAACAGGAACTTAAATATGGGATATTTCTATCTGTGACTCTACTACCTCAATGAATTTTTGTGTACTAGATATGTACATATTTCCTTGCTAATTTAGATTTGCAGAAACTATTTACACTTCCTAGGGAAACCATACTAATTTTCCCTAACAAGGAGTTGGTGAAGAATTTAACAACTTAAGTCACATATGTTCTAGTATAACAGCATTGTCACATACAGTCATGTACGGTTTTTTTTTTAGAAAGAAAGGCAGACATACCAAAAAACCTCATTAAATAAATGTGTGTAACCCGCTGGGCTGGAGATCAGAGGCAAAAGAGCTGTTTGCTGCCATCTATTGATGAACTGGACAAAGAAATTGGAAGAGCAACCAGTTGTACGAAACATCCCGGCTATCCGGATGTGAAGGCTTGGCTGATTTTGGAAATTTGCTCAAGATTTCCTCATAGTACCCATGAAATGCCATTACATTTTTTCTGTCACTGAAAAATGAAAAATGGTATGACTGTTCTCAACGAGGTTAATCGTAACTTTAAACTTCATGGTACCCTCAAGTAGAGAAAATATACTGTGAAAAAAGAGGAGATGGAAACCTCATTCATATCTTGTGGGAAGATTGCAGCTTCAGTAGTGTGGGAGTAATACAGTCACACAGAACAGGTAAAATCATATACACATTATGATCATACACATTATTAAACTTCCCTTCTATAAAAATTACACAATTAAATGTAACCAAACGAGAGATGATGATACATCTGCTGCAACAAATAGCTGTAAAATGTGACTGAATATTTTAAAACATTTTTTTTATTCTACCTTTTGTGAAGGGATTTTCCTTGTTTTATGCAGACGTGTTGCTTATGTATAGACTTTGACGGATTTTATCTAAGTCTTATTTTAAATTTTATTAATATCCTTGAACATTCTGAATCCAAAATTTTTTTAACAAAGTCTGACCAAATTAGTTACACAAGAAGAAAGTTCTTATTTATTTGTGTTTATTATTTATATTAGATGACAAAAATCAAAGTTAATAAATCGTATTTGATTTCTGGTTTATTCCATCTTTTTCTACTCCTTTTATTCTTTTTTAAATTATTTTTAATAATAACAAATGCATGTTTTCTTCATTGAACTTTTTAAAACTGATCTTAAAGGTCACCTTTAGATGCATCTTTCTGAACTATAAATGAAAGTAAAATACATATGCTTATTTCTAGACATAGAAAACAGACAACATGTAAGTCATATTGTTAACAACATTTATTTTGTTAATTGTTGCCTAATCTTTAGCATTCCTTTGTCTGATCAAATTATGAGGGTGCACAGAAGAACTACAACTGAATATACTTTATTTGACCACTGAGAGGTATTTGTTGTCAAGAAGCCCTTATGCATTCCTCCTCACCACTAGGTACTGCACCAGAAGGACTTGGGTTTCCTACACTTTCTCTATCACATCTGTCAGATGCTGGCATATGTCTTGGGTTACTTCACGGTGTCTCAGATGGCTCTACAAGCTTATTTATAAAGAAGTGTATTAAGCACATGGTGCTTCCTGCATACTGCAATAAGTACCAGACAGTACCTGCCTACAACACATTTTGATCTCTTTGAAATACACAGTATACAAACAAGACTAAATCACAAGTATACCGTTACTTTATGGTCATTTAAATTAAATATACATGCAACATTTACTATTAAAAGATAGTTAATATAATAAAAGAAAATCACCTGTAATTTTCTAACTTTCATATAAACACTGTAATCACAAAACGCTTTCTGTCATAGATGATTCACGCATCATGTATGTGCTCTTTCGTCACAAGACATCTTAAGGAAAGCAAATGGGATGGAAATACATTTTGAAATGAGGGACTTACATTTTTTACTTAGGGTTTTTTAACTATGATGACTAAATATTTTTCATGTTATTAAAAAGAAAACAAACAAAACACACACAAAAAACAACAAACCCCAACATTGCACAGGACTGTAGTATTACTGTATTTTCCAAATATACTCTATTTTCCAAAATAATTGAACAAATTATTTATGGAGTTAAAGACAGAAGTCATGAATAGAGGAACATCAGAACACTTCCACTTTGAACGTTTAAAACCCAGTTAAACTCCATTACATTTTGGTTTACGGTGATAATGAAATGTTATCACTATTGTTTCTGGATATCCAGAAATTAATATGGAATGATGAATATGAAACAGAACTTACATACCTTTGGACAAGCTGGGAACTAGATAGACCCTTAGTAGGTAAAGTTTTTTTTATTCACTGAAATAGAATATAAAATTATGACTATTTGGGACACTCCATTTAGGGTGTTAATCAAGACATTTAGACATGCAAGTTGGGCTGGACACAGCTGGAGCTGTGGGGGGAATTCTATTGCTGCCTAACATTATTCCCTAGAGGGCTCATGTAACAATGAGCTAAATACACAATAGGAAGGTCTTGTCATTCATCTAGTTCCAAGACTGTCTATTGACCCAAGCCAGTGCATTAACTCAAATCTGCAGCTCACTGGCTGGTGAGGTCCTGGACTACCCCAGGAATTACTCACTAAGATCAGTGTCTGTGCATGCAGGCACAGACCTGCTATCCACCTCTATCAGAATTGCAATCAGACTTCTATATTTCTAAATTTTGCAAAAATCTCTTCTGCTGTCTCCCTATATTATCACTATTACATTTGCAACAAATAACCTTAAGAAACTTGCACTGCATGTCACGCAGAACTGCAAGGACTGAACTGAACTGAAAGGACATTTAGGAAACAGAGTCCCTGGAATTTATAATGTAAGATAAGAATTCTGTAAGCATCACCACTCTTTGATGAATGAGCTCATGGAAATTCAGGTTAACTATATTTTTCTGTTCACTTGACAGTGAATGATTGCTACTAATTTCTAAAATGTTCCAAATCAGGTGTATATATGCTTTCAAACATCGAACAGTTTGAGTGAGAAAAAACAAAGTATGATTATGAGTTTAATGTATGAGAGAAATTCATGCAACAAATACAACAGTTGCACTTGGGGACAAGAAAAATAGAGAAGAACAGAAAGTAAGATATAAAGAACTGGAAGCAAACGAGACACTGACATGGAACAAAAGATGAAATAAGGAAACTGGTGAAGGGGGGAAGGATAAACGTAATACTGCAAATACATAAATTATAGCTATATTAACATGTGGTTCATACCTAAGAAACATTTATATTTTTGTCTTTGATCCACTTTTTTTACCAAAATGCAACTAAGACAGTTAAACAACATGAAGCATGAATAATGAGAGGGAAAAATGCCTGTAGACTCTTGTAGCAGTGGGACCTGAATCAAAGGGAAATCAAATCAGCAGCTTCAAAGTGCTTACAGTTTTCTGCTCAGACATTCTAGGCACAAACAGAACAAGTTGGACTCCCAGTTACTGGATGGATAAGAGGTACTTGAATGTCCAGATTTTCACCTTCGTCGGTCCTTCTCCCTGCAATAAAGTGAGTTACATACCATTCTGTTCATAAGGAGCTTTTGTTGGATAACATATTCTAGGAGATGGAAGTGTTTTTATGAAGAATCTATAATTCTGGAAGCTCTGCAAGGGAGGCATTTCATTTTCAGGCTTCCCTCATCTTCTTCCAGAGAATATCTGTTTAAAGATGTTTCAGTCCCAGTTAACAAGCACATCATAATAAAACAGTAGAATTATTTCAGATAACATAAATCTGGAAGTGTGAAATAAGACAAAATTTGAGATGAGCCCTCCAAAAGTTTATCTGACTTACAAGCTGTATTTTCAGATATTAAGCTCATTAAAAGATCAAACAAAACAAAACAAAACCAGAAAGCTTTCTTTACTGTGTGTGACATATTCTAGTTACTGTCAGAAGACCCAGAGCAATTTGACCTAACATTAACTCTGCTCCAATCAGCAAGTAGTCAGTATGCTGGAGGGCAGAGCTGTCACTCTTCTCCTTCCATGGTAGACCTTTACATTTTAGATGTTTGCTTCTGAAAAGCTATACGGATGATTTGTCCCAAACTAAGTGAATGCTATTAAATGGTAGATTTTTCTATCAAGCACCTATTTATGAAAGTAGATAAACTTACATGTATCAAATAGAACAGATAGCTCCCTGTCTCAAGGGAGGTGTGTTGCCTACCGGGGGCATGGATCAGGGATGTGGCGGAGAGGCTGCCTGCTCTAGTAAGTCCCACGGATTATTACCCACTTCTGGAGATACATGTGGGTGCTAGGGATATAGATAGTAGTAGCCTGGGGAACATAAAGAAGGACTACAGAGCCCTGGGGAGGTGGTTAGGGGCTCTGGAGCTCACGTGGTCTTTTCATCAATTCTCCAGGGTACAGGGGAGGACCTAAAAAAAGCTAGGAGGATTAGACAGGTTAATAACTGGTTAAAAAGGGTGGTGTCATAGTCAGGGGTTTGGGTGTCTTGAATACGGGACCCAAGCTTGTAGGCCAGGTCTAGTGGGGGCTGGTGGAGCTGCTCTGATAAAGAAGGGAAAGAGTAGTTTTGGTAGGAGGCTTGCCAGACTGGTCAAGGAGGCTTTAAACTAGATGTGTTGGGGAAGGGGGGCATCATTCCATCCCAACACACCCAGTCAGTTGCCAGAACCTATAATAAATGCTCTGAGCAATGTAGAGATATCCCAGCCGCTCCAGCCAATGAGTCGGCTTCATTTGGAGCTCGGCTCAGATGCCTCTATAACAAATGCCCGTAGCATGGGGAACAAACAAGAGGAATTAGAGATGTGTGCAGTTCTACGGGGGTATGATACAATAGGCATCGCAGAGACATGGTGGGATGGCTCCTATGACTGGAGTGTTGGAATGGAAGGTTACAGGTTCTTTAGGAAGGACAGCCCTGGCAGGTGGGGAGGGGGAGTTGGCCTTTATGTTAGGGATAGGCTGGAGAGTATGCAACTCTGTCTGGGGACAGGTGAGCAGTCCACAGAGAGTTTGTGGGTCAGGGTTAAAGGGAATATAGCTATGGGAGACATTACTGTGGGGATCTGTTACAGACCGCCTGATCAAGGAGAACCTGCAGATGAAGCACTCTATAGACAGATAGGAAAAGCCTCATGCTCACAGGCCCTTGTTCTCATGGGTGACTTCAACCACCCTGACATCTGTTGGAAGGATGGCACGGCCTGGCAGAAGCAATCCAGGAGGTTCCTCGATTGTGTAGAAGACAACTTCCTTCTGCAAGAAATAGAGGAGCCGACAAGGAGAGGTGCCATGCTTGACCTCGTGCTCACCAACAGGGAAGGGCTCCTTGGAAATGTGATGCTCCAGGGCAGCCTTGGATGCAGCGATCATGAGATGCTCGAATTTGAGATCCTCAGGAAGTGAGAAGAGCGTGCAGCAAGCTCACTGCCCTGGACTTCAAAAGAGCAGATTTTGGCCTCTTCAGGAACCTGCTTAGGAAGGTTCCATGGGATACAGCCCTAGAGGGCAGAGGGGCCCAAGACTGTTGGTTGATATTCAAGGATCACCTGCTGCAAGCTCAGGAGTGTTGTATCCCAAGCAGAAGGAAGTGCAGCAGTAGGGCCAGGAGACCTCCTTGGATGGATAAGGAGCTCCTGAGGAAAATTCAATTGAAAAAAGAAGCTTATAATAAGTGGAAGCAAGGACAGGTGGCATGGGAAGAGTACAGGAATGTTGTCCGAGAAGCTAGGGACCAGGTTAGGAAAGCTAAGGCTCAGTTAGAATTAAACTTAGCGAGAGGTATTAAAGATAACAGGAAGGAATTCTACAGGTACATAGCAAATAAAAAACAGACTAGGGAGAATGTAGGCCCCCTCAGGAAGCTCTCAGGAGAACTGGCTACACAGGATTTGGAGAAGGCTGAGGTTCTGAATGACTTCTTTGCCTCGGTCTTCACTGGCAAAGGCTCTGACTGCAGTACCCAAGTCTTGGAAGGCAGACGCAGGGACTGTGAGAAGGAAGACCTTGTGCCCACTGTAGGAGAGGAACTGGTTCGAGACCATCTTAAAAATCTGAACGTGCACAAGTCCATGGGTCCTGATGAGATCCATCCACGGGTCCTGAAGGAGCTGGCAAATGAAGTCGCAAAGCCGCTGGTCATCATATTTGAGAAATCATGGCAGTCAGGTGAAGTTCCCGATGACTGGAAAAAGGGAAATATAACCCCCATTTTCAAGAAGGGGAGAATGGATGACCTGGGGAATTATAGACCAGTCAGTCTCACCTCTGTGCCTGGCAAAATCTTGGAGCAGATTCTCCTGGAAGGCACGCTAAGGCCCATGAAAATCAACAAGGTGCTTGGTGACAGCCAGCATGGCTTCACTAAGGGGAAATCCTGACTGACCAATTTGGTGGCCTTCTATGATGGGCTACAGATCTGATGGATGGGGGTAGAGCAGTTGATGTCATCTACCTGGACTTGTGCAAAGCATTCGACACTGTCCCACATGACATCCTTGTCTCTAAATTGGAGCGACATCAATTTGATGGATGGACCACTGGGTGGCTAAAGAACTGCTGGATGGCCACACGCAAAGAGCTGTAGTCAATGGCTCAATGTCCGGCTGGAGACCAGTAGCGAGTGGTGTCCCTCAGGGATCGGTGTTGGGACCGGTCTTGTTTAACATCTTTGTCACTGACATGGACAGCGGGATTGACTGCACCCTCAGCAAGTTTGCTGATGACACCAAGCTGTGTGGTTCGGTTGATACACTGGAGGGAAGGAATGCCATCCAGAGGGACCTTGACACGCTTGTGATGTGGGCTGATGCCAACCTCATGAAGTTTAACCATGCCAAGTGCAAGGTCCTACACCTGGGTGGGAGCAATCCCAGGCACAGCTACAGGTTGGGCAGAAAAGAGATTCAGAGCAGCCCTGTGGAGAAGGACTTGGGAGTGCTGGTTGATGAGAAAATGAACATGAGCCTGCAGTGTGCGCTTGCAGCCCAGAACGCCAACTGTATCGTGGGCTGCATCCAAAGGAGCGTGACCAGCAGGTCGAAGGAGGTGATCCTGCCCCTCTACTCTGCTCTTGTGAGACCTCACCTGGAGTATTGTGTGCACTTTTGATGTCCTCAACATCAAAAGGACGTGGAACTGTTGGAACAAGTCCAGAGGAGGGCCACGAGGATGATCAGTCTCGTAAAATTTGTGTTCTGTGTATAAACATGCTAAATAAATAAAAAATGATATAGAAATGCTAGACATGCTGTCCTGGGTTCAGCAGTAGCAGTCATTTTTCTCCTTCTTGGTAGCTGGTGCAGTGCTGTGTTTTGACTTTCGGCCTGGACCCGCTCGGCCCGCTCGGCCCACCCGCTTCGGTTCTCCCCCGACGACAAGTTCTCCCAGGCCGTTTAACCCATGACAACATATTTAATATTCATTCTCTGCCAGGAACAATGCAATTTGATGAGAATTCATCGACTAAATATTTAGATTTCTCTTTTCCTTATTTTTGTTTTTTTTTAAACTGTGCCAGTTAAAATGACTATCATCATCATAAGGGTAGAAATGAAACTTTTCCTTTCTTTCAGCAATTAGTCAAATATTAACTCAAAATAAAACCAAAATATTGAAAGTCAGTGAATCATAGGATCATAGAATGGTTTGGAAGAGACCTTAAATATCATCTAGATCCAACCCCTCTGCCATGGTCAGGACCACCTTCCACTAGACCAGATAGTTCAGTCTTTCATATCATAAGCTTTTTTCCACTGGGTTTGAGTTACTTTCCTAATGTCTGATAAGATATATACTTTCTCAAATTAAATTAAGAAGAAATTATATTTAGTTTCTTTAATTCAGCATATTATTACTTCTCTCTAGAATAATTCAAATATATCATAAAGATATTTAAACAGGCTATTTGCTAAGAAAATTATGATTTTGCATAGACTTGAAATATCCTTCTGATCTTCAAAGTAACCGAGTAGAATCAGAGAATCATAGAATAGTTAGGGTTGGAAAGGACCTGAAGATCATTTAGTTCCAACTCCCCTTCCATGGGCAGAGATACTTCCCACTAAACCATGTCACCCAAGGCTCTGTCCAACCCGACCTTGAGCACTGCCAGGGATGGAGTATTCACAACTTCCTTGGGCAACCCATTCCAGTGCCTCACTACCCTTACAATGAAGAATTTCTTCCTGATATCCAATCTAAACTTCCCCTGTTTAAGTTTTAACCTGTTACCCCTTGTCCTATCACTACAGTCTCTAATGAAGAGTCCCTCTCCAGCATCCCTATAGGCCCCTTTCAGATACTGGAAGGCTGCTACGAGGTCTCCACGCAGCCTTCTCTTCTCCAGGCTGAACAGCCCAAACTTTCTCAGTCTGTCTTCATATGAGAGGTGCTCCAGTCCCCTGATCATCCTCGTGGCCCTCCTCTGTACTTGTTCCAACAGTTCCATGTCCTTTTTATGTTGAGGACACCAGAACTGCACACAATACTCCAAGTGAGGTTTCACGAGAGCAGAGTAGAGGGGCAGAATCACCTCCTTCAACCTGCTGGTCACGCTCCTCTTGATGCAGCCTAGGATACGGTTGGCTTTCTGGGCTGCAAGCGCACACTGAAAGCCCATGTTCATTTTCTCATCAACCAGCACCCCCAAGTCCTTCTCCGCATGATTTTCAAATATAATGGACAGTGGCTTAGCAATTTCATTCACCAGCTCCTTCAGGACCCACAGATGGATTTACTCAGGTCCCATGGACCTCTGTACATTCAGGTTCTTAAGACGGTCTTGAACCAGATCCTCTCCTACAGTGGGCCCAAGGTCTTCATTCTCACAGCCCCTGTGTCTGCCTTCCAAGACTTGGGTGGTGTGGTCAGAGCATTTGCCAGTGAAGACTGAGGCAAAGAAGTCATTCAGGACCTCAGCCTTCTCCAAATCCAGGGTAGCCAGTTCTTCTGATAGCTTCTGGAGGGGGCCTACGTTGCCCCTAGTCTGTCTTTTATAGCTACGTATCTATAGAACAAGTATACCTGTAAGTAAATATTGTTTAGTCTCGATGAGTCAGAAATACAGCAGCATTACCTCAGCAGGAGTGCCTCGGAATCCCCTACCCCTCCTCCAACAATTATATTGACAAAATATCTCTACATTTTAAGAGATGATTCAGTGGTATCTAATTTGATTACTGTGGAGCAGTTTTGTACTTCATATTTCCTATTAGAAAGCAGGTCATTTCATTATACAGTCTGACCAGAGATGATACACTCATGATATTTTTTTTGGTTGTGATGAGAAGGAAGACCTAATATTTGCCTTTCTTCATGGTAGGTGGAGCTTGGTCATCATGATAAGTTCCAGGGAAATGTGGGAACATGTAATAGTAAGAAAAAAATATATAAAGAAACGTGTTTCAAATTGCAGCAGCAGCTTCAACTGGGGGAGAAAGAAGTTTATCTGAGTGCTACACTTGTTAAGATTTAGGGGCCTTTGGTTACTAACACAGAAATTATTCTGAGAAAGCTGTCACTTTCTGAAAGAAAATAATTTTTATGGTAAATATAATTTTATGTTTAAATAATGTATATGGAACATGGCAAGGTTTTTGGATATGAACATTAGTTATCATTTCAGTGTAACTTACAGTTGACTTTCTTCTTGAGTGACAAAGCCTCCATGATGTACTGCACAAGACATTCACTATTGAGAATCTCTTGTAATGACAAGTATATATCACAGCATAAGGTTTCCACTGTCTTGACACTATAAAAAATGAAATGAGTACTGCTACACTTCAAGAGCAGATTAACAATAATGATAGCTTTGCTTTAGTTTAAAATTTAGCTTTAAAGCATATGAAAGGTTAAATGAGGGCTATGTTCTCTACCCAGTAGGCAAATAAGATGATAATACGACTTCTACTGTCGGGTTAAACCAGTCATACTATGAAGAGTTTTCATATTAAATTCTATGGATGAAGTATTTTATAAAAATGCTAATTAAGGTTTAGCAAAATCTGTTTCGCTCTGCATTTACTTTTTAAAAATGTCTGTTCAGCATGGAAAAATAGGAACATAGCAGATGTTGTAGAAAAATCAGCATCTATTGAGGGTTTCAAGTGTTCTAAAAAAAGGCTTACTGCCTTTCTGAATAAGATCAAAGGAAGAGAATTTTTTGTTAAGAAGGAAAAAAGAAAGTCATTCCAGTGAACAGAAAATCAAATTGCCTATGAATTTATTTTTTAAACAATCAGCTGCTGTTAGTGATGTGCATTTTGTTCTGATAGTAATAGCTTAAAGATTTATTGTACTTTTGCTTTACTGCTTTTGACTGTGAGAAAAAAAAAAAGTAAGAAAAAATAAAGTCCTACTGATTTTGACAAAATTAAGATATTGACCCTGACAATACTATGTAGGACTAATAGTGAATATGATGGGGGAGAAAGCAGATTAATTTTCTAAGCATTAAAGTACGGAACTGCTAATATATCTAATAATCTCTCTGTGTTTACAGAATAAATAGATTTACAGATAACTGTATAAAAATTCTTTCCTGACAGATCCTGTGCCTCAAAGTATGGTATTCCCCAGGTCCAGATCTGTTTTCACGTATTCAAAAAAATACACAGATTGCAAAAATAATGCCCAAAATAGAAGAAGAGTCAGTAAAAAATCTTAAACATGGTATCCAATGCTATTTCAATTAAAAATTAAATGTTTGAAAATGTTTTGCATCACCTCAGATGCTGTCAAATGGACAACCATGCACCAGTTCTTTTTTAAAATTTTTTACAAAAATACCAATATTTGTAGTAAATGCAATAGTATTTGCATAAATCATGATAAAACTCTGGTCTTGTGGGAGTCAACATTTCACATCTCAAAAAAAACATTGATTTCTCCAAGAGAATGGGAAAAATGGATGACATATTCCAGGCTTTTTTTTTTTTCTGTGAAGTACTTAATTTTGTTCTGAATAAGGCCTTCATTAGTATATAAATGAATTATTACTCCTCCATAGATTAGGCATGCAAATTTGAATCATTCGAATAACAGAGACAAATTCTCTTGACATTTTTGCTGCCTTGGCCCTGCTTAGATATGCTGCAGTTAGTGCTATTTGCTAGGTATCATCACTCTGTAATGGGAATGACAAGGAACTGAAGATGAGAGCTAATCACCCTTGCTTTAAGTGATCCATTTTCTAGCTAGTTTTACTCCCTAGTCACCCAAATGTGACTGAACAGAACTATAACATTTATGGTAGTGAGGAACTTGCCTGACTGCAAGGATGGAAAACAAAATCCCAGTGCTTCCAGCTCGGCACTTGCACAAAGTTGTGTCATGTGACACAGAGATTTACCATGTTCTTGTGTTTTTAGGAAGATCAGAACTAATAAAAGCGAAGTATAAGTGACAGAAGAAGCGGAAGATCTGTTTCTGCTTACAATATCCCCCAATCCCTATTCCTTTACTTTAAAATAATATGCAATTCATAGTGATGTCATAATACTTGCCTTTTTATTCTCTTCATTTTAAATTCAGTGTTGTAAGTTAAATATCTTAGAGTTGCTGGCAGAAAAATTAGTTGGTAGTAGAATTTTTTTTTTTTTTTGGCAATGCCTTAGTGCTGTAGTAGATAGTGATCCACAAATCTCCATTCTGCACATCACATAAGACACAGAACACCTTATGTCTAAATGGAAAGGAAATACAGGGCAAAGGAAAATAAAAACTGTGAAAATATGATAGTACTCATCTCAGATCTCAGGATGATGTGACTTTAACTTGTAATTCAGTGCATTTTCTTCCCTGCTATATTTCCTACATAAATAGCTGATAGTCTTGGAATGTTTTTCTTTTATATGTTTCACTTAGCAAGTAAAAAAAAAAGATCTCTCATTGTTAGCTGCATTCAATTCATATTGTCTAATTTTAAATGACCAACATGCTGGCATCAGCATTTGATCTCATCAGACAGATTCCTTTTACAGTCTACGGAGAATAAAATGCACTTCCATTGTGTAATTCACCTTATTCCACAATAAATATTTAAACCAAAAAAACTCTAGATTAGGAATTTCTGTTTTTCCCCTGTGGCTGAGATAAGCCTCGTGGTTTAAGCCTAGTGGTTGAGATATTAAAAAAGTGTTTTAGAGTCCAAGAATATTAGAGAGCCAGGAGGGGAAGACCACTGTGTTGTAGACCAGTAGGGAGGAAAAAAAAAAAATAAAACCAACCAAAACAACCAACCAACCAACCAAACCAGCCAAACAAAAAAAGACAACAAAAAACAACAACCATTTAAAAAACCAAACGAACCAAAGAAGTTTTTACAAGAATCGGTGTAGTTGAAAACACTTTATATGAAAATTCAGGTAGACTAGATATGTCTATAGTTGCTTACGAGGAGAAAACCTGCAGTTCCAGGGTGCAAGAGCATAAAGACTGAAAAAATTTGGTTTAGAAGACTTTTTGCAGCAAACACTATGTGCAATTAGGAAGATTGTTTACTTGCTTCAATTTAAAATGCAGAACACTAAAACCAAAATGCAACTCTTCATTGGTGGATAGCAAGCCATTTAACACTACTTTGCAGCAGACTGCATGAGACTGCTACCCAGGAAGACAGGTGAGAGTTCTGTGTTTTAGCAACTGTAGAGATTTACTGAAAAATGTAATAGTTAAGGAAAAATCCTAGGAAATGGTTTCTCAAAATTTTAATCTTCATCTAATCATTATGTTTGAAATTACTTATGTGTTTATCAGACGTTATTGATTTTCTTTCTTACTATCAATTTTTTTCTTTCTCTCAGAAACGTACATTTTCTGATTCTTTGTCTGCAAATCAAGAGTTATCAAGACAGTTTATTTTCCCAGGTTTCTGTGTGGTTTATTGAACCAATATTTATTAGTAACCCTTGAAAATAAACCTGTTTTTTGTGGATGCCAGTCATGGCTTGGCAGAAGAATTTCACATATAGAAAACTAGTTTTAGAGGTATATTTTAATATTGCATTAAATCTAAAAGGAGGGGAAATTAAATCCAGGGAAACAGCTGAGATAGTGATAAGGGCATGCTCCAAGCAACTTCTTGGCAGTATGATCACAGATCAGAGCCCTGCAGAGCACTGTGATGTATATTAATAAATAAGTGTCGACATGGTCTAAATGCCCAGAAGATGTTGATAAAATCTGGTCCAGATAGCAATCAAAGAACGCCTTTGGCAGTGTATGACAAAACACTGCATTGATAGCATAACAAATAAGGACAGCATTCCTTATCAGTTCGTGATACTTGTGAGGGAAGACAACATAAAAATATGTATAAGAAAAATGGAAGGAGAATTCAAAATATTGGCACAAGAGTAAGAAAATTAAACAGTTTGTTCTTTTCATCGAAAAAAGTCATATACTTTCAAATAAACAAATAGCCACTGAGGCTTCTTTTCTTGTAAAATTTTCTAAGCCCTTTTAATATTCTAAAAAAAAAAAAAAAAAATGGTGGCAGCAGCTATTTTGACACCGAGAATCAGATATTCCACTAAAAAGTAACTTCAACAGCAGTGAACTGGATTACTTTAGGAAGTCAAGGAAGAGGGCCAAGAGACCTGCGTGGCTAAATAGGGAATTGCTGGGTATGCTCAAGTGAAAGAGGAGAGTTTACAGGTCATGGAAGGAGGGGCTGGCCACTTGGGAGGAATATAAGGCTGCTGCTAGAGGATGTAGGAAGGCAGCTAGGAGGACTAAGGCATCCTTAGAATTAAACCTGGCAAGAAGGGTCAAGGACAGCAAAAAGAGCTTTTTCAAATACATGGCAGACAAAACTAACACCAGAGGCAATGTACGCCCACTGATGAACGGGATGGGTGCCCTGGTGACAGAAGATACAGAGATGGCAGAGTTACTGAATGCCTTCTTTGTCTCTGTCTACTCTGCTGCGGGCAGTCCTGAAGAGCCCTGTACCCCTGAGACCTCAGATGAAGTCAGGTCGATGGAGCGGTTTGCCTTAGTCGATGAGGAATGGGTTAGAGACCAGTTGAGCAATCTGGACATCCATAAATCCATGGGTCCAGATGGGATGCACCCGCGGGTGCTGAGGGAACTGGCGGAAGTCATTGCTAGACCACTCTCCATCATCTTTACCAAGTCTTGGGAAACGGGAGAGGTACCTGAGGACTGGAGGAAAGCAAACGTCACTCCAGTCTTCAAAAAGGGCAAGAAGGACCCGGGTAACTATAGACCGGTCAGCCTCACCTCCATCCCTGGGAAAGTGATGGAACACCTTATCCTTGGTGCCATCTTAAGGCATATCAAGGATAAGAGGGTTATGAGGAGCAGTCAACATGGCTTCACCAGGGGGAAATCATGTTTGACCAATCTCTTAGCCTTTTATGAGGAAATAACACGGTGGATGGATGATGGCAGAGTGGTGGATGTGGTCTACCTTGACTTCAGCAAAGCATTTGACACAGTCTCCCACAGCATCCTCACGGCTAAAATGAGGAAGTGTGGACTGGATGATCAGGTAGTGAGGTGGACTGCGAACTGGCTGAAGGAGAGAAGCCAGAGAGTTGTAGTCTATGGGGCTGAGTCTAGTTGGAGGCCTGTAACTAGTGGAGTGCCTCAAGGGTCAGTACTGGGACCGGTATTATTTAATATATTCATCAACGATTTAGATGAGGGAATTGAGTGTACTATCAGCAAGTTTGCTGATGACACTAAGCTGGGAGGAGTGGCTGACACGCCAGAAGGCTGTGCTGCCATCCAGCGAGACCTGGACAGGCTGGAGAGTTGGGCAGGGAATAACTTGATGAAATATAACACGGGAAAGTGTAGAGTCCTGCATCTGGGCGGGAACAACCCCAGGTTCCAGGATAGGTTGGGAAACGACCTGTTAGAGAGCAGTGTAGGGGAGAGGGACCTGGGGGTCCTAGTGGACGACAGGATGACCATGAGCCAACACTGTGCCCTTGTGGCTAAGAAGGCCAATGGCATCCTGGGGTGTATTAGAAGGGGGGTGGTTAGTAGGTCGAGAGAGGTCCTCCTTCCCCTCTACTCTGCCCTGGTGAGACCGCATCTGGAGTATTGCGTCCAGTTCTGGGCCCCTCAGTTCAAGAAGGACAGGGAGCTGCTGGAGAGAGTCCAGCGCAGGGCAACGAAGATGATTAGGGGAGTGGAACATCTCCCTTATGAGGAAAGACTGAGGGAGCTGGGTCTCTATAGTTTGGAGAAGAGGAGACTGAGGCGTGACCTTATAAGTGTCTATAAATATATAAAGGGGGAGTGTCACGAGCATGGAGCCAGGCTCTACTCAGTGGCAAACAATGATAGGACAAGGGGTAATGGGTACAAACTGGAACACAAGAGGTTCCACTTAAACTTGAGAAGAAACTTCTTCTCAGTGAGGGTGACGGAACACTGGAACAGGCTGCCCAGGGAGGTTGTGGAGTCTCCTTCCCTGGAGACATTCAAAACCCGCCTGGACGCATTCCTGTGTAACATTATCTAGGTGTTCCTGCTCCGGCAGGGGGATTGGACTAGATGATCTTTCGAGGTCCCTTCCAATCTCTAACATACTGTGATACTGTGATACTGTGATACTTACTCCCGCGGAAGCTTAGACTAGTTTTTTTTTTTCTTACTAGGACACACAATAAGTCCTAGAAGAGCTAGAAGAGCTCCTATAAAGACATAAAAGACTAAACTGGATATGTATGAAAACTAACCTTTGATTTTTTCTGCCCAATCGTCTCATTCTTATGGTGCTCTATTCAATGATTTTTTTTCAGAAGAGGAGAGATTATGACAGACAGACATAAATTTATTATAGATTTTATTTATTATAATTGGAATATCTTTCTAGATGCAGGATATTGATATAAACATTTAGATTCTGGGGGGAGAGAATTTTTTGGTATTACCTGTAATTAACCCTCCTAAGAATTTTTATATGAATTTATTATTTATGTGCACACATGAACACACACAGAGATAGCTAGACAGACAGGATGCACGTGCACACACACATACACATTCTCACACATACTTAGGATATCACATGTTCTTTTTCACTGAGAAAAATAAGCTGAGAGAACATACTAATCATTGCTCTTCATCAAGGTACAAAAAGTAGTGTCAGGACAAGGTCATAAAATTATATACGCAAACACTTTGTTAAGATAAGCTAAAATTTCTTTCTGTATGAGACCAGATCTTCTCTTTCTGTATACCTTCAGTTTGCATCTTGTCTTCATGTCAGGAATAGATCAGTTAGATACCAGTTCCTTCCCATTTTCTTATTATTTGTTTTCTACAGAGGAAAAATAAAACATGTTAATTCTTTAGAAATTAAGGTACTACCCAACAAATCCCAACATGAACAATCAGTGGACTAGTCCAAAAGTTCACCCAGAGGCAGACACATTTAGGCACAAGTGAAATATGCTAAAATACATGTGGTTTGGTTTGAAGGGTTGTTCCAGTAAAATAACTGACATAAGTCTGCAGCACTTAATACACCAAGTCTTCCTCTTTTTGTGTGTGATTTTTAATAATACCATTTACAGTAAGCTGTGTATTATGAGTTTTTTTTTCTTTTGTACATAGTGTTTTCAGTTCAAACTTCTGCATATTTTTCAGTGTGTTGTTCTAAAATCAAGGCATATTTTGCTTGACAAACACAGTTTTGTCATGTATAAGCTTGCTGGAAAACAATGTTTAAAAATACTGATCTAAAAATGCAATAATGAATCCAAGATACAGAAAACATTTACAAGACCTTCAGAGAACAGGGCTGAGCAAACTCTAGTACCTGTAACTTCTAGGGAACGTTTCGGATGTAGTCTCAGGCACTAGTCACTAAAAAGTGTTTGTGAGATGACTAACATGGCACTATAAAAATGCATTATTCAAGACATCAGAGACTGATGAAAGTAGAATACTATCACACTGCAGCATCTTGTTATTATTGAAGTCTGTCTTTGTAATCTTGCCTAGTAGTGTATCTTTTAAGAGATTTCATGTATGTTGCTCTATGAAAATATGTCCGCAGAATTTTTTTAAGATGATATCATTTTAGGGGATTTGTGTTTTTTTTTTCTTCCTGTTTGCTAAGCACCAACCAACAGTAAGGTTGAATAAAATCCTATAGACGCAAACAGGCTAAAAATATTCAGCTTTCACCATCAAATATATTTACATTAAACCTTAAATTGCACCTAACCTCCATTCATACACTGATTCGTTTAATTTAGTTTTATACATCTTCAAGCTTTTTTGTCATGGTTAATAGCAGCTTTGTAACAGCTGTGCATTCATTTGTGGATAGTATTTTTCATATCTGTTTTGAGCTTGAAGCAGAATGATTAAGAATGATTGCTGAAGTTATGTTCAATAATGTGTTTGTGCCTTTTTCTCCATGATTTCTCTTTTATTAAGAAATTCTGCATTTTCTCATGACTGCTCAAGGACTTTGTTTTGATTTCTATCTCTGTTACCATTTCTGCTGTTCTCTAAATGCTTCAGCTTCAGTATCCCATCCAATCTTGAAATATACTCCCACTTCCAGTTTTCATTCATTTGTACCCAACTTTGTATTGGTCAGCTGAATTTTAGGTAAGTTCCCTTCTGTTTCTGTCAAGTCTTCAATACAGTATATGACACACTTCTGCCAGTGTCCTCTTTCCGTTTTTCTGTCTTAATAACAAAAGCCAAGAAGCCTGATATGGCATCTTCCTTCTATGTAATCATCAGTCCTTTTCACAGCTGTGTCCTTGATCTCCTTTCTATGCTTCCCCAAATACATCTTAGACGTTTTTCCATATTTTACTTCACTTTGCAGGTCCCGAAGTCATGCTTCCTGTCTCTTGTGTGCCCTACAGGTTCTGCAATTATAAACTCTGTGGTCATAGCAGCTTAGTTTGTAAATATCTATACATGTTTAAAGATGATAGCTTAAAATTTGCTGTTTATAAACTCAAAAAAACTCTTCCTGTCTTTACATGCATAGAAAATCCATTCCCTCTTGACTTTCAAATTCCAGATATAAGCAGTCCCAGTTGGAACCTAAAGCAATAGCTCCTAAACTATAAGGAATAATTTTGAAAGTGTCTTTTTTACTTTATGTTTACTATTCAAAATAGATTTGAATTTTACTTTTGCATTATTTTATACCTTTTTGTATAATTTTAAACACATTTTAAGGTTTCTTTCTGTTTTCAAATCATGGAAACCTGTGCTAGGACAAAATGCAATCTGTCTGTAAAACCATGCAGCTCCTGATATCTAATAATGTGTAACGTAAAAAACTCAGAAGCCCATACGATTAGCAAACAGACAAAATCTGCAATGAACAGTGTTGCAGACAATTTCAACGTCTGTTACTTCTTAAAGAAGTTCAAAGCACAAGGACTTCTAATAGTAAGTTTTTGCAGTGTTGCCTGTAAATTCATTTCTGGTGCTGTAAAATAGTAGGATAAATGTGTATAAAATGGTGAAGGTGAGGTGTAGCTATTATTACATAAAATACCTACACATCACACTGAATCACTCTAATGTAGTCATTTATGTGTGGAAATAATATCAGATACAACCATAATTTAAGAGACATGTCTAAACAGCTTGCTACTTCTACCTCCAGGCAAAATATCTTCTTTGTGATAAATATGTTTTCTTATGCAATTACTAAATGGAATAACCTTAAATAGATGTTGCAGTCTAAAGGTGCTATGCTCAGTACAATCTAATGTACAGTTTGAGTGCTTCTGTGTAGTCAGAAGTGATATCAGACTTCTTTGGTATCTACCATTCACAAAAAGAACTAAAAGGTTTGGAAAAAATCCTCTTTGAATTTTGTTATTTGGTACCCTGCAAAATTAATTATGTTTTAAAAGTCATAGATTGTTTCTTAATTACACTTACATAAATGTAATAGAATGCAACATTAAACAGAAGAAAAAGTAGGAATGAGATAAAAGACAAAAATAGAAGTATTGTTTATTAAAAAATAAATAGGTCAGATTTCTGATATTTCATGTTTGAGTTTTCAGTCAAGGCTTGGTTAATGAGCTCTTTTCTGGAGCTTTTCAATTACACTTTTCAAGAGAGAACAGTATATTTTAAAAATTTTCTAAACCCCCAAAACATAATCATTCATTAAATATTATTTACTGTGCTGTTATCAAATATGGGATATTCCACAGATTTTAATATTTTTCATAATTCAAGACAACTCTTTTTACAGTCAATGATATGAGTTTCAAAATTAAAACAGTAATAATAATAACAACAACAACAGTGAAAAAAAAAACATGAAGACGCTGGTGCTTTCCAGCTATCATAGACATGTGGGACCATTAATTTCCAATGGGGATCCTTCCAGAAACCTGATGATACAGTTTGTCTTCTAATGATTATCACTAATAGGATGGGAAATGAATTAAAATACTAAATTTTTGAAAGTCATAGAAATTGTCAAAAAGAAATAGCCTACGTCTTCAGCTGCAGTTACATGACTTGGAATGCATAGCTGTGTATAAGATTTTTGAAGAAACCGGTTTGTGTCACTGCAATTTTAATTTAAGATTATTTTGGTAGCAGCTGTAGAAAAGGACTTTATTATTAAATTCTTTCAATTAAAGTATTAGCTATATAAATATTTAAATCTGTTTTTCTTTGTATGAATTCATGATCTGGAAGTATATTCTTGCTAATTCCAGCATACATTTGCTGATCTGTGAAGCACACACTGTTAGCAGCTGAGAATAAACTTTTGTTTGTTTGCCCTGCCTTGGAGTCCAGGCATTAGGGCAAAAATCTGTTAAACTTTAAAAAAAAAAAAATTAAAAAAAAAATGGACTGGTTAGTTGGAAAAATATGAATTCATAAAAATATTTCTCATTCACAATACTTAACACAGACTTAACAAAAACACCTTTTTCATTTCCAAATATGAATTAATTCAGTGAAATGGAGAACTGTACTTAGATGAATTGAATTAATTTTGACACATATATGCTGGGAAGTCATTTATGCTTTTGAAAACACCTTTGGAGTAGACAGTAAGCAATCTAGACAGGCAAGCTGAAGAGTAGACCACAGCAGAATTATGGAGACATGCATCAATAAACAAAAAAGAAAAGCTTTTCCAGAAACTAAAGTATCTATAAGTGAGGAGAAATCAGTGGAAAGACCATAGTTTTTCCTTTGACGTTCATCTTTTTTAACCCAAACTGCTATAAGAACTTGCAAAGAATGCAACACAGTCAGGATCTCTGACACATCTTGAAAAGTTCCCATCTACCTAACCTGTACCTTCCTTTTCAGTATTGTTCTTGCATTCCTTTGCACAGTGTATTGCTTTGGGCCAGGGTAGAGCCAGTTTTCATTGTTTTATCTTCCATGGTGCTGTGATTTTGATCCGCGGTGAAAACAGTGTTGATAACATAGTGATGTTTTAGTTACTGCTGAGCAGTGCTTTCACAGTCAAAGCCTTTCCTTCTCACTGTGCTCCACAGTGAGTAGTCTGGGAGTGGGCAAAATGTTGGCAGGGCATGCAGCTGGGACAGCAGACCCCAAATGATCAAAGAGGTATTCCATACCAAATGACATCATACTCAACAATAGAAGCTGGGAAGGGGAAGAAAGAAGTGGGGGGAATGTTTGGAGTAATGGCATTTGTCTTCCCACATCATTGCTATGTATCGTGAAGCCCTGCTTTCTTGGAGATGGCTGAACACCTACTCAGTGATGGGAAGTGATGAATAGGTTCCTTGTTTGATTTGCTTGAGTATGCATCTTTTGATTAATCTATTAAACTGTCTTTATGTCAACTCACAAATGGTTCTCACAGAACTTTCTGGTTCTCTTCTCCATCCCGCTTGGGATGGGGAAGTTGGGAGGAGTGAGTGAGTGGCTGTGTGACAGCCTGTGTGACAGGGAAATCCTGCCTGACCAATTTGGTGGCCTTCTATGATGGCGCTACAGAACTGATGAACAGGGGTAGAGCAGTTGATGTCATCTACCTGGACTTGTGCAAAGCATTTGACACTGTCCCACATGACATCCTTGTCTCTAAATTGGAGCAACATCAATTTGATGAATGGACCACTCGGTGGCTAAAGAACTGGCTGAATGGCCGCATGCAAAAAGTTGTGGTCAATGGCTCAGTGTCCGGCTGGAGACCAGTAACGAGTGGTGTCCCTCAGGGATCGGTGTTGGGACCAGTCTTGTTTAACATCTTCACCGCTGACGTGGACAGTGGGATTGAGTGTGCCCTCAGCAAGTTTGCCGATGACACCAAGCTGTGTGGTTCGGTTGATACACTGGAGGGAAGGAATGCCATCCAGAGGGACCTTGACACACTTGTGAGGTGGGCTGATGCCAACCTCATGAAGTTTAACCATGCCAAGTGCAAGGTCCTACACCTGGGTGGGAGCAATCCCAGGCACAGCTACAGGTTGGGCAGAGAAGAGATTCAGAGCAGCCCTGTGGAGGACTTGGGGGTGCTGGTTGATGAGAAAATGAACATGAGCCTGCAGTGTGCGCTTGCAGCCCAGAAAGCCAACTGTATCCTGGGCTGCATTAAAAGGAGCGTGACCAGCAGGTCAAAGGAGGTGATCCTGCCCCTCTACTCTGCTCTTGTGAGACCTCACTTGGAGTATTGTGTGCAGTTCTGGTGTCCTCAACATCAAAAGGACATGGAACCGTTGGAACAAGTCCAGAGGAGGGCCACGAGGATGATCAGGGGACTGGAGAACCTCCCGTATGAAGACAGGCTGAGGAAGTTGGGGCTGTTCAGCCTGGAGAAGAGAAGGCTGCGTGGAGGCCTCATAGCAGCCTTCCAGTATCTGAAGGGGGCCTATAGGGATGCTGGTGAGGGACTCTTCATTAGAGACTGTAGTGACAAGACAAGGGGTAACGGGTTAAAACTTAAACAGGGGAAGTTTAGGTTGGATATAAGAAGGAAATTCTTTCCTGTTAGGGTGATGAGGCACTGGAATGGGTTGCCCAGGGAGGTTGTGAATGCTCCATCCCCAGCAGTGTTCAAGGCCAGGTTGGATGAGGCCTTGAGTGATATGATTTAGTGTAGGGTGTCCCTGACCACGGCAGGGGGTTGGAACTAGATGATCTTAAGGTCCTTTCCAACCCTAACGATTCTATGATTCTATGACACATAGCTGCTTATCAGAGTTAAACCACAACCCATATTAAAAGACATACAGAAGAGAATGAGTTAGCTAGTTTGGGAATTATAGAAATCTATAAGCTATTTTCAGTTTTTAAGTAACATAGCAACAAATAGAATAAGAGAAAAGGATGGGAGAGGGAAGCAAAAAGGAGGGGAGAAAGGGGAAAAGCAGGAAAAACAGGAAAAATAAAATTGCCTAGTAAATATGTTACTAGTCGTCTAAAATGACTTCTAAATAATTGAATAGGAAAAAAAGAAAACAGTAAGGGCACAGAAAAGGAACACACATCTGAGAAACAAAGGTGCTTAATAGTATTTAAGAACTGGTTTTATCTAGTGTGAGGAGACAGCACTTAAAAAAAAAAAATCTGTATTTGCCTGCCCTATCGCAGAACTCTCAGAACAGCTCATTTTTTCTTCTCTTATCTTTTACTTCCAGAACTATTATTTGTGTTTCTGTATTGATTCAAATATATTAAGCTGCTACTATCTGCTCCTTTCTCTTGTGAGGGACCAAGCAAGCAGTTAGCATTTTAAAACTTTTGGGCCAACAACTTTTGAGACCTTAGATGAAGTCAGATCGACGGAGCGGTTTGCCTTAGTCGATGAGGAATGGGTTAGAGATCAGTTGAGCAATCTGGACATCCATAAATCCATGGGTCCAGATGGGATACACCCGCAGGTGCTGAGGGAACTGGCGGAAGTCATTGCTAGACCACTCTCCATCATCTTTACCAAGTCTTGGGAAACGGGAGAGGTGCCTGAGGACTGGAGGAAAGCAAATGTCACTCCAGTCTTCAAAAAAGGGCAAGAAGGAGGACCCGGGTAACTATAGACCGGTCAGCCTCACCTCCATCCCTGGGAAAGTGATGGAACACCTTATCCTTGGTGCCATCTTAAGGCATATCAAGGATAAGAGGGTTATGAGGAGCAGTCAACATGGCTTCACCAGGGGGAAATCATGTTTGACCAATCTCTTAGCCTTTTATGAGGAAATAACACGGTGGATGGATGATGGCAGAGTGGTGGATGTGGTCTACCTTGACTTCAGCAAAGCATTTGACACAGTCTCCCACAGCATCCTCACGGCTAAAATGAGGAAGTGTGGACTGGATGATCAGGTAGTGAGGTGGACTGCGAACTAGCTGAAGGAGAGAAGCCAGAGAGTTGTAGTCTATGGGGCTGAGTCTAGTTGGAGGCCTGTAACTAGTGGAGTGCCTCAAGGGTCAGTACTGGGACCGGTATTATTTAATATATTCATCAACGATTTAGATGAGGGAATTGAGTGTACTATCAGCAAGTTTGCTGATGACACTAAGCTGGGAGGAGTGGCTGACACGCCAGAAGGCTGTGCTGCCATCCAGCGAGACCTGGACAGGCTGGAGAGTTGGGCAGGGAGTAACTTGATGAAATATAACAAGGGAAAGTGTAGAGTCCTGCATCTGGGCGGGAACAACCCCAGGTTCCAGGATAGGTTGGGAAACGACCTGTTAGAGAGCAGTGTAGGGGAGAGGGACCTGGGGGTCCTAGTGGACGACAGGATGACCATGAGCCAACACTGTGCCCTTGTGGCTAAGAAGGCCAATGGCATCCTGGGGTGTATTAGAAGGGCGGTGGTTAGTAGGTCGAGAGAGGTCCTCTTTCCCCTCTACTTTGCCCTGGTGAGACCGCATCTGGAGTATTGCGTCCAGTTCTGGGCCCCTCAGTTCAAGAAGGACAGGAAGCTGCTGGAGAGAGTCCAGCGCAGAGCAACAAAGATGATTAAGGGAGTGGAGCATCTCCCTTATGAGGAAAGACTGAGGGAGCTGGGTCTCTATAGTTTGGAGAAGAGGAGACTGAGGCGTGACCTTATAAGTGTCTATAAATATATAAAGGGGGAGTGTCACGAGCATGGAGCCAGGCTCTACTCAGTGGCAAACAATGATAGGACAAGGGGTAATGGGTACAAACTGGAACACAAGAGGTTCCACTTAAACTTGAGAAGAAACTTCTTCTCAGTGAGGGTGACGGAACGCTGGAACAGGCTGCCCAGGGAGGTTGTGGAGTCTCCTTCCCTGGAGACATTCAAAACCCGCCTGGACACATTCCTGTGTAACATTATCTAGGTGTTCCTGCTCCGGCAGGGGGATTGGACTAGATGATCTTTCGAGGTCCCTTCCAATCTCTAGCATACTGTGATACTGTGATACTGTAACTGTTTTATCCCAAAAGAACAAAGAATTTTGACGATCTGAAATGTACCATGAAGCACTACTAAATGTAATCAGATTACAAATCTGATACTTCAAATAATAGCAGGTGCTCAAGAATAATGCAAAGTTATTCACTTATCCAATTAGCATCCATCATAATGTAAATTATGTATTTATGAAGGAATATGTTATTTCATTTAATTTCAGTATCATTTAAAAAAAAAAAATCTTCATTTGTATTGTGCATCCTTGAATAAAGTAAATGAATACTTGACACCTATAGCTAAAGTAGACAGGTTGAAAACATGCATCTTTCTCTTAGACATTCTCCAAGCAAGAAATCAGAAGACAGAAAAATAGTTAATATCTGAAATTATGCACTTAAGAATTATTAACTTTAAAATACTGAAACTAAAAGCTAAAATGAACCTGCAAATTGCCTCAAATGACAGCAAACAGCCCTAAACTCTTTTGCGTCTGATATGTATTAATTTACCTGCCCAGCTCATAAGAAAGTTCTACATGGAACTTTCACTGGTAAGATATGAATGCAAAAAGTTTGGGCTTGAGGAAACACTGAAATTTCACACTAAGGAGAATGCAAGTTGGATGGTCTGCATCCATAACAATTACTGACAGAAATTTCAGCTATTAAAGTTTTCTGTTCCTGTCTTTGAAGACTACAATAGTAACCTTTGCCCAGATTTACCCTACCATATATTTCCCATTAGGCTGTGCCTGCTGAGAAACAAAGCACTTCTGCAGGTGGGATAAACTCTTCTAGAAGCATGTCTGCTGGCAACAATAGAAGAATGTAGGATTATACACATTGTAATGCTAGTTCACATGGGAACATGAACTACACTGAGAAAAAAAAATAAAATCAGCAGGGTCACCTCCTGACACTAGGGTCACAATGTGATGACCTTATCTGTTGTGAAAGAACAACAGTATTAGTAACCATGGTGAATAATCCAATGTTAGTCCCACTGTGTATAAACACAGACCTTTCCAAGAACTTTCCAACTCTTAAATTATAATTGACTAAACATTTGATAAAAAGATAAATTATAGACTGTCCTTTAGTGAGCTGTAAGTTTCTGTTTATGCCCTTAATTTGTAACAAACCTATTTTTTAAGATAATTATTTTAAAATAAAGGGTAATGACCTTTAAATTCTGAGCTCAATAACTGCTAAATTGCCAATAATCACTAATTTGGCTGCCACTTAACAAGAACAACTCTACAAGAGGTCCCATTTCATGTGGTGTTTTTCTTTTGGTGTGTTCCTTGTGAACTTTTTCTGTGTGAGCTTTATTTACTGAAGGTACCAGTCTCAAATAAAACCAAGTTGTCCCATGAAGCTAATTTCTAGTAACAGCTGCAAAATTTCAACTCTAAACTTCTCACATTCATTTTTGATTGCAAAATGAAAACAAGTTAGTAATTCACCAGCTTAGTAGCAGAGCTGGCTTATTATTGAAAAGTAAAATATTTTTTTAGCTGTTTATTTGAATAAAGACAAAATTTCACTGGAAATATTCAAAGGCTATGACTGCAGTTTTTCTAAGATTAAATGCAGAAAGTTTTGTTAACTAAAATGGTCACGGAATGGAAAAATATCCAAATGTTTGCAAAAATTTGCATTTATTTCAAAAGGAGTTGTATGTCCACAGATACTGTTCCTTTGCCTGTGAGAATGCTCTTGTCTGCTTTAAGAAAGGGAAAATAAACACACCTTAAGGAACTGATGGCAGCCTGTAAATACCAAATAGGTTTTTGTGGTTTTTGTTTTGCTCAATTTGTTAAGAAGCAACCATATTAAGTAGAGCAATCACCACTCCATAGGCTGACAACTGCTTAATAAAACATTTCTGAAGTAATTTTGGAAAAATTTTGCAATCTAACATGGATAATTAGAAAATTGCTGAAAAGCTAGGTTTGCTGAAAATGTATTTTCATATAATCAATTGTTGAGGTTGGAAGGGAGAGGTTGGAAGGGAGAGGTTGGAAGGGACCTCTGGACTTCCGCCTAGTTTAACATCCCTGCTCAGAGCAAGACCAACTGAAGCATATTGCTTAGGGCCATTTCCAGACAAATTTTGAATGTCTCCAAGGATGGAGACCTACAGCTTCCTTTGGCAACTGGTTCCAGTGTTCAGTCATCCGTACCGTAATTGTTCTTTTATATTTAGGTAGAATTTTCTGTATTTTAGTATGTGATCATTGTTCTTGCCATATGGCAGAAGCTCCAGTCTCTCAGTCATCTTTGTGACACAGTGGTGGATCTGCTCCACTGGATCAGTATTTTCCTGTGAGCCCAGATCTGGACACACTACAGCAGATATGGCCTCATCAGTGCTGAGAGAGGGGAAGCTTCATCTTCCTTGACTTGCTGGTGAAGTTCTTTCTAATGTATCCTAGGATGCTGTTGGTCCCCATTGTGGCAAAGGCATATTGTTGACACATGATCAATTTAGTCCACCAGGACTCCCTGACCATTCTATGCCAAGGTGCTTTCCAGCCAGTAATCTGCAGCCTGTCATCGTACATGCTGTTGTTCCTCCCCAGGAGCAGGACTTTGCATTGCTCTTTGCTGGACTTCATGAGGTTCCTGTTGGTCATTTCCACAGACCCTCAAGGCTCCTCTGAACAGCAGAAGAACCATTTGTGGTATCAAACCCTCCTCCTAGTTTTGCATCATCTGCAAACACGCTGAGCATACACCCTGTCCTATCATCTTGGTCTGTGATGAAAATGTCAAACACTATTGGTCCCGGTATCAGCCTCTGTAGTAAGCCACTAGTGACTTGCCTCTAGCTGAGCTTCATGCTGCTGATCACAACCCTTTGAGCCTGTCCGTTCAGCCAGCTGTTGATCCATTTATCAATTTATGTAGTCTGTAAACAATCAGTTTGTCTATAAAAATGTTATAGGAGATAATTTCAAAAGACTTTTTGTCTGCTGCTTTCCTTTCTCAAGTGCCCAGATATCTTCTGTTCATCTCTCTCCTTAATGCAAAATAGATCTATATTTGTTCTTTTTTTTCCTATTACCTTAATATTTTTCTTAGACTAAGAGGCCCAGAAGTGCCCACAGTACTTAAGGTTCGAACACACGCATGCTGAAAATGAGGGATGATCACCCCCTGATTTTTGAGTTATACTGTTTTTGATTACATACCAGGATGCAGTTTGTCCTCTTGGCTGCCAGGGCACACTGCTGACACTTATTGAGCCTGTGGCTGACCAGCACCCCTAGATCCCTTTCTGCAGGGCTACTCTCCAGACACTTCTGATTTATACTTGTGTCTGGTATTAGTCTACCCTAGGAGCCAGAAATTCCCCTGGTATCCATGGTGAAGACCATGTTGAAGCAGGCTGCCTCTCTGAAGCTCTTGGAGGTCCATGGTGGAGCAGATATCCACCTGCAGCCTGTGGAGGACCCCACACTGAAGCAGGGGGATGCCCAAAGGAAGCTGCAATCCCATGAAAAGCCAGTGCTGGAGCAGGTACCTGGTAGGACCTGTGGACTAGTGGAGACAGGAGCTCATGCTGGACACAGGTTTGCTGCAGGACTCGTGACTCCATGAGGACTGAAGCTGGAGCAGTCTGTTCCTGAAGGACTGCACCCCATGTAAGGGACCCACACTGGAGCAGTTCCTGAAAAACTGCAGCCCATGGGGAGGACTCAGATTGAAAGAGTTTGAGGAAAAGTATCTCCTGTGGGAGGGACCCCATGCTGGAGCAGGGAAAGAGTGTGAGGAATCCTTCCCTGAGGAGGAAGGAGAGGCAGAGACAATGCTTGGTGAACTAACTGCAGCCCACATTCCTCATTCTTCTGCACCACTTGGCAGGGAAAGGAGGTAGAAAAAAGCAGAAGAGAAGTTGAGCCTGGGAAGAAGAGGGTGAGGGGGGATGATTTTAGATTTGTTTTTATTTCTCATTATACTACTCTGATTTGATTAGTAATAAATTGAACTAATTTCCCCAATTCAAGTCTTTTTTTTTCCCATGATGATGATTTCCCATGAGAGTGATTTGTCCTTATCTCAGTCCATGAGCATTTTGTTATAGTTTCTCTCCCCTGACCAGATGTGATAAAGTGGCTTTGAAGGGCACCTGGCATCCATTCAGGGCCAACCCATCACACTGAATGACATCAATTAGCACATGAGAGCAGTCATTCCAATACCAGCTGATCAGTAATACAGAGAATACAGTGGCTTGCTAGCTGTGGAAGTCAAGACAGTATTTATTCACTGGGAAAATGGAGGGATGAGATGGATGTTGTGATGGAGGGACTAAATCAAAGGTAAGGAGTAGCAGAGATATAACATAGGCTTATGAATGTTTGGGTGAGATGGTTTGGTGTAAGGTGTCCCTGCCCGTGGCAGGGGGGTTGGAACTAGATGATCTTAAGGTCCTTTCCAACCCTAATTATTCTATGATTCTATGATTATCTGGATGTCCTCGTTCTGTTGATTATCTCCCAGAATTCCCATCAAATGCACATTCATAACTATATGGACAAGTTTTGTAATTTAGCTCTGAGCTCTAACCTGAGTGTCTGTTTATTAGATGGCTAAGACTGAGTAGGTCACCTTAGGCTTCCCTTTTTTTTAATAGAGTAATAAACACCTCCCAACATGATTGATCTTATTTATGAGAAGGTGACATAAATTAGATGAACCATTCTCTGGAAGTGTCTGGTTTTTGCCTTTGACTTTAAATTCAGTCTATCTTGTTTAATCAGATTTAGACATACACCGTTTTTACATCTAAGACTGAGTTGGAATCTATGCTTACTTGCTTGAGATGGATATGCTCAGGACTGCGAGTTACTTCATCCAGTGTTCTGCTTCACTGTTTTCCTGCACTTCCAAACATTCTTATATTAATTTTAATATAAACACTTACAATAGGAATCACCTCACCTGTAGCTCTGTGCCTCTTTCTCTAGAGGAGGATTAATATGTGTGGGCTGATCACCTTAATTCATATTTTACAACAGGCATCAATAGACTTAGATATCTATATGAGGTTGCTGTGACTTAATCCCCAGAAGCATTTATTTCCAAATCATGAAAAGAGTCCCCCTCATAACTACCTCAGCTGCACATGTCTGTCCCTAAGATTTCTAAAATTAGAGAGTTGATCCTTAGTGTTCTTCTCTCACAATGAAGAAATTTTCAGCATGTACAACTGTAAGAAAGCTGACAACTAGTCAGAGAAGATGTTATTCTCACTCTACTTCAGCCATATACAAGTTAGGTGTCTAGTATAATCTACCCAGCAAAACTACTTCTATTGTCATAGAGAGAAAATAGCTATTTCCAAAGTGGGAAACAACTTGACAACTACCTTATACTTCTTAAACAGTGATTTAAGTGAAACAAATCCAAGATGAATAAAGAATATTACACATATGCCTTTTCTATTCCTTTTTTTTTTTTTTAGTTAACATGCAATATGCACTGAAGTTCTGATTTGTGTTATGTGTTATCTTGGGAACTGCAGTCTATCCACAATGATTGTTTACCTCTGTAAAATAGAACTATTGCGCTTTTCTCATTTAGAAGCCAAATATAAAGGGTAGTTGCTTTGTTTATGATGCCAGTGGAACAGTAAAGATATTTGGCTGATAAAAGATAATTTGGCTGAAATATATTAAAAAAAAAAAAAAGAAAAAGAAAAAAAGTCTTTCCACCTAACAACAAGCATCAAGATGATAGTCATAGAGCAGGAATATAATTAGCTGGAATTCATCCCTTATCAGTAGAAAGAGGTAAACCTCCTCAGATTTTGATGTATCTAAGACTGAATTGCTTTCTAAAGTCTCTTTTTTTTCACTTTCAACTAATTAGAAAGTGAGTTCATGATGAGTAGGATCCCAAATTATGTGTTTTGAATAAGTGGTCAAAAATAAGGATGATGAAGCATGGTCGGAGAGCAAAGTCTGTTTCAAACAAAGAATTAAGCAGATCCAGCAGACAAAGCTAGGTGGTGTAAGACAACCTGTCAATAAGACGCAGAGTAATGATGGATTACTATTTTCCTCAGGACTATCTTCCTTCAATCTGTTTTAATTATAGCAGTACTACCTGTTGTCATTTTTTTTTCACCCCACAGCTTTACCACCATCTTCAATGACAAATGTATTACTCAAAATCTTTCCACCCAAGTGACACAATTATCACCATAGACATTTCCATTTTCTTTATTTTTATTTATGTTCAAATATTTATAGTACAAGATTAAATTAAACAAGTAAAGATTTTAAAAAGAAGTTGGAGATAACACATTCAGAATGGTGTGTCAAAACAGAAGCCCAATAGGCATAGTCTAAAGGTTTTGATAAAATAGTCTAAGAGAGCTGAATACAGAAAAGCCTTGTTGACTTATGAACAACTGCAACACATAAAATTCAAAAGATTGATGCTTATTTTTGCAATGGTTCCTACAAAATCATCTTTAAATCTAAAAGAGGCTTTCATTTTAGAATCATAGGATAGTTAGGGTTGGAAAGGACCTTAAGATCATCTAGTTCCAACCCCCCTGTCTATTTATAGAGCTTGATGAAATAATTGTTATAAACAATTTATGTATGAATATTTAATTTTGCATGGGGGAAAGAAAATAATTTCATTACTCCACTGAATTGAATATATAGAAACTATATGGCTATGTCCTATGAAACATTTGCCTGCTTTTTTTAGATAGCCAGAGTGTCACAGGTGCATGAAGGTTCAGCTCTGACAAAACAGCTGCATAATGTGGTCTTCACTGTTGCATAAAACAGTGCTGAGCTTTGCTAGTTCATTAGTAAGAAAAGGGTAGTAAGAAAAAACATGCATGGTTATCCCTCCCTTTCAGGGTAACATTTCCTGTACCATAATGTGCCCACTTTTTTAGCATCATATGCTGCCAAGCATGAGTCATATGAACTGACAATTAAATTTTTTGTATACTGCCATTTAGCATTTTTGGACTGTCACTCAGAGACCAGACTCCAGGGAGTCAGCAAATTTCCACTAAAGCCGTCCGTGTGCTTCTAGAAGCAACTAAATGACAGCTGATCTTCTACAGAAAAGGTAGCTGAGAACTGGTTTCACTTTTTCTCACCCCTTATTGCTCCTCAGTTGGCTTCTTGCAACTACTGTACCTACATAATCATGACAACAGTGGTAGAAGAGAAAACCTTATCCTTATTGACCAAAAATCAGCTTCTGACTCAGCTTCTCACTTAGATAACTGCCTTTCCATCCCTTATGTTGACATTACAATCTGGATACAAATACCTCCTGTTCTTCCTAGGTAGTAGACTTGGTTGAACATTGAAATGTGTAGATTTGGGACTTGACTTAAATGGAACTGCTTTTCCCTCTCCTTTTCTGCTTTCAGAATGAATTTAAGTGGGAATGGAGTTGACATAGCACTGAAATGATTACTATATCAACTTCTCAGGAGAATTTTCTTTATGTAGGTTTTGCATTTTTATTCTGGACAGTGTTCCTAAGTAACATATTAGGAGGAGAAGCAATGTTTTGTAATGCTTAAGTCACAGTCATTTGACTTTTTTTTTACATAGGATGACTAGGTTTTTTCTGCTTTTTTTTTTTTCTGTATAAAGGAATGAATTCTGATTGTGATTACATGAAAGAATATTCAGTCATTCTTACACTTTAATTATGATCAGAATTTCACTGTACTCATAGAGAAAGAGAGGCTAGTAACATCATGCACTATATATTACTGGGAGGAACTATTTTATGATGAGCACGTACATCTTGCTCTAATATGCACTTAATAGATTTGGCATGTCTGTTCTTGTATAATATCACTACACATCAATGGTTTTCATGTTTACCCCAAACAAAGATGATTAAAGCAAAATGAACACACACAGGTCTCAATCTGTTGACACAGGATAGACCTGTATTTTTCATGTGTCTGCCTATATATTCTGCTAGTAAACTTCAAGCTGGACAAGCCAGTGGGTAAGAGGAGCCTAGGAAAGATCCAGGGTTTCAGTTAGTTGAGGACCTAGGATCCAGGCATGGGTATTAGGTGAACTTAAAGCCTGCGCTAATAATACTCAAGAGATCTCTGAATGTGGGTATGACTCTGTCCCAGGTTCAGGAGTAAGGGTATATATTTATCAGCAAAAAACTTCAGTTCTGGTCAGCTGGAGGGTAGGAACAGGATTCAGTATTGCCTGTGTTCATGTGAGTGCTACTTTTATTAAAGGCACTGGCCTGTTTTGGTCTCTTGGTTTCTTGTGTCTCCATATATGTGTGTGTGTATATATATGTGTGCGTGCTTGTGTGTGCACACATGCACATGTGACTTTTGGGTACACCTATTTACCAGCCAAATCTACTGAAGGAATATTAAGAGCTGCAATTGCCAGACTAGGAAATTTAATGTAAGTATTTTGCCAGCTATAGTCTGTATGCATATTTATCTTTCTGAGCTTTACTATGAGAGTACATATGAGAAAACTATGAAGTACTACTGCTTATACAATACTAAGAATCAAACAAAATCTTTTACCAAGCAGATCTGATATGATGTTTGTGTTTTCTACATTTCTCCTGCTGTGTGCTCTCGACTACTTTTATTGTGATATTCAGTGCAGTGTTAAGAAACATATTAGAATGTGAAATTCAGCCACAAGTCCAGAAAAGAAACAAAGCCAATAGCCTAATTATAATGCTTAGATACCCAGCTGCTGGAACACAGATACTGAGTATGAAATGTTTTTTCTCTCTTCAATGTGTGAGAATAATTGGTCCTTCAGAATTAAGACCAGAACAGACTGAATGCTCAACAGCTGCCCTTATCATGTAGTTAGATACTACTAGACAATTACAAATGTTGAGGTCAGAGTTACATTTTAAATCACTTGTTTAACTCAAGGTTGTAAGAAAGTACTTCTGAACCCAGAGAACCTATGGACAAAAAAATCTCTCTTAAAGATAAATGCTTACAATCTTTTCTCTAAATATAGATAGATGCACTTTCGCATTTTTTCTTTTGAAATTTACTCAAGTATAAAGGAGTTAATGAAATGCTTGTCCTTCTTTTAATGCTATCAGACCATGAATGAAATGTGTGTCCAAAAATAGTTGTCCCAATGCCTCTCTGACCAAAATTATGTTCAGGCCAACTCTAGAATGTCAACAGCTGTTTTGGAATACATACCTGTTTTGGTAGAAACAGTTGGTATGTAGAAACATTTTCTTTATCTCCTATTGAAACAATAATATTGTGAGTACAGGGATGTAATGGCCAGACTGGAGGTGACAACAGGTCAGACAATGTAGTATACGTTCCCCAGCGTAAATGACAGAACAGAAGTCCTGTCTCCTGTGTGTGTACATAAGCATACAAAGCATAAGAAAAAAAAAGGAATTAACAAGCTATGCTCAGTCATAGAAACACAGCATGACTATGATGAGAGACACGGTATATGTTCAATGATTAGTGCTTGCTGGCTGGCTGGCTGGCTGGCTGGCTGGCTGGATTCAAGCTATTCAGAAAACATAACAGAGAGAAGACAAAGAAAATGTTTGTACCCTACATGAAAGTATACCTTGAGTGTACACCTATATTCCAAAGGGATGGGTGAGAATTTATGGGTCAGGATCAGAGGTTACATTAGTGGTGGGGGTGAGATTATAGTGGATGCAAGCTGAAGATCACCTAGTTATGCTTGCCTGCACAACCAGAAGGATCAAGCTGGGTGTCCTGGGTTCAGCAGTAGCAGTCATGTTTCTCCTTCTTGGTAGCTGGTGCAGTGCAGTGTTTTGACTTTTGGCCTGGGAACAGAGCTGATAGCAATGTTTTGGTTTGGCCAAGGACTTTGTGAGCCTCATGCTCTGCCAGGGAGGAGGGGAAGCCAGGAAGAAGCAGAGACAGGACACCTGACCCAAACTGACCAAAGAGGTATTCCATACCACAGCACGTCATGCCCAGGATGTAACTGGGAGTTAGCCGGAAGGGCTGGGAGACTGCAGGGTTGGAGGAGGTATCGGTCAGTGCTTGCTCGGGCTGGGGGGGGCGAGTTATCGGTTGGCTGGTGCTGAGATGTTGTATTCTCTTCCCTTGTTATTTCCTTTGTCATTATTGGTGGTAGCAGTAGTGATTGGTGTTATACCTTGGTTACTAAACTGTTCTTATCTCAACCTGTGGGAGTTGTATTCTTTTCGATTCTCCTCTCCGTCCCTCTGGGAGTAGGGGGAGGGAAAGAAGGGGGGAAGTGAGTGAACGAGTTACCTGACTGGGTTTAAACCATGACAATGGGGACCACTTAAGCAGACCTGGGAGGATGAATTGCATCTGGAAGAGCTGGCTAATGTCTTTATGAAGCCGATCTATAACATCTTTGAAAGGTTCGACCATTAGCAGCTTGCTTCAAGAAAAAGTTTGACTAAATATAAGAGAAATATATCTTCATAATAAGAGTGATCAAATACTGAAGCAAGGTGCTGAAAGAAGATGTGGAATCCCCAGCCTTTGACATATTCAGAACTCCGCTACACAAAGCACTGAGCAATCTAATGTAACTTTGAAGTCAGCATTGTTTCACACAAGAGGTAAAAAAAGATTACCTGCAAAGGTCCCTCCCAACCTAAATTATTCCATCATTCTCTGTTCATATTAATAGCACATCACAGGAAGAAGAATTTTAACATTAATTCAAAAAGACTGTAAGTACAGTTATGGTTATGTAATTTAGTAATTGCATATTAAAGAGAAAAAACAGTCTGCAGTGTTTCAGTAACCCTTTGAAAAGTCCTTAGAGCAAGCCCCGTTATTAGTATTTCAAATGAGTATTCTAAACTGAACCCACTAAAACTTGCTTGATACTTAATCTGCCACTATTTTTCTGGCCAAAACATATGGAAACCTTTTCTTCATTATTCCATTGAGATACACAGATATGAGTTTATGATTTTAGGTAAGATGATCAGGTATCTCATCTCTAATTTTGTCATATCCAATGCAAACTAAAAATAGAAGTTATCAAAATTCTTAGCATTAGGAAGCTACAACTGAAAATGAACAAAACAGAGGCAGGTATGTAAATCCACATTTTTCATATTCCACTTGCAAGAACTAAGGACTGCAAGAAACACTATTTTTTAATTTTTTTTTTCTTTCCTAACTAGTTTTCTTTCATTGTAAGTTTAGACGGTCTACAGCATCTGAAGATGGTTTATGATATGACGACTGAAAAGCTCTCTCTAAGACACCTAGATATTTTATGTATTATAAAAGTAACTGAAGAAATGCAAAGACTAAATTGCCTTTATGTCCTAGTAATAGAAACTTAGATCTTACTGAAATTGAATATTAATTTGATTAAGAACTTTTTCAGTTTCTCACAGTGGTTTAAATGTACATATGGGTACACAGGAAATTGTTTTGCAGTCTACCCGTGTGCTGGACTCTTTTTAACAGTAAAGAACCAGTTAACTTTTCGCTTGTGAGATGAGTTTATTGGTAAATATATCTCTTCCCACAACAAAAGATGGTCATTAGCAATCCTTTGTTGAAAGACTTTAAAAATTTTCTAAGTTTGGCTTAACTGCATCTTAGGACTTAGGGACTGAAATAATACTCCTAAACATCCCTTCCTATTATCCAGGATTATAAATAAACATTTGCTCAAATCTACAACCTTTTAAAGGCCAGATTCTCAGCTAGTGTAAATTAGCATATATTCACTGAAATGAGTAAACTGACCCACCTCTAGCATTAGTAGAGCTATATTGATTTAAGTCAACCAAGAAATAATCCAATATTGTGCTAAGAACTCTTTAATATAGTTTATTTAAAATACCATGCTACTTTCAAGATAGATTATAGAAATATGAATTTGTTTCTCTATGGACATAAAAATGGTTGACATTTCCTGGCTCAGTAGATCTTTACTAAATCAGCCGTTTTCCATAAAGCTTTTTATATATAGTTTCAAAGTGCTAAGTATGTTACCCTCATGTGTATTTACATAATAGGCAAGAACAGCCATGATTTGAAAATGGAAGTGTTTTGAGTAAAATTAATTAGAAAAGTGATCTCTTTACTTTTACTTAGCTCTATGAAGATGGTTTTCCTGTGAGCTTGATTGGATTGTTGCTTATGCATTTTAAAACAAATTCTGAGTAGATATGTTGCTTTTAATGTTTCTAACACTTAAGATGCTCTTTGGCTTTCTGTCAGAAAGTTTAATTTTTTACACTTTCACCTATACTCTACTATGCTGATACTGCTGCTTTTTTTTTTTTTTCCCTTTTCAAGTGAGTTTCACACTTTGTATGTAAAAATTTAACAGTTTGAACCTACTTCATATCCATAAGATATACCAACATCCTTTGCAGTGACATAAAAACATATGAAGGGGTATGTAGGTATTTTGGGAGATTAATGTACACGGAAGGAGGGTACAATATCTTTTACAGCATGGGTCAAATGTATGCAGTCTTTAGGGTAGAAAGTGTGTCTCTTCTACAAGCAGCAATGCAGAGGGGAAAATCAATAAACATAACATACAGGAAACTTGATATTGCTCTCAAGCCCAGGCTTTAACTCACTCTTTACCTAGCCACAAGGAAACCAAAAAGAAAGAGAAGTTTGCATATAAAACTACTCACCTTGATTGCATTGTATGATGACTGAATGAAGTATTTGAATAAAGTTGTTTGATTAATAATGCTCTGAAGGAATTAATTACCTCTAACTGAAAACTCATTTTAACTTCTGTTAAAATGCCCCAAAATGTACTTTACCTACTTAAGAAACAGATATCCAGGCACCAGGTCACCTTTTAAACTGTATATTTGCTCAAATTTCACCACAGATGATCATTAAGACCAGAACTGTACTTCTCATCATTTCAAGCAATATCAGAGAACTCACATCTTGCTAAGAACATACCCAGATAAAGACAAAAGAAGCCCTCTTGAATTACATCAGTCGAAGGTAGATCCTAATCTATTTTCCATTAGAAATCCAGATTATATTTAGAATTAAATGACTCACATGTGCCATATTATTAATAACAGAATAGAATCATAGAATTGTAAAATGGTTAGGTTGGAAAGGACCATAAGATAATTTAGTTCCAAACTCCCTGCCATGGGCAGGGATGCCTCTCAATAGACCATGTCATCCAAGGCTCTGTCCAGCCTGGCCTTGAACACTGCTAAGAATGGAGCACTCAGCACTTCCTTGGGCAACCTCTTCCAGTGCCTCACCACCCTAACAGTAAAGAACTTCTTCTGATATCTAACCTAAACTTCCCCTGTTTAAGTTTGTACCCATTACCCCTTGTCCTATCACTACAGCCCCTGATGGAAACAAGCCTCAAGTTGCACCAGGGGAGGTTTAGATGGAGATGAGGAACAATTCCTTCCCCAAAGGGTGCTCAGGCATTGGAACAGGCTGCCCAGGGCAGTGCTGGAGTCACCATCCCTAGAAATGTTCACACAGCGTGTAAACAAGGCCCTCAGTGCCATGAGTTAGTGGTGGCCTTAGCAGTGCTGGGGTAAGGGTTAGACTGGATGACCTTAAAGGTCTTTTCCAACTTGGTTGATTCTATGATTCTATGACTATTCCCTCTTCAGCAACCTTGTAGGCCCACTTCAGATACTGGAAGGCTGCTATGAGGTCTCCATGCAGCCTTCTCTTCTCCAGGCTAAACAAACAGCCCCAGCTTTCTCTGCCTCTCTTTATACTGGAGGTGCTCCAGCACCCTGATTATCCTCATGGCCCTCTTTATCTCAACATTTCTTTCATTTCACCTTTCTTCACTGTAATTTCAACAACATCTCTTGAACAAATAGCTTTTTATTGGAATATTTAAAAAGCATTTTGACAAACAAGAACAAAAAATGTTTTATAAGAACTAACTTGCTTTTTATAGAATGTATTCTTTGAAGGTCTTCATTTATTATGAACAACGGATTTGGAAAAATACACATATTGCTTCTTCCTTATAAAGGAATTTCATAGCTGTCATAATGTTTTGAGAAAAAAAAACCCTACCTAAAACCAAAGAACCCAAATATGAGTATTTACTTAGACACTTCTGATAAGAGATCACAAAATTACAGTAGCCCCTTAAAAAAGGAGCAGTGTGGGACACACATTCTGAGAAGTAGTGAGCAAGAAATAAATGCAAAGAAAATATTTCCAGAATCTTTCATATTCATATAATCTTTCATATATATTTTATATATTAACTAAACCACATCTCATTTTCATAAATTAATGCTAAGTTAGGACAAATATTTGATAATTTAAGTTTTCAGTTTCATGATTAAGTGCACTGGATCCGGCAGGGATGGAGTTAACTTTCATCATAGCAGCCCTCATAGTGCTGTGCTTTGTATTTGTAGCCAGAACAGTACTGATAACACACCATTACTTTGGCTAGAGTTGAGCAATGCATGCCCAGCATCAAGGTTCTCTCTCCAATATCTTCAACCCTCCCTCTTTCCCAAAGGCCAGTAAGGTGGTGGTGGACAAGATGTTAGGATAGCATGCAGCTAAGACAGCTGACCCAAGCTGCCCAAGGGGATATTATGTACCATATGACATCATGCTCAGCAATGAAAGCTAAGAGAATGGAGGAGGGAAGTGGTATTCACTATTAAGGCATTTGTCTTACAAAGCAAGTGCTACACATACTGAGAACCTATTATCCAGGAAGTGAGCAAATATTAGGTACTGATGGGAAGTAAATGATAAATATTTATTCTTTTTGTTGTGTCTGAGTGTGCCCTTTGCTTTAATTTATTAAATTGCCTTTATCTTGACCCGTAAGCTTTTTTGTCCTTTTTTCTTCCCCTGTCCTCCTGAAGAGAGTGAGAGTGTGGCGTGAGGAGCAGTCAAGGTCAACTCACCCCATTAAGGCTTTCAGATTCCAGATATTTGTAGAAATTTCATGCAAATTATTTCATATTTGAGTTTTCTTCCAAGGTTAAAAAGCAGCGAAAAGAAAGAGATGACCTAAATGCCAATCATTCTGCTGCATGTAGAGGCAAAACGAGGTATTAAAATAATTAGTGGGAGGTTTCAGTGTAAAGATCATAAAAAGGATGCCAGTTTCTCTTTTCAATTCTAACAAGGATGATTGAGTTCCTGTAGAGCTGAAATTTTATCTCCCTTGCTATAATCTAGTTTCTCTTCTTCTCTTATTAAAATCTGCAAGAAACTACCAAAGTAAAAGAAATACAACAGTAAAGTAAACAAATAAATAATGTAAATAAAATAAATACAACAGTAGTTAAGTTTTTATTATTCTGTGCTTAAAATTGTTTTCTGAGCTTATGTTACTAAATGCTGAATGCAAACACTGTCTGAGCTGGTGGTTTTCTAGAAAAGTTCCTGTAGATCCTACTAAAGTTTCTCTGTAGCACTGCCTCATTACATTCAAAAGTGAATCCATCCATGTGGATCAAGGTTAGCATTAGTAATGACATGTTACTTGATTATTTGAGAAAATTAATTCGTATTAAAAAAAAATATTTTTGCAAATGTGTATTGGCAGACATATTGCATTAATGACTGGAAGTATTTTGTAGGCACAGTAACAGCAGGGATTTCTATAAATGGTGTACTGTTAGCATTTATGTAGAGAATAAAAAATAAAATTAAATAAAAATTAAAAATAATACCTTCTCATTCAAATGTTATTTTTTTAATAATAAATAAAAAATGACAAAAGGTTCTAAAATCTGCTTTCCACACATCCCAATGAACCAAATACCAAATAAGCCTCTTACTTTCAATGCACATGGCAATGATAAAACACAGCACCACAAAGTCAAACAACAGTAACTGAAGACTACAGAGCTAGAAACCATATTAAAGACAGAAATGTTTCAAGTTACTTCTGTGTTGATCCACTCCTTATTTCAAAGGTTGGAGGCCAAAACCAAATGATTTAGCTACTCAGCTGCACAACATTTTCAAGGTATAGGTGTCCTGGGTTCAGCAGTAGCAGTCATGGAAAGCAAAGGAAAAAAACATGACTGCTACTGCTGAACCCAGGACAATAGGATTATACAGAAATATAAGCAGATTATCATCATGGAGAAAGTTAGCTAAAGCAGTAAACTTTGTACGCTTTTTTGATTTTATATTTTAAAATAATGTGTTTTAAAATTCCAGAGGTTTGGACCTAGAGAGATTTTAAGAGCCAAAGCTTAGTCATTGACCCTGAAATACTCCTGCTTATTGAATTTAGACATGGGGGTAGCAAATGTTTGTCAGTAGCCCAATTTTTTTGTTTGCAATTACCTCAATATCTACTATTATACCTTGTCATACAGCCAAAATTGACCAAGAAGGGACAGGATGAGCATATTGAAATTTTGTTCCTGTTTGTTCAACAAGCCTGTAAATATAAAACCTGCTATTTAAAAAAATGCATCTGTCAAACAAATACACAAGCAAAGTCATATCCAGGTCTGAACTATAGTGTTTCTATGACCACTTTATTTTAAAACATGCTGTAGGGTGACATGCTTGTAGCTTATTTTATTCAATCAACTTTTAGTGAAGCATTTGTCTAGATTACCTGTAGCCAGGGCTCAGTTCCTACCATAGCCTTAAGAGATCCCCTTCTCTCTCTGCTGAAAGAGTAACCATAGTATACATTTATCTAAGTAAAATTATTCCTCACTTATTCTGAGAAAGCTGTTACAATGTAAAGTTACACTATAAAAAGATATAAAATGGTAAAAAGAGTAAGATTTGTCAGCCTGTTTTTTGGACATAACTAGGAATAATTCTTTAGCTTAAGAGTTACAATATTTTCTTGGGAGAAAAAAAAAAAAGAAAAATAAAATAAAATAATAATAAAAAGAAAAAAACACCAAAAAAAGGCACCACAAAAACCAAAACAAAGCAAAACAAAACCAAATACTTAATTTTTACTCCTTGATTCCAGGACTATTTCTGTAGTTTATACAGAGGCTTCTTACTGTGAAACACAGAGGCCAGTCTGAGGTTTCTATTTTGGACTGATGAGAAAATACTAAATAATTTTAAAAATCTAAGTCCAGGTCTTGGAGAATTGTCAGACATACTTTTGTCTTCAGAAATGCTTACAGTTCACAAGGGAATACAGATCAGTATTAAAACAGTCACTGGTGGGACATTTTTGTTTGTTTTTTAATTTCATGTCAGTTTATACTATTTCAGAGAAACAATGATGATGTCTGGCCATGGAGTAAGGATTGTCCCTTGGAAAAAGGTGAAGGACTTATACCCTACCAACCTTTTTTTCATTTTACTACAGGAGTTCTCATCTTCACTCAACCTTGGCAACACAGAGGAGAAGTGGATATTTCTATTTTCACATGCTTTCCATATATGCTTTTTATGTTTTTCCTCATAGCTGGATCATTTTTGTGGCTTTTTAACCTATGTTATCTGATTTTGACCTATTTTCAGTTTCTCTGCTTCTCTTACTACAGGCTATGCACACATGCATAACAAAATCTCCCTGTTCTCAATCTTCATAGGCTTTGCTTCATTGGACAGTTCTTCTGGCGACATCTGTCTTTACATACAGGCATGTTCGTCAGCATGTTTTGGCATCAGCTTCAGTGAAGCCTATTTGGAGTGCACTGCAGCTCTACCCAACGAATGTGCAAAGGGTCATTTTCCATTAAAAGTGAGGGAGGGGTGTGTGTGACAGAGTAGCTGGCTGCCAGCTACTTTGCTAGTGTCATAAACTAATCATATTAAAAGGGATTACACTGTAACTTTCACCGAGGTGTTAACTTCTCATTGCCTGCTCAGCAAAGGGAAGGAAAGTGCATTCAACCTCTGAATTCTTAAAAAAAGGAAGGGAGAGAGGGAGGAGGAGAGGGAGAAGAGGGGAAAGAAACAAAAATGTAAGGTGGAACAAACTGAGCCATTAAACTGAGTAAATAGCTGACTAACAGTGTGATATTCTTTTTCAGCCTTGTCCTTTGTCTTTCCTCCACATACACCACATCTGTTTATAAGCCTGACTTTTTATGTCATGTTTGATTTATATCGCACAGTGCAGGGATCATCTTTGTGATGAACTGAGTGGTTTATGACATGTTTACATGTGAAAAAGATATGCCAGACACAGAAGAAGAATTTATCTCATTAAGCAGAAATACAAGTGAAACACTAAAACATCTTTGTAGAAGCTGGGCTCAGGTGTTTCACCGAGCTGAAGGACATGTGCTTTTTGAAGGCGGATATTTATATGATATCTTCTTTATGTGTTCTTGGCAACAATGACAAAATGCACTTTTCTACTTTATCAAAATGAATATAATGAAATGAAATGTTTAAAAGCTTAAATATTATTTCTCATTCCCTTTTACCTTTTCCAGATTCCTAAGCATTGATATTTAAGTGGAGTACTAATAATATAAAGTACAATAGTATAGAATAAAATAGAACTAGTGTCACTTCCAGAAAAAATTATTTTTGAGTTGCCACGATTTGCATTATGAACTCTATTTGAAAGGAATAACAACAACAACAGCAACAATAAAAACAACAGAAAGAAGTAGAAGGAAGAAGAAGAGGAAGAGGAAGAGGAAGAAGAAGAAGAAGAAGAAGAAGAAGAAGAAGAAGAAGAAGAAGAAGAAGAAGGAGAAGAAGAAGAAGAAGGAGAAGGAGAGAAAGATGAAGAGAAAGAGAAACCTGGAAAGCTACTATGTAGAAATTCATTTCTAGGGAAATGTGGAAATGCTAGGTTTCCAAATATATTCAGGTCCCTATGCTCCCCACTTAATCTGTGCAAATTTTGAATAATCTGTAAAATATATACTTCTTTTGTGCAAGCATCACCTACTTTTGGCCAGCTAAAAATTACTCAATATTTTAAAAACATCTTTTTATTAAAAAAAAAAAAAAGTTGGTTTGTTTGTTTGTTTAAGGACACCTACTAACTGGATGGCATGAAGTAATTTTTTTATGTTTTACAGAGACAGGAAAAAAATTAGCAAACATTTATGTAATTATTTTTATTATCGTTTTAAACTAGTATCTGTCAGATAAATTAATTGTTAGCTTTTTAATTATAAGTAAGTAATAAAAAGCTTAAGTTTATGACCATAAAGATTAAAAAATACCATAGTGTTTCATAAAACTTCAGGGTAACATGGCTTTCTTGTTCCAGTTTAACTTCATCACTAATGGATGTATACTACGTCCTGTTGGCAGATATCTGGTAAGACCATTCTCGCAGTTCATGCTACTGTGCTGATCAAATTGAGTAGCTGCAAGCAAAGGTAACATTTCAGTCTTGAAGTAATCTATTTTATATTACAGAGAAAGATAGTTCTCTTCAGCACTTTGACTCTTTTATATTTCAAATATTTTGTTTTGTTTATTATCCTTTTTGCTACTGAACATGTTCATCAATACTCACTCTTTCAATTCCAGTTCACTTTTATCGTCTGATTAGAATACAGACCAAAATTTTCTGAGGAGAGGAGAAATAATTTCTAATTTCAGATAGCTGTATTCTTAGTTTATTAATATGTTTCTTTTTTTTTTTTTTTTTCAAACAGGAGTGCAAGAACACAGGAAGAAGAGAAGGGATAATTATAGACTACATGTCATTGATCCCACTACATTTTGAGAAAAATTAGAAGGAAAATAATGTCGTCTTGCAAAATCAAGAAGATAAAAGGGTTTGAACTGCTGAAGCACTAAGTTTTAATTCAAGAAAGCATTTTGTCTAGATTTTTCTTTTTTTTTATTTTCCAATTTAGAAGGAATTTTCTCAGGAGAGGCAGAATATCTGGATTAAAATGAACAAAGATCTTTCACATCCCACAGAAGAACATAAGTGTTTCAATTCCTAATCTTCTGAAAGACTATGTGTCCAGAGTTTGGAAAACTTTCCACTGAATCTATTAATTAAAGTATGTCTGTAGCCTCACTTTTAAAGATGGCCTAGAAGCACTTATCTTTAGGGAAAATAGAACCTGTAAACTTCAAAACCTCAAGGAAGCACTTGCCAGGAGGCATAGCTAAAATACTTACACTTGAGGAAAAAAAGTGAGATTTGAGTATCACTAATGTTGTCATAAATTCTGACTGTCTTGTTTTAGTGCCTGGAGTGTATTTGGGTCTGAGCTTCATTAATACAATCACTTGTGTTTCAGTTTTGGCTGCAGCTGCAGTCAAGTGGCAAGAACCATTTGCATCCCCACTGCCACGGAGTAGAGCAGCCACGGGGATCAGGGCAGACCTACTGCATGCTCCTATTGGAAAGCAGGCTGGCTTGCTCCAGATTACATAGAGCGTAAACTGCTGTAAAAGGTGATGGACAGCTCATGGTCACTGAACTGTGCTACAGCAGAACACTAAGACTTGGGAGGTGTACCACCCAAAACTGGGGCAGGGGCTGGAGCTCTGGCCACACAAGGGACCCATTATCCAAAGGGCTTATTCTTTTGGCATCATTCAGCATGCAGGCTCTGCCCCCATGCTTGTCACAAAGTGATCATTCCAAGCCAGTGATGAAGGCGTTTAAAGGCAACTTCTTGGGATCAGGAGTTACCCATAGTCCATCAATATGACTGTTTAGCAAGCTACAAATTCACACTTACAGAGAGGAAGTATTTCATTGCAAATATTTTTAATCCTGATCCATCCTTCAGGTATAGCTTACAGTAACTATAGATCTCTCATATGCATTAACAAACAGATTTACCTCTGTAGTGAGATGCTCAACAGAACTTTACATGTCAGCTTTGTTTTAGAACATGCTAACTTCAGAAATTTTATGTTCTAACCTTTTCACTAGGTGGGAAAAAAAAATAAAATATTATATTTCCACCTGCTACAGGTGGAAAAAAAAATATATGTATCCAAGAGGCTTCTATGGGAGTGGTGCTGGCCAAGTAGCTGGCAGGGGAGTAACAGGGGAGTTAAATGGGATGGGGAAGCTATTAACACCAAAACCTCGACATGCAAGTAATAGGTTATTCCACCATTCTGCTAGTACTGTTAACAAGAACAGATCTGTCAACAGTACTACTGACATTTGTCATCACTTGTCAGCTCTCACATCTCCTTCTTACTGTATTTCCCTTGAATGTCAGTTTTTTGAGATAAGCTCATTTATGATACTTACAAGGCAAACACAGGGGTACAGTGAAGTGGATTTCCCTGAATAATTACATCTGTCAACAGTGGCAGTATTTATGATCCAGATTCATTAACAAGACACAGAAGCTACCAGGACTCAGCCTGTAACTTCTGAATGAGTGACTGATACTGTCAACCACTGAATGCCGGGATGAAAAGTGGGGACAGTGGGTTTTAGGGGTGCTGGCAAGAGTGGCAATGTGCTGGTGGGAAATAAGCAAAGAAGTTGGTATTTCCTTGATGCATAACTTCAGAACTGTCAGCCTTGAGCAACACAGCATGATTGGCTTATGCATGATTGCATTTTGAGTGTTAGTTTGATTTCTATACACAGTTTTCAAGGACAGAATGAAAATAGCTATTTATAAATGTAGTCCCAATTTCTCTCTGTTCTGTTACCTGGTTTAACTGAGAGCAGAGGATCTGTAATGCCAGAAGAGTTGAAGTTTCAGATATGAAAAAAAGCCAGAAAGTCATATCAAAGAAAGGAGAATATTTGAGGGGATAAAACATCTTTTTTCTCTAGATCCCTTTTGTCAACTCATTAGTTAGATGAGTATTCCAGGAATGGAGGCAAGTTAATGAGAATTTTGTCCATTTGTTTCATTTTGGCTTTTTTTAATCATGAATTTCTCAAATGTTTTAAGCATGGACACATAGTCATATTTTGTCTTTTTAAAAAAATGAGACCCATGGAGAAAGGCATTGTTCTTCAGTACATTTTCTTCAGTACATTGTCTTTTTTCTAGTGCATAATTAAAGTGTATAGTAAGAAAAAATATTTCTGGAGGCACTGATACAGAAACCTAGGTTTCTGACAACAGCAAGAGCTGTTAGCGAGAATGTAAGAACAGATATTGTCCTTGGTGCCAGACTGCAGGGGAATTGAGTTTCTACATTTCATGCAATGAAAGTAACACTGACTGGATCAGCAGAATAGAAATATATTGTCATTCAACCCCAGTGTTAAGTTGTCAATTTGAAGTGAGCAAGTTTCTAACAAGAGTAGTACCAATGTGAATTCTTCAGACACTGCTTTCTATAATTTAGTAATCAATAGTCTTGGATTCAAGAAAAATTTGTTTTGTATACAGTGGTGTCAGTTGATTCAGAATTGATTACAAAGGAGGTCAGAATTTTAGTGCTATGAAGGAAGGGTAAACTCACTGAGGTACAAACCAATATGAATATGTACCTTCTGAGATAGAAGTTGTCTTCTAGTTTTTGTTTATCCAAAGCCATATTGCAATAATAATTCCATTAACAAATGTCATTTGAATAGACCATGATCATTTAAGTAACAATTACGATTTTTTTAATACTTTGGTTCATAGTTTACTGGCAATAATTTCATGAAAGGAAATCAGCTTTAATATTTTGTTTTATTTTAAAACAAAAATTTAAAAAATTAGGCTAGAATTATCATAGTACTATTTATTGTAGTTCTGATCAATTTAAATTAAACTCTAGATTGCTTTCTTGAAATACATTATTTTCTGTGTCCACATAAATTACTTTCTGCTTAATATCACTGTGTTGCAAATATCTATTGAATCAGAATACAGGTAGCGCAGTGAAAAAAGGGATCTATTTAAGTTAATATCTATTTATTTACAGGTATATTTACAGGAACTCAGTGGGATGGCTTGAAAGCAGGCTAAAACACAGCATGATCTTTGACCTTTGTTCCATCTGTCCACATAGGGGCCTTATGATGCCCATAACTCAGAGTCTACATATTGTACCCAAGAAGCTGAAAAATCACTTGTCCATCCTCCATTACTAACATGTATGCAAAATAGGTGTTGATGGCTTAAAGCTATACAGGCAGTCTGTGTCCATCCCCAGCTCACCCACAATGCTTCTAAATCTGTTCCTGGTTCCCTAAAGCAAAGAATAAGTGCTAACTTTCTGTTTCAGATGCTCTATACTGTTTTCTAATACCTGTACCTGAACATAGAACACTGCATGTGGTTCTGAGGTCCACAGTATAAGAAAGACATGGGCCTATAAGAGCAAGTCTAGAGAAGGGTCATGAAGATGATCAGAGGACTGGAGCACCTTTCCTCTGGAGACAGGCTGACAGAGTTGAGCTTATTCAGCCTAGAGAAGAGAAGGCTCAGGGGAGACCTTATTATGACCTTTCGGTACTTAAATGGGTCTTATAAGAATAATTGTTAGGTGTTATTTTGGTTTTTTTTTAAGAGGATCTGTAGTGAAAGTAACAGGGCAATGGTTTTAAACTGAAATGGGGTAGATTTAGTTTAGATATTAGGAAAAAGTTCTTTACTGTGAGGGTGGTGAGACACTGGAAAAGGTTGCTCAGAGAACTTGTGGATGCTCCATCCCTGCAAGTGTTCAAGGTCAGGTTGGATGGGGCTTTGAGCAGCCTGGTCTAGTGGAAGCTGTCCCTGCCCATGGCAGGAGTTTGGAACTAGATTATCTTTAAGATGTCTTCTAAATCAAAACATTCTATGATTTTTGAGAATTCCAGACACAATAATTTGAAGAGTAAGTACGTTATATTTGACACATACAGGGCTGAAGTGCACATTTGTATTTGAAATGCAAAGTAATCTAAATGAGTTCTACCATTGACTTTAAGTTAGTATGACTCTACCTCTCTTGAAAAGAATATGAATGTATTCTGGCTTAGAGTAATCTGCTTGTTTTCTCTTTCTCAGAAGTAAGGTTTAAATTTTTAAATCTCTTCAGTATTACCTACACATGTTAGCAGCCCAGCTTACAACTGTGTTGTCAAAAGAAAACAACATTGCTTTTATTTAAGTTTGCACTATACGAATTTGCTCAAGGAAATCCAATGCAGGTTAGGGAGGCAAACAGATGACACTGGTACAGATATACTTAGATAAACTAATACATATGGAAAGAGATGGTCTGTAGGAGGAATATGTAAACATAAACATATAATTTGGTTTAATAGATAAGACCTAAAAATGTTTTTGTCTTGGTATGTTTGAAAATATACCGTTATTGAACATAGAAAGAGCCTGTTGCTCTGGTTGGCAACTAAATACCACACAGCAGCTTGCTCCACTTTCACCAGTGGGGTGAGGAGGAGAAATAGAAAAAAGTAAAACCCATGGGTTGAAATAGGGACAGTTTAATAACTGAAGTAAAGTAAAATATAATAATAGTAACAATAATAAAAATAATAATAATAACAGTAATACTAATAATAAAAAAGTGAGTGAGGAATAAGACCCAAGAAACACAAGTTATACACAACACAATTGCTTACCACCTGCTGACCGATACTCAGCCTGACCTGAGCAGCAGCTAGTGGGTTCTCGCAAATTGCCCCCAGTTGATATACTGGGCATGATGTGGTGTGGTATGGAATACCCCTTTGGCTAGTTTGGGTCAGGTGTCCTGTCTCTGCTCCCACCCAGCTTCTTGTGGCCCTCCTCACTGGCAGAGCATGTGAGAGTGAAAAGTCCTTGATCAGGGTAAGGGTTACTTAGCAACAACTAAAACATTGGTGAGTTACCAGCATTGTTCTCAGACTAAAGCTAAAACACAGCACTGCACCAGCTACTAAGAACAAAAGTAACTCCATCCCAGCCAAAATGAGGATAGTGCCTATGGTGATTTTTCCCTTGAAAATATTCCCACTACATGTCGTACTGTCAAAGTGTTTTAGGCCCCTGTTTCAGAAAATGGCCAAAGTTTTTTGCTATAGAAGTATTTGCATGATGAGAGCAATCCTATATTGTCTGTGTTGGTAGAATATTTTTGAACCTTATCTCTTAACTTCTTAAATCAACTCACAAACCTCGGATGTACGCAAGTAGTCTCTGGAAATTTCTCCTAAGCGAAATTAAAAGGAAGAAGTTGCATAATCAGAATATCTTGATCTGTAGAGGATGACCAATGGGGACTTATGTTACATAGATTCATTTCACTCAAGAGAGTAACATTAGTGAGTTAAACATTATTGACACCAGATTTGTCATGTCAGCAGCCAAGTATTATTTTAAAGGGCTGGAAAAAAGGTGGCATAAGTTTTAATTTAAGAAAAGATTATTGTTCAGACAAATAAGAAATTCCAACTTTTTGAAGATGTTATTGGTATCACTGATTTTTATTTTTTATTTTTATATAGTTTGCTTCTCAAAAAATTGCCGTATCTCAGGTAAGAGGAGAATCGGAAGAATGTAACTCCCATGGGCTGTGATAAGAACAGTCCAGTAACTAAGGTATAACACAAACCACTGCTGCTACCACTAATAATAATAATGATAAGGGAAATAACAAGGGAAGAGAATACAACCGCTCACCGCCCTACGACAGATACCCAGCCTGACCCGAGCAGTGACTTAGTCCTTCTGCATAACTGCCTCCAGTTTATATAATTAAACATGACGTGCTGTGATATGGAATACCTCTTTGGTTAGTTTGGGTCAGGTGTCCTGTCTCTGCTTCCTCATGGCTTCCTCTCCTCCCTGGCAGAGCATGAGACTCAGAAAGTCCTTGGTCAGAATAAACATTACTCAGCAGCAACTAAAAGCATTGGGGTTATCAGCGCAGTTCCCAGGTTGAAAGTCAAAAACACAACACTGCACCAGCTACTAAGAAGGAGAAAACTGATTGCTACTGCTGAACCCTGGACACTGTTATATACAGAAATGTTAATAATAATACCTTAAAACAGTCCTGCGTTGTCTTGCTTGGAAAGTCCAAAAACCCATCATGTATATGAAAAACTCATGGCTAAGGGATGTTATAAATGGCAACTGTCTCCAACAGCTCTGACTCAGGACCCCTCTTGCTCAGTTGCTGCAGCCCATCTCTGTGCTTCAGGAGCACAGGTTCTCAGCCCAGGCTGAAGAATGTGGCTGCCACTTTCCTGATTGTAGTTTCAATCAGTAGCAAGACTTGAAGGTATCTCCGAGACACATGCACACACACACACAGAGACACGAACACCACAACCAACACAGCCAGTCACAAAGACTGTCACAGAAAAGACACAGCCTTCCACAGCACCCACACACAGGACTCACACCTGACACAAGTGCAGTCAGCCACATCCACTCCTTCTCTTGTGCTGACAGAGGCAGAAGTTCATTAGTGCAGCACACAGAGTGCACTCTCCAGGTTCACAAGCAGAAACACATCTGTATATCCCTCAAGCACTGGTGTGACCCCTCTGCCTACCCAGAACCCCTGCTTAGATCCCAGCTCCTCCTACTCACCCCATGTATCCTATACCTTGCTTACTCAGTAAGTAACTTGCTCAGCAAGTTGACTCTCAGGTTTGAATCCTTACCATCCTTATCAAAGCCCAGGTTTATTTGCAATTTTCTGATTGCTTATTAATTACTGTGACTTGTGATGGTTGTTTCTTATCTTTGTCTCCATCGCATTTGTCTGTCAGATTTGTATCTCTGTATATTTTCTTTCTGACATCCACCTTTTCCTTAGTATCCCATTTGACATGGTCTTCAATCAGATAATTTTACTGAAATAAACATTCCTGCATTCCATGTGTTCTCATCCATTAGTCTGACCCACCAGTTTTGGTTGTCATTACTGTCTGCTTTCCCATTTGTAAGGTTTATGTCCCTGTATATTTTGTTTATGCCTTACTCTTATCATTCTTTTTTGCATTGAAAAGGCCCAGACCACATACTCTTAAAGGAGCCAAATGTCTCTCTTCCACATGCTCTTTCTATTACAATTAGTCTCCATGCCCTGTTTTCATAATTACATTGGTGAAGGGGTGGAGGGAGATTGGGTGAACTTAAAGTTAGAAATATTGTGATGTTTCAAAATTACTTAAACTAAAATTTTCTTGTATATATTGAATAGCTGTACTCTGTTTTTGCAAGACTGAACAGATCAGGAAAATAGTACTAGTGAGAACAAATAAAGACTGAAGAACAACCTTTAACAAACAATAGCTTCTCCTGCACTGATGACTTTTAGTTCTTCCAACCTCCTTAGAAAAAATTAAGATATGGCTGATAATTCTACTGTTAAGAAAGAAAATCTAGGATGTTTGTTTATTTTGGTTTGCTTTGCTTTGCTTTGGGGGGAGGGGGGGAGGGGAAAGTTCTGACTGCTAGCAGGATAGAGCAGGATTTATTAGTATGCATATCAGAGCACAGAACATGACGAAATAAAAGAACCAGAAAACTGACCATAAGGAAGCTTCTTTAAGAATGCTGCAGGCAAACTGTTCTTCTTTCTGTACGGAACAAAGGAGCTTAATGGGGAGGAAAATACATGTTCTCAGCTTTACAGGTTTTTGAACAGACTTTGATCCTAAAAGCTTAACAAGGCAAGATGCTGGGGCAAAAATATAAATATAAGCTCTAGTATATTTAATAGCAACTAGAAATGGAATATTTCTTCCTGAAAGGAAATTCTTCTAAAGAATATAATTATGAGAGGGGACTAGAGTTACGTATTTATTCAGGCAAAATACAGTAAATTTGTTTGTCCAATATGATTTAAAGGTTGAGATATTTCATTTTGGTGGAAACAGACTAATGTATTCTTAAATGTGAGTGAAGAAGGAGACAAAGAGACATGTTAAATAATTCAAAACCAAAATGGTATGTTTATTTAAAATTTCTGGTTTCTGTCTAACATCTAATTCATAGATTGAAGACAAAGAAGAATATGTTAGACTGGATCAAAAAAAAAACCAAACATTTTTTGTACTTTGGAAATATTTATCATTCATGTTATTTAACTATTGAAAGAAAGATTCATTTAGACAGATTTACTTCCAGTTAGAATACTGTTTCAATTCTGTTACAGAAAATATCTTTGTTGTGTAGACCTGCTAAGTGAAATATTTACTACAATATTTGGAAGTTTACCTCATAAGGAAAAGGTTATTTTTCTGCCATCTCCTCTGCCAAAGGTATAAATTGCCAGAGATGTAAACAGAAAAGGAGCTTGTAGCTCCTTTTTAAAACACAAAAACCTGTTTAGAGGCATGATTCTCTAAATATTGCGCATACCTTTTAATTTTAATATGTTCCATTCACAGAGTTAGTTCATCTTAGTTAACTTTGCCTTTGTTCCCAACATAACATTATAGAAACCAAAAGAAAGTTTTGGGGGGTTTGGTTCAGTCTGGATATATATTTATTTATTTATTGTAATTATTATTTCTAAGGCTTTTGCAATTGGTCTTTAGTTGCCTTTGCTGCTATCAGTGACTATGTGCTTTTAAAGAAAATACAGTTTAGTCTATACTAAGCAGGAATTCCTACCAACTGCTTTAATATTGTTGCCTAAATTTGTTTGGTGTATGTTGTAGCTAATAAGAGTTGGAAACACTTGGAAACTCCAGCTGTCAAGAACACATTCCCATTTCTTCTTACTTCCATATTTACCACCATGGAGTGAGATTTCAATATTTAAAGGCATATAATTCTTTTCTGAAATTATTTAATGGCATTTTCCTTCATTTTATAACAGGTTTTGTATTTTTTCTATGTAAGCATGATTAATGGCTTTGTAGGACTGTCATGGTTTAAGCCCAGCTGGCAACCCAGAGCCACACAGCCGCTCGTTCACTCCTCCAACTTCTTCTCCACCACTCCCCCCACCCCTTATTTCATACTATCCATGTCATGCTCAGCTCTCACATTTTGCCCCTCTAGATCTCATGTTTGTCCCTCTACACTGCTCTTGTGAGACCTCACCTGGAGTATTGTGTGCACTTCTGGTGTCCTCAACATAAAAAGGACATGGAACTGTTGGAACAAGTCCAGAGAAGGGCCACGAGGATGATCAAGGGACTGGAGCACCTCCCGTATGAAGACAGGCTGAGGAAGTTGGGGCTGTTCAGCCTGGAGAATAGAAGGCTGCGTGGAGGCCTCATAGCAGCCTTCCAGTATCTGAAGGGGACTTATAAGAATACTGGGGATGGACTCTTCTTTAGGGACTGTAGTGATAGGACAAGGGGTAACGGGTTAAAACTTAAACAGGGGAAGTTTAGATTGGATATAAGGAAGAAGTTCTTTACTGTGAGGATGGTGAGGCACTAGAATGGGTTTCCCAGGAACGTTGTGAATGCTCCATCCCTGGCAGTGTTCAAGGCCAGGTTGGACAGAGTCTTGGGTGACATAATTTAGTGTGAGGTGTCCCTGCCCATGTCAGAGGGGTTAGAACTAGATGATCTTAAGGTCTTTTCCAACCATAACTATTCTATGATTCTATGATTTTTCAATATACCATCACTTTTGTTGTCTCATATATATATATATATACATACACACACACACAAAAAGAGAGAGAAATCATTCCTTAGTGCATGGACCAATTCCTATAAAGCTGTTGAGTTCACCCAGTCCATGATGTCAGGCTCCATCTCTTGTAAGTCTTTCAGAGCAGTAGAGGCTGTGTCAGTGTTGAATTGTTGCCTGCTGATGATACCGCAGAACTCTCCTGTTTTCATCAAAGTTCATTCTTTGTTGGGATGATGGTTGGAGGGAAGTCAGGGCCAGTCGCTGGTGACCTGAAGACATCCAGATGGTGGGCTATAAAAGTGTTACATAGCAGGCAACAGCATACCATTGAGTTCATTGACTGTTTTCCCCTAAAATCAAATCCCCTTGAAGTACACATCGGACTTGCCCATCTTCCCGCATTACCCACTGTCGTGGTTTAAACCCAGCCACACAACTCGTTCACTCACTCCCCCACTTCTTGCCCTCCCCCTTCTCCCGGAGGGACAGAGAGGAGAATTGAAAAGAATGCAACTCCTACGGGTTGAGATAAGAACAGTTTAGTAACTAAGGTATAACACAAATCACTACTGCTACCACCAATAATAATAATGATAAAGGAAATAACAAGGGAAGAGAATACATGACCTCACCACCAGCCAACTGATAACTCTCCCCCCCCAGCCCGACCAAGCACCGACCAATAACTCCTCCAACCCTGCAGTGCCCTAGCCCTTCTGGGTAACTCTCATTTACATCCTGGGCATGATGTGTTGTGGTATGGAATACCTCTTTGGTCAGTTTGGGTCAGGTCTCTTGTCCCTGCCTCCTCCCAGCCTTCCCTCCTCCTTGGCAGAGCATGAGGCGCAGAAAGTCCTTGGCCAGACTAAAACATCATTGTTATCAGCTCTGTTCCCAGGCCTAAAGTCAGAACACAGCGCTGCAGCAGCCACCAAGAAGGAGAAAAATGACTGCTACTGCTGAACCCAGGATCCCCACCAAGTATGACCGGGTCCCTAAGCAAAAGCAATGCCACGAGTGGGTTTGCATTTACCTGAAGCAGGAATAACCCAGGCTGTCTTCCCCAGCAAATTCTTTATGTTCACCACAGGAACTTTGCTTCCTACTACAGTATGTGAAAGTTCTGACTGGGCTGGGCCAACCCTGCTGGCAGATCCTCTGGTCTTGACCAGCCAGGTGGCCTTTGATAAATGTGTATCCCAGTGTTTGAAATTCCCCCACCCATTGCTCTCAGTGTAATTTTTAACATCCCATTGTACTGTCTGATTCTCCCAGAGGCTGGTGCATGGTAGGGGATGTGATATACCCACTCAATGCCATGCTCTTTGTCCCAAGTGTCTATAAGGCTGTTCTGGAAATGAGTCCCATTGTCTGACTCAATTCTCTCTGGGGTGCTCTGTCGCCACAAAATCTGTTTCTCAAGGCCTAGGATAGTGGGCGTGGGGCACCGTATATGTTTCCAGTCATACAGTGATTGCTTCCACCATGGTGCTTGCCTTGGCAGGTCGGTGGGAGTGTGAGACAGTCAATCTGCCAGGTCTCTCCTAGTTGTGTTTCAGCCATCCTCCTCTATAACAGAGAGGCTTTCATCACTTGGCTTGTTTAATTGCAACACGTATTTCACATTCACGAATGACCTAGGCAATAGGGTCCGTTGTTCCATCCCTTGATCATGAGCCCATTTCTGTGTTGCATCCCTGCCTTGATGCCCTGAAGTGTCATGAGCCCACCAGGCTAGAAATGATTCACCCTTATGTTGCCAATCTAAGTCTATCTGAGCCACTTCAATCTTAGCCGCTTTATCCACTTGTTGGTTGTTCTGGTGGTCCTCAGTGGCCCGACTCTTGGGTACATGAGCATCTACATGACGTACCTTCACCACCAGGTTCTGCACCCGGGCAGCAATATCTTTCCACAGTGCAGCAGCCCAGATGGGTTTACCTCTGTGTTGCCAGTTGCTCTGCTTCCATTGCTTCAACCACCCCCACAGGGCATTTGCCACCATCCTTGAGTCAGTATAGAGGTAAAGTACTGGCCACTTTTCTCATTCAGCAATGTCCAAGGCCACCTGGATGGCTTTCACCCCAGCAAGCTGAAAGTCAAAACCACAGCGCTGCACCAGCTACTAAGAAGGAGAAAAATGACTTCTATTGCTGAATCCCAGACAAGGACCCATCATCTTTAACAGCTTTCTTCTTTGCTTTTAGGCAACCTCTGTAGGCTAATTTCCCTTCCCCAGTCTGAGCTACTTCTTTTGAATTGGGCAGAAATCTGCTGTAGCAACTAGTATTTAAATGTTAAATATGACACAGGAAACTTGTTATTCATTCTTTGTAGCTAATGGTATCTGCTGAATCATCATCTCTCAAGAGAGCCATATATGAAATCATCTTAATACAAATGATATGTCCACTCACAGATTGTTTTGCCTGCATGTACCTGCAAGAAGCTTTTTCCTTTTCTTTTCTTTCCTCTCCCTGAAAGTTTTATTGAAGTTTATATGATACCTCCATGTCAAATATTTCATATTAAAAAGGAATTATCTTATTGTAGTACACATTTACTGACTTTAACAAATTAAATCCAAAACTAGACACTTGAATTGAAAAATGCTGTCTGATCACACAATCCTTTACATAACATTTATCTTCTAATTTGAGACATTTTTTCTTGTCAAACCAGGAGTCAGAATTCAAAGACCTTTGAAATGATTTTTTTTCCAGTAAGTCCCTGTTGCAGAGACATTAAACCTCTAAATCTCCAAGGATTTTTCCCATGTAAGTATTGATGTGCCATTTCTGTATTCTCACAGAATTTATGCAATCACTGTGAAAATACGTTTCGAACAAAATTATTGTTATATAATGAGGTGTTGACTTAAGTGATTTGGGGCTATCTATACATAAAATATTTACATCAAAATTTGGGAAAATACAAGAGGGTAATGAAACAAGTGACTGCAGAAAAATCAGACTTTTCAACAGTGAAAGTAGAAATCTTGTTTAAGATGGCTATGCAACTGTTCAAAAAGAAATTAATATATTTCCAAATTATTTGTGCAAAAGGATTAGCTGCTTCTCCAAACTATATTTTTTAAAAACTCTTTACTTCCCATAATTATCTTTTTATTGTGAATTATATTGCTGTAGGTACCTTGGCTGTGTGTCTCTGTTTTGAATACAATTTTTGTTTACACTACAGTTGAAGAATAGTCTTAAGACTACTGAATGTACTAAGCACACTTCTTTGCTCTGTACAAACTGAGCCTTCAACTGGGGGCTTTGCCACAGTCAGTGTGCATCCTTCAAACCACACAGGACCCTCTTATGCCTGAGCGTGCTCAATATACTTACTTCCCACCAGGCACAAACACCATGGGCTGGCAGCAAGTAACAAAGAAATCTTTGTGTGGTTAGAAGACTGGCAGGAGGTAGAATAAATTTTATTTACAACTGATCTAGAGACTACTGTTTCAGAGAGAGGCACAATGACCACTGCTAAAGTTTCCAAAATTCACATTATTCAGTTGCTATAACACAGATATGCAGGTCTTTAATGCCAAATTCTGTCATTCCTGAATATTCAGCTTTGCTTCCCTCACTCTGAACCTATGTGAATTAAATATATTCCATAGACTTTAGTGAATCATTTTAACAGCAAAGTCTCAGTATATTTCAGGGTGCACATGTCTGAATTTCTTTTCCAACTCTGGATTACAAATTTTTGTGTGGCTAAAACAAAAGGATGAGGTAGTCAGGTTATTTTCTGCTTATTCCTGACAGTCAGATGAAAGAGTGCAACGAGAAACAGATGTATAGGTCAGTTCAACCCTTGACTGACAGCCAAGCTTCAGCTGGAATGACCATGAGACACCAACAGAAGACTCTGGGACACTGGAGAGAGATGAGATCCACTAATCAAAAAGTGGTAAAAGACATTTTTCCCAAAAGGCTGACTAACTTAGTAAAGGCTAGGCTTCTTGGGGAATTGTATCCAAAGTGAGGATCCAGATGTCAATGTAAAGCTGCATAATGAACAGCTGGAAAAATGGGCTGAAAGGAACCCCATGCTGTTCAACAAGAGGAAGTGGAAAGTCTTGCACCTGGGTAATGTCCTGGTTTCAGCTGGGATACAATTAATTTTCTCCCCAGTAGCTGGTATGGTTCTGTACTTTGGCTTTAGTGTGAGGACAATGCTGATAAATGCTGATAAAACACCGATGTTTTAGTTGATGCCAAGTTAACACCCTGATCAAGGACTTTTCAGTCTCTCATGCTCTGCCACCGAGGAGTTGCATTAGTTTCTAAGCAATTGCTCTACTATGGCATTATGTCTGGAGCCATAACTGCTGTAAAGATCCCACACCGTTTTTTACTGAAATTAAAAGTTGACTCCATCCCCACTCTTTGTTTTCAGTATCTTGTGATTGAATGTTAAATAAAATGTGGTGTAGTAGAACCAACAGAACTAATCTGATGTTAGCAGGTGAAATCACTGGATTTGTATTATTACACAGCAGCTAGAGATTTCCTTTTCCCTCTCCCCTCTTCCCCACCCTCACACCCCCCAAACAGCTTTTCTGTATAGTCTGAATTCTGCCTTACAGCACTATGTTCACCTCAGAGAGCTGCAGTTTCTGTGTGCAGGAAAGTATATTTATACATTTCTGTTCTCATATTTCACTTCAAAATGTATTTCAGACTCTATCCAAAATTGTGCTCATGTGCCAGGTTGGTGAATTTATGGGGAGAAGAATTTACCTCATAGTAAAGATTTCATAGAATCATATGGCCATTGAGTAATTCAGGGATTTTAGGTCTCTACTCCAACTTCTTCTCAAAACAGGATCAGCTGTAAAATTAGATGAGGTAGCTCAGACTTTTTTTCAAGTTGGGTCTTGAAAACCTGCAAGGATACATACTGAACAATAAACACCTCTGATCAACCTGCTTCACTGCTTGATGCATCATATATTTCCATTGAACTATTTTATATTTTTTTTCTTTTCTGAACTTTATGTGACAAAAAAAAAATAAAAAGGTTTTAATGATGCTACTGCAGGAACATACTCATTCTGAATTACTCTATTTGATTCTACACTAAGTTAGTTCAAAGAAAATAATTCCTCTGAGAGAGAAGGATAATCTGTCCTTGCACATATTCGTGAATGGCATAGCTTTTAGTTTTCACACAAAAGGCTGTGTATAATTTGTATTCTCTAAATTGAGTACCTGTCATATATACAGACCATAAGTCTTTATCTTCTGTGGTGTATAAGGAAACAGAAATAATATGGTAATAATAATATGGCCTTACATACTGTAATCTCATTTGTGGAAAAATGCATTTCAAAAGTTGTTTTTACTCTTAGTAGACAAATTACCTACTCACTAAGATAAAAATTATCAAACTGCCTATGGATTCTTTAGTAAAAAAGGCAATAAACAGCTGATGAATCTCTGTTGTACATTACTGCTCTAAGGAAGTAAGATGAAGATGCAACATATCTACTCGTATAAATTGTCTGGTTTGTGTTAAGTAAAACAGTAACTTTAAAATATTCTGTTATGAATAGTAGCTGTGCTTTGCTCTCTTGCATTAATATTAAAGATAAAACATCTGGCTGCAAACCTACATTAATGAACATTTTCATTCTCTAGTTTTGACATTCAGGTCTACGGCAGTGAGGAGAAGCTTTTACAAGCTTGCTTGATGAGATTCCATAAATGCATAGTTTCAGTGTCATATGTGTACTTCTAATTGTCTTATTATCATACACATTCATTCCTTTTAATTTGAAAAGCATCCTCCACACTATTGAATTGGGAGATCTTTGCCCAACATTCCTAAAGTGACTCAGTGACACAAGTCACAGTTAATGAATTCATGTTTCTACAGATACAAGAACATCCTTTATAAATACCATGGCTCTGGGTAGATATGAAGAGAAAAAAAAAAAAGGAAAAAAAACAGCTAAAGAAATCATGTTGAAGATCTATGTTGGAATTTTGGATTTCAGCTGCACTGTTAGTTGTTTTCAGTTGTAAATATAAGGCCTCCTTTTCACACAAAATCTTTGCAATTTACTTTAGTTGCTAATTTACAGGTTTGTTTGGGTTTGAAGGAACCTGTTGTGCTCTAGTCCAGTCCTCTAAATGATTGTCTCTTTTTTCACATTTGTGTGTACAGCCCTGTGAATTGAGTTTAGAACCATAGGTATACTATTCCCCATCAGATAATTATTTTCTTTATGTTAAGGGATAGTAGGAGAGGAGTTGTGACCTTCAGCATGTCCACCCCCAGACTCATTTTACATGTATACTGCAGTCCAGACTGGTGCCCAGGGAACTCAGGGTCTCTGCCCAGGACAAAGGGTGCATCTGCTTTTTTCCTGTTCACAGTTTCAACCAGTAGTGAATGAGAGCACTTGTTCCAGACTCACACACACAGAGGGCACTGACACAGCCAGTCACACAGACAGCCACAAAGAAGGCATTGCCTTCAACAGCGCCCACACAGGACTCACACCAGACACAAGCCCATACAGCCACATTCCCTCCTCCTCCTGGACTGGAAGAGTCACAAGGTCACCAGTGCAGCACACACACCACACTGCCCAGGTTCACTAAGCTGCACACACATTCACGGATTCCCCAGCACTGGCATGGCTCCTCTGCTGCCTGGCACCCCTGTGCACATCCCAGACCCTCAGACCCTCTTAATCACCCCACACATGCTTGATTCTCCAGCTGGTCCAGCGGGGTGCTCACTGCAAACCCAGTGAGGCTGATCAGGGTTGTTAAGTCTTATTGATGCACTCAGAACCTTGGCAATAAGGATACTATGGGAGAGCATGACAAAAATATTGCTAAAGTCATGATAAACATTGTTATCTGTTTTTGTTATTATCCATACAGCCAGTTAACACACCATATAATACAATCAGGTTGCTCAGGCATGATTTGCCCTTTGTGAATTCATGGTGGCAGCTAAAAATCACCTTCTTGTTCATAATGTGTTTGGAAATGGCTTCAGAGGACTTTTCTGTATGATTTCTACAGTGGTTGAAGTCAGAGTGACTGGCTCATACTTCCCTGAATCCTCCTTTGTCTCTCTTTGAAGACCGATTTTACTTTTTTTCCCCTAATTACTATGACTTTTCACAGACAATAGAGAGCAACTTCCTAGTGACATAAGCCAGATATTTTAGCAAATGCATCACATCTGGTCTCATGGACTTTTGTATGCCCAGTTAGTTGAAATGATCTGTAACTTGGTCATAGTATACCATGAGAAGTGCTTCACTTCTCCAGGCTGTGCCACTGGATAGTTACTTAATAGAAGTGCCGAGCCAATGGACTTTGAATGAATAGAGTACTGCACACTAAATAGTCTGAAAAATCATGTGGTAGGTTTGTCAAATTGGGCAGTCAAAGATTATGCTGTTGGGTCAGTCTTTATTCTTTGTAAAATCAAGGTAATAATACATCTTCCACAGTGATGTAACCACAGTATGTGCTGATTAAATAATAGTGTATTCCCATTCTTTTGTAATAAAATGTAAAGAGGAGTTGTGTTAAATAATAATTTTGAATTTAGAAAAACTGCAGATTAGCATAAGGTAAATAAAGCCTAAAGACATACATTGAATATTAAGGGAACAAAAGAATTGAGGAGTTGCTTATTAAATTAATATTCTCCTTGTCATGAATGTAATGGGAAAAGTTCATGCAATTAAAGATGATATCAGAATTTATACAAACAGGATGATTAAATTAAAGTTTCCAAAGCAAATATCTGTCCCTGATCTTTTCATTGCCTGATTTTGAAATCTTACTAGTGACACGTGGAACAGATGAGTGTGCGCTTGTAAAGGTTTACAGTCACCAACAGTAGAAATTTTTATGGTTTCATTTTGTTCTAGTATTTTCACTGATTCCACAAACAATAGAATTACATCATTTATTAAGAGCTTCGATTATGGAGAGGGTTTTACTTACTTATGTTTCCACCTACCTCTTTTACCTTCAATTAACTGCATACTCTTTTATTAAATATATGTGTAAGTTGCTCACCATGTTTTCCAAGCAGAGCAATTGACTGCATTGATTTGAAATTTGTCTAGTGTTTGCTGTAGTTCTACTGAGAATTCAGCTTGTATAAACAGGAGATCTCAAGGTAATTGCATTTAATTTGAAGGAAAAAGCTTGTAAAATCTCTGCTAATAACATATCTAGCATGAGTACTTGTCAAGTCGATGGTACAAAGCTACATATAATTCTTGAAGTTAAAACTGTTTAACTATCATTGTTCCTGATTAGAAACATTCACAGGAATTTTTCGGGTATCTTTAGAGTACACTTATTTTTGCATACCATTCAGTTATCTCAATGCTGAATTGGTTGTTTGTTTTGGTTTTTTTTCTTAAAGTCTTTTAGTTTATAAAACATGTTTCCTGAGATTGAAGAACAGATTTCAGAAACTGATTTGATAGTTGTTACACCCTTATGGTTGCACAGAACTTTCCTGTTGCATTACTTTAGACATAGATTTATGTGTATGGCGGCAGGTTAGAGAAGACCAATCTAGTAAAATGCAGTTTGTAAATTTTGCTTTGATATTTTTGTCAAGCAGTAATACACAGAATTTTAGACCATTTTGATTTCATGCTTAAAATGCTAATTCTATTTATTTTCACTTTGTTTAATAATTTCTTGATCTTTCCAGAAAAGTATTGAATGCTTCATACATACCTATTTCTTACACGCAGTGTTACCAGTCACCATGTTTAAAATAAGCAATGAGAAAAATTATTTTGTTGACTGCTTTGTCATGCAGTGGGAAGTTCAGACTTTATGAGCTTTGCTGAAATTCAGTACTGAAAAGAAAAAAGCAGAGGTTCTGCTTTTGTTTATTGAAGCTGAAATTCCTCCAGTATTCAGGTCCAGAAGTAGATTTAGGTACCTACTGACATTCTAATATATTCTCAGAATGTGTGATCTAAGATGTATTGGTAGTTTCCTTAAAAATTAAATTCCTTTGTGAAAAAAATAAAACATTTAGCTAAATGCAACTAAAATGTCATTAAAACTATCTTGATTTAACTGACCAGAAGAAAGATACATAGAAAGCTGAGACGTCTATGAGTACCAGCCCACTCTTCTGTGCACTAGAAAACAATATGCCTCATAAATATGTATATAAATATATATTATTTTTCTTCAGTATGTTTCTTAAATACCTTTTCTTCAACAGTTTTTTACAAATATGTATTTTTTTTAATTTTCCTCTTTTCTTGTTCCCCTAAAATGAAAAAGCAAGTCACCTATACCACTGAAATCCATCTTATTTAATTAGCCTAGTATTTCTTCAGACTTGTCATGTCTTCCACTACCATAACAATGCTGAATTTAGAGGATTTGCCTTAGAAAGACTTCAGACATTTGAAAAACAAAACAAAACAAAACAAACCCATGAAATGTACATTAAAAGGCTGAAATTAAATAAGCAACAGAAGAGTTATAAAAAAGTTTAAAAAAAAGAGGTCACAAAATGTAAGAAATGGAACTCGGTGGTATATTAAGAGCATGATGAGATTTCTTATGTCTCATTTTCTAATGAATGATCAATATTTAAAAAATAAAATTTTAAATAGGTAAGGGCATTTTTGTTCATAACACAGCTATCTGAATTTATATCTAATTTCTCACTTTGTTTTTTGATTTTTGGTTTGAAAAATATGCACAGGAATAGATTTCACTTCTGTCAACTCATGCTGATGCTTGCAACATCTCACAAAACAATGTTAGTTCAGTCAGTAGTTCTGCTAGATAACTGAGATAGCATACAAAGACTTCTCCAGATAAAGAACATGCATCCTTCTTCTCTGGGTGGTGAGTCAAGACTGATAATGAGATCAGGCCCCAACTCTTGGATGACTGCTTAGAAGAAAATGGTCAGTAATTAAGTAAAATATAATTCTGGCAAGGGGCAGTGCAACCATCTACTCCAGAAACCAATGGACTCAAAAAAAGAGAAAGACTGAGCATGTGTGCTTTATTAGCATGAGAAGCAAGAGGGACCTTTAACCAATAAGGGGTGAAATGCTAATTAATGAGAAAATCATGTTACACTCAAGCAATGGACACTGATTTCTTTGTTTGTCAAAATGTATAAATAGTTTCAAGTTACAATAATCAGTGTGCTTCATTTGTGGAGACTTCCACTAAGCACCCTGCATAGAATAAACAATGTCTCCTTTCTAAACTAGACTCTGCATCTGTGTTTAGAAAGCCACAAATTGGCAACAATGCAACCCAGATATCTAATTATCAGAATAAGCACAGCAATCAAGGGGCATATAAAATCATTTGGTCTTTCCTTCTGATGCATTTTATAGCACATTCAGAGTACATGACCAGAATTTTTTTGAACAGCACACAAATTGTCACTAGGTGATACATGCAGAAGTGTGATTGAATGACAGTAAAATGATAACTTGTCTGCTTCCATGAAACATATTTATGCATAGAAATAAAATACCCCAGAGAGATGCAATAAACTTGAGTTTTATGCTGACTCACTGCTGTAAGCAAAATTTAATTTGATAGCATATGTTTTTTCTTCAATTCTTAATACCAAATACCTAGTTTGTTCACTTAGGAGGAAAAGTTATGACAATTTTCAGAAAAAAAAAATCATCTGTGTCTTTGTGCATGCGTTCATGTTTTAATAGGCATGCTTATATTCTAAAATATCAAAATGCATGTTTCTCTTCCTATTCTCATGCTGCGTCAGACTACTGAATATAAGAAAGAATAAAATAGAAACTTGTGTAGTTAAGAAACCAACAGAATGCCAATATCTCTATGGAAGCTCTGATGGCTAATGATTTCATAGTGATTTGGAGGAAGTGTTTCCTTGTTTGGGTAAACTTGTAGACCCAAAGTTATAGAAAACAACATAAGCACTGCAACCTGAAATTTTGTGACATTTCATTCAAAGCAGCTGATATAAAGGAAGCATATATTGTTCTTTCAGTAACTAATTTTAATTCTATGGAAAGAGAAGAGATCACACTTGCATTTTCTCATTGTGACTATGTTATGTTATGATACAGAAGCTTTTAATAAATAAATATGTTGATTTTCAGACTGTAATGAAAACCTATTTCTAATAGTCTTATTTACATGGCTGAGACTTCATCACTTTGGAACAACTTTTTTTTTTAGCACAGGACCTGGTTTACTTGTGGTCTTCTAGAGCAGCAGTTAGAGGCCAGGTGGAGTAAATTAGAACATCTAAAATGGCCTTAGGAAACTATGTTCAAGGAACAGACTCCTGCCACAGCTAACTAGATTCAGGAGTATAAGGCAGGGCAATATCATAGCTCACAGTGATCATAGTGGGAGCTTAGACATTTGACTTGCATGTATCTGAAGCTCAAATCTATCTAAATAATAACTTTGACCCAGTTCCAACATTTACCTGACTCTGCTAAGAAAAAAAAAAAAAAAATCGTTTCATTTTTTGCTTTTACTTCTTTACAGTATATTTCCCTCTACTTTTATCCGTACTCAGCAAAGGCACTTTATAATGTATAAATGTCCCATGTAATCTCATCCCCCTGAACTGTGTGGTAGGTGCTCCTTTTAAGTTAACTAATATCTTTATCTACCTTAATGCTTTCTTGGTTATACATATTTCTAGGGAAAAAAATAAAAAAATATTATTATGCAAAATAGTCCATTCTTCTAATGAACTTTTTACAATACATCTAAAATAACTCTGGAAAAGTAATGCAGTTTATCCGGCTTTATAGATGAACAATCTAATGCAGAGATGAAGAAATAAGGTATTCAAACAACACAGGACCTGGCTTCACCAGTCAAAGGTTCTGTTTCAATTTTACAAGCAATTTAAGTGAAACGAACAAATAAAGTGAATTAAAGTCTCCATTGCTACTTCATTTCCTTCTTATGAATTCAAACTCTATTCAAAACAACTCAAAATTGGTTTTAATACCATTCAGGATGTCATAAAGAATTAATAACGCTGATCAAAACATCTAGCTTTGGTTGTACCTATTTCGTCATCAATTCTGACTAAGATACTCTAAAATATTTGTGATGGTATTAAAATATTAACTATTTTAAGTTTAAAAGTATTAAAAAAAATAGGTAGTTCAAAATAATGAAAACTATTCACTCTGTAGCTTTAAGGATCATAAGCTCATAATTTTTTTTCAGGTGGAAAAGGGCCTCAGTGGGTCTCCAGTCCAGTCTTCTGCTCAAAGCAAGGTCAACTCAGAGGTTAGACTAAGAAAGTTAGGGCTTTGTCCAGCCAACTATAAAGCACTTTCAGATCTTCATATAAAAATGATTCCTAAGAGCTATTAGTATTATTCAGTGTTTCTGTAAAAATGTCAGATAGGTGGTTAATTCTACTGTTGTCAATGCTTCTGTTGTCTGATGCCTCCTGTAGTATCGACACCATTGAAAGATGGTAGAAAACTGCCTCACAAGGAATTCTGACACCTGTCTTAGCACTGTCTGATGTATCCCACTGGATGTCAGGGAATTGTACAGGTGTAGTTGTCTCAAGTACCCCCTGACTTGATCCTCCTCCAGTGCTGATTGCCCTTCTCCTTGAGCCCTTCAGCTAATCACAGAGGCCTGGAAAATCTGGGTGAAGGCTGAGTTGAAGAAGGCATTGAATACCTTAGCCTTACCAGTCTACTGTCACCAAATCCACACACCCCATTCTGCAATGATTCTACATTATTTTCTTGTTTATTTTTTTTTAATATTAACATAGTAGTAAAATTATTCTTGTTACCCTCAAAACCCCTTTCAAGTCTCAAATTCAGCTGAGCTTCAGTTTTCCTAACATCATGCCTGAATTCTCAGGGAACATCATTAATTTATCAGGAGTGATTACAAAGCAGGCTTTCAAGATTAGAATTTTTGTATTAGTCATTGCATTACAAAAGCATTGGGAACAACCAGCCTAGACCCTTCAATTCATGCTAAAAGAGCTATTCCATGCTAAGTTGAATATGTAAGACTGAATAAATTGATATTTGTTTCTGTTACACCTATTATTAGCCTTTCATTAATGATACTTTAAGTGTTTTTTTCAGTAAGCATGGTGAAGAGACAATCTCTAAGTGTTTATAATGTGGCTTTTTAATATTTTTAAACCCCTATTAAAATTCTGATTTCTTATTTCAGGGTGAAGGTAGAAGGAAAGAAGTTGAATAAGAGGACTAAATCAGATATAGTGTTGTCAGATACTTTTACACAGTATTTGTGTACAAGTTGACAGCTGTGAGGTAGAGAGGAAAATACTAGAAAATACTAGCCGTATCTGTTCCTCATGGTTTTCTTAAGTAAGAATAAAAATCCTTGTACTCTCAAAAAGAATTCCAAAAAACAGCATAAACCACTTCTTGTTTTGTTTTTTCTTTTTAAAAAAAATAAAAAATAATAATAAAAGAAAATCATTTCCCCAATCAGGTAACTGATGATAAAACATAGATGTGTCTATGACTAGCTAGTATCTAAATAGTAGACTAAATGAGAGGGATGTATGAAGTCAATCGAAACTAACAAAGCCTACACAGCACAGCTCTGATGTTTTAGAAGGAAAACAGAAAATGTCCAAAATAACAATCTGAGACATGTAACATGGATTTAGTAAAAATACTGTTGGTGATTGGCATCTGAATGTGTGCTCAGCATATGTATAACGTAATTAGAGAGTTTACAAGTATATGATGTCCATGATCCTTAACACACAAAATTAATGAAACAATCATGCCATTTCAGGCATGATCAGGAGGCAATCAGACTTCTGCATTAGAAAGGTCATAGTGGGAAAGAGAAATTGCTCATTTCCTTTGCTTTACTGTATTGTGTTTGCATGGCAAGGTTTGAATAGCAGGGGGAGCCACAGGTGTGGCTTCTGTGAGAAGACGCCAGAAGCTGCCCCAATGTCTAATGAAGCCAATGCTGGCTGGCTCCAGCACAGACTTGCTCTGTCAAAGCTGAGCCAATCAGCAGTGGTGGTAGCACCTCTGGGATAACATATTTAAGAGGGGGTAAAAAATGCTGCACAATAGCAGTTGGGAAGAGAACTGAAAACTGTGTGAGAGCAACAACTCTGCAGACACCAAGGCCAGTGAAGAAGGAGGGGAGGAGGTGTTCCAAACACCAGATCAGAGATTCCTCAGCAGCCTGCGGTACAGACCATGGTGAGGCAGGCTGAACCCGTACAGCCCATGGAGGTCCACATTAGAGCAGATATCCCCCTGTAGCCCATGGAGGACCACACACCAGAGCAGGTAGATGCCTGAAGAAGGCTGTGACCCTGTGGAAAGCCCACCCTGGAGCAGGATCCTGTCAGGGCCTTATGGACCCTTGGAGGAGGAAGCCCACAATGGAGCACATTTGCTGGCAGGACTTGTGACTCCAGTTTCCCTGAGTGGGGTCCATTTTGCTTCTGATGGTAATTACTGAATGAGCTCTCCCTGTCCTTATCTTAACCCTCAGATAATGAGCTTTTTTGTTATATTTTCCCTCCCTCCGTCCAGCTGAGGAAGGGAAGTGATATATCTGCTTGGTGGGTACTGGAGCCCAGTCAAGGTGAGCCCACCATGTTTATTGAAAAATTCCTACTACTAGTACTGCTAGATAGAGCTGTTCAATTTAACAATTTTTAACTTATTAAAGTTAGCCAAGTTCAAAAACACCTCCCATTTAAACCTTTAACTACTAATATTTGACTAAAGAGGATTAGAATTCAGTTTTATCTTAAGTCTTAGTTTAAACATTATTGGTACCATTCTAGCAATCAAATTTTGTGGTTTGGATTGAGAAGGCAATTAGAAGGCAAAAAGAAGGTTTACTTAGTGTCAAATTGCTGCTTCTATTCTAAAATGAGAGAGGGAGGAAGAGAGGAATATACACAAGTATAAGCAAGGGAGTGTGCCAAAGACCAGGGTGTAATGCTCTTATGTCCATGAATAGATGAGAGGGAGGGAACTGCTGCTTGTTATTCTTCCAGATGGTATCTAATAAATTAAACAACCCAACATCTACATCAGCAGAAAAAGTAATCCTTGTTTTTCATATTTCCACTGTATGCATGGCCATTTGGTCATTCCTAGCAATTTTCTGCCCAATTACTGCCTACTTTGTCTTTGCTGATGGAGAATTTTGTACATACTGTTGCCAAAATGACAGAGATGATACTTGCCAATGGAGGACTGATAACGAAACACCCCCTGCTTCCAGAACTGCACAAAAAAGCTGGTCAGTATTCAAGGATTGCTGCCTTCAAGCTTATGAACAGCCCACCTCAGAAGTGGAAGCCTGGGAATAATGCCAGGAGGTCTGCATGGATGAACAATAACCTCCTGGAAAAACTCAGCACAAAATGGAAATATACAGAAAGTGGAAGCAGGCACAGGTAAACTGTGAGGAAAACAAAGCACACACTGTGAGGAAAACAAAGCATGCAGAGGAATGGTTAGGAAAGACAAAGCCTGGAGTTGAATCTGGCAAGGGAAATCAAGGCAATATGAAGGGCTTCTGCAAGTACATAAGTAGAAAAAAGGCAATGTCTCTCTCTTCTACAACAGAGAGAAATTAATGCAAAAAGGCTGCCAAGATGAACAGGCATCAGTGTCTTAGGAAATTCACAGATGAGGTTACAGAAGCACTTAGAAAAAAGTATGTGATTATCATAACAGTAATGAAGTAGAAAATACTGGTTTGGAATAGTGTGTTTAGAAAAGTAGTTTTAAACAGGGTAATTAGCATCAGGTTTTGTTTTGTCATTTTTCCTCTACAGCCTTTCTAGAAGGAATATTGGAACAGATCTTTCTGACTATTGTATTGAAGGCGCTAAGTCCTTGTTCTCCCAGAAATGTTTTTTGAAAATAAAAATGTGAATATTAAAACAATGAGGGTTTTTTTGTTTGTTTCAAAAGTGGTAGAATAAGTATCAGGTACATGAGAACAATTGACAGCCTTTTTAAACTACAGATTTTATGTAGGTCTTGATCATTACTCACTTATAAACATTTCTATTATATTTTGAAATGTTTTCTGCTAATGGTGGACCAGTAAAACTCTACTAAAAGAAAGCATTTCTTAATCTTTTTGCATATTATACTATTTCTTCGTTAAGCATACTACACAACTCTTTCTCCCTCAAATTTTCAGTTCAGAGATATGTCAAACATATGTCAATATATGCAATAACTCAGCTCAAAATAATCCTTCTTGATAGGGTGGCCTCTTGCTTGCAGAATGTTGGATCTGATGGAATAAGATTAAAAAAAAAAAATTACTTTTTTTTTTCCCCTGCTTTTCCTTTCATTTTTTTCCTTTCCTTCTGACTGGGGGCTTTTCTTTGGCCAAGATTTTTTTTTTTTTTCCTAAATCTCATTAGCAATTCACTAGAAGAGACATACTCTAGCTGTCTTAAATATCACTGAAGGCAAAAGTAAAAGATGCAGAGACTGAAACTAATCTGAACAGAGAAGTAACATCCCTTCCCTTCCATATCATTTACTATTCTTAACTACAAGAAAAAACACTGAGCTAGACGAAGTGTATAGTTCTTAGGTCTTCAGGGCTTTTAATTTTACCTTGGAATGTTTTTGTTTTCTTATTAGGATATTTTTATATGTGGCTTTTGCTGTCTGACTGCTTCCATTTCAGGGAAGCTGATATTGCCATAGAAAATAACAGAAATGCTGTTGCATGTTATCCAAGCAATGATTTTGAGATTCAAACAAAGAGCATTGTTCACCTCTTTATCATTTGTTGGAATATGTCAGGTAATCATGGTCTATCCACTAATCTCTTTCTAGCTGTACAATAACTTCAGATATTATGGTATACTGGTTTGTAGGATTATGATATTATTTGAATCAGATTACATTTCCTAATGTGATAAAATCACTTTCTTTGTTTTTATGGCATTCATCCAACAAGAATTTTAAGTACATAACTTTAAGATCTTGATTAGTCCCCTCAAATTTAATAGGAGTATTTTTAGGTTTTCCTCACTGAACAAGAGTCATAGTGTATGTAATAGCCGTATCTATGCTATTTAAAGCAAAGGTAGCAAATGCCACAACATTGGCATTTTATTGTCCTTACAGGTAAATTTTACCACAGTCCCAGCATGAGTTAACCTGGGTCAAACACTACTTTCCGAAAAAACACCTGGGCACAGTTCAGGGCTAGACATGGGAAGGAATCATTAGCACTAATCAGTTTGTGAGAACCACCCCAGTTTGAAGGGTGATAAAGCATAGCTATATGACCGGTACTGTGTCATTCACAAGGCAGAGAATGTATTTAGTAATATACATATGACCACTGCCAATTTGTAGAAGAATTCTTTCTAATTTTAAATGCTGTACTGTGTGTCAAAACAATATTGTTTCAAGTTGAAAGCTATATTGTTTTTTTCTTCAGCAAACTAAACACAGCAGTGATTGCTTATAACATTATAATTATTTTTTGGCAGGAAAATACAAATTATTTTAATGAAGACAAAGTATGAGTTATGTGTCATTAATATCCATTTTCTATTTTTATAGAATTGTTAGAGTCCGAAGGGACCTTAAAGATCACCTAGTTCCAACTCCCCTGGTATGGCAAGAAAAACTGCCATTAGACCAGGTTGCTGAGAGTCCCATCCAATGTGGCCTTGAACAGTTGCAGGAATGGGGAATCCACAACTCTCAGGGAAACCTGTTCCGGTCACAGTGAAGAACTGCTTCCTTATATCTAATCTAAATCTCTCCTCCTTCATCTTAAAGCCGTTCCCCCTTGACCTGTCACTACACGCCCTTGTAAAATGTCCCTCTCCAGATTTCTCATAGGCCCACTTTAGGTACTGAAGGCAGCTATAAGGTCTCCCCAGTCCTTCTCTAGGCTGAGCAACCCCAACTCTCACAGCTTCATAGGAGAGGTGCTCCAGCCCTCTGATTAACCTAGCCCTTCTCTGGACTCACTCTGACAGGTCCATGTCCCCTTTATGTCAGAGGCCCAAGAGCTAAACACAGTACTCCAGGTGGGGTCTCGTAAGAGAGGAGTACGGGAGGAGAATCACCTCCCTTGACCTGCTGGTCATGCTTCTTTTGATGTGGCCCAGGATATGGTCGGCTTTCTTAGCTGCAAGTAAATATTGCTGGGTCATTTTGAGCTTCTTGTCAACCAACACCTCCAAGTCCTTTCCCTCAGGGCTACTCCTCTGTCCAGCCTGTATTTGTGTTTGGGATTGCCCCAACACACATGCAGACCTTGCACTTGGCCTTTCTCTACTTCATGAGGTTCACACAGGCCCACATCTTGAGCTTGTCAAGGTCCCTCTGGATAACAAGGTTTACATGCTGGATTTCCCTCCAGCATGTAAACTGCACCACAAAGCTTCTTGTCATCAGCAAACTTGCTTAGGAAACACTCGGTCTCACTGTCCATGTTGCTGACAAAGACGATAAACAGTAAACAGATGTTAATCTTAAAAGTGGTGTGTGAGTCTGCAATTTTATTAATGGCCATATACATAAAATATCATTATAACTATCTTCTTTGCCTGTTTAAAATGAAGAAGATATAAGATTTTTTTTTTTTTGCTTCAAGAATTCCAACATACCTTCATTTTGAAGAGAAAAATATATGGGCTTTCATCTAAGTATGTCAACTTTTCAACTGAAAACTGCAGGTTCCCAACTAGACAGTTACCTCTGTACTTAGTATAATTAAACACTAACAAATCCTTTTAATATGCTAAAGAGAATATTATAGTTGAGTCTTGTTGGAATGAAGAAACCACATATTTTCAAAGTCTGCATGGTCAATAGATTTGTATTTGATACTTGACATATGTTTTTTATAGAATCACTGGAAAAATAATCTAGGGGTTAAAAGAGTGGAAGGGAACTAAAATATATTTAATGAGGTAAATTCACTTGAAAATATCAAAATGTTATTCTGAAATAAAGAGAGTGTTCTCTCACCACTGTGAGAACACTAAGAGTTGATCAATGACTTGGAAATCAAAAAGAGATTACAAAATTGGAAAGATGGTCACACGATGAAGGATCAGTAAGAAGAAATAGATCAAGTAAGTAATGAAAAAGCTAGAAAGAGTGCGATCAAAAATTATGTGTATTACTAAAACAGAGGTAACAAGGAAATGTACTATATATAGGTAAACAGATGAGTACATATACAGTACAGAAGATGAAAGGAAAAAAGTAATAGATATGGAAATATCTTCAATAGCTGGTCACATTTTTTTTCTTCAATCATCACCAAAAAAAGACAAAAAATGTTAATTTTAATCATATACTGTATAGACATTTTGACAATGAAATAAGAATGTAGACCAGAAGAAAGAACAAGCAAAAAAAGTTTTCTGCTATCCGGAGTACAGCAAAGCATAAGGAAATTGACCCTAAAGCAACAGAACTAGTCAAAAGGACATTTGAAGTAATGCTTATTGCTGTATAGAATTTATAGAAAAATAATATATATGCCCTAACGACTAAGGAAAAGGAGGACTGGAGGAATTAAATATGTCAGCCCAATTTTTATCTGGGAAATGACTTGTCAATACATTATTAAACAATCAGTTTTTAAGCACGTAGCGTTAGAAAAAGGATAGTTTTGTCAAATAATATGAAATTAATCCAGCTTCATTCCTTATCAGCCTGACTTTTCTGATGTATTGGGGGCAATATGTGATACAGCTTTTTATTTTCCATAGCTGTTGCATATATGGGATAAGGGAAGGGTAGGGAGAAGAGGGAAGGGTAGGGAGAAGAGGGAAGGGTAGGGAGAAGAAGGACAAAGGAGAGAGAATAGTGGGGAACGGAAAGCACACCAAGGCAAGGCAAGGCATGGCAAGGTAAGGCAAGCCAAGGCAATGGAAGACTCATTACTTCAACAGTGAATTAAATCCACTTTATGCACAAATATATTTCTGAGATGTGATTTTCATCAAGAATCTTCACCTGAATTACTTTCAAATTACAGATTTTATGTTGTAGAAAAGGTTAATTTCAATTAGATAACTGGTACTAGAAACAAAGGATTTATAAATTGTAGATATTGTTATCTGAAAATATATAATTGCATTAAAATTTTAACAACTGGTTCTCAAGTTTGAAGTACCAGATTGCATACTCTGCACAATTAAATGTGGACTACAGAAGCACAGATGTTGCTGTACTTAAGTCTCAACAATAGTTACTATGTAATCAAAAAGATACAGGTATCATAGGTCATTTGATAAACTGATCTTATTGCAACTTGCAAACATAAACTGACAAATATAAACTCTAGTACTTACACCTTTCTCTGGTGCCTATTCACCCTTCAAAACCTTTGTTATTTCAAGTAGCGCCTCAGTTCCTCACCAGAAGTATGGGGTAATATTTGGTGTTTCCTCCTACTTTTTCCAAAGTGATATGTGGTATTGATAGTGGGGTTTCTTCCTCTTCACTCTTAGATTTACGTGAGTCATTTCTTATAAACACCTGCAAACACAGTTTACTTCTTTCTTCTTTGTTCTCTCATCCATAAACTTCATGATGCACCCAATTTTTTTCTCTACATGGTGTTTTACAAATGCTTGAAAATTCAATTTTCTTTTTTAACCCTGAAATGGGCTTCACTCAGATGCCAAGGTTGTGTTCCTTTAGTGATCAGCAATTAATCTTTAGTGATTTGTGTTTATAGCCTTGGACTTTGGCTATTGTCCTGTGCTTGCACATTCAAGGATACTGCTATCAGTTTGTGCTTGCTGCTTTGGAAGTCCCTGATACAATCCCATATTTCTTCAGTGGCCTTTAAGCTGTGGTTTCATTAGCAAAACCCAATCACTCGTAAGCACAGATCTAAGGTTGCTGAAAATTACACTGTACAAAATAGACAATCCACTAGAAGACATACATGCATTTAAACACAGGCAGACAGACTGCTCTGGTAACAACTTGTAACTAATTTTTTTTATTAATTACTACAAAATCACTGATTCACTATCAAAATTACTTTATCAATTTTCAGCAAAATAGATTCTTGAACACTTCATATCTTGTTGCATAATTTCCTCATCTAACCTTTTTCATTTTAAAAAAGGGTTTTTTTCTCCATTTGTATAAAGGAAACATTAAGTATACATTTTCTCTTTCTTTTCTGTTTCTTTTTTTTTTTTTTTTATTTGTTTTGATGTTTCCCTTCTTCCCTTCCTCCCCCCTCAGATTCACTATTTACTAGTGTAATTTATCAGAAGCTGTTTATATCTGCTGCAAACTCTTTATTGGTACTTGCATAATTTCTGTCAGTGTGTGTAGCTTGCGTCATACTGAAATGAAACATTTTGGGGTATTTTTGGTTGAGGAGGGAGTTACATGATATCACAGGATTTCTGAAGTCTTACTTGTATTTCTTTGATAGTTCATCTCTTCTTGTGGTCATCAGCACTACTGAAGAAGAAAAATTTTAAGTTTCTTGAGACATGAGCTTTGCTGATTTTGAAAAATGGGACTGCTTGTCCTCATTCCCTTTCCTGAAACAGCTGCACATGCTAAATTAGATTCTGTTATTGCAGAATTATTCAACCACATTATGGTTCATAGCCAGAATTTATTTTTGTTTCCAGCTTTGGGTTGGTTTAAAGTTTATCTGTAGGAGAAAAAAAAAAAAACAATCCATAACCCTTTCTGATAGACCAAACTTGTCTTTTATCTTTTCTATTGAAAAGAATAATAGAATTGTAGTAGGTTGTTTGCTTGAATTTCCCAGAAGCTTCTGTCGTTACACTTACAGAATACACTTTCACATCCTTGGCCTGGAGAGGGAGAAGCTAGTTGAAAGAAGAAAAACCTGTAAAACAGTGTTAACCTCCTACATTAAATTTCTAATTTTGGCTTTGTAACATCAAATATTACCTTCCCACTGGTAACTAATGCATTGCATTCCTAATCTAAGTGTTAATCTCTATTAGTGAAGAAAACTAAACACTTTTGAAGGCCTCATCTGGATATTAAAGAGAATCTTGTCCTTTCAATCCACTAAATAAAATGTTCAATTCTTCTGATCTAATGCATGACAAAGCAACAAATAGAAAATTAAGAAAACAGAAGGATGATTTAAATGAGTCTTCTAAATGAGGCTTTGTACTATACATTTCCTTCTACACGGAGCTTAAAACACTGAGCTGCCTTTTGAAGGGAAGACACTTCTCAAAAGAGATAAAAAATATATTCCTGTAGAACTATAGCTCACTGAAAACTAAGTCACCTGAGGATACTTTCAGATAGTCATCACTGAAAGATAACAGGTCATGGAAGTCAGGCCAGCGCTCCCTTTCTCCAGTTTTCCCATCCTAAAGGTGTGAGTAGTGTGATTAGGCTCTTGTTTTAAAGTCATCTAAATCAGGATGCAACCAAATGCCTTACAGTCACTGGTTCATAGACTCATTGAAATCATACTGGATCTTAAAATTGCTGTCAGTAGGTGACGACAAAATAGTTCTCTCTCATACAGCTAAAAACTCCCTTAATATTCTTTTGCATACCTTTCACTTACTGAAAATAGTATTAAATAGGTTGTATAAAGGATCATATTGAGAAGGAAGAACTCTTTATTAACTTCTAAAAAAAAAAACAAAAAGACCATGGATAGAAAAAGAGGACTTAGAAACTGTCTTCTTCCAGCACCTCCCATATGAAGATAGGCTGAGAAAACTGGGGCTGTTCAGCCTGGAGAACAGAAAGCTGTGTGGAGACCTCATAGCAGCCTTCCAGTATCTGAAGGGGGCTTGTCCTGGGTTCAGCAGTAGCAGTCATGTTTTTTCCTTTGTGTTAACTGGTGCAGTGCTGTGTTTTGACTTCTAGTTTGAGAACAGTGTTGGTGAAGCCGATGCTGTCGGTTGTTGCTAAGTGATGTTTACCCTGACCAAGGACTCTGTGAGGCTCATGCTCTGCCAGGGAGGAGGGGAAGCTGTGAGGAAGCAGAGACGGGGCACCTGACCCGGGCTAGCCGGGGAGGTATTCCATACCACAGCACGTCATGCCCGGGGTGAGGGGTAACTGGGAGTTACCCGGAAGGACACAGGCTTCCAGGTGGAACTCGTTTTCTTGGCCGGTGGTATCGTATTCTCTTCCCTTGTTATTTTCCCTTATCATTGTTTTAGCTGATAGTAGTGGTGGTGATTTGTTGCTGGACTGTTCTTGTCTCAACCCGTAGGAGTTGCACTCTCTCGATCCTCCTCCCCGTTCCTCCGGGAGCGAGGAAGGGGAGAGCCCCGGTGCGGAAGGGGGAGGGGGACGGACACGGACCTTGATTGTTGTCAGCTCGGCACCACTCACTGGGAGTGAGTGAACAAGTTACCTGACTGGGTTTAAACCACGACAGTTCTTTTTGACGCCCAACGTGGGGCACGAGGGGTTGAGATAAGAACAGATCTGACTGGATTGATAGTCACTCGTCACAATGCTGATTTATTGGCTCTCAAGGTTTTTCCTCTTGATCTCACAGTTTCAGTATACCATATCTTACGTCCATCCGGTATTGGCTGTATTAGTGTTTTTCAAGTGTGGGGCTTGGGCTAAGGTTTTTATCCCATTGTACTTTATGGTAATGACTTGTAATACAATAGAATCATTGATCATGAAACTGATCTGGTTTATGTTCCCAGTGTGGTCACCACCTTTATACTTTGGGAGGTATATGATGGAGGTGCTTAGCAATTACACATCTTTTTTCTCCTTCTCAGGTGCTCAACCTGTGAAGGAGACATTCTTTTACCCTCCTAGTCGTCCCCCCAGACCATTTACATTTGAGAGTTTTGAATTTTTTGAATGGCCTTTTAATGCTGTTGAGACTTGTTTGCTGATGGTGATGGGAATCACCATGCTAACACGCATACAGAGTGTGTTTTGCCCACTACTGATTTCAAGAGTTAAGCAGATTCAGGTTTGGGTCTTGTCTGGGGTCAAACGACAATGTAGGAGGACCGAGAGATTTTCCCAGAGGCTGGACAGCCATGAGTGGCAGGGTGTGTGGGATAGTATGGGCAAGTATCTAGGTCAGTGGGCCCCTCCAGTATTTTGGAATTTCACTACCGAACAACTGCAAAATCCAGAAGAATTAGTAAAACACTTAAATGAGGTGTGTGGTCATTCTGGCCATACCAGAGATGGACAAATCACGGCAACGTGCTGGGGCTTGGCCTATGCTTACAGGGCCTTGTTCAACACTATCCAGCACCTTCAAAAGGAAAAGAATATCGGCGGATTTGAGGGCAAAGCGACAGTCGCTACTCAAACTTGGTAAATGTGTATGTTACCTGACTGGGTTTAAACCACGACAGGGCTGTAGTAATAGAACAAGGGGTAACAGGTTAAAACTTAAACAGGGTAAGTTTAGATTGGATATAAGGAAGAAGTTCTTTATTGGGAGGGTGGTGAGGCACTGGAATGGGTTACCTAAGGAAATTGTGAATGCTCCATCCCTGGCAGTGTTCAAGGCCAGGTTGGACAGAGCCTGGGGTGACATGGTTTAGTGTGAAGTGTCCCTACCCATGTCAGAGGGGTTGGAACTAGATGATCTTAAGGTCCTTTCCAATCCTAACTATTCCATGATTCTATGATTCTATAAAATTAGTAATGGTAAAAGGTGATAATTTCTAACTTGAGAAAGTTGTCATGCTAGAAGTAGTACAAATCTCCAGTTGAAATCATGGGATGCTACAGCAATAAAAATTGGCAAGTAATAATTATAAATTCATAGTATGTATATAGTACATTGCCACTAGAATTTGACAGAACCTATTTGCATACCCAGCTTTCAAACCTTAAAAGCACACAGCAATTCTATTAGAAATCATTTCTTCTCCTTGAGACAAAAGAACTAATTTTATGCAAAATTTTTAGCCTGCAGGAATAGTCATAAGATAAGATAAGGAAGGAGGAATTGATCTGTGTAATAATATTCTCTAGGAAACAAATATATTTTGTCTCTGTCAAACTGGTGTGATTCAGCTCTTCTTGCATGGTTTCATACAACAGGGCATTCACACCTCTAGATGGAGCAGCCACAGTCATAAATTTTGAATGATTCCAGCTTTAAAGGTTTTGTAGCAGAATTAAGTCAGTTTTCAGAATAATTGTGCACAAACTTCTGCTTCCAAAGGACCCAGGGTACTTAACACCCTGTCCTGGGTTCAACAGTAGCAGTCAGTTTTCTCCTTCTTAGTAGCTGGTGCAGTGCTGTGGTTTTGACTTTCAGACTGGGAGCTACGCTGATAACACCGATGTTTTTAGTTGCTGCTCAGTAATGTTTAGTCTGACCAAGGACTTTCTGAGTCTCATGCTCTGCCAGGGAGGAGGGGAAACCAGGAGGAAGCAGAGACAGGACACCTGACCCAAACTAGCTAAAGAGGTATTCCATACCACAGCACATCATGCCCAGTATATAATCTGAGGGCAGTTACCCAGAAGGGCTAGATCACTGCTCAGGTTGGGCTGGGTATCGGTCGGTGGGTGGTGAGTGGTTGTATTCTCTTGCCTTGTTATTTCCCTTATCATTATTATTATTGGTGGTAGCAGTAGTGATTTGTGCTATACCTTAGTCACTGGACTGTTCTTATCTCAACCCATGAGAGTTACATTCTTTCAACTCTCCACCCCATCCTTCTGGGAGTGGGGGGAGGAAGGGGGAGAGTGAGCGAGGGCTGCGTGGCTGAATTGCCAGCTGGGTCTAAACCACGATACACCCCCACCCAAAGAGATGATGCATCATTTTGCAAAATTAATAATATAGATTTATTATTCCTGTGGGCTTTTTTCAGTACTATGCAACCAGTCTATTAATGGTATAGCTCTAGAAATACACAGCAACTCAGATTTTTTTAAAGAAATTTTCAACTATTTCCATAGAAACAGTTCTCTTCCTTTCTGTGGTTATAGCTATAAAAAACAAAACAGGAACAAAATGATTGTTAGCTGTAGAAAACAAACGGAATAATCTGGGCACTGCTGTTTTTTCCATGCAGGGTATGAATTGCTGAGCATGATTTCAAGCAAGATCAGTGTGCTTCTGAAGATTTAAAGATCCTCTCCCCACCTTCCCCTCACCAGCCCCAGAAAGAGTCTCTTAGGCTGGTTGCTTGAGGCTAATTCCTCCCTCCTGCTGTCATTCCACATGGGGTCCCCTAGAAGGCAGCCAGTGTGGGGCAGGGAATGTACACCCAAACCTCTAAACTGGACCCCTAGGCTAAATAGAAAGTAAAGACCAATGTCAGCATCTGCATCATGCTCCTCCAAGCAAAGAAGACAAAACCTCCATTGTGAACCTCATATCCCTCTAGGCAGGAGGACCAGTGATAATGAAATTTACTGCACTACTCTAGACAATTAATGAATATTTCTGCAATTGGACTAACAATTTGGACTATTGTACTCTTAGAACATGGATTGGACTTACAGTATATGCTCAGCTCCACTGTACAAGGGGTGCTTCATTTTTGGCTGTATCAATATTCTGAGTGTAACAAACCTAACAGCATAAATGATTTGGTAATAGAAGACTAGGACAACAGCGAAAGATTATATTTCAGCAAAGCATAGAAATTGCTCTTTCTCCCTGAATACCTTCATAGTTAATCATCCACAAGCCACCGAACTTGAGAATGATTTGTGTTAGGAATGTTAGGATTGTTGCCACCTGCTGCAGTTGCTCTAGCACAGAACCATTCCTGGCCCAATAGCTGGAGCGCAGCCCCATGCCCTGGAACCCAGATGTGAGCTAAAGATGCGGCTGTTGCTTTCCAGTAGCTGACACCAAAGAGGCAGGGGAACCCACCCCCTCGTCTGACTGAAGCAGCTGGTACCAAATTTCATTCACATGCACTCAGGTCCCAGCAGCAGCTGGTGCTGAGTCCTAGTGGCACATACAAACATGGGTTTGAGATTATGGTGAGAGTTAAGAAAAGATTTAATAAGAATATATAAGAAGACAGGACAGACAGCAGTGATCAGGCACAGGTTTCAGCCACACAAGCACACTGACCAGACCTATTTTACAAAAAACTGGACCCCTTAATACCTCTTTCTGCCTACACCTCTGTTAGTTCCCTGCTGTTCCCCCTTCCCGTGCACATTGCCTCATCAGTTGATACAGTCCCACTGACATCCCCTCAACAGGAACGACCCCTAGGTTTTCATCTTCATCTATTGAAAAGTTCTATTTGCCTGCAGTTTCTTGACAACCCATTAAACAGTGTGACTGACGAGGTTTGTTTCTTTCTATTGTCTTTGTTGATTTTAACTGGCCAGGCTTTATGTCTCTGTGTTTGTCTTTTGCTCTGTCCCTATCCCCCAGCTGAAAAAATAAGTATTTTCACATCCTACAAACTCTTTCCAATTCATGACACTGACCAGGTTTATTCTTATCAGGACCTCCCTTATCACTTGCTCATCAGCTTGTCTCTGTTTCTTATGGTTTATGGCTTAAAGGAGCAGATACTTTCCTTCCACATACCTTTACAATTTAGAGTTATCTTGTACTGACATAAAAAAAATAAAGAAGATAGATAAACTATATAATACAAGTGTAATACCTTAATAATGAATTTTAAAACACTTAATATGTTTGCATTTACTATAAAAGCGTTTTCAGCTTCAAGCCTTACCTAACTGTGTGCTGTAAAAAATGAAGCCTTAGTACTGTCTTGGGTCTGTGGTGTGGGGAGAAAGGGTGAGCTAGGACTACCAAAATAGAAAGGAACAGAATGGAACAATTATTAATTCTGACTAGAAGAGTTTTGTAGGTAACACTTCTTCTGAAGCTGATTCACACTCAATATCCTGCAGCTTCATCATTTTCTATGAAAAAATAAGGTTGCAGGAAATAAGACTCAGCCTACCATATGTTCATGCTTGCCAAGTTATTTCTTTTTCTTTCTACAAATAAGTTTTGTTCAAGTGGAGCTTGAGTTCTTCTGACACGTTGTTCAGAATTTGCAGTTTTGACAAGGCCACAGGACAATCAGAAATGTCAAATATGTTATAGTACACAGATTGCAGGCACAATATAGAAGAACTATATCTAATATATTGGGTGTAAATCAGATCTGTTGCTCATGCAAACAATCTGTGTAACTTAAATCCAGCATGCCCTGAATATGTCAAACATCCTATGTTTGTACACAACAACAGAGTATCACACGCAGAGAGGGGCTAATATTTTTTGTGGTTTTTTGTTTGGTTTGATTTTGGTTGGTTGGCTGGTTTGGGGTTTTCTTTGGTTTTAGGTTTTTTTTTATGAATCCCACTTATAAAAAATGAGTAACACAGAATACCAAAATACTTACGTATCTGAGACTGATGACTGTGTTTGCCTTTATATTCTTTATTGTATCTACTTGGCAATATTAGATCTCTAACATGTGAAACAGACTCAGTGTCTGAGACAAGAAAATTGCAAAACATTTAAACTTTTTTTATAAATAAAATGAAAATAAACATTAATGCTTTTGTTTCCTGATGGTACTATTTTCTTCATGCCTACTTCTATAGTCACGTGTATGCAAGGAAATCTTCATATGAGAAAGCTTCATTCCCAGAAACATTTATTTGGAGATGTCTCAAGAGCTTACTGCTTTTAGAAATTAATCTTCAATGCATTATTGTGATGTTCTTGCTTAAAACCTAAGCAAACATAAACAGTTGCACTTGCATGCATACATTTAGCAGTGTAGTCTATCTCAGCCTTCTACATTTACATACATGACTATCCAGACACCCACCAGCTGAAGAATTTCTTACAATCTATTTTAGAAACTGCAAAAAACTTAAATAGAAAAATGTAAAAAGTGAAGCATCTTCCTAGAACATACTTTATAATTCCTAGCATCCACTGGCTTGTCTAATTATCATGAACTTTAAGCTTGAAATCAGCAGGAACTAAGACTGTTCTAATTCAGTAACTAAGACTTTGTACAATTGACTGACAAGGAGACCAGGTTAGGTGGGAGGCACAGCTAAATGCTACATTGACAGTTTCACCTTAAAAAACAAAAAAACAAACAAACAAACAAAGATAAATATTTTGTTTATTCTGTAAATGCAAAACATTTACATTTCTGCTAATTACAAAAAAAGAAAAGCTAAAGTTGCTTCAGCAGTGAAGGCTCATGTGAAGTCCCTGGTAACACCCTGCTTGGCTCCTGCCTTCAGGACTTGTTATTAAACAACTTTGTTCAAGAAGCATGCACAGCTGTCATAACTCACATGTATTTAAAGTTACAATTTTCAAAGCTACTAAGAGAATTTCTTTCCTAAACATGATAGTTTGTTTCTGAATGTAGAGCTTTTTTAAACTCATAACACTAATTTTATGTTGTAAGAATGAGTGAAAGGCAGTTGGCAAGTTACAGAATACTTCCATCAATTTCATCTTCATCTCCATTTAAAAGCTCATTCTTCAATTAAAATGCTACTGAGTGAGTACTGCCAAATATATATTTGGCTTAGGAATCTCCACGCTTCACATTACTTCCCCAAAACACAGGTATGAAGACATTAAGACTCTATTTAAGGATATAGAGATGCAGAAGAAAACTAACAATTCTGAGCCTCCTTAGGAAAGAAAGCCCTGTCTTCAGGGGAAAGACAGCAGAATTCATGCTTTGTAAAAACGGCCAAATATGACTAAATTTCAGTCATCTAAAACTAAATAAAGTTTCTGTCCTCCATTTTTGTCAATTGGAAATGATTTGCATGCTTTACAGGGTACGATTTAGTTCTTTCCGTTGTAAGTTTAATTTTGCAGATCACACTGTAGCCTGCCTGCAGACAAATTAAATTAGTAGCTTCAAATTAATGATCTCTTACAATATTTTTTTACAGTGTATCCACAATAATCAGAGTAAATAATGTTAATTATGTTTAATATTTTTCTTATTTATAATTAATAGATACTAAGAAGAAAAGGTTGGAGCCATCTTCTTTCAAAAGGTTATTCAGGGAGAGAAAATAGAAAAGGCAGTGCTCTAAAGGACATTTTGTGGAATTGTTTAAAGAGGGTTACATTTTTTTCCAGGTGCATCTTAATAGATCATGAGCTTAAAGATAGGTGTTTCCACAAAATGCTATAAAGCCCTCTTTTTGGCTATTTTGACCATAAACCCATAGAATCCCAGAAGGTTGTCCTAACTCTGGAAAACCATCTGGAGATTTAATCTTTAAACAGTTTCTGACTAGCAAATCATCACTACATACTTTTCTCCCAGAAATTAACATGAGAAATGTTATTTTCATAAAAGGGGGCCACCGGAGTTTCGCAGAAGATGTGTGACCATGGAAGACTAGAAACCTGGGCTGTAGAGTTTGAATGCATGTCTAGCTGCAATGTATGAAGAATTATTTTTAGGAGGGGGTTTTGAGAATTTATACCTAATTTGGGATTTATAATTGTTGCTCTTCTGTTGTCCACATGCAAAGGAAAAGCGTCAGAATAAAAATTCAGGACTAGAAATGTGTCAATTATAAGTATTTTCTTTTCAATCTCTCTATGCATTCATGATTCATTTGAAACAGACAGATGACTTTACAGATTCATAATATTGTAATATAATCCTGTTTTATGCTTCACCCCCTGAAAGGCTATTCAGAGAATATTCTCTCATTCATTGGATGCTATTCCCTCTTTAAAGCTGGATATTCTCTTTTCTTAGTATTTTATACCGTTTAAATGTCACTTGCATGATGTTGATGGTGTGCAGTTTAGCTCTGTTTACTTTTCAAGCACTAAATAAATTACATTAAATTATAAAGCATAAGTGTCATTGCTTTCAGTAAATTAACTGTGAGGGTTTACTTTTTTGTCTTTTTTTTAATTTTTAATGCGGTTAGATATCACATTATCACTTAGCTCTACACTTTGTTGTATACCCGAATAAAATAATATCCAAGGGGGTCTTGGCAAAGCATGCTTTTAATCTTTTCTAATTCCTGTTTTCCTGTTCTTGGATATAGGCATCAAATTCTTGATACTAGGCATGAAAAAACTCTACAAACATGTTTCAAATAGTTTCCAGATTGTGTTTTAGTAAAACTGATATCCTTTAAACAATTTGTTTAAATGTTAAGAACAGAACCTCAAATATCAAGCATTTCAAAGGAGAAAGAGATCAGAAAGGGGTACATTGCCTAGCATAAGCAGCATAGGTAGACAGAACGGGTAAAACTAGTGTTAAAAACACTAAGTGTCCAATTGTACATACATAAAGAAAAGAAGAAAGGAGAGGAAGAGAAGGAAGAGAGGGAGGCAGGGCAAAGGAAGAAAGGATAGAGGAAGAGAGGGTGGCAGAGAAGGAAGGAAGGACTGCAGGCCTCAGTGATTTACATGCCAAGATGCCAGCAGCTGTGGAGAAAGGGAATACAGGGACAGACTGTCTAAGTCCAGTTATCAAATGGATCTACTAACAGAACTTCATCCTGAATTGCTACAGAGGAGAATGGAACAAGGCTGTTGGTGCTCTTTGTGTTTGCATAAGTGCTATGTTTATCAGCTGTGTTACTCTGTGTCTGGCTGCACATATAAGTACATGTGTATTGCACTGATGTGTTTGTGTGTGGCAACTGAGAGCATATGCTTAGCTTCTCTCGTGGGACTTGGAAACAGGGAACTGGAAAAGTTTTGCCTCTACCCAGTTACCAGATTATGCAGTTCCTAACTAGCCTACTATTTATTTCATCCTGAATGCCTGCTTAATTTTTTTCATTATTATATTTTAAAATTTACTATAACTGCTTCATATTCTATGCCTCACAGAAGTGCAAAAGAATTCAGAAAAAATAAATAGAAAACAAAGTTGTATTTTCAATTTCTTAAAAAAAAAAAAAAAAGATCCCAAACTGATTTCTGATGTTCTATATATTGAAAAACATCATAGATTTTTTTATAGATTTTTCTTGTGCTCAACTTTATGTGGAAACAATAATATGTAAAAAACTCTGAGAAAAAGAGAGTGTGCTTTTTGTAGTAGGATATGTACTTTTAAGCATACTTCAGCAAAGAGAAAATAAATTAGTATCCAGGTGTTGAGTATATAAAGGGTCACAAACTAAAATGAGAACAGGAGTTTAAAAATAATGACAGCACAAAATAATGAATAATTAACACAAATTAAACAGAAGTATTTGAAATAATTTGTTATTCAAATTTACCTTCCAGATTGAAAGCCTTTTTTATTAAGGATGTGTCAAAAAGTTCAGTGAAGATGTTGAGAACTGGAACTGATTTTCAGCTACCAGAATCATATCTGAAAATATTCAGTTAAAAGTTTTCTTTCTTTCGTTTCTTCTTAAATGGAAAAGATTAAAAATTTCTTAATGTTTAATGCAGGCTGGAGAAATGGACTGACAGGAAACTCATTAAATTTAACAAGGAGAAGTGCAATGTCCTGCAACTTAGAAGGAATAACTCCATACATACTGGACGCCATCCATCTGGAAAAAAAAATTGCAAGAAAGGACCCCAGGGTCCTGGTGGATATAAAGGCAGACCTAACAAACCAATGCGGCTCAGCTGCAGAGAAGGCTGATGGTATCCTGGACTTCATTAGGAGGAGTTTTCCCAGGGCATGTAATTTGGGTTTCTGCCAGGGATTTTCATAGGAGACAGGCACTTACCTCTCTTTTTGGATCTAGGTCTTGTCTAGTATGAAAAAGATTAGCATCACTTCTCAGCCCAGTTAAACCTGACTCATTACATCTCAGATATTGAAAAGTGTTATTTCAGTGTCCCTTATAGTAAGATTAGTCAACCCTATCCATTTCACAAAGTTTACAAATTCAGTTCACACTCACTTTAGGTGCCTTTAATAAAGATGTAGGTATGTGAGCTGGGTGTGCTTAAATTCCCTTTATTCTTAACAGAGATGCGTGCAGTAAATCTAGTTAACAATCCTAGAGAGTTATCCAGTTGACCCAAGTGGGTGCTTACATTATGATTAAATAGATCACTCTTGAGATATACAGTACTGACTATATCTCAGTAGTGATATATTGACTATATTGATTATCAAGTCATGTAGCTCACATATAGATGCAAGGTAGCTGTATGAATCCAGAATCAAATGCTATTGTTTAGTTTTGCTGAATAACCCATTGCCTGTATTTGGTTTCATTATAGTGTTGCAAGTAACACCTATGGCCCCTGAAGCATGAAACAAGTCTCACATTTATTATGTGAGCTATCTGTAAGCACTTCCTGAAGAATTCTCAACTTGGTGTCCTGTTTGCAGTCTCCCTCTATGGAAAGACAAAGTTAGCTCTGAAAGCAATTTCAGTTTCAGGTGTGATAATTATCTTCTTGAGATGCCCACATATTCACAGAGACTTGCTGAAAGTGACTAGAGTCCTAAGTAAATTTTTCTGTCTACAGCCTACATCTAGACAGGTTAAAATCAAGCTGGTAACAGTACATGTATATTTTTACCTTCTAATTAATATATATCTTTTCATTTTAGTGAATCACTGTATTTGCTACTAGGGTTAACAGAATTGCTGTGATATTACTTAGGCAGACAAAACGAATTGAAAGTTTTTCAGCAGAGGTTTACCATTATTTTCTGTGAGTAATCTTCTGTTGCAACATAAGCTATTTATTTTATTATACTTTATAAAGCAGTGGTAGATAAAGTTTAAACACCTATTCATCAATTGCAATTTTACCGTAATTTGTTGTAAACAGTTGTTTTAATCCTGTTAATTTAAAAAAAAAAAAGACAAAAGAAAAGGAATGTAAGTTGCAGATGTGTTTATAAAACAAACTTGCAAATATTTTCATGAAGAAAGTCAGTGAAGCAAGCATAACAATTAACTAATCTGTTGACCAGCCAGTACTTCGACTGGCACATGCTAGAGTATATATGAAATTACTTTATACACTGGCACAGACTCCATGCAAACTGCAGTTGTACGGAACATCATGGGCACATCCTCATGCTGAGGAAGACAGGTGATTTTACCATGAAACACTGAAAAGTAGTTCCAGCGCAAAGTAAGAGATAGATATAGCTGAAAATTCTAAAAGAAGGAATTAAATATTGTCTTCAGTAACTCATTGTAATTTAATAATTATTTCTGATTAGATTAGGGCTTATAAATTAACACATGCATCTCAAATTCAGAAAGTATTAACAGAATTTCTCACTTTCCTTCTTTACTTTTAATACCAAGACCCCATTCATAGGAAGTTCTGAAAGGCTGATGTGAGGACCAGGACTGCACACACATTCTTTCTGTTGGCTTGCTAACATTGTGATTAAAAGAGGTGCTCTATGGTGAAAGAAACTGAGAAATCTAGAAATCTAGAACAGAAGAAACTTTTTTCTACAGAGGAATATAGTCCAGAAAGCATTTATTGTGATTTTTCTTGGTAACTATTCCCAATATCTTCAAGAATAGTATCTTAGAGGCTCTTGTTAAATACCTGTGCTGTTTATTAATCCTACTTAAAATAAAGAGTAAGTATAACTCATTATTGTGATTATAAACACCATTTTATTCTCCTTTAGTTAAATCTTTAGCTATCCAGATCAATCTGCATTTCTTTATGTACTGTACCTTTAAGTACTCCAGCAATTTCAATTTTTAATCTGAAATTATATTCCATGACTGAAAACAAAATGGTATTTTATCCAAGGTGTTTTATGGTCTTTTTTTATGACCTCTGTATCATTTCATCCCACTTTTTCCATCTGTACCATAAGGAAATTTTAATATTTCTTTGTCTATTGACATAGTACATGAAGAATGACATGGGGGAGAAAGAGGGTTGGACAGCTGAACTAATTAAAGTGCCTCAAATGCTATCTGTGTGAAGTACTACAAATACATGCATCACCATCTTCTTGCTTATTGATCTTCCTAGTAACACCATTATTGAGTTTTGAAAATCATTTGTTAAGAAAGATAACATTTATTTCTGCACTTATTTGCACACACATTTGCACCTAGGATGATACATTGAACAAAACATGTTGCTTGTTACCTCAGATAGTATTTCAGCAATTCTGGTATACTGTTATCCCAGAAAATATCTCCCACTCCTCCAAGTTTCATGTTCAAGATTACCAAAGGCTATTCTACACCTGAAGTATCCCGCTTGCTTTATCTACCAGTCTGTTAATTTCATGTACTGTATCTTCTTGGTTGGACTTTTTTAACTAGTGCTTGCTTGATTGTCAGCTTTGCCCTTGGGCAAGGGTTTGATGAGCTAGTGAATTGGCATGATGCCATCCAAAGAGATGTGATAGAAAGTAATCAGCCAGGAGGCCTTCTTTATGTATCAAATATGTTTTGTAAAGGGCAAGATTCTAATCTGGAAATGTTCAAGTAGCAGCTCATACTATGTAGTATTTACATGAGTGATCTAGCACTGCTGATCTAGTTCTGAATTCTTAGACACTGCTTGCAGAGAAAATAAGAAAGCTTTTGAAATCCCACAAATATTTTATACAGTTAAAAATAAAAATCAATTTGCTAGTTGAGAAAACGGATTCCCCTTCTTTTTCTCTGTGTAAGAAATTTTATGTAGTATGCCAAATCTGATTTCTAAATTTTAGTTTCCAGTAATGGTGAGTTATAGAACAGTTTTAAGCACTAACACTGACATTCACCTCACTTACGTTTAGGCATTAAAAATAAAATATCTTTTTTTAGATTAGTTATACAAAACCTTTTTACGTTCAAAAGGAAAAATAGCTTTCTACAGGTGGCCATTCAACCTGACCATCCTAACTGTCTAATATGGAAAAGAACACATTACCTGCTAGAGTATCCTGCTATTTCTACTCATTGATCCTGTAGCCTTGTATTGGATTGCTTGGCAAAGTTTTGGTAGCAAGGGAGCTACAGCAGTAGCTTCTGTGAGAAGCTGCTAGTAGCTTTTTCCATGTCCAACAGAGACAATGCCACCTGGCTCTAAGAGAGACCTGCTCTGGCCAAAGCTAAGCCCATCAGCAATGGTGGTAGCACCTCTGGAATAACAGGAGAAACAGTTGCTGTACAACAGCAATTGCCTCCAGAAGGCAAGAATGAGAACATGTAAGAGCAACAGCCTGCAGACACCAAGGTCAATGCAGAAGGAGGGGGAGGAGATGCTTCAGGCACCAGAGCAGAGATTCCCCTGCAGCCTGTGGTGCAGATCATGCAGACTGTCCTTCTGCAGCCTGTGGAGGTCCACAATGGAACAAATACCCACCTGCAGCCCATGGAGGACCCCATGCTGGAGCAGGTGGATGCCCAAAGGAGTCTGTGATGGTGTGGGCAGCCCATGGTGGAGCAGACACGTAGCAGGACCTGTGGTCCTGTGGAGAGAGGAGCCCACACTAGTGAAGGTTTACTGACAGGACTTGTGACCCCCTGGCACCTGCATCCTGTGGAAACAACTCATGTTGGAGAAGTTCATGAAAGACTGTCTCCCATGGGAGGGACCTCGCACTGGAGAAGGGGAAGAGTGTAAGGAGTCCTCCCCTTGAGGAAGAAGAAGCAGCAGAAAGAACATGTGATGAATGGACCACAACCTTCATTCTCCAACCCTCTTTGAGGCTGGGGGGAAGGAGGTCAAGAAAACCAGAAGTCCAGGAGGAAGGGAGGGGAAGAGAGAAAGTGCTTTAAGGTTTAGTTTTCATTTATCGTTACCTAACTTGATTTGATTGGTAATAAAATTAATTTCTCCAAGTCAAGTCTCTTTTGCCCATGATGGTAATTAGTGAGTGATCTCCTTGTACATCTTGACTCGCAAGCCTTTCGTTATATTTTCTCTCCCCTATCCAGCTGATGAAGAGAGTGACAGAGCAGCTTGGTGAGGACCTGGCGTCCTGCCAAGATCAACCACCACAAACCTTTACAAGTAAAATGAGGTGAAGCTTTGGGCCACTAGCACCATTATTTAATAATTAAATATACAAATAAGATTGGTTGGATTAACCAAATAAAACATGATAGAAGATGAAGTGTTAATAAAATGTAAGTAATCTCATTAGACACAAGTACTATTTTCAACAAAAAAATGCAGATAAATTTTCATTACAAACAAAAAAATGATGCTTGACCTACTTAAAATATAAAATAGTTGAAGTTTGAAGTGCTAATAGTCGTCTTGATTTTTATGTAAACTTTTTAATTTTTTTTGTTAGAAATATGGATATTTATCTGTATTTATCCATCTCTATATAGCTATATCCTAAGAAGGGGGGTTTGTAGAAACACAGTTGAATTGAATAATAATGATGACCTCATCATCCAGACCATAGACATCTAAATTTAGACTCCCAGATTTACAAATCTACATGTAAGATGGTTGTCAAATCTCTTAGCAAGTATTTACTTTAGAGTAGACCGTGTGGTGGTCCAGCTTCAGTTGTAACTGAATACATTGCCTATCACTGTTAATTACAATAAGATATGAGAGACCTGGATATCATGTAAAATCCTCTTTACCTTCTCTTTTGGTGTTCCCTAACCATGCAGTGCCATCTAGAGTGTCCAATTACCCATCTTGATCACCAGCTGCCAGCCCAGAAGTGCGTTCGTATATTATGTATATTCTGTGTCAAATCTGCGCTGATTTCTCAGATATCCTAGGAACCTTAGTAGGAATCTGCCTTAAGGTAAATGGTTTGAACTGTTAGAGACCTAAAACCCACTCTAAATGTTTTCAAGGGTCTAAGAACTAAAGCAGAGCATGGAGCTGTTTTTATCCTTGCACTGAGAAAGGAATTAGAAGAATTAAGTCTTTGTTTATTTTGTTTCATACAGGTATTTGCCAGGCAGGCAGAAGCACAGTTCCGAAGCAGACACAGATCTGCAATTACTTGCTCAGCCAGTTGAGGATCTTGAAACTACATGCATTCTGTAGCATGGACTGAAGGGCATGGGAAAAAATACTATTCTAGGTGTAAGATCTTGTCACAGGCATTTGTCTGCAGCAGAGCATGAAGGGAATAGAGAACAGAGATCCATACGAAAGTGGGCTTTAGAAGTCCTGTGGCACAGAGAACAGCATACTTCCTTTCTTTAACAAGGAACCTTAAAATTCTGCAAAATGCTACCAAGCAATATCACAATAGAAACATATATATAATTTGATTTTGCTTAATCATGCTGTAATTTAGCATTTACATAGCTTTTTAAAGCCTTAAACTTCTTTGCAGACCTATTTCAGTATTTGATATTGTCATTAGATAGTAAATTAGTAGGAGGACAGCTGTGATTATTCCCACTATTGATCTAAAGACCTGCAGACATTTACTACTCCTAGTTTGCATTTTGCATGAAAACACAATAATGAAAAAAACATTTTCACTGATTTACAGGTACTTCTGTCTGTTACTAGATAAGATAAACAAATGAAAATAATAGACCCTAATCATAGAATTATTTCATTTTGGTGGAACCATTTCATTTTAGGTTAGGGTGGAATATCAAATAACTGTGGCTGGTTGCATTCTTGGTGTCCCAATAAATGTTATACAGAACAACATATTTTCCCAATTGATTTTTCACACAAACTATATCTTTTTGTAATGCTTGCTCAGTAAATGAATAGCAGTGTATGGCTTCTGTTGAACTTTTGTCTGTAAAATATCTTCTTATGCTGCATAAATACAATCTAAATGATCAGTGCTTTGGCCCAAAGCTTTTAGATCAGACTTTTTTTTTCTTAGAATGTTCTATTTCATAAAGCCAAATTGCAGAGTCTTTCCCCTCCCCTACAGTTAGTTTGTAAATTGTTGGACACCCAGACTGGACTTCACTAAAAAGAAGGGAGTGAGCAGCTTCACCTAAATATATCCAAAATGTGATATTTCAGGGAAATTCTACCTTGAAAACAAAAGCTCCAAAATAAAATGTAAATCAAGTTTGAAACCTTGAATACTGTCATGAAGATAAAGTGTCATTCTTAGGCTAACTACAGTAAGCATTGATGCTTTCATCAAAAACATTACTTGTAAAACATATATCCATTTGGCCAAGGAGTTAGGAATCCAGTGAAATTTTAGTCAGAAAAAGAACTGCATCATTTCTGACAAACAGAAATGGTTTAATCATAAAATTTTGTCATTATTAGCCCCTCTAAAACTTTTTAATCCACAGGCTTAATCTGAACCTTAAACTGCCTAAGTATCAGTAACAATTCATTAGTTTTCCATTTCAAAACTTTCACCTTCTTGACAGACTTTCTAGATCCCTTCTGCTTTGTGCAAAATGACCCACCAAGGCAACTCAGTAATTGTATTTGTGATTATAGATTTTAATACCTGACAAGAAGCTAATCCTCCTCCAGCAAGAGATTCCACAGCTGCTTAGACAGGCTTAGTATACGTAGGCAGATACATCTGCTATTCCTCTTGTGTTAACAGCATGAAATCTGTATTGCCTACAGCTCACAGTAAGCTGTTAAAATAAGTTTTTTGTGCATTTTAGAGCCTATAGGGTGATTTGTTGCTAATGTAAATCATTCTGGCCAGGTTCACTGCAGGATGCTTGCTGTGTAGCTCTGGCATGATTAAAGTGGTCAAATGAAATATAGCAGTGGTCTGAACCAAATACAAGCTATCAAGAGAGGAAGATATTGCAAGTAATACTCCAAGCTTTCTTTTATCTCCTCATTTGCCACTTGGCTCTCAGCTTGAGTGAATTGTTGTAGTAGGTGTGGGAGGAGTGACCTAGGACTTTACCATCCCCAGAAAAGGGCTGTTTACTGAGCAATCTCAGAAATGATTTGGTGAACTACTGGCAGCTCTATATGAGAACAGCAGACCCCAAGGTGTCCTTTACAACAATCTCTCATTGCCAATAAAGTGACAATGCCCAGGACTAGGAGTCATAGACTTCGTACTTTTTCACTACCTATGTCAATCGTAGGCTTTTCCAGATTAAGCTGTGCCTCAGCAGAAGAAGTAAAGGGGGCATGGGGTCTTAACAGAGAAAACAAGGTGTGGAGGATGAAAAGGTTCCAAAGTAGAAAACCTCTTTCCATTATTTCCATACTGGAATATGGTCCTGGCAGGCCCTTTGCATTTATTCACCCTGAAGCAGACCTAATTCCCACCCTCTACTCACAGGAGGGTAAATTGCTTGGTTTTAGCTATTGAATGAGTACTAATAAAGAAAGTTCTTGAATTCTTCTCAGAGCTGCACAGTGAAAGGTTAATAGGCATCAGACACAAGTTTCAGCAAGAACAATTTCAAAGAGATATAAAGAAAAAAAAGCCACAACAATAGTTATCAGAAAGTGGAACAGGCTGCCCAGAGAGGTTGTGGAATCTCCATCCCTTGAAAGATGTGCACAGCCTTAAGCAATCTAATAAAATCTGATTCTACTTTGGCCAGGCAGTTGGACCTCCAGAGACCCCTTTCCAATCTGAGCTACTCCATATTTATGCAAATCTAAATTATTCCACATTTATGCAAAGTATAGTTCTGGAACACAATTATTAAATTTTTATGTAGAACCACAGCCTAAGCTTCCTCTAATGTGTTTTTAAAGAAAGAATAAGTAGCACTAATCAGAATATGATCCATACTAAAGACAGACAAGGAAGTTAAGTTAACTAGCCCCAGTTAGTTTTCCTTCAAGTTTTATGAGACTTTTATGTACTTCCTGGTGGCTACACAGCACCACAGTTTGCTCCTGTTAGGAACCAAGACAATAACTGATCAGTCCTATTCTGTATGTGAGGATAAACAGATGAAAGGGGTTAATGTACTCAAATTTTTGAATTTTCAGGGTGGTGGGTGGAGGGTAGAGAAAATTGGGATGTCACTTATACAGTTTTAGATATAATTCATTAAAGAGCCCTCCCAAAAACATCTCCTACAAGCACAGCAGAAAGACTTTTGAAGCTAAATTGTTTTCCTAAAACCACACAAATCATACATAGTATAGTGTATGTATATATACACAAATTATGTGGTATAGGACAGCCTAGAACACCATGCATAACCTTCATTCTCTATCTGTATTCTATATATCAACATTATACTGAAGGATGTTCATAGTCTTAAAGTTGTGCAATAATTATTTACAGATTTATGACCTTCCTCAGAAAGTTATATAATTTCATATTCACATTTGTACAGCTTTCTCTTAGGAAACATAGGATAAATGTCAGTTTTCCTTAAAGTCAGCAGAAAAATTTGCTGTGAACGTCTAGAGTTAGGATTTTTCCCACTGATGCTGGTTAACTTTCATAGTCAGTAACAGCGTATGTTCTCTTGACAGATAGCATTTGTTCTGTGTGATGAAATCATATAAATGTGGACCTGTCAGAGTTTATTTAACTAAAAAAAAGAGAAAAAAATCCCCAAGCATTACATAAATCCAAAGGTATTTTAGCTGATGAAGGTTATCTCTTAATACTTAGATGTTGGACCCTCTTCATCGTTGTTAGACATTGTGACAACAGAGTTGTGTATATTAAAATATTGTTATCAGGAAAACTGTGGTGAAAAATATGATCGATTTTTTTATTTTCCAGCCATTAGCTGTCAAGATTCTTGAGGTTTCCTAGAGTTACATAGAATTTATTGTTTTCAAATCACATAGTATACCTTTTAATTTAAAACTATACCTTACTGGACTGGAAGAAAAAAAAAAAAAAAGCCTACAGAACAGTATGTACTAAAATGGCAATATTTAAAATTGCCAGGAATTTATAAGCTATGCTTAATATTTTATTAAAACATGGCACTCCACAGAATTCTCTCTACTACCTGATGAGAAATCATGAATTAATCTTATTTTATTTCCACTTCCATATAAAAAAAAAGTCAGGTTCATAGTATCTATAGGGCACGGAAAGGAATTTAAAACAGGCAAAACATTTCCTTGATGCAACCTTTAAGATTAAGCCCTAGAGCTAATGCCAGTTCTCTCAGCAGCCATGGATGTAGCCCTTTGGGTCCTGTTGTTTTGCACGGGTGAGGGTTCCTCAGGTAGTACCTGACTTCAGCCTCATCAGCTGCTAGCTATTGTAAGAGAATTCAATCAAACATAAAGGCCTGCAAGACCTTGATGACTGAGGCAAAGAAGTCGTTGAATACCCCAGCCTTATCTAGGCCTACTGTCACTGAATCTTTCACTTTTTTTATCATTGGGCATATTCTTCGCTCAGCTTTAATGAGATACTGCTCTATTTTTTCATACACAAAAAGAAATTTCAGTTCTGTGTTTTGTTAGTCTCATCATATAAAATAACCCCCCAAGCTTCTATATTAATTGAGTATAAAGAAATCAGCATGTAAAAATTGTTACATTAATTCTTGGCTTTTGTTGACGTCTGGTCTTCCAATGATCTATTTTTCTTCCCAGCTAATGTTTCTCAGCCATAGACAATAGCCTCACTTACTTATTTTGGTTTTTTTTTCCTTTTGATTTGTTCTGGGTTCTACTATCAACATATTGTTGATGTCGCTATTATTATTAGGTTTTTTGTTATTATTGTTGTTGATGATGTTATTTCAGTGATACAGTCAGACTGCTACTAGAGTAAAAGACATCAAAAAAACTTTACAGGCCATATCCAAAAGTTGTCAACATTTTAATAGGAAACCAGGCTGAAACAAAAAAACATTATAAATAGATTTTCTTAGCCCATCTACAAAAAGAAAAAGAATTCTTATTGTGAAAGTGAAAAGAGCACATCTCCTATGAAGACAGGCTGAGAGAGCTTGGACTGTGCATCCTGGAGAAGAAAAGGCACCAGGAAGACCTAATAGCAGCCTTCCAGTACCTACAGGGGGCTTACTAGGGAGCTGGAGAGGGACTTTCTTCAAGGGCCTGTTGTGATAGGACACAGGGGAATGGTTTTAAACTTGAAGAGCATAGATTTAGACTAAGTATTGGGAAGAAAATTCTTTACTATATGGGCAGTGAGATGCTGGAACAGTTTGCCTAAAGAAGTTGTGGATGCCTCACTCCTGGCAGTGTTCAAGGACAGGCTGGACAGGCATTTGAGCAACCTGGTCTAATGGAAGGTGCCTCTGCCCATGGCAGGGGGTTGGAACTATATGGGAACTATATGATCTTCAAGGTCCTTTCCAACACAAACCATTCTATGTTTCTGTGAATTTAGTTACTGTTGATAAATAAGAGCTGACAAAAATAATACAGTAGTTTGAAATAATTGTTTGCCCCAAGGTATTCAGTTGTTACAGGTCTGAGTAAATACTATCACCCCAGGAGCTTATCCAGTCTTTTAAAGTAGTAATTCAGAGGAATGTACTAGTAGGTCATTGAGCTAATACTTCAGAGAAAAGTATACTAAAATAGGTACATGTACACCTACTTTTTTTCTACATGAGTGTTGTATGTTCATTGTGTACACATTTGATGAGAAAACATGGCTGTGATCAATATAATAATAGATTTTTCCTCTTGGAAATATTTGCATGACTATATACATGACATTTTTTAAAGTAGACTTTTATCCTGCTTTACATAGTTTAGAAACAGTAACCAAGTTATGCTATCTCAAGGTTGCAATAAGAGCTTTATTGGAATAATGTGGGACAAGATTTCCTCGAAAGATTTATTTTTTTCACTTACTTTCACACATCTGCCTGTGATTAAATTTAGGATATAGTGACTCTACACACAGACAAAATTGTGGGGCTTTTTTCTGAGTTACAGATACACTGACTTTTATAGCATTATCTGCAAAACATTAGAATTAGAAACATTAGCAATCATTTCTGAAACTGAAAACTACTGTACATCAACTGTAAAAGGAATACCTGGAGAGACAAGGCATAGCTCTGAAAGCACTTAAGCATGGAGCATAGAAAGAACATAGAAAGAACAGCCTTTTCGATTTTCACAGCAATTGTACTTGGCTACCTTGATGTTATTACATTACAATGTCTGTTAGACACTGTGTTTAGTTAGCGTATGAAAAAAAGTTAAGTTCTTAAATTTTCTTTCCTAAAATGCCTGATCTCAGATTTTGCAATGTTTTGTACTTCCTAAAGAAGAAAGGTTAATTGTACCCATGTGAAATTTCCTGTGGAAATACAGATATTAACAAAAACCAGACTGAATGTCCCATTACAGGAGCCTCTATGTGTTAGATTACAGGTGTTTCTGTGTGTAAACTCGGAGCTAGCAACAACTGTTTAGTAAGAAACCAAAGATTTTTTTTTCCCCTTCTCTTTCCTCTTGTCTCTGTGTCCCAGGTTAAGCAGCAGCAGTCATTTTTCTCCTTCTCAGTAGCTGGTGCAGTGCTCTGTTTTTGACTTTCAGATTGGAAACTGTGCTGCTAACACTGATGTTTTTAGTTGCTGCTCCTTAATGTTTACTCTGACCAAGGACTTTCTGAGTCTCATGTTCTGCCAGGGAGAAGGGGAAGCTGTGAGGAAGCAGAGACAGGACACCTGACCCAAATTAACCAAAGAGGAGAAGTTCATATTGGATACAAGGAAGAAGTTCTTTACCATAAGTATGGTGAGGAACTGGAATGGGTTGCCCATGTGAATGCTCCATCCCTGGCAGTGTTCAAGGCCAGATTGGACAGAGCCTTGGATGACGTGGTTTAGTGTGAGGTGTCCTTGCCCATGGCAGGGGGGGTGGAACTGTATGATCTTAAGGTCCTTTCCAACCCTAACTATTCTATGATTCTGTGATTCTTTGAGAAGGAGAGGGAGTTGGGAGGTAAGAACGGAGGGAGCAAGCGAGCAGCTGTGTTGCTCTGAGTTGTCGGTTGGGCTTAAATTATGACGCACAGAGACAGGATTCTATGGGCAATTAGGACAAATCTCTGGATAGGTAGCTCTTGTCCCTCTGGGAGATTGCCATTTCCAACACCTCAGCTGGCAATACCATACTGTCACTGCTGGGACAAGTGAGGCTGTGGAATTCCTGATGTTTGTGGAAGGCAGCTTCTTTTCACAAGTACTCAGAGAGCCAACTAGAGTTGGGCTGCCCTTCTAGACTTGCTCTTTGTGAATCAAGAGGGATGTATGCGAGGTGTGGTGGTAGGAGGCTGTCTTGGCCACCCTAATCTCGAAGACCTTGAGCTCAAACTTTTGGGTGTCAGGAGGGAAAAGTTCAGCAGAGTTGCTACCTTAGGTGTCAAGAGAGCAAAACTGAAGCTGCAGAGGGACCTACTTGGCAGCGTCTCCTGGGCATGAGCTTTTGAGGATTTAGGGGACCATGAGAGCTGCTCGCTTTTAAAGCACCAGCTTTTGAAAGCACAGGAGCAGCAATCCCATGGAAGTCAAGCAGGTGCAGCAGAAGAGCAGCTTGGAACTCCTCTTTGAACTGGGGCGGGAACAGAAATTGTGTGTTTTCCAGAAGCAAGGTGGAGCTTCTCAGGAAGACTGCCGAGCTGTGGCTCACACATGGAGGGAGACATCACAAAAGCCCAAAGCTCAACTAGAGATGAAACTGGTCAGTGTTCTGTCAGACAGCAACAAAAGGCTTTTTGAAGCATGCTAATAACAAGTGGAGGCCTAAGGAAAGTATTGGACCTTGACTTTATGAAGATGGCCACTGAAAAGTGGGGATGAAGAAAAGACAAAGGCATTTAATGCTTTAGCATTGCCTCAGTGTGCATGGTAGACCTGGGGCTCCCTGGGCCTGTGAGCCAGAAGACCATGGCTGCAGGAGCTGTGACTTTCCATTGGTGGACACTGCAGTTGTAAGGGAGCAATCTCGGGCTGGGGCTGGAAATGGCCATCCTGAGGAGAACCCCACAGGGCTCCGTCCCATCTGGGCCCCCAGGTTCCAGAACCGAGGTCACCATGGTGTTCTGTACAAACCCGGTGCTGGCCCAGCAACAACTCCAGTGCCTGCCACTGGCAACACCAGTGGCACTGGGGGTGCTTCTCTCTTGTGGAGAAGCGCTCCCATCTTCACTGTTTTCCCACAAGTTTATTACATGCGCATCTTCTCGCAGCCTGCTCAGGATGGGGCAGTGGCTCTGCTGCTGCGGGTCCAGGTGGGTTTCCCCAAAGCTCAGGGATGCAACAGCAGAGACGGGCTGCACAGCAGCTGCCTTGTTCATGTCCGACGCTGTCTACCCTGCAGGGATGACCCTGGCCCCAGCCAGCAGTGCAAGCCCGACCTGGTGTTGCCCAAGCCGTTGCCCTGGGCATGCGTGAGGGTGACCCAGGGCCTTGGCCAGAAGAAGAAGAGGGACCTCCTCCTCTTCAGAGACACCCTGGTCATCGCCAAGACCAGGTAAGACAGCCAGAGCCCAGCTGCCTTTCCTCCCAAGCCCTGCCCCTAGCACCAGGGCACCAGAGCAGGGACAGCCAGCGAGCAGCCCCAAGGGCCCAGCACCCTAGTGCTGGATGCACATGTGGCCATGCCCATGGCAGGCAGGCACTAGAGGGGAGCCAGTGGGCTCGGCCACCACCAGCTCACTCCCTGCTGTTCCTCTCTGCAGATGTGGCATCACCCCATGCCTGCTGCTCTGGCTGGCCCTGGGCCTGCTCCAGGTGCTGAGCAGCGGGAAGGGCTCAGCTGGTGATGCTGCTGAGGAGGAGGAAGGGAAGGCCACCAGCTCCCTTGTCTTCCTCTGGCCCTGCAGCTCCTGTGTCATCACCTTCTGGAGAGTCCCAGTACAACATCCCACCAGAGGGGTGGGCAGCTGCTCTGCCCTGCCCCATGAGGCATCATCTGCTGGGGCACATCAGGTCCTCAGACTGGTTCTCCTCTTTTGGCAGCTCCCGGGCAGTGAAGGAACTCTGGGTCAGCGCCCTCCTTGGGTAAGCCCAGCCTGGTACTGCAGCCTGGCCTGCCCATGCTCCCATCATGGAAGGATACTCCATGAGTGGCATCCAAACAAAGAGAAAACACCTCTGCTGAGCTGGGCACAGGTGCCCCCACAGCTGCAGGCACAGGTGCCCCCAGAGCTGCAGGCAGAGGTGTCACCACTGCCGAGCAGGCACAGCTGGCAGAGCTGCTTCATTCAGCTCTGTCTAGCCAACACCTGCCCAGCCCCATCCTCGGCACTGCTGCTGCTCCTGCTCCACTGCCAGGCTGTCACGGCTGTTCTGGATAGTGTGGAAGCGCTCCCCAGGCTGGCAGCAGAGGGAAGAGCTGGCTTGGGTCTCACACAGCTCTTTCTCTGCCTCTTCCCCATGCACAGACCACCTGAAGGAGTTCAGGGAGCCTGGGTGACCCATCTGCCATCCATCAGGATGGTGCTGAAGGAGCTGAGTGGCCGCCATGCTGTGAGTGTCCCTCCTGCCTCTGTTCTGCCCCCAGGGGCTGCCCCAGCCCAGCACCAGCTATATCGCTCATCACCTTCCGCTCTTTTCCCCTAGCCCAGGGGATGACACTGGATGCCGGAAGCCTGGAGAAGCTGCTCCAGCACCAAGTCCAGGTCAGGGTCCCTTGCAGTACAATCTCACCCATCCCCACTTCTCACACACAGCCAGGGCCTGTAGTGTAGGGCACTTCTGCTTATGGAAAGGAAATTATTTTTTGTCACCTGTGAATGCTCCATCCCTGGAGGTGTTCAAGGCCAAGTTGGACAGAGCTTTGGGCAACATGATCTAGTGTGAGGTATCCCTGCCCATGGTAGAGGTGTTGGAACTTGATGATCTTAAGGTCCTTTCCAACCCTAGCCATTGTATGATCCTATGAAAAAAAAAGTGAATATATGGTACTAAGTCTGATCTTTTAGAAATAAATAGGGAATTTCAAGAATACAGTGGCCAGTCAGACCTTTCTTTAAACATTAGATTGTCTTAGGAATTTTTCAATGACTGTTTCTTTCATTATATCACACTGATCTACCAAGTCAGAAAATATTTATAGGAATATATATTTTATATAAAAAGATATTGGAAATTGTTTTTTTAATAAAATGAATTATCTGGTGAGAGACAGGGACAGACTGACTCCAAAAAGCCAACTGTTATTGGACAACCGCTTTCAGAAGGGATGTGGAAGATCGAATCTACCCTAACCACTTAGCTAAAGAATCATATTGTGGTTCAATTTCATATCCAGTTAATAATTTAAATGGATGGGCATCAGAGTCTCTATAAAGTCTCTACAAAGACCATAGTTTGAAGATCAAGCTGTTCAGTTAGTGTATAACATTTCAAGGCTTCTCATTCATAAGGTAAATCAAAAGTGGTAGCAGTGTCTCCTGGACTTTGGATTACTAAAATGTGAGTCCAAGGTCTTATCCATGCCTCAAGACCAGCTGTCTTGATGAGATAATTGCTACACAGGGCCTCCTAAATACCTCATCTGTTTATCCTGAAGAGAGACAGGCAGTGTTGTCCAAAACAGAGTGAGGAAGTGAAACAATAATCAAACACTATAGGCAACCAGGTTGAGCTCACTCATTATGTTTAATAGTACAGAAGATATGCCTTGTTAGCCAGAAAACCTAAGGGTTTTGTGTTGTTGACTCTTAATTGGCATGCATATTTATATGATTTTATGTAAGGTAAAGAACTCTTGTACCTCTTAAAAACACTGAGTACAGTATGTGTTTGTAGCCTTTTGTGTTGCTGATGGATTTTTGAAATGAAAAGTATTTTCTTCTTTTTACCTTAGTTGATTATCCTTTACTATCTGCATGCATTTTTCTCCATGTTTATGTAAAAGAGAAGATTGGCTTCTTCTCCACAACAGTAAGTGAAACCAGGACACTTAAATAATTATGAAACCATTCATTTGTAAAAAGACAGCAAAAAAGTGGTATTTCTCAGAATTTGTTATCTGCTCATATTTTTCTATATCTTTTGCCACATAACCGATACCATCTTTATTAACCTAGTCATTCATCCTTTCCACAAGAGTTATGACCAGTATTTAAAACTGGATGAAAAACCATAAGAAGGAGTTGGGGGGAGGGAGGCTTCTTACTTTTCCTCTAGCCATGCTCACAAGTGCATGGACTAGTAGAGAGCAAGACTGTTGTGTTTACTTTTCATTCCCCATGAACTTCAGAACTAGCTTCCTTTGGGACAACATCTATTTGTGAAGTCTAGCATACACTGTCACGCACGTGAGACAAAATAATGACTTAATGAAGAGATTCGGCTGTAACAGTCAAAGTTCTTATTTCTCGGTCTGAACAAAGCATTTTGACAAATAAATTTCTTTGCAGTGAGATTAATCTTATTCTGAGAAAGGTGTCTACATTTGGACACAGAACTTGTGCTGCGAGGCTGCCTGTTTCTCTCCATTGAATATGAAAGAAATTGCAGGAAGAACCTTTATATTTAAATCTTTTTTTCCCGAAGAAAAGTCACATTTCAAGTACACATGGACATTCAATTGAGATGTCAAGTTTTTTATGGTAGAGAAAATAAGTGTGGGGTTTAAGAACAACTTAGAGAGAAAAGGAATTGAACTTTTGAACATTATATATTTTATGTATATTCATTTATATATATATATATACTTATATCTCCTGACTAATCTAGTGGCTTATGATGGAGTGACCACATTGGCTTCCTTATTTTTTTTTTTAATTAAAGTTTAAATCAAATCCACTTTTTGATCTGAAAAAAAAAATCTTTATTCTCACCTTTCTTAATTTATTTTGTGCAAAGATTTTAAAACAGATGTTGACTCAATTCAACATGTCATTCTTCAGAGTAGAGAGGCTATTGACTTTCTCCGATTACCTCAGGGACATGGCTGTTAAGATTTTGACAGCATGTACTGTATGAATTTGTCTGATCATTCTAAATCAATTCACACTCATTTAGCAGATTTGCAAGCTTTGTCTAAGCAACTGCAAGTAGATCATCGCTGGAATCCCTTCAGTACTCTCCAATGAGAATGGCTTTGGCTCCAAAAATTATTCCTTTTTGGACTTTTATTATTACTAATATTCTGTTGTATTGTATGTTGTATACATTTGTTACTCTCTTGTATTCAACAAATGATAACCCAACTTGTTTTTCTGTTGGAAGTTCATACAGATCCATGCATAGACCAAGGGGTGGCATGCGTTAGATGAGCCTGACACATGAGGTAATGGTCCATGGTAGCTCCTCCCCAGAAAGTCCCGCTTTGGAAATCCCTGAAAAAAGTCCCCAGCCCCCAGAGACTCTTTTTGTATAGCTGGCCACTCCTTCCAGGGTAGGCTGGCCCCGTACATCAGAATGAGAGTGCATTTTCACTAGTATAAAAGCCCGAGCCTCATGCAATGCAGGGAAGCAGAGCCTCATGCCACCTAGGTCAACGTTGCCTCTGCAGGGATGCCCACTAAGGTTGAGCCCGCCACCTCGCACTGTAATGATGTTTCTGGGAGCTGGTTTCCTGATCCTCATCACATGGTCTTTGGGTTTGGTAAGATAACCAGACATCAGAAATATCCTTTACTGCATCTTTTATTATCTCTATATTTTCTTCTATTAATAAACTAGTGATTTCTCTATTGTGTTTTGTTTCTCTCAACCCAGAATCCTCGAACTCTGGAACAAGTACATTCTTTCTGTGCTTCTCCTCATTCCTCCAGAAGATGGGGGGGGGGGGGGGGGGGGGGGGGGGAAAGGGGAAGAGCTGCATGGTTCTGAGTTGCTGACTGGACTTAAACCATGACATAGAATCATAGAATCATGGAATAGTTAGGGTTGGAAAGGACCTTAAGATCATCTGGTTCCAACGCCTTTGCTGTGGGCAGGGGCACCTCACACTAAATCATCTCACCCAAGGCCTCGTCCAACCTGGCCTTGAACACTGCCAGGGATGGAGCATTCACAACTTCCCTGGGCAGCCCATTCCAGTGCCTCACCACCCTCACAGTAAAGAACTTTTTCTTAATATCCAATATAAACTTCCCCTGTTTAAGTTTTAACCTGTTACCCCTTGTCCTATCACTACAGTCCCTAATGTCCCTATAATCCATCCCCAGTATCCCTATAGCCCCCCTTCAGATACTGGAAGGCTGTTATTTTGTCTCCAGGCAGCCTTCTCTTCTCCAGGCTGAACAGCCCAAACTTTCTCAGCCTGTCTTCATATGGGAGCTGTTCCAGTCCCCTGATCATCCTCGTGGCCCTCCTCTGCACTTGTTCCAACAGTTCCATGTCCTTTTTATGTTGAGGACACCAGAATTACTCACAATACTCCAAGCGGGATCTCACGAGAGCAGAGTAGAGGGGCAGGATCACCTCCTTCGACCTGCTGGTAACGCTCCTTTTGATGCAACCCAGGATATGGTTGGCTTTCTGGGCTGCTAATGCACACTGCCGCCTCATGTTAAGTTTCCCATCAGCAGTGACAGTTCTTTTTGGTGCCCAAAGTGGGGCTTGAAGGTTGAGATAAATACAGATCTGACCAGACTGTCTCTAAGCATATACATGATAAGCATTCATTGTTTTGGATTAATAATCACAACGCTGATTTATTTGCTCGCAGAGTTGTTGTGCACGGGCTCAGGGTTTCAGCATGTCATGCTTTACTTGCAGCCAGTATTTGCTTTTTTAGTGTTTATCAGCTGGGGGTCCAGGGCTAACATTGTTTTGCTGTATGACATGGTAATGACTTGCAATACAGTAGAATCACTGATCATGAAACTGGTCTAGTTTGCATTTACCAGCGTGGTCATTACCCCTATACTTTGTGAGGCATATAATGCAATTTTTCAGGAATCCACATCTTTTTTTCCCGCCACGGTGGGTCAGCCTACAAAAGAGACATTCCCTCACACACCCCACTCCCCTACCAGGCTATTTACAGTAGCATTTGAGAATTCTAAAGGGTTTGGAATTCTAATCCATTTGCACTAGAAGACATAAGTGGAGAATCACAATTAGAGGGGCACTGTCTCCACCCAGTTGGAGAAGAGGCACAATCGGATTTACTGGACTGTGTGGATCAGATGGCCTGGCACATCAGTCCCACAGGAGTATGAGGCTGTAGTGGATACCAGTGCACAGTGTACCCAGATGCCATCAAGCTGTCAAGGAGTGGAACCCATTTCTACTTCTGGAGTAACAGGAGGATCCCAAGAGTTGACTGTACTGGAGGATGAAATCAGCCTGACTGGGAGGGAATGGCAAAAGCACCCTACTGTGACTGGTCCAGAGGCTCCATGCATCCTTGGCATAGACTACCTCAGGAGAGGGTACTTCAAAGACCAAAATGGGCAACAATAGTCTTTTGGTATTGCTGCTTTGGAGACTGAGGAAATTGAGCAGCTGTCCACCTTGCCTGGTCTCTGTCCTGGGTTAAGCAGTAGCAATCATTATTTTTCTCCTTCTTAGTAGCTGGTGCGGTGCTGTGTTTTTGACTTTCAGCCTGGGAACAATGCTGATAACATCGATGTTTGGGGCACGAAGTGTTAAGGTAATGACAGATCTGATAGGAGTGTGTCTAATTGCATTTGTGATAAGCATTTATTGTTTCAGATTAATATTCACTTGTCACAATGCTGATTTATTGATTTATTTATTGATTGATTTATTTATCTCAAAGTTGTTGCTCTTGATCTCAGAGTTTCAGCATGTCGTACCTTATTTACAACCAGTATTTGCTGGTTTAGTGTTCATTGGCTGGGGCCTTGGGCTAAGGTTCTTGTTTCCTTGTACCTTATGGTAATGACTTATAATACAATAGACTCATCGATCATGAAACTGATCTGGCTTGTGTTCCCAGTGTGGTCACCACCAGTACACTTTGGGAGTTATATAGTAGAACTGTTTAGCAATTATACATGGTTTTTTTCTCCTCCTTGGGTGGTCAACCTGCGAAGCAAACATTCCCTTATCTTCCCAGCCCCCCAACCAGACAGTTTACAGCATCATTTGAGAGTTCTGAAGGCTTTGAATGGCCTCTGGGTACCCTTGGGACCTGCCTGCTGATTGTGATGGGGATCACCATGTTTGCACACATACAGCGTATGTTTGACCCATGACCATTTTGTCTGATCTTGAAAGTTAAGTAGTGTTGTGTTTGGGTTTTGTCTAGGGCTAGACGATGATATATGACAACCAAGAGATTTAGTAAATTAGTAAAACACTTAAATGAGGTGTATTGTCCTCCTGGTCATAACAGAGAAGGACAAATCATTACAACGTGCCGGGGCTTGGCCTATGCTTACAGAGCCCTGTTCAACACTATCCAGCACCTTCAAAGGGAAAAAATGTCTCTGGATCTGATGGCAAAGCAACAGTCAACACAGCCACTCCAACTCCAAATACGGCAGCTACACCAACCCTAGTGACAAGTACAGCAGCTACCCAAACTCCAACCACAACAGGCAGTGCAGCTACTCCAGCTCCAAGCACAGCAGCTACACCAGCCCCAGCAACAAGTACAGCAGCTGCCCCAAACCCGAGAACAGATACTGCAGCCACTCCAACCACAGTGATAGTCACTGCAGCTAAACCAGAGGACAAATTCTTGTCAATATCGGTTGCCCCTGTACACAAGGGGAAAATCAAAAAGAGGCAAGAAAGATGAAGCAAAATGAAAAAACAATGTACTCACCACCCGGTACAGCATCTGAGCAGGAGCTGTTATTACATGAATCAGAGGAAGAAGAAGAAGGGGTGACTTCTCGACCCTGGGCCGCGAACGTGCTACAGAATATGTAAAAAGGTTTTTCCCATCAACCAAAGGAGCACATCATCACCTGGTTGCTCCGATGCTGGGACAATGGGTCTGATGGTCACAAACTAGAAGGTAGAGAAACCAAGTGTCCTGGGTTTAGCAGTAGCAGTCAATTTTTTAGAAAAGGTTTTGGAATGTCACCAGAGGAGGAGGTGATGCAGGCTGAAGAGGCCCCACCATATAATAAACTGTCAAAAAGTGAAAAGCATTATGCCTTGTTTACTGATGGGTCCTGCCATATTGTGGGAAAGCATCAGAGATGGAAGGTAGCTGTATGGATTCCCCAACAACAAGTTGCAGAAAGTGCTGAAGGAGAGAGTGAATGGGGTCAGTTTGCCGGGGTTAAAGCCATCCAGCTGGCCCTGGACATTGCTGAACGAGAAAAATGGCCAGTACTTTACCTCTATACTGACTCATGGATGGTGGCAAATGCCCTGTGGGGGTGGTTGCAGCAATGGAAGCCAAGCAACTGGCAGTGCAGAGGTAAACCCATCTGGGCTGCTGCACTGTGGCAAGATATCACTGCCTGGGTGCAGAACCTGGTGATGAAGGTATGTCATGTAGATGCTCATGTACCCAAGAGTTAGGCCACTGAGGAACACCAGAACAACCAACAAGTAGATAAAGCTGCTAAGATTGATCAAGGGTTGGACTTAACAATGGACACTATTGCCCAGGTTATCCATGAATGTGAAACATGCTGCAGTTAAGCAAACCAAACGGTTAAAGCCTCTTTGGTGTGGAGGACGATGGCTGAAGTACAAATATGGGGAGGATTGGCAGATTTATTATATCCCATTCCCACCAGCCCCCCAAGGCAAGTGCCATGTGCTTACCATGGTGGAAGCAACCACCGGATGGCTGGAAACATATGCTGTGCCCCATGCCACTGCCCGGAACACCATCCTGGGCCTTGAGAAACAGATTTTGTGGCGACACGGCACCCCAGAGAGAATTGAGTCAGACAATGGGACTCATTTCCGGAATAACCTTATAGACATTTGGGCCAAAGAGCACGGCATTGAGTGGGTATATCACATCCCCTACCATGCACCAGCCTCTGAGAAAATCGCATGGTACAATGGGCTGTTAAAAACTACACTGAGAGCAATGGGTGGGGGAACTTTCAAACACTGAGATACACATTTACCAAAGGCCACCTGGTTGGTCAACACCAGAGGATCTGCCAACAGGACTGGCCCAGCCCAGTCAGAACTTTTACATACTGTAGAAGGGGACAAATTTCCTGTGGTGCACATAAAGAATAGGATGTAAGTTCAAATGGCAAGTGCTAAATGTGCTCGAGCTACACATATTTGTGTAAACATTCTGCAAAAAATGTTTACAAAGTTTGTTTTGTCAAAGAATTCCTTTATTGTATGTATTTACCCTCTCCTATAAATGTATACTTCACAGTGATCAGTTGTTTGACAGCAGAAACACATGGGCTACATATCACAGTGCTACAGTTAAATTATAGCTGACTAATAAAGTCTACTACAAATGCTCATACTATGGGCATCAATCTCCTGCATTAAGTATAATCAATGTAGTCTGGATTTTCCAGTGCTCCCAAAGGATATAACATGATGATGATGTTGGAGCATCAAAGAAGGGAAAAAGGGAAGATGAAGGGAAGGATTAATTGTATATAAGAAAGTATCATAAAGATTTCTGGGAAGATAAAAGAAACCTTTAATACAGATTCAGGGGATAATAACAGATTATATATGGCCAAAATATCTGAGGAGATCACAGGCAATTAATGGTAAAATCATACATCTCAAATAGTTATGCAGTTTTGATGACATATATTGAGTGTCTAGTAACTTGGTTTTAGGGTCAGCAGCTGATTCTGTGCCAATGATCATATTTAGCACACAGAACTGAGTATAACAAAGATGTAGGAAGTGTGCTTCTATAATGAAAGAGGACAAAACCAACTAAATTTATGATTTATATTATCAGCTTTGAAGAAAAACTCTCAGTGTATTCTGGCTGAAAAACATAAAGATAATTGCTGCAGTACTCCAAGCCAGGAAATTCAGAAAAGGTAAAGGAAAGGAAGTGCATGTGGATTATGGTGACAGCAAATATTATAAATTCTGACATTCTCCATAACGATTTCCTTTCTAAAAGTGTCAGGAAATAAAGAAATGAGTAGGTCTTGACAGAAAATATGAGCAAGAAATTCTAAGCTGTGTATTTTGAAGTCTGTGTTTAGCTGTTTAAAATTAATTTATCGGTGTAATATTATATAGGAAATATTTTTAATTATTTTCCCCTTAAAAAGATTCATATTTATGTAAAGTAGGACCACATCACCTGTAACCTGTGCAGTTACTAAAACAGCCTAGTAAACTGGTGCTCTTAACTATAGCAGAATTCAACTCTCAACAAAACATAGGATATCTTAATAAAAGTAAAGAACATCTCCTTGCAAATTGTTTCTCTCTCTTCACTTTACAATATATTGAAATTAACTTCAAAGAGAAATTCTTTACATGCTGAAATCACTCTATTGAATGAAGGCTGGGGGACTATTTCTAGAGAAATATCCTTATAAAAATTTTCTCTAAATTTTCCCTAGATTTTCCCCATTGACTGCCTCTAGAGACTGAGTCAGATAAACCTTTGCATTTAACTAATGTAGCTGATTGGTTTAGGCAGTCTGTTCCAACAAACATGGTATTTTACTGAATTTAATTAGTTTAGGTGTGCACAGTACACAGCATTACATCCAGTAACTACATTATCCAGAAACACCTGGAAGGACATTAACTGTTTATCTAAAAATGCAAATAAGGAGAAAGTGAAGCATGAAATTGCTTTCTGTACGTTATATACTATATTTGTCATTGATATGTTGCTTTAAATATGACAATGCTATTTATTTAGATATGAGATAATTAGCCTTGAGTCTTGTTTTTTATTTTTTAGCAAACATTACTTGGAGGTAAATCCATGCATATATTGCACATGGATTAATTAGGCTGTCTCACTTATTGCAGCTGACAAAAACTCCACCCACATCATTTTAGATGAGACCAGCGTAAAAAAAAAAAAATAATAAAAATGCTCAATGTAGAGTAAAACAGAGTAAAACTCTTTCTTGTCTTACTTGCTTTCCAATCTGTTTAAGGAAATCTGAGTTCCTATGGCTCTTGCCTACTACAGATTTTGGACAAAGGCATACACATCTCCCTAAAATCAGTGTATGTCCTGGGTTCAGCAGTAGCAGTCATTCCTTTTCTTTCTTAGTACCAGGTGCAGCGCTGTGTTTTTGACTTTCAGCCTGGGAACGGTGCTGATAGCACCGATGTTTTTAGTTACTGCTCAAATGTTTGGTCTGGCCAAGGACTTTCTGAACCTCATGCTCTGCCAGGGAGGAGGCAAGGCCAGGAGGGGTCAGGGACAGGACACCTGACCCAAACTGACCAAAGAGGTATTCCATTACACAGACGTCATGCCCAGGATGTAACTGAGAGTTAGCCGGAAGGGGTAGGGGACTGCAGGGTTGGACGAGGTATCAGTTGGTGCTCGGTCGGGCGGGGTGGGGGGAGTGGTGATTAGATGTTGTATTCTCTTCCCTTGTTATTTCCTTTATCATTATTATTATTGGTGGTAGCAGTAGTGATTTGTGTTATACCTTAGCTACTAAACTGTTCTTATCTCAACCTGTAGGAGTTGCATTCTTTTTGGTTCTTCTCTCCGTCCCTCCAGGAGCAGGGGGAGGGAAGGAAGGTTGTGGGGGAGTGAGTGAAAGAGCTGCCTGACTGGTTTTGAACCACGACAGTGTAGCACAGCATAAATATTTTTTCCTAATCTTCCATTTTTTTCCCATATACTTTTTCAGACACAGCAACTACACATACATTCTAACTTCCAGAATAAATTGTGTGATTTATTTATCCATGCACCTCCATATTTTTCATTAGCTCAGAAACTCAAGACCTGTAAATTGTATATATAAAAATCCTAGAATATTCCATCATGGTATTGTGGGCTTAGACAAATATCTAGTAAATCATAAATCCAACAAAAACCTGTTTGTTCTCCTTAAAATGTTCCCTTAAAATGTGATCTTTATATTTTAAAGTGCAGGTATCCATTTTTACTGTAACGAAGATGTTCAGACAGCCACTGCATGTTTAGCAATGTTCCTGTGAAAATCTCATGTATGAAGAAAAAAATGTCAAACAAGTCAAAAAAAGAAAAAAAGTTTGCACATGTGTTCATACAATCCATCACTATGCATCTTGAACTAAAATGAGTTCTGTAACAGAAATAAGGTTACACCATTCCTTCACTTCAGCAGCTGGAAATTTGCATCTCAAGGTGTAAGGAAGATACTTAAAAATAGAAATCCATAGCCCTTTTAGATGCTCTGGCTCTCATTCTTGAGCTCTTGCTTCTTCTGTGGGGCTCCTGTATGTCCTACCCTCCTGTTCCAGTTATACATACATATACATACATTTATGTTTCATATGATGGCTGCAGATAGCCATATTTAGGCAACAGAATGGTTCTCGTCTTCACAGAACCTCACAATATGCTAGTGAATTCCAGAGTTTCTGCAAAATATGAAGCCTTTATTGTTCTTTCTTTAGAATCTTCATCAAAAGGCGAACAAGAAAAGACAAAAAGAGAACTATCTTTCAATATATTTCTATATAAGTTTTATTTATATATGTCTACCTTACATTCCTGCAATTACTATTTTTTCCTATAAATACAGTAAAATGTCATAAGATTAACTGAATCCTGTGATCTGTGGTCAGTTCTGTTCCCATTGGAATCAGTGGGAACTTACTTCTTATTTATTCTCCCTTTTTTATTTTTTTAACTTTGACATCGCTTTCTATTGCGTATGTTCACACATAAAGGATATGTGTGATATTTTTTATATTGACAAAATATCAAAGAACTTTAAGATTAATAAATTTCTTGCTTTAATTGAATATAAATTTAGTCTCACATCTGGAATGAATTGTGTGTGCTTACAGTATGCCTTTGTCACTAATTTTTTTGGTGGCATTTTTAGTGTTTGGACACGATTAATTCCTTTGTAAGAAAATGGATATTAAAAAGACTTTTAAAATGTCCCTCTGAAAATTCTGGAGGAAAAAAACACCCCCTGAAAATTCTGGAGGAAAAGAACACCTCACAACAGAAGCCAAATTGAAGTCTGTTTCTATTTTTCCTAATCTATTAATTTCTCAAGGAAAATATTAATCACCTTGGTCATTAAACAGAACTAGTAGCTGGAAATGTGGTAAAAAAGCATTACTGGGCTTTGATCTACTTAACAGTTTTAAGAGAAATGATGCAAAGTGTCTGAAGTCAATCAGCAGCAAAATGAAAAGGAATCCGCATGAATGTGTACGTGAGGCATCATCAGAGCTACTTTTGCATAAGCACAGCTTTCATTGTGTGATGAGCAGCCAGCAGTGCTTAGAGGGCTAAGTAATCCTTATTGAGGACAAGCAGTTCTGAACAGTACGGTTCCTGTCCGCCTCAGCTCTCTCTTATAATATAGATAAATCAGTTCTGATGTGATCGCAATTGGGAAGAATCATGTGTGTTATTTTAAAAATGATGATTCTTGCTTTACGTCAAACTTATCTTTATCAAAAATGCTCTATAAAATGTTGTTTGGGGTTCTTCTGCAAGAAACCTTGCGATATAATCTTTTCAGAAAACTGAGGGATAATCTGTCTTCATTCAAGAGCTAGGTTTGCTTCACTGGTATGCTTTTCTACTTTGCCAAAATCCATGTGTGAATGATTATTGCATGATACTCTAAAGCCTTCTAATGTTGCATTTACACACATATGCTATTAGGTGCAGCAATGAAATTTTTATGACCTTTAGGTGAGGTAGTTCATATCTTCACAGATTTGGGAAAACAGTAATGATGCTTTTCTTTCACTTGTCTTAACTACCTTTTAAACTATGAGCTGTCAGCACATACATTGAATTATGGCAGTAGAAAAGTATTCAGAACTTTGATCCTGGACTAGACAGTAATTCAGAAAAGCTAAAAGAGCTCTTCTGCAGTCACAGGGGTATTTTTAAAAAAGGATGCATTCATGCCTGTCTTTTCTAGATCCAAGTATGAAGATGAAAGAGAGCACTCTGGGCTTTCAGGCAAATAAGCAAGCCTGATGTTTTATCATCTTTCTTGGTTTTAACACATATCTATACGAAGTCTGAGTCAAACATTTATTCTGAACTGGGTTTTAAATTCTCTGTTAGTGTAGAAATAACAGATAGTACACAATAAAGTTCAAGACATGATGTTAAACAGATTTGATGTTTGAATGCTTCATCTAACCTTCGGAACATAGATAATGTTTTAATACAAAAATAGTTTCAGTAACACAAAAGGAAAGAGAAAAAAAGAAAAAAGCTTATGGACGTTATTTTTGAAGGATGTTAAGTTTTTTTTATCAGTATACTGTTTTCACTTAGACAATTATTTTTCAAAACACCCAAATAGAAGTTGATTTTTGTTTGTATTCTGCATTTTTTGGAGTAAGGATCTAATTACCTTACACTCCAAGGTTTTTAATTTAGTTTCACATAGCTGATTTTCCATGTCACAGGTGAATCACAATTTATGTTGTTGAATTTGATTACTGCTCATATATTTTCCCTTTTAAAGTGTGAGAGATCCTTATATTCTGAGACTTCTACAAACAATTGAGCTCTTTTTTTTTTTTAAATAATAATAAAAAAATATTTTCTTAACTTTTATAACATTTGTGTTTATTATCAGTTGTGTTTAAAGTTTTAATTACATTTCCCTTTTTAATGCCACCTCTTATCTGGGTTACATGAAAAGAAGTGTGGCCAGCAGGTAGGGGTGATTCTTCCTCTACTCTGCTCTTGCAAGATCCCACCCAGAGTATTGTGTTCAGCTCTGGAGCCCTCAGTACAGGTCCAGAGAAGAGGGCCACAAAAATAATCACAGGGACAGAGCACCACTGTTATAAGGAAAGGCTGAGAGAGTTGGGCTTGCTCAGCCTGGAGAAGAGAAGGCTCTGGGAACACTTTATTGCAGTTTTTCAGTACTTAAAGGGGGCTTATACAAAAGACAGAGACTTTTTTATGAGCCTGAAGTGACAGGATAAGGCGTAATTTGTTTTTAACTGAAAGAGGGTAGGTTTAGATTGGATATAATGAAGATGGTTTTTACAAGGGTAGTAAGAAACTGGAAAAGGCTTCCCAAGAAGCTGTTAATGCCCCGTCTTTGGAAGTGTTCAATGTCAGGTTGGATGGAGCTTTGCACAACCTGACCTAGTGAAATGGTAAGCTCATGTTAAGAAGGTTGGACTAGATGATCTTTAAAAGCCCCTTCAAATACAAATCATTCTATGAGTCTAGATTTTTGGTTGTTGGCTTCTTTTTTTGTATAAAATTATGACTTTTTTTTAGCAGATTAGTAAGGTGAAATCCCCCCTGCTTTAAATCTGAAAATCTGTAGGTGAAGTTGTCACCTTATATCTTATATATCAGGTCACTTTATAATCAAAGAAGGAAACACATGTCTTTTTTGGCTCTGATTCATAGATTTTATTTGGATATCTGTATAAAGTCGGTCTGGGTTTTTTTTGTTGTTTTGTTTGTTTGTTTGTTTGTTTGCTTTTTAAGTATCTAAATAAGAAAGAGGGCAAAAAATAGAACTATTGCACTATCATGGAGTATCACCGAATCCCAGAATCACATAGTGGCTGAGGTCAGAGGGGAGCTCTGAAGGAAGTCTTGTCCAATCATAGATTTTATTTTTATTAATTTTATCTGATTTCACTGAACCATACCCAGCCAGCTTTAGAAGATCCAAGGATGGTTTCCACAACGCCTCTGGGCAACCTGCAGCAGTCCTCAGTTACCCTCACATTACAGAATTTTTTCCTTTTCTTCAAATGGAACCAATGAGAGGTCACAGATTATTACCTTATAAAAATACTCACTTTAAGTAGATCCTGACTAGTGATTGCCTATTTAACACATTAATATATTCTAAAGTGTTTCATTGTTACAACAAATATATTGTAATAATTTCTGAAAGATTAAATAACATGTATAGTTAAAAGCTAAAGTATCACCTTGGAAAAACGTTTAAGAAAATTTCAAACGTTATCTGCAGGTTGTTACTTGTTTGAAATTGTATGGGATTTGTGAAGGATTTGAGCAAAATTTAAATATAAAAGAAAGATCACGAAGGTTTACTTTTTAAAGGTTATGTGCACTGGAAATTCATTAGCTTTTTCTTTTTTTTTAAATCCCAAGTTAAAATACTTAAGGATGTATTTAAAGTACAATGTGTGGCTGAAGTTAAACATATACTTCAGGGATTTGCTGGACTTTCACCTAAATCTATAATCAAATTTGTGAAAAAAATAGAGTTAAAAACCAGCTAGTTAAAAGTGTTAATTTCAGTGGGCTTTTTTATTACTGTTGAATAATCTCTTAATCATACTATTCTCACTATTACCTTTGCTTAATAAAAACCATGTGTTCATGTTATTAAAATTCAAAGCCCTCTTTTGCAGAATTTTTCCAAAACACAACTGCAGACAAATCCTTCTAGACAATGACATGTACAGCTCTGTAATAAGTTGAAAAAGTGTCCTAATGTCAAATGAGAAATTGTCTCTTTTATGCCTACTAAACTTTTTAAATGCCCACGTATTGCATATCTACCTATAATACCTTATATCTATACCTTATTTATGTACAAGGTAAATTTTGATGGACAAGTGACAACAGTATACGAGGTAGACAGGATGAAATAGTATGATGCATCAGTGCTAACTTAAAAATAGGGAAGAAAATAAAGAAATGCAATTCGCTCAGGCCTAAACTATTTTAATGTCTCATCGGGAAGTGCAGTTACTTATTTACTTCAATTCAGAAGTCCTAATGGAAGTTTGTAACAATTTCTGCCAGATAGAGGGCTGCTGCCAACGCACTTCAACCAAACAATCAACTGTCAAGAATCCAGTGACTTCCTTTAATGAAGGGCTAATGTGCAGAAAGCCCTAGGGCTGTCTCCAGGTGTTATCAATGAGAGTCATCTGACCAAGTGAAAAAGTCTGTAACTTGGAATTCTGCCTCTGAGGTAGACATCCCAATTTTCCTTTGCAGTGAAGAAAAGCAGGCATTTGTATGGAAAAATCCAAGAAAACATGCACACATATAGAAACATATATGCAATATAGAAACATATAGAAATATATATGCACATATATGTATTGGTCCTGTGATCAGAGACAGGGGAAAAAAAAATACCAAAATAAAACAAAAACTCAACACGCTGAGATAAGGAAATATGCTTCCTTTGGCAGTAATTCAACTGCAGATTTACTTAAAATGTCCATGAAGATATGAAGTTACAGCAAATGATTTTTCAAGTTGCCTGCTCTCCAGCATCATCTTTTACATTTACAGTGGTCCATTTCTTTCTTTCCTACTACACTTGCTGAAGATAGAATTCAGGAAATTTTATTAGGTATGGTTGGCAAAAGTTATGGAGGGCATAAATATAATTATAGCGGCTTAACAAAACTAAAGGAAGATTTAATAAGTTACTGTCTTCTACCTCTTCTGCCTTACCACCTGTATTTTCTACAGAGTCTATCAAGAATCCTGAATCATATTAGCTAGATAAAACAGATTTAGCTGTTTTACTTCATGCTAACAGGAACAGTAAAATAACATGTGCAAAAAAAAACCAAGGATAACTTAAAAATTTTCATAATTAGGGATCACAGTGCTTCTTTGAAAAGTGTTGTTGTATTCACTTTGAAATATAGCAATTGATGTGACAGAAAGATAACACGTCACAGTGAACAAAACCATATATGACATCTTGCACGTCAAGCTATTTTTATTGACTATAAGTTTGATCAAAATAGAAGGCATATATATGAGACTTGAAAAAAAAAAACCTCATGGTTTTTACCCCTTTGTCATTGTATAGCCACTTTTCCTTCCTTATATAAGCATTTTTAATCCTCAGACTTCATAGATTTAATGGTTTTGGCAAGGAAAGGTTACACATGTTAGTGCTCTGACTTGGAAGATAAAGGATCACTTAGAGGTGTTATTGGCAACAGTGATTTCCTTGTAAATTCTAGAGCTTCAAATGAAGGCTGAAAATACTTATTTTAAATCTAATCTCAAAATCAATCTCTCTTATTACAATGAATGTTTCTGAAGTTGTGGCTTGTGCTTAGGAGCGGTTTTCTTTATGTATCCTGCCATTCACTGCACAGCTAGTTACCCAATTTCCTGCTGTTGTGAATAAGTGTAAATACTTCTGAGATTAATCTATAGTAGGATAAGAATGCTACAGAAGAGAAAGACTTGCCACCCGAAAGCACCCCTTTTTTTCTTTACTATGCAGGTATCTATATAACTAACAGCACAGTTCAAGCTTTGGTGGTAGAACAGTTCCCAGTTTCTTAGTATCCTCAAAAACAAGAATCAGTTGTGCAACATATAATTTGTATAGTTAATGAGGTCTGCTTGAATAAAAAACATATATGCAAAGTGGGTAATAATCCAAAATAGGTTTACATGGTGGTTTTGTTGTTGTTGTTGAGCAGCATAATGTGTTAATAGCACTCTGTGCCACATGTCTGATGCCTAAAAGAAATCACAGCTTTATCTTAACTGACCTATAAAAATACTTTATCTGAGAAACGTGCTGTATCTGTTTTTACTGAGAACATTTGCAGAATTTTCATACTCAGACCTTACTTCCTTCTGGACTAAACAGTTTACCTTTTCTTTCTGAAAGGCATTTGTTACCAAAATAAAAAATGGTGTCATCTCTGACCAGCTTCTATTATTGCTTGCTAATACATAAACAAAAATATCCACAAAACAGTGGCTTTGTCACCCTCATTTTAAAAGAAGATATATTAAAACAGTATTTCACAATAAGAATTAATTTTCCTAATGATAAGCATATAGAAATTTTATTCAGATTAGGACATTAGGACAGAATCATTGCAGATGAGAGATGCAACTGTGATGTAAACCATCTTATTTATACAAGTTTTTAAAATAACAAAAATCTGCACGTCAAAGTCAAGAAGACAAAATAGGGGGTAAAATTAACATCAAATATCTGTATAATAAAAATTAATTTTATTTATATTTCTGCATTGCTAGTTATATGTCATAAAGTCAGTGTTTCTATAAACTAATGTTAAAACATGTTTAAAATATATTTCATTATTTACAAAAAGTTTCTATATGAGAATTTGAGAAAGAATGAGGAAGAATGACTAAAGCACAGAGTACGTAAGTTTTAGTGTTGTGGTTTAAACTCAGCCACACAGTCTCTCTCTGCTCCCTGTCTTCCCCCGCCCCCCCCCCCTTCCTCCCTCTGCTCGCAGAAGAATGGGGAGGAGAAATGAAAGAATTCAACTCCCATGGGTTGAGACACTTCAGTAACTAAGGTATAACACAAACCACTGCTGCTACCACCAATAATAATAATGATAAGGGAAATAACAAGGGAAGAGAATACGACCACTCACCACCCACCGACCGATACCCAGCCCAACCTGAGCAGTGATCTAGCCCTTCTGGGTAACTGCCCCCAGTTTATATACTGGGCATGACGTGCTGTGGTATGGAATACCTCTTTGGCTAGTTTGGGTCAGGTGTCCTGTCTCTGCTTCCTCCCAGCTTTCCCTCCTCCCTGGCAAAGCATGAGACTCAGAAAGTCCTTGGTCAGAGTAAACATTACCGAGCAACAACTAAAAACACTGGTGTTATCAGTGCTGTTCCCAGGCTGAAAGTCAAAACCATAGCACTGCACCAGCTACTAAGAAGGAGAAAACTGACTGCTACTGCTGAACCCAGGACAGTTAGTCATAGAATGTCTTAAAAAATAGAATGTATGTTATTTATAGATTGCTAATATTTTCATCCTATTCTTATTAAAATGATCTCAGAATGTTTTTTGTGTAATACTATATTTGTTAAGAAGTGCTATTTATACAATGGTGTGCTTGTAGGTATTGTGACATTTGTGTATGATATACAGACATATTTATGGACATAATTTATTTTTTGTTCAGGGATCCTTGCATGAGTAGAAAAACAAGCAGACTGCCAATCAAAAGCCTTAGAATGAAGAAGGACAGAATTGTACACCATTTAAATGAGATATCACAAATTCAAAGTATATTTTATTTCCAGCATTCTTTGTTAGATGATCAGATGATTCTTGATTGCAATCAAATGCACCCAGCTAAGACTTGAGTGTACATGATTTTAAGCTCTGATTGGTACATCTCACCTTAATAGCTTGCAGATTGAGCATTCACAGAACGCGGCATAAGTGAAGTTGGAATATCAAACTTTTGACTCCCACTTACTGCTAAAGGCAAAATTTTGGTTTAATGGAAACACATTTAAATTGCGGGAAAATTAATGAGCTAATATCAGTGTTCAGAACCAAACAGCCTGATTAATGGTTTCTGTAGTTTATACGTCATACTTTCACAGTACTCCAAGTAAATATTTGAAAATGCAAATCATGTGTTATGTGACAGCTTCACATAAACTGAAGTATTACAGTATGCGACATTTTTTGTGTGTTCATATTATCCAACACATGACAGCATTGCAGCATCTCAAGTATTTGATGAAATGTTTTTCTTCATCATTCCAATTCACAGTGTATTAAAGTATATATTTAGAATCATAGAATAGTTAGGGTTGGAAAGGACCTTAAGATCATCTAGTTCCAACCCCCCTGCCATGGGCAGGGACACCTTACACTAAATCATATCACCCAAGGCCTCATCCAACCTGGTCTTGAACACTGCAAGGGATGGAGCATTCACAACCTCCCTGGGCAGCCTATTCCAGTGCCTCACCACCGAACAGGAAAAAATTTCCTTCTTATATCCAATCTAAACTTCCCCTGTTTAATTTGAGCCCGTTACCCCTTGTCCTGTCACTACAGTACCTAAAGAAGAGTCCCTCTCCAGCATCCCTATAGGCCCCCTTCAGATACTGGAAGGCTGCTATGAGGTCTCCATGCAGCCTTCTTTTCTCCAGGCTGAACAGCCCCAACTTTCTCAGCCTGTCTTCATACGGGAGGTGCTCCAGTCCCCTGATCATCCTCGTGGCCCTTCTCTGGACTTGTTCCAACAGTTCCATGTCCTTTTTATGTTGAGGACGCCAGAACTGCACACAATACTCCAAGTGAGGTCTCACAAGAGCAGAGTAGAGTGGCAGGATCACCTCCTTCAACCTGCTGGTCATGCTCCTTTTGATGCAGTCCAGGATACGGTTGGCTTTCACACAGTGGCTGAACACACACTGCCAGCCCATGTTCATTTTCTCATCAACCAACACCCCCAAGTCCTTCTCTGCAGGGCTGCTCTGAATCTCATCTCTGCCCAACCTGTAGCTGTGCCTGGGATTGCTCCAACCCAGGTGTAGGACCTTGCACTTGGCATGATTAAACTTCATGAGGCATGGTTAAACTTCATGAGCCCACATCACAAGCATGTCAGTGTCCTTCTGGATGGCATTCCTTCCCTGCAGCATATCAACCAAACCACACAGCTTGGTGTCATCAGAAAATTGCTGAGAGCGCACTCAGTCCCACTGTCCATGTCAACAACAAAGGTGTTGAACAGCACCAGTCCCAACACTGATCCCTGAGGGACACCACTTGTTACTAGTCTCCAGCTCGACATTGAGCCATTGACCACAACTCTTTGTGTGTGGCCATCCAGCCAGTTCTTTATCCACTGAGTGGTCCACCTATCAAATTGATGTCTCTCCAATTTAGAGACAAGGATGTTGCGTGAGACAGTGTCAAATGCTTTGCACAAGTCCAGGTAGATGACATCAACTGCTCTACCCCTGTCCATCAGTTCTGTAGCCCCATCATAGAAGGCCACCAAATTGGTCAGGCAGGATTTTCCCTTAGTGAAGCCATCCTGGCTGTCACCAAGCACCTTGTTGATTTTCATGTGCCTTAGCATGCCTTCTAGGAGAATCTGCTCCAAGATTTTGCTAGGCACAGAGGTGAGACTGACTGGTCTGTAATTCCCCGGGTCATCCATTTTCCCCTTCTTAAAAATGGGGGTTATATTTCCCTTTTTCCAGTTTGGGCATTTTCCCGTCATATGTATGTATTATAGATAAATCCCTATATCAGAGTTAGCACTGTCAAACCCAATATTGCTACTTAAACAGTTTGTTAGGGAAAAATAAAAAAAAAGACATTATGTCATTCATTTGAATACAGTCCATGTATCTTGCTTGTAAAAGTTATTGGTTTCCAATTTTTTCCAATCCCCTATATGATGTGCATACATTAGACAGTATTACACTATTTGATGATTCTTTTCAACCAGAGACCCTATGAAAAAAAGGGTCTGTAAATGTGGGAAGTTATAGATTTCCTACCCCAAAAATATCCTACTCCAAATTTCAGCAACTAGGCTACTGTACTTAAGTCTTTTTAAGGGTCTTAAGACATAACACTAATTACTGATATAATAATGAATTTGCAGATTCCCTAGTTTTAATATCAAGTTTCATAAAATTTTAACAGTGTGCCTTCAGACTGTGTAAATAATCTGAAGCCAAAAATTAAGAGTAGGAAATGATACCTTCTGTCTTGTCTTGTTGTATCAACTCCATATAATTGGAAATAGGCAACGATTTTCTTAAGCAGGAAAGAATCTCTGTTTTGGTCTGCTGCGCCATGTAGCATCAGTTGCATGATGTGTAGAGGAGACACTGCCTTCAAACATTCCGCCCAGCACAGGAAACCAGGGTGCCAGGAGGAACTGTGCTTCAGTGCCAATCACTTCCGAAGCAGCTGAAACCCCTTCATAGGCTGCCAGTATCTCTTTTGCAGTTGGGGTAAAGCTGGCATTTGGCCCTCTGTATCTCTGAGTCCAAAAGCCGAGGGGCTGACCTTGAGTCTCGCCTGAGCTTTCTGCCAGAGGCTCCAGGTAGGACCAGTCTCCCCGGCTGTGGTGTAGAGCACATTTTTTACATCTGGCCTGGTCCGGACTGGTCCAAGGGCTACTGCATGAACTATCTCACATTTAATTTGCTCAAAGTCTTGTTGTTGCTCAGGGCCCCATTTAAAATCATTCTTCTTCTGGGTCACGTGATAGAGAGGGCTTACAATTGAACTGTAATTTGGGATGTGCATTCTTCAGAACCCCACAACACACAAGAAAGCTTGTGTTTCTTTCTGAAAGTCAAAAACACAGTACTGCACCAGCTGCTAAGAAGAAAAATGAGTGCTACTGAACCCCGGACAAAATGATATCCTTTTGCTTTATGTTAGTAACATATTCCTGGTGGTGGTCAGAGTAACCATAAAGCCTTCTTGAGCAAAGAAGCTTCACTGTAGTTGTACACACTTATGCCTCTAGAATTTCTCTGAAGATAATCCATCAAATCAGGACTGGCATCAAGCTGTCATTCCAGAAGGACATGCATGTCCCCTAAGTCCATTGCTATATCTTCTTTTATTGTGCAGATGCATTTTAGCTCTAAGTCTTATCAAATATTACTATACATCTGTGTGTGGAAACAAGTAGATTTAAATCAGATTTCCATTAAACTCAGTGTAAATTTATTTCACATACAAACATCTATAGTCAAGTAGATACACAAAATATCTAAAATCTGGAGCTGCATCCCAGGTGGAAATTTTGTCTTAATCCAAGAGAGATGGAGAGACACTGGAGAAGTCATAAATGAATTTTTAAGAGTATATTTTCAATCAAGATTTTGTTATATTTTTTTACTTTTTGATATTATCTTCCATTACTGCAAACTATCAGGTATGTGGATTAATTTGAGACTTAATATCATAGGAATAAGTGGAGAAATATTTGATCAACCTTTAAAACTGAAAAAAACCCTCTATGGAACAAAAGTCTTTGTGGTAAAGCACATCTGAACCTGAGGAACAGCAGTTTGTGATGTAGTAAATAATGTTATGATATGTGTTCTGTTTACATAGAATGCCTTCATTCTCATTAAGAAGTCTCTATGAATTAACACCAATATCTTTTTCTTTTTTTTTTTTTTAACCCCAACAGATTTTTATAATACATAGAAATCTTATAAGGCATTACTTCTTTATGCTTTTTTGCACTCTTTTGTAGCAACAGTCTGAAACTAATATAACTAACATGTGAACAAATTATGTAAGTGATGCAGTATGATTAAAGATGGAAAGAGTAACCAGTTGTGAGTAAATACTTTCTATCTGTACTTTATTAATAATAACTTATTTACTAATTTTCAACACAACGACAAATTTTAATTTAGAATTATTGAAAGAAAATGTGAGGAAGTTATTAGTGGATTAGTTTCTCCTGAGAAGCATTTAAGTCACTTTTACATAGATCATGATGTAATTTTCCTAATAAAAACATAATTATAAACTACCAGGCAAATTCATGAGGCCTCTGTGTGTAACACAGGATTGCTGAAGGCTTTTTAGGCTTTATGGCTTCAGTACCCATTGCATCTGTATTCTGATAGGTAAAGCTTTCACTTATAATTAAAGGTGTGCTGTCAAATAACATTTTTGCCCTTCTAATTATTATTAATTTTGCCCTTCAATTTGGTTTTATTAATTTCAATTGTCTCTTTGAAATTCATTAAAAAATTTGCTACATGAACAAATGCGTATGGACTCAGAAAGATAGTTTTGAGGGCTAATATGAAATAAAACCAGAATAGAAGTGTTAAATTTTTATCTAGAAGAAAAAAGCATAAAAGAGTCCGCTCGTGGTAAAACCTATGGTTGGATTCAAGCAAAGCTTATTTCTGTCGCTTGAGACCTTGTTACACAATGCCTTAAACAAGAAAGATCTTAAATGTCCTGAGACAAGGAGGTCAAAGCAATTAAGTTGAAGCATTTATTATGGTAGTTGTGTGAGGATCTTAGCGGTGACTTACTCATAATTTCGCCTTTTTTTAATGATGAGAAACCAGTTCCTCACTTTTTCCTTCTTTGGAATGTTGGAAGAGAAATACAGTAGCACTGAGTGAGACACAGTAAGGGAATATTTGCAAGCAATTTCATGGTACATTTACTTTTGGATATGCTCTTTTTGAAAATCTGTAAATCCTAGTCCCATTGGAAAATACTCAAGTACTTATAGTCCAAAAAAAACCCTTCCATATTTTCTATTATCAAATATAACTTCTTGTCCTATGATCTTTCTTAACAGTGTCTGTTTAATTTTTTTATTAGAGGAGTTTGGTTACTGATTACATATTTGTTAGGGTATATTTGACACCCAGCAACTAGTAAATTATTTTCTTTTTTAGTTAATAAAATATAAATAAATAATAGGAAAATCATAACTACTGATAATACATGGTTATTTTTAACTTATAGCATCCACACAAATAATAAGACAAAACCCATGCATTTCAACAATTTCTGGTGCAACTTTGTCATACATTTGGTTTATGTCTCTATCAGCCATGACTCACTTCACTGATAATATGCGATTCTGCTGTGATTTCCAACTTGTACAAAGTTACACATATTGACCGTGGGTGTTTAAAGAATACTCACACACTTTTCAGTTTTCAGCTGCTACCCACATGGTGTTCCTGAACTTTTTACATGCCACATCTTGTTTACTGAGGAAGCATTGCATTTTTCCACTTAAAAATCTTTTGAAGAACAATGATTGATGCATAATCTTAATTTTCAGTCCTACTTCCTCAGTCTCCATGACCAGTTGTGTACAAAATATTGATCACATATAGTTGTACAGCTGATATAATAAAGAATATACTAAACATGTCTAAAGGAGATCAAGATATGAACATAATACTACATATTTAAAGCAAATAGATTTATTGTAGTTCAGCCTGTTTTGTACCCAGTGCCATGCTAGTCTTACGGTTTTTGAACCTACCACTACACAGTCTACACATACCAGCAACTGCATCATTATGAAACAATATTTTGTTACTAGTATTTTTTCATTTTATTAATACTAGTTTTTTTTTTATTTTATTAATATTACTTTGTCTGAGGAATGCACCCCAGTTTTTATAAATGTTTCTTCTCGTTCTTTTTTTGTTTGTTTGTGTGTTTAACCTTTGCTGGTTCTCTCCAAGCTTGAAAATGCTTGGAAATCTGAAGAATGTCTCAGGGTGTACCCAAATTGGAATTTCAAAACTTCAAGGTAAACAGGTAGAAATATTCAAGCTACTTGTTTCTTTAGGTCTTTGTAAAAAGAGAAGTGATCACTTTTCAAAAGTGTTCTTTATTATTTATATTTATGTTTATTATTTATATTAGAAACAGGTAGCTGATATCAGTTCTTTGTGCTGGGAATCCTAGCCACAGTGATTGCAATGAGTTTCTTTTTAAAAGTTAATTGAAAACATAGCTTTATGCCATTCACAGTTTAAAAACAAACTTCGTGCATTAAAATACAGAATTAATATTTTTACATATTCAGATTTTTTTCCAATTATCAAAGAAAAAAAACGAAGTATGTCTCTGAATAGATCCATAAACAAAACTCTTCAACTGTTTAAGGGAACAAATGTATAATCATTTCTTATTCTATTTAAATAGCTCTAAATAATCTTTTCACCTGCATGTTGAAACCTGCTTATATTGAAAGATAGCAATATTGTGGTATACCATGTCTTGGGACACGCCTTTAAATATCTGTTATATGAAAGAGAAGGATGAGGCCTATAGGGGAATTTTTTAGGGAATCTTTTAGGGATATTCCAATGTTGCCTTTGTGTAGTGGTTGGCTTGTTCTTACCACACCTATTATCAGGAGTTCCTTGGGAGAGTTTTATATTGTTCGGCAAACCATATAGCCTTCAAGAGACAGGCACCTTTGCAGCCCATTTTGCAAAGTATTGTCAGCAGAGAAAACCAGCCTTAGATATTAAAATATTAGTTAGTTACCTCTTGTCACTTAATCCTGTAAAACTAACCTGCATAAATTTTATTTATCTAGGACTTCAGCTGACTGCTTTCTTGACAAGGAAGGAACTCCAGGGAGCCTACTGCAGCTAATAAGTTATCTTTCGTATTAGCGTTTGTGGTTTTGATTGTGTGAAATTAGCCATAAATCATTAAGGGTTTTTTAATTAATAAGTCACCATTTTTTGTAATTAAGAGTGTTTTTTTAATTAAGAGTGTTTTTTGTGAGAAAGAATATTTTTTCCCCTGCAAGTGTACTGCTAGCAACCAAAATGAAAGAAATAAAAAATAAAGGTACCTTGATTCTTCCAGCTTCATAATTTTAAAGCTTACAGCTCAAAACCAAATGAATAGCTACAATTCAAGGAAATGGACAATGGCCCTTCAAAATCCATAAAATGGAAACGCTTTCAAGGCACTAAATTAAATACAATGATGCATTTAACTCTTTTTATCCCAACTCCACTTCATCTGTAGTGAATGTGTTACTAACTTAAAAACAAGGTCTCTATGACTAAAATATCTAAGAAAAATAAATTCTTGTACTCTTCTGTCCACTAGTGTATCTGAGTCTCCTGGATGGAGTGATGCACTTCACTTGCAAGAGAGAAGTACCAATATACTTTATTGATATAAAATAGTGAGTTAACAAAGTTCAATGGTTACAACAGTGGTTTTACAAGATTCAATGTCAAGTACACTTGAGTATTTAACTGCATAGAGGACAGGGTAAGTCAGACACACTTGGGAGACCTTCTTGTTCAGTCATGAGATTGAGAGAGGACTTCTTTGCTTTCTAAATTCCTACACAGAGCTGTCTGGGTGCAGCTTAATGCAATCCTAGTCCCACTTTTGTCAGGGGTTTATGTCTAAAGCATTATATGTGCACAGTCAACCTTAAAAAAATCTTAGCAAAGCTTATGAAGCTTAGCAAACTATTAGTCACTTGCTGTGGATCTTTTGTGGCAAAGAATCTCTTAACTTCAGGGAGAAAGGGAGCCCTGCAGCAGGCTTAACCTTGAAAGGTATCTCTACTCAAGACGAGATCCTGGTATGCAGCCAGCTGCAACAGTATTTAAAGGGCTCTTGGGCTGCTCAGTATTTATGGGGTAAGGTGATTAACTTATAGCCGTACTTGCATGCTGACTGCAGAAGTTAGTTTCTTCCAAATTTTGCTAGAGTCAGACATTGACAAGCACTGTGGTTAGGTGGCCACATTGCTCAAATTAACCTTTTGCTATTCTCTTGTATCTGCCTCACCCAAATCCACTTTGAGCCAGATGTAGCCATCATGATCAGATACATCCATTATGTTTGGAAATAAATAAACATTACAGGAGATAAAATAAATATATTTTAATAAATCAACAAACAAAATAATAAATAAAAGAATAAATATTATGGGAAATAACGTTCAGGTTGGCTGGAAGGATGGAGGAGGAGTACGCTATCACACTGAGTTGTAATTTCCACAGCCTCATTAATAGGTTAAAGTTAAAACTTACATTCAGACATTCAGGATAGTGATATGGTGTCTTTTTAATTCAGTAGAGATTGTAGAAAGTTAGTTTGTGACATTCTAGTGCCATACATATATTTTTTTTCTTTTTAAGGTAAATGGCTATTTACCTTCCTTAAGCTGTCTTGAGAAAGAGTGAATGTTCAGTACCATTACACTTGTGCATTCTTGGGAAAAAAAAATGTTGTCACCCATTTCACTAATAAATGAGAAAGGTTTGCAAAAGATAAGAAAAACAAAGCAAAAGAAAACAATGAGTCCCAATCTTCTAAAAACAATATTTGGGAAGAGAAACAGAATCGTAGAATCATACAATTGCACAATTATGCAACCATAGTTTGGATTGTAAGGAACCATTAAAGGCCATCTAGTCACTTGTACAGAGAATATCTGTAATGTGTGTATATAGGCCCTGAACTAATATGCACTAACACGAAATAAATTTTAAGTATAAATCAGTCATAACAAAGGTTTTATGGTTTTCATTATGTGCCTAGAGTAATGTAAACAATATGCTTTGCTGGAGCAAGAGTTTCGGTGAACATTCTTTAAATATGACACCAAATGAGCAGGGTAGGTTAACTGAATGCATGGAACATAAGTGGAACTAGAGCATTTTTTAGGTGAGCTTAATATATGCCATTTATACAGTGCATTTCTCATTCATAATCAAATATATGGATTTTTAAAATGTCGCTATAATTCTTATCCAGACTTTTGACACTATTAAAAGCCTGTTGAACTCATTGTTGAACTGCCTTTAATGCAGTTTGGATTTATTTCCATTCTGGAAGTGTTCACAGCCAGGTTGGATGGCCCGCTGAGCAACCTCATCTAGTTGGAGGTGTCCCTGCCTTTGGCAGGCAGTTTGAAACTAGATGAGCTTTAAGGTCTCTTCTAATCCAAACCATTTTATGACTCTATGATTCCATGCCTACACTGTGTCATTCTGTTTCTCTGATGATGCATGGATGTCATACACTTGTATGAGAAGTGGGGTAGGAAGGGAAGGAGAGGTTAGTGTTCATGGTGGCAAATTAAGCAAAGCTTGCTGCTGTGACAAGTATTCAAACAAAAACAAAAACAAATAAAGGTATAGGAAGCACAGCTATCAAATGCAGACCAAGTGAAAATAGACTATATATCTGAATATTTTGATCCTGCTGATATCAGTTCAAAATAGTACATTTTCCATGCTGCAAGTAGTGCAGGTGCTGTAATATGTCAGCATGTGTAATGATGAGGGGGTGCTTACTTTTCTGAAAGCTAATGGCAAATTTATAACAAGAGAAAAATGACTGTGTTCATTACTAGCTATGGGTGGAAGAAACTTCCAGATAGAGCTTTCAGGAGTATTTTTGTTTGTTTGCTTGGTGCTTCCTTGTATGATCACTTTAATGATAATACACTTTATACTTTCATGAGCTGAACCCAGCTGTGATTAGCAATTTAACTTAAGTACTGGAGATGAAACAAAAGAAGTCAGTAGATCCTGCACCAAGTGGTGAATAAATAAATTCAGTCTTAGCACCACATGATATTAGCATCAAAAACAATAGCACGAGAATCTCAGTGCAAAGAACACCTGAAAAAATGTGAGGAAGGGAAAAATCCACCCTGCTGTTCTTTTTTGTAACTTCTGCAACTTTATTTCCTCTGGTAGCACAGCAGCTCTGGCAACTAACAATAAGAAATAATGCTTTCCACCCTCCATGGAGCTTTCTGACTCTATGGTTAGTGTTATTCCCAAAGAATTTCTATTTGCTTTCTTTAGTATACTTCTCGTTTCCCTGATCTTATTGCCAGTTACAACCAATTCAATTTTTTTCTTTTTTTTTACTTGTGGTATAAACAAAATGCCATGCTAAACTATGATATATTTTTAATTCTCCTTACTATCACATCTTTATAACAGGAAAAGCACTAATTTTTAGGACAGCTGAATATCATACAGAATTTATTGAGGAGAAAAAGATCTCCACTACACATATTTCCTACAAATGAGATTATATAATGTGATGCGGCCCAGTAACAGCTTTGAAGGTACAAATTTAAACATGGTAATTAATAAATTTTTCTTCAGAGATGTTTCAGAGAAAAAATTAAAAAAAAGTAAATATTTTGCAAGGTATATTAATGCTTAATGAATAACCTATTTCCTGGTCAAATGATCCTCAACAGAATTCAGATGTAAAAAAGACCTTTTTTTTTTACAACTGAGCCTATTTTGTGATTATCATACTTTTTGCACATGTTAGACCTGTCTGGACCGAAATGCAGAAGAACCAAGCATGCTATGTCATACAGTGTCAGGACTGCTGATCCCAGTCATCGTAGGTTTGTAGTGTTTGGAGTAGCACTCTTCTCAGGGCACTGAAATGGATACCTATTAATCTGGCCTCTTATGTTTCCTCACTGGACATCATATGTACTAGACACCTTTTAGGAGATAAAGATCAATTCTAAGACTATGATTTTTTTCACCTAGCCCATGTAGATATATATACCTACACGTAGACACCCAAATGTTGACCTTCCAACCTGGAGCTGAATCCCACCCACCATGTCTTTACTTCCTTCACATTAAGATAATAAATGTTCAAGAGTGACATATGGTTCATTGTTATGCATTAGAGTTGCATATAGCTTTGCAGAAATCCATGAAGTTTCTATGTAGACATCCTACAATACTCTTTTGGAAACCTCAGACAGCAGGTGAGAAGCAGAACAAGCACTAAGACTCTTGGTAAAACAAATGCATGTAAGCAGGGATCTACAGGGTAAAACAGAGTACGGACATTTTTTATAGAGAATTTCTATCTATGTGTACAAAATAACTGGTTGCCATAAGATAATTCTGATATTGGAGGTATTTTAAATATTTACTTTATTCAGCAACTCTCTTGTGCAGCTTGTGTATAGCTGTAATAAGGTGAATTGTTTCAAGAAATATATATATAATATTTTACATATATTATATATAAAATACACAGAAAATTGAAAGTCCTTCTGATAATTAGATACATACCTTCCTTCGAGACCTGTGGCACCACGCAGGGAATAGGAAAGACCTGGGGATTAAGCAAAATTCTGAAGACCTCCCTAGATTCTCTTCATATTAATCCCTGCCCTATACTTGAGGTTACCTAAGAATGTTTCTTGACCTTCCTTTATGAATTACTTGTGTTCCTGCTATTTCAGGATATTTTACCAACAAACCCTAGCTGTGGCTACAAGCAGTGAGTAGGAATTGTTGTGTTTGACTTTCCAGTAATTATGTGAAGCATTACTTCTGCAGTTCAGACCATATAATGTGTTGCTTCATCATAAATAATGACTGTAACTGTTTACTGTGGGTCTCAAGGACGCAATTCTCTCAAGATGTGACCTTCACAGAAAAAGGAGGAAAGAGGACAAAGTTGGTTACATTTTCTGTTCTGGGAGCGCAAAAGAATTCATTTTGAGAGAGGCTATCAGCTCTGAGAAGCAGTTAGTGATTAAAGTGTTCCTAATACGAAAAAGATATTTAGTCTTTAACATATATCTTGCCAAAATTTTATTACTAGAAATCCTTTGAATGAAAAAATGGACACATTCTTAATGTCAAAATTAAACACAATAAACGATGTTTAGTAAGCTGTATTGTGAGTAAGACATGAAGTATCAGAAAAGCAACAGTGCTCCCCATATCTCCATTAACGTCTAATAAAGGGCAAACAGGAAAGGATTAGGGATTGATCTACTGTGACCCACACATTCACAACCAGATGACAACTTTACCAGCAATGGAGCTCATGTCAGTTGCTGGTCTGAGGCCTGTACACTACATGCACAGACAGCAAAGTGTTAGATAACTGAACGCCCCCATTCCTAAGTGCACCAGTGAGACACCCATGTGCTTAGCAAATACACAGTGAGGGAAATTAGCAGCACAAGGATTTCCAGCATGTTATAGGTATACTATGTGAAGAACTGGGGAGTGCCAGTCATGTAGGACAAGCTGTGGTTCACATGTCAGCAAATACGATAGTCTGCATATGTAAAAGCTATTAAAGGTGTTAGTAGAGAAGGAGAAAATGACCAGCTGTTAGCCAAAGTCACTCCCTGCTAGAAATACTTGTATTAGTCTGTCCTCATTGATTTGAAATATGAACTTAAATTGCTCCTGCTAATAGTTTGCTACTCAGTCTCCTTGTTTCTCTTTAGTTTGCTTTTAGGGTTTTTGTTTTGTTTTTTTTTGTTTTGGTTTGTTTTTTGTGGTTTGGGTTGGGTTTTTTTTGTTGTTTATTTTGGTTTGGTTTGGTTTTTTTAATGAAACTAACTCCTTTTCCCAGCCTTAAAACTACATTTTTTTTCATAGAACCTTTCATTTCCACAATTTTATGTCAGTTCTATGGAGATGTATTCACCAGTTCAGGTGGAGAAATGTTAAAATTATCAGCAGAATCTATTTTCTTCAGCAGTCTTCTGGGAGCTCTGAGACTGACAACAGGCCTCAGAAAAACAGCAATGTATTCTAGAGCTATTTATTCCTTCTGCTTCATTCTTGATGGGAACTGTTCATCTAAGCTCTCCCCTGGGCAGAGTATCTTGAAGGACCTCTCATGTCAACTAAAAAGCAAAAGAATGTCAAAATAAGAGATTTATACAAGTTTTGCTAATAATATAATTGCAACCATTTTTTTTCTGTCTTCTATACATTCTACTTTTATGTATCTTTGTTTCTGAAATTCTCTAATCAAGTACATTTAAATACATTAGTATACATCATCACCTTAGTTTGTACTGGGATTTAGCCAGAATTTCTATTTGAATTGATTGAATTTAAAACTAAGAAAAAACCTCCTATTTTTATGGAGACACATTATGTCCTCTGCTGCATGCATTAATGACCTCATTCCATCCTTTTTCCATAGCCAACAACACAGACTTTGATGGAAACTGTTATCAAACTCCCAGTGATGAAACTAAAGCAGTTAAAAAATAGAAGACTCAGCTCTAACCTTTATTAGCACTAAAAATAATAAATACTAGTCCCTTCACTTTTAATGGTTTTTCATTAATACATTATTGTTCTTAAGAAGTTAACATTCATCCCAGATTTTGACCATAATAAGAATTGTTCTGCTCTGTTAGTGAAGCATTAATTTTTTTTTTCTTTTTCTAAAATAAAAGACATTGTTATGGTTTCTAGAACAAAACAAGGGCATATCTGTAGTGCTGCTTTTCTTCCTTTTGCCTGTAATGTTTGTAAACCAGTTCCTTTTGATTGTCCAAAATGTTTTCTGATGTTCTAAATAACATTGAACACCAGTTCTCTGCTTTTAAAGTAGTTTATGTTCAATACAAGTGTTTCTCACTAAACTTCTGTCTCTCCACAAGCTTCATAAATGCAGGGCTGTCAGTATTTATTTATTGTTTGATATTATTTTCCCTAGGACTTCTCAGTAGAAACTACACACATTTTTTGGTTTGGTTTGAGCTTAACTCATTCACTGTTGCACATTCAGAATTATGCTTCTGCATTATCAGTAACACACCATTTGTATGAGACAGTTTCTCATACATATAACTTATTAAAGATGATTAAGCAGATCCTAACTTTGACTAAAGCAGCTAAGTGACCCCAATATTTTTTTAAGATTTTGCTTGACTAAAACATTTGTTGTTGTTTCTATTATAACATCTTAAAAATATCTGCATTCTTTTTAATGTTCTTAGAAAGAAACCTATCTGTACAATATTTCTATCTAGAGATTATTTTACTTCAGTTAATAACTGCAAGTAATAAAACCATGACACATATAATTTCTGGAATAACCATGATCAATTTGCAAACTGTATTAATAAAACAGTGTCAAAAAACGTAAACTAGGTTTAGGTGTAAAACTGCCATCAATTTGGAAATATTTACCATTAATCTGTTTCAGGCCATTTACTCAATCCATTCAGAGGTGTTTTGCTTTATGAACATAGTTCAGATTATCAAGTCTTCAATTAATGCCTTCTGAGATCACACAATTTCATTTAACTTCTCTCAAAATATTATAAATGTATGTGAAGCTTTTACGTTACAAGTTAGTGCTTGGTTTTCCTTCATGAAATGTTCCATATTTCAGTTAATTAACGCTAGCACAGTGCGTGCTTTTCACTTGTTTCATTTTCCAATTTGCATGGTATTTTTATGTAACTAGCTTCCAGAGAGACCCTTTCCTATGTTTTGTACTTACAGATTTACAAATGCTCCATCCCTGGTGGCATTCAAGAGATGGACAGGGCCTTGGGCAACCTGGTCTAGTGTGAGGAGGCAGGCAGATTGGATCAGGATGATCTTTAGGTCTTTTTCAACCCTAAACATTCTATGATTCTATGAGTCTATGGTTTAACTTTTTCCACATTTTGTTTTTGTACTAAAACAAACAAATAAAGAAAGAAAGAAAGAAATAAAATAACTGCTCTTTTGAAAGAGTTAATATAACCAAAACTTTAAAAGTCTTGATCATGAGGCTGGATCTTTTCAAATATCTGAAAGGTAAATTTCATGTTTCAGGAAGGAATCTGCAAGTTGCAGTGATACAGGTCCTTGTAGCTATTTTTATTAGAAAATGCTTTGTTCTAGTCACCTTTTATCTAAATTGGAAATAATAATTAGAAATTAAGAATGACTATTGTAGAGTATTGAAGTTTACTCCTGTGAAAAATTACAGAAAATGTTTAGAAATATGGAAAGTAGATGGTGTTAGCCTCATTTATCCTACGTTCATCATCTGTTTCATTCTTGCTTGGAAAACTCTTAACACTGCAAGATACATTAGCTTTATGCCCTAAAACATAGTGTAAATACAGTTTTAATGTATTGTACTGTATGTACAGTTTTGTATAACCTGAACTTTCATTAATATAATGTTTTGCATTTACTTCCCACTTTATTTCAATGAATTGATGGATACATGAATCTTCATGAATTTCTTCCATCTCCTAGATCCCCTAACAAGCAAATTGATCTTACTTGCAAGACAAGCTTATTAAATGCCTCTGGCTTTCTGGAACTGAAGACATTTGATCAGAAAATGAAAACATTGCCATGTAGCTGGCATCATTCTTTCTGGTTTAGCTGGCTTTTGTACAACATTCACATTAGCTCTGTGCCCACAACCTCAAACTGAATAATACTGGAAATGCATGATGTGTGGAGGAAGTTTGAGGGAAAAGTGCCAAGTGAATACTGGCCTTTCATGTCCTTCTCTGGTAAGCACATGTGCAAGCTGTATTCAGGACAGAGAACAGATAAATGACTACTAAATATTCTCAATGCAAAATTAACTATAATGTCTTTAAAACTAATTCCTTTAGGGCAAATCTAAAACATTGATCCAGCTCATTTTTTTTTTTTTTTTAGCATCTTGCTCTGTATATCATTTACTGTAATAAGCAGTCATTTCCAACAGCAACAAGAAACATAGAGTAATATGGGAGCATAAACGCAAACCCATTTAGAAACAAAATCTCCAGAAGGACAGATGTGATTTATATACAATTCCATTTACCACATCTCAAACATGGACTGTTGCGCAACATTTCATTCAGAGCTTTAAACTTAACAATGCTTTTTTGTTTGTTTAACATGGTCGCAATCATAGTAAAAAAACACTTCTGACCATGAGTTTCTGATAGAAAGTTTAGGTGTTGTGCAAAAGCTTTTGTGCATTTAGTGGTAGTTAATCTGTAACTTTAAAGGTAATTCACTCCTACCCTTTCTAAATTAATGCTTGAAATGTATGTTTTGTCTGATTCAGTCTCTGAAAAGGATCCAAGTATATGTCAATATACTGCTGGAAACATGTATGATTTTCTTTTCTTCTGGTGACACAGGTTGTCCCCCTGCAGCCTGTTTGGACTCCTGTGAAACACAGTCACTGCAGCCTCTGGAAGAGACTGCATCAGGGCAGATATCCACACTGCAGCCCATAGAGGACCCACACTGGAGAAGTCTTTACATGAAGGACTCTGTCCCATGACAGCGACCCTATGCTGGAGCAGAAGAATAGAAAGATGAGAAGTGTCAGACATGAAATGTTATAAACTGCTTACAAACCTCTTCCCCCATCCTCCCTGCACTACTTGGAAATGGAGAGCTAGAGGAGCTGGGAATGAAAGACTGAAGTTGAGCCTGGGAAGAACGTGAGGGTGGGAGGGAGATGTTTTAGTTTTCATCTTTGTTTCTTCACCATCCTACTCTTCTTTTAATTGGAAATAAATTAAATTAATTTTCTCCAAGTCAAGTCTGGATTTGCTGTGACTAACTATTTAGTGATGCCTCCGTCTTTATATCGACCATGAGCTTTTCCATGATCAGGGGGAGTGAGAGAGCAGCTGAGTGGGTGACTGGCTGACAAGGTCAATCCGCCACAAATATATTCCTAACACTCAGAAAAGTATGGCCCAAATGAAACTTCTATGAAATAGTAATAATACTGGAAATTCAGAGTAACAACAATAGAACACATATAAGGAATAGCACCCTACAATCATATTAACAGTTTAACAACATTTGGTCTAGATTTCTTGTTGCTTAGCAGATAATTTTATGGGTGCAAGAAAAGTTTCACTTAAAATATGTGAAGAAATATGGCAGTAAAAATATAATTGATCAACTTCAATGACTATATGTATAAAATTCTTCCCTGTGATTTTACACATCCAAAAGAATTTTAGCAATAATGTATACTTTTCAAGTGTTTAAAATATCTCAGGAAAAGTAAATTAGCATAAATTACACTTCTAAGAGACTGAAGAAATAGAAGTTTTGAATGGATGCAGAAGAGAGAATAATTTTAAATTTTAACTTCCCGTACTTTTTTAAGCTTCTTGGCAACTCAGATTTACCACCATAAAGGAGCTGTAAGTAGCTATAAGGAGCATCTCTTTCTCCCCCTCCTCTCTCTCTTCCTCAGGCCACCATCTAAGTTACACTTATCTCGATGTATTTTTTTAATTTGTCCTGATATACAGATACCTACTTTTGGTCAAATACCACCACCATTTGCCTGAATTTTTAAAGTGCCATATATTTAAACGGGATTTTAGCCACATGATTCTCCATCTGTTTCAAAACCCATCTAAAAATACTTTTCTCGTGTCTGCCTCTCAGTGTTTGCCGCCTCTTACGTTATTTCATTATAGCTGTAAGGGACATACATGCCATAATTTATGTGTGGTATGCAGAACAAAAATGCTGTGAGATTTATCTAACATTATTATTAAATTCTGAATTTCCAATTTCACCTTACTTTTCCCTAGCTATTATTTTATAAATAATATATAAGTCACGTTTTCAGCTCCCTTTGTTTTCAAAAGTTCTCCATCAGGGTTTGGTTAATTTTTAAAGTATGTCCAGTTCTTCTCTAATTATTCTCAACATACAGATGAGTTAGAATTCTTCATATTCAAGAATTTGCAGAGAATCAAAACTTACCTACTGCATGCACTTTTCTGTGTTATTTAATTTCAAATGGCTTAGTAAAAGAATCTAGTATTTCTTTTTTGGCCTCAATGAGTCAAAAGTTCTATTGATATGGTAAGCATTTTGCCACAGTACTTGGACTTAGCTGTAGCTTTTAACAGATTGACATTGGAAATGCTGATTCAGGGGCATTCTGCCTTATGGATTTATGTAATTTTAACATGTATTTAGAGCAGTTTTTGAAGCAAGGGTATTCATCCTCAGGTGAATAGTCAGAAAAAAAAGAAATTGCCAATGTTTTTATGGTTGTAGAGATGTATTTCCTGACTCCACTGCTGGAGGTTTAATTTTGATGAGCTCTGCAGTTTATGAGGTCTGCAGATGCTTCTGGATAAGACAGCTATGATGTTGTCTGGAGGTAATCATGTGCAGAGAAAAAAGTCAAGACCTCTTATGCAGTTATTCAGATAACATAACATTAATAGCCAGAATAAAAGAGAAAATAACAATCTGTACAAGAGAGTTTAATTTGAACAGGGATTAGATTTTAAACAATATTAGGCACCAATGCCCAAAAGCTAGGCTAGCAATGGGATAGCAAAAAGAGGCATCCATTTGCAAGGACAATCTTTATGAGCAATTACTGTTACTGTAGAGTCAAACATATAAATCATAATTACTAGAGCTATTTATTTTTTATTATTTTTTCAGAATTGTGAACCAAACTCTTGCATGAATGTTGTGGTTTAAGCTCAGCTGACACACAGCCTACTTGCTAACTCCTCCTCTTTCTCCCCCCTTGCTCCCAAAGGATTGGGATAGAGAATCAAAAGAATGTAACTCCTACTGTTTGAGATAAGAGCAGGCCAGTAACTAAGGTATAACACAAAACCACTACTGCTACCACCAATAATAATAATGATAAGGGAAATAGCAAGGGAAGAGAATACAACTGCTCACCACCCACCCACTGATACCTAGCCTGACCTGAGCAGTGATCTCACCCTTCCAGGTAACTGCCCCCAGTTTATATACTGGGCATGACGTGCTGTGGTATGGAATACCTCTTTGGCTAGTTTGGGTCAGGTGTCCTGTCTCTGCTTCCTCGTGGATTCCCTTCCTCCCTGGCAAAGCATGAGACTCAGAAAGTCCTTGGTCAGAATAAACATTACTGAGCAGCAACTAAAAGCATTGCTGTTATCAGTGCTGTTTCCAGGGTGAAAGTCAAAAACACAGCACTGCACAAGCTACTAAGAAGGAGAAAAATGAATGCTACTGCTGAATCCAGGACAATGAGTTGTGAATCGCTCATGCATTTTCATATTCTTGACCACCTATTGTGAAAATCCCCCCTCCCATTTCTCATCCAGTGGAACAGTTATCGTAATTAATCTGATGCTTTATGCTGTTATCCTGTTATGCCAACAATACAGTTTAACATAACCTTATTATAATAATAAAAAGAAAACTTGAATCACTGTGATGTTTCCTGAACATTCAAGAGAGGCTTTCTGTGTGCATCTCAAAACAACTCAAAAGATGGATGGCACTGAGGGAGGCTTAGTGCCTGTCCGTGGTGAGCAGTGGATTGATGGTGAGGGAGCAGTGATCACGCTCCAGGAAGGCAGGTGATGGTTTCCTGTGTGTCTACCCTGAGGCCACAAAGATCAACTGCCCGGAGACTGCAGCACAGACATTGTGGGCCCTGTCAGGGCACAGCGTTAACTGGGTCTGGGGTACATCAGATTTCCTGTGCATGAGTCTCACCTGTGGAAAGGTTCCAAGACATCCTGACCCTATAAAAAGGCAAAACTGGCCTTCAGCTTTGTGGTGTGTGCTCCTCTTTATGAAATATCAGCAGAATCATTGGCTGCAAGGACTTCACCAAGGGTTAAGTAACTGAAAGGAAAACAACTGAAATGGCTGCAACTTGCTGATGGAGAAATGTCACTGGATCCATTGGGTGGTGAGTCTATTTATTTCTATTTTATTTTCTCTCTCCTTTTTTTCCCTCTACTTCAGGTCTTCTATAAGAATAAGAACTTGAAAATACTTTTGTTCCTCCTGACACAGTTTTAGGGAAGTTTACAATAAAATTAATGGTTGTTTTGTGTTTCAGCCTCTGGAGTGCCTGTGGTTTCTTCTGTGAACTGGACACTGGGAACAGTATTGTAAAAGATCACCTTCACCCTCACCTGTCAGGTGGGATGGTATAGCATTCACAAATAATTCTTTCAATTATTTGGTTACTAACAGTGTTACGTGTTTCCTTGCCTGTCAAAGCTGTCTCAAGAATTTTGTAAAGCTGATGTTCATTCAAACTCACATTTATATGCAAAAGCATTACACATTGAAATAAGCACCAGACAGAAGATGTATCACTCTTTAATGTTTTTTTCTTGCTGGAAGCAGAAATCCACTTTTTTGGGTACCTGGAGGAAAGTTGTGGAAAGGGTATTACAGTATCAAGTGAAGGATAAAGAAAGAGAGGTAACTGTCAAGGAGGACACATGAATTCTTTCAATTCCAGACCCTGAAGCACCTAGATAAAGGTATGAAATACTGTCATGAAAAACAGTATCCTAGTTTAGATGTCTTGACTGCCTAAGCTTACCATCACATATTTAACTTTTTATGCAATGCCAGTTCATGCACTGTGTGTGGGTGTTATGCTGCAGCTGTTTACATGCAAACTGGTTAATTAAGAAATTATTTGATTTGCGTTGCTCCCGAAGCCTACTGTATTTTCTCATGAAACTCTGGTGTCCCTGAATATTTTGTTTATTTAATACCATCTTCTTAAGACTTAGTTTTTATCCTTTCACAATAATTCCCTGTTACGGGCTTTAATTCATACAAAAGCCAGGAAGGAAGGAAGGAATCTATTCTGGAAAACATTTGTATGAAAAAATGTGCACTTGAAAATGTTGAGTTATAGAAACAATGGCAAAAGTACTAAAAGAAAAAATTTAGTTCAATTCCCAGTTGGTCAGGGAATACTACAATTATTATACAAGTACACATTCAGCCCTGATTAAAACTATGGAGCTTACTTTTTCTTAAATAGTAATGATACTCTATTAAGTTTGATCTGATATTTTTTGAAAGGCCAGGAGGCCTTTGTTAACAAGTCAGAGAAGCTATTGTGCTAGAAAACATTGCCAGTGATTGCAGTAAGTAGTTGATAACTGTGAGAATACTGTAGGGAATATGAGAATGTAGTTGCCTTAGATATATCAACATATTATTTGTGAACACTTTTTTTTTCTTTTTTTCTTTTTTTTTTCTTTTTTTCTTTTTTTTTTTCCCCGAAACAAAAAAGACCCCATAGCAGCCTTCCAGTATTTGAAGGGAACCTACAGGGATGCTGGAGAGTGACTCTTCCTCAGGGACTCTAGTGATAGGACAAGGGGGTAATGAGTTCAAACTTAAACAGGGGAAGTTCAGGTTAGATATAAGGAAGAAGTTCTTTAATGTGAGGGTGGTGGGGCACTGGAACAGGTTGTCCAAAAAAAAGAGGTAAATGCTCTATCCCTGTCTGTTCCATGTAGATAGGTGAAACTTGGGAAATACTTTAAGTAGTTGCAATTCCTTGATTAGATAGGAGAGAAGGGAAAAGGAACTGAGTGACTTTTTTTTTTTTTTCCTACTAGAAAGTCAAAAATACTTTATTTATAACTTTCTAAGCACTGCTATTGAGCATTTGTAAGTCATGTCACTCCTTGTGAGCATAATTTAGATTCTTGCCTGTAGTTTCAGCAGAGTGTAGAGGAATAATTCTTGGAGATAACTTTTGGAAATTAAAACATGGATTTGCAGATAGCAACCTCCAACTTTCTTTAAAAATATAATGCATTCTTCAAAAGGCAATAAATGAATTTTACTTAAAAGAGTATTTTCATGTAGTCAATTATAAAAATAATCACAAGAGATTTGGACTAGTATGAACAAGTCAGATGACCAATCTAGAAGTTAATAGTGTTGACAGTACTGGAAAAAAAAAGAACAGGTGATTAAAAAAATAGTAGGATGTACCTGAGACAAATAGCATAGACGTAGGTGAACATTTGAGGCACTGATGCACAAATTAAGAGACACTTTGAGACAATAACAAGAATTACTACCTAATTTGCATGAGAGCATCTTTATTGGATGCAAAAAGAAAATGTTTGTAGGAAGAACTGAGAATGCAAAAATGCCCTTATGCTGAAAATCTGATGGTTCTGAAGGAAGTTTGAAATCAATTTTGTGGCAAAAATAAAAGTAAAAAAATGAGGAAATAATCTGCAAAGGGTGGCTAATTTTCTACTGTTCAGACCAAAGGAGAAATTAAATGAGGCTTTTATTTTAATCAACGCGACAACAGAGAATTTGCTAATAACAGGATTTTTAAATACCAAAATATTCACTGGAAGTCTTACATAGACACACAGAGATAATACAGTTGAACTCATTGATTATTTGATTTCAACTGTAATGGATAAATATATTTAAGAAGATGAATGAATGAAGTAGTGATATAGGCAAGAATTCCAGGTTTTTTAAGAGATTTGAGAATTTAGGTGAATGTCATAATAAAATTCCATAACCAGGTACTGTGAGGCAAGAAGGATGCAAAACACAATAGGAAGAAAATTAATTTAGGAAAAAAAAAAAGCATAAGTTTGGAAACTGCTCCAGATAGCGTCAGAAACATAATCAAAGAATAAAGCTAGGAGAGGTGACTAGTTACTGATAAAGTCTATAATAACTACTTGGAGAAAATGATCTCAATATTAATAAAATGTAGAATGAGAAAATTATCGCAATATTAATAAAATTTAGAATGTATAAAAGAAAATATTATGAATAAATGACCTGAATGTCAAAATGGAAATGAGTAAAAGGTTGGAAAGAAAATAAAAGAGAGCAAAACTAAAGCAAAATATTGGAATAGGCTGCCCAAGGCAGTGGTGGAATCACTGTCCCTGGAAGTGCTCAAAAACTGTGTAGACAGGGCCCTTAGTGACATGGGTTAGTGGTGGCCTTGGTAGTGCTGGGGACTGGTTGGACTTGATGACCTTAAAGGTCTTTTCCAACCCAGGTGATTCTATTCTGTTGTAAAAAAGAACAGCCACACTGGTTAAATACATGATTATTGTACAAGGTGCATTTTAATTAATGGAGATTTAAAAAGTAGAAAAAAAGAAAAACAACCAGATCCTGGGCTGCATCAAAAGGAGCATGACCAGCAGGTTGAAGGAGGTGATCCTGCTCCTCTACTCAGTTCTCCTGAGACGCCACTTGGAGTACTGTGTACAGTTCTGGTGTCCTCAACATAAAAAGGACATGGAACTGTTGGAACAAGTCCAGAGTGAGGCCATGGGGATGATCAGGGGACTGGAGCACCTCCCATATGAAGATAATCTGAGAAAGTTGGGGCTGTTCAGCCTGGAGAAAAGAAGGCTTCGTGGAGACCTCATAGCAGCGTTCCAGTATCTGAAGGAGAGCTGTATGGATGCTAGGGATGGACTATAGGAACATTAGGGACTGTAGTGATAGGACAAGGGGTAACAGGTTAAAACTTAAACAGGGGAAGTTTAGATTGGATATGAGGAAGAAGTTCTTTCCTGTTAGGGTGGTGAGGCACTGGAATGGGTTGCCCAGGGAAGTTGTGAATGCTCCATCCCTGGCAGTGTTCAAGACCAGATTGGACGAAGCCTTAGGTGACATGGTTTAGTGTGAGGTGTCCCTGCCCATGGCATGGGGGGTGGAACTAGATGATCTTAAGGTCCTTTCCAACCCTAACTATTCTATGATTATAAAAATATCAATACATAGCATGAATAAAAAGAAAAAAGATAAAGGAAAAGTAAGAAATATTATTAAACAGAAGCTGAGAACATAAAATAGTAAAAGGCTGTTATATCTTTTCCTTCTTTACCTTTGTCTTCACAAAATAAAGACTAATTGTAATTAGGCCTTAATAATATTAAAACTGAAAAGGGGATGCTGTGTAGATTAGGAAATGAACATATTTTTTGAAGGATATATACATGTGTTGTTCAGTTATTTTATTCAGTATGACCTAATGAAATTGACCCCTTATTTTTTAAGAAAAGCCAGGCAAAGCAGACTCTGATTGGCAGTTATCTACCTTAACCTTTAGAGGACAAAGGAGATCTTGGAGGAAGAAGGAATACAGATATGCTCTTGGAAAACAAGAGGATAAAAGAGTACAAACATGATTTGGAATGAGTTACTAAAGGCTAGTTTAAAAATCCTTTGTGGACACAATAAACACAATACTATAGTTAACTTGGTCGCCAAGGGAATGTCATACAAAACAATCTAATTATCTTTTCTGACAAGTAAATTGTTTTAGTGGATGAAGGGAAAGCACAAAAATATAAACTTAAGCAAATTTAGCATCATTAATATGCTGCTTTTTATATCATATTCTAAGTAAATGCAGTATAAAAATATCTACCTGCATATACTAAAATATGGTTTCAAAAGAAGACTTGTAACTAGTCACTGTCAACTGGAAAGTCACCTGTGTAACCCTTCAGGAATCTGCCTGGATTCAGTTGGTATTTACATCAGCAACAAATGATATTCCCTTGAAGTAAGAATTGTAGATGACAAGAAGCTTTTGAAAGGCAAGAATGGAATTCAGAATTATCTTGATTGCCTGCAGAGATGACATGATAACAGGATGACAAAAATTTGTATAGATACATTAAGTTCTCTACTAAAAGGAAACAAAAATAAGAAAGGGAAAGAGAACATGATAGCAGACTTCCAGTATAGTATTATAAATGATTAATTGTTCTCCATGCCTTCTTGGAAAACAGTGTGAAGAAGTCAGCTGAATTTGAAATAAGGGCAATTAAAACCAGAGATTACTCAATGATGGCAGTATCCTTGACTGGAAAGAACTTTTGATAGGCAGCGTGGAGTTTTCTGATATTATTTTTAAAGACATAAGACAATATCTGATAGTGTTATCCAAGCATTCCTAGCCTTTTCACTGTGTAAGGGCTGAACTAATACATCTTTTCCAGACCTACAGCTCTACAATTTTGTGTTTTCTTGGGCTATGGGAATACAAGGTTGTGGTTAAAGCTTCAAAAGAAAAGGTAACCATAACCATATCCTCCTTTCGGTCCCATGGAAAAAAAAAAATCTTTACTAGAGAAAGATGACCCCCAAAAGGTAGTTAAATGACATCTGCTGAAAAGGAGAAGATGTTGCTGATGAAATCAAAGCAGAAATCTTAGAAATGGTTAGTTGCTGTGTGTTGTTTGACTACCTTTGAAAAATTTATATGTAATTTCGATACATTAAATTAAAAAGTTTCCAACTTAAGAGGGAAAGCAGTAAACTGGAGTAGCCTCACCTGAGCATTTCACATACTATGAGATGCTTTTGGTTTTATTCTTGGAGTTATGCACTGCATGTGATAGCATTTACATATTTTGCTCCTGGATGATAATGGTGATTATCTCCTTTTAATGGGGTATTGTTTACCAAACTGATTAATGTCTTTTAGGTGAGGCAAATTATTTAGCTGAGCATCAGAAGCTTATTTTTCTACTTGTTTTCATAGCAAATCAAGATAATGTCTTAAATCTGAATCTAGAACTTCCTGATGGCAATCAGACACTTGCAGAAGGCTTACAGACATTACTATGATGTCTGCTATTTAAATACTAGCTCAAATTGTGCAGAACTTGAAATAAAACATGAGTCATTGTCCTGATTTCAGACCTACAACAGTAGTTTACCGGAGGCAGTAAGTCCCTCTTGTGCTGCTATACTTGCTCCACCTCCTTACTGCTCGACAATAGAAATGCAATATGCTGATCCAGAGAGATGTAATTTTCCCATTCTTGGAAAATTTGAGGTTTCCCAGATGTTTTTATGCAGTGTTTACCAGTTTGGATAAATGAGATGCTGGTGGATTTTCTTACTGACCAATATGATTGTAATAAGGAGACATTCACACTTTTCAAGGAGGAAAGTGGGGGGGGGGGAAGGGGGAACACACCAGAATAATTTGAAGAGTCATATATTTCAAAATAACTGATTGCCTGCTTAGTTGGACAGAAAAGAGGCAAAGTACTTCTGAACACCCTAATCATGTTGCTGCTAGTGGCTCTGGAGAAAGCAGATGTTCAATCAGACTTCCTCCCTTCCAGTCAGCCTTCCTTCCAGTATTTCTTTAACTGAAGTCTTATTCACACTGGCATGTTCTCACAGCAAGCTTAATATTCACTAACTGGAGATTTTATGGTTTTGACAAAATTAATATATACTCTATACCAGCATTTTCTATCGTGTTACAAAATTCAATATCCAGCCACTTTTTAATGCCACAGAAACTCAATTTTCTCCTTGTTTCGGAGTTGTTCTTTTTTTCCAGCTGAAAAAAAATGTGACTTCTGTTAAGGTTGACTTATGAGGGTTATTTGTATCATTGGTGATTTTACAACAGGTCAGTATAACAATACTGAGGAATATTGTTCCTCCCAACTGGTCAAATAATGTAGCTTTGCTGTTATCACTGCTTGGTGAAGCAAAGTGACAGTTTAGACATTTACTAATGAAAAACAACAAACATCAGAAGCTCCACAAATCTCTCTGACCATATATATGCATAGAGACTGAATCCAGGGCCAGAAGCTGAACTACTGCAGCATGAGTCAACAGATGTTGGCAGACACTGTTCTTACTTCCTTTCAGCTCTAAAAACTGAAAGGTTTGGCTGTATCATAGGGATCATTTTCTGTTCGTACCATGATTCATCATGTCTCCATTATGGCAATTCTATTCACATGAAAACTTAGCCAGATCAACAAACAGAATTGAATTGAATTATCGGCAATAAAATACCCTTCCCTCTTTTCCTGATGTGAAAGTATGTATCCTTAAAAAAAAACAAACAGGTACTCCTAATAGTTTTATAGCTTTACTAAAATGAATGCAAAACTGATTGTTATATTCCAGTTCAATGATTAACAACAATGAAATTTTCTGGTTTACTTTTTGTTGGGGTTTTTTGATAGAAAGAAATTATTAGAAAAACATCATAGCAAGGCAGACAGCCTTCTCTCAGTACTGTCATTCAGTATGGAGGTTACCTACCTCTGTGTAAACTAGAGGATTCCTAAGAATGCTTTTAAGCATCTGTATCCAAATGCATGCTGGAGGCAGGAATACAGGAGCTGCATCTTTCCTGACATAGAAATTCAGTTTTCCAGAGGAATAAAACCCAAGATCATAATGACAGGATTTGTGCAATGTTTTGCTCAATTTTTTCAGTCTGTATGATAAGATCATGTCTCTTACTAGTAAAAGAAGAAATGTGGAAAATAATGTCTGGCCCTAGGATCAAGCAGAACAGCTGCAGCTGGGGTTGTTTAGTCTGGAGAAGAGAAGGCTCAGGGGGACCTCATTGCTCTCTACAAATACCTGAAAGGAGGTTAGAGTGAGGTGGTTGATGGTCTCTTCTTCCAAGTAGCAAGCAATAAGACAGGAGGAAATGTTCTCAAGTTACGCCAGGGAAGGTTTAGATTGGATTAGGAAGAAAGTATTCACCAAAAGGGTTGTCAAACATTGGAATAGGCTGCCCAGGGAAGCGGTCGAGTCACCATCCCTGGAGGTATTTAAATAATAATTGTTCCTTCAGAAATGGGTTTACAGCCCAAGCTATACCACAACATGAGTATTGATAAGCTTTGATGGTGCCATCAATAGGCCATCCTTCTGTAGGCCATCATTATTTTCATACAACAGTTATAGGTATATAAACTTGAGAATAACTATATTCATATGAATATTGAAATCCCATGAGTAAATTTTTAATGTGGCTTGTGACACCCTAAGAGCTTAATCCTTTAATCACCACAGTAGTTATTTGAGTAGTCCCTACCTATTGACACAGAAGTAATTGCTCGGTTAATTTATAAACTGGAAAAACTGAAAAGAATGTTGCAGAATAAATCATTACCTTGGATTCTAAAGAATATTGAAAAGAGGTATTTCACTTGAAAAGATTCAAGTTTCCAAATTTTCAAAACACGTATATCCATTATTGAAACTGGACATACAGCAGAACTGGACATATAACAGGAAAAGTGTACAACCTGTGAGTCAAATGATATTGTCACTGTTAGTAAAATGTGGATACATTATTACTGTTACTGTTATCATTATCATTAAATAGTTACACAAAACTGACTTTAAAAGTGCTGAAGCTCAAGTTGAATACTGCCATTAATGACTAAAGTCCTTCAAATAACTTACATCTGCTACAACATACTAATCCAAAACCCAGTACTGGATTAAAAGGTTTGTTTAATCAAAATAAACAGTGAATGCCATCAGCAAAACCACAGGAAAAGATAAGAGATGTGTAGGTTGCAGAATCTGAACTTATGAACATTTAAAGATTGGTTTCAGGGGGTGGAAATCCAGCTTCCATCAAGTTGGTATATTTATAGAGCAATCATCTGACAAGTTGTCAAAATATAAGAGGAATTCCTGGAAATGAGCACAATTAGTGTGAAAGAAGTTTCAATGAACTTTCAAACCGTAGCAACAGCAAACTCTAGACTTTGCCATTTTTACTGTAAATAAAATATTGAAAATAAAGCTGTCCATACTTATACTTGCTTTACTGTGTAACTGAATATTATAGATAAAATGAGTAAATATTAAAGTGGAAATATCCCTTAAGATTTTAGATTGAAATATAAGCAGCCTGTTAGAAGTACATGTGCATGATATAGGAGATGCATTTTCACTTCAGTGTCCACCAGAATAAAATTGGAGATTCTTAGATACAGTAGATGATCAAGGTGTGCTTCAAGATGCACAAATGTATCTGACTCATTAGACCTAGAGAAAGTGAATTGTAATTTTGGGTAAGCCACTTACTTACTTTCTGCCTGTACAGTAGTTCATGCACCTCTAGTCACAAATCTACTATGAAAATCATTGTTTGTACAGACAAAACATTATTTTCCTCACTTGTTCAGAGGGTAAACTACATGAAAAAATTGTTTCTTGACTTAGTATCCTTGCAAAAAATCTCTGTAAGAAAATTGTCCTGCATTTTGCTCTTTTTGTTCCTGTTCTGACTCTGTTACAGCACCTCCACCAGTCTAGAACATCTACTGCTTCATCAGCCTGCTGATGCCTTCCCAAGTGCTCATTTCTGCATCTTGTAAACATCTCTAAGAGAATCAGTTCTGAGCATGCTTTCATAAACTTGTTTTCCTTGTAATACAGAGTAGTTGATTACTTTTTACAGGTTCCCACCAGACAATTTTACCGATATCCACTGCTTTTTATTGAAGTCTATTATACAATTTTATGAACATAATTTCAGGAGAATGTAGTGTTCTACCTGTGCTGAGCTACTTTTCTGTGAAGCAGGGATCTGCAAATGCTGGTACTGTAGATGAGTTTTGTTTACCTAGAAGAACACCAAAAGCCCCAAGAAATACAATAAAAGCAGAAATACGAGTATGGACACATCTGGGACTCCACAAAAGAAAACAAAATTAAAAAAAAAATGCATGTGATCTGGGTGAAGACCAAAAATCAAATTTTTGTAGCTCCTCTCTATCAAACACATGTGAAAGTGGAAGACCATCTTCTCTTGTCTACATATTACACTCTGTAACAGCATCAAATGCTCGAGCTTCTTTAAAACATATAGATTTGTATTCCACATGTGCTAGAAGGACTACTTTATGCCCATTTTTAGATGAAAGAAAAAGTGCGTAGTTGAACTATTGATCCTGGCTCTGAACAGTCAATACTTCCTCTTGTTTAGCTTGAAAGACTTTGAAGTCTTAGTTATTGTCATAATCTAGTAAGTGTAATAATTCAAGGATTTTAGAGCAGATATCCATTCAACATTATTTGGAAGAACCTTTTATGTTAATGACTGCTGACACTGAAACTGCTATTACCAAGCTAAGCCTTTGAGTACAAAGCATGTTCATGAATCAGTCTCATCCTGTGAAAAGTGCAGCAGGAAGATACTGTTCACGAAATAAAAGTCCTTGATCAGAGTATTTTTGCTTAGATTTACCCATTGTGCAAAGAATCAATCATGCCCAGTACAGCTAGGGTTAGGTGGTTTGGGTTTGACTTTTGTTTGTTTGTTTGGTTTGGTTTGTTTTTTTTTTTTCTTAAGTGGCTTTCCAAATGTCTTCTGTTCCATAGAATCAAAGAATGGTTTGGGTTAGAAGGGACCTTAAAGCCCATCTAGTTCCAACCCCCCTGCCATGGGCAGTGACACCTTCTACTAGACCAGGTTGCTCAAAGCCCCATCCAACCTGACCTTGATCACTTCCAGGGATGGGGCAGCCACAGCTTCTCTGGGCAATCTGTGTCAGTGCCTCCCCACTCTCACTAACATACCTATTGCTATTGAGCAAGTATTTAATATTGGTTGTTTACAGTTGATAATCTGCATGGATCATCAGTTAGTTTTTCATACCTGATAAGTTATTTAAGTCAGTGATAAACTAATAGTTCTGCTTATCTGTTCTGATAATTAATTTGGCGCTTTTGTTTTGTTCTCTCTGACTAAGTAATAGTCAGTTTTAATTGTTCCAGTTTACACCACTGATTGGTCAAAACAAGCCTTTTTGCTTAAAATACTTTTAAATAAAATTTATATACATACAGCTACCTGTCTAGAAACTGATCACAGCAAAAAAAAATGGCACAGACGAAATAACCTGCAGGGTTGAGTTTAAAAATATATGCCTATATATTCATTTTTTCCCCTAAAATAAAAGTCTTTTGTCTTGCTTAATATGAATACTACTTTTTTTGTCATGTTATGGAATCAGCTTTTTTATTAACTAAAAGTTTAAAACATTACTAAATATCAGAGATTCACAGAATCTAGAGAAAAGTGTGAGGAACAGGATACTTCTCAACATCTCTCATAAAGGATCTTAATTTTTAGATCTTATTAATAGTACTTGTACATATAATTGGTAGTCATAAAGCACAGCATATGCTATTTATATTTAAGTATTTTCAATTTAAGTTAAATGTTTTTGCTTTCCTGGTAACTGTTCCTCTCCCTTGATGTTTATGCCTTTTAGGTTCATCTAAAGCTAAAGGGGTTATCAAGGCTTATTGAGAGTGACAGCGTCATCTAAGAAGAAAGAAAGAGAAGAAATAGAAAGATTTCATCAAAGGTAGGTACATTGAGAAATACTTCTGATGAGACCCAGACAGAAGCTGACAGCAGCTGGATTATGCAATCAGTTTATGTAACAATGTAGAGAGATCTTCAGGAGTAGGTGAAGGTGGGTTTGAATTTTTTGGCTTCTATAACCTCTGAGGATACAATTTCATTACTAAGCACAGGGAAAGCTTTTGTGTTGCAACACATGAAACTGAAGATATATCTGCAAAATAAAAGCCATTTCTCAGGAAAATTAATTTGTTCTCTGCTGCCCAGTATACATTAAAAATTAAGAGCAATCAGTAAAGATGCCAGCTGATATTTTTCATGGATAACAGATGTGTGCTACATGGACCCTTCAGGTCAAAAAACAATGAGGGGAAAATGCTTTCTCTCCAGGTTTCTTTTGCTATTGCTATCCTTCTGAACTGATGACAGTAAAACCATTCAAACAGTGTCCTGGCAGCAATATGACACTTTAAAAGATCAAAAACTACCATGTTAGATATCTAGGGAGCACCCAGACTGCAATAATACCAAAAAGGAAAGTAATAAAATAAGAAGCAAGCATATGGCATACAGTTGATTTTTTTTTGCTATTGATTCTGAAACTGCTGAAGCGGAACTTCTTTATCAGCAGCCACATAATCAGCAAGTCAAAAGGAATGTATCTCTGTCTGAAATACAGTAAAACCATTTTGCCAATTTAATCAAAAGGTATCAGCTACAGAAACCTGGAGAATTGTGACATTACATACTGATGGGTGTAAGATTGTCAAGTCTGGTAACTGACAAGCTGATAAACTGCAAACTGCCAAGAAATACCTGGGAATACTGATCTTGAATTATTAGACCAACAGATTTTCACCCACAGTCATACATGGAAGTAGAGATCTGACTTACTGAAAACAAAAATAGTTATTAGTAAATATCTGGTCAATATATGGTAAATATGTGGTCAAAGTATTATGATAATTAAGTAATAATTAATTAATAGTAACAGTAACTGAGGCCTTATCCTGTAAAATGTGAAATGTTTTTAATGTTCACTAGTGTTGCATTTTCAACACTGGCATATAGAAACAGAATGCTAGGCCCTAAAGAAAGACAGTTTTAAAAGGTATCTGATTCTGGGCTTCTGGACAAAACTAGCAGTAAGAAATTGATCTGTGATTGATCTATCTATGCGTGTAACCAATATCAGAGAAAATGTGTGACATATATACTTCTGTATGTTTTTTCAGTGATGAGAACCTTATACTGAAGGATCACTGCAGGGTTGGGAAAAAGTGTTATCTCCTGAAGCTTTCTAAGATGTAGAAGAAACACTTCTGTTGCTGTGGTCTTTCAGAAAGAATGATTTGTACACTCTCTCAGAAGTGAGCCAGTTCTACTGACTGCACTCCAGCTGGTGTTGCTACGTCTTTTATCTCCTACTTCTTGCTTGTGGAGTCATCTTGATAATCAATAGCACTTAAGTATATTCACAAGAAAAAAAACAAATGAGACCATTTGTAAATCTGTAAAGCCCTTCTGTTCTAGAACTTGCTTTCTCATAAATTGTGCACAAGACCAGATGCAATTTGAGTTGTCCTCTTTATTCCTCTGAGATCCAAAGTAGTTTGGCTTCCAAGACAAAGAAATGTCTTAGTGCATTATGACAGAAGCAAATTGGTCTAAAGCAAGACTAAGATGAGGGAGGAGGAAAATGACACCCCAACTGTAACCCATTAATATCAGAGTTTTACAGGAAGAAGACTCATGCCTTTCTAGATATGAAAATGTGCTCACATTTGTACTATGCAGCATGTGGCTATATGGCATACAGATGAGGTCCTTAAGGCAGAGAAGTCAGCTGCACTTCATTGCGTATCCATGCAGAATCACAGAGAGAAAACTAACACATCTTTAATACCGTAAGTAATGATAGTTTTAAAAAGATGCATTTATAATATATTCTAAGTATCAATAATAAGAAGCTGTATTATTACTTATGCCCTTTGTAATTGCAGACTTGGAGACCAGTGACTCTCTTAGTCACAAAACTCCCAAAGATATCAGTGAGATCCAAGTTGTACAGTGCCTGCCCTTGATAAAAATTCTGTATCTTCTGAGTCACAGCACTATTTGCAGAATTTTTCACTGAGTATACTGACATAATGATTGCAGCAGCAGATTATAAATAGCTGTATTTATACATAGGTCTAAACTAAAAGAGCAGCAGCTTGCTCGAGACATTTTTAGTAAAATTATTTTCCTCTATCTTTAATTTATTCCTTTCTCCATTATGCTTCAGAGAATCCTGGGCTTGAAGCTTTAAAACCTATGATTCCTCAACATGAAAACAGACAGTTCTGAATCACGTTTTAGGTGCTGTGATTTTCAGGAAGAGGAGCAGCAGCTGTATGCTTGTCCTGTTCCTTAGCAACAGAGCAAGGGGAGCTCAGGAGTCTCCATGGAGGGAGAGTGAGCTGCTCACATGTTGCTCTCGATATCTCTCCCCACCTCTCACAGCCTAAGGGAAGACCAAGATCAAAATCACCTTTCCAAGGAAAGGCTCTTTTTATATGGTTTAATACTACTCCATGCCAAATGTGTGATAACTGAACTAAATTTGCTTAAGTATTCAATTGTCGGGGGGGGGGGGAACAGAGAGAGAAAAAAATAGTGACAAGCATATATGCTAAGCTTTAAGCTGTGCCAGTTAAATATTCTTGTATGTTTGGAAGTGTTTCTTTAAAATCCTTCATCACAGTGAAGATATTGAGAAAATTCTCCCTAGTTTTAAGAACAGAAAATTCTTATCATTTCCATTTTCACATAGCCCAATTTGTGGAGCCATAGTAAATATAATTTGTCTAACCTGCATGGTACTTCACAGCCACTAGAAAAGACTTAACGCAGTGTCTTAAATGTAATGTAATAATGTAAACAGAAGTAAAAAAAGTAATAACTGAATTAATACCTCAAACACAGGCCTTGCCCAAGGTTTTAAGACACTTTAGATTAGATCTATCCCACATAACCTGGAGTACACGCTTGTGGCATTGTAGGAGGGCATTGTCTTATCCTCCATGTACAGTAAATACAAAAGACAACTCTGACTTCTGATTCCACCCTGTTCACCCCTGCAGCAGTGTGGCTCCCATGGCAGCAGTGGCCTGCCAGGGGCTGGGCACGGTCTTTCACTTTAGAATGTTAACTGAATTGAGTGAGGTTTTGATTTCATATACATAGTGTGTGCTCTCTTCTGGTCATAACAGGATTTTGAGTGTAGCAGTAGTCCAAGTCATCCTCTCAGAAGACCTTTCAACACCTTTCTCCCGTTAAAGGGAAACCTAACACAATTAATTTTTCAAGTGAGGTTCCACTACTCCTTTCCAAGTACCTGAGATTAATTTAGGACACATCTCATAATTTTTTGAACGTAGAATCATAGAATCGTTAGGGTTGGAAAGGACCTTAAGATCATCTAGCTCCAACTCCCCTGCCATGGGCAGGGACACCTTACACTAAATCATATCACCCAAGGCCTCATCCAACCTGGTCTTGAACACTGTGAGGGATGGAGCATTCACAACCTCCCTAGGCAACCTATTCCAGGGCCTCACCACCCTAACAGGTAAGAATTTCCTTCTTATATCCAACCTAAACTTCCCCTGTTTAAGTTTTAACCTGTTACCCCTGGTCCTGTCACTACAGTCTCTAATGAAGAGTCCCTCTCCAGCATCCCTATAGGCCCCCTTCAGATACTGGAAGGCTGCTATGAGGTCTCCATGCAGCCTTCTCTTCTCCAGGCTGAACAGCCCAAACTTCTTCAGCCTGTCTTCATACGGGAGGTGCTCCAGTCCCCTGATCATCCTCGTGGCCCTTCTCTGGACTTGTTCCAACAGTTCCATGTCCTTTTTATGTTGAGGACACCAGAACTGCACACAATACTCCAGGTGAGGTCTCACAAGAGTAGAGTAGAGGGGCAGGATCACCTCCTTCAACCTGCTGGTCATGCTCCTCTTGATGCAGCCCAGGATACGGTTGGCTTTCTGGGCTGCAAGCACACACTGAAGCCGCCTCATGTTCATTTTCTCATCGACCAGCACCTCCAAGTCCTTCCCCACAGGGCTGTTCTGAATCTCTTCTTTGCCCAACCTGTAGCTGTGCCTGGGATTGCTCCCACCCAGATATAGGACCTTGCACTTGGCATGGTTAAACCTCATGAGGTTGGCATCAGCCCACCTCACAAGTGTGTCAAGGTCCCTCTGGATGGTATTCCTTCCCTCCAGCATATCAACCGAACCACACAGCTTGGTGTCATCAGAAAACTTGCTGAGGGTGCAGTCAATCCCACTGTCCATGTCAGCGACGAAGATGTTAAACAAGACCGGTCCCAACACTGATCCCTGAGGGACGCCACTCGTTACTGGTCTCCAGCTAGACATTAAGCCATTGACCACAACTCTTTGTATGCGGCTATTCAGCCAGTTCTTTAGCCACCGAGTGATCCATCCGTCAAATTGATGTTGCTCCAATTTAGAGACAAGGATGTTGTGTGGGACAGTGTCGAATGCTTTGCACAACTCCAGGTAGATGACATCAGCTGCTCTACCCCTGTCCATCAGTTCTGTAGCCCTATCATAGAAGGCCACCAAATTGGTGAGGCAGGATTTCCCCTTAGTGAAGCCATGCTGGCTGTCACCAAGCACCTTGTTGATTTTCATGTGCCTTAGCATGCCTTCCAGGAGAATCTGCTCCAAGATTTTGCCAGGCACAGAGGTGAGACTGACTGGTCTGTAATTCCCCAGGTCATCCATTTTCCCTACTTGAAAATGGGGGTTATATTTCCCTTTTCCAGTCATCGGGAACTTCACCTGACTGCCATGACTTCTCAAATATGATGGCCAGCGGCTTCGCAACTTCATTCACCAGCTCCTTCAGGACCCGCGGATGGATCTCATCAGGACCCATGGACTTGTGCACGTTCAGATTTTTAAGATGGTCTCAAACCAGACCCTCTCCTACCGTGGATGCAAGGTCTTCATTCTCACAGTCCCTGCGTCTGCCTTCCAAGACTTGGGTGGTGTGGTCAGAGTTTTTGCCAGTGAAGGCTGAGGCAAAGAAGTCACTAAGAACCTCATCCTTCTCCAAATCCTGTGTAGCCAGTTCTCCTAATAGCTTCCAGAGGGGGCCCACGTTGTCCCTAGTTGGTCTTTTATTTGCTATGTACCTATAGAATCCCTTCCAGTTATCTTTCACATCCCTAGCCAAATTTAATTCTAACTGGGCCTTATCTTTCCTAACCTGGTCCCTAGCTTCTCGGACAACATCCCTGTACTCTTCCCATGCCACCTGTCCTTGCTTCCACTTATTATAAGCTTCTTTTTTCAATTGAATTTTCCTCAGGAGCTCCTTATCCATCCAAGGAGGTCTCCTGGCCCTCCTGCTGCACTTCCTTCTGCTTGGGATACAACACTCCTGAGCTTGGAGCAGGTGATCCTTGAATATCAACCAACAGTCTTGGGCCCCTCTGCCCTCTAGGGCTGTATCCCATGGAACCTTCCGAAGCAGGTACCTGAAGAGGCCAAAGTCTGCTCTTTTGAAGTCCAGGGCACTGAGTTTGGTGCACGCTCTTCTCACTGTCCGGAGGATCTCAAATTCGAGCATCTCATGATCGCTGCATCCAAGGCTGCCCTGGAGAGTCACATTTCCAATGAGCCCTTCCCTGTTGGTGAGCACGAGGTCCAGCATGGCACCTCTCCTTGTCGGCTCCTCTATTACTTGCAGAAGGAAGTTTTCTTCTACACAATCGAGGAACCTCCTGGATTGCTTGTGCCGGTCCGCACCGTCCTTCCAACAGATATCAGGGTGGTTGAAGTCACCCATGAGAACAAGGGCCTGCGAGCATGAGGCTTTTCCTATCTGTCTGTAGAGTGCTTCATCCGCAGGTTCTCCTTGATCAGGCGGTCTGTAACAGATCCCCACAGTAATGTCTCCCATAGCTATATTCCCTTTAACCCTGACCCACAAACTCTCTGTGGACTGCTCACCTGTCCCCAGACAGAGTTCCATACTCTCCAGCTTATCCCTAACATAAAGGCCAACTCCCCCTCCCCGCCTGCCAGGCCTGTGCTTCCTAAAGAGCCTGTAACCTTCCATTCCAACACTCCAGTCATAGGAGCCATCCCACCATGTTTCTGTGATGCCTGTAACATGGAGTTGCAAAAACTTTTTTGTTGGTTTCAGGCATAGCCTCAAATGAGACAGTTCCTCTACCCCTTAGAAAAAAAAGACAAATCACAAAAATGTACTATTGTTGGATAATAGAGACCAGTAAATTTGTCATCTGCCTCATTCTTTCCAGATGTCAAGTGAAGTAAAGAATTGTAGCCTCCTTGAATCCTCCTTGAATCCTCCTCTTTCTAACTAGCAGGTGCTGGAGGTCCTATATACCATCCCACTCATTCCCACTTCTCCACTGTCATTGATGTTCTCAACCAGAGCAGACACATAGGCAGAGATTTAACTAAGATCAAATATATGTGTATGACATTGTTGAGAGTGTGAAAAAGCAAGCTTAGAAGGGAAAAAATCCCCTCCCATGGAGGAAAGTATAAGGAAGACTGGGTGTCAGAAGAAAGTGTGCAGGGAAAGGGTGTCGTATATCATTTATACTAAACTGACAGATTGTGACCACATGTTCTCGAGAAAGGGAGTCCAGTTGGTTTTAGGATAGCAGAGGTTGACCTGTTGTCAAAATACAAACCAAATCATCTTCCCAGCATGGTCATCATGATCATATGTTGCATTCTTTCACCTCATAGCTTACTGAGCCAGCAATCCGAAACTGATTGTTCATGCTCACATACAAATACTTCTGACTGTATCTTAGAGGTGAACAATTTATTTTCTTTTTACATATTTGAGAAAATGTGTGCTAACCTGAAATTATGTATGGATGGCCTAATGTTATTCCTTATGTGTATGCTTACACTGTGATATCATGGGTAAAATATATATATATATACCTAATTTTTCAGTGCAAGCAAAATCTTAATGTTGAAAACATGAAAAAGAAGTGCTGAGGCCTGACATGGAGACAAAGGATTTGCCCTTTCAAAGAATGGCATTTTCTGTGGCTTTTGTCCAGAAAATTAATCTTTTTAACTCTTTTAATCCTTTATGCTAGTTATTATTGTATAAATATTTACAGGTTACTCAAAGACCATATGTGTTCTTAGTTTCAAAAATTCAAAAAATTCAAAAATTCCTCCCCATCCCTAGATGTTTTGTGCCAACTATTTGCAAGTTGATAGACCATGAAGTAAATTTTCTCAGGCCTCTTATTCTTCATTTTTGCTGATATTAGAGTAAACAGATTTTTGAGCAAGTCATAAATATGTATCAGAAGTTTCTTTTCTGTCTTCTAGTACTTATGATAAATTCTTGCAGAATTTTGGTCAGTTTCAATTATAACACTGAAACAATAACTATTTTACTCCACAGAAAAATGTGTGCTTCAAAGCTTAAGTCTTGTGAGATTCTTTAAAATGAATGAGTAGAAGGAGCACAAAGTAGGTTTGCTCACTTGTAAGGGCTAAAACAAAATAGTAGGGACTGGAATAGGAAAAAACAAGGTTTTTTTGCAAAACTTGGAGTTTTTGTGTTTGGAAGACAGTTTAGGCGACTAGGTCCATTAAACATTAAGATATTCTTAAGGGGCTGGAATCGTATTGTTTAAATATAAAATCAAATTTTGCAAGCCAATTCAATCTGCTGACCCACTTGGGTTCTGGCTGCAGAATATAATCTTCAAAGGTGGTCCTCTGTCAAAACAAATCACCATGTACTGTGTTTCTTGGGAGATTTAATTCTCTGTCATATTTAGGCTTTTAAACTAGTTTGGTGTTTTGTTTTGTTGTTTTTTTGTTGTTGTTTGTTTGAGGTTTTTTACATATTCATGATGTTAAGTTTCATGTGTTTATTTCATTCTGATTAGAACACAGAATGACCTTAAGATGGCTTGAAAATGTCTGCTTTTACCACATCTGTTGTTACTGAACTGCTGATTAAAAGAAAGGAAATTTTGGCTTCTCTGTAAGTGAATAGTTGTGATGGATTTTTTTTTTTTATCAGAGATTAATTAAAACAGAAATCATTCTGAAGTATGATAGGTGAATTAAAATTACTACAGATAGATGGCATTAATATAGAACTGAAGAAAGCCTTTTCATTAAGGAATTCGCTTTCTGTAGAATGTTTTAAGTACAGAGTCTAGAAAGGAGAAAATATTTTGCCTACTATATCCTTACAATAATCTGATACAGTAGTTATAAAGTATCTTAATAAGCAGTAGCAACAAGAAGAGTCACAAATTCAGGGGGATTCCCTTCTGCAGATCGGTTGTCTCCCCAGAGGCAGATGGAAGAAAGAAAAGAATAAATGCTTTACATGGAATTTTATGACATGGTTTTAGTGCTCTGATTAAACCACAATATAAGCAAGCAGGTTTTACCTAAGTACATTAATTCTGCAGTTTTAGTTGAATAATAATAATTTATTGTCTTAATCTACTGCCTGGTGAGTCAATGGAGTCTTAAAGAGCTGGCACATTTCACCACAAAGGTGTTTGCATTTAAGTCCTATAGAAAATTACTCCTCTGTTCCATTCCTTCCACATGAGACTACTGTGGGTTTAATTAATTTGAGTTTATAATTGTCGTGGTTTAAACCCAGTCAGGTAACTTGTTCACTCACTCCCAGTGAGTGGTGCCGAGCTGACAACAATCAAGGTCCGTGTTCGTCTCCCCCCCCTCCCTGCACCGGGGCTCTCCCCTTCCCCGCTCCCGGAGGAACGGGGAGGAGGATCGAGAGAGTGCAACTCCTACGGGTTGAGACAAGAACAGTCCAGCAACAAATCACCACCGCTACTATCAGCTAAAACAATGATAAGGGAAAATAACAAGGGAAGAGAATACGATACCACCGGCCAAGAAAACGAGTTCCACCCGGAAGCCCCTGTCCTTCCGGGTAACTCCCAGTTACCCCCCACCCCGGGCATGACGTGCTGTGGTATGGAATACCTCCCCGGCTAGCCCGGGTCAGGCGCCCCGTCTCTGCCTCCTCACAGCTTCCCCTCCTCCCTGGCAGAGCATGAGCCTCACAGAGTCCTTGGTCAAGGTAAACATCACTTAGCAACAACCGAAAACATCGGCTTCACCAACGCTGCTCTCAAACTAGAAGTCAAAACACAGCACTGCACCAGTTAACACAAAGGAAAAACATGACTGCTACTGCTGAACCCAGGACATTATCCACCCCTTATTCCATACCATTCACGTCGTGCTCAGATCCCACATTTTCAATGCACCATCGCTCTCCCACATATATACATCCATATACATACAGACCAAGAGGAAAAAAAATCATTTTCTTAGTGCATGGACCAATCCCTATAATGCTGCCGAGTCCATTCGGTCCATGATGTTCCAAGTTCATTCTCTGTTGGGATGATGGCTGGAAGGAAGTCAGGGCCAGTCGCTGGTGACCTGGAGACATCTAGTTGATGGGCTATAAAAGCATTACACAGCAGGCAACAGTATACAATTGAGTTCACTGGCTGTTTTCCCCTAAAATCAAATCCCCTTGAGGTATACATCGGACTTCCCCATCTTCCCGCATTACCCACCAAGTATATCCAGGTCCCTGAGCAAAAGCAATCCCACGAGTGGGTTTGCCTTTACCTGAAGCAGGAATAACCCAGACTGTCTTCCCCAGCAAATTCTTCATATGCACCACAGGAACTTTGTCCCCCTCTACAATATGTAAAAGTTCTGACTGGGCTGGGCCAGCCCTGTTGGCAGATCCTCTGGTGTTGACCAACCAGGTGGCCTTTGGTAAATGTGTATCCCAATGCTTGAAAGTTCCCCCACCCATCGCTCTCAGTGTAGTTTTTAACAGCCCATTGTACCGTTCGATTTTCCCAGAGGCTGGTGCATGGTAGGGGATGTGATATACCCACTCAATGCCATGCTCTTTGGCCCAAATATCTATAAGGTTATTCCGGAAATGAGTCCCATTGTCTGATTCAATTCTCTCTGGGGTGCCGTGTCGCCACAAAATCTGTTTCTCAAGTCCCAGGATAGTGTTCCGGGCAGTGGCATGGGGCACAGCGTATGTTTCCAGCCACCCGGTGGTTGCTTCCACCATGGTAAGCACATGGCGCTTGCCTTGGCGGGTTGGTGGCAGTGTGATATAGTCAATCTGCCAGGCCTCCCCATATTTATACTTCAACCATCGTCCTCCATACCAAAGAGGCTTTAACCGCTTGGCTTGTTTAATTGCAGCACATGTTTCACACTCATGAATAACCTGGGCAATAGTGTCCATTGTTAAGTCCACCCCTCGGTCACGGGCCCATCTGTATGTTGCATCTCTGCCCTGATGGCCTGAAGTGTCATGGGCCCACCGGGCCAGAAATAATTCACCTTTATGTTGCCAATCTAAGTCCATCTGAGCCACTTCAATCTTAGCCGCTTTATCCACTTGTTGGTTGTTCTGGTGTTCCTCAGTGGCCCGACTCTTGGGTACATGGGCATCTACATGACGTACCTTCACCACCAGGTTCTGCACCCGGGCAGCAATATCTTTCCACAGTGCAGCAGCCCAGATGGGTTTACCTCTGCGTTGCCAGTTGCTCTGCTTCCATTGCTTCAACCACCCCCACAGGGCATTTGCCACCATCCATGAGTCAGTATAGAGATAAAGTACTGGCCACTTTTCTCGTTCAGCAATGTCCAGGGCCAGCTGGATGGCTTTCACCTTGGCAAATTGACTCGATTCACCCTCTCCTTCAGCAGTTTCTGCAACTTGTCGTCCAGGACTCCATACAGCTGCCTTCCATCTCCGATGCTTTCCCACAATACGGCAAGAGCCATCAGTAAACAAGGCATACTGCTTTTCACTTTCTGACAGTTTATTATGTGGTGGGGCCTCTTCAGCACGCACCACCTCCTCCTCTGGTGACATTCCGAAATCTTTGCCCTCTGGCCAGTCCATGATGACTTCTAGAATGCCTGGACGACTGGGATTTCCTATTCGAGTTCGTTGTGTAATTAGTGCAGCCCATTTACTCCATGTAGCATCAGTTGCATGATGTGTAGAGGAGACCCTGCCTTTGAACATCCAGCCCAGCACGGGCAGCCGGGGTGCCAGGAGGAGCTGTGCTTCAGTGCCAATCACTTCCGAAGCAGCTCGAACCCCTTCATAGGCTGCCAGTATCTCTTTCTCAGTTGGGGTATAGCTGGCCTCAGATCCTTTGTATCCCCGACTCCAAAAGCCGAGGGGTCGACCTCGAGTCTCCCCTGGAGCTTTCTGCCAGAGGCTCCAGGTAGGACCGTTCTCCCCAGCTGCAGTGTACAGCACATTTTTTACATCTGGCCCGGTCCGGACAGGTCCAAGGGCTACTGCATGAACTATCTCGCGTTTAATTTGCTCAAAGGCTTGTTGCTGCTCAGGGCCCCATTTAAAATCATTCTTCTTCCGGGTCACATGATAGAGAGGGCTTACAATCGAACTGTAATTTGGGATGTGCATTCTCCAGAACCCCACTGCACCCAAGAAAGCTTGCGTTTCTTTCTTATTAGTTGGTGGAGACATTGCTGTTATCTTGTTGATCACATCTGTGGGGATCTGTCTACGTCCATCTTGCCATTTTATTCCCAAAAATTGAATCTCCTGTGCAGGTCCCTTGACCTTACTCCGTTTTATGGCAAAACCGGCTTTCAGCAGGATTTGGATTATTTTCCTCCCTTTCTCAAAGACTTCTTCCGCTGTATCGCCCCACACAATAATGTCATCAATGTATTGCAGGTGTTCTGGAGCTTGCCCCTGTTCCAGTGCAGTCTGGATCAGTCCATGGCAAATGGTAGGGCTGTGTTTCCACCCCTGGGGCAGTCGGTTCCAAGTGAACTGGACACCCCTCCAAGTAAAAGCAAACTGTGGCCTGCACTCTGCTGCCAAAGGAATGGAGAAAAATGCATTGGCAATATCAATCGTGGCATACCACTTGGCTGCCTTTGACTCTAGTTCATACTGAAGTTCTAGCATGTCCGGTACGGCAGCACTCAATGGTGGTGTGACTTCATTCAGGCCACGATAGTCTACTGTTAGTCTCCATTCTCCATTAGACTTTCGCACTGGCCATATGGGGCTATTGAAGGGTGAGCGGGTCCTGCTGATCACCCCCTGACTCTCCAGTCTACGGATCAGCTGATGGATGGGAATCAGGGAGTCTCGGTTGGTGCGATATTGCCGCCGGTGCACTGTTGTGGTCGCAATTGGCACTTGTTGTTCTTCAACTTTCAGCAACCCCACAGCAGAGGGATCTTCTGAGAGACCAGGCAAGGTGGACAGCTGCTCAATTTCCTCAGTCTCCAAAGCAGCAATACCAAAAGCCCACCGGTACCCTTTTGGGTCTTTGAAGTACCCTCTCTTGAGGTAGTCTATGCCGAGGATGCATGGAGCCTCTGGACCAGTCACAATAGGGTGCTTTTGCCACTCCCTCCCAGTCAGGCTGATTTCAGCCTCCAGCACAGTCAACTCTTGGGATCCTCCTGTTACTCCAGAAATATAGATGGGTTCCACCCCTTGACAGCTTGATGGCATCAGGGTACACTGTGCACCGGTATCTACTAGAGCCTTATACTTCTGTGGGACTGATGTGCCAGGCCATCTGATCCACACAGTCCAGTAAATCCTATTGTCCCCTACCTTCACCTGGCTGGAGGCAGGGCCCCTCTAATGGTCGTCACAGCATTGGACACTTAAGTCGTGTTGAAAGGGATTATTCTTCGTTATCACAGGAGCTGGAGTAAAATCAGCTCTTCCACTCCATCTGGGAAACTGCTCACCAGAGACTGAAGCCGTAGCTCTCATGGGACGATCAGTCTTGGCCCTTGCTCCCCTCTTCAGTTCACTCACCCGTTCCTCCAAAGCTGAAGTAGGTTTTCCATCCCACTTTGTCATGTCTTCTCCGTGATCCAGCAGGTAAAACCATAGGGTACCCCGTGGCGTATACCTTCTGTATCTCCTCTCTTGAACAATAGGACGTCTTTTGTTAATAGCTGAGACGCGTGTTGGTACACGTGAGGAGCTGGATAAATCAGATACATCGTCCCTCAATTTGTCGAGGTCCTGGGACAGTTTTTTCACAGCTGAGATGATGGAAGGAGTGAGATTGTCTTCGAACTCTCGGAGTTTATGAACCATTTCATCCACTGTTAGTGGTACTATGTCATTCCAGGTCACTGTTGCCAATGAATGGGCATATGATGACGCTGCATTCCGTGTAAGTTTTCGCCACATGGGTCGTGTACATTCAACTTCATCTGGATCTATAGGTGTACCCCCGTTATTCGGCTTGATGTGATAGATCATCTCTACGATGGCCGATTCCCTCAGAGACTGGATGCCTTTGTCTATAGTAGTCCACTTGGCCGAACGACTCGTAACATCGTCCTTGTACGGAAACCTTTCTTTCACAGCTGCCAAGAGCCTCCTCCAAAGGCTGAGGGACTTTTTCTCTCTTGCAATTGCTTTGTCAATTCCCCCTTCTCTAGCAAGTGATCCCAGCTGCTTGGCTTCTGTACCTTCTAGTTCGTGACCATCGGCCCCATTGTCCCAGCATCGGAGTAACCAGGTGATGATGTGCTCCCCTGGTTGACGGGTAAAATCTTTTCGCATATTCCGCAGCTCGGTTGAGGTCCGAGTTCGAGAAGTTACCTCTTCTTCTTCTTCTTCGTCATGTGAGGATGACTCCTGATCAGATTCTGGACCGGGTGGTGAATTCATTGGTTCTTCATCTCGCTTCACCCTTTTTGCCTCCTTTTTGCTTGTTCTCTTGCGTACAGGGGCAACTGATATTGGTACGAATTGGTCCTCTGGTTTGGCTGCAGTGATTATCACTGTGGTTTGAGTGGCGACTGTACTTGTTGCTGGGGGTGGTGTAGCTACTGTGCTTGGAGCTGGGGTAACCGCGCTGTCTGTTGCAGTTGAAGTTTGAGCAGCTGCTGTACTTGCCACTGGGGTAGCTGCGCAGTTCATTGCAGCCAAAGTTTGAGTAGCGACTGTCACTTTGCCCTCAAATCCGCCGACATTCTTTTCCTTTTGAAGGTGCTGGATAGTGTTGAACAAGGCCCTGTAAGCATAGGCCAAGCCCCAGCACGTTGCCGTGATTTGTCCATCTCTGGTATGGCCAGAATGACCACACACCTCATTTAAGTGTTTTACTAATTCTTCTGGATTTTGCAGTTGTTCGGTAGTGAAATTCCAAAGTACTGGAGGGGCCCACTGACCTAGATACTTGCCCATACTATCCCACACACCCTGCCACTCATGGCTGTCCAGCCTCTGGGAAAATCTCTCGGTCCTCCTACATCGTCGTTTGACCCCAGACAAGACCCAAACCTGAATCTGCTTAATTCTTGAAATCAGTAGTGGGCAAAACACACTCTGTATGCGTGTTAGCATGGTGATTCCCATCACCATCAGTAAACAAGTCTCAAGAGCATTAAAAGGCCATTTAAAAAATTCAAAACTCTCAAATGTAAATGGTCTGGGGGGACGACTAGGAGGGTAAAAGGATGTCTCCTTCACAGGTTGAGCACCTGAGAAGGAGAAAAAAGATGTGTAATTGCTAAGCACCTCCATCATATACCTCCCAAAGTATAAAGGTGGTGACCACACTGGGAACATAAACCAGATCAGTTTCATGATCAACGATTCTATTGTATTACAAGTCATTACCATAAAGTACAATGGGATAAAAACCTTAGCCCAAGCCCCACACTTGAAAAACACTAATACAGCCAATACCGGATGGACGTAAGATATGGTATACTGAAACTGTGAGATCAAGAGGAAAAACCTTGAGAGCCAATAAATCAGCATTGTGACGAGTGACTATCAATCCAGTCAGATCTGTTCTTATCTCAACCCCTTCGAGCCCCACGTTGGGCGCCAAAAAAGAACTGTCGTGGTTTAAACCCAGTCAGGTAACTTGTTCACTCACTCCCAGTGAGTGGTGCCGAGCTGACAACAATCAAGGTCCGTGTTCGTCTCCCCCCCCTCCCTGCACCGGGGCTCTCCCCTTCCCCGCTCCCGGAGGAACGGGGAGGAGGATCGAGAGAGTGCAACTCCTACGGGTTGAGACAAGAACAGTCCAGCAACAAATCACCACCGCTACTATCAGCTAAAACAATGATAAGGGAAAATAACAAGGGAAGAGAATACGATACCACCGGCCAAGAAAACGAGTTCCACCCGGAAGCCCCTGTCCTTCCGGGTAACTCCCAGTTACCCCCCACCCCGGGCATGACGTGCTGTGGTATGGAATACCTCCCCGGCTAGCCCGGGTCAGGCGCCCCGTCTCTGCCTCCTCACAGCTTCCCCTCCTCCCTGGCAAAGCATGAGCCTCACAGAGTCCTTGGTCAAGGTAAACATCACTTAGCAACAACCGAAAACATCGGCTTCACCAACGCTGCTCTCAAACTAGAAGTCAAAACACAGCACTGCACCAGTTAACACAAAGGAAAAACATGACTGCTACTGCTGAACCCAGGACATTAATGCATTCTCATATCCTTGGATTAATTGCACAATAGAAATGCCAAGTGGCAATGTTAAATAACAGAATTTACCAAAAAAAAAAAAAAAGTATTACACTACATTTTATTTAAAATAGCTTAGATGACAATAGTTATGTAACTTATTTACTATGAATAGAATAGGAAAAGTTTATATTGTGGTTTCATGCTAATTTCTCAATAAAATACAGTATTTTAAAAGAATATTTTCTGTTGTTTCTGCAGTGATCTTTAAGTTTTAGAGTACAAAATTTCACTATGCCACACAGTCTGATGCTGGATCATTCAGTAAGCAAAACATTCTAGTGATATCAGGTACCACTTCAAAACTAGTGAAATTGTTTCAGGCTTAATCATGTAACAATCCGAATGTAAATGTACTGTGTTTAATATGGAGGAAACACTAGCAGCTCCAGACAATTTTATTTAGAAAATTGGGATTTTTTTGATGGATTTAATAGGAAAAAAGGATCTAAATTAGGATTATTATATGAGTCTAGATAATTATTATTATGCTTGGTTATTAATTTCCAAGCTTGCAGAATGTTTCAAACTCCATTAAAAATAGAATAATAATTATAATAAAATAATAAATTCTCTGCAATCATTTATTGCTACAATCCTGCATGGCACTGAGCTTTGTTAACTCCCACTGACATAAGTAACAAACAAGACTGCTTAGTTCTTCACAGAAATTCTCACAATTTTTATAGATTTTCAAGCTAAACAGGAAAATCACTGAGTCTGTCTTTTACCACGAGGCTTGTTCTATGAGAAGTGCAAAGATTTTTGTGGTCATCCCATTTGCTTTTGTATGTTGTCTCTTGGAGATCATTCAATATGTCGACGAAACTTTGACAGACTTTCCATTTTCTCAGGTGTGCTTCCCTTCATAAAGTTACTTTGCTTAGCAAATACTGTGACTCGAGATCATTACAATGCCCTGTAAGCATCTCGCCTGAGCAGCATATCATATTTTGTAGAGCTTGTTTATGACCATGATAACCATACTTGCGTACAATAAACACCTGAATTGTCTCCTTGACTGCATGTCTAAAAGGGGACACACAATCTGTGTGTCACATGACTATCATAATATCAGTTGCAGGGGTTATCTGGTGACTGGATGATCAACACCTGACTTCTTCATCTTTGCTTGAAAGGTATTCTAATTCTGGTAAGTTTTCCTAGTTTATAAACAAGATGTCACTGTCAGATCAGAGCACTTCCCAGCTGTGGAAATATTTTCTGTGTTACCTCCCATGTACTGACCCTTCTGCACTTTCTTATGCTTTTCTAATGTCTAAGAGGAAGAAATTCTGCAGCAGAATACTTAATAAGATGCCATAGGACTTTTGTGATTTGTATAAACTGACACAATTATCTACTTTATCTGGTCTCTCATATGTTAACCTAATTCACTTGATGAAATAGTTTAAGAAGACACTCCACCTTTGAATTGTCTTGAGCATACTTAATTTTACTATAATGGATTTCTACTAAAAGCATTCTTACTGATATTGAGTGGGTGTTTTCAGTAATGGGGATAATGGGGATTGTCTCCCTCAATACTTAGAGAGTAGGAGGAGAAAATATCTTCAGCCTACAGCTGCTTAAACTGAAATGTTGGAGTTCTCCTTCATTCCAAAACAGAACCATTTCTAAGCGTGGTTTTTGACAAATGATCCTACAGATTTAACACCCACGGATGCTTAGACACACAGAGGCAGTTACTGCGCAACTTCCAAAATACAGACATGGAAGAACACTGTGAAATAAAGTCACAACTGAAAGCATTACCTGGACTTGAGTGTGAAAATGCCTCCATTTAATAAAGAAATCAAGATGGTACTTGATATAAAATATCTACAGAGGTACATAATGCCTTCTCTGACCTGTTCTCTCTGGAGACTTATATTTGAATAAGTCTCTATGATCAAGTAAATCAGCAGTCCAATCAGCAGGACTTTAGTATTGTGTCCTCTTGGGAATTTCTGCTTTGGAAACTGCTCTCTTTTTTAATTTCTCCCTCAATTTCAAATCACAGGATGGCTTAGAAAAGGTAGAAGATATTGCTGATGGAAAATACTGTGTAATTGATGCAGGAAATTCAAACTATGCTATTGCAGAAACATATAGAGAAAAAGCTTCTCTATTCTCATTGTCTACTGAAGCTCAGAGTCTAAAGTACATTTCTGACTTTTAAGAATAGATTTTGAGGGTCTCATTTACAATGAATTGAAACTTAGTGAGCAAATACCCCACAGAAATAAAGGCTAGTATCAAATTGTATTTCTATTTTTTGTCTCTGCTTTCTACTATGGCTCAGCTTGAGTAGACATATCTTTGTCAAAGCAGAACCTCAACAGTTTTGTGCTGTATGCAACAGCAATGACAGCATGGCAACTCCCTCTAGCCTTGAGCTATTGAGCCATAAAAATACGAACTGTCCTGTACTACCCTAACCAATTGTACTTGTTTACAGCCTTATCAGATAATTATATTCTATTTCCCTTCTTTGTTCATGAGGAAAACAGTACAGAAACATGCTATGATAACACAGACAATTTCATACAATACAGCATGTAGAGCAAACAAACCTAAAAAAAAAATTGTCACAGGAGCATCATGACCTTGCCTTAGTCAAGAATTGAGTAACTGTGTGTCGTGATCCATGGCTGCCAAGTCAGAGCAAACACGCCAAAAGGCCTGCAAAAAACCCACATGGGTTATGATGTGTTCATGACAGGGTCCTGCCTGTCGTGATATGCTGGTGGAAACAAAATAGTGCCCCCCCGTGTATATGTAAGGAATGGATGTCTGACGTACTTCCAGGTAGACTGGAGGGGGCAGCTGAACCTGCCAGTCAGTCACAACAGACTGCATGACCAGAAGAGGGTTGTGAGCTCTGGATTGAATGGCATGTGTGGCTGCCCACAGCAGGGCAGGGCTTCTAACAGAAGCAGCATTGGTCATGTCACTTCTTCAGTAAAAATCGCTGCTGCACTACCTGTCTGTTACATGTGCCTGTGTGAGTGCAAGGTTTTCCTAAAGCAACCTGTGCTTGCTTTCAGCCGCTTCATCCACTGAACTTAGCAGTGTCACGCCATCTGGTTTAAGTGACCCTGCTTTTGAAACCTTACGAGCAGAATCACTGTGTCAGTCATAATCCATTACAAAGTAGGTGTAGATGTTTGGGAAATTGCTTAAAGTATTGTGGAAACGAATTTCTTTTATGTGTAAAAATACAGCTGTTGTAAAAGGAGAAATTTCTCCTATTTAGAAATCTTATCCATGATAACATTTGACAAATATATCTGCTAATTCCAGTATCACTAAAGACTCCATTTGCTGTAGTAATTACCTCTCTGTAGACTCAAGTGTGACCTCAGATGATTATGTCATAGTTGACACCTGTATTTAGTACATAAATTTAAGATGATCTGAATCTTATCTTAATGCTTGATGACATTTCTACTCCTTTAACTTAATTTCTCCCACATTTACTCAGTGGGGTATCTTGGGCAGGGATTGAGTTTATCCGTAACTTTTGGTGTGCTCTAGCTTCTAACTGAAGTACCTGGGAATCTCTACATAACTGTTGCCCTCTTTCATTTCTGTTTTGTGTTCAGATTCAGATGTTGAAGATAAATAGCATCCTGAAAGTGTTTACTTTCTTGAACTATAGAAAGAAACTACAATGACTGTATTTCTGATTTAGGCACCATTTTGGTGTCTAAACTGAGTGGGGAGATCTTCAGTTTTCAAAACGGCATAAGCCTTTTTGAACTGCTGAACAATTATTTCTGTTGTATTTTGTTTAGTGAAGGACTGTTGCATCAGGCAAGCATAATGTAAGGTAATGTTTTTCTTGGAGTTTTAAGTAAACTATGGATTATATTTATGGCTAATATCTTGGCGCTTTTGTTAACTTCTAATGATCTGATTAACCTAGTTAATCTACTCATCTAATCCAAACAGTATACTGAAAACCATTCTCATTACAGGTGGACAACTAGCATACATCTGTATGGGCTAGCTATTCTGCATAATTCCATCCTCATCCCTGACTGTAATCACACAGTGGTACCAGGTCTCTTTATCTTCAATCACATCTGTTGACACTTACATTCCAAAAATAATAATTCAACACTGGAGGAAAAGGAGGCTTAGATTATGGATATTACAGCAGGTGCTGGGAAGCCCACTGAGAGAAAACAGTGTCAAACCTATCCAGCATGACCACATAGTCTGCTGTTGCTTTGAGTAAAGGCAATTTTATGGCAAAGCAAGGGCACAGGGGAAAACATTCAAGAACAAATAAGTAAAAGGGAAACAGAACACAAAATAACACAGGCAACCCAAAAAATAGGAAAATGGCCAAATGTACATTTTGTTATCTGGCCAAGTGCAAGGTGCCTTTACACATGGGATATTGACAAAATGAAGAATGCACACGGTGTTTCATGTTGTAAATAGAAAATACAGTTCCATTGTTCAGGGATTTAACATCACAGTGAAAAGAAAAAAATAAATGATTCTTATTTCTACCTGCAATCAGTCAAATAGAGGCCAACTGATTTACTTGGGAAATGTTCTGAGCTGCTTGAAATCCACAAATATATTGGTGTTACTTGTTTTGTTTCCTTATAGACAGCAGGCTTATGAGAAGTATATTACAAACGTAGAAAAACCCACTGTTGTGGTTTAAACCCAGTCAGGTAACTCGTTCACTCACTCCCCCCCTTCTTTCCCTCCCCCTACTCCCAGAGGGACAGAGAATCGAAAAGAATGCAGCTCCCACAGGTTGAGATAAGAACAGTTTAGTAACTGAGGTATAACACAAACCACTACTGCTACTACCAATAATAACAATGATAAAGGAAATAACAAGGGAAGAGAATACATCACCTCATCACCAGCCGACCGATAACTTGCCCCCCCCAGCCCGACCATGCTCTGACCGATGCCTCCTCCAACCCTGCCGTCTCCCAGCCCTTCCGGCTAACTCCCAGTTACATCCTGGGCATGACGTGCTGTGGTATGGAATACCTCTTTGGCTCGCTTGGGTCAGGTGTCCTGTCTCTGCTTCCTCCTGGCTTCCCCTCCTCCCTGGCAGAGCATGAGGCTCACAAAGTCCTTGGCCATATCAAAACATCATTGTTATCAGCTCTGTTCCCAAGCTGAAAGTCAAAACACTGCACTGCACCAGCTACCAAGAAGGAGAAAAATGACTGCTACTGCTGAACCCAGGACACCCACACAATGTCTTGTACATGAGAGCCTAAATTAAGTGATCAGTTGTTTGCGATTAAAGGACAAAGCAACAGTTTAGGTCATGCTTTACGTACATAAAAATAAAATCTATTATTTATGCTGTTAAAATTTAAATGTTAAGATTGATGCAGTCATAATATTGTAGCAAATTATGATAATCTTACAATTATCCAGAAGTAACATAATCAGAAAAAAAGGGTTGGGATTGAAGAACCAGGCTCTGAACAACAGAACTGCATACAAATTTTAAATCCCTGACAGATTTCTTGTGTGCCTATGGAAAACCCATTTGCTTCTATTGTATCGACTTTTCTAGTGATCCTTTTAAGGCCACATTGGAGTACAATCCACAGGTTTTACATTCTTCCGATTCTTCTCCTCATCCTGCCTAGGAAGGTTTGAGGGAAAAGGGGAAGTGAGCAAGTGGCTGCATATTATTTGGTTGCCATCTAGGTTTAAACCAGGGCAACAGGCAAATCTAGCATATTTCTGGAGTGTGTCAAGGAATACTTCATGATGCTGTCACGGGGTGTGCCAGTTGTTAGAACTTGTATTCCTCTGGATCTGCTGTTTACAAATAAGGTCTTGGCAAGATAGTAGTGACAGGACAAGGGGTTAAAACTTAAACAGGGGAAGTTTAGGTTGGATATAAGAAGGAAATTCTTTCCTGTTAGGGAGGTGAGGCACACTGGAATAGGTTGCCCAGGGAGGTTGTGAATGCTCCATCCCTGGCAGTGTTCAAGGCCAGGTTGGACGAGGCCTTGGGTGTCATGGTTTAGTGTGAGGTGTCCCTGCCCACGGCAGGGGGTTGGAACTAGATGATCTTAAGGTCCTTTCCAACCCTAACGATTCTATGATTCTACGATTCTAAGATGTCAACCGCACTGTCATCTCATTTGCAAGTTACACCAACATGAGGAGAGAGCTAGATAAGGCCGAAGGAAAAAATGGAGAACTAGGCCAACAAAAACTCCATGAGGTTCAACACAAGGAAATGCAAAGTCCTGCATGTGGGACAGACTAATCCCTAACAGCAGTACATGCTGAGATAGACCTGATTTGGTGTAGCAATGTTGAAAAGTGTGACAGTGAAGAACTCATGGCCTGGGCTGCATCAGTACTTCAAAGCATGTGAATATTCCACTCTGCTACTTCTTGTGCCACACCTTAAATACTGTGGCATATGGCAGTGTTCTAAGGTGAGCTACTGAAGAGTATTTAACATGTAAAGAAAGCTCGAAGGAACTGGATTTGATCACTACAGAAAGGAGAAAGCTTATTGGAGATCTAGTCATAGACTTCCAGGACCTAAAATATAGTTAAGGAAGAAATGGAGCTACACACTTCATAAGGGGCACAGTGACAGGACAAGAAGCAACAGACAAGAAGTCACTTCAGGGGAAATGCCTAAAGTGGCTGAACCTATATGTAGTTTTAAAAAAAATAACAAAACAAAAAACAAACAAACAAACAAAAAAATCCACCAGACCTTGAGGACAATAAATGTTGAGGTAAAATGCCTGGAGAAGTGACGGAATCTGGAAGTGTATAAGACTAGGTTTGATGGAGTTATGGATAACCTCACCAAAGTCCCTATTTTGGACAGAAAGTTAGGTCAATTGATTTGCAGAGGTCCCATTCAAAGCTATCTCTTGTGTAGTTCTACTATTTTGGTGCTTCTCTCGAAGCAAAAGCCTAAAAGACAGGTAGGGAGATAAGCCATCCAAGTCTTCCTTCTCACACCTCTAAATCTGGCATTAACAGCCCCACACAAACATTCTGTATCATGCATTATCAGTCTTAACACTGAGATGTTTCCTTTTCCTCCTCGTTCTATAAAACATCAGTCCTTGAAATTGTTAAATTTTAAGAGGAAGATCTTTTCTGGACTATGAAAAGTCTCAAGTCCTTCCTTTTTGCAGATTCTATCAATCAAACATACATTAAACTTCATATTGTAATTATCCCTTATTACGATTATCACTATTCATCACCAAGGATGAAACCTAGAGCATCTAATGTTGAATGTGTAATTATTTTTAATTCACATTTCTTTACTTAAATTATAGCAGCATCTTCAAATTACTGTCTCTAGAAGCTCAGATCCTCTGTAGACCAGTTTCTAGCTAAAGATGTTTTCTTATGCTCACTGAGCAGCATACCATGCTGAAACGTTACTGAAATATGCATTGCTTAATCTATTTTATTTTTATCTAAAATAGTTGTTCTGTTCTAGGATATATGGTGTTAAATACTGATTATAGGGGAGTGTGTGTGAAGGGGGGTGAGTAGGTGCTCAATTATATTTTGGTTTTCAGAGATTGTTCACACTCCAAAGACACCTTTCAGATTTCAGGAAATCTGATTTTATACTATACTTGTGAGCACCAATATGTTTCATGCTTATCTACAACATTAGTTTCATAGCAGCTAATGTAACTCAGAGGCCAAATAGTACAAGAATACTAAAACCAGATTAAAATGAAAAACAAAACTGAAGACATAAATTAGATATACAATACTATGTGGTACTGTCAAGATTCTATTGTCACTTGTAGATATGTTAATGCTAATATGGGAACTTCATCTTTTACATTTGATGTGATTCAACTGTAGAAAGTGTTGGCTGAAAAATTAAAAGCAACAACAAAAATAATGATCATTTTTCCCTCAAAAAGTAAAAAAACACTTCCATTTTACATCATCTAACAGATTATATGAAAGAAAATGAGGATAAACTAGAGAAAGAATGAGAAATACATAGGCTTTATGTGGACTTCATTTCAAAGTTCAAAGATTTTAAATCATCTAGTGAGTTTATTTTTAACAAGCATCAATTAATTATAAAAGAAAGTCTGCATAATCTGCACTTAAAGCTAGAAGATATTTGTGGTTTGGGGTTTGTTTTGGTTTTGATTTTTTTAATAGATTGCTTTTGTTCTTTTTAAAGGAAAATGAGGCCAAAATTTTGAATGCTACCTTGCAGCAGCAACACATATCTGGATATTATTTGCTTATGTTCTAATAACTCAGATGTTCAGCAACCCAATTCCTGGATATTTTTTGTCTGTGTAAAGACTCATTTGTATTTACACTATACATTTTATCTAAGAATCCTTGAAGATGGTACTTAAGTTACCAGCCAAGCTGCACTTAAATGTGTCTCACAGTAACAGCACTTTCCACTCTTACTCCCCTTAAGGACAACCCTTTCTCTTCAGTGTGTGCAGTGATAGGAACCAAGTATCTCTGCCTACTGTGGATAGACTCATTACTGATTGTGATAAGATTTGGCAGACTGGCTGCAATAGCTGTTAGAAAAGAAAAAGGCTTTTTACCCGGCAGTAGGTGTCTACTGCATCTGTGAAACATCACAGAAGTAGAAACCTAATGTTCTGATGCAGGTAGGATAACTTTGTTGCTTGAATAGCTTTTCTGAAAGAAAGACAAGGTGGAAAATTATGAGCGCCACCAAAAAGACAGCACTGTGTTGATATTTAAATGGGATTGAGGAGATTTTATTCGAGAAACAGTGGAATTGCCTGTGTAAATGTAGATAAGAAACTATGAAAAATCTCAGACCTGCTTTTAACTCTGCGCCTGAATTCTGATTTACATCACCAAATATCACATTTTTACTAGTCACAGATTTACTTTAGCAGTTACTGTTCATCATCCCTTACTTTTACGAACACAAACAGTGAAAGCAGAGTAATGTATATGTGAAGACAGAACATCAGAATCTCTTTACTATTGTGATGAAATTCATGCAATGCTGACATCCAGGTAAATCTTGCTTTTAATTAAACTGAAAAGCCTGATTGAATTCTTACTTCCAGTATGTTGCAATAGATTGCAAAAATGAAGAAGAAACACAATACAGACAAACTGCAAAATACTTCAGCAAACAAATAATTTAATTTTCTTAGTACTGTCCCCAACAATTCCCAACTAGATGGAGAACTCAAGATTTTTGAAATGTACAAGATGGAATCTGTCCATAACAGCATTAAGCATTGAAATTTTACTATATTACTTATAGGGTGTTTTCTTAGCAATTCTTAAAAAACTCTCTCCTTGAAAATTACTATTTTTGAGTCTGACTTCTTTAGAGCTACTGCCAGTGCTATCTGCTGTGGCTAGATCAGAGGATGAAACACACCAGTGTCAGTGTCTCCTTTGTAATTTCTCAGGAGACCAAGATTCATTTCTCACTCAGACTTCACAGCCCAGATCCCTCTAGATTTTACATAGTAACTGACCCTTTCCTGTCGCTATCATAGTTTTCCACATCACTGGGCTGACATACATACTGTAATGAACTGACTATGATTCTGAGCTTGGATAAACAATGAAAACTGCGCAACCCTTTAGTAAGCAACTACTGCTGCACTTCTAGTTCCAGAAACCGAGACAATTTTCTGACTGATTTGAAAAGCTATGAGAAAGAAGGCTTGTCACATCTGCACATTTTCTTCCTTATTTGTTCATGTACAGTTTAACATCTACATGAATCTTCCAGTGCCTCAATAAGCAGAGCTAAATTGTTTAATTCACTTCCTTTTTAGGTAGAACACTTAAGATTTTTCTGAAAGAAAGTAGTTCCTCCTGCATTTTATGTGAGACTTATCTCAGCAAACTAAATATGTTCTCCAAATACCTTCTTCTTTCATTCAATAAAATTGCTGCCTGTGTGAGTGTCCCTTTGCACAAAATTCAGTTTCACATTTGCTACTGTAGGAATCTTGCTGATAATGTAGTGGCCGTGCCTAAAATCTGTCTGTGCTATGTTTATGCTATATAGCTGCCTTTTAATGATATTTAGAGAAATTTAGGATTCCAAAATCAGAATCAGTAGGAAAGCACCTTTTCTTGTCAGAAAAAGTGTGGACTGGGGCATGTATGGGCTTCTATGAAGATAGGCTGAGAAAGCTGGGGCTGTTCAGCCTGGAGAAGAGAAGGCTGCATGGAGACCTCATAGCAGCCTTCCAGTATCTGAAGGGGGGCTATAAGGATGTTGGGGAGGGATTCTTCTTTAGGGATTGGAGTGACAGGACAAGGGGTAACAGGTTAAAACTTAAACGGGAAGTTCAGATTGGATATGAGGAAGAAGTTCTTTACTGTAAGGGTGGTGAGGCACTGGAATGGGTTGCCCAAGGAAGCTGTGAATGTTCCATCCCTGCCAGTGTTCAAGGCCAGGTTGGACAGAGCCTTGGGTGACACGGTTTAGCGTGAGGTGTCCCTGCCCATGGCAGTGGTGTTGGAACTTGATGATCTTAAGGTCCTTTCCAACCCTAAATATTCTATGATCCTGTGATTCTATGTGTCACAGACTCCAACACCTTATCGGTCTCTGACCTCAGAGAGAATACTAAGTTTCTCATGTATAAGCCATCGTGAAATAGAAATAAGAGTATCTCTTCAAGGACTGCCTAGGAGGAGACACTAATAGTTGAAAAATGGCTTTTGAAAAGGCTGTGTACATCAAACCAACGAATGTCAAACTTCTGTTGTAAACATCCTCTAAAAATTAATAATATATTTTACAGGATTACAGCTGCAGGATTATAATAAATTCCTGAATTCATGCAAAACTCAAAATAATATTTTAAATTTAATCTGATTTTTGAGATTAATTCAGTACTGAATCTTCTTTTTTTTTTTTTCTTCTTTTTTAGGCAATAGAGAATGTTTCTGTTTTTCTTAGTCAAGTTTATTTCAGCCTATTCATAAACCTTGCACAGCAATGCTGTACATTATGCATACTGCAATTGCTGATACCAGTCCCCATTTGGGTCTTTACAATAGCCAAATATTTGCTACAGTGTGTCACTGTATGTCCCTTATGGGGGTTTCAAATGGATATGTCAAGGTAGGTTTGCATAAAGACAAGGATTTTATATAGACATTACATCACCTGGACACTACCCTGTATTAAAGGACTTCTGTGTACCCAATTAAGTCAACTTTAGGAGAAGCAAAGGGAATATTTAAGGCACAGATAGCATATGTATCTGGTATGAGCATTAGTATGTCTTGACTACAGAAGTAACCCTACCAACCTCAACAGTTTTATCTTGTCTGTCCATTTATAGGGATGATGTCCTTTATGAGAAGCGACTGGGAAAGTGTCCTAGGTTCAGCAGTAGAAGTCATTTTTCTCCTTCTTAGTAGCTGGTGCAGTGCTGTGGTTTTGACTTTCAGCCTGGGAACAGCACTGATAACACCAATGTTTTTAGTTGCTGCTCAGTAATGTTTAGTCTGACCAAGGACCTTCTGAGTCTCATGCTCTGCCAGGAAGGAGGGGAAGCCGGGATGAAGCAGAGATAGGACAGCTGACTCAAATTAACCAAAGAGGTATTCCATATCACAGCATGTCATACCCAGTATATAAACTGGGGGCAGTTACCCGAAAGGGCTAGGTCACTGCTTGGGTCGGGCTGGGTATCAGTCAGTGGACGGTGAGCAGTTGTATACTTTTCCCTTGTTATTTCCCTTATCATGGTTATTACTGGCGGTAGCAGTAGTGGTTTGTGTTATACCTTAGTTACTGGACTGTTCTTATCTCAACCCATGGGACTTACATTCTTTCGATTCTCCTCCCCATCCCTCTGGGAGCAGAGAGAGGAAGTGGGGGGGGGGAGTGAGCAAGAGGCTACATGGTTCTGAATTACTGGTTGGGTTTAAACCACAATGGTTCTTTTTGGCAAAAGGTTGAGATAAGGACAGATTTGACCGGAGTGTGTCTAATTGTATTTGTGATAAGGAATCATTGTTTCAGATTAATAGTCACTCATCACAATGCTGATTTATTGGCTCTCAAAGTTGTAGCTCTTGATCTCAAGAGTTCCAGCATGTCGTACCTTACTTAGAGCCAGTATTTACTGGTTTAGTGTTCATTGGCTGGGGGGCCTGGGCTAAGGTTCTTGTTTCACTGTACTTTATGGTAATGACTTGTAATACAATAGACTCATTGATCATGAAACTGATCTGGCTTGCGTTCCCAGTGTGGTCATCATCTCTATACTTTGGGAGTTATACAATGGATGTGTTTAGCAATTACACATCTTTTTCCCTCTCCTCGGGTGGTCAGCCTATGAGGGAGACATGCATACACACCCTAGTGACAAGTACAACAGCTACTCAAACTCTGACTACAACAGACAGCACAACTCTGACTACAACAGTCAGCACAGCTACTCCAACTCCAAGCACAGCAGCTGTACCAACTCCAGCGACAAGTACAGGCAGCTACTCAAACTCCAACCACAACAGACAGTGCAGCTGCTCCAGCTCCAAGCACAGCAGCTACACCACCCCCAGTGACAAGTACAGCAGCATCATTTGAGATTTCTGAAGGTTTTGAATGGCCTTGCGACCTGCCTGCTGGTTGTGATGAGGATCACCATGTTTGCACACATACAGACTGTGTTTTACCCACAACCATTTTGTCTGATCTCAAAAGTTAAGAAGGGTTGGGTTTGGGTCTTGCCTAGGATTAGACGACAATATAGGAGGACCACCAAGAGATTATCCCTGAGGATGGACAGCCATGAGTGGCAGGGTGTGAGGCACTGTATGGGCAAGTATCTACTCCAGTGGGTCACTCCAGAGCTTTGGGAGAGTCAGAAATGGAAGGCAGCTGTATGGAGTCCCCAACGACAAGTTGCAGAAACTGTTGCAGAAGAAAAAGTGTGTTATAGTCAATCTGCCAGGCCTCCCCATATTTGTACTTCAGCCATCAAACTCCATACCAAAGAGTCTTTAACCACTTGGCTTGCTTAACTGCAACACATATTTCACATTCATGAATGACCTGGGCAATAGTGTCCATTGTTAAGTCCACCCCTTGATCATGAGTCCATCTCTATGCTGCATCTCCTGATGGCCTGAAGTCTCATGGGCCCACCGGGCCAAAAATAATTCACCCTTATGTTGCCAATCTACGTCCATCTGAGACACTTCAATCTTAGTGGCTTTATCCACTTGTTGGTTGTTCTGGTGGTCCTCAGTGGCCCGACTCTTGGGTACATGGGCATCTGCATGGCGAACCTTCACCATCAGGTTCTGCACCCTGGCAGCAATATCTTGCCACAGTGCAGCAGCCCAGATGGGTTTACCTCTGCATTGCCAGTTGCTCTGCTTCCATTGCTGCAGCCACCCCTATAGGGCATTTGCCGCCATCCATTGGTCAGTATAAAGTACTGGCCACTTTTCTCATTCAGCAATGTCCGAGGCCAGCTGGATGGCTTTCACCTCGGCAAACTGACTTGATTCACTCTCTCCTGCATATTCCTTATGCTTTGTCATGGACAAAATTAATAATCTGTATGTTCTTATCCAGGATATTTGCAATAAAAAAATAGCAAAAGAAGGTGTAGATTGAATAGAACCATAATAGTCTAATTATAGATAATCATAAAGTAAGGAGCCAGTTAGCTACATAATGAACTTTCACTAACTCTAATATCACTTATCAGTCCCCTAACCCCCCCCCCCTACCCCATGCAGGACCATGCTTTAATTCATATAAATCCACAACACTGTGGGCATTTAGAAAGAGGAGGAATGAATGCACCTCCTTGCTTATACAGACAATACTTAGACTATGTATTTGAAGTTCTCTGATGAAGGTAGTTGATGAAAAAGAGAATGATGGCCTTTTGAAGTGAATTAATCAAAGAGAGAGGCTCTGGAAAAGCTGTTTTCTCTCTGGAATAAGCTTGGGTTTCTCCACTGAATAGGTAAGAAAGCAAGGAGTGCCCTCGAGAAGTGCTACTGCTCAGAATTTCGCCCAAACATTAATTTGAAAAAACATACACTTCCTCTTGGGATAAAGATGATTTTAATGGAAAATATGCAGTCCAGAAAAGTATTCTGATTGGAATAGGACTAAGTATTTCACTGTTACACACACAAAGCATGCACTGCATCCTGATCAATCAAAAAAGAAGTTCTGGTAATTTCTATATAAATGAATCCAAAGGTGGGGGTAATTTCAATATAAATGAATCCAAAGGTGGGGAGGGAGAAAGAGGCAGGACTGATCTTCTGCAAAATATAAGGAATGCTAGGAATGAAAATATGTGAAACTCAGAGTCAGTATACAATTTTTTTTAAATTACTTTTGAAAGTTTCTACTAAAATCTTCCAAATCAGCTATTAATTAGTCTTTCATGTCTTTTTTCTCTCTTGCTTTTTTGAACCCCAAATGTTAAAACCAATTTTTAATTTTTTTCCCTTTTTTTTAGGAAAAGTGGGAAATTTCTGAAAGATTTTGACTTTCAGTTATGACGACGTACAGAGTTAAATATGTTAATAAATTCAGTCTGTTATTTTTGCTTCAGAACCTGAAAGATGCTGTGGGCACTTGCATTTCTGTAACAAAAAGTTAGGTCCACTGAGAACAGGGACAGAGAAAAGCATATAGGTAAAAAGGAAGTGGCACACAATTTTCATATTGGCTATAGTAGGGTACTGCTTAAAGTTTTTAAATTTTTTTTTGCCACAAAACAATAAAAAAACTAAAACATAGCAACTTGGAAAAAAAAAAAGAGCAAAAGGAAAAAACTCGTGGTGGGTTTGTTCTAGGAATAAAACACAGATGAGAATAGACTTTGTTTTCACCATACACGCTTAACACAGTTTGTCTTCTGGAATTTTTATTAAAGACAAGAAGTCATTAGCCACATTAATATTCAATGCTGTTTTATTGGGGAGATGTTTATATGCATGCTTCACTGCATTGTGAACAATGTGACTAATACAATTGCCTTTCATGATGTGGAAATTCTTGCTATGCAGAAATCTAAACACATAGCACTTCCCAAAATTTTATGAGAATGATCTGCTTCATAGGTGGTAACATTTCTTAACTTAATTTCCCTGAATTCCATCACTGTTCTATTTTCTACACACAGCTACATCTATTTCCCTAAATTCAGCCTAGGATCCTATAATTTTCTGTTGGGAATTAATTCACTTGAAAAGAAATGTTTAGGTTTTAAAATTGTTCTTACATCTTTGCTTACTCAAAAGTGAAGCAAATTCACCTTATTTTTTCCTTTACTTGATCTGGTTAGTCTTGGTAAGTGAAGTAACTACAATAATCTCACTGTTAAGCAGACTTATAAAATACATCAGATGAATACTTAAACCTAAAAGTGGGGGGGGGTTCCCACATTGACTACAAAGGATTCAAGGACATATGAAGTAGATAGGTAGATGTGTGTAAATGTGGACATGCAACCTCCTGCTTTTAAAACTTAGACTATTACTATACATGTTGAAGGAGCAAACAAAAAAAAAATAAAAACACAAAAATATGAAATACATAGTGGGCTATATAAAAGCCTACTGTCCTTCCTCTTCCACACATGATGAGGAATGATCTCAAAGAGAGTAACAAAATTAATGTTCAGTTATGCTTTTAGAAAACACAGAAGTAAAGATTTATACCCTTACAGGTAAGGTTTACCTTTATAATAAAATCTTCAGCTTATATCACTCAATCAAAATTGAAACACCCTTGCAAGAGAAGGGCTAGACACTAATCTGCTAAATCAACACAGCATGAACTGTACTTCATGTACAACAATGCCAGTTATTTTCCTGGGTAAATTCAAAAACACTCAGAAAGCCATCTCTGCAGGGAACTGTTATTTCATTTTTCTGCAAGCTGACAAGGTGCATCCAGACAAGATACTCTCTTGTAAGTAATGTGGAAAATTGATAAATACGTGAATACAAAAGGAGCAATATGCTGATTTGCACATGCACAGCTAAGGTACAAAAATACCTACTATATGAATAATACCTACTCTGTGAACAATATTGGGCATATATAGGAGGCTTGGTGCATTTCTGAATTAGAGAGGAGTAAAAATACAGATTTTCTAAGGCTGATCAATACATTTCTACAGTATAAAGGCTCTTGAATTCTTGTACAATATTTCCCTCTGGTAAAAATGTAGCTACTAAGGATTGTAACTAGGGCAAGGACCTACAATATGAGGCAGAACACTAAGTAAAGAGTTCAATTCCAGAGACAAACAAAAGTTAAAAAATGTACACATATCTTAGAGATAGGAAATGCTTTTGGGTTTTTATAACATTGACAATAGCATGAAAATGAGGTGCAGCTTAATGATATAAAATGCTGGGCTCTCCTACTTAGTCATGTAGAAATCCTTTCCCCAGTATCCTGAATGAGCACTCAAGGATTATTTCTTGGAGAACACACTAACAGAAAATAACATGAGATCCTCCACCATTTACCTCCCATTCAGAATCCGTACAATGTGTTTTACCAATTTATAGTTGTGAAGTTACATATTTAACCACTTTTTCCTACTATGAATGATGGTTTAGATTAAGGATTGTAAAAACTTTATGATTGGTATTAGGAAGTTGACTCCCAAATCACTTGATATTGGGTGGCCTGAATCCTTTCAAAAATCCAAACTGTAGTATTATAATGCATATAAAAGAACATAGTTTCTCATAGTGGGCAAGAGTCTAATTCTCAGCTGAATGTTTTAATAATTCTAATACTACTAATACAGTAGAAATATTTAGTGTAATGTGGAGAGAAACTACATTTCCTGCATCAGAACAGTATGTTCCATCAGGTAAGTCAACTTATATGAATAAGAGAAAATGCAGAATGTCAGAATCACAGTATAAAATTGGAGAAGATTTCTATTTTAAATAGGTGGCATTTCTAAAAAAAGATAGAATTAACATAAGGACCTTTGAAAATGACAGTCAAGTATTGTATTAAATATTTGGCATGATATTAAAGGAAGTGGCTGCAGTTGATCATAAATGGAATCCACTATTAGATGATGTTTTCACGCTACTCTTCTTTTACTAATCACTATCTCCTGATATCAGTGCATAAAGAATAAAGTTCTGACAATAGCATAAGTGATCCTTTCAGTTCTGCTTTATTTTGTCATTTTATAGGGAGACTGCACTTATATTACAGTTTGCAGTGAAATCATACTGCATTCATAGTAACACTAACAATGGAGCAGTAATTTCAACATACATTTCTACACAAGATAAAAAGATAAATGTTTATACTGGACTGGCCTTGCTCAGATAAGATGATATGTTAAACAACTCTTTGAATTCTGCCAGGAACCACAGGTAACCTAAAATATTTTGTAATAGCAACTATAGTAGTGCGTTCTGACACGCTGTCGTGGTTTAAACCCAGCCAGACAGCTTGTTCACTCACCAGTGAGTGGTGCCAGGCTGACAGCAATCAAGCCCCCCCCCCCCCGGGGCTCTTCCCTTCCCTGCTCCCACAGGAATGGGGAGGAGGATCAAAAGAGTGCAACTCCTACGGGTTGAGACAAGAACAGTCCAGCAAACAATGTACAACACAAATCAACACCGCTACTACCAACAACGATAAGAGAAAATAATGAGGGAAGAGAGTACGATACCACCTGCCAAGAAACAAGTCCCACCCAGAAGCCTGTGTCCTTCCAGGTAACTCCCAGTTACCCCCCACCCCGGGCATGACATGCTGTGGTATGGAATACCTCTTTGGCTAGCTTGGGTCAGGTGTCCCGTCTCTGCTTCCTCCTGGCTTCCCCTCCTCCCTGGCAGAGCATGAGCCCCACAGAGTCCTTGTTCAGGGTAAACATTACTTAGCAAAAATTGAAAATATCGGTATTATCAGCACTGTTCCCAGGCTGAAAGTCAAAACACAGCACTGCACCAGCTACCAAGAAGGAGAAAAAATGACTGCTACTGCTAAACCCAGGACACCCACTTAGAAAGAAATTAAATAAAATAATCATAGAATCACAGAATAATTAGGGTTGGAAAGGACCTTAAGATCATCTAGTTCCAACCCCCCTGCCATGGGCAGGGACACCTCACGCTAAAACATCTCACCCAAGGCTCTGTCCAACCTGGTCTTGAACACTGCCAGGGATGGAACATTCACAATTTCCCTGAGCAACCCATTCCAGTGCCTCATCATCCTCACAATAAAGATCTTTCTCTTTATATCCAACCTAAACTTCCCCTGTTTAAGCTTTAACCTGTTACCCCTTGTCCTAACACTACAGTCTCTAATGAAGAGTCCCTCTCCAGCATCCCTATAGGCCCCTTTCAGATACTGGAAGGCTGCTACGAGGTCTCCACGCAGCCTTCTCTTCTCCAGGCTGAACAGCCCAAACTTTCTCAGTCTGTCTTCATACGAGAGGTGCTCCAGTCCCCTGATCATCCTCGTGGCCCTCCTCTGCACTTGTTCCAACAGTTCCATGTCCTTTTTATGTTGAGGACACCAGAACTGCACACAATACTCCAAGTGAGGTTTCACAAGAGCAGAGTAGAGGGGCAGGATCACCTCCTTCAACCTGCTGGTCACGCTCCTCTTGATGCAGCCCAGGATACGGTTGGCTTTCTGGGCTGCAAGCACACACTGCAGCCGGCTCATGTTCGTTTTCTCATTGACCAACACCCCCAAGTCCTTCTCTGCAGGGCTGCTCTGAATCTCTTCTTTGCCCAACCTGTAGCTGTGCCTGGGATTGTTCTGACCGAGGTGTAGGACCTTGCACTTGACATGGTTAAACCTCATCAGGTTGGCATCAGCCCACCTCACAAGCGTGTCAATGTCCCTCTGAATGGCATCCCTTCACTCCAGCTTATCAACTGAACCACACAGCTTGGTGTCATTGGCAAACTTGCTGAGGGTGCACTCAATCCCACTCTTCATGTCTGCGACAAAGATTTTGAACAAGACCAGTCCCAACACCAGTCCCTGTGGGACACCTCAGCAAGCCACCAAATTGGTGAGGCAGTATTTCCCCTTAGTGAAGTCATGCTGGCTGTAACCAACCACCTTATTGTTTTTCATGTGCCTTAGCATGAAAAGAACGTGCCTTAGAAGAACTTCAGCTTTCCCCAAATCCAGGGTAGCCAGTTCTACTGATAGCTTCCAGAGAGGGCCCACATTGTCCCTAGTCTGTCTTTTATTTGCAATGTACCTATAGGATCCCTTCCTATTGTCTTTCACATCCCTAAACCATATTATTCAGATTCATAAATTATTTTTTTTTACAATATGTTTTCATTAATTTTGGAAGGGCTTAATTATTTACATGTTCCAGTTATCTGAATGGCTCAGAAGTGAAGTCTTACTTGCAGTGACAGATATATAAAAAGCTGGAGTAGTAGGAGGTGGCAAATTTAATTAACTAGTTTGAATTCTGTTTATCTATGTCTGATAGATTCAGACCATAGTTTTTTAAAATCAGGTTAAAAATGTCTCTTTTACCACAAAGCTCTTGACTCTGTTCTTGCCAGCACAGGATGGTCTGAAAAAGTGGAAAACCAGGGCCAATATCTATACATTTTCCTGTATGAGTTTTTAATGATTATGCACTTTATTAGAATCCATGAAGTCACTCATGCAATAGAAAATTTGCTACGATGCAATTTGCTGCAATGGAGAAACAGCTGGAAAACCTCTAGAAATAGCAATAATGGGTAATGAAAATAGCATATCCGAGTTTGTATTGCTCTTTTCTTCATTTAATGTTTATACTGGTTTTGATACAGTTACCCTATTATTCTAAGCATCTATAGCCATTCCCGTGCTTGTAACTGATAATATTTATTCAGCCGCAAATATCATTAGGTTACACTGCATGATGGCAGGTAACATACCCTATTATTCTAAGCATCTATAGCCATTCCCCTGCTTGTAACTGATAATATTTATTCAGCCGCAAATATCATTAGGTTACACTGCATGATGGCAGGTAACATGTTCCAATAGAAGAATAATGTATTAAATGTTTTAGTATAATTGCTATAAATATCATTACCACTACGATAAGAACTCTTTTTGTTACTAACAGCTTCAGTGAAGTTAGAAACTTTTGGCTCTGTGCTGTGATTAATGCTTCAAGAATGAGTTCCTTTCAGTCCTTTGTGCTTTGCAGCTCACACTTGTGTGAGAGTAGCAGGCTGAGAGCAGCAGGCTGTGAAAAGATTGACTGCTAAAAATATCCTGGCCTGAAGTGAAGCATGTTAACAGGGCATGGGAAACTGCAGAGCAGGACATGAGTAATTGCTGAACTGAGCATGAGAAATTCCTAGATGTGACAGATAACAAGAAGAGTAAACTTACAGGTAGCTCCATGAACAGTTACTGGATCTCATAGTTGGTTAAGGGCAAGGTATGTAAGAGATAAATGAACCTCGCAAACAATTTGAGGGGAGCACAGGGGACAGCTGCAGAGGTAGAGTCTTGCAAGGCCAGCAGGACCTAGGTAAACTATCAGTAAAACCTGTAAGGCTGAGATTCCCTGGGCAGCTACATGAGAAACAGCAAATTTGGGTACGGCTGTAGAAAACTGGTACCAGGTGAAAGAATCAGCAGAGCCCCTCCTCCTATAGAAATCCAGTTATACCATTTGAATTCAGCAAGAACTATAATAATGCTGTAATTAAAATATTTAATATCAAACATGATACTGGCAAGCAGCTAGTGTTTCTTCTGTATTGCTTTCCTTCTCTTTGACTAGTGTTTTTTGACATTTCTATAACAAGTCCTATTAGAAAAATTTGTTGTATTCTATGCTAATTCACTACTTGCTTTATAAATGCCACTTAGTACATATTTATCTCATGATCACAGCAAGCTTATAAAATATGGGTTAAATCTCATGACAATAGTTCAGATCTGCAGTTATCCCATTTATTAAAATGATATTAAATGAGATTATAATTGAAAGCTGACAAAAATTCCTTTTCCTCTTCCTGGATTAAAAACATGAATACTACTTGGTGTGTGCCTTGGGGCTTATGAGCTGGAGTTCCTCCATGGCATTGTACAAGTGTCCTAACAAAGATACTAGCCATGCTGCTTCTATAGTCTTTCTAGTCTTACGATCTTTAATGCTTGATTCTATGATTTCAGAAGAGAATGGGAAAAGTATCTCCTGCTGGAGTACCTTGATTGTTCTGTAGCCATACAATTCAAGGGTACTTTGTAGAAATATACACGGGTTAATGTGGTCCTCAGTTGAATGTATTTCTGAAAAAATTCCAAGTTCTTAATCAATGAAAGCTTTGTGTTTACATCAATGAAAGTCATTTCTGTTCTTCCAGGATATAATAGAGCATTAGTTCTTTGAACTAATTGCTGCAGGTTTTAAGAAGTAACCTCAGCATAGTAAGTTTTACCTGAAATTAAGCCTGATTATAGGGTACAAAGATTTAGAACTTTTTCTCCCTAAGTCTTTCTAAGTTTTAATAACAAAGCATTAAAAATAATAAATACATCATAAAGAAATGAAAAGTCATAGTCTTTACAGAACAGCTGCACATTCAGCAAGATAGTGGTAATCAAAAGTTAGTTTTCCCCACTAAACAGTTTATGCTTTTGTCCTCCATATGTTTGTGTATCTGTGATGCTATTTAAAATTAGCGAAGTGTCATATGTTTCTTCATTTTAATAACAAAAGCTGGGTTTACACAACTATTACAACAAAGAGTCATCCATTCTACAATCACAGAATAATAGACTGTTTTGGGTTGGAAGGGACCTTAAAGATCATCTAGTTCCAAACCCACTGCCATAAGCAGGAACATCTTCCATGTTGCTCAAAGCCCTGTCCAACCTGGCCTTGAACAGTTCTGGGGATGGGACATCCACAGCTTCTCTGGGTAACCTTTCCAGTGTCTCATCACCCTCATAGCCAAAGCTATGAAATCAGAAAAGGGAGGCATCTCATTTTGAACATTTCTATTTGTAGCAAAGTTATGATTTATTATCAGTTTGCTGTGTATTGTCCTGATTATAAGAAAAACACTTTGAAGAAAAGCCATGAATATTGCAGTAAAACCAGTAGTAGTGTACAAGAACAGTGCATGAGGAGGGATATGAACAAACAGAAGTTTTCAGTCTTTTCAGAATGAGAATGGGAGTATGACAGACCACAGCAGACAGGAAAAGCACACAAAAGAGAATGGCATCAGCCTCTCATCCAGAACTGCTAAAAAGACGTCTTGGAGTGATTCAGCATGACTGCAACTATCTAGTACTGTCTAAAACAAAACAGAAAGCTAAAGAAACTGTTTCTTTCCCACAGCTGACCTTCAAACTATGCCTTTTGACCAGACTGTATTCTAAACAAGATTACTAGCTTGGATGTGTCAGAAACCTGGTTTTGCAACAGAGGCTCTGTGACAAGTCTGCAGCTAACAAATACATTTACTATTAAAGAGTAGGTTCAAAGATGTATTTTACTATTCTAACTTATTATTAAAACCAGCCATAACTGGTAACCTTGGTAATTATGATTTCTGGCCTTTTTTTCAATCTTGTTCAAAGACTTTGGGTCTGCTTTCTCCTAGGAATCTGTAAAAATTTCTGGCTGTTCAATTTAGAGCCTTTTTCACCAGGCTTTCACATGGGAAAGTTTCATTTTAGAAGGTATGTCATTTCTGCTTCCTCAGGCTGAGAAACAAATTAACTAAACGGAAACCCATTTTATATTACTGAAGAGCCCTCAGTGTGGAGATAAATACTTTAAACAAAATAAAAATACATTTGATTCTGGCTTTGTTATCCATTTCTGATAGTCAGTAACCTTATACACTAAGGTTGTAGAAGGTGTTCTTGGACTTCATACCTGTAGAGATCTCTTACATTGGAAAATACATATTGAAAAACAAATAAGCAAACAAACAAACAAAACAACAAAACTAATTCTTTTCCAACTTTTAAATGTGGTTTCTGCCCCTTCCTCCCCCCCCCCCCCCCCCCCCAAATATTCTTTCTAATAAGCTCCCATCAAAACTATCAGCCTTTGGCAGACTTTTAACTCTTTTTAATATTTCAGTAACATTTAAGAAAATTTTGACACAGGATAATGAAGTGGCTGTATATCATGACAACAATACTAAGGCAGCAAAACTAGTAATTTTTGAATCCTAAAGTCTAAAACAGACATTAGCTAATGCTTAAGTAGTTTTCCTAAACCACAATTCTGGAAATAAGCAAGCAGTATGCATAGAAAACATCAGTGTACTAGGTGAATTTCAAAATGAAGATCCTTAAATTATTTCGATGATTCAGCTTGGGCAAAAGCTGTATAGAAAACTGTAGTTTGAAGAAAAACTCTGCTAACCTGCATTTTAAGCACCTAAGTCCTTGTCGTGGTTTAAACCCAGTCAGGTAACTCGTTCACTCACTTCCCCCCCTTTCTTGCCCTCCCCCTGCTCTCGGAGGGACAGAGAGGAGAATCGAAAAGAATGCAACTCCCACGGGTTGAGATAAGAACAGTTTAGTAACTAAGGTATAACACAAATCACTACTGCTACCACCAGTGACAATAATGATAAAGGAAATAACAAGGGAAGAGAATACAACACCTCAGCACCAGCCGACCGATCACTCGCCCCCCAAGCCCGACCAAGCTCCAACCGATACCTCCTCCACCCCTGCAGTCTCCCAGCCCTTCCGGCTAACTCCCAGTTACATCCTGGGCATGACATGCTGTGGTATGGAATACCTCTTTGGTCAGTTTGGGTCAGGTGTCCTGTCTCTGCTTCCTCCTGGCTTCCCCTCCTCCCTGGCAGAGCATGAGGCTCACAAAGTCCTTGGCCAAACCAAAACATTCTTGTTATCAGTTCTGTTCCCGAGCTGAAAGTCAAAACACTGCACTGCACCAGCTACCAAGAAGGAGAAAAAATGACTACTACTGCTGAACCCAGGACAGTCCTCCGATGAACTTATACGGGGATGTGTTCTGCTCCTCCCCTTTTTTTCTGATTAAACAATAGCCATCAATGGTGGTCATGGTGGCTGAGTCTAACTTAAGTTGGACTCTGGAAATACAAATAGCACAGTATTTAATGAGAGCTAGGAGTCATAAGTCCTGCTCAATAACAAACGGATAGTTGATCATGCAGCAACTGAAATAAGGCTGGTATGAAAACACACTAATGGACAGCCCAGGCATATTGAGCTCTCCTGCATAGCAGCAGGCTGCATGCCAGGATCTCTCCTGGAGTAGAGATGCCTCTCAAGGTTACTCCTCAAGACTCAGAGAATCTTTATCACACCAGACACTCAGTAAGTGAATTAGGAATAAATGAAACTTTGAAATCTTAGTTAAATGATATAAAGGATTGATTGTGCAAATGCAGTCCTTTAGACATAAGCTGTTGACCAAGTCAGACTGAGTCTGGACCCAGCTTCACCTAAACTTTACTCTGAGGGGGAGTTTGAAAGCAAGGGGATCTTTACTGAACCTCATGACTCAACAAGAGGGTATCCCTGTCAGTTTTGTCTGACCCTGTCCTCTATGCAGTAAATTCTCAAGTGTACCTTGCCATCTCATCTTGTTAAACCACTGCCACGTTTACTATTAAACTTTGTTAAATCACTGTTTTATATCAGTGAACATATTGCGGCTTCTCTCTGGTGAGTGAAATGTGTCTCTTCATCTACAATTTAACACCTAATCTGAGAAGTACGGATTTATTCACTAACGGACAATACCAAAAGGAACAGATTATTCAACTGAAGCAAATGTGGATTTCTGTAAAATTGAATGTCATGCGTCAGGTAAAACTATATCTGTATATGACAGACATGCAATGTATTGTCATTCAGTTTTTATTGAATAAAAAATACTTAATGAAAACAAAGTTTCAAAGAAGTATATTTTGCTACACATTTCAGGTAGTACAGATAGGAATTCTTTCAGGGATTTTTGAAATAGGACCTGAGAAGCTGCCGGGCATTTAAAGAAACCACATTTCCAATGTTAAATGAGAATTATTAAAAAAGATCATATTAATTTACATTTGATGTCAGCTATACTTCATGTCTGAAACAGAAGACTTCATTTTGTCATTGGTTCCAGTGAAATACATCTTTCCAATCATTTGTATCTCTAAAATACAGGCTTTTATTTTCGAATATTTGGCAGTGAGGTTTTGCTGTCATAAATATACATGCAAGAAAACTACTATGATAATGATTTTATTAAAAGAGAATATTAATATTGGATGAGCAATGTAGGTTAGGTGCAGTAGCAATGACATTTATATAAGAATGAGCTTTATTTCTGAAACTGAGGTTTTTAAAAACACCCCATTTCCCCTTCAGTAAGCACTCCATAGTTATACTTTACTCTTATGACGCTTATTTTGAGTCAAACTTAACTTAAAATTACATAAAAAGTGAGACTGATAAATGCTATCTGTATCAGTCGACATTACTTGTTATGTGCCTGGTATCTTTGATTAATAAGCTTGTTGAAGTTGAGAATATCCAATATAGCTGTCAAAAGCACTGCTGCTATCATTTTACATCCAGAAAAATTAATGCATAGCATGGAGTACCCAAATGAAATATTAGAATAAAGGTGTTTACAACAACAAAGCTTTATACATAAAAAATAAAGTATAATGACCCCTGTTTGGAGATGATTCTTGCAAAATTGACAATGGCTTCTACTAATTGCAAGGTAACACTATCACGAAGTCTATTATAACAGTTATGAATTTTTAACACACAAGTCTTCCAGTTATGATGGCAAAGTAGAAGTGAGGTCACTACAATAAAAATAGGTGTATTGGCTGGAAAACAATACCTTTAAAGACATACCTGGGCAGTCCTTTGAATCTATGCTGTTTGGAGACCCTCACAGAGTGCATATGTGGCTTCACAACCAATATATATCAGTCCATAACACCTTCCAAACACTGAGTATGCAGCCTTTTGTAGGCTGCTTCTCTTCTGCAATGTTTACACTGGGGGTTCTATATAGGTACCAGGTACCTTCTATATTTAGGTACGAGGTACCTAAAATATTGAAAGGATGGAAGTACAAACAGATAAATAATCGAACTCTTCCTTATGTTGCTGAGCAATGTTTCAAAACCAGCCTTGGTAATTGCACTAAAATTTTTTTGTTAATGGTTCAGAATACTGGTAGGAATCAGACGTGGTGCTCATGTTACAGAACATGTACCAGAACACACAACATCCTTGAGGCAACCCTTTAGACGCCACAAAATGAAGGAATCCCGGTGGATGGTACATTGCTTCCCACTTGAAAAACTTAACTCTCTATTGAATAACATGGTCAGGGTAACATCTATTGCTATTTTGGATAGCTCTACTGCAAAACTGAAATGAGAGCTGAAAATCTTGTTTTCCAGTTTGAGGGGAAAAAAAAACATTCTTTGCTGTCTGGTATAGGCCATACTTAGAATATGGCCTACAGGTGAAACTTCGATTTAAGAACTAGTGGGCTGGATCATGAAGGAATAAAAAATACATACATTACGTTTCCATATATAAAGGGAGTAATTTTCCAGAGGAGGTTTAATGCACAACCAATATAAGGCTGAAGCTCATATAATTATATAATAATTATAATATATAATGTCTACACAATTTTTGGACAGAACATGACTATCTATATGAAGAAGCTTAAGACCACAGGCTTCTGCCTTTTGCATTTGTATTTTTATTGTCTCCAAAGAGATTCAAGAATTCACATTTTGTGGAAAAAAGTAGAATTAATAGAATGATGTCACTGTAACACTTGAGGCAAATGCACTGTCTCTTCTAAGGAAAAGGGGCTTTTAAAACTAGCTCCTCTGGTGAAAATGGTAGTGTGAGAAGATTATATTACACATTTTTAGATCATTCTCAAACCAATGCTCATCATACTAATGTTTTTGAAATAGTTTTAAACATATTTTACTTATGATTGTGTTGGATTTACTTTCAGTTTTTTTTTAATCTGTCACTGGCAGCTTTATGAACTCTTGAAAAATATGGCAGAGACCCAACCTGACAAGCAATATGCTTTTTACATATGGAAAATAGCGTACTACTTTCTTACTGATTGTATGTGTGAGTTTGCACTTTGTGTAAAATAGCCAACTATATTAGTTACATTTAAATAAGAGCCAGACTAATCTGTTCTAAATTACGATAAACCAGATTTAAAAAAATGAAATAAATAAATATTGAGGTCCAACACTTTAATTCAAAACAGAATTTCAGGTAAAATATGGGAGGTGGGGGTTGGTTTTGGTTTCAGGTTTTTTTCATATTTTTGCAATATATTGTTACTTCCATACGGTTAAGTTTCTTCGTTTCTCTCTTTTTGTTTTAGTTCAGGTTAGGGGTAGGGGGCAGCAGAAAGCTGACAGAGGTAAATTTCCAGTGATTAACTTTCTGAGAAAGGAGCAGAAAAAATCAGCAGTTACTAGTAAGAAAGTACTAATACAGGTGCAAAACTTTGGAAGGTCCAGAAAATGCTTAAAATAGTAAAGCTATATTCCATTTAAAACAATATAAAGTCATTACTGAGTTGCCAATTTCTTGCTCTCATTACCTGTCCTGGGTTCAGCAGTAGCAGTCATGTTTCTCCTTCATGGTAGCTGGTGCAGTGCTGTGTTTTGACTTCCAGCCTGGGAACACTGCTGGTGATACCGATGTTTTTGTTTGTTGCTAAGTGATGTTTACCCTGACCAAGGACTTTGTGAGGCTCATGCTCTGCCAGGGAGGAGGGAAAGCCGTGAGGAAGCAGAGATGGGGCGCCTGACCCAGGCTAGCCAAAGAGGTATTCCATACCACAGCACGTCATGCCTGGGGTGAGGGGTAACTGGGAGTTACCCGGAAGGACACTGGCTTCCAGGTGGGACTTGTTTCTTGGCTGGTGGTATCGTATTCTCTTCCCTTGTTATTTTCCCTTATCACTGTTGTTGTTGGCAGTAGCGGTGGTGATTTGTGTTGTACATTGTTTGCTGGACTGTTCTTGTCTCAACCCGTAGGAGTTGCACTCTTTCGATCCTCCTCCTTGTTCCTCCGGGAGTGGGGAAGGGGAGAGCCCCGGTTGGGGGCGGGGGAGGGGCCTTGATTGCTCTCAGCCCAACACCACTCACTGGGAGTGAGTGAACAAGCTGTCTAGCTAAGGTTTAAACCACAACACATTACCAAACAAATACAGAGGAAAAAAAAGAGTATACACACTGCAGCTGTCTCCATCTGCCTCAAAGGTGCTCTGTTCTAAGTCAGGCAACTTGTTTTTGTTCTGTTATAAAGCGACTTTGTTTACACAGATGCAAAAATTAAATAGATTAAATTAAATGAATAATTTAGATTAAGAAAAAGATTTTTTTTTTTTTTGCAATTTTATAGGGTATTGTTATTATTATTGTTGTTCTTTTAACAAAACCCCAGCTTGCTTGCAGGTGAGAGGTGAAAAGGCTCTGTCTTTTCCCTCTAATTTGGGATGATGAAAAATACTGAAACAACATCAAAGATGAACAGTTTTAGAACATAAATTTCTTAAAAGACATAACGTTTTACACAGAGAAAGGTCAGAATTTCTGTATCAGATAGAATATATCGGAAATATTTGAAAATATATTTATCCCTTACATTTTTTTTCTGTACTTTTTAGTGGTGGAACTCCAGTTTTGTTTCCTATCTCAGCAATTTATATTATCTGTGGTGTCTCTTCTAAGTCCATGGAAAGCATTTTTTCTCTCCATCCTTTCTAGGTTTAGCTATAAATCTGCTCCCTGCTGCAAGTAAGGTCCCTTGTCATCTTGGGAATCTCACAGTTTTAATCTATATTGTAACAATCTGTTCATTTAGTCACAGCAAAGTTAAATAAACTTACAAAATGATAATTATACGTGCTATAAAATGTAATACTACATGAACTAAAGGAGAAGGGTGGATTTGGCAATACTATTTTCTTTTCAGCAACACTCTCGAACACAAGACAAAATTTTTACAAGTGCCAAAAAAAGTAGTGAACAGTATCAACAGGTATTATTTTTTAGCCATGAAAAATCTCGGTGCTGTTTTGGAAAGTGGCTTTTCAAGAGGTAAAAAGAGTGAGGAAGTTCTCCTTTTCAATACAGGACAAGAAGATTACTGGGGTTTCAACATGTGATTTAGCATGATTTTTGACAGTTCATTGCCTCTATCCTCTGAGTCATCTCCTTTGCATCTCCCTACCATCAGCATGAGAAGTACTCACTATGATGAAAATGCCGCATATAATCAGGGATAAAAAGCATTTATTTAAAAGAAAAAAATGATGCAATAAGGTAAAATTCAGTTACACTACATAATGAGTTCCCTTTGGAACAGAATGAGACGGCAGTCCCTTCCATATCTACCTTTCTCCCTTTGCGGATTTTGCAGAAAATGTGCAGAAAGCTGCTTTTGCTTATAGATAAATTCGTAAAACTATGTTCAGTTGTAGCGATTTCTTCTGTTAGCAAAAATAGTTCATAGCTTTCCCTTGAGGTACAATTTCTTTTTTTCCCCCCCAGAACTCAATTCATTACCTCATCTGTTATGTCCAGGAGCTTCTTTTATAATTTTCTTGTATTATTCATGCATAAGCCTTAGCTGAATTTTAATGTTTATACACTATATGAAGAACATGTGTCTCAGTCTGCCAAAGTTGAAGTGCAGAACACAGTATGAAGCAAGGATCAGCAATGAAGAAGAACATGCTGATACAGGGAACTAATTATTATGGAATTAATTCTTTTGGTGTAAAAACTTCCTGAATACTTGATTATGGTACTTATACACAAATATTTCTACTGAAATTGCTAGAGCGAATTCTGAAGAAAAGGGTATTTCAAAAGCCAGCATTTGCCTTATTTTATTTGAGTCAGAATTTTGGTGTCTTGAGTTAGGACAGTTAACCAGGCTGCCCTTTTCCCAACACTATTTAACCTTAAGGCATTTAAAATTATATCTTTTGGCTGAGGTTTAAAGTTCCTTAACATTTAATACTAAACTCCTGATCAAATTCATAAATATCTAGTCTGGGAGGCTGGAGGGAAAGTAGTAACATATATGCCCATCCTAAACTGCAAAAGATTCTTAAATCCTGCTGAGTTCTCAGAGGGGCCCAGTTATCCTCAGAGTGAGATTAGCAAAATTCAAATAAAATTATATCATTACTAATGTCAAATCCTGGATCTCTTTAGTCCGTTATTTTAATTAGTAGTATAATCTGACTTTTTCTCAGAAGTGCAAGATTTTTCTATGATTTAGTGTAAAAAAAAATACTAAAAAGTTGAAGAGTTTACCTTGCAAAATGGATAATTTTTCCTGTCCCCTGGGTCAGTCCTAAATCAGCATCTGACAGTATAAGAACATTGTGATTTTTCCCAGGAACAAAACAGATAACTCCTTAGTATGCCCTCTGGAAAATATAAATTTGGGAATGAAATGAGGAAACTGACTTTTGAAGAAACTCTGTTTGAACCTTCTCTCTTTTGCATTAGTGAACCAGTAGAAACAAATCCAATTCATAGTTCTTTTTTTCAGTTTAACAGAAAGATTGAAAATTTTTATAACAGCTTTGCAATTTGTCTTCAAGTTGTAATGCAGCCATAATTAATTGGCTTGAATGGAAACTTCTGCTTGAAAATACTATAAAATTGTTCAAAAGTTTCTATGCAAACTTATCAAGTTATCTGTGATGTATTATCAATAAACCAGACTTTTAAAAGAATACTCAATCTAGGCATTTTTTTTCTGAGTTAACAATAGAAAAACATTTATGCTTCTTGCAGATATTATGATGACAGCTCTGCACTAAGACACAAAGTTCCCTATTTTGAAAATATAATGCAAGTGGACAAGAACTGCTGCTTCAGAGCAAACGTCTTATTATAGAGTTGGATGGTTTTTACATAGTTGAAAGACTAGTTTAGCAAAGAAGCATTGTGGCTTTGATTTGTGGTTTAATATATTTACCTTGACATAAATTGCAATGGACTTCTGAGGGTTATTGACATAGATCACAGTTCATACTTGTTTGATGTAGTTTGTCGGTTTTTTTTTATTAATTCCAAGAATATGTTTTCATTTGGGTTTTGGTTTTATTTTTATTTTTTTTTTAACACACCTTACAATTTTCACAGTTTGGTAAGATTTATTACTTTCAATTTAAATTAGATTTTATTTCCTTCATAGCAGGAAACGGGAAAAAAAGGAAATTATTACGCAAACAGGAATTAGTGAGAGGATTTGAAAGGTAGCTGGGGAAGCATTTAAGTTACATGTTCCCATAAATGGTGAAATACTATTTCATCATTTTTGTTTTCTTTGTTTGGGTTGCTGTTGTGCCAATGTAAAAAGAAGGACTGGTAGTAACTAATATTCTGTGGGAATGGAAAAAACCTGCTTCTGGAATGCCACTTAAGGAGGGAACTAAGAAGAGTTTGGAGAATCAGTTTAAATAAAAATCCTTTACTTCTGATTAATGTCTAAGGTTTGCCAAAACCAGCCAACCAAACAAAAAGAAAACAGCGCAGACAGTGAAACAGTGGTTTAGGTGATGCACAATTTAGATGCACCAGAGAAGCTGTCTCCTTTCATGGAGTAACAGTTATTAATTAAATCCTTGTGTGACAATACAGATTTACAGTAGGCAAGAAAAAAGTAATTATATTTCTTTAATGAAGAGGTACGCTTCAAGAAATGATGCCTTCCTCTAGCAATATCTATTATCCTTAAGCTGCATGAGACAATGCAGAAGAACATATTGACAACGTTTCTTGTTTACTGGTGTCTGGTACCTAAAGATGTTGTGTATCATTACTAATAACTGATATCAAAGCCTGTTCATCTGTTCTTTGTGCATAATTTTCTTTTTTAACATATTAAATTACAATCTTTTCTCACAAATGCAGACCATTTTGTTTTCCAAAGCCTGGAATCTGAGTCACTGTGCTGAGATACTTTGCTTCCCCAATGCTGGGTTTTAGTCTCTTGCCTTTAATTCTTCAGACACGCAGGCATGTTCTTTCCTCTGCTTCAAGACAATTCCTCCTAACATTTTTGTCCTCTACAAAAGCCAATAGATAAGTCAATGCATCATAAAAAAATAAAAACATTAGTAAGTAAATTATTTAAAACAACAAAGTGATATTTGGCTAAAAACATTCTAAGGAGTAATAAAAATTCAGACTATGTCAATATTAGTATAACTAATATGTGGACAAAGGATTGTTAAGACTGAATTAGTCATTAGAGTACATACAAATAATTCAGTGTATCTTATTAGATGGTACCTAGTCTAGATTTTACAAATGCCAGCCAACATGGACTACTAATTCCTAAAAAGCACTAATCTTGGAAAAAAAAAAGTTAATGAAGTTCTGTCAAGTGCCATTATATATTATCAAGTTCTTAGAAAACAAAAATCTCTTCCATAAGGAGTCTAGTATATGCTCCTCCTGATTCTCAGCTTTTCTGTAATTAACATTGCTGTAAGTGCTAATAGACAATACCAAGAAGATTTGGTCATTTCCAGTTCATTCAGACACAGATTTTTAAACCAGGTTTTAGATAGGAAAATATTATCAGTTTATTTTTATTGTGGGTTTTTGGTTGGTTGTTTTTTTTTTCACTGACGAACACAATAAAGAATACCAATTAATTTTATGATAATAAAACTGGAAAATGAGATATGGTTATGGTGACACATCTTTTTCAAAATCTCTATAAAATGCTAAATTCTATGATTAAAAACTATGACATTTTGAAATACCACTTTATCTCTTAGGAATGCTATTTTTACAAGGTAGCAAAACTAAATATTCATTTCAATCCCAATTTCAATTCAGTAATATTATGAAATTTTAATTTTATCCTATACAGTTGGAATAGTTTTTTATTCATTTTTAATATGAATTGCTCATAACCATATCATTTAAAAAAACATTAATAAGAAACCTAGCTCATCTGAGTTTTGATTTTTGAGGAAAAAATGGAAAAGCTCTGTCCAGATTTTTTTCACTGAAAATGTTAAACATTTAATTCCTTAATGTGCCAAATAGTACCCTTAGCATTCTCATATTACAGCCAGAAAAGAAAATCTTAAAAATGGATTTTGCTTTTCTCCTTTCTTGTAAGTCAGATAAAAATATTGCTACTGGATCATTTCAGCCGCAGAAGTGTTTTGCCAACTAGTAATTGAATCACATTTCTAACTTTGACACTCATGTGCATTTAAGCTCTGGAACTGTAATAATCTATTGAACTGAAGGACTTGTGGGGCAGGGTCCAAAGTGGCAATGCTCATGTCATCACATTCAACTGGCGAATAAGCTATATTCACAGTGACAGATGTTCCTTATCTGCCTCACCAGCTAAGAATCAGGAGACCAACTATCTTAAGAGTGTATATGGCTATGGTAGATCCTCTTGTACCCCTCCAGTGAAACCTGCATGCTTGACAACAGGCCACCTGATGAGGAAGAGAAAGGTGACAAAACAGCTCATCCTGGATGTCATCTCTATGCATGTGGAGGAAAAGAAGGTTATCAGGAGTAGTCAAAATGGATTCACCCAGGGGAAATCATGCATGACCAATTTGATAGCCTTCTATGATGGAATGTCTAGCTGGTTAGATGAGGGGAGAGAAGCGGATGTTGTCTACCTTGACTTTAATGGGGCTTTAGACACTGTCTAAAAAGTGAAAGAGCTGAGGAAAGGCTGAGAGAGCTGGGCAGAAGAGATGACTGAGAGTAGGTCTTATCAATGCATACAGATACCTTAAAGGCGGGTGTCAAGAGGATTGGGCCAGACTCTTTTCAGTGGTGCTCAGCGACAGAATAACGGGCAACAGGCACAAACTAAAACATGGGAAGTTCCATCTGAATTTAAGGAAGAACTTCTTTACTTTGAGGGTGACAGAGCACTGGAACGGGCTCTCAGAAAGGTTGTGGAGTCCTCTTTGGAGACATTCAAAACCTGCCTGGACACAACCCAGCGCAACCTGATCTAGGTGAACCTGCGTTAGCAGGGGAGTTGGACTAGATGACCTCTGGAGGTCCTTTCTGAATCCAACCATTCTGCGATTCTGTGATTATCCTGGGTTCAGCAGTAGCAGTCATTTTTTTGTGTTCTTAGTAGCTGGTGCAGTGCTGTGGTTTTGACTTTCAGCCTGGGAACAGCGCTGATGACACCGATGTTTTTAGTTGCTGCTCAGTAATGCTCAGCCTGACCAAGGACTTTCTGAGTCTCATGCTCTGCCAGGAAGGAGGGGAAGCCGGGATGAAGCAGAGATAGGACACCGGACCCAAACTAACCAAAGAGGTATTCCATACCACAGCACGTCATGCCCAGTATATAAAGTGGGGCAGTTACCTGGAAGGGCTAGATCACTGCTTAGGTTGGGCTGGGCATTGGTCAGTGGGTGGTGAGCGGTTGTATTCTCTTCCCTTGTTATTTCCCTTATCATTATTATTATTGGTGGTAGCAGTAGTGGTTTGTGTTATACCTTAGTTACCGGACTGTCTCAACCCGTGGGAGTTACATTCTTTTGATTCTCCTCCCCATCCCTCTGGGAATGGGGGGAGGAAGCAGGGGGAGTGAGCAAATGGCTGCGTTGTTTCTTGATTGCCGTCTGGGCTTAAACCATGTCAGTGATGTGTAGGCAATTCCCTATAATGTTTACTGGGATGTTTTGAAGACCATGTAGGCTGTGAGCTACAGGACAGGATTTTTAACAGTATTTGTTTTCTGCTTTTGATTTGCAAGAGATGAATGGGAATGCAATATGATTAGTTTATACAGATAATTTACATGGCAGTATGGGTAGTGCATTTTTTTTTATTTATTAACATTTATAAATATTATACACTTTAATATTTGCTCCCTGGGATCTGATAATATCTTTATTTCATGCGCTACTACCTAATATCACAGAACATTCTCTAGCAGAATAGGTGTGGGACAATGACATACTGTTAATTCAACGATTGATAATTGAGGGATGAACCAAAACTTAAAATAAATATTAGCACAGTGGCTAAAGTCTATAAAGTCTTAGTGTATAAAGTCTGGTTTAATTAATCTGGGACAATTTTGAATTGTTTTCAACATCCAGAATTTCGTGCAGTATTATATACACTTCCATCTGAAAAAATATTTTTCTAGTAGTAGATTTGGAATTTACTCCCTTTCCTCCCACCCCCAGTATTAATAAGACCTAAGGGGGCATTAAAGACGCAATGTGCTGAATAGCATATTAAAATTACTGATTAAGTTTACCACAGTGTCTAAATACCTTAATGTGATGAAACCTTTCAACAGCATTCCTGCTTCCCTGATTTGTAATACTGAGAGTCACAAGTAATCCTTTCTGTTTTCCTGAAATTATAATCTTGTATAGACAGTGCAAATAGTGCATTTTGTCAAGGTCAGTGGAAAAAGTAACTGCTATAGTGTTAGTGTGGATTTCTTTCTGAGATGCCTTTTGGCACTGGTAGCTCCTGGGAGGGTTTCATGCCCACTTGTATTCCATTTCAGCCGCTAATACCAATTTGACAGTTCTTGACCTGTGGGTAATATGTGGTCCAACAACTTCTTACTTTTCTTAGTAAATTTCTACTCTACTCTCCTCCTTTTTTTTTTTTTTTTGTCAGTGTAGCCTTCTATCACAAATCTTGCTTCAATGGAAACACAGTATTGCTGTAAGTGTAGTATTGCTGCTTTTCATGTATTCTACATCTATTCTGTTTGAAAGGTGTCTAGCCTGTCAAAAAGATAAAATTGAATCTTTTTTCAATGACATTTTATTGAAAAATGCTGATAAGAAAATAAAATTGTAGGTTGATGTTAGCTTTCAAAATTTTTGCTTAAAAAAAAATTAAAAAATGTGAGAATAAAATATTTATTTTTTTAAATAAAAAGTGGATTTTATTTAAAACTTTAGTTAAAAAAAAAAATTATAAGGAAGCCAAAACAGTAGAAATGTCTTTTCTCAAATTTGGCATACAGGTATTCACTCAGCTCTTACAGAAACACATATTTCAAGACAATATGCATACCCTCTTGGCAGTACAGATAATCAACTAAGGTAAAAAGAAGAAAATACTTTTCATTTCAAAAATCCATCAGCAACACAAAAGGCTACAAATACATCCTGTACTCAGTGGTTGTTAGATGTACAAAAGTTCTTTACCTTACATAGAATCATATAAATATGCGTTCCAATTAAGAGTCAACAACACAAAACCGTGAGGTTTCTCTGGCTAACAGGGCATATTTGTACTATTAAACAGAATGAGTGAGCTCAACCTGGTTGCCTATAGTGTTTCATTATTGTCTCACTTCCTCACTGTTTTGGACAACACTGCCTATCGCTCTTTAGGATAAACAGATAAGGTATTTAGGAGGCCCTGTGTAGCAATTATCTCATCAAGTTAGTGACAGCTGGTCTTGAGGCATGGATAAGACCTTGGACTCCCATTTTAATAATCCATAGTCCAGGAGACACTGCTACCACTTCTGATTTGCCTTATGAATGAGAAGCCTTGAAATGTTATACACTAACTGAACAGCTTGATCTTCAAACTATGGTCTTTATAGAGACTTTATAGAGACTCTGATGCCCATCCATTTAAATTATTAACTGGATATGAAATTGAACTACAATATGATTCTTTAGCTAAGTGGTTAGGGTAGATTCAATCTTCCACATCCCTTCTGAAAGTGGTTGTCCAATAACAGTTGGCTTTTTGGAGTCAGTCTGTCCCTGTCCTCACCAGATAATTCATTTTATTAAAAAAACAATTTCCAATATCTTTTTATATAAAATATATATTCCTATAAAAATTTTCTGCCTTGGTACATCAGTGTGATATAATGAAAGAAACAGTCATTGAAAAATTCCCAAGACAATCTAATGTTTAAAGAAAGGTCTGACTGGCCACTGTATTCTTGAAATTCCTTATTTATTTCTAAAAGATCAGACTTAGTACCATATATTCACTTTTTTTTTCATAGGATCATACAATGGCTAGGGTTGGAAAGGACCTTAAGATCATCAAGTTCCAACACCCCTACCATGGGCAGGGATACCTCACACTAGATCATGTAGCCCAAAGCTCTGTCCAACTTGGCCAGAGGGATGGAGCATTCACAGGTGACAAAAAATAATCTCCTTTCCATAAGCAGAAGTGCCCTACACTCTTTAAATTATTCTCTTCCTAAGAGAGTCTGTGGTATGGCAAAATGGCCAGGAGATTTGGGGCTTTGGTAGTGAATGTGAATGTGAAGAAGGATGGAATGAAAGCATAGCAAGAACACAGAAATACTGATCAGTGGCCTTCTGGGCAAAAGTAGTGCTTTTGTTTCTCAGATCAGAAGAAGTAGCAACATACTCAAGTTCTTTCCTTGTCAAGACCTTTTCTTGGATGAAAATGTCTCCTCAGGTGTTTTAGGAGGAAAAACAAAAAGTTCCTGAGAGAAAGAAAAGGATTATACAAATGCAATAATTGCATGACCTTTTTGTCTTATTGGACAGGTAAGTATCAGAGAGAGGGAGAAGGGAAACCCAGAGACGGAGAGAGGAATAAAAAGGGAACAGACTCATTCAAACACAGAGACTGGCCAGGTATGCATTTGACACTTTATTTCTGTATAGAAATGGTAAAGAAAATTCAGAAAGGCATTGAAGCAATACTGAGAACTGCAGGCAATCTGCACAGTGTATTCCAGCGAATGCAAGGGGAATACATGCATATCAGTCACTCACCCCTATTACCAACAAGTCACTCTGTTGGTACTCAGATTTGAGACAGCTTTGTTTGCAGGTGCCGGGGACACCTGCTATCACCTCCCAGTGTTTTTCCCATCATAGTGCAGAGGGATCTGAGGGATTTATTTTATTTTATTTTATTTTCAAAATAGGACTTAGGGTTTTTTTGTTGGGTTTTTTTTTCCAGTTTTTTCATTTTGGAGGTTTTTTTTGGGGGGGGGGGGAGAAAGTGGGAGGCAATTGTTTAGTTTTGTGGGTTTTTTAATTATTATTTTGCTTCCTTGCTGTTTGTTTTTGTTTGTTTCTGTTTCAGCATCTCTCTGCCCACCACGAGCAGTTGTCAATGAAAGCACAGTGGTGCCATTCAATGCTCCTTTCTGCTGCCTGTGCATTTTTTTTTCAGAAGCAAGTTTCTCCTTACTTCTGGACCTTAACAGGTGGATAAGATATGCAGCTGTATTCCAACAGCAGGCAGTACTCTTCCGGAGCTTATCTGAGTCTTTTTCAAGGTGTAGAAGTAGTTTTCCTGCATTCATAAGTCTCTTTCTGTCATATCTTTCAGAATCCAAAGACTCTCAGCATATTTTCTTTTCTGTTTTCCATTCTGCAGGATGCAGATGCCAAGGCAGAGAGAGATGACTTTTGTAATCCTTTCTGCTTTTTTACTAATACAGATGAAAAGCCACTCAAAGAGTAGTCTTATGACATAACATGAAATTACTGGAAGTCCTTTCCAACCCTACCTATCCTATTCTAATCCTAACTATTCTATGATCATATGAAGTGCGTACTAACACAATGCGAAATAACTACCATCCTATAACGTGCTTCTTAAACTATATCCTAAATCTATCCTGAAGTATATCCTAAAATTTTATTCAAAAAGACATAGTAATAGACTAATAAACATAGTTATAAACACAGAAACAAGTGTATTAACAAACATAGTAACAAGCAGAGTAACAACGGTAGTAACAAGGCCAGCTCCCCGCTTGAGGAGAGGCTCCAGTGGGTGGGCGTTTGCTGGCGGAGCTGAGGAGTGAGCCAGCAAGGCCGCCTGCGAGGGCTGGGATGGGTCTGAGGGCGCTGCTCTGGCTCCGGGGCGAGGTGGTGGAACCTTCTATCCAGAGCAGAAGGACATGGTGGCTCTGTCCTCGCCGCTGCCAAGGTGGTGCTGGGGCTGCAGGGTGGAACTCCAAGCCCAGGCAGCAGAGCTCATGCAGGGAATCCAAAGCAGTAAATGGGCACCTACAAGGGCAGAGTCAGAAAGTGCTGATGAAGCCATGAGAGCAGGAGCAGGAGGGATTTGGCTCCTGGGCATTTCGGAAGTATGCTGTAAAAGAGGTCACTGCTAGCACAGGAGAAAGGCTCCTTACTGGGTCCTAACTGACAACTACAGTGCTGCTTTGGTACCTTCTCAACACATGTAACCCCTTCAGAGCACAGGAAGCTGACAGAGAAGTGCAGTGCCCCCTTGCCAGGCAGCAGGGCTTGGCAGGGAGCCTGGGAAGCTCTGATATGGTCTTTTCCAAAACCCAAGCAGAAGCATCCCTCTCTCTGCCATACAAAAATCACAGGTTGGCAGGCAATGCTGGGGTAGCATGTTTCTCCTGACATATATGTTCCCCCGATGCAGGACCACCCTGTGCACCTCAGGAATGTTTCCTATACTCAGAGCTTGACAAAAAGATGGAACACAGGCTCTGGGTGCCTTGTTCTTCCCCTGCTTGAATTTCTTCAGTTGTCCATCCCTGAGAGCTCAGTTTTGCTCTTCTTCCGTCATGGTGGCCCATCGCTGCCCTCTTCCCATCTTGCCCTCTTTCAATTCAATAGTATTGTGAGACAGGTGAAGCCATGATTACCTTGAACCAAGCAAAGCCAAGCAGTTTTACCTTTTCTCCCCGGAAAAGCTCCTCTGCTGTTTGCTCTCGGGAGCGACAAGAGGCACCTGCAATGGCAATGTGTAGGTTAGCAGGGGGCAAGGGCCTCCCTGCACAATTGCTACCCTGGCTCTAAAAGGCACATTCCTTGGATGGGTTTGCTCAGCTCAGCTGAGCCAGTTGTGGTGGGATCACCTCACAAAGTGGGATGGCCAACCTGCATCAGCCTTGCTCTGCACTTTGGCAGAGCTGCAGGCTGGTGGATGACCGTGCTTGTCCCTGCAGCAGCAGCACCACCTTCTGAGGGGGGAGGCTTTTGTTGTCACACTGCTTGTGCACTTCACTTACCTCTGCTATTTCCAGCTCTGCTTGTGGTGCTGGTGTCTCCTCATCCCCCTCGCTGGCCAGCCCAGCCACCTGCTCTCCAAGGAGCTCCTCATGGTGGTCGATGAGGAACTCCACAAGCTGCACCACCTGCACACAGCAAACCACTGGTTTCACTGAGGGGGCTGATGAGGGCTCAAACAGCCTTTCCCAGCCTGACCCGTGCTTCTGTGCAGAAAGGTGCAGCCCGGGGGCTGTTCAGCCCGGAGAAGAGAAGGCTGCATGGAGACCTCATAGCAGCTTTTCAGTGTCAGAAGGGGGCTTACAAGGATGCTGGGAAGGTACCCTTTGTTGGAGACTGCAGTGACAGGACAAGGGGTAACGGGTTAAAACTTAAACAGGGGAAGTTTAAATTGGATATAAGGAATAAATTCTTTCCTGTTAGGGTGGTGAGGCACTGGAATGGGTTGCCCAGGGAAGTCGTGAATGCTCCATCCCTGGTGGTGTTCAAGGCCAGGTTGGACGAAGCCTTGGGTGAGACGGTTTAGTGTGAGGTGTCCCTGCCCATGGCAGGGGGGTTGGAACCAAATGATCTTAAAGTCCTTTCCAACCCTAACTATTCTATGATTCTATGTTTCTAAATAAATTCATTAGGCTTCAATACCATGTCCATATACCAACATATGACAAATAGCCTAAGTGAAAATATTCATCACTGGTGAAATCATGATTGAAATTGTGATTTAAATTCTACTGTGACCTACTGATCATAGTGGATTAAATTTGTTTAGAGGAAACATTTCTGCCTAATATGACAGCAAGGCTGCCATAGCTTCATTCCTGTATGTCCAGCCTGTAACTAGGCTAACCATGTATTCCTAGCATGCATATGTGTGTGGAGTGTATCTAGAAAACTCTACATAGACATACAGGCACCTGTACATGCACCTGTGCATGCCAAATCACAGAAGAACACACAGAGCAATCACACAAACACAGGCAGTGCCAGCAGCCTTACCCTCCTCGCCTAGTTTCCAGTAGCCAACTCCCCTGTGTTTGCACCATTAGACTGTGGAGAACACATGCCAGGGTGACTTGTCCCAGGCACCATGGTCCCCCAATAGCCAGCTCCTCCCATGTTCTATTTCTCAGAGAAACACACATTTTGTTTCACTCAATCTGCTCCCTTCAGCCCACCAACCCCATCCAGCAGCTGGAACCCAGCCCCTCACTCACTCCTTGTATTGCACCACAGATGCTGGATCCCTGTGACCCCAGGTCCCACTACAGTCATTGCCACTTAAGTCCACTTGTTCTGGTCTTTCCAGTTCCTGGCATCACAGGCACACATTCTGATTCAGGTGGCTGGCCTCCAGGCCCCCATACATACACATGGCACACCAACATACACATGGCACACCAAGCAGAGAATCCCTCATACAGGAATGAGTTAGAAAAGAGTTAAAGAAGAAGACTGGACAGAGTGTGCTGATCAGGCACAGGACATAGACAGACAAGCATACCAACCAGCAAACTGTCCGAGCACAGTCAACCCTTTTCATCCTTTGACTCTTAACATATCCCATACTCTTGGCAGCAACCACCATCTGTTCAAAATGTGTCCTGGAGAGGTGCTCAAATTGAGTCAGAGAATTTTAGACTTGTTCACTGGGTCTGAAAATATCCTTTAACAGGCATGGGAGGGACCTGAACAGGGTACTCACTTCTGAGTCCTTAATTTAGGTTCCTACCTGACATTAGAACCTCCTGTGCTCCTTTGTGCTTGTGGAGATGGGTCTTTGAAGGGCTGATGGACCCTGTAATGGTCTGGGAGAAGAGGGGGCAGAGTACTGTTTGGATTTCTGAAAAAAAAAAATCACCACCATTTACTCTCTTTGCTCCTAAGTTTGCAGTTGACCTTTTATCACATAACCTGACATAATACTGCTATAATCAGCGCAATTACCAGGTTTGTGAGTGTCATATATTCTAGTCTGTCATGAAGATGCCTAATGGTATATGTCACCTTGAAAGACAATACAGATCTATATCCAGAATATTTATCCTATGTGGTGGGATTAAGATATTTAAAATGTTTATATGTGAATTAAGTATCAATGACATCTCCAGCCAATTGATCACTTGATTAGATTGATATAGTCAGTGGATCATTTGGGTCATTTTAGACATACTATAAACTGAAGGGATTTCAAGAATCAGTTAAAGGTAGTGATTTCATTTCTGGTTCTGTGGTGGGATATCTTGTTTCAGGGGCAGCTTTAATGCTTATTAGAGGATGGGTATTCCAACACACAAAAAGAGAAAGAACATAGTTGTGTGTTTTAGAGTCTTTGTATCTGTGAATTTATGCGCATGTGGAATGAGGTTTAAGAGAACAATATCACACATAAAACATAGTTATATTGTATACATACACACACTGCAGATTTTATAGTCATCAGAGGGAAGAACTCCATTATCCTTCAAGTAATAGTTGCTCTTGCCTACCTGAAAGTTAAACCCAAAGACTTAAATGTCTGAATCTAGATGTCAACAGGCTGAAGCTGAATATCATGCTTGGTCTGATGTAGCTGCTTAAGCTTCTTTTCAAGTAATTAATACAATTCATTCTTTGTAAAGTTGATTTTTGCCATCCTGAAATACATGTGATGAACTCTTTCATTTTCCTATACATACAGTGAGACTAAACAATCTACTGAGTTAAGATTCAGATGGCTAAAATTAGGACATATTATTTCCATGTTTTTATACCTGATGCATATAAAACAAGATATTAAGGGAATGCTGGGCTAGAGAAGGCACATTAAGTCATAGTTTTACTTTTCATCTTTCTTTTGAAAGGAAAAACTTTCTATTTTTTTCTCCTATATTCAATACACAAACTTACTATTGAATAGGAGTTTATGAGGTTATTAACATGGATAAGCAGATAGTTATGTTAATATAATTTATGGAGAGTTTTTGGCATTCTTGTTTACCTTTAATGCATTTACCGCACACTAAGTTCTACAACTGCAGAAGTGTGGATATTTCATAGGCTGCTTTCACTTTTTTTTTTTTCCCCCAAATCATCATTTCTTATTCTTTCCTGATTGTATTTTGGAAATTGAAAATATAGTCTTGCCTTTCACTTCAGGTTCAATCTTTTGATGAAAACTTGCCGTTAATGCAAAAAAAAAATATACCTATAACTTTGCATATGCTTAAGTAATTTATAAACCAGAAAAAAAAAAAGGAGGAATCAGCTTACCTGATTTTAATTTTTTCAATGCTACATGATAGCAATTGTAAAAAAAATTAAAAAAAAATTCCACTTCTACTCTGAAGTGTGATTGTTTCATCTGGAATTTTACGCTGACAAAAATAGTTCTTTTTCTTTAAAGAATTTTTTTTTTCTTTAAAACCAGGATATCACATTCTTATTAAATAATCACAATGAAATATTATTTGGCAAAATACTTACAAATGTTAAATTGCTATGAAAAAAAAAAATTGCTAGAATGAAAAAAACTAAAGCTGTATATACAGCATTGGCTTTAATCTACCCTGCATTCTGTTGTCTCCTGAAACAAAGAGACTTAAGGGCAGACTGAATATACACAGCATATGCTGCTACTGGCAAACTTATGTCTCTGCTAATAAAAGGAGTTAAACATCATGATATTCTGGAAAAGACTATGTACACATATTTCATTTCTATTTTAACAAAACAAATTCAAGAACATTATTTTACTGGAATGACAACATTAAAGCGGAAAACAGTTTCTTTCACCCACATATATAGAGACAGAAAAACGTCACACACTGGGGTTGAATGCTCCATCTTATGCCCTGGGGGAAGACGGAAATGATAACATACTTATGATATTTCCACATATGCACTATTGAAAAAGTAGTAGTATTTGGATTAATAATATTATAACCCAAACTTATTTCAGTTGAGCAAGAAAGTGATTGTGACAGAGCAGGCTTTACAGATCAGTGAAAGATTTTAAAATATCACCCAAGAAGGAAAGATTTGCATTCATACTTGTGTGATGATAATGCAGAACCTTTGTATCAGCTAAAGAAAAGTGTGAAATAAGTGATTCTAGAACAAATTCTGATGATTTGAGAGACGAGATTCTAGGGATAGCAACAAAATCTTAGAGAGAAAAAAAAATGTCTAGCAACCTGTCATGGTTTAAGCCCAGCCAGCAACCCAGAATCATGCAGCCATTTGCTCACTTCCCTCCCTTCCTACCCCCGTTCCCAGAGGGATGGGGAGGAGAATCGAAAGAATGTAACTCCCATGGGCTGAGATAAGAACAGTCCAGTAACTAAGGTATAACACAAACCACTACTGCTACCACCAGTAATAATCATGATAAGGAAATAACAAGGGAAAAGAATACAACCGCTCACCACCTGCTGACCGATGCCCAGCCCAACCCGAGCAGTGATCTTGCCCTTCCAGGTAACCGCCACCAGTTTATATACTGGGCATGACGTGCTGTGGTATGGAATACCTCTTTGGCTAGTTTGGGCCAGGTGTCCTGTCTCTGCTTCCTCCCAGCTTCCCCTCCTCTCTGTCAGAGCATGAGACTCAGAAAGTCCTTGGTCAGTCTAAACATTACTGAGCAGCAACTAAAAACATCGGTGTCATCAGCGCTGTTCCCAGGCTGAAAGTCAAAACCACAGCACTGCACCAGCTACTAAGAAGGAGAAAAATGACTGCTACTGCTGAACCCAGAACACAACCTAATACTGGGGATGGAGCCTCCAACAAATTGGTGAACAGCAGCAAAAGTAAAAATGAGATAAACCCCAGGAAAACAAAAGAAAAAAAAAAAAAGAAATCTGAGGGTCAGTTGTCTTCAGGGCTCAAACTAAGCAAAAGACCTCATGAATTGCTTTCTGTTTCAGATCTTCCTTCACTGGTTGCAGTTTCTGAAAGGAATTGTAACAGGACAGCACGAGTTCATCTGGGATTCATATTAATGTGATGGCAAAATAAAAAATGAAAAGATTTTTCAAATGGATAGCAAGTATCAACCTAAATTATTGATTCTATCAGTTTTATTAGTAATGCGGGCATAAAATAATGGTTGGGTAATGGTCTTTATTATGGGTGACTCCTGGATTTTGTGTCCAAGATAGATTAGGATGAGTTTTTTCCTTGAAGGGTGGGCAGCTCCATAACTCTTTTCTGGAAGTTTCATTAGGTACTACTGAATCAAGTTTTACATCACTTTTCATATGCAATAGAAAATACAGATGACTTTTTTAAGGTAATATACAAACTACTTGCTTCCAAATACTACGCCTGGAATATGAAGAAGAACCTCTGGCTGAAGCTCATTTTTCAATGGCACATAAAATACCCCTATTTCAGTTTATTCGCACCTAATCCGTTATTTAACTCTTTCAGAACAAATTAAATATTAATTACAATAAATGGAAACCTTTTGAAATTTTTCCATTAACCTCATTAAGTCTTAGTCAAAATATTGCACAAGCATATGCAATAAAACTGTGTTCTTAATTTTATTATACTATAAAGCACAATAACTAGCACATACCTCTCAGTTCAGTTTCATTTTGTTTCCTTGTTTTCCCTTTGAAAAGCTTAATCTGACATTAAACAGACTTTTGTAATTACAGCAGTAAAATTGACTAAAAATTATTTTCAAGAAACTTCAGGAAAACACAACAGTGATACCTAACTGTTAATACTGAATTTTTTACTTTACTGCTATAGGTCCAGGTAATAACATCTGTTGTTTTATGACCCTAAACTAACTCATCTAATGCCATCATTACATAATTGTACCTCTTTTCGGAGCATTTTCAGTCAGATTCCAGTTGTTTCCAGCTCTCTGCTTTTTTCCTCCTATGCACCAATGATAACCCATCAATATTATGTAAGAGCTGCCCAAGCCAAAAGAGCATCAGAGCCAAATAAAAAAGGCCATGTCCTCATGCAAATACTGATTTATTTCACACATTCCAAAATGTCAAGAACAAGTTAGCTGACTATAGTGCAATCTGCAAGGGACAAACATTTGTAGCCTTTATGAATCCAGTTAATTTTTACAAATATTACTAGAAATCTTAAGGTCTTTGCAATTCTTTGCTTATAAAATTGTATCATTATTTACTTTGAAAAGAACATTCACATGTAATTTGTTCTTATACCCTGTATAAAGCAAGGCCAATATGAAACTTAGATTAGGATGCTCAGTGCTTTGTGCAGTCAAATACTCCAGACACAGACTTGTAAATATTGAGTAGAGAAGAACTGCAACTTCCTTTGGCCCACTGGATACATACCTGTTGGTCTAGCTCACTAATTAGTTGACTTGTACTTCCAGGAGGAATACTGACTGACGGTCAGCTTGTATACTGGACCCCTAGGCTGTATTTTTGCTTAGCTGTTACCCAGCCCATCATTCTCCAGACTGTTTATACACAAAGGTTTAAATGCACATTCAGGACTTTGTTTTTTCCCTTTGTTGAACTTGAGCAGGCTGCTGTGGGTTCAGCACTCCAGTTCACTGAGATCCCTCTGAATGGCAGTCCTATCCTCCAGAATATCAGCAACACCCTCCTGTCTCAGTGTAGTGTTACCCACAAACTTGTTAAGGATGCAGTTCATCCTATTGATGAGCTTACTGTGATAACACTAAACAGGTTTTGCCCCATTAACTTCTGAGAATAATTCTGGTAAACAGTTTTGGGTTAGACTAAAGCCTTTTCACACCAACAGTGTGTCAACACTGGCCATGCATTTAGCTTAAAGTCCCTCAGTTTCTTACAGAAGACCACATCTACAGCCTCAATGAATTAAGAATAAATTACATTTTATGCTTTTCCCTCATCCATGGAGCAAAAGACATGGGAGGTGTCAGAACAGTCCGTGTCAGTAACGACTCAAGAAAAGACATTGCCTCTTTTGGCAACAGACCACCTTTTTTTTTTTTTGTTCCTTTAGGTTACCCACTCCATCCAACAGGAGGTTAACAATTTTTCTTTCTTTTTGCTAGCATTGTACATAGAAAATTCTTCTTGCCTATCACACCTCTTATGAGTTTCAACTGCTTTCGTAATTCTATCTTCACATTTCTAGAGATGATAATTTACTCATATAGTTTCCAACTCCCATTCACTTATATGTACAAGATTGGTCCTTATTTGGTTAGCTTGCCTCCTGAAATTACTACCTCCTTTGTTGTACATCACCATCAACAGCACTTGCGCAGTATAGATGATGACCTTAAAAATCAAATAGCTCTGCTGAGCAACTTTAGCCTTCAAATTAGCTTTCTACAGGATTCTACTTAACACGTCCCTGAACAATCTGGAATCTAATCTACTGAAGGTTAGGGTTTATTCTGCTGCTTGTTTGAGAACCATAGTTTGCAATTGGGGAACTTCTTCCAGTTGTTTAAACATGACATGTCTGCTTCTTTTTGATTGAGCTGTCTGTATCTGTATCCCCCCTGATCCCAGCTCACAAGCTCTCAAGTCAACTCCATTTCATATAAGAGTTCTTGCATGTGAGCTGCTCCTCTGAGTAGAGTACAGATTGCTTTGTCTTCCATAAAGTGTTCATCTCCTCATTCCAGAATGGCAAGCATTTGTCCCACCATGTTGATGTAATTCTTACATCATAGCTTTGTAACTGAACACAGGCTTATGGTTACCAAAATCCACTCATTATTTCTCCACTCTGCCTTTTTCTTCATCAGCCTTCAGCTGATCAAATATTCATCTCCTTTAATTCCTGTTTGCTGCTCAACTTGCAACTTGGCTGTTTCCTGCTGAGAGCTGGTCTGCCATCTCAGAAACCTGTTCAGTTTACAGACAGAGCATGTTTAAATACAGCCACTTCATTAGGTCCTCAATTATCCCCCTTTCTCAAGGGGAGTGAGGGGTCTCCCCCACTGTCTCCTGGGTGCTTCCCCATTATGTACCAGCCTTGGTCTTTACTCCCTTTCAAAATTAGCTTCTAAAGCCTATCCCTGAAGAAATCAGATTAAAAGGTGCGGCTGTTCTTTCCAGCCTTAGCTCAGAAGGAAACGGTGCTTCTGGTAAGCAAATTGAGTATACAAGATTTCTTCAGGATTTTTTTGTGCTTGTGAGCCTTTAATAGTAAAATGCATCAAACTGTTGCTGATATCATTCCCAGATTTTAAAACATGCAGGATTTCTGAACAGGGAAAGAAAATAATTCTTACTGACTTGTTATCAGAAGTAGTCTATGAGTATTGATCTACATTTAAAAATCCCTCCTTAGAATTTTTAATGCTTTTTTCCCATGATTTCTTCCTTGCATCTTTCAAATGCACAGAAGTACCTTCTTCAGAGATGACAGTTCCAAAGTTTAATTAGTAACATCCAAGGGAATTTTAATTCCATCCTTGATTGAGGATCAACTAATTGCTATCCATCTCTCTAGAAGAGTAGAGTATGACACCTTTTCCTGCCAACTGTAATGAATCAGCAGTACTTCATTCTAACTATATGAACTATCCTTTAAATTTAGATACTTAAAAATTTAATTTTAGAGTGCAGTAAACCTAAGCTACCTACCTACAGTTATTAAGTGAGGAAGGGAAAGACACATTTGTAAAAACAATTAATACAGTCCCAAAATCTGAATACCCAGGGAGATTACACTTTTAACTTATGGTGCTTAAAGTTAGGTGTAATGAAGCTACATCTCAATACTACACAATTAGAAAATTCCAAGCTTGTTTTTATAATAGCAGAGTTTAAGAAAACAGTAAACAAGACACCTAAAAGCATCCATACCTCATGAGGAAAAAGACATATATATAGTGCAAAAGAAAACTAATTTTATTACATGAAAAACAGTATAGAAATATAAATTCTCACATAGCAGAAAAAAATCTATCTGGAGAAATTTTCTATGTGGAATGAAGACTACTATGTGGAGTAATGGGGTGTTACAGCAGAAGTAAACTGCATTTTATTCTTTAAAACATCTCAAGGTGTCTTCAATAAGTCTAAATTAGCACTAAAGTGCTAATATTTACGGAAGAGTATAAAGAAATCAAAGTCTCGAAGAGAAGTGTAACATTGGAGTTATTTTCAGTGAGTTATTTTGCTCTTATTAGCTAAATATTTCTTCAGTTCACTGCTATATCATTCCATTTTTTCAGCTTTGTGATTTAAGAAAAAAGAATCAGAGAAGGAGATATAGTACATGTCTAAGCTGCTTGCAAGAAATGGGCCACATCTTTCACAGCAAATTTGATCTTCATTATTTTCATATAGGACATCACAAGCCTTCTGCTGAAAAACATTTTGATCATTTAGTTTTCTAGATTGTCCAGGACTTTTTCTCTGCTAGTCAGCACTTATCAAATAAGAAAATGGATAGAAAAATTACTAAGACTTAAAATTATGCAATTTTCTGAGCTTTGGAGCACTTTCAAGATGAAATAATTCTCACAAGAACACCATTTCTTGGTTTATTTCAGTATGATTTTTGCTATTAAGTCCAGAAGCAGGGTCTAGCTTTAAATCATATAGGAAGCCAACAATTAAAAAAAAAAAAAAAGAAATTAGACTTTTGATCATATGCTTTTCTACAAGGAAATACCTGAAATAATGACTTTTTTTGCTGTATTTACATTATAGTTAAAGTGGTCCAGACAACAGGTATTTTTCAAGGTAAAAGTAAAAATGAAGATTTAACTCAAACGTTTTGCTTTTCCTTAGTCATAGAATGCAACTTTAACCTTTGAGTTTCATGAAGGCTAGAAGAAATACTATAATCTCACAACATTCCAGGGGGTAGATCTGTGTGACAGCCTAAATGTTTGACTGATCCTTGTCACAGCAGCTGCTTACAGCAAGATTTCATTTTTCTTACCCCACTTCTATCTAATAGTGCCTCTATTTCTGAAATTCATAACTAAAAGAGCAATGGAAATGGCATATCCATGCAAGACATCCGAGTGTCAGAAAGTGGAAAGGTTTTTTGTCATGGTGATTTTTTAATTTTTCTAACCACCTTTACTGTTAATCACATACTTCTGTTTAGTGTAAGGGCATGTGGGAGGAGAGAGGAGCTCCTTTGCAGTTATCTAATCAAGGACCTTGTCAAATGGGATAAAGAGGAAAAGGAGGAAACCAAACACAGGGAAGCACAAACCTGACCAGCAGACAAGATAGTTTGCTGATGACACTAAGCTGGGAGGAGTGGCTGACACGCCAGAAGGCTGTGCTGCCATCCAGCGAGACCTGGACAGGCTGGAGAGTTGGGCAGGGAGTAACTTGATGAAATATAACAAGGGAAAGTGTAGAGTCCTGCATCTGGGCAGGAACAACCCCAGGTTCCAGTATAGGTTGGGAAATGACCTGTTAGAGAGCAGTGTAGGGGAGAGGGACCTGGGGGTCCTAGTGGACAACAGGATGACCATGAGCCAACACTGTGCCCTTGTGGCTAAGAAGGCCAATGGCATCCTGGGGTGTATTAGAAGGGGGTGGTTAGTAGGTCAAGAGAGGTCCTCCTTCCCCTCTACTCTGCCCTGGTGAGACCGCATCTGGAGTATTGTGTCCAGTTCTGGGCCCCTCAGTTCAAGAAGGACAGGGAGCTGCTGGAGAGAGTCCAGCGCAGGACAACGAAGATGATTAGGGGAGTGGAACATCTCCCTTATGAGGAAAGACTGAGGGAGCTGGGTCTCTATAGTTTGGAGGAGACTGAGGGGTGACCTTATAAGTGTCTATAAATATATAAAGGGGGAGTGTCACGAGGATGGAGCCAGGCTCTACTCAGTGGCAAACAATGATAGGACAAGGGGTAATGGGTACAAACTGGAACACAAGAGGTTCCACTTAAACTTGAGAAGAAACTTCTTCTCAGTGAGGGTGATGGAACACTGGAACAGGCTGCCCAGGGAGGTTGTGGAGTCTCCTTCCCTGGAGACATTCAAAACCCGCCTGGACGCATTCCTGTGTAACATTATCTAGGTGTTCCTGCTCTGGCAGGGGGATTGGACTAGATGATCTTTCGAGGTCCCTTCCAATCTCTAACATACTGTGATACTGTGATATTGTGAAGATACGGTAAGGGGAAGTAACCCTGGACAGTTATACCGACTGATAAAAGTGGAGTGTAAGAACTTTTGGTACGGTAAGATCACCTGTCTGAAGACCTTTGTCAGAATGGGATGACAATTTGAAAGGTGAAAACAGTAGGAACAACATACAGAGAGCGACAGAGGCCTCTTTGTCTAATCTAACTGCATCCTGAGTGTTTCTTGATGGAAGGAGTCAGACTCGGGGTGTGTGATAGTCATGAGACTCTCTGTTTGTCTAAACTCGAAACACACAAGGACCGGAGCTAAACTGCCAGAGGCAGAGCTCCGTCGTGCTCCAGGAAGGCGGAGGATGATTCCCTGTGCGCATGCCCTGAGGCTACGAAGATCAATTGCCAGGAAACAGCGTCCCAGACAACGCAGCGCCTGTCAGGGCACAGCGCTAAATGGGTCTGGGGCTCACAGGATCCCCTGCGGATGAGTCGCACCTGTGGGAGGAGCCAAGAGACCCTGACCCTATAAAAACGCAAAATCGTCCTTCGGCCATGTGGTGCTTACCTCTCGCTCTGGGTCATCAGTAAGTTTACTGACTACAGTCTCCAAGGGCTCCAGCTGAAAGGACTACAACTGAATTTTCACTCCCTGACCAAGATGTTGCTGGATCCATGGGGTGGTGAGACTATTTTGGTTTTCTTTTTTTCCTTTCTCCTTTTTTTCTTCTGCTCCATATCTTTTATAGGAACTTGGCAAGACTTTTGGTCCTCCTGATAGTTTTAGGGACGTTTACAATAGAACTAGTTGTTGCTTCATTTTTGTGATAAGCACATAAATGTATTGGCTTTCACAAATCATAGGTGTGGTTATGTGGCTATAACTGTACCAGTTTACAATAACAGAAACAAAACTCGCTAAAAACACAAGACTAGACAACAAGTTAAAAAGGGTTCAGATCTCTTGATCAAAGCGGAGTCACATAGCGAATTTGTAAAGGTAAAAGAAATAAGAGGGGGGGGGGGCTTGATATAAGGAAAGCTAGTGCCTGGAAAACATAAGGTACTGTTTAGCTTAACTTTGGCTGTAGAAAGAGAACAATGTTTATGTTGTAAGTCTGTGGAATGTAGTGGCCCCACTAAACATGAGTTGTTTTACACTAGTCTTCTAAAGTATCTTTAGTTTTAAACAACAATGTTTGTAAGTCTGTGGTGAGATAACAAGATTTAGTGGCCCCACTAAACATGAATGAGTTATTTCACACCATCCTCATTATCAGTTAGTTTAGAGACAGAGCCTCCCAAACATCTGCTAGCTTGGGAAACTCCTTGTCTGCCCATCCTGCAATAAATTTTGCAGGAAGGTCACACTGTTTTAAATCTTTGCTAGTTATCAGATTAATTACAGATATAGCTGGTTGTGTGATTACTGGGGTGTCCAGCTGTGCCAAAGGTGAAAAGTACACTGTGAGGAAGACTGCTTACAATTTTTTAACCTCTGGAATGTCTGTGGTTTCTCCACGAACCGTGCAGGGCATTGTAAAAGATTACTTTTCCCAGCATCCTCCAAGCAGAATAGGATGGGGTGTGGGTGCACATGGTCTGTGGTGTCAGTTACTGGAGCCAGTGGGGTCTCGGCATAAGCTACTGGAGCCAGGGGGGTCTTTAACCTCCAGCCACCAGGGTGGGAACAATGTGTGTTCCCAAAAACAGCTACTGGGGGTACTGAGTGAAGATAGTGATGGGCTCAGCGCTGGCAGCTGGAGCAGAATTGTGGGTCACAACCCATGTGCCTGATACCACCTGATGGGGGTGAATGTCTGTACCTTCCAGAAATTGGACGTGCCTGGAGTGTGCATGTGCATCCATTGGTGAATGAAAATCTCTATCACCTGTAGAGTAGGGGTCCTCGGGTCTTGGGTAGGATATCAGGCAGGTGGAGCATCTGTGCTTGTATGTGGGGAGACCCACAAGTGTGGGGTGCCTGTAGGATGAATTTGTGTGTTACCCATCTTTATGTACCTGGGATACATACGCAGCAAACAGGAGAGCAGCGGCTGCTTTCCTCAGTCTGGGCTGAGACCCCGGGTTCCCAAGCACTGAACTGGGCTCTAGGTCCTGGGCTGGCATTGCTGGAGGACATCCCTTAAGGCTACATGTCAAAATCATGATTAAAGGTGGAGAGGAGGCTCTGCAGGTCATGACTGTAAACATGGGCTGCAGCTTTAAAAACCTGAAACCCGATGCAGACTTGTAGTAGAGATCTCCAGTTTCCCTGCAGTAGTCTTACTATAAATTTTACCCTTAATAAAGCTTTTTTCAGACATACTATCTAAAGCTGAAATTGTGTATTATAAGACATATCAAGAGTTTTCAAGGATCTCTAAGTAGTGATTACCCATATGCTACTTCTTTATATGCAGTAATGATCTTTTCCAAAGAAATGTTGCCTTCATGGCTAAAGTGCTACAGCTGTCTTATTCATTGTAATGAACTACTTTAAATCAAGAGACTCATTTATATTAATAAAGTGTGTTTCAAGTGGATTGGTAATTTGTAAGTTTTCATTCTGTAATTAATTATTTCCTTCCTCTTGTACATAATTTGTGTCCCTTGAGAACCCTTGTTTTCTCCTGGTAGATAATACTCCTGAGAATATGAGATCCCTTGAGATACAGTAATGATAACTGTTTTCATAAAATCAATTTGAAGAAATACTAGAGAATAATGTGATAGAAAGGGAAAGAATGGCAATATTTATTGTATTGTAACTGAAGGCAAAACCTGACATTTTGGTGATGACTCTATTTGACAGCTTTTGTGATATTGTTACAGCTACCAAATAAATGCTTAAGCAAGTTTTTAAAAGTCAGAAAATATTTTAAATGTAAGCACAAGGGTATAACAGGGACACATTCATTTTGCTCTTCTATTCTTAATTCCTGTTGCTAATATTGTGTGCTCCTGTTTATCAGAGGGTGGAATCTGATTTCTTTCAGTATCTTGACTGAGTAGTTACTGTCCATATTAAAAACATACAACTAAACAGGCAAACTGCCCTCCTTCCTCCTCAAAGCCCTCAAGTTCTGCTAAAGCCAAATGCCCTACTAATTATTTTTTTATTTTAATTTTTATTTTTTTCCTTGTGGGAGGAACTGCATACAAAGAGATCCCAATGGAAAAGACAGTTTACAGTGGTACTGAGAACTGAAGTCATGATTAAGGTAGCAAATCCACCTCTGGTCCACAGTGTTTCAAGAAAAACACCAGCCTGCAGATGTGTGTCTAAAACGCTAGTGCAAAGCAGCAGCTGTAATTTTCAGTTTGGTATAGTGAGTTACTGTAAAATTTACTTCACCCTTGCCAGATGTAGGTGGAACTCTGGCTGCAAACAGAGCCCATGGTTCTCAGTGCACAGAGAGAGTTACTCTCAGTGATATTCCAGGCTGTGGAGATAATGCTAGTAAAAATGTACAGTGTTGCTCCCCTTGCAGGAATACCTACTTTGTATGCTCCGTTGGAACAAGTATCACAGAGTTTAGCAATGAACTGATAAACAGTATCAGCAGAAAAACTGATTTCTCAATAGTATCAGCAACCATCCATAGAAGTATTTAAAAAAAAAAAACAAACAAAAACACCTGAAAAAGTGTATTCACTCATTTTCTTTGGTAGCCTAGGGAATAGCATCAGGACTTGTTTATTATTGGGATCAGAGAGGGGAAAGGAACCCAGAGATTAAAATGGAACATTTCCAATACCTTTTAGTTTATAAATAATATTGAAATATTAAACTATTTGACCAAAATGTTTTGCATAATCATACTTTCACATTAAACTTCTAGAATCTAATAAAAATCTTTTTGATGAAACATCATAAAAGTAATAATTAGGGGGGAAAAAAGCAACAAGAATAAACATTAAATTAGTTGTTGAAGACAACTGAAGCTTATTTTCTTTCTTGCTAGTGAACAGATCTTTCACTCCCTAGAAAGACTAACTCAGTTGTCACTGATTTGTATGCCTGTGGGAAACCTTAGGAAAGTGACCAGGGCAGACCAGGCCTGGGGAGTGGGCTACGTTTTACATCTTAGCCGGAATTGCTCTGATTTAGTTCTAAGGTAAGTTGGCAGGGCAAACTGGAGAAATCTCATACTCTTAGGTGTACATGCCATGTGAATAAAAGACTTTAGTCCCTAGATTTCCAAAAGCATCATAGAAATGAATGAAAAGCTTGACTTTAATTTCATGTATATAGCTATGTAAGCTTAACATAATTGGTTGGCAACAGTGGACTCTTTCTCTTATTTTTTTTATTTCAGGAAGGAATGAAATAGCTTCTAGGTAATGTAATATATATATTTCTTATATTTCTGTCTTTACATACACACACACACAAAAAAACCAAACCAGATATGGCTGACTCAATTTTTATAGATCTTATGGGAAATAGCTATTCTGCCAACAAATCGTATACATGCCATTAAAAGCATCCTAGTAAACTTTGTCTTCAATTATTTTTAATGTTACTGGAATAAAATTAACTTTGTTCATGTTTGTAAACTGCCTACAATGATCTTTGTTATGAAAATAGTCTGGCACCTTTAGCAACTGGGATAAACTTAATGACTAGATCAGTCAGTATATTATAAAAGGTGTAATGACTTTTCTAAGAAATTCCACAGCAATAATATATATTTTGCATTCTTTTCAGCGCTTAAGTTGCTCTTTGTGTTGCCTTTAGCTGCTAAAAATCTTTACGGAGCTGTTCATGAAATGCCTAGCTTTAAAGAGTAGTGTAAAAAGTGTTAAGATGGAGAACAGATACTGCATAGCTAAATTGTTATTCTATTGCTGTATTAGATGAGATTTAGTTATCTGTAACTTATAAAATTGTTCTGAAGTTAATAACACAGTGTAAAGAAAGAAACGACAAAAAGTTTTAATAACTGACACAAATACTAAAAGGTGTTAGCAACAGCATGCAAACATAAGAGATGTCATAAAAAGAGAATATGATATAGATTAAAATTTACAAAGGGGCATGCTTCCTTCTGTGGATGAAATTTACAAGCTCAATTTTGCCACTAGCATTTGAATTAAGATTGTTGTAGTTTTCCTTACCTCATTTTAATTATAAAATTTGTCAAAGTGCTTTTCTGTGTTTCAGAAAATATACACAGATAACAAAGGCTTTTGAACTTTGAACTGCATTACCCATAGCATCAGCAGAATCATAAAAAAAAAATCAGTTATGTTTTACTGTCAGAATATAAATCCAATTACTTTCTTACTTTGTTCTTATTCTCCATCACATAGTACACATAAGCTTTTATATGCATAGAAACTGTCACAAAATGATTAAAATAAAAGCTTAAAATATAAGTTAAGATGCTGTGTTTCTCTTTTGTATATTTATTATGAAAAAATCTTTTTAATTAAAAGCTTAGATTGACATTTTTCTTTCCTGAAACACCCCTCATTTTATAGGATAAAGAGGGTTATTACACACTAGCACTTTTTTAAATTTACTGTTAAATCTGTATGCCCTTGACTGCACAGAACACAAGCACTTTTTGAAGATAGAATTAGTAATTTACTCCTGAGCTTTTGTATTATGTTCTGTTATATTAATTAAGCAAGACTCTGAAATTGTCTGATGTGACAATGAGAAATATAATAACAGGTAAAAAGACTTTTAATCTCCCTCCATCTACTGGCAGTACTCCTAATGCAGCCTAGGATAGATAGCAGTAGCTTTCTCTACAGCAAGGGTATGTTGCCAGCTCATGTTCAACTTGGTGTCTGCTAGGAGCCCCAGGTCCTTTTCTGCAGATCAGCCCCCACTATATACTGGTGCCTGGCATTATTCTTCTCCAGGTGCAGCACTTTGCGCTTCTCCTGATGAAATGAGACTGTCAGGGTTGCTCTGGACACCAGCACCATCCTCTGGCTTATCTGTCACTCCTCCAGGGTTGGTGTCATCTGCAAATTTGCTGAGGGTGCACTTTGCCCTAACATCCAGATCATTAATGAAGATGTTAAGCGGGATTAAACCTGGTACTGACCCTTGGGTTACACTGCTAGCCTCCAACTAGACATGTGGTCACATCCATTCAGGCAGTTTTCAATCCACTTCAATGTCCAGCCTGTATGTGAAGTCTGGATAGACAGTACTGCCTCTTCTCTTTCTTCACCTACCATGCCAGTCATTTCATTGTAAGAGTTAATCAACTTTGTCAAGCATGGATTCCCCTTTGTGAATCCATGCTGACTATTCCTGATGACTTGCTTTGTCCTTTATAATAAAACTGGTAACAATATCACGAACACTGATAGCATAGAAACGTTATACAAATATTTTATATGGTATTCTATACTATGATCAGTCTGCCTGTCTACCTATTTATCTGCATATCTAAGATCATACTCTTACCTATAACTACATTATACAGGGTTCTTGACCTCTCAATTAGGCCAACTTGGAATATTTTCAGCAACTGCTGATGTAATCCATTTCTCAAAAGAATACAAACATATTTTCAAGATTTAATTTTATTTTTGCATGTCTTTTTATTATGTAAGTAGATTGCTGGTTTCCTGTTTTCAAAATAATTTTACTATAAGTCAAGATTTTACATTAAGATGTAAAGATTGTGGGCAGCTCAGAAATAGTAACATGTCACCCTGTGTGGAATAGAAGTTCCATCCAGTTGATACATCTGTGTTTTGAGCAATTCCAAACAATATTTATTCCTTTATGCTGTTGCACTGCAGATTAATGCTGAAATAACTTTTACTCTGCAAAGTCTTTTGTTTAACTAGAGCTTCTTCCTTTCTGCAGTATTTACACAGATACCCACAAGTAAGATATTAGTAAGACATAGAATTGCTTCTGTTATTTGGTATTTGCAAACTTATCTTCTAATTTCTAGGCTTATTTTTTCTTCAAATTCTTATTAGTCTGATTGATAACCCAGTTCACTGGGAAATCACCTAGCTTTACCTTTACTTATTTTAACTTGAAACACTGTCTCATCTGCTTTTGTTCTGCAGCCTGGCAAAACCAATTTGCTATTTGCTTTTTATTTCAAAACCTTTAGAGGGCTTATTCCTTATTTTAATCTGATTTTTAGAGTAGCCTGGTTTTGGTAAGGTGAGCACATGCTCTCCAAAATGTCATGTTTGACTCAATTTCCACAGATTCTGCTAAAAATTATACCCCCTTTCAAATTCTTGACATTTTAAAGCAATGGTTTTCAAATTTTGTATCCTTACTATCATGTTCAAACTTCATCAACACAGATTCGTAAATGGATTGTCCTTCTTCACTTTGCTTTAAGATTTTAATCAAGTATGACCTATAAATATTAATATTTTTAAAAACTGCTCTTTTACTTATTGTTCTTTTTAGCACTTCTGCTTGCTATTACATAAAGACAAAGAATTAGCCTAGAAACTGCAGTGACATTTTCAGAAGCCTTTGTGCATTTTTTTATCTCTGTTTCCATTCACTACCCTTTCTTATCTACTCATGTGTTTCTGGGTATCTTCAGCTTCTTTCTGCCCTCCTAATGGCATTTATGTGATAATTTTTGACAATCTGAACTACAAAGGCTACCACTGAACTAAAAAGACAAGTAGCTAACAACGTTTATATAGCACTTCTGTGAGACAAATGGCGAACAGTGCCTAGGTAGTCCTTGTGTGTAAGAAACACCAGGTCCTACTTCAGGGATTAGCCATATTAGCATCAATTTAGTAATTAAAATTCTTGCACAGGAAAAGAAGTCCTGAGCCTTTCTCAGCCTCATAGAATATTAGGATACTCCATCAAAATGCACAAACATATACATATATGATGGAGTGGTTCTCCTTTGCAAAGGTTTTTCTTTTCCACCTGGGTCAGACATGACATCTGTGTCCAGAAAAAAATAAGCCTCACCTAGCAGACCCCATTCAGTGCACTTCACAACTATCATTCTCTGAATGAGAGGTACCATTTTTCATTAAATTTTCCTCCCTTTATTTTTTATCCTACAAATGAAAGCATGGAAACAAATGAAAATCCACTTATTGAGGGATGTATGTCTTGAAGGATTTTAGGTCTGATGGATAGTTCTAAAATTACAAGAATTTAAACATTTTCTTAACATGAGGAACACATGGGAACCCTAGAAACTGTCATCACTACAAGCTCTATGAAGCATTTTTAAAGGGGTTAGGCACAATACAAAATTAAGAACTTGAAATGTTTTCATTGCTTTGGGTTGGAAGGCACCTTTAAAAACCATCTAGTTCCAACCTCCCTGCTATTGGCAGGGACATCATTCACTAGATAAGGTTGCTCAAAGCCCCTATCCAACCTGACTTTGATGTAGGACTTACCTGATTCTTTGAAAGGAAGATATTTTGGTTTTATTTTAATTATTTTATTTGATTCCTGTTTTACTTCATGAATGCTTGTTCAATTCTCTGCTTCACAGAGAGATAGTATAAATTGTAGTTGTATCATTTGTAGCCTGGTGTTATCAGGTCATTGTTTGCTGTTAATTAACTGAAAATTCTGATGACATTTGCTAGAAGATAATTAAAATATGGGTGGTCTTCATATTGTTGTAGTTTCTAACACATGACAAAAATGCAAATAGATAGTGAAAAGTAAAAAAAGAAAACAAAAAACACAAAAACACTGAGAGCTTTAAATTATATTTCCAGAAGCATTTTGTCTAAAAAGGATAAGATTTCTTCACCTTGCTACAGTCAAAACTGCATTTCACAGCACCTGCTTGACCTTTGAAATTGAAATTATCTTAGATTATAACTCATTCATTTGTTTTTTTTTCAGGATATTGGCAAACTTAATAAATGAGAAAGCCTGATAATTACTGCTGGAGCTGGGATTTATATTTGACTTCTTAATCATTGATCGTTACTTCAAAGAATGATTTATGGACTCTGCCTCTAGAATACAGTTTCTCAAGGGAATGTTCCAGGCTGGGACGGAGTTTACAGAACTATAGAAAGAAACTAAAAGTCTTTCTTAAGCAAGAGGAACTTGGCTTTTTAGGCCTTCAGTCTTCAGGGTCTTGACACTATCAAACCTGATCACGCATTCCTGTTAGGGTTAATACTTTTAATAGAAGGGCTTTTTTTTGTTTGTTTGGTTTTTTTTTAATCAATTGATAGCTGAGACATTCTGCTTGCTAATTGGAATTGGTAATGCAATCCCTTAATGACAGTCAAGTAGACTATGTAAATATATTAGATCACATATTAACACACAGCAGTGCTACTTGGTATTAGTATGAAGGGAAACAAAAGCTTTCTATGTTATAGTGCTTAAATAAATTAAGTAAACAGGATTTTCTGGCAGTAGCTTTCATTATGTTTGTTTACCTAATTTTTTTCTTTTGGGATTTTGTTTTTAAAGTGCTGTTTTGTTTTTTGGGGTGTTTTTTTTTGTTTGTTTTTGGGCAGGGGGTGTTTTGGTTTTGGTGTTTTTTTTTTGGTTGGTTGGTTGTTTTTTTTTGGTGGGTTTTTTGTTACTTTTTCATCACGACAACTGCCATCACCCAGAGCTGAAATAATGATACTGAACTTCCCTGGAATAACAAATAGTTTGTGAAAAGATGTGGTTTAGGGTTTTGGTTTTGGGTTTTGTTTTTTTTTTTTAAGAATTCTGCTGGTGAATTATGATGTTGCTTGCAATACTGTAAATTGTAGTAAATTGCATGATGCACTAAAACCTGAAGTGGTCTGTTCACACTCAGTTACAGGCCTTTCTGTTATATTTAGTCTAGGAAATTTGTGCTGAAACACAATGTTCCCAACATTGCTGAACTGATTCAGTTGGAAGATTGTTTAATTGCAAATTCCAACAAGCAGGAGATAATAATTTTTAATGCTACTTGTCTTTCAAGGAGATAAAAATTTTCAAGGTCTCAAATAAAAATAAAAATTTTCAAGGTCTCAAATCATTACCAATAGTTTGCATTTATTACTCATAAAAGTAAAGGTGAAATGGCAGCTGGTCTTCAAGTAACCCATTTCCAAATAATAGTTTCTATTCTTATGTCCTGTAAAAATATGCAATGACTAAAGGAAATGGGACATTTGGGTAGATTTCATATATGATAATCCTCACAGGTGAAAGAAATACCAGGTAAAAATTATAAAGGTAGTAGCATAAGAGCATATATTGTTTTAATTAACTCAGTGTTGTTGGAGAACCAGGTAGAATGTAGCCCACCTGTTTTTTATAATAAATTTAATCTATTGTCACTTCTGTTTCCTTTCAGGTCAGTGAATCACCTGAAAATGTCATTTTTATGATCAGAAATATTACACATTTATCAATGCAAGTACAGCAATAAGTATCAATGTCTTGATCTATCAGTCTATTATCTATCTATGTATTTATCTGTCTATCTTCTATATTCACTGCTGGTGGTCTGGTGAAGCTGGAGAAGGAAGAAAATTTTTTTTATCGTGAGATTTTTATTAAGGTGATAAATCCGGTGATGCTGGTTTACAGTTTTCCTTTAAAAATATCTCAGAGACACTGAAAGTGGTGAAGTTCTCAATAACTTTAATGATGCTTTAATGGAGTTTTCAGTTTTAAGCTTTCATCCTTTATTTTCCCATTACACAAAGACCTTTTGCAATGCTGTAATAATTCTGTCTTTTTACCTGTTTTAAACTTGTCTTTTACCTATTTTAAACCTGACCACACAAAACCAATCCACAGACTGAACCTATGTGTGATTAGAAGTGTAATCTTGACTGGAGTTCTGGAAGATAAATCTTTGAAATTTTTTGAATTGTTTACAATTTGCTTTTATATTAATATTTCTGTATTTTCATATTAATTGTAGCATATCGCTTTCTAAATATTTTGCTGGCTCTCGAGTTTGCAGAGTAACATAGTATTTTCAGGTAGAAAATTAGCATCATGGTCTTTTTTTTAATTTTGAAATTGAAAATGGACTTGCTTCCACAATTACGGTTTTTCTTTCATTTCTGGCGAAACAACCTGAAAAAATACCATCCTAAAATTTAAAGCCTATGGGTACATCAGACTATTGAGATACGCCCTAGAACAAGGCAGGACTTTCAATACACGTGAAGGTCAGAGTTGAATCAGTTCTGCCTCATGCATGACTCTTGCAGCTACGTGGTTTTTTTTTTTGCTTACTCTACTGACCCTCCTAACTTTTCCTAGAGGGAAAAGGTTGGTGAAATGGGGTTAGGATCTTTGAGAATCCCTTGAGGTACTTCCCATCTAGTCTCAAGCTTAAAGTTAAATGGAGAACATCTGCTAAAATGTCGTGTTACAGGCTGCAGCTACCATTTAATCCTGAGCTAACAGTAAAAAATTCTGTAGCAACGTGGAAGATCCTCAGACAGAAATAAGGAGGAAGAAAATCTAGATATTAGTAGATCACAGAATGATGCAATCTTTGGTCCCATAAATTTCTTACAGATGCAAGAAAATGTAATTTTTGTTCTCTTTGAAATATTGTGTTTAGTTCTGATCAACTCTGTTTAGGCAAGATACTTTCAAACCTGGAAAATACTGAAATTACACTTCTGATGAGTTGAGAAGTTAAACTAGTTTATCTTCAAAGACTAAAACAACTTGACCTAGCAAATTAAATGCTGTACATAACCATGTTTACATAGTACAAATAAAGAACTCACTATATTCTCTATAATGTATTTATGTATTAGGGGAATGCAAAAACTAGTGAGGAAAAAGAGCTATTCAAGCTGAAAGACAATAATAGTAAAATAAGAAGCAGTTTATGAGCTAGACATGAATTTAAACAGGAAATTAGGAAAATATTAAAGATATTGGCTTCTGGCATGCTTTTTGGAATCTGTTTTTTTATGAAATTGTATTCAATGTTTTTATTTGGAACAGCAATTGACTAGATATTTTTTGACCTGAGAATTTAATCTTTATACCCCAGCAGCTGCCGTCAGGTATACAGAGACTGTGAACCATGGTCCTGCTCTAGCCTCTGGCACAGAACCCATTGCTCACCTCACTCCACTCAGTCCCACCATTAGCTGTTCTGTTTCTGCCCTAATGGCTGGAGGGTAAAACCTGCCGGGCTCCAGTAGCTGATGCTGAGACCCTCACTGGATCTGGTAGTTGACGCTAGAGGCCAGGCAAACCCACATCTCTGGTCTGACTCCAGCAGCTGGCACCAGATTCTATTCACACACACTCAGGTCTCAGCAGCAGCTGGCACTGAGTCCTTGCCGCCCATACAAATGGGAGAGAGAGTGAGATTACATTGAGAGTTAAATATGGCTCCTTAAAGGAGCAGACACTCTCCTTCCACATACCTTTACTTATGCCTAAGTAGCACTCCTAGAACTGGATAATTTCATCTAGCTATGATGACTACAGTGTAAGTAGCTACACATATTGCAGTTTCTCTGGTCCATTACCAACATACACTTCCATCTGAGCTGAGCTGTACTCATAAGCACATACACCTCAGATACAGAGCATTACACTTCAGCTGTCTAAATTTTGAGAGGATGCATCAACCATTCATGCAAGATTAACAATATTTTTGATATGATGCAAAGTGTCTTTTATAAATTATTTCACTAGTTTTAACTTTATTAAAAAAATGAAGACAGAACCTTGAGTCAGTACATTTAAGCATGATTTGCACTGATTTCCCGTAGTTATCATAGAAGTCCGTATGTAAGCACTATTTGGACATAAACTAAAAATTGTGTGCTTGACTGAATTAATAGAAACATGACTGTGTGTTTATGCTTGATCTAGATCACACTAATACTGCTATACTAGCAGGGCCACCCTAGATAATTTGCAGGTCCTTATAAATGATGGCAGAACTACCATACAGACAGAAATTGAGAATTTCACTCATCAGTTCTGGTTGAATATAATGGATTTTCTCCTCCTAGTTCAAAATCTATAGTGTAGCATTGGTACATCATCTTTTTTACATTTCTGTGTTAGTTCTCCTTACCTGGAAATTGTGAAATTCAAGGCTAAGATTAAACTGCATAGGATTTGCAGGTATCTTCCATAAAATTATTAAATTGAAATTATTTTAGTAAGCCAGTTTACAATGTGGCTGCACAAAACCTTTAATCAAAACAAGTTACAGGGAACTGTTGTATGCTAATTGAAAGAAGGGGTCCCTGATGGAAATTTCTTCAGGTGGCTGTGCTGACAGTGTTCCTGTTACCTCTGTCCTCAGCTGGCACCTCTGTAACAACAGATTTTTAGGCTTCATGCCTCCTTTGCAGGAACTATCCACTTTCCGCTTAGCTCAAGACCAGAAATTCAGTACAAGCATCTAAAAGTCATTTCTGCTTGTAGCCTGATGTAGTTGTAGAAGTTATTCATGCTAGATGGGTTGGGGACTGATGTCTTGCCTAACAGAAATATATTCTCTTTTCTTTTTTTTTCTTTTCCAATTATATGTATATTGTAATTATCTATATATTGTATTTTTATATAATATTATATGCATTACACTGTATTTTATTGTACTGTATGATATTATACAATTTATAAAAAGTATTTTTGTATTTTGTATTGAATAATCTATGATTATACATCTCAGCTGAATTATTTTTTAACATCCTTAGATTCTAAATTAGAGGGATTCTTCCCCCCTCCCCTTTTCTTTCATTTTCTTTACTTCATCTGTAATTTTTAAAGCCAATTTTATACTTATTCAAGCAAAAAACATACAACAGTTTTGGCAGCCCACTCTACTCCATTTCATTTTTCAGTTATTTCTATATCCTTACACTAATTAGCAGAAGTACCAGCAGATATATTCTTCTAATAGAACAAGCTGCATGTATGTGTACATGCATGTTCATATGTTGCTTAAGAAAAACTCAGGGTAGAAACTACCAACTTATTTCATAGTAGAATTTCTATTCCATCTGTCATTTGCACTTTGCCTTCTATTGTTTATGTAATGAGCTACATGCACTCAGATGTGGCAGTGGCTGGCTTTTGAGCTTGGGTTTTTTTTTTAATTGACACTGAACAGCTTCCATGTTACTGATATTCTTAAGACATAAAGATAACCTAATACTATTTTATTAAAAATCTTCTAAAATCATACATAAAAAGTATTATAAGCTTTCTTCTTAAGGAACCATTGCTGTTCATATTGTGTGTGTCAATGGAATTCCCACTGTGGAGTCAGTCTTACCAAAATGAAGTGTCTGCATAACAAAGGTTATATTGTAATTTTACAGCAGCTCACTGTAACACAAGGCTGAACTGCACAGGTTTTGAAAGCAGACCAAGGATTTTATTTTGACACAGTTGTTGTGGATGGTTTAGTGTGTGACAGAGAAGCAAAAAGCTATGCTCATTCTCTCAGGGCTTTCTCCTTGCATTTACTACCTACTTGAAAATGGCAAAAAGAAATAGTTTCATGTACTTCTGCAGTGTTGTCCACTAATGTCCAGTAATGAAAACTGTCATATAAAGACTTAATTTTCACAGTCCTTTGCAAAATGAACTCAAAGGAACAGTAAGAAAACTGGTGGGCTAAGGAATGATTGATTTGGTTTTGGTTTACGGTAAATCCACTCTATGGTAAAAATGAATAGTTGAAAGCTTGCTGGATAGAATGTTCAAAGAGCCTGGAATGTGCCAACAGAAAAATTAATTAATGTATTAGTTACATTATTCAGCTTGATGGCTGTATGCTTTTGTAATTGTATGGATATGTACTTATATAATTATTTTGTCACCTAATTTTTTGTAAAATTACACAGAATTTCCCTCAATTTTCTGAAGGTGGGCATCATTGTAATACAGATACACACCAAATATCTGTGCAGCTTTCACCTAATAGGTGCCTACATTTTTGTTGAAGGAAACATAAGTAACAACCAGAAAATTCAGAGATGTCACCACCATGATCACACTTGTCAAGGTTTATTTTCTTTGATACTTGTGGCATTCACAAGCTGAACATTTTTGCATTTGAATCTTCTGGGAATTCTTGGGCATTCTATGGGCATTCTTAATGTATGTAGTAATAATTGGACTCACTATAAAGCAAAATAGCTGTAATTACTAAATTATGGGTAAAGATGTACTGTCTTGAATCTTTCATATAAATAGTATAGTGGTTAAAGCAATCAACTGGAAATGAACTATTTTTAGCTGTTCTTCATTCTTTTTTCTGAATTGTTTTATGCCTGCTTTTGGTATTGTTCACACGTTTTGTTTGATGGCTTTTTTTATTAAAAGAGTGGAAGCAGTGCCCCAGTAAAAAGCTGTGTTCTGTGTTCTAGGATTCCTTTTCCCTTTCACTGTATGTAGGGGTTACTGGGGTCTGAGTTTCAGGGTCAGTGCTTTTTTTGATTAATTTCTCTCCCTCTGGCCCCATGAATCATTCTTTTTATTTTGGCACAATGATCGAGGTGCAAAAGGAAGGGTAGGAAATGACTCAATTCTGTAATATTTTTTAGGGCTCTCTGCTTGATAAATCTTTTGGTGTCAGGAAAAGCCAATGTCTCTTTCAACCCTCATTAAATTTTCAAAATAGAAAGTCAATCAAAAGCATACTTAAAGCCTATGCAACATGTTCTCAGTAAGCAGTGAACTGGAGGAAGATGAGTATCGTAAGAAATTAAACTAAGGAATCTGTATCAAGCCTCTCACTTTAAGTTTATGGTTCAGCTAGTATTTGCACTTGTTACCTTGAGGTTAGTGGTATCTGAAGTGTAATTTAAATTGTTAGAAAAACAGTGTCTCTGCCTTGCGCCTAAATGAACAATGCATAAACAACTTCAGATGTCAAATCCCAAGCAGTATTCCCATTTTGATTCTAACCTCAGTTCTAGGTCATGCAACACTGTTAAACAGTGACAGTGAATTCTTTAGGTCTTAATGGAAGTCATTTGTCCCTTTTTTTACACAATGAGAATATTAAGACAATACTTTATTACTTCTACAGCTGTTCTTAATGAGACATAAATTCCTGATTTCAGACTGTAAAGGACCAAGTATACTCCTTAGTATTTATTTGTAGTGCATTTTTTTATGCATTATCAGGACTGCTTAGTAAGGAGGTTAAGGTGATGAGTAGGCATATGGCAAAAAAAAGCCTCATGGCCAACAAGGAGTTCAGTACAGATTTGTGTTGAATAAATTATGCAAATAATGAAGGACAAGAATGAGACAGCAGTAAACACATGGGGGGGGGGGGAGTGTAGCAACATTCATCATATATTCCATGTGCTGATACACTAATCTAAGAGGGGAAATAAAATTTTACATTTGACTTCACTAGTTATTTAACAGCTGAAATTTAGTTAAATTACAGCCACTGCAACACAATGTATTTAGCTTTTTAAAAATCTTAAACAGCATTAGAACTGAAAAAAATTGTCATAAAAAAATTAAAATTGTTTTACAGTCAAGCTCATGTTGAATATGCTAGGCTGCAATTGTATATCCACGCCTTGTTCATCATTATGATCTGTTTTATGTAAAAAACTACTATCAACTACAACAATGATAAGGGAAAATAACAAGGGAAGAGAATACGATACCACCGGCCAAGAAAACGAGTTCCACCTGGAAGCCCGTGTCCTTCCGGGTAACTCCCAGTCACCCCCCACCCCGGGCATGACGTGCTGTGGTATGGAATACCTCCCTGGCTAGCCCGGGTCAGGCGCCCCATCTCTGCTTCCTCACAGCTTCCCCTCCTCCCTGGCCGAGCATGAGCCTCACAAAGTCCTTGGTCAGGGTAAACATCACTTAGCAACAACCGAGAACATCGGCTTCACCAACACTGTTCCCAGGCTGGAAGTCAAAACACAGCACTGCACCAGCTACCACAAAGGAAAAACATGACTGCTACTGCTGAACCCAGGACATTATCCACCCCTTATTCCATACCATTCACGTCGTGCTCAGATCCCACATTTTCAATACACCATCGCTCTCCCACATAGATACATCCATATACATACAGACCAAGAGGAAAATATCATTTTCTTAGTGCTTGGACCAATCCCTGTAATGCTGCTGAGTCCATTCGGTCCATGATGTTCAAAGTTCATTCTCTGTTGGGATGATGGCTGGAGGGAAGTCAGGGCCAGTCCTGAACCCAGGACAATGAGGAATGAATGCGACTAAAAGCCTTTAGGTGTTTTTTCCTTACAAAGTGATAAATTATTCTAGATCTTAAGTCAGCTACCTGATTTACCTGGAGTATAAAATGAAAAGGCAAACTCTATCCTCATTGTTTTATCTTCAGAATTTTTATGTACTGATCATCTCTCATAATCCCTGAAGTTACACTTTTCAGTTTCAAAGTAGGTAACACTGGTGTTGAATTTCTAAAACAGAAAGTGATTTTCTTGGGAATTTTGTGACTACAGCACTGATGATAAAAAAACAAAATGAGGAAAGCCCATAAAATATCACAATCACACTGAATCTAAATCTCTACCCTTTATTTTACAATCACATTTGAAAATATACTCACTCTGAAGTGGTAATTTTTTTGTTAGATTCAGTCATATGAAGGATATGAACTAGTTCTGTAATAAAAATTGAATAATCCAAACTCATAGGTGATCATGTCTCTAATATTAAAGGGAGGGGGTGGGCACAGTTTAGTTTGTTGTGTTTTTTTCCCCTTTCTTTACTGAAGCTAGCTGTATATTGTATAGGGTAACATTTATGTTATCTATCTACCTATGTATCTATCTTTTTAATGTGTATGACCATAAAATTTCATGCTGTTGCTGTTTTGTGAGTTTCAGATGTGCATGCGAGTTCCTTTTTTTATTCCCACAGAGGTACAATATCTAGAGAAGGACTAGAACATGGTCTAAGAGGTTTTTTTACTTGAAAGACCAGATATCTAAATTGTCCTGTAACATGCATCAGCAGGGAAATCTAGGTATAGGCTGTGGGTATATATCCTCACTGTCATTTTTAATCACTTCCTTTTTTCCCTTTCCTATTTCTTATTCAGATGGCATACTTTCTAGGTTGCTAACAGGAGCCACTCTTGGGAAAAAACAGGTAGGTCTCTTCAGTGGTATAACTACAAATGAGATGATCTATGAAACTGTCTTCTTACTGTCTTTGACACATGAGAAGTAAATTTCAACTCTTTCACAGCCTTCAGACATATAATTTATTCATCTTTCAGTTGCAGAATTGTTCCCCAAACACACAGAAACCTGGCAAGGTTGTTCAATGCAGAAAGATTTAAATAACTCAGCACTACTGTATGAAAGTAAAAATCAATGGGGTACTATGAAGATATAAATAATTGCATCAGAAAGGCTAAGAGTGGTGTGGAGAATGAATGGGAATGTCAGGGCATGGAGGCACCAGCAGGAACATGCAGCAGGGAAAGTGCTCTTAGACCCTGTGTTAATGGCATCCAGTTTAGCAAGTCGTCAGCACCCCAGCACATCAATATGCAGTTTTGTAAAATACCCAGAATTGGAGACAAGGACAGTGTTGGTTCACAGATATGTACCAAGATAGATAAACTGCCAGCATTGAAAAGGTAAAAAAAGGCATATCTGAAATCTGTATGTGGTCACTAACCCAGAAGACATGAAGAGGACTTTATAATTGTCTTCCGCTGTCATCATTGCAAATGATGCATCCTAACATCTAGACATGACCACTTAAGTGGCCGGCTGCTGGCCAGACAACATGAACGGTCCCTGATCACTGTGAACAGCTTGAACATCACATACTCTGTGTGTGGAGTGGGAGTGAGTGAAGCAAGTTTTGTTTCAATTTTTCTTTTAAATAAAATCACTTATTTCCTCCTGTAATGTTTTATATGTATGTTCACTGCATTGTGGATACAGTCCAACAGTATTTCCTACAAAAGTGTGTGGTGAGGATCCACAAAATTACAGACAGCAGGTTAAATGTATGTGTAAGTGGTTATAAGATATCGCAGCCATGTGGGCACACAGCAAAGTAAGCCCGTATTGCAGTACTGAACCACACTTCACTCCATACACTATACAGCATAGATCAGGCCAGTCTGCATCAGTGAGCTGTGTAAATGCAAGCCACTTTGCACGCCGTGCCCAGGAACAGAGTTTTGCTCCCTGGCTGTTTTACTCCCTGGCTGTTTTCCAGGACCTTTAAAAAGAGCTTTTTTTTAAGGACACAGTAATAATAATAAACAGGTTAATATTGTTGTAAGTATATATAGCAGAGGGACTCAAGTGATAGCTTACTGGCCTATTTCACAAAAGAAAGGCTTTGGGTTATGTGTATGTAAATGGATATAAAACATTTTTAAGGCAGAGATCCTGTTCTTGCCACTTCTAATGTGCAATAAAAATTTATTATGTGAGAAACATGCATGATGATTTGAATGGGCATGCATCCAGTGTATTATCGTAACACAGGCACTGGAAACCATCTTTCCTAAGTAAGGAAAGACTATCTGCAAATAGCTAATGTATGAAATGTCTTCCATATTGGCATTTGAACAGAGTAGTCCTTCCAGAAAAAATGGAAATGGAGATGAATGGGAACTGATGTGATATCTGAGCATACTTCTTCTAGTATGCCACATCTATAGTCAGCTTGCTTTGGCACTGTAGGCACCTTCATGTTCCATGCTGTTTTTAAATTGCTGAAAAAAAAAACCAAAAAACAAAAAAAAAAACAAACAAAAAGAGCACCAGAAAGAGAAAACTGGAGGGCTTCCATATCTGATATTCTTTCCAACTTTACAGAAAATGTGGTTTCCTTATTTACAAACTTGCCTTGGAAAAATGGCTCAAAGGTTCTGTTTCTCACCATTCCAGTGAGAATTTACTAATTTACTAACTTTCCATCATCAAAAATGCTCTTATGAAAAAACTTCATGTTTTTTTGTTTTGGTTTTGTTTGTTTGTAATTTAAGAGTGTCAGGAATAGATATTTACCTGTGAAGGAGAGAGAGACAAAACTTGAAGATAACTTAGCTGATAAAGTTCAATATTACCCAGTTAAAAAATTATAGGTAGCATAAAGTGCAATGGTGTATGACACTGAGTACTTCAAACTCTCTACAGTGAAGACTCAAATTCAAATTTTCCACATTATTCTTCCTTAGTTTAGAGAATAAAATTAAATTACAAACTTAGACTTTTTTTTTTCCTCACCAAGTAATTTTAAAGCTACTTTAGCAAACACTGTGAAATTATTAGAATCCACACAGATTAAGTATGGGGAAAGGAAACATGCATATAAATTGGACAGTTAATTATTTTTACCTGTAAGTAAATTAAGTTTGAGCTTTCATTTTTAGACTTGGATCATATGGCAAGCTAGATGGAGAATCCATAAGCTTACTCAAATAGTATGAACAATGCCCTCAAAGCTTAATATCACTACTGTCTCTCCTTATTTTGTATTAATACATTTCAGTCTTCCGTGACCTTATAAACAAATGGATGGATTTTAAACCAATAATTTGCTAATCATAATAAAACACTGTGATTTTGTTGCTTTTCTTAGTGCTACTTTATTCATCCTCTATGAATATGTTACCTCTGAGTATATTGGGTTGTGATGACAGTTCCTGATTCATAGCCTCTCTGCTGAAGCTAGAAGTACAGTAATTTTCTGTCATCGTGTGAAGACAGTATCTCAATGTACAGTGATATATACAGTGAGTAAAAATAACACTGCCAAGGTTAATGTTTCAAAATCAGGTACCTGCTTGGCTGAGTTCTGCCAAATATCCTTAAGCTGCTATAACCCTTTGAGACTCCAGATGGAATGAAGTGGAAAACAATTTAATTAAATATTCTGAGAATGTAATTTGAGACATTATGTATTTATTAAAGGAATCTGGTTTTGAACAACTGTATTACACTGGGAAATTATCATTACTAATAAACAGAATATGTGTTGGCACAGCTTAACAGAACAGGTATAAAGGTAATATATAGATGCATGTTTCCTTAACATACTATAGTTTCATGACATTGTTTGAATGAAGTGTAGCTATGATTATTTTAAACACATATTAGCCAAGGTTTATTATCAGGTTAGTCTACTGATGTACAATCTGTCACAAAAGCTTTAGAATGGAAACCCTGTAGATGCATCAGTTCATGTTTAAAATTCCTTAAATCACAATGACATTAAAAGTTAACTTTAAGTATCTATACTAAGAACAATTTTTTTTTCTTTTTTTTTTTTATATTTGCCACTTTTTATTTTCACAAAGTCAATATGGAAAGAAAAATTCTGTTATTTTTACCTGGATATTTGTATATGAGAACAAACAGGTATCATCCATGCTCTCCAGGCCTGAGTTTGTTTTTATGTATTCACGTTTTTCACTGTTGTTACTTCATATAGTTGATTCTGGTTTTATAAGTACCACAACATTAGCACACAACTGAGAAACAAAGAAACAGATTATCTGTGGTATACTCTGTGTAGCCTTCACTTCATGAGTTATTCCTTACCTCAGCCCATAACTTATTCAACTGGACTGTTCTCTGACAATTCTTCCTGAATAGGTTTGTGTGAATAATTGCTTTTTTCAGTTAGTGGTCAATTGAGAAAATATTAATACAAAAGTTGAGAAAATAGTAATACAAACAATATCCGCTCCTTACTTCTACTCCTTCTGAATTTACACTGCATAAAAAAAAACAAGCTGTTGGGCTATATACAATGAAGTGCTAAATGGATGCTGCTTGTACAATCCCTTTTCATAAGTCTCCTCTTTGGATACTTGACCAATTTCAAATCATGTGGACTTCATGTGAATCAGACATTTGATCCCAGCTCTCTTCTCTTTCCAGTGGTAAAAAATACTGTAGTTCAGTATTTTTTAAATGACATTATTTATCAGGGAAGAAGTGAGAAGGGCACATACAAGAATTTGCTTTCAGTTAGTTAAAAATCATTGAGTTTCTAAACACATGTATCCAGGTGGTTTGCTTATTTTCTTTTTTTCCAAAACATTTTTTATGTTTCTAAAAATGTTTACTCCTGGGGTATGATACGCAAAAGAAAAATATGTCCTTCAAGAATTTTTGCAGCTAAAGTATAAATGGGAATTCAAACTCAGTACTGTCATATGCAAAATGAGTGACTTAGAGAAGACTTATCAGAAAAAAAAAATACTTCTAGTTTCTATTTTCCTTTTTTTTGTAGGTGAGACTAATTTTCTTTGTGCACCAAGGAATAATTGACACACCTGCTTTTTCCACCCTTCCCCGTTTTCCCTGACCATGTGAATATTTCCTTGACCATTTTCTAGTACTCTTTCACATTAAAGGTAGAAGATTTAAAAAAAAAAAAGTTATTATTGACCATTTCAGATTAAAGGGGAAAAGAAAATAAAAGTGTCCTGGGTTCAGCAGTAGCAGTCATGTTTTTTCCTTTGTGGTAGCTGGTGCAGTGCTGTGTTTTGACTTCCAGCCTGAGAACAGTGTTGGTGAAGTCGATGTTTTCAGTTGTTGCTAAAAGTGATGTTTACCCTGACCAAGGACTTTGTGAGGCTCATGCTCTGCCAGGGAGGAGGGGAAGCTGTGAGGAAGCAGAGACGGGGCGCCTGACCCGGGCTAGCCAGGGAAGTATTCCATACCACAGCACGTCATGCCCGGGGTGGGGGGTAACTGGGAGTTACCCGGAAGGACACGGGCTTCCAGGTGGAACTCGTTTTCTTGGCCGGTGGTATCGTATTCTCTTCCCGTGTTATTTTCCCTTATCATTGTTGTAGTTGATAGTAGCGGTGGTGATTTCTGTTGTACATTGGTTGCTGGACTGTTCTTGTCTCAACCCATAGGAGTTGCACTCTTTCGATCCTCCTCCCCGTTCCTCCGGGAGTGGGGAAGGGGAGAGCCCCGGGGGGGGGGGGGGGGGGGGCGGGCCACGGACCTCGATTGTTGTCAGCTTGGCACCACTCACTGGGAGTGAGTGAACAAGTTACCTGACTGGGTTTAAACCACGACAAAAAGCCAGCTAATTATACAATGTGTGAAGTACTTTTAAGTGGCTATAGACTTTACTTCCATGGAGAAAACTTGCAAAGACGGGTAAATCTCAATCATAATCACATTTACTTTTCATTGCCCAATTAAATGGATATTCAGATTTGGCCGGTCAAAGGCAGCCAATTTCCTGTAGGATCCTGACCTCAAAATTAAAGTGCCTTCCTTTGTTAGACAACTTGGAAATAGCATATTCAAATATACTCATTAGCTATTTATTCTGAACTATCTCAACTGTAAAGAAAACAGGCTATTTTATTTCACATTAGATTATATCTTCTTACCCCTTTGAACTGAATGTAAATTACCTAAAATACCATGTTCTTAAATTTTAATCTATAATTTAATCTTAAACATTTATAGTTTGGTTTTTTTTTTATTTCCTTTTTAAAGCATCTATATTGACAGTTAGAAACACAGTCTAGACATCAGCTAATCTGTATTGTGAGATTTGGAGCTCTCAAGTACTATTTAAGGATTCATCTTGAAGTAAATTAGGTTACTATGCATCTAGATCTTCAAAAAAAAAAAAAATAAAGGTTTTCTTCAATCTAGAGTTCATGAATAAAAATCAGATACTGCTCCAGAGTTGCCACTTTTCGCTGAGGAGGTATAAACCATAGAGTAGCTCCAGATTAGGCTTTATAACCTGCTGACTCTGCTGCAGTGAGAAGGCACACATTGCAAAGCTCAGGAGAAAAAATGGAAAGATAATTCACATGCCTGATAGTATGTACAATATGGGTATTGGAGTGTACAAATAACAAAATGGATCAAAATTTGTTTTATTGAAATTTAGATCAGATTTATACCTTAATAACTCAAAATATATGTATCACTGAATATAGATATTTTTTTCCCTTGTACAAAACAGAGAGAATTAGCATATCTTTTATTTCCTAAATTTTATTACCCTGCATTTTGGGAAATAGAGTGCAAAGCAATCAAACTTCAATTTCATCAGCAAGTTGACTTTTATTAATTAAAATTTCCTTGTTCTCACCAGTTACATTCTCACTGTTTGTTCTGTATCCCTTTGTCTTTTATTTGAAAAAAAACCCAAACAAACAACAGCTTTCCTGTTTGTTCTTTGCAGCAGAATGTTATACTGAAAATACAAACACTTCAGTGAAATTGAAAGTATACAGTGGTCAAACTATGAAAATAATGCTTTCCCAAGAGCATGAAGGGTGGTGCTAAAGTAACAAAGTGTTGGCAGAAGCAGGATAAAATGTTTGACCTGTATCAGCAAAAGGAAAGGGCCATAAGTGACATGTAAACTGGCATATTCTTATGAGACAGAGAAGAAAATGTTTCCTAGTATATGTATAATGATCATCCAGCAAATCATGATCGAGTATATGACTTTTTTTTTTTTTTTTTTTTAATGCAAAGGATATGTCTATAAACCAGAATATTTTTTAGAATCCTCTGACAATCATGTCTCTGTGAAATAAAGGCTTTAATTGTATACTGGAAGAATGCTAAAATTTGGCACCTTACATTAGGTTACAAACTGTAATTATAACAAGGGCAAAAAAAGACATGAAAATATGCCAGAACACAGGCCCAAACTGGTCTATTTGATTCCTTTCTGTAAGATCCAGCAGAGGCAAACTGGCACATGATGATGGATTCCCTCACTGTGGTTCTCACAGCAGTCCTGGACAGGAGTCTATCAAAGTGACTGAAAACATGAGAGGAAGTGATACATTAAGACAATCTTTCCCTTAGAATATGACAGAACCTCATAAATGTAGTAACATTAAATTATTTATCTTCACGGCACTTTTCTGACTGCAGTATCTTCCTCCAGCAACCTGGTGCACATGAATGCAAGTAAAACTGTAACACCAAGGTGAGGATGGCAACATTTTTACTTTATCCCAAATTCAGTCTTAGTATTGTATTCTTTTAAAATTATATTACAGAAGTATGAATGAATGACAGTATTTTGACTATAATATTTACCTGTTTACACCCACAAAGCAAAATATTCCATTGTACACAGCACTAAGGGCTATGTGAAAGTGGTTAAACCAATATACTTTAGCAGGAAGAAATAATGTGCTTTCTTAACATCCTCAAGTAAAACAAGGTAGTGTTCTTGGAAATTATTTAACATGCTTACTATTGTATGGCTTGCATTTCATCTCTCTGACTTACATGTTTAAACCTTTCATTGGTTTTACTGTGTGGGATTGATGTGCTCCAGCAGAGTTAGCTTATCACTGCAAGACACACTCTGTTGTGAGGCCTGCCTCAAAGAAAACATGAAATGCACTCATAACCTTTGATATTTTGCTGCAAATTCCATAATGTGTATTAAAGAATGGAAAACAAACTGCACCACACTATAATTGGTGTTTATCTCATCTGATAATCCATGTGTGCTTACCTGTACATGTGGAAATACAAAATGAAGAGCAATAAAATGAAGAAAAGAAAGTATCTTGTAAAATTCAAAATCTGTTGGTTTTTTTCTTCCAGATCTATGACAACTTTTAAGGGAACTTTAATTTCTTTTAGAAGACTCTACAATGACTACAGAATTCCAGTGTGCTTCCGATATCATTACAATTACAGTTTGTGTGAAAAAATATTTATTAACTTTTTAATATACTTTTATGTATTTCATAGTGTGCATCTCAAAAAAGAAAGAAGGAAATTAAGACTGAAATGTTCATATTGTAAAGCTGTTGAGCAACTAGAGCCAAGTTAAGATCTGTGGGTCAGTTATTAATTTGTAGATCATATAATCCAGACTATACACTTTTTTCATCAGAGTTAAATCAGAAGTGGATCTCTAGTTACTTCAAACTACTTTTCATATTTGAATGTCCAAGATGTTAATGTACTTAATTCTATATGCTGGTTATTCCTTTTTTGAATTCCTCCGTAATATTCTGAATCTAAAGAAACTGACAGAGAAATAACTGATTATCATTTTGACCTGTAAATTATTTGGCTTACACAAAGCCAAACTGCAAAAAATTGCAGTTTTGAACCTAGACTATACTGAAGTCATTAAGAAAACAAACCTGTAGATTCTGGGTACTCTGGATATGGGAAACTTCCAGCTCTTATGGACAGTTTAACTTTTTCTGAAGTTGGTATCCATTTTCTCAGCCTTCCTTGTTTGAAAGACATTTTTTATATCCATATAAATGAAAAATGACAAAGATCTCCAAAAAAAAAAAAAAAAAAAATTTTTCAAAATATTGGTGGAGGGTGGGGTGGGTGTGTAAAGCTGATGATGCCATAGAAAAATCTTGTATTTTTCAGGATTATCAACATTCCACATGGATCTTCTCACTGACATACCACTGCAACAGTGGATGTCTAAATATCAGTTTTAATATGTTTAAAGCTCTGTCCTTAAGTGTTTTTTAAAAGCATCATGCTAATGATACTAGTTTCCACAGCAACCAATAGCATTTCCTTCTTTTCCTCTACCCTCTTGCCTGGCAGTGGTCCCTGTAGGACTGACATCTCTTTGTGTAAAAATAAACAACTACAATTTTGTGTAATACTGTCCAAATACTAATGCTGCAGGATCTGGATAAACTATGTATTTTAACTGCCAAAAAGGCTTAACTGCAGGTTTTATGCTCCTTGTTGGTTTGGGGATTTTTTTGTTGGTTTTGTTTGGGTTTTTTGTCGTTTCTGTTTTTTTTTTTCTTTTTGTTTTTGATTTTACAGATGATTTGGGGAAGAGTATGAAAACTAACCAAGAAATCAAGCAAGACACTGTGAAATGGAATTTCTTCCTGTCATGAATGAGCCGGAAACATCTTAAAAGGCTAATGGTCAAGATCTCAAAAACCAAACCAAACCAAACCAAAAGTTTTGATGAATGGTACATATGTTTCATTCCTGCATCAATCTTAAATTCATTCTGATTTCTCTGACTATTCTTGTTACAGGTCAGTATTCCCAAAATAGTTTTAATCACTTATGTCCAGGTTAAGACTTATCAGCAAATAGCTTTTTATGAATTTCTCATTCATTATTCGTCCAGTGTAACTGGTCATAAGATTAACATAACACCACAGCTGTCAGTACTGATGTCCAGTATTTATTAAACAAGATGGTAAAGAATAATAACCCTTTATACAAATATTAACATCCATAACTATTTCTTATAAAATAAATGAAACTTAAACAGTTTGTGAGTTTATTTAGTATACTGAGTCATCTCATATATTATAGTTATTTTATTGTGAACAATTTTATGTGGTGGACAGGATGTAATTTTAAATTAATATATTAAAATTAATATAAATAAAGGAAATAAGTGGAATATTTATGAGTAGTTAGTTTCCTTTTCCTGTGAAACAAAAATGCTTTAACCATCATTTCAGCTCTGTTTAAATAAATAAATTTTGATGAGTTAAAACCTGTGTGATAATAAAATCAAGCTGATAAGCATTCCATCATAAAAAGGCCATAAATTAATCGTCCCAAGAAAATACATCTAAAATTTTATGTAAGATACTGTGGATTACTTACTAGGCTTGTTTGCATAGCTACCTGTTCATTCAAGTAATATTTAATTATACTGCCAATGTCAATCATTCAGCAGTAATAAATCAATCAGCAATTCTTTAAATAAAAAAAGTTAAAAAAAAACCCAAAAACCTCAGCAATAAAAACCAAAATGTACAAACAAATAAAAAACAAACCGAAACATTAATGACCAAGTCATTAGTTTTATTTTTCTTCTTCCAAACTTTTGGATAAAATGTGGTCTTATATTCAGATTTTCCTCTGCAACTGTGAAACCAGAAGTGTAGGTAAGATGGAAGGGAACGGGTTCTCACATAAAAACATATTCCCAGTAACTGAAGATTAAAGAAAGAAAGAATAGTTATTGTATGACAACTAGTTAAATGAGTTCCAAGAGTTGGCAACGGTGAAAAGGCTGCTGAAAAGCAAGCTTCTTCATTGCTTTGTTTTTCAGTTACCTCTCACATCTTCATTAATCCTGTACCTGTTTTGCCATTTCAAAACTCCTGGTGTTCTACAATCAGGTAGACCTTGTTTACCAAAAAATTGATTTAATCTTTGCTTCTCTATAGGTCTGTTATTAATACACACTTCCACAAATTTGTGCATTATCAGGTTTTCAGATTCCAAGTTTTGTATTTGAAAACTAAAAACGGTTTTTACTATGCCCTTTTTTATTTGTAATAGTAAATTTTTGACTTGCACAAGTGAAGGTATCTTTGTCAGACATAGAATCATTTGATTACCTGGTTCCTAGCTTATCATATGCGTGGTGTGTCGTGTTCTGTTAAAAACAATTTGATTGAGTGTTTATCAAAGTAATTCGGTTTTCCTGTCCTGACTGCTCCACATGGTGACAACTGGGACCTCCTTCAAATTTTTCATCCCTTGGAGAAGTGAGAGCATTCAGGCTGGAGAAGCTTCCCAATAGAGAGGGAAGGAAGATGAGAGACGCAGCAAGACTGCAAATTTGCAGCATCTATCTTGTGGAAAGCAGAGTGTCCGCATGCAGCAGGGAGCAAATCTAAAACCGAGCCAACTCTCAAAGACCATGGAAAGAAAGATGCTTTTTTAGGAACAGAGATGAGACTACATGGAGGTTTTTCAGCCTAGGAAGACACTACAAATTTAGGATTAGAAAGCAAGATGAGAGGTGACCACACAATACATGGGGAATAGTTAGTGTCTGACAAGATACTTCAGTGTCTCACACAGAAAATCTGAGTTGGTCTGTTTAAAGAATAGCTTTCCCTAGTTTATCATTCAATGCTATAAAAAATAGAATGGAAGTTTTTTGGTGTTTTGCTTCAAGGAAAAAGGGAAGGAAGTTCCACTTCAGTGCATTGTAATTCAACCACAACACCCCACTGTATAAAATAGCCAACAACATAGGCTGTCAATACTGTCATTTCCTGTGCTTGCCTAGATCCTAGGCTATCTGGAAAGGAAAGAGAGAACCCACTCCCTCATCCCTAGACTTAATTAGTTATAAGCAAAGGTGCAGGAAATAGTATTTGTGAAAGAATTGTACATCTTTCAAACTCTGGTCCTACAGCTGTGATCCATCAGGTTTTTTTCACATCTTCAGAATTTCTTACTAAGAATTCTAGATTCATTTTAGTTTTACACCTCTTTAAAGCAGAACTGCTTTTCACGTCAATCTATGGCTTTAATCCAAGAAAGCTTTATTCAAAGGGAAAAGAAATTTTGTGGTAATATTAACTACTGTCTTTTGCACGAGAGGGTTAGCTTTTGGCAAGATAGAAGTACTATACACAAGTATGGCAAACTGACATATTAATTATGAAGCCAGAATAACTGCCCATTTTTAAAAAATGGTCTGTGCTATAGCTCATGGTCATGAACAAGCTGAACTACCTGTAGCTTGTTGCTTGATCATTAGGGAATATATGTAATTCCCTTTCTTTCTTGTAACAGCACTTTCTATGAGCCACTTGGCATCTTGGGCCTAGGTCTGTAACTCAAGTGGCTTTATTCAAATTATTTGTCCAAAGGAATTAATACTTATATAGTCATATGTCAATATGTTTGAAAGATCAGAGCCACAGGCACCAGCTGTAAATTCTGTCTTTTGATTTAAAACTTTGCCTGTTAGTCATATTATTTATCTCAGCCAAATGCGTAAATGTATGTGCCAGGAAGACATTAATAACCAAATTATTGTCTTTTCCCAATATAAGCAGGGATAATTTTATAATACCATATCGTGATTTGTCTTTCTAATAAAAGTATCTGACTGTTTACTGATCTGTATGTTTCCTTGCTTTTTGAACAAGCAAGTAAGCAATAAAGGAATAAAATGAGCCCACACAAACAGTAAGAGAATAATAGTGGTATGCATGAGAAGAAGAGCTAATCCTAAAACATTGATAATAATCTTAATACACAGCTGTGTCTTTTAAGAGCTTTTCTCAGATTCCTAACAAAGCTGACTGTAATATCTAACAATATTGCAAAATATACATATGTTCTGTTGGCTGTAAATTACAAAATACGGTTTATATGTAATACTCAAGCTACCCTCAAAGTATTAAAATAGACTTGAATCTGGAAGATATCTATGTTTCAAGGTTTTCAATTCAGTTTCTGTTCAGCCTTCCTTCAGAATTCAAATTTTATTTTTTGTTTCTCATATTAATGGGATTAAACCAACTGGACTAATTTGTTCCAAATTGTTGCTGACTGCTTTCATGTTACTTATAGCCAAAAAAAAAGGCAAGTGCATCTACAGCTATCCGACTCGACAGATCAGCCAGCAGGGCTTGCCTTTAGACAGACGGTATCTTTCCTCTAGAGATAGACTGTTCCACTTGCACAAATGAGCCTCCATTAGACTTGAACCAGACTACCGCCGAGTACACTTGCTGCAGAGGAAAATACTGTCTTGACCATTTTATAGGGACTGAATCAAGAATAAAATTAAAATATTAGTAGCATTTTTAGTCTCCTTGTATGGTGATATTAACAAAAGCATTTTTCCTACGTAGTGCAGAACTGAAACAGGCAGTCCAAAGAGGCTGTGGAATCTCCATTTGTGGAGGTTTTCAAGATCCATCTAGAAAAATTAACAGCTGCATTGATCTGGTACTGCTTGTAATTCTGCAGTTAGTGGGAGACAGTACTACATGACCTCCAGAGATTCCTTCCAACTAGAGTTTCTATGACTCTATGATAAACTCAGCAGTAACAATGGTATCCCCAAAGATGATAATCCTCTTTAGATACATAAATTCTTTTATAAGTTTTCAATACTGGCAATACTATTTACTGCCATCATGAATGAGGAAACTGATGAAAGCCACTATCTTTGCTGTCAGATGATTCCTTTTTTTTAAATATACATTATTTTAGGCACGTATGCTTCTTTTTCCACTGTAAAGTCAGTACTATTAAATAAATAAATAAATGTTAATTAGGGTTCCCTTTTGTGATAAAACTCGGTGTCATTCCAAGGAAGTATGTAATTTAGAAGAGCTAATTATTTTATTCTACATTAAATGTTAATTAAACAAAATTTATGATATTATTGTGATGTGACAAATAACTTCAAATTAGAATGTCACATCTTAAAATCAAGAGTTACAGGCATTCAGTATCTTTGGGGATCTGGTCATAATCTGCAATTCTGCATCTTTGAATAAATCAGATGTGAACTTTTTTGGATTAGTTGCATCTTTTGTACTAAAATATAATAAGAAATATTATTCTAGTGTAATAGTAAACTTTTTTTGTCTTGGAAACATAAAGATAATTAATTTAATTTAGAATATTAAGATTATTCTCCACCTGGAAAAAAATGTGGACATAGCAGTTTATTCCATGATATAGACTGTTGAAGGTAAATACTAAAATATATACCACAGTACATAAAAATTAGATGCTTTATCTTCCAGGAAAGACTCAAGTATCTAAATTGGACAGTCTTTCTAGATAGCCAGTAGAATTTATTATCTATGTTAAAAAACAAACCCAGAAGGCTTCACATTGGCGTCATAGCCACCTAGATATAACTATTATGCATGCATCTGAAATCCTGACCTTTTTTGTTCCTTGGCTTATTTAAGAGACTAAAACTAAATTTAAGGTATTCCATCTTCTACATGTAAGTCCTATTCTTACAATAACATTTGCTCATCTCTACAAGACCTGCTATATTCCTTTTCTAAAAAAGAATGACAAAAAATGAACCTGGGGAAGACATATATTCACTAATATGCTGACATTCAAATATGGTTAGTATTATATTTCTTTTACTTTGTCATGTTAATATGTTTGTGTTTTCTTAGCTGTTAATAACTCTGATCTTGTCTGCTTATTAATTATTATATGTCTTCTCTTATAAAGTTTCCTTTGTAGAATTTTCACTTACATTTTATTTTTGTCCTAACACATGCTTTCTTCTGATCAAAGCAATTTTTATTTGCTTCTTTGTTTTGCTTGCAAGGAAAAAATGTCCTCAGGTTTTTGAAACTGTAAGTCAGCAATTACTTAGTGCTATAGGTGAATAAAGTATCTGAAGGCAACCAAGTATTTCACTCTGACCTAGAATGTATTAAAACAAACAAAAAAGACCTAAATATAAATGAACATTATAAATAATTTTCTTTGAATCTGAGGATCATGATTAGAACCCATCTCTAATTACAAAAACCTGACTTTATTGTAATATCCTGAATCATATTTAGCTACCCAACATCTGTATAATTCTACCACCTTTATATGCAGTTTTAAGTATACAAACATTGAAAGTATTCACATACACACAGTTTGCAGATGACAGTTTATATTTAAATGATATATGCACCTATATATTTGTATATTCCATGTTTTGGCTGCAGAATATTTTAGGTAATCTGGTGCATTAGAAATAAACCAGTTCATTAATAAAACAAATATGCTGTATTTCTAGGCAGTTGCAATATACTGTAAATTGCATTGGATACCTGAACGTTAAAAGAGATTGATGGATACATTAGAATTAAATACACCACTTGAAATAAATGACTGGAAATCCACTGCTATAACCCTTGTCTTCCTATCCATCTCCAAAGAAACACATCAGTGTTATTTCAGCACATACTGGCGTATTTCTAGATAGGAAGAATATATGATGATTCAGAGTTGTATTTGTTGTATACTTCCCAATGCACAGATGGACGTAGGCAGAAAAAAAAAAATCACATAAATTTGTAATTTAATCATAAACTATTTTTTAATCAATTTTGTAACAAACTGATAATGACCAAAATAAAAAAAAATGGAGGAAATTGATGATGAAATGAAAAATATCTTATTCAAAGGACAATCTCATCTAGAAAATATGCTAGTCTTTCAAAAGAAAAGTAAACAAATGTAAACATCATCAGTGAGCATGCTCTAACAGGAAACGGATGCATAGCTTTAAAGGCAAAAAGTAACAAAATCTGATTCACAATTGCTCCAATGCCCATACATCTATATTTGCTTTGATAAAGTAAAGCCAGCGTAAGTCTGAAATAGTGCATACCATGCTCTTCATATGAACCTGTGTGCTCACAAATTCATGAAAGTCTTAAAGAGCTCAATCTATTTAACTTACTAAAGGAAACATTAGGAAACAATTTAATTGAAAGACTTAGTATCTTCAAGGGGAAATGATTTTTGATACTAAAAAGCTTCTTAATCTCACAGATGAAAATGTAACTAAATCCAGTGTCTGGAAGAAACAAAATCAAACTGAAACTAAGGTGGGTGTTTTTAAACATTTTGGGTGATTAGCTGGTATACCAATATAATGAAAATGCAGAGAGTTAGCATTGAATATTTTCAACCCAGGTTAGGGATCCTTATGAGAGCTACATTTCCAATCAACCAAAGCTTATAAGGACTGATGGAAGAATCAGAGTAGCTAATACTAGATCACCTTCTGCACCTGGGAGTAGAAGTTATATATAGATGAAACAACATAACATAGTCTTTAGCTCTTGTTCTGGTTTTCCATTTTAGCAGTGTTTCCTGTATCTTGCAGCATTGTGTGAAGCCCAGAGTCTGCCCCAGTAATACTGCACAACTTTCTTGTGGGCTGGGCCCAGATGCTGGGGTCTCTCCCTCCAGCTCACATGATTGATCTCTGCATGTATCAATGGCTGTGTCAGAGGCCCCTTTGTGGACTTCCTAGGGAGCGCAAAATGAAGCAGGCAACCAGCCAAAGGAAGATCTAAGAATATGTGAGTATAACAGTGCCAAAAACATCCATCACAAAGCAGAATGAAAACACAGGGATGATGCTCTCGGAAGTGGAAGCCTCCCTGTATGCTTTAAGAGGACACTGCCTTTTCTGACGTTCTTCTGGGTGGCTCGGCAGTAACTGAGCATCATGAAAACATGGGACATGACACTGTCAAAAAGTAATTTCCCTGTCATAAAATGGGTGTCTGAAGCAACATAGCGGGCCCTGAGCATGTAGTGGGAGGGGCCTGAAGCTTTGGTATCCTTTAGCTATCCTCTCTGCTATAACATGTGGATGAAAAAAAATGCCAGTCCCCTGTGTCTATAAGGGAAGGGACTTCCCGGTCTCATGTACACCTGGGTAAACTGGAAGTGGTGGCTCATCCTGCCAGACACAACAGACCACATTACGAGAAGAGGGTTCTGACTTACACAGTGAACAGCATATAATCGCTGTCTGCAGGAGTGGGGAGAACTGCTGCTGGAAGCTGGGAGCGGGATACCTGCTACTTCTTACCTTGAATGAAAGTTCTCCCCATACTATGATCAAGCTCAAGCTGAGTACAGTATGTCCTATTCTGTATTTTGCTATTCCTTGTCATGATGGGGAAACACTCATTCCCATTCTCATCTATGTACAGTTCCTTGAGTGTAGTGCAATCAGTGTTAGCGGCTTTGCCTGTAACTGGAGAGCATCAGCATTGACAGAGATCTACTGCATATAATGACAGTGTTTATGAAAATACATGTTGAACAGCCCTTCTGATGATGAGGAAGACATAAAAACAGAAGTAATCTGAATATTAAAGAACCATTCGTACAGCATTTTGTATGTTGACAACCTCAGTATCTACTGCTCTGTTGCAAATCAGCTTAGGACAAGTACTTTATGGAGACTGTATGTATGTTCTGGTAAAGCTTGTATTTGGAGTACTTGAAGGTACATATAAAGACATGAAATATCATACTGAACTTATTCTACAGGTGTTAAGGGAAACATATGTCCTTTCTCTGGTCTTTTCTTTTGAAAAGGGTTTAATTGCCATGTTTTTTTTTTCTGTTTCTAAAACAGTATTCCAGCAATGGAAAGTATTTTTAGGCTGGGTTGGAGGCTGTTATAAATTCTCTGCTGTCCTTATGACCATGACGACCAGGGAACTGGCAAGATGCTTGTATTTTCTACAAGTCTTGCCTGCAAGCAGGGCAGTACACCACTGGTACTAAACCCCCCGTGAGTCACTGTGCTAACTTGTGTGTCATTCCCGTGAGTCACTGACAACTCTGGTTATTATCACTGTCTCTGGTTGCTATATATGCATCTAAGAGTGGATGGGGAAGATATATTTGCCTACCCAAGACTGAGCAAGAGGACTTGCTCTTCCAAGACTCAGATTTATGAGATTCCCTTGTGAGGATCATGTTTGCCTTCTGGGTACTGCACAGTGTAAGAAGAGAAGGGAAGAGACAGCAGAAGACTGAGAGTGGGAAGTTCCCAGAGAGCCATGGCCATTAGCAACAGCTGCCCACTGCAGATTTCTGCCAATTCGAGTTCAAAAACTAAAATGGGGCAGACCAAGGGATGGTGGGGTGCATATTGGCTGTTTGGAGCCAGTTGGAGCAAGTTGGAGCTGGTTCCTCCACCCCACTGCTCATGATTTGCTGCACAACAATGCTGCTTATGGCCAATGGTCAGCCAGAAGCAATGACTTAACAGTCCTGAGGTAGGGGGACCAACAGCCCTTTGTGTCACAGGGCAAGGGTGGCACTTATCACTTTCCCTATGGGGCCCACAAAAGGCTTCAGGTCAGGAGACAAACATACACAGTTCCAAGAAGGGCCCTTAGTCTAAGGGCCTGAGTACTCCTGTCATTGCAGAGTGTTTCACTGGGGCACCCACCACCCTGTGCTGAGGGGGGCCAGTTCCATCAGCCTGGGGATCCAAGGAACACAGGCAGAGATGCATACCAGAGAAGAGGTGTTGGTGTTAGTCACTTTTCTTGTGTAACCCTTTCAAGGGTTACCAATCAGAATCTTCTGTACTAACCTAAAAATTTAATTAGGCAAAAATAAATTTCTGGATCCATAGTTTTGGCTTGTTCCCTTTTGCTGTAATAAGATTTTGCCTGTAGAAAACTGTGAACTGTGAGAGATCCAAAGTATGAAAAATTCAATGGCAAACTAATTATACAAAATTCCTGATCACTTCATGCTACTCAAAGAGAAAAGTATCTATTCATTACTTTTGAAACAATAACCTATAAATATGTGTCTTTTGATACTGGACTCTACTTTTTGCTCTAGCTCACTGCAAAAGCTTTCAGCGCAGCTCTAGCCTATGTGATGGATGCACTGGACAAAACCAGCAGGAGTTTGGTTCAGGCTACTGGTCCTTACTGTTACAGGCCATTTAAAACCACCTTTTCTCCTGAATTCAGATCTCTTGGCCAGTGTGCCTGCCCCAAAGTTGTCATTACACCTTGTGCTGCTGTGAGAGCAGTTTGTAACTTGCAGGATTGTAACTTGCAAAGGGTCAGTGAAAAGCATTGCTATTTTGGAGAAGTACCTAGAGATAGCTGTTTAACTGCACTGATCAGAAACTCAATTTTATACACTCTTAGATGAGAAGGCAAGAATGTTTGGTATGTGATAAGTTGGTTGGGAACATATGAAGAAGATGCAATTTAGAAACAAGGAAGATAAGAGACAAGATTTGTTGAGACAGGTCGTAGGGACCAAGCTTTACTTCTGGAGCAGAAATTGAAGCAAATCTTGTTTGAGTCAAATCTGATCTGCTGTATGTCAGATTTTGCTTTGTCAACATCACCACCATTTGGTTTGAGTCTGATAAATCTAGGAGAATTGGAGGGGAGAAGAGGAAATTTAAGGAGGCACAACAAAGGAAACACACACCAAAACCAGCTGCAATGAGAGAGGAAATTCATATAGCAAAGGAGGACTATGTAAAAAGGACTCTGTGGCTATGGTATTTTGATATTTTTTTTTTCACAGTATCTGGGTTTTGCTTCTGATTGAGAACAGATGATGTGCCCTCGAAACAAACAGAAACAACACACAGAGAAATATTCTGGTTTTGTACAGAATTTCTGTTGTATTCAAAGGATTACACCTGCACTCCTATTTAGGATGTAATTCAACACCTCATAGTTTGAAAAGGATACCCAAGCTAACCAAGGGTGTCAGTTCTGTTCAGCAGCATCCCTGTATGTCTGCCAAAGAACATTTTTCCAGTCTATACAATATCATCAGTTGACATAATTTCTCTCTTTTAGAACATGGTTCCCTGCACAGAGGCTACTCCTCCTTCCTCCAGCCCCACGTGTCTTCCAGGGTCCATTTGAGGTCAAAGTACATACTGCATGAGGAACAATATTCTCTCTGCTGACTGTATCAATGCTCTTAAATAACACAGAGCCATGAATCAGTCTTAGGGACTGGATCAGTCCAGGCCAAATGACACAAATGGGACTCATATACATTAAGGTTAGCTATTTCTACAGCAGAATTTGCTTGGTCTGGAATGGTCTAACACAGAGCAAGTGAATGAATGAACAGTTATACACTGCAAATGATCTAGAGATGATCCATGCACAAGTTCACAACCTTGACCCATATTTTAACAGTCTTGATGCCTACATCTCATAACCTGCCTCCTGTATGAGCTAAGGATCCACTTGCAGTGCAACACTCTTGACAAGAATGCAGTAACCATACAGAGAATTCTGGATCCCTGGCAGAGGAAATTCTGCAACTAGCAAGCATCCAGCCAATAATACACACTCTTAAATCCAGGCGGGGTTGTTGGTGGAGGGAGTGTATGTAGGAGGAGAACAGTACAAAGGAGAACAGCTACATCAAGAAGAACTGAAAAATGGGCCAGCAAGGCTCATAGCCTTGTCAAGAGAAACCCAAGAGCATCACCTGAATGCAGGATAATGGGAATGAATGTTTGCCTTAGGATTTACTCCGTGCAATAATTTTGCATAATAGCAGAGTAGCTTCATACATTTTCAGTACTTCATAACTGGAAAGATAATTCTGTACTCTGGTAATTGACCCTCTGCTATGGAACTATGGCATTACACAAAGTTCTATGGTCATCTGCGACAGAAGATGCAGGATGACAATGAGCTAACACAGTGGAATTATAAATATCTTAAATGTTCAGTATCCACCAAATTCAGAGTACCTCCCTTTAGATGTGAAATAAAAGTGAAGATCACCAAGCAGATGTTTGACAACTGTTCAGCAACCTTTTTACTGTGCATTTGTACCTGGTTACAAATCTATCAACCAGGAAGTTTTAAGTTACATACCGAAAACAGTATCACTGCAAATAAGTCTGGTGTGATGGGGTAGAGCATGAGCCTTTAAGTCTACATGATTAGTAAGACACAATCGTGTTTATGCATCAGGGCACAAGATAATTGTGAACTGCCTGCCGCAACAAGTACATCTTCCTTTCTCACATTCATACCAACAGATCATGCAAAATGTGTCTTCAATTTATGTGGTATTAGTTATATATGCACTGGCAACTGCTCTCCTCAGGGCTATTATCCAGTCTCTGTGATAATACTCCTATACTATAATACTGCACTATAATAATGTGAGAAAAAACATCATAGACTATTGTTTTTCTGTTCTCCTCTTACCCCTTGTCCTTGTTTCATCTGGGATATAGCTAATTTTCTTCCTAGTAGCTGGCATAGTGCTGTGGTTTGGTTTTAGTGTGAGAATAATGTTGGTACCACACCAATGTTTTAGTTGTTGCTAAGTAGTGCTTACCCTAACCAAGGACTTCTCAGTTTCCAATGCTCTGACAGTGAGATGCAGAAGAAGCCAGGAGGGAGCACAGCCAGGACAGCTGGCCCAAACTAGCCAAAGGCATATTCCATACCATAGGATGTCATGCCCAGTATATAAACTGGGGAGAGGTGGCCAGGAGCCACTGAATCACTGCTTGAGGACAGGCTGGGCGTCAGCAAGTGGGTGGTAAGCAATTGCATTGTGCATCACTGTTGGTATTCATAGACACGCAATGAGCTGCTATTGCACAAACATCTAATTCCTGCTACCTCAGCTCTCACGAATGTCACTTTCTCATATGATACTGAAAAGTCTAATAATATTTTCATATTTATAAAAAAAATAGAATCAAACTAAGTAGCAAGTAGTGGTGATTTTTCTTTTAGTGTGCAGACATCTATTGGAAAGCTTTTTATATATTCCTCCAAAATGAGCAAAATCCTTTTAAGAATTCAATACACACAAAATGTATTAGTGAAACTTCACTACATGGAATACTTATAATGGAGAAATAGGGATTAGATGTGATTAAAGACTGAACAAGGTCTAGGTCTGGCAGACAAAAGGTCCTCAGTGTTCAGGCAAGAAGGGAGTAGAAAAAGAGTGTTCATATGTCCCACCTTCTGGATTGTGAGACAGACAAGAAGAACTACTTCATAGATGTAGATGAGAGCTTTCTGAAGAAAGACACAGAAACATTCACATTCTAGTGAATTTCTGATTTGTTTATAAGATTTTTCTTCTGTGTTCTGACTTAGCATTGTGGGTTTCATGTGCTACTTGAATCACCAATAAGACTAAAGATCTGAAATCTCTGCACAGGCACTGAGTAGTCACAGCTCCATTACAAAGTCAAGTCACATTTGAAAACAGAATCCTCATGTTTACAGAAATAGTGTTTCATTTTTCATCTGTGTTGGGTTTGTTGGGGCTTTTTATTGATATATCCTGTGTCTTAATCATGCCTTACATATAGTTAGAAGAAAGATACACATACATAAATAATATAGGTTTGATAGCTTGAAACAGTACACACAGATTTCTGAGCTTAGAGACCACATCCCATGCTGAATATATTATTTTCTTTAGGCATGATGGGGAAGGAGAAAGGGAAGAATAAAACCAATTATGCTATCTTGTTATACATTATTGTTGTTATGCCATTTTGTTATACATCTTGTATTTTTTCTATTAAAGACCTCCATTATTAACGTGGAAAAAAGGAATCTTTTCCTTTCCCCAGTTTGGTAAGTATCTCTGATCTCATTTAGGCATTTTAGTTGTTTTCCTAAAGATAGGACAAGGTGGAATTAGTTCAATCCTAGCCCCAGTCATGTGCAATTTGTGAAATAAAAATGCAAGAAATCTGGCATTAAAATAATGTTAATTGCAAAGACCAGAAATAGAGATAACTGAGTTCTTACAAGATCTCTTTTCTGCAGACTGTGCCCAAAAGCCTGTGTATAAATCTACATTTAAGTAACTATATGTGGTTTGGCTTTCAGAATGCTGAATCACTCAAGAAAGCAGCTGACATAATTGGAAGCCAGGGAAACTAACACTCTCAGAAAATAAAGCCACATTTTCTTACATACATAATTTGACCACATTTATTTAATGATTTCAATCAGAAATTATCTAACTCTTCCTTTTGAATTTCCTTGCCTCTACTTCCGGCTTCTTAATCCATTATTTCCATCATAATCTTACCTCCAACATATTGGATAATCAATATCTTAGGAACCAACCTGAGATGAAAGGGAATGAAAAGAAAGATCCAAATCTAGAAATTATTTCCTGAGTGCATAACAAAAACTAGAAAAATTGTTCCTGAAATCTTAAAACTCCAGGGAACTTGGTCTGCATGGCTGACTGAGATCCAGACTCATCCATATTTCACAGAAATTTGAGCAGGAATATTTTTATAAATGTTTACTGCACTACCTCTCAGTTGGGCAATCTCCATGTTAAATGAAAGGATTATACTGTATGTTAGCTGAACCCTGAGGCTTTTAGAACTCTGTTTTGCAAATTATGACTGAGAAAATATTAACCACATTAGCAAGAGGAAAATAGCAACAGTAATGGTATAATGGACAGAACAACTGTTTTGCTGGTGTTGATTCTCCATTTGTTCTTGAGAGCTCACCAAGTATAAAACCCCATACTTTTAACTATTAAATCCTTAATGTTTTAACAGATGATGTTGAAACACAGAGGAAGACCTTTTTTTTTTTTTTAACTAGATGTAAGTACGTGCTTACTTTAATTATTGACATAAATCCAATTCCGTCCCCAATTCAGAATTTTCTGATTAAAGGTTTTTGAAAGAACTTTGTTTCCAGTTTCCAGTTATATGCATTCTTTTTATGCCTACAAAGTTTACATTTGCAATGCTGATAGCCATCCAGTTTCTTCTCTGAGTAGTCTCTTTGATATAGTAGACCATTGTATTGGGTTTACGTGCCAAGGTTTTGGTAGAGGAGGGACTGCAGTGGTGGCTTCTGATAAGCTGCCAGAAGCATCCAACAGAGCCAATACCAGCCATCTCCAAGGCAGACCTGCTGCTGGCTAAAGCTGAGCCAATCAGTGACAGCTCTGAGATAACATAACTAAAAAAAAGAAAACACCGTTGCACAACAACAGCCAGAGAGAGGAGTAAGAGTATGTGAGAGAAACAGCTGTGCAGACACCAAGGTCAGTGAAGAAGGAGGGGGAGGAGGCACTTCAGGCACTGGAACAGAGATTCCACTGCAGCCTATAGTGAAGACCATGGTGAAGAACATGTGGTGGAGACCTGTAGTGAAGACCATGCAGCCCACAGAGGTTCACAGAGGAGCAGATACCCATCTGCAGCCCATAGAGGACCCCACACCAAAGCAGATGAATGTACACAAAGGTGGCTGTGACCCTGTTCAGAGCTGTTGCTGGAACAGGCTTCTGGCAGAACCTGTGAAGAGAAGCCCACTCTGGGGCAGGTTTGCTGGCAGGACTTGTGATCCCAAGGGGGACCTATGCTGGAGCAGTCTTTCTGAAGGACTGCACCCCATGGAAGGGACACACACTGGAGCAGTTTGTGAAGAACTGCAGCCCATGGGAAGGACCCATGCTGGAGAAGTCCAGGGAGGACTGTGTCCCATGTGAGGGACCCCACACTGGAACAGTGAAGGACTGTGGGAGGAAGAAGCAGCAGAGAGAACATTTAATGAACTGACCAAAACCTCCATTCCCTGTCCACCTGTGTCACTCAGAGGGAAGGAGGTAAAGGACATAGAGAAGGCAGAAGTGAAACTGAGCCTTGGAAAAAGGAGGGGGGAGGGGGGAGGTGTTTTAAGATTTGGGTTTATTTCTCATTATCCTAATTTGATTGGATTGGTGATAAACTAAATTAATTTTCAAGTGTTTTTTTCCAGTGATGCTAATTGATGAATGATCTCTCCCTATCCTTATCTCAAACCATGAGCCTTGTTATATATTTTCTCCCTCTGTCCACCTGACAAGAAGTGGTAAGAGTGGCTTGGTGGGCACCTGGTGTACAAAACTAAACAAACTGTAGTTAGTATAAGCAACATCTTACATTATTAACCTATGAGTGAATTCAAAACACACCAAAAAGTCAAAACATTAGCTGGTATTTCTAAATAAGATAGAAGAAAATCAGGAAAGGGCTATAACCACTGGAAGGAAAGGAACTGCTAAAGTCAGAGGTGGCATTACCTGCCTCACAGAAAGTATTTGGGGGAAAAAAAAAAATGAAAACCAAAACAAAGAACTTGTTGAAAAAGAGCTGAATTTCCCTCTGCCAAATTTGTCAGGCACAATTTGCTCTTAGTGAGGCTATGTTGGCTGTTACCAATCACCCCCTTATTGTCCATGTTCCCTAGCATAATTTTCAGGAGGATCTGATCCATGATCTTGCTGGACACTGAGGTGAGACTGACTGGTCTGTACTTCCCTGGGTCTTCCTTTTTTCCCCTTTTGAAAATGGACATTATGTTTCCACTTTTCCAGTCATTAGGAACTTCACTAGACCTCTACAACCTGTCAAATATGAGGGATAATGGCTTGGCAACTTCATCCTCCAGTTCCCTCAGGTACCATGGATGCATCTCACTGGGTCCCATGGGCTTATGTACCTTCAGCTTCCTCTAGATGGCCTTGAACCCGATCTTCTCCTGCAGTGGGTGGCTCAACAATACTGAATGGTATTTTAGTGTCTCCCACAGTATTACATCATTTATCAAGTATTCACCTCTTCTCCTTTTTCCTGCCGTTACCTTTTTTCTTTCGGTGTCATAAACACAAATCATCATCCAAATCTCTTGACTTACAGACAAGATACGGCTGTGACTGTTGGTTTATAATCACAATTTGTATGAGCTCTTTCAATATTTATTTTTCACCAAACAGGATAGAATAGTCTGTAACCTGTGGCAAATTTTTTAAAGGAGAAAAGGTACTTTTAATGGTGGTGATGGTTTCTTTTTTGTTTGTTTTTTTTTTAAACAAGTATTTCCATTGAAACAGTTCAGCTGAGCCATTTCTATTCCCCTTTTACAAAATTTTATCCTTATTACTTATGCAATTACCCATTGGGACCATTTAATGGTAATTTCAGATCAAACCAAAGTGATTTAATTTATTAAAACTACTAAATGCTTCTAGTCATTTTAACAATGATAAGCATTATTCCTTGGGTTTGGATTTACTAGAAGCTGTAGCTCAAACCTCCATTCTTAGTGGGCTGAATTTCTCTGTCAGGACTACATATCCAGAAGGCAATTGTTTGGTTTACTGTATGATGGAAGGCATAAATTTTTTGGTGTATCATAGGAAAGACATTTGGAACCTTGCTCAGGAGATCTACCAAAAGAGTGGGAGCTAAAAATCCCATGAGGGAATATAACACATAAGGTGGCACAACTCTATACCAGTCAAAATTACTAACATAGAAAATAATTTGAGATCGTTTCAAAAGCAAAAAAAAAAAAACAAACAAAAACATAAATGGTTTAGGTAATCAGACAGGCCTTCATAAAATAAATTTCATATTATACACATACTTAAGGTAAGGAGATGATTCATTGATAGTCATAAAACTGGATAGTGGAAAGAAAATTATTATTTTTGATTCACACATTACCAAAGCAAGTAATTCTGAGAATGCATAACGTTCATGGTGATATATTCTATTTCTAATTTAATTACTCATGTATTATTTCTTATTTAATTACTTATTGGTGTATTTATTTTTTTTTTTTTCCCTCTCAGGAATGTATCTCTATGTAAAGTTACTGTATTGAAAGCTTTTTACACATGTAATAGTTAATAAAGGATTTTGCATACTGTTTCTGAATTACCAAGGTTATATTTAGTCCCTCCAAAATGTTTCTTTAGATGATCTAAATTACAATCTTCTCTTGCTCAAACAAGAAAGGCCATTTAATCTTGTTTTCTTAATTCCAAAGAGAGGAAATTCTACCTATATGTGTTTTATTCCATTTTTGAGGTCAAGACGGAAAGTTAATAACTTTGTCTTGCCCATTTGCTCTGACAGCTGGTGGTCAATTAGTATTCCCTCATCCCATAATTGGAATCGCTGATTACAAACCACTGTTGCTAAGACTGAAATGTTGTGGATCATTTGCAACTTCACTGCCAGGTGAGATTAAGGGAAATGTACCTCTGGTTAAGCCACCAGGAGCTGTGCCAAACTATAATCAGTCTTTTGCATACATCAGAGACCTACAAACACAGCAGAATGATTGTATAAGCAGCAGCTGCAAGTTAAAGCTGCATCAAATTCTTCAAACATATGCACTTTGCCAGATATCCAACCACTTTTGCAAATGCCAGTACCTCACTACTTGGCAAGTTTTCTAAGACACACAGCTGACACAAAGTAGAGGAATACCAAATTGTTCACACAACACATAAAAGATATTTTTTAACCACATAACCACAGGTAATAATTCTGATTCTGCTATTGATGAGATTATAATTGCTGTTGCCTCTGCATTCAGGCTTCAGGATACCTAATACAGAATCTTGGTAAACACTGAATTTATAGATAATCAGATTTATGAAGTAGCTTTTCCATGAAGTACTTACCATAATGTTATCATGAACACCTAATGTTAAAATGTAGACCTTTTACCAAAACAGGTCTAGCTCATGTTGAAAGTTAGCTGCTCATTGAAGGAAAGGGAAAACCTGAAAGCAGGGCGTTTATTCAAAAATCCCATGAGTAATGAGGTCTAAAATAAGGAATATGGTCACTTTGCAGATGATTCATGGCTTGATACATCCATCATTTTTTATTTTTATCTTTCAATAGATCTCCATTTTTAATTCCTCATTCCTGTCCAAGGAGCCCTGTTGGACAATCAATCTTTCCAAATATTGCCTTTTCTACTTTTTTTTTTTTTTTGTGTGTGTGTGTGCTATTATTTCAGCTAGAAATACTACTGTATTCTAGGAATTAACCTGGGAATCAGGAGATTGTGGTTCTGTGCTTCATAAACATAAACAAATCTATAACTATACAAGGATGACTATTCTTTATCTAGAACTTTTTTTCCCTTTGTCTCACTTTGTTTTGAATTATGAAGTCTTTAGGACTCTGATTCTCTCATATTTTTGCTACCAAGTCTCAGCACTTCAAAAACCAATGAATGGGAGCTAACATCTACTAACACAGTTCAGGCAATAACTGGAAGCTGTAGTTTCAGCATTCAACTGGTTCTTTCAGGGGACACTACCTAGAAATGGGCTTAAATGTTTCTAGGCTTTCAGTGTTTTCTACAGTTTCCAGAAGAGCTTGTGAAAATCCTCATCTTTATTAGCTCTTTAGTCTGAAGTGAACCTGTTCATTAAATGCAATCAATGTGTTTAATGTTCTGGTATGTGCAACACAAAATAATTGTTCACTTCAGAGTGGTCCTAGGATCATTCTGAAATGTGCCCCAAAATCTTCTTTAATAGACAGTGTTACAATATATACTTCTGTCTTCATGCTTGAAATCCTTGCCAACCTCCTATCCTATTAGATTTGCATGTAGGGCTGACATGTTGAAATATGATTTCTTAAGGTCCAGTGTGCCTGTGATTTCAAGTGACACAAATTGGCTCTAACTGAATGATATTTTCCAGTGATCTTTCATGGACTCTGGCTGCTTATACATCAAATATTGCAGCTTGCCTGACCAAACTATAAGGGCATCAGTGAATGAACTGAGTGTCAGAGTTGCTTGCTTTTCTTCCCCTGCTTATCTTCAGAATTTTAAATTAAGAGAGTAACATTCTATCTACTGAGGAGATTAGCTTGTTTCATTAGCAAGGATGTGAATAGTCATGGACTGGGCTGTGATGAGAAGATTAAACTCTCAGCTATCCCTGAGAGTATATAAAGAAGTGCTTGAAAGTCAGTGAGTAGAGAAATAAAATGCAGTATGCGTAAAGTTTTGAGTGTTGATGACAGTGATGGGAAGAACAGATGCATTAGAAAGAGAATGCCTGAGATAGATAAAAAATTATAGACCAGATGAGCCCATTACCTACTTAGAAAAATCTTCAGTAAAATGACTGAGCAGCCCTATACTGTTTCTCAGAAATAGAGGTGAATCTTGTCTGTACTGAAGAGATCTACTAGACATGTCAATGGAAGAAATGCTTATTTATAGCTAAAGATTTACCACTACTTCCAATTGTGGTTCAAAAATGAGGGACATATAACAAGTACATATTCAATAAAAACATCTGATGCTGACTGCATCTGATTTATTGCTTTCTCACAAAGCCATAAAATATTAACGAGGAAGATTTTTTTCTGGGCAGTGCATAATTGAATGATTGGCCTTTCAGTGAGATTTAGAAAACACTTTTTCAAACAGGGCAAATCAATTTTAAGTATCAGACATCAAAATCTTGTCTGTGTGTTTTGAAAATTTAAATCTAGATATTTTTACTACTTATAATATTTTAATTTGTGTTTATATGTATCTAGATATTTTGCAATATCCTCTTTAGAAACAATAATAAATGGACAAAAAGCAAATGCTGTCTTACCCAGTCCCTGAAGTGCACCCTTATAAGGTAGCCCTTTTGTAGAAATAATACACCTCAAATAATGCAGCTGATAATATAGAAATCTAAAACAGAGTATACAAATTATACCCTGAGAGCCTTTGTTTTGAACCTTGTGAAGTAATTTACATATAGATATGTATACTGTATATGTCTGCCATTACTTTAATTCTAACAAACTACTTTAGCTTTTGCATATTCTTTGACACCACCACAGTATGCTATAAGACTACCAGTGACTACAAGACTGCTTAGAGTTCTTTATTTTTTCCTCCTTGGATATCACATTTTTTTTGGGAAGTGCTACAGACTTAATAGGACTTGTATTTTTATTCCACTGTTAGCAATACATGATGAACTTTTCTTTCTTTTTCTGATATTTTCGCTGTTGTGTTTCAATTGCATAATATTCCTATTTAAATTAAAACCTGTTTAATGTAGATGCAAGTTCTGGTACATTTAGAATTTGCAATTCAGAGATAAAAATGCAACAGCAGCTTAAGGTACTATTGCCTGTTTAGCCACATGGAACTTAAACTAAATTTCTGGTAATTCATTCAGATTTCTTGCTTACTATGCCAATGGTTTTATCCTTGACCTGGAAGGACCATACACTCTAGGGATTAGTGGTAATTACATTTCAGTCTACGACCATGTCCACAGAGCAAAGACTGCCAATGGAATTGTGTTGAACTGCATAAAGATTATACCAAATTATGTGTAGATACTTTACAAGAAAGTTGCTCACAAAAAGATAAGTAGCAAACTATATTGTACTACAAAATAAAGTTAATGACAAGAAAGTTAACTGTTGCTTTCCTGGGCATTTGGTTTTTGTTTTGTTTTGTTTTTTTTTAATTTTATTTTTATTTCACTGCTCCTACTGATTTTTTTCTTTTTGTTTATTTTAGGGTTTAGTTTTTTTTTTTTGTTTGTTTGTTTAGCCCCCAGAGGGCTAATCAACAAGATGTCCTTCTTGGTTTTGTCTTCATTCTCAATACATATGACATGCATTAACTATGATTTTCTTGAATTTCTTCTTGGCCTAGGAAATACTATCCTTACATTTCTTCCAAGTGTAGGACTTTCTTAATTTAAAGGGAAGCTAAAGCTCCTATTAAGGGATGCAGGTTGGGTTTTGTTACAGTTTTGTTAATAAAGCTAATCAAGGTTTCTAATGTTCTATTAGTTTCACTAACCACTGCATTTTCAACCAAATATTTGTATAGTTCTAGCTTGCTGTTGTATTATCAGTTCAGCCTCAGTTTCATTGCTGTTCAGCAGCATCCTAGTCTACAAGAAAAAAAACTTTAGGTTTTCACCTTTCCAATACCAAGTATTTTATAAGTAATAGATGAAGTATGACTCTCAAGATAATAAATGCAATTGTTCATAAACTCAATGACGCGTTTTCAAGCAACTTAAGCTCACCACATTGTCTCTCATAACTTTCAGCTCTCAGTAGACACAAATTCAATTAAGACATTAATTGTAGCTTATGCCACTACAACTATGTTTTAAGTTTCAAAAATAAAATTAGAAAGTCATTTTTATGCTGTAGTCTTTTTAAACTGAAATACACGTCAAACTGTATACTTTAAATGTCCAAACAAAAGTTGCTAAAATAACACAAGCAGACAATTTCTCCAGGAGGACACTGTGGGAAACAGTGTCAAATGCTTTACCAAAGTTCAAACAGAAAATGCCCACAGCATTCCTATCAACCAGGCAGGTCACCTTACTGTAGAAGGAGATCAGGTTGGTCAAGCAGGACCTACCCTTCATGAACACATGCTGACTGGGCCTGACCCTTTTTTTCTCACACGTGCTTCATGATCTCACTTACGATCATCTGCTCCATAACCTTCACAGGCACTGAGGACAGGCTGACAGGCTTGTAGTTTCCTGAGTCTTCCTTCCTGCCCTTTTTATAGAGAGGTGTCACACTGGCCAACTTCCCATCCTCTGGGACCTGCCCACTAGACCAGGACTGCTGATAAATGATGGAGAGGGGCTTAGCAAGCTCCTTTGCCAGTTCCTTCAGCACTCTTGGGTGTAACCTATCTGGTCCCGTACACTTCTGCATGTCTAAGTGGAGCAGGAGGTTTCTAACCATTTTTTCCTAAATTATGAGGACTTCAATCAGCTTCCCATCTCTGCCATCCAACTCAGGGAACTGAGTACCCTGAGGATGGCTTGTGCGACTATTAAAGACTGAGGCAAAGGCAGCATTAAGTACCTCAGCCTTTTCCTCATCCCCAGTCACTAGGTTTTCCCTCATATCCAGTAGAGGATGGAGGTTCTCCTTGGCCCTCCATTTATTACTAATATATTTGTAAAAGTATTTTTTATCATCTTGTATGACAGTGGCCAGGTTTAGTTCCATCTGTGCCTTCACCGTTCTAACTTTCTCTCTTCATAACATAACAACAGTCTTGTACTTTTCATAGGGTGACAGTCCCTTCTTCCACAGGCAATAAATTCTCTTTTTTATTTTCCTGAGTTCAAGCAATATCTCTCTGTTCAGCGAGGCTGGTCTTTCCTCCTGGTTTGATTGTCACCACATAAGGACTGACTGCTCCTGCCTCTTCAAGATTTCATTCTTGAAGACTGTCCAGCCTTCCCGGACCCCTTTTTCCTTCAGTAATGTTTCCCAAGGAATTCTGCCAATCTGCATCTCTCTAATCAGAGGACTGAAGAGCATGGTGAAGAATATGAGAAAAGACTAAAAATATTGATAGGGCCTCTTTAGGACTATCTCACTCAAACAGAAGATTTTACACGGAAAAACAAAATACCAAGAGGAAGCCAGAAAAATGTAGCAAAGCAGAAGGAAGAAATGTTTCAGAAAACTATTTTTTTTCTTTTTTTAATTCCACCATGTGCTCAATGTATAAATGTATTATTCTCTTTCAGAGAAAATAAGTTATATATTTCGTATTGTTCCAGTCTCAGAAAGACACCATCTTACATTTTTCTCTCAGATTTCTCTCCCTTGGCTAGGAGCCACCTGGGAGCTCTGAATACGATACCCCAGAGTTCAGTAGTTACCTGCTGAGCAGAGCAATTCTACTATACTATTCACAGTTACTTTTTTCTTAATCCCTCAGACACTTCCATCAGTCTCTGATGTTACTAGGTATTATGTCTCTAAAATATTCATTGTTCACACCAGAGGTGCTAGACTGGTCTGCCTGCTTATATTTGGGAAAATAAAAGTAAAATCCTTTCAGCCTGTTGTGGGTTGTTTTTTTTTTTTTCCTGTTCTTTTTACTGCAAGGACAAATATAAGTATATTTGGGGCAGTAACTCTTCAATGTGAGGATGCTAGATTTACTTCACTGTTGCGCAACTGTGCATTTCAGATCCAAGAGTATGTCCATTTTTTTTACTCTGTTGTATGTAGGTCTGATAGGGAAAAGATGAGAAAGATAAATCTGTTGATGCTCAGTCATTCTGCCAACATATTTGATTTTCAGTTTTTATTGTTACCAAGTGGGGCACACGAGGTGTTGCAGAGGTAGTAGTTCAGTGCTAATTTCAAAAGTTGTCATTGATATCATCTTTTGAAAGGAAATTGTGAAACAAAGCTCTACACATAAAGAAATATTCCATTTCCCATCTGAATAAGCATTTCAGAATTTGTAACCTTAAATACAACAACTGAATTATTAAAGAAAAACGTGTACACGTTCTCCCTGTTCTCCCAAAGAAATAAATAAAAGAACAATATTCAAAACCTTATAAAAAGTATTTTTTTTTTTTTTAATGAATGCATTCACTGTGAATTTCAAAGGTGGGTTCTACTATGGTTCAGGTTTTGCTATGCTTGCAACTGAAAGGTGTGGTACATACCCATGGGAGATTTCAGACACGATAATTTTTATGCAGTCTACAGGAGAACAGCTCAACTGACCTTGTTCTCTTTACAGTCTCCTTAGTTTCCATTACAGAGTCCTCTGTCAGTACTGCTGTGTGGCAATCTCATTTATATTCTATGGAGTACCATTATTTATCTCTGATTTTTTGATCCAGTATGCCAAACAGAAACAGCTGGCCTGGTTTGTGGTCTGCTGGCCAGTTTCCCCTGGGCTGGAGGGCACAGAGATTGCAATATTGTAAAGGGTATGCTTGAAATATCACACTTGGTTGAGTCCCGTCAGGAGGGACTCATGTCTGTGTCTCAGTAGCGCTACTTTTTCCTGTCACCCTGGGAGCAGACCATACGTAGGAGCCAACAAGACCTGCAGCTTCTCAGCTGGTGAGGTGTGAGAGAGTGCTAAGGGAGCCAACAAAAAGCTACACTTTCATTCAATACACTGTGATGATATGGAGCCTGCTGGAAGTGTGGCCAGGATGAAAGCCTGTGAGTGTAGCAACAATGTATAGGGAGGTTATGAAATAGTCTGTACCTTTCAGAGCAAACTAGTAGATAAGTACTTTGTTTTTCAGAGTTTTCTAATTTTCTTGGTCTGACAAGATCTGCAAAAATAGTCTTCACTCTTTATTCAGTGAATGAAAAAATTGTAAATAAATACAAAGATAATTCCTTTAATTTTTTTTTTTTTTAAATTTCATTTCAATTCAATAAAATGTCTGTCCAGTTCCAGTAGTAATGCAGAGGCAGATCCTGATTTCATTTGACTCTTGGGAGTTAATCTGCTATTCATATGGTGGCATTTTAAACTAGGTACATGGTCAGGTGAAATTTTGCTGTTCAGAAAGAAAAATAATCTATTCTTGCCAGCGAAGCTCCACATTGTGGAGTCTGTCTCTCTCTTTGTTATTTCCATTCCTGATATAGAATCATAGAATCATCTAATGGTCAGGGTTGGAAAGGACCTCAAGATCATTTAGTTCCAACGCCCCTGCCATGGCCAGGGACACCTCACACTAAACCATGTCACCCAAGGCCCTGTCCAACCTGCCCTTGAACACCGCCTGGGAGGGAGCATTTACTAGTTCTTTGGGGAGCCTGTTCCACTGCCTCACACCCTCACAGTAAAGAACGTCTTCCTTACATCTGACCTGAACTTGCCCTGTTTAAGTTTAAACCCATTACCCCTTGTCCCTGATAAAGAGTCCCTTAAGTGTTGATGTCAAAAAAAAATTAATAAAATCATGGGTGATGGAAGAAGTAAAAGAAACGGGCTCTATACTTCATTTAATTGTGCCTTTTTTACAGTTATATAGCACGTATAACATGTCACACTTATCTGCTCTAGTTATATCAAGCTAAAAAGTAATGTTGGGAAAAAAAGTCGGGTTGTTGTAGTTTTTTTTTCTTAATTTCTTTTCCTGCTCACTTGTTCTATATTGATATTATGGTTTGACTTTTGTGTTACAAAATTCTCTGAGCTGGGATTATCACCTCCTGTATATTTTCAGAATGCTTTGCGCAGATGTCAGCCTGGTTGAAGCTTGCTATGTTGTGAAAAAAGACACATAGCTAGACTCACTGGGATGTTTCATCTGTGTTAAACTACTTTGGTGGCACAAAGCAAATGGAAATGTAGTTGTGGTAGCTAGCTAAATCAGATTTATTGAAATTCTCAGCACCAGAGAAGTCAAAAGTGAATAAAGCATTCAGTAAACTGCACCCAGAATCATAATGCTAGACAGTTTACTGTGCAAAAAGATGGAAAAAGTATAAATTCAAGAGAGGAGGTGGAATATAGGTTAAAAAAAATGTTGTAACATTTCTAAAACAAACTCACAACCCTCTATATGTATTTCATTCGATCCACTTGCAGTTTGATAGTAGAGTGGTAATATTTCTTCACATGTTAACCCCAGAAGACTTTTAGAGTACATTTTATCATCATTTTTTACATTTTTCAGTATTTCCTTGAGTGAGTTATACAGTGAAATTCACTGACTGATCTAACAGCTGGAGTAAAATCACAGGAATTTCGCCCATTTAGCTTTTATCTTAATCTAAGATGATCCGTACAAATACGTGATGCAAATTCTTGATTTAAATGTATCATGATAGATGGAAATTGAGGGAACAATAATGCCTGGTTGCCAGAAATGCACAAAGCGACTGATGTCACAGTTTATTGAATATAAAGATTATTTTCAGTTTGTTGTATATGTTTGCAAAACCATGTCTGTTCAATTTTAAATTACTATTTCACTACTACAAGCCTAGTTATTATATGAAGAAACTGTTCTATAGAGGTTCAGTATGAACACTTCTTGTAATCATTTATATGCAAAGACTCAAAAATGTTTTTAGTATTTTCCTACTTGCTCCATTTTCACTTCAAAAGATTTGTCTGCCTTAAAATAGTATTGACCTTATTTCTTTCCATTTTACCCCCGATACACACTTTGCACTTGACTGGATTTTTTTTTGCTGTGTATATTTCCTTCCCCCCCCCCCCCCCTTTTTTTTTCTTAAGGATAGTAATAAAATATTTCTAGCCTGCATCTGTCCTTAGCCCATTAGAATTTTCATTTGCATATTATATTTCCAAAGAATAAATAGAATGAATGCAGTGGTTTTCAGGCATAACTCCGGGATGGCCAAAAGGAAAGAAATCATTAGTGAATTTTGCCTATCATCCTAAATTAGTACTACAACAATCCCTATATGTCATTTTAAAATTATTTTTTAGAAAAGCATTAAAAAGATATTTGCTAAATTGTAGAAAAAAATAATATAAATTCCCTTAGAGGTATAGAAAATAGCATGACAGGAAAAAAAACAAGACCAACAACCAAAAAAACCAAGAAAAAAAACACCAACAAGACCAACAAACCCTAAAACAAAAAAAAAAAACAAAAACAAAACACACCCAAAACAAAACCAAAAAAAAAAAAAATTACATATATCAAGTTTTAAAAAATCTTGTAAGGAAACTAAGTAATTTTAACTTGTATGATACTGCAGTGTATTTGCTCTGTTATCTTTTGAGCTCTCTATCTTTCAAGCTAGCATACCAGAACTGTTTACTACTTGCTGTGAAAAAGTGCCTATTTCCCATCCTGCTGAGATAGTATATATCAGACCTCCTCAGGCTAGCACAAATCAAGAATGACATGTGGCATATATTAAAAAAAAAAAAAAAAAAGTCTTCATGGGTTTAATAGCCTGAGCCATATTTTTTTAAAGCCTAGGAAAAGTCATACTTTGCATATCAATCTCTGTGGCACTGTTAGCCTCATTCTTCCATCTTTTACTTTACGATTTATCAATCACATCTTCTGTTTACTCCTCTCCTACAAATTTGGGGGCTGAACTATGGCCCACTCTCAAAAAGAGATCAATTGTAATGCAAGTCATGTTCTCCTGGACAGACCAGTTCAGGCCAATCTGTTCCCAGTAGAAGTGATCAGAGTCATATTCAGGAAGAGTATACAACCATGGTCGCTTTTGTTTGATCCACTTCCATCATTTGTTCTCCAAGTCCATGATTATTAGGGATTCTAACATGTCTCTCTGTCTATTCATTTCAGCATCCGTTTGTTCTTTATATATTCGTTCACCCTTGAGTTTAAACCTGCTTACACTGGATGTCTCCACTACTTTCTGTGACAGCAAGCTGCAGAAGTTCACTACCTGCTGGGTAAAGAGGTACTTTTTTTTTAAATCTGATTTAAACTGGTTTCAGTGACGGTATCCTAGTTTTAATGTTTTCAGGTTTTGATGAATAACAACTCTTATTCACTTTATTTATCACTCTAATGATTTTGTAGAACTCAGTCACTGTCCCTGTCAACTGCTCCCTCTTCAAAGTAAAGCCCCAGATTCAGCCCCAGGGCTAACAAAATGATCAAATGATGGAAGAGCTGTGTGAGGAGGAGAGATTATATCACCATCTCATGTCACTGTTCTGTGATTCTGTGAGATGCCTTTGAGAGAGTTCAGATCCCAGAATAGCTGAGGCTGGAAGGGACCTCTGGATGTCATCTGGTCCACTTCCCCAACTCTATTATGACAAAGAACATCTAGCTCATCCCAAATTCCAGCATGAATGTGGTACTAAGTCTCTCAGCCCACATGGGATGGTAGAGCCACTGGGCACATACAGTGTAGAACCTGAAATGCCAAAAGAAGCCTTCCGGGTTGACAGCAAGGCACCAGCACTGAAGTTTTGCACATTTTCCTGGGGTCTCCATTCCGTTCACTCAGACACCAAACTCTTTCCATCTGCGATTAAGTCAGCTTTTAATAGAGAGCCTCACTGTAACTTCTGCATGCTACCATGGTTTCTTTGCATCTACAGGTAAGTAACTTGTTCACCTATATTTGTAGTGTGTATATATATATCTATACACACACATCACTGATATGTTTGTAAATACACGTATGTGCTTGTAACTGAGTACCCATCTAACATCTTTTATTCAATCCCTTTCTCTCTCAGAGTCAGCACATGAACTCTGATTTGCTCTTTGGAATGTCCAATGGCTCCGTGCCTTAGTCAAGATTTAATCACATTACTTTCCTTGAAGTATGACAGACAAATATTACATGACAGTACAGAAGAAATGCCTATAAAGCACAGAGTGCAGGTGACAGCTTTAGGACTATCCAAAATGTTTACTGTGACTTCACTGCCAGTCAATCTGTAACTCGAATTTCAGAGGACAGCTTCTACTTAAAACCATGAAAGAGCTAAATGCTTGTTAAATCGCAGCTCTAGCACCTGACACCATTGGTGGACACCTGATGTTACAGATGAGCTATATCAATATATCTTCTACAGCTTATATTACTCTTGGAATTTGTAGTATGACTCAGGACTGTAGCACATCATACAATAGCACATCATTGACATGATCTATATCCTCAGTATAAATAACAAAGATGTACAAAAGTCGGACAAGATCCAGCATCAGTTCAAAGATCCCAACATACAGACAAGAAAATAGCTCACTCTAGTGGTACAAGCCAGCAAGACAATAAAAATACTTCACCTGGATGTCAACTTCTCATGGCCTTGAGGCTGGGGAGAAAGGGCAGTATGAGGCCAAAGAAAGAGTGTGAAGAAATTAGAAAGAAAGCATAATAAAAGATGCAAATTGCATGATTGGTGCTATTTCTGAATACCTGTTAGCTCTGCAATTGATCACCACAGCCTAAATCAGGAAAGCCTGATGTTCCAAGCATACCACACAACCATATGGCTTGCTTTGGTACTCAGGAGGATCAGCTATGAGGTAATGCTGGGTCCCTTCCCTGACCAACAGAACACCTGGATGGACAGCCCAAACATCCTGTAAATGCCTGTTTCAGCTTTGGGAGTAACAGCATCTTCCCAGCCGTTTCTTAACATGTCATACAGGTTATAAGCAAACATATTCCCTGTTCACAGTAGTGTGATGCAGTATGTGGCTCTATTGCTTGCAAGACAAACAGCTGAACCCCATTACTTGGTTATCACAGTGCAGCTTCTCCTAACACCTTTTTGTTCCCTTTTTTTTTTTTTGTTGCCTCCTCATTGCTACTAGTACGGTGACACTCATTATCTAAATCATTTGATTTCATTAAAACATTTTCAAAATACCTGTATTTTTCTTTTTTAGATAAGGAAGTGCTGATTTTGTCACACTGGTTTCATTGACACTTTCAAAACAAACAAATAAAAAAAAACAAACCCAGATGTTCCCCTAAAATCTGAAAATTATTGCAATTTCATATAAAAATATTACATTAGCCTAGCTTTCACAGTCCCACACAGTTAACAGTCAGCATATTAAAGAAAATATCTTTTCTTTTACCACATTTTCTGGTTCATATTCTACAAACAAAAGTAACATCAGTGGTGTTCCCCAGGGATCAGTATGGGGACCAGTTCTGTTTAATATCATCATCAACGATCTGGAGGAAGGGCTCACTTTTAGTAAGTTTGCAGATGACACCAAGTCGGGCTGCAGTGTTGAGCTGCTTGATGACGGTGGGAAGGCTCTGCAGAGGGATCTCAAGAGGTTGGATCAATGGACCAAGGCTAATTGTATAAGATTCTACAAGGCAAATTGCCAGGTCCTGCATCTGGTTCACAACAACCCCATGCAATGCTACAGACTGGAAAGCTGCCTGGCAGAAAAGGATGTGGGGGTGTTGGTCGACAGCTGGCTGAACATGAGCCCGCAGCATGCCAAGGTGGACAAGAAGTCTAACAGCGCTCTGGCCTGCATCAGAAATAGTGCGGCCAGCAGGTCTAGGGAGATGATCATTCCCCTGTACTCAGCGCTGGTGAGGCCACACCTCGAATACTGTGTGCTGTCTTGGATCCCTTACTATAAGAAAGATATTGAGGCACTGGAGGGCGGCCACAGAACAGAAACAAAGCTGGTGAAGCGTCTGGAGCACAGGTCTTATGAGGAGCAGCTAAGGGAACTGGTGTTGTTCAGTCTGGAGAAAAGGAGGCTGAGAAGAAACCTTATTGCTCTCTACAGCTACCTAGAATGAGGTTGTAGCAAGGTGGGTGTCAGTCTCTTCTCCCAAGTAACAAGTCATAGGAGAAGAGGAAAGACTCAGGTTACACCAGGGGAGGTTTGGATTAGATATTAGGAAAAACTTTTTCACTGAAAGGGTTCTCAAGTACTGGAACAGGCTGCGCTTTTTTTTCCAACCTATTCATTTTCACTGTACTCCCCCACTTGCTTATTACAGTTTTTATCTACTGTATCTACTTACAGGATTTTCAATGAAACAACAGCATAGTACTATTAGTTTTTTTTCCATTTAGCCATAAAGGACTCTGGAGTTGATGTATATAAAATGATTACTCCATTGTGACAGAGGATGAAATCCCAGTTCCACTATAACCAATAGCAAAATGGCTATTAAATTCAGCAGGACAGAGATTACACTCACTGCATTAAAAGAGAGCTTAATCAAAAGCACCAAGCATTCATTATTTCACACAGTTGCCATAACCAGCAAAGGCTCACTTGGGGTTACTTTCATTTTTGAAGGTGATATTTTCAGAAGTGTTTACTATTGCCATAGAATTCAGTTCAGGCAGAGTTTGGTCAAAGGTGAGCACTTTTGAACATTGCATCGAGATGACAGAATAAATCTAGGGTGTCTTTTGGTTTGATTTTTTTTTTTTCAACTGCTCCGTTATCTCTGTGCAGCTACCATTTTTCTATAGCTATGCCAGACATCATAATAGTGCATTAGAAATCCCAGAACGAGCCCCAGCAGAGCTGAAGCATCCATGCTGTGCTGTACAGACAGATGAGTTCATATTCTCGTTGCAGTCTAGTCCCTTCAGCCCATTGCAAAACAGGTCAACCTCAAACCACTTCAGCAGAGTTACAGTGCCTCCTGTTTCAGAGCCAGTTTTCCTGAGAATCTCTGCTTTTTATTCTTCTACAGGGTAACATGATACCCAGAATGCATTAACAGGAATTTCATACCTCAGTGTCACTTTGAAAGCAAACTGAAGCTCAGGTAATATATTAAGCATAGTTTTGCAGTTAATTGGATTATTTAAAGCCTGGTTGAAGACTGAATAGAAAAATAATGAATAGCGTTAACAGAAATAAGTTCTTTCAGTGTTAAGTGCAGATAAGCAGCAGAAAATAACAATTATATATTAAGAGAGTTCATTAACAGTTTCAGAAACAAATATTCTAGTACTGAAATTTGCTGTTTTACTGGTATGGATGACATCCCGAAAAATATGTGATTTTATTTTTGGGAAATACCTGACTGGAATGAGTGAAAAAGAGAGACAGACTCTTCTCAATGGCACCCAGTGGCAAGACAAGAGGCTCTGGGCAGAAACTGAAACACAGTAAATTTCCCTTAAATATTACAGGTTTTAATATTTTTTTTTGTTATATATATAAGGGTGGTCAAATACTGGAACAGGTTGTCCATATTAGCACTTCCATCCCCGGAGATATACAAAACCTTACTGAACATGGCCCTCAACAGCCAGCTGACTGTGCTTTGAGTAGGGGGGTTAGACTAGATGATCTCAAGATCACCCCCTAAACTTAGCCCATCTGAGATTTGCTTAAGTTGAAAGCTAGATAAATTACTGTGGCTATATTAAAAATAGCTCAGATGTGACATGGGGATCTCTCTACCATTAAGGTTAGCTTTGACAGAACTCCACATTAGAGTTCAGTATTTACAAAGATAATGATGCTATTAGACTTTTTGCATATATAACTCTAGATAGTGAAAATCACTAAAACTCTTTGTCACAGCTGCAGAATTTGCAAAGGAAGTGAGTTAAATAAAGGAGAGCATACAAAGGTAAATCCCTTCAAACATACCAGCCTAAACATACCTTATATTTGAGCATCTTCTGGTTGTACCTATATGCCCTGAGGTGATCTAAATGTGGAAACAAAGAGTACATACTTACAAGGCAAACTTTTGGGTTCCTGAGAAGAAGAGACTGCAGGACCAAGTTCAAAAGAAAGCAAGTAGAGAAACATAATCATTCATTATAGATTCAGGAGAGGGAGGTTGATGACGACTACCCTGCCACTGAAACAGAGGTTCACACAAACTATTCAGCCGAAATACCAGTTACTTTACTTTTAGTCTTTCCACAGAATCATCGAATGGTTTGGGTTGGAAGGGACCTTAAAGATCATCTAGTTACAACCCCCTTGCCACTGGCAGGGACACATCCCAGTAGACCAGGTTGCTCAAAGCCCCATTCAACCTGGCCTTGAACACTTCCAGGCATGGGGAAGCCACAGCTTCTCTGGGCAACCTATTCCAGTGCCACACCACCCTCATAGTGAAGATTTCTTCCCCGAATCTAATCTAAATCTCCTCTCTCACATCTTAAAACCATTACCCCTTGCCCTGTCACTGCATGACCTTGTAAAAACAAGAAAATGAACCAGAAAGAAATAAACTAAACACAGTTGAAATAGTGTTTTGGTTGTTTGGGGTTACAGGTTCTGAACAGGGTAGAGAATTTAGCAGTTTAAAACAGACTACTGTTTTGGAGCTTGTTTTTTCTTCATATAACTAGTAGTTTCATAGTTCATGTCTTTTCTTCAACATTATGCAGATAACAGGAAAAAGGTCTGACTGAAAAATTATTAAAGATCAAAGCCTGTTTTACAACATGAGGCAAACCTTTGAATTCAGGTGTCAATTACCTTATTAATGTGTTCAAGTGCCTGCTCTTAAAAGTTCAAAGGTACTGTTGCTCTCACCAACTGAAGCTCCCCAAAGTGGTGCAGTGATGGTTAATCTCTGCCACTGGGAGATGACATCTATTTAATTCACATTTTATTCATCTAATTACCTATTTTGCCACAGTATTAGAAGATCCTAACTTTGTATAATGCTCTTTATTTTATTTACCTGCTGACTTTCACCATTATAATTTGGAAAACACTATTTTTTCTTTTTGCTTCTAATCATATGCAGAACCATAAGGTAAACCAAAATATTAAAACATAATAAAAATTAAACCCAAAATACATATTCAAAAGGGGGCTGACTCCAACATGTAACTGTTGCTATGACTTCAGTATCATATCACAGGCAAGCTGAAATAATTGAAATAAAAATTAGAATGAAAAATAATCAGGCATACAGAAGATGAAAGAACTGGGAATAATCAGCCATAGGATCAAATATCTGTCTTATGCACATGTCATTTAATTCTTCTGGATCGCATATGGTAAATCTGACATTTAACTAGCTGTAGTTCTTATCTCATAGGCATCTTTGCCTACAAAAAAAATTTAAGGAACTGCTGTTACACAAACACAAGCGAAACCTCAGAGTATGGGGGAGTAATGGAATGAAAAAGAAAATGTGTTGATGATTATGGGAGGGTCTACTTACGACCTGCTTGTTTCTGTAGGTAGCTGAGCTGGGGAAATGTAGGGAGATGTGGGTGGGTTTCTAAGGATACAGTTAATCAACATTTTACTGCTTTAGTTGCAACGAGTTATGGTATTAATAGCATTGTGCCCAGCTAGGTGTTTCTGCAGCTACAGCCAAGTAATCTTTTTTTATGTTCAGCATTTTCTGCAAGTCTAAAATTCAGGTTTGGTCCAACTTGTGTGTGTGTTTTGGTGGGGTTTTTACTTCTTTTCCTAAAGCAAAACTCAACATTTGAAACAAAACTGCAGCATCTTTAATAGTTTTGGTGCCACAACTACCATATTTCAGTGAACATTCATTTGAAAATAGATGTACACTGAACACTAATGTGACCATTTGAAAAAGAAAAAACAGGCAGGTGAGACCTATAATTGTATGTCTAAAAGTTTGGTTTTCAGCCAGATATGATAAAATTATATAGGATTCTTTCCAATGAGGTTCTGATAATTTCATTATAGAATATATTGGTCTTTCAACTTTTACATGTAAAAAAAAAATCATTTTGCTATGATTTCCCAAATATTCATTGGTGTATAATTTAAAACTGAGAGACGCTTCTTGTTTTCTTTTTGTAATTCTGATGTATATAGATACACGGATTAAAGAGGGTTTGAGATCACTTACAAGTATATAGACGCAGTGAGAAATAGTTGCCTGGTTGCTCCAGTTTTGCAGTGTATTTTTTACTATAAAAATATATGAAATATTTTAGTATAAAATTGTTCAGTAGAAAGAAAATCTTAAGGATCTGCTTTTGCCTATTCATAAAATGCTAAGAAGGCAAGCAGACAAATATAAATATTTAATGAAGTTTTAAGGAAACTTTCTATTTTGAGGCTCAGAAGTTGTCTGTAGTTAATTCCTAGTCCATAAGTACAGTAAGTAATTAGCAATGATAAAGCCCCAGAAAAGTAACACCCCCCGCAAAAAAAAATCCCCAAAACAAAAAACACACACAAAACCAAAACAAACCAAAGAAAAAAAAAAAAAACAACACTACTGTAAAGTTAAAACAGTGTATCGAAGGTTGCTTTAGTTTTGAACACCACTGATAGCCTTGCAATGAAACATCATGCTAGCACCTCAAAAGTGAAGCTTAAATACAGTTGGCCTTTTGGGCTACAAGTGTACACTTGCCTGGTCATGTTGATCTTCTCATCAACCAAACTCCCCAGATCATTCTCCTCAGGGCTTCTCTCAATCCATTCTCCATCCAGCCTGTGGTTGTCCTTGAGATTGCCCCAACCCACGTGCAGGACCTTGCCTTGTTAGGAAAACTTTTTTCCCCAAGAGGTTGCCGAGGCACTAGAACATGTTAGTTACCCAAATTTGTTGTGGGATCCTCACCCTTGCATATTTTCAAGATTTTCAAGACCTGAGAATACAGGGAAATTATGTTGTTAGTACTATGAGGAGCAGCTGAGGGAACTGGGGTCATTTAGCATGGAGAAAAGGGGGCTGATGGGAGACCTTTTCACTCTTTACAACTACCTGAAAGGAGGTTGGTATCTTTCTCATTTCCCAAGTAGCAAGTGATAGGACAAGAGGCTTAGACTGGATATTATGAAAAATTTCTTCACCAAAAGGGTTGTCAAGCACTGGAACAGGCTGCTCAGAAAACCGGTTGAGTCACCATCCCTGGAGGTATTTAAAAGATGTTTAGATGTCACATTTAGGGACACGGTATAGTGGGATTTGGCAATGCTATATTTACAGCTGGACTAAATGATCTTAAAGGGCTTTTCTGACCTACAAGATCCTATGATTTTATGAGTCTTAAGAAAGGAATGGTTTACTTCCAACAGGAACACATAGGTTGTAGCTCTTGATTCCATGATTATGAAGCAGATATTGGATGAACTTAGAAATAACACAGGAAGCAGAGACTGTGGCCTACATTTCTTCTCCTTGCTAAGTAATCTAATTACACAGTATTAGTCATACCTCTTTTCTTTACATTCCTTTTAACAAATGTATCTTGAAGTATATTAATCCCAGTGAAAAAGCTTTACTGTTAAGATTGGTTTCAATTTGCTCAATTACTGATCTGATAATCAGAACACTGTCCTGGGATACCTGACTTTGAATTCTCCCAGGCTGATGTGGGAACTGAGCACTTCCTGTTTTCTGTTGTACGAAGGAGGGGGAAACAAGAAAAAAAAAAATCTGTAAAAAGATCCATCTGCATTAAATTACCTATCCTATTATTCCAAATACATTAGAAAGTTCTTGTAATAATATTCTAGAAATCCTGAGCCTTTCAGCATTATTGGACATCCTCTGAAAACATTAAGCCCCTTGGTGATTTACACAGAAGTACTCATAATTTGCTTTGGTGTGTCTAACACTGATGTGCTTGGCATTGTCAAAACAGCGGCAAATGTGCAGTGATATATAATCCATCCTAAAAACATGTGGTGCTCACTGGGATGAGATGCCCATCAGATTAGCAGCTGCTAAGGTGTTCACAGGCTCACAGCCTGGAACTTGGATGCCTAAATTCAATTTCAGTCCCATATTAAGCAAATAAAGCATACATAGATTTAGCTACATATGCTCCAGGGAATAGAGGCCACTAATGGTTCCACTAAAAATTAAGGGAAAGTAGCAAAATTGAAAGTTGATAAATATATTCACACCATATGTTTTAGCAATCTAATTTTACACGCCTGTGTCAGCAGCCTAAACTCTGTTCAGTTGCTTGAAAACACTTTCTGGAGGAGTTTTTATGTAGGCTGTTTCTTATGATTTTATATGCTCTAACTTCAGTACTTAAATGCAGAATCCTTTTTTTTTCCGCTATTTAAAGGAGATAAATGGCACAGACAGGAATAGATCAAAGTTTTCAGGCTGACTCTCTCTAGTTCCCTAACCACTGGGCTGTATTGTCACTTGAGGTTTTTTCCATCTACCCCAAGACCATCGGGGGTTGCTTGTTTTATTTTTTGAATTTCTGTAACAAGAGGACCTTTGTTGAACAAAGTAGTTATGTACAAGATAGCAGCTATTTACAGAAAAAGAAATAACATGTAATATCTGGTATTTCTTGCATTTCTTGTGGCCTCCTCACCCACCCTGACCCACTGAAACCCCCCAGCAGTGGAAACGGCCTGGCAAGGACAGCAGCAGAGGCAGCGGCAAAGCAGATCTTTCTCAGGGATAGGGGCAGGCTTTTGGGAGATTCCCCAGCTCACTCTCAAGTGACTTCCCTCCTCCTGGAGGGCGCTGATGCTCACTTGTAAGCTAGGGCCTGAAAGACCATAGGGGATTGGAACTAGATGACCTTTAAGGTCTGCTCCAACCCAAACCATTCTATGATTCTATGACTGTGATTATTAACGAAGCTTCTTCTGCCCTAAATAGACAAGCCTGACTTGTAGTAAATTCTCACCTCTATATGCACAGTGTGACCCTTTTAGTCTACAACAGGATTCTGAGTGCCACACTTGCTCCTGCTATGGATGGCATTCCAGTGTTCACCGTCTAGGAGGTAGGCTCAGCTCTAGGCATCTAAATTTAGGTGTGTGTGCAGTCTGGGTGTCTAAAGTCCCATTATAAGCAAAGCAGTCAAGAATGTCAGTTTCCTAAACAAGGTGCTGTAATGCATCCAAGACATCCACATGCACTTGGCAGATACAACACAAGACGACCCATGTTTTTATGAAGTGGCAGTTCAGTTCAGGTGAGATGACACATGGGAGTTAAATGGCATAAGAAGCCTGTGGAACTTGCCTAGAGACTATCTCACCATGATCACCAGATTCTGGAATCTGGGGAGTGACCTCTTCATATTATACAACTCTACTGATTAGTTGAATCCCATTCCCTATATATGGCAATGCAGATCATGCTACCTATATATGTAGATTGCCTAAGATTACATTAAGGTTCATTTAGGTTCCATTTCAAACAGAAGTGTGGTTGTGTGGGTTTGTTTTTTTTTTTTGTTTTCATATATACTACATTTCAGCTGGAAATACAGAAAATCTTGTGTAAATGTGGTAAGCCTTAAAGGTAAAAAAATACAGTAATTTCATTGTCACTGGAAGCAATGAATATTAGAAGCCTACAAACAACAAAACATGAGGAAACTCAAAACAGAGACAAAAAGATTTAGGCAGGTTATACAAAAATTATCTGTGACCTAAGAACTGCGTATTATAAGGCAGAATGAAATATCCAGATATTCATACTACAAATCTGCAAGACCCACAGCACAGCTGAAATACCATTTATCTTTACAGAATCAAAATCTCAAATTACGATTCTCTTCATCCCAGGTTTCTTTCCTAAGCAGAACTAGAAACCGGCAACATTGTACTGAAAACATACAGTTATCACGATAGTTTTTAGCATGCTCTCTCCTTCATGGATTTTTGATAGGTATTAAGGATAGCCTTGTATTGCAGCATCTTCAGCACCTAAATCCACCTACTTCTACAATTTCCACAAAGCTGGAAAAATGTAAGTGGATTCAGGACTTGCTGTCCCATCCAATCCCGCCCAGAAGGTGAGTAGGACATTATCTTTTACAACACTGTACAATTCACAGAAGAAACCACAAACCCGCCAGAGATTGAAACAAAAAACGATTGTAAGCTTCCCTAAAAATGCATCAGGAGGTAGCAAGTTCTTATTCTTATAAAAGATACAAAATAGAAAAAGGAGAAACGAAAGAAAGAAAACAAAGATAAATTGACTCACCCACCCATGGATCCAGTGACACCTTGGTCAGCAAGTGGAACTTCTTTCAGTTGTAGCCATTAGCAAAATCCCCCACAACCAATCCGATAGAGTCCAAGGCAAAAAAAAAAAAAAAAACAAAACCACTCAGCCAAAGCCCGGTTTTGCCATTTTATAGGGCCAGGGTCTCTTGGCTTCTCCCACGGGTCAGACTCATCCGCAGGGGATCCTCTAAGCCCCAGGCCCAGTTAACGCTGTGCCCTGGCAGGCGCAGCGGTGTCTGCTCAGCTGCTTCCGGGCAGTTGATTTTCGCGGCCTCAGGGCATGCACACAGGAAACCATCCCTCGTCTTCCAGAAGTTTGATCTCTGCTCTGCCCCACTCAGCAAGACGTTGCTCACTGTGGACAGGCGCTCAGCCTCCCTTAGTGCCTTCTATCTTTTGAGTTGCTTTGAGACAGACAAAAAGGGTCTCTTGACCATCACACTTAGCACCAGTGCATCTGATTTTACTAAAATCAGGTGAAGCATTAATGAAGCTATTTTGCACAGAGGAAAGAAACAAGGTCAGACCTTATGTTAATATGGTTTCAGTAAAGTTTCCCTTTTTGCTGTCACACGCACACCAAAAAAAAAAAAGTTTCTGTGTAGGAAGTCAAAGTAAAATGCTGTTCCATCAGTGTTTTACGTGATCAAGGACTTGAGATGAAAAGGCTAAAAAATTTATTTCTCAATAGCAATGTTTTTCTTCAGAATTCTTTCTTAGAACCAAACTTAGAGAGAGAAAATTGCCTTTGATCTTATCCTCACATTTTATTAATAAGTACTAATTTCAAAACAAACCACCATAAATGTGCCCAAAATGTTGCTCACCAAATTAGAGAGCATGTTTTAGAGGCATACAGAAATGTGAGATGTCTAACTGATGCGCGGATTGACTCCACAACTCGTTAAAGTTGTAAAGTAGGTATGCTTTTTATTCAGCGCTAAGACGCTAATAAATATTGAGGATAATTCCTCAAAGTCATGCGTACCTCAGTGTTGTTTCCCTCTACATTTATTCTCTAAAGTTATATATATTCATAAGGTTGCACAATACGCCTATACATATTCATGTCCTATCCCCGCTTCGTATTATAATGAGCCAGAAGGTCCTCTGCGCCTGTGCAGTGCCCCCTCTGGTCATGGGCAGGGGTCTCAAGATGAAGTAAATGAGTCTTCCTCCTTTGGGTAGGGGTCTTCAAGATGAAGTAAATGAGTCTTCCTCTTCTTGCACTTTTCACTTTTTTTAGTCTTTACTTGTGGCCTTAGAGTTTGGTCAGTGTCCCAGCCGTAAATCCTCTACTTCTCCCCTTTATCAGTAGAGTTTGATCAGTGTCCCAGCCGTAAATCCTCTGCTTCTCCCCTTTATCAGTAGATTCAGGCGTCTGCTTATTAACAGGACCGGAGGTCTCTGTTCTGCTTAGCAGGCATTTACAACAGATAGTCCTTTTGTTTAAACAAATTCCTCTAACCCCCCTGTACAACCCCCCTGTACAACCCCCTTGTACAACCCCCCTGTACTACCCCCCTGTACAATGGTCAACCCTCTGTAACATAATGAAAAAAAAAAAGGAGGGAGAATTTTCTGAAGTGCTCTTTACTATCTTAAATATTTCCATTATTTAGAGCAGCTAGAAGTAAATCGTTGGGAATGAAGTTGTGCCTGCAGTCCACAGCACTGCAAAACTCTTAATATGCACACACTGGTAACAGGATCAGTATATTCATATGACATCATGCTGGAGACTACAAATACGAGGATAAAAATGATTCTATATAAAAAGAATGAAAAGAAAGGCTGTGTTTGTACTATTTGAGGGTTTATTCATCAGGTTCTTTCACACTGATTACAATTACAGTTTTAAGTTCAAGAATACTTTTCTATGGAAGTGATGATTGTTATCTGTTTGGATAAATGGACAAGCAAAAATAGAACTACTACAGATATAGATGAAAATAGCTTTTATGTTTTTTATTGCCTTACATGAGATGATCAGTGTATTCTTGAAGCTGCGTATCAGTAAAATATGAAATATGAAATATAAATACACTACTGAGTGTTGGCACTATATACACTCAGCAGTATTCAGAAATTAGAAATGAAGTCTACCTAAATCCAGTGTAATTGATTTAATTCTATTAATTCTGCTGTGTTTATTCATTGCACCAGAGGAACATCCAAAACTGCTGACTTTTGTGGCTGCACAACAATCTTGGATCACAGGGGAGTTTTAAGGATTGAGGTTAAACAATGAAAGAGGGAATGAGAGCAGAGTGGCTAGTCTACCTTCTGTGGAGTATCTGAGTGCAATGTCAATGAGGCATTGAGGACAATATATGGTTGTCATGCAAAAAGATGGATTACATTTCATATAGGTAAGTATTTTATTGCCTACAAGTGTCTATATGCCTCACCATATTCTGTCTGTCTTCTTCCTGCCACCTGAAATATGATGAGTTTCCTGTGGGTCCTGTGAAATATGTGCAATACTCATACAAATGTTTTGTATATCATAAGGGTCAGAAATAGCTCTCAGTGTTTCAGTCAACTGATGATGGTCAGAAGATTTAGGTAAAATTAAATCAGTATGTTTACACAACAAGTCATTCTGCCTGCTCTTAAGATTGTGATGGGATTCATTTGTCTGAACAGCAGTGCCTAGAATTTTTCTGGGCTATCCCACCTAGCTTCCAACTGTCTCTCCAAAATAATGCAAGCTTACTCTCATTCCGTACCATATATCCCAGCCTGTCAAGATGTTTGGATATCCTAAGACATAGCAGATGGCACTAAATGTTTGCATGTAGCCAAACAAACTGAGTCTCTGCTCAGTACAACAGTGGTTGGGCCCTCAGTGTCATCTGGCACATCCTATCTCCCTTACCTGCAACAGACTGGCAGATCTCACAGGACTTAGAGGAGATGCACATCTTTTCAGAGCAGCATCTGAATATCAGCCAGGAATACCCTAGAACTCCTGGAAGGCATTTAATACCTATGCTTAGGTAAATGAATCTGTCACAGTGTAGAGAGCTATTCCCCTAAATTAGACACAAAAGTTTTATCACCTGAAAGCTCTGTAGACCCCATTGACTGTGTTGAGTAGAAACTTGATATAGTCACCTATACATAGTGTATTGGGAGTAGATGCCAAGGTTTAGGTGAGGGTGGGCTGCAAGGATGGTCTCTGTAAGAAGAGGAGTCCAGGGTCTGCCCAAACAGCCAATTCCAGTTGGCTGTGTCACTGCAGAGCACAGCTGAGCCCATCAGCCAAGCTGGTGGTGCTTTGGGTAAAAGATATTAAAGAGAAGGCAAAACACTGCACAGGTAGTGAGGAGTGAGAAACAATGCTGGGAGCACCAAGGTCAGAAAAGAAGGAGAGGAGGAAGGTGCTGCAGACTCCAGAGAAAGTATTTCCCTTCAGCCCACCACACCACAGCAAATATCCACACTGCAGCTTCTGGAGGGCCCCACACCTGAGCAGGTTGATATTTGCTCTATGAACTGTCGAGAGCCCATGCCAGAGCAGGTTCTCCTGGCAGGAACTTCAGCCTGTGGATACAGGCAGGTGTTTCACTGCAGCCTGTGGGGACTGTCAAACCACAGTAGATATTCACCCTGTGGCCCATGGAGGACCAATGCTGGAGAAAGTTTATCCCGAATGGCTGCAAGCCATGTAGAGGACCCACAATGGAGATGAGGAAAAGTGAGAGAGGAAGGAGCAGAGAGGTACAGTTATGTACTGACCATAACCACTAGGTCCCCATCCTCCCTGTCCCACTCTGGGCATGGGCATCGAATAGTAGGGAGTAAAGGATTAAAGCTGAGCCTGGGAAAAATGAGTATCTTTGTGCAGGAGATGTTTTCATTTTTGTCATTTTTTCCCAACTTCTAAATTTATTTTAACTGTCAATAACTTAAATTAGTTTCCCCGACTTGAATTTGTTTTGCCATGACAATAATTTGTAAATGATCTCCCTGTCTTTATCTCAAACAATGATTTTTTTCATCATATTTTCTCCCCCTGTCCTGTCGAGAAGTGAGAGAACAGCTGAGTAGGAGGTGGCAGCTGGCCAAGGTCAACCCAGCACCCACAGAATTATGGATTTTATTTTTTTTTATCCAACTCTTGGATATTGTTATCAATATTGTAGCCAATTTCGGTTTAAAGTATAAATTCTCTTAAACTGAGTAAGCAATAGCAGATAAAACAGCGCTGGGTGCGCCGGAGAGTCCTCTGCTCCGCCCAAGACGCGCACACGCGGTCCCTGGGAGGTGGTCCTTTATCTTTTTTGGTTCAAGGCCCCAGCCAATCCTGTCGCCCCTCCTCACTCGGATGTTGACATGGCTCTTCCCCATTGGTTCCCTTTGTTGCAGGGGTCTCATTACCAAGAAGTTTCGGGAAGTTTCGAGAAGCTCCCAGAGGCGTGGAGAAGCGTCCACTGCCAGCCTCCTCACCGTCGCAGCCCCCTCCCCTCAAGCGTTGCAACAAGACACCACTTCGAGCCACCCAGCCCCCTTTTCTCTCTCACAATCCTGTGCAACAATACAACTGACCTCCCCCCCATTACTTACAGAGTACAACAGTTACAGAGTCAAAAGGAGTATTGTTTCACATAAGGACAGCCACAGAGAGCCTCCATCCCCCCAAACTTCTTGATGAACAAACTCCACACATTACAGATATGAAAGAATCTCAGCTTGCATTTGCAACGAAGTCCTCAGTCTCCTTCAGTTGTATTAGGCACTTTGATAGGCAGTTCACCTATAAAGATGCACATTTTGACACTTACATTTAGGAATTTACAGGGTGCAAAAGAATGTTACCCCATGCAACTGACAATAGAGAAATATAATTGTACGTGATCCTCCTTGAAATAAGATTCAGTCAACATATAAGGGCAAAATAGATAAACATAATGAGAGTTTAGAAATTCACCAAATTCTGAGCAATCCTAGGACTAGTGTCTTTCAGATGCTTCGTAGATGTAGCTTCTATACTGGTATGGCAGAAAGATAGGTGTTCATGAATGTATATTTTAATAAATAAGAGCGTTTGTTTTGAAGATTAGATTTAATTTTGTTAAAACAGCATCAATGGAATTAGGAATAACTCCAATTCCAATATGAGTCTGTAGTCAAAACAGACACACTTTCTTCAGGAACTTTTTACAAGCTGTCAAAATTCAGTTAAGGAAGGCGAGCCAAGATAATGTATATTACACTTTGAGGATGTCAAATAAAACCTTTCGAAAAGAAATACTTGTTTTGTAACACATCATGAAGTGATTAGACTCTCCAAATGACTCTTGCTGTGCAAAGTGCTGCTAAAGAATTCCAGTTAGATCAAAAGATAAAATGCAAATGCAGCTACCATGATTACAGTGATCAGAGAAAACAGGCATTTTAAGCTGTGCAAGAAAAAAAGGATAAGTTCTTGTTCTCGTTCCATTTACCTCAAAGAGAAAGTAAACTAGTGTTATTTTTTTTTTATTTTTATGCAAAGCCATATAGGGGTAACTATGCTGGAGCTCTGTTCTACCATGAAAAGGAAGTGTTATTTTAGAACACCAGCTCTGCTTTTGACTTGCAGAGCAAACTTAAAACAGCAAAATGCCTGTCTGCTTATAAGTGCAGGAGGACTTTTATTAACATCCCTCTTCTAGTTAAATTTTGGCGTATCATTTCATAAAACTGGAATACAAATTAGCTGATACATTGTTTTCTTATTTTGTCTTCTGCCTCTAGCTGGTACCTGCTGTATATGAATCACAGATTAGACAATTACAGAGTAATTTACTCTTAGGGAAAATTTCTTTATAGTACCAACAGTTACAAACTAAGTTATGCTTTCAAGTATGTTTTTATATCTACCCATTTCAGTTATATATGGGAAATGCATCTGTGATTTCTCTTGCATAAGGCTGTTTTTACTGATTTGAAGATATGAATTGAGGAAACGTTTATGTTTAAAATTAAAAACTAATTAATAAATATCAGTGTCTCACATTGTCTGAAAACAATCTATATAAATTTATGAAGAGTGGATAGGCATCCTGGAAAGTAAATAAATCAGATTTAACCTGAGTACGATGTTAGATTATTGTTTGTCACCCAATTAATACGAGTCTACAGCAAGCTTCCTGTATCCAAAATATTGGATATGTCATTTTCCTAATGAAAAGAGACATACTAAGCAGTGAAATGTTATATAGCATTGGTTAAGTCATTATTTGATTACCATATGACTGCATTTTAAGAAAGCTGTAAAAAAATTAAATGCCATTGAGAGGGCCTAAAAGTAGAGCATTATCTACTTATAAAAAAAAGAAGCTTGCAAAAAATGATACATAAATTGTGCACAATATATAGAATAGTTAAAGGATCTATTTATAGCAGGTAGGATAGACCACTGTACAAGGAGATTTCTGATGAAGGTGGAATGATTTCTGTTAATTAGCAGGGAAAGCATTATTAAATATAATGGCTTCCAGATGAAGTAAGCAGGGCTTGTACTAAAAATAAAGTGTAAATCTTTCATTGTGAAAGCAATTAGTGCTGGAATAGGTATCCTAAAGGTATGGGAATTTTTTCATGACTTAGTCTTTAAAACAGTATTGGATGTCTTTCTGATGCATTTTCATTTAACAACAAACTACTAGCTTGGTATAGAAAGGTATCAAATTAATATAACTAGACCATTCCCTCCCTGTTTCTTTGAAAATCCTCCATTTTCCCTCCTGCTGAATAAGATGAATGTAATATCCATTGAAATTACAGTCTTGTCACTGATTTCCCGCCATTTATGACTCTCCTGTCTTGTCTCCAGTACAAGATTTTTACATTTCATAATGCAGTCAAAAATAAAAAATAATTATATGGAAAGATTCAAGGATTTTTTGCAGGAGCCAATTATTATTAGAAATTGCTTCATATCCAGTCTACCAGTTCTTTGCTATCTGGTTATCACTACTTTTCTTTTAATAAAATTCAAAGAAACTGTGCATGGTCTGGATAATTCCTACTGGTTTGTTTCAGCTGTAATTTTTTTTCTTCTGAAAAAAAATGGAATTTTGTACTTCAGAAGTTAAATTTCACTTTTTTCTCTCCACACTCTGCTGGATTAACTGTGCTGACTTTGAAGGCTGACTTTGAATGTGAAGCAGTGAAGTACAAGTTGATTTGGCACACTGCAGCATAGGTCTTTACCCGCAAAGCTACTTCAGGTCCAGGAAAAACAGCTACATGTAAAAGCAGTAGAGCACCTTATACTCAGCAGCAATAGTAGAAGACACAAGCCTAGTATTTTTACTCACAGGTAGGAGATAATGTTGTCTCTGTCATGCGCGTAGTTTCCTTTTTATGTTCTTCCTTATGGTTAGGAAGTCATGGAAATAATATCCTGTTAAAAAATCTGAAGGAGTTAGTATTTCAAAGACTACATGTGGGTTTTTTGTCTCTCACATTTTCAAACCTCTACTGTCATTACCAAAAGCAAGAAACGGATTTACTTAAAATCTGAGAAATCTGATAGATGCCAGGGTCTGGATTCCTAGCCTGGCTACAATAGTCCCATGTATAACATTGTCCTGGGTTCAGCAGTAGCAGTCATGTTTCTCCTCCTTGGTAGCTGGTGCAGTGCAGTGTTTTGACTTTCGGCTCGGGAACAGAGCTGATAGAGATGTTTTGGTTTGGCCAAGGACTTTGTGAGCCTCATGCTCTGCCAGGGAGGAGGGGAAGCCAGGAGGAAGCAGAGACAGGACACCTGACCCAAACTGACCAAAGAGGTATTCCATACCACAGCACGTCATGCCCAGGATGTAACTGGGAGTTAGCCGGAAGGGCTGAGAGACTGCAGGGTTGGAGGAGGTATCGGTCGGAGCTTGGTCGGGCTTGGGGGGCGAGTTATCGGTCAGCGAGTGGTGAGGGGTTGTATTCTCTTCCCTTGTTATTTCCTTTATCATTATTATCATTGGTGGTAGCAGTAGTGATTTGTGTTATACCTTAGTTACTAAACTGTTCTTACCTCAACCCGTGGGAGTTGCATTCTTTTGATTCTCCTCTCCGTCCCTCCGAGAGTGGGGGGAGGGCAAGAAAGGGGGGGAAGTGAGCGAACGAATTACCTGACTGGGTTTAAACCACGACAGTTCTTTTTGGCGCCCAACGTGGGGCACGAAGGGTTGAGATAACGACAGATCTGACTGGATTAATAGTCACTCGTCGCAATGCTGATTTATTGGCTCTCAGAGTTGTTCTTGTTGATCTCACAGCTTCAGAATGTTGTAACTTACGTAGAGCCGGTATTTGCTGTGATAGTGTTTATCAAGTGTGGGGCCTGGGCTAAGGTTCTTGTCTCACTGTTCTTTATGGCAATGGCTTGTAATACGGGCGGGCTCCAGCAGCAGGGCAGGACGGACGTGGCCGTGGACTTGTACCTGGCCGTCCGGCTGCTCCTCACCGTCCTGGTCCTCACCCTGCTCTCCATCTTCGTGAGGCTGCGGGGAACTGAGGGGGAGCGGCCCCGGGAGCCGGCGGCTGCTGAAGCGGCCCGGGAGAGCGGCCCCGGGGACCAAGCGGCGGCGGGAGCGGGGCCGGAGGCCGCGAGGGGACGGCTGCCGGTGGAGGAGGCCGGGGAGGTCGAGGAGAGGAAGGAAGCGGCTGCCGAGCAGCGGGAGAAGGCGGCGGAGGAGCCGAGCCCCGCGGAAGAGCCGAGCCCCGCGGAGGAGCCCAGCCCCGCGACGGCCGAGAGCATTCCCCGGCAGCCGCCCGCCGAGCCCCAGGAGGACGCAGGAGACCACGCAGCACTTCCCAGCAAGGCAGAGGAGGAAGAGCTGGGCTCAGGAAAAGAGAAGCCGGTGGTGGGAGAGCCGGCAAGCACAGCAGCTACACCAGCCCCAGTGACAAGCACAGCAGCATCGTTTGAGAGTTCTGAAGGCTCTGAATGGCCTTTGGGTATCCCTGGGACCTGCCTGCTGATTGTGATGGGGATCAGCATGTTGGCACACACACAGGCTGTGTTCTACCCACAACCATTTTGTCTGATCTCAAAAGTTAAGCAGAGTCAGGTTTGGGTCTTGTCTGGGGTTAGACAACAATATAGGGGGACCAAGAGATTTTCCCCAAGGCTGGAGAGTCATGAGTGGCAGGGTGTGTGGGACAGTATGGGCAAGTATCTAGTCCACTGGGCCCCTCCAGTGCTTTGGAAGAATCGGAGATGGAAGGCAGCTGTGTGGAGTCCCCAACAACAAGCTGCAGAAACTGCTTAAGGGGACAGTGAATTATTTTGAGCCTGGTGGGCCCATGGCACTTCAGGCCATCAGAGCAGAGATGCAACATAGAGATGGACTCATGGTTGAGGGGTGGACTTAGCAATGGACACTATTGCCCAGGTTATTCACGAGTGTGAACACTGCACACAGTCTCTCCTGCTCTGGAAGACTGTTACAAGAGATGGAGCCTGACATGGACCAGATGGACGCAGCAGCTTTATAGGGACTGGTCCATGCACTAAGATAAGAGTGCACCGAGACAAGAGTGATGGTATATTGAAAATGTGGGATCTGAGCATGACGTGAATGGTATGGAATAAGGGGTGGATAATGTCCTGGGTTCAGCAGTAGCAGTCATGTTTCTCCTCCTTGGTAGCTGGTGCAGTGCAGTGTTTTGACTTTCGGCTCGGGAACAGAGCTGATAGAGATGTTTTGGTTTGGCCAAGGACTTTGTGAGCCTCATGCTCTGCCAGGGAGGAGGGGAAGCCGGGAGGAAGCAGAGACAGGACACCTGACCCAAACTGACCAAAGAGCTATTCCATACCACAGCACGTCATGCCCAGGATGTAACTGGGAGTTAGCCGGAAGGGCTGAGAGACTGCAGGGTTGGAGGAGGTATCGGTCGGAGCTTGGTCGGGCTTGGGGGGCGAGTTATCGGTCAGCGGGTGGTGAGGGGTTGTATTCTCTTCCCTTGTTATTTCCTTTATCATTATTATCATTGGTGGTAGCAGTAGTGATTTGTGTTATACCTTAGTTACTAAACTGTTCTTATCTCAACCCGTGGGAGTTGCATTCTTTTGATTCTCCTCTCCGTCCCTCCGAGAGTGGGGGGAGGGCAAGAAAGGGGGGGAAGTGAGCGAACGAATTACCTGACTGGGTTTAAACCACGACAAACATGACAGTTCTTATAACTTAATATTGATCTGAGAGATAATTATAGAATAGGCACTCCAAGAAATATTTATCGGTATTTATTGAAACTACTAGACACATTTTTAGATCAATGACCATTCTGCCTATGGCATTACTTTTCTAAAATAATACATTATAATGTGTCTGAAGTGGCAGACTGAAAACCGGTTACAGACTCCCTCATGATGGGATGTATCCTGTTTACCTCCCAGGCCCATGCTAGAAGAAGAGACAAATGCACACCAGCTTCTAGTTATGCAAACACACAACATGGTACCCATGAAAGGGAAATTCTGACAGAGCAAAAAGGATTGCTGTAATGTAAACCAGGAACACATTGCAAACATTTCTGCTCCATTTGGATACAGATTTTATCAGCAGACTTTTGACTGTGCTCACATAGCATCAACATAATTTTAAGTACTAAATTTACTAGAATCAGATTCGAATTCAGGGGCTGTGGATACATTGCTGAATAAGAAAAAAAGGCCCCAAGGTCTAGTAGTGAAGCCTGGGTTCATGTCAGAATGGCCAAACTGTAGAGGTCCAATTAAGCAGAATAGGCAGTCAGGCTCCAGAGCTTCTTGGTATTCTTTCATTTAGTGGTATGGATGTAGTGAGAGACCCCCTTGTTAAGTGTTTGGACTACCATGAAAATTCAAAATACAGATAGGGTAGAAGTTTGTCAAAGAGAAACTTTCTGTCAGGAGAGGAAGACGGCAGTGTACTATAGCTGTAGAGTAGAAACTGAATAATGTTACTTCTACTACTGACTGTATAACCTGAGGCAAACCAATTAACTTCTCTAGATATCAATGTCCCATCCATAAAGAGCATTAATAGTTACTTTCCAGAGATTTCTAGGGATTTTTTTTTTTTTTTTAATTAATGTAAGGAAGACACTATGAACGAGAAACCTTGTTACTACTCTTAACAAATTGTTCACATGGATCTTATTTAGAAACCTAATTGTGATTGATAGTACTGCAACATAAGTCATGTTTTTATTATTCTGTAAAAATGAGAAAATATTATCTTATCACAGTTTAACGTCTCAGAATCATTTCCTTAAATAAATTCTACCCCACAATTAAGCTAAACAGAAAGATGAGCCTGATGGAGTATCTGATGAAGGAATAGCTTTTTAGGATAGCTTTAACGTGCCTTCTTGTTTGAATATCTGGATTCAGCCATAGTATGTCCAGGTTAACTGTGCATTGCAACTCCATTAAACTGCAAAAGTAGTTGTGCTCTTCATAACTGCAGATTTTTTTTTGACTTTTTTTTTTTTTAATTTTGCTGCTTGATACATTGAACCAAATTCTCCTCTTTGGACAGAATATTAAAAAATTATTACAGTTTGTAGAAATCAGTAGGAAAAATTAACTTATTTTTTTATCTGTAGTAGAACTAATCCTATTTGCATTATAACATGTGAGGGCAGAGGATGGGATTTGATGTACTAAACTTAGGCACTGAATTTATTTTTCAATTTTAGGTTCCCTTTTTCCCCAGTTGAAGAATTTTCAGTTGTGAGCAAAGTGTAGATGTAGTTGTCTTTAAAAAATTTAGGGGAACATTCATTTTAGCTAAGTCTAAGCAAACAGCTGTAATCCTACGAGATTTTTTTAAAAAACATCTGGATTCCATCCATTGACTATGCTGCATCCACACAATCTTGTTGCACTGCCACAGTGCTCTGTGAGAATGAATGCAATCTTCTGCCATTCCTATTAGTTGGGAGGTCCCTTCAGGGCTGTATTTGCATTTGCTACCTGGGGATGAAGAGAAAGAGACGTATGTTGCAGGGTTCTCCAGTGCATGCTCTCACAATGACAAGAACCAAATCTGGTTAGTTATACTAATTGATAAGGGTGTGCAAAGTGTGAGAACATTAATTTCAGATCATCTTGTCAAATTGGGATAATAAGTAAAGGGGGAAGGCAATAATCAAGATATAGTCTGTCCTATTTTACCGTATCTGTTCTTAACCATTTCTCTGTGTAATCTCCCTCCCTATCAAATGTGTGTGAGTGCTGTGAGGACTCAACGCCAGCTACTGGCACGACCAGAGTTCGCAGATTTGATGACAGCTGCTGGAGTCACGCCAGAGATGTAGGTGTCCCCAGTCCGTGGTGCCAGCAACTGGAGCGAGCAGGGGCTTCACTGACAGCTACTGGAGTGGGGTCTCAGCCCTAGCCACTAGGGTAGGAACGGTGAAAATCAGCTACTAGGATGACTGGGGATGATCACGATGAGTGAGGGGCTCAGTGCCAGTGGCTGGAGCAGGACTGTGGGTCACAGCCTGTGTGCCTGATGCCAGCTGATGAGGGTGAGTGAATCTTCCCCAAACCGGGGTGGGGGGGAATGGCGGGGGGATGGGGGGTGGGGGGGGTGTTTGCTGGCAGACTTCAACCTGGATGAGCAGCAAGTAGGATGCTTGGGATCAGGCAGGGCTGTCAGGCAGGCAGAGGGGTTGTGCCGGTGCTCGGGGGATCCGTGAATGTATGTGTGCTTGTGAACATGGAGAGTGCCCTGTGTGTGCTGCACTAGTGACCTTCTGCCTCTGCTAAGAGGAGGGAATGTGGCTGGCTGAGCTCGTGTGTAATGCAAGTCCTCTGTGTGAGTGCTGTTGAAGGCAGCACCTTGTCTGTGGCCATTTGCGTGTCCTGCTGTGTTGGTGTCCTCTGTGTGTGTGTTTTCTGGGATACACACCGAGATTTGCTACTGGTTGAATCTGGAAACAGGAAAGCAGCAGTTGCTCCAGCAACCTCAGTCTCCGGGCTAGCCTCCAGCAACAGGCACAAGGAACTCGCAGGCCCTGGAGCTGCTGGGGGTGGCTGCTGCTTTAATGCCCATTGTAGTACATTGTGCTTTAAAGAGAGTCAAAGAAATCTGAAAGAAATCAAATTATCATGAAGATCTAACCCTTTAAATTTGGCAGACTAATCGGGTATATAACTGTTGAAATTAAAAATCAGAATGTGATTCTGATGAGTATTTCCAATCAAGAAAATCATCCACCACATAATGAATTTTATGGAGATCAGACATAGCTTTGTCATTATCAATGTGAAATCCAGAATAATCCAGGAGAGAAAGAAAGGCATGGAAATCTTAGAGTAAGATTTGGTGGCCTAAACACAGGAACATAATGCAGTTTTAGACCCAGTGAGTAGTGAGTATCCCAACTCACTTCTATATGCCCCTCAGAAAAGCACCAACCTTCTGCAAACTTCAGGTAATTTTATCCACTTTATGCTGACATCCTGGGAAGCACGGATGAACTCAAAAAAAAATCAGGATATCTTGTTTAGGAAAATATATCCCATCATCAAAGTCTGAGTCTGCAGAGAACACCATATAGCACCAGACTGCAGTACCAGATAAAAAGCTGTTCAGACAGAAAGAGAAGGAATATTTTCAAACCACCAGCAGAGTGTGAATAGCATCACAAAGAGGAGGATAGCAGGAATGCTTACTTAAAGGATTTCTTAACAGCAGCAATTGATCACACTGCAGCAGAAAAATAATGGAAGAGTAGCTCTAAATAAACAATAAAATATTATTTAAAATTCTGTTGAATTTGCATTCAGCTTTACAAGTCAGTGCAATGCCAAAATAAGAGATATTGAAAATTTAATAAAAATATAGAATTTTGTAGAAAAGTAGGAAAAATACATGAAACACAAGAATTTTTGGAGTTGACCTAGTGTCCTGGGTTCAGCAGTAGCAGTCATTTTTCTCCTTCTTGGTAGCTGGTGCAGTGCAGTGTTTCGACTTTCAGCTCGGGAACAGAGCTGATAACAATGATGTTTTGGTGTGGCCAAGGACTTTATGAGGCTCATCCTCTGCCAGGGAGGAGGGGAAGCTGGGAGGAAGCAGAGACAGGACACCTGACCCAAGCTAGCCAAAGAGGTATTCCATACCACAGCACGTCATGCCCAGGAGGTAACTGGGAGTGAGCCGGAAGGGCTGGGAGTCTGCAGGGTTGGAGGAGGTATGGGTCAGTGCTTGGTCGGGCTGGGGGGGTGAGTTATCGGTCAGCTGGTGCTGAGGTGTTGTATTCTCTTCCCTTGTTATTTCCTTTATCATTATTATTATTGGTGGTAGCAGTAGTGATTTGTGTTATACCTTAGTTACTAAACTGTTCTTATCTCAACCTGTGGGAGTTGCATTCTTTTCGATTCTCCTCTCCATCCCTCCAGGAGTAGGGGGAGGGAAAGAAGGGGGGGAGTGAGTGAACGAGCCCTCTGCCTGGTTTTAAACCACGACACCTTGCCATCCAGAGGGACCTTGACAGGCTCTAGAGGTGGGTCAGCACAAACCTCATGAAATTCAACAAGGCTAAGTGCACCCTAGCTGGAAATTTGCACCAGTATCAGGGAAAAAAAATTGAAAGTATCCACTACTGAGTTAGTTTTGAAAATAAATTTAGAGAGGCAATGGAGTAAATATGTTTAGAAAAAATAAAGCATGTCTTTCAGGAAAACAAGAAGAAGCTCTTAAAGTTGAAAACAAATAGCAGAAAATTAACAGCACTACAGAGGACTTGCAAACATGCATTAAGAAAAGCTCCTCTAAAGCTGTGTTGGTGTCCTGGGTTCAGCAGCAGCAGTCATTATTCTCCTTAGTAGCTGGCGCAGTGCTGTGTTTTGACTTTCGGCCTGGGAACAGAGCTGATAACAGTGATGTTTTGGTTTGGCCAAATGAGAATCAGGGAAGTATCTCCAAGGTAAATTAACTCTGGTTATTATTTAAAAAGAGGAATAGAAGTCCTGGAAGACTCTGGTGAAGTCCATATGAACAGAAAATTATACTTCTTATTACCAATTACAGGAATAATTTTGGGAAGCTTGTCAAATATATTTTTACAATTTATAAGAATTTTGAGACTTGCCAGAGCAGCAAAGCAAACTATAAATTTCTTCATATGTTCAACAATTATTCATATATTCAACAATTGTTTCCACCTTGTTGTACTGTGTACAACATTCAGTCTGTTTCATACTGTTATGATATTGATACTGCTGTAGTCTAAGTAGACAATATTTTGATCATGAGGAGGAGAAAAGAATAACTATAACAGTTATATGTAAATAAAAAAGAATGTTATTTATTGAGGAGAATAAAAATAATTTGTGAGAATATTTAACACAATGGAACAAATAGGTAGAGGAACTCATGTAGCTGGGATATCAGGCTATGTGTACCCAGAACTAAAGGTTTGCTTTCTAAACTAAAGGTTTGCTTTCTGCTACATCCAACTTCTTGTTGAAGTTCAGTGGGATTTTGATGAGCCAGGCTGGGTGTAAATACACAAAAATTATTTATGTTTTCCCAGATCTGTATTGGCAGAAGCACAGACAGTTTGGTCAGTGATTATCCCCTGCTATTCAGCACCCATTAGACCACATCTGCATCCAGTTCTAGGGTTTGCAGTACATGAAAGACATTCATAAATTGAGCAGCTTCGGAGGAGGACACCAGGACCAGGACCTCCACAGCTGGAGCACTTGCCCTATGAGAAGATGTTGAGAGACTGGGGTTTGTTCTGTCTGCAAACAGACAGCTTCTGGGTCCACCAAAATTCACATTGTACATATGGATGTATTTTGCACTAATGGAACTTCATCTTGATGAGTCAGAAATGGAAATAGGATAAGACTATTAGTGCTGTTTGTGTTTGTGTGTCTGCATGTAGGCAGTATAAACAATAAAGCACTTTCAGTCTGCATATGAGCTGTTCTATGCTAAGATGATGGGAGTCTAATCGAGGATGTGTAGTATAGATTTTGTATAGTCACTGTTGGAGTGTACCACTGTCGTGGCTTAAACCCAGTCAGGTAACTCGTTCGCTCACTTCCCCCCCTTTCTTGCCCTCCCCCTGCTCTCAGAGGGACGGAGAGGAGAATTGAAAAGAATGCAACTCCCACGGGTTGAGATAAGAACAGTTTAGTAACTAAGGTATAACACAGATCACTACTGCTACCACCAATGATAATAATGATAAAGGAAATAACAAGGGAAGAGAATACAACACCTCAGCACCAGCTGACCGATAACTCGCCCCCCAAGCCCGACCAAGCTCCGACCGATACCTCCTCCCACCCTGCAGTCTCTCAGCCCTTCCGGCTCACTCCCAGTTACGTCCTGGGCATGACGTGCTGTGGTATGGAATACCTCTTTGGTCAGTTTGGGTCAGGTGTCCTGTCTCTGCTTCCTCCTGGCTTCCCCTGCTCCCTGGCAGAGCATGAGGCTCACAAAGTCCTTGGCCAAACCAAAACATCGCTGTCAGCTCTGTTCCCGAGCGGAAAGTCAAAACACTGCACTACACCAGCTACCAAGAAGGAGAAAAATGACTGCTACTGCTGAACCCAGGACATTATCCACCCCTTATTCCATACCATTCACGTCATGCTCAGATCCCACATTTTCAATATACCATCACTCTTATCTCAGTGCACTCTTATCTTAGTGCATGGACCAGTCCCTATAAAGCTGCTGAGTCCATCTGGTCCGTGATGTCAGGCTCCATCTCTTGTAACAGCCTTCCAGAGCAGGAGAGACTGTGTGCAGTGTTCACACTCGTGAATAACCTGGGCAATAGTGTCCATTGCTAAGTCCACCCCTCGATCATGAGTCCATCTCTATGTTGCATCTCTGCTCTGATGGCCTGAAGTGCCATGGGCCCACCAGGCTCAAAATAATTCACTGTCCCCTTCAGCAGTTTCTGCAGCTTGTTGCTGTGGACTCCATACAGCTGCCTTCCATCTCCGATGCTTCCAAAGCACTGGAGGGGCCCAGTGGACTAGATACTTGCCCATATTGTCACACACACCCTGCCACTCATGACTCTCCAGCCTTGGGGAAAACCTTTTGGTCCCCCTATATTGTTGTCTAACCCCAGACAAGACCCAAACCTGACTCTGCTTAACTTTTGAGATCAGACAAAATGGTTGTGGGTAGCACACAGTGTGTGTGTGTGCCAACATGCTAATCCCCATCACAATCAGCAGGCAGGTCCCAAGGATACCCAAAGGCCATTCAAAACCTTCAGATTTCTCAAACGATGTTGCTGTACTTGTCACTGGGGCTGGTGTAGCTGCTGTGCTTGCCGGCTCTCCCACCACCAGCTTCTCTTTTTCTGAGTCCAGCTCTTCCTCCTCTGCCTTGCTGGGAAATGCTGCGTGGTCTCCTGCATCCTCCTGGGGCTCGGCGGGCGGCTGCCGGGGAATGCTCTCGGCCGTCGCGGGGCTCGGCTCGGCCGCGGGGCTCGGCTCCTCCGCGGGGCTCGGCTCCTCCGCCGCCTTCTCCCGCTGCTCTGCAGCCGCCTACTTCCTCTCCTCGACCGCCCCGACCTCCTCCACCGGCAGCCGTCCCCTCGCGGCCTCCGGCCCCGCTCCCGCCGCCGCTTGGTCCCCGGGGCCGCTCTCCCGGGCCGGTTCGGCTGCCGCCGGCTCCCGGGGCCGGTCCCTCGGCTCCCCGCAGCCTCACGAAGATGGAGAGTAGGGTGAGGGCCAGGACGGTGAAGAGCAGCCGGACGGCCAGGTACAAGTCCACGGCCACGTCCGTCCCGCCCTGCTGCTGGAGCCCGCCCGTATTACAAGCCATTGCCATAAAGCACAGTGAGACAAGAACCTTAGCCCAGGCCCCACACTTGATAAACACTAACACAGCAAATACCGGCTCTACGTAAGTTACAACATTCTGAAGCTGTGAGATCAACAAGAACAACTCTGAGAGCCAATAAATCAGCATTGTGACGAGTGACTATTAATCCGGACAGATCTGTCGTTATCTCAACCCTTCGTGCCCCACGTTGGGCGCCAAAAAGAACTGTCGTGGTTTAAACCCAGTCAGGTAACTCGTTCGCTCACTTCCCCCCCTTTCTTGCCCTCCCCCTGCTCTCGGAGGGAAGGAGAGGAGAATCGAAAGGAATGCAACTCCCACGGGTTGAGATAAGAACAGTTTAGTAACTAAGGTATAACACAGATCACTACTGCTACCACCAATGATAATAATGATAAAGGAAATAACAAGGGAAGAGAATACAACACCTCAGCACCAGCTGACCGATAACTCGCCCCCAAGCCCGACCAAGCTCCGACCGATACCTCCTCCCACCCTGCAGTCTCCCAGCCCTTCCAGCTCACTCCCAGTTACGTCCTGGGCATGACGTGCTGTGGTATGGAATACCTCTTTGGTCAGTTTGGGTCAGGTGTCCTGTCTCTGCTTCCTCCTGGCTTCCCCTCCTCCCTGGCAGAGCATGAGGCTCACAAAGTCCTTGGCCAAACCAAAACATCGCTATCAGCTCTGTTCCCGAGCTGAAAGTCAAAACACTGCACTACACCAGCTACCAAGAAGGAGAAAAATGACTGCTACTGCTGAACCCAGGACAACCACAAATGATGACCATCGTCTATGAATTTCTGCATAATTCACATTTTTAAGATCTGTAAATATTCTGTTTATTTAGGGAAGTCTGTTGGGCCTGGATTCATTTACCCCAAATGTAGGAATACAATTAAATATAAGTTAGATAAAATGAATCCATGACAGAAGGTCACTTTTCATCTAGAAGTTATATAAAATTCTGTTTTATACAGGTAAAGTGCAGTAAGTTCATGAATCAGTTCAATGTCTTGACCAACATGAGATTCTTTGCTATAGTTCTGTTTTCCAAATTTGAGCTGGTTTCATCCAACCAGATTTCTATCTCCAATAATATGCTGACTAATATTTTATGTATATTTTCATGAAAAATACATGTTCTTATATATCTATATAATATCTGATATGAAATTCAGAACACCCAGAATCAAAAGAATTTTGTTCAAGGGATTTATGTGATATTTCTTGCACTTATCCAGCCCTCAGTAATTGAGTAAACTTGTGTAAGTGATCCTGGTGACATAACTGATTCAATCAATACCTGTAAAATGATTAAAATATTTTAGAAGAGACTGGCAAAGACCCAAATAAAATCTAAGACACAGTTCTACTAAACTTTAATTCAAATTAATTCTGATATTTAATTTATATTAGAGACATATTCTGTTTGAAGTTCACTGTTAGAATATATCTGTACTTGCAGCCTTATTTTTCTTTAGACCATTCTAACATAGTAATACTTGCTAATATCAAAATATGATGACATATACATTTAAAATGCAAAAAAAGTAAACTAAATATAGATATCTATAGCTCTGCATTGTTTTAAGAGATTATATGAAAATAAAAATGCTATAAGGAACAGCTTTGCAAAACAAGGAATATGATTTTGAGATGCCAGAGACACTTTTCTTTTTTTGCAGTTTTGATTTTACTTACAAATTTCTGTACTCTCTTTATATAACACTAGTAATAATAATCACTTATCTATGCAGATATCACAGCAATCCATGCACTACAATCAGACCCTCAAATGTATTTTACTATGTTTAATTTCAGCTCAACAGTTATAGAACCTAAAGCATAAAAATAGGCATAATTTTAGGTCTTTCTGATAAATCAAGAATGTTCTCTAGCATATATCCTTAAGAATTATTTTTTACTACTTAGTATTGTGGTAGATTTGATTTTTTTTTGGGGGGTAGAAATTTTTAAGGATTTTTGAGAGACTAATCACTGTATCACAACCTATTATTTTTGTTGCCCTCACCCAGTTTTTCAATCTGAGGTCTTATGAAACGAACTCAGTCTTTGCTTATGCCTTATGTAGAGTATCCCTACAGCTCACAAGGAAGTCAAAACCAGCTCCTGCACTGAAGCTGTCCTGCCTGCCAGAGGGATTGTAATGACCAGTGCCAATGAAGTGATGGGAAGCAAGCTTAAATTGCCAAATAAACTGCACATTCATTTACCCACAAAGAATTTAGATGACCATATTGTACATATTTAAATTACCAGAATCACCAGGGAAAAAATCCACACACATACATACACATAAAACCCACCAACACACAAACACAACACCACACAAAACCCCCACAAGCAACCAACCAACAACAAAACAAAAACCGTGAAACAAACAAACCAAAAAACCAACAAGAAAACAACAAAGCAAAACCAAAAAGGTGCAGTTGAGCCTAACATCCACTTACACAACCATTCTGTAATGGCTGAGAAGCAACTCTAGAGATTTGTGTTTCTCTTGTGTTTATGGCAGGCTTCCAGGAGGTGTTCATCACCTTGATGAAGGTGGTATTTGCCTTCTGCTGTCACATAAAAATGTATCATGCAAAATATTTAAGAAGGCTGAGTAGCCAATCTCAGGTACTCAAGATCATCTTAAATAGTGCTAGACATATGTTTCTGAAATTTAATCCAGTTATTTAAGTCTCCTGTATAGAAGTCTTAACCAGAATGAATCAGTTAGAGTTCCCTTTCTTCTTTTAGTTTAGTTGGTGGAAAGAAGAGGCTGTTTTGGAGTGTCATTGATTTCATTCTACAGTAGGTAACCAAGTCAAATGAATTGTGCCCTTTAAAAGCCTGTTTCCCTCAACTGGCTATAAAAGATCCTGAATAACTCTGTGTCGTGGTTTAAACCCAGTCAGGTAACTCGTTCACTCACTCCCCCCCTTCTTTTCCTCCCCCTACTCCCGGAGGGACGGAGAGGAGAATCGAAAAGAATGCAATTCCCACAGGTTGAGGTAAGAACAGTTTAGTAACTAAGGTATAACACAAATCACTACTGCTACCACCAATGATAATAATGATAAAGGAAATAACAAGGGAAGAGAATACAACACCTCAGCACCAGCTGACTGATAACTTGCCCCCCCAGCCCCGACCAAGCACCGACCGATACCTACTCCAACCCTGCAGTCTCCCAGCCCTTCCGGCTAACTCCCAATTACATCCTGGGCATGACGTGCTGTGGTATGGAATACCTCTTTGGTCAGTTTGGGTCAGGTGTCCTGTCTCTGCTTCCTCCTGGCTTCCCCTGCTCCCTGGCAGAGCATGAGGCTCACAAAGTCCTTGGCCAAACCGAAACATCGCTATCAGTTCTGTTCCCAGGCCGAAAGTCAAAACACAGCACTGCACCAGCTACCAAGAAGGAGAAAAATGACTGCTACTGCTGAACCCAGGACACTCTGTCATATTGTAGATTAACTCTGTTGTAGATTTCTTAAACTTGTAGAGGAGAATTTCACACCTAATGTTTTATTTAATCTGACTTTTAGGCTTTTGCTTACTAGCATTATGTTCCAAAAGTACTTACAATATGAATTCATAAACAGCAACATGTATCCCCATTCAAAAATCTAAATGAAAACCTGAGGTTAAATGGTTAAATACCTAGATAGAATAATAATAATATCCTCGATCTGTGGGGCTTGTGGGGTGGTTTGGGTTTGATTTTCGTTTTTTTTTGTTCTTTGGTTTTGTTTTTTTGTTTGTTTGTTTGTTTTTTTGTTGTTGGTTTTTTTCTGATTGTGCAAAGCAGATTCTGCAGAATCTGAAGACGAACATCTGGAAGATGACTTTCATGATCTGTCAGCAATTCAGTAAGTAACCTAACACATAATGATGGTCACATCAGACCATATGGCAAGTCCAACTTAGATGCATAAAGTAGACATTTTGGATTCTATGTTGTGTTTCCAACTTAGAATCTTCAAGAATGTGACTAAACTTAGGTGGCATGATTCCACCAACAATTTGTTTCAAATTTTTATTCAGAAAATAACCTCATTCTATACTTAAAAGGAGATAAAACATATGCATTATTAGGGCAGAACAGTTTGCTTTTTGTCCCAGTCTTCAGTTTTATCCCACCTGAGAAACCAGTTATTGAGCTGCTATATGGTGTACTTCAGACACTGTACCAAAACTGCAAATATGTAAACTTCATTTCAGGTGCATATTTGTGTTTCATATATATATATATATATATATAGTGTTCAAAACATGTTTTCTCCTTATTCCTTTAACACCAAAGTTGTAGAATTTTTAAGACAATGAATAAGAAACAAAAGGTGGTTACTGCTCAAGGTATTTTGCAAAGGTTTCATACATGCCCATAGATCTCAAACTTTAGAATTATTTTTTTTCTTAAAATTCCTATTTTCATTTAAGAATACTTTACCACCAAATATCACATATTTAATAGTTTATATGAAGGAACAGCAGTGGTCCCAACCTGAATCCATGTAGTATGTTGCCAAAAACTCTCTCATGGCTCAGAAAGCTTGGATTAAATTTAGCCTTTTCAACATGGTAATTTATTTTGATTTTTTTATATCTATGCTTAACTATTTGTAAAGGAACGTCTTCTTGTTTGCTGCTGTAATTAATTCTGCTGAAACCTTACATGATTTTGTAATACTGACTACTGTTCTTAGAAATACAAAGGTTTTTTACCTTTACAATTTTCATGTCCTCTACTTTCTGTAAGATAAAATTAAGTGCCTTTTTAGATAAAAAATTACTTGACATTCCTATTTGCATTTTTGTATCAAATTTCTAAATAGTTTCAATACTTTTGATTATATATCTCCAATGTACCCAAGGATGAGGTTTTAAGTGTTTCCTCCATCTTTTTTCAAATGAGTCGCTTAATGAGTTACATTAACTATACTAGGTCACTTTACTTTCATTTTAAGAAAGTAAATGCTTTCTGCAGAAATGCTGTCTGACTTTGATTAACCTTCTTTCCTGAAAGCCTCTATTATGAAATAATGTACAAATTCTTCTTTACTGATTATGTGGTTATTACAGTCCCTAAAAGAGTCTTTTGCACTTTACAGGACTGTTGCATAACAGTTCTTTATATAGCATTATAACAGAGAACTTAGCTGGCTAATTTTCTCCCGTGAAAAATACTTTTCCCATTTTTAATCTACATAGAGAAATCAGCAGTTTAGACCTTTACAAAAATGCAAAGCATCTCTTTTCAGAACACAGAAATTACTAACTCCATTATTCTTTTCTCCAGCCTGGACTGAACACTTACAGAGAATAAACAATTACTCTTTATTTATGTAATTGGTGGAAAGTGTTTTAGAGTGGTAGCTGAGGCAATATAGCTTCAAAGCAAATAGTTAGCTACTGGATTGAATGATTCACATTTAACTGCTCTGCAAAATCACTTGCTGTGATATTTAATGTACAGGAAAACACAGGAGTAATTATTCATAGAGATTAAGAAGTTTTGTATGATAAGTAAACAAATCTGTTTGCTTCGATATTTGAATACTATTAATTTAAAACATTAAAATAAAACTCTCTACCAGTGTTTGGGTAACTCAACCAGTAAATCATTTAAAAAAAAAACAACAAAAAATGACTAAATGCACAGTGTGTTCTGACCACTGTGAGTAGCTTTGCTGATGAAATGTAGCTGTAGTTGATAAGATACTAAACTGTTAGGTAGTTTCCTCTGAGCTTTGTAAGGTTGTCACAAGGTAATGAAGAACAGTGAGTTGGACTGGAACTTTAAAATAAGGTTAAAAGCTGATGATACCCTTTCAATTCTTTAAAAGTAACTACATAACATTTCTGTCAGGTTCATGTTGTTGTTTGCAAGTGGAGTTTGTTTTAATAAAAGTGAAGGAAAAAGGTTACATCTGCATCAAAATACAAACCTGTCAAGAATGTAGAGCAGTTGTTTTTGGTTTTTTTTTGTTGTTGTTATTTTAATAGATTAAAAGGCATGGCAATTATCCCAGTGCTAAGAAAAAGAAATTCTGGAAGTTTATGAGTAATTGCTATTGCAAGCCATCTCATTATATAGTTCTTCCGCAAATCAATCAAGTTCTTGCATAAAAATAGATTGCACTTATTTCTATTCCTAATAAAATGACAGGAATTGCAGTTCTCTGATGTGTATATATTTAACACCGATATCAAATTCTTCTTATGTAAACCTACTCTTAAATGGCTGGTTTACCTCCTGATTGGGATTTATCTCCTTTCCCCACAGTGCTGGGCTGAGACTAGCCCAGAGGCATGTCCGGAGGGAGGCATCCCTGTGTCCTCCTCCAAGCTTGTACTGGGTTTAGGTGATAAGGTTCTGGTAGCAGGGGGTGCTGCAGAGGTGGCATTTGTGAGAAGACAGCAGAACCATTACCATGTCAGAGAGAGACAGTTTTACACAGCTCCAAGATGGACTGAAAGCTAAGCCTATCAGTAAAGTTGGTGGCACCTCTGTGATAACATATTTGAGAAAGGGTAAAAACTGCTGTGTAACAGCAACCAAAAGAGAAGAGAGAGAAAATGTGAGAAAAATATCCCTGCAGACACCAAGGCCAGAGAAGGAGGAGGAGATGCTCCACGGGGCAGAGCAGAGAATCTGTTACAGCCCATGGAAAAAAACATGATGACACGTATTTCCACCATACATTCCATGGGCATCCCCTGCCAGAACAGGTGTATGTGCCCTGAAAGAAGCTGCAGCCCATGGAGAGCCCACACATGAGAGCAGTATTACTAATTGGTAGTAAATTAAATTCATTTCCATAAGTCAAGTCTGTTTCACCTGTAATGGTAATTGGTGAATGGTCTCTCTGTCCTTAACCTAACCCATGAGATTTCCATTGTGTTTTCTTCATATTCTGCTGAGGAAGGTGAGTGATAGAGTGATTTGGTGGGCACCTGGCATCCAGCCAGAGTCAACCCATCACAAAGTTCATTATAAAGGGCCCATTTAATATTTGTCTTTCTTGCTGACTACCAAGAAACCAAAAATTACTAACTTTAGATGACTTTCTCATGATTGAAATTAGGTGAGTTAAAGAACAGCTGTAATGAATTCTCTATATTTTGGATTAACATTACAGTGACGATATTTTATGTAGAAATACTTGTGTCTAATAATCTAAAAATAAATCATGAAAATAAATCCACACAAAAAGTGGTGTTTATAGAGAAAAAAGGCTGATGGCATTTTGGAGAAGCCACTACAGACAAAGAACAAACTGCTGGTGTCTCAAGCATTTGAAGATGATGGTGGAAATGTTCAAATTATTCCATAGTAGTACTGGCAAACTGTTGCTGAAGGATGCTTATCAATGTTGTTTGAGAATTATGTGCAAAGGACTTAAGAAGTTATTTGTGCATTATGGGAAATTCTAAACCTTTGTGTAAGCTTTTGTTTAGCATTTTAGTCAATATGTTCTCTAGATTAATAGTAAATACTCTATATTGTTCAGAAAAAATCAGCATCACAAGATTTTTTAAAAAGCTAAATAAATTATTTAAAAGAAAAAGTCTGATCAAAATAAGATACAGTATTAGATCATAACTATTGACTTTAGAGTTCAAAGTGATGCTTTTAGATCAGTTTGCAAAATAAAAGATTGTACATGTAACAAATATGTCACTCTATTTCTTTGGTATTCAAATTTATTACTGTTCATATGCCTAAAATAAAATTGAACTAAGTGTAATCTATTGCAAAGTCAGGACTGCTTAACATGACTTTAGCTGAGTTGTCTGGGTAATGCCATAACCCTAGATTTTCTGTAGCTTTCACTTTTTTGTGGAATGGCAAATAAGGTAGTACTTTGATGTGAAGTTTTGTTTTATTCTTCGCTCCAAAGCTGTTTCTTTTGTTAGTCTTCATTATTGTTTTTGAACTGATGATTTAAGACATTCTGCAGATTCTTCAATAAAATTTTAAGGATCACTTCTGCAGTCAAAAGTGGGGAAAAAATTATAAACCAATCCAAGATTATTTTGCCACGTAGTAGTTCTGAAAGTATGAGTTGCTTTTTTATATGTCTTACTTTTGGGGTCTTGTTGTATATAATAATGACAAAACCATGACAATATGTTGATGGATTTTGTTGCTTTTTGTAAGAATAACACAAGATGAAAAATTAGCTGATTTTATTTTACAGTGCTCATAAAATGAGAAAAATGTTTATCCTCTGGTTCTATGTTGTGTATTGCACCCTGTGATTCCTAATGTGCTGCAATGGAGCAAGTAAGTGGGAACTAAATTGAGAACAGCTGAAGCAGCAGGAACTATGTCATTTATTGCAAAAATGACTGAGGGGGCCTCAAGTTGTACAGCAGTGGGTTCACAACATATTAAAAGCTCAGTCTCTGATTCAGCAAGGCACATCATAGCAATAGTTGTAAGCATGTTTTTGATTGTTTAGTTGAGTCAAGGTCATACACATAAGGTCTAAGAATTTCAGCTGAATGTGTGTTTAGTTGAAATGTACTGAACTATAGTCTTTCTTGCTTAAAGCAGACTGGTATGTTGACAAAGCAAGATCAAGAAACAGTGACATCTTTTTATTATTGTTATTATTATAGTACATGTTTTGGCAACACTAAAAGGCTACAGCCATTACTGGATCTCTATTAAGTTCTCTCCCAGCAGGAAGGAGCCTTTACTCTGCACTGAATATAAAGGTGACAAAGCCACATATCTGTGGTGGTGGCTTCTCCTCTAGGCAAGTTGAGGATATTCTGTTAAGCTAAGCTTCCATGAAGGCTCTCTAGTCTCAATGTACCACCCCAAAAAAATGGACCTACAAGTAATGAATGCTAGTCTAATATAACTCTGAATTAGATATTTTTAAATCATTACTCATTAGAAGATTATTAATAGAAAGATGATTAACAGAAAGATGATTAACAGAAAATTAGATTAATGTTCTGTCCAGTTCCTCAAACTTCTTTTTTCTGCAGGGTATTATTAGTGTTTTACTTTACCTGCACTCGAGTCTGATGTTTTGCATCCATGTACATACCTCCGTTACACAGCAGCATGGAAGAAAGCACTAAATAAATCATCAAACCGGCTGAGCAAGAATTTAAAATCAGTTCCTGTAGCCCTTGGGAATGCATGGGACACTGGAAAACATAAATTTTTAACTCTTCCACTGTGTATCAACAGCAGATTTTTACTGAGTTCTTCTCTACTTCTGTGTTCCAGTCATATACAAGTTGAAATTTGTGCTTGTTTTTTTTTTTTTTTTTAATCAGTTACCAAGTTTAGGATTCATCATGTTTAACTTAAAACATCTGAAGCCACCCTTTTTGTCATTATCATTCTCTTATCATTCTCCCTCTGTGGTGGGTAGATAAAGGACATTGGGTGGAGGTACCTTCTTTAGCCACTGTCTGTAAAAGGAGATTGGCCTAAGGTAAGACTCTTTCCTTTCAGATGGCTAGTGTCAAGCTAGAAAAGCCTGAACCCATACATATTACGAACTTTAAGTCTGGGGGTTTATTAGTTATATTTTCCTTTGTGGTCTTAGAATATCAGTATTACCTCCATGTGCTAAATTGTATGTTGAATGTAATGCTTGACAAACGATAAACTGAAAACTGTATTAGCCATTTTAAGATCCTACAGAAGGAGCAAGATCATTAGTGATTGTCGTGGTTTAAACCCAGTCAGGTAACTTGTTCACTCACTCCCAGTGAGTGGTGCCGAGCTGACAACAATTGAGGTCCGTGTCCCCCCCCCCCCCCCGGGGTTCTCCCCCACTCCTGGAGGAACGGGGAGGAGGATCGAAAGAGTGCAACTCCCACGGGTTGAGACAAGAACAGTCCAGCAACCAATGTACACAAATCACCACCGCTACTATCAACTACAACAATGATAAGGGAAAATAACAAGGGAAGAGAATACGATACCACCGGCCAAGAAGACGAGTTCCACCCGCAAGCCCGTGTCCTTCCAGGTAACTCCCAGTCACCCCCCACCCCGGGCATGACGTGCTGTGGTATGGAATACCTCCCTGGCTAGCCCGGGTCAGGCGCCCCGTCTCTGCTTCCTCCCGGCTTCCCCTCCTCCCTGGCAGAGCATGAGCCTCACAAAGTCCTTGGTCAGGGTAAACATCACTTAACAACAACTGAAAACATCAACTTCACCAACACTGGTTCTGAACACTGTTCTCAGGCTGGAAGTCAAAACACAGCACTGCACCAGCTAGCACAAAGAAAAAAAAACATGACTGCTACTGCTGAACCCAGGACAGTGATGAAGTTAATTATGTCTTTCACTTTGGTGCCTAATTTATTCTGGTATTCCATGATAAAAATTTAAAAATATTGCCATGATGCAGAGTCAAGTCAGTCCAGAATACTCCAGGGTGAAAGATACTAGAAACACTGTGGTTTGTACAGTTATATTGTACAGTGCATTACATTGGATTAAATGTATTTCCATGATTCCTACATTACTGGATAGAGAAAGTCACAGAACAGGGATTGCCAGATGAAAAAGAAAAAGCAACCAAACAAACCATAAAAAAAATTTATCAATGGTCCCAACAGAAAACAACATATGTTCATCCCATGGAAAGTCTCTTCTAACATACAAAAACTCACAGTTTGTTTCCAAAAAGAAATCAATATTCCTACTATGATACTACTGTTTCTACAGCAATTTATGCCATCTGAAAATTTGATCTAGAAAGTTTATCACTGACCTAACTAGACATATTTGAGTAGCAGCACTCAGATTTGCAGTTAGAAGAACACAGATCCTATGATGCAAATTAGTACTATCATTTTATGCTTAAACTGTTTGATTTATTAGTATTGTAAATAAGACCAATAGCCCATATTTTTACATTTAAACTGCTTTTGTTTTCCCTATTCCTTTTTACTTTTTTAATCTACACATTTTTTTTTACGGAATCTTGCATAAAATTGGTCCTGCATATACACCTATTTACTCTCATTTGTTCACTACTTTTATTATTTTTTTTGTTTTGACAAAATGGAAAAAAAAAAATTGAAACAATCATACTAGAGCCCTGAAATTGGTAAGAGGTCTTGGAGACTGATAATGTGAAATGACATGAAGAAACTAAAGAATGATTCCAGGGATAAGAACTGCATATGATTAAACTTTCATCACTGCAACAGGGGAAGTGTTAGATGTATTTGAGAGGGGAATAATAGAAATAATGATATGTGGGCAAAGATTTAGCAAGCTTACACTTTTGCAGCTGCAGCTGAGGTGAGTTCTGCCACCAGTTTCAAGATGTGAAAACCAGAATTTGATATCCATGTAGCATAACTGTGTATTGCATTTCAACACATAGGGAGAACAATGTTTTTTAGGATTTGGACCTTCAAGAGAAATCCAGTGAGGCTAATTAAATAATTTTAAAAAAAGTAAATCAGTTTTCAAAAATCTTCTGAGGTCATAAAATCTTTTATAGGGAGGGTTCTGCAGAAATGTTGTGTGAGTCCATCAATATACCCTCTCTGCCCCTGCTCCTCTTAATCATCCATTTATGGCTGTTGTTTTGTACAGAATACTGGGATTATGGACCCTCAGTCTGAACAAATATGTCTGTTCTTATGTTCCTGAAGGCTTGCCCATATGAGAAAGAGCTTGTGTTCTCTAGGCAGCAATGGAAAAATGCACATCAGCAATATCCAGGGTTTATTGATAAATTCTGCACCTACATGTGTGAAGGGGAGGAAGCCTTCTTTCCAGATTTTCAGTCCAGAAAAGGAATTTTCTACAGCAGTGGATTTACAGTTCTATTAAAACTTATGCTGAGCTTCAAGTGTTCCAAGCATGTGACAGGTTCTGCACGAATGGATGGAGTTTCTTCTGTTGCTGAGCCTACTGATGCTGTGTCAGGAATTTGCTATAATGACATAGAAATGAGAGTGTTAAAATTTTCATGAAGAATGAAACACTGACATGAAATATTGTAACCTATGATGCATTGTAATCCCTTTGAGATTTACTTGGCTGCATGTTTCTGGCGCATATGAAAACAATATTGTACTAAAAACTGGGAGAGAGGACAGTCAATAGAACATCCTTTCTCCTGCCACTGTAAAAGTAAAGGTCTATGTCAAACTGCTGTTTGGATATAATATAAAAGATAATTACAATTACAGAAACAACAGCAAACCCCAACCAATCAAAACACAACAGAAACAACAAATAAAGCAAAACTGTACAGCAATATTGCATTCCAAAGTAAGCAAAACATTGAGTATAGACTGAATTCAGAGGATATTGGTGACAGAACACTGGAACAGGCTGCCCAGGGAGGTTGTGGAGTCTCCTTCTCTGGAGACACTCAAAACCTGCCTGGACACATTCCTGTGTAACATTATCTAGGTGTTCCTGCTCCGGCAGGGGGATTGGACTAGATGATCTTTTGAGGTCCCTTCCAATCTCTAGCATACTGTGATACTGTGATACTTCATATCCAAATCAATAGGAAAAAATATGTGCCATTAGAAATCGGAGCAAACTTCCTCCTGAACCTCTTTTGTGTCTAATAAATCTCTTAAAACTATGTAATATCAGTTTCTTGTACCATAGTCTGGTTTCGTAGCTTTGAACCTACTTGCTAGTATAAAACAAAACAAACACCCAACATTCCCCACAAACATTTTTTTATTTCTCTTTAGTTGCAGTATCTTAATGATTAAAAATACAAGTTGGTAGCAAATGGTATTTTATAGTTCTGCACACTTGAATTATAACAAAACTTTTCTGATTTTTTTCTAAATTAAAGTTTTTGTAATTATTGTAAGTATAGCAAATTAACACATAGTTTGACCTTTTTATAAGTTAAATCATTCATGCATGCAGCCTGTTTTCAGTAGCTATTCAGTACGATAGAATCCACATATTTTTAAAAAAGCCTAAACTGGAAAGTACCATCTGGAAATGTCCGTGGCTTACCCTGATGTTATAAATTATGTGATGAACTGATATGGTCTGATTCAGCAAATAACATGTGCAGTCCTTAGCAGATCGTAGTCTGGCATTTAAGCCTTGGCTTACAAGTCATAAAAGTCTTAATTCTATATCTGGAGGATGTACAATATTTTTCTGTGATATTATGAAACTTGTCTATATTAATGGCATCACATAGAATTCAAAATGGAAGTTCTGAAGACTTTGAAAATCCAAATGATAAACTTATAATCCAAAATCTTTGATTTAGGTTAGTACTTCAATGTTTAACAGATATATTAAGAAGATAAATTCATAAATGCACCTGAAGAACTCAGATATACCATCTTCAAACAAGTAAACAAAAGGTATACATAATATTTTTCTAGACAAAAATATCTTTTTATATATATGCAAGCTTCAATTTTTATAACCTTTAATAAAAAGTTATAAATATTTAATAAAAATAAGTGAAGTTACTATTTTTTTTTGCCATTAAATCATGACTTTGAGTTGATGTAGCTGAGGTAACAAGGTGCTAATAACATAATGAAATTGAAGAAAATCTTATTTTCAAAAGAGTTATTCTTTGTAATGGCTTTAAACTGAGAGAGGGTAGATTTAGATTAGCTGTTAGGAAGAAATTCTTCACAAGTTGGGCAGTGAGATGCTGCAACACATTTCCCAAGGAAACTGCAGATGTGCCATCCCTGCAAGTGTTCAAAGGCCAGGTTGGCTGAGGCTTTGAGCAACCTGATCTGGTGGAAGGTGTCCCTGCCCATGGCAGGGGAGTTAGAACTAGATGATATTTAATGTTCCTTCCAACCCAAAACATTCTATGATTCTATGATAATGTATTACTCTAAAATAAGATATTACCAAAGATATATTAATGTCCGTCATCACCAGATTTAGACTGCAATGGAACATAATCAATTTACTGAAGACATCATTTTAAACTGTTATATAAGTGTTTCTAGTTTCCAACCCCATACATAAATTAACTCCTTTAAAAAAAAAATTAAAAAGAAGAAGAAATAGAGAAGAAAAAGAACTGAACACAGCTGAAGTTCCTATTTCTCTGCAGAATTTTTCCACACCATTTAAATGGGTATTGCATCCCATATAGACTTGCAGATTTTTTATGTTTACACTCTAACCTATTAAAGTCAGTACAAAACTATGTATAAAGGTCATTACCATGGTTCCACCAATTGCTGGAAAGATATTTATGTAATTGACAATTTTAATGAGTCTTAACATATGCAGAGAAAATATCTGCATCTTCTTTGCCGGGTGGTCTATCGATTATCAAGGTTATCCTGACAAAAAGTGCAGATGTAAATAAAACCAACTGAGACTAAATTAGCCAAGCTGACTCAGAAATAAACATTTCACAAGAGAATAATCCATTTATTTTCTTGTTTATTGATTTATTTTACTCTCTGTACTAAATTACAGTTGTCCTTTCCTGAACTTTTCCTCTTATGGCCGTGAACCAAAGGGTTAATACGTATTTATCACACAAGTATAGGTGAAAAAAAATTGTCAGGTAGCTTGTCCAATGATGCTCTAGTATATTCCACTTAAAAAAAAAACAAACAAACATGCAAATAAGCAGTTCTGCAACAATTAAGCAAAGTGTTTTCCAAAGGCCCTTTTTCATTGGACAAAAATAATTCTACACATAGTCCCAAAGTCTCATTTAATTCCCCAGACAAGTCCCTAAATTGGACAACTGTGTAAATTAGGATTAGACCTGATCAGTTAAAGATTACTGAGTTTTCTCATTGTTGGCTTTAAGCTATGATTTCTTTCCCCTTTGAACTTTGTTAGTGTAAAAAGGTATGGACATATGGTTTTATTTGATTCTTTGTTTTCCACAGAGAAGCCCAAATAATAGCATTAGGATTAGAGTTACAATGTTAACCAACTTTTACATTTAGGTTTCAGAACCTCTGAAACCTGCGACTGCGGGCAGTGCCAATACTGTGTTCTCTTTTACAGCCACATTTAAATAAAAATTTTTAGAAATTTTAAAATAATTTCTAGCATTTCTACTTTCTCATCTGTCCTCCATCTCTTGATTTATCTGCTATATGGGGCAGGAATTGCTTTATACAGCTCCTAAGAAAATAATGAGGTGGTCTATGCCTAGAGATGCAAGTGAGATGAAGATGCAATTCTATTGCGCTAATAATCAGTTGGCAGATAGTGAGGAAAAGGATTTCCTATGCTTTTCCTTATGTTTCTGTATTTATGATTAAAGGATAATCTATGTCTAGGAATGACTGAATTATACAGAGACATAGTGTCACTCTACATATCTTATAAATACAAAAGGCATCATATCTTATAGATCCTTTTCTCAATTTGCCAGATATGGTGATACACTCACAGGACCTTTTCTCCCAGAAGCAAAAGATGAAATGCATCTTTAAATCAATTTTCTCATATGTATCCATCTATTTATATTTTTCCCCAAGGAAGCTTGATACAGATTTATTTTTTTCCCCCAATGGAATTATTTCAATTCCTTCCCAGATATGTTAGATATTATCTTCTTGAGCTATAAATTAAATCTTTCTACAACCTATTCTCTTGTATTTCTATTGACTTTGTCTTAGTTGCCCAAAATATATAAGCTGTCTATATATCTATTGATATTTTTACTTTACTAGTATATTCTACAGGAACTTTCTGGATTACATATTTGTATATACACATGAGATTTAAAAATACGCTCAATTTTGAACTTGCAAGTGTTACTCACTTTTCCACATGTAGACTATGGAAAATCCAGTTGTAAAGACAAAATAGATTGCTACTAAAACAAAATCCTGCATTTTTCTTTCATTCTCTCAGTTTTCTATATCACAGACTCAAATTTCTTGTAGTTTAATGGATCTATCCTCTAGTTTATGATGTAAAGACAGTTATCAACTCCATCTAATAAAGACAATTTCCTTTTTAATAAAAAAAAAAAAAAATTAAAAAAAAGCCACAAACACCCAAACATATTTTACAATACTAACTGAATAACATTTGAGTACATACATAAAATACTGAAGACCTTCAGATGCCTTTGAATACCTCATTTTTCTTCCTCAGAATAGGTATGTCATATATTTTCTGTTAGTTATCTGGGGTTTCTTCCATAAAATGTATCATTTTCTTTGTAAGCTTGGCTTGGTTTTCCCCAGCTTGGCTTGGTTCATAGATTTTAGGAGGTTTAGCAATCTCAAATAAATTGGTTGAAAGAAAAGAAGGGAACAGATGAAAAGCTATTTTTTTTTTTTTTTCTCTCTACCACATTGTCCATTGGGTACCTCTGAGGTAAAAAGAATTTAATTGTTTAGGTTCAGCTGAAGTGCTTGCAGTTTTACTGCTATTTAAGCCTGAGGATCACCATGTAATGTGAAATGTAGTTTTCTGAAGATTACAAAAGAAAAATTGCATTGTACATGAAGATGCAGTTTTTATTTTTTGTGATAGTTTTAACCTCGGATTACAATAGTTGTTAAAGTGATTATTCCTTTGCTTGATCTTTTATTGCTAAATAACTAGCATTTGATTTGTTTCCAGCCTTACTGCTACATTTCATCAACTACAGCATGTAAGCTTAATATAGATTTTGCACAAGCCTAATGTAGATAGCTAAATCTTTTGGTATATAATTACATTTTATTTGGGATTTACATTTGGGGTATAACTACATTTTTAACTTCATGTTAATGATAAAAATGTACGTAGGTCAGTAACCTCTAAGTAGTGTTCCCTTTTTTTTGGTTTGTTTTGGTTTTTTTTTACATGTAAAATCTTCTATGTGAGCTGTAAGAACAGTTCTTGGTACTATACCTAATGTATACTTTCTTATTCTTGGACATTCTTATTTTTTTACTAACTCGGTACTGCGACCACTAGTAAATTCCAGGAGTATGACTTAAGTTTCTTTACTATAAGCTAAATGAGATTAATAGGATAAAACCAAAAGCAAACCAGAATTAATATTAACAACAAAATCAAACCTCTCCAGCTTTATCTTGGACACCATCACATGATAATAAATTTCTTCATATTGCTATAAGAAAATAAAATCATTATCACAAGAATATTACATTAATTTAATTTTAAAACAATGAAGACTTAAAGCAGTGGGAGAAGGGAAATAAAGATCCAGCTTGTCAGCATGTTGATTTAAGATTTGGGGGAGTAAACTGAATCAGGATGTTAGGAAATGAAGATCAGTTAAACATATTATAACATTAAACATTAAGACGTGTAATATGTCCTTGAAAAGCATAAGAAGGACAGTATTTCATGAAACGGCTCTTTTTTTTCTTTTTTTTTTTTTAATTTGACATTTAATGAAATCTAGGAAATTAAGAAAAAAGTGACATTAGAAGTGTTTCTTGACATTGACTTGATATTAAGAAACATTTATTTACAGAGAGGGTGGTTGAACACTAGAACAGGCTTCCTAGAGAGTTGCTCAATGCTCCAAGTTTGTCAGTGTTTAAAAAGAATTTGGATGCTTTAACTTTTTGGTCAGCTCTGAAGGTTTTGGCAAGCAGTTGGACTAGATGACTGTTATAAATACATTCAACCTGAACTCTCCTCTCCTCTCCTCCTCCTCTCCTCTCCTCTCCTCCTCCTCTCCTCTCCTACTCCTCTCCTCCCCTCCCCTCCCCTATCCTACCCCATCCTATCCTTTTCCATTCTATTCCAATCTCGTCTTGTCTGTTCTCATGTGTTCTGTTATGTATCTGAGGGGAAAGTCCTTAAAAAAACAAGACTTCCATTCCAACACCTAAATTATTTTAAAATCACTTCAGTGTAAATGAGCATTTTTCTGGAGACACATCTCACCAGTACTTCTTCCTGGGTAGGGATATTGTGGTATTTTATCAGGAGAATGTTTAAAGTTGATCTGAATTAAGTTTTTTTTTTAAGATTGTTAAAACACTATGTTATTAGAAAATAACAGGAATTTTAGGGGACAATGTGAAAAACATGGGGTTTGTAAGTTACTGTTATAAAAATAGAAGTTACTAGAAGGAGCTATTAGAAATCTATTAGAGTAATAGAAGTTATTCTAATAATTGAAGTTACTATTTGGTTCATCATTTCACTATGGCACAACGAACCAGGGGATATAGTCTAATTCTTCTCTTCTATAGAACTGTTTCTTTGTGCCATTGTAGTACTTCACAGCAGCTGTTCCTGATTTATTCAACATCGATAAATGATGAAACAAGTCATGACACAAAGTCATGCATTAAATATTTGGAAAGAGTTCATTTGAAAATGAAATGAAACACTTCTGAAAACAGCCCTATTCTTACAAAGTCAGTGCTCCATACAAAACAAAACACATATAGCAAATGTGAATGTCGGGTCAGAAAAGAAAGATCCATTCAAAACCGTTTCTGCTTTAGTAGTCTTTTGGCAGCAGGGCTATTGTTTCTGGTGATTGGTATCACACACCCCAGATAGAATTAACATGATAGTTACAGATGTATTCTCTTGCTAATGGTCATGATGCTACTGCAGGAAAAAAAAGAAAAACCTTCCATGATATCAGATGTGTCGTTTTCCTCTTTGAGCAGATTTTAAAGTTTGTGAAAGATCCCAGGTGCTATCAGCTGACATGTGGTGTTAACAAACAGTTGTTTTTTCTTTTAAGTATTCTATTATTTTTCTTTGAAAATAGTATTTAGGTGCAGAGGTAATATCTCTCACAATGCTTTAGCTACTGATTTCCATGGGAAGGATCTGTCAAGCACTTCCCAGTGCAACTTCAAACATTATGATAAAGTTGGAATAATATTTATGTACTTTTCTAGTATTTGTGCTTGTGTGAGAAAGACCTTGTCTTGAAAACTGTACTTTCAAAATGACCCTTTTTTCTATACTCATACTTATCCTGAAAAAGGTTCTTTCTTTACGTAAGTATTTCTTGCATAAAAAGGCCTGTTTCCTGGTAACCACACTTGTAAGAAAAGAGAAGGCCAAAAAAATTTAGGGAAAAAGTAATACCAGCAGACAGCCTGACAGAAATTACATTCAGCTCCCACTTCTAGTTAAAAAATTCCATATTTAAAAAAATTCATGAATTAGTGAGGCAAACATTACTTGATTCACTCTGTGTCTCTGCTGCTGCTGTGCATTCATCCTCAAAGAGGTAGATTGGAGAATCATTGAGATTAATTCCCTGGAAAATTGCAGAATCTAGAAACTGTGCACTTTCTAGCTTCCAGATGATACAAAGAATGAGCCTTACAATTCAGATATTTATGTGGGTTGCCTGTAGTCTGTGTGACAAAACTAATGGGAGTTATAAAACTGCAAAGAACAAAACAACAGGGACAAAAGGGGAAGGGGGGAAGGAACCACCAACTTTTAACTATTTCTGAGATGGATATAATATCTAAGAATTATATGGATGGGAGGTTTCTGAGGCAACTAGAGGAAATAGAACGTAGCCTAAAGTGCAGCGCTGTAATGCAAGGAAATACTCTTAACAAATTGCCAGTTAAGTCTAAAACATAGTACTCTACAGTCTTCAGTAGGCAAGTTTCCATTACGCTGAAAAGTATTACATAAGAACTGATCATAAAATCATAGGAATTAGAGGTCAATACACTGTAACTGAGTTCATCATTCCCAGTCATTGGAAATTAATTATGTATTCTTCTTCTCTAATATAATCTTTCCAGTGTATCACCTATTTTGTTCAGAAAATAATGATGTTTCCCTGATTCTGATTAACACACTTCTGCTGTCAAGCACAAAACTACTAGAATATATGCAATATTCACACCAGATTGTCATATCAAAGTCCCCCGCTCACTGGGCCACACACAGGCTAATGCAAAGGCCCCCTATCTACTATTACAGATTATTTAAGTATTTCAGACTGGTTTTAATAAAAATATTTTCATTAATGATGAGATCTCATTTTCTTTTTTAATCACAACCTTTTCTACTAAAAATCAATACTGTATTTTTACTCCTATAGTATATTTACCATATCAGGACTTCCTGACTTGTTTGCTACTTCCACTTCTCTGAATCTTCTATATTTACATTTTTTCTTTATTCTAAATCAAGTCTGCCAGGCCAGACAGTCATTTTTGCTATTCAATTTATCAATACTTTTAGGATAATGAAATTTCTAAATTACTGTTCAATCTATGTGTGCTTTGAACATTAGATAATTAAGTGCTCTGGAAAGTAAATTCATTCCACTGATTAAAGGTTGTTATTTTTTTTTTTAGATTAAAACCAACAATAGAAAATGGCTAAGCTGGTTACATAGGAGAACATGCAGTCAGCATTCTGAAATTTGTTCTTAGAACCTATCACAAATGCACGCTGTACCAAAGTTAAAATGCCTTATTGCCCACAGAAGTGTCTCAAGTGAGACCATAAATATTTTAAGCCATCATTTTGGATGAGGTAGTTTAAATGACTGTCAGGTGATAGCAGCAGCGAGCATTGCCATAGAGAGTGTATCAACAGAATTGTCCAAAGAAAACCTTGAAAGTTCATTTAATGGTTTTCTGATCGTTATACACATTTTGAAATAGTCCCATGTATTTGAGATATCCATAGTGATGCTACCCCACCATTCATGAAAGTTGTAATTCTACTATAGTTTAAAATATTCAGAATATTTTTTCCCTCTAATATTTTCAGAGGTTTATCAATCTTTCCATATAGCAGTGTCCAGAGTTGTCATAATAATAATAATAATTTTAAAAGTTGGTTTGTGGGATTTTGGGGGGGTTTAGTGCAGATTTTCTTAGTTAGGTTTCTTTTTTTTTTTTTTTTTTTTTGGTTGGTTAGTATTTTTTGTTTTGATTTTGGGTTTAGGTGTTTTTTGGGGGGCTAGGTGTTGTTTGTTTGTTTATAACCAGTACTAGCTTGTATGAAATAGCAGAGATAGTACTCTATTTATTTTTCGTTTGTGGAAATATAGGTATATATTTGTGCATGCATCTCTGTGCGTGTGTGGGAGGAAGATGGGAGGAGTTGTATCAGCAGGGGGCTTTTTCTTCAGCAATCTCCATAGTGATTGACAAATTGACAACTAGTTTTTTCAACAGATGCAAGTAAGCCACCAGTCTTCACGAGTTTAATACACACACCAGGGAAGGCATTTTACTGTGCATATGGCAGTGTTCATAATAACTTGAGCTAGTATTTTGTTGAGGACAGATCACTTTTAATGGATGGAATGCAGGACAAGAATAGATCTGTTGACCGGATTTTAATAAACTTGATTCTTAGCAGAAACAATGCCCAAAATTGGCCACTACGTGAAAGACAGTTTGTGACTTCCACAAGTGTTTCTTCATTTAAAATTGAAAACTTGAAAAGCAAAATCATCTTCCATTTATTGACTGAAGCTGCATTGTTATTGAATTAAAAGCATCTTAAACTTTTTATGTGTATTACTTACAGAGATTGAAAGTTGTTGCACTCCTAAAGTCTCCAAGAATGTTGTCTCTAATATTCAGCATCTATGCACTGTTCTGTGATTCAAACAAAAGCAATAACAATTAAAAAGGAACCTAACAATTCTTCTCCTGAAAGAAATTGAAGATTTATTCAAGCATTTAGTTTAAGGTTAAAGATTCAGGTTTCATTAAGAAAATAATTATATTTGCAGAATGGATCTCCTGAGCACAGTCTATTCTACTTAAGATAACTTTAGGTGCTGAACTAATGTTTTAAAATAAAAACCTAAGTGAACTCATGATTAAGGTTAGACCATCTCCACTTGAGTAGTGAATAACCTTATAAGAGCTTCAAATAAAGTCAGTTTGGATCTATGACTGATCAGCTCATACTGATCAGAACAAAGAATTTGCCCTGAAATTAATATAACAAACACTTCTCACAATGAAATATAGCAAATGATAATTTCCAGTCACAAAAATGCATATATCTTACAGTATAAAACTATAAATCTTTTAGAATATAATAAGAATTCACATACACACTACTTCAGACCTATGTAATTTCTAGCTATATATTGCCTACAGTACCACTTCTTAGAACATCTTGGGAATGCCTGACACAACATAGGTCTGATAATCTTAATGGGATCAGATTTTATTTCCATTTGAAGTGGTTGACTTGTAAGGGGGCTGTGAGTAAGAATATTTTAGGACAGCTAGGTAAAAAGCAAATTGCCACATACATCTGAGAAAGCACATCTTTACTGGTACACTTTTAGATCCACTATTCAAAGCAGTAGAGCAGTCCATGCAACGCAGCAGGCCTGACTAACAAAAAAAAAGTTCAGCAAGTACATATATGTCAATCAACTGTAAAGCATAAAGTTGAGAAGAAAATTACATTCTTCATTATAACTAATTAGGTAGTAAAACCTATAAATAATAGCATTTCTATATAGGAAATAAAGGGATAACTGAAAAATGAAAACATTTCCATTTTAGTGATAAATAAAATTTTGGAGGGGGTGATACAATTAGAAATCATTTGTAATGCATATGCCATTCTTGTTACAGATGGAAAACTTTGTAATTATCAAAAGTGTCACAGCAAGAAGTAATATGCAGTGAAGACTTGATGGTCTATTAATGTCAGAATATATGTGGAAATGCATTTTTTAGCATACTGTTAACACTCTCTAATGGTGATCAGAGTTGTAATGCCAGGTTTTCCAACTGCCCTGAACTTTTTCTGTTAGTTGGGTCAATTTTCTTACATAACCTGCTGTATATGCAATATTAAAAGATGGGTTAAAAAATCTGGGTGTGATTTTCCATATACAATGCTTTTTTGTTGATTTAAACTTTGATATCTGCATTTGTGCATAATGAGTACATGCAAAATTTGGTATATGGGTTGTGCACCAAAAAGATGAGCATAAAGTTTTCAACACTTTTTTTCCCCCCTCCAAATTGTCATCCATATACCTAATATATTTTCCTTCTATCTTCCTCCAGGCTTCAGGCTAAATTTGGTTCTGGCAGATACCAAAAAATGTGTGAAAGTAAAAGAAACACTATGTAATAATGACAAGAGGATAAAGCTATTGACATAATTATCTAAATCATTCTTCCAGAGAATAAAAGTTCCTTAATCAACACCTATCAGGTTATTGTTTTTTTCTGGAGATCATATATTATATCTTCAAATGCAGGCAATCACAGAATTATTTTGACATTAAGTATTACAATATCTTGAAGGAATGCATTTAAACTTAAAAATAAATAAATAAATTGTCTTCATAAAAGACAGTCTTGACCCTAATACAATGAAAAGCTCAAAAATCCCTTAACATTCATTTTTCAGTATGATATAGCTCTGCACCTTCAAATTTGGGACAGAAAGAGTATCTGAAAAACTTGAGTATGACTTAGAATATTGTAGTCCCTCTACATGATGTCTAGATTAATGCAGATGCTGTTTTCCAGAGAACTTGCAGAAATTAATTCATTCATTATTATGAAAAAACGTCACTGGTGTTTAAATATTGGCAGCTGCTTTAACGAGGTAAATCCATGAGAAAATATTAGTCCCAATAACGTTATTATTAATATGTTTCTCTGTTTGGACTTTTGGGGTTTTGTTTGTCATTCTCAACTGTATGCAGTTGCACTGAAAAAGAGCCCATAAGAATCTGAACTCCATAATGCTATGAATTTTTATGACCACTATACATGACCTATGTCAGTTGCCTTTGAACCATGTTGAATGCTAAGTAAGTGACAATAGCCCAAATTAGGTTTTCTAAATCTAGAATCTAGAATCATAGAATAGTTAGGGTTGGAAAGGACCTGAAGATCATCTAGTTCCACCCCCCACCATAGGCAGGGATGCCTTACCCTAGACCATGTTACCTATGGCTCTGTTCAACCCGGACTTGAACACCGCCAGGGATGGAGCATTCACAACTTCCCTGGGCAAGGCATTACAGGGCCTCACCACCCTTAAAGAACTTTCTCCTTGCATCCAACCTAAACTTCCCTTGTTTAAGTTTGAACCCGTTACCCCTTGTCCTATCACTACGGTCCCTAATGAAGAGTCCCTCCCCAGCATCCCTATAGCCCCCTTCAGATACTGGAAGGATGCTATGAGGTCTCCATGCAGCCTTCTCTTCTCCAGGCTGAACAGCCCAAACTTTCTCAGCCTATTTTCATACAGGAGGTGCTCCAGTCCCCTGATCATCCTTGTGGCCCTCCTCTGGATTTGTTCCAAAAGTTCCATGTTCTTTTTCTGTTGAGGATACCAGAAGTGCACACAATACTCCAGGTGAGGTCTCACAAGAGCAGAGTAGAGGGGCAGGATCACCTCCTTCGACCTGCTGGTCACTCTCCTTTTGGTGCAGCCCAGGATACGGTTGGCGTTCTGGGCTGCAAGCGCATACTGAAGCTGGCTCATATTAAGTTTCTCATCAACCAACATCCCCAAGTCCTTCTCCACAGGGCTGCTCTGAATCTCTTCTCTGCCCAACCTGTAGCTGTGCCTGGGATTGCTCCAACCCGGTTGTGTGACCTTGCACTTGGCATGGTTAAACTTCATAAGGTTGGCATCAGCCCACCTCACAAACGTGTCAAGGTCCCTCTGGATGGCATTCCTTCCCTCCAGCGTATCAACCGAACCACACAGCTTGGTGTCATCGGCAAACTTGCTGAGGGGGCACTCAATCCCACTGTCCATGTCAGCAACAAATATGTTGAATAAGACCGGTCCCAACACCAGTCCCTGAGTAACACCACTTGTTACTGGTCTCCAGCTTGACATTGAGCCATTGACCACAACTCTTTGAGTGTGGCCATCCAGCCAGTTCTTTATCCACTGAGTGGTTATAAATCTAACATAAAGGTATTCTTTGTTATTCTGAAGCGCTACACCTCAAGAAGCAGACTAATGCACTCAGGACACATCTTTTGCACATCCTTTCACTTAGGCTGATCTAAATCAGGTGAAACTTCCAGACAGAAATGTCAGTGCAGTTCATCAGTATGAGACATGGAAAAATCAGGTCGATAATTTGTATACTAATCTTCACAGGAAATCATCATACTAATCATTCGTAGCTTATACTATCTGGACTTTACAGCTATTAAGGTTTTTTAGGATGAAAATTGTAGGCTGCATTTTTTTATTGTTACAACCCTGTAAAAAAACCCTCACAGTGTGGAAATCTACACGTGCAGAATTTGAAGCATACCCCCAGCTAATCACACAGATAGATCGATTTAAGCAAACAAACCTACTAAAGTTAAGGGAGTTATGTGTACGTAACTAAGGACTAATATTAGTTCTAATAAGAATAGTCAAAGTTGCTACTTCGGTTTTCCTCTTTGTCATCCCCATCCCTTAGTCTATCCTTGAAAATTGGAGGCAACTGTGTCTAAACTTAATAATCATGTAATTTGCAATTGTACTAAGTTGATATCTCTAATGTCACTTCCATAGATGTAAGCATAAAATTACAAATGTTCCTCCGAACAATGCCTATTTTCAGGCTTTTCAGTGGGTTTTCATCTTGTGTGCTTGTCATTTCTCTTTAGTCCCACCTGCAGTGTTTATTTTAAGCATGACAGTTCTTTGGTGCTGTGATGCCCAGTCCTGGATAATCTTTAACCGAAGGTCAAAAGAGAGGGCAACAAAAGGCAGAACCCTCATGATTCAGTGCATGCCACAATGAAAGCTACCTGACATAGCAAACCTCCTTTGAGGGGAAAGAGGACAGACAGCAGAAGGAAGATAGCAGGAATGCCATCTCAGCTTCTAAAACATTGAAAGAAAACTCTGCAGCTGGCTTTAATAGTTCATAACAACAGCTGTCTCCCCCTTTTGAACATTTTCTATGATGTAGTGTTTCCTCATATGACATTCTTCAGTCTACCTCTCATATTGCTTCATGCCTCACTGCACCACAGGAGGCATCATATTGCAAAAAATTCTTCTCTTGTGAAGTGCCTAAGCGCCACAGGAATAGTACTTCTCTGTCAGAATGAAAAGAATCTTCATTACATATTTCACCTTTTTTTTTTCCCCCAGAAATATATCAGTAACAACTGTCACCATTTAATAAACTAACATTGTAACACAATTCAGTTAAATTATCAGATATTATAGTTGCACCTTGCTGAATTATTTAGGTCTAATGTGCTTTAAAGATTTTGAGATTTTTATATACATATATGAGCATACATTGATATCACGTACACCTATGATGCTGTATGAATGAAAAGTATACATAGAAATATATGTGCTAAAAGTTATGAAGTTATATATATAATAGATGATTTCTCTAATGTTTCTAATGCTTAATGTTTAAAACATCAAATATAAGTATCAATCTAAAGTCGGTCTTTGGATTATTAAGTATCTCACTGCATTTCTGAGGTATTAACATTATTTGATATTTGCTTTCTTTGTTCATTGAAGGATAACGTACAAAGCATCAGGTAAAAATACAGGATCCAATTTTATGAGGTCAAAAGCTCCAGTGAATAGTCTGTAGACTTTTTTCCAATTGATCAAATGATGAAAAACTGAAGGCCTACTCCTGCAAATGCTTAGACATATGAACAGTTTTACTCCTATATGTAGCTTTTGGTGATATTAAATTTCTGAAAACAAAATTACTCATATGGGTCAGAGCATGCGAATCTAAATATCAGCTATATATTAACTATTAAAAGTGCTATTTTTGCTGTAGAACTGCCTTTTAAATCTGCACTCTATTTGACAATAACATTTAAAACCATTCTGTGAAATAACATTGCCTGACCTTTTTTTTTTTTTAATTTTGAATATGGCTTTTTAGAGTTCTATTGAAACAAGACTTAAAGGATTATTTAATTATTAATTAATTAAAGTATTTTGAAACCTAAATGGCATAATGCATTGGTAAATATCCATTGCTACAGTTTGCAAATGAGGTGACTGTGTATGAAAATGTGTCATTTATACTCTTAATTACTATATTAATTAGGAGTATAAAGCAATACACTGTGTAAGATAGCTTAGATCACTTGTTAACTGACATGTTTGGGGTTTTTTGTAGGGGGGTGTGTCAGAAAGATTGGTGTTATGTGACCAAATACTGAGCAATATTCCCCTTTTACAAAGGTTTTAATTCAATGTAAAACTAGGTAAGTTGAATGTCTGTTGTTGTTATTATTATTATTGTTATTATCACTGCTACTGCTATCATTATTTTAGGCACAGTCATATTCTGTTTGTCAAGAAGATTTTTATTTGACAATTTTAATATACATTTGAAAAATAGTATTTTCTCAGGAAAAAGGTATGGGGTTTTGGGGGATTTGTTTTTTATATATTGAGCATGTCCAAAAAAAACAAAACTGTCTACCTTCACCTCACTTTTTAATACAAAGTTCATGTTTCCTATAATAGTTACAGTTATGACAATAAAAACATTTAATGGAAATTAATGAAAATAAAAAAGTATTGTAGTACCCAGTAAAGTCTTACAAAATATTTATTTGTGAAGAAATACATTACAAAAGATTTTAAACGTCAGATCCTACAATGCTTTGCTGAGCAAGATGGAAATTAGCAAAGAATGCAGAATTTGACAATAGCTAATTTATTTCTAACACAAGATGGATATATGATCTCAGTATTGCATGAGTCCTTCAGGCCCAAATCCTTGAAGGCATAAGACTTCATCTTTTTTTTTTTTTTGTTAGTAATTGCCATTTAGCCCTTTATTACATAATTGTGTATGAATTAAATAATTTGAAGTCTAAAGAAGAGATTAAAAAATTCTTTGCTAAGAAGTGCACTGATTTCTTTGGGTATTTTGCCTGATGAAGGACTGCAAAAACAGGCCTTGGGGAAGAGCTAACAGGAAACCTATTAAGTGACCATGAGATCACACACTAATCCTATCCTAAGGATAAAATCTAATCCTATTTTTGACTGAAGTGCTAAATTTCTCCTGGCCTCTCATCAGCACATGCAAAGGTACTTCCTTCTTGCTTCTTGTGTGTGCGCGTACGAAAGAGTGCAATATCAATCTTGATATGTCTTTTATTATACTATAACCTAAACGTGTTTATGACATGCTAATGACTTAATTAAAAGTATTAAGAATATAATACTTTTATTAAAAACATATGACAGAAAATGAATTGTTAACTTCAGTGGCTGTTTTTCATATCTGTCTGGAGCTTTCCGAAACAGTTATGTCAAATTATTTTTACTTATGTCAAATTCTTATTGGGAAAGATGTTAGTTTTCTAGACAGAAATGTACATAAGAAAATACGGCATTTGTTCATCCCACATAGACATAGTAATTTGTATAGTTCCAGTTTCTTATTGTTATAAAAGGCTGTAGAATATTGCATTTCTAGTAGAGAGAGGCATTTAGATATACTGATGAATTAAGAACTAACAGAGTGACTTTCTCTAACACATTAAAACCAACCTGAAAGCCACATCTATATAACAGATGTATACAATGTGCTGTGATTTCTCTGAAAACCCCTTATATGAACGACCTTCCCAACTTCTGCTCTGTGATGGCTAAGGGAATTCAATTACACTGTAAATATTTTACCCAGGTACAGCACTAAAAAGAAAACATCCTTTAAAAATTGGAATTACATTTGTTTGGTTTTTTTTTTCTTTTTTGGTGCTTTTTTGTTTTTTTTTAGTAAGGTAAATATCAATGAACTATACAAAATATTTTCATCTTGGACATGTCAAAAATGCAAAGCTGCATCTTCTGTGATTTTGTCAGAGGATTTAATATTTATTCAATAAGACTAGAAAGATTTTATAAGACTAGTGTTGAATTATATAGCCCTGTAATCTCAAACTTCTTTCTGCATATACAGTATGTATTTGGCATCTGAGTCAAAGGCTTCAAATGCTACATATTCCTCTAGATAAGTTGTTGTGATGGTTGGCAGTGCTCTTGGAGTTGCTTATTTTTCAGTCCCACCTCAAAACACCTAACCAGAATCAAACAAAACAGACAAACCCCTAAGGAACTTTTTATGGTGTCTTGAAAGTTTTTCTCTTTCATGTGTTAAAGTGTAGTAATTTTTAAAATGTTAAATAATTTATTTCCTCATTCACCAATATGACTGGTTAAGAAAAAAATGCTGAGTGAAAAAGAATTCAGGCCTTTTCATAGTACTACAATTATCTGCATTATTTTCCACTTTTATTTTTTTTGCATCAGTGCATTCCACTTAGTTTTTTTTTGTAGCTGGTGAATTTTATATGAAAGACTCTATTTTAAAAATAAACATAAATATCAGAAAACATGGTATAAGGCTTCCTTCCAACTGGCATCTCAGGTATGAAACGTCAAATCCTGTCCTTGATATATCGCAGTAATCAGTTTAACATGTAAAATGAAAGATTATGGAAATATATGCCAAATACTGATCATAGTATGAAGCTTTCCTCAGGCAGCAATTAAAAAAAATAATCAGCAAAAGGGGTAGAATAAATATAGATTTTTCTGTATTTCCATGTTGTATTTTTCTGAAACTGTATTATTGCAAGAAAAAAAAAAATGCAAATCTGATCTCCAAAATATGCATCCACAACATATGAATCAGGAAAGGGATATCAGTCATTAGAAGTATTAGAACAAATGTTCAAATCTTCTAGGGAAAAAAAAAAAACAACCACAAACAAACAAAAACCAAACCAAATAAACAAAACCAAAAATGTGTTTGGATGAAGTCTCAAACAGAAATCTTAGCCAAAAGCTGGGCTATTAACAGTGTTTGGACTGTGTATCCCTTCACGTTATATTTTCTTTTTAAAATTGGAATCTGTGTATGATAATATTCACTTCCTGTCTTAAGTCACCAGGGAGTATTGCTGTGTAAGTCGAACAGTTACACATTTCAGTGGCAGAACTGATGTTTGAATGCAGCTTTTATTAGCTTCTTAAGTGCCCAGTGCTGTTCCCATTGGCAGTGCTCCCATTGACTTCAATCAGGGCAGGAACAGGCCCTAATTTTGTAAGGCACTTTAGGATCCTTTGGGAAGAAAGGTGTCAGAAGAATACAAGCCATAATTATCAATTAATTGTCAACAAAGCACTCTCACAAATATCTCCTGTGGTCACACAACACCGTATCTTAATTTCAAACCTCAGTTTGCTGTAGCAATTTCAATGCTGCTGCTGAATGATTATTTGCTCAGACACAGACATTTTGTGACACTATAATTTCCAACTTTGACATGAAGAAATTTGATTCTTGATATAATTATTAAAAAAAAAAAAACAAAAAAACAACCAAAAGCATTTTTCTAAGTTTATATAAAAATAAGACAGAACAAACACCTGACTGTGCTGCCCTAACTATAGCTAAAACCTACTTTGTATATAGCAATCTCATATCAAGATTTAAAAGGTTGTAAATATCTAAACTGGATGCTTACAAGTTTAAGATTTTTTTCATATTCTAAGCATTCAATACTCCACATTCTGTATGTTTTTAATTCTGCATCTCTACATTTGGACAGTTAAATCATTTTCACTTCTGGTGACAATCCTTGCTTCAGAGTCTCTGCCCTGCAAATAACCACTTTCTTCCCTGTATTACAAAGTAGTGTGACAAGATTTATCTTTTCAATATTTAAAATGCAGAGATAAATATAAATTAACCATATTCCCAAAACATTAATTCACTAAAAAGGGTTCTTATCACTGTGGTCATTTAGCTCATTAGAGAGGTGCAAGGCCTCTTCATCGTTCACTCACCTCCTGTAAACCCAGTGAGTCCCAAAAATAAATATGACAATTCTTACTGAAGCCTTTGGAAGACAGACTTTATATTTCATTCAAATCCTGTATTCCCTTTTCTAATAAAAAATGTAACTTCTTCTTAGAAGACAAGACAAAAAATGAAGAAATTCAGAACCTATAACTACTTATCTTATATATATAGCTTTATAGTTCAAATCTCTGAATAAATAAAAATATGCGTTAACCCTCCTAGTACCTTTACACCATTAGGCTTAAACATTATTACAAGTAACCTTTACAAGCCAGTAACATTCCATTAAAAACAAAGAGCAAGCATTTCAGAAATTGAACTAGTATTAGATTTCAAGGTCCTTAGGCCTTTCTGAGCATATAAAAAATACTCTGATACACACACCTAATTCTGCATTGTCAACATGACTAAAGCCAGAAAATTTCCTTTTTAGAGAAAGAAAAGACTTTGGTAACAGTAAACATTATCCTACTATGTTCAGAAACACTTCTCCATCAAGCAAAAGTGAACTCAGACTAAGGACTGCCTGTATGTGTCAGACACATAGAATCATAGAATAATTAGGGTTGGAAAGGACCTGAAGATCATTTAGTTCCAACCCCCCTGCCGTGGGCAGGGACACCTTACGCTAAATTGTATCACCCAAGGCCTTGTCCAACCTGGTCTTGAACACTGCCAGGGATGGAGAATTCACAACCTCCCTGGGCAACCCATTCCAGTGCCTCACCACCCTAACAGGAAAGAACTTCCTCTTTATATCCAATCTAAACATCCCCTGTTTAACTTTTAACCCTATCACTACACTCCCTATCACTACAGTCCCTAATGAAGAGTCCCTCCCCAGCATCCCTATAGGCCCCCTTCAGATACTAGAAGGCTGCTATGAGGTCTCTACGCAGCCTTCTCTTCTCCAGGCTGAATAGCCCAAACTTCCTCAGCCTGTCTTCATATGGGAGATGCTCCAGTCCCCTGATCATCCTTGTGGCCCTTCTCTGGACTTGTTCCAACAGTTCCATGTCCTTTTTATGTTGAGGACACCAGAACTGCACACAATACTCCAGCTGAGGTCTCACAAGAGCAGAGTAGAGGGTCAGGATCACCTCCTTCGACCTGCTGGTCATGCTCCTTTTGATGCAGCCCAGGATACGGTTGGCTTTCTGGGCTGCGAGCGCACACTGCCTGCCCATGTTCATTTTCTCATCAACCAACACCCCCAAGTCCTTCTCCGCAGCGCTGCTCTGAATCTCTTCTCTGCCCAACCTGTAGAGTTCATATTTGAATTCATTTTGCCCAAACCCAAAAGTGCGTTACACAAAAAAAAATCTGACTGATCCTGACAAGAATACTCATATCAATCATATTATTCACATGTAGAATTCATCAGAGAGTAAAAATCTAATTTTGAACTTTCATCTTCATTGCTGTGAATTATCTTTCCATTAAGATTGTGAAGTAATACTGAGCTTTAATGATTAAATGAACATTTGTGAGTCCTTATATCAACACACAGAGCAGGAGGTAAGGATAACTAAGTATGCGACAAACATAAAAGAAAAACTGTTTTACTATGCAACTGTAAATTGAAATTACATAGTATATCAATCAGGCCAAAGTTGGGAATTCTTGATATTTCATCATAGATCAGTACATAAAGCAGTAAATACTTCTCAAACATTCAAATGGTAAATGAGGTAAATATTATAAAGACAAAATTATGTGATGATGCTTTTTTCTCCGTAAGTAAACCCCTGATCCTAACCAACTCTAACAATAACTTCTTAGTAACCCAAGAATTCTTAAGAAATATTTAATTACAGATAGCATTCAGTATATAAAGTATACTGAAAATTATAGAACACATTCATCATATAAAATTATGTATGGATAAAAAATTATTAACAATTAGAAATACATTCAATGATATTTCTAAAAATTGGTAAATTTGCTTTAAGTAGTTTTCAGACTTACAGAAACAACTTTTCTCAAAAGAGTAGCAACTTCTTATTCCTTTGGGGAAAAAAAAAGTTAAGGAAGAGCTGATGTACAAGTTGATACCTGCATTAGTATACTTCTACCCTTTGAAAATTACGTAATGTATTGCACAGTCATAGATCTTACTGTTCAGTATGATACTATGGTACATATATTATGGTACATTGCCACTTGTTGGTAGCTATTGCCTGCTATGCGAAAAAGGGAAAAATGATCATTTCAGACCCAATCAGAAGTTGTTGATAATTTACCACTTACATTACTCTGCTGAAAAGCTTCATTATATAACCACTGCCTACTTCTAAGATGGTTCCTCTTTTTGAGACAAGGTGCATTTAAAAAAAAATAAATTAAAAAAGCTTCATTCTGCACTGTCTGGTGCCCCATACATACATACATACATACAAATATGTGTTTATGCATGCATGCATTCATGTTACAGATTTACACTAATGATGCTATAGATAGAAATAAATAAACGAAAAACTACCTAAACCATTATTTCCTTTGACATTGATGAGGGTTTTGCTTAAGCTCTTACTCTAGCTATCAGAGCTAAAAAAGCAAACACTTATGCCTCTTCACTGCATCACAGTGTAAGGATGGAGGGAGAAGGAAGGGGGTAATGTAGACCATATGATTCTGCTTAGAAAATCAACAGCCATCTAAAGGGATACAATATTTTTCTTTACCAGAAAATATACACACTTAAGAACAATAGCTTAGACCCCCATACAGACAATTGTTCTCTGTAATTAAAATAAAAAAGCAAGCTTCAAAACAAAGGCAAGCAGTTTGATTCAGTAATGCGTAGGAAAAAAAGAATAAGATGAGGAAACAGAAAATTAAAATATAAAAGATACAACCCTTAACTTCATTCTAAAGAGTTAGAATGTTTTTAAACATTAATGTTATAAACTCTATGAACCCATCAATATATATAGTATTTTTAAATCATTTCCACAACTAGTATTGACTACATTTCATACTACCTTTGAATGGAAATAAACTAAAAATATCCACCCCTAAAAGACCATGCATAATTAATAGCAAAAGGAAGAATATAACCTCTAGAAACACCCGAGTTATAAATGATAGCAATGTTATAACTGATTGACCTTTGGAACACCTTTGTAGCAGGTATTTTGCCTATGCACTGTAAGCTAATAAACAGTCTAACAGGAAGAGGCAAAAAAAGATGAGACAGAATATAAAGACATACTATACTTTCAAAAATTTGAATCAATAGGAGAATTTTCATTCACTTCAAAAACATCAAATATACTGATTAGCCAATTTTTCTTTTGATGCCCTTTTCATCATGCATAAAGGAAGATAGTTATATTTAAGAAGAAACGATTTAGCAGAATATTCATTCTTTGAAAGTATGTGGTTCAAATTCTTTGATCTTAATGTAGGCATTTCTGAGAAATTTGAAAACCAAAAAATGTACATGTTCTTGAATTTCGAGCTTAATATGAGACAAGCCGTAACCTATATATTTGGGTTTGCTATAAATTGACAGATAAAAATCTAACTGAATGTGCATTACTGTATGTAACTTCACATAAACTCATTTCACCACACCACTACTACATAATTCTATGAATGACTTAAAAAAAACCTTTTAAAACTATTTAAAATTGGATGACTAGTAAATTTTAGATAAATGGAATTACATATTTTATTCAACTTAAACTGCCAACTTGAAAATGCGTTTAAAATGTTTAATTTTATAAATTTCTAAATAGAATTTACAATGATAAAACTGTACCATAGCTGAAGAGTATCAATACTGTGAATAGCTCCACCCTAATTATAGCAGAAAGTAACTGGCATTGGGACTACCAACTTTGTTATAGTTGTGACTAAAAAACTGAATAGTTCACACAAGTTCAACATTTTAAAAGAGAACAAATCTTTGTTGTGTAATAATTGCTGCATAATTACAGTTATGAATTTATTATTTTAAAACTAAATTCAGGAATTTAATAGAGTTTTGTAAGACTGCTTTTCATTTTTATGAATACATTTGGTATGTGTTCATTTATCCATTTGACTGACAAACTAATTGCTATTGTAATAAAGTTAGAGCAAAGTTAAATTCGGGACACTCCTGTTACATGATACTATTTCAGATCTAAAAGGTAAGGTTTTATGGTTCAGGAATGTTTATGCCCCAGTTTGAAACTGGATTTGAGCCTGAACTTTTGTTCCTAACAACCAACCCCAAGCCAACATTTATATTACTATATTAGACAAGCTGAAGTTTTGCAGGACTGGAGTGACTTTTTTTGACTCTGTGGATATAGCTTTTATATGCTTCATATGCTATATGCAGAACTTTCGCTTCATTCCAGGCCTAAAAGCTTTCAAAACACACACGGAAATATTCTTACATCACAGTAAAGACAGTGTTAATTAAACAAATATAGATAAATATAACTGTATGCATACATATGCATACATATGAATTCTTTTATATATGTATACATAAACATCCATATACAGACACACATATGTATTTTTTTAAATGCAGATGGTAAAAAAATACAGATTGTTAAAATAATTATCTGCTTGGTAATTAAACTCTGTTTTAGAAATTAGAAAACCATACTAGATTGTCACCTTTCAAGCTTATTTTAAGAATCTTAGTACTTTTATTTAAAAGTATTTTTGAATAAAGTTCATATGATGTCTCTGACAACAGCAGTCTCCCACTTTGTCCCCTTTCTGAAATACAAACATAAACCTTTTGCCACAGTATTGGTACAAAATCACCAGGTGTTGATAATCTGATGTTCACAAAATCAGATATACTGTATTTCAAATGTTTTATTACATTAAATATTGAACTAGACAATTATTACTTCAACTTTCTACCTTACCCCATTCTAGACGTATTTTTGGAAGATAAGCCAGAACCATGTCGTGATATACAACAGTAATCATGTCCAAACAGAAAAAAAAATAATTTACACTTGACGTGGTCTGTAAATTTCTGCAAAATTTAAAAAGGTTGTAAATATGAGGCTGCAAAATTGTCATAAAAGTGGCTGCATCTTCCATGGCAAAAACCACCACAAAGGGAACAATTTTTATCAATAGTTATTTCATAAAATTCAAGTCTTCAGGACCAAGCCCAAAGAATTAAAGAAAGTTATGTTCATATGGTTCTTCATTCTCAAGAACCACATCTGTATATGTGGATGAAAACTAAACTTCCCATGTAATCAGGACAAGTTTACAACGCATTACTACTACATTAATGTTCAGTTGTCAGCAGACTGGAAATAGGTGTAATTAATTTTGGAAGTACATAGCAGAGCTACAAATGTTTATCATTACTGTATTCAAATTTTTCACTTATTTCAGCGACAAAAAATCCAAATTCATGAGAGCTAAGTAAATGGTTTGTAACTTCTTTATGTCAATGGAATCCAGTTTTGTATTTACACACTAGAAGCAAAATGTGACCCATTAGCTGTAAGTTAAATAGTTAATTTGGTAACAATTTAATTACAAACTTCATTACTTTATTTCTTTATATATTCAATTAACTAGATGGTTCCTAGGACTTAAATGTGCCTCTTTTTGTTTCCTGTTCAGTGTTTTAAGAATAAACAATTTTTCTAAAGCATAACTGTGCTTAGCATTTCTGGAGTATTATCATACTGCTAGGTACTCTGAAATGTAGCTGAATAATAATAAAAAAAAGCAGCATATAAATTGTAAAGATTTGTCATATATATATTAGAATAGTATTTATGCATAGATGGATAAACACAAATATGTAAGACTGTATCGCTGGGCTGCAAGGAGATCCATGTGCTCTCATTTCACCAGAGCACATTACAAAGATTCTTAGAAGGATTGGGAAATGATGTAAATGAACTAGTATGGCCGCCCTGTTCAGAGTGCTGCTATCCTGCCCACTCCTTCCACAGAGAAGACTCACTCATCTACTCCTCCATCCTCTTGTCATTCCTTAGCTTGAGGTTCTGCATTTTCCAGAGTAAATAAATGCTGCAGAAAGGAGGTACAAGTTCCCTACATCAAATAATCAATAGAAATGTGAAGACCATTTGAAGGTTGACAGCTATGGAATTGTGTCTGCCACTCACTCTGCCTTCCCTCCTCCATTTTTTCTTGTTAAAAGCATTTTCAGTTGCATGTAAGAAAACTGGAGATTTTGGCCCTCTTCTCTAGAGGCCAGTTTGGAGATGCTAGATTTCAGCATGCCAGTCTTTAACTCAATAAAAGGCTACTCAGGTTCCCTGGAGACACTGAACAATATAAAGAACCTGCCCTCTAAAAATGAAGGAGCTCTGGTTTACCCTGTCCTTCAGGATGCAATGCCTTAATGGACTCTGCCCCTGGAGAGGTAACCATATGCATTAAGCAGACTATAAAGTTTCTGTAAGAAACTTTGCTCACACATATTAGCTCCAGCTAAATAAAAGTCTAAACAACCTACAGAACCAAGATGTTACCTTCATATTTTACCAACAAACATGATTAGCTATTCCACCCTTTCCAGGTAGACATTCTAAATTGTGTTTCCATGGGTCAGAAGCTCAATTTTTAATATTTTACCATTAGTCTTGTTATATTATTTCAAGAAATTATTATGTGACACAAGAAAAGATACCACCACATCTGTTTTCCTAAAAGGAATACTTCTAAGAATTAGTTATAAACTTTCTAAAAAACTGAAACATAGGAAAGCAGTCACAAGTTAAATACTGCAGTATGCAGAATCAATTGAACAGGTTTTTGTAACCTTAAGTGACCACCAGAATAATGGGAGGTAAATACAGAGAAAAAAAAAAAATATATGTGAGAATTTGGGCTCTAGAAGTATGAAAAGTGGAAGCTGCATTTGTATCAGACTTTTACCTGATGGCAGGACTGACATAGCATCTGGTGTTTCAAGTACTGTGTAAGAATGTCTAGAAATTACATGGTCTATCTTCTGAGATTGTTCAGTTGAAATTCAGGTCATTTTATCAGCTAGGAGTCAAGTGTGTAATACAGACAAGAGGGGAGGGGGGAGGGGAGGGGGGGAGGGGAAGGGAAGGGAAGGGAAGGGAAGGGAAGGGAAGGGAAGGGAAGGGAAGGAAGAAGGAAGGGAAGGGGAAGGGGAAGGGGAAGGGAAGACATTAAATTAAGACATTTAATTAAGGACATTAAATTGGCATGATATGGAAAAAATACTAAAAAAAAAAAAAACAACAAAAGAAAGTGCAAATAATATTTCTTTTACTTCTTAAGAATAATTGTTCTATATTATCACAGTCCATGTTTTCATTGCAGTAGTTACATTAAGAAATTAGGGTTCTTCTCCATCTTTTTTCCTCTTTTATCACAGAATTTCATGCACTTTTGAAATAAAATGTGAGGCCATATGACTGATCCAAGAAACTCAATATGACTTGTCAAATGACTAAACAAAAAATCAGAGGGTAAAAAAATCATTCTAATAACCATCCTAAACCAGTCTGATAACCAACCTCAACCAAGCTAAAAAAAATTTCTGGATTCTTGAAATAGGGATTTTTTTTCCTTCTTATACTTTTACCCCTTTGGTCAGAACTAACTCAGCAGATCATCACGCAAAAGGTTTCACTGATGTTGCTAACAAAGATGACATATAAATGTTTGTTTTTTTTCTTGAAACAAGTTATCCTGTTTTCAATCACAGGCACATCTCCCTTTGCCAAGTCATATTCCCATCTACTTTTTCTTACTATAAATTTCCACGGATGATATATCATTGTAGCCACTGAGTGGGAAATCCTAATTCCATTAAAGTCCTCATTCACAAATAGCCATTTCAGGTGTATTTCAGGATCATTATGGATTAAAGAGTATGATTTTGAAATCTGTATTGCTTAAGGATTTATCTTCAAGAATGCACTTTCTAAAGGTAACTGATGCCATTTAATTTTTTTTTTCCAACAATGGAATGGATAATGTATTTTTTCTACTGAAGATGCAAAATTGAAGAAATTTAAATTAACTGTCTGATTTTAGGGTAGACCATTAGAAAACTTCTTCCTTAACAGTTATTAAGTGCAGGTAGAAAACATGGAAGCAGCAGTACTGCCGGCCTCAGAAATGGCAGCATCAGAACGCAAGCACAAACAGACTGCAGAGGTATTTCTGTCAGCCATTTCTTTCAACTCCAAGCTATTCCTGCTCATTTACTCATTTGTGGATGCTGCCTCTTTGTGGCAGAATGCCATGTAAAATGTACCTTTCACATTAAGGACCTAATCCCACATTTGTACTGACACCTACACAAAATCCTGTTTATGAGCTTTGAATCACACAGAAAAAACACATATACACATGAAGAGACACACAGTTTCCAGGACCCTCTCAGTCATTAGAGTTAGCCTTTCTCTTAGTGAATGACAAAGGTAGTGAGGCGGAAAATGTTCCTACTCCTATCCATTTAACAACAAAATTCTTCTACTGGGTTTAAATGGAAGGAGAACCAGGACACTAGTTTCAGCAATAGTTATAAGGTGGAAAGTCCAAATTAGGGTTTCAAAACTGCACCTCAGACAGCAACACTCACATCTTGCTAGTGTCAATGGTAAGTCTCCAGGAGATCTAGAGCAGTGCATAGAACAACCATATGCTGTAATTCTGTGACAAAAGAACACACCTCATATGTGCATTTCAAACTGAAATAACACTCCACTTACTAAACTGTCCAAGCTAAATACAATCATACTTGTCTTTTCTTTTTGTTTTGTTTTACTTTTGCTTTTGCTCAGTGTGGGTGGCATAGAGAGAAGAACACATGCCAGCAAAAGATTTATCTTCAATTCCAACAGACTAGTTATATAGCTTTGTTTTTGTAGAAAGTATGACAGATTGTACAAGGATAGGGAAAGCAGAAGAGAACAGAGCCCTTTTGCAATAAAAAATATACTAGTGAGCAACTCTGCAAATAATACCAAACATGATAATTTCTTCTAATGAAGAAAGACAAAGCCACACGTGAAGTATCACTTATCCTGATCCATATCTCAAAGAACACTTCAGTAAGGAAACAAAATGTAAGTATAAAACTATCCTATTCAGTATGTTGGTGAAACACATACCCCTGTGTTGCTCTTTGACCCATCTACTGTATGCTGGTAAAATTACCGTATGTCATGTTTTGAAAATACAGAACACATTATGCTTTGCCTGAAAATGTTACAACTTTCTGATGAGATGTATCACTAGTAAAGAGAATCCAACATACAAACAGTTGATTTTGGCAAGAAATTTTAAACTTAGGATACTCATTACTTCATGATCTTACATTTGAAATATTTATCAAGTGTTTATTCAGAAACTATTAAAAATCACATGTGCTGGGATACATATGACACATCAGCTGTCCCATCTTACAGTGATGCTGTGTTTATGAATATCCTTGCCATTGCCTGCTGCCCAAAGGGGTAAAGTATAATGTGTACAGTCCATCATTTGGTCTTTCAGGATGCCAGTAAACACGTGGATCTGTACAAGTGCAATTATACTTGACTAAGCAATCAGAAACTGGCTACAACAGTTATAAAATCAGTATATTTTGGTTAACTAATAAAAATTTAAAAAAAAGACAAGTCAAGAACTGACAAATCAAAAATTAAACACACTTTTTTCCTGCTAAAATGAATGCCTTCTACATGTCCCTTACTAGTTTGCCCAACCAGATGCCTGAGCACAGGGTGTTAAAAGGTGTGTTTTTAAATAAACTTTTTTTTTTTTTCTGTTGTGATCAGATTTTATGTCTTGGATTGTCTGTTAAGATTCGGTCATAATTAGCATTATTTGTAATGATTTAAAACGTCCTTCTGAAACGGTATCAGCTTTGGGAAAAAAAGCTCTCAATGTAGTGCAAAACTTTAAAGCAATACACAGACTCTGGACCCCATCCTGAAAAAAGAGGAAACACTTAAATGTCCCAGTAGTTTTAGTTGTAAGAATAGCTCTGTATCTTCTATCCTGATCTTTTGGGCATGTGACTAACTTTGCTCAATGAGTGAGTCTATGAGACTATACCCATTGGTAGAGTTTTTCGTATGTTTAAGTGCTTGCAGGATGAAGGCCTAAACTTGGGCTTCTTTCACAAGTAGACATACTCAAATGAGTAAGAATTTGCAGGACTAGGCCCTAAAATAGTGAAGAGAAATGCTAATGTACATATAAAAATAGGTGCTACAATAAAATATTTTTTATATTTCATCAATAAGTTATTTTCACTAACCAGTTATGGATCATATATCTCTGCACTTTAATGATTTGCCCACATCTACAGTGATCCTTTTAAAGATCATAATATATTTTAATTCAAAAGTCCAGAAAGTATACAAACACATCCTTAAAAAAAGGAAACCTTGTATTAAAGTTGGGGTGTGCTAATATCTCCATAAAAGCCATTTAGACTCGCCCATGGATAAAAGGGGAAAATGTGCGCTGCACTCTTCAACCAGAAAAAAAAACAAAATTAAACAATGTCTGTACAAAAACCTAAAGTGACCATGACTTTCATACTTGTAACCTGAATATGACCTGACAAGACCCTCCTGCCACCTTCCCCCAAGCATGCATGGATACACACACAATGGCAGTGCTGTGCCCAATGTATACAATAGGTGGTTTCTTACTTCCAAACACACTACAAACTGAGAAAAGGGAAAAAAAAAAAAAAACACAACTGAAAATAAACAGCACACCCTTTCATATTCATTCCCCAAAGCTGAAAAATCCTGTGCCAAGGCACTTCACCCTACAATAAAATGAATTAAAGGGGGGAAACAGGAGGTGGGCGAGGTGGGGGGAGGTCAGCATTTACGTTTCTTTGTTTTGCGTGTGGTTGTTAAATACAAATACTCTAGAGAAGGAGCTGCTGTGGCTGGCGGGAGGATCGGAGGGCAGAAGGGGGAGGGGGGCTGTTTCTCAGAACTGGCTGAATGTGGTCTGTTTTTCCAGCACTTCGAGGTAGTCCGGCTCTGCATTTAGTTTTGCTTTTAGCTCCAGGTACTCGTTCCTGTTGGGCTCTACATAGACAGTACTCGGGGGGGTGTAGAGCACCGTCTCCCGGAGCCTGCCGTCCCCCGGGCCCGGGTGCAAGTACTGTGGGGCACGCCTAAGGTCATAGTTGGGGGAGTAGGTGTATGCAGCGGGGAGTTTGGGGTAGTCGGGGAGGGTGGACCCGGCTGTCCCCAGCGTGGAGGACGAGGAGTGCTTGTCGGGCTCCAAAATGCCCCTGTAAAAGCGGTCGGCGTCTTGTACCGGGGACAGCAGCTCCTCCCGCGGCTCGATGGTGCTCACGCTGTACGCGGGGCTGCGCACCGGCGCGTCCTCCCCGCCGGGCGCTGCCGGCGGCGGGGGGCCTGGAGGAGACGGGGCACCCCCGCCGGGCTGCAGAGGGTGGCTGCTGTAGGTGACCTTGAGCTCGTGGAGGTCTTTGTAATCCTCGCCCGCGTTACCCTCCCGGGAGCGGTAGATGGGGTTTTTGCACATGTGGCCCAGGGGGTGCGGGATGTACTCGTAGACGTGCCCAGCGGGGGTCTTAACTTTGGGCAGCGCCGCGCCCCCCCCGCCGGCTCCGCCGCCGCGGTGGGACGGATGCTGCTGGAGGTGGGGATGGTGGTGGTGCTGGTGGCCGCCGCTGTAGACGCTGTACTGCATGTTGAACGAGCTCACGTCGGAGTTGTTGGTGCTGGCGTGGTCGCCCTGGCCCTTCTTGCGCCGTTTCATCACCAGGACGAAGAGCCCCGCTGCCACGAAGACGGACATGATAAAGACCAGCAGCAGACTGAGGATCAGCACCGAGAGCGGCACCGAGGAGCTGCCGCCGCCAGCGCCGCCCGCGGGCGCGGAGCCACCCGCCGCCGCCGTGCCGTTGAGACGCACGGTGGAGGAGGACGGGGTGGTCCTGGCCGGCAGCTGGCCCGGGGAGGGCGTCGGGGTGGAGACGACAATGTCGGAGTAGTCAGGGCAGAGCAGCTCAGCCCGGACAGCCCGCATGTCGCTCTGGGCAAACTTCTTCGGGGACTCGCAGATGACCTGGTCCACCAGGACACCAGTGTTGAGCTGCTCCAGCCACAACTTCATGCCCACCACATCGCAGGTGCAGTCCCAGGGGTTCTCGTGAAGGTCTATCTGCAGCAGGGATTTCAGCTGGTCCAGCACCCCACTCACGGGCAGGTAGGAGAAGTGGTTGCTCCGCAGGCTCAGCCTGTAGAGAGACAGACCAGAAAAAATGTTCCCTGGCAAAGACCTCAGCAGGTTGTTGTTCAAAAACAAGAGCTGAAGGTTGGGGACAGATTGGAAGGTGCCCGCCTCTATCTCCCGGATGACGTTGTACTGCAGGAAGAGGTACTGCAGGCTTTGCAGCCCATAGAACAGCTCTGGGCTCAGATGCTCAATCCGGTTCCCATTCAGATACAGCCTTCTCAAATTAGTTAAATCCCCAAAAGCCCGGTCCTGAATGACCGAGATACGATTATTGCCCAAATGCAGCAAATCTAGCCCAGTGGCATCCACAAAATCTGCCCTGCGTACCAGCGCAATGTAGTTTTCCGTCAAATACATCTTCTTAGGATTATAGGGTTTGGGCTGCAGTTCAGAAATGCTCTCTATCTTTCTCTCCTGACAATTGACATTGAGGCCCAGGTCAGAAATCTGCAAGTTGCAAGTGCAGGCGGTGGGGCACTCCAAAGGCACCGGGGATTTGGTCTGGTAGGCAATGCTGGGGCCATAGTTGCTGTATCCCAGGTCTTTTGAGGGCAGGCGTGAGGTGGGGCGCACCCTCGTCTTGTTGGGTTGGCGGGTGCCTTTGGGGGGCTTCAAAGGGGATTTGTAAACAGCTGAAGAAGAAGTGGCCACGGAGTTGACCGAGGCCGGGGTAGTGTGGAAATACCCTGTAGTGCTCAATGGTGTCTGCGGTCGCATTTCATAATCTGAAATGAGCCTCCTGGGGCAAAGCTCCTGCTTGGAAACTTCATCCAAGTCTCGACCATGTAAGCGGAAAGGAGTCTCACAAACCACATCTCCCACCAGAGCGGAGTAGGAGATACTGTCCAGCCAATCCTTTAGAGAAATCAATTCGCAAGAGCAATTCCAGGGGTTTTCCTCCAGCTGCAGCTCCACCACTTTATCCATGTGCTGCAAAAGGCCCACATAGGGCAACAGCTTCAGCCGGTTACCCCTCAGGTCCAGGTGAGTTAAGGGCACAAAACGGAAAAGGTTGTTGGGCAAACTGGAGAGGAGGTTATCATTGAGAATCAGCACCTGCAGCAAATGCAGTTTGCTGAAGGCATTGGGTTCAATGACACTAATGTAATTGTAATCGACCTGTAGGTATTCCAAACTCTCTAGCCCAAGGAAAGTGTCATCCCGTAAAAGTTCCAGCTTGTTGTTGTTCAGGTGCAGCCTCCTTAAGCCTCTCAGACCATGAAAGGCCCCAGTTTCGATGTCTTGTATGTCATTGCTCCCGAGATGCAAAATTGAAGCCCCTGTGTAATTGACAAACTGGTTCGGGTACAGCCTGTTCAAAAGGTTCCCGGACAACAAGAGGTGGTAGACAGGGAACCTTGGTGGACTGATCTCAAAAAGGCTGATGATCCCTCGGTTTTCACAGCTCACCGTTAAGATGCTGTCCTTCTCCTCACAAGGACAAGCATTATCACAGATTTCCCCATAATATTCGATGCTTTCTGCCCATGAAAGGACTAGCGATGTTAAAGCAAACGCGATCGTCTGCAGCATCCAGATATGCATTTTTTTTTGTTGAGGTCCTGTTCTAAAGTTACTGTAGAACAGCAAGCGTACATTTTATTCCCTGTAGGATAAGGAGAAAAAAAGAAAGAAGCATAATAGCACAGCCCCATAAAATTTAAAATGGAGACATAGTTTATGTATATCTTCACTAGGGTAGAGAATGCAGAATTGTTAAGCAAAGAAAAAAAAAAACCAAACAACTGTCACTTCTAATTCCCACACTTTCAAAAACTGGATGACATGCATTGATTAAAAGGTTGATGGGCAACTCCTAGCCAGTCAAATGCCTGTGGTGCTTAAAAAGGTAAGGTCAAAGCAGGAATTATCCTATTTCTGTTCATGTGGGGTGCATTTCAATGCTTCCTTGGATTTCTTCTTCATGACCAGCCCCATAAATATACATAAAATGGCTGTCAGTTCAGTTTCACGGTTCTAATTTAAGAGAATAAGAAGCACCATTTTACGAGGTTTCCCACCTCCCCTGTTACCCGACTCCCCCTTCCCTTCAGAACCTCTCTGGTGAACAGCGCACCAAGGTCTTCCCCTCCTTCCACCTCGGTTTTTAACTGGTGGTGGAAATGCCATGGTAAGAATTCCGAGAAAAACACTCAGTGCTGAAAACGGCAGCTTAATTCAACAGAGAGCACACTGACACATTCCCCACATCACACATTCCTTAAAACTCTTCTATGCCTTCCCCCCCCATCTCTACATTTACAAAGCACACACCCACCCACACAGACATGCACACACACACGCCCCCCCCCCACCTTACTTTTGTGGAGGAATGCTTCAGTAATGAGATTAAACACGTTAACCTCCTACTTCAGTGCACTTAACAGTTCACTTTGCCAAGAGAAATTCTGTATCTTCTCACAGTAATTTTAATTGATTTTATGATACATACCACCCCCCATGAGTTATGCACAATAAAACAGAGCTGACCACCAAGGAGAGGTCTTCGGTTCTTACACACACATACATACACACAGAAAGACACACAGACTTAAAGGAAATGTTTTAACCACTCACCCAAAATTTGTGAGAAATGTAAAACACACGGATCATCTTCATAGTCTCAGCCATATCTGACATAGCGCTTATTCCCAACGTTCTGCAAAACTAGCCTTGTAGAAGTGGAGAGATCTAAATAGGTCTCATGGAAATGTCTCATCGCCAACACTCCAAGCATCAGAGTTACTGATTATAAGCAGCAATGACTGTCAGTACTCTTCATCCTTTAGGGGAGAAGACACCCAGGCTGATTAAATGCCAAGGAGAGGTGGAAGGGAAACCCTACCATTGACCTACGTCAGTAATTTAATACCCAGATTTCACCTAGCTGCAAACAAATCCCATTTCCATTCCTTCTTTCAGTCTTTCTGACTCCTTGTGGCTTTCTTCTACTAGCCTAAAAGCAGTATGACTAGGGAAAATAAAAGCACTGTGTGTCTCAGTAGGGGAAGACTAATAAACCATCCAGGCTTAAATGCTGGGATATTGGAGCAAGCTTGTATTTTCTACTGTCCACCTCAGAGCTCCGATCCTCATGACACAACTCTGCTTTGGAGGAATGCATCCAAAATCCCGGGAAGTCTCAGTACTGCAAGACATCTCCTGTGGCATCAGGTTCAAGGCTGCAAACCTAGCACTTGCAGCAAAGGCAGTCATGCAGCAAGAAATCAGAAGTCTGTGAATCTCTCTCTGATTCTGACCAGACGTCAACTGGATCGGAATTACTCAAAGCAAAAGGCTTCACTGCATGAAGGCAGCAGAAATATCACTCAAAGGCATGTATCTAGCATATTCTCTCTCAGCTTGATCAGATCCATTCATCCATTAACCAACACTTCTTCGGAGGAAAAAAAAAAAGCCTTTGAAAACCTGCCTGGTCAATGTTCAACTCCCAGGCATTTTACAACTTTAATTCAGTTATGGTTAGTAAAGGAGGCAAATACAGTATTCCCTCTGTCCTCCTTTCTCCCTTCCCCTGAAAAAAAAAGGAGGGTGGGGGAGGTAAAGAAAATAAAGTTGTAGCTGGCTGTATGCAAGGTTGCAATCCCGCCCTGGAAACCCTCTGTGATGACTGCGTGCTGCTGTTCGCCAGCTCCCTACAGAGGTTCGGATTGGGGGGGGAAGGGAAGATGGGGGGGTGACGGGGGAGGGGAGAAAAGGAAAGGGGTTGCTTGCATCGGGATTTTTCTTGTGTGTGGGTTGTTGTTTTTTTTTTTTTTCCCCCGAAGAGTTCAACCCTTAGATTACCGCACTGCATATTCGGCTCGAAGCAGCTTTCAATACAAACGACAGCAGCAGTAGCAGCCCCAGCCGGGCATCGCCGCCCCACCGAGCAGCACCCAGAGTTAGGAGAAACGGATTGGGGAGGGGGGGGAACAGGGACGTGGATGGAGGAGGGTTTGGGGGTGAAAAGCAACAGCCAAGGAAGACCGGTGGGGGGGGGGGGAGGGGGGTAGTAAGAGAAGCGGAGAAAGAGAGCGCGAGAAAAGTAAGCCCCGGTACTTACTTCGCCCGAAATCCCCAGGGCCCAAGCATGGTGGCAGCCCATAAAGATGCCTCCCCGCTGCGCGGGCGCTCCGCGGAGCCGCCGGGGCGGCGGCGGGTATATGGCAGCAACCGGGAGCGCGGTGAGGAGCGCGCAAACACCCCCCGCACTCGGGCGGCGCTGAAACACCAGCGCTCGCACAGGGGCGCACACAAACACACACACACACACACACACACGCGCACACGCGCACACGCGCACACGCACACACGCACGGGAGCGCGCACACGCTCGCGATCTCACACTCACACACGCGCGGGAGCGCGCCCGCCTGCACGGGCAGCCGCGGGGGGCGTGCGCCCCCACCGCACTCCGGCACGCGCCCGCACGGCGGGGGGATGGTGGGGGGAGGATGGGGGGAGGAGACAGGCCAGCGAAGCGTCGCGATCAAACCGCAGTCGCTGAGCGCAGCGGGGAGGATGGGGGGGGAAGAGAGCAGTGGGAGGGGAGCGAGGGCGGGGCGACGGCGCTTTGCGGGGGGCTGAGCGGGGCGGGGGGTGCTGAAAAGAGAGGGGCGGGAGAAGGAACGGGAGTGTGGGGGAGCCGCGGGGAAGGGCGGCCGTTCGAGGCGGTGCGGAGGGCAGCCGGCTCCGCTCGGCGCCGCGCATCGGTACGCGCGGTCACGGACACGCCAGGCACGCACATGCCGATACTATCGCTGCTCCTCCCGTGGTTTGCTCGCACTTTGCCCGGCACGGGCCAACTTTCCCCGGACGCTGGCCCCGTTCCCCCCCGCAGCCCTGCCCCGGGCTGTATTCCCGGCAGCCCGAGGTAGGGAGCTGGCGGCAGCGCCGCCTGCCCCATGCTCGCCCTGCAGCGCTCGCTGCCTGTGGCTGAGCGGCACGGAGCGGGTGGGGGGAGCCGGCGCTGCTGAGCGTGCGGGAGCCTCGGCTGCACCCGCGAAAACCGTGGGTAATTGCGTGGTCGCGGTGAAAGGAAACGGCGGGTTTCGTTGCACGCATCCCGCGAAAGCGGGGTTCCGGCTGTGCGTCGGGTTCGTTTAGCTTGTCCTTCCCCCTCTGCGCACTCTAGCCACGGGGCATAGGGGGGCGTGGTGGCGACTCTGCCGACGTCCCCCGTTCCCCTCCCCGGGGAGGCCGCGGGCTGCCGCTGCGGGGCGGTGAAAGGCGATGCTATGCCGCCCGGCGCCGCCAGGTGGCAGCGCAGGGCGGCGGGTGAGACGCGCGGGCGAGAGCGGGGCGGCCCCGCGGGAGTGGACAGGCCAGCATCGGGGGGTGCGGCGTTCCGGAGAGCGTCGAAGACAGGGAGCGAGGAAGTAGGCGACGCTTTCCTGGCTGTGCTGTCTTCGTTGGTTTATGGGAGAGCTACCGTTATTCTGGTGGTGTGCAGAACACGGAGGTTTTTCTGTGCGAAGCTGGCTGTAGCCGCGGTGATGTGTGATGTGATTTACGTTTACCTTTAGGTGTTTTAGTTTCCTCTGATCTTCAAAAGTAGAAAAGGTAATTTAATTGCATACACTCAGAGATGCGTATATGCTCGTATTTGTGTATTCATTATTGTTCTGCGCTGCGTATGTTTTAGTAGGTAAATCAAGTAGATGTTATGCATGCAGTAACACAAAGTACATCCCATGTGAACAGCGCATGGAATCTCGCTTTAGCTCAAAGGTAATGCTAGACGTAGTTGTGCCTTCATGGGTTTTCTAGTGCCCACTGAAGAGGGAAGAACACTGCATATGATGCGTGAATTCATCACGGGTGTATCTTCAGCAGAGCTCTTAAGACCTGTCTTAAACATCCCAACATGCTAAACCCAGGGATGATTGTGAAAAATCAGCTTTTTCTTGATGTTCAGCCTTCCCCAAAAGATGTATTCTTCTCTTTGCAAACATAATAGGAATGTGACTCAAGTCCTCCTTCCCTAGGCCTCAAATAAGCAAAATCTGGTGTTTAGATAGACAACAACATTCTTACATAAACCAGTTATATTTCTGACTTTGTAGAAGCTTTTGGAAAGCTTCTCAATGGGAGAAAGTACTTCTGTTATTAAAGAATTTATGATATTCCTGTTTTGATGCAAAACCAAGTTGATTCAGTGGAAGTTTTTGAATGGCTTTAGTCTGAGTTCTAAGATACTACTTTTGGGCAGGAGAAGAGTAGTAAACCACACTAGGCACTGCCCTCTGTTCCCCAACTTTAAAGCTTTTCTGATAATCCACATGAAATTTATGATGGTAATGGAATAAGCGTAATTCACAGGTAATAAATAGGGATGATTTATAGAGTTTCTTATGACTTTGATATTTTTGAAAAACATTTTTGTTTTGAACTAGTAATTCTGTATTTTGAATACGTGGGATTTTTTGCATATATGCTTCCGGTTTTCAGGCCTCTCATAGCATCTGGCTGTGTTTCCATTCAATTTTTCTTCCTGACATGCAAAATTAGACACACATAAATACTTTTTTATTCATAAGAGAGAAAGATATTTTAAGTAACATTGGCAGCTAGGCTGTGCTTTTTCAATGAAACTGTTCTGGAGAAGTTGACATTTCATAAACCTGAAATCGGGTTAAAGACTATCATGGAAAAGTCAGTATTGTACACATGTTTCAGTTTAATTATTCTGGTCCTGTGCTAATGAGATGTTTGAAAGTGTAATGAATAGAAATCCAATTTACTAAAATCTTATTTCTAAGTTGTTAGACTGCTAGATTATTCTAGTAGCACACACGAGGCTTAAATAGTTGTTAGTGTAGAACTATGATGCTGTTGTTCCATTCATTCTTATTCTGATTAACATTATATTTTTAGTAAAATGTCTTGAAGTTCTGTGGAGTTTTGCAGAATATTTATTTGTATATGTGTGACCGGCATGAAAGGACACAGCGCTGTATTCCTTGCTGATTTCAGCAAGGAATTAGACTCCATTTGAATGGAGGCTACATAGTCTGAAAGTATTCCTTACATTGGAAAGCTAGATCTGAATATTTGAACTAGAGCTGTCATCATAAACCTGAGCACTTGAGCATCAAACAATAGATGTCACTGAATTTATGAGAAATAAAGAGTTATTTATTACTATAGTGTGTTGCCTTTTGGTAAGCTCTCTCTCATATGCCTTTTATTAAACCAGGAGTTCCTAAAAACCTTTAAACTGAAAAAGGAAGAAACTTGGAAGTAACTCATACAGTCCTCATACGGAATACAAATAGAGGTATATGAATGAGGATGGAACAACAGAAAAGAGAGCTAAATGAAGGGATATGATGAATACATGGATTATTTCTACGACAACTTGTAACTCTACAGATTTAGCCCACTTGTATAGTACTTCAATCAGTAAGAGTAGCAGAAGCAGTTGATACAGTGTTTGGAACCAGACATTATGGGAAAACAGGAACACAGAGGTACCAAAGTAATGAATTAAATGCATTGGAACCAAAAAGGTGGTAAAATAATTTCATGTTAATGCACTAAAAACTGTTAAGGAGTAAAGACTGTTGAGCAATAGCGTGATAAAGACGTTAATTTTGAGGGTGAAGATGAGATAGTGTCTGCTAGAATGAAAATTATTCGGCAAAGGGTAGGAAAAAAGCTTCATGGGGATGCAATTTATTATGAATCTGCTGGTACAAATTTAATCTGTATAATAATGCCTACAAATACAGGAAAAAAGGGTAACAAGATCATATGATTATGCAGATTTTTGTGATTTCTCATAGGCAAATATCAGAAAAAAAATCAGCCAATGATGTTGGGGATGATATGAGTTTGAACACAGTAGAAGATAGCTTCTATGGAACAGACACTGAGCAAGTGAGAGGCAAGGATAACTTAGAATTTATTTTAGTTAATGATAGGATCTGCGGAAAAAAAACTGATGTCAGAAAATTGTCTTTAATCTGGTGGTTTTGAGCTTTTCCACTTCATGTGAAGTTGCAAGGCAGAAGAATGTGGAGGATCTATAACTGCAGTCTAGTATTAAAGAAAGGCAAACCGAGAAACAAAAAAGTTTAGTGAGATAGTCTTGAGGAGGATCATCAGAATTATTTTTCAGGTAAGGCATGATATTACTTTATGCAGAAAAAAAGAAAAAACAAACCAAAAAAACCCATCAAAGATTATTGAAAATTTACATTGGGGGAGAAAAATAACATCCCAACCCAAGAAAAAAAAAACAACAAAACACTTTGAAGTAACAGGGATGAAAAAGAATTCCCAGAAGGTAAAAATCTTAAGCAAGTTAATAAGGGCAAACACAAAAGCTATGAAGAATGAAAAAAAGATACTGATTAGCAAGGAGAAATCTGCATTAATAATAGGAAGGTATAAAACCAAACTGAGAATGCGGAGAAATCTTACTAACCAAAACTTGCACAGAAAATTGAAACAGTAAAAAAACTTCTAAAGCCATGCAAATAAAATGAGAACTGAAAAAGTGGGGTGGATGTTAGAGGATTCAGTGGGTATTAAGAATAAAGTAGGCCTGGACTAAATAATTACTGGAAAAGTTGCCTCTGTTTCTGGCAAGACTATGTATATAAATTTTTATGCATAATGAAAGTAGGAATAGGGCAAGAGAAATCACATCATCAGCATACCTGGTACTGTGTGACACAAGCATTTGGTCCAGAAAATTTCTGTCTTGGAGCGCTGAAACGGTCGACAGATGAACTGCAAGTCCAGAAGCAAGTCCAAAATTTCCAGTAAGTGTAGGCAAGGGGACAGTAGGTAATGAGAGGGGACATACTTGACTGGATACAAGTCTTTAGTGGAGTTTCTTAGTGACCAGTTTTGAGCTCAGTACTTCATAATACACTTATCACTGATTTCAGCATATAAGGCAAGCAGATCTGACTAGAGTTTGTAGACCATACAAAACTAGAGGTGTTGCTGAGAACCAGATAATCAGACAAGAAAAGTTGTATATATACTCATATGTATGTATACATGTATATATATATACACATACTTAACATATTTGTGTCTGTATTTATGTTGAGATACATATATATGTAAATATATATACACTGTATAAGCATTTATAAATTTATTGTTACTGTCAATATTTTACCATGACAATGTTTGTTTATAAATTTAATTAATTTGTATATATTTACTGTTTTATTTTGGCCTGGACTGAAAGGAATGGTGTGAATCTACAGACTCACGAGTGAAAAATTTTGCTGTAAAATGAGAAGCTCTAATTTTATACAAAATTCTTAAAATCTGAAGGTAGTGATCAATCAGTGACTGTATGTTGCCATTACAAATCAAGTACTGCTGTAAAGGGAAAAGAGAAATGTGATTCTACAATGTATTAGGCAGGGTTGTCCTAATAGTTGGGAAGGCGTTAATACTACTGTAAAGGATGGCCTTTTTCATGAGTTCCTGTTGTATTATGCATGGTTCGAGTCAAACATTCAAAGAAGATCTTTAAATGAAATTTAAAGATTAGAAAGAAACTAGAGTAATTAGGGCATGGAAAATCTGCCTACATACGAGACTTTTTTGTTTTTTTTCTTTTTAAAAAGGCACACATAGCCAAATACATATTGAAATGACACGTGATTTGTTACAAATGGATTTTCAGTTAAATACTAAAAAACAGAAAACGTGAACTAAAGAGTGATGTTGGCATGTCATCAAATATTTATATATTGATTATATAGCCTACAAATGTGAAGAAATTTATTGACAGACTTAAAAGTGATATACTAGAAAGGTCTTCCAGGTAGGTATCAGGCCAATAAACCAAAGCTGTTTTAAGGTAGAACTTGAAAAGCTTGCAGAAAAAGTTATGTAATTGAATGGGACAGCTTCTGTTAGGAAAGTGACATTTGTGCTAAGTTGGGAAGGAAAGGGATTTTTGAGGAAGATGGAATAAGGTTGTTCTACGTTTACACTTTATCTGTTCTCTGCCTGAGGGCTTACTGCAGGCGCTCAGGTCAGGAAAGATGTTTTCTCCCCTTATTGTATAATTTAGATCCTGAATTCTGTTAGTTTATTTCTTTCTTTTGTTCTCCTTTGTAAAGTGGGACATGTTTTAATTCATAGAACATTTTACAAACAATTTACAACATATTTCCCCTCCTATTGCAGGGGCCTCTGTACGTAGACCATTGGCTTTGCCCTTGTTCCTCTTTTTCCTCAGGGAATATTAAAGGTCTGTCTTTTGGTTGTTACTGCAAAATTAAAGGTTCTGAGTCAGTCTGTAGAGCGTTGTTTTTTTGTTATTGTTGTTTTTTGTTGTTATTGTTTGTTTTTTTTAACTGGATATCTGGTAATAGTATGGTAACCCACAACTGAGGGTATAAATACTTAGATAGTCCCTTCCAGCTCCTTGTTCCTGTGCTTCCCATTATACTTCTTATGAAAATCATATTCAACTCAGTTCCATTCTCCCAAAAATACTAGCTAAACTTCCAGCATTTTCAATAGGACATGGCATGGATTAAGTGACATATAGGAAAAAAATATCTCTAAACTTTCATAAACTGTTGTGCCATTATACATTAGACTAAAATTTTCATCTCTCTTATCTGCTTCCTACTTTTAGGATTATAAAATAATAAATATTTTATTATATCAGATATGTCTAATATTAGGTATCTAAATCTATCCATAGTAACTGAAATAAAATGATTATGATTTCATGTGGATCTAAGTGCTTCATCTGGGATAACATCTTAGTTTTTCTGATGGAAATTGTAGCATAGGAATTATACAGAGATTTATTCATTTTATTCATATTCGTACACACAGGGGTAACCCTATTGTACAAATCTATTAGGTTATTCTTTTCATTCTGCTTTAAATTTCTTACAGTAAGTAAAACCAATTTAACCAGAGAAACTCAGAGAATTACCAAGTGTTTTCTGTCTTAATGGTTTAATGGTTAAAACATTCAATATGAGGAGCTGGGTTAAAATTTTGACTCCAGATTAATTATTAGAAATTTGAATATGGTGAGTATACTATCCCTGAAACATAGAGACTGGCCTATCTTGTTCCTGTTCACTTTGGGTAAGTTAACTATCCCATGGTTAAGTATTTTTCTGAAGCAAAACAATCAAGAGAGGTCAGAAATGGAAAATCAGTGATTTTGTATAAACTAGAGTTCAAAGTGACTCAGTAGTAACAGTACTGATGTGAATCTTAATGTCTATGAAAACATTGCTGTCTAGTTAATTGTTATTGGCAATAAAATTTACAGTAAGGAATGTGGATCCTTAAGGCACGTGAAGGTATCCAGCAAGAACTTTGGCATCCTCAGTGGTTTCTGAATACTGGATCTCACACTGTAAATGATTGATAGGAGCATGTAAATATATACTTGTAAACTTAGCCCTATTTGACTATAAGTGGGTATGGGTGCTTAGCTTTATGTTCTATTATTTGAATAATTTTGCCTGAGAAAAGTCAGTTGGGTTTACTTTTTTGAAAGTGGTATTTAAGGCAACCTATCTGCATGGGCAGTAATTTGTAACAAAAAAAAAAACACAAACCACAACAAAACCCCCAAAACAAAACCCCAAAACAAAACCCACAACAAACAAGCAAAACCCAACAAAGAAGTAAATCTTCAATCCAATTTCTAAAAACCAAACCCAGTCTTACGGATTTCTACATCATATGTTTAAACATACTTGCAAAATATAAGCATGATACGTTAGTTTCACATACCTATATACATGCATTCACTTAATAACATAGAATTGGCTGATTCTTAGTGGGATAATTTGGTCTTTAAGATAAATATGAAGCTTGATTTACACAATGATAAGTTAAAATCAATCTATTATTATTGATTAATAGGCATTGTAATTATGATGCATTTTATTAAAAGGAAGTGAGGAATGTTTTGGTTTCTTTTCATTTGGTTTGGGTTTTTTTTAAGTAAATAAATTCACTCCAGTAAAAGTACAGAAGCTGTACAATGAACTGAAGTTACATGTTCTGACTATACAGCATGATCTGGATTTCATACCACTAGTGACTCCTCCAGGTCTTCCGAGTCGGGAATTTTCATCAGTTGCTGCCACTAGGTGTCCCTATATGCACCTGTGTGCAGAAAAACGCCTAATGAAAACATTAACTCGAGGAGAAATTGAGTGGGAGGAGTAGAAAACATGATAGCAAACTTTCTTTGTGATTTTTAGAGTTGTGTTTGACAGCTATCTTGAGCATTAACGAAAAGAACATATAAATAGATTTGTTTTCAAAACAAACTTTTCAAAAACTGGCTGTTAATGTCTTCTTAGAGTGGTCTTTTTTGTTAATACGTAATTACATATGTAAAATGGGAAAAATAATCTAAAAACATGTCAGTTCAAGTTTTGTATTCAGTATATTTATTATAATTTAAAAATATGCAATTACATATAAAAATGGATTTTCAGATAGTAAATTCTTTTAATTATGTATGTCTGACTGATGAAGAAATATGTGTTGTGATTAGCTTTTCTAGAACTTCCTCCTAAATGGGATGTTTCAAGAGTTAAAGGTCTTTGATGGATAGTACAACCATCTAAACCTTACGATTAATGTTTAAATAGATCACTAGTAATATAAAATAATTTGGTTTATACCATAATTCCTTTCATAATCAAGTTGTTCTTAAATGTTATGAAAACATTCTTCTAGTGCACCAGTTGTTTAATCAAGTTATCAACCATTAGGACATGAGAGCTTTTAAAATTGTTATTATTACTGCTGTTGTTGTTATTATATTATTTTCTTCCTAAAGTAAAAATGCAAAGAGGTGTGCAAAGAGGTGTGAAGATATATTCTTTCAGTTATAATAAGCAATGTACTTGAACAGACACCTAAGAGGATTAAATAGCTATTTCCTCTAACATCAGAAGGCGTCCACAGAGAGCTGGATTATATTGATTTTGTCTGGAAAACAGGAGTTCTTGAGCAGTGCCTTCTCTTTTTCAAAAATACAGACCTTTACTTAAAACAAACAAGCTTTCATCCTTCTCAATAGTATTCAAAACATGACTACAGACTGCTTTTCTAAATCTTCAGTCAGTAATCCTGAAACTAATTCTGATCATACTTATTTTGAACTTGTAGAGAATGATAATTCCCTTTTGGAGATGTCAGCACTGTTGAACATTTTACTGCTGGACATTTGTTTCACACATAAAATAGACTAAGAATTTGGGATTACAGAATCACAGAATCAGTCACAGAATCACAGACTTGTTCGGCTTGGAAGGGACCTCTGGAGGTCATCCTGTCCAACTCCCCTCCCAAGGCAGGGCCCCCTAGAGCAGGTAACACAGGAATGTGTCCAGGCAGGTTTTGAATGTCTTCAGAGAGAGAGACTCCACAACCTCCCTGAGCAGCCTGTTCCAGTGTGCTGCCACCCTCAATGTGAAGTTCTTCCTCATGTTGAGGTGAAACTTGTTTCAGTTTATTGCCACTGCTCCTCGTCCTGTCACTGGGTACCACTGAAAAGAGTGGCACCATCCTCTTGGCACCTGCCTTTATGATGTTTATATAAATTAATGAGATCCCTTCTCAGTCTTCTCTAGACTAAACAGGCCCAGCTCCTACATGAAAAGAAGTGGTATAAGGACAGGCCTTTTCTTTCTTTACTCTGCTAACTTGCTAAATGTTGTAACTGATAATCAGTTTTAAATTTCTATACAGTAGGCAATGGGAGCAGGAGAACTGGTGCTCTACCACGCAAAATGAAGAAATGGAACATGATTTGTGAGCAACGGATTTCAATAATCGTTATAGACCAGTGGAAAACACAAGTAAGCATCTACTTGTGTTTTATTATCAGTAAAGTAACTTAATAATACATGAGTTTTATTAGTTTACCAATAAAATTATTAGTTTAAGTGAACAATTGTAGTTCTTTATTGTATATATTATCTAAATAAATTATACAGTAGCTTGCAAGACACTAAAAATATAATACAGAGAATAAAAAGAAAAAAGTCATATAACATGATGTCATAACAATATGATACACCTTAGTTAAGAATATCATTCTTAAACATTGTTAGTCTTACTCTTTTGCAAGTTGTAATACACCATACACCCTTTCACACCCTATGTTAAATTACAGTTACAGGCCTCAGAGGAAAAAATGATGAGCAGTTTATTTCTGCATAGAAGTGGAATCAAAATTATGATTTAATGTCATTTCAGCTCTAGATTTATATATATATGTCCCTGTGGAACATGAGCATCCTACAAAGCTTAAGTAGAAAGTCACATAGGATTTTAGTATGTTTATTGCTACTAGATGGTAAAATCTAGTAGTGGCAAATGGCATCTGGATTCTCCATTATAGGTATCTAATCAGATAGTATCACTACATATTGCCATGTTACAACCTATGTCTTAGAAAAAGTCAGCTGGAGTGAGAGTGTCAGTCCTATTGAAATTCAGTGTCAAATAGTATGAAGTTACTTAACTGAAAATTTGCAGCCAAAGTAGTAAAAGCAGATGAAGAGAGGTGAAAGGAAATATTATCCCCAGTCTTCATTTCAGGAACTGAAACAAAGTGAGATCAGTTAACTGAAATGTTGCATATGGAATATGGAAGACTTTAGTGAATGAGTTTCATTCATTTCTCAGAACTCCCTTTCCAATATCTCATCCAGAAAATAAATCCTACTGTTAATATAGTAAAATGTTGGGAATGTCTAATATCGTCTTACTTCTTGCTTCAATCATTTTTTTTTAATGCAACTGTATTGCTGAAATGGATGCCAATAGAGAATTTTAATAAATAATAATATCAGTACCTAAATCATAAATTCTGTCTTGCCTAAGATAAACTTTAGCATTTTAAGGCCTATGTAGGCTCTGCAAGCTTCAAGCTTTGTTAGGAAGCTGTCTTCCTTTACAAAATGTTACCTGTTTCTGAAATGCATCCATGAATAGATGGATGCTAAATGAAATTCGTTCCTTCCACTTGAGCTATTTCCCAACTATTGTAGGAAAGGCGAGACATATTGTACTTAGCTTTATGAAATAAAGGCAGACAGGTACTGTGTTTTGACATAGTCTTACTAGGCAGCTATGCATGGTGTCTAAATAAGGGTAAATTTATCTCCAGTACTGTTCTATACATAATAGTGTTAGATGGGCATCACTAAAGGATGATTGTACTTACGTGATTGAAAGTCTGCTCTAAATACAGATCCCTGTCTGCTGATTGTGGGGCCATAATGTATTTAGTTTAGTGCCTGGGCTTATACCTAAAATCATGTGGGCTTAATACATTCTTGGTGAATGGTTAGTCAATGTATGAAAAACAGAGATACCTAAATATAACTGTAAAGAGATTAACACATATTTACACTTTTATGTCATCTGTAGTCTTACGTACTTATTACAGGAAACATCTTAAGTTTGCTTTAAAAAAATAGTTCATACAGTCACTAGCAAGTGCATATGTAAATTTCTGTATGACTAAGTTTATTTTAGGTAGTTATATCTACAATAATATGTATTTTTCTTTTGTTATTCTGTTAAATTGATGTGAATGAATGCATGGTTTGTGGGATACTGCTGTAAGCATTAATGATGTGATAGCAAACCTGTGTCCCCAGAAGTGGGGTTTTTCTTTTCATTTTTGCTATTATACATAGATTAAAATGTCATGTGGATGCCATAATAAAAATCAATTGCCTTGCTTTGTTCATATGTTTTCTTATCATAGTAATTTTTATTTATTCAACAAATTATGCTTAATGAGAAGTTTTCTGTTAATTCATATTTTATTTTCTTTCATTATTCCATTGATCTCAATATTTTAAATCTGAAATTTTTTTGTTTGCATACATTTAATAGAGCTCAATTTTTAACATTCACATCCAAGATAAAAATGGAATAAGTGTCTTTGTTAAACTAAATGGAAAAGCATAAAAAAGCCGATAAAAATGTTGTTCTCAGTCTTGCCAATTAAATTTGCAGATTTGGCAGGATATTCAGAACAGTGGCTGCCATGAAGTTTATCAGTAATAAATGCTGACTACCACATAATTTAATTTACTACACTAACACCTAATGCTACCATTAACCATACATTTATGCTCTGTTTCTGCTTTTGACAAAAACTGATTTAATTGACTTGTGTGTCCCATAAGTATCTTCACTCCAAACTCTTAGCTGGAGGAATGTAGTACTATTGTGAATAACTTTTTGACCCTTGTAAATATCACAAGGCTGTAATTCCTAGTCATTCACTATATGCTGTTTATAGCATAGTCTTTCAGTCAAGAGTATATTTTTAAATATCATATCCATTACTTATGTAAAGGAAGAATATTTTCGTCTTGCGAAATAAAAACTTTGTTTCGTGGAATTATGTTGCATTATCATATAGTTGTTGAACAGTAAATTACTAAACTTTTTTCTGGCACATACTATTTTGATGTTCCTCTATATAATCTTTATTAAACTGTGGCTATGATTTTTACATTTTATCAGTACTTCCAGGTTTTGAGGCATAATAATATGACTACAATTGCTTTTTCTTTGTGTTTTATTGCATAATTTCATAAATTGTTTTTTATTTATGAAATTTATGATTTCATAAATCTTGTTTCATTCTAGACCATATTCTGACATGATGGGTAGCATTTCACTCCACTCATACTATTAGTCCAGGGAAAAAAATGGAAACCCAGTAACAAAATCTGTGAGCAGAGAGACTTCACTTTTCTCTTTGATACTTCTGATGCGCGGATTGACTCCACAACTCGTTAAAGTTGTAAAGTAGGTATGCTTTTTATTCAGCGCTGAGACGCACGGGGATAATTCCTCAAAGTCATGCGTACCTCAGTGTTGTTTCCCTCTACATTTATTCTCTAAAGTTACATATATTCATAAGGTTGTACAACACACCTATACAGATTCATGTCCTATCCCCGCTTCGTATTATAATGAGCCAGAAGGTCCTCTGCGCCTGCGCAGTGCCCCCTCTGGTCATGGGCAGGGGTCTCAAGATGAAGTAACTGAGTCTTCCTCCTCTGGGTAGGGGTCTTCAAGATGAAGTAAATGAGTCTTCCTCTTCTTGCACTTTTCACCTTTCAGTCTTCACATATGGCCTTAGGGTTTGGTCGGTATCCCAGCCATAAACCATCTGCTTCTCCCCCTTATCAGTAGATTCAGGCCTCTGCTTTTCCTAATCAATAGCTGCTTATCAATAGGATCAAATGTCTGCATTTCCTTATCAATAGCTGCTTATCAATAGGACCAAGTGTCTGCTTTTCCTTATCAATAGGACCAGGTGCCTTTGTTCTGCTTAGCAGGCATTTACAACAGACAATACTTTTCTTTAAGCAAGGAAATTCCTCTAACCCCCTTGTACAACCCCCCTGTACATTGGTCAACTCTCTGCATCACTTCTCCATCAAAATTTTGTATTTTCATTCTTTCAAAGTGGTTGTAATAAGTGATATTCACCCCATTTCTTAAATCCTGTCTATGACAATATGCTGCACATATGTGCAGGTCAACATTTAAACCTGAATGACCTATAGGTTCCTCACACACAAGTCTGAATTCTGTCTTGTAGAACATGATGTCAGTGGACAATCAAACAAGTAATACAGAACTTTTAAACTGTTTCAACCAAAGTAAAATATTTTTATTTTATCATTATTTGTTAAATAATTTTATTTTTATTATTGCAAGTTAGAATAACATTTGCAAGCCTAAATTAGTTCTGGAGATGCCATACAGTTTTGCTTAATCATTTGCATGCCTGCAGAAGTTATTTATGGCTTTGAATATTTTGCCATTATGGATAGAATCCTTTCAAAAATAGTTTCCATGAATGAAACTGTTAATTAAAGCTGTTTATTTACAGACTGCCAAAGCTTTAAACATCTGACATTAGATAAATTAGCACCTAAGAAAATACATCACTTAGTGTTTATTATTTTCGTTGTTTACACTCTTTTGAGAGTAAGAAAAGTTTGTTGATAATAAAACTTCAATGATCTAAGAAATACATTAAATGATAGCTCAAGTTAAACTTGTGGATAAGTTCAGGGACATACACACTAAAAGGGAGAGGAGATGGACTTCAGGTAAATTGAAATATGATGCAAAACAGCTCCTTTCAGAAGAGCTCTTCTGTGACACCTAACCCTGAAGAGGCAAGAAATCACTCCTGTGGGAGACTAGTTGTTCTTACTGGAAAAATTCAAGCACAGCAAATAGGTACTGGAGCCTGTCTTGACAGAGGCTTATTTGCTCTAGGTTGCTTCTGTATTTAATGATAAACAGGTGTTAAAAGCCTTCTTAAGAAATGAATCATCCTCTCAAGACAGCTATTTCTTTCAGTTGACTATGTCCCTTTCTTCCTCAGGGAAAGTAGGGATCTAAGATAATTTAAAGGCTCATTTAAGTGCTGAAAGCTAGATGGGGAAAACTTAAGTTCAAGAAACTATTTTTGGCTATGCCAGAACTCACTAAAAAAAAGTAAGCATCCATGCTGCTAGCCTCAGTTCTGGAAATTAGGAAAGCCTGTTCAAGAGTTAATCAGCCTTACATTCCCCATTCAGTCTTTCAAAAGCAAAACAGTGCGTGGTTGGTTGCTGAGATGTAGCTCTTAAAAGCAACTAGACTTCATATCTCTCCATTACTCTGCTGAGTTTTTTCCAGTGCTGCTTTTTGCCCTACTAACTTTTTTGCAGTCCATCTGGTTTTGGAGCAAGAAGAAGCTATCTCTTCAAATACTAAAACAAAAGCTCTTTAGCAAGAGTGACGTGCTATACTTGTGTGTATCATCTGCATCCTAATGTCTACCACTGAAAGATCTTGTAAGAGGTCTTTCCTTGTCATATCATTCAACATACATGCTCCAACAAGAAAGTCATAGCTATTACAATGCTTATACAAATTCAGGAAGTGAAGAATACCTCCTCTCTCCAGCCTTAACATTGTGACTCATGACAGCTACCTTATCCTTACCAAAATTATCAACTTAACCAGATAATGGCAATTATACTTAATGGATAATGACACTTAAATTAGTATCTGATAGAAAATACTGATGTTGGAAATACTGATGTTAGGTTAGCTTTACATTTTTATCAGTTATAATCCTGTTTCTTTGAAAAGCACTTAAAAATAACTGCCATATGAAAGCACTGGCTTTAGTACCAGCTCACAGCATTTTCACTCTAAATGCCATAACCAAATATCAAAGAGCTTTGCCTGGAGAATTCTGGCGCTTTTCTTCTCAATACCTAACGGGGATTTTACTTGTTTCTTCTTGTTATTCAGTTATTTCTAGTCTGTTGACAGTGGCATTGTTGCATTTTCTTTATAAAACATCTGTTTTGACTCTACCACAAATCCTGATTTTATTTTATTATATAAAATATATTTTCTATTCTTAAGTTAATAACTTGGGGGTTTAAAATTTATTTTTTTTTCTTTCCAACTCTGTGTCTTTGGACACCAGTGTCATGTGATACCAAATTATTTGTTTTACAGATTGTTAAAGAGTGTTTGGCTGAGCTGTCTACAATAAGTCATTCAAGGAACTATCCAGGAAAAGCGTACCACTCATAGCATGCTATTTTATTGTAAAATATGGTGAGACTCCTCCTTTCATACAGGAGTTCAGTGATAAGAAATTTTGACCAAGGAACTTGATAACATGAGTTTAATGGTCTCTTCAACCTGACAGATTTCAAAATCACTTCTTCCCAGTCCAGGTAGGCTTTTATATTTTATGAAGACACTTATGGATGTAAACCTTTAATATTTTTACTATTTCATTTGGCTTGTTTGCATTTCTTTTTTTTTATTATTATTTATTTATAGTAGTCAGTTTATAATCTTTCAAATGCCCTGAGCAACCTTAGCCTGCCATTCTACTCCAGGAATACCTTTTTAGTCACTGACTATTTGTAGTATTCAATTTATTTGTATAGTAGTTCAGCATGACCTTTTCAAACTCTAAATGAACAAGAGAAGGGTTACTTTTTCAGTGATTTAAATTAACCAATATAAAAAGAGCTGTATGAAGATGCATTGCTTAGCGTAGTGGCTATCAATGTTGGCTAAATTCTCCACACACTGACAATACCGTTTAAGAAACTTAAAGCGTCTGTTGGTGATTTTTTCACCAACGATGTGAAATGATTCAGTAAAGGAAAGTCAATGCTTGCAGTTACATTTTCAAGTTTAAAAATATATTTGTAAACAGCACAGAGTTTATGAAGATATGGAAAAGATAACTTTTTGCAATCAAGGGGAAAATCATCTTCCTGGTGCTTTGAGCAACCTGGCTTAGTGGAAGGTGTCCCTGCCTGTGGCAGGGGGATTGGAACTGGATGTTCTTTAAGGTTCCTTCCAACCCTAACTATTCTATGATTAATGGTTCTATGAAACAAAGGTGAGTGTATGTGGTGTTATTACTTTCTCATATCTGCAATACAAAAAAATATTGAAAGGGAAAAGGAGGGTGTACCCCACGAAAAAAAAAAAGGTATTTAAAAATTAAAATTGTACTGCATTAATAAAATTGATTAAGACCCTTTTCCAGTATTTTTCATCATGTAGTAGGTGTTAGAGAATGAATTCAGAATTTTTCAGTATGTATTAGCTAGCTGATTTCAAGTAACTAAATAATCCTCATCACAAAGTTAATTCACAGAGAAGGAGCAAATCCCATGTGGTGGAACTGAATTCTAAAGTCTTACTCAGTTAAAAGTTCTGGCAATTACAGTCTGTTGCATTTTATGCATGCTGGCATTATAATAGAGAGCATCTTGCAAAACAAGTGATCAGCTGGAAACATGTACCACACAGTAGCCTTCTTCCAGATCTCAAAGTTCATCCTACATTAATCTTTAGAGTCTCTGGATTTGGTTTCTATTCCTGAGAATATTCAGGAATCTGGTAATTATGATAATTAATTCATATAAAATGTAGTGTGGAAGGAAAGAAAATAATACCTGTTCATTATATTTTCACAGGACTGAAGAGCTTTTCTTGCCTTTATCTTTCCAGTTCTCTCCCCTGTCCCACTGATCATCTCTGTTCCAGTTCAATTCTAAATTTTTGTATTAAAACACTTAACTCTTGAGTGTTGATAAACATAGTGCTCAAGGACTGCCAAGTTATAATGAATTCCCTGTACTAATCGGGCATTATTAAAAAGTGTTTCCATCCAAGTTTTCTGCTTTTTCGTGTAATTGAGTGACAGTTTATTATTGTGCTAGAAAAGAGGGTACAAGGATGGGTTTCACAGAGTAAGAGCAATAACATTTCAAGATTATTTTTTCTTTCCTGAGCATTTCACCTTTTATTCCATAAGTAGTGGCTAAATTTGGAATCCAAATAATGACAAATATGTGCTCTTTCATATCCCCCTTGGAAGCCTAGTCCTTTGACAGCTTGCAAGTCCTGAGATGATGAAAGGTGACTTCATTTGAGTACTTTTCTACCAAAAATGGGCATGTCAAATATCATGAGATAAAGAGCTCCCAATGGTTTAGAAAGTGAATGCCTAGAGGCTGCTTAGAAACCTCTGGTGAAATGGTGGCAATACAATAATAATGTACAATACAATAATAATGTCTTTGGTATAAAGATTTTCCTGGGCTCCACAGGATAGAGTAACAAACAAACCTGCCAACACAGCTTTTCTCTCCTTTTATGAATGGGAACAAAATATGCTTACTAATTTACCTTCTGAAATAAAATATCAATGTAATTTTTTAAATCTCTCTTTGGCTACTGGTTTACACAGCCTTTTTCAACAGGGATTCTTTTTAAGATTTCTGTAAACATTGTGGAGGTTATCTAACCTTTTTTAATATATTTTACAATGCTCAGAGGATGTGAATTGTTAAAATACTGTTATTTGGATGTGGCTTTGAAAAAGCAGAGGAAAAGCCATAGTAAAACCATAAAAAGCAACCAAAAAAAAAAACCACTATTATGTAAAACTAACAAGTAATGGCAAGACAGAGGGAAAGTAATTTTCACTGAGTGGCATCCTGATGCACAGTTTAATATAGCAAGACAGCACTACTGTGAATATGGTAACATAGTTAAATACAAGAGACTGTCTTCCTGAGGAAATCCTGTGTATGATAAGGCACAGACTCATTTGTACAAATACTGCTGTACCTGTGATACTGATATCACAGATACCTACAAAATCACTGGCCTGTGGCATTTGCTTATTACTGCAAAAGAAACTTGAAAAAAAAAAAAAGTGTTTTTTTTTTTTAAGAATATCAAAAGTACAGACAACATTAATTTTCAGGACTTTTCCTTTTGCATGAATACAGCCCATTAATTTTCTTTCTGAAATTAGAAATTAGGGACATTTTAAAGATAAAATCAGTGTACTCGAAGAAACTGGGCATTTTGAAAGGCTCCCACTGAGTAGTAGCCAGTTACTGTGCTACATGCACGCAGGAGAGCAGCTTGACAGCATGATGTGCCCAGCCCTGATTGCAGACAGATTTTCATTGTAACTCCTTAGGGATCTTCCACATCTCCACGCTACATGGTCAGCCTCAAGAAGGTAATAAAGTTAGAAGTGATAAGAAACACAGAAGTTAAGGTGGATCAGGGTCAGGAATAACAAAGAGAAGTCATGATTCTTAAAATGTCATCCCCCTCTTTCCTCCCCTCCTTCTTATTCACAGTGATTCCTTGTATGAACTGGCTTGTATGAACTTTCAGCTATTTTGAAGTAACACAAAGTTAAAAAAAAAGAGAGTTGGGCCAAGGTTCCTTGGCTCAGGTTGTAAGCCCCCCTCTGCACTGACACCTACATAAAATGGTAGCCTGCAAACTACCAGATTTGCAGACAAAATAACCCTACACCAGACTTATTTAAAAGAAAGAAATTGAAACTTCTTTATGTGCAAAATGCAGGTCATAAAACTATCCCAGTTTTTATTCTTGACTGGTGTCAAATATATAATTGGGTCTCTGTGGCTTCATTGTAGTTTTTTTTCTCCTGCCCTTTCATATTTGACATGTTCTTTAAGATTGCATTCTGGGGACATAGTTAAAAAAATGCTAATGTTTATCGTATACAGCTTTATATTATGCTAACGTATATCATGCACTTCTCAGAAGAAATAAGAAAGTATGTTTTTTATTCCCAATTGTTTTTCATATCTTTGCTATAATTACGGAAACTTTTCAAGGAGACAATGAGAGAAGTGGGTCAGAAAAAGAATTTAAAAAACGTTGAATAACATAAACATTTTAGCTCAGGTTATTGTTGTATTTCTGAGAAATGCATTTGCAGCGGAACTCCACAAATGAAAATGAAATCTTTACACTGTGTTACATCATAATATGTTTGTTTCTTTCTGTATTTAATGTGAAAAAAAATTGAGGAACATTCAGGGTGGCTGCAGGAGAAATGAAGGAAATGGAGTTGTAGTTGGCATCCTCACTGAAGTAAAAAGAGGAGGATATGACTATACTTCTGACTAGCAAAACTGTGAGGATACAGTTCCATCACTCCTATTTAGTTTAAATATTGCTGCTGCTGTTTCTTCATAAATGCTACAAACCCAATTTTATATGTCTCAGAGAAACTAAAGAAACAGAGTTTACTGCTTTCTGGTCATTCTGGAAGATTAAAAACAAACAAAAAAATACCCTGAAGGTAATAAGCATATTATTTCAAAACTTGGTATCTTGTATTTTCCTGACTTCAGAAAAAAAAAAAACCAAACAAAAACCCCACAAAAATCCCTCAGTATGTCATTAGAAAACAAAACAATAAAAGAGTAATAAAACCATAAAAATGGAAATTACATGCATAGGGCACTGAGACTTTTCTCTGATAAAGCTTCAGAAATACCAGTATTAGCGAACAGACTCTGGTTGCCACAGAAGTTGTCAGTATTCTGGAAAAACTGCAGCTGTACTTTGAGTCCCACAGACAGCTAACTTCTGACAGCTGTGAATGGTTCTTTGTAAATGCAGACTTCTCTCTTTGACTCAAAGCTGAGTTTCTGGAAAAGTTCCAAACCAGCCACTCTAGTGTGGCTGAAAAATCTTCTAAATGCACGCTAGGAGGTGGTACGGTGACCAGGCACACCTAAATGTGTGTAAACTCTGCCGATGCTCTACCTTTCTTTCCCGATATAGGGATTGCGAGTTGTCTGTTTTGCACTTCCCCTATACTTAAAACGGAGGAACGTCAACAGGTAAAAGGAGTACCATAGAAATGCAAGGTCAAACCCACACTGCAACAGAGTGCTGTTGAGTTAATATAAATGGTAACTTAGGTTTCAAGTACTCAAGAACCCTGCAAGAGAAATAGCATCAAAATATTTAAAGATGTTTTTTAGAAACAAAAATTACTTTTTTTTTAATGGCATAATCGACTCAGCTGAAATAGAATGTGTTTCAACAGTATCTTTTCAGTCATTATTTACCGAACATAAATCAAAACCTGTAAGATTTCAACTGTTACACACACACACACACACACAGAGTATGCTAGAGATTGGAAGGGACCTCAAAAGATCATCTAGTCCAATCCCCCTGCCGGAGCAGGAACACCTAGATAATGTTACACAGGAATGTGTCCAGGCGGGTTTTGAATGTCTCCAGGGAAGGAGACTCCACAACCTCCCTGGGCAGCCTGTTCCAGTGTTCCGTCACCCTCACTGAGAAGAAGTTTCTTCTCAAGTTTAAGTGGAACCTCTTGTGTTCCAGTTTGTACCCATTACCCCTTGTCCTATCATTGTTTGCCACTGAGTAGAGCCTGGCTCCATCCTCGTGACACTCCCCCTTTATATATTTATATACACTAAGAAGGTCACCCCTCAGTCTCCTTTTCTCTAAACTATAGAGACCCAGCTCCCTCAGTCTTTCCTCATAAGGGAGATGCTCCACTCCCTTAATCATCTTAGTTGCCCTGCGCTGTTCTCTTGGTAAGGAATGGATTTTCAAAACTGTCTTTTATCCTGAATTTTCCTTTTTTAACCCCACAACCATTCAGATTAGGAAGCCTATTGATCGTATTCTCTGATTCATTTTCATTATCTTGGGAATAACACACAGCATTCTTAGCAATTACGATGATGCTGCTGCCTCAAACGTCGTTTAGGCAATCTGCACACCCAAGGTACTCCAAGATATTTAAACACTGAGCTTCCACTGATTTCAATTATATTTCTAAAAAGCTGTTAGATGTATAACTGTTGTCCTCAGCTTCTTTTTTAATGTGCTCATCCTTTGAAACTTCCTCCAGTTTATCTAGATGCATTGTCACAAAATGGTATGTGATACTCCACTTGCAGTTATTACAGATGTTCTCAATTCTTTATTGTATATAACTTAGACAATTACCAAAATACACAAACTTACTAAGCAATGGACCCTTGTCTGATGCATATATGAAAATCTCATCTAAAAGGGCAGATTCTGCTTTGCTGCTATGGTGTCAAATTAGTAGTGGAGAGTGTAGAAAAATTATTCCTGTATTCACATACCCTGCATATAGGCAAAGAACAAATGTCGCAACTGTGTCTTGAGGAACTGTTTAACTGCTTGTTCTCTGTAGTTGTGTGGTATCTTAAAGGTGGGAGATATGTGAGGAATTATGCATTACTACTGTGTAGCAAGGCACACCCAAAAAAAAGAGTTATACTTGTATATACAATATAGACGAGTTATACTTGTATATACAATATATCAGAGTTATACATAGGAGATATATATTTATATGCTCTCCTTTACGTAAACATAGACACACATACACACACATACGTACATATGCATATAGGAGACTTACAGCTTTAGGACATTCATACGCACTACCACTGTTGCTGATGGGCTCAGCCTTGGCCAGTGGCAAGTCCATCTTGGAGCTGGCTGCTATTAGCTTTACTGGACCAGGGGGAAGCTTCTAGCACCTTCTCACAGAAGCCACCCTTGTAGTCTCCATGCTACTAAAACCTTGCCCGCAAAACTGTGCATGAAATACAAAGGAGCTATGGGACAAATATGTTTTCTTAGCCTGTAATACAGTTTCTGCAAGACTCAGTTCTACCTGATCTGGAAATATGTTTGCAAGAACTCTAATAAAGTCTAATGGAATAGGCTTTTACTTCCAGCAGTCCTCTTTCTCCACTTTGACAAAAATACCCTTTATTTTATGGGTTGTTTAGACAGCAGAAAATTTCCTTTTCATAAATTCCTGCAATAATTCTTCAAAGTTCTCAGCTGAGCTAGGTGTGTGAATTCACTTACTGTTGGTAAAGAAGGACTTCATAAATGTAGCTCATCTCATCTTGAAACACATCAGATTAAGGAGATTACACCCTATTTCCCAATTGAGATAAACCATTGATTGCTCTTTATATTAAAAGAGAATCAAGGTAGACCATAAAATAAAGCCTACATAGACACTGAGCACACCTAAATTTTAGTGAGATAATTTTAACCAAAGAATAAATTCCCCATTGTCCTTTTTTTTTTTTTTTTTTTGCTGAAGACTGTCAAGACGCTGCCACTTCATAATATTTCCAATTTCTTTTGATTATCCATATTGTAGCACTGGTATTGACCCTTCTTCCTCAGTCTTACTGTCTTTTCGTTGGCAATAGCTTTAGTTCATAATGCTTTAGCCATATAGTTTCACTTCTTATAAAATCCAGTTGAAGGAGGCTATAAAGCTACACCAGATGCTCTCCTCTTCAGTGAGTTCCCAAAAAAGGAGAAAAAAAAATGTGCGTTAATTCTTTTTGTTCTATGCAATAGTTACAATGAAGTTCAATGTAATGTCATAACAGTATAAATATTCTCTGTTGTTCATGAATATAAAAATCTTAAGGAAATCTCTTGTATTTATAGTTCTAATCTTTGTTTAACTTTATTTATTTATTCTTATGCAAAGACTATATATCCAGCTTGATGATGTCTTTATTTTGAGACAGAATTTACATCTTTAAAAGAAGGAAAAGAAACCCCCAACCAAACCCACAAATCTTTTATGGCTCTTGTTCTCCACAAGTCTAGCTTTCCAAGTGACTATTATTTAAAAAAAAAACAACTTTCAAACTAATACAAGACTGTTCTAAAATAGTTTCTTAAGATTATATCTTTTGGACTATTGAGTTATAAAATTAGTTACATTTGTGAGAAAAAAAAACATAATCTCAGCCTTAATAGAATGTCATTCTTTCAGGCATTACAGTTTGTAAATTGAACCAGTACATTGAATAACCCATTCAGACTAAGGCAATATAAACTAGCAATATAGTTAGTAACATGTATGAAAGAGCACAATAAAAATTAAACTGTTTTCTGAATAATTAAATCAAGAAGTCAAATAAAGCACAGTTTTTACTGTTTTCTTCAGATTTAGTAGTACTTAGTTGTATTTCTTCAAATGTGTTCTGTGTAGGAGGGTAAAAATACCTACACAATTTATCAGCATTTGGACCTATATTTAAAGTATGTTTTCACATTTATTTTAATACATATATAGAGAGAGAATGTTTTGTGTATGGTTTGTCAATATTATTTGCATTGGTGCCTCTTTTTATGGCATGATATTGCACGGTTTGTTTATTTCAGGAATACCATGAAGTATCTGGGCTGTCCTTTCACTGGATTCTGAAATCCTATTATAACATCAGAATAATCTGCTTTCCTAAACACTTGGAGTGGAGGTAGTAGTTTTATTATTCTTAAGTGGTTTTACTAAGGAACCTCCTACAACAAATATAGCACTTTCAACATCTACTCAACAGAACTTGTGTTAGTGCCAATATGAAAGCTTTTCCACTTTCAAAGGACTGTTTAAATAAAAAAAAACAAAAGCAAACAAAAACCTGACACTCTTAAGAGGCATATCTGTGTGGGAAGTATTGTAGAAGTATTTACTCTCATTTATATTCATATATAATTTCAATCAGAGAATTGGCAAGTGATACTAGCAGAAGTACTTTGAACAGAAATTGCTATGTGCGTCGTGAAGTAGGTCATCCAAACAAAGTAGCTCAAGCATGCAGTTATTCCACTAAATGTGTGTGAATTATCTGAGACAAAAGTTTATAGACAGAAGAAAACCCTTAGAGATAGTTGCAAAAGATTTCAAGTACTGGGAATGTGTTGTGGGTTAACCCCAATAGACAGCTAAGGCTGCTCACTCACTGCCCCACAGAGGGATTGGGAGAGAACTGTAAGAGTAGAAGTGATAGTCTAGTGATACTCATTCTTTAGACAGTGTCAGATGAAAAAATCTGACACACTGGTTTTTCAGCTACATTAATAACATAACAAGGACAATTTTTTTTTTTCTTTTTTTTTGGTGGTACTTACTAGGAGGGACATCAAAGCCTGAAGAATATTGTTTGAGCAAAAGTCCTTTATTATTGGATGTCTTGGTCATGAAGAATAAAGTAACTGAGGATGTAATGTGTTTTAAACAATAATAATGACTGGGAAAAATGTATCGTGTGTAAGAGAAAACCAGATGTTTCTTGTTAAAAAAAGCAAAACCAACAAACTAAAAAATTTGATACAACAATTGTGGCCCAAAACAAAACCTCTCTATGAATAAAAATAATTTTCATGTGTCGTGGTTTAAACCCAGTCAGGTAACTTGTTCACTCACTCCCAGTGAGTGGTGCCGAGCTGACAACAATCAAGGTCCGTGTCCGTCTCCCCCCCCCCTGCACCGGGGCTCTCCCCTTCCCCGCTCCCGGAGGAACGGGGAGGAGGATCAAGAGAGTGCAACTCCTACGGGTTGAGACAAGAACAGTCCAGCAACAAATCACCACCACTACTATCAGCTAAAACAATGCTAAGGGAAAATAACAAGGGAAGAGAGTACGATACCACCGGCCAAGAAAGCGAGTTCCACCCGGAAGCCCCTCACCCCGGGCAAGACGTGCTGTGGTATGGAATACCTCCCCGGCTAGCCCGGGTCTGGCGCCCCGTCTCTGCTTCCTCACAGCTTCCCCTCCTCCCTGGCAGAGCATGAGCCTCACAGAGTCCTTGGGCAGGGTAAACATCACTTAGCAACAACCGAAAACATCGGCTTCACCAACACTGGTCTCAAGTTGGAAGTCAAAACACAGCACTGCACCAGTTAACACAAAGGAAAAACATGACTGCTACTGCTGAACCCAGGACATTATCCACCCCTTATTCCATACCATTCACGTCGTGCTCAGATCCCACATTTTCAATACACCATCGCTCTCCCATATATATACATCCATATACATACAGACCAAGAGGAAAAGATCATTTTCTTAGTGCATGGACCAATCCCTATAATGCTGCCGAGTCCATACGGTCCATGATGTTCAAAGTTCATTCTCTGTTGGGATGATGGCTGGAGGGAAGTCAGGGCCAGTCGCTGGTGACCTGGAGACATCTAGTTGTTGGGCTATAAAAGCATTACACAGCAGGCAACAGCATACAATTGAGTTCACTGGCTGTTTTCCCCTAAAATCAAATCCCCTTGAGGTATACATCGGACTTCCCCATCTTCTCGCATTACCCACCAAGTATATCCAGGTCCCTGAGCAAAAGCAATCCCACGAGTGGGTTTGCCTTTACCTGAAGCAGGAATAACCCAGACTGTCTTCCCCAGCAAATTCTTCATATGCACCACGGGAACTTTGTCCCCCTCTACAATATGTAAAAGTTCTGACTGGGCTGGGCCAGCCCTGTTGGCAGATCCTCTGGTGTTGACCAACCAGGTGGCCTTTGGTAAGTGTGTATCCCAATGCTTGAAAGTTCCCCCACCCATCGCTCTCAGTGTAGTTTTTAACAGCCCATTGTACCGTTCGATTTTTCCAGAGGCTGGTGCATGGTAGGGGATGTGATATACCCACTCAATGCCATGCTCTTTGGTCAGTTGCTCTGCTTCCATTGCTTCAACCACCCCCACAGGGCATTTGCCACCATCCATGAGTCAGTATAGAGATAAAGTACTGGCCACTTTTCTCGTTCAGCAATGTCCAGGGCCAGCTGGATGGCTTTCACCTCGGCAAACTGACTCGATTCACCCTCTCCTTCAGCAGTTTCTGCAACTTGTTGTCCAGGACTCCATACAGCTGCCTTCCATCTCCGATGCTTTCCCACAATACGGCAAGAGCCATCAGTAAACAAGGCATACTGCTTTTCACTTTCTGACAGTTTATTATATGGTTGGGCCTCTTCAGCGCGCATCACCTCCTCCTCTGGAGACATTCCGACATCTTTGCCCTCTGGACAGTCCATGATGACTTCTCGAATGCCTGGACGACTGGGATTTCCTATTCGAGTTCGTTGTGTAATTAGTGCAGCCCATTTACTCCATGTAGCATCAGTTGCATGATGTGTAGAGGAGACCCTGCCTTTGAACATCCAGCCCAGCACGGGCAGCCGGGGTGCCAGGAGGAGCTGTGCTTCAGTGCCAATCACTTCCGAAGCAGCTCGAACCCCTTTATAGGCTGCCAGTATCTCTTTCTCAGTTGGGGTATAGCTGGCCTCAGATCCTTTATATCCCCGACTCCAAAAGCCGAGGGGTCGACCTCGAGTCTCCCCTGGTGCTTTCTGCCAGAGGCTCCAGGTAGGACCGTTCTCCCCAGCTGCAGTGTACAGGACATTTTTTACATCTGGTCCGGTCCGGACAGGTCCAAGGGCTACTGCATGAACTATCTCGCGTTTAATTTGCTCAAAGGCTTGTTGCTGCTCAGGGCCCCATTTAAAATCATTCTTCTTCCGGGTCACATGATAGAGAGGGCTTACAATCAAACTGTAATTCGGGATGTGCATTCTCCAGAACCCCACTGCACCCAAGAAAGCTTGCGTTTCTTTCTTATTAGCTGGTGGAGACATTGCTGTTATCTTGTTGATCACATCTGTGGGGATCTGTCTACGTCCATCTTGCCATTTTATTCCCAAAAATTGAATCTCCTGTGCAGGTCCCTTGACCTTACTCCGTTTTATGGCAAAACCGGCTTTCAGCAGGATTTGGATTATTTTCCTCCCTTTCTCAAAGACTTCTTCCGCTGTATCGCCCCACACAATAATGTCATCAATGTATTGCAGGTGTTCTGGAGCTTGCCCCTGTTCCAGTGCAGTCTGGATCAGTCCGTGGCAAATGGTAGGGCTGTGTTTCCACCCCTGGGGCAGTCGGTTCCAAGTGAACTGGACACCTCTCCAAGTAAAAGCAAACTGTGGCCTGCACTCTGCTGCCAAAGGAATGGAGAAAAATGCATTGGCAATATCAGTCGTGGCATACCACTTGGCTGCCTTTGACTCTAGTTCATACTGAAGTTCTAGCATGTCCGGTACGGCAGCACTCAATGGTGGTGTGACTTCATTCAGGCCACGATAGTCTACTGTTAGTCTCCATTCTCCATTAGACTTTTGCACTGGCCATATGGGCCTATTGAAGGGTGAGCGGGTCCTGCTGATCACCCCCTGACTCTCCAGTCTACGGATCAGCTGATGGATGGGAATCAGGGAGTCTCGGTTGGTGCGATATTGCCGCCGGTGCACTGTTGTGGTCGCAATTGGCACTTGTTGTTCTTCAACTTTCAGCAACCCCACAGCAGAGGGATCTTCTGAGAGACCAGGCAAGGTGGACAGCTGCTCAATTTCCTCAGTCTCCAAAGCAGCAATACCAAAAGCCCACCGGTACCCTTTTGGGTCTTTGAAGTACCCTCTTTTGAGGTAGTCTATGCCGAGGATGCATGGAGCCTCTGGACCAGTCACAATAGGGTGCTTTTGCCACTCCCTCCCAGTCAGGCTGATTTCAGCCTCCAGTACAGTCAACTCTTGGGATCCTCCTGTTACTCCAGAAATATAGATGGGTTCCACCCCTTGACAGCTTGATGGCATCAGGGTACACTGTGCACCGGTATCTACTAGAGCCTTATACTTCTGTGGGACTGATGTGCCAGGCCATCTGATCCACACAGTCCAGTAAATCCAATTGTCCCCTACCTCCACCTGGCTGGAGGCAGGGCCCCTCTAATGGTCGTCACAGCATTGGACACTTAAGTCGTGTTGAAAGGGATTATTCTTCGTTATCGCAGGAGCTGGAGTAAAATCAGCTCTTCCATTCCATCTGGGAAACTGCTCACCAGAGACTGAAGCCGTAGCTCTCATGGGATGATCAGTCTTGGCCCTTGCTCCCCTCTTCAGTTCACTCACCCGTTCCTCCAAAGCTGAAGTAGGTTTTCCATCCCACTTTGTCATGTCTTCTCCGTGATCCAGCAGGTAAAACCATAGGGTACCCCGTGGCATATACCTTCTGTATCTCCTCTCTTGAACAATAGGACGCCTTTTGTTAATAGCTGAGACGTGTGTTGGTACATGTGAGGAGCTGGATAAATCAGATAGATCGTCCCTCAATTGTCTGAGGTCCTGGAACAGCTTTTCCACAGTTGAGATGATGGAAGGGGTGAGGTTGTCTTCGAACTCTCGGAGTTTATTAACCATTTCATCCACTGTTAGTGGTACTATGTCATTCCAGGTCACTGTTGCCAACGAATGGGCATATGATGACGGTGCATTCCGTGTAAGTTTTTGCCACATGGGTCGTGTACATTCAACTTCATCTGGATCTATAGGTGTATCCCCGTTATTCGGCTTGATGTGATAGAGCATCTCTACGATGGCCGATTCCCTCAGAGACTGGATGCCTTTGTCTATAGTAGTCCACTTGGCCGAACGACTCGTAACATCGTCCTTGTACGGAAACCTTTCTTTCACAGCTGCCAAGAGCCGCCTCCAAAGGCTGAGGGACGTTTTCTCTCTTGCGATTGCTTTGTCAATTCCCCCTTCTCTAGCAAGTGATCCCAGCTGCTTGGCTTCTGTACCTTCTAGTTCGTGACCATCGGCCCCATTGTCCCAGCATCGGAGTAACCAGGTGATGATGTGCTCCCCTGGTTGACGGGTAAAATCTTTTCGCATATTCCGCAGCTCGGTGGAGGTCCGAGGTCGAGAAGTTACCTCTTCTTCTTCTTCTTCGTCATGTGATGATGACTCCTGATCAGATTCTGGACCGGGTGGTGAATTCATTGGTTCTTCATCTCGCTTCACCCTTTTTGCCTCCTTTTTGCTTGTTCTCTTGAGTACAGGGGCAACCGATATTGGTACGCACTGGTCCTCTGGTTTGGCTGCAGTGATTATCACTGTGGTTTGAGTAGCAACTGTACTTGTTGCTGGGGGTGGTGTAGCTGCTGTGCTTGGAGCTGGGGTAACCGCGCTGTCTGTTGCAGTTGAAGTTTGAGCAGCTGCTGTACTTGCCACTGGGGTAGCTGCTCTGTTCATTGAGGCCAAAGTTTGAGTAGCGACTGTACTTGTTGCTGGGGGTAGTGCAGCTGCTGTGCTTGGAGCTGGGGTAACCGCGCTGTCTGTTGCAGTTGAAGTTTGAGCAGCTGCTGTACTTGCTGCTGGGGTAGCTGCGCAGTTCATTGCAGCCAAAGTTTAAGTAGCGACTGTGGCTTTGCCCTCAGATCCGCCGACATTCTTTTCCTTTTGAAGGTGCTGGATAGTGTTGAACAAGGCCCTGTAAGCATAGGCTAAGCCCCAGCACGTTGCCATGATTTGTCCATCTCTGGTATGGCCAGAATGACCACACACCTCATTTAAGTGTTTTACTAATTCTTCTGGATTTTGCAGTTGTTCGGTAGTGAAATTCCAAAGTACTGGAGGGGTCCACTGACCTAGATACTTGCCCATACTATCCCACACACCCTGCCACTCATGGCTGTCCAGCCTCAGGGAAAATCTCTCGGTCCTCCTACATTGTCGTTTGACCCCAGACAAGACCCAAACCTGACTCTGCTTAACTCTTGAAATCAGTAGTGGGCAAAACACACTCTGTATGCGTGTTAGCATGGTGATTCCCATCACCATCAGCAAACAAGTCTCAACAGCATTAAAAGGCCATTCAAAAAATTCAAAACTCTCAAATGTAAATGGTCTGGGGGGACGACTGGGAGGGTAAAAGGATGTCTCCTTCACAGGTTGAGCACCTGAGAAGGAGAAAAAAAAAAATGTGTAATTGCTAAGCACCTCCATCATATACCTCCCAAAATATAAAGGTGGTGACCACACTGGGAACATAAGCCAGATCAGTTTCATGATCAATGATTCTATTGTATTACAAGTCATTACCATAAAGTACAATGGGACAAAAACCTTAGCCCAAGCCCCACACTTGAAAAACACTAATACAGCAAATACCGGATGGACGTAAGATACAATATACTGAAACTGTGAGATCAAGAGGAACAACCTTGAGAGCCAATAAATCAGCATTGTGATGAGTGACTACCAATCCAGTCAGATCTGTTTTTATCTCAACCCCTCGTGCCCCACGTTGGGCGCCAAAAAGAACTGTCGTGGTTTAAACCCAGTCAGGTAACTTGTTCACTCACTCCCAGTGAGTGGTGCCGAGCTGACAACAATCGAGGTCCGTGTTACCCCCCACCAGGGTTCTCCCCCACTCCCGGAGGAACGGGGAGGAGGATCGAAAGAGTGCAACTCCCACGGGTTGAGACAAGAACAGTCCAGCAACCAATGTACACAAATCACCGCTACTATCAACTACAACAATGATAAGGGAAAATAACAAGGGAAGAGAATACAATACCACCGGCAGGGAAGACGAGTTCCACCCGGAAGCCTGTGTCCTTCCGGGTAACTCCCAGTCACCCCCCACCCCGGCCATGACGTGCTGTGGTATGGAATACCTCCCTGGCTAGCCCGAGTCAGGCACCCCGTCTCTGCTTCCTCCCGGCTTCCCCTCCTCCCTGGCAGAGCATGAGCCTCACAAAGTCCTTGGTCAGGGTAAACATCACTTAGCAACAACTGAAAACATCGACTTCACCAACACTATTCTCAGGCTGGAAGTCAAAACACAGCACTGCACCAGCTACCACAAAGGAAAAAAAAAAACAAACATGACTGCTACTGCTGAACCCAGGACAGGGCTATATTTCCCTTTTTCCAGTCATCGGGAACTTCACCTGACTGCCATGATTATTCAAATATGATGGACAGTGTCTTAGCAACTTCATTCACCACCTCCTTCAGGACCCATGGATGGATTTCATCAGGTCGCATGGACTTGTGCACATTCAGGTTCTTAAGATGGTCTTGAACCAGATCCTTTCCTACAGTGTGTCTAGGGTCTTCATTCTCACAGTCCCTGCATCTGCCTCCCAAGACTTGGGTGGTGTGGTCAGAGGTTTTGCCAGTGAAGGCTGAGGCAAAGAAGTCACTAAGAACCTCAGCCTCCTCCAAATCCAGGGTAGCCAGTTCTCCTAATAGCTTCCAGAGGGGGCCCACGTTGTCCCTAGTTGGTCTTTTATTTGCTATGTACCTATAGAATCCCTTCCAGTTACCTTTCACATCCCTAGCCAAATTTAATTCTAACTGGGCCTTAGCTTTCCTAACCTGCTCCCTAGCTTCCCAGACAGCATCCCTGTATTCTTCCCAGGCCACCTGTCCTTGCTTCCACCTCTTATAAGCCTCTTTTTCCATTTGAATTTTCCTCAGGAGCTCCTTATCCATCCAAGGAGGTCTCCTGTCCCTCCTGCTGCACTTCCTTCTAGTTGGGATGCAACACTCCTGAGCTTGGAGCAGGTGATCCTTGAATATCAACCAACAGTCTTGGGCCCCTCTGCCCTCTAGGGCTGTATCCCATGGAACCTTCCTAAGCAGGTTCCTGAAGAGGCCAAAGTCTGCTCTCTTGAAGTCCAGGGCAGTGAGCTTGCTGCACGCTCTTCTCACTGTCCTGAGGATCTCGAACTTGACCATCTCATGATCACTGCAACCAAGACGGCCCTGTAGCATCACATTTCCAACCATCCGTTCCCTGTTGGTGAGCAAGAGATCAAGTGTGGCGCCTCTCCTTGTTTGCTCCTCTATTACTTGCAGAAGGAAGTCGTCTTTCACACAATTGAGGAACCTCCTGGATTGCTTGTGCCGGGCCATACTGTCCCTCCAACAGATATCAGGGTGGTTGAAGTCTCCCATGAGAACAAGGGCCTGCAAGCGTGAGGCTGTTCCTATCTGTCTATAGAGTGCTTCATCCTCAGAGTCCTCTTAATCAGGTGAGCTGTAACAGATCCCCACAGTAATATCTCCCATCTCCGTTCTCCCGTTAATCCTGACCCACAAACTCTCTGTGGACTGCTCACCTGTCCCCAGACAGAGTTCCATACTCTCCAGCCTATCCCTAACATAAATAGCAACTCCCCCTCCCTGCCTGCTGGGCCTGTCTTTTCTAAAGAGCCTGTAGCCTTCCATTCCAACACTCCAGTCATAGGAGCCATCCCACCATATTGAAGAATAACTATGAAAAACTAAGAACAGTGCACATGTGAAGACTATTAAAAAGTTTGTTGTTGCAAAAATAGATAATTCCTGAGAATAAGGAAAAATAAAATCCCTGAGATAAAAATTGAAATATTTTAGAATTCTATTTAATCTGTGTAGATCAGTAGGATCAAGATTCTTGATTAATGGTAGACTAAAGAAATTTTAGGATAACAGAAAATATTAATCTTTGCTAAGTAAGATAACAACCCTTCATTATTGCCGTGGCAAACACTGGCAGTCATCATCCTTCTGTACTATCACAAGATACCTAGAGTACTCCTTTCAGGACCTGCAGCTGAGGCTTGTTTTCTCGCCTGAGACTGCTACCTAGTACATTGATGTAGTGCCACTGGAAGAGATATGGCTGATAAAGACTAAAGCCAGCGGGGAATGATTTCATATCCCCAGCCATCAAGCTGAACAACTCTTTAGCTAGGAAGCAGTTTAACTGAGAAAGAACAAGTCAGCTTTGTCTGTAGCTACACATTCTTGTCTCTGCACACAATTCCATGCCTTCCATTTAAGTCACAGGAAAACTGCATAAAGAACGTTTTATGAAGTGACCAGAACTCTGTGTTGTGCCTTTTACAGATAGAAGGCAAAATGTTAACTAGTCTGATTTTAACCTAAATGTTCTAAGAACTCTTTCTGTCCTACTATAAAAAACAATAAACAGGTATACCCATCTGAAAATAGACCAATACAGTCTAGACAAAATTCTAACATTGTTCATCTGTATATAAAGCACTTTCATGGAAATACACTTTTTCCCTGATGCTACTGTGTGAATGTGGCTGCTTGGTAAACAGAAATTTTGATTAATCGTATGTAGAGTTTTTTCCAGTTTAGTTTAAGAATAATTGGAAGACTTCTTTATGGTTCTATACTTGAGGTAATTATATATATCAGTGAAAATCAGTGCTAACTGCTCCAGTGAACGTTTGGTGTTATTTGGCAACCATGCCTCCTGCTTTCATAGTGATAGATTTCTAAAACTTTGATCCAGAATCACCAGTGCTTCTTGTAAGTTGAAGTCTACCTTGGTAAATTGAAATATCATAGATATGAGACTAATTTTAAGCCACTTAAACAACTGTGTTGTTCTTCTGCAGAGAAGAGCCTTGTAAAGACTTTGGATTTTCACTGAGGGATCCTGGGAAAGAGGCTGCCTTTACCTTCTCTGTTTGTCTTCTTGGATAGTCCATCCTGTAGTGAAATTGTCAAGGACAAAATAAGTTATTATTTATGACAGGAACTGTGATTCCCCCCCCCCCCTTTTGCCCAGTTTAAGAAAGTAACCTACAGGATTTATAGATCCTATTGATGTAAATCAGAGAAATGATGCAGTAAAAGACTAAAGCACTGGCTAGTGCAGCCTATGTTCCTTGATTTTGTAACTCTGCTAACCAATTTGCAACAGCTGAATTATGGTCTAAAAATCCTGTTTACTGGGTTTGTGTGCATTTCTACAAACTCTTCCAACCAGTCTTTATTTTACCCAAGATCAGCATTTACAGTCCATTTCTATGGGCTGTATTTATTCCTAGTGAAGTTCCTTTGGTGGAATATTCAAAACAAATGAAACAAATGTTGTGAACGTGATTAGAAATGATCCATGTATTTTGCAAATACAGTTTCACCAGTTCTGACTGTAGTTCTTACTGGACATATTTTATTTTATATGGTCGCATATAATAAATAAAAAAAACATTCAGCTTCCTTTAAGCAACATAATATGCCTCCTCTGAAACAAAATAAAATCTTAGTGTAATTACAAATAAGTATTCTCACAAATCCTTTTGTTTTAATGGAGCCTTTCGACTTTTTCACATGGCAGATAGGGTGCCAGCTAATTTATCTATTTTTTAATCACATCCTACATTTTGCCTTAGCACCTAATCTGAGCTCTTTTTGCTGTCTTTTCAGAAGTAGCATATGCCAAACACTGATTGCTTCATAGTCACCTGTGTCTACCTTTTACTTCCTCTAGATTAAAGACCAAAATCCTTATTTCAGTGCCATCTGTGAAACCAAGATATATCCACATCTTTGAAGTCACTGTTTTTTTTCTACTATATTGACAAGCTTAGCATTAAAATTAAATGTAACTTTTACTAACATTGTGTATATTTAGAAATTCTAAAATGAAGAATTATGTGTGAGACAGGTGGGTGAGAGGAGGAAAAGGAAAACCAGGAATTTTAGCTTTCATACTAGCCCTTACATCCAGCTTTACTGCTGCAGCAGTGCTGCTGCTCTTGCTCTCTGAGCTGCTGCTCTTGCTCTCTGAGCAGCAGCTCAGCTCAAACTTAAGCCTTATGATTGCAGTTCAATTGTTTAAATATTTTAAAGGCTCAAGGGTATTTGAGACAACTACATGGAATCTGCATGTATGGCACCTGATTTGCTGGAGACCCTTGCCCTTCTGGACAGGAAGGACTCTACCTTAAGTGCAGATTTCTATTGTAAGACAAATGAAACACAGTTTGAGTAGGAGATGCTTCATGTGCCCAAAAGTCGGGGATAAGGAAGAAATGGAGAAGAAATTCTTCTCCCTAGTAAAAAAAAAAAAAAAAAAGGCCCACACAACCAAAACAACTGCATTGTTGGCTTGCTGTGCTATTTCAAAGTTTTCACAGAAAGGGGGAGCCTGAGAAGTGAAGTGGTATGAAGTAGGGGAGTCTCAGCTGTCCTTCCACTTCCTATCCACATCAGAGATGCCTTTTCCTTGACTTGTTAGTTGAAGTATAACAACCTTAGTTTAGTAATGAAATAGAGAATAAAGTATATGTCTCCAAATTGTTCTGCTTTATTGTACCAGCTGCTGAAAATGCATGAATATAGTTTTGTCACCGAAACCATTTTACAGTTTTGGTGGAATTAGGCATGTAAAACTAGGTTTGTAGCATTGTGTAGTAAGAGTCACAAGACATTGCTCACTGATCTATTTATACCTTATAACTCTCCATCCCACTGAAGAATGCTATAATAGTGTTTTAAGAAAGAAAATTTGCATGTAAGATCCCTCTACAAATCCTTCCTTAGCCAGGCTATTGGGTTGTCCTCATGGAAGAGCTCAGAGGCCTTCTTCCATTATGCAAGTCTCAGAGGATTTTTACAGAAATTAGTCTGTATGAAGACTGAGTTTCCAAGATGGCTTTTAGCAGGTTTTTTCTCAGTCTTTTGACTATGTTGCAGCTGTGCTATCAGCAGCTGCCTAACCAGACCTTACTAGAGAATTTTATGCTATATTTTCTGTAGAATTCCAATGGAACTAATGTATTAAAAAAAATCCTAAATAATTATAACACCACAGTGCCTATAGACGATAGTGCAAGAACTAGAAGAAAGACTGGAGCCCAAGAAAGAGCAGAACTGATTGTAGCATAGAGAATAAATCAGTAAATATATTATGGGACTTGCATTGTTAAATACTGTAGCTTGTTACACAATTTAAAAGTAAAATGTAAAGCTGCTGTGTCAAGCAATTTCTAGAAGAAAAAATTAAAGAAAGAATAAGAGAATGTTAGTGTAAATCTTGGAATAATATTATCTATTATGAATCAGGCTATGGATATTCATTTTGGTAGGTACTGCAATTATAATTTAGTGACCTAGTTTTTAAACGTAATTTTATGATTGTAAATATAATTTTGTAATATGATTTAGTTTATTGTAAATATAATTTAGTAATTTAGATATATTTAATAATTCATCCAGCATAAAATGTGGAGTGATACTGGATTATAGTGTCAGAAATGAAAAAAAAAAAAAACAAAACAAACAGGAAAGAAGAACCTGCTTTTGACTAATGAATCCCAAATATTCAACTGTGAAAAACTGGAGACTGGAAAAATAGCACATCTGTTGGACCTCTTTAATCTTCAGAAGTTGGAAAAAAAAAAAAAAAGAGGCCTTTTAACACAGCTATGTATGAATTTACAGATGTGTTTAAAATGCTTTTCTCATGGTATTTTTGCCTACTTCTTATGATATAATCCAGATGCACAAAATATCCAGCCATATGAAATTTTTGTGAAGTTATAAGAAAAAACAAAAAAAGGATTCTAAATGAACTAATGTTCTGAGAAATGTAAGCAAAGAAACAAACAAATAAAGAGAATGATTCTAAGGAAGAGTAAAGATGTTGGGAAGGCATTCATGTTCCCTGAAAAGGATATAATCTCCTAGCATCAGGCTTTTTTAAGAAAGATTAAATCAATGACCTTATTCAGTGCAAGGGACAGGGTAGGTAAAATTCAATAAAAATATGATTATTCTTTCTTCTCTTCACCTACTGAACCTAACAAGCAATAGTATCTAATTTACAAAGTTTAGTCAAATTCACCTTTGCTATCGGATTGTATTTATAGTCTCTCTTCATGACTCTCCTGCCTGTACAAATGCCATTGATTCCTTAGGGTTGTAGAGTGGTTCAGAGTATGCACTACTTTTTATTGAAATCCATGCTGGATAGGAAACAACAGCTTGAATAGCCAGAATTTACAATTTCACATTCATAACAGCTAACCCTTCAGTAATGTCATCTTAAGGTGATGCTATGTCTTGAAACAGAAGTCTCTCAAAATTGTTCAACATGCCATAACTCAGTGACTAAATAAAGCAGTAAGGGCCCATCACGCTCTTTTCAAATGGGAGAGCCACAGAAGTACAGATGGCATGGTGAGCCAACGTCTTAGCAGGCCTAAAGCTGACATAGCTCCACTGTGCATTTGCACTACTCACTGCAAATGCTGTCTATACTCTGATGATTTTCAACAGAAATTTATTAATGTCTTAACTGTAAGTTAACAGGTTTGCCAGATATATTTTTTCTAACTTAAAGTCACCATAAGTTGAAATTCTGACATCAAATAGATTAAAAAACCTCAGACACATTTTTACAGAGTCTGATGTTTGTAAAAAGGTAACCTAAATGCACAGAACTATGACCCAGATTTTTAAAGGTAACAATCTAACCTACTGTCACTAAGAGATTGGCATATGATTATTTTTTAAATAACTCCTCTCTTCTGTGCATTTATCTATAAAAGAGTGCTTAAAATATAATTATGTGGGAATGTTACTTCTGAAAATGAGGGTAGGCTTGAACTCCAATATGGTGTTTAATTGTGAGAAATACTGGGTTCTCTCTTATCAAATTTGTTTTCCCTTTTATTCATACATCTTAAAACCCTAAAAAAAAAAAAACATTATATAAGGAAGCCCAGATGTTCTATAGTACATTTTTAAAAGCTATAATAACTGTACTTTGCAATAAATTTATCACAGAGTTGTTAGATTCTTTTTTTTTTTAATTTTCAAAACATAACATTTAAAAATACTATATTCAGAAATTTAAAGTTGTCCAAGATATGGCAATAGGTATACATGATGTTTCAAGTAGACTAGATAGCAGTATATGCAATTGTTACGTTATGTAGTTTTGAAGTCAAAAATAGCCTCCCTGTGTTTCTAATAAGAGTTTAAATAAGCTTTATAATCAAGACTTGTGTTTGATGAAGCTTGTAATATGACTGCAATACCATGATATTTTGGAAAGTATATGCATAATTTTCTTTGAATTTAATTATTTTCTTTAGTAGGAGAGTATTAGCCACAAGTGCTTTGGCACCCAGAAGTTTCTGGTTTGTACTGTTATTTGAATTTCTTGAATTCATTTGTTATCAATTAATACATGACATATTAGTAACAGCTTTAAATAAATGATGTGGCTGCTATGACTGTGTCATGGTTTAAGACCAGCTGGTAAGTCAGAACCATGAAGCTGCTTGCTCACTCGCCTGTTTCTCCTCCCCTCCTCGCCCTGCTCCTGGAGGGATAGGAAGGAGAATCAAAAGAATTTAAACCTCACGGCTTGAGATAAGAACAGTCCAGTAACTAAGGTATAAGACAAAATCACTACTGCTACCACCAATAATAATGATGATAAGGGAAATAACAAGGGGAGAGAATATTAAAGGAGAAAGGAGAGAAAACAGTAAGCAGCAGCGATGCACAATACTCACCACCAGCTGACTAATACCCAGCCCAACCCAAGCAGTGATCTGGGTCTTCTGGGTAAGTCCCCAAAGTTTTTATACTGGGCAGGATGTGCTGTGGCATGGAATACCCCTTTGGCTACTTTGGGTCAGGTGTCCTGTCTCTGCTTCCTTCTGCCTTCTTGTGCCCCTATTCACTGACAGAGCATGAGAGACTAAAAAGTCCTCCATCAGGGTAAGCATTATGTAGCAACAACTAAAACATTGGTGTGTTATCAGCATTGTTCTCAGACTAAAGCTAAAAACCCAGCACTGCACCAGCTACTAAGAAGGAGAAAAATAACTGTTACAGCTGAACCCAGGACAGTGTGATTGATAGTAGACACCCACAAGGACATCTTCTTTGTTTTACATTCCCCAGCTCCTCACTGTCAAGCTCTTAAATAAATCATCTCTGAGAGTAAGGGCTGTAAAGTCGAACTTCTCCCTTGCACAGAGTGCAATTCCTCCACCTCTCCTGCCCTGCCTATCCCTCTAGAACAGCCTGTTGGACCCTCCTGAGCAGTGATGTTCTCTCACCATTCTGCACCACGAACAGTAAAGCTTGTCTGCATAACTTCCAGATTCTCAAGAGAAAATGGTGAAGCATGATGGGAATGAGGTTTTGTCATGCAACTCCAAGTGATTGCTTGAAACATTTTATTTTTACTCCATGGTGACATACATAATTTGACAACACCCAAGTTTTTGGTAGTAATCTCTCCAAGAACTTAAGTTTCTCCCTGGGTGCTCCAAAGCACTTCAGCTGCAGTTGAGCATGGACAGCCATAACCCACTCCAAGAAACTCTGCAAATAAAACACTGCTCTTTCCCATCGTACATGACAGATGGATCCTTGAGTTTTTTACTGGTCCAGCTAGAACCTGCAGCCAACATTGGCTTTATAGGGCCAAGCAAATCCAAATACATGCTCAGGTGCATTTACTTCATTCCCTTTCTCACCACTTTGTTTTCGTTTCTTTTCCTAAAATTCTGTCATGGGGCACACGTGCTGCTCTCTGCACAAGACCTCTGTTAAAAGGCACAGTGTATTACAATGGCAAGAAGGTCTCTTGAGATACTGGAATGGATGGGGCAGGGATAAGAAGGCTGAATTGACTTGCATAACCAGTACCTAGGGTCTTTGTTGATGTTAGTTTTGATACTCACTTGGAGTATTGTGTATAGTTCTGGTGTCCTCAACATAAAAAGGACATGGAGCTGTTGGAGCAACTTCAGAGAAGGGCCACTAGGATAATAAGGGTGCTTGAGCACCTTCCATATGAAGACAGGCTGAGAAAGTTGGGACTGTTCAGCTTGGAGAAGGCTGTATGCAGACTTCATAGTAGCCTTCCAATATCTGAAAGGGGGCTACAAGGGTGCTAGAGAGGGACTGTTCATCAGGGACTGTAGTGATAGGACAAGGGGTAATAGGTTCAGACTTAAACAGGGGAAGTTTAGGTTGGATATAAAGAAGAAGTTCTTTACTGTGAGGGTGGTGAAGCACCGGAACAGGTTGCCCAAAGACGATGTGAATGTTCCATCCCTGGCAGTGCTCAAGGCCAGTTTGGATAGAGTCTTGAGTGACATGGTTTAATGTGTGGTGACCTTGCTCATGGTACGTGCGTTGCAACTAGATGATCTTAAGGTCCTTTCCAACCCTAACTATTTTACAACTCTACAATACTGTGGGCATCCATTTCCGAGATATCCATCCTCTCACGGCACATGGGAAGCAAATACAGATTTCAAGATAGCAGAAAGAGCAGCGAGTCATGTTTACCCAGTATGTACTTATTTTTAGAAATAAAATCAGAATTGCGTATTTTTTTAAGTATGAGTGCATACATAAGGCACATAGTTCATAATTCAGTCATCCCAGCATATTGTAACTGAGCATGACCACCTAGAGGGCATAATCTTCCACTTGGGTGCTATAGATCATTCATTCCAGTTTGCTCCAGTTTGTTCCAGCAGGTAAAAAACATCCATAGGGATGGGGGATCATGTTTCAACTCCCTTGCTACCCATCTTGCTGCCCCTTACTGGAGTAAGGGCATGGGAACTTTAGTTTTCATTCAACTCTTTGTTCTCAATATCCTGTATGGGTCTGGAGTTTTATTTTTCCCTGAGGAAGATGAGGAGTCTTTCCTATCATTGCAGCTAATAGGGAATAGCTTTTAATTCATCAGCTAGTTTTTAGATGAGGTAGATTTGAACTGGCTGTCCCCTTGTAACTTACCAGTTCTTTCTAACTTTTCCAGGTGACAAGATACAGTCTCCTTTCCATAAACAGAAGTTCCTTACACTCTTTAAATTATTCTCTTCCTAAGAGAGCCTGTGGTATGGCAACATGGCCAAGAGATGTGGGGCTTTGGTACTAAATGTGAAGAAGGATGGAATGAAAGCATAGCAAGAACACAGAAATAGTGTCCAGTGGCCTTCTGCGCAAAAGTAGTGCTTTTGTTTCTCAGATTAGAAGCAGCAGCAACATACTCAAGTTCTTTCCTTGTCGAGACCTTTTCTTGGATGAAAATGTCTCCTCAGGTGTTTTAGGAGAAAAACCAAAGTTCCTTGGGGAAACAAAGGGCTTATACAAATGCAACCATTGCGTGACCTTTTTGTCTTATTGGACAGGTAAGTATCTGAGAGAGAGAGAAGGGAAACCCAGAGATGGAGAGAAGAATAAAAAGGGAAGGGACTCATCCAAATACAGAGACTGGCCAGGTATGCATTTGACACTTTATTTCTGTATAGAAATGGTAAAGAAAATTCAGAAAGTCATAATACATATGAAGCAACGCTGAGAACTGCAGGCAGTCTGCACAATGTATTCCAGCAAATGCAAAAGGGAATAAGCATGTATCAGTTACTCACCCCTATTACCAACAAATCACTCTGTTGATACCCAGTTTGAGACAGCTTTGTTTGCAGATCAGATGCCTGGGACACTTGCTAGCATTTCCCAATGTTTCGCAAATCAGAGTGCAGAGAGATATGAGTTGTTTTTTCTTTCTTTTTTTTTTTTTTTTAAATAGGATTTAAGGGATTTGGATTTTTTTTTCCTTCTTTTTTTTTTCTTTTTTTTTTTCTTTTTTTTGGGGGGGGGGAAGGGGGGCAGTGTGTAGCGTGGGGTGGGGGATGGAGGGTGTTGTTTGGTTTTGTGTTGCTTTGTTTTTTTTCTCAATTTTGTTTCCTTGTTGTTTCTTTTGTTTCTGTTTCAGCATCGCTCTGCCCACCATGAGCAGTTGTCAATGAAAACACAGTGGTGCAATTCAGTGCTCCTTTCCGTTGCCTGCCTGCATTTTCTTTTAGAAGCAAGTTTCTCTTTACTTCTGGACCTTAACAGGTGTCTAAGATATGCAGCTGTATTCCAACAGCAGGCAGTACTCTTCAGAGCTTATCTGAATCTTTTTCAAGGTGTAGCAGTAGTTCTCCTGCATTCATAAATCTCTTTCTGTCATTTCTTTCAGAATCCAAAGACTCTCTCAGTATACTTTCTTTTCTGTTTTCCATTCTGCAGGATGCAGATGGCAAGGCAGAGAGATACGACTTTCGTAATTCTTTCTGCTTTTTACTAATACAGATGAAAAGCCACTCGAAGAGCAGTCTTGTGACATAACACGGAATTACTGGAAGTCTTTCCCCCCCAACTATCCTTTTCTAATCCTAACTATTCTATGATCCTACAAAGTGAGTACTCAAACAATGTGAATTAACTGCTACCCTATAACGTGCTTCCTAAACTATATTCTAAATATATCCTGTACCCTATAATGTGTTTCCTAAGCTATATCCTATATCTATTCTAAAGTATATCCTAAAATTTGGTTCTAAAAGACATAGAAATAGACTAATGAACACTTATAAACACAGTAACAAGTGTATTAACAAATGTAGTAACCAGTGTAGTAACAATGATAGTAACAAACATGGTAATAAACATAGTCAGCTGAAGTCCAGAGGCCATCTCCTTACTTGGGGAGATGCTCCAGCAGGTGGGCATTAGCTGGCGGAGCTGAGGAGTGAGCCAGCAAGGCCTCCTGTGAGGGCTGGGATGGGTCTGAGGGCGCTGCTCTGGCTCCGGGGCGAGGTGGTGGAACCTTCTATCCAGAGAAGAAGGACATGGTGGCTCTGTCCTCGCCGCTGCCGAGGTGGTGCTGGGGCCGCAGGATGGAACTCCAAGCCCAGGCAGCAGAGCTCATGTGGGGAATCAAAGCCATATATGGACACCTACAAGGGCAGAGTCAGAAAGTGCTGATGAAGCCATGAGAGCAGGAGCAGGAGGGACTTGGCTCCTGGGTTGTTTGGAAGTATGCTGTAAAAGAGGTCATTACTAGCACAGGAGAGAGGTTCCTTATTGGCTCCTAACTGCCAACTACAGTGCTGCTTTGGTACCTTCTCAACACATGTGATACCCTCAGAGCTTGGCAAATTGACAGAGATGTGCAGGTGCCCCCTCACCAGGCAGCAGGGTTCAGCAAGGAGCCTGGGAAGCGGGGATATGGTCCTTTCCAAAACCCAAGCAGCAGCATCCCTCATTCTGCCATACTAAAATCACAGGTTGGCAAGCAATGCTGTGGTGGTATGTTTCTCCTGAAATACATGTTCCCCCGATGCAGGACCACCCTGTGCACCTCAGGAATGTTTCTTATACTCAGAGATTGGGAAAAGATGAAACACAGGCTCTGCTACATACCTGGGTGCCTTGTTCTTCCCCTGCTTGAATTTCTTCAGTTGTCCATCCCTGAGAGCTCAGTTTTGCTCTTCTTCAGGCACGGTGGCCTGTCGCTGCCCTCTTCTCAGGTTGCTCTTCACTTCCTGGTGTGGTGTGAAGAGCCTGGGAACCTTTCCATTCAGCAGTATCCTTAGACAGGTGAAGCCATGATTACCTTGAACCAAGCAAAGCCAGGCAGTTTTACCTTTTCTCCCCGGAAAAGCTCTTCTGCTGTTTCCTCTTGGGAGCAATGAGAGGTGCCTGCAATGGCAATGTGTAAGTTAGCAGGGGGCAAGGACCTCCTTGCACAATTGCTACCCTAGCTGTAAAAGGCACATCCCTTGGATGGGTTTGCTCAGCTCAGCTGACCCATTCGTGGTGGGATCACCTCACAAAGCGGGATGGCCAACCTGCATCAGCCTTGCTCTGCACTTTGGCAGAGTTGCAGGCTGGTGGATGACCGTGCTTTTCCCTGCAGTGGCAGCAGCCCCACCTTCTGAGGGGGCAGCCTCCTCCTACTCCTGCGCGTCCCACCTGCTGCCAAGGGAAACAGAGCAAGGAGCAGTGGAGGAGAAGAACCAGGAGAGTGCTCCCAGACTCCCTTGGTGCTGTCCCCCCACCACTGAGGGCATGAGAGAGGCAGCATCATTTGGGAGAGATGGGTCCTCAGCTCTCTCCTGCTGCAGAGCAATGGTGATGGATGTGCCTTGCAGGAAGGGCAGCAGTAGCTCCATTGCACCACACATGCCCACCTGCAAGAGCAGGAGAGAAGAGCCATCCTGCCCATCTTCTCCACACTCACCATCCACGTGGCCACATCTGCCTTCACTGGCAGAGGGGCCAGGAACTGGCAGCTGCCTGGGACCAGCCTGCAAGAAATGGGCTGCACTCACCAAGGAGCCCCACAGCAGAAAGGGCCCCTGGCGAGATGCATCAGCCCTGGCTGTGCGTGAGAGGTGGGGATGGGTGCAGCACCATCCTGATGGATGGCAGCTGGGTCATCTGGGCTCCCTGAACTCCTTCTGGTGGTCTGTGCATGGGGAAGGGGGAGAGAAAGAGCTGTGTGAGACCCAAGCTGGCTCTTCCCTCTGCTGCCAGCCTGGGGAGCGCTTCCCCACTACCCAGAACAGCTGGGACTGCCTGGCAGTGGAGTGGGAGCAGCAGGAGTGGTGAGGATGGGGCTGGGCAGGTGTTGGCTGGACACAACTGGATGAAGCAGGTCTGCCAGCTGTGCCTGCTCGGCAGTGGTGGCACCTCTGCCTGCAGCTGTGGGGCACCTCTGCCCAGCTCAGCAGAGGTGTTTTCTCATTGTTTGGACGCCACTCATGGAGCATCCCCCCATGTTGGGAGCCCAGGCAGCCCAGGCTGCAGTGCCGGATAGGGCTTACCCAAGGAGGGCAATGACCCAGAGTTCCTTCACTGCCCGGGAGCTGCCGAAAGAGAGGAGAAACAGCCTCAGTGCCTGCTGTGCCGCAGAGGACGATGCCCCATGGGGCAGGACAGAGGTACTGCCCACCCCTCTGGTGGAAGATTGCACCGAGACTCTCCAGAAGGTGACAACACAGTAGCTGCAGGGCCAGAGGAAGACAAGGGAGCTGGTGGCCTTCCCTTCCTTCTCCTCTTCAGCAGCATCACCAGCTGAGCCCTTCCCACCGCTGAGTATCTGGAGCAGGCCCAGGGCCAGGCACAGCAGCGAGCGCGGGGTGCTGCCACATCTGCAGAGAGGAGCAGCAGGGAGTGAGCTGGAGGTGGCCAAGCCCGCTGGCTCCTTTCTTGTGCCCACTTGCCATGGGCAAGGCCATGAGTGCATCCAGCACCAGGGTGCTGGGGCCCTGGGGCTGCTCGTTGGCTGTCCCTGCTCTGGTGCCCTGGTTCCAAGGCAAGGGCTTGGTAGGAAAGGCAGCCGGGCTCTGGCTGTCTTACTTGGTCTTGGCGAGGACCAGGGTGTCTCTGAAGAGGAGGAGGTCCCTCTTCTTCTTCTGGCCATGGCCCTGGGTCACCTGCAAGTGTGCCCGGAGCAGCTACTGCTACCACCAATAATAATAATGGTAAGGGAAATAACAAGGGGAGAGAATATAAAACTAAAAGGGGAAAGGAGAGAAAGCAATGAACTGCTGTGATGCAGAATACAATTACTCACTACCTGCTGACCCATACTCAGACTAACCCGAGTAACAATCTCGGCCTTCTGGGTAACTCCCCAAAGTTTTTATATTTGGCTTGATGTGCTGTGGTATGGAATACCCCTTTGGCTAGTTTGGGTCAGGTGTCCTGTCTCTGCTTCCTTCTGCCTTCTTGTGCCTCTGTTCACTGGCAGAGCATGAGAGACTGAAAAGTCCTCCATCAGGGTAAGCATTATGTAGCAACAACTAAAACACTGGGGAGTTAGCAGCACTGTTCTCAGACTGAGGCTAGAAACACAGCACTGCACCAGTTACTAAGGAGAAAAATAACTGTTACAGCTGAGCTCAGGACAGACTGATACCTACCTACGTAGAGCACCTAGTGGCATGTCACGTATGCCTTTACTACTGCAAAGGTACTAAGCTATTCTAAAATCTTGATCAATCATACTACCCTGTAAGAACAAGATTGTTCACATCCTACTTTGGGTTTTAGAAGGAATTCAGAAGTCTATGCTTGTTTTATATTCAGTAGAAAAAGATGTGCTTTTCTTCTGAGATGTTTCTAAGATTACTCAGAAGTAACAGGAATTTTCCCTTCTACTGATTATAAAGGAGATACGTATGTGTCATTGCTGTATTTTCAGAAAGTAGAAGAATTAAAGTAAAAGTAAATGAATCCACTATCTGTGGTTAATTCTGTTTAGAATAACATTACAATTACAAAGGAAAACATTATATCTTATTAACCTTCATCTTAAAAACTTTAAAAAAGAAAAACTTTATAGTGTGAAGATTATGGCATATTCACACTACTATTTTTTTAGAATCAGAAAAATCTTAAATGCTAGACCCTTAATCAGCTCTTGTGTCTCTTTTTCTCACATCTGCTCTCTGTCGGAGACTTTTCCAAGCATCTCTTTGATAGTCCAGGTTTGTTTTAACATGGGTACAAGAATCCTTTGTTCCAAGGGCTGCCCCAAAAGGGTAGTTATTAATATGATTAGACCAACTTTAGTTTCCTCTACCCGCACTTCTTTCCATCCTCTGGCAGGCTTTGCATCCTCAGGCATTCCCACATGCTCTTATACTATGTCCCAGGACATACAATGTAGATACTCAGTTCTGTTCTCTAAGAATCTTTCTGCTGAACTGTTACACCACTGAATGCAATTCCGGGCATTTTGAACTATATGAAAAGAGAGAGAAATAAATTATTACACTTGAGGTCAGAGGGTCGCCAGGAGGAGATCAAGAACCAAGAAATTTGCTTGACTGTGATTCAAAAGGAAATCAAGATATAGTTGGTTTCAGATGTTTACACTCTCCAGTGATAAAAACTATAAACAGTTGACTGTTTTGTTTGTTGTTTTAAAAAATTCAGTTACTCTTTGATAATAAAATACAAAGGGGAGCAGAATATGTCATTGTTTTGAGCTCTTTAGTTCAAGAATTTGATGACATAATGAAAGGAAGATAAAAGTAGTACTTACTAGATTCCAAAATGTCCAAGATACAGAAACCTACCACTTTTAACCTATACACCATTTAAACCTATTTTATCTTTAACAAAGCCTGCAAGCCTTAGCTTTTAAATTTTTAGATGCTGTGTATATAGTAAGTGAAAATATGTAATATATTTATATAGTAGACTGTGTATGTGTGAATATTGTTTATGTACATTCTTTCTAGACAGAATATAGCTGGCAATAGTGAGGTAGAAACCTTAGCATATTTGACAGCAGTTCCCTCCTACTTCTTCACATTCACACTTAAAAACAGGGCTGGGAATAGTTCTGACAGTACACTGCAATTACATTACCTCATAATTTCAAGACTGAGTTGACTGCTAATAGCTACGGTTAGTTCTGGCTGTGTCCATCTTCTCCTTGAGATCCTGTTCATTCCTGTTGTGTAATAAGAAATGAAAATAAAACCAGGAGACACAGTCTGGAGGCAAAGTCATTTCTCCATGCCAGCTCTAGCAATTATTGTAACTGCAGAGGAATGGGTGAGGGGAACCCCTGGTATCAGTACAGACCTGGAGATGAAAGGACTGTGAGCAGACCTACAAGGAGGGACTTGAGGGTACTGGTGGGTGAAAAGCTGGACATGAGCCAATAGCGTGTGCTTGCAGCCCAGAAACCCAACCGTATCCTGGGCTACATCAAAAAAAGCATGACCAGCAGGTCAAGGGAGGTGATCCTGCCCCTCTACTCTGCCATGGTGAGACACCACCTGGAGTACTGTGTCCTGCTGTGGGGTCCTCAGTACAAGAAGGACATGGACCTGTTGCAAAGGGTCAAGAGGAGGGCCACAAAAATGTTCAGACACATGGAACGCCTCTCCTATGAAGAGAGGCTGAGAAAGTTGAAGTTGTTTTCAACTGGAGCCAACTGAAGCCTGAAGAGGAGAAGGCTCAACAGAGGTCTTATTGAAGCTTTTCAACACTTAAAGGGGCTTCATAAGAAAGTCAGGGACAGACTTTTAATGGGGCCTATAGCGATAAGACAAAGGGAAATGGTTTTAAATTAATAGAGGGTAGATTTAGAGTAGACATAAATAAGAAATTTTTTATGATGAAAGTGGCAAGTCATAGGAACAGATTGCCCAGAGAGGTTGTAGATGCCTCATTCCTGGAAACACTCAAGGTCAGATTGGATGGGGCTCTGAGCTACCTGATCTAGTTGAGGAAGTCCCTGCCTACTGCAGTAGAGTTGGACTAGATGACCTTTAAAGGTCTCTTCCAACCCAAACCATTCTATGATCTTCTTTGCACCCTCCATTCAGGTATTTATACACAATGGTGAGATCCCCCTGAGCCTTCTCTTCTCTTTCTTCACAGTAGAGATGCTCCATTGCCTTCATTGTCTTTGTGGTCCTTTGTTGGACTCTCCCCACTATGTCCATGTCTCACACACTGAGAAGCCCAGACCTGGACACAGTACTCCAGGTGTGGCTTCACCAATAGGTAGCTGCTTAATAGACTCAAGGTAGCTTCACTCAGGAAATAGTTTCATATTTATAAGAATGTTTTAGGGTCTGGATAAGCACAGAAAAAAATAATAAGAGAAGAACTGGATAGATACAGCTCTGCTATTGACATATAAGGTCTCTGGAAAAATTCCTTGCAGTATGTGAGGGTCTCTGATGCTAAACATTTGAAAGCATGGTATTTACTGAGAAAAATATTATTAATTAATAGGTGAAGGGGAGAGAAAAGTATGAAGAAATAGACAGGGCATGGGAACAAAAAGTGTGCAAGAATCCACAGAGAAACCTGCCTAAGCAGTCCCATCCATGCTTCTCGGCTGTTAAGGGTTGAGAGACACTTCCATAAATGAACCTCAAGAATTACCTCTTTTGAATGGCCTCGCTTATCAGCAATTTCAGATAGTACAAAAAGTCTGTAACCTCACCAAAATGTGATACTGTTATTAGTGGACAAATACAGTACTCCAGATTATTAATTTTTCAAATACCCTTTCAAACCAGTAATATGACATTCACAGACATAGACCATCTGATTAGCTTATTGGCCTATTAATTAGAAGTGAGACCAAATTATTATTTTCAAACTATTTCACTTGCTACTAAGTGGTGGGTAAAATATCTTGAGTCCCTGAACACTACACTGATTTGTAGATTTTATCTGAGAATCCAAGAGGAAAGACAGAAAAAGTTGCAAATTATTTCTCTTTCTCTTCTACATTTTAAAAGAGTAACTCATCACACATAGGTAAATATTAATTAAAAAATTGATTTTGCCTGTCAGTTTTCAGTGTCTGTGAGTACTGCAAAAGATATTTTGATGAGTGGCAGCTATTCATTTTTAGTGTATATTTTTATATGTTATGCTCAGCATGTAAGGAATTTTGCAAAGAACTGTAATGGGGAAATAAATAAATCATTAAAGCTGAATAGAGAAGTTCTCACTCAAGCAAACTTCCATTACAACAGCAGGTGTTTTGCCTAACTCCCTCCCCCAGATTGTGAGCATGTGAGCATGTGAGCTTATTTCTCTTTTATTTCCAAACAGTACTTGTGCAACAATTTTCCTATTAAATTCAGAAAATATTTTATTTCTACTTAAAAAAAAGGGGGGGGGGAGGGGAACAACAAATCAAATAGGATGTGCTTGAAAGCCTAGAGCAGCTGAGTGACATGATGGGAAGCTGTCATTTCCTACACTTCTACCACTCATATTTCAAGTGGTCCGTGAAGTATTGTCAGTATGCTGAGGCAACAGTTCTAAGCAAATGACATTGATTCAGCTTCAAGGATGACATGAAAACATCCAGATGGCATACATGCTTTACATTATAAAAATCAGATAAATTATACCTTAAAAATTCAGAAAGGTAGTTACAGTAGCTATTATTATCAGTAAATAGGAAAAAAAGAATAGACTGGTTATGGGTTTTCAAAATAGCAGTATACATATACCTTGTTTGTCTAAGAAACAGTGACATGTACCATAGGCTATAATTAAGATTTGAAACCTAAGCAGAGTCAGCTGAAGTAATTATTGCCCCTTTCTGAATCTAATACTACTGAAATGAAATAAGAAGGAATTGGAAGATTTTTTGGATAAGCTGTCATACACATCCCCTGAAGAAAGATCCTGTGCAATGAATGAACTAAAAGTAATTTTGAAAGAACTTCTCTGAGGAGGAATTTTCTTATCATCTACAATTCATGTTAGTAAAAGGGGAGTATTATCTTATGCTACGAACTCATCCAGTAATTGCATTCAAAGGACACTGAAGATTTGTCATTCTGTACAAAAGTCAAAATTCAAGAAGTTCATTCATTTGCAAAACCTGACATTTTGGTGAAGGCAGGAGAAACAACCTAAAAACTAAAATTGCTCATAAACAAAATGATGCTTAAGAATAATCTCCTATGGTAGGAAAAAAAATCACTTGATGATAGCAGCTAGGGAAATATTAGTCATAAACCACAGGTCTTGAGGCGTGATAACTGCAAGATGTCAAAAAGCTATTCCACTAGACCAGGTTGCTCAAAGGCTCATACAACCCGGCCCTGGCTTCCAGGGATGGGTCATACACAACTTCTCTGGGCAACCTGTTCCAGTGCTTCACCACCCTCATAATAAAGGATTTCATCCTAGTATCTAATCTAAAACTACCCTCTGCAGCCAGTGGCAGTAGAACCCATGCACTTTTAATCTCAAGGCAAGATTATTCAGACATTCTTTGCAAATTCATTTGGATGTAATAGTCAGGAAAATGACTGAGCTCTTTGCTTCCAACATAATTAAAGATTATTTTAAATGCAAGAATAATGATTTATTATATTAGACGGTGTCGTGGTTTAAAACCAGTCAGCTCCTTCACTCACTGCCCCCCTTCTTGCCCTCCCCCTACTCCTGGAGGGATGGAGAGGAGAATCGAAAAGAAGGCAACTCCCATGGGTTGAGATAAGAACAGGTTAGTAACTAAGGTATAACACAAATCACTACTGCTACCACCAATAATAATAATGATAAAGGAAATAACAAGGGAAGAGAATACAATACCTCAGCACCAGCCGACCGATAACTCGCCCCCCCCAAGCCCGACGAAGCACTGACTGATACCTCCCAACCCTGCAGTCTCCCAGCCCTTCCGGGTAACTCTCAGTTACATCCTGGGCAGGACATTCTGTGGTATGGAATGCCTCTTTGGTCAGTTTGGGTCAGGTGTCCTGTCTCTGCTTCCTCCCAGCTTCCCCTCTTCCCTGGCAGAGCATGAGACTCACAAAGTTCTTGGCCAAACCAAAACATCATTGTTATCAGTTCACAAAACATCATTGTTATCAGTTATAACATCAGCTGTCATCAGGCAGAAAGTCAAAACACAGCACTGCACCAGCTACCAAGAAGGAGAAAAATGACTGCTACTGCTGAACCCAGGACAGATGGACAGAAGAGCTTTTATAGTTAAACTTTCTATCAGTCTTGTAAAATGGAAAAAAAAATCCTACTTTTGACAAACATTTGGCTAAGGAGATTATTTGAACTACTTTTAAATACATAGATGATTCAAATAAATTATTTCCTCAAACATTCAACGTATGGTGTAGCAATATTTGTTATACATAACATTATGAAACAGTTCAAGAAATTTTATTCATTTTGGATAAGGAATTCAATAGTAGAAGACTTGATGGGATCTTTTGTGCCTATATGAAGAATGTTCTGTCATAAGAGTTCTTATCCTTCTTTCTGCTTCAATATATGAAAAATTCTATGAAGACAAACTCTTGAGAGCAGAAAGATTTCGATATCCCTCATGACAACAAAACTAGGAAGTGCAGTAGTATTCAAAACGTGAAAACACTCTCCCCCCCCCCCCCCCCCCCCCCCCCAAGAAAATATGCATAAATGCTAGACTTGGATACTAAACTTTGGAGCTGCTCAGTTGTTAATATCACAAAGAGTGATCAGTCACTTACTGTTGAAAAATCCAAATGTTCAAACAACACTTGGGAACACCTGGGAACATGCTGAAGCGATAATCTGGTTTCCATCTACAATAAAGGGGGTGAATCTATCATTGAGAAGAGTATGGACAGCAGTACAAATCTATGATATATGCTCCTTGGCTTCAACTAAGGAAATTAAAACAGATGTTGAATAATTGTTCTTTGAATATAATCCACTTCCTAATTTCCATCGCAATATTCTGTTAAATCTGGCCAGGAAACATACATTATGAAAGTGTTCATAGCATCAAGGGCAAACATGTTAGTCCTTGACTTGTGTTCTCCTTGGAGTAACATTATCTGATTCAAGTGAGTTGTTCAAAGAACCTCATAATTTTTACTTTTTCTGAGTAGCATCACCATAATTTTTCTGTTCCAGGGATTCAAACCTCCATTATATTAATAGTCCAGATCAAGATGTTTTACCAGAATAAACAGATTTTCTTCTCTGTGGCTACAATTCAGTCAGCTGATCGGAGCTAGCCTAGCTAGAGCCACAGCCGGCACGCTTCAGCGACGCGAGGGTCAACGGAGATTAGGAAAATCAGAGGGGTAGCGCAGAGACATCGCGATTCCCGACATCTCCCGATCCCCGAAGCCCCAGCAGCCCTTGCGAGAGAGAGGCTGACGTGGCGGGGGGCGTTCCCACGGTGACGGCGACCACTCCCCTGCTGCTTGCCTTGAAAAGGCCTTTGAGAGAACAGCGACCGCTGCCCACCAGGCGAAGGGAGGAGCAAGCAGGTCGTGTTGCTGGTGTCCCAGACTGCGCACCAATATGGTTGCCTCCAGAAAGAGAGCTTGCAGTAAGGTGACTACAGCAACTCAGACAGAGACCCCATCCCAAACCGTGGCTGTTCAGGTCTCTGGGTGCAGGGAGTGCCAGAGCCTGCTGCTGCCGGGGGAGGGAGGACAGCATTCCACCTGCGTGAGGTGTGAGCAGGTAGAAGATCTGCTTAGCCTGGTGGCAAGACTTAAGGAGGAGGTTGAGACACTGAGGACCATCAGGGAGTGTGAAAGGGAGATCGACTGGTGGGGTAACTCCCTGGCGGGCCAGTCGAAACGGTTCCAGGGAGATACCCCCCAAAAGGGGAAGGACCCCCTGCCTTCTCACACAGAGGGGGATGGCCTGAGGCAGCCCCTGCCCTGTAGCTGTTGCGCAGAGGTAGGGGACCAAAAAGACGATGAGGGTTGGAAGCGAGTTCCAGTTCGACGTCGTGGGAAACCCTCCCCCCTTCCTGCCCTGCTTCCCCAGGTGTCCCTCCGTAATAGGTTCGAGGCCCTGGATCTTGAAGGAGAGGTAGGTGAGAATGTGGGGCAAGGCCAGCCCACAAGGCCACATAGGAAAAGGGAGTCGACTTTGCACCTCAAGACTGCCTCTGTTAAGAAAGAAAGAAGGGTCATTGTAGTAGGGGATTCCCTTCTGAGAGGAACAGAGGGCCCGATATGCAGAGTTGACCCTCATCATAGGGAAGTGTGTAGTCTGCCTGGAGCCCGGATCAGGGATATCACCAGGGCGCTCCCCAACCTGGTGCACCCGACAGACTACTACCCGCTGCTGGTCTTCCAGACAGGTGGAGAGGAAGCTGCTTCCCGCAGTCTGAGGGGGATGAAGAAAGACTACAGGGCCTTGGGGCGGATGGTGAAAGAGTCTGGGGCTCAAGTGATCTTCTCCTCTCTCCTTCCATCTTCCACTGATGTGGGAAGGAATGGGAAGATTCAGTTCATGAACAATTGGCTTCGAGACTGGTGCTACAGGCAGGGCTTTGGATTCTTTGATAACAGCTGGTTTTATAGGGCACCAGTCTGGACAATGACAAGTGAGAAAGGTTTGTCTCACAGACGGAAAAGGATGCTGGGGCACGAATTAGCAGGGCTCATTTGGAGAGCTTTAAACTAGATTCGAAGGGGGATGGGCTTGTAGCTGGGCTTGCCCCAGTGGGGCAGCGCTCCAGAATTAATGAAGACTGGGAGGCCTCCTACAATCCTAGGGTGAAATCGGTGTGCTCAGCTCGCTCCCTGAAATGCCTGTACACCAGTGTGCGCAGCATGGGAAATAAGCAGGAGGAGTTGGAAACCTGTGTTAAGTCAGGAGACTATGATCTGGTGGCAATTACAGAGACGTGGTGGGACAGCTCACATGACTGGAATATAGTCATGGAGGGCTATGTCCTTTTCAGGAAAGACAGGCCAGCCAGGCGGGGTGGTGGGGTTGCTCTTTATATGCGGGAGGAACTACAATGCACCGAGTTCTGTCCAGGGACAGATGATGAGCGAGTTGAGAGTCTGTGGGTGAGAATTAAGGGGCAGGCTGGCAGGGGGGATACTGTTGTGGGTGTCTGTTACAGACCACCAGATCAGGGTGAGGAAGTTGACGAGGCCTTCTACAGGCAGCTGAGAGCGGCCTCACAGTCACAGGCCGTGGTTGTCGTGGGGGATTTTAACTTCCCTGATGTTTGCTGGAAGGACCACTCAGCAACCCAGCCGCAGTCCAGGAGGTTCCTCCAGTGTATGGATGATAACTTCCTCCTGCAAATGGTGGATGAGCCGACCAGGAGAGGAGCGCTGCTGGATCTCATCCTCACTAACAAGGAGGATCTGGTTGAAGCAGTAAGGGTTGAGGGCTGCCTTGGTTGCAGCGACCACGAGATGGTGGAGTTCAGGATCTTGTGTGGCAGGACTAGTAGAATACCAAGTAGAATTGCAACCCTGGACTTTAGCAGGGCAAACTTTGGCCTTTTCAAGCAATTGCTAGGGGAAATCCCATGGGCAGGGCTGCTTGAAGGTAAAGAGGCCCAAGATAGTTGGTTGACATTCAAGGACTGCTTTTTCCGTGCTCAAGGTCGGAGCATCCCGACACATAGGAAGTCAAGGAAGAGGGCCAAGAGACCTGCGTGGCTAAATAGGGAATTGCTGGGTATGCTCAAGTGGAAGAGGAGAGTTTACAGGTCATGGAAGGAGGGGCTGGGTACTTGGGAGGAATATAAGGCTGCTGCTAGAGGATGTAGGAAGGCAGCTAGGAGGACTAAGGCCTCCTTAGAATTAAACCTGGCAAGAAGGGTCAAGGACAGCAAAAAGAGCTTTTTCAAATACATGGCAGACAAAACTAACACCAGAGGCAATGTAGGCCCACTGATGAACGAGATGGGTGCCCTGGTGACAGAAGATGCAGAGATGGCAGAGTTACTGAATGCCTTCTTTGTCTCTGTCTACTCTGCTGCGGGCAGTCCTGAAGAGCCCTGTACCCGTGAGACCTTAGATGAAGTCAGGTCGACGGAGCGGTTTGCCTTAGTCGATGAGGAATGGGTTAGAGACCAGTTGAGCAATCTGGACATCCATAAATCCATGGGTCCGGATGGGATGCACCCGCGGGTGCTGAGGGAACTGGCGGAAGTCATTGCTAGACCACTCTCCATCATCTTTACCAAGTCTTGGGAAACGGGAGAGGTGCCTGAGGACTGGAGGAAAGCAAATGTCACTCCAGTCTTCAAAAAGGACAAGAAGGAGGACCCGGGTAACTATAGACTGGTCAGCCTCACCTCCATCCCTGGGAAAGTGATGGAACACCTTATCCTTGGTACCATCTTAAGGCATATCAAGGATAAGAAGGTTATGAGGGGCAGTCAACATGGCTTCACCAAGGGGAAATCATGTTTGACCAATCTCTTAGCCTTTTATGAGGAAATAACACGGTGGATGGATGATGGCAGAGCGGTGGATGTGGTCTCCCTTGACTTCAGCAAAGCATTTGACACAGTCTCCCACAGCATCCTCATGGCTAAGATGAGGAAGTGTGGACTGGATGATCCGGTAGTGAGGTGGACTGCGAACTGGCTGAAGGAGAGAAGGCAGAGAGTTGTAGTCTATGGGGCTGAGTCTAGTTGGAGGCCTGTAACTAGTGGAGTGCCTCAAGGGTCAGTACTGGGACCAGTATTATTTAATATATTCATCAATGATTTAGATGAGGGAATTGAGTGTACTATCAGCAAGTTTGCTGATGACACTAAGCTGGGAGGAGTGGCTGACACGCCAGAAGGCTGTGCTGCCATCCAGCGAGACCTGGACAGGCTGGAGAGTTGGGCAGGGAGTAACTTGATGAAATATAACAAGGGAAAGTGTAGAGTCCTGCATCTGGGCAGGAACAACCCCAGGTTCCAGTATAGGTTGGGGAAGGACCTGTTAGAGAGCAGTGTAGGGGAGAGGGACCTGGGGGTCCTAGTGGACAACAGGATGACCATGAGCCAACACTGTGCCCTTGTGGCTAAGAAGGCCAATGGCATCCTGGGGTGTATTAGAAGGGCGGTGGTTAGTAGGTCAAGAGAGGTCCTCCTTCCCCTCTACTCTGCCCTGGTGAGACCGCATCTGGAGTATTGTGTCCAGTTCTGGGCCCCTCAGTTCAAGAAGGACAGGGAGCTGCTGGAGAGAGTCCAGCGCAGGACAACGAAGATGATTAGGGGAGTGGAACATCTCCCTTATGAGGAAAGACTGAGGGAGCTGGGTCTCTATAGTTTGGAGAAGAGGAGACTGAGGGGTGACCTTATAAGTGTCTATAAATATATAAAGGGGGAGTGTCACGAGGATGGAGCCAGGCTCTACTCAGTGGCAAACAATGATAGGACAAGGGGTAATGGGTACAAACTGGAACACAAGAGGTTCCACTTAAACTTGAGAAGAAACTTCTTCTCAGTGAGGGTGACGGAACACTGGAACAGGCTGCCCAGGGAGGTTGTGGAGTCTCCTTCCCTGGAGACATTCAAAACCCGCCTGGACGCATTCCTGTGTAACATTATCTAGGTGTTCCTGCTCCGGCAGGGGGAATGGACTAGATGATCTTTCAAGGTCCCTTCCAATCTCTAACATACTGTGATACTGTGATACTGTGATACAATCTATGTATTTACCTATCATAACACTGTTATTAAGTATAATAAGTGTATCACCCTTCTTCAGCTAAAAAATGAAGGAATTTTGTGGGTAGAAGGAAGCCCACATTTTTAGTCAGAGAAAGAAAATCATGGTAGTATACTGTAAAACAATGTCTTCCTTTTAGAAGAATTAACACATAATAATTTCACATTAGTAGGAAAAAGCTATATCATGCTAACAAATAAAAAAGAAAAAAAATCCAAATATTCATAAAGTGTAGAGAGCAGACTTTGGCCTCTTCAGGAACCTGCTTAGTAAGGTTCCATGGGATACAGCCCTAGAGGGCAGGGGGGGCCAAGACTGTTGGTTGATATTCAAGGATCACCTGCTCCAAGCTCAGGAGTGTTGCATCCCAACTAGAAGGAAGTGCAGCAGGAGGGCCAGGAGACCTCCTTGGATGGATAAGGAGCTCCTGAGGAAAATTCAAATGGAAAAAGAGGCTTATAAGAGGTGGAAGCAAGGATAGGTGGCCTGGGAATAATATAGGGATGCTGTCTGGGAAGCTAGGGAGCAGGTTAGGAAAGATAAGACCCAGTTAGAATTAAATTTGGCTAGGGATGTGAAAGATAACTGGAAGGGATTCTATAGGCACAATGCAAATAAAAGACAGACTAGGGAAAATATGGGCCCCCTCTGGAAGCTATTAGGAGAACTGGCTACCCTGGATTTGGAGGAGGCTGAGGTTCTTAGTGACTTCTTTGCCTCAGCCTTCACTGGCAAAAACTCTGACCACACCACCCAAGTCTTGGGAGGCAGATGCAGGGACTGTGAGAATGAAGACCCTAGACACACTGTAGGAAAGGATCTGGTTCAAGACCATCTTAAGAACCTGAATGTGCACAAGTCCATGTGACCTGATGAAATCCATCCATGGGTCCTGAAGGAGGTGGTGAATGAAGTTGCTAAGACACTGTCCATCATATTTGAATAATCATGGCAGTCAGGTGAAGTTCCCGATGACTGGAAAAAGGGAAATATAACCCCCATTTTCAAGAAGGGGAAAACAGGTGACCCAGGGAACTACAGACCAGTCAGTCTCACCTCTGTGCCTGGCAAGATCTTGGAGCAGATTCTCCTAGAAGGCATGCTAAGGCACATGAAAAACAACAAGGTGCTTGGTGACAGCCAGCATGGCTTCACTAACGGGAAATCCTGCCTCACCAATTTGGTGGCCTTCTATGATGGGGCTACAGAACTGAGGGACAGGGGTAGAGCAGTTGATGTCATCTACCTGGACTTGTGTAAAGCGTTTGACACTGTCCCACACAACATCCTTGTCTCTAAATTGGAGAGACATCAATTTGATGGATGGACCACTCGGTGGATAAAGAACTGGCTGGATGGCCGCACACAGAGAGTTGTGGTCAATGACTCAATGTCCAGCTGGAGACCAGCAACGAGTGGTGTTCCTCAGGGATCGGTGTTGGGTCTGGTGACATGGACAGTGGGATTGAGTGCGCCCCCAGTAAGTTTCCTGATGACATCAACCTCTGTGTTTCGGTTGATATAATGAAGGGAAGGAATGCCATCCAGAGGGACCTTGACACGCTTGAGAGACGGGCTGATGCCAACCTTATGAAGTTTAACCATGCCAAGTGCAAGGTCCTACACCTGGGTCAGAGCAATCCCATGCACAGCTACAGTTTGGGTGGAGAAGAGATTCAGAGCAGCCCTGCAGAGAAGGACTTGGGGGTGCTGGTCATTGAGAAAACGAACATGAGCCGGCTGCAGTGTGTGCTTGCAGCCCAGAAAGCCAACCGTATCCTGGGCTGCATCAAGAGGAATGTGACCAGCAGGTCGAAGGAGGTGATCTTGCCCCTCTACTCTGCTCTCGTGAGACCTCACTTGGAGTATTGTGTGCAGTTCCGGTGTTCTCAGCATAAAAAGGATATGGAACTGTTGGAACAAGTCCAGAGGAGGGCCACGAGGATCATCAGGGGACTGGAGCACCTCCCATATGAAAATTGGCTGGGAAAGTTGGAGCTGTTCAGCCTGGAGAAGAGAAGGCTGCGTGGAGACCTCATAGTAGCCTTCCAGTATCTGAAGGGGGCCTATAGGGATGCTGGGGAGGGACTCTTCATCAGGGACTGTAATGATAGGACAAGGGGTAATGGGTTCAAACTTAAACAGGAGATGTTTAGATTGGATACAAGGAGGAATTTCTTTACTGTAAGGGTGGTGAGGCATTGGAATGGGTTGCCCAGGGAGGTTGTGAGTGCTCCATCCCTGGCAGTGTTCAAGTCCGGTTTGTACCGAGCCTTGGGTGAGATGGTTTAGTGTGAGGTTTCCCTGCCCATGGCAGGGGGATTGTAACTAGATGTTCTTAAGGTCTTTTCCAACCCTAACTCTTCTATGATTCTTTGACGCTATGTATTAAATAACTGGAAACACTGAGCAGTATTAATTTATTCACTGTAAAAATAATGTTAATGAATCTTATTAGCTATTTTTAATACTGCAATTGCAGTTGTACCATGTAAGGTCTGTAGTGGAATTAAAATACCATTCATGCAATTAGCATTTGAGATCAATCATTCTAAACCGACAATATAAAAAAATATACTGATATTAGCTGCAATATCTCATCTGCAAAATTTTTTTCAGTAATTACTCACAGTAGCACTGCTGGAGTTTCCAATCTTTTAGTGGTTCAATTTTAGCCCTTGCCAGGATTTATCACTTCAGCCATTTTACACAGTTCAAATATGATATGTAAAGGATATATGTAAAAGTGACATGTATAAGATACATACATTAAACTCATATTCAGACCTATTTAATTCTGATAATGTAACTAAAATGATAATGCTTAAAATTATGTGAAACTTATTAAAAAAAAAATTCAAGACCAATGTGACAAAGTAAATACTGCTTCTAAGACAGCATTTGATTTTCATTATCATGAGGACTTGCATTACTCCCCCTTGCCCTTTATGCCCAAGACTGAGTTTTGATGGAAATCTTGCAATTGCTTCAGCATGTCTTTTCCAGCCAACAGCCCTCTTTTCTTCAGAGTCACAATCAGCAAGGATTTCTTGCTAGATTAACCAGCTTCTCAACTTAGTTATAAAACAGTTCAGCTGAAGCTGGAATTGCTTTTTATTATATTTTAGTTACATTTTGAGTGTTGCTTCTTAAAGATAGGAAGCAAAGTTACCTCAACAGCTCATTCTCAGCTGAGCAAATAAGCCACATATTTAAAATTCAGAATTAGACTACAGAGCATAGGCATTAGGTCCAATTATATTGTATATATTATCATTTTCTAATTTGATTACAGGATCTTGATTAATAATTGGCCTTACTAAGATAGTATATTGCAACATATATATATATATATATTAGTACCAGAATTAATCTCAATGTGACAGTCTCTACTGAAGTATGGAGAAGGGGAGTAAATGTAAAAAAACAATAGTTAAAAAAAATAAAATTAGGGTGCAAAATCTGAGTCTTCTACTTTGTCTTTTTTCACCCTTATTTTTACAAACAGGCACAAGTCTTTCATCCAGCTTAAAAAAATTAATGTTGCCCTCCCCCCATTTGTGGTAATGATACAGAATTTATTTAGACCTGTTTTAACTTGCAGATCTCAGAATTAAGGGAGGATCCAACATCTGTGAAGTTTAAACATCATCTTGCTGTGACAATAGTCATAGCTTTGAATAGTCACATCTTTATTTTGCTAAGAATCAGAAGAGTGATGATAACTTCCCTACCTATATTACAGAAGCTTTGATCAGTGTTCAGCAAGTGATTTTTACAATACCTTTAAAAATAATGCTTTGATACAAGGGATGAAGAGACTATGCAATTCCATTTAGTTTCATGAAACATACAACATTTAACACAAAGAATCCCAGAATGCTTATTAAATAGAACACAGTGCAAAGCTGTTATACAGTAGAAATTTCTTTAATTTCTTTTTACTGCCCATACCTCAAAAATCTGGCTTGAGAGGACAATGAGCAAAACATATCGTTTTTGATGATTACTTCAAAAATATAACTCTTTCAGGTCAGATTTACTTCATACTCTTTATTTTTCACCAACACAAACCTACAGTGGAGTACATACAGACCAAAATAATAATATTGCATTCCACTTCAGTCAGCAGTCTGAACAGCAGGATTTGAACTTTTATGCTACAGGTGGACACCTTTGAGTTTTAGCTTCCCGTGAGCATCTGTGTAGAATTAATGTATTAAGGATTCACCTTCAAAAGCCTCAACTGTTCTGACTAGTCTGTTTCTTTATTTGCACTGTATTGCCTGAGCTGTGATAACCGGAAAATCCTGACCTATAGCTTCCTGTATGTAATCAGCAGTCTGGCTGTTGAATTAGGTCTACTTGATTCAGGATTTTTTGTTTGTTTGTTTTCTTCCTTGTTCTGCTACAGCTTATACCTGTTAATATCACGGTCTCATTATAAAAACCATCTTTTCTCCTGTGCAGCTTTAGAGAAGCTAGATTAAATCTATTAACATGATCGCTGTTTTCTGGTGAGCATACATTTAAAAAAGGCAGGTTAATCCACTATGTGGCAAATAAGTATAAGTAATCTTATTTATGTCAGGAGTATAAGGGATTACACTCCTTTGGATTATATTGTAAGCGGCGAGGAGAAGCAGACAGGCCAACCCAATATGGGTGATAAGCAACTTCTACTTTATTTGTGACGCAGTTCACACATATATAGGAGTGGTATTCAGCCACTCCTTCTTGGCATAACAGTATTGGTTAGCCCCCACAGCTTCCTCCACATTCTCCTCCCAGGTCCGGTCTCCGGCCACCTGTGGGGGCCACCCCCTGCCTTGCTTGCACAGTCCTCCAGAACTCTATGGTTCTGCTCTTAGAGTCATTCTGCAACATTATATTATTTTCATTAAAAAGAAATAATTGGTCATACATCATGTTATATGAAGTTATCTACCAAATCTGTTAGAAAGTGTCAAACCAGCCAATATATTGTTATGGAAAGGACAAAAATAAGTGTAGTGACTTCAATATTATATTTTGCATGCATATTAGAATGGTCTAAGTATTGGTGAATTTGTTCATGCATATTTATTTTGTCAAATAAAAAAAAAACTTAAAAAAGAATTTATGGCAACTAGAGATGCGGTTCATATTTTTCATTCTATAAGAACAATGTGTAATGAAAAACCAACTACACACCTTTACATTATTTGAATATTGCAAGACAAATAACAAGTTTGATTAAAATTACAGTTTCCCATCCCAGCTATAATGGTTTGCCAGCAGTTTTCATGTATTTATTTGGATTAAAATAATCAGAACTCCCCAGAAATTTCCTGGTGAATCTAATCTGTTATCTTGAATATGGAATGAGTAACTGTAAACATACCTGAAAAATTTGATAGGATAGCATAGGATAAAATATGTTAGAATATTTTAGTTGAAAGAAGCCTACAATGATCAACTGCTTAAACAATTCAGGGCTGAGCAAAATTTAAAGCATGTTATTGTCCAAATGTTTCTTAAACACTGATGGGCTGAGGTCATCAACCACCCCTCTAGGAAACCTGTTCCAGTGTTTGAGAACCTTCTCCGTATAGAAATACTTCCTAATGTCCAGTCTAAACCTCCCCTGGCACACCTTTCAACTGTTTGCCATGTGTCCTATCACTGGATCCCAGGGAGAAGAGATCAGCACCTCTCTCTTCAATCCCGCTCCTCATGAAGCTGTAGGTAGCAATGAGGTCACCCTCAGCCTCCTTTTTTCCAAATTAGATAAACTCGAAGAAGTCCTTAGCTGTTCCTCACAGGACATGCCTTCCAGCCCTTTCACCAGCTTTGTTGCCTTCCTCTAGACATATCCAAGTACGTTAAATGAATCCAGGTGAATATTCCTTAAGTGGTTTCATGGATATGTTTAAAATCATTACATAAAAACTTCTTGCTTGCCACTAGCATCTAAGCGCATTTAGTAGGTCAGATAAATTGAAACAAATGCTTGTGGCATGCTGCCTCATTTTAGGGAAAAAAACTTCTGGACTACATCCTTGTTGAATCATTTTTGTTCTGAGCTAGACAAATTCAGTTATAACAGGAAATTATGTTCACTTAAAACAAGTGTTAGTGCAATAATTTCTTCCTGATCCAGTGAAGAAGTTAATGCTCTTCTTTTTTTTTTCTTTTTTTTTTTTTTCCCAAGTTCTAATGTGACTTGTAGGCTTGTGAGTTCTAAAACCTGCTTTCCTTGGAGCTTGCTTTCTCCTCTATAGACAATATAATTATAAGCAATTTCAAAAACTGAGATAAGAAAACCATGGATTTTCCTAGGTTCTTCATTTCTTTTTTGAATTTTCTATTATATGTTAGCTATTTTAAAAAATGAAAAAAAATCAGTTGGTTGATCTGTGTTAGACTCTCTTCCATTTGAAAACAAGGCCACTAATTAATGTCCTTGAATAAGAACAAAAACTTATTACCAGTCTACCTCACTATTCAGATATTGAAATAAGAATTGATATAGTTACAGAACTCATAAGAGATGCAGAGATCTGTCAGTCCATTTCTCTGTCTTTTTGAAATTTTACATTAAATACCCCAACATTTATTTATTTATATAGACCCTTTGTTTAGAGCCTAAAAGGAATAGTGCTTTATACTCCCTTAGCTAGCTGTAATGCTGCAATTACAAATGGTTTCCTAAATTCTGTTGATATCACTGCTGTGCTTGTCCTCATTTATAATTGGTTTTAAGGTTCAGATAGGAAATACTTTTCTTTGATGTTTTCACAAGTGGGAAAAATTATGCGCCTTTTTGTGGATATCTCAACAGAAGGTAAACAATTTTAATAGCCTGTGGGATTTCTAATTAGAGCTAATTGTGGCTTGATTGACCTATCTTGACAGTAAGTACCTTACAAAACTTGTTTTCTTCACAAAGTGAGGATTTGTTTGCATGAGTAACTTCTATGCACTGAACATCAGAGGCAGAGAGCTGTTTGGCTGTGATCCTTTGAATTTGTTAATTTATACTTCATAACTTCTTATCCACTTAAAAGACAATAGCAAAAACTCAGACTCATCACTTGTGTATTTGTCGTGGTTTAAACCCAGTCAGGTAACTTGTTCACTCACTCCCAGTGAGTGGTGCCGAGCTGACAACAATCAAGGTCCGTGTCCGTCCCCCCCCCCCCCCTTCTGCACCGGGGCTCTCCCCTTCCCCGCTCCCGGAGGAACGGGGAGGAGGATCGAGAGAGTGCAACTCCTACGGGTTGAGACAAGAACAGTCCAGCAACAAATCACCACTGCTACTATCAGCTAAAACAATGATAAGGGAAAATAACAAGAGAAGAGAATACGATATCACCGGCCAAGAAAACGAGTTCCACCCGGAAGCCCCTGTTCTTCCGGGTAACTCCCAGTTACCCCCCACCCCGGGCATGACGTGCTGTGGTATGGAATACCTCCCCGGCTAGCCCGGGTCAGGCGCCCCGTCTCTGCTTCCTCACAGCCTCCCCTCCTCCCTGGCAGAGCATGAGCCTCACTGAGTCCTTGGTCAGGGTAAACATCACTTAGCAACAACCGACAACATCGGCTTCACCAACACTGTTCTCAAACTAGAAGTCAAAACACAGCACTGCACCAGTTAACACAAAGGAAAAACATGACTGCTACTGCTGAACCCAGGACATTATCCACCCCTTATTCCATACCATTCACGTCGTGCTCAGATCCCACATTTTCAATACACCATCGCTCTCCCATATATATACATCCATATACATACAGACCAAGAGGAAAAAATCATTTTCTTAGTGCATGGACCAATCCCTATAATGCTGCCGAGTCCATTCGGTCCATGATGTTCCAAGTTCAGTCTCTGTTGGGATGATGGCTGGAGGGAAGTCAGGGCCAGTCGCTGGTGACCTGGAGACATCTAGTTGATGGGCTATAAAAGCATTACACAGCAGGCAACGGCATACAATTGAGTTCACTGGCTGTTTTCCCCTAAAATCAAATCCCCTTGAGGTATACATCGGACTTCCCCATCTTCCCGCATTACCCACCAAGTATATCCAGGTCCCTGAGCAAAAGCAATCCCACGAGTGGGTTTGCCTTTACCTGAAGCAGGAATAACCCAGACTGTCTTCCCCAGCAAATTCTTCATATGCACCACGGGAACTTTGTCCCCCTCTACAATATGTAAAAGTTCTGACTGGGCTGGGCCAGCCCTGTTGGCAGATCCTCTGGTGTTGACCAACCAGGTGGCCTTTGGTAAATGTGTATCCCAATGCTTGAAAGTTCCCCCACCCATCGCTCTCAGTGTAGTTTTTAACAGCCCATTGTACCGTTCGATTTTCCCAGAGGCTGGTGCATGGCAGGGGATGTGATATACCCACTCAATGCCATGCTCTTTGGCCCAAATATCTATAAGGTTATTCCGGAAATGAGTCCCATTGTCTGACTCAATTCTCTCTGGGGTGCCGTGTCGCCACAAAATCTGTTTCTCAAGGCCCAGGATGGTGTTCCGGGCAGTGGCATGGGGCACAGCGTATGTTTCCAGCCACCTGGTGGTTGCTTCCACCATTGTAAGCACATGGCGCTTGCCTTGGCGGGTTGGTGGCAGTGTGATATAGTCAATCTGCCAGGCCTCCCCATATTTATACTTCAACCATCGTCCTCCATACCAAAGAGGCTTTAACCACTTGGCTTGTTTAATTGCAGCACATGTTTCACACTCATGAATAACCTGGGCAATAGTGTCCATTGTTAAGTCCACCCCTCGATCACGGGCCCATCTATATGTTGCATCTCTGCCCTGATGGCCTGAAGTGTCATGGGCCCACCGGGCCAAAAATAATTCACCTTTATGTTGCCAATCTAAGTCCATCTGAGCCACTTCAATCTTAGCCGCTTTATCCACTTGTTGGTTGTTCTGGTGTTCCTCAGTGGCCCGACTCTTGGGTACATGGGCATCTACATGACGTACCTTCACCACCAGGTTCTGCACCCTGGCAGCAATGTCTTTCCACAGTGCAGCAGCCCAGATGGGTTTACCTCTGCGTTGCCAGTTGCTCTGCTTCCATTGCTTCAACCACCCCCACAGGGCATTTGCCACCATCCATGAGTCAGTATAGAGATAAAGTACTGGCCACTTTTCTCGTTCAGCAATGTCCAGGGCCAGCTGGATGGCTTTCACCTCGGCAAATTGACTCGATTCACCCTCTCCTTCAGCAGTTTCTGCAACTTGTCGTCCAGGACTCCATACAGCTGCCTTCCATCTCCGATGCTTTCCCACAATACGGCAAGAGCCATCAGTAAACAAGGCATACTGCTTTTCACTTTCTGACAGTTTATTATATGGTGGGGCCTCTTCAGCACGCACCAACTCCTCCTCTGGTGACATTCCTAAATCTTTGCCCTCTGGCCAGTCCATGATGACTTCTAGAATGCCTGGACGACTGGGATTTCCTATTCGAGTTCGTTGTGTAATTAGTGCAGCCCATTTACTCCATGTAGCATCAGTTGCATGATGTGTAGAGGAGATCCTGCCTTTGAACATCCAGCCCAGCACGGGCAGCCGGGGTGCCAGGAGGAGCTGTGCTTCAGTGCCAATCACTTCCGAAGCAGCTCAAACCCCTTCATAGGCTGCCTGTATCTCTTTCTCAGTTGGGGTATAGCTGGCTTCAGATCCTTTGTATCCCCGACTCCAAAAGCCGAGGGGTCGACCTCGAGTCTTCCCTGGAGCTTTCTGCCAGAGGCTCCTGGTAGGACCGTTCTCCCCAGCTGCAGTGTACAGCACATTTTTTACATCTGGCCCGGTCCGGACTGGTCCAAGGGCTACTGCATGAACTATCTCACGTTTAATTTGCTCAAAGGCTTGTTGCTGCTCAGGGCCCCATTTAAAATCATTCTTCTTCCGGGTCACATGATAGAGAGGGCTTACAATCGAACTGTAATTTGGGATGTGCATTCTCCAGAACCCCACTGCACCCAAGAAAGCTTGCGTTTCTTTCTTATTAGGTGGTGGAGACATTGCTGTTATCTTGTTGATCACATCTGTGGGGATCTGTCTACGTCCATCTTGCCATTTTATTCCCCAAAATTGAATCTCCTGTGCAGGTCCCTTGACCTTACTCCGTTTTATGGCAAAACCGGCTTTCAGCAGGATTTGGATTATTTTCCTCCCTTTCTCAAAGACTTCTTCCGCTGTATCGCCCCACACAATAATGTCATCAATGTATTGCAGGTGTTCTGGAGCTTGCCCCTGTTCCAGGGCAGTCTGGATCAGTCCATGGCAAATGGTAGGGCTGTGTTTCCACCCCTGGGGCAGTCGGTTCCAAGTGAACTGGACACCCCTCCAAGTAAAAGCAAACTGTGGCCTGCACTCTGCTGCCAAAGGAATGGAGAAAAATGCATTGGCAATATCAATCGTGGCATACCACTTGGCTGCCTTTGACTCTAGTTCATACTGAAGTTCTAGCATGTCCGGTACGGCAGCACTCAATGGTGGTGTGACTTCATTCAGGCCACGATAGTCTACTGTTAGTCTCCATTCTCCATTAGACTTTCGCACTGGCCATATGGGGCTATTGAAGGGTGAGCGGGTCCTGCTGATCACCCCCTGACTCTCCAGTCTACGGATCAGCTGATGGATGGGAATCAGGGAGTCTCGGTTGGTGCGATATTGCCGCCGGTGCACTGTTGTGGTCGCAATTGGCACTTGTTGTTCTTCAACTTTCAGCAACCCCACAGCAGAGGGATCTTCTGAGAGACCAGGCAAGGTGGACAGCTGCTCAATTTCCTCAGTCTCCAAAGCAGCAATACCAAAAGCCCACCGGTACCCTTTTGGGTCTTTGAAGTACCCTCTCTTGAGGTAGTCTATGCCGAGGATGCATGGAGCCTCTGGACCAGTCACAATAGGGTGCTTTTGCCATTCCCTCCCAGTCAGGCTGATTTCAGCCTCCAGCACAGTCAACTCTTGGGATCCTCCTGTTACTCCAGAAATATAGATGGGTTCCACCCCTTGACAGCTTGATGGCATCAGGGTACACTGTGCACCGGTATCTACTAGAGCCTTATACTTCTGTGGGACTGATGTGCCAGGCCATCTGATCCACACAGTCCAGTAAATCCGATTGTTCCCTACCTCCACCTGGCTGGAGGCAGGGCCCCTCTAATGGTCGTCACAGCATTGGACACTTAAGTCGTGTTGAAAGGGATTATTCTTCGTTATCACAGGAGCTGGAGTAAAATCAGCTCTTCCACTCCATCTGGGAAACTGCTCACCAGAGACTGAAGCCGTAGCTCTCATGGGACGATCAGTCTTGGCCCTTGCTCCCCTCTTCAGTTCACTCACCCGTTCCTCCAAAGCTGAAGTAGGTTTTCCATCCCACTTTGTCATGTCTTCTCCGTGATCCAGCAGGTAAAACCATAGGGTACCCCGTGGCGTATACCTTCTGTATCTCCTCTCTTGAACTATAGGGCGTCTTTTGTTAATAGCTGAGACGTGTGTTGGTACACGTGAGGAGCTGGATAAATCAGATACATCGTCCCTCAATTTGTCGAGGTCCTGGGACAGTTTTTTCACAGCTGAGATGATGGAAGGAGTGTAAGTTTTCGCCACATGGGTCGTGTACATTCAACTTCATCTGGATCTATAGGTGTATCCCCGTTATTCGGCTTGATGTGATAGATCATCTCTACGATGGCCGATTCCCTCAGAGACTGGATGCCTTTGTCTATAGTAGTCCACTTGGCCGAACGACTCGTAACATCGTCCTTGTACGGGAACCTTTCTTTCACAGCTGCCAATAGCCTCCTCCAAAAGCTGAGGGACTTTTTCTCTCTTGCAATTGCTTTGTCAATTCCCCCTTCTGTAGCAAGTGATCCCAGCTGCTTGGCTTCTGTACCTTCTAGTTCGTGACCATCGGCCCCATTGTCCCAGCATCGGAGTAACCAGGTGATGATGTGCTCCCCTGGTTGACGGGTAAAATCTTTTCGCATATTCCGCAGCTCGGTTGAGGTCCGAGGTCGAGAAGTTACCTCTTCTTCTTCGTCATGTGATGATGACTCCTGATCAGATTCTGGACCGGGTGGTGAATTCATTGGTTCTTCATCTCGCTTCACCCTTTTTGCCTCCTTTTTGCTTGTTCTCTTGCGTACAGGGGCAACTGATATTGGTACGCATTGGTCCTCTGGTTTGGCTGCAGTGATTATCACTGTGGTTTGAGTAGCGACTGTACTTGTTGCTGGGGGTGGTGTAGCTACCGTGCTTGGAGCTGGGGTAACCGCGCTGTCTGTTGCAGTTGAAGTTTGAGCAGCTGCTGTACTTGCCACTGGGGTAGCTGCGCAGTTCATTGCAGCCAAAGTTTGAGTAGCGACTGTCGCTTTGCCCTCAAATCCGCCGACATTCTTTTCCTTTTGAAGGTGCTGGATAGTGTTGAACAAGGCCCTGTAAGCATAGGCCAAGCCCCAGCACGTTGCCGTGATTTGTCCATCTCTGGTATGGCCAGAATGACCACACACCTCATTTAAGTGTTTTACTAATTCTTCTGGATTTTGCAGTTGTTCGGTAGTGAAATTCCAAAATACTGGAGGGGCCCACTGACCTAGATACTTGCCCATACTATCCCACACACCCTGCCACTCATGGCTGTCCAGCCTCTGGGAAAATCTCTCGGTCCTCCTACATCGTCTTTTGACCCCAGACAAGACCCAAACCTGACTCTGCTTAACTCTTGAAATCAGTAGTGGGCAAAACACACTCTGTATGCGTGTTAGCATGGTGATTCCCATCACCATCAGCAAACAAGTCTCAACAGCATTAAAAGGCCATTCAAAAAATTCAAAACTCTCAAATGTAAATGGTCTGGGGGGACGACTAGGAGGGTAAAAGAATGTCTCCTTCACAGGTTGAGCACCTGAGAAGGAGAAAAAAGATGTGTAATTGCTAAGCACCTCCATCATATACCTCCCAAAGTATAAAGGTGGTGACCACACTGGGAACATAAACCAGATCTATTTCATGATCAATGATTCTATTGTATTACAAGTCATTACCATAAAGTACAATGGGATAAAAACCTTAGCCCAAGCCCCACACTTGAAAAACACTAATACAGCCAATACCGGATGGACGTAAGATATGGTATACTGAAACTGTGAGATCAAGAGGAAAAACCTTGAGAGCCAATAAATCAGCATTGTGACGAGTGACTATCAATCCAGTCAGATCTGTTCTTATCTCAACCCCTCGTGCCCCACGTTGGGCGCCAAAAAAAAGAAGAACTGTCGTGGTTTAAACCCAGTCAGGTAACTTGTTCACTCACTCCCAGTGAGTGGTGCCGAGCTGACAACAATCAAGGTCCGTGTCCGTCCCCCCCCCCCCCTTCTGCACCGGGGCTCTCCCCTTCCCCGCTCCCGGAGGAACGGGGAGGAGGATCGAGAGAGTGCAACTCCTACGGGTTGAGACAAGAACAGTCCAGCAACTATCAGCTAAAACAATGATAAGGGAAAATAACAAGAGAAGAGAATACGATACCACCGGCCAAGAAAACGAGTTCCACCCGGAAGCCCCTGTTCTTCCGGGTAACTCCCAGTTACCCCCCACCCCGGGCATGACGTGCTGTGGTATGGAATACCTCCCCGGCTAGCCCGGGTCAGGCGCCCCGTCTCTGCTTCCTCACAGCCTCCCCTCCTCCCTGGCAGAGCATGAGCCTCACTGAGTCCTTGGTCAGGGTAAACATCACTTAGCAACAACCGACAACATCAGCTTCACCAACACTGTTCTCAAACTAGAAGTCAAAACACAGCACTGCACCAGTTAACACAAAGGAAAAACATGACTGCTACTGCTGAACCCAGGACAGTATTGAAACATGTATTTTCTTATTCTGTTGCTGTCTACAAAATCAGAAACTAGCACAAAGTCTCTAGTGAATGAACATCTGAATATCATGGATAAATTATTCTCTGTACAAACACACACACAAAGTTGAAAGGGAATTATGAAATCCCAAAATTTTAAGGGTAATGTAGATGTTCAGTGCAAACGACCGAGATGAAATCGTGGACTTTTCCAGATCATTAGAAATCGTCTTTCTCATTTCACCAGACACAGTTCTTTTCTCCATTTTTTTTTGTTTCTACAGAAAACCCCACAACAACCTGTTGAGTGCTGAATGTTTTCCATAAGATATTCATATTGCTATATAGCATTCTGAACTTTCTGAACTTTTCTGGGGACCTTTGTATTCTTTTCTTTTGTTGTATCAGTGTTGTAACTGAATGTAGCCTACCCAGCAGTACCACCGAGATATGAGTCCTGACCATCTGCAAAACTTGAACTGACCTGTCTTACTCAGTATGATCTGGATAACAATGTTGGTTTTTTTTTCCATAACACATTTGGGCAACAACTTAGAAAGTGTCAGAAACTAGAGATTTAAACACTAGTTGGCCTCCTGGGATGGAGACTGGCTCAAGTTTGGCGGTTTATGCAGGTAGGAACAGATAAATAGTTAAAACAATTCCCCCATGGTGGAGGGAGTGACACAATACACAGTATTCAGTGCAGAAATTGAAACCAAAGGAGAGGGACTTCCACCATGTAGGGGTTGAGTCTTGGCCATGGATCAGCTGGAGTGATCCCTCCTTCCTGGGCTCGACTTTACTCCCAAATTCTCTACCTCTTCTCCCTCAGTGTCACAGGGAGACGGGGAATGGAGGTTTGGGCACTTCATCATACATTGTCTTTGCCGCTCCTTCCTCCTCAGGGGTAGGACTCCTCACAGCCTTCAAAAAAGTATACAAAACCATGTGACAATTAGGAGGAATCCTTCTTCACTGACCTTGTTTTTGCAGAGTTGCTGCTCCCACATATGCTCACTTTTCTCTCTGTCTTTGAACTGTTTACAGAGGACAGTACACAGAACAGTCACAATAGGGGCATTTACATGTTCACTGTTGTTATGAGTGCATATATATATGAAAAAACATACATGTATTTGAATTTGTATAGTGAAATGCATGCATAGTGCAGATAACACAATATCTATTTTACTGCTATAAAAGGAAGAGCATTAAAGTTTTTATGGAAAGAGTTGTTAAGGCTTTTAAAGTAAAACTGCAAGCCAACATGACCAAGCTATTTGTAGAAAGAATATTCTGTCCTGTGGGTTCTGTGTCAGGAAGCAGAAGCAATCTCAATTGAATTTTCTATTGCTTTTATTCCTGTTGCCTTGACATCCTGTATTAGCTGTTTGTGGTATTATATATGCCCCCATGACAGATGAAGGAGCATTGTGGGATGATTATTTTCTTTAAATAAAAATGAAAAAAAAAGGAAGGAAAATAATAAGAATAGCCAATTTTCTTTTATTTCCAATAAAAAGAAAAAATGATAAACGAGCCACAGCTTTGCTCTTACTTCATGTCACTATAACCTTAAGGACAGCTTTTTAAGGAAGGGAGGAAAGAAAGAAATAAAGGAAGGAAGAAAGGAGGAGGCAAGGAACAAGGAAGAGGGGAGAGAGAAATGTTGTAACTAATCACAACAGATTTTTCCATTACTAACTAATAAATGTGATTAAATAAATTCAAATGAAAATCATTTTGTTTTATGGAAATACAATAAAAGATAATCACCAAGACTACTAATCAGCTTTTGGTACATAATTATTTGCTCACTGTGCTAACAAAGATGACACATGTTGAAGTTCATGGAGAACTTCCTCCTGTGGGAGGAACTCGACGCAGGAATGAAGGAGGAGTGTGAGGTGTCCTCCCTCTGAGAAGGAAGGAGAGGCAGAGACAGTGTGTGATTAACTGACCACAGCCCCTGTTCCCCATTCCCCTGGGCTGCTGGGGCAAGGAGGTAGAGAAAATCAGTAGTGAAGTTAAGCCTAGGAAGAAGGAAGGGGTGGGAGGAAAGTACTTTTAAGATTTGGGTTTATTTCTTATTATCCTGTTCTGATTTGATTGGTGATAAATTAAGCTAATTTCCCCAGCTCAAGACTGTTTTGACCATGATGGTAATTTCTGAATGAGTCTTTCCTGTCCTTATCTTGACCCATGACATTTTCATTATATTTTCTTGCCTCTGTCCAGTTGAGGAGGGGAAGTGATAAAGCAGCTCTGGTGGGCCACTCTTTGGTGACCTCATCCACTCTTTGTAGGTTTTCTGTCAAGGTCTTTCACCACCTTGGTCACCTTCCTCTGGACACACTCTAATAGTTTGGTGTCCTTCTTGGGCAAAACTACCCACAGTACTCGTGGTGGGGCTGCATCAGGTCAGTGTAGAGTGGGACAATCACATCCCTCAAATGTCCAGCTGTGCTGTGCTTGATGCGTCCCAGGACATGGTTGGCCCTTTTGGCTGTCAGAGCACACTGCTGACTTGTATTCAGCTTGCCATTGAACCAAAACCCATGGGATATTTAGATTGGATGTTAGGAAAAAATTCATCACAGAGAGTTTAATTAAGTACTGGAACAGGCTGCCCAGGGTGGTAGAGGAATCACTGTCCCTGGAAGTGTTAAAAAAACATGAAGATGAGGCCCTCAGTGACAATAGATTAATGGTGGTATTGGCAGTCCTGGGGTAATGGTTGGACTTCATGATCTTAAAGGTATTTTACAACCTAGTTGATTCTGTGATTCTATTTTATACGCCATCAATTCTACTTCAACTTTTTTTTTTTTTTCTTACAGGTTGCCTCACCTATAATCAGTCTATTGTAAAAAAAATAACTTCCTGGATCAGAGAGATATGTTTCTGTGAAAGGAAAGTAGATAATTCATAATACATAAGAAAATACAAACCAAAACATTGAAATATGTAATAATGCCAAAGATAAATAAAATATGAAAGCTAATATTTTAGGTTTAGCAAAGCAAAGAACTGAGGATGAAGTAACTCAGCTGCAGGTACATGGATAGAAATTTACTGATTATAGAGGATGCAAATCCTAAAGCACACATAAAGCTCATTCAAGTTTAAGAAATTCTAGTCCAGAATTTCTTACTTAAGACCAGTGTCACTCTGTTTGGCAAACCCATTGACTTTAGTGAGATCACAAGATTCAACTCAATATAAAATTATAGCAAGCATATAAAATTATTATAAGGATGCTGGGGAAGGACTCTTCATTAGGGACTGTAGTGATAGGACAAGGGGTAACGGGTTCAGACTTAAACAGGGGAAGCTTAGATTGGATATAAGGAGGAAGTTCTTTATTGTAAGGGTGGTGAGGCACTGGAATAGGCTGCCTAGGGAAGCTGTGAATGCTCCATCCCTGGCAGTGTTCGAGGCCAGGTTGGACAGAGCCTTGGGTGAGATGGCTTAGTGTGAGGTGTCCCTGACCATGGCAGGGGGGTTGGAACTAGATGATCTTAAGGTCCTTGCCAACCTGAACTATTCTATGATTCTATGATTCTATGATACTTGATTATCAGGTAGTCCTACTAAGACTATTAATTCCCATTTTAAAGGCCTCTTTCATTGCAGATTTGGTTATAGGATTGATGTAATTGTTTTCACTAATTATATTCTTATAAACAAACATTCACATTTGTAAGTGTAAAATTGATTTATATGGGTATATTGATGTATTTTTCTTTGTATGTCTACAGTAGAATTAACTAATTTAGCCTGAGATATTTATCAGCTAACCCCTCCAGGCTTCTTTTTATACTCAATGGAGAGAAATAATCACTTTTATAGAATAACTCACACTAATTTAGACATCTATTTCATGAATGAAGAAATATTTGCTACTCTCAATTGTTCTCTATTGACTGTAAACGAGTCTTCTAAAAATTCAGATCTAGAGGTCTACTTTACATTTACTTCTAGTCAGATATATTTCAACTGATGTATTCCATTCCACTTACCATTTTAGGATAAGTATTTATATGCAATGTGCTGATAGTAAAAACAAACATTGGCAGGTCCAAAAATAGTAAAACATTTTTCATTAAAAATCTGGTTAATTTCTGAATTGCATTCATCGAATGAAAAAGAGAAGTTACTTTTACAGGATTTCAGTCAATCTTGCCAAGTGAAAAGTAGATTATGAAAACAGTTCTGGATATAATTCCAAATATGAATCAGTTTATATAAAATACTATCACTCATATAAAAAATTGTCTAAACTTCTTAATAGAATATTACTTTCACTGACGATAACTAAAACCATTGTGAATCAATACAATGTATGTATTATGAAAAGTAATATATTATATAATGATATTTACAGAGTTGTGAAAATATTCAAAAGGGCACTGTCTTAAAAATATTCTGAGTATATATAAACAAGTTCAGATTGTTTAAAATCTAGAATTTTCCAGTATCCAAGTTACCTGAAAAACAATGACACAGGATTCAGATAAACCAAGCAAAATGGTACCAAGTCACAGGGAGGGGTGCACCAGCAGTAAAGCAACCAAGAAAACATCAAAACCAAAAAAGCACCATCAAAAAACAACCAACCAAACGCCAAAACCCCCACACATTTAAGTATCCCTAAAAGCATTGGGGGACACTTCAGTAAATGGTATACAGAGAGGCTAAAGCTTTTTCCAGATCAGAAGTATTTTCCTGAGCTTGGAATGCATTATTCTATGAAGTCATACAGCATGGTATTTGCTACAGTTTGAGAGGATTAGTTAATTGAAATGTTCATGCTGGATTAAGTGGATTAAGGACATTTTCTTTCATGACACTAAATGCTAAATTAATTCAGTCTAATGATGGTTACATCATGGGAACATCAGCTTCCTGATGTCTCCTTTCTTTGAGTGAAATGTCCTCATGATGTTCATAACTTAACTTACCTTCGATACGGCTACCTGTAGTAGGTTTCAATGAAAAGTACTAGACATTACATTGTTTTGAAGAACAAACTATAGCAGGAAAGCAAATTCTGTGAGATTGCTGTAAAAGAATTTTTACTTGTGTGAATGACCAGCTTAGTGGAAAAGAAAATTTTTAGAGAATTCATTATTGCAGTGTCTTCCTGCAAACTCACTAGTTCATGAGAAAGATATGAAAGAACTGACAAAATTTGAGTCTTAGAAAAGGCGTAATAATAAAAAAATCAGTAAATCAATAAGATCTCCACTGATAGTATATTACAATGTGCTTCTTGCACTGTTAGATTTTAGATAAAATATCTAAATTAATTTCCTGTATCCTAAAAGCAACTTGGTTTTGGGCATGACTTTTTGGTAAGTGTGCTAAAATATTAGGGGAGAGATTGGTGAATGTTGTGTTCTAAATGGTGTATGCAATAAATAATTCTAAAAAAAATAAAGAAATTGGGCCATAGAATCTATTGTAAAGAATGCATTCCAGATTTAAAATTTGCTATTGTTTTCTGAAACAGTGTAAATAAATCTTATTTTAAATATTAAATATTATTTTTCTACTTCAGGAAAAGAATAATCACATTTGTAATGGAGTACAAAAAAGCAGCCAGTTAGTATATATACTATTTCATTCAACAGAGAGGAAAAGCAACTCCTGAAATCATTTTCTGAAACATGGTTTGATAACCTTACATGTCAAACCACGCTTTTAATCTAAACTAAGTTCCTTTATAACATAAGCCAAAAAGTTTTGATCATTGATTGCTGCAATAAAGAAATTGCTTTTCCTGGGTAGATTGACATTCTTTCTCATAACAACTAACTGGCCACACTACAAAATGACAAGTGGCATTAGGGATTTGCAAGTAGCGTGGTTTAATGCTGACCTACCTATGGGGGAAGACAGCAGTTTCTCCTATACTTCAAAAATTTTAAGTCTTCCCAATTATAATCATTCTGTCAAGTCAATTCCCAAATTCCTCTGTTCCCCTTTCTTGGCTTTCAAATCTTTGGGTTGTCACTGGCTTCCAAGCATGTGACAGATGCATGATCTTGTTTTTACCTCTGTGTGCTAGTGCAATTTTTAACTTCACCTCCTTTATTTTCGGAAGCAGGAGCAGGGGGGGAGGGCAAGTATTTTTTTCCTAGTACCTTATAGTATTAACTGCACTCTTTATCTGAGAGCTATCTTGCATAGCTAGACCTGAATGTGTGTTGTTCTTAGTTTTGCAGATACATAATAATGCGTCAATTTTGTAGATACATTATTATGGATCTCCAAAACATGGGGGAGGAGTTGGTAAACATGATTCAATCTGGGTGACTGAGGAACAGGGATACTGCAAAAGGTAATCTAGTTCTTAATATTCCCGTAAATTAGGGGGCTTTTTAGCATTTCCTGCAGTGTTTCTGTCTTTAACTGATAACAAATTTGTGTCTTTCAAATATTTCAACATATACATCTGAGGAAAGTTGGGGCTTTTTTTGTTTGTTTGGTTGTTTTTTGCGGTTTGCTTTGTTTATTTGGTCTTTTGTTTTTTCATTTGTTTGTTTTAATTGCTAAGCACCTGTGCTCTTCCAAATATCCCTAATCAAGCAATTCTAACCAAATGCCCCTTCTTCCAAAGTGGCTGGAAGAAATTAAAGGTATGGCTGTCCAGTGCCATACCTTTTAAGCAGATTGCCAAGCTACTCTTAAAATTAATAAAATGATAAAAGGTTATGCACCTACAGCTATATATTTGATAGAGTGTTTTCTAGTTCTGCAAATACAATGTATTTAACAAATACAATATTTGTTAAAACGGAAACAAGTAGTGATAGGACAAGGGGTAACGGGTTAAAACTTAAACAGGGGAAGTTTAGATTGGATATAAGGAGGAAATTCTTTCTTTTTAGGGTAGTGAGGCACTGGTATAGGTTGCCCAGGGAGGCTGTGAATGTTCCATCCCTGGCAGTGCTCAAGACCAGGTTGGATGAGGCCTTGGGTGATATGGTTTAGTGCGAGGTGTCCCTGCCCATGGCAGGGGGGTTGGAACTTGATGATATTAAAGTCCTTTCCAACCCTAATTATTCTATGATTCTATACCTTTTTTTCTGACTTCCTGATTATTTTGTAATGTTACAGGAAATATTCTTCATTCATTCAGCTGGTATCAGCTGGAAATCTAAGCACATTAATGAGTCATTAAAGGCATTGCAATAACTTGTAGCAGGTGCACCATTAAAATCAGTAATGGAAATTATTTATGGACCTCTAGATAGGGATGTATGGATAATTTTAATAATACTGTCACATTTGATACGCTAAATATGTAAAATATCTGGATCTGGCCATCTAAGAAAGCTGTTAAAGGGTGAAGAGAACAAACAAATTTTTTACTATGTGTGTCAGACACTTTCAAAACTTCAGAGCTCTTATTTTCAAAGTGAAGATACATGGCCTTATATTTATATCAATGGATATGTCTACAGAGTTAAACAAGCTTGAGCATTCATCCCCTAATCATCCCCATTGATTGAACATTAACTAATACCTAATTTCTTCGCTAACCATCCCTTCCCAACATAGTATGTTGTAAGCATAAAAATGTAATTTACAGGCAAATAGGTATGGTATGATAGAAAGGGCCTTGAAAATGGAGGCCCGGGATGCAAGGTAGAAGAATACTGGTATGGGACAATAATAAAAAGGGCACAGGTTTAAGCTGGAGACCCTGGGACTATAATCAATTCATCAAACAAGAAAAAAAGCAAAAACCCACAAACATACAACATATGTAGAAAAATGCAACAAATTCAGGACCAGAGGACCCTGAGGAGCAGTGGGATGGTGAGCATGCCACCAGAAGAAACAATAGATGCAAGAAAGTATGTTTATAATAATTTAAACTTTATTATTATAATGAAATTTCTTCTGAAATGTATTCTTTTTTCCTTTTTTGTTTCTTTCCTCTATGATAATTAAACCTGGACGAACAAGTTATTGATTAAACTGTTAAGATTTCAGTTGAATTAAAACTAAATTCTTCAAACATACTTATGTATTTCACCCAAAACAAGGTTTTGAGTAGCCACTCCATGGATTTCTTCATGAGGTCATGTACATTGCCATAATTGCTTTGAGTATCCAAAAGCAAGAAACTCCTCTTAATTCACTATTAAAAAATAATAAGACAATGGGTATGTATAGATATTTTAAAATACCCAAATATCAAAATCTCATATTAAGTCCCTCAAAGAGGCAACGTATTATTACATAATCCTTCTCAGCCTTGTGCTACCAATAACCCATAAATAGAACTGTTGTAAATATTTTAATGAAATATTTTTCCAGAATAAAGCACAATTTTGCTAAATTAAATGTTTTCATTAAAAAAAAAGATTCTTATGATTATGCGATATATGAACATTGCAGTAACAATGATTCTGACAACAGTATATCCAATTTTGTTTGAGGATAAAACCCCCACTCAAAACATACTTATTCGTATTTGTCTTATGCATTTTATATTAATCCAATGTAATATTTACTATGTCCAATTAATGCTCTATAGTAAAATTTTCTGATATCAACTACATAAATATTAAAATGTGTGGAAAGTAAATGTTTTTCTATTTTCCAAAGTATTCACATAGTGATTTATTTAGCTGTACAATTATTTTTTCAAATTCAGATCAGGAAAATTCAAAAAGGTCAGAACATCCTTACAGAACATACCTGGCAGGGGAGACACCATGATCAAGCATGTGGTTTTCCCAGGGAGAGGCTCATCCCTTCCGCTCCGGGTGTGCTGACCCCTGTGATTTCCCCAAATGCAGGAAACTCAACTGCATAATTTGTGGTGGTGGGGGGACTGCAATTTTTTTTTTTTTTTTCCTTGGGTGGCATGGTTTAGTGTGAAGTGTCCCTGCCCATGGAAGGGGGGTTGGAACTAGATGATCTTAAGGTCCTTTCCAACCCTAACTATTCTATGATTCTATGATTCTATCCCAGTGAATAAAATCATAGCTGATCCTTGCTATCATAAAGTGGTAAATAATTCACAATGATGTTGTGAATGATATATTGATAGTGAACAGTGAGTGAAAATATACGTATTGTCATATCTATATTTCTCTACCCTTAGTTATGCTATATTTTAACAGAAAATTCAAATGAAATAGCTTTTATTAAACTTTTTTTTTTTTTAAACGTGGTTGCTATGATGAGTCAGAAATCCGTGAGGATAATGTGTCCATAGATTCAGTGAAAGTTCCTTAACAGTATGGCTCAGTACAGGAAAGTAGCTTAACTGTTTTGATTCACTCCTTTTCTGTTTCTCTAGTTTAGCAAAATCAACATTTTAGTAATTTCATTACATATTCCTACCCTATAATAGAGATAGGTTTAAATCTATGGAAGAGATTAAAAAGAAGTCAATGCATGATTTACCTTTGAAGTTTTAGGGGTTTTGAACATATAAGGAATTTATTTACATTTATCATTTTGCAGATTCAAAATGCAGTAAAAATTGAATAGTTGACCTTCCTGACTGTAGAGATACAGATACAGTATTCTTATACAATGGGAATTTTCTAGCATAACCTCTCTGATTTTCTATGAATCATTCTTATTTGCTTTATGCTCAGTAACATGTATCTTAATGAGTAGTACCCTCCACAGATTCACAGCCTGTAAAAAATCAAGCTGTAAACATTCAAGATAATCACAGCATTTTTTTAGCAGACAGAATACATTATTTTGTGGACTGTTTTCAAATTCCAAAATCGTGATATGTATTTTATCCATGTAATCCAAATAATCCAGAACAAGGGTATAATAAGGCATGTGCTACCTATGCTATCCCTTTTTAAGAACACAACCTTCTGCAAATAAAAATCACAACCAGAATTGCCATACAGAAGTACATTGGTTTCAGAAAATTATCATGTCATCTTTTCTTTGTCTGAATCATAAAGAAGAGAAGAATTTATGTTTGGAAGCACTAGTCAAAGAATTTTCTATTTACAAGTGAATATTTGGCAATAAACTGTTAATGAAACCTGGCAATAAAAGGTGGATAAATGTTATGGAGTGCTGAAGCCTCCTATAGAGTGTGTTAAATGATATTGTGGCAGTTCATGAGCTGACACTAGATATACTACTACAGAAAAAGCTTGCAGCATTTCTGGATGATAGCAAAGTCCATCATAAAATGTACTGAATATTTTGCAGACTTTTCACTCATGGAAACTCAGGGTTACTCAGATCTGATGAAGGCTGTATAGTTAGCATGCTAACAGCTGAGCCTATCCTATTCATCTGCAAAGTGCTTTCCACGACCATTTCAAATTAGCAAAGGCTCTAGCATGGTCTATTATATCCAGTTGTTGGTTTGGAAGCTATTGCTTTGCACTAACACAAAATGAATCCTATAAGCTTCAAAGGCATATTAGACACAACAAATGTATAAGTTGGCAGGAGTGGTTCACATCGGATGGCTCATGTTGCATAGTATTTAGATCCTGTCTGAAATTCCTGAGCTTTGAAACTGAATCAGTTGTGCATTTTGCTACTGACATATCCATGAAAAAATATTTGTGGGTTGTTTTTTTTTTTTCAGTTTGGGTTAGGTTGGTTTGTTTCTGGTTTGCACATTTTAGAATAAAATTATACAGATATTAACATCAAACAATTGTTCAGATGCGATGGAGTTTTAATTTTTTTTCTGAAATATTTCAGATTTTTTCCTACTCCTGATTAAAAAGAAAAAGAGAAAAAAGTTGTATTTCTTGCATTTTTTTTAGATTCATAGGACCGTGAGAAGAAAGATGCATATTTCCCTCTTCATTTTGAAAGACTTTAATGGTGGAACAATTTCCACAAATGTTTGATGTCTCAACTTGACCTCTCTTGTCAGAAAGAGAACATTATAGAGTGTGACTTGTCACGCTTGTAATAGATATTAAAATATGAATTTGACATTGCATTCTATTCCAGTTTCTTGTTTTTAAAATAAGACTAAAACCACTTACTAGCTTCAAAGAATGCATCAAATATAAATCAGCAGTTTCTTGACTGATCAGATATTGCACCTTATGCCCCTGAGGAACAGTCCTTCATTGCGAATTCTTTCCTACTGATTAACCAGTTTAAAAATCTGTGACAAGACTTAACCTTTTATCTTCTAGTTATCCCTTAAGTCTAATGAGCTTTTGTGTACCACATTACTAGAAAAAAACCTGAAGGCATAAATTACATCAATTAGGGTAACATTCATTTATTGTTTATTAATTTTTCAATAACCTTTAGAGGTTAAGAAAGCATAATTTTCACTTGTATGAATTTGTGACTATAACGTGATACTGAGTCAGATATTCTACTAATCTCAATTTAATTACACTCTAAATCAATTCCGTACCAGCACTGAGATGAAGTACCCAGGTCTGTAATTCCCCAGATGTTTCTTCTAAATAATTGAAGAAAAAAGAAGAATACCAATCTAAAAACCTTCATTATGGGTAAATTCACACTGTTTTTCTGTAACAGCGGTAACAAGAAAACTCACAAATCTCAGACATATTGCCTTTTTCTGTCATAGAATCATAGAATGGTTTGGGTTGGAAGGGGCTTAAAGATCATCTAGTTCTAACCCCTCTATTGTGGGCATTTACAGCTCCCAGTACACCAGGTTGCTCAAAGACCCATCCAACCTTCCTTGCTTGTCCCTTCTGAACACACTCCAATCATGTGATTCATCCCACCAAGTTTCTGTGATAGGTATCAGGTCATAGTTTTCCATCTGGATAGTAGACCAGGTCCTCCTGTTTGATTCTTTACCATTTCGGTTCAGGCACTTCAGCTTGGCTATCAGCCACATCTCCATTTTAGAGAACCTCACCCTCATTCCATTGAAATTAGCTATCATATTGTTATTTTCTGATATTTAATATATCCTAAGTTATAACTTTTTTTCTCTGGTTCAGAGCTCCTACCTAAAAGTTATACCTGTATAAACATTCAGAATTATTATGCAGTCAAAATATTACAGAAATAATTTTCTGCTTTTCTTTTTAATAGAAAAAAGTATTTCCTGAAAATGTTTCCAGCTAATGTGTAGGCCAACCAGCACCTTCATTTTTAAAAAGTCACACTTTCAGTACAGCAAACTCAAATAAAATCAGGGTTCATTCACCACTCAAGTTCATAAAAGGCATAAAATGTTTTGAGCCCTTTAGCAAGTAACTTCATCTGCAAGTCAAAAGGCAGATCTGATATACTAACTTCCATAACTTTTGCTTCTCTAAGAAATAGTTTAGAACTATTAAACCCATATGTACTTCTTAGAAATACTGTATTAAGTACCTCAAAAGGTGGCTTAAAGCTGCAAGATCAATTAAAAAAAATGTATTTTATTTCATATTTTTGTCTATTCTGCTTGTTTGTGTTTTAATTACAGCAATCTAACCCAGTCACCACCCAGTGATGAACACAGTAACCAATTCCTTACAGTTCAGTATCATCAAGTTTTAGTTTAGCTTCAGTTCAGCATGTTAAATCTCTGGACTAGAAGAATACCATAACCTTAGCTATTTACTGGAAAGAATGGTTACACCTCCAAAAATGGAGGGGGAAAAATTGCTTCAGATACTCAGCCTATGTTTAATATTTGAATTCCATCAAGCATGCTTCCTGGAGAAATGCCATTCAGGATTTAATTTGCTTTAAAGACTTAAGGCGTAGGGCCAAACTATGTACTGAGGGCCAATTTATGTACATCCAGGACTCCTAAATATCCATTCAATTGCATTACTCTCCCACTTCCTGGAATAGTTTAATCTTTTTTGTAAGTGAAATGATGAAAGAGGTGCTGTTGCGCAGAGAAGCACATATGAGGGCCAGGATGAACAAGGTTTGGATGTAGGGATATGAAGAAGACCACATTTAAACAGCATCATCTGAGCAGTTGCTAAGAAGAACTGAAACAGATTCAGTCAGCATCAGAAAGAAGAGTTAAAAATGCATTTATAATTTAAACTTATATACATAATTTTTAGTATTCAATCATTATACCACTAGTAAGAATATGTACTAAAGGGCATTGAGTACCCTCAGTGTCTCTTTAAGAATAAATAGAAGTGTCCCAAACGTGTCAGCTTTTCAGGGTATGAGACTGTCCTAATACAACATAGGTAAAATAAAAATGGTAGTAAGCCAACAAGAATTCTTTTAAAAACGTTACTTTGTCTCAGCCTTTTCTACCTCATAGATTAAAGGGGAATGCTAAATGTATGCAAACAGTAGCTGTTGACATAGATGGATACCTAAGGGCAGGGAAGCAAACAATACCTATCTAAACCATACAGAAATCAAGCATCCTATCTCTTAGGATGCCCTTACCCCAGAAATCAGACCTGCTGTTACACAAAAGAAATTTCTAACATTGAGGCTGGAACAGCTTTTCATCAATAAGGTTCAGCTTGTTTTCTTTACATCCTGTATAGCAGGGGCTCCCTAAATCTACAATATTTCCCTAACGTCTTGTTTACATGAGAGGTTAGTTACAGTCATTGACTCCAGTGGCCATATTCACAAATTTACAAATATTCGGTACTCATTAGTATATCTTCCCCGCTCTGGAGATAAGTTCTAAATGTGGCTCTCAAATTGGTTCTCTCAGGTAAATTAATCCCATCCCATGACTATTCTAGCTTCCAGCATTCTATAATTTTATTATGTTTCCTTTTGTTGGGAAAGGGGAATTAGTTAATTTTTCAAGCCTTCCTAATTAAGAGCATAAAATTTTAAACATTATTGCCAGTATTCAAATAACAGGCACAAACAATTATTAAATGGCTGTTGTGGTCATTTTTACAAGAATTACTGGGTGCCTGACATGTATTTAGGAGACTTAACTCTTGATGAAATCAGTAACAGCTTAAGAAAAAGTTTTTTTCTACATTTCAAGCTAAAAAATTTCAGAAGATATTTAGGTGCTTACCTCCTAAACTGTAATGGACTTCTCAGGTCTGCTGTGAGGAAACATTTCCTTCTGAAAAGAACCTGGTTGCTGTGTGAATGACTGCTGGACAAACCAACTTCATGATGCAAGTACACTTTAATAGGGGTTATGAAGGACAAATTCTATTTTTTTAACTCACCATCATGTGTCCATAATGGAAGCATAATGGAGACAACTTCTTTTTTTAATTCCATGTGGATAGGAAACTTTCCACTTAAGAATGACCTTAATTTACTACTTTTGGAGAGAAAGCAGATGGCTCCAGAGAGATGTCATACTCCACATATATACATAAATGGGTAGACATGAAATCTAATGAAATACAAGATGGAAGAATGCAGAATATTGGAGATAATTTATAGGAGAGCACATCCAGAAGGCTAGGAATGTCAGGAAAGGTTGAGATGAAATGTGAGATACATAAGAAATGTGGAATATGGGGAGGAGTTAAAAATATAAGACTGAATCCAAGGTTATTATTTATATGCATTTTCAAGTTTTCTGTTGTCAAACTGGGGTGTTTTCACCTGTTTAAAACCATGCAACTATCTTCTCATTTGGCATTGTCCTTAGCAGCATCTGTGTACGGTTACTTACTGAAAATGTTAGTAAATAATATTTCAGCTACAAAGACTCCATATCAGATTACTGAACTTCTTAAATTCTTCATAAACAACATGTAAAGAGAGCTTTATTTTCATTCCTTCATCACAGGAGTGTTTTTACCTTTATGCATCTATCAAAATTCTTTCTTACTGGCACAACTGTGCAAAGGCGATGTACTAAATCATGTATTTTTTCTTTGCTGAATTTGTAATTGTATTCACCCTTTTGGAAATGGAAAATTTCATCTCTACAGTGTCCTACCACATCTATCAACATAATCAGCAGTGTGCTTTTTTAATGATATGTTCATATTGGAAAAATGAGAACTACGACCTTTGTGCTAATTAGTTATATGAAGAATCCAGTGAGATGCAAAGTGTTAGACTTAATGGTACCTCAGATTACACATTTTAATCAAAACTGTGAAGGTAATACATAATGCTAATTATACCACAAAAATTAATTCAAACAGATACATTGTAAAATACTGCTTGGCTTAAGTGCATTTCTCTTTAGAGGTTTCTAATCTACTTCCTAATTATCTAATTAGTAACAAGTATTTCTAATTTTTTAAACTTTTAATGAGAAATCTTGGCAGGCTGAATGCTGTTTTCTTCTTAGCATAAAAATGTATGAAATGTAACGGCAACTTTATGAGGGGCAATGTATCTATGTCAACTTATATGATGAAATGTCAGGATAATATGTTAAAGTTTATGCTTGGCAGTAAAATGCAATGAATATATAACCTTTCTGTGAGGTCTATCACTTCAGAGGGTGCTAAGGAAAAGGTTCAGGTAGCAGCAATATCCTTCTGGAAGTAATTTGAGGCCATGCATATGTTAACTAAAAATGATCATGCCTTTCTCTATTCTCAGTCACCCAGAATGCTAAGGTTTTAGAAGATTAATTGAAACAACTTAGGCTCATGAATTTTCTGCTTCCTACTCCAGTGAATCATGGACTCTGAATCATTTTTGGTAATGATAAGAGAATGATACATTAATCTGGACCAATTCATAAAACCTTTATCCATGTATGTATTATCCCATTGTTTGAAAAAAAAGGAATTGGTAATGTTCTATTCAGTGAGAAAGGGACTTGTGAGGTAAAAAACAGGCAAGCAAACTTACGAAGGAAATAAATTACTGTTATACTTGTGCTTTTCTTGTACATTTTACTACAGTAGAAGTGCAGTAGACAATTTTCATTAGAAAACAAAACAGTCTAGGAAAAAAAGTCTCTTCTGGTTTCCTGGGAATTTCAGGATAAAATTTTGCTACTCGACTAATTTGAAGACTGACAGAAATTTATTCTCCACCATATATCACCACACACCTAGCCTGAGAACTGTAAACATTTTAGAAGAATACTAATGTTTTCTAAGTTTACCAAACTGTGCTGGAGGCAGATTCTTTTTTAAAATACAATTCCTGAAAAATGCAGCCCAATCTTACTCTTTCTCTCAGACTCCACTTTTTCTGAACAGTCCTCTCAAACTTGGTAACTCTGCGTTGTATGTACAGGGTTCACTGATTTCCCCCAATTCAGCTCTCTTTTGAGTGATTTCAGTGTGACTGCTCATGCATCTGAAGGATCAGATTTCTCTTCAGTAATAAAGTATTGATCTTTCTATCAACATTCAGCTCAAAATTAGCTTCTGAAAAAGTTTCTTCTTTGAAGATTTTTGGTAACCTAGGAAAACAAGTGGAATACTCTATTTTTACAAAGAAGCTCAATGAAACACTGGAAAGAAAGAGGGCTTTGTTCAAAGGACGGATAGTGAAAAAGTCTAATTTGCCAATTTTTGCCAAAATATTTCTTAGAATCTTTATAGGTCTTTTTATGTCACTGTAGTTACATCAGAATCTTCTTATGGACAAAAAGGAACACACTGTACTCTCAAAGCTAAGAAACTGCTGTTGTACAGTTAATATTTTGGCAGTCTAATGGTCCCAACTGCCTAATTTATAGAGAAAGATCTTATTAACAATACATTTCAAACTGTTACACAATAAATATATTCCAAATATCTGTCCCCTTTCTCTGGTGGTGTGCTTGCCTTTTCAGTGTCCCTACGGGTTCCGAGGTAAACACTTCCATCTTCCTTAGGCATAATGCGGGTGGGTAAGGGGGTGGCCTAGACCAATTAGTGCTGTGCAGTCCTCATCAGCAAAAATACGATGGTCACAGTGGAGTGCGTTGTCAGGGCACAGCCTGGGCTGGCTGCTCCCCCGGGGACAGAAGTTTTGGGGGCTCCCCAGGGGGTGTCAGGGCAGAGCCTTGCCAGAGAGCAGGGAAGTCGGGGGACACTGGAGCAGTCCCAGTCCTGGGCATTTTGCAAGTACCAGTCAATAAGGCTGGAGTCCTCCATGCCGTAACCCCAGTCTGGATAGTGGCAGCTGTTGATGAGTGCTGACAGTCATGTGAGTACAGGGATGGGAAACCAGCTCCAGCCAGCTCCAACTGGCTCCCAACAGCCATGACCACACCAGTGCCCTGGGGTTGCAAAGCTGCAGGCATTAGGGGGACACCAGCTTCAGACACTGGCTGTGAATGCCCACACCAGCCTGAGGTGATGTATGTCCTAACAGAGCCAATGATAGGCAGCCCCGACATAAAAGACTATGTTGAAAACAGGGGCATTTGGTGAAGTATAACCCACTCTGACCCATCTAAATTAGCTTTAGAATGAAAGTTAAAATGAAAAAAATTACAATTTTGCCTATTATGGTAGTCTGAAGCTTTTTGTAATGTGTTGATATTGTCCATCTGTAATAAAAAAGAAATAACTAAAAAAAAAAAGAGACAAAACTACAGGTGGCCCTACTTTAGAAACCAAAGGAAGTATTTAATATTTTCACTTGCATTATTTTGTCATGCTTAAATATTTTTTACATCATTCACATGCCGCAAAATCCTTGGTTTATCCTGCTGTCTGATTTGAATCATTCTGCCTTTCATCCTAATTAATGTCTAAGAAAATCATGTTGTCACCTGTAATACTGAAGAAGAAGTTCAAGCTGAAGTCCTTCACTGGGATCTAACTTCCCCTGGATTTAAGAGATTTTTATTGTGGCTTATTCACAAATAAAGTTACAACTAAATCACTAAGGTAATCATCCTAATCAGACAGCAGTGTTTCAGAATGTGCATTGCTCTTGCTTCTTGATCAACACTGGAACTCTGGTGTTTCACTGTGTTTTTTTTTTAGATCCCTTTCTAATTAGTGCATTGCAGAGAACAGATAATGACACAAGTAAGGTAGATTAGAAGGAAAACACATTTTAAAATGCTTTTAATAAATGACTCACAAAAATGCTCACAGATGTCAAATTACTCTGACTGTACAGTCTCAGATACTTTCTGGCAAAATTTTCAACTCAGTGAGTGCTCTATATCCCATGGTATTCTGAGTAGCGCTGAGGAAAAATTAAATCCACCCTCAGTTTCCTTCTTTCCTCCCCGAAAAGCCCACCAGAAGATATGAAGCCAGTTAAATCCAAACCAAATATTTTTAAAACAAATATTCTCAACCAGGAAAATGTAGCTCAAGTGAGTTGCTTGTGCGACTAAGGCTTTTTTATTGCTTTAAATTTTCTTTACATAGTTTTTTGCATTAATGCTTTAAAATTGGAACCCTTTCCAGCTCAGTTTTTAAAACTGAATATTCAGATTCTTGGCTGATGTAAACCAGCTTGACGGGATTATGCCAGTTAAGAGCATCTGGGGAATTGGCCAGGATGTTTTATCACCCTATACAAATAGAGAGTCTTGTCTTATCTTTTTTCCTTTGGTTTGGGGTCCTTGACGCTTTTGGGCACAGTGACATACAAGCCAAGACAGTGCATGGTGCTCCCCAGCAGGAGTGTGTCACTTCATTAATAATGCCAGCCAACACTATTCTCAGGGTCAGTCACCCTCCAGTTCTCTAATCTTCAAGGCCAAACTACTGTAAAAATTTGTGAAAACCCCATCTGGCTAGTTCATGAAAACTCAGAAGCTTATCACTTGTCAAAAAAGTGATCTTCTTGCTCAGGCTCTCCATCTCTTTCTTTTATTAAATACAACTGTTCATCCTCATCCCCAAATGCTGCAGATCTAATTGCCTTTTTGAAAGAACCGAGTCTTCTGAAACTTCTGAACTTTTCAGAGTTTTAACTTCCACAGACATTTTCTTATGTTTTCAGCTATTTAAAGCTTAGCGCTATATTTTATAATGTAGATCCAAACTCCAAGCTCCTAGTTATTTTTCTGAGAAGGGAAAAGGATCATAAAACAGTACCCTACCCCCATCAGGAAAGAAAAACAAGATAAATTTTGTTAGTTCCTAAACAAGTTTTCTATCTATTTTTCTAAAATAGGTTGCTAATAAAACAAACCAATAAATTAACACCGCAGTGTTGCAAAAAAGGAAGAGTAGGATGATATTATTTTTATGTTTAAGTAAACCTTAGGACTGATTTTGTAAAATATTTGTGGAAATTCTAAAGGTCTCCAAACAAAAAAAAAATTTGGACAAACTCAAAAAAGATAGCTTTGGGATTTTTTTCTGCTGATTTGATGAAAGATTTACATTTCCCAGAGAAGAATAGAATAATAATGTTACTTAAAACGAAGCACAGGACAGTAAGCCTTCCTAGTTCAGTAAGTAATCTTACCTTCTATTGAGATTCTGACATAAGCCTGCCTTAAATTTTCATGTATGTTTTTTGAAGACTGAGGATGATCATTTCCTATTAACGCTCTTGTATTCCTGGCTTAGTTTACCAGTTTGTCAATTATTTTCCATCTGTTTTGTTGTTGGTTTTATTTTTTTTTTCTGACCTATACATTTTCTTTAATTACATTATTTGGGGTGTGAAACTGAGACATAAAACATCTTAGTAAGTCTCAAACCAACACATTTTCATTCTGACCACAAGCAAGTAATTTAGTTGTCCTCATTTACCAATTTGTGAAATGAAGAAATAAAATAAAAGTTTCTTTATTTATGGATATTTTCATAAATTATCTTTATGAGTGCTTGGGAAGTCTTTAGAGAGAGATTGATGTATAAATAAGACACAATTCCTTTTATAAATTAAACACCATTTGAAAGGTAGGAAATGAAGAAAGGTTATGGTTTGTAATTCAGGGTGTTTTCCAGCAGTGTGATCTATGACATTTCTATCAGAAGATCTGAGTACGGAGAGATAGATCCCTTTGACATGTCATAGCAAGGTATTCATTCTGAGGCTGCTCTGGATCATCTCAGAGCTCCAGGTTTTTTTCTTCCTGCCACCCCTGAGCTGAGCTCTCACAATCCCATGCTCTATAGCACTTCCCAAAGGAAAGGTCCTGCATAGCTGATATTCCCTCCCTGTCTTCAAAATCCCAAACTTCCCAAGTACTTCACTCACAGCATTTCAAGTATGTGAGTTCTGTTCTGCTCCAAGCAATCTCTTCGTTTCACCACCACACCACACTCCCTTTCAACTCCCCAGCACTGTGGATTTTGTCAAGTTTCTCCTCCATCCTTGACTACAGTACCACTGTGCCATCCTGTCTATATTCCTCGCCTTTACGTTTCTATGTTCATGAACCTCATCTTTCTTGCCCTCCAAGTCCTATAAGTAATATAGTCAAGTCCCCTACTTTTTACATAATCTTAAAATGCTCCAGAGTCTTGTGACTGCTGCTGTTGCTCTCTTACTGATCATAGAAACTTCATCTTTTTCCTCATCTTCCTTACTCCCTACTTGTCCAGGAACATAGACTTGACACTGATGGGGGAGGGATTATAAGACAGTCACCAAAATCCACTTGGGTAAAAGCAATAGCACAAATAAAGAGATCCAAGGGCAAAAGAGTCAAAAAAAAAAAAAAAAACAACCCCAAAAAATGAACAACAAACAGCCTCACCCAAGAATATATGTTAGTTTTTTTTTAACTTACTCTTAAATGACTTGGAGAAGGGAACAGAACTTATAATTTTTTAGTTGGACAGATCTGAAGTTGATGGTACAGACTTGCAGAATGGTTTGAAAATGAGTAGCTGATGGAACACCAGATGAAATTCAGTGTTGATAAGTGTAAGGTAATATGCCTGAGGAAAACATGACTGAGAGTTACCTCTTACTTTTCATGAAAGTGATCCTGAAATTACCGCTGACAGTTCTCTGAAAATTCTAGCTCAGTGTTCAGCATCAGAGAGCAAAAGATACAACTTTACCAAAAAAAAGAGAAAAATTTGACAAAAAAGGAAATAAATTAGAAAGATTATTTATTCCTATTTAATGTATGGTTTGCAAGCTATTGCAGCTGTATGTGCAGTTCTTTTGACCTGTATCTTCATGCAAAAAAGACCTTAATGGAAGCAGAAGAGATTGGTATATTCAAAAGTACTTCCTACTTTGGGGGCGGAGAAGTTAAGTGTAATAAGCACTTACGAAAGTAAGCTAGTCAGGAAGAGTTTGGTAGAGATAGTTAAAATCATGAATGCATGGAGGAGGTGAATAGTGATTATTCAGTGTTTCTCATTATCCAAATAATAAGTAATACCTAATGAAATTAACAAGCAATGGATTGACCGTTTTAAGCAAGAACACAGCTCTACTTTTGCATATTAGCTATGATTATAAGAAATAGGAATATAATATACATGATGGCTTGGGCACACATGTAGCTTGACAAAATTTAATCATAGGCTGGTTTTGGAATGATATCCCAGGGAGGATTTATACAGTACATGCCCTATTTCCTATACCATTTAATTAAATATCTGCCATTGGGCAGTGTCAAAAGAATTTACAGAATTTTAAAACACTCAAGGGTCTTGTGACTACTGCTGCTGCTCTCCCACTGATCACAGAAATTATATATTAACTAAAAAAAACCCCAACACCCACAAAAAAAACACAAACAAAAACAAACAAACAAAACCCAAACCGATCTAGAAAGATTATTTATTCCTGTTTAACGTTGAATGCTTGACATAGTCCTGCTTGATAGATACACTATATAAAATAGCATAAATTAGATCTGAAGATCTATGGAAATTATTAATTTACTGTGCATTTCTGACAGTGATTGGTAGGTGTACTGTCTTACAACACACTTGTTTTGCTACTGGTTTCAACTGGAACCCGGGTTCCTAGCCAGTTCATATTTTTCAGGATTAAACTGTGCAATAAAACTTAACTATTTCAAAGAAAGAAGTATAATCATGAAAATCCATGATACTTGTCACAGCTCTGTCCACCAACAAATAAAAGAAGAAAATTCCATCAAAAAAAAAAAAAGTCTCTTACTGCTTCAGAATTAAAATTCATACTTTGTGAAAAAGATTGTATGGTTCCAGCACTACCTAGCATGACCAAACTGCTACCAGAATGGCATAGGGATAATCCAGCCAGAGGTCAATAAGAATGCTATATTATTATTATGTTATGTCAAAAGAATGTGTATTTTTCACATCTAATATATTTATATTAGTGTTTTCTGTATAACTTTGCTAGAATTTCTGTATTTAGAAATTGACATTCTAACAAGGGAATATCACTGCAAAGGTATGCATACCCTGCAATTTTATATATAAAAATGAAAAAAGCTTCCTAGGCAATGTTTTCTCCTAGATGAAGGTAAGCTTCTTTTTTCATGTAGGGCTTTTTTCTCCTCCTACATGTAAAGGATCACGTTAACCCAAAATATTAATTTTCCTGATTTATTTAGGAATTTTATTGACATAGGGGAAAATCTGAATGGAAAAAAAATAATAGGAAGAAAAATAGAAGAGTGTACATGAGAAAGAAAGAAGGTCTTTGAGTCAAATAAAATGGGTAAGTTTCAGAGATAGCTACAGTTTATGCCATGTGGCTGTTAAGAAAGCAGTAGGAATTTAGAGAGTCAGAGGAAGAAGGGAAGGATACCATAGCTCAGTCAGGTTCAGTAAGCTGTATAATCTACTTAAGAGTTTGATTAGAAATTCTATTGTGTCTGGACACTGGTCAGGCTTCCTCGTGGACATAAAGGAAAGCAATGGGTTCTTACACTTTTATGTGACAGCACTCTCACTGTTGCCTCTTTTTACATAATGACACGGAGGCAACTGTGATAAGTCTAAATGGGCAGATCGCTGATAGGCTTAAGTGAACTTCCTATCTATAAAGCCCTGATATTCTCCTTGTCTGCAGGATTTCCATAGCAACAACTGAAGGGCAGCAGCACATTGAGAAAAAAGTAATAAAACACTTTCCTGCAGTATAATTTCTTCTTATCTTAACTCTAGTGCTTTTTCAAAGATTACTCTTGATTGATTGGAGGATGTCAAACTGTGCTTCAGAGAGGTGAAAATATTGAAGAGTAAAACAGTCATGCCTACAGTCCAGGTATAACATACGCTCCAAAAAAAACATACACATACATGAATGTCTACATTCAACACATACATTTTTAAATGTGTATATACTCCCTACATATATTGTGTACCTTTCTACTTATTTATATTAATGCACTCTTTCAGCATATTTATATTCTGCTGCTTGAATTCATAGAAAGAAGATGAAATTTACTTCAGCCAGTATATAATATTCCCTTTCATTTCAGCAGACGTTCATAGCGATTGGAAGTACTTAGAAGAGGCAGGATCATCCTAAGCCCTCAGCTCTTCCAGTATTCAGAAAGCAACAAAAACTTAGTCTAACCATGTTAAGAAAATGTCAGCATAAAAATCCCGATCAGCTCTGTGCTTCAGAAAAGATATAATCTACTTGCTTTTATGGGAAATTCTTCAATACTCATGGTAGAAGCAGCAAAAATATTTGCAGCATCATGAACACTTAAGCACGTAAAGAAAAATGGCAGAAGGAGATAAAACAGAAATAATACAATTCAAAGTCATGAAAGAATCATTATAGGAAGAAAGGAAGAACAGTTCAAATAACTATGAAGCACAACAATGCCCTTTGCCTTGCTGAATATTTGACCATGCATTCTTGGAAAAGGACTCAGTCAGGGACAAGAGAGAGAACCTGGAGAAATCTCTGCAGTAGAAAATGTTGCCATTTGCAGTGGGTTGACCTTGGCTAAATGCCAGGTGCCCACCAAGCTGCTTTATCATTTCCTCTCCTCAACTAGACAGGGAGAAGAAAATATAACAAAAGGCTCGTGGGTTTAGGTAATGACAGGGAGAGATCACTCAACAATTACTGTTGTGGGCAAGACAGACTCCACTTTGGGAAATCAATTTAATTTATTGCCAATCAGAAGTCAGAGTGGGATAATGAGAATCATGGCTTAAGCCCAGCTGACAACTAAGTACTACACAGCTGTTTGCTCACACCCTTTCCCCACCTGCCCCTGGGAGAATCAAAAGAATGTAGAACATGTGAGTTTGAGGTAAGAACAGTTTAATAATCAAAAGTAAGATATAATGATGATTGAAATAATACCAATGACAATACTAATAATAATTCTAGGGAACAACAAAAAAGAAACCAAAATTCAGAAAACATAAGTGATAATACAATTCAATTGTTCACCATCTGCCAGCCAACACCAAGCCTGAACTAAGCAGTGATTTGGGCCTTCCAGGTAACTCCCCCCAGTTTATATACTGGGCGTGACATGATGTGGTATGGAATACCCCTTTGGCTAGTTTGGGCCAAGTGACCTGTCTCTACTTCCTCCTGGCTTCCTGTGCCCCTCTTTACTGGCAGAGCATGAGAGTGAAAAGTTCTTCATCATGGTAAGTGCTACTCAGCAGCAACTAAACACTGGTGTGTTATCAGCATTGTTCTCACATTAAAGCCAAAACACAGCACTGTACCAGTCACAAAGAAGAAAAATAACTCTATCCCAGCTGAATCTAGGAAAACATCCATTCTACTTGGGCTTTATTTTACATCTGATTTTCTCTACCTCCTCCCCCCAAGCTGTGTAGGGGATTGGGAGCAGGGATTGCAGTTACTTCATCACACATTGTCTCTGCTCCTACTTTCTTCTCACACTTTGCCATGCTTCAGAATGGGGTCTCTCCCACAGGAGACAGTCCTCCACAAACATCTCCAACATAAGGCCTTCCCAAGAGCTGCGGTTCTTCATTAACTGCTCCAGCATGGGTCCTTTCCACTTGGTGCAGTCCTTCAGGAGCAGCCTGCTCCCGCATGAGTTACCCACAGGGTAACAGGTCCTGCCAGAAGATCTGCTCCAGTGTGGGCTTCTCTCTCTCTACAGCTCCACAGATCCTGCAGGACCCTGCTCCAGCATAGGCTTCCCACAGGGTCACAGGCCTCTCTGGGCACATCTATCTGCTTTTGCATGGGGTCCTCCATCGCCTGCAGATGAATATCTGATCTGCCATTAACTTCCACAGGCCGCAGGGGTCAGCCTGCCTCACCATGAAGAATCTCTGCTCTGGCACCTGGAGCACCTCCTCCCCTTCCTTCTTCACTGACTGGTGCCTGCAGAGTTGTCTCTCTCTGTCCTGGGTTCAGCAGTAGCAGTCATTTTTCTCCTTCTTGGTAGCTGGTGCAGTGCAGTGTTTTGACTTTCAGCTTGGGAACAGAGCTGATAACAATGATGTTTTGGTTTGGCCAAGGACTTTGTGAGCCTCATGCTCTGCCAGGGAGGAGGGGAAGCCAAGAGGAAGCAGACAGGTCACCTGACCCAAGCTAGCCAAAGAGTTATTCCATACCACAGCACGCCATGCCCAGGATGTAACTGGGAGTTAACCAGAAGGGCTGGGAGACTGCAGGGTTGGAGGAGGTATCGGTCGGAGCTTGGTCGGGCTTGGGGGGCGAGTTATCGGTCAGTGGGTGGTGAGGTGTTGTATTCTCTTCCCTTGTTATTTCCTTTATCATTGTTATTATTGGTGGTAGCAGTAGTGATTTGTGTTATACCTTAGTTACTAAAGTGTTCTTATCTCAACCTGTGGGAGTTGCATTCTTTTTGACTCTCCTCTCCGTCCCTCCAGGAGTAGGGGGAGGAAAGTGAGTGAAAGAGTTACTTGACTGGGTTTAAACCATGACAGTTCTTTTTTGGCGCCCAACGTGGGGCACGAAGGGTTGAGATAACAACAGATCTGACTAGATTAATAGTCACTCGTCACAATGCTGATTTATTGGCTCTCAGAGTTGTTCCTCCTGATCTCACTGTTTCAGAATGTTGTAACTTACTTAGAGCCGGTATTTGCTGTGTTAGTGTTTATCAAGTGTGGGGCTTGGGCTAAGGTTCTTGTCTCACTGTACTTTATGGCCATGACTTGTAATAGGGGCGAGCTCCAGCAGCAGGGTGGGACGGATGTGGCCGTGGACTTGTACCTGGCCGTCCAGCTGCTCTTCACTGTCCTGGCCCTCGCCCTCGCCTCCGTCTTGATGAGGCTGCGGGGAGCTGAAGGGAAGCGGCCCCGGGAGAGTGGCCCCAGGGACCAAACGGCAGTGGGAGCTGGCCCAAAGGCCGCGAGGGGACGGCTGCCGGTGGAGGAGGTTGGGGCGGTCGAGGAGTGGAAGGAGACGGCTGCTGAGCAGAGGGAGAAGGCGCCGGAGGAGCCGAGCCCCGCGGCCAAGACCAGCCCTGAGACGGATGACAGCATTCCCCGGAAGCCGCCCGCCGAGCCCCAGGAGGATGCAGGAGACCACGCAGCATTTCCCAGCAAGGCAGAGGAGGAAGAGCTGGACTCGGAAAAGGAGAAGCTGGTGGTGGGAGAGCCAGCAAGCACAGCAGCTACACCAGCCCCAGTGACAAGTACAGCAGCATCATTTGAGAGTTCTGAAGGTTTTGAATGGGCTTTGGGTACCCTTGGGACCTGCCTGCTGATTGTGATGGGGATCAGCATGTTGGCACACATACAGACTGTGTTTTACCCACGATCATTTTGTCTGATCCTGAAATTTAGGCAGAGTCAGGTTTGGGTCTTGTCTGGGGTTAGACAAGGATATAGGAGGACCAGGAGATTTTCCCCAAGGCTGGACAGTCATGAGTGGTAGGGTGTGTGGGACAGTATGAGCAAGTATCTAGTCCATTGGGCCCCTCCAGTGCTTTGGAAGCATCGGAGATGGAAGGCAGCTGTATGGAGTCCCCAGAAACAAGCTGCAGAAACTGCTGAAGGGGACAGTGAATTATTTTGAGCCTGGAAGGGCCCATGAGATTGAGGCCATCAGGGCAGAGATGCAACATAGAGATGGACTCATGATCGAGGGGTGGACGTAGCAATGGAAGCTATTGCCCGGGTTATTCACGAGTGTGAACACTGCACACAGTCTCTCCTGCTCTGGAAGACTGTTACAAGAGATGGAGCCTGACATCATGGACCAGATGGACTCAGCAGCCTTATAGGGACTGGTCCATGCACTAAGATAAGAGTGCACTTAGATAAGAGTGGTGGTATATTGAAAATGTGGGATCTGAGCATGACATGAATGGTATGGAATAAGGGGTGGATAATGTACTGGGTTCAGCAGTAGCAGTCATTTTTCTCCTTCTTGGTAGCTGGTGCAGCGCTGTGTTTTGACTTTCAGCCTGGGAACAGAGCTGATAACAACGATGTTTTGGTTTGGCCAAGGACTTTGTGAGCCTCATGCTCTGCCAGGGAGGAGGGGAAGCCAGGAGGAAGCAGAGACAGGACACCTGACCCAAGCTAGCCAAAGAGGTATTCCATACCACAGCACGTCATGCCCAGGATGTAACTGGGAGTTAGCCGGAAGGGCTGGGAGACTGCAGGGTTGGAGGAGGTATCGGTCAGAGCTTGGTCGGGCTGGGGGGGCGAGTTGTCGGTTGGCTGGTGGTGAGGTGTTGTATTCTCTTCCCTTGTTATTTCCTTTATCATAATTATTATTGGTGGTAGCAGTAGTGATTTGTGTTATACCTTAGTTACTAAACTGTTCTTATCTCAGCCTGTGGGAGTTGCATTCTTTTTGACTCTCCTCTCTGTCCCTCCAGGAGTAGGAGGAGGGCAAGAAAGGGGGGGGAAGTGAGTGAACGAGTTGTCTGGTTTGGTTTAAATCACGACACTCACGTATTCTCACTTCTCTCTTTCAGCTGCTGTTGCGCAGCAGGTTTTTTTTCCCCTCTTCTTAAATAGCTTATCCCAGAGGTGCTAACTCTGTTGCTGATTGGCTCAGCCTTGGTCAGCAGTAGGTCCATCTTGGGGGCAAATTCTGGTATCTTCTCATATAAGCCACCCCTACTCCCAAAATCTTGCCATGCAAACCCAATACACCATTTAGTACTGAAGATGTGGGCAAATAACTGTTGCTGAGATAACGTAACTCCTTCATATGGTCTTGTAAGTATAACATTAAAGTTGGTATCTGCAGTAAAAGATGAGGTAGTATCTCCTAAAATGAAATACTTCTGAAATAACCATTTAGTATATATTTTTTGCTTATCTTAGGTGGAGAAGTTGATAATAATAACATTTAAAAAAATCTTAAAAAAGGTTCCAAATGTTGAAGGAACTATTTATGTACTTCCACAGTCATAGCAGGACATTTTATTTCTTTCCTTCAGTTGGCCACCAAGGACTTGATTTCATATATTCTACTCTCCTTATGAGATCTAAAGGGTTAGATTCCATCATGGACTAGGAGTCATATTGCATGACTTTAACTGTCAAATGTAAACTAATGAATTTATTATCTTTGTACTGTTTCTAGGCCAAATGCTTGTATAGATTTGAATATGTAAATAGTCTGGATATATAAGTCAGCATGGACATTCAACTTTTAGATAAGTATGTTTAGGTTTCCTGGCCTCAGCACCTGAAACTTGGAGGGGTTTTTGTTTGCCTTAACTGAGCTCTGTATCTAACTGAGCCAAAATGTTTGTCATATCAAAGAAGTCTGAGAACACAAACAAGTGGTGCTTTTCAGTCTGCAGCTATTGAACTAGCATTGATTAAAAAAAAATAAAAATTAAATGTTAATTATAGGTCTAAAGGGACAAAACGAGGTTAATCATGACACAGCAGAAATTGACGTTCTGCAAGTTCCTAAATAGAAACATCCTGTTAATAGCTTTCCTGAACAATATGATACTGAAAGCAAAGGCAAATCACATAAAATACAGAATTAATAATCTTTGTCTTGAAGAAAATGTGAGAGAGAAAACATTTTGTAAATTACGGAATACAGTGCAACTGAAGCAACAGGAGATTAAACCAGAAATTGTTTTCTATTTTTTCTTTCCAGTCAACTAGAATTACTGAAAATGAATTCCTTGTGCTCTTTGTTTTTTAGAAGGCTACATAAAACAAGATTAAGACATTGCTTAACTCATAGAAAGCAGAGAAACAGTAAGTTGTGCATTGTGAGGTCATCGGAGCAACATAAATCCCAAAATCAGCATGACATCTGATGACATGTATCTGGATTGCCTTCCCTCTTCAGGGTGAGAAATTGTGAAGGGCAGCTGCAGTGAGACTGAGCATTATCTCAAAGCTGCAGTCATTCAAATAAAGTCATGAAGATAATTTAAAAATTGTAAAGAAAGTAGTTATTGATCATCACAGGAGAAGTGGTATACACAGGAAAAATTAGAGGCTCTGTGTGTGTATTTAAAGAAGTCAGACTTAAGGTGAGGAAGAAGCATCCATTAATTTGCCATGCCATGGAAATTTTCACCATTTGGAGATGTTAGATCATATTACTTAATAGATCTTAAAATTCAAGAATCCTGAACTGCTTGAGCATGTGACAGATGCTCCAGAGCTCATTCCAAGAATCTCGGGAGGTCAATGAAATAATGAAAAGGAGTATTAAAAGGGCAGTTAATGTTGTAGCTGATCAGGTTTCAAGGATAAGGTAAAGTTTTGTCCATCTTTGGCTATAACAAACTGCGACAGGAGAATGGAAACTTCATTCACAAGACATATTAAAGCAGAGTGGGTTTCATTTAAGGGAGTCGTTACAGTCAGTTCTGAAGAACTAACCAAATCTGCTAACATATAGGAGTCTGCATATAACAAAGTGAATATAAAGAAAGAAGAATTAAAGTGGGTTGGTAACAGCAAGATACCTGTTGAAATCAGTAGTTACAAACATTCAAAATCCTTCCTGCCCTGTGTTCTTTCAAAGCACAAGAGACTGCAGATTAAGCTGGTGATGAAATCTGAGTGCAGAGAAATTTTAGTCCTTTACATTTACCCAGAAGGCAGCAAGCAGATGATTCTGTGTAAATTCTGGAGAATAACAAAAACTGACTACTTTTTGACATCTAGGCAACATATACCAACATGTTAAATGTATGACAGAAGAGCTTGCAGGACAAGTAACAGGGCCTGGGCATTCAGAGTAAACAAAAGCAGAAAGGTTCTGCTGTGCTGTCTGAAAGACCTTGCCCTGTGGTGCCCAAGTGATGGGAGGGGAGGGTAAAAATAGCCTTTTATTCCTAAGTTTTCTTCTGCATAATGCTTTGAACTGAAAAGTGCAGGAAAGTGAGTGCAAAACCTTTTACCTCTGAGAAAGAAATCAATGAGCAATTTCATAAACGTTTCCATGTGATGTCTGCCCCCTGGGGCTCTCACAGAACAGGTTTCTGGAAAAGAAGAATAGAGAGCTCACTGATCTTGAAACCCAGCCTGTAAATCTCCTATTTTCAAAAATTCAGATACAAATGCCAAGGCACCACTGGCTATTACATTTTAACACTAATGAGTTTGTGGCTGGAATAGGGAAGTATATTGTTCAGATCAGTTAAGGTCAGTCCTTCAAAATAATACTATTTTAAACATCAGTAAATTAAATTCTTAATGTTCCTCTTCAGTTTTAAGTATTTTGTAATTGTATTAGCCTGGGTTTGTTGGTGAAGCAGTCTTTGGCAAGTGTGTTGGGTTATCCAGCTTCCTTGCTTTCCTTACATGGTCTGTTCTCCAAATCACAGAAATACATTTTCCCCAGATATTAAATAAATAAAGGAAAGGATATAAGAAGAAAATAGGACAGACTGTGGTGATCAGGCACAGGACTTGGTCAGGCAAGTATACTGACCAGACACAATTTATGCACAGCCATATCCTTTTATACCCTGCTCTGTCTGCTTGCCCTTTGTTTCCCCCTGCTCACCAGCAACTAAAACATTCCTGTGTCAACACTGTTTTCAGCACAAACCCAAAAAATAGCCCCACACTAGCTACTATGAAGAAAATTAACTCTTAGCACAAAAACAGCAAAGAGGCCAGTGAGATTGAATCTCTTTTTTCCTATCTGCCGACCAAATCTTTGACTGCTTTCTTCTCCAAATTTATTCCCCTTTCACTGTGAAGTGTCAGTTGCCTGGCCTAAACAGCGCAAGCTCCTTCATCCCACATTCCTTCAATATTCTTGAACATACAGGATTCTTCATTCAGCCTGTGTCCTGGCCTTTTTCTTGTGTCCTTCTCTTCATTCTATTGACTTTGCTAGTCTTTTGACCAGAATGGGACAAAATCATAGAATCATAGAATAGTTAGGGTTGGAAAGGACCTGAAGATCATCGAGTTCCAACCCCCCTGCCATGACCAGGGACACCTCACACTAAACCATATCACCCAAGGCCTCGTCCAACCTGGTCTTGAACACTGCTAGGGATGGAGCACTCACAGCCTCCCTGGGCAACCCATTCCAGTGCCTCACCAACCTAACAGGAAAGAATTTCGTCCTTATATCCAGCCTAAACCTCCCCTGTTTAAGTTTGAACCCATTACCCCTTGTCCTATCACTACAGTCCCTAATGAAGAGTCCCTCTCCAGCATCCCTATAGGCCCCCTTCAGATACTGGAAGGCTGCTATGAGGTCTCCACGCAGCCTTCTCTTCTCCAGGCTGAACAGCCCCAACTTTCTCAGCCTGTCTTCCTATGGGAGGTGCTTCAGTCCCCTGATCATCCTCGTGGCCCTTCTCTGGACTTGTTCCAACAGTTCCATGTCCTTTTGATGTTGAGGACACCAGAGCTGCACACAATACTCCAAGTGAGGTCTCACGAGAGCAGAGTAGAGGGGCAGGATCACCTCCTTCGACCTGCTGGTCACTCTCCTTTTGATGCAGCCCAGGATACCAGATGAGCAATGAAACAAGCAAATGATAAACAAGTGTCAGACCTTCGAAGGTGACTACTAAAGTCTGTGAGTTGCAAACACTTTTAGAAAGATAGAAGCTGCTGTTATCCTGGATCAGATTTGCCTACCATTTGACCATTACATATTTTCTCATTGTCTACTACTGTAACAATAGATGTTAGAAAAACAGAAGCTGATGTGTTTGGTCTGACCTTTTAAAATGGGTTTTCTTACAGTTATATTTGATTCTATACTCAAAAAGATTAACTGAAGAAACTATTTCATTCATTCTTGTCTAAATATAGTAGAATAAAGCAGGACAAAAATTTGGGATGTAAAGAGGGGTATATATCAACCAACTGAAATTGAGGGACTTGAATTCTCAGCTGTAATCCAACTAGCGCTGATTCAAAAGACCCATGAATACTTGCATCACATCAATGTACAAATGATGAATCAAGCATATTTGGAGTTATTTATAGTCAATATCTTTGTTGATTTTTCCAGTCACAATTTTTTTTTGTTTTTTACTATTGTGAATATCGCCTCTCTGTTGTTCTTTTTGATAACTGGACTTTACCGCTTTAAACTGGCATTTAATTTTGAATTTTCTCATTAAACAAATTAATTTAAAGGAATATTACAGATGACCTTATTTACATGTATATATAAATATAGAAGTATACAATACATCATAGAATCATAGAATCATAGAATCGTTAGGGTTGGAAAGGACCTTAAGATCATCGAGTTCCAACCCCCCTGCCGTGGGCAGGGACACCTTATGCTAAATCATATCACCCAAGGCCTCGTCCAACCTGGCCTTGAACACTGCCAGGGATGGAGCATTCACAACCTCCCTGGGCAACCCATTCCAGTGCCTCACCAACCTAACAGGAAAGAATTTCCTCCTTATATCCAGCCTAAACCTCCCCTGTTTAAGTTTTAACCCGTTACCACTTGTCCTGTCACTAATGAAGAGTCCCTCTCCAGCATCCCTATAGGCCCCCTTCAGATACTGGAAGGCTGCTATGAGGTTTCCACGCAGCCTTCTCTTCTCCAGGCTGAACAGCCCCAACTTCCTCAGCCTGTCTTCCTACGGGAGGTGCTCCAGTCCCCTGATCATCCTCGTGGCCCTTCTCTGGACTTGTTCCAACAGTTCCATGTCCTTTTGATGTTGAGGACACCAGAGCTGCGCACAATACTCCAAGTGAGGTTTCACGAGAGCAGAGTAGAGGGGCAGGATCACCTCCTTCGACCTGCTGGTCACACTCCTTTTGATGCAGCCCAGGATATGGTTGGCTTTCTGGGCTGCAAGCTCACACTGCCGGCTCATGTTCATTTTCTCATCAACCAGCACCTCCAAGTCCTTCTCCGCAGGGCATCTCTGAATCTCTTCTCTGCCCAACCTGTAGCTGTGCCTGGGATTGCTCCAACCCAGGTGTAGGACCTTGCACTTGGCATGGTTAAACTTCATAAGGCTGATGTCAGCCCACCTCACAAACGTGTCAAGGTCCCTCTGGATGGCATTCTTTCCCTCCAGCGTATCAACCAAACCACATAGGCTGGTGTCATCTGCAAACTTACTGAGGGCGTGCTCAATTCCACTGTCCATGTCAGCGACAAAGATGTTAAACAAGACTGGTCCCAACACCGATCCCTGAGGGACGCCACTCGTTACTGGTCTCCAGCCGGACATTGAGCCATTGACGACAGCTCTTTGTGTGCGGCCATCCAGCCAGTTCTTTATCCACCGAGTGATTCATCCATCAAATTGATGTCTCTCCAATTTAGAGATGGGGGTTATATTTCCCTTTTTCCAGTCATCGGGAACTTCACCTGACTGCCATGATTTCTCAAATATGATGGCCAGCAGCTTCGCAACTTCATTTGCCAGCTCCTTCAGGACCCGCGGATGGATCTTGTGCACGTTCAGATTTTTAAGATGGTCTCGAACCAGTTCCTCTCCTACAGTGGGCACAAGGTCTTCATTCTCACAGTCCCTGCATCTTCCTTCCAAGACTTGGGTGGTTTGGTCAGAGCCTTTGCCAGTGAAGGCTGAGGCAAAGAAGTCATTCAGAACCTCAGCCTTCTCCAAATTCTGTGTAGCCAGTTCTCCCAAGAGCTTCCTGAGGGGGCCTACATTCTCCCTAGTCTGTTTTTTATTTGCTATGTACCTGTAGAATTCCTTCCTGTTATCTTTAATACCTCTCGCTACATTTAATTCTAACTGAGCCTTAGCTTTCCTAACCTGGTCCCTAGCTTCCCAGACAACACCCCTGTACTCTTCCCATGCCACCTGTCCTTGCTTCCACTTATTATAAGCCTCTTTTTTCAATTGAATTTTCCTCAGGAGCTCCTTATCCATCCAAGGAGGTCTCCTGGCCCTCCTGCTGCACTTCCTTCTGGTTGAGATGCAACACTCCTGAGCTTGCAGCAGGTGATCCTTGAATATCAACCAACAGTCTTGGGCCACCCTGCCCTCTAGGGCTGTATCCCATGGAACCTTCCGAAGCCGGTACCTGAAGAGGCCAAAGTCTGCTCTTTTGAAGTCCAGGGCAGTGAGCTTGCTGCACGCTCTTCTCACTGTCCTGAGGATCTCAAATTCAACCATCTCATGATTGCTGCATCCAAGGCTGCCCTGGAGCATCACATTTCCAACAAGCCCTTTCGTGTTGGTGAGCATGAGGCCAAGCATGGCACCTCTCCTTGTAGGCTCCTCTATTACTTGCAAAAGGAAGTAATGTTACATATCATGTTACATATAATGATAAAGCATGATGAAGTTTTGCAATATTTCTTCTTCCTTTCTTTTAAATTTTTTTGAAAAATAACAAATTAAGGTCCTTTGTAAAAAAATTTTCTCTGAACTATGAATTACTTTGTTGATTGCAAATAATAAATGCTGAATTCAGATGATTATGTCTGAAAATTACATTACCTTTTCATTATATTATTTCTCCACTTTTATTCCATCTCTTCTTTAAAAGGTTTCTGAATCTGTTTTATATTCACAGGGTAGTGGCATAAACTATATTAGTAAGTGTGCAACATGCTCAACACAAGCCTCTGGCCACCATTCAAAATGATGACTTGGGCATGTGAGACCTATTGAGTAGGTGGCATTGATGCGGGGAGAAATTTTGAAGTACTTTTGTACAGTATTTCCTCAACCATTCTTTTGTGAAGGGAATGAGGTTTAATATTAAAAACAGCAAACAAAGGAAAAACAACCCCCTGCAAACTAACCAAACAACAAAAAAACCCAAACAAAACCAACCAAACAAAAAGAAGCAAACCAGGATCATCACTCAATATATAGGTAACATAGTGTTACAGTGTTACTTGATGTAGAACATATGAGTGAACAGTAAATAGACCAGCCTTTGCAACAACAGCAAGAGGGTCTATGTGGAATAGCTAAGGTCTGCCCACATGAATGTCTATACTCAAAAGCCATGAACATATTAGTCATCTAAATATTGAATAATCATTACATTTTAATTTCCTACCGGAAAAGAAGACATCCAAAAAATCTACAGGAGAAAATACTTGGTAAAAAGAAAGAAAGGTCAAATAACACCTGCTTTCATGTAGGTGTTATTTCTCATGTTTTTCTTTTGTGTATATCTAAAATCTCTTTAACGGATAGGTAGAGTGCAGAGTAAATCTATTCCTCTGTTAGATTTATTTCCCTTTCATACATGAATTTATGAAAATTTCACTCTAGATAGGACCTCACTATCAACAAGGAGCAGCAAATTTATCCTTTAATATGTTTAATACTTAAAGCCGCTGTTGCCCAAATTTGTAGCATTGCATGGGGTTGTTGTGACCAAAGTGCAGGTCCCAGCGTTTATTCTTGTTCAACCTCATACCACTCACCAAAGCCCACCACTACAGCCTGTATTGATTCCTCTGCAAAGTTTTCTGATCCTCAAGTAGATTGACAATCACACCCAGCTTGATGTCGTCTGCAAATTTACTGAGGGTGCACTCAATCCCCTCATCCAGATCATTGGTAAAGATATTGAACAGGACTGGCCCCAGTACTGTCACAAGTGGGCTCAGTTAACTGTTAACTGGATTTAAATCCATTCACCACCACTCTTTGGGCTTGGCCAGCCAGCCAGTTTTTTGCCCCGTGAAGAGTACACCCACCCAAGCCATGAGCAGCCATTTTCTCCAAATGATGTGGGAAACAGTGTCAAAGGCATTACTAAAGTTCAGGTAAATATCATCCACAGCTTTTCCCTCATCCATGTAGTAGGTTTCCTTGTCATAGAAGGAAATCAGGTTAGCCATAGATGAACATACACATATGTTTGTGTGTTTACATGTGTATATATATATAGAACATATATATACATAGAGAGAAATGTGTCATCTTTTCAGCACTGCTGAAGTGCATTAAAGTTGGAGAAAAGCTGTCCATTGACTTCAGCAGTTCATGTAATAAGATAAAGAACAATAATCAGCCTTCTGCTAGTACAAGAAACAAACTGCTGAACTGATGGACTTCTCTGAAGAACAGATGTTTGCCACACATAAAAGCTAAATTTTCTTAATCTTTCTGAGGCATTTCCTTAACCTTTTATTGCTCCTGGAGAAGCAGGCATCTCCTTAGAAAGCTGGAACTATGGATTTATGGCCATGTACCTCAGAGTCTCTAGTTAAAAAAAAACAACAACTCACAACTTTTCCCCATTTAGCTGGTCAGTTAAGTGATCTTAAGAGACAATGCAGGATATTGAAGAAACAAAATGTAATGCAAATGTACAAAAGCATCAGTGTATGCCAGACTGTATTAAGAAAACATCACAGAGATGCCACCAGAACATTTATTATCAAAGCTAAAGGAAACTGAATGCAAGAGAATAACTCCTGAAAGTGCACGATCTATGCTTTCAAAAAGTATCTGATAGTACAGAACTAAAATAGTATTGCTAACACCTTCCACTTTTAATGAGCATGCAGCTGACAAAAATGTTGCTATTGTTGTTCATAGATATGGATTTTTTAAAATGTGTAACAGACACTCTTGCATTTAGTTATCTGTAGGAGAACATTTCTCCAGTGAGTTATATAAGGGATGCATGTACTTATGTACAAGGAAAGGATGATCCTCTTGGCTGCTAAGATAACTGCCAGAAACACTTTCCTCTCATATACAGCAAAATCCTTTAATGACAAGTATCTCTGAAACCCATGTCTGAAGCTTAAATGTCTGATTCAACGCTAAATTTATTCAGTAAAAACCTTCCCTTTTCCTCCTGTTGGTAACCCAACTTCTATCCTTATACTAAAGGACAGCAGCTAATTTCCTGAAGACTGAGATGAAATATATCTCTTTTTCTTTCAAAGTAGCTTTAAATAACATTTCATCGAGTCACTCGTAATATAACTCTTACATTTTTTATAATTGGCATTTTTTAGTAAATGGCAGGACAGATTTATAAATAAAAATTCTGAAACCTTTGTGAAATGTCATGAAAAATCACCGTTTTAGAAAATATTTGCTTGGAAAATATGTCAAGTTTTCAAATCAATATTTATAACTGAATTACTACAAAGTGATCTAGATTCAATTATTTTCTTATTTCTATCAGTTAGCTTGGTTTGACTAATGATAAGAAAGTTATGCCTGATTTTTTTTACCAGAGTAATAAACTTCATATTCTATATAATTTTTATTTGTTCATATTTCAAAACAGTAAATCATACTGTATTTTAAGAGAATTAATTACTTTTGCTGACATATAGTTCAGTGCCCTTCAGTACAAAAAAAGGTTAAAATCAGAATCAAATTGATGACTCAAGTCGGATACAGGACCTCCTGATTAAAGACTTATTATAGTAGCTCTGATTCCTGCAAATACCTTTTGTAACTGCTTTGTCTCTGATTGCATTCTAGCAATGATGATTTCACCAACCTGTCTTACTAGGATTAATAAATTAAATTTTTTTCTGGAGCACTATCACAACAAATAAAGTCAGTGGGTTTGCTAGGGTAATACATCCGACAGTGGGGGTCAGGTAGCAGAATCTTATCCATAAGACTGTTTTTCTCCTTTTTCTCCTTTGAACATCTGATCATTGTTGGGTGCCACCACATTTATTCAAAAAGCGTGACTGAAGTTGCATGATTTTTATTTCAAAAAAAAAGTATGAGGTAAAAAACAAGTGAGAAAAAAAGCTACAGTTTCTATCTATAGATATAGGGGATTTTATGTTATACTGGCTTTGTTTTTCTGGTGTGAGTCTACTTTTTGTTGAAGATATGACTAATGATACTACAATGTAAGATTGTAAGTTTCCTTGTTGTCTTTTGCAGGTCCTGAAGGTGAGAAGCTTGCTGAGTTTACTCCTTCTTTTTTAAAAATAGAAACCACAAAATACCTTTCAAATATGATGTAATTATTATGAGCTGAAGCAAGACCTAAAAGGAAAAAAAAAGGGAGATAATCCGTAAGGTGATTTCAAATAGTCATAGAATAGCGGTCGTACCAGAAACTAGAGACATTGTTAATGTATTTGCTCCATCTGAACATTTATAAATATAGCTGATAGTGATGATGTAGCTTTTAAAACACATTAGAAATTTATCTCACAAAATATCCAGGTACATTTTGCTGTGAAAGTGTTTCTGAAAGTTGCCAATATAGTTTGCAAAAGCAATTGCCTGAAGACAAGTTGAATAAACACTATCCTAATCGAAAGACCATATTTATAGTGCACTTGGACACTTATGACAGGGAAGAACATCAGACTTCTTTTTTCTAGTGGAGTTATACAGTTAAATATTAACAAAAAGGTGAGAACAAATATTTTTTTAATCCCTCATTTGGAAGAATGCTGTATTTTTTGTTAGTTTAAGAAACAAAGATCATATGGGAGACTAGTGTGTAAAGGTCAATGCTGTTTAGGAAATTATTATCGGAATTCAGAGGCATATTGTTTAAAGGAATGACCTAATAAATGCCTCATGAAAGTAAAAATGTTTTAAAGCAATAGCGATAGCCAATTCAGAAACCCCTAAATGCGCAGATTAAATGCTGTTTCACTGCTGCTAAAATTCATGTTTACAGTACATAAAACTCTGATAAGCATGATAGGCTTTTTAGATAAAGTATTCAGTTATGTATTTTACCAACTATGCAAATATTACTGGCATAAAACACTGTAAAAGATCTTCATATTGCTATGCGTAGCTTTCAAAGATAGATTATTAAACTACCGATTTAATAATATTTCCTATAGACATTTTGCCCTTCTCACGCAGTTACATACAAGTATACAAAAAGCACAAACATATGTACTACCATATGCTTTGGCAAAGTTATATACATTTTCTTCTGTGCTTTTTTTCAAAGATAAATTCTCAGGATTTATGACGTGTCACCTGTGCTATGTTGTCTTTATAGTTTTGGAAGAAGCAAATTTATCCTTTCCAATTACTTCCCAATTATAGCAGGAAACAGTAGTATAAAAACTTCAAAAATCAGCTATATTTTAGCTGTTGAATTTTACTATAAAGAAATAATCATTCAGCCATTAATCATAGAATTATAGAATCATAGACTAGTTTGGATTGGAAGGAACCTTCAAAGGTCATCTAATTCAACTTTCCTACAACGACCAGGGACATCTTCAACTAGATCAGGTTGCTCAGAGCCTTGTCCAATCTGATCTTCAGTGTTTCCAGAGGTGGGGCATCTGGGCACCTCCCTGGGAAACCTGCTCCAGTGTTTCACCACCCTCAAAGTAAAAATTTTTTCCTTATATCTAAATCTAACTCTACCCTCTCACTTTAAAACTATTACCCTGTGTCTTACCACTACAGGTTCCATTAAGAAGTCTGTCTCTGTCTTTCTCATAAGTTCCTTTTAAGTATAGAAATGCTGCAATAAGCTCTCCCAGGGGCCTTCACTTCTTCAGCCTTTCGTCATGGGAAAAGTGTTCCACCCCTCTGATCATTTCTGTGGCCCTCCTCTGGACTTGCTCCAGCAGGTCCATGTCTTTTTTGTACTGAGGACTGCAGAGCTGAACACTGTACTCCAGGTGGGATCTGAGCAGAGAACAGTAAAAGGGTAGAATCACCTCCCTTGACCTACTGACCACACATCTTTTTATGCAGCTCAGGTTACAGCTGCTTTCTTCGCTGCAAGTGTATGTTCTTGGCTCATGTCCAACTTTTTATCCACTAGTACTGCCAAGTCCCTCCTTGCAGGGCTGCTCTCAGTCCCTTCATCCCCCAGTGTGTATTAATATGGGGGGTTGTCCCAACCCAGATGCAAGGTGTGTTCCTTGCCATGTTCAACCCCAGCGGCACCGTGGCCTTCCTGACCCCACCCCTACACAACTAAGCAACATCCCTATTCTCTCTCTCCCCAGAATACCTGTCCCTACTTACACTGCCTGTGCATTTCTTTCTTGCCCTTTAGTTTGACCAGCATGTGTCGACTCATCCATGCCAGTCTCTTGGCTTCCTTTCTGATTTCTTACATCTGGGGATCCAGAGCTCTTCCACTATGGAAAGTGTCCTTAAAGATCAGCCAGTTCTGTTCTGCTCTCTTGTCCCTTGTGGTAGTTTCCCAGGGGGCCCTATTGACTAACCCCTTAAAGAGCTGAAAGCTTGCTTTCCTAAAATTCAGGGTCCTGACTTTACTCTTTTCCTGTCCTGTATTCCTCAGGACTCTGAACTCCACCCCTACATGGTCACAGCAGCCCAGGCTGCTTCTAATAATCTAGTAAGTAAAATATAGCTGATTATATGTTCATGGTAAAAATAAAACTTATTGTTTGTATCCAAACCAGGGTAATTTCTGAGTTCCAGTTTCACAAGTACTTCTGGTCTGCTTAAGATTGGGTGCTGACGCTAAGTAACTTTGATGTGGCTACCCCTCTATTCTCTGACAATTCCGGTTTTATCAGACACGTAACTATTCATAACAAAATCTTCTTATAAACCTTCACAAGAAGCTACTAAGAATATTCACTATATGTTATGTGCTGGTTTTGTTTTTTTTCTCTCTGGGATCTTCCAGATTAAATAAGATGGCACTCTGCTTATCAATTGCAGAGACAGACAATTTCAACTAAAATTTTTCTACTTTCTCCTACCTTATACTTTGACCTTGGATAAAAAGTAATTGCAGCAATATATAATATGGCTTACAGAGAGACAGCTTCAATATTTTTTATTAAGATATTTCTATTTTTTTAATTGATTAATAAAAAGATATTAAGAACATCTTAGATAACTCTTAGCCTTGTGATTAGTTCTACCTCTTTAAGGTTTTCAGAAGAAATCGGTCATGTGGCAATTATTCTCTTGTTTCATTATTTCGAAAAAATGAAACACTGATTTTGTGTATAGTTTAATATTACAGCTTTTGTATTGATACTATATATAGGTGTGCACATGTACATATATATACACATATATACTCTATATATATGTAGTATTGATAATGTGCCTGGGTCGGAGCAATCCCAGGCACAGCTACAGGTTGAGCAGGGAAGAGATTCAGAGCAGCCCTGCAGAGAAGGACTTGGGGGTGTTGGTCAATGAGAAAATGAACATGAGCTGGCTGCAGTGTGTGCTTGCAGCCATGAAAGCCAACCGTATCCTGGGCTGCATCAAAAAGAGTGTAACCAGCAGGTGGAAGGAGGTAATCCTGTCCCTCTACTCTGTTCTTGTGAGACCTCACTTGGAGTTTTGTGGGCAGTTGGAACTGTTGGAACAAGTCCAGAGGAGGGCCACGAGGATCATCAGGAGACTGGAGCACCTCCCATTTGAAGACAGGCTGAGAAAGTTGGGGCTGTTCAGCCTGGAGAAGAGAAGGCTGTGTGGAGACCTCATAGCAGCCTTCCAGTATCTGAAGGGGGGCTATAGGGATGCTGGAGAGGGACTCTTCATTAGTGACAGGACAAGTGGTAACGGGTTAAAACTTAAACAGGGGAGGTTTAGGCTGGATATAAGGAGGAAGTTCTTTCCTGTTAGGGTGGTGAGGCACTGGAATGGGTTGCCCAGGGAGGCTGTGAATGCTCCATCCCTGGCAGTGTTCAAGGCCAGGTTGGACAGAGCCTTGGGTAACATGGCTTCATGTGAGGTGTCCTTGCCTGTGGCAGGGTGGTTGAAACAAGATGATCTTAAGGTCCTTTCCAACCCTAACTATTCTATGATTCTATGATAAAATTGCTTTTGAAAGAGTAGAACAGGATTAATAAGATGTCTGGAAATAGTCTGTTAAGCAATACTTCCTGCAAGATACTTCCTTTCTTGTACTTTCAGATAGCTAGGTTTTATATCATAGGGATAAATAAACTAAAGATGCTAATATGGGCATATACTTACACTTTTGTGTTTATTTGCTGCATAATTTAAAAAAATACACATATATATGTCTCGTACGTCAATACATACAAACATTTGTCTATATCCCACCTCAACTTAAGCAAGTAAGAAAGATGCCTATGGGAACTTTATGGAAACATAGGTTTCTACGTAGTCAGAGAAGAGAAAATCTCCACAAATAAAAGTCAGATATTGAATGTATTTTCTCTCTATTAACTTCATAGGGAGCTTAGGGCAACCCTACTGCTTTTTCTAAGTGTCTTATTTTGATGCTTATATAGGTACCACTGTAGATATGGCAGATGGGTCAAGGCTGGAAAAAAGTTAAAAGGAGAGTTTTTGGCCACATCAGCTTTTTTATGAGAGCCGATTTCTGTGCAGGAAGAAAATGTTTTACTTCTTCACTCTTTTTTCTGATCCTTTCCTTTTCTGTATCCTTTGATTAACTCCTTAATCAGTGAAGGCTCAACAATTCAGGAATTTCATTTTTATACTGCTGCAAAGTCCAGAGGATTTAGAAAAGTTTTTGATGAGAACCGCTCATAAAGAATTGTGGCATTTTTTCCCATCCCCACATAAAGTTGTTGGCATTGTTGGATGTTTTTATACAGGCAAGCAACATTGTATCATTAATAATGGCATACAGTAGAACAATTAACAGCCATAGGTAAAAGGTTATTGTTGTTATGATAATCTTACTAATGTGTACATCTAATAAAATAAAAAAGGATACGTGACTGAGAACACAAACATGAGCACTCCAGTACCTAGATTAGACCAGGATAATGCAAACAAATATAAATTACATCTCTCTTCCCTGCTGTGGCCACCCATGTCCAGGAAAGATTTACACCAAAACAGCAGGTAGAATTTTCTCCAGGAATCAGCATCTTAGGAAAGTTTCTGGCTTTAAACGGTGTTTAACATTATACACGACTTCCCAAGAACTCTGACACTAATAAGCTGCTTAAGAAGTATGTTGAATTGGTGTACCCTTAGACAGTTGTAGTTGCAATCACTTCCTCTTCGCTTTTATATCTGTTTTTGTTTCTGGAATATTCCTTAATAAAAAGAAGTGGTGAAAGTTGATCAAAGGTAAGCATTCAAGGAAAGCTTTTCAGAAGCAGTTAGTCTGTGTGAGCCTCTCCTCATGTAAGGAACACTGGACTGAGCTTAAAAACTGTTGAAAACATTACTTCTAGCTCCCTCAGGAGCTATGATGTCTTCCTAGTAGTTAGTTTGATTATATGCCTAAAGGAAAATACAGGCCACAGTTAATATTCAACCTGGAGTGCTGGAATCTAGATCATGCAATAATAAACAGAAATAGCTTATGGGAAAGGGTATATAACTATAGATAATGTGGTAATCTGTTTCCACACCAGTCTTCTACAAATACAGAAAGTAAAATGCTACTTTTTGGTTTAATTTAACCTTGTGCTTTAAAAAACTTTCCCTTCCACCTTAGGCAGCATCACAGAAAAATTCCCATTCTGAACAACGTGACAGCAGCAGAGAGAGGAGAGAAATCAGTGACAGAGAGTACATGTAAACTGAGATGAATAACATAAAAAATAATCATTTATGTATACAAATAGACAAATAATAATACAAGAGGGGTACCAAAACCATGATATAATAACAGAACAATTTGGGATTTAAAGAGGTTGTTCTGTACTACATTCTGATATAATCGCTGATAATGACAGAGATTTGTAAATGTTAATAACCTGTAATGAGGAACAAAAAGAAAAAATATTGAGACAAAAAAGGTAATTCTATTTAAATCAGGATTATTAAAGTGACATTAAATAAAAATATCATCAATAACAGCCATATTTGTTGATGTATCAATATAAATAAGATAAAAATTAATATGGATATTACTGAGAAATAAATTTACATTTCTGACCCTGTTTTTAAATGAAAGTATTTTTTGGTTTAGTTTACGGTTTTGGTTTGCATTTTTTGTTAGGTTTCTTTTTTTTTTTTTCCAAAACTGCCAGATAAGCAGGATCCTCTGAATTTATATACAGTAACATCATTATTCTGAGGTGAAGAGGTTTGACCTAAACAAAGTAATGGATATAATACATGTATATGAACTTTAAGGTAATTAAACCCCATTAGGGATTAAGTAAATGCTAAACTTTTGAGCTGCTTGGCAGTAATTTTTCACAGGACTAGAAATAAGACAGAGATTCACTGGAGGTTTTATAGCATCATTAGCCAATACACTGCTAAAAGTACATTTCAGCAGTCTGTTTCTAGTGTAATCCTTCTCATAGCTTTAGAAAACATGCCAGTGGGTATACAGATCTAGCTTCTACGGACTTGCATTAAATAATCATTGGATAAAATACAAAACTAATATAGGTGCAGAGATTAAAATGTCATCTTATTCTACACAAGAATTCTCCTATCTGTTAGATCAAAAAGGTCACAGCTGATCTTCTTCATTCTTTCTTGAAAAATTTGTTCTTTATTCTGTTCTGCAGTGAGGAACAGCTGCGTATGAATATGTCCTCAAAAAAAAAAGAATAACCTGCCTAAAACCTGATAAGGCACTGGTCTGAATTCTTCTTTAATAGAAAAAAGAATGTACAACATCTTATATAGATATTGAGTAAAATAGATGCCTGCGTTTTTTTTTGTTTTAAGGGGGTGTTGTGTTTTGTAACAGCATGAGGTAAAACAATAGAAAAAATGATGTGGTACAAATTGTGGTACAAATGTATCTAATCACTTGCAAGATTAAGATGCATAAATTCTTGGTGATGTTCTTAATATCTGTTTCTGGTGTTGGAGTGTCTTGTTGATCAGATTAGGGACATTTGTATTCTTGGTACTGATTGCTGAGAATCCCTTTCCTGCATATTTAACCATTTAGTAGAATTATAGAATGGTTAGGGTTGGAAGAGACCTTAAAAATCACCTAGTCAGCTGTCACTCCTGCCATGGGCAGGGGCACCTTTTGCTAGACCAGATTGCTCATATATCCATTCAACCTGACGTGGAACACTTTCAATGATGGGGCATTCACAACTTCTCTGGGCAACCTGTTCCAGTTTCTCAGAACCATCGTCATAAAAAATTTCTTCCTCGTGTCCAATTTAAATCTACCCACTTTCAGTTTAAAAGCCATTGCCTCTTTCCCTGTCATTACAGGTCCTGGCAAAAATTCTGTCTCTGTCTTTCTTATAATCCTCCTTTAAAGTATTAGAGGGCTGGATGAAAATGTCCCCAGAGCCTTCTCCAGGCTGAACAACCCCAACTTTCTCAGCCTTTCTTCATGGGAGTGGTATTTCCCACCCTGGACCATTTCTGTGGCCCTCCTCTGGACCTGCTCTGACAGGTCCATGTCCTTCTTGAACTGGAAACTGCAAAGCAGTACACAGTATTCCAGGTGGAGTCTCTTGAGAGCAGAGTAAAGGGGAAGAATCACCTCTCTTGACCTGCTGGTCACGCTTCTTTTGATGCAGCCAAGTATACAGTTGGCTTCCTGGGCTGCGAATGCATATTGCGACCCATTATCAAAAAAAAACGTGATTGCAAGGCTTTTGGATTCTGCAGTGGGAGACGGGTACTTAAAAATGTTTACTTTGTACTGAATGTTAAACTATTTAGGAGAAATATGTCTACATATCTAAATGGCAGCTCAACCTGAGTGACATAGTGGATGAGTAATACGTTTAAATGCGTGTTGTAGGAGGCTCAGCATACTGAGTGAATGCTGAATGCTCATATTGAGTGAGTGAAAACACTGAGATTAGGAATATCCTGAAAAAGTTTTTTTGCTGTCAAGGTTCAGGTTATATCTACAGTAGCAAGATATATTTCATAGAAATTGCTATTCTTCTGTAAGAATTGATCAATAAATCAAAACCATTTTTTTATGAGAACTCTGCATCTACAATATGCCAGTTTGTTACTTGTTTTTCCTTTGCGATAGATTTAGTTGATTTCTTGCATGAACATCATGGATGTTGTTCAAAGCTATATGGAAGATCAAGCATTTCTGCATTATGTACTGGAGGGCATTTAATGAGCACCCAGAACAGAATTTCCAATTAAGTTTTCTTTATAGGAAGATTTTTTTTTTTTGGTGGGGGGAGAGGGACAGGAAGAAAGTGAAAAATAATAGTTCACCTTCATCAGACCTCATTAAAACAGCTTCAAAAACCAACCAGTGAGTGGCATGGGGTGATCAGGAGAATTTCTTCAAAAACATATTTCTGTTCCAAAATACAGTTTAATTTAGATGTGGCCTAAGGCAACTCAGCTTGGACTAAACCTTTATGCAACAAAGGCAAGTGTTTCTGACAAATTATTTTCTGAACCTCAGTTCAAAACTGTTGTGAACTAATGTTGCTATGGGACTTGAATTCACAATTACTTTTGTAAGTCTGTCCCTAAGAGCTGGCTTTCTTTTATAATTTATTAATCTGTTTAAGCAATTAAAGCTTCAAGTTCCAAAGGTGCCAAATTCTCAGCATGATTTCTGCATCCACTGATAAACCTGCTCTTGCCTTTCATGTGACAAGATCAAGCTCAAAAATATGCTATGTCTGATAATGAAAAAAGAGTATCTGGGTACTAACCACTGCTATGTTAAGTTTTCTATGTCCAGAAATGGTGAATTAAGTCAGTTACAGTGTTTAGAAAAATTTCTGTATTATAGTTGTGTAAGACTGCAAGAAGAGTATCTTAATTTTCAAACAAAATATCATAGAATCATAGAATCTAATCTAAACCTATGCTCTTCTAGTTTAAAGCCATTCCCTCTTGTCCTGGAACTACATGCCCTTGTAAAAAGCCACTCTCCAGATTTCTCGTAGTCCCCCTTTAGGTACTGTAAGGCTACTGTGAGGTCTCCCTGGAGCCTTCTCTTCTTTGGGATGAACAAGCACAATTCTCTCAGTCTGTCTTCATAGCAGAGGTATTCCAGCCCTCCGGTAATATTCGTGGCCCTCCTCTGGATTCGCTCCAACAGGTCCTTGTCTTTCTTATTTTAGAGGTCCCCAAATATACCAGTGTTGACAAAAAGAAGATATTAAATCAAATGTTAGACAAATTGTGTTTATATGTTTAGTGACTTACAAGGGTGTAGGACATCATACATGAATATAGTAATCGATTGATACTTATGTGATGAAAGATGTGAGGGTTTGTTTCATTAGTATTCATATTTTTAGATGTTAATAAATATATTTAAAAATTTGAAAATTATGAAATAGAAAAAATTTAATTGTCCCTACAGTAGATTTTTTACAGAAATTTTATAGAATATTTCACTTACATTTCTAAAATATCCCATAGTAACTAAGGCTGTGGGTATGGAATATTTAAATATTCTTTCTTTATTTGAAAATTGTAAATGGAGAAAAATGGTTATATTTTGCCTTGCCCTCAAGAAAGAGTTTATTTCTATAATGATTTGATACTATACATATGCCAAGTCTATACATATGCCAAGTACTGGTTTAATCTGAATTCACTTTCAGTTTCTAATTAGACATCTGTTAAAGTCCGTAGCAGGAAATCCAATAGAGTTGGTAGTATTTTGTCAAAGTGATTAATGATTCAGTGTTGAAGTATCTGTAAATGGAGCTCTTAATGTGAATCATCATATAAGTTGAAATGAAGCTTTTTTGCTTCTATGAAAAATGTTTCAAATTTGTATTATTACCGGCAATTACAACCGCAAAACACCCCCTCAAAAAAAAAGAGCAAATGACTAAACTTTTTTCCTTTTCTCTTTTTTTTTTTGCCATCATTCCCTAATTGGAATACTCATGTTTCAAGTAACTGCCAAAACTAATGAAAAACATATTTTCTCTCTTTATCTCTCTAGCTTTCTCATATTCCAAGATTTTAATGAAAGTATGCATAGAAATCTTAGCTGTACATTTTCCAAGTAATGGGAAAATTTGTGAAGTACTACTAATTATTTTTGGTACTATTTAATGAGTTCACAAAAAAATTCTCTTGTATTGAATTTTCTCATTCTGAATATTGCAAGTGCAGGATGCATATTATTTATATAGTCATTTGTAGTTCTTCAGGAAGTCAGCAAAAATTCAATATGATAATTAAATATCACAGCTGAGTTAAGCAAGGTTTTTTATTGCCCTCATGTTTAAAGCATTTTTCAGTGTTTGATAAACCTTTGTCTTATTTTTGGGGGGTTTGATTTTTAAAAAGGCATTCTGGACAATAAGGACAAAACATTTTATTTGTCATAAATAAATTAATAAAAATAACATGTCACAGAAGTTACCATAGGTGTTGTGCGCCCAGTAACTAAAACAGTGATTTATTGGGTGAACAATATTATGACAATTTGTTTCCTCACTTTACAGAGGAAGTCACTTGTGTTCTGTCATGTGAAATTCCCTTCACACCTTGTAGAAGGCAGATGGTATACAAGGTTTTTTCCTGCTGCTCAAAAAAAGAAGTGTTTTTCCAACAGTGTGTAGGCAATACTTTCTCTTACTCACCAAGTAGATGTATGGTACTAAGTGATACAACTCTGACCACAGTCCTTGTGTACCTTCCAAGTAGTGACCTTTAGAACTTGCAGTATGCTGTCTTTTTTTATAATGGGAATTGTTCCTTCTTAGCAAAAGAACAGAAAAAAAAAATACAATTGTTTCCAATTGTGAAAGTACATGGTGAATCAGAGAGAACACAGTGTACAAGGTCAAAATTCCATCTGGTTTGTTGGAGCAAGCTCAGTGGTGTTCAGCAGGAAATCAACAAGTTCCATTTCATATTGATTGTGCTTTGGAAGGTGTCATATTTAGAGTAGTTTATAAAAATGTATGGCCTTGTAAATATTCATATATGCTACTCAGCATACTTCACTTAAACCAGAAAACATGTCAATTTCAGAAACTTTTTTTTTAATTGAAAGGAGAAAAAAATGATTAATCAATACTAAAAGAAAAAAAATCTTGTACTTATTAACAACAAAGAACATCTGAAATCCCCTATCTGCCTAAAAAGACCCCATAGATACATTTGAAAACAGTCTTTGAAAACTGCAGTACATCCACATTTATTAATAATTATGTGCAATGTAGGAAAAAATGCTATATAATTCCTTTAAAAGTCACTTTGGAGAATAACAATACCTTTGAGCACTTAAGTAAATAGAAATTTAAAATTTGGAAACAGATGGAGAAAAACACCCTACTTGGTAAAATATTTCAAACTTTATTGTAAAAAAAAATCCCAAATTTAATTCTTCTTTTTAAATATTTAAAACCAGGATCTGATATTACTGTGAACACCTGTTACCTCTCACTAAGTTATATGATTAGCATGAAACAGATCTGACACATTATCATTACAAATTGCTAGAGACTCCAGCTTCCTATAGGCACTGAAACGTGAATTTTTTTCTTCACAACAAATGCCTGACTTTAACCACTTTTTTCTTTTTTTTACTCAATTAGCAAAATCACATATTTCAAAACATGTAAATAACTAAACCTAAAACAAGACAACAGAAACAAAAGGCAGCCCTTCCAAAGCAAAGCAAAACTGAAGTGGATATTTGAAACTCTTCTGAGAAAACAAACAAGACAGATATTCCTGCACTCTGAACATTGTTAATGTTCTGTAATCCAGCAAGTGATACGTAACCTGCACACCTTAGCGTCCACAATGCTTTCTCATATAACTGGACTCTGACAGCAGTATTAATACATTGCTTTCCTTTTTGCACAATATGTGCTTCTCACATACTGTGGTTATGTACTTACAGAATTAAACTTGTGTAACAGATCAGAAGTACTTAAGTGAAACCAAAAAAGATTTAATTGCATGAATGAATTTGTTCACTGGCAAATTTCATGTTAAACTGGACTTGAGAATGGAAGACTACAGCATAATTTAAGTCATAGTTATCTAAGCATAGTTATGTAGCATAAATTATAACTTCAGTTAAACTATAAGTTATAGTTTACATTATAAACTATACCAAGATCAACTGAGCATTGATTGCTATATCAGATGGACTAATAGTCACTCACTAGGTTCAGGTCCTGCATACTGTGAAGCAGCCTGGTGACTTATCATTCAGAATAATAAATGACATGGTATCTGCTCTGCAAGTCTTTGACCCTAAAGACCTCTTCAGCTCCCTGTAGCTACTGTGCTAAATAATTTTTTCATTCTGGAAGAAGAAATTTGAAAAAAGCAAAGAGGTCTCAGTTCTGTGGACAAGTAAAGGAACCCTGGGCTGAGATGTGAACCTTTAGCATGATGTTAATATCATGGGGACAGGGCTCTTAAACAAAAACATGCCTTGAAATAATTTTACTTTGCCTGTGCAAAAGTTATTTGTCATTATTTTCAGGATGACAAAGAGTAACCAAATCACTGATCTACCATAGCTATAAGCCCTTGTAATACATATAAACCACAACAGAATCATTGAAATAACTAACTTCTATTTTAGCACAATAAATACAAAGGAAACAGAACAAAACATAAGAAATTAAATAACTGGGTTGCTCAAAGTCCCATCCAGCTTGGCCTTTAATAATTCTGGGGATGGGGCATCCACAACTTCTCTGGGCAACCTGTTCCAGTGTCTCACCACCTTCGCAGTGAAAAATTTCTTCCTAATACCTAATCTAAATCTACCCTTCCAGTTTAAAGCCATTTAATGCATCTGTTTCAAGGCACACCAGGTTGCCCCTGCATGTTCTATGCCGTAAGTGTGGATTATCAGGACCAAAAGAGGAGTCTTGCAGGCAGAGGATTTGGAGAGCTCAGGGATTCGGGGATTGCTGGCCATAGCTATAATACCAGACTGTTAATATTTCTATGACAACATACTGTTACATTTGTTAGAAGTATCCCCTGTCTTTATGATACTTGTATCATGGTTATCTCATTACTGTTGTGGTCTACTACTATGGTTGAGTTTATAGTTGAATATTGCTAAAAGGTAGTTTTATCTGCTACATCTGTGCTTGTTACACAAACTGTTGATCAATGTAAGCCATTAAAAATCATAATATATACCTTATGCAGCTAAAACTTCTTTCCTTACCAGGTAATACTGCTGTAAATTTTTCCCCTGCGAAACTTCTTTCTTTGCTAGGTAATATGCTGTAAACTCTTTTCCCCCAGCTTACACATTTAATGCACAATACATAACTTCATCTGCATACTTTATGATACTGAAACATGTTTATGGACACCAGTTCCTATTTGTATCTCCTGTGAGGACCTGTTTCCTGCTACATGGTGCTATTGTCCTTGGTAAAGGTAGGTGATTGAATGTGGAGATGAATCTCACATGTAATTCTTTGTCCAGGGGTGACTGCGATTCAAAGTCCTGTTGTCTCTTTGCATGGTAAAAGATCTCAGAACAAAAGCAGTAAGAGGGAGAGTATCATATCACTCACTATAGCCTTCCCTTTGATCCTTCTGTTTACAAAATGTGAACAGTGTAAAAGAAGTACCTTGCAAATAGGATTTACACAGTTTAAGAGCAAAGTTACTAGGAATAAGACCACGCAGGACTAACCAGCTACTATGCCAAGCATTACTACACTTACCATGCAAATGATGCTCCTAATACATCTTTGCTGAGTGAAGTCTGCAGTAAGTGGGGCATTTAGTCTGATTCTTATTGCTACTTAGTTGCTACCTCTGATTTTCTTTTCTAATGTAATTTTTTTTCTCCTTAGGGTTTTAGACCTTTCCATGGCAGGAAGGGTATGTTCCATCTTAAATACTGGAGTGGCTACTACTAGCAAACCAGATATTCTTCTGTCTGTGTTTATACTTCTCCTGTAGGGCTTTAGCTCGCTTATGCTCCCACATATTAACAATTACTTTATCCATAATCTTTTTCTTATTAAAATTAGCCATGGTCACACAGCTGTGCTGATCAGATGACTCCTTGAATCACAGGTGGATTAAACTTCTTGGGTGAGAGTTAAATGATGGACTTCAATGTAGTTGCCAAAATATAACTCTCTAGTTTCACTTGAAGATGTGAAAATTAAGATGCATATCTGGCCTCTATCTGCAGTAGAGGTGTCTCATAAATCATATGTCAAATCTGGCAGTGACATATGGATATCTAGGATGCCTTGGAGTGTTTTATATGGCCCTAGATACCTCTGTTTAAACAATTGGTTTAGATTCATAGAAACATGGAATAGTTAGGGTTGGAAAGGACCTGAAGATCACCTAGTTCCACCCCCCCTGCCACGGGCAGGGACACCTCATAATAAACCATGTCACCCAAGGCTCTGTCCAACCTGGGCTTGAACACTGCCAGGGATGGAGCATTCACAACCTCCCTGGGCAACCCATTCCAGTGCCTCACCAACCTAACAGTAAAGAACTTCTTCCTTATATTCAGTCTAAACTTCCCCTGTTTAAGTTTTAAACCATTACCCCTTGTCCTATCACTACAATCCCTAATGAAGAGTGCCTCCCCAGCATCCTTGTAGGCCCTCTTCAGATACTGTGGTCTCCACGCAGCTTTCTCTTTTCCAGGCTGAACAGCCCCAACTTTCTCAGCCTGTCTTCATACGGGAGGTGCTCCAGTCCCCTGATCATCCTCGTGGCCCTCCTCTGGACTTGTTCCAACAGTTCCATGTCCTTTTTATGTTGAGGACAGCAGAACTGTACACAATACTCCAAGTGAGTTTGTGTCTATGGTGTCAGATGTTTGCTGTTGACCAGTGTCCTCTTAGGAGGTCACAATGAGTCTGCAGTGGAAGTTGTTCATGGGATATGAATTTTGCTTTATAGAAGGTTTTAGAAATATGTACTTGGTGTTGCTGCCACTTAATTCAGGGCTGTGGATTGCATGCTTTTTGCAGAAAAAGTATGCCAGGCCAAGGAAACCTAACTCCTGAAACTCTTTTGTTCCATGTGTTACTCCAGAAATTTTAGCATATGGTGGGCCACACTGAAGTCCTCTGTTGGAAGCTCAGTGAGCTTACCATGTTTTAGGAATCCATACTTTTAGTGAGAATATTTGTGACAGTCCCTATGGCAATTTTGGACTCCTACTAAGCAGTAAGAAATCATCTGGTGTAGGGAAGTACACTACAGGCATACTGTATCTGGAAGGTTATAATGCCTTGTCCCAGAGTAATTCCTTAATTCTGGGAGGATATTTATTTGGCTGGCTCTGAATGTAGCATCTTCCATAGGTTTTCTCTTTCATTGCTTGGGCAAGCCTCAAACTTTTATATTATAAGGCACTGTAAAATTATTGGGACAGAAGCAACAGAGGTTATTATGACCTCAATTTGAATTTGCTCTCTCCTGTGGGAGGAAGCTGGCACTGGGAACAAGATGGGAGATTCTCCTGTCAGACTCTTCAAGGCATCAGCATTCAGAAATTCCAGGGTGAGAGTGCCTGTATATACATTGAACTATGCTATGTTTCTCTTACATACACACTTAACTGGATGAATATCACACATTATTTTTCAAAAACACCCTAAACTTTTGCAAGGTTAAAGTTGAGTGCTTATTTCAGCCACCTTGTTGAACAGGCTGAACTCCAAAATCTAGATGATGGTATCAGTCTCCATGTTTTGCTGTTAACAGGAACAGTTTGTTTGATGAGGCTTATTTGCTGTTCTATCCAAATTAATTATAGCAAGGCAGAATTATTCAGGTCCTAAATATCAGGTCCTAGGTTGCCACCATTTTGATTAACAGCTCCAGAGAGGGAGCCAAGTGCATAATGTTGGCAGTAATTTAGTTCAAGGCAAGCAACAACAGAGCATGACAGAGAACATTTGGGCCTTTGTGGTCAGAGAATGAGGTCTATGAATGACAAGAACCATATCTAGGTATTTACAACCCACTTTTTACGCTTTTTTCCCAGATAAAAAAAGAAATACTGAGCTCTTTCTAAATTCTACTAACAGAAATTAATCCTTTTTATACTCACGCAAAATAAAACAAGTACACTCAATCCCTTCTCCACATACATATAAAATTAGACATTTGGCTTTGTTTCTGCAGTTTCATTAACCTTTGTGAATATATCTTCCATCATCAATTAATTCAAGATTGTGGTGGTTTGACCCTGGCTGGAAGCTAAGCCTTATGCAGCCACTAACTCCCCATGCTCCCAGCAGGATGGGACCAGAGAATAGGAAGAGCAAAAAGTCCCCAAAACTGTGGGTCAAGATAAGAATAGTATAGTAAGTAAAGGGAAGAGGAAGCAAATGGGAAAAATGAACAAAACAAGTGATGTAAAGGCAATCAGTCATCACTTCCTACAGTAGACTAATGCCCAGCCAGTCCCTACACAATGGCTATCTACCCAAAACCCTCCTCCTTTCTAGTTTTTATAGCTAAAGATGACTATATGACATGGAATAACCCTTTCATCTTTTTGGATCAGTTGTCCAAGTTATTTGTCCTCCCCACTTCCTGTGCACCCCAAACTTTCTCACTGGGGGCAGCGTGTGAAACAGAGAAGGCCTTGACACTGTGTAAGCACTGTTCAGAAACAGCTAAAACACGTGTTATCAATACTATATTGATCAGATACTCCAAACATGCACCATAATGGGCAGCATGCTATGAAGAAAATCACCTCCATCCCAGCCAGACCCAGCACAAAGAAAAAGTAGATGTGACTTTCTTTGTACAACTGGCAGATGCCTCATATTTGCAAACCCTGGTCCTCATGGGTGACTTGATCCAAAAATCTGCTGGAAGGCCAACACAGCAGGCTGTAAGCAAAGCAAGGTGTTTTTGGAGCACATCGTTGACAACTTCTTGGCACAAGGGATTCAAGAATGGACAAAGGAGGACACTGCAGGAATTGATTTTTACAAATAAAGAACTGTCCAGGAAAATGAAGATTGGTGGCAGCTTTGGCTAAAGTGACTATGGAATGGTGGAGTTCAGGATACTGAGAAAAGGAAACAATGCAAATAGCAGGATCACAAGCCTGGGCTTCAGGAGAGTAGGCTTTGATCTTCAGAAGAGTAGACTTTAGGCTTCAGGGACCTGCTTGGACGAATCCCAGGAGAGAAGAGAGGTCAGGAAAACCTGTTGATTTTCAAATACCACCTTTTCCAAGCTCAAAAACAGTCCATCCAAATAATCAGGAAAGCAAGTATCTGTTCAACATCATTACTGATATGGATGAAGGGACTAAATGCACCCTCAGGAGGTCTGTAAAACATACAAAACTAAGAGGAGTATCTGATAGACCAAATGATTGTGCTGCCCTTCAGAAGTACCTCAACAGGCTTAAGAAATGACCAAGAAGGAACCTCAGGAAATTCAATAATTGTGAATATGAAGTTCTATGTCTTTGAAGGAATAAACCCATGCACTAGTAAAAGTTGAGGGCTGACTGACTGGAAAGCAGCTTTGAGAAAATGATCTGTGATTGTAGTAGACAGGAAGTTGAACATGAGATAGCAATGGGCCTTTGCAGCAAAGGAGAGCAACAGCTCCTGTGGCTGCACAAGAAAGAGTGCCGGCAGGTCAAGGAAGGTGATTCTTCCTCTCTACTCTGCCCTGATAAGACACATTTGGAGTACAGTGCTCAATTCTGGGCTCCCTAGATATCTTGGTTTCAGCTGGGATAGTTTTGTTTGTTTTTTTCGTAGTAGCTGGTATAGTGCTGTGTTTTGCATTTAGTATGAGAACATGTAGGATGCTGATATTTTAGTTTTTGCTAAGCAGTGCTTAATCTAAATCAAGGGCTTTTTCATCTCTCATGCTCTGCCAGTGAGAGGGGCACAAGAAACTGAGAGGGAGCACATCCAGAACAGCTGACCTGAAGTAGCCAAGTATATATGAAATATTCCATACCACAGAGCATCATGCTTAGTATAAAAACTGGGGGAGTTGGCCAAGACCCACTGACAGCTACTCAGGGATGGACTAGGTATCAGTCAGTGGATGGTGAGCAATTGTATTGTGCATCACTTGGTTTTTCATTGGTTTTATTCCTCTTTTCTCATATTATTATTATTATTTATTGTTATTATTATTATTATGTATTGTTATTGTTATGGTTATTATCTTTTGATTTATTTAAATTACTAAACTGCTTTTACCTCAACCCATCAGTTTTACATTTTTCTGATTCTCTTTCCCATCCACTAGGAACAGGGTGAGGAATGAACAAGTGGCTGCATGGTACTTAGCTGGTGGCTGAGGCTAAACCATGACAGTACATGACAGACATAAACATGCTGGAGCAGGTCCAGAAAAAGGCAACAAAGATGATAAAATATTTGAGTATCTGTCATATGTGGGAAGGCTGAGAGAGCTGGGACTGTTCAGCCCGGAGAAGAGAAGGATCAGGAGGGACTGAATCAGTGTATATAAATGACTGTTAGGGAAAAGAAAATAAAGTCAAACTCTTCTCAGAGGTATCCAGTGACAGGACAAGAGGCAACAGTCACAAATTAATCTACATGAAGTTCTGATTAAATGTAAAAGAGGCAAAAAAAGTCACAAAGGGGTTGATCAAACCCTGGAACAGGTTGCTCAGCAAGCTAGGGGAATCTCCATCTCTGGAGCGTTTCAAAACCTGCCTGGATATTACAAGTGTCCAGCAACTTGAGCAACCTGCCCTAGCTAACCCTTCTCTGACCAGGACAGTTAGACTAGATGGTATTCAGAGGTCTCTTCTGCCATCAAGACCAGGTTGGACGAGGCCTTGGGTGATATGATTTAGTGTAAGGTGTCCCTGCCCACAGCAGGGGGGTTGGAACTGGATGATCTTGAGGTCCTTTCCAACCCTAACGATTCTATGATTCTATGATTCTATGATCAGTAATTTTGTAACTCTAAGTAATTTAGCACAAAGTCAGGTATGTGCAGTTGTAGGCTGTTCTTAAGCCTAAGAACCAACTTTCTTTGAAATAAAATGTAATTTTCTTGCATCTGCTGTCCTCCTCCATCTTCTTGAGACTTCTTCAGACTTGAGCTCTTCAGGCAGCTTTCAGTCCTTGGCCATCTATCCTGAGAAGATGACCCATACTTCTGCCCAGGGGAAGGAAAAGTGTGGAAAGGGTCCCACAAATACCTACAAAGAAAAGGAAATACACTACTTAAAATATAAATATTTCTTTATACAAAACACACACAAAAATACAGGCCAGTATTGCTTCCTTCTCCCTGAAGGACTTAGTATAAAGGATAAAAGCTGAGCTGAGACAAAGTGAGTGGGACTTATCCATAGATTCTAAACAACTAAGTTTAGGCAAGTTTAGGCTATCTGTCAAATTGAGGATCCATATTTAGAGACAGGTGCCAAACTTCTAGAAGCCAGCACAGTTCAAACAAATATATGAATGTATGCTGAGATGCATCAGAACAACACATTTCGTTGTGAGCCTTTGTGATACCCCACTTAGGCATTTTTCAAAAGTTAAATAAACCCTTTCTTGCCAGTGGCTTCTGGCTGTGATCCAAGCACATAAAAGCGAACAACCTTCTTTTCTCAGAGTCCTAGTCATGTTTCTGGGACTTTCAGTCATTATCACATTTTTATAGTTGTTAACAACAGGTCAACAAACTAACTAGGTAACTGAATAATAAGTAGGATGCTCTAACAGCCTGCAGGAATAGGGTTTTTACACAATATTCATTTGCATATTCACAGATACTATATGTGAGGTGTGTTCACAGGAGTGTTGTATGAAAAAAGGCAAATGTCCTGTGATGCCTACTGTTGGAAGTGAAATAGTTTGGAAGATTGGGCGGGAAGTGTTAAACTAACTCACTGCCCATATTGATTGTAAGGAGCAAACAGTCTCAGAATTGCTTTAATTTTCTACTGAAGGAAGCTTTCTGGTTTATCAAAAAATAGTGTGCAGGAATGTCATGATTTAAGCCCAGCCAGTAACTCAGAACCACACAGACAGTCTCTCACTACCCCCTCCCCCCCCTCCCCACCCCATCCTCTCTTCTTCCCCAGAGGGATGGGGAGGAGAATTGAAAGAATGTAACTCCCATGGGCTGAGATAAGAACAGTCAAGTAACTAAGGTATAACACAAAACCACTACTGCTATCACCAATAATAATAATGATAAGGGAAATAGCAAGGGAAGAGAATACAACCACTCACCACCCGCTGACCAACACCCAGCCCGACCGAGCAGTGACATAACTGTTCTGGGTAACTGCCCCCAGTTTATATAATGGGCATGATGTGCTGTGGTATGGAATACCTCTTTGGTTAGTTTGGGTCAGGTGTCCTATCTCTGCTTCCTCCTGGCTTACCCTCCTCCCTCGCAGAGCATGAGGCTCAGAAAGTCCCTGGTCAGACTAAACATTTGAGAAGTAACTAAAAACATTGGTGTTATCAGCACTGTTAGCAGGCTGAAAGTCAACAACACAGCACTGCACCAGCTACTAAGAAGGAGAAAAATAACTGCTACTGCTAAACCCAGAACAAGGTACAAGCAATCATAAGCCCAGTGCAAAGGACTGAGGGCCCAGAGCTCCAGGGTGAAACACAGAGTGGTAAGATTGACAGTATAAACACACCTTAGATAGGTTGTCAGTCACTTCATTATGCTCTTGTAATGAATCAAGTCTATTGAAAAGAATTCATGACTGCAGTAGTAGTTTTTGTATCTCTCCCTTTTCTAGCTAATCACTAAACATACTGGAAGAAAAGATGTAATTATAAAGAAAAAATATATTGCACAAATGTCATTGCAACAACAAAAGAAAAATAAATAATAGGCCCTTTGGGGCAATTTTCACTTACACAGATGAGCAAACAAGGGAAGAGGGACCAGGGAAATGCAGTAAACAAATTTACATGAAAGAAAACCTGCTTGTTACCTGTTTAGTAGACAGTTCTTATTAGTTCCTTTTACTTTGTGAGTAAGCTTTCTCAAGCTAAGTGTAACTTCTACCTAAGTTCTGATGGCCCCATTAAACCTCCCCTGACTGTAAGAGGAAATGCATGAAAGAAAAGATCTGTTATAGAGACACCCACCTACCCCACCACTGTTAAATGGCCCACTTAGGAGCAGCTCTCAGGTATGGGAGTCTAACCAGGGAGGGGCATGCATGCACAGGAGACACAAAACTATCTCAGAGTTTGTGCTTGAAATGATTCAGTTAGACAGGATGACCATCAGCAGTATTAAACAGCAACCAGGAAATGACAGACACATCTGAAGAGGTCAATCTTATAAGAAGTATGAAGGAAGCACAGATATTTTTGACATGGGAAAAGACAGTGGAAAGGAAGGAGTAGCTGTCACAGCAAGTCTGTCCCTGGGGCACCCCAATCTCTGCCCAGACCAGGCAGCACAGCTTCTCCATGGGATTTTGGGAGCAGCCAGTGGGCTGGCAGAACTGGGGCAGCACAAAGGGACCCCACCCTGGGGTGCGGAGACACCTTCCAAAATGCCTCCTTACCATTAGGTGCATCAAGAGCGGAAGGGGAGCGTATAAAAGTGGGGAAGGTGTGGCAGCAACCCCTCCATCCAGGGTATGTACATGTCCGTGTATATGCTGGCTAGACCTTCACAGGATCAGCTCCATAAGGCTGTTCATAAATTTGTAGGTGTTTATTAGCATCTCCTTAATTTATGTATAATTGTGGTTTATCTGTTGTATTAAGGATGTTGATTCTGAATATATAGTTAATGGATTGCCAGTTAATTACATGTCATTAATAAATCAAAAAACTTCAGTCTTCATTTCATTTAAATCACATAAGTTGAGCAATTTTTTCTTGTGACAAGATAGTAAAAGTAATTATCCACAGTCTCAAAAGGACATGCTTTTTAAAATGCCTTCTGATTAAAAGAGCAATTTGCTGGTGCCACTTGCAAACTGCATCAATAAAATGTGTGATAGCATGCTTTGCTTTTAAAACCTCTGAATGAAGATTTATAATGTTATTGTCTTCAAACCCTTAACTCAGAATTCACCAAAGCACTTAGAGTCACTTCCTAGCAGTTTTTGGAGCTTGGCGAGTTACTGGAAATGATGAATCCTCAGAAATAATCTTTACCCAGTTTAACACTGCTTAAAAATATTATGCTTTGGTTTTAGTTCCCTAGCTGTCAGGGTATGGATACATAACTACCTTCTGACTGTTCCCTTGCTTTCCCTGTCTTCTCCAAAGTGAATCGCTGTCGACAGATGTGACATACAGATTATATGCACCTCAGATACAGCTCCAGGGTCAAAAGCTGTTTTCCACCTTGAGCTCTGTAAGATCTTCAAGCTCTGAAACACTTGGAAAAGGTTACAAAAAGCCAAATATAGATGGTGATTATCTTTATAGGACAATGTAGCATATTTGATAACAGAAAAATCATTGTTTGCTGGTAAAGAAAGTATTCAAAAAAGGCCACCAAACTGGAGATGTCATTCAGAAGACCAAGATTTGGGACAACAGTATGTGGGTCCTGAAATTCTGGAGTTGTTAAAAAATAGCCCTTTGCCTAGATATAATCACTGTATTGTGGTTACCCATATTCTAGCACATGGAGGTTTTTTACAGTGTGATCGGATAAATGACAGTACAATAAATGATTTACTTCATGACATTGTGTAATGGAAATTGGCACTTATATTATCTGTTTTGGCATCTGGTACAGTGACTTTTAGGCATATCACTTTCCGTTGTCTTCACCTGCTATAGTACGATTTCAATTACACTGGGAAAAAAATAGCGAAGTCTCATTTCAAGAGACGAAAATACCCCTGTTGAGGCCCCAGATGTGCCTCTCAGACTCTATTCTTATTTCTTTTTCTCATCCAGAACCAAACACCTCATACCACTAATGTTTGTAGATGGAATTAATATCAAATATCTAACAGTGGAAAACAGACCATGTACTATCTCGCCCTGAGCCAGTTTGATTACCAAACTTTGCATCTTTGGAGGTGTCAGTCACTTGAGTTTGATTGAAATGGAGCTTTGACTAATAAGTTCCTGCCTCTGTTAAGTAGCTAAAGTGAGATGCAATCTAAGCTAAGGTTATAAATAATATAAACTTATCTATGGGTAATCTATGCACTGGAAAAATGGATAACTCAATTGATTTTTTTACTTTAGTATTTTAATTCTACATTTAGGTTTTTTATTTAATGCTTTCATTACAAATTATTTACATATTTAAAACAACAAACCAGAAGAAAGTTGTCATTAGAATTTGTTTTCAAATACACAACATTGCCCATCTTCCTAGCATTTAAAATAACCTACATTCTTCTTAGCCACTTAGCGTGGTTGTATATAGCTTTAAAACATGAGACTTGGCAGTATGTGTCCCTGAAGTGGTAGGATAATAATGAAATAAGTCACATTATACTTCTTATGTCATTAACTTTGAAAGATATCATCAGACAATTAGGGAAAAGATACCTAAGCCAACTAGACTCTCAGCTTCTTGCTATTTTTCTAATAATGTAGTTCCTGAAACTAGCAATAGTAATGATAAGTATCCACTATTTCCCTATATGGAAGCTGTGTGGAAAATGCATACCAAAGGATTAGGGATGACTTTTATACCATTAAACATAGATCTGTTTGTTCATTCCACTGTACCTAATTTGGGCCACAAGTAAAATGATAATGAGCCTCCTCAAAACCTTGACTAATGTGACATCCTAGTCTGATACATATTTTCATATTACTCCTAATCCAGAATGATATTTACCTAGTGCTGTCATTTATTTACTTTGACTCAGTTTGAGGTTTGGGATTTTGGGGGTTTTGGTTGTTTTCTAGTGTTTTTTTTACCTCTGTGAATGTCATTCATAAAGTGGCTTCAAATGTTAAAGACCCTAGTAGCTAAATTCATGCAGTAAATAGGAAAATACACATTAAATCCAACTTCATATAAAGTCAGAGAATTATAATGTGCTCCATATACTCAGACTTCACCATATGCAAAACTTCATCTTCAGTTGTTAGGAATATATTCACACTTATTCATTTGCACAACTTCTCCTGAAGTGCTGAGTTGTGGGCTAATTGCTAGTAACAGCCCCCAGAGATGAATACTGGGGCTGGTGTTGTTTAATGGCCTTGATAAAGGCTGGGATGGTGAACAGAATGAACCTTCAACCAGATTTCGGATTATACTGAGCTGCCAAAAGGACATAATATACTGAAGTGGTAGGATGGCTTTTCAGAGGAAACTGGAAAAATTGTAGAAATGGTCTGAGGAGCCTTGTGAAGTTCACAATGACAAAGGTAAAAAACCTAAACCAAAGTCAGAACAACCCTTTGTTCTGGCTGGGATCTTAGTGGCTAGAAATGAGCTTTGTAGAAAATGAGTTTGGGTTTGGGCTGACATGAAGTTAAACATGAACCAGCAACACAGTTTTACAGCAAAGAAGGTCAACAGCATTACGGATTGTGAGAGAAAGAGAGAAGCAGGTCAGGGGAGTTGATCATTCCTGGTATCTAGAGTAAATGCATCTAGAGTGTTGTGTCCAGTTTTGGTTTTCCGAATATGAGAAGACGTGGACTATATTAGAGTGTGTCCAGTGGAGGGCCACTGACATGATCAGAGGGCTAGAGCACATGAAACACAAAGAGAGGCTCAGAGAACTGGTTTTGTCCAACCTGCAGAAAAGAAGGCTCCAGAGAGACCTTTACTACTGTCTACAACTGCTTAGTGTTTGGGGGAGGTATAGAGAAAAAAAGAGGCAGCCTTCCAGAGATGCACAATGAAAGGACAAGAGGCAAATGACCCAAGTTGGAAGATAAGAGAATTTGACTTTACAGGGAAATGGTTTTTCTTGCATGTGAGGAGTCAAACGCTTGTGTGGGTTTCCTAGAGAGACAGGGATTCTATCCAACCCTGTAGATACTCAAAACTCAGCTGTACAGGGCCCTGAGCTGTCTCAGTGCCTGACTCTCTTTTAAGCAGGAAGTTGCCCTAAAAAGGTCCCTTCCAACCTGGATTATCCTATGATTCTGTGATCAGCATTAATGTAGACTCTGCTTACATGAATTCATGCCATGCCCTCCTCACATGCAGCTTCCAAACTGTTTTGACAAAGTGATATAGAGGTTATATGATTAACTCATTAGAAAACAAATAAAGAAATGAGCAGCAGCGTAACAGCAGTTTGGTTCCATTTTAGATGAAAATTTAAGACCTCCTTTTCACTCTTGGGCACACGATCACACTTTTAAGCTGTGTCATTTGCACGGGAATCTCTATGGTTGGGATTTGTGCTCACTTAACTAGTACCTTCACAGACAGTGAAAAAGTAGCTGAACTGGTTAGTCCAACAAGATTTCTCACCCCCCCCCCCTTGTATTTTCATTTCAAGAATCATTCAATTAATAGTCTTAATAGTCTGACTTGTATTGAAATATGTATTCAAGGTTTGGTGTCAAGAAATCTAGCAAAGAAGGTGAAAAATCAGGGTGGTCTGAAATTAGTAACATCTTTTGCAAACATCTTTTTCAAGTGCAATCATATTTCACTTAGGATGTGCACTTGTGATATTTAAGCACTTTTTTCCTTACTGAATAAAAAAAATCTATGTTTAAAATCTGTTTCTCAACTCTTCTGAATCTTAATTAGAATATTCAGCAGATATAAAAGGTAAAATGAGTTTTAGACAGGACTACTTGTTGACATTTTGCATTTGTTTTGTTGTATTTTGGTTCGGGCTTTTTAGTCTTTCTTTCAGGAATAAGCCAGTATTGTTATTAAAGAAAAAATTTCAAGGCCTTAGGATGTAATGAGCAACTTTCTTCGTTGTCTCAAAATATAAAAATATGAAAACAACTTATTGTCTCTAGCTCAGGGGAATTCATTATTTAGTAGCTCAGATTTTCTTTCCTCAACTATTTTGTAGCTATTTATGATTTTTTTTTTACAGGGATATTGTTTCCATTTTATTTCCTCTTTTCTCTGAGGAACTCCAAAATGTCTCTGAAAATGACTTACATAAACTGTTACTGCTATCGTGTATGCCTAACATATATAATCACATTGGTTTTGTAGCTCAAAGTATTCTAGATACACTTTTCTAATGACTTCATAAAGTCATTATGTACAGTACTCATTTTAGCAGATACTATGTGGGAGCATGTATACTTTGGGTGACGCGATTTCATTAAAACATACTCCAAAAGTAATAAAGACCAGCCATACAGATTCACATCAAGTATCTGTCTCTGTAGTACCTGATTACAACATGGGCAGCAGTGAGAGGGTGACCATTCCCACCCACTTCCTTTGGCTTTGTCAGCAGAAACTACTCACTGTCACACAAGCAGGATGTCTTGCTCCTTGCACCTCTATATACATTTTCTCCAGGTGAGTGCATGTGAAAGCATCAGGACCAGCAATGCTGAACTATGTCAGCTTCACCAGTCTGCTGAAACCTGCATCGTGAATAGTGAGATTTCCACCAGACCTACCACCTAAGGTCTCTGGACTGTAACTCTTCACTTTCTCATGTCATAGAGATCAAGGACTACACCTCACACCGCTTGGATGGCAAAAGAGGAAGCTGTGGGTACTAGACTCTGTTACAGCTCATCACCTATCCCACAAAGGTGCCCTTCATGGGTGGTGGGGTCATGGCTGGGTGAACCTTTGTCTCATTCTTTCACACTTAGTCATACCAAGGAGTCTGATGTCCCCCTTCCTCAAATTTATTCCTGCCTTTCAAGACTAAACTCTCTGCCATCTTTGAATTTATACTTCTTCCATGTAAGACCATGCAAACTTATCAATTTCTCTGGACCCTGAGCAAGTTGGCTATCTGCATCATCATGAGCAGAAAGCTTGATGGAGTGAAACCTGGGCACTGTAAGGAGAATTCCAGATTTCAGTGTGGTACATCTTTAAACACAGAGCAAATTGTACCCTTTTTATGCAGTGGTTGGTAGAATCAGGTGTTTCACATCAGATGTAAACTGCCTTTTCCATAAATGTGTTGCTTATTTAATGAAGAGTACCTCCTTTTCTTCAGTATGAAAACCTAATCTAATTGGATTTAGTTGACACTACCCCAATTCTTGTATTAGAAGAAGTTAGTATTCATCAATTCCTATTCATCCTCTGAAACCACTAATTATTTTTCTGACTTCAGTTTTATTTACCCTGTCTAGATTTCACAATTACAGACTGCTTAATCATACCTCACAAGGCAGCCTTCATACTTCCTTTTATAATAATACCTAGCACATTTTCTGTTTAAACCTCTACTGTGCACTAAGTTGATACTTCCTTAGAAATGTCTCCCATAACTACCACAAACTTCTTCAGCATGAAAATGATCAACTTGGATCATATAGCTTCTGTGCAAAGGATGGATTTTCCCCATATTTACATAATTTTACATCTGTTTGTAGTGAATTTAATTTTCTTTGTTGATACTCAACCAATCTGACAAGATCATTCTTCAGTTCCCCATAGTAGTTTATTTTTACTGTCCTGAAAAAATTCATCTCAACAATTTTTCAAGATGTTTATGAATATATTGAAAACCACAGGTACTATTACAGATCCCTATGGAATTCTACTGGTCATTTTCACAAAATAGAATAGATTTTTGTTTATTTCTATAATAAGCTTCTTTTTTTTTTTTTTTTCTCTCTGTGCAAGAAATTTCTTTCTGGTTCCATAGTTGCTTAGTTGCCTCTGAAGCCTTTGATAAGTGATATTCTTAAAAGTCTTTTGGAAATCTATGTACACTATAAAGTACATAATCTTCACCAAGTACATAATCAGCAAAATCATCTAATGTACAATGTTTTATTATAAGCCTTTTGGTCTGGGTTGACTAATGTTTGACCAATGCATTTGTTAAGGCATAGAAGGTAATTCTTAAGGCCTTGTATTGGATATAGGTGGCAAGGCTCCTGGGCACAGCAGCTCTGCAATGGACTCACCACAGGACATAGTTATGCCCATCAGTGAAATTGGTGGTACCTATATGTAAACATATTTAAGAAAGCCAAAGTGTGAGAAACAGCTTTGTGAACATGAAGGTCAGAGATGAGGAATGAAGAGGCAGTGCTCAAGAAGATATTCCCATGCAACCTATGGAAGTTTTGGAAGAGACCAGGGTGGAGCAGGTATTGCTTTGCAGCCCGTGGAGACAACTCATCTGAGCAAATGTCTATACCACAGCCTATGGAAAGCCCATGCTTGAGGTTTACTCCAAAGGACTGTAGCCCATGGAAAGGCCCCTTATTGGAGCAGGGGTGTGATCCAAACCGTAATGGACAATGCATTGCAAACCAAACTTTACTGATGCACTAAGAAAGATGAGCAACAATGTACATATGCAATGACTCACTCAATCATTGACAACAAACACAGGATTATAAGTGATGTCATATCTCCAGCAAACTATCAGGGACGCTTGATGTCTGGGTCATCTGACTGGAACAGTTAAATGTGCAAATGACTTTTGAATGCAGGCAACAGTTACACTACCCCTTCATTCCAACAATGGTAGTGTGATTTGAGAGAATCATACCTTACATGGTGGTAGCATGCCTTATGCATCATCTTAGATGATCTCTCACATCTGTCACCACTCACACAGATGATGTGAGAGGCATCCTGCCTACATGACAACACTGGGCAAGGGGCAGGATGTCAAGGGGGAAAGTGTAACAAGGAAGGAATGACAGCAAAGAATGCTTATGGACTGATGGTAATCCCCACTTCCTATTCACCCGTGCCACTTGGGGTGGGTGGGCAAGGAGAAGACTGGAAATGGGAATAAAGTAATGAAGTTGAATATAGGAAAAATGAGGTGGGAGAAAAGGTGTTTTAGGTTTTTTTTTTTATCCTCACCTTACTCTATTTGTAATTAGCAATATATTAAATTATTTTTCCCCAAGTGAAGTTTATTTTGCCTGTGATGGTAACAGATAAGTGAACTCCCCATCTTTATCCCTTTTCAATGTTCCCCAGTGACAGGACCAGAAGCAGTGGAGACAAACTGAAGCACTGGAGGTTCCATCTGAATGTAAGGGAACACTTTTTTACTGTGAGGGTGACCAAGCACTGTGTCGTGGTTTAAACCCTAGCCAGACAGCTTGTTCACTCACTCCCAGTGAGTGGTGCCGGGCTGGAAGCAGTCGAGACCCCCTCTGCACCCCCCCGGGAGCTCTCCCCTTCCCTGCTCCCAGGGGGGGTGAGGAGGAGAATTGAAGGATTGCAACTCCCATGTGTTGAGACAAGAACAGTCCACCAACCAATGTACAACACAAATCACCACTGCTACCACCAACGACAATGATAAGAGAAAATAACAAGGGAAGAGAATACAATGCCACCCGCCGTGAAACGAGTCTGACACAGAAGACCCCATGTCCTTCCAGGTAACTCCCAGTTCCCCCCCCCCCCCCCCAGGCATGACGTGCTGTGGTATGGAATACCTCCTTGGCTAGCTTGGGTCAGGTATCCTGTCTCTGCTTCCTCCTGGCTTCCCCTCCTCCCTGGCAGAGCATGAGCCTCACAAAGTCCTTGGTCAGGGTAAACACTACTTAGTAACAACTGAAAACATCGGTATCACCAACACTGTTCCCAGGCTGGAAGTCAAAACACAGCGCTGCACCAGCTACCAAGAAGGAGAAAAATTGTCTGCTACTGCTAAACCCAGGACACACTGGCACAGGCAGCCAGAGAAGTTGTGGAGTTTCCATCCTTGGGGATATTCAAAAGCTACCTGGACATAGTCTTGGGAAGCCTGTTCTATGGGGTCTTAAACTAGAGGGGGGCAGTGGACACCCCATGAGCAGGTGGGATTGGACTATGTGACCTCCAAAAGCCCCTTCCAGCCTCAGTCATTCTTACTTTGTAATTAATGTTGCTTTCAAGACACATCTAAACTTAAGGCAAGACAGAGGCTATTACTTTTGGCAGGCAAAACTTAATTCTGAAATTTATGGTCTATGAGATCATGATCTGAATCTGTAGACTTTTTACTATAGTCTTTTTACCATTATTTTCTTATGCCATGTGCAAAATGAAAACAAAGGCTTTATTATCTTGTTTTCCAAGTTATATCAACTAAGAATTTTAAACATTTGAATTTACAATAAAAATTTGTACCACTGCTTAACCTAATCATCTAAGTGATAAAAGACACAGGCTGCAGCTTTTGTGTGGAACAGACGCAAAGAGAGTTCAATAAACATTCAAAGAACTGGCAAACCAAAATAAATTGAAGAAGTTTTGAAGAAGTCTGGGAAAACTCAGTTCTATGTAGCTTCATTAGAGCTGTCCTATGTTGTGCATAATAAAAATATGTGGGATTCCTTACTAAAAGGAAAATTCTGCACTACTTTTTCTTCTTTCAAAACTTTACTGCTGTTAGTTATAAACATTGCTGTACCCAGAGTTCTATAGCTGGCTGGAGCCAAGCACTGAATAAAATTTAGCCAGACTAGGAAAATATTCAGTAATGGAATTATTCACTTACTATAACCGTGTTATCTTACTGTTGTGTTTTCTGCCACTACACAGCTTGTTTTCATAGAAGATGAAGCACAATAATCTGTGCCCAGGATATTATTAATTATTAAAAAATAATAATTGTGAATATAATCTGTCCAATGGAACTGATTTCCTATTTTGCAAGAATATATTATGTACAGTAAGGCATTGTAAATGAAGAATTATTAAATTCTCAGAATGAAAAGAACACTGTGGATTTCTGGTTTTAATGTTTTTCTTAATTGATTTAATTTTGTTTTCAAAATGATCAAATAAGATATCAGAGCAAGTAAAGCATTTATTCCCTAATATCTCAGAGCAGCTGTTTTAATCACAAGTAGTGTTCTCCAGGGCTCAGTACTGGGGCCAATTCTACTTAATATCTTTATCAATAATCTGCAGGAGGGGATTGAGTGCACTGTCAGTCAGCTTGCAGGTGACCAAGTTGAGCAGGAGTGTTCATCTGCTCGAGGGTAGGAAGGCTATGCAGAGGGATCTGGTCAGGCTGATTTGATAGGCTGCTGGGATGAGGTTCCACCAGGCTAAGTGCCAGGACCTGCATTTGGTTCACAACAACCCCATGCAATGCTACAGCCTTGGGGAAGAGTGGCTGGAAAGCTGCTTAGAGGAAAGGGAGCTGGAAAGTCCTATACGTGGGTTGGACCAATCCCAGGTACAGCTACAGGTTGGGCAGAGAAGAGATTCAGAGCAGCCCTGTGGAGAAGGACTTGGGGGTGTTGGTTGATGAGAAACTTAATATGAGCCAGCTTCAGTGTGCGCTCACAGCCCAGAAAGCCAACTATATCCTGGGCTACATCAAAAGGAGAGTGACCAGGAGGTCGAAGGAAGTGATCCTGCCCCTCTACTCTGCTCTCGTGAGACCTCACCTGGAGTACTCTGGTGTCCTCAACATCAAAAGGACATGGAACTGCTGGAACAAGTCCAGAGAAGGGCCACGAGGATGATCAGGGGACTGGAGCACCTCCTGTATGAAGACAGGCTGAGAAAGTTGGGGCTGTTCAGTCTGGAGAAGAGAAGGCTGCATGGAGACTTCATAGCAACCTTCCAGTATCTGAATAGGGCCTACAAGGATGCTGGAGACGGACTCTTCATTAGGGACTGTAGTGATAGGACAAGGGGTAACTTGTTCAAACTTAAACAGGGGAAGTTTAGACTGAATATAAGGAAGAAGTTCTTTACTGTAAGGGTGGTGAGGCACTGGAATGGGTTGCCCAGGGAAGCTGTGAATGCTCCATCCCTGGATGTGTTCAAGTCCAGGTTGGACAGAGCCTTGGGTGATATGGTTTAGTGTGAGGTGTCCCTGCCCATGGCAGGGGGGTTGGAACTAGATGATCTTCAGGTCCTTTCCAATCCTAACTATTCTATGATTCCATTCTAAGTGTTGGCCAACAGCTACTGAACATGAGCCAGCTTGTGGCCAGGCAGCCAACAGCATCCTGGCCTGTATCAGAAAGAGTGTGGCCAGCAGGACAAGATAAGTGATTGTCTCCCTGAACTCAGAACTGGTGAGGTCAACACCTCAAATCCTATGCTCAGTTTTGGGCCCTTCACTACAAGAAAGACTGGAGTGTGTCGAAAGAAGGGCAAAAAAAAGCTGGTGAAACATCTAGAGCACAAGTCTTATGAGGAGCTGCTGAAGGAACTGTGGTTGTTTAGTCTGGACAAGAGAAGGCTCAGGGGGAACCTTATCACTTTCTACATCTACCTGAAAGGATGATGTAGCGAGGTGGGTACTGACCTCTTTCTCAAATAACAAGTGCTATGACAAGAAGAAATGGCTTCCATTTGTGCCAAAGAAAGTTTTGATTGGATACTAGGAAGAAATTTCTTCACTGAAAGGGTTGTCAAGCATTGGAACAGGCTGCCCAGGAAAGTGGTGGAGTCTCCATTCCTTGAGGTATTTAAAAGATGTGTAGATGTGGCACTTAGGGATGTGGTTTATTGGTGAACTTGGCAGTGCTAGGTTTACAGTTGGACTTGATCTTAAAGGTCTTCTCTAACTTAAATGACTCTATGATTATATATACTCCACTGCACAAAATAAAATATCTGTAAAATACAAAATTTAAAAAATGTCTGCTTCCATTGAAGAAATGCAATGCATTATTGCTGATTAAAATGGAAGCAGCTAATAACAAAGGAAAAAAAAAAAGTAAAAATCAAATATAGAGTTCCTCCATCACATTTTCACCATCTGGATTAGCTGTTAATAGCAAAATTAGTTATTCTGAGAAATATGCATTTATTTCCACTGGTTTTCAGAGGTGGTGGTTAAGGTGGTGAAGATTGAGGTAGACACCTTTTTCTTTTAAGATTAATTTCTTATCTTAGAATAAATCCTAATTCAGGGGGTAAAATTAGCACAAATACTGCCAGGACAGTGTGAAAATGATTGAGCACAAGAAGGCGATGTGCTGAGAGGCACGTCATGACTCTGTAAGCATAAATGGTATCTGAAGATCCAAATATGGTGAAATGGCATATATGCTTTATGTGATAAAATGTTATGTTCCACATCAAATACTGACTTCATTTTGTTGTACATTACACTATAAATATATATGAATTTAAAGTCAGCTTTAATTTTTCAGAATATTTTTGACATCTATAACTTGTTTAACTCATTCCCTTTAGCAAGGAACGTGTTATCTGTTAATTTTATTCAGGTTAAGATTTCATAGTTGATGGCAAATATGATATTCATTTTCCTGTGAAGTGTATCTCACACTGCATCTAATTGTACTTTTCCCAATGTGGGAATTTTCCACATTTACTTTAGAGTTTAAAATGGATGATTCACTCATCAGACACACCATAACAAGTAAAATGAATATGTGAAAAGCCATTCTGAATGGCAAACAAATCAAAACCAACCAACCCCCCCCCCCCAAAAAAAAGAAAAAAAAACCACCCCAAAATAAAATCCAGCCTATCATTTTGTGAGAAAAACCTAGAAAAGTACTAAGTTTTAGAGCAATGAAACCTATATGAAGAAAAGAATTTTTCTGAAAAGAAAGTAGAAACTTCTAGGAAATAACTTTGTGCTTACTGAGAAAGTGAAAATCATACAGACTTTATAAAAAGAAGTGAATTTCCATGCTAGCAAATTAAACAGGACAACAATCAAACAGTAGGATTGGAATACTCTTAAAACGATCAGTAAAATGTCTTTGACCAATGCCAAGTAACAGTCTCATAGTCAACAGCAGAATATGATTCAAAGAATACCACAGACCAGAGACTATACCTAGTAGACAACACAGCCAAGGCCACCATATTATGGAAGGGCAGGGAAGGAGAATTTAGTTTTACAGGCAGGACGATTGGCATATCAGTTGTTTGCGATGCCAAAGGTTCAACCTCACTTATTTAATAGTACTGATGCAGTCATAAGTACCCATTAAGTGTATTCCTCCTCTTCATTAGGTTCTCATGCAAAACATTCAGGAGTGAATTCATACTTGCAAACTCCTTCAGGATGAAGAAAACCTCCCATTTGTGGTGCTCCCCCCTGAGTGGGAAGCTTCAAATTGGAGTAAAGTGTGTGCTCTGAGATTGTCAGAAAGAGCACTCGTGAGCTTTCCTCAGTGGAGGGGGAGTAGCTCTGTGTTATGGTTTAAGCACTGAACCCAGGTCACTGCTATAGGTCAACTCAGCTAGTTTACCTGGTATATGTTTGAATCTGGTGTGATAATTCCTTTATATTTCCCTCTCATATGCATGTATATGACTAAGTATGAATCTGGACAGGTTTATCAGTGGTTTGCGCTGAGGGAGATTTATCATGTTCACTTGGCCTCTTCTCTTTCCAGGAAGCTTCTCCTCAGCACCCCCCTGCAACACAACCCTACCCACCAACTTACCTAGGAAACATTTTCTAGACCTCAGTATTTCTTTTCCTCTCCTGTAGATTGTGTCCCATTTATCATCCCCACCCCCTCTCCCCCCAGTACTTTCAGTAAGCAGCAATCATTATAGTGTAGTGTTCCCTCAGGGTCCTCAGCAGTGATGTGTAAAAGGGAACAACTGCTTTTTACTAGCACTTACTGTATTAACTACCCAAATACTATTCCATGTTCTTTATTTGTTTGCACACATTGTTTTGTTTGTTTTCACACATCCTTTTATCAGTCTAGTCCCCACATCATTTTTGCATGCACTGTTTCAAAGGCAATTTTTTCATATTTGATAAATCAGCATTTCTTCACTTTAAGACTATCACTTGCCTTTATTTTATTTTGTGACTTCCCTTTTGGATAGTGCCTTCAGTTTGTCAATAAGATTTTGATTTCTGACAGCATTTTCTAAAGTGTTGATGTAGTTTTTCAGCTTTGAAAATTTTTAAGTGTGAGTTCCTGGCATCATTCAATTTGAAAATTCCCAAGAAATGTGATATGGGGAAGGCCTCACTGGAACTTTCTTTGAGATGTTCTTCTAGTTACATAGGAAGCTTTCATGGTACCTCAAAGACTGCACCCATACAGTGGTGATTACACATCTTCCTTTTAGATAACCTGTTTATGAGTTTTTCTGTTTGAAAAGATCAAAAATTCAAAGTCAACATATAGAAGGGGTTATAAGCCTCTTACTGGTTAATTATGAACCAAAATTAGAAAGTATCTCTTGTACACAAGAGATATGTGGGAGTGTTGATCTGCTTGATGGTAGGAAGGCTCTGCAGAGGGATCTGGACAGGCTGTGGCCAATGGTATGAGGTACAACAAAGCAAAATGATGGGTCCTGCACTTGGGCCACAACAACCCCATGCAACACTACAAGCTTCGGGAAGAGTGGCTGGAAAGCTGCTCAGCAGAAAAGGACCTGGGGATGCTGATTGATGGCCACTGAACATGGGCCAGCTTGTGCCCAGGCAGCCAAGGAAGCCAACAGCATCCTGGCCTGTATCAGAAATAGTGTGGCAGAAGGGCCAGGGCAATGATCGTCCCCCTGTACCTGGCAGTGGTGAGGCCGCACCTTAAATTCTGTGTTCAGAATTTGTGTTCTGGGCCCTTCACTACAAGAAAGAGCAGGTCCAGAGAAGAGCAATGAAGCTGGGGAAGAGTTTAGAGCACAAGTCTGATGAGCAACAGTTGAAGGAACTGTGGTTGTTTAGTCTGGAGAAGGCTCAGAGGAGACCTTATCACGCTCTACAACCATCTGAAAGGAGGATGGAGTGAGGAGGTGGCTGGTCTCTTCTCCCAAGTAACAAGTGATAGGACAAGAAATAATGGCCTCAAGCTGTGCTGGGGAGGTTTAGATTGGATATTAGGAAAAAATATCTTCACCAAAGTATTCAAAAAAATGTTTAGACAAGTCCCTTAGTGAAATGGCTTAGTGGAGGACTTGGCAGTCCTGGGGTAATGGTTGAACTTATGATCTTATAGGTCTTTTCCAACCTAGCTGATTGTGTTGTTCCATAATTCTATGATTCTGCCAGAGAAATTGAATTAAAAGAGTAAACAGAAGTAGCAGGTAATGAATCCTTTCAAAAATAACCCATTTATCCTGTAATAAAGTAAAATAGGAAAACATAATTATCTTCTCTTGCATTAGAAAAATAAAAAAATTAAAATTTTCATGAACATCTTTAAGATGCCTTTAAACATAATTCTCAAGTTAACTGCCAGATCTAAGCTGTAGAACTATGCTCATGGAAGCTTAGTTCTACGGCAAGCATTTAAAAGGATTTTTTGTTTGATTATTTTTGTATAAATTTCACCATTTTAAGGAATTTGACAAAATATAACTTTAGAACATTAAGTACATGTTTTTCCACTTATCTGAAGAAAAAGTCTGTTTATCCTCAGAGTTAAATATTCAGCATTTAGAGAAGTATTTGGGGAGATGGGAAAGCAAGATCTATTTATGCTTAATTTCTTTGCTTGATATAACCTATAGACAGGACAATGATACACTTTAAAAGGCAGCAGATACTATAAATGATGAAACTGAGGTGGTTTTTTTTTTTTCCTTAGCTTGCAAAAAATCTGAAACATTTCCAAAATTTCATAGGAAAGCAAATGCCATAACTGTACCCTTGAATTCAAATACTTCATATTTTTGCAAATAATCATTGAATCATTGTTCCTGCAAATTCAATCTTACTGAAATGAATATAAAAACTTCGGGCTAAAAATCCAGTAGTTTGACATTAGTTGTAGGGCCTTAATGTCTTTTAGTTGAACATAATGTGCTTAAAGGTCTTACTGAAAAGCAAATATTAAAATAAGACAGATAACAGCAACAAATAATTCTAGTGTTTAAGAATCAGCCATTGCAAAAATCACATTTCTCTAAATCATATATTGGATTCAATGGAATTACTGCTATGTGAATTTTGTTTTTCTCAAAGGGAATATGCATATGTGCACTGTTTGGAGGCTTTAATGTTTTAGTACCAAACTTACTAATTTGAAGATATTTTACGATTTGCTTGATTTAGTAGAGCGATACAGCAATGTTTCACAACATAAGTGGTACATAGCAATTGTAATATGCAGCTAGATCACAATAGAAACATGATTCACATTACCATTCTCTATATGCTATCATGACACTGAGCAGTCCCAATTACTGGGAAGAAATAAAAGATTCAATCTTGTTGCTGTCTTCAAAATTCATTCTGTTCATTGGTCTTTTTTTTACATTAGATTCAGTTGAGACATGCATACACTTCTCCTGTGCTGGTCTGGCTCAACCAGGAAGACATTCACAACTTTTCTTGATTAACTCAGGAAAGGACATTTAGACAGTCATGATCCACCCAAATGGTAAAGAGATGCATTTATTTAAAGCGATGATCTCCTGGCCATCCTCTTGTTACTGTTGTACTGAGATAAGTTCATCTTTCTCTAAAGCAGCTGTGATCATTCCCCATATTCTACCCTGAGCTTCACAAGCACGTCACCTGTGCTCATCTGAGTTTTGAGTAATAAACTTCACTGTGACCACTGGGCTCCAGAATGTGTTTTGCAGAAGGAAGATTATTTTCTAATAGTAAAGAAAGTTTCCATGTTTCACTTAAGTCTAAGGGACACCTTACGCTAAATCATATCACCCAAACCAAATCTGCCTTGGTAACTGAACAGTTGTGGGCTATTGTTAGATCATGCCTTAACCTCCTCTAAGATTGAAGAAGACCAGCTCTCAATCTCTGTATTTATGTCTTCTAGGCTCCAGACCATCTTGGTAGTCTTCTCCAGTTTCTCCATATTCCTTTTGATTAGGGGCACCGAAAACTGTACACACTATTTCAGGTGCATCTTCACCAGGACTGAGTAGAGATGAATAATAGCTTTGCTCATTCTGCTGATCATACTTCCTCGAATGTATTATATTCCCTTTAGGGTACAGATCTTTTCTGCAGGTTGAACTTCATAAAGTTTCAGTTGGACAAATGCTCCACTTTATCACAGTCTCCCTGGGATAAGGGTCTATTATCTGGGATATTAAACTTTTTCTTTCCCTCATATTTCTTATTGTTCTCAGATTTTCTGAGGGTGCATTCGGCACATGTTGATGAAGATGAGGTAGTTTGCTATCTATGGAATGCTTATGGGTAGCCAAGTCATTGATTATTAACATTTGATGCTCCAAACTCAAGGTCTTAGTCTAAAATTCCTAATGTTAGGGTGGATTCAGGACCAAGTCCGCTGTATAAAGAAATCATAAATTCCTTATCTGAAATACATTTCTTGATGCATTTAACACAATGCGTAGTAAATGTCTCTGGCCTACAACCAATACCTGCTCTTCCCTTTTACAGTCATGAGGAAAGGTATTTCTATAGACATCAAAGCAGAATGAAGAAGACCTACCAGAAGTACTGAGAAAAGACTGCAAAACTGAAAGGCAATATTATCTACAAATTTGGGTTGACCTGAAGACCATGAGGTAATCAGAAAATAAGGATCTGGATCATTCATGTCTGGAGAAAAGGTCACTGATTGTAAGATTCAGACTTATGGTCTTTATTATCATCATCTTTCATCATCACCACAATATTTATGCTGTTTCATTGGCATTTTTGATTTTTTTCAATTGTAGACTATGGAAAAAGTACATACTTCTTATATCCATGGCAACCAAACCCAATGCAATAAATGTTATTTATTTTCCCCAGGCATGCCTCTCTTCTATACATTCTATTTCCTATCCTTATTCTTTAAAGTAGAACTTTTTCCCTCTATTAATTTTTCTTTCGGGTTTTTGTTTGGTTTTTTTTTTGGTGCCATTACCTCCTATCCACTACTAGTTAATTTAACTCCTATCCACTACTAGTTAATAAAAACAATCCACTCTGGAATAAGAATTTAATCATCAGTGAGGAGCTTCAGGCATTGAAAATTAAATCAACAGAGGATCAAAAGCAAAATACATAGCCACTTAAGGCAATGCGAAAAAAATAAATTAGTCATAATGATGTTATTAAATATTTTTTCTAGATTAATATGATACCAATAGTAAGGAAAGATACAATACAAAGAAACATGCAATTACAGTACCTACACACTGGATTATGAAAAGGATTACATGGTTAACCATGAGGCATCATGGGGATGGCCAAATGTCTTTGTTTAAGCAGGAAGCATTATTAGTTGCAGAGAGCCGTCATGTGTCCCATTGTTCTTCAGATGTACAATGCAGTCAGGTGTGAAAAATTAATATCCTAATGTCCCTAATCCGAGGAACCATTGCCTCAGAGAAGCAATAAACTCTTGTCAAACTTTAAAAAAGTCGTTAACAGTATCCTTCTGTTCCTTTAACCAGTAAGGTTTCATTTATGTATTTATAAATTTCATTTGGAAATTTCACATTTGGGTGAATGCAATTATTTACCTTTTTTTTAGCATGTTAGGGTGTAACAGGGACTAGTTTTCAATCTTTTCTCATTGAACTTCAGAACTATTAGTTTCTCAGTTCTAATAAAGCTGAAATTCTCTTAAACTGAGATCATTATTTGGCCTACTTACTGCTTTTACTCCTCGCTTGCCCAGGGAAAATTAAATCATAAATTAATGAGATCCGTTAATATCTTACTCACCCAGTGTGTCCAAAGGTAATTCTATATATCTAGATTTTGTCTGTTACCCCACTTCCTCTGCCTGTACTCCTACCTTATGCCTCACTGCTGTTGTATTTTCACAGCATTTCAGAGACTGAGACACATGGGTCTTAACTTCAGTTGTCTGTGTTGATTTACCTGATTTGCCATTATTTGGCAAGCCTATTCCCAGACCCAGTTTTTGTTTCAGACTGCTACTTTTCATCTGTGAGAAGTCTGCTTTTATATAGGTGTAAATGTGAGTGTACCCCTATGTGCATATGTACAAGCATACACACATCCATACATGTAACCATATTTGAGTGGGATACATCTAGTTTTAAGTCATTTCTTATGGTTAGATATGACAGGTGTGCTAGATACTGTCTAGAATAATCCCTTTTTATTCCCCAGGGGTATTGCAGAATATTTTGATCTTCTTCTAAGATTTAAGAATATGGCTAGCAAGGTGACACTTAATTATCACTGCAGGAGAGAAGAGTTAGCAGATAATTTTACCATGACAAAGCTGAGGAGTTAAATAGCACTATGAAGCTCAGCTTCAGGAGGGATTCACCTCAAGATTAAGACAGGTCAAGTCAGGTTTCTATTGTAGCAGTCTACAAATGAGCAGGATGTCCAAGCTTCCATGGTTCCCAACAAGGCTTCTGATTTTAACTATCGGTGAATGCTCTTGGAAAACTAATGTTCCTAATGGTCATTGTAAATATATATAAAAAAGCCAACATCTACCTTTCTATTTTCATATCAGGCTTGAAACTACCTACCTTAAATTTTGAAAAAAATTATATAACTGTACCAGTTATGACTAAGTATGAGGGCATCATCTATCCTGACGTTTCAAAGGCACAAAGATGATATCTCTTTGGTGGAAAATTTACAGACAAGTTCCCTTTTCAATTCAGAGATTAGCATTAATGTATTATTTCAAAACACATATAACCAAAGAAACAAGACTATGGTTTATGGATATTCTCGCAATGAGAAAAATATATTGTCATTTATTATTAGTACTACATGAAGATTGAAAAGATAGTTTGTGTTTTTGGTGAGTGCAGACTCAACACCTTCCTGTTCCTCTCAGTTGGCAAACCAACAGCAGAAGTGGTTTGTCAGCTATAAATGTTCTGCTTGTTCTATATAAAACACACTAAACTAATTTAATATTAGTCCAAATACAACATGAAAGGCTCTAATAAATGCTTTTCATGTTGTCAGATAGCCTTGCCATCAGCAGGCTTACAAGGCTTGTTTACTAATATGAATGCAGAGACTGTCAGGGCAGTGACAAATGAATCACCCCGTTACAGTGAAGATCATTATTAAATTGATATGAATAAAAGCTAGTGGAAGTCTTTCAAATATACTTATGAACATGCATAAGTAGAAACGATTGAAAATAGATGGGTAAAATGTTTTATCTTAAAATGGTGTCTTAGAATATGCATCCAATAAGCAATAGAGATATCACATATAGTGTCCTGGGTTCAGCAGCAGCAGTCATTTTTCTCCTTCTTGGTAGCTGGTGCAGTGCAGTGTTTTGACTTTCAGCTCGGGAACAGAGCTGATAGCAACGATGTTTTGGTTTGGCCAAGGACTTTGTGAGCCTCATGCTCTGCCAGGGGGGAGGGGAAGCCAGGAGGAAGCAGAGACAGGACACCTGACCCAAACTGACCAAAGAGGTATTCCATACCACAGCACGTCATGCCCAGGATGTAACTGGGAGTTAGCCGGAAGGGCTGAGAGACTGCAGGGTTGGAGGAGGTATCGGTCGGAGCTTGGTCGGGCTGGGGGGGGGCGAGTTATCGGTCGGCTGGTGCTGAGGTGTTGTATTCTCTTCCCTTGTTATTTCCTTTATCATTATTATCATTGGTGGTAGCAGTAGTGATTTGTGTTATACCTTAGTTACTAAACTGTTCTTATCTCAACCCCGTGGGAGTTGCATTCTTTTCAATTCTCCTCTCAGTCCCTCCGAGAGCAGGGGGAGGGCAAGAAAGGGGGGGGGAAGTGAGCGAATGAATTACCTGACTGGGTTTAAACCAGGACAATATAGTATTAAAAATTACTATTGAAGCAGTTTGTCGTATCTGCTTCAAATGTGGAAACTAAGGAAAAATATGCAGTAGTGTGTGCAAAAAAGTTTTTTTACTGAAGATTTATCTCAACAGTGCAGTGGATATGGCTGTGGCTATGGGTCAGTATGAGAGTGGAAGAGGCCTACATAATGAATTAAATTCATGGACAATTAAGGTAACAAATTGTGTTTCTGAGGAGTGAATAATGAAATAGCAAACTTAGGAAATACAAATTTTGTAACTATTAATTTATTAATTATAAATTAGAAATAATTTAATACATAGAATTTTTATGAAGACTTAATTTTCCAGAGACCACTGTATCATAGAATGTTTTAGGTTGGAAAGGACCTTGAAGGTCGTCTAGTTCCAGCCCCCTTTCCATGGTCAGGGACACTTTCCACTAGACCAGGTTGCTCAAAGCCCCACCCAACCTGGCCTTGAACACTTCCAGGGATGGGGCACACACATCTAGGCTGTTCAAGTGTCACCACCCTGACCATATATTCAAATATACCAGCATCAATCTTGTCTATAAGAAAATATACTTCACATATATAGTGAAATGCTCTTTATTTTATAGGAGTTCCAACCTAAAAGATCTAAGCTACCATCTCCAAAACACATTTCAAAACTTTGGTTTAGCTAGCATTCTAACCACCAATATATTTAGTCACTAATGCTATTGAACTATCAACAACCCCTAGTAATTAATGGTTTGTATAGCATGGAACAGTTTAAATACCTTTTGAAAATACTTAAACATGCTCAAATTTTCTTGCTTAAATTTTCTACTTCCAAAATATAGGTAATGTTTCATGAAACTATTCCAATAACATGTTATCAATTATTCAAATAATTGTAACAAATTACATGTTTAATTAAAATGATTGATTTTATCGTGCACTTGTCATAAATTGTATCAGTCTCTTTTTCTTCATGCTCATAAAGATCATTATGCACACATAGGGATGCACAAGGTTCTCACATAGTTAACTAGTATGCACCTTTCTAGAGACACCATGTCCAAGTTTAAGCACAAAGCAGACTAAAGAAAACCTACCAATAAAAAAAATTACAAAATATGAAGAACTATCTGTTTGCCTTTTTTAATTCATAGGTGAGAAAAATTTCTGAGACAGTATACATAAAGTGAAAATTTTAGTTACTCTCCAAGTCCAGAGACAGCATTGTCAGACTGTATTGTCAGACATTGTCAGACAGCTATACTAATACTATGAAGTTTAAACAACACCTTTTACAGTGACTTCTGGTTGTGCCAAAATGGCCACGTAGTTGTGGATTTTGTACAATTGCCTTGACTGCTGAAATAGTCAAAGTCTCACATACACATCTCCTTTTCAGTTGCTCATAACATTTTCTTCCGCAACATGTACTGAGCAGACTAACACCTCTAAGTCTTACTGCACACCACTAAGTATTATGAAGTTTGGATAATCTACAAAAAGGTTTAAAGAGAGGTCAAGTTTTGCAACATCTCTAAAGTTCTTTATATAGCTGAATATCAGACTTGGTGACAGGTAAGAGCATTTCATAGTAAAAAGGTAAAATTACACAGATATAATTTTTAATCTTCATTAGTAGTATCAACCTGCTTCAAATTAATTATATCTTTTACTATTTTATTTATAATACAAAATCATTCAGAATCTTGGAAGACTTGGTAGTATGTGAACAATTAGTAAAGGATTCATCTCATTTCATTCAAGTGACCTAAATGAGGCACTAAAGATAGAAGCCTTATTGCTTTATATTCATTCTACAGTCAATGGACATCCAGAACACAGATGAGGGATATCTTGGCAAGGTATTTACTATTAGGTGGAATCATTCTCCTGAAAGGGGCTTTTGCAGTCAGAAATCAGATTAATCTCAAATATGACTGAAAAAACTAGTATAAATAAGAATTAGGCATTCACAATAATGACCTTGTTGTGAATAGTATTTTCTATTGTAAATAACTCCTGAAATTAGAAGAAAGATGAATTTATTTAGCCTGATATTAACAATACAGTGTATCTTCCTTTTTGTTGGATGCCTAAGGGAGAATTTGGGTTATGAAGAGCACACAAAAGTGAACCCAACTGAGCTCACCTTGGCATACGCTTGTAAGACCTCACATACCAAAGCTTTAATTTAAAGCTCTGAAGCAGCTTACTCCAGCGTCAAATGTGAAGTACAAAAATGTATAGGTTAAGGAAATCCAAGGCTTAGTTTTCCTTTTCTTGTGTCCTGGGTTTAGCAGTAGCAGTCATTTTTTCTCTTTCTTAGTATCTGGTGCAGCGCTGAGTCGTTGACTTTCAGCCTGGGAACAACACTGATAACACCAATGGTTTTAGCTGTTGCTAAGTCATATTTACTCTGACCAAGGACTTTCTGAGTCTCTTGCTCTGCCAGGGAGGAGAGGAAGCTGGGAGGAAGCAGAGACAGGACACCAGACCCAAACTAGGCAAAGAGGTATTCCATACCAGAGCACATCATGCCCAGGAGGTAACTGGGAGTTACCTGGAAGGGCACTCACTGCTGGGTCGGGCTCGTTTCGGTGGGTGGTATCGTATTCTCTTCCCTTGTTATTTCCCTTACTATTATTATTATTGGTGGCAGCAGCAGTGGTTTGTGTTATACCTCAGTTACTGGAATGTTCTTATCTCATCCTGTGGGAGTTACATTCTTTCAATTCTCCTCCCCATCCCTCTGGGAGCGGGGTGGGGGGAGGGAAGGGAAGGAAAGTGGGGGAGTGAGAGAGCGACTGCATGATTTATGGCTGAGCTTAAAGCACGACACCTTGGCTGAGATAATGCAGAAAAAGTCTTTATAAAATGAAATGGGTTTGCTGTCAACTTGCCCTGAGAAATGTTTTGTGGTGAAGTTAAAACATCAACAACAAGACCCGTCATCTACTCAGTAATTTGTGAGGTTACTGGTGTTATGCTGCTTAAAATTAATATAGTATCAAGCATTGATGTAGCTTTTATTTCTATGTAAATTTTTGTTTATTTAAAGTTATAATGAGAAAAATGAGTAAAAAGAGCACAGACACTAAGTTGTACAAAAGGGACTCCTGCAGACATCATTATGCTTGCAGTATTACAGTGCCTTCAATGAACACAAAGACACATATGAATGCTAGTCAGCTTTCATTACACTCGTAAAGAACAATACAGGCTCAGAACATGTGTAGTTGCTAACTTTGTAAAAACATAACAGCTTGTGTTTAATGGTTCCTTCATAGCTATCTAGCAAAATAGTGTTTTCCAAAAAATAGCTAACAGCTATTTATGTTGCAACTGCCTTGTCACTGCGAATCGAGTATTTTCACTGTATTCTAGTTCATAAACAAGAGAACTGTCCTCTCCTACTTACTGTTCAGAATCAAATGAAAAAAAAAAAAAACAAAACCCAAACAATAACCCAAGTTTAATGTATTCTAACCATTAAGGATTTGAACTGTCTGAATAATAAAGAAATCACCTTTAGAATAATTCATTCAAATTCCACTTAGAGTTTTTAGGACATTTTATTGTTCATTTTTTGAAAAATCTTATATAAGGACTCTGTTCTCAAAAATATTTATGGAATTAATATTCTCACTTAATATGTTCAATTTTCATGTGGACAGCTGTATTCTTTGACCATTTGTTACTCAGTCATTTGCTTATTTTCCCATATTTAAGACTTTCAGTTATACAGTTACAAAAAAGATTATGTGTCACCTAGGTGAGATATTTGCACTGAAATGAAAAATGGCAATAGGGAATAACCACAGAAGTCTAAGAACACTCACAGACTGCATTTTATTTATTTTTTTCCATGGGAACTGTCCACAGCTAAGTAATACATTTGTAGAAACCTGTACCAGTTCACAAATAAGCTGTTATCATAAAAATTACTTACTTTGTCAAATAGCTTATTTTAAAAATAGCTTAACAAATTTTTGCTTTATTATGCCTTCAATCATGAAGAATCTCCAAAGGCTGACTGTCAGGATTTACTCTACTTTTACTGCATAAAATCTTACGTATTTCAAAAGGTTTGGCATAGGGGTGGGGGAGGAGTAGGCTAAGGGGAGAAGAGGAAGAAAGAAAAAAAAGCACAATCCCAAACTTACATCTACCAGTTTTAATTTCTATCTGACCTGGAACAAATTCTGACAGAATTATTTACACTCATATTCTATTAAAATGAAAGCTGGGTCCCAGCTTCTGTTGTAAGTTGCAAAAGTGCTCTTTTTCTTGAATGGAATTCTACCCCATCACCATTAAGAAACTAAATAAGAAATTAGATAATGCAAATGGTGGAGGTAAATTTTATTCTTCCATTTCTCATGTAAATATAATGCCCTGATTTAGGTATTAGGACAGTATGAAGAAAGGGAAAAAAAACAAAACTACAAAAACACACAAATGAGAAAAAATCCCCTTTTGAGGGATTTCTCTACCCTGTTATATTAGGGAAATTTTGGAAACACCTCCTGGTTATGTCAAAGAATTTTGATTTCCAAATGAGTGAACCCTCAGTTAATGGACCTTCTGTCACAGATGGTGGTATGCGTTAGGTATTGCTTGTTGAAGAGATGAATCATCTTGCCTGATTATCTTTTATACAGGAGTTGAAAAGGCCTGAGGAAATCTTTAGCACACAAAACACATCTATAAGGGGAATTTCATAGAATCTGTGAGGTCTCCACGCAGCTTTCTCTTTTCCAGGCTGAACAGCCCCAACTTCCTCAGCCTGTCTTCATACGGGAGGTGCTCCAGTCCCCTGATCAACCTTGTGGCCCTTCTCTGGACTTGTTCCAACAGTTCCATGTCCTTTTTATGTTGAGGGCACCAGAACTGCACACAATACTCAAGGTGATGTCTCACAAGAGCAGAGTATAGAGGGGCAGGATCACCTCCTTCGACCTGCTGGTCACTCTCCTTTTGATGCAGCCCAGGATACAGTTGGCTGTCTGGGCTGCGAGCACACACTGAAGCTGGCTCATATTAAGTTTCTTATCAACCAACACCCCCAAGTCCTTCTCCAAAGGGCTGTTCTGAATCTCTTCTCCACCCAACCTGTAGCTGTACCTGGGATTGCTCTGACCCAGGTGCAAGACCTTGCACTTGTCATGGTTAAACCTCATGAGGCTGGCATCAGCCCACCTCACAAGTGTGTCAAGGTCCCTCAGGATGGCATTCCTTCCCTCCAGTGCACCAGCTGAACCGCACAGCTTGGTGTCATTGGCAAATTTGCTGAAGGTGCACTCAATCCCACTGTCCATGTCACCAACAAAGATGTTGAACTGGATCAGTCCCAACAACCACTTGCTACTGGTCTCCAGCCGGACATTGAGCCATTGACCACAACTCTTTGTGTGCGGCCATCCAGACAGTTCTTTATCCACCAAGTGGTCCACCTATCAAATTGATGTCTCTCCAATTCAGAAACAAGGATGTCATGCAGGACAGTGTTGAACGCTTCGCACAAGTCCAGGTAGACGACATCAACTGCTCTACCCCTGTCCATCAGTTCCGTAGCCCCATTATAGAAGGCCACCAGGTTGGTCAGGCAGGATTTCCCCTTAGTGAAGCCATGCTGGCTGTCACCAAGCACCTTGTTGTTTTTCATGTGCCTTAGCATGCCTTCCAGGAGAATCTGCTCCAAGATTTTGCCAGGCCCAGAGGTGAGACTGACTGGTCTGTAATTCCTTGGGCCATCCATTTTCCCCTTCTTGAAAATGGGGGTTATATTTCCCTTTTTTCAGTCATCAGGAACTTCACCTGACTGCCACGATTTTTCAAATGTGATGGACAGTGGCTTAGGAACTTCATTTGCCAGCTAAAGTTATCTTTATCCTAAAGCTTATCCTTAACCTAAAGTGTTAACCTTCTTCCACAATTCTCCACTAAAGAGCTTCCTTCAGAACTCTCAAGTGGTAAATCACTAGCTTTAGCACCACATTTAACCACACAGAAAACTGTGTATATATGTAATATAGACATATACATAAAAATGTGAAAACATGCATGATTAAAAAGTAGTGTTAGTGAAAATTAATTGAAGGAAAGTGAAAAGTCAGTAAACTAAAATTCTGTCTGGCAGATATTTTAATCTCAGAAGACAACTAAGCAAAATACAGTTTCAGACCAAAACAGAATCTTTACTAAAACTACACTAAGCGTAATGTCACTTGTGAAAAAGTTACAAAGCTGTATCTACAGAGAGAGAATCATTTTCTCAGCCTCAATTATGAATGCTCCATGATGCTACAAAATACAAAGAAACGTCATTTGGGAGTTTATTAAGAAGGTTCACAAGTTAGTACTAGTATCAGAAGATGCCTACAAAATTGTAGCAATTTTTCTGATAAGAGCTGCATATCACTTCTGCCAGTTTTAAATTGTTTTGTAGATCTGCAAACCCAGAAGGAAAATACTTCATCTATCACTGCAATATATTTTTAATTTAGCCTGAAAAAGTGTCTCCAAAGATGATTTAGAGAGATCATAAAACACATTTTTTCTACAGCTCATTATAATAAGAGTTTTAAACTGACAACACATTAAATGCAACGCAATAATGTGATTATATTCATTGAAATAAGCATATTTATAGAACAGTTTACACATGGAATGAAGTTTTCCAAAAAGTAAACATAGAAGTGAAAACTGAAAAAAACACATTGTGGATAAAAAAAGCTGCACAGCAGTACACTTTCAGTCTTCAAAGAGATTTAAGATGAGGTATAAAAAGGTAGTGTACTTTTTCTAATATTTATGTTAGGTGAAAAGGAAACGTAAGTACTAAAACTACTTAAAGAACACTTGGAGTTTTAATTAATAGCTTTGCAGCTGTGCTTGGACAATGCTTGTACCCTGAAATAGGAACTGAACAATGATTACAAAGATACACACCCTCCTTTCTTTTATGTAGAATTAACTACTTGGATGTAAATTCCAGTTCATTGAGGTTTTTAAAAGCTCTTTGATGACTTAATTCACCAAAGTCAGTGTGAACAGAGATAGGTTAAGACTCAGGGTTTTGAAAAGGTTGATTACTTAATGAGGTGTTCAAAACCACACAATGAGACAGTAAAATAAAACATCAATATGCCAATATTTTTCTTACGTAATGAAAGTAAAGCAGTGCAACTGAGAGCTGTGACAAAGTCACTGTTAGATCTGTATTAGAAATCAAATGGCATTCATGTTTGAGTTAATGTAATTAGACCTTATTGTTGATTGCAATATTGTCTTCATTTTCTACATGTGCAAGACAGCAACAGTTGTGAAAAATAGATCCAAAGGACTTCTGAAGCTAGACACAGACTTTGCCACTGCAGAAACTGGGCAAAAGTTTATCTGTGATCTGTAAAATTTCTGGAATATTCCTTCAGTTTTCTAGTTTTATATTGAAGAGCAATTTTAGTGGTTGTCAATCATCTGTATAAGAGAATGAGTCATAATTTTTACCCCAGCCGATTATTATAAAGTATGAATGATTTAATCATATAATTATAGAAAATAAGATGATTGCTTCCAGCTTGTACTGATAATAGTAATATTGAAATAGTGCCTAGATACTCAGTATGGGATTGGTCCAGTGTGTTTAGTACAATGCCTATGCATGAGACATCATTCTCATGATTTGATATATATGAAAAACTGAGAGGAAATACTCTAAGGGCAGAAATTATATGAGACTTCAACATCCAAATGAAACTTGGAACATACTTTGTAGCAGATATTATCCAGTGTAGATTGCTAGTGTCAGTGCTGCAGAGAAGTAAGAAATTTGCTGCCCTCAAGAGTTAGGGGGCTACAGCTGGGCTGCTTTTTGCTATAGAAAATAGCTGGAAAAGAGGATCAAACCTGAAAAGCCGGTACTTTCTGTTCCTCTTCCCTTCCTTCCCCTCTCCTCCGTCCTCTTCTCTCTGTCCTTAATATATTGAATTGTCTGGCCTTTGAAAGCACAGGACTTATTTTGCATTACTTCAATGAGTTTATTCCAATTCAGTGAGATTCAGTGAAGTTACATGAATTTTACATCAGCATGCAATTGCAAAGATCTCCTTATAATAAAAGTTTGTAATAAAACAAGATGCTGTGTGAATTCCTCTGCCTCTTCTTTCAGTTCCATACTTGCTGTTCCTACTATCTCGGACTTTTTTATTTTCATCAGTTTGCTTCAAGTAACTTATGTTTATCATTTTATAGTGCTGTATGATCCATTACCCCAACAGCTTCTTTCAAATTAGTAATTTTATGCAAATTCTTATCTTAACAGAAGCACACAAAATTAACATCTTTTCTAAATAACCCCTCTTGAGTGTCATCTTTTCAATGCATCTCACTTTCACTTTTGTGGTGGATTGACCCCAGCTAGCAACTAAGTACTCACCAGCTGCTTGTCCCGCGAAGTACAGGGGAAAGAATTGTTAGAGCAAAAGGAAATAGAAGACATGGGTCAAGATAAAGACGGTTTAACAAATGAAGGAGAGAGGAGAAAAATACCCACAAGTGATGCAGAGGTAATCAGGTAATCACCACCTCTCACCAGCAGACCAGTGCCTAGCCAGCCTCTAGGGAATGGGTACTTTGGGAAGACTACTCACCACTTTTAGCACTGAGCATGATGTTACATGGTATGGGATATCCATTTGATCAGCTGATGTCAGCTGTCCTGGCTGTGCGTGCTCCCAGACTCTTTTGCCCACACCCAGGCTCTTGCTGTGGGAGCAGATTGAGAAACAAAGGCGGCTTTGATGCTGTGCAAGAACTGCTCAGCAACTGAGAAAATTCTGGTGTGTTATCAATGCTGTTTTTGTCACAAATGTAAAACATATCACAGCATGAGCTGCTACGAACAAAATTAACCCCTTCCAGCCAGACTCAGTACAACTTTTTACCTATAAACTTGGTGAAAGTATGGTATCTTCATCATAGAATCATAGAGGGGTTTTGGTTGGAAGGGATGATCTTAAAGAAAAAATGATACTTTTAGTTTTATAATTGCATTGAGCAGTTTAAATATCATACAAGAATATGAGCAGTAAGGAGCCAGAACTCCTTGTTCCCAGATGAGTAGCCCTATAAAGTATTACTTCATGTGTGCATCTTTCATTTTGTCAACCTCAGAATTTTTGAAGCTGTACCACTGACCAGCCAAAAAAAAAACAAAAAACAACAAAGCAAAACAAAACAAAAAGCTGAAAAAGATTCCCCATCTTTTATCTGGACAAGCCTATACCCTGATGAATTAGAAAATTCTCAGGGAAATTTCGTTCTACTATTTTTAACTTATGAAGAAGAAACCGAAATTAACTTGTACACCTTTTAAGTGAGTGGTTCATTTCTCAGACATTATTGTTGCATTGTTACAAATGTATAATGCATAAATTTACACAGTTCCTAACCTGAATAATGGCAGCCTAAGAGAGGGCTGAAGAAGTACTAGTCCTCAGCATAAAAGTGAATTTAATCTAAAGCTATCTGACTCAAATATGTCCTTAAATTCAGAACAGAAGATACTCCAAGGTGTTATGTAGTTTCAAGACTTTTCAGTACTTAGCAGTACAGCTATGAGAAATGCGCTATCTGGGAACATTATCATACTCTAATCTTGAATGAACAGAACTTCAACAAATTAATGTACTATTCCACTGAACTGAAGAGAGGCACTGTAGTATGAAGTATGAAAGACTTTCAAATTTGTAATGTAAATTAGACAAAGGCAAACCAGATTTAAACATGCCTCTGAAACAGATGACAGGCTATGCTTTTCCAAATCTGCAGCATATTTCAGTGTATTCTCATTGTTTTGATTATGAGAAACAAAAATCCTACATAATCATGGGCGAGAGCTTGTAGCATCTCCTGCCCTCTTCAGAAATTGAAGTATTTTCTTTGTTCTTGTTTGGTTTATATTTGCTTTGTTTTGTTTAGCAGTACTTACCACAAGAGAGACACTCCTGCTTCCAACAAGAGCCCTTTTACCTCTACCCCTCTATAATCTTAATATATCCCTTTTAGCCTGGATTCAAGGCACTGACAGTCTATAGAAATTATTCTGCTCCTGCTTTCCACACTTGCAGTAGAAATTATTTCCTTGGGCAAAAAAAGCATAAAAAAAGTTTGCTTAATATCTTTATGCCTAAATCCTGGTATGATTGATCATACCCAGGCCTGTAATACAGTACTGCTTTTGTCAGTGGCAGGCCATAAGCCTTTTAGCGAATTTGTAAGGCCTAAGGACTGAGGCTTGTCAGGCTTGTTCAGTCCTCACTTTTCCTGACATGCCTGCAGTTTGTTTGACTTGGTTTAGCTGTGACAGCAATTTCCCTAACTGACCAACTGTCTAAGGATTATTTGTTTTCCTGCTGTCTCTCTATGTGGTGCAACTAGAGTTTTATATAGATTTCACTAGCAAACAGTTGTTTGATGTAGAATGAGATGTTTACAACTCCGAAACTCTCAACTCTGAAACAATGAGGTAGGATAGAGATAGACAAGATAACAGATGCCTTGAGTAGGGGAGGCACATGATACAGTATGGAGGGGCACAGGCACAAGAAGGTGTGAGATGGGGCACAGGCTTGGCCCTGGCAATCTGACAGCTATGAACAGCTAACCCACTGTCTGTTGAAGATAAGCAGACTGGGACCTGGCTAAGATAGGTTTTAGAGGTAATAAAGAGAAAAAAGAAATAGTATCCGCCATAATGCATTATGAATTATGAAACCATCAAAATGAACAGCACATTCCAAAGGAATCCAGATGCCAACAACTTGATGCAACACCAACACCACCACCAAAATGAAACAACCAGCCCCCAGAACTCAAGAAGTTACAGCTTCACTTTCCTACATCCACCATAATTTTTTTCTTTATTAAGTAGGATCTCTGTACTTACCCAGTCCCACCTCCCTAACACTTGGCAACCTATTCTAGTCTTTTGCATACTTCTGCCACACTGATTCCACAGCTGACGCTTCAAAGAAATATCTGCAGTGGTAGCTTTAGAGAAACCTTTCTTTTCCTGTTAAGAAATAGATGAAAGTCAGTTTTATATTGTGTCTATGCACAGGCCTGGTATATAAAAGAGATGGGTCAGTTACTGAATTTCTTTGCAAGCAAGCCTAAGGATCCAAAAGCTATCCCCCAGCTTTGCCTGTGGGCAGGAACTGATAAAAGCTTAAAGGTGCGATTTGATTCTGACTGCATATTTTGAATCATAGGAGCTCTACTCTTGCATGCCTTCCCTAAGCTGACAGCAGAATAAACTCTTGACTGTGCTACGGATTACCCTAGAGTTGTCTTAGATCCACTAGTACTGCACATATGAAAAGTAGGAAACCTTGTTATAAAAACTGTGGTGATAATAGTCCTTGGCCACTATGGCTCAGATTTTGAACAGTCAGGCTCCTAAATGCTTACACATAAAACCAGGATAAAGTGTGAGGAGGAGGTAGGTATCTGAAAACATATATGTTCTATCTTTTGGACTACAGGAAAAAATGCAAGGTTAGGCTCACTTTTCAATCTGAGGCAGCCTAAGACCATAAACAGTGTAAGAACTGATGCTCTCTGAAAACAGCATGAATAACTAGTTAAAATTTTGGAGAAGGTAACATAGTGTCAGTTTTATAAGGTACAACACTTAAAAACTCTTCTGTGAAAATCAGTGCACAGGACTTCTGACTGTGACCCACCAAGGTGTAAATGATCTGTATTATATTTTTATGTTTATGTATTTCTGTGGAATAGGGTAATTGAACAGATTTATCACTTCCCCACATCACGAGGAAAATAAAGACTATTAAGATTAGTTAGATTTTGGTTTACAATTCATCAGCTCATACAATTTCAATTTCTGCCACGAAATGAGAAAGCCTGTTTGCTTTGCTAGAGAGGATATTTCAGCAGCCTCACTTTTCCTTTAAAAAGATGTATTAATCTTGTGAACTGTGATTAAAACAGTAAAATAATGAATTACATGAATATCAGCAACTATAAAAAATAGTTCTAAAAGTTATAAATAAATATAGAAAAGTTAGAATAAACCCCACAATAATTTCTTTAAATATGACTGCCAAACACATATGACTGGTAAGGAATAAAAATCAGAAACAGCAACTCCTAAAGAAACATTTAAATGCCCAAATTGTGATTGATAGCCTATGTTCAGAAGTATAATCCACCAAAGCTAAATAAAATCTGCTTAAATATCCAGGAAACTCAGTTAACTGTCCTAAAAGCTATTGTGTCTCATGTTCTGCAATATAAATACTGAGCATCACTGTCTTTAAAGGACTGAATATCAAAATATACACCTTGCTTAGGGCTTCTTGGGATCCAGACGCTAAGCGTGTGCAAATTTTTTAGCAGAGTTTACAACATCTGAAAACACAAAGGGTGGGATAATAATTTAAAAGCTTATTCTGAAAAAGTGGATTTCAGTTTCAATTCTGAAGATGAAAATATGAAACTGCTTTTCCTTAAATGCCAGGAAACTTCTGTTTCTTCTTTATTTTAAATTGAGTCAATATATAACATATTCCTAGTAAAAAAAAAAAAAAAAAGCCTTATTTTAACTTAGGAGTAAAGGAATTCCCTTAAGAGTTGTGATCCATGATTATAATCCCTGTTTACCCAATTTCTAGTTTCCCCTTTCTGTTTTTATCTGGCTTGATGAGAAATACAAAAAAAAACCTGGAAGAAAAAAAAACTGAATAGCAGATTCCCTGCTGCTTGCAAAAATTCTAATCAATAGGCTCAGCTTTCGCATGTGCACTGCACCCCCAGCCCTGCTCGCTGCTGCTCCACCATGGGGCTGCCTGTGGCACCCAGCCTTGACACTAGTGCAAGGTCTCAGGAGGGAGGAGGAAAGGACTGCCTAACGCTGAATGTCATGCTTTTAGCAGCAGGTCACTCACTGGAAACCCTCCATTCCTGTTTCGCTTGAGGAACTTATTCATTAGGCTATTCTAAAAAAAAAAAATACAACAAAAAAACAAACAAAAAAAACACACACAAAAAAAAACAAACAAAAACCAAAAAAAGGCAAATAAAAAAGCCCCCCACAAACAAACCAGTGCCAAAATCTGGAACTTAGGACTGTTACAAAAATGGGCTAACAATAAATTTTCATCTGCATATTTTTATTATGCTCCCTTTGGCTCATAATAGTGTATCAAGCCTAGCAGTGCTCTTTTTCTGACTTATACATTTAACAGTCCTAAATATACACTGGCCAAGCTGTGGTAAGAGAAATGACAAACCCATCCAGGAGACCTACAGGCTTACAGTTGGAGTATTTTTCTGGTCAGTAAGAAATAAAAATTAAAATCTCCTCAGTGAGATGAACTTAAAGCCCAGGTCTCATCATCAATTTTTGGGCGACTACTGTAATTATCATGCAAGTAGATTGCCTCTTCTGTGTTTCAATACAAAAAATTGCTGGATAGAAGTGAGACAATTTACACTGAATTCCAGCTGCACAAAGTTGTTTAGCTTTAACTGTCAGATAAGGACTCGAAGTCATGCAAAACATGGTATTTCAGGTGTACTGAATACACTGAGTTTGTGACCCCCAACCTAGATGCCTTTGAAGTATCGGGTATGTCAATGTTTTGCTCAGCATTGGGGATTCAATTTATGGAGATGGCTACCTGACTTAATTTTTTGCAAATCTGAGACTATGTTAATGTTCCATAGTTTACTTAGGAGTCCAGAAGTTAACAGATTATTACGGAAAGATATTGAATATATAACACATAGAGTTCTAAGAAAAGAAATAGCAGAAATTTGAAACTCATTAGAACTTTCATACATGCAGTAATGAACATGGCTAGAGTAATGCTAGAGCAACTACCTGGGTGACTAGCAACATTCAGTCTAGACTATTCAATCCCAAACTGATGTCACAAATTGCTTACCAAAGAACAGCAGACAATTATAAAAAATTATCTTGAAGTGACTACATAGCATGGGTGAAAATACAGCATTCTGGAGACTTGCTGATTTATTTTATTTTATTTTTTTCACTAGCTAAAACGAGTGCTTTGTTAACAAAAATATACATGACAATTCTGATACCCCTGCTTTACTCTTGATGTTTGTTTAATAGCTAATTTTTACTTTTCCAGGGATAGTTGAACTAAATAATATTGTTCCTCTTCATGTTCTGGTTTGCTATTTTACCCACAAGTCTGTAACTTTTCATAACATGACAAGCAGCTAATCAAGAAAACAAAACTAGTGAAATGATTGAGTTTTGAACATTCAAGGTTAAATTAACTTCAAAGGAAACTAATTAATTAAAATGTTGAAGTGAAAGCAAGCAAAACAAATAAAACATTTACGTGACTGTACTCTGAGACGAAAATGGCATCAGTCAAGTTCAGTGATATTACTTGGTATATTTGAACATAAGTGTGTCTTCATACTTCAGGTTTTAAGATTTTTCCAAGGAAAAATGTTGTCTTTGAAATATTAGTCATTGTGAACAAAAAATATTTTGTAAGAAACTCTTGTCATCATAAGCAAATGGAAAAAGCATTAGAAGTGAATTCCACTTTTCAAATGAAACCTTTGTTTTAAGAAGAAATAGTTTGAAAGGTTTGTTTTTACAATTGTTTCTCTTGGGAGAATAAAACTTGTATAATCAAAAGATTTGACCAGCTAAATAATGACCTCACTCCTTTTGGATATTCATTTTTAGTTATCTTGATCATTCTGTAATGAAATTTCCTTTTGACTCCTTGAGTGCATATATTTTCTTATCCACTGGGATATATAAGTACATGTTTCTATCACTAGGCAGCTTGTCCTTATATATAGAATATCGAAGGAAGCGTGCTATTTTTAATGTGAGTTTTATTTTGCATAAATGGAGCCTTCAGCGTGAACTCAGAATGAAGAATATTGGATATATTGAATATTTTGATGATATAAACATGGGAGTTTTCTTGTACTGGTTTTATGTGAACAGCTTGACTTTATTTTCTTTCTAGCTGTACTTGAGGTGCATTCGATAACATTTTGTCTTTTCTTGATACAACAACAATAAAAGTAACCAAAAGTAAAGGCACAGCATGATCAGGCTGTATTCACTGTTCTTCCTGCAGGATGAATCATGCAGGGGGGTACTAATGTCAAGGCAAGAATCCATTGCTATGCAAGATATCCTTTTTTGGTTTGGTTTGGTTTTCTTTTGTCAGTGAAGCTGCTAATGTGTGTTTTAACCCTTGCCAAAGAGAGGCAGGAACTTCTCACAGCCAAGATCCTCCCCATATGTTGTTAAGAATTGAATGCCATTAAAAAGACCACTTTGATAAGCACATGCTCAAAAATCCAAAGCTTCTCAGGGAACCTTAAACATTAGAAAGAGAAGGTTCTGAAATATATGGATTTGTATTTAGCAGTACTGTTTTGATTTCTGTATTTAACCTGCTTCTGGTATGAACTGAGCTTGCAGCTGGCAATGAAGAGCAAACAACAGAAAAGAGTAATTTCATGCTTCCTAATATATTCTTCTGATGAGTAGATGCTGTTTAAACTAAAAGTACATTAAATTTCAGCATGATCCAGGAGATGCACAAATGAGCTGACTGATGAGCCCAGAGATGAACTAGGGATTATTTTCTTCCTTTTCAAATCCTCTCATGTTTTCAAGATTTATATAAGTTGCCACCTTTCCTTGATAGATTATTAAGGTAAGCATTATCTAATGGATCTTGAAAAGTCTTAATTGCAAAAAATATACTTTGTATTTTACAGGTTTATTAGCTTAGTGTGTAACACAGCTTTGTTAAAGATTTTTAGTGATTGTATTCAATGGAAGGCAGGCAATCTAACTACCATAAAAATCTGTCTCATTGTCCTTGTATGATGTTACTGTTGTATCAGAAAACATAGGTATTTGTACAAATATGTGTGTATATATATACATATACATACATATATAGCAAGTTTATCCTTGATGGTACTGATGGCAGTGACTTAGATTGTGATTAGACAGTATCATATAGCCTAAAGTTATTTTAGTCACTTTTCAGTCTGTCACTGATCTAATTAATCATCCACTACTATAAAACTTCTTCCCTTTTATTTGCAAACAGTAGGTATTGAAACTTTATATTCTGTCTAATGTTAATGACAGGGTTTCTTTCAAAAAATGAGCTGTTCAATTATTTAGACACTTAGCACTTTGCATCTGAAGCCTTTTGTCATATAAGTCTTTCTGGTTTTTCATGTCTGAACATATGAATTCAGAGTACATACATATTTGGAAATACATGTACAGAATGGTAGATAAATGTACTTAGTTACATCTATGGATACCAACACTTGAAGAGCAACAAGAAACCAATGCAACTCCAAACTTTACAATTTTTTTTTCTTTTTTTTTTTACCAGAAAGAAAATTCTTTCCTAAATATCAATTTCAGTATTTCCTTCTACACACAGCAGATCATAAATGATCAGATCACTGATACAGATAAGTAACTTGATAGATAGGAAGGATATAAATTATCCTATTATAGTAACTACTATAAGCATGACTACATTAGGCTTTCCCAGATGAAATTTAAAACATTTATTTAAGGCAGAGATAACAATATTGGAGAATTCAGCAAAATATAACCATTATAATAGTAACTTCTAACAAGATATAAATTTTTTGTGCAATATTCCTGTAAGTATGACTTACGCGTCTTGCTTTCAAATGCACAATGTGGCTTTTGTTTGTGCCTAACAATGAAGACAACTCTGTACAGGACTTTCTCACTTCTTTCAGTCTTTAATAGCCTTTACTAAAACCATAGAATCATAAAATCAACTAGGTTGTAAAAGACCTTTAAGATCATTAAGTCCAACTGTTACCCCAGGACTGCCAAGACCACCACTAAACCATATCACTGAGGGCCTCATCTACATGATTTTTGAACACTTCCAGGGATGGTGATTCCCCTACTTCCCTGGGCAGCCTGTTCCAATGCCTTAGCACCCTTCTCTGTGAAGAAATTTTTCCTAATATCCAATCTAAACCTCCCCTGGCACAACTTGAGGTCACTACCTCTTGTCCTATCCCTTGTTATTTGGGAGAAGAGATCGACATCCACCTCACCACAGCCTCCTTTCAGGTAGTTGTAGAGAGCAATAAGGCATTAGGCACAATGTAATTAGCTAGTTAAAAGTGTTCTCCAACTCTACTCAACATTGGTGTTGCCTCATCTTCAGTACTGTGTGCAGTTTTTGGCTTCTGGATATAAGGATATAAAAATATTAGGATGTGCCCAGGAGAGGACAGCAAAGATGCTGAAAGGACTAAAGGCATGACTTACACAGAGTGGATGAGGCTACTAGGATTGCTCAGATTCAAGGAGACTGAGGAGTGACCACATTGCTGCTCATGAGCCTGAGCAGAGAAGGAGGAGCTGATCTCCTCTCTGGTGTCTGATGACAGGCTATAAGGGAATAAGGCTCACAGCAGCATCATTGGAAGTTCAGATTAGGTATTAGGAAAAAGTTCTTCATTGAGGAGGTGGTCAAGCGTTGGAATGAGCTCCACAGGAAAGTAGCTATGGCTCCAAACCTGTCACTGTTTAAGAAGCATTTAGACAATGCTTAGCTATATGATTTAACTTTTACATTGTCCTGTGTGGTGTCAGGACTTGGACTTGGTGAACCTCATGGTGCCTTCCAATTCAAGATATTCTGTAATTCTCCAATTCTAAATAAGGTATCTCAGAATACTTTTAGAGTGGATAAAAGGAGATGAGCTCTTCTAGGGTATGACTCATCTCATCCTAAATTAGATTTGTACAAATGGTCATCCAAATTGTTCCTTAAAATGGCCTGTACCTCCTTATTTACAACAATAGTATTTTAGAATTCCAGACAGCTTCATTAGCAATGTCTGAAGTTATGTTGGTTGAAGTATATCCTTAGCCACCTTAGTCCTTCAGCATTGCTAAAAAATCTTCTAAAAGGAAAACAAAATAAATAAATACAATATATCTGAAATCCTAATCTCCTTTATTAAAGTCAAGTTTTCTTTTGTGAACAAGATTTAAAATTAAGCTATCGTATCAAAACTTATTTAGTTTCTTTTAAAAAGGAAACTCAGTCATCCATTCATTGCACTTAATGAAAGTTGTTAGAAAGTTTCTTCATAAATTATAATTGTTTAAATGAAAAAGCTCATTCTTTTTAAGTTTACAATAAATGAGATACAGGTAATATTCCCTCTTTTATTTTTTTTTTCCCTGCTTCTGTATTACCTTTTTATTCAATATATTTTATTTCCTAATAGGGAGTGCATTACATTGACACATTCTCCAAATGTCTGCATGATGTAACATTGTCTTTTGTTGATCTGAATGCAAATACATAGACACAAATACACTGAATACATCCCATGTCTTTTTCCTGTTTAAAGAAATCTCCCTACAGTAGATATGTCACAGGTTCTGTGTCATATCTGACAGCACAATGTGGATGCTTCAGATAACCTAGGGTGTCTCAGTTGGCACTAGATACTTGTGCTGAGAAAACTGAACCACATTGAATCTCCCCGCTGACTAGAAAGCTAGATACAGAATTCAGACATAGAGGTTTATCTTATATGTCTGAAGTTAGACAAATTGAATTCAAACTTGATTCACTGGGCTATAAAGTCATAGACTCAGAACACTTGGGGCTAGATTGGACTTCTTGAAGTCATCTACTCCAACCCTTTGCTCAAAGCTGGTCCACTTTTGAAGTCAGATTCACAACTGCTAAGATTCCAGTATTGATAAACACCTAAGTATGCATGGGAAAACTGAATGGAAAACTTTCTCTAATATCCCAAGTATATATTTAAAATAATTGTTTTTTTTTAATTAAGTGTTTTTTTCAAGAGAGATAATTCTCTTTTAGAATAAACATCTGGAATTATAAGCATATGTACTGGGCCTGTCTGAGGTGGAATTAATTTTCCCAAAGCTGCCCTCATAGTGCTGTGCTTTGTATTGATAGCTATAAAGGTGTTGATAACACACCAGTCAGTGTTATCACTTTTGAGTCAATGAGTCCAGTTAATTTTTTACCCATCTTATAATCAGCAATCATCTGTACCATTGCTTGCACCCAGCCTTATTTCCCCACTGGCAGATGTGAATGGGGATGAAGTCCACCAAGAGAACCAGGGCCTTTGATTTTAAGGCTTCTTCCAGCTATCTAAGGAAGACTTCATGTACTGACTAGCTGTAGCAGACACCTACTTTAATATTGCTTGTGCTTGTCTCTCATCTTTATCTAGAAGCTCTCAAGCAGAAATTCAGAGGAACCTGAACACACTGGAGAAATTGGCCAGTGGGAACATCAAGAAGTTCTGCAAATGCAAATGTCAAGTCCAGCACTGGAGACAGACCCACTTCCAGCAACAGTGCAGGCTGGGGGTCAACTGCCTAGAAAATATCTTTGCAGAATTGAATCTAGGAATGCTGGTGGAAAAGCTGAACATCAGCCAGCCATGTGCCTTTGTGGCAAAGGCCAACAGCATAGCATCCTGGGTTGATTAAGAAGACTGTTTCAGCAGGTCAAGGAAGGGTGTTTCCCCTCTAACCAACACTGGTGAGACTGCAGTTAGAGTTCTGCGTCCAGTCCTGGACAAGTGTGAAATCTATGCAGTAGATTGAGTCCTGCAGAGAGTCAATGAGATACTTAAGCAGCTAGAGCACACGTTATATAAGAAGATGACAAAAAAGTTGTGTTTGATCAGAAGCTTCAGAGGAATCTGTCTTGCTATTGAAAAAAACACCTAATGGATGAGTGTACAGAAGATGGGGCAGACTTTTCTGAGATTTGCATTATGAAAGGATGTTGTCGTGGTTTAAATGTCCTGGGTTTAGCAGTAGCAGTCATTTTTTCTCCTTCTTAGTAGCTCTGCAGTGCTGTATTTTTGACTTTCAGCCTGGAAACAACGCTGATAACACCAATGTTTTTAGCTGTTGCTAAGTCATGTTTACTCCAACCAAGGACTTTCTGAGTCTCATGCTCTGCCAGGAGGAGGGGAAGCCAGGAGGAAGCAGAGACAGGACACCTGACCCAAACTAACCAAAGAAGTATTCCATACACAGCACGTCATGCCCACTATATAAACTGAGGGCAGTTACCCAGAAGGGCAAGATCACTGCTTGGGTCGGGCTGAGTATTGGTCAGTGGATGGTGAGCGGTTGTATTCTCTTCCCTTGTTATTTCCCTTATCATTACTATTAGTGGTGGTAGCAGTAGTGCTTTGTGTTATACCTTAGTTACTGGACTGTTCTTATCTCAACCCATTGGAGTTACATTCTTTTGATTCTCCTCCCCATCCCTCCAGGAGCTGGGGGAGGAAGAAGGGGGGAAAGTGAGCGAGCGGCTGCGTGATTCTGAGTTACCAGCTGGGCTTAAACCACAACAAAAGACAAGAAGAAACAGATGCAAACTGCAGTATCTCAGCATAATAGAAGTTTTTTCATTACAAAGGTGATCAAACAGAAAGAGATTGCTGAGAGATTTTGCAGAATCTCCATCCTTGGAGACATTCAAAACTTTAATGGACAAGGCAACATGCTCAGACTAGATTTGCTTTGAAATTAAGGTTGTCCTAGATGGCCCCTAAGGTCCCCTTCCAACCTACATGGTTTTGTGATTCTTGCTGCATAGCCTCACTACTAAATGTATTTATGTTTTACTCTTCTTTACTATTTGCTTCAGTTCACTCTCACCAGTGAACTAAAACTGAACTATTTTTCTTTTCTCCCTTTTTTCATACTTTCCTCCTTTAAAATGTAACAGAATAGAACAAGATGCTTATACCCCTTTCATCTACTTCACAAGAATATGACTACCTCCAAAGTGCTTCCCAAGAAACTGTCTGGCACGATTACAAAGCAGAAGTCTTCCCCAGTAAACATATCTTACGTTGTTATAGCAGGGAATAGAATCTGAAGAGTTTATTTCTGTAAAAGAAAATAAAATGCTGCTACAACAGGTAACAGAATGCCTTCTTTCTAATCAGTTCTCTGCAAAACCTTAAACCATTTAATCTCTGCCTTGTAGTCTGGTATCCTGCTATTTATTAGGAAGTAGTACCTATGTCTTTGTACAAATTTGTTTCAAGTTATGCTTTCTTATATAAAAAGTACTTCTTCTAAAAGAAAATTATTTCTTAACTCATAGGCATTTCTGAAGTTTAACAGTAGCTAACTTCTTTACGCTTTCTCAATATAACTGATATAGTCTATGTCAAGAGTTTTGTTCTTGGTAGCTACTTAACGGATATCAGGTGAGGGGACATATAAAGTATTAGTCCAAATGTTGTGCTGTTATACAGAAGAGATGTGACATGATAGGTTTTATACAGACAAAATTATAAAAGGAGGGATTCGTTATCACTATTATTTAATAATAGCAGGAGAAGACATGCAGTTTTGTTTTGTTGTTTTTTTTCTGCTAATTATTTGAAGTAATCAGAGTTAAAGATTTTTTATTTCATTGTCTGTGTACATTGTCATTTATTCACTTTAGACCAGATTTATTGATGCTCATGACAGCAAAGACTTTGATGTAAAGCATGCCTTTTTGATAATATTTAGATAAACTATTACAGTTCTGCTAGCAGTGGGCTATAATTAAAAAAAAAAAAAAAAGAATAAAAAAGCAACCTGAAGGCTGCACTTTAACAACGGGAGAACTGTGCAATTGTATTAAAAAAACCAACCAACCAACAAATAAAAAAACATACAGAAACCACCAAACCAAAATGAAAACAACAACCAATCAAACAAGTTTTAAAGCACTTAGAATTCTATCAGAATCACTCTTCAGCCACTTCCAGAATGTGCCCCCACATCATAAGTATTAAATCAGTCCAAACAGAGTGAGGCCAGGTTTGAAGACCCCATTCTGTTCACAATCACTGCAGCTCTTCTGTCATGTTTTAAGCTGTTAAATATTCAGTAGAACAAGAAGTGGAAGATGGAACTCTTGCTGTGTAAGTGCCGCCAACCTCACCCAGAATTCTTCTGGCATTCACATTTGCCCAGTTATGGTTTAATTGATGCAAAGTTGAAGAGCTTTTAACAAATAAAAAAATAGGGGGGGGGGAGGGGAAGGTGGGAGAAAAAGAAAGAGACTATCTCCATCCTTTCAAATCAATGTAAACATTTAATTGACTAGTGAAGCATCTATATTAGTTCATGAAGTAGACTAAGTCTATTCTGGCCCCAGTTTGCACTTACAGGTAGCTCTTACATCTTGAACTGTCAAGTGTGTTGTTATAGTGGCTATAGTTTTCCAAAATCTCATGTATCCTTTGTGTCCAAGATGCTCAGACAGACTTTGTGGAACTTCAATATGTCACTCTCCTTAACTCCAGCATCTGTGTTATATGATAGCAATTTTGGAAAATTTTAGCCTTAGTTTTTTGTTCTGGGTAGTCCTCACAGGCTTCTGAAGTGCCTGTCTTTTTGAGGTGGAATTAATCTTTGAAACTATGTAATCATAGTTACATAAAAACCTACTTTAGGACATAAAGGTAGGTGGAATTAGAACATACCAAATGTGTGTCCACCCAGAACCCCTACAAAATACTGTCAAACCCACAGCTAACAATATTTTTACCCTTACAGTTTCTCAGTCAAAATTTTCTTCTAGGTTCCTTCTAACTTTTTAAGAATCATTTATCTGCACACCTTAATCTGGTAGAAATCCTCTGACTTCAAATTTATCCAAGTCTTTTCAAGGTCAGCTACATCAAAAAGGTATATTCTGAGTATAGCTACTGTGAAAAAAAAAACAACAAAAAAAACAACAACAACAAAAAAAAAAACAAACCAAAAACCAACCAACAAACAAAACAACAAAACCCTTCTAGTTCAAGCCACTCTCACTTAAGAAACAATTGAAGAAACTCTATCTGATACCACAGTGCGCTGGCTAGGACACTTTCTTAAGAAAGAGCATATGTACGTTTGAGACTTTCTGCACTTTGAAAACAGCTTTAGTAATAAATTTTCTTTTTAAAAAGCCCAAACTCCCTGTGGAGATTAATATCTCTGGTATCTGCCAAAAGACATTTATCAGAAAGCCAGTGGTAAGAAATGTTTTGCTTTCCTTTTTTTTTTTTTTACTGGCATTTCTGCAGCAGATGAAACTATTTCCAAATCTAAGGAAAAATAATTTCAGATTTTCATTCCTTTCTCAGTTTTATCAGAGATGAATGGTTAAGAAATAAGTTCAGCATTTCTTTGCTTTGTTCAGAAATATCAATAACCTTATAAGTGATTTGTTAATGACCTCTGGCACATTCTCTTTAGTAAGGCTTGCTCTACATAGATGTGTCAGGGTAAGTTAAAGTGTACCATGTCTTAGTCCCCACAGACAAGCAAAAGTTTGGATAGTCTTACCCAATGCAAATTTTCTTTTGCTGAAAGAATGGACGATTTAATACTTCTCAGGTTTTCTCAGGGGTTCTCAGCAGTCTTTTCAGCCACTATCTGGAAAGGAAGTTATTTCCACCAAATAATCCAGGTCTTGTATCCAGGGCATGATCTCAAGGTCACATCAGTTTCTTTATAGATCTTACCCCCGCTGCCCCAGTGAACAGGACTCGATTTTTAGACTTGGCTTAAACTGTATTGAACACAGTGGCATTTTAACTGCAGTTTAAAAACAAACAAACCAACCAAAACATTAAATGATAAAGGACAAAACTGCAATTCAATCTACATTAGCAAGTAAACAAACACAAAGCACCCTCTCGATATACTGAATGAGTTACTGATGTTTCCATTTGGGTTGTGGCTAGCAAAGCAGCATCTGGTGAGCACACAGCTATAACGCACTTCATCCCATAGCTTTTATCTGCATCTGAGGGCCGGAGGAGTAACAAAGTCTCCAATTCTGTGTCTCAAAGACCTTTAAAGGCAACTGTGTTAAGCAGACATAAGCGAGAGCAGCTCCACAGTCAGCTCAAATTTATGCTGGGGGTCACATTAGCTCAAAAGAACTGTGAAAAAACACGTGTATTTTAAAGCCCTTTTACAATCCCAAAGGGTAGGTTTGCTGTATTATGGCTCCTGAGTCATATGCATTGGTCATTCAAGGAGAATGTGTGGGCCAATGAAACTGTCCTGTGACAAATCATACAACAAAGGTGAGCTAATGATAAATGGCTTCAGTCGGCAAGTTTTCATCTCTGATTTATCCTTATTACCTGCTTCCTTTGTTACAGCATTATCCCCCCATGCTGAATATGACAGTGTAGTTTACGAACATGAGAAAATTCTAGTTGTTGAAAATGGGATGCATCTGTGCCTGATCAATAAACTCATGTTAAACAGTGGAAGAAGGCACAGAGGAGAGAGGCATAGGTCATGTGCTTATGAGTAAGGGAGGATACAGGCAGTGACAACACCTGTAGAGAAAGCTGAACTTACCTGAACGCCAAGGGGACCAGAGGAAGGCCCCTGTATTAGATATGCTAGGTATCTGTTGAGTGAATCAACAGGTTGTGTAAATGGGCCTTCCTGACTTAAAAAGTGTTAATTTCTTCCTGATTTAGCCATGCCAGCATGGGAGAAATGTCTATATGGCTAGTAAAGGCGGACCAACCAACAAAATGAAGAGAGCAGTGGGTTTGAGCTTACTTCAACCCACTTAATCCTTCCTGACAATCCTTCCAGCGTCATGGCACTGAGCATACAGTGACCCATCCCACTCAGTCTACTGTTGTGGGAGGAGATGATCTTTTGCAATACTCTGCACAGTTCGCAGGAGAAACCACAGGCCCTTCAAAGGTTAAAAAATAAAACAACAATTTATTTTGTTGTAAACTTCCCTAAACCTGTCAGGAGGAACAAAAGTCTTGGCAGGTTGTTATAAAAGACCCAAACAGAAGAAAAGGAGAAAGAAAAGAAAGAAGAACACAGAGAAATAGTCTCACCACCCATAGATACAGCGACATCTTTTCAGTCGACAAATGGAAATTCTTTCAGCTGTATTCCTTGTGATCAGTGAGTCTGCTGCAATCCAGGACGGAGGAGTGCACCATGGCTGAAGGACAGGTTTGCATTTTTAGAGAGTCAAGGTTGTCTTGGAACTCTCCCACAGGTGAGATTCATTCGCAGTCAGCGCTGTCCCCTGATGGGCGCCGCAGTGTCTGTACCGCTGTTTTTGGGCAGTTGATCTTCGCGGCCTCAGGACAGACACACAGGAAACCATCCCCCGACTTCCTGGAGCGCGATCCCTACTCTGCCCCCGGCCGTTTGCCCAAGCGATAACGAGCAGTCAGTGCCTTCTGTCTTTTGAGTTGTTTTGAGGCAAACACTTAAAAAGGGTCTCTTGACCACCACAACCAGTAATGGAAGTAATATTTGTAGTGTGATCCAACTCTATATTGCAATTGAAGTACTGCGCTTTTGATGGGATATCAGTACATTGCATTCTGCTAAATGTCAAATTCTGTGTAATGTCAAGTGTCTTCAAATAAGTAAATTTTATATTAAAACATTGAAACTTCCCTGTGTGGAATACCTAAACAAACCTGGTCAGAGAGTATAGACAGTGACAGTCTGGTAACACTGCCAGGGCAGTGCATGATGTGATGTATGAAGAGACTAAACTCTTCTCAGTTAGCTCGCAAAAATGTCTGAGATCAGTATTTTCAAGGCTGTAAGAGATTTCTGTACAGCAGATTATCAGCAGTCAGTCAGAGAACAGGGACTAGAATATCCAGTGTATTCCATCTCTTCCACCAACGTAAGGCCTGATTTAAAAAAGAAAGGAAGTATTAAAACTAAGGGAAATCTTTTACCTCCAAAAGCTGTGTTTTCTTCAGGAGGGCTCATCACGGGGCTCCTTTCTGAGAGCAGAACCTCTGGCCAACATTAAAAAGAATGTTGATGTCTGAGAAAAGGAGGCACAAAAAATACAAAATGTAATCAGTTCTAAGTAATGTTAAGTTTGATGGCTTTGTAATGGAAAATAACTGCGGTGCTTGAAGGTAGTTGACATAGTTTCAGGACCTCAGTACAAAAGGTGTGAGAAAAAGCAGAATAGAAGGACAGGACCTGGGGATGGGGAGCATCTGGGACTAGCAGATGTCCAGAGTGGTCACAGATAAACTAACTGGTAAGTAAAAGGACAGGATGATTGCTATGCTTGGGGTGTTAATAAACCCGTTAAGCTGGTGTAAGCATCTGCTAGGGAGTATTCCTAGCATCCTAGCAGATGTCCAGGATGAGAGCATTTAAACTAGCTGATAAGTAGAAGGCCAGGATGATTGCTATGTCTGTAATGTTAATTAAGCTTGTTGGGAAAAGTAAACGACCCTTAAAGACCACCACAGTTTTGTATGCATGCCGGAAGCTTTTTGGAAAATGATGTAATATGCTCAGTGACCATATAAGGATGACTTGCATAGCAATTTGGGGACACACGTTAGGAGGAGCTATCCCCCGTGTCTCCCGGCGCCGCAAGAAAGAATACCTGCTTGTCAACTTGAAACTCTGCTGGCAAGTTTGTTCCTGGAGTTTTCTCCGAATCATGTCCCAGAAGAGACATACTCCAAGACTAAATGGAGAATGCAAAAAGTGTACTGGAAGCATGGAATTCAAGGAAATAGAATGGTGAGGGTGATTTTATTTCTAAATGTGTCATTGATTTACAAGCATTCTAAGCTCACACAGTAAGCTGGTTTTGAATCTTTCACTGAGGCTGATTGTATACTTGCCCTTGCCAATCTTTTCCAGCATTCACCTCCTATCACTGAAGGATTTCCTCTCCCACCATATTATTCCCTTTTCAATGTTCATTTTTCAGGCTGAAGCTTCAGAGAAGTATTCCTTATTTTCAACTCACTCATCAAAATGAAAAAATATTTTTGATCTAGTACCTGAATGACAATACCTAATAAACAAAAACTGCAGTAACTTGCTTTCTTTTTAAATAGCAGTTGTTTGGGGGTTTTGTTTGTTAGGGTGGAGGGGCGACTTTGGTTTTGGTTTTTGTTTGTTTGCTTTGTGGTTTGTTTTTTTTTTTGGTTAGTGGTGGTGGTTGGTAGGTTTTGGTCATTTTTGCTGTTGTTGCTTTGGGTTTATTTTTTTAAAGTAACAAATCATTTGCTATCCTAAAAAGAAGAGAACAATTATCATACTCTGCCTTAGTAACCACCTAATTCAAGTTAATGGGGTTACACCCAAATAGGTCACTCGGGAGAAATTCAGACAACCAATAAAAGCTTTCAACAAAGGAACATTATTCTTTGCAAGAGCAAGAACTAAGCTGAGCGTTATAATGGTGCTTCATGAAAATTAAAAAGTTACATTAGAAATATCACCTACTCTAAAACAGTACTTCTTCCCAAAGCACTATTTTTAGCAGTGATACAGAGGGTTGACCAATGTACGGGGGGGTAGTACAGGGGGGTAGTACAGGGGGGGGTAGTACAGGGGGGTTGTACGGGGGATTGTGCAAGGGGGCTAGAGGAATTTGTTTAAACAAAAGGACTATCTGTTGTAAATGCCTGCTAAGCAGAACAGAGACCTCCGGTCTTGTTAATAAGCAGACGCCTGAATCTACTGGGGAAAAGGGGAAAAGCAGAGGATTTACGGCTGGGACACTGATCAAACTCTACTGATAAAGGGGAGAAGTAGAGGATTTACGGCTGGGACACTGACCAAACTCTAAGGCTACACGTAAAGACTAAAAAAGGTGAAAAGTGCAAGAAGAGGAAGACTCATTTACTTCATCTTGAAGACCCCTACCCAGAGGAGGAAGACTCATTTACTTCATCTTGAGACCCCTGTCCATGACCAGAGGGGGCACTGCGCAGGCGCAGAGGACCTTCTGGCTCATTATAATACGAAGCGGGGATAGGACATGAATATGTATAGGCGCATTGTGTAACCTTATGAATATATATAACTTTAGAGAATAAATGTAGAGGGAAACAACACTGAGGCACGCATATCTTTGAGGAATTATCCCTATGCGTCTCAGCGCTGAATAAAAGCATACCTACTTTACAACTTTTAACGAGTTGTGGAGTTTATCCGCGCATCAATTTGGCAAGCCAGGCAGGAGATCTCTGTTCGGCCGCAGGATCGGCTGAGGGGCAGACATCCTAGGCGCCCCAGGCCGCTTGCCTGGAAGAGCTCCGCTCCTTGCCCGCTCACTGCAAGGACAGGCAACAACCTGTGCCGGCTTCGGAGAAACAGTATGCTTGAAAATTTATTTTAATAATTCTGGGGGTCTATAAGTCGTACGCTTGACCCGGGGCTGCTGGTAAGGGGCGCAGAGACGTCTGGCGCACAGGGTAGTTCCCCTTGGTAGGTAGGGCTTGCAAGCAGGGAACTCACCGACAGATAGAGTGGGTCCGGTGAGTTCAGGAACTTGCCAGCTGGGGGCGGACGTAAACCAGGCAAGTTCCGCTTTCGCTGCATCTCAGATTTTGGGAGCCAGGACGAACCCGCTAATGAGCAGGAGAAGGGTAAGCGAAATCGCTGTGTGAATGTGTGGGATCCCGTGAGTACTCCTGTGTGACTGAGACGTAGCATAGCTACGAAGTGAGTGCGGAGTCCTAATCCGCGGTTCCGTGTTCTCCGTGAGGAGAGCGGCCGGAGACGGACGAAGTGTTTATGTTTTCTGTCGTTTGTTTTGTATGTCTTGTTTATAACTAAAGACAGTTTAAGAATTAGAGGAGGGAACAACTATCCCTCCCACGGTGGCTAGCCTTACATCGGACACCAAGAAAAAGATTTTAAGCTTGTCTTGTGAGAGTATCTTTATGTGACAGCATTGTTCTTTTTTTTTGTTTTTTGTCTTTTTTTGTCGTTTAGATCGTTCAAAAGGGAAAAATAATCAGAAAATTTCTGACTGGCCATTTCTTAGGGCCAAGAGAAAAGAATAAGTGAATTAATCTGTGGACAGAGGAACAGAGTCCCAGGGATTTCTCGGGAAGTGAGGAAAACTGAGAATTTCTGAAAAGTATCAAAGAAATTTGAGGAAAAAGTAAAATGGGAATAAACCAAAGTAAAGAAATATTAAAAAAGAGCCCCTTAGGGTGTATTTTGGTACACTGGAAAGAAATTACAGGACCCGGGGGCTCAGAAAATAAGAGAACCCTGATTAAGTACTGTAACCAGTGGTGGCCTCTCTATAAATTAGAAGATGGGGCTAAGTGGCCACTTAATGGGACACTGCATTATAATGCCGTGTTACAATTAATATTATTTTTAAGAAGGGAAGGGAAGTGGGATGAAGTATCATATGCAGATATGTTCTTCACTCTCCGAAACCACCCGGAATGGCAGAGAGCCTGTGGAATTATACCACCTCAGGATCCCTTGGTATTAGCCCTTGAAAGGGATAATAAAAGAAAACAGAATTAAGCCTAAGAGATGCTGCTCATCATGTGATATAGGTCAAAGATGTACTAAACAGGATAAAATTTACCATGATGCAAATCAGGAACTAATAGATGTGTTTAAGCCTCCACCAAAGAGACAGGTGGACACGGATTCGGGAGACATCATTACTCCCCTGGGGAGTCCAGTCTCCTCACGAACCCAACAGAATCAGCAAAAACATGTCCGGCAAGCACCTCTGCGGGAAGCAGTAGGACCTGAAGGAGTTCCAATGCTGATTAAAGTACCTTTCTCCACTCTGGATTTGGAAGTATGGAAAAAGGTAGCAAAGGATTATCGTAATGATCCTGTAAGTACTACAAAACATTTGCAGTTTATTATAAAACAACATAATCCAGATTGGAGCGATATGCAGTTACTATTAGAAGCAATGACAGAAACAGAAAAACAATTGATATTAAAAGCAGCAGGAGATCTAGCTGAGGACTATTATAGAGTGAAACAAGAAGATGTAAGGGAATTTTTTCCACTCCAAAGTGGGATCCAAACTGTTCAGTAGATTTAGAAAAACTACGAGCTTACCAAGAATGGATTGTAAAAGGGGTTGAGAAAGCAATACCAAAAACCATAAACTGGTCAACGCTATATGCGGTGAAACAGGGCCCTTAGAATCACCATCGGAATTCTTAGATCGATTAAGGGATGCTATGCGCCGTAATACGCCATTAGACCCGGGATCAGAAGTAGGAATACAGCAGTTAGTATCATTATTTTTAGGACAATCTACTGGGGATATTAGGAGGAAACTTCAAAAGTTACGACCAACGGAAGGAAGGAATTTAGAAATTTTGCTGGATGAAGCATGGTGAGTATTCAGTAACTGAGAGAAAGGTTATAAGCAAGGGGTGCGGAGACTGGTGGCTATAGTGGAAGAAGGGGGAAGAAGAAAACAAAGACAACAACCCCAACTAGGAAAAGATCAGTGTGCATTGTCTAAAAAGTTTGGACATTGGAAGAATGAATGTCCAGAAAACAAGAAGAACTGCCGTCCAAACAGAGCCACTAAAGGAAGGACGGTCGCACATGTGAAGGAAGAATGACGAGGACCAGAGGAATCTTCCCTAGCGGATCCACTGGTTATGATGAAGCTAGGGGACGAGGAGAAGGAAGTGGAATTTTTGATTGATACAGGTGCAACATACTCTGTTTTAAATAAAGCCTTAATGCCCTTAGGGGATGACTATATTATGGTAAAAGGGGCAACTGGCCAAAGTGAGAAGGCATATTTTTGTAAACCATTGAAATATCAATTGGGAAATCAATGGGGCATTCATAAATTCTTATATATGCCTAATTCCCCAAAAGCTCTCCTGGGAAGAGACTTACTGGAACATTTGGGAGCAATTATTACTTTCAAAGGAGGCAAGATCACGTTAGAAGTAAATGATCAACAATATATAGAGATGTTAAGTTTAGTTTTAATTGCCAATCATGCGGTAGAAGAAGTCAGGGAAGATATATTGGATCAGGTATTCCCAGGGATATGGGCTACAAACATACCTGGGAGGGCCAAAAATGCACCCCCGATACAGATTAAGCTCAAGGAAGGAAAACAGCCAGTCAGGATTAAACAGTACCCTCTGAAAAGGAAAGATAGAGAAGGAATTTGCTCAATAATTGAGAATTTCCTACAATTGGGATTATTAAAGGAGTGCCAGTCTGATTTCAATACCCCTATTTTACCTGTTCAGAAACCTGATGGGTCATACCGAGTGGTACAGGACTTACGAGCTGTCAGCAAAATAACTGAGGACCTTTACCCTGTAGTAGCAAATCCATACACTTTGCTAACATGCTTAACACCAGAGCTAACTTGGTTTACCGTTCTAGATTTAAAGGATGCCTTCTTTTGCCTCCCTCTTCACGAAGCCAGCCAGAAAATTTTTGCATTTGAATGGGAAAGCCCTAACAGTGGGCACAAAACCCAGCTCACATGGACGGTGTTGCCTCAAGGATTTAAGAGCAGCCCCACTCTGTTTGGAGAGCAACTTTCAAAAGCCTTAGAGTCCTGGGAGGCTCCGCCAGGTGAAGGGAAGCTACTGCAGTACGTAGATGACATCCTAATCGCTACCCAGACAGAAGAAGCCTGTGTGGCTTGGACAGTAAGCCTTTTAAATTTCTTGGGACTCCAGGGATATAGAGTGTCTAAGAAAAAGGCCCAGGTAGTGAAGCAGAAAGTGATTTACTTGGGCTATGAGGTTAGCGCTGGACAACGGACTTTGGGGCGAGATCGTAAGGAAGCAATATGTCAAACCCCGAAACCCCAGACAATAAAAGAACTGCGAACCTTCCTGGGTATGACAGGGTGGTGCAGGTTGTGGATTTACAACTATGGGCTCCTGGTTAAAGCCCCTATATACACTCATTGCTGATGGAAATAGAAACCTCCAATGGACAAAGGAGGCTACGCAGGCCTTTGACCAGCTGAAAAATGCTCTCATGTCAGCCCCAGCTCTAGGACTTCCAGACATGGGTAAACCATTCTTTTTATTTTCGCATGAGAGACAAGGGATTGCCCTGGGAATACTAGCACAAGACTTGGGTCCATACCGACGAGCAGTTGCCTATTTTTCTAGGCAGTTAGATGTAGCAGCCAGAGGATGGCCTGGGTGCCTCAGAGCTGTCGCAGCAGTCGTGCTGAATATTCAAGAAGCACGCAAATTTACTTTGGGTCAGAAAATGACAGTGCTAGTGTCCCATACAGTATCTGCAGTGTTGGAAATGAAAGGCGGGCATTGGCTTTCCCCTCAGAGGTTTTTGAAATACCAAGCCGTCATCGTGGAACAAGATGATATAGAGATAGTGGTAACTAACACTGTCAACCCAGCTTCTTTCCTTAGTGGAAAGGAAGGAGAACCTGTACACCATGACTGCCTGGAAACCATTGAAGCCACATACTCCAGTCGCCCAGACCTGAAAGACACCCCTTTGGACAATGCAGAAAACTGGTTTACTGATGGGAGCAGCTATATTGCCGGTGGAAAGCGACATGCTGGATATGCAGTCACCACCTGCAGAGAAGTAATAGAATCTGGATCTTTGCCACTAAATACCTCCACACAAAAGGCAGAACTGACTGCACTGACCAGAGCTCTGGAACTAGCAAAAGGGAAAAGGTTGAACATCTATACAGACTCAAGATATGCATTCGAAGTTGTGCATGCACATGGAGCTATTTGGAAAGAAAGAGGACTGTTGAATTCACAGGGAAAAAATACTAAACATGCACGAGAAATATTGAGACTGTTGGAAGCAGTCCAATTACCTGAAAGAGTGGCAATTATGCACATTAAGGCACACCAGAAGGTGAGCTCGGAATTAGAGGAAGGAAATGAGCTGGTGGACAGAGAGGCAAAGGAAGTGGCAAAGGGTGAGATAACAATTGAAGGAGCTTTAATTCCTGATGGAAAAATTTCTCTGGGAAGTAAGCCAAATTATAATAAGGAAGATCAGAAATTGATTATAGATCAAGATGGAATATTTAATGACGATGGGTGGGCTAGTACACCACAGGGAAGGATAATTGTTCCCTCATCGTTGTTATGGGCCCTTATAAAAAATGAGCATCAGAAAACACATCGGGGAGTGGATGCCTTGCATAAATATCTAATAAACAAAATCATAGCTAGAAATTTGTACGCTACCATCCAACAAGTCACTCAACAATGTGATCTTTGCCTTCAAACCAACCCCAAAATTACTCCCAAACTTAAATTCGGCCAAATTGGCAGAGGTAATGGACCAGGCCAACAATGGCAGATTGACTTTACAGAGCTGCCAAGAAAAGGGGGGTGTAGACATTTGTTGGTACTAACAGACACCATTTCAGGTTGGCCAGAAGCCTTTCCAACTAGAAGCGCACAAGCCCGGGAGGTAACAAAAATACTGTTACAGGAAATAATACCACGATATGGAGTTCCAGCCACTATATCTTCAGACAGAGGGCCACATTTTGTTTCGAAAGTGGTACAACAAATTAACAAACATTTAGGTATTGATCGGCAACTTCATACTCCCTACCACCCCCAATCAAGTGGTCAGGTGGAGAAAATGAACCATCTAATTAAACAACAAATTGTGAAATTGGGTCAGGAGGCCAGTCTAACTTGGCCCCAGACACTTCCATTAGCTCTATTGAGAATTCGAACTAAACCAAGAGCTCGAGAAGGGCTGAGTCCTTTCAAAATTCTGTATGGGAGACCATATGGGGTCCAACAGGGAACGTCTCTCCAAGTGGGAGAAGAGACTATGAATAACTATATAATAGAATTAGGAAAACAACTCAAGAAAGTTGAAAAATATGTGGCTGGAACTCGAAACAGAGGACTGGACAGTCCAGTACATAATATACAACCTGGAGATTATGTGTATATAAAATCTTTCAGACCCACAGGGGAAGAAGATCTTGAACCGAAGTGGAAAGGGCCGTTCCAAGTACTACTCACAACTTTCACAGCTATCAAAATTAGAGAACGAAACGTCTGGATTCATCATACTCGAGTAAAGAAGGCTCCAAAGGCACCCTGGAAAATCACATCAAGCGGTACTAACAGACTGAAATTAAAACTAACTCGTGGAAAATAGAGTGATTCATGGGTGTCAATACGATGTTGCAATTGTAACCAACATATATAGTTAATAGTTAAAATGGGGCAATTATTGATATTAATCCTCCATACCTGTACCATAGTCCAAGCCATAGAAAAGGGAACTTCAATACTGGGCCCAAATACGAATGTCTGGCTCACATGGGCAGACAAGACTGGGATTACTGATTTTTGTCTGACCTTAGCACAGGTGGGGAATCCCTTTCAAATGTGCCTAATTGGTGTACCGTGCTTGAACCCCTTTGATTTTCGGGGATGGGTTAGGAATGACTTGATCCTAAATCCTAGCACAGTGATCAAAATGGTCCAGAGAGCTCATGGAACCGACTGGACAGTTGCATCAGCACAAATGGGTGTAATAATAAGAAACTTAAATTATTCTACTATCCCAATGCAAGAACTCCAACTCTTGGGATCTGACAAGACTAATCAGAGCTGTATAACTTTTAATACATGGTCAAGCAAAGTTCCTGAGACCAAGGTAACTAGTGGGAAGACATGGTATCATAATATAACCGCTTACTGCTCAGGATCATCTCCAATGTTACGATACAATGATGAAATACCTAAAGCTCTACCCCCAGGGTATTTCTTGATATGCGGGGACCGTGCATGGCCAGGGATTCCTTCCAAACCCTTTGGAGGACCATGTTATATAGGTAAATTGTCCCAGTTTGCAGCTTCCAAAAGGCATTTAGTCTAGGACATGAAGGATAGCCTCCGCAGAAACAAACGATCCATTGGGCAATTAGGCCTGAATTGCGATTCCACTTTAAGAATCTGGAATCACACAGCAAGATTTTTGGCGGCATTATTTGTACCAAATGTAGCTGCAGGGAAAGCATTGGCAGATAGACATCGTTTGGCATGTTGGGCAGCTAAGCAATTAAATATAACTTCAGATGTGATATCCTCGCTAGCCACAGACACAGAAAGTGTAAGACATGCATCTTTACAAAACCGAGCAGCAATTGACTTCTTATTATTGGCTCATGGACATGGTTGTGAGGATTTCGAAGGCATGTGCTGCATGAACTTATCTGATCATTCTGAATCAATTCATACTAAGCTGCGAAAATTGCAGGAAAATATGCAAGAGCTTAGAATTGTTGGAGGTGGATTGGATGAGTGGTTAAATAACCTAGGAGTTACTGGATGGTTCAGGGACATACTAAAACAAGGCCTTTTAATCTTGGCTATAGGACTACTCATTTTAATGATTGTACCTTGTATAATATCAGAATCACTTCATAAGTCGATAAAAGGAACATGGATAGCTCTGTCATGAATAATATAGTAAAAGAATTTACTAACTTTAAAAGAAAAAGGGGGGATTGATACAGAGGGTTGACCAATGTACGGGGAGGTAGTACAGGGGGGTAGTACAGGGGGGGTAGTACAGGGGGGTTGTACGGGGGATTGTGCAAGGGGGTTAGAGGAATTTGTTTAAACAAAAGGACTATCTGTTGTAAATGCCTGCTAAGGAGAACAGAGACCTCCGGTCCTGTTAATAAGCAGACGCCTGAATCTACTGGGGAAAAGGGGAAAAGCAGAGGATTTACAGCTGGGACACTGATCAAACTCTACTGATAAAGGGGAGAAATAGAGGATTTACGGCTGGGACACTGACCAAACTCTAAGGCTACACGTAAAGACTAAAAAAGGTGAAAAGTGCAAGAAGAGGAAGACTCATTTACTTCATCTTGAAGACCCCTACCCAGAGGAGGAAGACTCATTTACTTCATCTTGAGACCCCTGCCCATGACCAGAGGGGGCACTGCACAGGCGCAGAGGACCTTCTGGCTCATTATAATACGAAGCGGGGGTAGAACATGAATATGTATAGGCGTATTGTGTAACCTTATGAATATATATAACTTTAGAGAATAAATGTAGAGGGAAACAACACTGAGGCACACATATCTTTGAGGAATTATCCCTATGCGTCTCAGCGCTGAATAAAAGCATACCTACTTTACAACTTTTAACGAGTTGTGGAGTTTATCCACGCATCAGCAGCAAAGTGACTCCCTTCTGTTTTGTCTTTCATTCCCTGTCATGTCAGTTCCTTTTAATAACAGCCTTGTTCATTTAGAGTAAGAAAAAAATAAATGCTGCCTTACAGCTAAAACATTCTAAAATTGAAAGTACTTTGTCTACATGAGATGTTGTGGTCATCTATAAAGCATATTTATTTTCTGTGGCTTAAAGTAAAGCTCTTCCACTATTATCAATATTGTAGCCAATTTCGGTTTAAAGTATAAATTTTATTAAACTGAGTAAGCGATAGCAGATAAAACAGCACTGGGTGCGCCGGGGAGTCCTCTGCTCCGCCCAAGACGTGCACACGCGGTCCCTGGGAGTCCATCCTTTATCTTTTTCGGTTCAAGGCCCCAGCCAATCCTGTCGCCCCTCTTCACTCGGATGTTGACATGGCTCTTCTCCATTGGTTCCCTTTGTTGCAGGGGTCTCATTACCAAGAAGTTTCGGGAAGTTTCGAGAAGCTCCCAGAGGCTTCGAGAAGCGTCCACTGCCAGCCTCCTCACCGTCGCAGCCCCCTCCCCTCAAGCGTTGCAACAAGACACCACTTCGAGCCACCCAGCCCCCTTTTCTCTGTAACAATCCCGCGCAACAATACAACTGACCTCCCCCCATTACCTACAGAGTACAACAGTTACAGAGTCAAAAGGAGTATTGTTTCACATAACGACAGCCACAGAGAGCCTCCCTCCACCCAGACTTCTTGATGAACAAACCCCACACATTACACCACCACTAGTGCAAAGGTTTTCTTCAGAATAATTGGCTTCAGTGATGCTATTTCATCATTTTCCAAATTTTATACCTATGTTATTTTTTTTTCCATCAATCCCTAAATGTCAGAACTGGAACTGGTTACTGTCCCTACTCCTTTCAGACAAGATAGCTCCATTTAATCATGTGTCCCTAGGAGGACAGATGTTTCTAGAACAGGAAAGCAGATTAACGGGGGGGGGGGGGGGGGGCGGGGAATAAGCAAAATTGTATAAATCTTTCCAGTTAGAATCCACAGGATCTTAGTATTCAAGCTGAGAAGTTGGCAAGATTCTACTTTTCCATGTCTTTCCACAGTACCTTTCTTTATGATCTCAGGATATGCTATCACATTAATGAATCACAGCTGATGTGTAAACCTTCCATGCAGCAGGTACTCTGGAATTCCTAAATTTTCCTAAATTAAGTATGTGTGAAAGAGGATACCTGTTTGAAGTTTCAAAAATAAGAAAGATTTGCAGGAAATGCATATTTGGAACCTGACAGCTACATATTATTTGCCCCCCCCATGACTCTAAACAAATTTTCTGTGGTTATCACAGTTAGCGAGACTATGTCATTATCTTTCCTTTTTATGATGATTCTTTACGTTGTAAGGGAACAAGCAAATCGTCTTTTTTAGTTTTGTGTCAGTACAAACTATTATATCAGCAGAATGACAAATGTGTAGTTATAAAAATACTAAACATTTTCTAGAAGTCAGGTGTGATAATGTATAGAGACAGCTTATAAAAACTCATGAAAAACTGAAGGTATACACAGAAACACTTCGAGAATAAATCACTGTTACATGATATATATATATATATATGAATAAAGTTGCTCCAATTACTTGCCATATTTGAGATAAGAATCTCCTGCGCCTTTGTTGATTGTTTCCCTAATGTTTCCTTCAGAAATCTTGCTATGTGTAAAATTAAGAAGTGCAGGCAACAGACAGGGACAGAAATTACAGTAAGACAAAAAACCAGAACCACTTAACTTCATCTATGAAGTTTCATCTCTATGGGAAAAGAGGAAAGGAGGTTTATTTCTTAGTCTCTATTTTTCTATTCTCTATTATTTTCCACATCCTTTTTCAATTTAAAATTACAAAGAAAATAATTTTATTTAATTACATTTTTCTTCAAGTTGTTTTCGAACTAAAGTAGAAACCAAAAGCTTTTTCCTTTGAATCTGTCACTGCACTTTTTCATTGTAGATTGGCAAACTCATTAGTTATACTCTTTAAAAGTGTATACTGTTAAAACACATCTATAAAGTCATTTTTATGCTTTGCAGAAAATATAAATGGAATTCCTGTTAAGATTTTCAATTGTCAAGCATTCTAGAATTCTTTAGAAGATTGAATAGGAGAGAGTAATTATGAATATTAAATTCTACATTTATAGCAGAATAGTTTAGTTGTTCTTAAAAATGCTTAAATCTGTAGTAATCTTTCCAAACTTGTTTGATTTTTCTGGATGGAAAGTATTTTATCTGTGTATGAACTATTGTTTGTGGAGAGTTGGTCAAAAGTCATGAATTTTCAGACTCAACCATTCTGTTTATCTTTCTATGTAACTTTTATGTCACCCTTTCAGGGAGAGGAATGGTGTTACATGCTTCCTGAATTAGAGTAGTTCTGTGAACTAGATAATGCAATTAAAATCATGCAGTAAATGCCCAGCACCATTCTTCATATATTTCTTCGGTAAAACCTGGAAATCCACAGTGAACAATTATTAGATACAATGAGATTCCTGGGCCTTACTGACCTGAGGAAATCTGCAGTGGCTGGGAGGAGAATAAGGATCTTTAACATATGAAGGAACATTAAGAAGTTCCCAAGCATCTGGTTACTATGGCAGGGACAAACAGGAAATAGCTTCTGGGTCTTTTTGAAGTCTGTGGTCATAAGTGCTATAGTAAGAAGGGATGGAGTGAAAGGAAGATGGGCTTTACACTTGAATGATAAAAAGTATTCATATTATCTTCAGTGGCTTAGCAATCGCTTTCAACACTACTAGAGCTAATGTCTTCACAGCTCAGTTGTGGGAATGCAGGATTTGTTTAGAAAATAGTTTCTGGCCTCCTTGATTCTGACGCTACCCAGTAAAATTGTTAATAACAGTGATATGGATAATGTATTTGTAAGTTACAAGTGTTTTCTTTGTTCTAAGAGTTCCCACATTGTTGTCACAGTGGTGGCTCTGATAAATTACTGTTTTACTAATTCCTCTAAGTGCCACAAAAATTATAAAAGAAATAAATTATACAAGGAGAACTCTATGAAGTCAACAAAGATCATCTATTTCTTTATGTGCTGCTACAGAGCTGAGAATAAAAGTGAGTTTCTCAACAACTTCTCAAGTCAACTTCCAAATTATGTGATTTCAGTAGTTAGCGGATTTCTATCAGCTGTGGAATTAACAAATGATTCCTCCTCTTTGTCCTTTGAGATGAGTCTGTACCTCTTTGTTTAAAATTTAACATAAAAATTGCTTGATATCTTTCATAGCATAACACTTTTTTTAGTACTTCTAGATCTTGTTATGAATTAAACTAAGCAATTTTTGGTATTCAAAGTTAATTTTTACAGATATGATCCAATTAAACTGTAAATGCAGTTATTCTGTATTTCATTTGCAAATATCATGAAGTATTTTTGTAGTTTATATGGAATTAAAAGTCAAATAAAAATATTTAACAAAAATAGACACACAAAATATATTTGTGAAGCAGCATGGAGGCAGGCATTGTTTGTTTTAGAAAGCATTTATAAATGCTAGTGGGGTGGTCCTGATAAACTTTTGAGTTATGAGCTTGGGAATAATGCATAGTATAATAGGAAGCAAACAGTGCAAGGAAGGTTCTGCTTTCTCAGTGGTGACCATTCATGAGTGAATCATTATGAAAAGCGCATAACAGATGAGGAAACAAACAAAACAAACAAAAAAAACATCAGAAGGAGTTCTTTGCATATGACTCTGTAATAAATATATTCAGCATCCTGAATATATTGAGTGGGAATCAACAAAATGTATTAAAATAAAAGGTATGGCCTTCTATGCGGAACAAATACCATTCAGAACATCTCAATTTATCATTAAAGAAATAAAATTTTAAAATATGTGGTTTTTTTGGTTTTTTTTTGGTTGTTATTTTCTTTTTCCACAGGTAAAATTTTATAGATTAAAGAAGAAAACAACAATAAATCTGGTCTCCATAATGGTATACAACAATAAAAATGGTCTCCATTCAAAGATATAGCAACTCAAAATGTGTCATTTTCAACATATAGAGAATACTAAGTAACTGTTTGAATTTTGGTTTAACCAGTAAACTGTTATATAAAAGGTAGACACCAATACCTTGTGATTGTAAATAAACTCTAAAGAAGTGATAAATATCCATCTGATAAGGGCTTATGGATATGTCTGTATGTGAAGTTTGTCACCTACAGAATATTTCTTCTAAATACAAATTGGAATATATGGAAGTTGAGTTCCTAGAGGGTTAAACAATGTAGAAATTACTTGGACATAGGAGGGCTCTGGGTAAAAAAATCTAAATTATGAAGGACTGACATGAGCTGGGGTTCCTTCAGCTATGTGGCAAAGACTCAAATATATACATATGTTTTCAAGGTTATGGCGCTTGAACCCTAAGCCCCTTTCGGCTTTTATTGAGACCTAAAAACAATCTGAGCCTTTTCTTGCATCTCCACTTTTTAGTATTCCTCTCTTTAATATCCTCCTTGATTCTTTTTTTTTTTTTAACCTGTGATATCATAAGCCACGAAGCGGTATCAGAGCTTTCTGTTTATGGGAAATCAGGTAGATTGAAGATGTAAAATATTTCAGAAAGAGGTAAAAGCTAGTATAAGATGATATTTTAGGCTACTGACAATGAATAATGACTATGCAGTATGAATAGTAACTCAAGGAGAAATTTCAATACACTAAAATGTTTTTTAAATATCTTAAAAATGCAAGTTTCTTGAAGAAGCCGTACATCATCTAATCCTCACTATCACTCCTGTCACCCTAAAATATTCCATGAGCCACAGGGATGGCTATAGTAACAAGCAATTTCATGAATAGTAAATCACTTTCTTTGGTATTGTCACCATGTTTATTCTGTTTCGTCGAGTTCTCACAAAATGTTATCTACATTCAACAGAATGGTGTCTACTTATTTTAATGATTTTCAGATCACACTACACTGTTCCAGTTGCAATAGTAGGCAAAAATTGCAAAATCCATGTCCAGAGGTCAGTTGGTTCTTTTACCGTTGTTGTTTCCTCTAGTGTTTGTTTCTAGTAGCAAATAATACTTCCTGTTCTGCTTTCCTCATCAGGACACAGAATTAACTTTCACCTCATGACTTTTTCAGAGCAATATTACTGCAAAGTCAACATTTGGAAAAAAAAATGGAAAGGCCCAGCTGTGTGTTTAGGTATGTGAATTTATTTCTCTGTTTTTTTATAGAGAAATAGTTCACATTGGACTTTGGTTGAGTTGGCAAAATTCATGAAGACTGGCCAAGAGTCATTCACTGTTTACAAACACTTACTAATCTGAAGAACACTTAGCTAAGTGTCATGGCATAAATACTGTTTCAGTCAAGGAACGTCATGCCAAATTAAAGACAGTTCTTTCATTAACTTGTAAGCTAAAAACTCGTCCAATGAAATAGAAGATTAATGTGTTTGTTTTAGAGAAAGTATTCTCTGAGTATTAATTTGCATATTTGCTTTCTACTTTCCCTTAAAAATCTGAAGGGACACCTTGCGAATTTGAATCTGGTTTGTCTGAACAGTTTGTTAGTGGAATGAATTACAATGCAGCTCTTCCTGTAGACTAATGGAGAAAGAATCTAAGTTCTTCTAAAAAAACGAAATAACAGTTGCAGAGTCGGTTTTCTGTGATGTTCTTTTGTAATGTTGCATATTAAAAGCTGAAAGGTTAGAAAAAAAAGCAAGTTGAAATCTGAACATAAAATTCAGTTTGAGAAAGGGAAAGCTGTTGTTTTAGGCTAACAATAAGTCAAACACAACCTTGAAATGAGTTTACTAAGCCATCAGATTTTCACTCTGTGATGAATGAGGTGAATGACCTGTAGTTTAGCCTTGTCAGGGAAAATCAGGATACTAAGCAACTGAGGAGTTTAATAGAGTCTTCATTTCCCCATGGATAACTAGCCTTTAGAAAATATTTCTGGATTTTTGTTCCAGTCTTTTGTGCAGTTGATTGATGAGTTTCAAATACCGATCTCTACTGTTTCTCTCTGGCGCTCCTCCCCTGGAGGCAGAAGACAAAAGAAGAAAACTAATTCTCTTGGAACAGGTAAATCACACAAAATATATGAGAGAAATGACAGTATTTAGATAAGAAACTGGAATCCATCTCCAGCTTTATTATTTTTTAAGGAATGATAGGACACAGAAGTAAATATTAATAACAAAAAAAATTCTGTATATATACTTCCATGAATACACAAACACACTAAAATTCAGAGCTAATAGAATACTGAAACAGCAAAAATAACAGCCCAGAACTCATCAGTATCTATTTCAAGTACCTGTTATGATCACTACACGTTTTTAAATTAAAAATTCCTCTGAATATTGTGCCGGTAATGTTTTTGGGGTTGTTTTTTTTTCTCTTTGACATAGCTCTTCCTAGTGGATCTCCAGAGACATACCTGTGAGCTCATATAAAATATATTTTCAACTACTTTCTAATATTTTATGCTCAGTGACTATTAAAATTGTGCGTTCCAGAGAATGAAATATAATTCCACATACAAAGTTTTCATTGATAGTTGCTATGGTAATTGTAACCACTATCCATGGCAAAACACTTCACATTGGGTTGAAATGAAGCTTTACTGTCAAGAGTGACATGTATCACTCCATTGTGTGATGTATACTTTTACAATTAAAAAACAAATGGCGACCACATATTAGCATATCTTCCCAATGAAAAAAAGAAACCAAAACAACCCAAACACTTAGAAGTTAAAAAAAAAAAAGAAAGGCTATATAAGATGGAAATGAGGACAGGGGGGCTGGGAAGAATGCAAGGACATTGTCTGGGAAGCTAGGGATCAGGTCTGGAAAGCTAAGGCCCATTTGGAATTGAGTCTGGATAGGGATGTCAGAGAAGGGCTTCTATAGGTATATAGAAAAAAAAAGCCAGAGTAGGGATAATGTGGGCTCACTCCAGAAGCTATCAGGAGAAATGGTTACCCAGGATTTGGAGAAGGCTGAGGTTCTAAGTGACTACTTCTCCTCAGTCTTCACTGGCAAGTGCTCCTATCACATCACCCAGGACTTGGAAGGTAGATGCAGGGACTGTGAGAATGAAGACCTTGCGCCCACTGTAGGAGACCATGAGGTTTGAGACCATTTTAAGAACCAGAACATGCACAAGTCCATGGGACCTGATGAAATCCATCCATGCGTCCTGAAGAAGCTGGGGAATGAAGTTGCTAAGCTACTGTCCATCATAGCTACAAAATCATGGCTGTCAGGAGAAGTTCCTGATGACTGGAAAAAGGGAAATATAACCACCATTTTCAAGAAGGCGAAAATGGAAGACCCAGGGAACTACAGCACAGTCAGTCTTACCTCTGTGCCTGGCAAAATCTTGGAGCAGATTCTTCTGGAAGGCATGCTAAGGCACATGAAAAACAACAAGGTTCTTGGTGACAGCCAGCATTGCTTCACTAAGGGGAAATCCTGCCTGACCAATTTGGTGGCCTTCTATGATGGGGCTACAGAACTGAGGGACAGGGGTAGAGCAGCTGATGTCGTCTACCTGGACTTGTGCAAAGCGTTCGACACCGACCCATACAACATCCTTGTTTCTGAATTGGAGAGACATCAATTTGATAGGTGGACCACTTGGTGGATAAAGAACTGGCTGGACGGCCGCACGCAAAGAGTTGTGGTCAATGGCTCAATGTCCAGCTGGAGACCAGTAGCAAGTGGTGTCCCTCAGGGATTGGTGTTGGGACTGATCCAGTTCAACATCTTTGTTGGTGACATGGACAGTGGGATTGAGTGCACCTTCAGCAAGTTTGCCAATGACACCAAGCTGTGCGGTTCAGTTGATGCACTGGAGGGAAGGAATGCCATCCCGAGGGACCTTGACACACTTGTGAGGTGGGCTGATGCCAACCTCATGAAGTTTAACCATGCCAAGTGCAAGGTCCTACACCTGGGTCAGAGCAATCCCAGTCACAGCTACAGGCTGGACAAAGAAGAGATCCAGAGCAGCTCTGCAGAGTAGGACTTGGGGGTGTTGGTCGATGAGAAAATGGACATGATTCAGCAGTGTGTGCTTGCAGCCCAGAAAGCTAACCTTATCCTGGGTTGCATCAAAAGGAGCTTGACCAGCAGGTAGTAGGAAGTGATCCTGCCCCTCTACTCTGCTCTGGTGAGACCTCACCTGGAGTACTGTGTGCAGTTCTGGTGTCCTCAATATAAAAAGGACATGGAACTGTTGGAAGAAGTCCAGAGGAGGGCTATGAGGATGATCAGGGGACTGGAGCACCTCCCGTATGAAGACAGGCTGAGAAAGTTGGGTCTGTTCAGCCTGGAGAAGAGAAGGCTGTGTGGAGAGCTCATAGCAGCCTTCCAGTATCTGAAGGGGGCCTATAGGGATGCTGGAGAGGGACTCTTCATCAGGGACTGTAGTGACAGGACAAGGGGCAACGGGTTAAAACTTAAACAGGGGAAGTTTAGATTGGATATAAGGAAGAAGTTCTTTACTGTTAGGTTGTGAGGCACTTTAATGGGTTGCCCAGGGAAGTTGTGAATGCTCTGTCCCTGGTAGTGTTCAAGGCCGGGCTGGACAGAGCCATGGGTAACATGGTCTAGGGTAAGGCATCCCTGCCCATGGCAGAGGGGTTGGAACTAGATGATCTTAAGGCCCTTTCCAACCCAAACCATTCTATGAAAAAGTGGTGTTTTCTGAAAAACCTGGTTCACGTGCTGTAAGTAACCTACTCTAAAAACCTAATGAAAACAAAACACTTAAAAGTAGGTCAATTTCACTTACTGCCATCTCATCTTTGAAAGACTGGGAACTGAAATTTAAAGTGTTGTTGAATACTGAAAACCCAGATTCACAGTGTCCCTGCTATACGTGACAGTATTTGTCTTCCTTCCAGGTACTTAATTCTGTTCGAAAAGCTTAAAATCTTCCATTTTTTCTTACATTTCATATCTCTGCTATCTCTCATATCTCGCCCTGCCTCACAGTTTTCTGTCTCTTTGTCTCCCCTGACTTCCAGTCAAAAAACCTCCTTTTTCACAGATGCCAACTACCACTTCTTTCAAAGAAGGTCCAATTTGTGCATATTGAACTAAACAGATAAATTATTCTGTTTGCATTTAGACTAAAATAAAGAATTGCATAACCAAATCTTGGAAAATTCTTTCCAGGTATAATCGTTGACCCAGCAAACGATCTTATCTTTATTTGCAGCCTTGTCTGTCTTCTAATGTTTGACCAAAATTAACAGAGTATCAGAATAATTTCCAAAAGGTCCAGTAAGGTTTAAAAGTGTAAATACTGGTAGGAAGATGTATCTCCATATTTTACATATGATCAAATTAGAGCGTTGTTTAACCATGTCTCCGAGAAGTATGCTAAAGCACAACGGTGAAATTGCCATTTATGTAAATTAGCTTTTACAGGTATTCAAAATAAACAAAATATTTTTGATTCTTCCCACTTTCAAAGAAAAGAACTTGCTATCTGCAAAGATAAGATTTCCCTCAGAACCTTCTGGATAGTGTGATGAAAAACACAGTAGAGATTTTCCTATAACCAATTTTTGCAAGTGTCAATATACCTGCAACCTTTAAAGTTAAACTGATGCAAATTCATGTTTGATTTCATTTATTGACAAAATCCATGTATTATACCAAAAGGTTAAACACAGAGGTTTCCTTAGTACGATTTATGATTAACTATGAATTCTTCAAGCTAATACTCTTTGATCAGTATGCTAGATGACATAATTAACAAACATTCAACTTTGGTGTTGGATTATTAATGAACATTTGCAAAGCACCTACAAAAAGTCAAGCATCACGCATGTACCATGCAGTAAAAAGCTTGAAATTTTTCTAATAATTCCCCTGACTGGACCATTCACAAATTCTTTACAAACATTCCCCTTCATCTACTTTAGCTGCTGCTCAGTTCCCAAACTTACATGGAATACTACAGCTATCTTGCTGTACTAAGGGTAAGAATGATATAAGATAGAAAAATGTTATCAAGTAACATCAGGGTAGAGTCCTATATGTGAAGAGGCACTCTGAAAGCTTGATATGCAAGCTTATGAAAATAAATATAACCTATTGGTTTTCTTGAATGTTATTACCAATATTATCAAGAGTAATGAAAAGGGAGAAAAATTTATTTAACCTTTTGTTTAGATGTAGAAAGACAGGTCTTTGGAGATGGTAAGAACTATGATTTTCTTTAGCCTGGGCTACTGTACGGACTCACTTGCAAAATTTTCAAACCCATACAGACATCCCATACAATCTCCAACCATCAACCTCTACTCTTAAAACTGGTGTCATTTGCACAGCAGATTAAGCCAACTGTAGGGTTCTTCTTGGAAAGTCCTACACTCTTCTACTTAAGCAGACCACTTCTCTAAGTCACAGCTGTTATGCACTGAGACATCAGTATCCATCATCCAATTCTGTGCAGTTTATAGAATCATAAAATCATGCAATCACAGAATCATTGAATCTTAGTTTAGCAGGTTGGAAAAGAGCTCTCCTTTTTCTAACCTTTCTTGGGAAAAGCACAACCTAGGCTACATGTCCCAGCACCCTGTCCAACTGCACTTGAAAAGTATCAAATTATGGGGAATCCACCACTTCCCTGGGGATGTTATTTCAATGGTTGATTGTTCTCATTGTGAAAAATTGTCCTCTTGTGCCCAGTAGCATCTCCCCAGAAATACCTTGCACCTATTGTCCCTTGTCTTTTCCATGCGACTCCTTATAAAAAGAAAATCTCCATCTTCTTTGTAGCCACCCTTTAAATACTGGAATATGGCAATAAGGTCTCCCCTGAGCCTTCTTTTCTCTAGGCTGAACAAACCCTGTTCTCTCAGCCTTTCTCCATAGAGCAGGCTTCCCAGTCCTTTGATAATCTTTGTGGCCCTTCTCTGGACCCTTTCCAGCCTGTCCCCATCTTTTTGTAGAGTGGGGACCAAAGTTGAACAAACCATTCCAGGTGTTGCCTGACAAACACTGAGTAGAGTGGGATAATGATTTTTTTACCTCTGCCTGGAATGCCCAGAGAATATACAGTTCCAAACATGTTTTTACTCTTGCTTTTTGGAACCATCTGTTTGTATGCTGGATTTTGTAACACCATTTCTAAAGGGCTCAAAACTTCTTAAGCACTGAAAAATTAACCTATATTTCTGGGTTCATTCAGTCCATTCAGAAGCCCAGCCACTGGTAAATTAAGTGATGCTATAGTAAGGCAATTTTTTTTTCAGTTAATCTGCTCTGCATTCTGGATCACCTTCACAATTATTACTACACAGAGTAAATGTTCTCAAAACAAGGAGAAATAGAAAATATAGATGATAAATTTAGTTTTGCTTCTATTTGCTTTATAAAGTCCCAGAAAGAAGTGTACATTTTCCAAATAAACATGACTGTAATTTCAGTTACTACACATTGCTTATGTGTATTTGACTGTTTACAACGCTAATCATAAGAAATAATTGTTTCAATATTCTTTAAGATTCTAAATAATGACATTTAACAAATTATGGGCTATCCAAAAAATGAGATTTGAAGTTCTAAGCAAGAAATCCTGACTTTTTTTTTTTTTTTAAACAGAAAGACAAATTATCTAATTCAGTCTTTAATGTAAGCTGCACTTATTGGAATGGAAGTGGTAGGAGAAAGAGCATCTGAGGCTCCAGATGTGATTTGAATCTCATAGTTCTTGGTAAACTAAAAACCAAACTAAAATCAAAAATTTAAACAGATATTCCATTAATAATTGTCTAGTCTCTAGCTTTAAGTAAGTCTTTTTATAGCGCTTGCACTGATCTCATGAACTTGTTCATTCACCACAGTAATTAAAACAATCTCCTTTATGTAGGTTTGTTAAAAGTTATATCAAAGCAGCAGTTTCATTGGAAGTCTATATACCTCCTGCTGTTACATAAAATTATTCCGGAGCGTTAAAGCTAAAAAAACTCCCTTTCTGATCATTCAAGCACAATAAACACAGAGACATTTTTGCAGAGACTTTATTCTGGATGTTGGCCAAATTAACTTGTAATTCTGAAAAAAAAATCACAGCTGTCAATGCAAAGTAATATGAAATGACAACATATCACTCAAAAACGTCATTACAGCATGAGGTGTTAAAATTTTTAAAACCAATTTTAGTCTAGCATTTATTTATTTATTTTAATTTTTTTTTTAATAAGGAGATTTGATCAAGCAAAACCATGCTATGATCCAAGCTTTTAAATTAGAATGAATAAAAAATTATTTACATTTACATATGTGTGAATACTTTCAAAACTCTTGGAATTTCTGCTTTATTCTATAAGAGAAACAGAAAAAGGTAAAGAGTTACAGCTAATACTAGGTTATAGTGGCTCTCAGAGGCTGAATATCTGCACTTTGATACAACAGAAGAAAACACTAAAGTCAGAAAAAAAAAAGTACAACTGATATTTTCACTATAATAGTAACTTGCAAGAACATTAAATCATGTGTGTATTCTTTTATTGCAGTTGTGGGTTAACAGAACTGTAACTGTTGCTTATTTTATTCCTCTTAAAGTTACAGTTTGCAATTTGTTGGCAACCTCATGACCAGGTAGGTACATGTGGTTTTGCATATGTGTCTACAGTGCATGCTAAACTTCTGGCAATTACGTCGAAGGTATGTTTAACAGTTATTTGGAAGCTTGGTGATTGCATTCTGGAAAATAATGACTTCTAAAGAACCCCCAAACATGACAAAACAAATTTAGAAACACCCCCGCCCCCCCCCCTCATTGTTTGTTTTTTTTTTTTTACATTATCCAATCTAATTACTTGGGGTTTTAAACAACAAAAAAATATCCACAATAAATGAGATATTAATCAGTAAAAAGCCAGTGATTCTTTCACCTAGTAATATTGTAGGGAAATAGTCATATCCATGAAAAATAGTTTTAAATCCTCTTTGCCACAAACGTAAACCCAGAAAATCAAGAATTTACTTTATCTTCTTGGATCACATATTTCCCATAGAATTTGTTTGCTTGTTTGGCTGTAGCAGCTGATCCTGTATAAAAATTCCTGTGGGAGATCCCACTGGGTGGCAATAGTCATCTGAGTGTGGGAATTTACGGGGAGAGAAAGGGGTCCAGTCGCCTGGGCTTGCTGAGTTGTATCAGATGACCTTTCTTTTGTTAGGCCCTGAAGTAAGAGATCTGTGAAGCTGTTTCATTTGACAACCAGCTTTCTTCTCCCCTTGTGATGAATCTCCTTCATGGAGCAGAAAAGACCTCAATACTTACTGGCTAAGAGACCTGAAAATGAAGAACTGTTTATCCCGATAGCACTCAGGAGTATATACATGCACAAATTACTGATTAGTATGCTTTCATGGGTTATGCTCCCTTCCCCCAGTAGTGCTCAAGTATTTTACATAACTAATTAAGCAAATTAAAGAAACAGTCCTAGCAACAAGGATCAGAATCCTATTTCACCACTTCCATGTGAGTATCCCACACAGTAGGCTACAGAGTCACTTTCTCATTGCCTTCTTGTAATTATTATTGAATACTTTTCCGTGCTTTGGCAGTGTAGAGTGGACAGCAGGTGAAGTTCAGAATAGTTGTTAATTATTTCTTGGCAATTCAAGTGCTTGAGTGCCCTCCAGCTGAAAATGACAAATAAACTCCCTTTCTGAGCAGTTGTGTGCTTCCTGAGTCTTACAAAGGTTATGTTGCTCCCTTTACATGGTCAATAATGCCATGGCTAGGCCAATGAGCTTTTAAAACTCTTTGAAGTTTATATTCTGTCCATTCCTTAAAATTTTTATGCACCAAGAGTCAAAATGTGAATTTTCATCCTCAGCTACAGCAGCACAATTCCTGTATAAATCCAACAAATTCTCCAGATTATTTTAGATATAACATAATGTTAGATTTAATTGAAACTAACAAATATTGACAATGCCAAAATTTGTCTGTATATGGTAACAAAGTGATACATTGAAAGAATTTAAATACACTTTCTATTTTACCTGTTAACTTTGTAACTGGCTAAACATAACTATTTTGAAAATGCACATAATTTATTGGACTGACATTAATGACTTCTTTGGAATCAACTTAGTCAAGTGAATCAATACATACACTGAATACATACATAATTTGGAAACTATTTAAGTAACTGATGGAATAAAAAAGCTGTACATATGCATACCAGCTGCACAAGCAGGAAAAGTTAAAATTGTAGTAGTCATCCTACTTAGTAGGCATGCTGTTTTTAATAGTATGTTTCTATGGGTTTGTGTCCAGAAGGCTTTTGAAAACTTATTCCTCTTTTTCCTCTTTGGATTAGTAACTCCGCTCTCAGAAACTGAAGAGGTTAATGAAGGTATGTGACAGGAGAACAAAGACTCCAAATTGTCAGAACAGTATAGGAACATATGTTAATTAATCTGTCTTTTCTGTGTTCCCACAATAGCCAACAAATGTAGAGTGGGGTTCAGATGAAATAATAATTAAACAGTACACATAGAATATACTTATGTTATCAGTCTAATCTTGTACGTAGTGTTATGGAAGGACTGTGTCCTGACTGGATTTGAAAGAAGAAAAGCCATATGGATCAGTTCAGCAAAGCTATCTTGTGGTTGTAAATAATGTGACACAAAAGAAGGAATTCATTATAATTAATGTTGTTGAAAACCTCATATAATGGTACTTATTTATTTATGCCTGACTTTTAACATGGTTTATTTTGCGCTTGTGTCCTTTTTCTTATTAAGAAAAATATTGGATCCAAGAGAAATATCATTCTGGTATATTTCATTCGAAATTGCATCGCCTAGATTTTCAGAGCTTGTAACAAGTAAGTAGAAAGCATACCAACAAATGTATCATGAGATGCAATCTCTAACCTTGTCCTGGGTTCAGCAGGAGCAGTCATGTTTTTTCCTTTGTGGTAGCTGGTGCAGTGCTGTGTTTTGACTTCCAGCCTGAGAACAGTGTTGGTGAAGCCGATGTTTTCAGTTGTTGCTAAGTGATGTTTGCCCTGACCAAGGACTTTGTGAGGCTCATGCTCTGCCAGGGAGGAGGGGAAGCTGTGAGGAAGCAGAGACGGGGCGCCTGACCCAGGCTAGCCAGGGAGGTATTCCATACCACAGCACGTCATGCCCGGGGTGGGGGGTAACTGGGAGTTACCCGGAAGGACACGGGCTTCCGGGTGGAACTCGTTTTCTTGGCCGGTGGTATCGTATTCTCTTCCCTTGTTATTTTCCCTTATCATTGTTGTGGTTGATAGTAGCGGTGGTGATTTGTGTTGTACATTGGTTGCTGGACTGTTCTTGTCTCAACCCGTAGGAGTTGCACTCTTTCGATCCTCCTATCCGTTCCTCCGGAAGCGGGGAAGGGGAGAGCCCCTGTGGGGGGGGAGGGACGGACCTCGATTGTTGTCAGCTCGGCACCACTCACTGGGAGTGAGTGAACAAGTTACCTGACTGGGTTTAAACCCCGACAAACCTCTTATCAGTGATCAATGAACCCTAACAGTGGAAGAAGACTCAGAGAAGAGACGCAAGGATGATGTGCTCATGAAGCTCAGAAAAGAATGAAAGAAGTAACCACAGCTATCTTAAAAGAAACTGAAATTCTCTCAACATCAAGGGGACCAGGAGGTGGACCTTGCCATGAATAAATGGCTGTATCAGTTGAATGGGTGTCATGGTTTAAACTCTGTCAGCCACACAGTTTCTCTCTCACTCCCCCCCTTCTTTCCCTCCCCCTACTCCTGGAGGAACGGAGAGGAAAATCGAAAAGAATGCAACTCCCACGGGTTGAGATAAGAACATTTTAGTAACTAAGGTATAACACCAATTACTACTGCTACCACCAATAATGATAAAGGAAATAACAAGGGAAGAAAATACAGCACCTCAGCACCCGCCAATCGATAACCCACCCTCACCCCGCCTGACCGAGCACCGACCGATAACTAATCCAACCCCACAGTCCACTAGCCCTTCCAGGTAACTCTCAGTTACACCCTGGGCATGACGTGCTGTGGTATGGAATACCTCTTTGGCTAGTTTGGGTCAGGCGTCCTGTCCCCGTTTCCTCCTGGCTTTCCCTCCTCCCTGGCAGAGCATGATGCTCGGAAAGTCCTTGGCCAGACCAAATATTTGAGCAGTAACTAAAACCATCAACCATCAGTGCTATCAGCACCGTTCCCAGGCCGAAAGTCAAAAACACAGCACTGCACCAGCCACTAAGAAGGACAAAAAACGACTGCTACTGCTAAACCCAGGACAATGGGTCAACTCTTTAGGTAAATGGTCTTCCTAAAATAATCAATCAAAAGTTTTATCTACCTGAGCCAGTCAGATCAACATGGAAGTAATAGTGATGTTCCTCAGCTCAGCATAGAGGATATAGCTCAAGCAACCAACAGAATGAAGAGAGGCAAAGGTAAATTTAAAGCTTATTTTTAAAAGCCTCATCTGAATCATCAGAATTGTTCATTTACATTTCCAGGTCTTGTTTAAGCTAAGTAGTTATCATATGTCTGAACTGTGAGCACAAAGTGTGTTTTCAAGTTAGATTTTAAACACAAAACTATCAATGTTGAGGTTAGGTAAAGTTCAACATAACTTTTGTTTCCTCTACATGGAAATTCTTGTCTTCTGAAATGGGTTTGGTGAACTCCTTCTATAATCAACAGGGAGAAGTCCTAATTCTAAAGAAAATGTCATCCACTTTAAGGTCAGTGTGTGAAATAGGCCAATTGATTTAATTATCATATAATTGTTAATACATGCTGATATGTCCAACTACCCAGAATGTAAGCATTCTTAACTTTCTTCATAGTGCCTGGAATTTTTGAGAACTACGTTTCATACAGTCCTCATTAACCTTCACTTCACTTGGTCCTTGATTATAGCCCACTGAATCAAAGCTCTTGCAGCAAGTGAACATCCTTAGGATCTACTTTGACCTCCTGTGAAACATAAACATAGAATTTTACCATACATTTTATTCTATAACACTGAGGTTAATTTATTTCCATAATAGTGACTCAAAACAAATAATGCAGAATGATTTACATTACTAGATAAGTTGATCCAAGATTGCCATACATTCACTATTATATTTTTAATATATAATAATATATAATATATAACACATTATCTATGTGTTATAGATAATACTTATATATCTATATGTAGGTATACATACACATATACTTCAATAAATATAGATATATTTTCAGCAGGTTTTACTTTTGCAGCTACAAAAACAGTGCAACAATTTTTTCTAATTACATGTTGGTTAACAATAGGACTTCATAAGTATATGAAGGGAATAATCAGAATATTGAATAATAATTATTACATAAAATATCCTTCTGTCTGGTATATTTGACTAGGTCCCTAAACAAATTAGAGAGCATGAAGATTTTTCTCTTCACATTACACACACGTTTACCTTCCCCTCAAAAGAGAATGATGCAGATCCCATATACAAACTTTTTTTTCTATGAGATAAACAAATTTGGAAAAACATCAAAACATTTTATAGTTGTTTTTTTTGGTTGTAGTTTTGTGGGTTTTTTGTGTTTTTTTTTGTTTGTTTGTTTTTTTTTTTTTTAAGTGACATTCTATGATGAATAGGTGAATATTTATAGTGCTTAATTTTAGGCAACAAACTTAAGGGCCTGGACTAGGATCTTAGTTTTCCTCTGAAGTCACTGAAGAGAAATGTTGACTTTTCCAAAGGTTGATTTATAGTATAAGCATAACTGAATTATCCAGGTTACGCTGTTGAACTACTCATACTTTCCTAACAATCCAGGCCCCATACCCATTAATAAGCACCTTTAGCACTGCACATTTTTGATGTGGGTTCTTGAAAATTGTGTCCTCTTGCTCAGAGGAAACGAGAACCCTAAATCTATTTGTCTTTCAAGGAGGGCAAGTTCTAAGACAGAAAGCCCTTTTTGTAGATGCAATGCCATTTTCCAAAGATCTCTGGAGGTGGCTGGTGGCAGACTTCTTTTGTGAAGTTTAACAATGCGAAATTATTCAGATCATTTTATTCATACGCATCTTCTTATTTGTGATAGGAAGAATATAGTATAGAAACCAGACATACTTTTAAAATCTCTCCTGCTTTCTATTCATAAAATCTAGTAATGTAATACATGCACAGGCACACATAATTGCAATGTTCGATTTCTTTCAGTCCTCCTTAAGAGAGCATTCACTTAAAAATAGTGGTATTATTAGACCTTTATGCATTTTTTTTCTGTTGTTTGTTTTTTTGGTATGGTTTCCCCCTCCCTCCCACTATTTAATAATATATTAATATTAGCCTGTTCCTCCTGGTGGCATCTGTTAATTTTATTTGGCTGTGCAATTTGATTACATTTGCCCAATTTCTTAATGATTACATTGTGAATATTTAATAATTTCATATTCAGTTTCATTGCCAGGAAAACATTTATCTAAATGACATGAAAACCTTTTCATGTAATCAGCTGGAAAAAAAAAAACCTGTTTCTTGTTTTCAAATTAATTTTAACTGTTAATTTTAAAAGTTACTTCTGGAAAAGTCTATTATTCCAGCAGTTCCTTTATTAAGCCTTCTTGTCCCCAAAATTGTCCAAATCAGAACACGCAGTCTCTACCTTAAGTAGTTTTCATGCAACAGGAGAAAAAAGAAATTAGCAACTGTAATTACACAATTTGCAGGCTTAAGCCTTTTTTGTGCAGAAATGTGCACTCAACAGTGATTGCCCTTGTCAGTCTATTGTTTCTTTGCAGTCCATCCCTTTAAAAGTAAGGGAAGTAGGCAGAGCAATAGACCCCCTTGGCTTAACTGTGAGCTTCTGCTCAAAACCAGGGAGTACCAGAGGTGGGAAAGTGGACAAGTACCTGCTCAGAACTACAGGGGCACTGCCAGGGTGTGCAGAGATGCAGGTAGAAAAAGCTCAGCTTGAATTGAAATTGGCTGGAGATGTCAAAAGCTACAAGAAAGGATTCTTCAGGTATAGAAACAACAAGCAGAAACAGAAGGAAATTTTTGGCTCTTTGTTAAGCAGGAGAGGGGAATTAGTTGCCAATAATGCTGAAATGTCAGAGATTTTCAGCACTTTCTTCACCTGTCTTTACCAGCACTGTTGAGACCCAGGCCTTGAGAACAAAAATTCAGGTTGACACAAGAGCAGACCCACTCTCAGTGAAAGAAGAGCTGATATATGAACTATTACGGAAGCTTGACCCCCACAAACCCTGACAATATGTACCAGAGGGTGTTAAGAGAGCTAGCTGACATCGGTGTGAGGCCACTCTTCATAATCTTTGAGAAGTCGTGGAGACTGGTGATGACCCAGAAGACTGGAAGAGGCTAATGCCACCCCTATCTACAAGAAGGGGTTATAGGAGGATCCAGGAAATTACAGGCCAATCAGTCTTATTTCAGTCCCTGGAAAAGTTATAGAACAAATATTCATTGAGGCTATTACAAGTGAAATGAAGCAAATGGTTGGGAAATGTCAACAAGAATTCACCAGGGCAAATTGTGCCTGACAAACATGGTTGCCTTCTATGACAAAATAATGTCTGTTGATGTAAGGCACACAATGGACATTCATAGAATCATAGAATCATAGAATAGTTTGGGTTGGAAGGGACCTTCAAAGGCCATCTAGTCCTTTTCCCCTGCAATGAGCAGGGACATCTTCAACTATATCAGGTTGTTCAGAACCACATCCAGCCTGGCCTTGAATATCTCCAGATATGGCACATCTACCCTCTGGGCAACCTCTTCCAGTATTTTACCACCCTTATTATAAAAAGTTTCCACCTTGTGTCTAGCCTGAATCTATCTGGATTTCCCAAGGCTTTCAATACAGTTTCTCACAGCCTCCTTGTAGAGAAACTGACACATTATAGTCTAGACAAGAGGTCTGTGCCGTGGGTGGAAAGCTGGATGACAAAATGTACACAGAAGGTCATGGTAAACAGCTCCTTTTCCAGCTGGCAACCTGTCACTAGTGAGGTGCCCCAGAGACATGGGGGTACTAGAGGACAAAAAGCTCAATACAAGTGAACAGTGCAGATATGGCAAAGAAGGCTGTCATGGTTTAAACCCAGCTGGTAACCGAGTACCATGCACCCACTCCCTCGAGATATACAACAGACTTCACCATTTTCCTGCCTTGAGCAAAAGCAATCTGATAAAAGAATTTGACTCCTGAAAGCAGGAGTAACCCAGACTTTTTTTCCCCAGTGTATTTTTTATGTGTCAGCACAGAAAGAGAATGGAACAGAATGGAGGTAGGAGAAAGAAAAGATTTAAGGATCCAGATTCAAGGAATGTTATTGGTGAGCTCACCAACTGCCCAGAGTAGTACATCAGACAGGCAGCTTTCCTAAAATCATACAGTGTTACACAACTGGAATAAAATTAGATTAGTGATTAGACTTTATCTTAGGCAGATACAAAAGGAAATAATGAATAGAATAAAGGTGCATTGTCAGTGTAATAGGGACTAGAACCTCCTCCTGGTGCCTTCAACTCATATGATAAAGCATTTGAAGGAGAGACATATGGAACAATAGAAATCCCCCACTTGGTAGCTAATAAATCTGAATGAACTCAAGTGGGGAGTAGATTTATTTAAACAAAGAGATGGGCAAAAAAATTATTTTATCTCCTGTATTGACACAGTTCAAATTGTTCATTCTTCCAATCTTCCCTGAGACAATAACTTCTGGAACTAGCTTTCCTTTGATTCTTCCTAAGTGTCACAATGCATCTAAGTACCCAAACATACAGTGAAATACTGATTGACAAATTCCCACTGAAGGCCTAGGCCACTATGAAAAGTTTCAGACAAATTTCTTATCTTGGCTGTACTTCCAAGCCGTTAGAGGTTCACTCATTTCTAATTTACCATGAGAGTTCTGGGAAAATAATCCTTACTGCTGGCAAAACTCATGAAAGTCATGTTTTCCCAGGAAAAACAAGGCCTTCTGGGGGAGGGAAGGAGGGCTGGAAAAAATTAAAAAGGAATATCCAAAAAACATGGAATTAATTGTAAGAGGTACAGCTTTATGAGATAAAGGCACATATGTGCTATTCTGTATGGAACACACCTGTTATGTTTTTGTTTTCTTTGTGTACAAGGGATTCCTGAAGTTGTATGTGTTACTTAAATATAAACATTAAGATTTTCAGTGGATTTAATAGGTGACTATAAGTTTTTTTTTTCTTCTGCTCTGAAATAAAAAAAATGTGTTGTAATGTACCTCATTAACTTTCATTAACTTTGAGTTTTACGGCAAGTTTCTATGTCTATTTTTTTTTTTATCCTGTAGAAAAAAATTAGATACAGAAATAGTCACACTTTGCTGACTTTTTTTCTTTATAAATCTTTGTCATAGAGTGATATTCCCCCTACATTTTTAAAGGTTTGAGAAGGAAAGCTGAAATGTTCCTACTAGAAATCTCTAAAAATAGCATTGCATACAAAATCAAACTCTGCCAGAACAGTATTCGGAATTCAAAATAGAAACAAACAACAACTCCATATTAGACAACTTGGGGATTCAAGACTACTAAGGCATGTTAGGAGTGGCTGCTGCCTTCAGCACTACAGCCTAAGGCTCCTTCCTCCCTAGCTGCTGGAGCTCAGACTGGTACCTGCAGACTTGGAGTCTCTGCCCAGGGTCAAAGGGGTCAGCTACTGCTTTCCCATTTGCGTGGGAACAGACAGTGAAATTAAACAACAACAAAAAAAAAATCGTTAAGAAAAAAGGATATATATAATGACAAGATAGCACAGACAGCAGTGATCAGGCACAGGAATGAAACAGACAAGTGTACTGACTGGCCTTGCTTACATGCCAACTGGCAACATTTTTTTTTCTCCTCTGTGTCTTCCCACACTTGTTCCTCCCCGATCTCATGTGCTATAGCCTTTTCCCCATCTTTGGTGCTTTCTTTCCCTAAGCACCCCAATGAAAGTTTCATACCTTCCCACGGACCTCACTCAAGTAACCCTTAATACTCTTGCCACTTTTGTGTCTCCATACCAGTTACAATGTTCAAGGTAACCATCTTCAAGTCTATACCGGAACAGTTCTTGTATGGCCCATCCACCAGTGGGTGAAGAGTTCTGATCTGCATCACTGTTACCACTTCTTGTTAGGTTTTTTATCTGTATGTTTAATTATCACTTTCTTTGTTACTTATTTATCTTACATACTGAATACTCTTTAACCAAGTAACTTAAACAAGCGCATGCCCTCATTTTCCACATTCTTTTACACATAATACAAGTGCTGTTTTGTAAACTGATAAAGTAAGATAAAATTCTTCAAAAAATATGCTGTTCAGGTTTTATATCTTCAAGCACAAGTAAGTCACTCGGTTAATTTCTGGGATTAAATCACTTTCCCATATTGTCCTTATTTATTTGATTATTTAAAGTCTTTTTAAATAATGATAATAAAATTAAGAGCTTTTGATTCATGTGCTTTTCTTCATCTTCTAGATTTATTTTCTGTCAATTTCTTATTATTGTTATAAATATCATCCACTTATATATCTGAAATGCCCACTATTTGTAACTCTTTAATTGTATTACATTTCTTGAAATTCATATAGATCAGAGTGTTAATGTTAGTAGTTACAAGGACCTGATGAGATTGTTATTCTTCAATGTAAAACTTCCAATCTACTCCAAGTGTGCTAATGATCTCCAAGGAAATTGTTAAACACAATTTGGACACAGTGCTTGGAGATGGAAAACCTGTAAAAAGCACTTTTTTTCAAGTATTTCATTTTATTTTATTAGTTTACAAAACAATATTTATATCTGCTTAGACATCCAGCCACAGCGAGATATTTTTTTCCTCCTTTTTTTTTTTAATTTTAAATAAAATTTAATTTTAAATAAATAAATTTTATAAATTTATTTAAATCATTTGCAACATATTTTTTTTTCTTTCCAATGTCATGTGCTGCTTTGCTTGGCTGCTACGCTACATATCCTCAAATTAACTAATTTTAATGACACTCTTTTACATGTTTGTTGAAATGTATCAGGCTCCTGCAGTCTAATGTTATCGTATTATGATGAAGTGATTCTCATTGCTAGTTAGCTTGAGAAACTGCTGAGCAATCTCTGTTATTACTGATGCAAGAGGCTGTGAGATGTTCTCAAAAGCATTATAAATTCTTGTGGCAGTTAAAATAGTTACATTAGCCTTTTCCTCCTTCTTAAATATATAAATTAAAAAAAAAAAAAAAGTTGAAACTTCCAGGAGAGCTGAAGCATTTAGGAAATTTTAATCCCTAGATCCTGTTTTATTTAAATATATATATTATAAATATCTTCTCTCATAATCACAATTAGTAAATCTGGAGTTTAAAATATAATAGCCAAAGTGGTAAAAATGCTTTCAGTAGATACATGGAAAATATGAAGTTCCTGTGGAGCTACTTACTTAAGAATTAAGAAATGCTCAAAGCAACCAGATGTTGGTTTTAACTTTTTAATCATTAATACTTGATTGATTAAAAGCTCACTATATGTACTTACATCAACATATTTCTGTGACATAAAATAATTTCAGAATAAATGTTTTTTAATTATTAAAGCATTGATATTATTTTTCACCATTTTTTATAATTTTTCAATTCCATATTGGGACAGAGAGTTTTCTGGATATAAAAAGCTTCTCTTAAGTGACAACATTTTCTATTAATTTCTGCCAAGTTAGTTTGCAAATGATATCATGGCAAGGTTAGGCGTAGGTGTCATGGTTTAAGCCCAGCCAGTAACTCAGAACCACACAGCCGCTCGCTCACTTTCCCCCCTTCTTCTTCCCCCTGCTCCTGGAGGGATGGGGAGGAGAATCAAAAGAATGTAACTCCCACGGGTTGAGATAAGAGCAGTCCAGTAACTAAGGTATAACACAAATCACTGCTGCTACCACCAATAATAATAATAATGATAAGGGAAATAACAAGAGAAGAGAATACAACCGCTCACCATCCACTGACCGATACTCAGCCCGACCCAAACAGTGATCTCACCCTTCCAAGTAGCTGCCCCCAGGTTATATAGTGGGCATGACGTGCTCTGGTATGGAATACCTCTTCGGTTAGTTTGGGTCAGGTGTACTGTCTCTGCTTCCTCCCAGCTTGCCCTCCTCCCTCGCAGAGCATGAGACACGGAAAGTCCTTGGTTGGAATAAACATGACTTAGCAACAACTAAAAACATTGGTGTTATCAGCATTTTCCCAGGTTGAAAGTCAAAAGCACAGCCAAACGTCAAAAGCACTTTTTCCTTTTGAAAAGTAAATAAATTTTTTACAGAATATTTCATATTCAGCTTCATTTCAGTAATTAATCTGTTTATTCTATCTGTGCAGAGGCTGAAATAGACCACTAATACTTATTTTACTGTATAATCAAGTTTCTGCTTGCAATGACAGAAAGTTTTGGTTGGTATTATAAAGTTAACTTGCAAAAAAGGCTATTCATAGAATGTACTATTCATCGTTATTTGAATGTGAAATGTGCTTTCAAATAATCATACTTGCGATAGATCTTTTAAAAGCTGATGCCTGACCTGGTTCATGAATCAGAACAGATACATTTATCCGGTTGTACATTTTCCGTACAAGGTGGTAGTATAGAAACACAGCTCCAGTGACTGCCTCTATTACAGAATTAATCCGTAATCCAGGTTTACTGCCAATGGAAAATTTAGTTGACTGATATATTTCCATAAAAGTTAAAATAAGAATAAAACAAGAAAGCAAACATACACTGTTTCCTCCTAATTCTCAGGTATTCCATGGTGTTTTTTCAGACAGGGAAGTAAGGGCATCTACACAGTTATTTCTGTTTGGTTTAGAAGTGAGTTTTGGAGCAGATCTCTATGTTGGCCTGAACACTCACTTTGGATGAAATTTACCAAGACAATACACTCCAGTGTTTGTCTGGTACCTGAACAGCTAATGGATGTTCTCTTCAAAGAAAAGTCACTTTGAAATATTTATTGTGTAGAGTTCATATCCTCACTACCAACTGTTTCACTGAGCAAGCCCAGTCCTACTTATTTGTATTACAAATTCACCAGTCCAATTCATTTTGGTCACACAGAGTAACTGTACATGTGCAACACAGATGGCAAATTAATATGAACAAATTATGTCACACTGTAAGCATGTCAGACTTATTGTGGATATCTGCAGCAAGATGGATACTCCTGTGGATATTGAACAACTGTCAAACAGACAGAGCCTTTTATTCAGCTAGGATAGGTGGGCTTCTACTTAAGTAGCCCAAGTTTTTAGCTTTTGGCAAGAGACTTTCTCATTAGAGAAACAGAGTTGTATAGATAAAATTCTGTCAACTGTTCTTGGAAGATGATGACATAGCTTTTAACAGAAGTCACAAAATGACATGCCTTTATTTCTTTGAAATATTTACTCTTTCCTGCATATGAGAATAGAAAGCAAATCTTGCAATAATATTAATGATATCACCTTCCTATCAGATTCTGGATACTCTGAATAATAATAAAGATTGTTTGAAAGAATTAAATCTAATATTAATATAATAATAGCCTGTGCTTTTTATCAGCAGTCATGTATCAACACACAAAAAAAACGTGTCTGTCAAAAAATGTTTTCAACTGAGCTTTGTTTCTGAAACTTATTCTTGCTTCATTCACTGTCCTGTATCAGTCAATTTTGGGTTTACTTGTGAAAAGAAAAATCTAGTTTAGTCACTGCTTATTAAATTTACCAGATATATGAACTGCTTTCATGTAAATAGAAGTGTATCTTTTGACAGTGACAGATGCTAAAGAGTAATCCCCATTTACAGTGTAAAGTGGTATTCACTGCTGCACTTACCTTCTGCCTTGCTGTGCAAGCTTGCTTCTGAGTTACATTGAGGGGCATTGCTATTCTTGCTCTTACAAACTTCCCCATTTTATCACACCTGATACTTTTCTTTCTTTTTTTTTTTTTTTTTGCTACTGGGATTACCTTTCTGATATTCGCGTGAGTAGGAATGCAAGGTGACAACTTTGGCAATAATGCACATTCTTAGAAACTTCGCTGAACTTTGTTCCATGTCTTTGATTTCAACCATCAGACATCCCACAAGTGGACCTTTGTACTTTACCAAAAGTATAATGTACTGCTTGTCATGCAAATAACATTCCTATAAAGATGACACCTCCATATGAGGATAATGTGTTCGGTTGCTGCAAATGACTGAAAACACATCCCAGCTCTTCTTGACACCAAAAGCTTATACTGCCAAGTTCAGAATATAGGAACAAAGATAACCTGTAAAAGTAAATATGCTGACTTTTTCCGTTTGCAGGAACAATGCACTTAAATCTGCTATTTTTAGTTCCAACAGCTATTATCAAACTAAATGAGCCATCTAAAACTGCTGAATTAATTGGGTAGTAAATGGATTATTTAACGGCTATTTTCACAGTGTGGGAGCACTGTCATCAGTCAATAATAATTTTTGGTTGAAAACAATGGGTAAAAGCAAAAGACAGCATCTGTGAACTGACGTATTAAGCACCTAATGTTAATTGTAATTCAAAAAATAATACCGCCATCAGCATCTCACAAAAACTAAGTAGTGGCTGCCTTTAATAATACATGGATGTTTAGAACAGTGGGTGTTTTTCTGCCTCTGTAGTTATATAACAAATACCATTTCTACCTTTGTAATTCTCTTTAAAATTAAACAACCCTTGTACTGGTCTTCTTGTGATTCCTGAATAAACTTACATATTTGTGTTGGGAAGAAAATACATTAAGCATACTGACTTGTATTCTGCTTTTAACACATTCCATTTAGCTGTCCAAATTTTTATTCATGATCTAATGACATTGTGAATTATGAACCAAAGCAAAGACACATTTAACTTTTTTTCCTTTTTAATGTATTTCATCAATTATAGTACATGATTAACAAGTGGCACACATTGAGTTAGCAGAATTAATTTAGCTACCTGTGCTTTTATACATACACCTTGCATTAGACAGTTGCCCTCTGCACTTAATAAATAGAAAAAGCAATTATTTTGAACATAAAAAAATGTTAACTTGTTATTTGAAAAAGATTATATTAATTGTACCCTTGAAGTAACTATTTCTCTTCATTACGCACAGCAGAATCTACTTGTAACTGAAGCAATCTTGTCCCTAAAAATTACTTTAACTTTTAAGGTAAGGTCATTTGTGTTTTACACCCAAAGGTGTTATTTATCATGTTGTTTATTCTACTTTTGAATAATGCCATGGTGGTATGCTGTTGACAAATGTATCAGAACCTAAATAAAGTGAAGTAGAAGTGAGGATAAGGTTACTTTCAATATGTTTTCCATTTGTTTTTCTTGCTTTTTTTTTTAACTTTAGTGTTACAGGTTTTCTAACCTAAGCTCTTAGCTTACTTCAGGCAAAGCATGTCATTCCATTCTAAGGTAGATAATCAGAATAAAGAAAATGAAATGAGCTATGTAAATGATTCTTAACCTCTTATACAGGTGGCCTAAACAAATAGCTGTCACTAGATACTTGCATTTTAAGGCAACTAACATTAGATAAGATCACTCTGCTCCTCCAAGGGCTAATTCCACAGAATTAAATCACTGCCATTTCATGTGTGAAGATGAATGCTTAGACAATACGCAACTTATAACACGATTCTTTGTGTTTTGAGGGACTTAAGTGGATTCTTTTGTCATTTTATATATATATTACAATATACACATATATATGCAGGTATTGTAGATACATACACACGTATACACACATATACACACATATATTTGCATTTATGTATAATGTATCTATATGTATGTATGTATACTATATGTATTTTATGTATACATCTATATAAAATATATGCAACCATTATATATATAAAATATGGGTATATATGTGTGTATAGTACACATGTATATACACTCACATAAGACTGGGTTTTTTTTTCAATTTTAACAGAATATTCACAACACTGTACCCCAGAGTATAGTAAATGTCTTTGTATAATGGAGGATAGACTTTGTTGAATCATAAAGCAGCCTTTCTTCTTAGGATAGTTTTCCCTGGAGACATTCCGCAAATGTGCCTACAGTCTCTTTAAACTCTCTGCTTTACATTTCCGTAACTCTTAACAGAAGCAGAAGAAAAATAATTTTTAAAACTCTAATTTAGCACTGGTATGTTTAATGAACTGGTTTGTTTAATGGGATGGGATGGTTCAAGATTGTTAGTTTCAGTTGTTATATCAAGCAAAATTGCTACATACATACAATTCATCTCATTCTGTTAGTTTCATTTTCTTTTTATGGTAGGGTCTTTAATATTTGAAAGGGTAGTAAAATTCTGCCAAATCTCAGAAGGTAGAGGGAAAAAGAGATTCTGGGAGCCAGGTTTCATATCCTGGGAGAACTACATGTTATTTATGTAAAAACTAGAGGTTAAACAAATATCTGTATCACAATTGCACAGAAAGTATTTGAGAACTTTCGTGTTCATGGAGGTGATAAAAAACGATGTTCCCAATAGGTCCCTCAAATGTCAGAAATTTCCACATCCTTAAATAAAAGATTAATTATAGTAACAGATATATTTATGAGTAAACCAGTCTTAGTTTAAGTCCTAATCAGTGGGGTGTGTTAACTCTTCTAGTGCTTCCAGATGTTGCATGAGGAAAACAAAGCTTCAGAATTACAGTTGACACAAAAGAAACCAAGCATAACTGCTGTTTATACACACACAGCAAAGCGCAGCACAGCATGTTTTGTTTAGTGCAGCGAATTATTCATAGCCCTAAGCATCTTCTAAATGCCAAAGAATAGCTTAAATTTTAAAAACTAACAAAGTAGTATTTTAGTGATATCATTGAATCATGAAAGTGTTATGAATCTTATTATAAAAGATAATAAAAAACTCCATTATGCATCATTTCAAACCTTTTAAATTAAGGAGGCCAGGCATGCAAGGTGCCAGATTAATTCTATGTGAATTCACATTAAGCGAAAGTTCACATCCCAGCCACATTGATATTTATTGGTGAGAAAATTGTTGAGAACTGTGGAATGAATTTCCATAGCAACTAAGCACTTACCTGTTCCATTCCAAGTGTTCTTAGGTTTATCTAATCGATTTGTAAAAATGTAATAATAAGGACCTCATAAACAGTTGCAGTTCATCTGCAATTTGTTTTCTTTGTAATATAAAATAAAAGCCATTTATCTTGTATGAGAGATCACATAACAAGCTGCTGAAAGACATTAGAAAACTTACAGTTAAGAGACTTAAATAAGAACTCCAATAACATGAAATAGTCATGATAAAACTCAGCCTCCTCTTCTATTGCACAACTTCAACAAAAGGCTAGCACTGTGACATATCTTGAAATTTAGCAAATTCAATATTCAAGTTAATAAATTTTTTAGAAAAAATACCAAAATTCATTGTGTATACTGAATAAAATAAAGTATGATAACATATTTTCTGATCTCAACGTGGAATTGAAGAAAAACATGAAAAACTCTCTACACAGGATATGACTCCGCTCAAAATACACACAACTTTAGTCTATCTATGGGCTTCTGATTAATGTAATTGGACAGATGCATGGTGACTTCAGTATAAAGATTGAATTAAAGGTCTTAAAGAAATAGGAAAATGTACCTGAAAAAAGAAAAGAGATTTTTCTTCTAACTGGAAGAGAGTTGTTCAGTGTTTTCTATTTCAAGACTGATCATAACTTCAGTCATCAGAAACTGGAGTTGTTTCTGTTTATCAGTAAAGCATTCCTAACAGGAAGTCCTTAACTTTGAAGTCCATTCATCTATTTCTTTGAAAACAGTTATTAAATTCCAGAGTTACTGTCATTTCATATAAACTTTTGATTACACTGTTTTTTCCCTTTACTTATGAAATGCCTACAATTGAGATTTCTTTGGGGGTAATGTGTAAGTGGCAGCACTTTGGAATAACTGCTATTTAAAAAAAAATGGTGGACTACTTTTGCTTACTTTTGCTACTTTTTCAGATTTATTCATTTAGACAGACATGGGAATAGCACAGGACTTATTTTGAGTTATTTAGCAATACAACCTGTATTACAGAGCAAACACTCCTGGAAGCCATTTCAAAGCGTGTGAGAAACAACAAAGTGATTTGGAATACTCAGGAAAAATTTACCATGTATAAATTGTAATTGAACAATTTGATTGACTTCTATGATGAGATGACTTACCTTGTGGATAAGGGGAGAGAAGCGTATGGCTGCAAGCAAGGCCTTTGAAAGAATTTCCTGCAATATCCTTTTAGCCAAACTAGGGAGATACAGAGTGGGTAAGTGCTCAGCAAGATGAGAGGAAAATTGACTATACCTGTCAGTTGAAACCAATGGTACAAGGTCTAACTAGTGTCTGGTTACTGGCATCTGATTTTAGTGTAGGGGGTGGTGAGGCACTGGAACAAGTTGCCCAAAGAAGTGGTAAATGCTCCATCCCTGACAGTGTTCAAGGCCAAGTTAGACAGAGCCTTGGGTGACATGGTTTAGTGTGTCGTGTCCCTGCCCATGGCAGGAGGGTTGGAACTAGATGATCTTAAGATCCTTTCCAATTCTAACTATTATATGATTCTATGATTCTATGACTAAACTAAATCTAAGCAGGAAATGAGTAAGCAGATGAAGCTATATGATGTTTACATCCCAGAACAAGATATATGTACTATTCCCATCACAGTCTACTTTCCCTGAAAGAAAGACTCAGATATGGACAAATATGATTCAGCATATTTTTTAGATGCCTGCCCGACTGGAAGACTTGAATGTAGGCTTCCTTGTGGAGTAAACGCGTCACACAGTTTAGGAAAAGCCCATGGGATTAGAAGGAGCTGCCTCTGATAACACTAGAAGGTTCCAAGGACCTGATAGGTGCTATTGAAATCAGACTGAACTCCCCATCTTTCTTTTCTCTTAAACATTCCAAATTTCAAAGAAACTATCTTGACTTGACTTGATATGTTTTAGTGTGAGGTGTCCCTGCCCATGGCAGGGGGGTTGGAACTTGATGATCTTAAGGTCCTTTCCAACCCTAACTATTCTGTGATTCTATGATTCTAAAACATGTCAGAAAGGGAAAGGATCCTGAATCACTTTTACTCATAGTGCCTGAAGAAATGGAGCAAGAGTAATATTACCACAAATATTTCAAGTGCTGTATTCCCAGAGAAGGGGGGGGGGGGGATTCTGTTGAAAATTTAAAAGAGGAAGTATGACATGCTATCATATACATTCTATTTCAAGCAATAAAAGGATTACATCATTGAATGTAGAAGCAGTAAAACTGGTTCATTTTAACTTGGACTACCTGATGATGACTCCTTACTGTAACTTTATTATCATCTGCATGGGTTTCAGAGATTTTGCTTATGTCGTAGAATGAAACACAGCCTCTCCCTCATCCCCATGCCCCCTCATTCTCTTATGCAACAGTTTTTGCTATAAGAAAAAGTTAATTTTAATGTTATCTCTTCTGGAATCCTCTCCCTGCTGCTATGACACTGCTTTAATTTAACATCCACTTTAAATCAGCAGAGCACTGGCGTATATGAGGGAAATCTACTAGCACAAATTGTGTTCATCTTGTTCAAGAGATTGGCTCTTTCATCCGAGTTAACCAGGCTTAATTCAACACATCTCTGATAAAGTCCCCTACTGTCTGAACATGAGTAAGGTGCTGGGGGGAGGCTTTTCAACACTACCTGGCTAGTATTTCAAAATAGACTTTTTCACTCTCTAGTATCAAAATGCATCAGTAGTGTCTGACCATTAAAATAAAATTGATGAAAAAGTGCTAGTATTTAGAAAAAATCTATACCTTAATCTTGATGGAGCCCAAATGGTGCTATTGACCTACAGTAATCTCAGATGTGTTCTGCTTTTCAGGAGGTCCACAACTTTTTCCAGCACTACCGTATGAGGCTTTTCAAAGATAGACATAAATATATCCTTTTTTTAAATCAGCAACTCACAGGTGTAGAACACTATTCTTTCATGCCTTTTCTGAAATATGTTAAAGTAAAAGCTAGATTTTCAGGAAGCCAAACCTCTATTTACAAACTAAGAAAAGAAAAAAAAAATGTAACTCATTTTGCAGTAATTTTCTTAGAAGAATTCAGTGGGTATTGAAAACCTGGTCTCTGAATATAATGTTTTAAACAGAAGTAAGAATGACTAAATGTGTGTCTGGGGAAATATAGAGAAATATACTGATCTGTGTGTAGGCTGTAAACTAAACATAATTTATCTACAATATTCCAAGGGAGTAACTTGTTTTCTGAAATGTTAGATTTAGTGAATCTTTCCACATTAGTTCAGGAAAAAAAAATTATAATAAATAATACTGAGTTGTTAGGGAAAAATAAGCAGTCAAGGGCAACATGAAAAGAGTTAGTTCAGCTACACTATCACTAACTTTATCTATGCTAACTAAATAAGTACATCTTGTGTGATAAGGACTGTCAGCATACCTGAGAAAATACTTTTATTCTCAGCATTCCATTTATCTCTCATTTCAGAGCAATCCTTAACTCAAACAGTTCACGGTATTTACAGACTTCAAGACTAATTTCCGCCATGGGTTTGCAGCTGTTAGTTACTAAAAACTACACTTAAATATAGAAAAAAAAAGTATTTTTTTAATTTCACATCTCACTGTCCTTTTGAAGTACTACCTTCAAAAGAGGTAACTGTCTTACTACATTAGTTTATGACACCCCCCCAAATGCATGATGGTTTTAATAATGTGCTTCACCCAAGAAATTAAAAATCTCAGGATTTAGTGGCTTATTAGGAAACTAAATATAGATCTAAATTCCTTCAACTTTATACAAGGATGCATTTTTAAATTAATTTGGGTGAGCAATATTCAAGGTAGAAGTCTGTACCCCATGATGAAGGAGTTTGTTGATATGTCTTCCTTAAGTAGTCTGTAGCATAAAACAAGCTAGGCTTCTTGCTTCTTACAAAGTGTTTAATTTTGCAGAACATACTCTTTTTTATCTGTTCACTATCCTCTGACTATAATCCACAAGAAAAGCTGACATGAATGATCAAACTGATTTATTGTTAAAATGAGCAAGCAAGAACAAACCACTGCCCCTAGCAGAACAAGTATGTTACCGTCAAGCAGAAAAGGCAGAAAGCTCCTCTTGAATTCAGCCTGCTATCAGTTATGAAGACATTTTCCGATGAGCTTCACAGTGTTTTTCCTGCCTCTGTTTCTCTCCCCACTCCCTTTCCTCTTTAACCTTTCCTCTCTCCCTTTCTTTTGCCTATCCCCACCTCTCTGCTAAAGGTAGGTTTCACTTAATAAAACTGCCTAAGCCAACAGTCAAAGAATCTTATTCTCCTTTCACTTTCCTTCTTCTTTCACTACCACTGATGATCTTAAAGGTCTTTTCCAACCTAGCTGATTCTGTGATTCTGTGACTGTGAAAACCATTGTTCCAGGCAAGAGAAAGTTATAAAAAAAAAAAAAAAAAAGAAACTACCATGTATTTATGGTAGCTGCTGAGTATTTATGCTATCCTGAAAGTTGTGCCTGTGTAAGGAAATTATACCTGGCCCTGAATTTTTCATGTTCTCCACCATGTTCTCCAGTGGTCCTGATGAAATTTACATTTCATTTTTTCTGACTGTGTCCAGATACTTTGTTTGGATGCTTAATCCTGTTCAGACATTATATGGAGAACCTAGAGGGTATGTTCGCACAGCCTATAAGCATAGAAATATGCTAGATATCCAGAGTTATTAACAAGTTGTACAACCCTAGATAAAGCAACTGTCCTGGAGAACCTAGAGGGTATGTTCACACAGCCGATAAATATAGAAATATGTTAGGTATCCAGAGTTATTAACAAGTTGTACAACCATAGATAAAACAAGTGTCCTGGGTTAAGCAGTAGCAGTCATTTTTCTCCTTCTTAGTAGCTGGTGCAGTGCTGTGGTTTTGACTTTCAGCCTGGGATGTTTTTAGTTGCTGCTCAGTAATGTTTATTCTGACCAAGGACCTTGTGAGGCTCATGCTCTGCCAGGGAGGAGGGAAAGCCAGGAGGAAGCAGAGAAAGGACACCTGACCCAAACTAACCAAAGAGGTATTCCATACCACAGCACGTCATGCCCACTATATAACTGGGGGCAGTTACCTGAAACAGATCACTGCTCGGGTTGGGCTGGGTACCGGTCGGCAGGTGGTGAGCGGTTGTATTCTCTTCCCTTGTTATTTCCCTTATCATTATTATTATTGGTGGTAGCAGTAGTAATTTTGTGTTATACCTTATTTACTGGACTGGTCTTATCTCAACCAATGGGAGTTACATACAGGCAACTGAATGCTTAAACTTATTCTAGAATCAGCATATATCCACAACACTTGCTGTGCACTCATCTACTTACTTTTACTTATATGTTTATCATAATACATGTTTTTTTTTTTTCCCACTGCTCAAGGTTTGGGGATGGAAGTTTATTTCTTGGGATAGACTTCCAATTGTACAGGTCTTATAGCTCAGTATTTCCTTCTCAGTTTCATTCTAGAAGTGAGTACAAATTGTGGAGACAGTGTTCTCATGAGAGAATGCATAATTAGTACATAAACTCTGAATAATCCTGAAAGATACAGCAAGGCCCCCCCCCCCCCCCGAACCTCTAGGGAAGCGAGACCAGCACATATTGTGTGATTTTCTGGTGGTGGGAAGGTCTCTCTTATGCTCTTATCAGGGGTATTGGGCATACTGTGACGGACCGTGGACTTGGGACCCCATATACAACTCATTTAATACAGTTTCTCTGTGATACTCATGTACTAGAACTTGGTAAATATAAGTATGTCCAGGTTTCTATCAACCTTTGGAGACCTTTATAGGTATTGCTGGCCACTTCTTCCAACATAGGCTGGCCACCTGTGTCGGAATGAGTGTGCATTTTGGTCAGTATAAAAACCCAAGCCTCATACTATGTGGGGGTGTCCTGGGTTCAGCAGTAGCAGTCATGTTTTTTCCTTTGTGTTAACTGATGCAGTGCTGTGTTTTGACTTCTAGCTTGAGAACAGTGTTGGTGAAGCCGATGTTGTCGGTTGTTGCTAAGTGATGTTTACCCTGACCAAGGACTCTGTGAGGCTCATGCTCTGCCAGGGAGGAGGGGAAGCTGTGAGGAAGCAGAGACGGGGCGCCTGACCCGGGCTAGCCGGGGAGGTATTCCATACCACAGCACGTCATGCCCGGGGTGGGGGGTAACTGGGAGTTACCCGGAAGGACAGGAGCTTCCGGGTGGAACTCGTTTTCTTGGCCGGTGGTATCGTATTCTCTTCCCTTGTTATTTTCCCTTATCATTGTTTTAGCTGATAGTAGCGGTGGTGATTTGTTGCTGGACTGTTCTTGTCTCAACCCGTAGGAGTTGCACTCTCTCGATCCTCCTCCCCGTTCCTCCGGGAGCGGGGAAGGGGAGAGCCCCGGTCCAGGGGGGGGGAGACGGACACGGACCTTGATTGTTGTCAGCTCGGCACCACTCACTGGGAGTGAGTGAACAAGTTACCTGACTGGGTTTAAACCACGACAGGGGGAGGCAGAGCCTCTGCGGGGACAACCGCTAAGGATGAGCCTGCCACCTCGCACTGCAATGATGCTTCTCGGAGCTGGTTTCCTGTTAGTCTCCACAGGGTCCTTGTGCCACGTTCTGTATGTGGGACTGTGTAGGGGGAGTAATGATTGTCTGGATTTTGTGCTTCAAATATCGTAGTTGTGTGGCGTGTGCTTGTGGGATCCCATATATGTGTGTGTGTGTGTGCGTGTGTGTGTGTGTGTGTTGAGGGCAGACGGTGTTCTGTGCATTTTTTGTTGTTGGGTTCATGCAAAAGTTTTTAACTGGTAGCAGTTTAACATTTCGGGCAAGAAAGGGTTAATGCAAAAGTGCAGTTGCCGGCAGGTATTTATGTTTGTTGCTGAAGCAGGCAGGCAGCTGTAGCTGCTGCAGAGCAGGCAGGCTTTTATAGCAGCTGCTGAGCAGGCTGGCGTTTGTAGCTGTGCAAAGCAGGGTGAGCAACTTCCGGAAAAAAACCAAACAAACAAAAAAAAAAAACCTGACCTCCGATTCAGCTCCCGGTGCTCCACCAATGGATCGGCCAGGATGGAAGCCAGAGCCGAGGAGTAAGGGAAAAAAAAACAAACAAAAAAACCCCAACAAAACAAGCAAACAAAACAAAAACACAAAACCCAGCCTCTCAATCTACTGAGGTATTGAGGCAGTTCATAGAGACATCACAGACAAAGCCTAAAGAGCACCTGCAACACAGTGGGTGCATGGTAGGAGCCTTGCTTAGTATGTTTAAGGTAACCTGGGAGTGAATCCAAGACTTGGAGGAATAGATAGATCTGTTGAAATAAGAACTGCTAACTGAAGAAGCGAGAGGGGTAGTGCCACCACAAGCTTTATGAGCCGTCGCCTAAGCAGTATCAGGGTGGCAGGAAAAAAAAAGAAAAGGCAATGATGCAGCAAACTCCTCGACTGTTAACAATGTGCAGTTTAACCTGTCTGCTTCTCAAGAACTGATAACCTGGGGGAGGGGGTATATTTGTGTCCTCCTGCCTACAGGTCCATGGTGACTGCCTGCAAAGTTTGTCAAGCCTTGCCATGAGCTGGACAGACGAATGGAAAAACCTGATGCCTCAGCTACAGCAGCTGACCGTGAATACCCCAAGCAGAATGAGACAGAGGAAGAGAAAAACAAATGACTGCAAAACATCACTTGGGGGCAAATGAAAAGTAACATCCTGAATATGTGTGCTTGTAAAGTAGCTATTATTAGAGGTTGTGATTTTGTATATGAAACCACCTGTATTTTAGCCAGTTGCTAATAAGAAACTAGGCCTTGTATTGTATAGATTTGTCACTTGTAAAAGAGATGTTAGAGTATGGAAATTTGCAGTAGCTGCTAGAAAATGCTAAGGCAAAAGCTGGAAAGATTCTAACACACTGGTAGTGTTATAAAGCTGGTGATGGAACAAATTAAGAGGGTGGGAGAATTCCACTGGTAAATTTCTTTGGCTAGTCCCTCGCTGCCATCAGCATCTTCAACATGCTGCTGCACCCTGTAATAGTTACTCTGCTAATGTAAATTTGTGTGTGCCTTGCTGTAGTAGCTACTTGTTACTGGATGAAGCAGGTGAAACTCTGCATTGACATCAAGGTGCAAGGACTGAGGCTGACAAAATGCCTGCTACCACAATCAAGGGCAAGACTGGGTTGGCCTCTGTGTTCGCCACCAAGAAGAACCTTTAGCTCTGCTGTTGACTGCAACCCAGCAGGCGTGGAGCAGTGGGGATGCATGCCATGCCAGACCTTGATGTGAAGGATGGCCTCCCCTGTTATCAGAGAGCCATACAGCAGAAAAAAGGGGCAGGCCCAGCAGCCTGTAGTTGGCATATGTTGGAGATATGATCTAGCCCAAATCCGCTGCTCAAATAGAGTCACCCAAAACGTATATAAAACAAAAAGGGGGAGATGTGGAGACAGTGTTCTCACGGGAGAATGCATAATTGGTACATAAACTCTGAATAATCCTGAAAGATACAGCAAGGCCATGAAAGGCCCGAAGAAGCTTAAGCAAGCAAGATAAGAAGCTGGAATTCACTGAGTTAATGAGAACTGTGGACTGTTGGCAAGCTTTTGAGGTCAAGTTCTCACACCTGTGTTTAACCAATTGTATGTTAGTCACTAAGGGTCTTCAAGACATGTATCCAATCATAATATGCCAAATCACTGTAAGTGCGTGTAAGAAATAGTATATAAGGAGTTAAAGCTTTGTAATAAATTTGGCAATCGCTTGATCACATTGATCGTCTCTGCGTTGTTCGTGACTCTCGCGTCAGCAACAAATGAAAATTTTTACAATGGAAATTGCCTCAAACATAGAGGGAGTGCTCTGGAGTGGATGTAAAATGGTCAATTTAAATCTAACAAAAGCAAAAATAACTGAGGTAAGATGCATATGCAAACTAATTTCACAAAAATCACATATATATATATAACACATATCACATCACATGACTACATATTCTGCAGTTACACCATATTTTCTGTTCTGAAGTTTTGGCTGAGCAAAACCAAAAAAAATCTGAACACAAAGGAAACCTGAGAAACCTTTCTTTGTCCTTAAATCAAGCACACTGTTTCCAGGGAATTGTGGAGAAACTGTCCTATCTCTAATTGGATTTCCTTCTTTGACTTCTCTTTCACAGACAGCAATCCATTAGGGATTTCACAATATGCAGAAGAACCTACATTTTTAAAAGGCGAAGTTCACCCATGATGCTGGTGTTTTGAATCTCAGATGGGTACCTTGTGGTCCCAGAGGTTCACTGTCCTTGACTTTTTCATACTTCTCAGAAGTTTTCTCTTGCTGCATTTCAGCTTCCATGGTTGCTGTGCTCTCATTTTCTATGAAAGTGCCAGTAAAAGGAACTTAAAACTAAATGAAACAGAAGGATGTAGCTAAGTGCCATATGACTAAAACCAGAACAGTTTATTGTCTGGAATTTACTGTCTGGAACTTACTATATTGCATATTTAAATGACTAGACTTCTCATGATAGGACATATAGCCATCTGAGCAGGTAAATGTCTGGTATTTACTCACAGGAAGGTGTTGATGGCCAGGCTGTACAAAGCTGATATATCTGTGCTATGAGTTGAAACATTATGTCCATAATTTGCTGAGGGCAAAAGGTAATACAATGCGTATATAGAGCCAACAACTGATTGTTAGTTTTTTAAATGTTTTAACAGCTAAATAGTCCAAATGATCTAAATCAGAAAAAAGTCATTAAAACTGAAATCTGCTTTAAAAAGCCATCTTGTACCTATAATTTTTTTCTGTTTATTATGTTCAACTTCCAATATTCCTTTGGGTCCCATGGCTGACAATGCTGTTTTCCTCCATAAGAATAGGTCTGTGGCAACTACAGCAAACTGCTAACATCCTGTGGCTGGCCCTCACTGCAAGGTAGAAAATGACGGTGATAAGAATTTCTTGTCCTCTTGACTGGGGTCCCACTTGAGAATTGGTGAGTGTGTTTGTCTCCTGCCCTGGAGGCTCCTTCTGGGAGCTTCACTGGGGAGGCAGCAGGTGTCCACCAGCAGATGACAAAGTGGTCTGCTCCCCCCATCCCTGGTCTGGTTGTGCCTGCTTGGGTAGCAGCACTCTTACAGCCTATGGCAAAGCCCACCAGGCAGCAGCAGTCACAATAGTGTAGGGACGGTCTCCAATTCTTTCCTAATGGAAGCTACAGTGAAAGATAGCTCAGGTCTTGTTCACTTTTTCCTCACCTATCAATCTGAGTTAATAAATAACTAAAGCCAGCTTTGGAGCTGCAGTGGTCTTTGAAGTTCTTTATATCCCCAGATCTTGAATTTATAGGGCACGGATAGCTGCAACATGATTAATCTTTTACAGACTGTTTCAAAGGTGCTCAGAAGGCATGTACATGCCTAACTCACAGAAGTCCCCAGGAGGTTTAGAAGAAACAGCACCTCATTTCTGAACATGTGTGGAATTGATGGGTGCCTTGGGAGATACATAGGATCTGCTCAGACTTGAGGAGTTTTGCCACATTCAGATGAATGTTACGGCCTAGTGGGATAGAAATGGGGAAAGATGGGGAATTCAAAGGTTAACCTGACACAGAGTGTGTGCTTGTGAGCATGTGTTTTGATTTCTAAAACTGAGTATTTTGAGAGATATAGACAAAAGGTAGCAGAGGAAAAACTACAATTTGGAGACATAGTCCAGAAATCCTAAACAATGTTTTAGGTGATCAAGTTCTTAGTTGTATGAGATCTTAACTAGACTTCAACTAGGTTTTGTTAACCATTAACTAACATGCATGTCTCTACAATTCAATTTAGAGTTATCAGTATATTGGCAGGAATTCTGTTGTTTCGGTAAATTCTATAACTCTAGAAGTAAAAGATTTCTACCTTAATTGTCAGGGTACTTTTGTTATATGATCTTAGTATCATTTAATTTGTTTTCTCATTTAAAATGTGAACTGAGCATAGCTGGTAGTTTGATGTATTTATACTATTCACTGAAATGATTTCATTTGCTTCATTAAAAATATAGTTTTAAAAACCCTTCTTTAACTTCAGAAATTACATCTGTCTATACATATATATATTCCTGAGTTTACCATTCCACAGATGAGGAAATACAATGCACAGTTTGGCAGATAATTTTAAATTATGAAGAAGTAAACCCCCTAAAATTCATTCATCCATAGCTTTTAAAAAAGAAAGAAATGGAAAGAGTATGCATTTTTGTATGTTTGGGGCTTTTTGTTCATCAATATCCATCAGATTCTTTTATCTGAGAACACAGCTGGAGTAGGTGATCTTAAAGATCCATATTATGAATAAGTGTCTAATAGAAATTTTCTTCTGAGTACTACTTACTGTAGTACATTTCTACCACATTTTATAAAGTCCAGGGAATACTGGAAGTTTAGGCTATTCCTGGGAGAAAAGACTTATGTCTTAAGCTAAATAGTGTGAATTTCATCCCAGCAGCTGTATATCTTAATTACTTTGTCCTTTCTCTTAGAGCAGGAGATACCTGAATGGATTTGTGGATCTAGCTGTGAGTACAATCCATTGTCTCCGTTTCATATCCAAAATTAGTTTTAGTCTTCTAGTGAAAGTTCATATGCTAAGAAAGAGAGTTATGAATCAAAATAAAGGAATAAGTATAACAGATGTGGAGAATACTGTGCAGTTACCTTCTCTCTAAGGACCTTCTTTTCTTTGTCCCTTCATTGTGCAGTTTTCTGTCTTTTTCTCAGTTGTGGAAAAGATACAGGTGAGTGTCTTTGTGATTTAAGGCATTTAATAGGTTGCCTCATAAGGGGGGCTGGGTGTTGGGGGAAGACAGAAAGACCAAAAAAGACAGGCATTTATATATCCCTATAACTTTTCTTCAACTGAATGTTCCCTAACATGTGGCAAATACAGGTCTGAACATGTCTGAAAAGATGACCTCAATATTGCAGTACAATGAAGGTGTGTCAAAGCAGCACTGGATATTTCAGTATGAATTTCTTCACTTCTCTAATTAATAAGTGACCCACCAAAGATCTCTGTCATAAACTAATACTTTCCAGACTTCTTACTACTCTAATAAGAACTCAAAAGACAAACATGGCTGAAATAATAGCCAGCATTCAGTACTTCTAACTAATAAGGACTCACATACAGAATGTGAATGAATAAAGCTGGAAAAGGTACAGGTTACTCAACTGAATCATTATGTTGCTAGACATTCACATATTGCTAATGGATGAGGTGCTCTTCCATACTTTTTTTTTTTTTTTTATTAACAGGTTGCAAAACTGAAATAATTTGAAGCTATGTTGGAGAAGAATCCATCAGGTTTCAAATAGAATATGGCCAGAATATATACAGGTGTACAGTGATATTTAGAGTTCTAATGTAACCAGACAGTGAAAGAAAATAGCATTTTGTAAAGTAAATGCAAGCAAGTTTGAAAGAGTGAATAAGGAAAGTATTTATCATTTATTTATTATTATCATCAACATGAAAATACTGGTATTAATGAAATAGTTTCTTCCAGAGCTACAAGATTTTTTTCAGATATTTAAGATACCTTAGATCTTTTTCAACTGTAACCTGACTCTAGACAAAAAACATTGATATTATTTACCTGATACATTAGTATTAGCATAATTTTTCAACAAATAAATAAACTATTTCAACAAATAAATTACTAATTTTTCAAATAATTTTTTTTTTGTTTTATGCAAAGTAGCATTTCTATACCTTCTCAGTTCTTAAAGTTCATTGAAGTTGCATACATAGAAGGCAGATGCTGTTGCATTATTTTACACAACTGAGCAATACCTTTATCAATTAATGTAAATAAGAAAGGTGTCTGTGTCTACTTAATCATGATGTTTCTTATTATTGTCTGTTTTTCTGAGAAATCAGAGACCATCAGTAAAAAGAGTGAGCCAACTAGCTCCACAGGCACTTGGCTTCATAACTGGGTATGCTAAGCATGATCATTCTCATACCTCATGCTGCCAAATGGGTACCTAAGTTTGGTCTTTTAATCCACTCCTAAAACTTGGTCATAATTTGAAAGGAACAGAGCTAATGACAGGGTTCAGTGTTCTCTTCAGTTTGAGGTCCAGACTGTCTTCTAACAGAGTCACAAAGCAGATTAAAGGTAAGAAAGTGTCCATCTTGTTATCATTCTTTCTGCTGAAGTTAGACTACTGATTTTGCTCAGAAGTGTCAGAGTCATGAGATTCACTCATAAGACAGAGGCAACAATATACTTTATTGATATTAACTAGTGAGTTAAATTTCAATGGTAAAAAAGGCTGTGGTTTAACAAGATTTGATGGCAAGATGCATTTCATTATTTACTCCACAGAGGACAGGGTCAGACAAAACTGTCAAGGAGAACCTCTCATTGGGTCATGAAGTTCAAAAAGGATCCTCTTGCTTTCTAAACTCCTTCTCAAAGGGGAGGAGGGCAAGAAAGGGGGGTGGAAGTGAGCGAACGAGTTACCTGACTGGGTTTAAACCACGACAGTGTGGCTGGACCCACTCCTAGTCCCAGACTTGGCCAACTGTTTATGTCTAAAGGATTATAAATGTGCAATCAATCTCCTATATCACTTAGCTAAGATTTCAAAGTTTTAGTATGCTTATTCCCAATTCACTTACTGAGGATCTGTTGGGGTAAGGACTCTCTCAGCCTCTAGGAGTAACTATGAGAGGTGTCCCTACTCAAGGGGAAATCCTGTCATGCAGCCTACAGCAATGCAGGAGAGCTCAATAGGTCCTGGGCTGTCCAGTATTTATTGAGTAGAGATAATTGACTTAAAGTCATATTTGCATACTGCCTACAGAACTTAGTTTCTTCCAAACTTAGCTTGAGTTAAACCTTTACCAGCACTATGGTTGGGGGGGCACACTGCTCAGATTAGCCCTTTGCTGCTGTGTTATTTGTCTCCCCCTAATCCCGTGTGAGTTAGATGCAGCCATCATGACCAGACACACCCATTATGATTGCCACTGGTGGTTATTACTTGAGCATAGTTATGGGAAATAAAGGTCTGGTTGGCAGGGGGTAATACACCACCAAGAAGTCTTCCTTTAAGTATATATTGGCTACTTTGATCTCTTGTGATGCCTCTTGTGGCTCCTGCTACGCTGACTGCCTCTTTTCTTTCAAGAAAAAATTATGTTTTCCACTTCTGGAGCCAGATCTGCAGTATGAAGTAGCAGTGGAAAAGATGAATTCATGAAGGCACTTAGCTTGGATTTGAATTTTGTGAAAAAGCTAATTTTGAAGGCCTTGGGAATGATCTGTTGTATTAATAGAAAGAAATGTACTAAATATCGAAGGAATGCTTTGGGGAAAATCATTCTAAAAACAATTCAAAAGATGCCTTAATCAGCAATAGTAATCAATAATCTAAAGGTAAAACTAAGGTTTTGGGAAACATTTGTTTAATTTTGCGTTGGTCTCCCTGCAATGAAAGCAGAGTAAGTGGATTAAAGATCTAAAAGAACAATTTAATTTAGCAAGGCTGCAATGCAGAGAACTGAAGACTGCGGGGGTTGCCTTTCCTTTTAATTTTTCACTGTCTTTGACATTCTCTAATGCCTGCCTGATTCCTAAATGTTTCAGTGCATATATAAAATATGTTTATGCTATTTTGCAAGAAAATAAAGTTTCTATTCCTCAGATCACAGAAACAGGTTATTTAGTATTTATGAAGATCTTCCCTAAATTCTGATCATGGAAATGTTTCATCTGGGGCTCGTTATAATGGCAATCATTTATCAAATCCATGATTATTTTTCATAAAAAGATCTATTTTTCCTTTCTCTTAAAATGTATTAGCAATCAAGATTCAGAAAATTTATGGCAGAAATCCTTATAGGAGAAATGCTTAATTTGGTTTAGTCTTAAAATTTAGCACTGAATTGACCTGAAAAATTCCAGTACCTATACACATTACTTACATTTCTTACAACAGAAACTGAAGAGAAAAGTAATGTAAAACAGAATTCAAAACACTAAAAAGAAAAAAAAAACTCCACCAAAACAATAAAAAACAACTCATTAAGTCAAAGGCAGAAAATAGAAATGTCTAATAATATGAATATCTCATTCTCCATGTAGTAAAACTTGTTCTGTGGACGTTTAAAGTAAGAAACTTCAGGAGACTTCATGCCTTGAAACCTCTCTATGTAAGAAACCTAGGTAACAAATTTGAGTATAAGAACATGAATTCCTCTCTTATTCTAGAAGATTACTTGTGAGGGAGGAAATCACATCTTATCCAGATATTACATATTTAAAAAAAATAATAATTTTCAATTAGAAACAGTATTCCAGGTCTGAAAATGTTCAGAATTAATTTGGGATGAATTTGTTTAAGACTCCTTTTTTTTTTTTTTTTTTTTTGTGCAGTTAGTGGTAACAATTGATACTGAGAAAGAATTAACATTTGGGAAAGTATATTGTTAATTAATGTCAGTCAGTGTTGTTTTGAAGGTTAAAATAGATCTCATTTGAAATCCTTTAAACTTTTTCATCAGTTATCTCTTATTCCTTAGCTTATTTATATATATATAAATATATATTTAGATGAAACAGGAGTTTTCTTATTTCTTAAATCCATTGATAGTCAGCCATTGTCCAAAGAAATTGACAAAAGAGAGAATGCAAGTAATTTCAAATCTCAATAATAGAGTAATTTTTCAATACAGTGTCTCTACTAATATATCTTCCGAGCTATAAAGAGGGTGTTTTATCCATGCTGTCCTGTCATATTTTTTTGTAGTCTATTTTATTAATACTACTCAACACCATTTTCTCTATACCTTTCATACTTCTGATAGGACTTTAGTTGGACAGAGCTTTGAGGTTGTTTGATCTACACTTTTTATCTCTTTGTATACTATTATAACAAATTTATCAGGGTTAAAAAAAATAGTAGAGAGTTGGAACACAAATTTCAGTAAAATAGAAACAGAAATACTTTACTTTTAAATCGAAATATCTCAAAGTCATTATGTAAGACAGTATGTGGAAAAAAAACCACAACAGTTTGTAAATTATCCTACATTTATCCAAGATTTCCTACTAAGTTAGAACTTTCTTCCAATTTTGGTTTTATTCAATTCAATGATTGTATCATTGCCACAGTCTACTTTTATCCCTAGGAAACAATTATTTTTGTCATCTTTGAGTCGGGCCATGTGCTCTTTGTAATACCCATGTATCAGTTTAACTTGCCTACTCCTGTCAGTGGTCCTTTATCCTGCTATATCTTGCAGTTACTGGAAACTGCTCTACTTAAGGATGCCCAAGAGTTCTCCAGAAAATGAGCAATCTCTTGTTCTTCCAGGTATTCACTTCTACTCCTTGTCCTTTTAAAGGAAAATAACATAGGAAGTGAGAAAACAGAAACAAAAAGAAAGAAAAAAAGAAACAAACAAACAACCCTCAAACCAAATCAGACAGTCCGTCACAATTCTATTCCAGCCATGTTTACTGTTCTTTCTCCCTGAAAATGGAAATGTACACTTTCATGCTCTGTGCTGTTGTCCAGTTTTCTCTGGTTTGTCATCTTCCACACCATGCTTAAGTAATTTAACTTACTCTGGTTTACTTCTTCACATTAGCATCTAAATATTTTAGCTGCATCTTACTGACCACACCTAATTCTCTGGCTGTATTAATCCCAGTCCTTTCAACTATCTGTATTACTGATATGAATACTTTTTTTGATCAGTATTAGTACTTTCTCTTAGTACTTCTTCTGCCAGCCCTGTGGCATTCCTTTTTTGCATTGATACACTTCCCAATGTAAAAAAAAAAAGGTAGTTATTAAAGAAAATTCTAAGGAATTGCACTTTATCCCAGTTAGGCAGCTGTCACATTTTAAATGTTTGGTTTGTAATTCCACTAGCATTATTTCATTCATGTCAACAGAGTGACACCAGAAAGCCTATTGTTTTGTTACATTAATATTACAGTGTTAAAAGCATTTTCCTGGAGCCCATTCCATTCAGCAGAAGGCTGAGTGACCTTTTACAGTGATATTCACCCTTCTAATTGTAACTGACATAACGATTTTCTGTTTTCAATTATGCCACAGAAAACTAGGTGTGGGCAATTTGCTACTTTAAACATGATTGGAACACTTTTAATTGTAATTGGCAGGACAACCTTGGTAAAATTTATCTCAATGAAGTGGCTTAGGCAGATGCATCTGTTATGATAGTGAGAAGCATTCACAACTTCTGCACACCTATATGTAAATCAATTAAAAAAAAAAAAAAGATTCCCTGAGATCTTATATATCATAATCTATACGGATACATATGGCTATTCCTGTAGATTGGTGGATCAACATTTATTCAATTAAATATATTTTTTTGCTAATATATGACAAAGAAGAGGCAAAGACTTCCTCTTCTGATTGTGAAGTCTAATTTCAATTATGCATTCTTATAAATGCAGGTAATCTTTTAATGCAATAAATATTTAATAAGCTTTAAAATTAATTTCTATATAGCTAGTTCCAAATTTTGACAGAATAAACAAGTGTATAATAAAAAAACAAACAACAACAACCAAAAACAAACAAACAAACAAACAAAACAAAAAAGAAACAAACAAACAAAAACAAATCAAAAGAAACAAATAAAAACCCTTCTCTTTGGAAACACAGTTGTCCCCTCTATTCAAACTTTATGGAATTCTGGTCCCATGATTGCAGTCCTGACATAGAGTAAGTCCTAACTGACAGTGGGGAGACTAAATGGGCTCAATACCAAAACACTTAAATTTTAAGGAAAAAAAGGGGAGGCAATGTGGCTTGGGAGAAAACATCAGGCCAGTCCTAGAGGATGTTTTCCTCTAGAGTAAAAGAGAAGTCACAGATGTGTAGTGCCTAGTCCTGTGTCTGGGCCACAAGGTCCCCTCTGTTAAGCCTTAGTCACTCATGAAGTTTCTTGGGTTGCTTCTGCATGGGACCCTGTCTAGGATCTCGGGGTCTCAAGCAATTTGAGACACAGTTATTTATATGACTGGGTAGAGATCAGCTCATCAGTGCTGCTTTTGCAGTGATTACGGGTTGCCCCTCTCAACAGGTAGGTCATTTACCCTGAAGTTACTCCCCTATTCTTGTCAATTCCTTTTTAACTAAAGTTTAAGAAGCCAGATGACCTCCAGAGATCTCTTCCCACCTCAGCTGTTTTGTGATTCTGTGAAAGACACTGAAGACCCATAACAAATATTATATTGGTGTCAATAAGTTGACAGGAATAATACTTCTAGGTTGACCTTATCCAATTTGAAATACTAGACCATAAGACACCATATATATCTTGAACCTCAGTATTTAACATTATCACAACATGACATTATTTGTGAAAACATAATGCCTGATTTTATTTTGATTTTTAAAGTTATTCACTGAGACTATTGTATTAAAATGGGAGGACGGGCCAACATACATAATCAACATATATATTTTAAATGTATGGGCTATCTAGACAGAAGCATCTGCAGTGCTTCTTAAGGCTTTTAATGTTTTTTGAGTTGGGGGGGGGGGGTTGGTAATTTTTTCTAAAGGACAATGTATAGCTTTGATTTTCAAAACAGAATAGAGAAGCCATAACTGGTGGATTATAAAAACCCTTAATTTTTAATAATGCTTTCTGCAACATAAACACAATAGTTTGATTTTTTTATGCCATTCTGCGTAGTCTTGAATGTTTTACAGGGAAATAATTACAGCAAATAAGAAGAGATCTTTTTGGCACTTGCAAGAGTCTGTATGTCCTACAAGGAAGTAGATTTCCTTTCTCTGAAGCTTACATTATGCTTCTTTCATTATTTCAGAAGCCTGTGGATATTAACTACCAAACCATGTTTAAATAAGAATTTTTCTGTTTGATGAATAAGGGATATTTTTTCCTATAACTAATCCAATGGATACCAGTCATAAACAAACTGAAAGGCACTGCCTCAATAAAAATAATAATATTTGGAATGCTTGCTTTGACAGATAAAGTAATTCTGCATTCTTCAAGTGCTCTAATGTCTTTAGTATTTAAAAAAAAATAAAAATTCACTCTTCTATATGGAAAAGTTGAAATGCTAAAAAGCCAAGCTACATTCTATCTTTGCAACTTTTGGAAAAGATGTTTTCCAACAAAAACATAGTTTGAAGAATAGAAATTAAGCCTTCTTTGAATGTTTGATCATACTGATAAGTCCCTAATGCTCTATGTATCTAAAGTGCCTGGAAGAAGCCCAATAAGCCATCAGGATCTGCAATTAAATCAATAACCTAATTCAGTCATGAGGAAATAAAATTGGTGCATGCACCAGGAATCATGTAACTGGCATCTATTTATTATAATGGTATGTCTCAATTTACACACTCAACCTTTACAAATTATTTGAGACATTCTAATTTTGTTCTGCCTTGAAGCAGTTTCATTTTAGTCAAGGAATTCCATGAGACTCCCTAATATAGGGCTCAAATTGAATCTTAATTACCAAGCTGATCTGATAGATGACAAAATTTCAATTTTTCTAAAGTGTCATACAGTTTGGGGTACTCTGCTTTGAATTCTGCATGGTGAAAAATCCCTTTGAACTCAATTACAGCTTGATGTTTGAGTCACTCATTCTTTTGCTCTGGCTCTATAGTCATACTTTAATGGTATTACTTACTGGAAAAGAATATTAAAATGGTGGTTTACTCAGTCATAGTATTATTTTTTTATCTTGTTCTTCATTCTTTTTGTGGGTGCATGTAAATGTTAACATGAATAATAATCACCTACGTAATGTGTTTCTTTCCAAAGATAACAAAATACTATATATATTTCACAAAGAAGTATACAATAATTACTGAAGTTCATTTAAACTAGAACAGTTATAGGGTAGGTAACATCTTCCAAAGTGTGCTATATTTAATACACAGGAAAAATAATCAAGAGTATAAAGACAACTTCCTTCTGCGAGTGATAGAGGAGCCAAAAAGGAGAGGTGCCATGCTTGACCTCGCGATCACCAACACGGAAGGGCTCGTGGGAAATGTGATGCTCCAGGGCAGCCTTGGATGCAGTGATCATGAGATGGTCAAGTTTGAGATCCTCAGGACAGTGAGAAGAGTGTACAACGAGCTCACTGCCCTGGACATCGAGAGAGCAGACTTTGGCCTCTTCAGGAACCTGCTTAGTAAGGTTCCATGAGATATAGCCCTAGAGGGCAGAGGGGCCCAAGACTGTTGGTTGATACTTAAGGATCACCTGCTCCAAGTTCAGGAGTGTTGCATCCCAACTAGAAGGAAGTGCAGCAGGAGGGCCAGGAGACCTCCTTGGATGGAGAAGGAGCTGCTGAGGAAACTTCGAGGGGAAAAAAAGAGGCTTATAAAAGGTGAAAGCAAGGACAGGCGGCCTGAGAAGAATCCAAGGATGTTGTCCAGGAAACTAGGGACCAGGTTAGGAAAGCTAAGGCCCAGTTGGGATTAAATTTAGCTAGGGATGTAAAAGATAGAGGGAAGGGATTCTGCAAGTACATTCCAAACAAAAGCCAGACTAGGGACAACATGGGCCCACTCCGGAAGCTCTCAGGAGAACTAGCTACCCAGGATTTGGAGAAGGCTGAGGTTCAGAGTGCCTTCTTTGCCTCAGTCCTCACTGGCAAAGGCTCTGACCACCCCATCCAAGTCTTGGAAGGCAGACACAGGGACTGTGAGAATGAAGACCTTGGGCCCACTGAAGGAGAGGATCTGGTTCGAGACTGTCTTAAGAACCTGAACGTAAAGAAGTCCATGTGACCTGATGAAATCCTTCCACGGGTCCCTGAATTAGCTAGCAAATGAATTTGTTAAGCCTCTGTCCATCATATTAAAAAAATCGTGGCAGTCAGGTGAAGTTCCTGACAACTGGGAAAAGGGAAATATAACCCCCGTTTTCAAGGAGAAAATGGAAGACCTGGGGAACTACAGACCAGTCAGTCTCACTCTCAAAATCTTGGAGCAGATTCTTCTGGAAGGCATGCTAAGGCACATGAAAAACAACAAGGTGCTTGGTGACAGCCAGCATGGCTTCACTAAGGGGAAATCCTGCCTCACCAATTTGGTGGCCTTCTATGATGGGGCTACAGAACTGAGGAAGGGGTAGAGCTGTTGAGGTCATTTACCTGGACTTGTGTAAAGCTTTTGACACTGTCCCACACGACATCCTTGTCTCTAAATTGGAGAGACATCAATTTGATGGATGGACCACTCGGTGGGTAAAGAACTGGCTGGATGGCTGCACGCAAAGAGTTATGGTCAATGGCTCAATGTCCAGCTGGAGACCAGCAATGAGTGGTGCCCCTCAGGGATTGGTGTTGGGACCGGTGCTGTTTAACATCTTTGACGCTGACATGGACAGTGGGATTGAGTGCCCCCTCAGCAAGTTTTCCGATGACACCAAGCTGTGTGGTTTGGTTGATACGCTGGAGGGAAGGAATGCCATGCAGAGGGACCTTGACACACTTGTGAGGTGGGCTGATGCCAGCCTCATGAAGTTTGACCATGCCAAGCGCAAGGTCCTACACCTGGGTCGGAGCAATCCCAGGCACAGTTACAGGTTGAGCAGAGAAGATATTCAGAACATCCCTGTGGAGAAGGACTTGCGGGTGTTGGCCAATGAGAAAATGATCATGAGCCAGCAGTGTGCGCTTCCAGCCCAGAAAGTCAACCGTATCCTGGGCTGCGTCAAAAGAAGTGTGACCAGCAGGAAGAAGGAAGGGATCCTGCCCCTCTACTCTGCTCTCGTGCGACCTCACTTGGAGTACTGTGTGCAGTTCTGGTGTCCTCAACATCAAAAGGACATGGAACTGTTGGAACAAGTCCTGAGAAGGGCCACGAGGATGATCAGGTGACTGGAGCACCTCCCATATGAAGATAGGCTGAGAGAGTTGGGTCTGTTCAGCCTGGAGAAGAGAAGGCTGCGTGGAGACCTCATAGCATCCTTCCAGTATCTGAAGGGGGTCTATAGGGATTCTGGGGAGGGACTGTGCTTTAGGGACTTTAGTGATAGGACAAGGGGTAACTTGTTCAAACTTAAACAGGGGAAGTTTAGATTGGATATAAGGAGGAAGTTCTTTCCTGTTAGGGTGGTGAGTCACTGGAATGGGTTGCCCAGGGAGGTTGTGAATGCTCCATCCCTGGCAGTGTTCAAGGCCAGGCTGTAGAGAGCCTTGGGTAACATGGTTTAGTGTGAGGTGTTCCTGCCCATGGCTGGGGCGGGGGGCACTAGATGATCTTCAGGTCCTTTCCAGCCCTAACTATTCTATGATTCTATGATTCTGTGCATCTTAGCTACATTCTCTATGCATTAAGATTAATCTATACAAGATCCTAGTTCTGTTCCCTGGAGATTTAGATGTCATACCAGGCATTCTAAAGCACTATTTTCAACCATTTCAGCCAGTTAGAGAAGTAATTCCTCTGCTTGCTCTTATCTTGGTCATACATGCTGCTTTACAAAATTTTCCTCTGAACAACAGGTATTTCACCCTCTCTGATTCATGGCTGGTATACTTATATTGTCAGCGCAGACCATTCACATTGCGTTCCTGAATCTAATTCCCCTAGTCATTAACACCAAAGCCTGAGATCGGTTGGTCATATTACTTCAGGGGTGCCCTTTTATCCAGTATGGAGAAAACCATATGTGTGAAATTATTAAGTTAATGACAAAGTCCAGTGTTTAGATAAAAATCAAAAAAATTAAATGTTTTTTTTACTTTAAAGTTTTCTCCAATCTATATTATTAGACACATGGTTAGTTATGCTGCATACTTTGACAAGCTTCTTCCCTTTTAACAATAATTTATTTCCTTAATGCAGAACAGAGACTCCATGGCAACAAAACAGTTTAAAGCAGAAAATGTATAGGCAGAAAACACAGATGGTCTAGTTTCAAAAAGTCTCAGAATTAATATATAGAAGCCCAGCATGTATAAAACAAGGCCTGAAGAATTTTACTTTATTTAAACCAGCATATAAACATGCAAACAACCCTTCAAATGTCAGTGGGTCAACTCTCATTCAACAAAATATGTAAAGTTGCACAATTTGACTGTAAATGTTTTATTACTGAATTATTAAGTAAAATAGTTGAACATAAAGCACTAGCTGAAAAGAGGGTTGAAATGTCGGTCTCTTTGAAATCAGAGGTGCCTTTATTCATTGCTGTTCTGAAAAATAAGGATGGGCATGACTTGCTGTTGAATACATACACCTGAAGTCCCCAAAATGTTGCTATTTTTTCTCTTGCATGTGTCTGTTTCTTCCCTGCCTTTGTTTTTTTCATTTCTCTCTCTTATTTTCTAATAATTAAGGTTGTCTTAACGAGACAAGATTGTCTCTTTTACAGTACTTCTGTGAGCATATGTTGGGGGAGGCACCTCACAGCAACCTTATGCACAGTCTGACTCTTGTACAAGTTATCAGTGTCTCAGAAGAGAAATGTGCAAAATAGCTGAAATACAGAGATGAATTGGTAATTTCTAGCTTTTCCATACAACATAAAGTAAAGCTAATAGTTGCAAAATTGCTTTTCATGTATGAATGAAGAAAAAGGATTTAAAAACCTTAAAACTACTACAAATTAAATATACCATATCTGCTATGAAAAACATTTTTATGAAAAAAACCAGCAACTACAGCAACAACAGCAACAACAACAAAAAAAGACCAAACAAAACAAAACAAAAAAGAAATGCTGAACCTTCAAAATTGGATAGGTATCAGCCTTCCATAAAAAAGGTTGAGTACTTGGCTTTGAGATCAGACTAGGTTTCTCAGAGCTTTATGCACCTCTGTCTTGACACCTTTCAAGGATGGAGACTGCAAGGTAGCTTCTTTGAAGCTCTTGGACTGTACCTCTGTTGGTAAGATCATTGCTTTTGCCTGTGCTGTGGACAGTCTTGGCTCTGGCTCATCACATGGAGCAATCCTGTTCTTGCTGTTCCCTCTCAGTTAAGCACACCCTGAAAAAAAGAGGACAATTAAGTGAAAAGGTTTTAAAATGCAAAGAACAAGAAAGGAGAGCTTATCAAAGGTAAAAATGGACTTTACATAAAAGAAGATCTTGAGATCCACAGGTAGCAGAAGAGTTTTACAAGAGTTAACTTTCATAGGTTAAGGAACTTATTCCAGTCATTCACACATAATCATCTAATTATACCACAAATAACAGACATCTAGAACACCAGCACAGGGATGAAAGATTTGACCCAGGATCTATGATAGACTTTAACCTTCCTAGAGCACCAGCTGAACATAAAAAGCATATCCTAGAACACATCAGCAATCTATGTATAGACAACTGCACAAACTCTTTCTGTACAGAGTGTCAAGTGGCTAAAAGTGAGTCAGCTGTATAAACTCCCTCAGAGATAGCTAATCAATACACTCAATTGACTCTCTCATCCTAAAATAAACAGTTATTTTAACTCAAATGAGTAGCTCTCCACTGACTGTATTGACTATGAGATTAACTCCTTTGTCAAACAGTTGCGCAGTGTAATTCAAAACTCTGTAGGTTACCTAGATAATCTGCATGAAACTTGCATTTATGACAGAGGACTTAGAGACCCATGCCTTTCTGAATCAGCAGCTGAAGGATGGGTACATATAGGAAATCTCAAACGGCAATGTACACCTATACTTAGGAAACTGAGTTGCCCTAGATCTCTATCAGGCATAATGATGCCTTAGAGCGTGACACATTTTAGATCCCCATTTTAATGGCTCACATGAAATACAATTTCCACTCTAGAAAGGCACAGGCATCCCATATGTATTGTGTCTTACCTACAACCTTATATAGACATAATAGTAGGCTATTGCCTCTCAAGGACTAATGTTCCAATGATTTAATTGCATGTAGGAAGAATTCCGTAGATAGCATACACAGTTTTGAAACTACCCCCATACCTAAGCCTAGGTGATGTGAATCCCCTTATGTGGTGTACTGAGCATGTCAAATGGGTAGTAACATGCTAGTAGATCTGACTTTGGCTCTTGCCCCAGCTGTTCCACAAAACACGTAAGAAGCACAGTGTATTTATTACTCAGAGACTAACAGATGGGAAGTGGGAAGTGCGGGTGAATGAGATTCAGTTCTGAACAATATCATACTGGATATTCCTACGTACTTTAATTGTGTTTTAATCTGTGAGCTTGGAAGGCTCAGAAAGCAAGATTGAGAATCATGCATTTTTCTATATATTGTGTAACAAGCATGATAAATAGATATTGCAAAATTGTGATTTTTCCTGGAAAAAGAAAAGTTAATATTCTATTTATGACTCAATAGGGAGTTTCAGCTGTAAGTAATACGTCAATTTAGATTATTTAAGTCTTTTATTAAAAAAATATACAGGTCACTGATATTTTCAATAACATAAGTTTCATGAGTGCAAATTAAAGCTATTATTGATAATTAAGATTTAACTCTATTTGAATGGGGGAGGTGGGGTTGTGTGTTTTTGGTTTTGTTGTTGTGCTTTGCTTTTATTTTTTTATTTTTTTTTCCTCCGCTGAAGCCACCCAGTGGGAGATATGGATTCAAAATATGTAATATGTGTATGTTTTTCATAGTCCTTGGATCTTCCATATTTTTTAAATAAAATATCTTAGAATATGAACCAAGTTTGCTCTCAGATTATTCTCTTCACACTGACCTATGAAGCAAGTTTAGGAGAATTTTGTGTAACCTAAAATTACATGACCAGAATTCATTAATCTTGAACTGCATTAATCATCCTGGGGTAATTTAACAGCCACTTTAGACAATTTTTGCTGATTCATCTGACCTGTTCTAGAAAGCTGTTTTATGGGTGAGTAATTTTACTCTCTTGATGATCTTACTTGCTATAAAATAAATGTTTTATTGAAATACTAGCATGTTTGAATTGCATTGCATTTATGCAACTTGAAATAGTTTAACTTTTAGTATCCCATCCCATCCCATATCTCATTATGACCAAAATAAATCTACTCACTGCAGTCAGTGAGGTCTAGAAGGTCAATCCAGATAACTTTGAAATAAAAAGAAGGTTAAGGCTTGATTCAGTTGCCCACAGATAGTCATGAAGTGCCATTTAAGACATGTGGCTAGTAAATCTGGTGTTGCGTGTACGGTAGATTCATGTCCTTCTGGAGAAGTAGGTAAAGGCCAGGTGAGGTATCCCAGATATTGCAGAGTAAAACCCACCCAGAGCTATACTTCAGTCATGGTGAGAACTTGACTACATCTACCCAGATCTTAATCAGATTATCATGATAAGTGGTGGGAAAACAAGAAAAGCACAAGTAATTGGTAGAGGTAGGCTTTTTCAAAAACTCTGGATTTCACCTGCTCTGCTTCAATGATGTAAGTATTCTCAGGAAAGAAACAAACAAGCATAGATAAACTGTTCATAGCTTTGCATCCAAGTAACACACCAGTGACCCAGCAAACAGCTGCTGATTTGCTTCAGGTATGGAGAGACTGGCCTCAAATGACATGATCAATGAGACCAGTGGCAGTCTATGCCGACAGTTAAAGTCAGAAAGCAAAGGCCAGTGAATGCAGTAGTCCTGTAGGGTGGAGGGAACACTTCCAGGGCTGTGCAACACTGTGCAAAGGATGAGCCTAAGATAGAACTACTACCTGTAAAGCCAAGTCAGGAACCAGGACTCATGTCTTGGTCAACTCGAACATGATTACTGTGCCCCTGTACCTGGCACTGGGTGATGAGCACATGCTCTGTACAGAGTGCATGTGTGTCTGTGTCATAGAACTGAAATTGCTTTCCACCCTCTATACACATTCCACTTAGTAAATAAATCTTCCATGCTATGTTATTGAATGATGCTCTTGTGGCTACCTCTCCTTAAATTTCCAAGACACTCAGGCTGTCTCTCATGGCGCTTGATACCTGTCTTGCAAACAACTAAATTAAAGCTCTTGGTTGATGACTTCCTCCTTCCTTATTAATTAAAGATAAAATTAAGTTGCTCACCTACAAGTTTCTAATATGATTTGAAATATCCTGGGGTATCTTACCTGGAATCCAGCTGTCAGTCCAGAGGATGAAGATTTCTCTGAAGTCCAGTGTAATTGCTTACAACCCCATGCAGGTGATCTAAATTGTTATGGGGTGGCAAGGGCATCTCCTTTTGGTTAACTGAATCTACCTCTGTGTCTTCATCTTTTGCAAGAGGACTTTAGAGATAGCTTGTCTGCATATATAAAGATTGTTGACACCTAAATTTATGTGTCAAATTTAATTTAATCCTTAAAGTTTAATTCTTTTTATTCCTGTTGTTCTTTTTTTTTTTTTTTGTAAATTGCAGTCTATTAAGGATTTTTCCTACTCTTTTGGACCTACAAAAACAAATAATACAAGACCTAAACCTTTGTAATGAACTAGCCCCTAAACTGCAAATTATTGGTTTTTTATTATTTTTACTATATTTATTCGATATTTCGATGATACTATGCATACATTAAAATTATTATTTATTCACAGTGTACACATTCTCAGTGTTATAGCACAGTTGCTTCATTCTCTCACTAAGAGATGCAGAATGATCAGTGATATTCTAATGGAAAACTTTTTCATCCTTCATCTCTTTTAGCTTCCACTAGCAATTCTTTGCCTTGGGTGCAATCCGTCTAAAGAAATCGTACAATACGCTTATTATTATTAGCAGTAACAGTAGGCCTTATGTGATTTAATTAGCACAATCTAGTAGACTCACCCTGTGCCTGTTTCAGAAACTTGTCACGGAATTTTAGCTCTTAACCTGTGGAAGTTATTGAAAAGGTCTAATTAGTTTATTTTTACTTTTTTTTTTAATTTAAGGATATTTAAATACATTCATTATTGGTCTATCTTTTGCTTTTCTCTACACCAAAAATCTTGAAAACAGAAGCCAAAACATGAAACAAAAGAAAGCAACTGGCTCCCAGGAAAAGACAGTAATGCGTACAAATGTTTTTTCAGATTTAAACCTTGCTTGATGACATTAGCTTTTACACACACTCTTGAAACTCTGTTGCACTGAAAGGGGCAAAAATAAGTAATAAGGCTCTCAGTATAGACCTTTATGCATTGTGTTCTTGCCAGTAGCCACTTAAAGACAAACACATATCATCTAGAATGACATCTGAAAATAGATCGTGGAACAGGAAAGATGTTTTGTCCATGGAATGATTAATGGCAAAGTTTCCATAAAGTAATAATGAAATCTGAAAAGGTCAAGGCAGGGAATAAAAATGGGTAAGTGTATGGGTCAGAAACAAAGAAGGTGGCAAACCTTTATAGACTGTTTTTCTCAAGATGCAAGTGGGCAACATGGTCACTGAAATTAACTGAAAAAAATTATTTGCTTCATTAAGAGGCATGCAATTTGAGAATAGATGAGTAGGAAAAAAATGTTAATGCTTGCCCATGATGTGATACATTTTATCAGACAAAGGTAGAAAACACCACTATAAGAGGCAGTGTATTTCAGGACATATCTCTGCTGTTTATATCTGACATTTAAATGCCAACTGTATGCACTTCCCTACTTGATACAAGTTGGCAGAGAGTGAGATCATGAAAAAGTAGTGAAAGAAGAAGCTGTGCCAGGAATGAAATAGAAGCTGCTCGGACTTAATTTGCTCTGGAATTTGGCCCTACCTTGGTATGAGAAGATGTATTTCTGCAGTAAATTTAAGCATAACCTAGAGAATTATAGCCTTTTTACCTAAGGTCTAAGCTCAAATCATTTTACCACAGCTGATCAATACTGTGATAAAAAATATTGAAGCTCTTAAATGGATTAAGCTATCAGTACTCAACTACCAAAACTTCTTGACTTTTACTGAAATTTTGTGTCTGTCTGGCTTGCAGTAAAAAAGATTTTCAGTGCAGCCCCATAGCTCCTTCCCCCAGAACACTCTATTCAAGCATATCAAAACAAGTTTCTGATTATCAAAAGCCTTGACAGCTACATGTTCTAATATTTTATATGTGTTATTTCATCCAAATCGTATTTATCAATGGTGTTTTTTAGCAGTTCATTCACCTGCTTCTACTTCTTTCAGATGTCCACGTAATTTGCTATTACTGAATACTTTCCCTAAATGCCTGTAAACTTTTTTTCTATAAAACTTTGTGGGTTAGGAGTGATAACATCTTAAACCTATGTCAGTAAAAGCAAATGACAAAATAAATAAAAATCTTTTGAGGTTTCATTTTTTAACAGTACAAATAGATACAGGAAACCAAACACACTGAGCAAATAAAGAAAAGAAGATGAATGTTCAGTATCATACAGATGTATTTGTTATAAAGGATTAATATCTAGAAGAGAGAAAAATCAAAATATATTTAGACTTTAAACTTGTAAGAATAGAAAACAAGGTAACTTGTCATCAGTAAATGGGGATTTTGTTCAGAAACTCAAAGACCAACTTCTGAAACTGCCAGAATTCCCTTAAAAATTATACTACAGAAGTGTCTTTTCTCTTTTGATACTTTGAATCCTAAAGAAAATTAAGGTATTATTGTAATTGTAACAAACTTAAAGTAATACATGCTTTCAATATGCTTATCAGAATAGAGAAATTATTTCCCCATGTTAAAAGTAGAGCAAACATATTGTATATTAAGAATAATTCATCCGACCCTCCACAGATTTAACTGTTGGTAAGACTGATTTCTTTACATCCTAAGTGTTTAAAAAAGAAATCCATGCTCCTTCCTTTATGCTGTGGTTGTGGTCTGCAGCCTTCACAGGATTTTCTTCAAAGGACAGAAAACAGAATTCTGCTTCTAACAGTCAGTCACTGAACTAAGAATCACACACTACACCTGGGCCAGCACTGTAAATCCATGGCACTTCTGAGCATTACCAGCATGTTAAAGTTTTCATGCCATTACACTACATTATCTCACAGTTCTAGCATTTGTTTCTTTGGGTGACAAGGCACACAGGGTAATGAAATAAACTATTTTAATTAATGTCTACAAGTAAAAGCGCAGAATGATAGGTAACTTTTGTTTGATTGATATTTTAATGCTACTAGTATATTTTCATTACAGCTAGTAGAATTCATAACATTTGAGCAGTAATTCTATTTTCCTATTCTAAAGATGAAAATCAATTCATAAGGAATTTAGAGTTTCATTTGCTGACAACAATTTTTCTCTAATGCAATGTATCTACTAAAAAAAATACATGGGCTTTGTTTAGGTTTTCTCAATGGTAGTTATAATTTCATTCTTTTGGTAACATTTCTGATTTCATAGGGAATCACTTCCAGTAAGTATGTCTTAGGAAAGCTATAGTAAATAAAGCTTCTTTTCACAACAGATCAAAATGTTCAGTGACTCTTCAAGAGAAAAGTAAGGTCTTCTGCATAGAAATTTCACATAGACTTGAAAGACCTCAAGGGGACAGAACAGATATTACTAGAAAAACTTCTGCTCACTCAGTGGTGAGTGAACCTTGTAGAAGCAAATCATCAATGACAAGAGAGAAAGAGCACATCAGATATAATGAAAGCAAAGACAGGAAAATGTTTGACAGGAACTCTTGTAATATTTAGCTCTCATGGGAAAAAAAAAAAAAAAGAAAGATCTCCTCTAGGGATGACTGCGATCTTTACTCTGACAAATTTTCCACCTAACTTGATACAGATTTTGCCTGTAAATTTATTTTACTTTATAACATAGAGCTCAATTAGTACACCTTATAATGTTACAACTTCCTCTAATATACTTGTTTCCTTTCTACAGATAATATAGGATTGTAACAAAGTCTACTCTCTTTTGTATTAGATACCACACAGATTTCTGCCTAGATCATCGTATTTGGAGAAAATATTAATTATACTTAGTGAGAGATAATAAAGATAATACACCTACTTCTGAGAATCCTCAATCCTGAGCATTCTCAAGTGGTATGAAATGGTTATGTGGGGAAGAAAAATTTTCTGATTAAAAAAAAAAAAGGTACTGTTTTCAGATATTCTAATGGTATTCTCTATGACAATTTAAAAATATATTCATACTACAATAATCGGCAGTGGAACTAGGAAATGTTACAACTGCAGCATCAATAGTAAAATCTTAGCATTTGCAGAGACCTAAACAATGTTTTAGTGAAGACATAATTTATGATCTCTGATTACAATAGAGTGAGGTTTTATTCTGAGTCGTACTGTTATTTCCAGTACTGCTCTGGTCCACCTGGCACTGCCTTACATGAACTGAATTTTTTCTCTCCTCACACAGCATTTATCAAAGTATGTGTACAATGTATCTCAAATACTTCAGAAAAAAATAGCTCCAAGAAGTATCAAAATTACTGAGATATTATCAGCAGCTGGATTTCAGGAAAAACTAAATAAATCCAATATTGTACAAGCAACTCTGTAATCCCAAACTGGTTTTGTTAAAGGAATTTAAGTCAGGGCTGCATAAATACGAGGTAACTTATGTGGTGAGAAGGTGAAACAATGGGATAGATTATACAAAAACTAACCACAAGGTAGGTAAAAGAAGCAGTAAAAAGAAAAGAAAAGACTATAATTTCTGCCAGTCATCTGAAGTTAAATTCATACAGAAGTGACAGTCACTTATGTGTCTCTTCTATTATTCTCATTCATGTCAGCTCCTATGTCATTCACATTAGATGGCAGGAAGACAGTTTTGTTTCTTTTTAATTTCTCCTTCTGGCATCAAAGGATTCTGAAAAGATAGTGAAGGTTTCCCTCTTTTCTCACTGTCTGTGCTGTGGAAACTCTAACCCACACAGTAACTATCAGCGAAGGTCGTAGGTGACTTACACTGCATCCTAGCTCTTAACAGCAGTATATACCAAAAGAAATAGTGACACAGACAGGCCAGGATACTATATGGCTTACAAAGACATTTAGTAGAACAAAAACTTGAATGGAAGAAAGGAAGCTGGGAACATTGTGAGCAAACTTTAATCACAGAAGAAAGACAGGTACTAAATAAAATGGGAAAGTAATAGAAAAACAACACAACAAAACAAAACAAAAAACAACCTCACAAAAAACAAATCAGACTGGCTGCAGAGAGGGAATGAAAGTCTGTGAGAACAAAGGAAAAGGAAATTTTGTCTGTCACATAGTAAAGAGACTAAAGATTCTTCTGTTTCCCCCTTATGCCAGTTCTATTACGAGCTGCAAAGAAAACTGAAAAATCATATTGATTCTTTTTCTACAAGGACAGACTCTGGACTAGACAGAAGCATAATATTCTTGTTTTCCTGCCCACCATTTAACCACTTAACAGTCACTCTTACAGCTTATTACTGGCATTAGGGTAATCCCCTGGATGTGCTGTAATGTAAAACCTATGTTCTGTGAGAGAGAAAATGGTTGGAAGACATGGTGTGTCTGTGCTAAAGCCTACACTTCACAGAGTCATAGAATGGTTAAGGACTTCTACAGGTCAAGGAAGTTTGCCAATGATAGGAAATTAGGAGAAGCTGTGGATTCCCTCAAGGGTGTAGAGGTCTTATAGAGAGATCTGGATAGACTAGAGAGCTGAGCAATCACCAACTATAAGAAATCTAACAAGAACAATTGCTAGATTTTCCACCTGGGTTAGGATAGTCCTGGTTATACACACAAGTTAGGAGGAAAGAAGCTGAAGAGCAGCCCTGTGGAAAGAGATCTGGGCTATGGGTTCATAGAAGTTGGTTATGTGTTGGCAGCTGAAAGGACCAACTAAGATGCATCAAGCACAGCATATCCGGCCAGTCAAGGGAAGTGATTTTCCCACTCTATGCTGCACTGGTGGAGCCCCACCATCAGTACTGTGCACAGTTTTGGGCACCTCAATGCAAGAAGGACATCGAACTATAAACGTGTGTCCAGAGGAAGGTGACCAAGATCACAGTATCACAGTATGCTAGAGATTGGAAGGGACCTCAAAAGATCATCTAGTCCAATCCCGCTGCCAGAGCAGGAACACCTAGATAATGTTACACAGGAATGTGTCCAGGTGGGTTTTGAATGTCTCCAGGGAAGGAGACTCCACAACCTCCCTGGGCAGCCTGTTCCAGTGTTCCGTCACCCTCACTGAGAAGAAGTTTCTTCTCAAGTTTAAGTGGAACCTCTTGTGTTCCAGTTTGTACCCATTACCCCTTGTCCTATCATTGTTTGCCACTGAGTAGACCCTGGCTCCATCCTCGTGACACTCCCCCTTTATATATTTATAGACACTAATAGGGTCACCCCTCAGTCTCCTCTTCTCCAAAGCATAGAGACCCAGCTCCCTCAGTCTTTCCTCATAAGGGAGATGCTCCACTCCCTTAATCATCTTTGTTGCCCTTCGCTGGACTCTCTCCAGCAGCTCCCTGTCCTTCTTGAACTGAGGGGCCCAGAACTGGACACAATATTCCAGATGGGGTCTCACCAGGGCAGAGGAGGGGAAGGAGGACCTCTCTCGACCTACTAACCACCCTCCTTCTAATACACCCCAGGATGCCATTGGCCTTCTTGGTCACAAGGGCACAGTGTTGGCTCATGGTCATCCTGTTGTCCACTAGGACCCCCAGGTCCCTCTCCCCTACACTGCTCTCTAACAGGTCATTCCCCAACCTATACTAGAACCTGGGGTTGTTCCTGCCCAGATGCAGGACTCTACACTTTCCCTTGTTATATTTCATCAAATTATTCCCTGCCCAACTCTCCAGCCTGTCCAGGTCTCGCTGGATGGCAGCACAGCCTTCTGGCGTGTCAGCCACTCCTCCCAGCTTAGTGTCATCAGCAAACTTGCTGATAGTACATTCAATTCCCTCATCTAAATCATTGATGAATATATTAAATAATACCGGTCCCAGTACTGACCCTTGAGGCACTCCACTAGTTACAGGCCTCCAACTAGACTCAGCCCCATAGACTACAACTCTCTGGCTTCTCTCCTTCAGCCAGTTCGCAGTCCACCTCACTACCTGATCATCCAGACCACACTTCCTCATTTTAGCCGTGAGGATGCTGTGGGAGACTGTGTCAAATGCTTTGCTGAAGTCAAGGGAGACCACATCCACCGCTCTGCCATCATCCATCCACCCTGTTATTTCCTCATAAAAGGCTAAAAGATTGGTCAAACATGATTTCCCCTTGGTGAAGCCATGTTGACTGCCCCTCATAACCCTCTTATCCTTGATATGCCTTAAGATGGCACCAAGGATAAGGTGTTCCATCACTTTCCCAGGGATGGAGGTGAGGCTGACCGGTCTATAGTTACTCGGGTCCTCCTTCTTGCCCTTTTTGAAGACTGGAGTGACATTTGCTTTCCTCCAGTCCTCAGGTACCTCTCCCGTTTCCCAAGACTTGGTAAAGATGATGGAGAGTGGTCTAGCAATGACTTCTGCCAGTTCCCTCAGCACCCGCGGGAGCATCCCATCTGGACCCATGGATTTATGGATGTCCAGATTGCTCAACTGGTCTCTAACCCATTCCTCATCGACTAAGGCAAACCGCTCCATTGACCTGACTTCATCTAAGGTCTCAGGGGTACAGGGCTCTTCAGGACTGACTGCAGCAGAGTAGACAGAGACAAAGAAGGCATTCAGTAACTCTGCCATCTCTGTATCTTCTGTCACCAGGGCACACATCCCATTCATCTGTGGGCCTACATTGCCTCTGGCGTTAGTTTTATCTGCCATGTATTAGAAAAAGCTCTTTCTGCTTTCCTTGACCCCTCTCGCCAGGTTTAATTCTAAGGAGGCCTTAGTCCTCCTAGCTGCCTTCCTACATCCTCTAGCAGCAGCCTTATATTCCTCCCAAGTGGCCAGCCCCTCCTTCCATGACCTGTAAACTCTCCTCTTCCACTTGAGCATACCCAGCAATTCCCTATTTAGCCACGCAGGTCTCCTGGCCCTCTTCCTTGACTTCCTATGTGTCGGGATGCTCCGATCTTGAGCTCAGAAAAAGCAATCCTTGAATGTCAACCAACTATCTTGGGCCCCTTTACCTTCAAACATCCTTGCCCATGGGATTTCCCCTAGCAATTGCTTGAAAAGGCCAAAGTTTGCCCTGCTAAAGTCCAGGGTTGCAATTCTACTTGCTATTCTACTAGTCCTACCACACAAGATCCTGAATTCCACCATCTCGTGGTAGCTGCAACCAAGGCAGCCCTCAACCCTTACTGCTTCAACCAGATCCTCCTTGTTAGTGAGGATGAGATCCAGCAGCGCTCCTCTCCTGGTTGGCTCATCCACCATTTGCAGGAGGAAGTTATCATCCATACACTGGAGGAACCTCCTGGACTGTGGCTGGGTTGCTGAGTGGTCCTTCCAGCAAACATCAGGGAAGTTAAAATCCCCCACGACAACCACGGCCTGTGACTGTGAGGCTGCTCTCAGCTGCCTGTAGAAGGCCTCGTCAACTTCCTCACCCTGATCTGGTGGCCTGTAACAGACACCCACAACAGTATCGCCCCTGCCAGCCTGCCCCTTAATTCTCACCCACAGACTCTCAACTCTCTCGTCATCTGTCCCTGGACAGAACTCAGTGCATTGTAGTTGCTCCCGCACATAAAGAGCAACCCCCCCACCCCGCCTGGCTGGCCTGTCTTTCCTGAAAAGGACATAGCCCTCCATGACTATATTCCAGTCATGTGAGCTGTCCCACCACGTCTCTGTAACTGCCACCAGATCATAGTCTCCTGACTTGACATAGGTTTCCAACTCCTCCTGCTTATTTCCCATGCTGCGCGCATTGGTGTACAGACATTCCAGGGAGCGAGGTGAGCACACCGATTTCACCCTAGGATTATAGGAGGCCTCCCAGTCTTCATCAATTCTGGAGTGCTGCCCCACTGGGGCAAGCCCAGCTACAACCCCATCCCCCTTTGAATCTAGTTTAAAGCTCTCCAAATGAGCCCTGCTAATTCGTGCCCCAGCCTCCTTTTTCTTCTGTGAGATAAACCTTTCCCACTTGTCATTGTCCAGACTGGTGGCCTATAAAACCAGCTGTTATCTAAGAATCCAAAGCCCTGCCTGTAGCACCAGTCTCGAAGCCAATTGTTTATGAACTGAATCTTCCCATTCCTTCCCACATCATCAGTGGAAGATGGAAGGAGTGAGGAGAAGATCACTTGAGTCCCAGACTCTTTCACCATCCGCCCCAAGGCCCTGTAGTCTTTCTTCATCCCCCTCAGACTGCGGGAAGCAGCTTCCTCCCCACCTGTCTGGAAGGTCAGCAGCGGGTAGTAGTCTGTCGGGTGCACCAGGTTGGGGAGCGCTCTAGTGATATCCCTGATCCGGGCTCCAGGCAGACTACACACTTCCCTATGATGAGGGTCAACTCTGCATATCAGGCCCTCTGTTCCTCTCAGAAGGGAATCGCCTACTACAATGACCCTTCTTTCTTTCTTATCAGAGGCAGTCTTGAGGTGCGAAGTCGACCGCCTTTTCCTATGTGGCCTTGTAGGCGGGCCTTGCACGACATTCTCACTTACCTCTCCTTCAAGATCCAGGGCCTCGAACCTATTACGGAGGGACACCTGAGGAAGCAGGGCAGGAAGGGGGGAGGGTTGCCCACGACGCCGAACTGGAACTTGCTTCCAACCCTCGTCATCTTTTTGGTCCCCTGCCTCTGCGAGGGCAGGGGCTGTCTCGGGCCATGGTGAAAGCTCTCAAGGGCAAGAGTTAGGATGATTGACTGAGGTCACGTGACTGATGAGGGGTGATCTCATAGCAACCTGCAGTTTCCTTACGGGAAGGAGCAGAGGGGGAAGTGCTGATCTTTCTCTGCTGTGCAGAGATAGGACACAAGGGAATAGAATGAAGCAGCTTTAGGGGAAATACAAGTTAGACATCAGGGAAAAATTCTTCACTGTGGGAGTGGTCAGTCACTGGAACAGGATCCCCAGGGATGCTGGTCACATTCAGCAAGCCTCTCAGAGTTCAAGAAGTGTCTGGATGATGCTTTTAGTAATGCAGTTTACTTTTAGGTAGTCCTGTGAGGATCACGGAGTTGGACTCATGGTCCCTATGTGTCCTTTCCAAGTTGAGATATTCTACAGTTCTGTGATTCTGGGGAATTTGAATTTAATGTAAACTACTTAGTGTTGTCTTTAGCACTTTCATAAATCTGTCCTAAAAATTTTAGCTTACTGAATTGCATAGTCAGTGTGCAGCAGCGATAGTTAAACATATATGTATTTCTAACCTTATCTGACACTGCAAAATTAATATTCTTACATTTATACAAAAGAACACTATGTTTTCTAAAGCTAAATCTAAGTACTCAGTAGACATTCTCTGTATGTCAAAAATTAAACAAAGTGTAAGACGTAAAATGTAAAAATAAAAGTCCCGACTATTAGGAGTGAGATAAAGAACTACAAATGTAATAGTAGAAATGTACAGTTCTATATACAAAACACCTCAAAGATGATGCGGTCTAAGCTCATTTGAAGTTCTTTTCAAAGCATTACAGTGAAAAAAATTCCAAGAGCAAGATGCTACGTAAGATTGAAAACTGACATGAAGAAACAATCATTACTTTATGAAATAAAGTAACTGGAAATGTAGTAGTCGGAAATGAACACACTGTTCCATTGCACAGCTAGGGAAAAGATATGTGGGATAAGTGCTGATGTTCTTTGGCTGTAGTGGATGAATGACTTATTAGAGAGTCAAATCTATGAAAGAGTGAGAGTCAAAGATTACGTGTCACATGCATCATGTTGTAGTTACGCTTCATCTACCTCATCTCACTACATAGCTTATAAATGAAAAATTAAGTGATGAATAATGTTGTGAAGAGTTGAAGTAAAATTAAAATTGCCAAGATTTTGCTATCCAAATAGTGTAAGAATAGGAAAATATATCACAGAATACATAATTAATTAAATCATTGACAATCCAAATGAGTGAAAAATGTTCATTCAATTATATTCTCTGGCATCATACTTAGGAGAAAAAAAAAAAGGGGGGGGGGCAAAAAAAAACAGGAACCCTGTCCTGGGTTCAGCAGTAGCAGTCATGTTTCTTCTTCTTCGTAGCTGGTGCAGTGCTGTGTTTTGACTTTCGGCCTGGGAACAGAACTGATAGAGATGTTTTGGTTTGGCCAAGGACTTTGTGAGGCTCATGCTCTGCCAGGGAGGAGGGGAAGCCGGGAGGAAGCAGAGACAGGACACCTGACCCAAACTGACCAAAGAGGTATTCCATACCACAGCACGTCATGCCCAGGAGGTAACTGGGAGTTAGCCGGAAGGGCTGGGAGACTGCAGGGTTGGAGGAGGTATCGGTTGGAGCTTGGTCGGGCTTGGGGGGCGAGTTATTGGTCAGCTGGTGCTGAGGTGTTGTATTCTCTTCCCTTGTTATTTCCTTTATCATTATTATCATTGGTGGTAGCAGTAGTGATTTGTGTTATACCTTAGTTACTAAACTGTTCTTATCTCAACCCGTGGGAGTTGCATTCTTTTCGATTCTCCTCTCCGTCCCTCCAGGAGTAGGGGGAGGGAAAGAAGGGGGGTGTGTGGTGTGAGTGAACGAATTACCTGACTGGGTTTAAACCACGACAGTTCTTTTTGGCGCCCAACGTGGGGCACGAAGGGTTGAGATAACAACAGACCTGACCTGATTAATAGTCACTCATCACAATGACGATTTATTGGCTCTCAGAGTTGTTTCTCTTGATCTCACAGCTTCAGAATGTTGTAACTTACGTAGAGCCGGTATTTGCTGTGTTAGTGTTTATCAAGTGTGAGGCTTGGGCTAAGGTTCTTGTCTCACTGTACTTTATGGCAATGGCTTGTAATACGGGCGGGCCCCAGCAGCAGGGCGGGACGGACGTGGCCGTGGACTTGTACCTGGCCGTCCGGCTGCTCTTCACCGTCCTGGCCCTCGCCCTACTCTCCATCTTCGTGAGGCTGCGGGGAGCCGAGGGGGAGCGGCCCCGGGAGCCGGCGGAAGCCGAACCGGCCCGGGAGAGCGGCCCCGGGGACCGAGCGGCGGCGGGAGCGGGGCCGGAGGCCGCGAGGGGACGGCTGCCGGTGGAGGAGGTCGGGGCGGTCGAGGAGCAGAAGGAAGCGGCTGCCGCGCGGAGGAGCCGAGCCCCGCGGAGGAGCCGAGCCCCGCGGCCGAGCCGAGCCCCGCGGAGGACCCCAGCTCTGCGACGGCCGAGAGCATTCCCCGGAAGCCGCCCGCCCAGCCCCAGGAGGATGCAGGAGACCACGCAGCATTTCCCAGCAAGGCAGAGGAGGAAGAGCTGGACTCAGGAAAAGAGAAGCTGGCGGTGGGAGAGCCGGCAAGCACAGCAGCTACACCAGCCCCAGTGACAAGCACAGCAGCATCAACTGAGAGTTCTGAAGGTTTTGAATGGGCTTTGGGTATCCTTGGGACCTGCCTGCTGATTGTGATGGGGATCAGCATGTTGGCACACAGGCAGGCTGTGTTCTACCCACAACCATTTTGTCTGATCTCAAAAGTTAAGCAGAGTCAGGTTTGGGTCTTGTCTGGGGTTACACAACAATATAGGGAGACCAAGAGATTTTCCCCAAGGCTGGACAGTCATGAGTGGCAGGGTGTGTGGGACAGTATGGGCAAGTATCTAGTCCACTGGGCCCCTCCAGTGCTTTGGAAGCATTGGAGATGGAAGGCAGCTGTGTGGAGTCCCCAGCAACAAGCTGCAGAAACTGCTGAAGGGGACAGTGAATTATTTTGAGCCTGGTGGGCCCGTGGCACTTCAGGCCATCAGAGCAGAGATGCAACACAGAGATGGACTCAAGATCGAGGGGTGGACTTAGCAATGGACACTATTGCCCAGATTATTCACAAGTGTGAACACTGCACACAGTCTCTCCTGCTCTGAAAGACTGTTACAAGAGATGGAGCCTGGCATCATGGACCAGATGGACTCAGCAGCTTTATAGCTACTGGTCCATGCACTAAGATAAGAGTGATGGTATATTGAAAATGTGGGATCTGAGCATGACGTGAGTGGTATGGAATAAGGGGTGGATAATGTCCTGGGTTCAGCAGTAGCAGTCATGTTTCTTCTTCTTGGTAGCTGGTGCAGTGCTGTGTTTTGACTTTCGGCCTGGGAACAGAACTGATAGAGATGTTTTGGTTTGGCCAAGGACTTTGTGAGGCTCATGCTCTGCCAGGGAGGAGGGGAAGCCGGGAGGAAGCAGAGACAGGACACCTGACCCAAACTGACCAAAGAGGTATTCCATACCACAGCACGTCATGCCCAGGAGGTAACTGGGAGTTAGCCGGAAGGGCTGGGAGACTGCAGGGTTGGAGGAGGTATCGGTTGGAGCTTGGTCGGGCTTGGGGGGCGAGTTATCGGTCAGCTGGTGCTGAGGTGTTGTATTCTCTTCCCTTGTTATTTCCTTTATCATTATTATCATTGGTGGTAGCAGTAGTGATTTGTGTTATACCTTAGTTACTAAACTGTTCTTATCTCAACCCGTGGGAGTTGCATTCTTTTCGATTCTCCTCTCCGTCCCTCCAGGAGTAGGGGGAGGGAAAGAAGGGGGGTGTGTGGTGTGAGTGAACGAATTACCTGACTGGGTTTAAACCACGACAAACCCAAACCTAAAACAGGTTGAACGCTGAACTGTCTGAAATTGTATAGGTATTGCTTTCTGATACTGAAAATGCAGTTAAGAGTTTTTATTTCACAGAAAAGAGAAACAGCATAAGTAATTGTACACCCAATTGGCACCTAACACTGTTTTCAGCTATCTTTTTATAAAAAAATTAATATACATTTTGCTTGTAGTTCATGAACTCTAATTTCTGCTTTTCAAATCTTTCAGCAGAATAATCACAGGGGTAATTTTTAATCAGCTATATCATTCTTCTATGAAATGAGCTATTGAAATCCAGCATCTCTATGAAAGACTGATTCATCTTACTCAAGTTTGTTATTGCTTCTCAATACAACAATAACAAAATTTATAGACAGTGCATGAACATGTGTTTTTAGACCAACTTTACCACAAGCTAGAACATTCAGCCACACACCCACCTCCCTAAATTTGCTAGTGCAATTTGAGAACATATATTGTGTCTGACAAACCTAAATATCAAGAAGGTGGTTTAGGAAAAGAAAGCTTTCACTTCAGACTATACCATTATATTTGGTTTTGCTGGACTACTAATGTTGCTCCCTTTTTTTGACTGCGGGTATAAAGATTCAGCTGCTGAAATCAGAAGTTAACAAATCAAAATATATGAATCAATACTGTGATCAAGTAGCAAGATGTTTTTCATTATGTAAAAAATAACAAAGACTGCTAACTTTATGGATAAACTACAGTATAAATAACAGTATATATTTGCAAGATTTTTTTTTTTTTTAATAGTGGAGAAAATAAGTAATTTCAGTAGCATGATTCTGTAATCCATGTAGGTATTTTTCTAAAGAGTAAATTTCACTTTAGAAGAGTTTTTCTCTCCTTGTTGTAAGAGCAAACTGACAAAATTTTAAGAAATTTTGTTATATTTTGTCAATCTACACTTCTTTTAGAAATTACAATTTTTGTCTGATGCTATTTCCAAACTCAGTCAAATGTTCAAGATCACTTCAGCTTTGACTTTTATTTATGCATTCTGTCCCCTGTGAATATGGCTCCCACTTCATCATTGTTAATAGTAATAATAGCAATAATAGCAATAATGAATTGGAAGCAAAAAATACCATCTTCCTTCTAGTTTACCTGCTCCACTGGAGAAGAATTATATTCTGTTGCATTTTATAATTTACCAGTTCATTTTTCTTTTTCCTAGTCAAGTTTAAACCTTGTTTAACTAGTTAGAAACCAATAACTGCTACAAATAATCAACACATATACATGTATTTCAATGTAAAGGCATTGATCATTGATTATTATTGTAATTTCAAGTAGGTGGAATCTAAACACCTCTTGTAAAATACAGCCCTCGCTTGTCACAGCATAAAGGAATTTCAACGTTCTGATTCCTTAGTTAACCTTTATTAGAGGAAAATATCAGTATCTGACAGTATTCCCACCTACACTTGCCAAGGAGCAGAAGTGATCCTTTTACACGCAAAGGGAGTTATTTTTCATTGTACCATACTAGTTGTTCTTCTCATGCTCTTTTTGTTCTGATATGAAGTACAAGAGCTGGGATCTTACTGATCTCCTTCCTTAGTGGCAAGGAAATAAGAGGGGAAAAGGAAGCAGAGAGAAATAAAGTAGGTTGTTTTCTTCCCTTTCATTGTTTTGTTTTTTATGACAGACATTTTGGCCTGCATCTGTCAGAAATCATGATTTCTCAGTTATTTATTTGTTTGTTTGTTTATTTAAAACTGTTGTCTCTTTAGTAGACTCACCTTATCTTTTGGCTTCTTTCAGTGTCTAGGTCTAAACTGATGACAAAAGAGCTCCAAACCCCAGTAAATAGCACAAATCACCTTGAATTTATTGTGTTTATGGATAGCATTGTTTGTATCTAATTAGACTAAAACAGAGACAGAGAACAAAGAAATACTAAATGATGTTTTTGCTCAGTGATCTAGAAACTGAGTTTGTGTTTTTTCAGTTAGCAGTCAAAGTACGGTATCTTCCCAATTATTTTCATGTCAAGATATAATCTGTGGTATTCTGGTGTATGTATTTTCCTGTATATATATGTGCTATTCCTGTCTTCTTCATAATATCTTTCCTGCTGTTATTTGGCCTTTAGGAACAATGTTTTTCATGTTTTTCTCTTGATTACAGTTAATTTTCATTTCAATGATTTTCAGCAGTACTCATCTCCTACAACATTTCTATTATAAAATAGTGCAAACCAAAATGCTTCTTATTCAGATATTTTTCACATGTTCATATTGAATCTCTGGAGAAACTTCATCTTTAGACAAAACAATAATTTGTTTTAATTTAAATGGAATTTATTTTCTAAGTAGTATTTCAATCCCGATGTGCTATAGATACTGAGAGGCAGTATTTAAGTCACTATGTTAGTTCAATTCTTTTTCTGGGTATCGCTTTTGTACATGCAGGTTAATTAACCTCCTCAACTTCTCCCTCCCCTCCCCCTTCCACAATACTTTGTTTCTTTTCCGTACTAGAGACAGTATTTTAAAACCTTATAAGACTAGCTAGAAAATAACTTTAAATAGCACATACTAGAGAAATATGATTTGTAGAATGTTATTTTTTCAGCTCCTCTTCTACAGTACAGCTATGTTGTCAAATCAGCTGAAAGGTGTGTTATTTTGCCAGGTTTTCTAACTCAACAACTACTCTGGATTTTGTTGACGTAATGCAGTAGTACCCAAAGGGTTTCTGCAAGCTGTTTATTTACTTATGGTAGCTTTTTTTTTTTTTTTTTTAATGTGTCTGTCAGCTAATCCTTCATGCATGAAACTTATTTTAGTTAGCTTTTTGGAAAAAAAATTAATGTATTAAACTTATAACACATCTTTAAGCATCTTTAAACTAAGAGATTACCCAATCTTCACATTTGTAATAGATATAGTTCAGTTGCCAGGTACAGTTCTAAGGTTAGTCACTGTTTCTTCCTCGGTGTCTATGACCCTCAAGAATTATTTTGTATTTATATTTCCTGTTTATATATCCTGTTTAAATTTAGATATAAATTATTATGAGTTTGTAGACTTCTGTTTTTGCTGTTAAAATGAGGAAGGCATAAGCTGAATAAATTTCACAGCAGTGAGAGATAATACAGAATTTGAAGTACCAATTAGACCTTAAATTTAGAAACAGAATAAGTACTACTACAGTGACCATTTTTCTAGTTTAAGTTCAGTCACTCCTGAGTTATGTTAGCCGAAATTATATTAGCCTCAATTTGTAATGACAACTGCCAATTTTATTCCTTTGTATAATCTGTATTGTATAATCACATAATGCAAAAATAGAGGCTTGATTTCCATTTCTTTTTTTTTTCGAGAAGCTAATATTGAAAGTCAGGGATACAGTGTATACTGAGCTCCACTTGCTATTCACTTGCTGTGTTGACAAAAAACAGGGTACATTGTTCAGCTGTATTTTAACAAGGATCCAAAAAGAGTTTAGTTTCATTTTCACATTGCTCAGTTTTTGAGCGTTAAACTTCCTATGTGTATTTTAAATTTATTAAAAGGACAAAGAGATAGCAGAATATAACTGAAAAGAAAAACAACCAAAACAAAGAAACTATTCAGAACAAGGTAACTTCCTAAAATTATTATGACTGAAATATTAACAAGATTAGATTATAATTTCTGAAGACATTATCCTGTCTTCTCAATGCAATTACAGCAAAAAATAGTCTGTAATCTAAAAGAAGTAATTTTGTTTCAAATAAACTAGTTAAACATTTCCTCTAGAGAGTTACTAGCAAAACCAGGACTTTGTCAAAAAAGATTGGGGTTAGTCAGTGCATAAAAGTCTTTTTATCTAAGTTAAATCTTGAACTTTTAATCACAGGCCTCGACGTCAGAGTACTTGAAAAAGTGCAACTCGGTCCGCATCTCATTGTTCTTAGTTTGGTAGAAGTGAAGAATAGTAATGCTCTCTCACATTTAACCATATATTTTTTAGGTTTTGTTGCAACTTCTATAGATTGCTTATGATCACATTTAGATTTTAAATTTTAAAATTTTTAGTCTTTTTTTTAGACATATATTTTAGGCTTAAATTATTAAATATAAAATAGTAAAATAAGAAATATATAGGCTTAAATATTTTGCGTGGTTAAACACTAAGACAACTTAACAGGTTGATACGCACCCAGTATGTGAGTTGAATTGTTTCTTGAATTCATTTTCGTGGGATGGACTCTGTTACATGGCAACTATAAGAGGAACTCTTGTGGCTATGAATTGCCTACGATTTATATAGGTAACTTTGGCTCAGATTTTGAGCAGATTTTGGTTACAGACCAATGTATATCAGTAAAAGGTTTGATTTCAAGATACATAGCTCATATTTTATCTCTAACAAAAAAAAAAATCAGATCAATGTTTTAGAAATATTTAAGTATGAAAAGATATTTTTACAAACAGAAAAGTGTAGAAAAAATAGTTTTAAAGCAGGCAAAACCATACAGGTTTAAAAAAAATAAAAATTAAGAGGGTTTTGAATATTTTTGTTTGTTTGTTCAATATGCTATTCTGTTTTCTTCTTTCAAAGTTTTACCGTTCTTAAATTTATCTAGAGGTTATTTTTAAATTTAATATCACTCTAATTTTCTTAGTTTTTTTTTAGGTTTAAATTGCATCAAGCAACTTTTAAAAAATATCTTATTAAATTATGCTTTTATAGTCCTGAAATTACAATGTATAAACAAACAAAGTCATGTATAACAATAAAAATCACTCTCACATTATCTTTCAAGGAATTTATAGGATAAGAAATCAGATTTAAGAGTTGACAGCGTATTTCAATTTTAATAGTTTTTTTTTTTCTTTTTCTTAATTTTTACATTTCTTTTGACTTTAAGATTATGAAGATTATAAAAATAAATTTAGAAATCTTAAACAATGAAAATAAAGTAAGTAGGAGCCAGAAAAAAATCAGGTCCATTGTAAAAGCATAAATTAAATCCTAATTTTGTTAATTTCAGGCATGCCAGTCTTTTTGCCTTGTCATTTTCATCTTAAGAGGTTTGAAAAGAGCAATTAGCCCCAAAGATAATTTTATTCCTTTAAAAAGTTGATTTCCCTTTTAATTGGTTTCTTATATTGGTCAGATATTTCCCTGATATCATTGCTTGGGATCTCAGAGACACACTGCTGTACTAGAAACCAGTACAGCTGATATTGTAATACTGATTTAGTTGTAATGCTGATACTTTGCCAAGTGTAGTGTATATAGCTATAAGCATAGAGAGTTGTGAATATGAAAGGTGAAAATAGTGAACGGGGTTTATAGACCTGTGCAGTTGTCTGAAATGTAAGGTCAACTAAAGAAGAAATAATACAATTCCCTACACACACAGAGGAAGAATAAACTGCCTAAACAAAGGTTAGAAAACAAAGGTTATATGGTACTTCTGTAGCAGAAGCTTTCAGTGTTAAGATTGAAAGCAAAGTCTGGAAGTGCAATAAGACTGCACTGTTTGAGAAGGCAACATCATCATGGTTTTTAAATAGGAACATTGTATCTAATAAGTATAAAGCGAGATTCATAGGACAAAATAGCAATATTTATACCGTAGACATCTCAGTAGTCATCTAGAGTCATCCCTGTATACTCAATTAAATAGTCACTTTAACTGTGATTCATTTGAGCTATTTTAGATGGTTCTTACAGGTAAAGATTTAAACTTTCCCTGAAAGATGCATATTTCTCCCAACTTACATGAATGATTTAAGTACAACTGACTGTCTTTTGGTTGGAGGGACTAATTTAACCTTCTGTTGTCCCTAATTCATTCATGTATGCACAAAACTCTTAAAATTTTTCAGCACTGAGTCTGTCTCAAGTCTGTCTTACTGGATTCCTGAATAAAGACATTTTTCTTCCATTGCACAGACTTTCACACAGAGAGTGGAAATCCTCAGAATATGTCTAGGTGACTCTCAAAAAGCAGTCAAGATGAGCCCTCAGTTTTGCACAGTTTACAGACAGACTTTCTGTGGTGGGTTATGTACTCATAAGCTAGTCATCAGCCTACTTTTAGAGCATGAATTCCTCAGTAAGTCCTTTAAAATCATATGCAATTCATGAGGTAATTAAATATTCATATTCTAGAGGAACAATGACACCATATCCACCTAGCAAATTCAGTTAGAGATCTGATATTCAATATTTCCCAAAAGTATTACTTGCCAATTATTTTAGACAAAGTGAAGCAGCTTCAACAAGATAGATATTATCTGTCCTAAACTGTCGTGTCATCTGGTTAGAGCCTTCAGGGTTTGTGAACTCTTATGTTAGTTAGATTCTTACTGGTCTTGAAATTATTACCGTAGAATCATAAAATTTCAATAACTGATTCCCATCAGCTCCTTAATTATCTGTTTTAGGAAGTTGTCTTCAATGCATTCCAGAAACCTGTATCTGTACACTGTAGCACTGTGATTGTGTGAGTGATCCCATTATGTCTCTGTGATCCCAGTGAGATCATAACCCTGCAACTGCATGCAGACCTCTAATTCTCCTCCCCACCCAATCTCATTCATAGAATTATATTTTTTCTCAATATGTAGATAAGCAATGTAGAAACCTAACATCAAGCTCAATAACCACTAAATAACAGGATATTTAGACATTGTGATGTTGAACTTTAGAACTTCCTGCTTGCAGTTTTATGGCTTAATGTGTAGCATTAATTAGAAATGTTATTAAATTAATTTGCAATCAACAATATTATCTTCAATCAACTATATTTTTGCACTTAACATATATTGTTGTGTTTAAGTAGCAGGCGACTAGAGAGGTGACCTGTGGGAAGAGACTATGAACTGCCACATGACAGTCACATCCCATCCCAGACAGTTCTGAAACTGTTGTGAGCAGCCTATCATGCACAAAAACTTCAGACTATCAGAGAAGCACACAGCACACTTACTCAGATATACTTGAGAAATAAATTGTAAACTCCTAGTTGCTGGAGACACACTTCACACTTCTGGAGGTGGTGCTGGACAGACACTCAAGGAGCCATCAGATGCTGAAAGGGTCACATATATCCCTAAAGGGACTGTCTGTGGATGACCATGCTGTGGCAAGACACCACTGAGCGACTGTGTTCATGGGCAACCCGCATCATGTCAGGGAAACCCCTGGGGGACCATAGTAGAAAGCAGCATAGGAAAACTTACAGATGTAAAGATCAGCAGAAATAAGCAACTGGCACAAGTCAAAACACACAACCCCAGCCTTCTATGCCAGTCAATACCTCACTGAAGGAACTGGGGACTAGTGAGTGTAAGTAGGGTGAAAGTAAGGGTCAAAATAAGAGAAATTGAGTCTAGGAAGAGAGAGGATAGCCGTTTGGCTTAATCTGAGTCTGAAGAAGGGGAATGAAAAAAGGTTTATGCAATTCTTTAATTGTTTGTATTGCCTTTTTTCACAGAAAAAAATCAGTGATCAGAAGCCTGTGTGAATCAGCAAAAATTAAATTAAGTAATAACTTCCCAAGTCAAGAATGTTTGTCTACAACAATATTACACACAAATCAAGATTTAACAGAACACTTTCAGGAAACACCTCTGTGATTTTTTTGAACATTATGATAAAATGGTGTTCTATGGCCTATTATGAAACAATTTGTACTCAGTACTCTGGCGCTCGGAGAAATGGTAGAGTCAGATTAATTCCAAGTCTTTTGAATAAAAGAAAGCTCAAATAAACATAACACTCTTTTCACTTTAAGCAGCTGTCCTTAAAAAAACACCACAAATTTGAAAAAAAAAAATCTCTTTATTAAATCTCTGGGTGTCTAGAATATTGTTCAGAATCAAATATTGATAAATAAAATGTTTAATCTGCTAGGCAACTTAAATTCCACTAGCTTCACTAGAAGAATAAACTTTTTTGCATTGATTTGAGACAGACTAGAAGACAAAAATATTTCCTTTTCTATTCTGTAATTGCTACCTTTTCTTGTATCTCAAAAAGACCTTTTGAAGGTACATGGCAAAAGTAAAAAATAACTTTTCTTCTTCTTTTTCTTCTTTTTTTCTCTTTCTTCTTCCTCTTTCCTTTCTTCTTTTCTTTCCTCTGCTTCCACTTCTTCCCTTCCTGTCTTTTTCCTCTTTTATTTCTCCTATCAAAGATTCAAAACAGATGAGGCACTAGCTTGTTCAAAAATAAATATGATAGTCACCAGAATACAAAAACTTCTCAGTTCAATCCCAAGTACCCTCTCAGGCTATCAGATAACACATTTTTCTCATTGTTTTACAGGTCATAAGAGACATGAACAAAAAAAAAAAAAAAATCACTCAGAATCTATGTCCTTCATGTGACTGTGTAATTCCTGTTTGTTGCTATATTTTCCTTCATGCATTTGAGCATTTATTACGATGTAAAGAGATTTGCATCAGCTATGCATGTGAATCAATTACATAAGTAGTAAAAGCAAAATATTAAGATGATATTAAGCTTCTAGATATCTGAGGATAAAAAAACCACCCTGTAATTATTCAAAGTATTACAAATGACTTCCAAAAAACTGTTTTAAATATGTATGATCATTAGGGAAACAAGACTGATCATAATAAGCTTTCAAACTATATGCAACTTGTCTTTTTTTTTCAGGAGTAGTACGTCTGATAAGTAGATATAAATTCAAATGCTATATACTCTGGTTTTAGGTGGAAAAAACAATCATAACATATTCCTGCAGAGCCTGTCTAGTTTTTGTACTCCAGTTTTATTTATACAGGCTGACATTTCAGTAAGCTTCACTGAATTGAAACTTAATTACCATGTTATAGAAATATTATCACAATCCTCAATGTTGCTTGAGGCTATTTGTGAGGAAATTTTAACTCAGAGATTTTCTGTAAATTTCTATAATATATTTTTCAAAAGAAGTAAAAATGTGATGCCTGTCAAATTAAAATACAATACAATAAAATTCCATAAAATGTGTGTCTTTTTTTTTAATTATGCAATGAATCATTATTAATATCTTCATCAGGACTTAATTCAGGTGTGTTATGTTCACCATTCTCTTTGAAGACAAACTACATCTCTTTATGGAATATTATCGTATACTGTGGAAACTGAGTAAGCATTTGGAATATCTGGAGATATGCAAGACAACAGAACTTTTCCATTACTCAAGGAAATCCAGGTAATCACATGAAAGTACTTATAGATTTGCCATATTCCAGTTTTGTTCAGAAGATACATAACGTTTGCATAACAGCTGTTCTCAGGCTAATGGTTGAAAAGAGGGCTTACAGGAAAGGAGAGGAAGCCAAGTGGTCATTAAGTACAATTTTTGCTTGATGAATGAAAGAAACCCAAAAAAATCCTTTCAGTATAAACAATACAATTTATTTTTTCAGCCAGCTGCAACATAATATGAGCGGGTTAAAAATCTTTGGTTGCAATTGAGTGCTCATGAGAGAAAATAAGATTAGTAAGGTCTGTTTTGTCTTTCCTGCGCCTTCCATTCTTGTACATAACAAGCTGAGCTGAGGAACAAAAGATGTTCTTGTTGATCCCCTAGTGCATTTATTCATCCAGAGAATTACTATAGAAGACTGGAGTAACTGACAGGAGCAAGAAATGTTTGCCTTTTCCTATTGTTAGGGACCTGCTTCAATCTTCACCACCTTCCAAACTGGATAGAGGGTGAGCTGGCAGAAACAGAAACATCAGCCAGTTCTCCACACCTTTGCCTGTCAGGCCCATCAATCACAAAAGCATCTCCAGAGAACATGGCGGCTTACACAATTAGAATTAATCTATAGAAGAATATTAGTATTCTAACAAACAAAGTAACTGCAAGAATCTCATCCAAGCCTAGAAATATTTCTTTCTTTTTTATCCAGTTTCCTCAATGTCAGCAAGAATCACATAATATTTCTGAGGTTAATTCCATGTCTGTGTCCATAATATTTTTTGCTTTCTTAATGAGAACTACTTACCAAAATCAATCCATATCATACTTGATTTTATTCTCTCTGCTATGGTATCGTGAATTGCTAGACAAAAGAGCTACAAGCAGAAACAGAGAACTCAGAAACTGTCATCTGAATTTCTCATGCTGCAATGAGTTTTTCTTTAATCTCTGTTTTATTTTTTGCTGCAATATATCCTTATGCTTCAATTTCATTCACTCTGTCTCCATAACAAATTCTAATTAGAAATTACAATTCAGAGCAATTTTATTTTATTTTTTAAATTGAAGATTTTTTTCAAGAGACTGTATGTATTAATGTAAGGAAAGAAAAAGTCATTCTTTGGAAAATATGCATTCCATGCATGTGAGGCTCAATATGAAACATAATCAGAATGTTAGGATCCCAAGGTGTCCTGGGTTCAGCAGTAGCAGTCATGTTTTTTTTTCCTTTGTGGTAGCTGGTACAGTGCTGTGTTTTGACTTCCAGCCTGAGAACAGTGTTGGTGAAGCCGATGTTTTCAGTTGTTGCTAAGTGATGTTTACCCTGACCAAGGACTTTGTGAGGCTCATGCTCTGCCAGGGAGGAGGGGAAGGTGTGAGGAAGCAGAGATGGGGCGCCTGACCCAGGCTAGCCAGGGAGGTATTCCATACCACAGCACGTCATGCCAGGGGTGGGGGCTGACTGGGAGTTACCCGGAAGGACATGGGCTTCCGGGTGGAACTCGTTTTCTTGGCCGGTGGTATCGTATTCTCTTCCCTTGTTATTTTCCCTTATCATTGTTGTAGTTGATAGTAGCGGTGGTGATTTGTGTACATTGGTTGCTGGACTGTTCTTGTCTCAACCCATGGGAGTTGCACTTTTTTCGATCCTCCTCCCCGTTCCTCCGGGAGTGGGGGAGAACCCTGGTGGGGTGGGGGGGACACGGACCTCGATTGTTGTCAGGTCGGCACCACTCACTGGGAGTGAGTGAACAAGTTACCTGACTGGGTTTAAACCACGACAGTTCTTTTTGGCGCCCAACGTGGGGCACGAGGGGTTGAGATAACAGATCTGACTGGATTGATAGTCACTCGTCACAATGCTGATTTATTGGCTCTCAAGGTTTTTCCTCTTGATCTCACAGTTTCAGTATATAGTATCTTACTTCCATCCGGTATTTGCTGTATTAGTGTTTTTCAAGTGTGGGGCTTGGGCTAAGGTTTTTGTCCCATTGTACTTTATGGTAATGACTTGTAATTCAATAGAATCATTGATCATGAAACTGATCTGGCTTATGTTCCCAGTGTGGTCACCACCTTTATACTTTGGGAGGTATATGATGGAGGTGCTTAGCAATTACACATCTTTTTTCTCCTTCTCAGGTGCTCAACCTGTGAAGGAGACATCCTTTTACCCTCCCAGTCGTCCCCCCAGACCATTTACATTTGAGAGTTTTGAATTTTTTGAATGGCATTTTAATGCTGTTGAGACTTGTTTGCTGATGGTGATGGGAATCACCATGCTAACACGCATACAGAGTGTGTTTTGCCCACTACTGATTTCAAGAGTTAAGCAGAGTCAGGTTTGGGTCTTGTCTGGGGTCAAACGACAATGTAGGAGGACCGAGAGATTTTCCCTGAGGCTGGACGGCCATGAGTGGCAGGGTGTGTGGGACAGTATGGGCAAGTATCTAGGTCAGTGGGCCCCTCCAGTACTTTGGAATTTCACTACCGAACAACTGCAAAATCCAGAAGAATTAGTAAAACACTTAAATGAGGTGTGTGGTCATTCTGGCCATACCAGAGATGGACAAATCACGGCAATGTGCTGGGGCTTGGCCTATGCTTACAGGGCCTTGCTCAACACTATCCAGCACCTTCAAAAGGAAAAGAATGTCGGCGGATCTGAGGGCAAAGCAACAGTCGCTACTTAAACTTTGGCTGCAATGAACTGCGCAGCTACCCCAGCAGCAAGTACAGCAGCTGCTCAAACTTCAACTGCAACAGACAGCGCGGTTACCCCAGCTCCAAGCGCAGCAGCTACACCACCCCCAGCAACAAGTACAGTCGCTACTCAAACTTTGGCCTCAATGAACAGAGCAGCTACCTCAGTGGCAAGTACAGCAGCTGCTCAAACTTCAACTGCAACAGACAGCGCGGTTACCCCAGCTCCAAGTACAGCAGCTACACCACCCCCAGCAACAAGTACAGTTGCTACTCAAACCACAGTGATAATCACTGCAGCCAAACCAGAGGACCACTTTGTACCAATATCGATTGCCCCTGTACGCAAGAGAGCAAGTAAAAAGGAGGCAAAAAGGGTGAAGCGAGATGAAGAACCAATGAATTCACCACCCGGTCCAGAATCTGATCAGGAGTCATCATCACATGATGAAGAAGAAGAAGAAGAGGTGACTTCTCGACCTCGGACCTCAACGAGCTGCGGAATATGCGAAAAGATTTTACCCGTCAACCAGGGGAGCACATCATCACCTGGTTACTCCGATGCTGGGACAATGGGGCCGATGGTCACGAACTAGAAGGTACAGAAGCCAAGCAGCTGGGATCACTTGCTACAGAAGGGGGAATTGACAAAGCAATTGCAAGAGAGAAAAAGTCCCTCAGCCTTTGGAGGCGGCTTTTGGCAGCTGTGAAAGAAAGGTTCCCGTACAAGGACGATGTTACGAGTCGTTCGGCCAAGTGGACTACTATAGACAAAGGCATCCAGTCTCTGAGGGAATCGGCCATTGTAGAGATGCTCTATCACATCAAGCCAAATAACGGGGATACACCTATAGATCCAGATGAAGTTGAATGTACACGACCCATGTGGCGAAAACTTACACGGAATGCACCGTCATCATATGCCCATTCGTTGGCAACAGTGACCTGGAATGACATAGTACCGCTAACAGTGGATGAAATGGTTCATAAACTCCGAGAGCTCAAAGACAATCTCACACCTTCTATCATCTCAGCTGTGGAAAAACTGTCCCAGGACCTCGAACAATTGAGGGACGATGTATCTGATTTATCCAGCTCCTCACGTGTACCAACAGACGTCTCAGCTATTAACAAAAGGCGTCCTATTGTTCAAGAGAGGAGATACAGGAGGTATACGCCACGGGGTAACCTATGGTTTTACCTGCTGGATCACGGAGAAGACATGACAAAGTGGGATGGAAAACCTACTTCAGCTTTGGAGGAACGGGTGAGTGAACTGAAGAGGGGAGCAAGGGCCAAGACTGATCGTCCCATGAGAGCTACGGCTTCAGTCTCTGGTGAGCAGTTTCCCAGATGGAATGGAAGAGCTGATTTTACTCCAGCTCCTGTGATAACGAAGAATAATCCCTTTTTGCCCGACTTAAGTGTCCAACGCTGTGATGACCATTAGAGGGGCCCTGCCTCCAGCCAGGTGGAGGTAGGGGACAATCGGATTTACTGGACTGTGTAGATCAGATGGCCTGGCACATCAGTCCCACAGAAGTATAAGGCTCTAGTAGATACCGGTGCACAGTGTACCCTGATGCCATCAAGCTGTCAAGGGGTAGAACCCATCTATATTTCTGGAGTAACAGGAGGATCCCAAGAGTTGACTGTGCTGGAGGCTGAAATCAGCCTGACTGGGAGGGAGTGGCAAAAGCACCCTATTGTGACTGGTCCAGAGGCTCCATGCATCCTCGGCATAGACTACCTCAAGAGAGGGCACTTCAAAGACCCAAAAGGGTACCGGTGGGCTTTTGGTATTGCTGCTTTGGAGACTGAGGAAATTGAGCAGCTGTCCACCTTGCCTGGTCTCTCAGAAGATCCCTCTGCTGTGGGGTTGCTGAAAGTTGAAGAACAACAAGTGCCAACTGCGACCACAACAGTGCACCGGCGGCAATATCGCAGCAACCGAGACTCCCTGATTCCCATCCATCAGCTGATCCGTAGACTGGAGAGTCAGGGGGTGATCAGCAGGACCCGCTCACCCTTTAATAGCCCCATATGGCCAGTGCGAAAGTCTAATGGAGAATGGAGACTAACAGTAGACTATCGTGGCCTGAATGAAGTCACACCACCATTGAGTGCTGCCGTACCGGACATGCTAGAACTTCAGTATGAACTAGAGTCAAAGGCAGCCAAGTGGTATGCCACGGCTGATATTGCCAATGCATTTTTCTCCATTCCTTTGGCAGCAGAGTGCAGGCCACAGTTTGCTTTTACTTGGAGGGGTGTCCAGTTCACTTGGAAACGACTGCCCCAGGGGTGGAAACACAGCCCTACCATTTGCCACGGACTGATCCAGACTGCACTGGAAAAGGGGCAAGCTCCAGAACACCTACAATACATTGATGACATTATTGTGTGGGGCGATACAGCGGAAGAAGTCTTTGAGAAAGGGAGGAAAATAATCCAAATCCTGCTGAAAGCCGGTTTTGCCATAAAACGGAGTAAGGTCAAGGGACCTGCACAGGAGATTCAATTTTTGGGAATAAAATGGCAAGATGGACGTAGACAGATCCCCACAGATGTGATCAACAAGATAACAGCAATGTCTCCACCAGCTAATACGAAAGAAACGCAAGCTTTCTTGGGTGCTGTGGGGTTCTGGAGAATGCACATCCTGAATTACAGTTCGATTGTAAGCCCTCTCTATCATGTGACCCGGAAGAAGAATGATTTTAAATGGGGCCCTGAGCAGCAACAAGCCTTTGAGCAAATTAAAGGTGAGATAGTTCATGCAGTAGCCCTTGGACCAGTCCGGACCGGACCAGATGTAAAAAATGTGCTGTACACTGCAGCTGGGGAGAACGGTCCTACCTGGAGCCTCTGGCAGAAAGCTCCAGGGGAGACTCGAGGTCGACCCCTCGGCTTTTGGAGTTGGGGATATAAAGGATCTGAGGCCACCTATACCCCAACTGAGAAAGAGATACTGGCAGCCTATGAAGGGGTTTGAGCTGCTTCGGAAGTGATTGTCACTGAAGCACAGCTCCTCCTGGCACCCCGGTTGCCCGTGCTGGGCTGGATGTTCAAAGGCAGGGTCTCCTCTACGCATCATGCAACTGATGCTACATGGAGTAAATGGGCTGCACTAATTACACAATGAACTCGAATAGGAAATCTCAGTCGTCCAGGCATTCGAGAAGTCATCATGGACTGGCCAGAGGGCAAAGATTTTGGAATGTCACCAAAGGGGAGGTGCTCGCTGAAGAGGCCCCACCATATAATAAACTGTCAGAAAGTGAAAAGCAGTATGCCTTGTTTACTGATGGCTCTTGCCGTATTGTGGGAAAGCATCGGAGATGGAAGGCAGCTGTATGGAGTCCTGGACAACAAGTTGCAGAAACTGCTGAAGGAGAGGGTGAATCGAGTCAGTTTGCTGAGGTGAAAGCCATCCAGCTGTCCCTGGACATTGCTGAATGAGAAAAGTGGCCAGTACTTTACCCCTATACTGACTCATGGATGGTGGCAAATGTCCTGTAGGGGTGGTTGAAGCAATGGAAGCAGAGCAACTGGCAACGCAGAGGTAAACCCATCTGGGCTGCTGCACTGTGGAAAGATATTGCTGCCCGGGTGCAGAACCTGGTGGTGAAGGTACGTCATGTGAATGCCCATGTTCCCAAGAGTCGGGCCACTGAGGAACACCAGAACAACCGACAAGTGGATAAAGTGGCTAAGATTGAAGTGGCTGAGATGGACTTAGATTGGCAACATAAAGGTGAATTATTTTTGGCCCAGTGGGCCCATGACACTTCAGGCCATCAGGGCAGAGATGCAACATATAGATGGGCCCGTGACCGAGGGGTGGACTTAACAATGGACACTATTGCCCAGGTTATTCATGAGTGTGAAAAATGTGCTGCAGTTAAACAAGCCAAGCAGTTAAAGCCTCTTTGGTATGGAGGACGATGGTATAAACATGGGGAGGCCTGGCAGATTGACTATATCACACTGCCACCAACCCGCCAAGGCAAGCGCCATGTGCTTACCATGGTGGAAGCAACCACCGGGTGGCTGGGAACACATGCTGTGCCCCATGCCACCGCCCGGAACACTATCCTGGGCCTTGAGAAACAGATTTTGTGGCGACACAGCACCCCAGAGAGAATTGAGTCAGACACTGGGACTCATTTCCGGAATAACCTTAGAGATATTTGGGCCAAAGAGCATGGCATTGAGTGGGTATATCACATCCCCTACCATGCACCAGCCTCTGGGAAAATCGAACGGTACAATGGGCTGTTAAAAACTACACTGAGAGCAATGGGTGGGGGAACTTTCAAGCATTGGGATACACACTTACCAAAGGCCACCTGGTTGGTCAACACCAGAGGATCTGCCAACAGGGCTGGCCCAGCCCAGTCAGAACTTTTACATATTGTAGAGGGGGACAAAGTTCCCGTGGTGCATATGAAAAATTTGCTGGGGAAGACAGTCTGGGTTATTCCTGCTTCAGGTAAAGGCAAACCCACTCGTGGGATTGCTTTTGCTCAGGGACCTGGATATACTTGGTGGGTAATGCGGGAAGATGGGGAAGTCCGATGTATACCTCAAGGGGATTTGATTTTAGGGGAAAACAGCCAGTGAACTCAATTGTATGCTGTTGCCTGCTGTGTAGTACTTTTATAGCCCATCAACTAGATGTCTCCAGGTCACCAGCGACTGGCCCTGACTTCCCTCCAGCCATCATCCCAACAGAGAATGAACTTGGAACATCATGGACCGAATGGACTCGGCAGCATTATAGGGATTGGTCCATGCACTAAGAAAATGATCTTTTCCTCTTGGTCTGTATGTATATGGATGTATATATATGGGAGAGCGATGGTGTATTGAAAATGTGGGATCTGAGCACGACGTGAATGGTATGGAATAAGGGGTGGATAATGTCCTGGGTTCAGCAGTAGCAGTCATGTTTTTTTTTCCTTTGTGGTAGCTGGTACAGTGCTGTGTTTTGACTTCCAGCCTGAGAACAGTGTTGGTGAAGTCGATGTTTTCAGTTGTTGCTAAGTGATGTTTACCCTGACCAAGGACTTTGTGAGGCTCATGCTCTGCCAGGGAGGAGGGGAAGCTGTGAGGAAGCAGAGATGGGGCACCTGACCCGGGCTAGCCAGGGAGGTATTCCATACCACAGCACGTCATGCCAGGGGTGGGGGGTGACTGGGAGTTACCCGGAAGGACAGGGGCTTCTGGGTGGAACTCGTTTTCTTGGCCGGTGGTATCGTATTCTCTTCCCTTGTTATTTTCCCTTATCATTGTTGTAGTTGATAGTAGTGGTGGTGATTTGTGTACACTGGTTGCTGGACTGTTCTTGTCTCAACCCGTGGGAGTTGCACTTTTTTCGATCCTCCTCCCCATTCCTCCGGGAGTGGGGGAGAACCCCGGTGGGGGGGGCGGGACATGGACCTTGATTGTTGTCAGCTCGGCACCACTCACTGGGAGTGAGTGAACAAGTTACCTGACTGGGTTTAAACCACGACACAAGGTCAGTTTGTTAGTTTATTGGTAAAAGAATATTGTAGCATTTTATGCAATGAAAGCACATAATTGGCTTTGAGAAAAAAAATCCATAATGCTTATGTCCTGTCTTAGACAGATGTTTATGCTCAAGGACAATAAATTATATCTTAATTTTCATGTGAGCACTCTCTTATTTACTTCAGGTAGAAACAATTCTGTTAACTCATGTGAACTATGCTCATGACAAGTGCACGATTTTATGAACAGGACTGGGGGAGGAGACAGTAGAGACTCAGAGTAGGGACAATCGAGACAGAAACGTCAAAAATGGTAGTCTCTGCCTGAGTACTGTAATGAGAAGGTTGAGATAGTTAATCTTTTCACCAGCACATACAAAATTTGTCTATTAAAGGACTAGGTGTTTGATAATTTTAAGCATTGATAATTTTAAGCATTTTTTTTCTTTTTTTTTTTTTTCTGAACACACTTCTAATTTGCAAGGAACTGATTTACATTTGTGAGATATGCATTGACATTAATCATTCCTCTCTGATACCTCTGATCTGTAACAGAGAGCCCCACAGTACAGGAACAAGTGAATAGCAGAAAGATGATAAGTCCTTGGAAGCCAAAATTACATAAAATTTAACATGTATAAAGCTGATGTAGCACCTCCTGTTCTCAACATTGCTAGCCACTTTTTTGATACCTTCTATGGGAATAACCCTCCTTCCAACAGAAATCAGCTAAGTATCTTTTTTAATCTAAACAGAGAAATTTTTAAACCCTTTCTACCATAAAAATATAGCTTTCTTGCTTAACTAGTATATTTTTGTATAGGAAAGAATCCTTGTATCACTAATACACATTTTGATAGTTATGTCCTCAGCAAATTATCAGACAGTTCAAGAATGTGATTATAATCTATGCACCATTGTTAATTGTCAGACTGACTAGAAAATATAAAAAGCTAAGCATCTAATAATCATGTTCTGATAAGGTGTGTAGGGGGGTGGTATCACAATCAGATATTTATATCCAGGTCTACTTTAACTGGTGCATAATTCTTATTCAAAGTATTTTCAACATAAGCTCTTCTAATATTAAGTCTCACACAGAACGTTTTTTGTTGCCATGTTCCTTGCAAAACTCTAAAACGTTTAGAGTGAGGGGCTTGCTTTACCTGTCATAAACAGGTGAAGGGGTTTTAGACAGACAGGGAATGAACTAAAAAGACAATGTCCTCCCAGTACTTATAAAGACAGGTGAGCATCTGTTTTTTTTCCAACATGCAGTATTTTTCTGAAAGTTTTCCTTGTCACCCTGCAACACACAACTCTGATCATACAAAAAAAAAAGAATTGTAAAGTGGAAATTGCTTTTAACGTTATCCCACTGAAAATGTTCAGTAGATTTCCAAACATCTACAAGGGCTGAAACATGAACACCTTAAAATATTGTTTAAACAATAATAAACATTTCCAGGAAGAAAAAAAAATTTACACATAATTCTTAATTTATAATGACTACCAGCCTCATCATAAGCTTAGTAAATTGTTCTAGTAGTGTGCTTTGCTTTTTCTTTATTTTTGACAAAATTGTTTAAATGTGAATGTGAATTTAATGTGAAAATTTAAAGGTTTGAAAAAGAAAAGGGTTCTCTGCTGGCCCACAACTACAATAGTTCTTTTGCTTTCATTAGGTATCTGATGTATTTACCAACATTTGATGTTATAATTTTATGTATATATTTATAGAAACTGAATATTAAATAATTTTCATTCACTGACCCATGGACACCAAATCCAGCAGATTCTTTTTTTTTTCTCCATTTAGAATAGAATCATTGAATAGTTAGGGTTGGAAAGGACCTGAAGATCATCTAGTTCCAACCACCCCTGCCATGGGTAGGGATACCTCACACTAAACCATCTCACCCAAGGCTTTGTCCAACCCGGCCTTGAACACTGCCAGGGATGGAGCATTTACAACCTCCCTGGGCAACCTATTCCAGGGCCTTACTGCCCTAACAGGAAAGAACTTCCTCCTTATAGCCAATCTAAACTTCCCCTGTTTAAGTTTTAGCCTGTTACCCCTTGTCCTGTCACTACAGTCCCTAAAGCACAGTCCCTCCCCAGCATCCCTATAGGCCTCCTTCAGATACTGAAAGGCTGCTATGAGCTCTCCATGCAGCCTTCTCTTCTCCAGGATGAACACCCCAACTTTCTCAGCCTATCTTCATATGGGAGGTGCTCCAGTCCCCTGATCATCCTCGTGGCCCTTCTCTGGACATGTTCCAACGGTTCCGTGTCCTTTTTATGTTGAGGACACCAGAACTATACACAATACTCCAGGTGAAGTCTCACCAGAGCAGAGTAGAGGGGCAGGATCACTTCCTTCTACCTGCTGGTCACATTCCTTTTGATGCAGCCCAGGATACAGTTGGCTTTCTGGACTGGAAGCGCACACTGCCAGCTCACATTCATTTTCTCATTGACCAACACCCCCAAGTCCTTCTTCGCAGGGCTGCTCTCAATCTCTTCTTTGCCCAACCTGTAGCTGTGCCTGGGATTGCTCCAACCCAGGTGTAGGACCTTGCACTTAGCATGGTTAAACCTCATGAGGTTAAACCTCATCAGCCCACCTCACAAGTGTGTCAAGGTCCCTCGGGATGGCATTCCTTCCCTCCAGGGTATCAACTGAACCACACAGCTTGGTGTCATCGGAAAACTTGCTGAGGGCGCACTCAATCCCACTGTCCATGTCAGTGACAAAGATGTTAAACAAGACCGGTCCCAACACCGATCCCTGAGGGGCAGCACACGTTACTGGTCTCCATCCGGACATTGAGCCATTGACCACAGCTCTTTGGGTGCAACCATCCAGCCAGTTCTTTATCCACTATGTGATCCATCCATCAAATTGATATCTCTCCAATTTAGAGACAAGGATGTCGTGTGGGACAGTGTCGAATGCTTTACACAAGTCCAGGTAGATGACGTCAACTGCTCTACCCCTGTCCATCCGTTCTGTAGCCCCACCATAGAAGGCCACCAAATTGGTCAGGCAGGATTTCCCCTTAGTGAAGCCATGCTGGCTGTCACCAAGCACCTTGTTGTTTTTCATATGCCTTAGCATGCCTGCCAGGAGAATTTGCTCCAAGATTTTGCCAGGCACAGAGGTGAGACTGACTGGTCTGTAGTATCCTGGGTCATCCATTTTCCCCTTCTTGAAAATGGGGGTTATAATTCCCTTTTTCCAGTTGTCGGGAACTTCACCTGACTGCCATGATTTTTCAAATACCACGGACAGTGGTTAACAACTTCATTTGCCATCTCCTTCAAGACCCGCGGAAGGATTTCATCAGGTCACATGGACTTGTGCACATTCAGGTTCTTAAGACAGTCTCGAACCAGATCCTCTCCTACAGTGGGCACAAGGTCTTCATCCTCACAGTCCCTGTGTCTGCCTTCCATGACTTGGATGGGGTGGTCAGAGCCTTTGCCAGTGAGGACTGAGGCAAAGAAGGCACTCTGAACCTCAGCCTTCTCCAAATCCTGTGTAGCCAGTTCTCCTGAGAGCTTCCAGAGGGGTCCTACATTCTCCCTAGTCTGTTTTTCATTTGTTACGCACCTGTAGAATTCCTTCCTGTTATCCTTAACATCCCTAGGTAAGTTTAATTCTAACTGGGTCTTGGCTTTCCTAACCTGGTCCCTAGCTTCCTGGACAACATCCTTGGATTCTTCCCATACCACCTGTCCTTGCTTCCACCTTTCATAAGCCTCTTTTTTCAATTGAATTTTCCTCAGGAGCTCCTTATCCATCCAAGGAGGTCTCCTGGCCCTCCTGCTGCACTTCCTTCTAGTTGGTATGCAACACTCCTGAGCTTGTAGAAGGTGGTCCTTGAATATCAACCAACAGCCTTGGTTTAAAGACCAAACAACCACTGCCCTCTAGGGCTATATCCTATGGAACCTTCCTAAGCAGGTTCCTGAAGAGGCCAAAGTCTGCTCTTTTGAAGTCCAGGGCAGTGAGCTTGCTACATGCTCTTCTCACTGTCCTGAGGATCTGGAATCTGACCATCTCGTGATCACTGCATTTTCAACACTTGCTCATTTTTTAAGAACCTGTATTATCAGGCTGCAGAAGTTTCACTGTTATCAGATACAACCATTCACAAAGTTCCATAAATAAATACAAAAATATTTCCTTCATTTGTTAGTCTCTTCCCTTTATATATCTGTTTTTCTAAACACTTTAAACAGCTTAGTGATTCTTCTTAGAGGTTTCTGAAAAGGCAGGTGAGAACTTTTTCAGAAACATGTTTTCACAAGGAAATGCATAAAGTAATTTAGAATTAAACACATTTTCAAAGGAAATAATTTCAAAGATAAAAGTTACTCTTGCTTAGATACTTTAATTTATAAAGCAATATTGCAATCACAAACCCAGTCTGAGATTCTTTAGTGGGGGATTAAAGAAAGCACCTTTGAAGTCAGGATGGATACAGGCTTTTCATGTTAAACATCTGATAAATTTGTGGATGTTAATTACATACCTGTTAGAGAATAAATTTTAAAAGTTTCTATTTCTTGAATTTCTCTAGTTGCATTTGGGCTTCCAGCTTCTAAAAATTTTAGGTTTCTAGTCAACCTCAATTTTTCTAAACAAAAGTCTTTATGTGCTCTTCTCTATTGTTTTTGTGGTTTTCTACTCTCTTTTGAAGAGATTGTGTTGTGAATGTACACGTGTCAAAGCATGCATACTATTCTAAGCGAATTAAAAAAAGTAAAATTATTCAGTTTACAAAATCTTGTTTACTTTTATATTTCACATTCCTGTGTTGTTCCCTCTTCCCCAAAATCAAGAGGAAATGCAAAGTAAAAACCATATATGTATTTAATCTATCATATCAAGTATTTTAGTAACTCAAGAAGTAAACCCGCTGCAATAATTCAAAAAATGAAGTGGAATGAATTCTGAAATAATGATACAATAGAAATAAAAGAATATACAAATTAAAAAAATATACAAATGAAGAAAATCTCATGAGACCTCACTTGGATTATTATGTACAGTTCTGGTGTCCTCAACAGATAAAGACATGGAGCTGCTGGAGCAAGTTCAGAGGAGGGCCACGAGGATGATCAGGGGACTGGAGCACCTCCTGTATGAAGACAGCTAGAGAAAGTTGGGGTTGTTCATCCTGGAGAAGAGAAGGCTGCGTGGAGACCTCATAGCAGCCTTCCAGTATCTGAAGGGGGCAGGAGAGGGACTCTTCATTAGGGACTATAGTGATAGGACAAGGGGTAACGGGTTAAAACTTAAAGATGGGACATTTAGGTTAGATATAAGGAAGAAGTTCTTTATTGTAAGGGTGGTGAGGCACTGGAATGGGTTGCCCAAGGAAGCTGTGAATCCTCCATCCCTGGCAGTGCTCAAGGCCAGGCTGGATGGAGCCTTGGGTGATACGGTTTAGTGTGAGGTGTCCCTGCCCATGACAGAGGGGTTGGAACTAGATGATCTTCAGGTCCTTTCCAACCCTAACTATTCTATGATTCTATGATTTTAAAATGAAGAACACTCTGTCCTGTTACAAGGAGATGTAGCTATCTTTAGAAGTTAGTTTGGTATCCATATTAAAACTGAAATTTTAATTTACTTAAGCAAGAATATACACTTTCTTAAGTTCTAAATGCATTTGTCCACTTGCAGAATATTAGCACAAGATATTTATGACAAAAAGCTTCTGAAGGGAGCTCTGAGTGTTCTCAATATTTCCTTTTCACTACAGAAAAACAAAACAGAACAGGGATCAGGCAACCTACTAAAGTTTCTGGCCTCCCTATTGTACTTGCTTCTTCATTTATTATTTCCTTCTTTTGTATTAGAACACATACTGACCAGCATCTGTGATTAAATTCTTTTGACTCTGACCTTTTTTGGGCAACTGGATTATCTCTCACGTCTCTTCCATCAAACACTATCAAAGGGTCAGTTCTCCTTTATCTCTGAATAATTGAATTTGCTGTCAGTAGTGGATATGTTCCAAAAGTGTTCGGAGTCTAATTTTTCAGAAATCTTCTTCCTATCTTTGCCTTGTGATAATATCCTCTAACATAGATCACACAGACATTCAGAGGCTGTGGGGAGCAAGTACTTTAGAGTGTTACAAACTCACTAGTTTAGGTCTATAGAGAGAATTTGAATCTCTAGCTTTATGTTATAGCAAGTATTGAACACATACTCCTGTGTTACTATACAACACGAGAGGTTGCTACTATTGCTGCTATCAGTAGCAGATGAACTGGAGGATGAAAGGAAGAGGAAAAATAAAAGCAGAGTTGTGTCAGCAGGTGCTGCTTCGCAATTTTCCATCAGTTCTCATTGGCAGCAACAGCCACCTCCTGGATGTTGTAGGGACTTTTTGGCATTCGCTACTCTAGGCAGCTGTCCTCTATTTTCTCAGAAGAGGAAAGAAATTAGGCTGCACAGAAAGGTTTGCTGAAAATTTGAAGAAATCACTAATGCCATTTATAACTCCATTTGCCAGGAAATTATACATTTTTAAGTCCGATAAAACAGCAGGAGGAAGAATCAGCTTGTGTCATTTAAACTCCTGCAGAAATGAAAATCCACTGCAATGGAGCAATGCATCAAACCCAAACCACAGAAGTATGTGGTAGAAAAGGTGACACTTCCCAACTCTCATATCACCTAATGCTTGTACTCTGACTACTGGCCTCTCTTTTTCACGGTGTGTGAAGAGACTACTGTGACTCTGTTATGAAATTATATATGGAAACAAAAAGCATAAAGTAGTGATAGTATATTTTCTGACTGAAAAAAAAAAAAGACCAAAACAAACCAAAACCAAATCAAAATAATAAACACACAAAACCCACACTCCACCTTTAGAATCATCATCAGAATGGTCATGTTTGTTAAGAACTTTCTAAGTAGTTGTCCTGGTTCAGCTGTAACAGTTTTTGTTCCCCTTCCAAGTAGATGTGCTTCAGTCTGAGAACAGTGCTGATAACACACTGATGTTTTAGTTGTTGCTAAGTAATACTTAACTGGTCAAGGACTTTTCAGTCTCATGCTGTGCCAGTGAGGAGAGTCACAAGATGCTGGGAGGGAGCAGAGACAGGACACCTGACCCAAACTAGCCAAAGGGGTATTCCATATCACAGCACATCACAGTATATAAACTGGGGGGAGTTGGCCAGAAGAGGCAGATTGCTGCCTGGGGACAGACTAGGCATTGGTCAGCGGGTAGTGAGCAATTGTATTGTGCATCACTTGCATTTATTTCCCCATTTTATATTCTCTCCCCTTATCTTTATTATTTGTAGTAGTAGTAGTTCTAAATTATACCTTAGTTATTGAGCTGTATTTATCTCAACCCATGAGGTTTACATTCTTTTGATTTACCTCCCCATTCTGCCCAGAGGGGAGTGGGATAAGGAGGTAATGTAAGCAACTTGCTGTGTGTTTCAGAGTTACTGGCTGGATTTAAACCATGACAGTAGTTAAAAATGTTTGAAAGTAATTAAAGTTTTTGTTAAAAAAGTTGAGAGGATTTTAATAGAATGGATTATGATGTGACAGACCTTATCTTGTATGGGAAGGAATGATGAAGGATTACAAAAGTCAGAAAAAGTCCTTGCACAAAAGACCTAAGGAGCCAACAGAGATTTCAATGAAACACTACATTCCTGTAACAAACTGTTGAAGAGCATTGCAAGTGATACTGTCAAACTCAGCATAAAGGTAAATTAACAGTCTGAATTTCAACAAATATTAGGATAGCAGTATTGCAATAATGTAAAAGTGTTATCACATATACCTAAAAACAACCCAACCCTGACTTAGATTTTTTCCTGTATTCTACAGGTGTTAAACACATATCAGTTAAAAAAAAAAAAAATCATTAAAAAATTCATTACCTAAAACCTGTGCCTTTCGATTTCACTATGATCAGATAACTGGAATTCACCACAGATACATATATGAAACACACATTGGTGGAATGAAAAACAGCTACAATGCTAAAGATTTACAAACATTTATTTGCATTTTATTAATAGTACTGCAATATGAAAACGGATGTGTTAAGTTTTAAAGGAACCCAAACATTTTTGCCAGTTGAAATAGTTAAAAATAAGGATAGTGACTAATTGAAAATTACATTTAGAAACATTATGAATCTCTCAAAATATTTTTTGAAGCAGTAAAAGTTTGCATAACGGAAGTACTATTACATAGCAAGCATAGAACTGAAAGAACCTTTGCATCCAGCACAGAACATCAAATGCTCATACTGACAAGAGCAGCAGAAAAGGCAAATTGAAGTACTTTTCTCTCAGACATGAGATATGCAGCTGCCATAATGCTGAAATGAAAGTAACTGCACAGTCTACAAGGGAATCTGTCAATTGGCAAGACCTGCAGATGCCAATTTGACTAGAAATACAAGTGGTGAAATTTTTCCAATATTCTGAGCCTTTACTCCTACATATGTGTTTAGTATATAGTGCTTCATTCAAAAATTCTCTCAAAATCTATTTTTATCAGAAGCAGACTAGCATTTATGATACTTTTCAATAGCCTTCCTAAAAACAGTTCCACTTTAAAGGAGAGTGTAAACAAAGAAGTCTTCAGAATACGATAAAAATATCTGGTATATTTTCTTGCGATTAAGGAAATTTAAAGTAAAAACAACATAATGAGATACAGAGATTTGCTGAACTCTATAAAATTGAAGACTGGTTTTATTTCTTTGTTGCAATACTTCCCCAGTAATTCAGTCTGTTTATTTTAAAACTTTCTGCTTTGTGACTGTATCTGAAATACTAACCTCCTTTGAAATCTTCACGGGATTGACCTGCAAAGAAACATAAATGACTCATATCTATGCTAAGGTTTTAAATAAAGTGTAACCACAGAGAATGCACTCATGTTCTCCCTGAAATCTTGATTCATTTATATTGCTTCGGCATTTGCTTTTCTGAACTTGCAAGCCATTATGCATATTTTATCATTGCTGAAACATGACCAGGATTTTCAAACTAGTTTCTGTATCTCATTGTATGTCCTATGAACTTGTCTCAAGAAACCATGTTATAAAGCAAAAAGATTAGCATCCAAATCAAATAAAATATTTTAAACGCAAGTTAAATGAGAAATGTACAAAAGAATCCATGTTTTGCAAAGTCTATTGCACATAAAGATCTGAGTCACCTTGTACAAAGATGGAAATTAGAAAGAATCAAATTGCTTTCACTTTTAAATATTTATTTAAATTTCTATTTAACAGTTATTTAAGAGTCTGACACTTTTTTCACCTTTGTGAGGGGAAAAATAAAACAACAACGACTATAACTAACACTAAATGTATTTTTTAAAAAACACCTTTTCCTTTGTTTTTACATTTTAGTTGCAGCTTCCTTAGAAACATAGAAGAATGAACTAGGATGAAAAATAACGGGAAAGTCATAAAATTTGACATTGGAAAAGTTTACCTTTTAAGAAATGTGTGTTAATGTTCCAGTCATATGAAAAATAACTTTTTTTCATGACAGGCAAACATTATCCCTGTAGGCTAAAATAAGAAGACTGGTATCAATAAAAAAAATGGCATCTCTTTATTTCATATGGCAAGTTGAGGGAATAGCAATTAACTCACACTGATGTGGTAATTTTAACATTTAATCTAAAATAAATGTCAGTTTTCCTTTAAGTTGCACCTTACAGCTTTATTTTTATACATTTTCTTTGTATAGGAATAGGAGCAGAAGGAAGGAAAAGCAAAATAAATTATGCATTTGCATACATCTTTCATCTTATTACACAGGAATTATTCAATGTATGAGTAGTACTATCAGTTAAAATAAAACTAAGATTAAAGAGTTAAGCTGAGGAGGAATAGATGGTGTTGTCATCACGTATACTTTCCTGAAATTCGAAGCATTCAGCAGAAACTCAGTGCTAACTATAGCTGAACTTGACTGTTTCTTTCCTGGATATTGCATGTTGAAGTTCTGAATCCCTCAAAGCCAATATAGCTTCTAATTCTCTCAAGAAACACATGCTAGCATTGCTAAATCTTTTAGCAATCAAGAATTCTAAAAGAAATGTCATAGTATTCTGCAATTTAAGAGACTTCCTTGAGGTCCTGCACACAAATATTTTAAAGAGAGAAGAACTATTTTTAAAAACTTGATTTGTAATGCTGTATCTCAGCTACAAGGAAAAATAAAAAATTACTAATAACCTTTGAACTCAAGCAAAATAAGAAAAGGGGTAATATTCACTAAACAGTTAAATAGATCGAGCTTGGCAGATATACCTTAGAGCTGAATTCAATGCAACATGTTACTAAGGAAGTGTCAGGCTAAACTCCTCAAAAATGTCTGTGAAATTTGGAGCTACTGCTACATAAGATTCCTAGCAATTTATCTTACAGACCCATGTAATAGTGGTTAGCTTCTTAATGTGCAAATATCCTGAAAGAACTTTATTTCTAAGAGGCAAAAAGGATTGTTCAATCCATAGGAGCAAGAAAAGGTGATCTAGTAGTCAGAGTAAGTGCAGACACAGACAGAAAGTTCAGAGCTAACAAGGGCAAAAATATCAAAGGCATGGTTGGGTGATGGATGTCAGTGTTGCATCAGGGTCAGAGGAGAAGAATCTACTTGAGATATTAAACTTTAACTAGTATCCTAAGCATTAGAAGATAGTCATCTATGTGGCCGTGCATTGTTATTGCTCTTCTTAATGGTGTTAGCCATCTATCAGCTTCCAGTTTACTTGACTATATGGCTCATACTACAGATTTACTAAATAAACCAACAATAAGTTACGGGAAGCACCTTATCTGGTTGACTACTTGTGAATTTTATCCTATTAGGACTAAAGACATCACAGCACAGAAAACAAGGAGCTCAAATTAAATGAGATATAACCAGCTGGGACAGGATGCATGAAAAAGTCTTGGCAGTTAAAATTTCAGGTGTATACTTATAACTCCAGTCATATCCTTTACAACCTGCCTGAGCTTGAATCGTTCACAGAAAATATAGTATAAAATGTTATGTGCTAACTTTTCCCTAAGAAAGGTATTTCAACCCAGGCTAATTGCTACAATGAAAACTAATCTACTTTCCTTAAAAATAGGACGTATTTCCCAAGTTGTTTACTGGAACATGTTATCTTTCAATTTCTTGAAATTGTATTTAGCTGATCAAGTACAGGTAGGTATATATGGGGAATTTTTTGAGCTAGTTGTCTGGACTTCTTTTAAAAACAGTGGAAAAATAATGTCATGTTTAGTTCATGAATCCTTGCATCTTAAGGTAAAATTGCTCCGATGAAAGTGCCTGGTTTTCCCACTGACTATTAAAGAGGACTAGTTCTATCTGCAGATGTCTGAATTAAAGTGATATGAGTCCTACTTAGTTTCTTACAGAGGGCTGAGTAATGCTTTCATGTTTTCATGATACATTACAAAAATCTGCCTGTTCCTTCTACCCACTATTTGCAGTAGCTGCATCACAGCTAACACCTGGAGGACTAGCTGTATATAGAGATATATATTAGTCATCTCTCATGCAGCTGTTCATTGTTGAAGATTCTTTTCTTGCAAATTCTGACTAAGAATCAATTTGAACATATCTCCTTCAAACCAGGATAATGCTGAAAACACTGGAATGTGCCTCCCCGAGAGTTATTGGTGGTGTAATAGAATCATAGAATCATAGAACCATAGAATAGTTAGGGCTGGAAAGGACCCTAAGATCATCTAGTTCTACCCCCCCTGCCATGGGCACGGACACCTCACACTAAACCATGCCACCCAAGGCTCATATAAGTAATAAAATGTTCATTAACAGAGATGGAAAAATATCTGCCAGATGAAATGAAGTTAAAATGAAACAAAATAATACAAAAACCATCATGAGTTACTCCAGAGAATTAGACATTAAGGAATTTTCAGATGATGGCTGAAATTTCTTCTCAACAATTTGTAGTTTATCACAGAGATATGTCACTGAGAACAGTCCCACGAAGACAGAATGGTACCCTAGAATCCCATACTCTATATGGCAAGACAGATGGTTTAATGAATACATTTAAATCACTTGTTCAAGTCACACAAAACAAATCTGAACAGTGAAAAAAAAGTGAGTGTCCCATCTTCAGTGTCACTGGATGCCTTAAGGGTAGGTTAAAAATTTTGTCTTTACAAAAAAAAATTCCAACTCTTTAAAAGCTCCTGTATAATTTTCTGCAATGATAGGATTTCAAACAGTACTGGTTTCAAATATAAGATCACTTAACTGGAAAATTCACAATTATTTCTAGGAATAAGAAAATCTTTTTTGAAAAGGGTAGAAAAGATATATATATTTTTTTTTTTAATGTGGATTAATGCATGAAACGGGGAACATGAATGCTTTCATATTTTCCCCTTCTTCATTGTAAGTTGTTTGGATTCAGTCATTAGTCAAATGACCCTTCTAAGACAGTTTTGATACTAAATAGGTCGTTCACATAGTGATTATAAATGGCCATTGTATTTTCTATTTTTTAAATTTAATCCAGTGTTCCTATATTCATAAATATCACCTAGCTATTGAAAAATAAAACACAGTGAAACAAAGCTAACTGTAACATTCATGTTACTTAAAATTCCTGTGTTGATTTCAGCACAGTTCTGAATACAAAAGTTCTAGCTGTTCTATTACAGCCAGTTCAGACAAATGATCTGGCAGCACATGATGATGTTAAGTGTAATCAGGCAACACTGACATCAGATGCTGGAACCCTTTGTTTTGAAACAGCATTTGACCCAGAATGAACTAGCTGTACTTGCAAACTTAATGCAGTAATGCAAAAAATTATGGATCTTAGACTGCACCTGGAAATTGGATGGCCTCCAATAAAAGCCCAAAGCTAAACACCCCATAGCTTGTGCAGGAAGATTTTGGTCCTGTTAAAAAAGGAAGGAGTTACCTTGCCTGTCTTGACTTCTAATTACTTTGTAGAAAATATTTGATGGTTTGGGTTTTTATTTGGTTGGTTGGGTTGGTGTTTTTCTCAACTGCTTGTTAAGCAATCACACGTAAGGTACTGTGTTGGGCCAGTAAGCCACGTGTCAGGAAGAGAGTAGAATTTAGTGCTAAATTAATAATTTTCTATGAAGAATAAAGGAATAGAAATAACGTTAATTTGAAACATACCAGCAAAAAGCTGTATTTAGGTCAAGACAATATTAAACGAGTAGTCCCCAAATTAGCTTTGAAACTCTTCTTCCCTTGTGCTTGTTTACATTCCACTTCCACTTTTTCTTTCTTCATGGCTGAGATAAATGTGCATTAATTTATAGCATTTTCATTAAAAAGATGTTTCTATGGCAGGTTATTTTTGTGTTTGGTCTTCTTCATTTCTTAGGCAACCTAAGGTAGAAATAAAGGCTGGTCAGAAATTATATATATTTCAAAAATTGTTTGGTTTTATTTAATTTAATTTTTTAAGAATGCTAAAGAATACTAACGCCTTAGGATACAGCTATCATGCAGTGTGTACATTACATAAGCATACTGTGTTTTATATAACATATTCCAGTGATTAATTTTCTAGGTGTGAATTTGGACAAAAGCATCATGTCAGGATAACAAAAGATGCAGAAAGTCAGATAATTTAACTATGAATGACAACTTTTCCTAGTCTCTGAAAAACATAATTATTTGTAAGAATTTTTTTTTTTCAGGAATTAGTAATTAACTCTTTATCATACTAAGATAATTGTCCAGGATTTATCATAGAATCAATATGGTGTACAGTACCATAGCACTCAATATTTCTCTGCATGTTGACCTATTGAGAATATTCCTATAGATTTAGAAAAGGTAGAACATAAACTGGTTACTTAAGTTTAGAGGTAGAATATATAACATGGAAGCACAATACTTATTATGAGCAGAACAGATAGGAAAAACTTTTTAAGTTTTTGGTTTGGATTTGTTCTTTTATTTAAAAAATCAACAATTTTACTCAAACAAATTTATGCCTGGGGAACTGCTTACGTCAGCAGCAGGTAGGAATAGAAATATCCTAAAAGGTATGGTTATCACTGGGATGTATTCTAGATATAAATTAAGTGGAAGTAGCCTGTCTACTTTGCTCTTTCATCCATGGAAATCTTGTTCTGTCACAGGTCATGCTGTCTTCTCCTTTGCTTGTTAACTCCTTTTGCATGTGTTAACTGCTGGGTCAGATAGACATAGATAGGCCTAGTCTTAGAAAGATTGCATATTACTTTCCTCAGAATATTCCAACTAAGATTCCCACTTAGAAAGAGAGAAAATTGTTAGTATTAGACCATGCTGAAAAAAATCACCTTAATGAATAAAAAAAATATCAAGGTGATACAATTTTCAATAGTTTATGCCTCATTGAAACCTGAGCACAATTTCTTGCAAAAAAGGAAAGGCATTTTATACCAGTTATGCCTTTGTTGATTTTAAAGGGTTTGTTACATAAAAAACACAAACCAATATGCTGTCAAGCAGTCTTAGACAATACCACAAAATATTTTATAATGTCTGTGTTCTCAAAAATACATTAGGGCAACATAAGTTCATGGGTTAGTACCAGCGGTCTCTATATATGAAATGTTTACTTATTTACCTGCTCACCCTACTCACCAACCTAAGGGAGCCTCCAGCCTCCAGTGCACCCCAGCACTAAGAGGCAATTAATATCCACCTTTCAGGTACTTACTTTTAATGGGATTATTCCCAACATTAATTTGATGTTGCATCTCATACTTTGTGCCAAAAGTGGATGATGAAAAAGGGCACCTTCTTGGAGAACAGACAATCTAAGTCTCTGTTAAACACCTTACTTTACCTTATGTTACCATATTGGCAGGATGAATGGACTCAATTGGACCTCCTGCTTCTCTAGTTAAGATCTTAAAAAATATTTTGGAAAGTGAACAATGCACCATTTTAAAAACAGACAGTAGTAAATGTGTATCTTTGATAGGATGGCTCAAATAATGTTGCCACTTTGTTTATTTCAATTTCTCAGGATTTTATAATGATTTTCAATGTTTTGATTTTTTTTCTGCTCTCAGTTCCTCAAGTTAGGTATATAAGAACACAAATACTGTATTATTCAGTGGCACTTCATGATTTATTTTAAAGAAAAAGAACCCTAAACAATTCAACACCAGAAACATGAAAAAATACCTAAAGCTCAATGAAATTAAAATCTTGTGGCTGTATTCCTTCAAAAATATTATTTTTCTTGCTTATTAATATGTGTGTATTTAGCTTATATACATGCTATATTTATATTATCTCCATTTTGGACCAGGATATAGAAAAAATTCTCTGTCCCAAAAAGCTTATGTGAAGATAGGGAAGATGACTAGAAATGGAAAAGTAACTTAAATTATATTACTATATAGAATTATATATAATTATAAACTAAGTTTCTGAACAAGAGTTTTACCTGTGAAATTGTTCTAGAAATAAAAAAAAAAAAAAAGAGCAAAAGTAGTTTTGCTGAATGAAGCAGTTTAGCTGAAGATCACAGGCTACATCAGTTTTCAAAAAATTCTACAGAATGATATTAGAAGTTTTATAGAGAAGAAAGTGGTGTTCACGCTGAATGAATGCTTGTGCACTGTGTTATGGCAGTAAAGCTTGGACCTCATTTTCCAATACATTATTCTTATTTAAAACTAACATAATTTGAAAGGGCACAAACTATTGTAAACCAGAAATCACACCATCCATAGAAAAAATACTGGGAATAACTATTTTAAAAGTAAATTTGTGTTTATAATTGCTAAACTTCTACACTGAAAGGCAATAAAACTATCATAGCTACCAATTTTAGGACCTGGAAGAGGCAGACATACTTTAAATACTTAAGAGAAGGCCTCTCCTGAAATTCTTAGGTGCCATGATCTTATATGGGCACGGAGTAATCATAATCCATTTCAAAGGCATCTGAGTTAGTTTTGAATGAGGTAATCTGAGTAAAGAAAGTAGCATATGATATTCCATCCAGGATAAAAAACTCCTAAGTCAAGTGAGCTCTATAGCCATATGTAACAAGAGGTATAAAGAACATATTTCCTTAATGTATAATGACATTTTTTTAAGATAGGAATAAAGGACAATGATAAGGAAATGAGCTATAATGTTTTGTTTAAAAATACATCCTAAAGAAACACAATTTCTCCCAGCATGTGCTTTTGATCTTAAAGAGTACATTTCAGTTTCTCTTCAGCTTCTCTTTGTTATTCTGTGCTTCAAGGTTTGTTTTTTTGTTTGGTTTTTTTTTTGTTGTTGTTGGTTTGTTTGGGATTTTTTGTTTTGGTTTTGGCTTTGGCTTTCATTTTTCTTTTTCTAGATGGTAATTGTGAAAGGCTCTGAGGACAAAATTAGCTTTTCAGCCTACTTATTAAAATTTACCTGCATTTGAGAAAGTCTTCCTGTTACATTCCAGGTGTCTATCACACCAACACATGAAAATGTCTTTTTCAATCTTAAATCAAATCAGACCAAAGATAAAGTGCAAGTGGAAGTAACTAGAATATCTGAAATAGACAATAGACTCCTAATGATTTGGAAAGAGAAAATTACCCCCATTCCCCCTAAGAAAACTTAACAAAACTCTGAGAATAATGCAATTATCTAACTACCAATTATAAATTATTTTCATTTTCCATTATCTTTTATACAACTGGATATTTCTTATATTTTTCTTTCCTTTCCTAGCATTATCAGCTGCAAAAGAGGGTAAACTGTCAAAAGCTTACCTTAATTAATTTGGTACGCTTTTGTTTTTGTGAAATATTTCTTGCAGACAGTAGAATACTCTCTCAGATATGTGTAGCAATCTATAGCCATGAGAAACCTTGAATACTTTCACAGTTCAAGACATCAGTTGCTATAAACAAAACATATGCTACTTTCAATCAAGTTTCATCTGTTTCTCACATAGAGGAATTACCAGAATTAGAATTTCTCACTGGCACATTGTCAGAATTAGAAAAGACTTTACCCTGTTAAGATGCATCATTGTAGTTTGGGAGAAGTCCTGTTACATGTCCTTTACCTCCATGGCAGGTAATAAAACTAGGAAGAACATTTCAGCGACTCAGTCCAATGACCTGCTCTAAGACGTACTGGATCTTCACTAAGACTTTTAAGGTAAGAAGAAGACTTTAAAATCATGTTATGGCATTTAAGAAATGGTAGGGTTAGTTTATATCATAAATACATGAGATCTGTAATATAACTATTATTTTAGTTTTATTACAATCAAGTAAAATTTCACGTATGTTACATACATTAATACATTTGGAGTTAGTAGGTCTTTTTTCTTTTTGCTTCTGGGATAGCACTTGGTTGGAGGAATAGAAAAGCAGCAGCACTGGTAATCCAGTTATTACTCAAGGAATTTATACTCTACTGTGACTAAGCTTCAGCATCAGTCACTGAATTCAATTGGCAGATCAAGGCTGAATCTCTTCCTTGCCCTTGAAATCAAATGAATCATGGGTGTTAGAATGTGGTTTACTTCAAAATACATTGCATCACTCTTGCTCCTTGCTATGTGATTTTCATTTAACTACAATAATTATCAGTAGCTCAAAATTTATCCATCAAATATTAGCTAGTGTAAAAATGCATAGCAGCCTCAACAAATAAAAGATATGGTTACCTGTTCCCTACGTCTGTTTTCTTACACTGCTGTAACCAGTGGATCTATAAAGATTAGATTCTTTTAAAGTGGAACTTATATATTTAATTTGGACATAGAGAACTCAGATAGACCATAATTTTAAGTACATAATTACTAGTGAAGCATCACTGAATATTATTTAACATATTCTATAAATATTTTAGCACATTTCCATGGTCATTTGATTCACTCTGCTTACTAGCTTACAACGTGTGATAGACATTTTACATCTTTTTCTTATGTAATCAAAGTATTGTTGCTAACATCTGATATAGATACACAGAATCACCTAAATGGCTAAATAGCCATAGTGTACACAAATTTTCAGGCTAAGTCTGCTACTTTTGTAGAAGAGTGAGCAAGGGGTCTGAAGAACTAAATTATATGATGTATTATCACTTACTTTCAGAATTAGGATGTCAAACTGATAGATATTACAAATCTGCAACTGCATATCTGAAAAACATCTCAGTTTCAGCTTATCCCAGAACTCAGACATCTAACCAAAGCACCTGAAATTGTATTCTAGGAAGGCATTCATGACCAGAGGAAGGAGATCATGAAAGTACATAGAGTTCACCTTAGTTCATGTGAGTTAGTAGGCAGAAATAAGCTGCTCCCAAATAATATTTGGAGAGTGCACAATTAAGTTCCTATCATGAATTCTCTTCAGGATAAACCCATGTAACTTCATTGACTAAAGAGATTACTTTAGCAGTAATGCCTAAATTCTTTAGAACATTAGACTTTTGTGAATATTCCATCAGTTGCCTTAAGTTCCTGCTAAAGTCCAGTAAGATCACAGAAATCTTGTGTCCATTTCAATCTTAAAAATTTTGGAGTAAGATGAGTGGTCCTCTAAAAACACATGTCTCTGTCTTTTGTCATCTTTCTTAAATGAATAACTTACTTTTAGATGGATAAAGCTGTGCATAGTAAATCCTTTCCTTGTTGCTAAGGTTCCAGAGATCTGCCTCCAAAAGATTCAGAAAGTTAGATGCGTTAAATCTGGGCCACCTAGGCAAAGTTCAGGCATAAAGTGAAATCCAAGACCTTAAACCCAATGAATCAAATATGAAATCTAAACAAGGTTATCACTGCAGCATACTGTAATAGAATAATGACATAATATTTGATCTATTTTAGCTTTCTAGAAATCATACAATTCAGCAGTTCCAAAGTATATATTTTTTCTATGCAAAGTCATTTATTTTCCGTTTTCATATTTGTTATAAATCATACTAGATGGAAAAGACCTCAAGGATCATCTGGAGCAAACTTTCTAGACAAAAACATGGTCTAGACTAGATAGCCCAGAACCCTGTCCGCCTGAGTCTTTAACATGTCTAGTGTTAGGGAATCCACCATTTTCCTGGAAAGATTATTCTAATGGCTGATTGCTCCCATTGTGAAAAATTTTCCTTTAGTTGCATTGTTGCAACAATACATTGTTGCAATGCACTGTTGCATTGGAATCTCTCCATGAGCAATTTGTACCAATTACTCCTCCTCTTTTCCATGTAACTCTTTGTAAAAAGAGAGTCTGATAAGGTCTCCCCTGATCCTTCTTTTCTTTAGGATGAACAAACCCAGTTCTCTCAGTTGTTCTCAATACAGCAAGCTTCCGAGTCCTTTGATCACCTTTGTGGCCCTTCTCTGGAATTTCTCCAGCCTGCCCACATCATTTTTGTAGACCAGGGACCAAAACCGAACACAGTATTCCAGGCGTTGCCTGACAAGCATTGAGTGGAGTGGGAGGTACATATATCATGCATAGCTCACATGCTTCATTTTCAGATATTGGTATAGGCCAGGTTAGGACAATGACATCTTTATCTGTATCTGTTCTTCTGTTTCCATATATGTGTCTAGAAGCTGGATAGCATTACATAGGGATGTTTATTTTTTTCTGCTGGTTCCAAAGTTCATCATAATTATGTATGAAATTATTTATAGTTGCAGTTAATTTGACTTGGAAATCTGAGTACCTGGCTTACAGGTGCACTTAGGTGTATAAATGACTAAATTACATGGATTACACTTATAAATAATAGTTGGCATAAAACTGCCTGCATCTATTTGCACCTGCAAAATTTGTGGTTTCAGAAGAGTCCTGCCTTTGCTAGTCTTAAGAAAATGTCCATAATGTAATATTTTTTCTCCCAAATAATGCATACATTAATTTAGATATTACTATGTACTAAAATAATGAACTCTGATAAGGCAATAGAATAAAGCATGTCTTTGAATATGCAGATCCTTTCCCATATTTTTTCCATCTGAAGAATGTATTGCTAGAAACTAGCTAAAATGCATAATACAGTATGAAATCCGACATTAAAAACTGTCTTCAACACAGAATTCTCAGATTTTTTTTTTTTTACATTTTACAGTTTCATGCACTTTCTAGAAATATATATTTCTATGCTGTTAGTCCAGTTAATTTCATCTTAGTCAAAGCTCTAGTGAGAATTATGCCCTCCAGTATTATTTCTGCATTGCCTGGCAAGTTCTGATGTAAAAATAATTATCAATTATTATATATATAATAGATAGCAATTATTGTATATATTATAATTCTGATGTGATAATTAGCATTTGCTGAACAGTTGTCTAAGATAGGTGATTGTCTAACCGATATATGAATATTGTAGTGTAATAATGAACTATTATGGACTGTTTAACAAGGATGACTGAAACTCTGGCTTTCCTGATGAAGTGGTGACATCTTGCAGGACAGAATTAAAGCAAACAAACAAAAATACCCTACAAAAAATATAGTAAAAAATCCACAGAGACATAATCTAACCCCCCCCAACCCCCCCCAAAAAAACCACATTCAAGAAGACATCAATATTCTGTAATATGAGGGGATTCTCACAAAAGCAAGAATAGTAAGCTTTGCTCTGGGCTGTTTACAGTTTTTTTCAGTATTCCATCTTTGGTTGTTGGCATAACCTATATAAGAGAAACTTGTGAGCCTTTTTTTTTTTTGAACTACCGTTTTATGTGTCACTGTGATTAACTTCTTAGTTGTAATTTTGGGCATGAGTCATTCAAACATGAAAACATGCTTGACAAAACATGCTATACACTCATAGGCATAGATTTTTTCTCTCTTTTTTTTTGTTTCTTTTTTTTTAAATAAGTTGAGGGAACAATATTTGAGAAATATTTAAGCTACTGAATTCTCTCACTATTACAGATTGTTACAGGTGAAGTGTTCTTGTGATTATTTATTTCCAAAAAGTGATCAAATGTTTATTGTGAATATTTTTAAGCTGAGCACTTTTGATCTGTTAAATGTCTTTAATGATTACAAAAGAATTTGTCACCACTGAATTCACAGTAACTCTGTATATCTGCAATTTCTGATAGTTATTGGACTGTCTTCATTACATTCCCGTTCTTATTCCATGCTAACCCATTCTAGTCAATGTCCTAATAGCAAATGCTGGTAATTTTAAATATCAAAAGCTAAGGAAACATATGACTCAACCGGTTAATACCGAAAGAACTTGCTTGCAACTAGAATAAATCCAGTTCAGAGGGTGATCTATTCACAGAAAATCTTAAGTTTGTGTTTGTGATGATGCTCATTCAAGAGAGCACTTCACTATCAACAGCACAGGAGACGTGTATTAATCTTTCTTGCTCTGGAGCACTGTTGCTTCCATCATACAGCCATTGTAAGATGCCCTGATGCAGAAGTCATGCTGTCCTGATTTTTCAAGTACAACATTTGAATTTCTAAACTGACCACCAACAGCTGTAGTTTCTGCATGGATGCTTAGCACAGTAGGATATGAAATTGCTGGGAAATCCAATCTGCTGTCAGAAAGTGCAAGGTATGATGGGGAATGTTTAATGTGAACCTTGCTAGTTTTGCAAATACATTAGTGTAATCCACCTAAAAAAATGATGTTACTAGTGTTTTAATAACTGAAAGGAATTATGTTGTCTGAAATGGCATCTCTGGTCTTACCATTTGGAACTTAACTGAATGCACTACTATTTTAATTCTAGTTAGTAAGCTGGTACCTTGAAATAGCAAAGAGCCATAAATGTGATTATCTACTGTATCAGCGTTATATGGCAACTTTCCAACCACGTGTTTATATAATGCTTACCAAATTACTTATGTATTAGAAAGTAGAGTAGGTTAACAGTATGTCATGAAATCCTAGGGCTTTGCAGGTTGGTGTTTTGTTTTTTTTTTGCTTGGGAGGAGAAGGAGCTTCAGACCTACCACTTACCTGTTTCTCATGTCTCTTCTTGCCTTTGGATAAATAGAGATAAGGATTAGTATTTAGTATCTGCCATAAATTTAATGCTTTTAAGAAAAGCATTCATTTTCTGAATTAAAGGTCAGTCTTGTGAGAGACCTCTGGAGACACCAAGACCCTCTCCTGTCATTACATAATCATTACATAACATTCTTAGATCTGTATACCTAATTAAGAGGAACTCTCAGTTTCCTGAAGCCACCTGTCTCCCTTAAGAGGCTGGGGCAGATTTTTTTCTGTCATTATTCCTGTTCAGAACTGTAGCTAACAGATAACTGTTTTTCTTCATTCATGCTTTCAGTACAAATACTTTTAGTTGACTGTGAATGTTCTTATAAATCAACAAGAAAGACACAGAATATCATAGTGCCTGGTACTTTTTTTTTTTAGCAACATGAATTTTTTTAGAAGATCGTGCTTGTGGCAGCAGGAACTTCATCTGCTCACTAGTAACAGAGTCTACATATCTGCCTAAATAAGAGTTTAAACAAATGTTTTATTTAAATGTTTTTGCCCTTTTCATCGCTTCTAAATCTTAGTATTACAGTTTTGCAAAAATCTGCATTTTAGTAAAAATAAACATATGGTTAATATTTGCAAGACGGGAAGGATTTTTTCAGTAGAGATGAAGAAGTAAAGGCCAAAAAATTCAAAGGGTTTGCAAGTATTAAGAGTCTTATAATAAGAAACAGCAACCACAAAGAATCATGTAAAATTCCAGAAGCCCAAAGAAAACTAAACTTTCTCATTTCTGATTTCTATTGTGGTATGTGTTTGACTGAAGTAACAAAAAAAAGATGAACTCTCCCTTAAACTCTGTGTTTGAACTCCTATAGTTCCAAATGTTATTTGCCAGATCTAAATGTATGCAGAATTTAAAAAAATCAGATCCCGTTAACAAATTCTTACACAAATAAATTGAACTGTCCTTATTGAACAGTTTTGCTAGAAATTAAGAAATGATCCAAAAAGCTTTGGATGACTTTTCAAAAATGTAGGAGGGAGCTTAACATGTCTTTGAGGTATATTGTATGTACCACTGTGCCCATTGCTCATTAGCATCATACAGATTATATTCTCAGACATAAGAGTATTTTCAACTAAGAAGAGCACCCATAAAAATCTGCACAATATACGTTACTAATATTCACATTTGACTCATTTATGCAGTTTATCAGAGAATCTCTTAGCCTACCTTTTAGCTTAAGTTAAAATGTAGGAAAGACAATTTTTAATTTTTTTTTTTTTTTTACATAGTAGTATAGTTTTAAAGACAGTGCTATCAGCCATATTTATATCCTTCAGAAAAAGAATCAGATAAAAAAGAGAGGAATGTAATAAAACATTTAATGATAGATTTCAGTTACAAAGAAGATGAAATACATTTAATGTATTGCAGTATATATCAAGACTGAGAAAATAATCAGGTAAAATTCTTATTCTGAAATCTAAGAGAATTATCAAAATGAGATTATAATTGTCAAACTGGAATACTGAAAGTCACAGAGTTTGGGTATTGAAATACAATCGTTGGGTATTGAAATACAATTCAAGGGAATATTACTGGATGATCTGAAAATAAGATTTCTGTTTCATGACAAAACATTAAGGTATTCAGAGTGACTATTTTCCTGGCATGAAACATTAATTTTTTTCATGAAAATTAAACATGGTGACCTACCTCTGAAGAAAAGGGGAAACACCTTTTCTGACAATATTCCTACTCTTAATTAACAGAAAGTAAGGTTCTCGTCTTTTGGGTTGCATGGAACATCTCCTCATCCTGAGTGCTTTAAAATCTATACTTAAAATCTATGCTTACTGAGGAATAACTCAAGTTTTGTGTCCTTGATTCTTCACAGTGGGAATTTAGGTTTGTTTTCCTTTTCTCCTCAAAGCATCCTCTATCCTCAAAAATGGGGATAGAAGTGAATAGGGCTATTCTGTCCTCTCTTTACATGAAGGAAGGAAATTACTTGTGCGCACTCTCAGTGGTTCATGGTATGGTGCAGAAGCAGATCTTAGTGCATTAGTTTAGACAGTCCTCTCTCTCCTCTGCTAGGGAGATTAGTCTCAGAGTTTAAGTTTCTTAAGTAGTGTAACTATCCCTCAGATTTTTTTCAGGCTGGAAATAGGAAAATCCATGGGGATCTAAAAAATATTTCCACCATAACAACTATCTAAATATAAATTAGCACTGAATGAGTGCACAGTATAATTTCTGTTTAATTTTCTTGCCAAGTTTGTGATGGAAAGAAAGTTTATGTTTGAATGACAGTTAAGATTTTTAATGTTGATGTAAAGGAAAGATAATATTCAAGAACATTTAATAAGCTTGTCATCCAGCCATGCCATTTTATTAGATTTTGAAAATACAGGGCAATTAAAACTTCTATTAAAAAAAGAAGGTGTGGACTAAGTCACTATAAGTAAATGTAACTAGTTGACAGCTTTAGTCAGAGTTTTAAACGGTATTAACATTACTGAGTTTGATGGTGGCTGTTTAAACTGTATAATTTTAACTAATACAGTTCTGAAACCATTTTTCTTCCTAATTATAAATCTTTAAATGCCCTTCCCACTAAAAGCTGTGGAGGAATGAGGAAGCTTAAACCATATTGATCTACATGTCACTGTTAATTATGTTAAATTCAAAGTAAGACAGGAGGACTGTTCATCTTTCTGAATAGCATACTGATGGACCACAGAAGATGTAACCTCTGAATTTTTCTTAAAGTATGAGAAGGCTTGGATTTGAGCCTGTTAAACTTCAGTACTTACCATATTCCTGTGATCAGAATGTACAAAAAAGGATGATGATAAAATCCTTTATAATATACTCATTAATCCAGAGGTTATCCCTTTATCTTACAATCCCCTCAGGCACTGCTTCTGTCCGAATTTTAAACATACTGATTTTGGAGCCTGACCTAAGGCACACATTTTAAATTCAGTTTAAATCCTGAATAATGCATAATATTGATGTGCATATGTATTTAAAATAAAACAGATAGTGCTTTGGGTCGTGGACCTCCTCTTCATAAGTACATTGGGATTGCATAAATGTTTGCTGAGGACTGTGATAACCGGACATTAGAGAAGTCAATTCTAATTCATCAGCTGCTTAGATGTTTAGCCTGAATCAAGCTTCAGTGGACATGTTTCAGCATTTTTTATGTGCTCGATCACTTACCTTGTAGGCTTGCACGGCAAGTTAAGTAGCATTCGTTAATTATTCTTGCAATCTGAAATAACTGTAAGAAAAATAATGAGAAAGCCTTGAAAATATTAGGGAAATTACATTTTTGTCTGCACATGACATGTCATGGGAATGACGGTATGCAAAAAACCAAATTATAGAGTTTTCTCAATGCATGAAGTCCAATGAAAGCTGTACCAGTGGCATCAGTTTGATGCTGACTAACAAAAAGTTTATTGGCTATATAGTACATATATTTTTGAGGCACGCAGTGAAATTATGCATTTACCAGACAAATCCATCACTACCAGTGAAGCCATATTTAATAAAAAAATGAGACAGGGCATATGTGAAAAGTACTATAGAATGTAATTTTAAAGATGCTTTCTATAAGAGCATATGTAAAGAAAGAGCATATGCTCCCTTAAGATTATCTTATCAAGGACTTTCTTAAAATAGGATAATAAGGAAAATGCAGAAGCGAAACATACAGAAGCAAAAACATGTTAATGGAGACAATGCCAAGAAAAAAATTTGGTCAGACACACCATTTAATAAGGTTGCGTAGAGTGTGAGCATGATGTCAGTAAGATCATCTGGTTGAGGACCATGCATATGAAAAAGTGGGAGGCAATAAGCAAAGCATACAGACACTCAAGACCTGACAAGCAACAACAGAGACAATGAAACCCTGTCAGTTACACTGGGCTATCAAGGAACTGGGCTATCAAGGAATTGCAGGAATCACTTCAGAGGGGGACAGCATGGATTTTGCAAACCATAAGGACGCCAACCAGAGTTCAGGATGCTGACTGGAGTATGAAAACTGATGAAGAATGTGCAGGGGGGGTGGGAGTGGAGCAGGAAGAAACAAAAGAGCAGGGGTAGAGAGAGGTATAAAATGGGGACAGTCAGAATGCTTGTCTAACCACTGTGCAGTATGTTCTGTCTTATATCCTCTTTTCTTAACTATCTCCCTGCATAATCTCTGTGTGGGTGCATGTGACTCAGTACCAGCTGCTGGTGAGACCTGAGTGTGTGCAAGTGAAATTTGTTGGCAGCGACTGGAGTCAGACCAGAGGTGTGACTTGCCTGTGATGTCAATTCTAGAGCCGGTGGGGTCTTTAGCCTCCAGCCACTGGGGCAGGAACGGTGTGTGTGTGCCAAAACCAGCTACTAGGAAGCTAGAAGTGAGTTGAGGTAGGTGAAGAGCTCAGCACCAGCCACTGGAGCAGGACTGCAGGACACAGCCTGTGTGCCTACTGCAGTTTGATAGGGGGTGAATGTCAGTATTGCCCCAAATCGAGTGTGTGTGGCTGGGGGTGTATTCACTGTATTCCAGCTGCAAGCTGAACAAGCTGGTGATTTGAGGGGGCATAGGAATAGAAGAGGTGCTGGCATCTGGGCAGGGATGCTGGGTGGGCAAAGGAGCCATGCTGATGCTTAGGGGATCCATGAATGTGTGTTTCTGAACCTGGAGAGTGCAGTATGTTGCACTAATGAAATTCTGCCTCTGCTAGTGCAAGAGGAGGGAGATGTGGATGTCTGGGCTTGTGTCTGGTGTGTCATGTGTGGGTGCTGTCCAAGGAAGCACCTTGCCCGTGACCACCTGTGTGACCAGCCCTGTTGGCCTCTGTGTGTGTGTGATTTTGTCTTTTTTTTTTTTCTTTTACAGTATGACTGGATTTCCAGGTATGAAACAAAAAACTGAGCTCAAATGATGTGTTACTGTCCTGGTTTAAACCCAGTCAAGCAACTTGTTCACTCACTCCCCCCAACCCTTCTTTTCCTCCTCTTTACTCCCGGAGGGATGGAGAGGAGAATCAAAAGAATGCAACTCCCACGGGTTGAGATAAGAACAGTTTATGACCTAAGGTATAACACAAATCACTACTGCTACCACCAATAATAATAATGATAAAGGAAATAACAAGGGAAGAGAATACAACACCTCAGCACCAGCTGACCAATAACTTGCCCCCCACCCCAGCCCGACCAAGCACCAACCGATACCTCCTCCAGCCCTGCAGTCCAGCAGCCCTTCCGGCTAACTCCCAGTTACATCCTGGGCATGACGTGCTGTGGTATGGAATACCTCTTTGGATAGTTTGGGTCAGGTGTCCTGTCTCTGCTTCCTCCCGGCTTCCCCTCCTCCTTGGCAGAGCATGAGGCTCACAAAGTCCTTGGCCAAACCAAAACATCATTGTTATCAGCTCTGTTCTCAGGCCGAAAGTTTTGTTTGAGAAGCCAGGAAATTTATTATAGATGAGAATAAAGTAGTGCTCAGGAGGGTAAAATTCAAGGGAAGGTTGATCATTTCTTTTTACTTCAGCAATGACAATCCTGTTTAAATATTTTTTTTTTTAAGTAAAATAGTAAATTTGCACAAAGATAAGAAATTTATGAAAATATTAAACTCAGTTACTTATGCGCAAATCATAACCTGAATCAAAATCAACCTGAAACATTAAAGGTAATGAAACAAAAACCTTTTTGTGGCAATAAAATTATTTCACAATTTGATGTGTCAAGTTTCTGTCTTTCTCCCTCTTAAAAATTCAGTAGCATATGCTATCAGGAGACAGGTACAAGTGTGAACAATTACTTTGATGCAATTTGACTATTCCTCCATTTCCTAATGGTGGAATGATTGCTCCAGCAGCTTTCTTCGCAGCTATATAATGGTAAAAGTAAAAGATGATAGGCATAAGAACTAAACATTTTCAGAAGTGGCTATCCTATCTGCAAGTAGAACAGGTAAAGAGACCATACTGGCGAGTCAGCCCTAGCAAGTATATATATATACATATATATATATGTATATATATACACATATATATATCCTGTCAGCATTATGGGCGATAAAATTACATAACTTACATTTTTTAAATTAATTGCTCTTCATTAAGACTGAACCTTATCTGTAATTACCTGTTTACTTCTTCAAGCCCATCTTTATTCCCGTCCTTAGATTTGTGCTTCCTGCCATCCTCTCTGAAGTGATGCTTCCACATGCTGAGGTTCAGCTTGCTATCTGCAGCACTGCAGAGAAAAGAGTTAGCATTTTTTTTTGTTCCCCCAGGATTAATTAAATTTTATAAGGCTGGAGACCTGTCAAACAAACTTTTAGCAAGCGTGTTGTTTTCTATTAGACATTGACAAGTGAGAACTGACCTAAACAACATATTATTTGTACGTAATATATATACGAAAACATAAGCTGTTACAAACTTATGAAAACATAAACATGATAGTAGACTTTCTTTTCATGTTTTTAAAGTAATCTCCCAAATTATTGGAATTGACAGCTCACAGATCAATGTAGTTAATGTTTTAATGTTCAATAATTATAATTTCATTATTTTGTTCACTTGACAATTTAATTTGAATTAAACCTCTATTTTATTTTTTAAACAAGATGGAGGACATAAACACCTTCATCTTTTCCTGCTTCCTCTCTTCTTCCCTTCCCCACAAAATGAACAGTTAAAAAAACCCCATCATATATTTATACATAAAGGAACTGACATAATTAATTATTTTTAGAAATGCTGAATTGTAAACTGTTAGTGTATTATTCATTTAGTGCCTGAGGATATGCAGGAGTCATTAAGAATTTTAACCACCAAAACAACAATACAACAAAAATAAAACTCGAAGAAACATGCAAAGCCAAGAGTGGGATAACAGCTCTTCATAACTGAACATGCAATGATTATAGATAGGAAGTTAACATTGTTTCTAGAAGAACTTCAGAAAAATATTTTAGATTAATTCTGTGATTAGCCATGCACTTGTAACTACTTTGTATGCTCACAGTCTTTTAGCATGGTGTCTCAGATTTTTGTTTGTTTGTTCATTTGAACAATGTGAAGACATAAAATACAAAAACCTTACAAAGAAAATAACTTCAAGTTTTAAAATTTTGAGGTAGAGCAGAAATATCCTTTGATATTCAGCAGACCTAAAGAAAGAACAAGAAGGAAAAAACCAAAAAAAGATTAGTTTATCCTCCTGTCTGGGGGTATTTCAATTATGAGAGATGAAGTCAACTGACATTTTGTACCAGATCAGAATAAGCAATGCCAGTATTGAGATAGAATCATTTAATATTCCTTCAATATCTTTCTACAGCCTCAGTCAAAAAATGATATGGATTATGGACTTCCACTGTTAAGACTGTCTATTATTGCTTTCACTCTGCATTGATAAAAAGATACCAGATATTAACTTCTTCATTACCAACAGCACCTGGAGGAATGGATACAATGCAGTACATGTTAGGGCTGTGTATGTGATGCTTTACTACCTTTTTTTTAAGAAAGCTTATACTTGCTACAGATTTGAAGTTGATTTCCTAGAGAAATAAGAATGCCTAACAATCAATTTTACATACTTTGCAAGGAAGCAGAGATGTTAAGATCAGCTATTTTCTTCTCACATGAAAATTTTAGGTCCTTTCAAGTAAAGACCACCCAACTTACCAGAGACCTCCCAATGAGCTGCATGTTTGACACCAAAAGTCCCAAAAGAAAATGTGGTAGCTTTATACCTCACTGGACAGCAGCAAATCCAACTACCAAATAAAATGTTCTGGAAAAGCATGCTTCATTAGTTTTACTGCTCATGGAGGCTAGTTATTTAGCATGCGTGTTATCTCATCCTTGGTATTAAAAGAAAAATTTTAAATTTTGAGATGGAGTAAGAGACTCCAGCTGCAGTTATGCAGCTAAGTATTCAAGTGACAGGTCCAAGCTTCAAAAGCAGTGCATAAAGTCTTAGTTTTGCCATTGGCTGACTTCTGGAAGCTCTTTGTAGAGTTTGTTTGGATCATTTGTTATGATCTTCTTTGACATTATGTTGGCAGTTATCAAGTAACATATGAAGTCCTGAGGACTCTCCAGTGATCTAGATAACAAAAGACAAAAATTAGCAAGCTTCAGGTAACATCTGGGAGGGAAGAGCTAATTTTGTGCACTATACTACAGTAGTCTACTATAAACCTAATAATTATAGGATAAAAATTCTTGTCTATATCAAGGTCTGGTACTTATGTAAGCAGAAAGCAATTAAGCTCCTGAAAAGCCTAACTAATTAAGAGTTGTTATTTGCAAAAGAGGAAAAAAGCGTGTTCGATAGCATTCACAATCTTGGTGGGTTTTTTTGGTTTTGTTTGGGTTTTTATTTGGGGATAGGTTTTTGTTGTTTTTTTTTTTTTTTTTTACTAAACGCATAATAAAACAGTAAACCTTGCAATCATTAACTTATTAGATTAAAATGCGTATAAAGTGGATACTTAATCACGAAGCATTCTGTTACAACATTTATGAGGTCAGGACATGTTAATTCTGAACACTGTGAGATATTTGCAAAGTTGAGCTCTGGCAACATTGTAGCCTTTCTGATGTTATTAGTGAAGAGGTGATGAAAATGCAATGTTAAGCCAATTAAAAGGTTTTGAGATGCATTATAGGATATGTGACTGTCCACTAAAACAGAACACAGAAACTAAGCAGAATGTGAGAAAAAATTCTGCTTCTTAATTATTTTCTGCAAGGCTAGTTTTCTGACATCTGCCATTCAGCTTGTTCTTGAAAAAAAACAAAGGCATTAGGGATAACTTTTTTCATTAAACTCTGCATACTCCTGCATTAACTTGAAGCTTTTGTTTCATTTCTAACCTTCTAGGGAATGTGTTTACAGGAAAGAAATACAGATTTTCCTCAGAACTATTCTATTCTCAGAGGTGAGAAGAAAAACTATGCTTAGAAGGCTCCAAAGACTTGTGTAAGAAAGGAGAGGTCTTTCATTTTACACAGAAACAAAACTATTTTATAGGAAGGTGTCCTGGGTTCAGCAGTAGCAGTCATTTTTTCTTCTTCTTGGTAGCGGGTACAGTGCTGTGTTTTTGACTTTCAGCCTGGGAACAGCACTGATAACACCGATGTTTTTACTTACTGCTCACATGTTTAGCCTGACCAAGGACTTTCTGAGTCTCATGCTCTGCCAGGGAGGAGGGGAAGCCGGGAGGAAGCAGAGACAGGACACCTGACCCAAGCTAGCCAAAGAGGCATTCCATACCAGAGCATGTCATGACCAGGATGTAAACTGAGAGTTACCCAGAAGGGCTAGTTCACCGCTGGGTTCAGGCTGGGTATTATCGGTCAGTGGGTGGTGAGCAGTTGTATTCTCTCCCCTTGTTATTTCCCTTATCATTATTATTGGTGGTAGCAGTAGTGGTTTTGTGTTATACCTTATTAACTGGACTGTTCTTATCTCAACCAGTGGGAGTTGCATTCTTTAAATTCTCCTCCACATCGCTCCGGGAGCAGAGGAAGGAAAGGTGGGGAGTGAGAGAGCAACTGTATGATTTAGGGCTGAGCTTAAACCATGACAGAAAGTCAAGTAATTTAGCAGGTTTCACACATCTACTGTGTGACTAATGATAAATCAGAGCTCAGTGATATCAACCATAAACATGAGAACTATATAGGTGGTGGGTTTAAGGCTATATGGTATTCTGAATTCAGAAAGCACATGATAGTTTGTGTGGTACCTTCAAGCTGAGGTGAAGGTAACTGCGGATCCGGAACTGAAAGTCTAAACTGTGAGTCTATTAATGATGGGAATCTGAGATACCTGGAGCATAGCATTGTTTTAATAATTTTAAAAACTCATTAGTAGTAATTTCTAATGATTTTCTTTTCCATAAGCACTAGATTCGACGAATAATTTATATTGTATTAATACCTTCTCAAAATAATATTATTAGTGATGCACAATTCTGTATTGCACTGCCACAGAAAATACAATTACAAAAAAAGCACTAGGACATAAACTTACCACAAATTTGTGATAGCTCATTTTTTGAAACCTTGACTAGATGCAGTTAGCAATTTTCTACCATTTTATATTTCTGTTTAGTTTAGGTGACTCATTTTTCTTTCGATTTTTTTTTTGTTTGTATATCTTTCCTTTTGCACTTTGAGAGGCAAGTTATATAAGAACACTTTAGCATAAATGAAGTTTCCAGATCATTTCTTATTAGTTACTAACAGGAATAAAAAGACTTCGGTATTTTTTTGCAAATACTGAGTGCTTTCACATTACCAACAAAAAACAAAACCATGCAAAATTCTTCTAGTGCAGAAATAAAAAGCAAACACAAGAGAGATATAAATGCAAATATAACAAGTATCTCTCGATTTTCCACTGGTTCCTTTTGTATTTTGGAATGTACGATTCAAACAGTAAAGGTTAAAATGCTCTTTTCATGGAAAATGAAAAGTTTTATTCACTGAAGAAGGAGCTAAGTATGTAGGCTTGTTTACATGATTATTTTGATTTTTTTTTCTTCCTTAAAGGATCAGTTGTGCAAGAATGCAGTCTCCAAACTATGAACAGAAATAAATAAATTCAATCACATGTTTCCAGTGAGGAGAATATTGAAAATTTGGGGGTATATTTAATCTCTGAAAAAAATAGATGAATATTATCTGTACAATTATAGCAACAGAATAAAAATGTTGGCATTGAAATATTGCCCTTTCCCATTGATGTCCTACATTCAGTTACACAAGATATCCCCCAGAGGAACCCCTTTTTCTTCTGCAGCATCACAAAGAACAGCTTGTTTCTCAATTAGGGCATTAACTGCCCTATCTCTCTAAATCCGAAATGGGGGGCTGGCCTGCAGAGTTGCTCTGCAGCCTGGTAAGTGCCCTTTCATGCCCACAGCAATAGAGGGAAGCACAGACAGAGGGCTGGTTGTAAGCATACAACCTTGGGACTGAAACATTTGCAGAAGTCCCCTTAAAACAAAATAGAGCAACTACTCCTTTCTGATTGCAACATGCATGTTTCTCCATGTTTCTTCTACAAATTGGACCAACAGGCTGGGAAGTTACTGTTTAATCAATGGAGCAGACTTGCAGATATTTGACTTGTTGGGCAAACATTTAAATGTTTAACTATTTGTTCTTTGGAATCAATAAATAATATTGATGAGAATCTATGTTTTCTGGGTTTGTTTTCTCATACTCCTTTTCAGAGTACCCATCCTAACCATTGAAATGGCATATTCTCGCTGTCTTTATTACATCAACTGCTGAAAATATGAAGAAAAATTCTTGAGATATCATTCCATTCATACTAACATACACAAAATGCAATGGAATCTCACAGCAATATTTGCAGGTTTTATTTTTAGTTTGCTGACAATTGCCAGCAACAGCCACAGCATCAGTTCCATATTTATAAGTTTGATCAGGTTGCGGCTGTTGCAGAGAACACAAATCCTTGACAATAATAACACAGCTTTAATTAATTCAGTTTAATTTCCTGTATGAGATCATTCTAATATGTGTGTATAAACCATTGACAGCTTTCATATGTCATTTGAATATCCCATTAAATAACAATAAGGAAGTAAGAATCTGTGGACAGTTTACAAAACTGTTAAGGTCAGTAGTAAGACTTCCACAGACTTCAAAAACATTTGAATAAGATTTGCATTATAACAATGATGCACATGCTAAACATTTCAGCTTAGGCTTTGATATAGAATCATAGAATCATAGAGTAGTTAGGGTTGGAAAGGACCTTAAGATCATCTAGTTCCAACCCCCCTGCTGTGGGCAGGAACACCTTACACTAAATCATATCACCCAAGGCCTCGTCCAACCTGGTCTTGAACACTGCCAGGGATGGAGCACTCACAACCTCCCTGGGCAACCTATTCCAGTGCCTCACCACCCTAACAGGAAAGAATTTCCTTCTTATATCCAACCTAAATTTCTCCTGTTTAAGTTTCAACCCATTACCCCTTGTCCTATCACTACAGTCTCTAATGAAGAGTCCCTCTCCAGCATCCCTGTAGGCCCCCTTCAGATACTGGAAGGCTGCTATGAGGTCTCCATGCAGCCTTCTCTTCTCCAGGCTGAACAGCCCCAACTTTCTCAGCCTGTCTTCATACGGGAGGTACTCCAGTCCCCTGATCATCCTCGTGGCCCTTCTCAGGACTTGTTCCAACAGTTCCACATCCTTTTGATGTTGAGGACACCAGAGCTGCACACAATACTCCAAGTGAGGTCTCACGAGAGCAGAGTAGAGGGGCAGGATCACCTCCTTCAACCTGCTGGTCACATTCCTCTTGATGCAGCCCAGGATACGGTTGGCTTTCTGGGCTGCAAGCACACACTGAAGCCGCCTCATGTTCATTTTCTCACCGACCAACACCCCCAAGTCCTTCTTCGCAGGGCTGCTCTCAATCTTTTCTCTGCCCAAACTTTAGCTGTGCCTGGGATTGCTCCGACCCAGGTGTAGGGCCTTGCACTTGGCATGGTTAAACCTCATGAGGCTGGCATCAGCCCACCTCACAAGTGTGTCAAGGTCCCTCGGGATGGCATTCCTTCCCTCCAGGGTATCAACTGAACCACACAGATTGGTGTCATCAGCAAACTTGCTGAGGGCGCACTCAATCCCACTGTCCATGTTAGTGACAAAGATATTAAACAAGACCGGTCTCAACACCGACCCCTGAGGGACACCACACATTACTGGTCTCCAGCTGCACATTGAGCCATTGACCACAACTCTTTGTGTGTGGCCATCCAGCCAGTTCTTTAGCCACCAAGTAGTCCATCCACCAAATTCATGTCTCTCCAATTCAGAGACAAGGATGTTGTGTGGGTCAGTGTCGAATGCTTTACACAAGTCCAGGTAGATGACATCAACTGCTCTACCCCTGTCTGTCAGTTCTGTAGCCCCACCATAGAAGGCCACCAAATTTGTCAGGCAGGATTTCCCCTTAGTGAAGCCATGCTGGCTGTCACCAAGCACCTTGTTGATTTTCATGTGCCTTAGCATGCCTTCCAGGAGAATCTGCTCCAAGATTTTGCCAGGCCCAGAGGTGAGACTGACTGGTCTGTAATTCCCTGGGTCATCCATTTTCCCCTTCTTGAAAATGGGGATTATATTTCCCTTTTTCCAGTTGTTGGGAACTTCACCTGACTGCCATGATTTCTCAAATATGATTTCCAGCGGCTTCGCAACTTCATTTGCCAGCTCCTTCAGGACCCGTAGACTTGTGCACATTCAGATTTTTAAGACGGTCTCAAACCAGATCCTCTCCTACAGTGGGCGCAAGGTCTTCATTCTCACAGTCCCTGCATCTGCCTTCCAAGACTTGGATGGTTTGGTCAGAGCCTTTGACAGTGAAGACTGAGGCAAGAAAGTCATTCAGAACCTCAGCCTTCTCCAAATCCAGGGTAGCCAGTTCTCCCGAGAGTTTCGTGAGGGGGCCTACATTCTCCCTAGTCTGTTTTTTATTTGCTATGTACTTGTAGAATCCCTTCCTGTTATCTTTAACATCTCTAGCTAAGTTTAATTATAACTGGGCCTTAGCTTACCTAACCTGGTCCCTAGCTTTCTGGACAACATCCTTGGATTCTTCTCAGGCCGCCTGTCCTTGCTTTCACCTTTTATAAGCCTCTTTTTTTCCCCTCGAAGTTTCCTCAGCAGCTCCTTCTCCATCCAAGGAGGTCTCCTGGCCCTCCTGCTGCACTTCCTTCTAGTTGGGATGCAACACTCCTGAACTTGGAGCAGGTGATCCTTAAGTATCAACCAACAGTCTTGGGCCCCTCTGCCCTCTAGGGCTATATCTCATGGAACCTTACTAAGCAGGTTCCTGAAGAGGCCAAAGTCTGCTCTCTCGATGTCCAGGGCAGTGAGCTTGCTGCATGCTCTTCTCACTGTCTGGAGGATCTCAGATTCAAGCATCTCATGATCGCAGTATCCAAGGCTGCCCTGGAGAGTCACATTTCCAACGACCCCTTCCCTGTTGGTGAGCACGAGGTCAAGCACGGCACCTCTCCTTGTCGGCTCCTCTGTTACTTGCAGAAGGAAGTTGTCTTCTACACAATCGAGGAACCTCCTGGATTGCTTGTGCCGGGCCATACTGTCCTTCCAACAGATGTCAGGGTGGTTGAAGTCACCCATGAGAACAAGGGCCTGCGAGCGTGAGGCTTTTCCTATCTGTCTATGGAGTGCTTCATCCGCAGGTTCTCCTTGATCAGGCGGTCTGTAACAGATCCCCACAGTAATGTCTCCCATAGCTATATTCCATCATATCTCATTTCATCTGGATATAAGTGAATACAAATCATGCTTATTTTCTTTCATTATGCCTCTTTAAAGCCACAATAAGGTGGTCTCCACTGCCTATGCTGCTGGTGGCAGATGCCTTTACCAAGATGGAGCTGCTGCAGGAAGAGCTGCAGTGCAGACCTCGGGCTGCAGGAGGTGCAGAGTATGGGTGAAAGTGCAGGTCCTGCGGCAGGGATAGGCAGGAGACCTGCCTGCAGCCTTTCTGCCCAGGTGGAAGGGCTCCTGCAGCAGGTGGCTGAGGTGCAGGAGGTGGTGAGAAGGCTGCATAACATCAGGGAGGCTGAGGAGGAACTGAACAACCAGAGCCTGGTTCCAAGAGAAGTCTGCAGTGGACCCACAGTTGGCAGTGGAGCCACAGCCCTCAGCAGAACACACAGAAGAAAAAGGGACCAATAATGAAGGGGAATGAAAGCCTGCAGTGGAAATGACTCACAGAAGGAAGAGACTTGCCCAGCAGCAGGAAGTGACCTTGCAGACCAATAATGAAACACCTGTCATAGCAGGAGAAACATGAGTTGAATACAGGCGAGTCACTTTTGATAGGTATGGAGGCACCCATTTGCTGGCCTGATGTGATCTCCAGAGAGATGTGTTCTCTGGAGATCTAATGGGGTCTGTATCAGGGATGTTACAGAGAGATTACTGAGCTTCATATGGCAAACTGACTATTACCCATGGGCACCAGCCAGAGAAGCGTGAGGATTATCAAGAGGATAACATGGCCCTTGGGAGTGGTGGTCAAGGACTCCAGAGCGGTTACAGGAGTGGTGACACAGGCAGGGGTTTGGCTATTTAGACCATGGGACTCACTTATTGAAAACTGGGCTGCTGTGGGCTGATGGGGCCCACTTCTCAGAGAAAGAGAAGAGCATCTTTAGTCATAGTCTTGCCAAGCTGGTGAAGAAGGCTTTAAAATGAATTCACCAGGGGAGGGGAATCTCAGTCCATCTGCTCTTACAAGTCTGATGCTGGTGCCAGCAGGAGATGCTGAGAGCTGGAAATGGATAACAGTTGAGCCATGGAGCACCTGAAGACCAGCATGAAGGACTTGCAGCCACTCCAGCCAATAAGTCAGCTTCACTGGGGGCCCAACTGGAATGACTCTATGCCAATGCATGTAGCATGGGGAACAAGCAAGAGGAGTTAGAGGTGTACACATTTCTGAAGCGGCATGACCTTAATGGCATCATGGAAATGTGACAGAATAGTTCTTATGACTGGAGTGTTGGAACAGAAGGATACAGGCTTTTCAGGAAAGACAGGCTGGGGAGACAAGAAGGGGGTGTTGCCCTCTATACCAATGACCAGGTGTATTTTGTGGAGCTCTGCCTGCAGATGGATGAGGATCTGGCTGAGAGGTTAGATTAAAGGGAGAGCTGGAACAGAGGACATTACACCAAAATATCAATACTTAGTGAAAGGTAGTAAGCTGGGTTTCTTTTTGGGGGGAGGGGGGGTGGAATTTTGTTTTGTTTTTTTCTGAATGAATGCAATCTGATATCATATTTACTTGTAATGTTAAAAAGAAACAAATAGAGACTGTAATTCATTTAGATACGTGTTGCATGCAGGAGCTATAACCCAGAGCATAGTCAAAGTAAGTCTGTGAATGTAACAGCCTTGCAACCAATTTTCCACTGCTTTCTGAAAAGGTCAAGCACATATGCTAAGTCCTGAAGTACAACTCAGATGGGAAACAGGTGGAGCTGTGCAATAATATCACTTTCTTTTCCTAGCACATAGAAAAATAAAATCTAAAGCTAAGCAATCAGTTGAGACTATCCATCTTTAAATGGTTAAGCTTTGAGAAGAGGAACTCGTTTTCACATATGCTTAGTAGCAGAATCTCTTTCATCACATTATCCGTGCCTAAAATCTGTAACTGTTTATTTGGATCTCTGTATTTGATAAAGGCACTCCTGGGGTGAAAGTAAGAAAACAACTCTTTTTGTCTTTTTCAGTAAGAGAAAATAATAACTGTATCTAAGATAAGTAGGCTGAACTATAAGAATCTTAACATGGAAATTCCCATTTACATAGGATAAAGGCCATTCTCATATTATGCTTACTTTCTGGAATACCATATCTATTTCCACTGTGATTAAGGGGACTAAAAGAATAAGAGCTGATCTATGACTTACATGCTAGTGAACACTAAAAATGAAGTTCTACTCAAAATTGGTCATTTAATCAACAGAAAAATAATACTGTGTCATGGTTTAAGCCCAGCCAGTAACACAGAAACGTAAAGCTGTTTGCTCACACCCACCCTTCTTCCCCCTGCTCCTGGAGCGATGGGGAGGAGAATCGAAAGAATGTAACTCCTATGGGTTGAGATAAGAACAGTCCAGTAAATAAGGTATAACACAAAACCACTACTGCTACCAATAATAATAATAATGATAAGAGAAATAACAAAGGAAGAGAATACAAACGCTCACCACCAGCCGACCGATACCCAGCCCGACCTGAGCAGTGATCTGGCCCTTCCAAGTAACTGCCCCCAGTTTATATACTGGGCATGATATGCTCTGGTATGGAATACCTCTTTGGCTAGTTTGGGTCTTGTCTCTGCTTCCTCCTGGCTTCCCCTCCTCCCTGGCAGAGCATGAGACTCAGAAAGTCCTTGGTCAGAGTAAACATTACTAAGCAGCAACTAAAAACATCGGTGTTATCAGTGCTGTTCCCAGGCTGAAAGTCAAAAACACAGCACTGCACCAGCTACTAAGAAGGAGAAAAAATGACTGCTACTGCTGAACCCAGGACAAAACTATAAGAGTTTTCTTGAGGGGTTCTTGTTCTTGCCATGTTTATTACTTAGCAGTAAATGAAAAACGTCTCACATCTCCTCCACCATGTAGCACTGCAAGATTGAACATGCTGCTTTGGACTATTAAGAGGAAGTTTATTTCATGATTTTTTTCTCCATCTTTCCTATAGGCCCCAGTTTAGTACTAAAAAACCACAATAAGTTCTTGCTGGAGCTTTCTCTTCTCCAGGCTGAACAACCCCAATGGTCTCAGCCTTGCTTCATCGGAGAAGTGTGTTCAGCCTTCTGATCACTTTTGTGGCCCTCCTCTGGACCCACTCCAACAGATGCAGGTCTTTCTTCTGTGTGTCTTAGAGCTGGATGCAATATATCAGGTGGATTCTCACCAGAGCAGAAATGAGGGAGAGAATCACCTTCCTCCATCTGTTGGCCATGCTTCTTTTGATGAAGCCCAGGATACAACTGGCTTTCTTGGCTGCAAATGCACATTACTGGCTCATGTCCAGCTTTTTGCCCACTAGTATTCTCAAGTCTTTCTCTTCAAGGCTCTATCCCTTCATTCGCCAGCCCATACTGACACTGAGGATTGCCCCAACTCAGGTTCAGGGCCTTGCTCATGGCCTTATTGACCTTCATGAGGTTCACCAGATGCACTCCTCAAACCTGTCAAGGTTTCTCTGGATAGCATCCTGCCCCTCTAGGGTATCAACTACACCACCCAGCTTGGTGGCATTCACAAACTCAATCCCACTGTTTACATCATTAATAAAGATACTGAACAGTATCAGTTCCAATATAGATCACTGTGAGATACAATCCATTTATTCCATTTGGACATTGAGCCCTTTACTGCATCTCTCTGGATGCAGCCATCCAGACTTATCCATCGTGTAGGCTCTCTATCAACTTCAGCTCACTCCAATTTAAGGACAAGGATGATAGGAAAGTTAATAAACAATTCTGTATTTGCTGGGTCAGATACATGTTCTCCACTGTTTTAGCACTAGACTACTAGATAACTTTTCAGATTAAAAACCAAACCAAAGCAACAAATATACTACTACTATTTAGGTGACTACACTTGCAACTTCTGATACAGATTATTTCACCAAATGAGCATTTAGTATGTGAAAAATTCAATTTTTCAAATGCCTATGTGAGCCCAGAAGAACAAATAGCAAAAAAACAAATAAAACTGAACTATCAGTATTTAGACAAATCCATCTAGTCTTAGCTTTTAAGCTTTTTTTGCACACCATTTTTCAGGAGGTGGAAGTTCACATGCAGCCCATTGTGATTCAGATAAAAGTTGAGAAGCCTCTCTGAAAATATACACTAGATGATTGAGAGAAACTAGTATACAAGTTGCCCTTCTTCAAAACTGTCATTGAGAAAATTAACTAGTGCATCTGTTTTCGGAATTACAATACCACTACCAAGAAAAGATAATATTTTGTGCGATACTACAGGACAAACCACACAAGTAGCTCTGAAGTCACACAGGCAGTTCTCATTCTTCATAAACCACAGATCCACATAGATTATGGGAGTGACAACAGTATGTTATGTGAAATATAGCATAATATCCAGACCTTATCTATGCTTTGATCAATTCAAAATGAAGCATCATTGTACTAGATTCTCTTCAAGATCACTGAAGTAGAATTCCCTGGTTAATCTTCTAATTTCAAATGCATTACATTTTGTCTCTCTCCAATAGCTACAAAAGGGCCTAGACTGGTAGTAAAGAATCCTAACTTTTTTCTTTTTTTTTTTATGTGTGTGTTTGTTTGTTGTTGTTTGAAAGCAAGTTCTTCCTGAGAAGTATTACATCTACATGCTTAGGTCAGACAGTCCAGCAGTGAAAAGATCCAGGTTGCATAACTGTAGAGAATAATTGGGCTACACATCTAACATAGCTCAGTCAGAGATGAATGACAAAATGGTGCCCTTAAGTTTTGGCTAACCTATGATATAAGACTGCAGATGTTTTTTCTAAAGTCTAGAATAATAAGTCAGGTTTCAAATTCTCAAAATACATAGTAGAACCATAAAGAAGCCATAAATGTTGCCAGTTTGCTCTAATAAAGTTTTTCATTTGTGTTTGGGACATCAGCTGCCTAGTAATAAGGTAATAGTTCACTACCCAGCATCCGTCACAGCTGTAGTTTACTTCTGGTTTCTCACATACTAACAAATAAGCATGAACTATAGTGAAGGGCTAAGGCCAGAACAGAACATGAAGAAGAATCAGAGAAGCTGGTCATTCATGATCTGGGTCAAAATGATACAGAGGTTACAGGCAATTAAAATAAAATAAAATAACAGAATGTTGAGCATCTACTGAAGCATGATCTCTATATCAAAAAAAAAAAGGAATAAAATACCTCAGAAGGAATAAACTCCTACTCTAGGCCTACATTATTTCACTTTAGGGAAACTAGCTATTTGGCTGTTAGCTCCTTTGCTTTGTCCTGTTAGAGTGAGGAGCACAGTGGCGAGATAGGCCAGGTGATCAGAATAATTTTAGCAACACCAGGGGCCTCCTCTGTTTTTTGATGGGTGGCTGAATATTTGGATGTGTTCTTTTCCTTTGCCCTTGATTCTTTATAAACATTTGTACCTCTTTTTCGCTGATCATGCTATCTTCTCTTCGTTTTTCTTCCCACAATGTTAATGTTATAGCTAACGAAAGTCTTCACTACCCACAGAATTACTTTGACACATCTGCTATGATATTCATGTTGCTGCATATTTTAATGCCAAGTAAATTGCTCAGGGTGATATAACAAGGAGATACCTCATAGTCAACAAAACAGGGCTTAAAGGGGCCCACCTCAAGTGTATGCAGTCAAATAAAGAAAGGTCTATAGGATAGCATAATAGGGGAAGCTGTCATACCTTCTCTGGAAAACGAGCACAGCTGAGTGCCTGTACGTCAGTGTATGCACACAGGGAACAAACAGGAGGAAATAGAGATCTGCCTGCAGCTTCAAGGCTACCATATCAGCTGGAGGATAGAAACACAGTCAGATAACTCACACAAATGAAGTGAATAGGTTCTTTTGGAAGGACAGCCCAAGACAAGGAATCTGAGGAGTGCCATTTCTGTAAGAGAGGAATGCATGGAGTCTGGAGTCGCAAGTGGAGCCAGCTGAGTGTTTATGTCAGATTACTGGAAAGACCAGAATGGATGACAATGTGGTGAGTGTCTGCTACAGATCACATGGTAAGGAAGAAGTAGCTGAAACCTTCTTCAGACAGCTGAAAAAAGCCTCATGTTCACAGACGCTAGTGCTCACAGGTGTCTTCAGCAACCTTCGTATCTGGCAGAAGGCAACATACCAGGGCAGAAGCAACCCAGGAGATTTCTGGAGTGCACTGATAACAACTTCCTGGCACAGGTGTAAGAGGAGCCAGTTATGGGTGATTCTGTCCTAAACCTGAAATTTACAAAAAAGGAAGAATTGCTTGAGGTCAGCCTTGGCTGTAATAACTGTGAGGTAGTAGAGTTCATGATCCTGAGAAGAAGAAACAAGGCAGCTCTTGCCTTCAGGAGAGTAAACTTTGGCCTCTCCAGAGATCTGCTTGGAAGAATCCCAGGAAAGAGAGTCCTGGAGAGAAGAGTGGTCTAGGACAGTTGGTTGATTTTCAAAGATGCTTTGGAAAGGTTAACACTCAACACATATGGACTTCCCTACTTCATTTAGCATAGACTTCTGAATTCATAGTAGCGCTAAAATGCCTTCCTTAAAACACCTTTACAAAGATTAGAAAACAATCTGCCTAGTATGTCACCACCTGTAGTCACCTTTTAAGAGTGGCGGTCTAATGTGCATAAATACACACACATGAAATTAAAATGCTCTTTAAATAAGTGATGATTAATACAGAAAACACTTGTTTGTCTCCAATTATTCCAAAACCAATAATCAGGTGATCAATTGCCAGAAAAATCAATAACTCTGTCAAAAACTACCAGTTTCCCAATCAGAAAATTAACACTTCTATTTGTCTGCTTGCTTTTCTCTGCTTGCCTGAAAGGCCAGTTCCAGGATAAATCACAGAGTTTGTTTTGGTTTTGCCCAATGTGTGATGAGTCCCAATGAGCATTTGAAGATATTTGAAACGTTTGTTTACAGTTTCCCCCAAAAGCAAGTATTCTTTTCAGAAACTTTGCTTCATTAGTTTTTTTAAAATCTGACTCTTCATCTTAACCAAAAGGCTAACCATACTCTACTGGATATGGAACAACATATCATTTGCACTTTCCACATACAAGAACAGAACTTTCCTCGCAAGATAACCACAGCAAGCAGATCCTGTTCACTTTTTTTTTTTTTTGCTTTAATTTGATTTGTTCTGCTTTGTTTGAGATTTTGGGACTGGAGTGAAAATATCCCTATCTTGTATTCAAAAGGTATAATTAGTCCTCTAGTGTCCTTTGTCCCTTTATTCTTCAAACCATTCATAGTTTTTGAGATTATTCGTTAAGGTTTTATTTATGTGACCTAAGCTTTTGCATAGATAAAAAAGAGAAATAAGCACTACAAAGGTGGGATTCCTCTGTATTTTTTTCACCGTATCCTTTTACAAATTGGATGTAAACGTCTATATATGTTCACAGAAATTCCATCCCAGCTACCTGAGGGTTAATAACAATGACATCCAAAAGTTCTCAAGAGTTAGACATATGCTGTCCAGCATATTCCTGTGTTCCCACACTTGTTTATCTTGCTGCTTTTGCCAGACATCTTTATCTTGTATTCAACAAAACATTTTGCATTCAACAAAACATTTTGCTTATTTGCAGCTCTTTGCACTTGTCTTATATTTTGTTCTGTATCTTGCAAGTTCTGTTACTGTAACTGTTAAGTTACAGTTACAGCTGTCACTGTTGACATGTTTTCTCATTTATTCTGCATGAAGCTGAGCAAATCTTCATCACTTTGGTGTTCATATTGCTCACATACTTGCATAAAACTCTCACATGTGGCTATGTTACAAGATACATAATGGTTTTGATTACACTAATTTTGTAGATCATATTGGGTTTAAAGCAAATTAATTCTATTCTGATTATTTTAATTACAATTTATAGGTATCACAAATTATTTCTATTCTGATTATTTTAATTACAATTTATAGGTATCACAGGTCTCTGGTTTTGCTACATATATCTATTTTCCTTGATTCTCTCAGGATTTTAAACTCCACAGTCTCATGGTCATTGCAGTTAAGCTTGCTCTTGACCTTCACATCTTAAGCATCCTTCATGTTTTGTGACTAAAAGCTGGAGCAATGCATCATACCTGACTCACTGATCATGTGCATCAAGATATTCCCATTTCCAAAGCTGCCTGCACTCCATAGGCAATACAAGGGCACTGAGTGTACTGCCTTCCTCCTCCCTCCACAGCCCTTTGTGCTAGTGACTTAGCTCCTCAGCCAGAGCACATCTCCCACAGGGAAGGCCACTGCTTAGCCTGTGAAGAGAAGCACGAGTCACTGCTAGTGCACTCCCAGAGCATCAGGCACTGCAAGAGACTAGGATGGCAGCACCTTCCCTCAAGGGAAGTGTCGTATTCTGATATGGCAGGGACAGTTACAGCAGCTGATGTTACAGACTAAGCTATGGCACATCACTGCTAAAGATTGCTTAAGCCAGTAGCCCATAGATGCAAGACTGTGATGTCTCCATGTCTGTGGATTCAGCCAGTTGCAAGAATGATGAATTTCTGACAGAAGTATACACACATATATGAATATACAGCATGCCACACAGAGTAGCACAGACAGACAACATTTTCTTTACCAGTCTTTGCACTTTACACAGCAGTTACACAGACATGAACAGTACAGATTGTCTCATTTGTTTTTTTCCTGTCCAGCTGATCAGGTGATTCAAACTCTATTACTGGAATATATACATATTTGTGTATACACACACATGCACACATACATTGCACAACAGCTGGCCTTAGATAATCAACCAATCCTCCAGCAGGCCTCTGTTTCCGCTGGTCTGTCCAGGTGCTGCTAGTTGGACCTACAAGCCTGGAGGTTCACATCCCCACTCCATTTGCTTAGACCTTTTAGGCTATTTGCTGTATGTCATAGCTTGCAGTTCACTCATGTTCACACATACTCAGGATAGAGGATACATCACACAGAAGATAGGGAGAAAAAGGATCTAATGAGAATAAGGTTCAATCAAACAGGTGTTCAGACCAGCAAGCCATTTGCACTCTACAGGCCTATTTTATGACTTTTCCTCTATTCTCCCTATACTTTTTCCTCCCCAATTCAACTTAAACCCTCCCTTTCCCTGTCTTTGCTCCTTCCCCTAAACTTATCTCATGAGAAGTTGCTCACATTCCTGCAATCTGCTTAAAAACACCCCATGAAAAGTTATGTGTGGTTCAAAAATGCTCCCTTACTTGCATCTTATAATGAGCTAGCCCTGTAGGAAATACCCCACTTGGTCAGCAAAGTGATTTGGGGAGAGCTTGTTTGGTTGACCCTTCCCAGGGGGTCTCACACTGGTCATAACCATTCCATAATTCTTCTCAGTGGCCCTGAGAGCAGCCAGGTCAGGAAGCTTCCTTTTCACTGAGGAGACTGACATTCCTCCGTTCCCCCCTGTGCTCCATGTTTTGGCTGATTACCCACCATCCACACACCCAGAAGTCACCACCATCATTGCAGAATCTTGAGGAGGGATTCTGGCCCCCTGTGCACCCTGGCTGCACTGACTGCTGGAAAAAGTGCTACAGTTATGTTAATAGCCCCAGTCTGCCATGGACATATATGGTCTAGTATAGATATATATCACAGTATATCACAGACATTATTGCTAGAGTGTTCATGATAGGCAATAGTATCCCAGGGAAAATGCTCCTGATATGTAGATGCCCCCATGGAAAAGGGACAGTTTTCTTTAAATTATGCATTTCTCTGAATGATGTGCTTATAATTTATGGTCCGCAGACCATTTATCAAATTGATTGTTGCTATTTATATTAAAAAGCTCATTTAAAATAAGTTAGTTAATGCATATAGAAGATCCTTCCATCTCTAATTCATCTTTCTAAGTGAAAATTAGCATAATTCTAACACAAAACCAACAAAAAATGTTTTTTTGGAACTGTTAGGACATTCTGTGCATATATGACTTTCAGCTTTAGAAAACAGTTTAATATACAGTGCAAATAAGTATTGCTTTCACAGATGTGGAAATAGTGGTAAATTAAAAGGAAGATTTTCATGCTCTATCAATAAGCCTAATAAACCATACATATTGGAAATATTGCAGAGTATCTTTTTTCTATGGGGATACTCACCAGAATCTGCTGTTTGAACAGCAGCAACAATAAGTGGAAGTAGATGTGTTGGTTTGAGGTATTTTTTTTTTTAATAAGGATCTGAAAGTTGTTTATTTGGAAATCCAGCTATATCATATTGTCAAGAACAAATATTACGGTGAGGGTAAGGTAGTCATTCAGTTTGTCTCATAAAACAGTCATAATTTGCTTTCAGCTTTCAACAGTCATCATTCTGAAGATTCAATTGTTTACCTGCAATGTCAACAATTGTTTTGAAGATATTATCTACTGGATTTAAGTTATAGACCATTGATCACAGAGTTTGGACTCCAGTTTTGAGTCAAAACTTGAAAAGGGCTTTTGTTCCTTGAAGTTGCTGCTGAAGCCCTGAAGGAACAGAAGAGGTGAAGAATGATTTTACGTAGAAGGGGAGCAGAGGAGGGCTTTCCCTTCACTTTCAAGGGACATAAAAGCAGAAACCAAAGGGACAGATTACTTAGACTGGTAAACTTCAAGAAAAGACAGCTGTTTCTGCATTATTTTTTTTTTTCCACTAATTATGATTGCAAGAATGACTCCAGATATGTAGATTATTGTGAACATCATAACACTTCTTTAAAAAAAAGTGCAAGACAGTGAAGTGATGACTTGGACAATCTTTTTTTTTGAATGTATAAAACATTGAAACATATTAAAATATTCATATCCACAAAATTTCTTACCACACAAAATATGCTAAACATCAAAGAATATGGTACAGAATATGATATTTTGTAGTGCTGAGGATATGTTCCATTAAATTTTTTTTTCTTTCATTAAAGTTTGTCTGGTATGTTATGAAATTTATTTGGTTTACTTCTTAAAAAAATGCTATGCAATATTTATTTAAAAATTAAAAATCCAACAATTTTTTTTTTATTTTCATGTATATGTAGAAAAAATAAAAGAAATAACATCTTATGTGCACACACGTAACAAGAAATATATGCAGTAACTCATCAGTCCAGCAGGTGTATCCAAGATCTCAGGCAGTATGATCTAGTCTACCTCAAGAAAAGTTTTCCTACAAAGGATGTCTCCTTTGATTGTCAGTCCATCTTGTGGAAATGATAGAATGAAAAATCATCCATATAATTAAGCTTATACTTAGCTCCATAAGGAAAATACAAAGCTAGGAATATTATAGCTTTATCTTCTGTTTCACAGAGTAAGTGTGTAGCAGGGCAGAAGAAAGGAAGAGTAGTAACAATTCTCTGACACGTTCTCTTCTTCCTCTGCCATTCTTTTATGAAATTAGCTCTTAGCTTGACCAGTTGTTCAGTGGACATAAACTTTGGAGTTCAGTCTTCTTTGGCCTAAAACATACTCTGTCGTTATGCTGCTGACTATGGTATAACCACAAGTGCAAGTCATGGATGCCAAAGTAAAAAGGAACCTGACTTACACATTTCAGCAGGAAGAAGTAGGATCTCATTTCCCTAGAAAATGTAAGCATATTAAGTTTACCTTTAACAATCTATAGAACAGAAACTAGCAGATAAGATCAAGATCCTCATCTGTTCTTCTCTGTCCCTCACCTTGATAAGAATAGCTTTATCACAGAATCATAGAATCATAGCATGGTTTGGGTTGGAAGGGACCTCAGAGATCATCTAGTTCCAACACCCCTGCCATGGGCAGGGACACTTTCCACTAGATAAAGGTGCTCAAAGACTCATCCAACCTGTCCTTGAACAATTCCAGAGACGGGGCAGCCGTGACTTCTCTGGGCAACCTGTTCCAGTGTCTCACCACCTTATAGTGAAGAATTTTTTCTAATAGCTAATCTAAATCTACCGTCTTTTATTTGAAATCCATTCCCCCTTGACCTATCCCTACCTGCCCTTGTAATAAAAGTCCCTCTCCATATTTCTCGTAGGCCCCTTTAGGAACTGGAAGGTTGCAATAACGTCTCCCCAGAGCTTTCTCTTCTCCAGGCTGAATCTTCTCCAGCTCTCTCAGCCTCTCTTCATAGGAGAGGTGCTGTAGCTCCTCAGTCATCATCATGGCCCTCCTCTGGATTCACTCCAAAAGCTCCATGTCTTTCTTGTATTGGGGGCCCCAGAGCTGAATGCAGTACTCAAGGTAGGGTCTCATGAGAGCAGAGTAGATGGGGAGAATCACCTCTCTCAATCCCCTGAACACGCTGTTTTTAATGCAGCCCAGAATATGGTTGGCTTTCTGAGCTGCAAGTGTACACTTGCGGCTCAGGTCGAACGAGTCTTTCTTCTCAGGGCTGATCTCAATTCAGCCTCCACCCAACCTGTATCCTGAAGCCAAGATAAAGGCTGGATGTGTTGCCTGTGGCTTAAGCCACAATCTTCTTTTCCTGCTCACTGCCACCCTTGCGCATCCACCAGTGAAAGGAACGGGTGAAGGGAGGTAGGACAAGCTATTGCAACATAACATGGAAACACCCTGCAAATGGAAGAAATCCTGTGCTACCCATGAAACTGAGAACAACTTGTATTTCATATGGAAGAACCACTCATATCAGTTATCTGTTATGAAAACTAACAGCACAAAACCTGTGTCTTCAGCCTTCTTAAGACATAAAGCATTTTTTAGAAGTTAATGCTGCAGCCTGCACTGCAGAAAAGCTGTAATAGGCAGTTCTGTAGCCAAAACAAATACCTCTGAGCATGAATGCATGCCTGTTGTTATGTTCCTAGGAGATTTTCATGCTAGATGGAGAACTTATATCATCTGGTGCCCTAGAGGTTAGTCAGTATTAGAAAATAAGTAGATTGGAATACTTGTGGGGAATGAGGAGAATTTGGCAGTGAAGTGCTTGCATTGGCGGGACTTTCATGGTTTAGATTCTATTCCCTTTTCATGTCAAAATATTTCTAATTTGCAGGTATATTCCTATATTACAGCTGTGTTTACAGCAAAAATCTCTAAAATTTGGTGATGACTAATAACCTATCGGTTTTTATGCCTGCAAAATTCACCAGCTGACATAATTCAACCTTTTAAAAAGTTATAAGAATTATTTTGAAACAAAATCAAATATAAGAAGATTAAAACTCCAATAAACTTCCATTGTTTAGACTTTTAAAAAGTTAACTATGCATATGACTAAAAATAGTAGGTTAAAGTTTAAGTATCTTGTAAACTATTATTTAAATATATTGAATTGCAAAGGAGTATTGGTTAACATTTTCATGGTTTAAACCCTAGGGAGACAGCTTGTTCACTCACTTGAGCTGACAACAATCGAGCCCCCCCCTCCCCCCCTCCCCCCGGGGCTCTCCACTTCCCTGCTCCCGGAGGAATGGGGAGGAGGATAGAAAGAGTGCAACTCCCATGGGTTGAGACAAGAACAGTCCAGAAACCCATGTACAACACAAATCACTACCGCTACCACCAACGACAGCAATGAAAAGAGAAAATAACAAGGGAAGAGAATACAATACCTCTGGCCAAGAAACGAGTTCCACCCGGAAGCCCGTGTCCTTCCGGGGAACTCCCAGTTACCCCCCCCCCCCCGGGCATGACGTGCTGTGGTATGGAATACCTCTTTGGCTAGCCTAGGTCAGGCGCCCCATCTCTGCTTCCTCCCGGCTTCCCCTCCTCCCTGGCAGAGCATGAGCCTCACAAAGTCCTTGGTCAGGGTAAACATCACTTAGCAACAACTGAAAACATCGGTTTCACCAGCAGTGTTCCCAGGCTAGAAGTCAAAACACATCACTGCACCAGCTACCACGAAGAAGAAACATGACTGCTACTGCTGAACCCAGGACATTATCCACCCCTTATTCCATACCATTCACGTCATGCTCAGATCCCACATTTTCAATACACCATCGTTCTCCCATATATATACATCCGTATACACACAGACCAAGAGAAAGAGATCATTTTCTTAGTGCATGAACCAATCCCTATAATGCGGCTCAGTCCATTCGGTCCATGATGTCAGGTTCCATCTCTTGTAACAATCTTTCAGGGCAGGAAAGGCTGTGTGCAGTATTGGATCGTTGCCTGATGATGCTGGTCGTTCCTTTACTGTAGAACTCATCCGGTTCCATCAAAGTTCATTATCTGTTGAGATGACGGTTGGAGGGAAGTCAGGGCTAGTCACTGGTGACCTGGAGACATCTAGTTGATGAGCTATAAAAGTACTACACAGCAGGCAACAGCATACAATTGAGTTCATTGGCTGTTTTCCTCTGAAATCAAATCCCCTTGAGGTATACACTGGACTTCCCCATATTCCCGCATTACCCACCAAGTATATCCAGGTCCCTGAGCAAAAGCAATCCCATGAGTGGGTTTGCCTTTACCTGAAGCAGGAATAACTCAGACTGTCTTCCCCAGCAAATTCTTCATATGCACCACGGGAACTTTGTCCCCCTCTACAATATGTAAAAGTCCTGACTGGGATGGGCCAGCCCTGTTGGCAGATCCTCTGGTGTTGACCAACCAGGTGGCCTTTGGTAAGTGTGTATCCCAATGCTTGAAAGTTCCCCCACCCATTGCTCTCAGTGTAGTTTTTAACAGCCCATTATACCGTTTGATTTTCCCAGAGGCTGGTGCGTGGTAGGGGATGTGATATACCCACTCAATGCCATACTCTTTGGCCCAAATATCTATAAGCTTATTCCGGAAATGAGTCCCAGTGTCTGACTCAATTCTCTCTGGGGTGCCGTGTCGCCACAAAATCTGTTTCTCAAGGCCCAGGATAGTGTTCCGGGCAGTGGCATGGGGCACAGCATAGGTTTCCAGCCAGCCAGTGGTTGCTTCCACCATGGTAAGCACATGGCGCTTCCCTTGGCGGGTTGTCGGCAGCATGATATAGTCAATCTGCCAGGCCTCCCCATACTTATACTTCAACCATCGTCCTCCATACCAAAGAGGCTTTAACTGCTTGGCTTGTTTAATTGCAGCACATGTTTCACACTCGTGAATAACCTGGGCAATAGTGTCCATTGTTAAGTCCACCCCTCGGTCACGAGCCCATCTATATGTTGCATCTCTGCCCTGATGGCCTGAAGTGTCATGGGCCCACTGGGCCAAAAATAATTCACCTTTATGTTGCCAATCTAAGTCCATCTGAGCCACTTCAATCTTAGCTGCTTTATCCACTTGTTGGTTGTTCTGGTGGTCCTCAGTGGCCCGACTCTTGGGTACATGGGCATCTACATGACGTACCTTCACCACCAGGTTCTGCATCCTGGCAGCAATATCTTTCCACAGTGCAGCAGCCCAGATGGGCTTACCTCTGCGTTGCCAGTTGCTCTGTTTCTATTGCTTCAACCACCCCCACAGGGCATTTGTCACCATCCATGAGTCAGTATAGAGGTAAAGTACTGGCCACTTTTCTCGTTCAGCAATGTCACCCTCTCCTTCAGCAGCTTCTGCAACTTGTCGTCCAGGACTCCATACAGCTGCCTTCCATCTCCGATGTTTTCCCACAAAACGGCAAGAGCCATCAGTAAACAAGGCATACTGCTTTTCACTTTCTGACAGTTTATTATATGGTGGGGCCTCTTCAGCACGTACCGCCTCCTTCTTTGGTGACATTCCGAAATCTTTCTCTCTGGCCAGTCCATGATGACTTCTAGAATGCCTGGACGACTGAGATTTCCTATTTCAGTTTGTTGTGAAATTAGTGCAGCCCATTTACTCCATGTAGCATCAGTTGCATGATGTGGAGAGGAGACCCTGCCTTTGAACATCCAGCCCAGCACAGGCAACCGGGGTGCCAGGAGGAGCTGTGCTTCAGTGCCAATCACTTCGGAAGCAGCTCGAACCCCTTCATAGGCTGCCAGTATCTTTCTCAGTTGGGGTATAGCTGGCCTCAGATTCCTTGTATCCCCGATGTCAAAAGAGGAGGGGTCGACCTCGAGTCTCCCCTGGAGCTTTCTGCCAGAGGCTCCAGGTAGGACCGTTCTCCCCAGCTGCAGTGTACAGCACATTTTTTACATCTGGCCCCGTCCGGACTGGTCCAAGGGCTACTGCATGAACTATCTCTTGTTTAATTTGCTCAAAGGCTTGTTGCTGCTCAGGGCCCCATTTAAAATCATTCTTCTGGGTCACATGATAGAGAGGGCTTACAATCAAACTGTAATTTGGGATGTGCATTCACCAGAACCCCACAGCACCCAAGAAAGCTTGCGTTTCTTTCTTTTTAGCTGGTGGAGACATTGCTGTTCTCTTGTTGATCACATCTGTGGGGATCTGTCTACGTCCATCTTGCCATTTTATGCCCCAAAATTGAATCTCCTGTGCAGGTCCCTTGACCTTACTCTGTTTTATGGCAAAACCGGCTTTCAGCAGGATTTGGATTATTTTCCTCCCTTTCTCAAAGACTTCTTCCGCTGTATTGCCCCACACAATAATGTCATCAATGTATTGCAGGTGTTCTGGAGCTTGCCCCTGTTCCAGTGCAGTCTGGATCAGTCCGTGGCAAATGGCAGGGTTGTGTTTCCACCCCTGGGGCAGTCGGTTCCAAGTGAACTGGACACCCCTCCAAGTAAAAGCAAACTGTGGCCTGCACTCTGCTGCCAAAGGAATGGAGAAAAATGCATTGGCAATATCAGTCGTGGCATACCACTTGGCTGCCTTTGACTCTAGTTCATACTGAAGTTCTAGCATGTCCGGTACCGCAGCACTCAATGGTGGTGTGACTTCATTCAGGCCACGATAGTCTACTGTTAGTCTCCATTCTCCATTAGACTTTCGTACTGGCCATATGGGGCTATTAAAGGGTGAGCGGGTCCTGCTGATCACCCCCTGACTCTCCAGTCTACGGATCAGCTGGTGGGTGGGAATCAGGGAGTCTCGGTTGGTGCGATTTTGCCTCCCGTGCACTGCTGTGGTCGCAATTGGCACTTGAGTTCTTCGACTTTCAGCAACCCCACAGCAGAAGGATCCTCTGAGAGACCAGGCAAGGTGGACAGCTACTCAATTTCCTCAGTCTCCAAAGCAGCAATACTAAAAGCTCATCGGTACCCCTTTGGGTCTTTGAAGTACCCTCTCTTGAGGTAGTCTATGCCGAGGATGCATGGAGCCTCTGGACCAGTCACAATAGGGTGCTTTTGCCACTCCCTCCCAGTCAGGCTGATTTCAGCCTCCAGCACAGTCAACTCTTGGGATCCTCCTGTCACTCCATAAGTATAGATGGGTTCCACCCCTTGACAGCTTGATGGCATCAGGGTACACTGTGCACCGGTATCTACTAGAGCCTTATACTTCTGTGGGACTGATGTGCCAGGCCATCTCTGGTACGGCCAGAATGAGCACACACCTCATTTAAGTGTTTTATTAATTTTTCTGGATTTTGCAGTTGTCCGATAGTGAAATTCCAAAGTACTGGAGGGGCCCACTGACCTAAATATTTGCCCGTATTGTCCCGCACACCCTGCCATTCATGACTGTCCAGCCTCAGGGAAAACTTCTTGGTCTTCCTACATCATCGTTTGACCCCAGACAAGACCCAAACCTGACTCTGCTTAACTCTTGAAATCAGTCGTGGGCAAAACACACTCTGTATGCGTGCTAGCATGGTGATTCCCATCACCCTCAGCAAACAAGTCTCAACAGCATTAAAAGGCCATTCAAAAAATTCAAAACTCTCAAATGTAAATGGTCTGGGGGGACGACTGGGAGGGTAAAAGGATGTCTCCTTCACAGGTTGAGCACCTGAGAAGGAGAAAAAAGATGTGTAATTGCTACGCACCTCCATCATATACCTCCCAAAGTATAAAGGTGGTGACCACACTGGGAACATAAGCCAGATCAGTTTCATGATCAAGGATCCTATGGTATTACAAGTCATTACCATAAAGTACAATGAGACAAAAACCTTAGCCCAAGCCCCACACTTGAAAAAGACTAATACAGCAAATACCGGATGGAAGTAAGATACGATATACTGAAACTGTGAGATCAAGGGGAACAACTCTGAGAGCCAATAAATCAGCATTGTGACAAGTGACTATTAATTCAGTCAGATCTGTCGTTATCTCAACCCCTTGGGTGCCACGTTGGGTGCCAAAAATAACTGTCGTTGTTTAAACCCTAGCCAGACAGCTTGTCCACTCACTCCCAGTCAAAACACGGCACTGCGCCAGCTACCATGAAGGAGAAACATGACTGCTACTGCTGAACCCAGGACAAACATCTATTTAATAAAGAGAATAATCTGTATGATATCTATTTTGTAGTAGGCATTGATTTTTTACATTTTAGTGCAGCCATCAGAGTGGTCCTATTGAAGGGAAGTTCTCTCATTAAATGTAGATGAAACATACCAATAAATAAATAAATTAAATTGTGGATCTTTGTCGTGGTTTAAACCCAGTCAGGTAATTCGTTCGCTCACTTCCCCCCCTTTCTTGCCCTCCCCCTGCTCTCGGTGGGATGGAGAGGAGAATTGAAAAGAATGCAACTCCCACAGGTTGAGATAAGAACAGTTTAGTAACTAAGGTATAACACAAATCACTACTGCTACCACCAATGATAATAATGATAAAGGAAATAACAAGGGAAGAGAATACAACACCTCAGCACCAGCTGACCAATAACTCGCCCCCCAAGCCCGACCAAGCTCCGACCAATACCTCCTCCAGCCCTGCAGTCTCCCAGCCCTTCCGGCTAACTCCCAGTTACATCCTGGGCATGACGTGCTGTGGTATGGAATAGCTCTTTGGTCAGTTTGGGTCAGGTGTCCTGTCTCTGCTTCCTCCCGGCTTCCCCTCCTCCCTGGCAGAGCATGAGGCTCACAAAGTCCTTGGCCAAACCAAAACATCTCTATCAGCTCTGTTCCCGAGCCGAAAGTCAAAACACTGCACTGCACCAGCTACCAAGGAGGAGAAACATGACTGCTACTGCTGAACCCAGGACATTATCCACCCCTTATTCCATACCATTCATGTCATGCTCAGATCCCACATTTTCAATATACCATCACTCTTGTCTCGGTGCACTCTTATCTTAGTGCATGGACCAGTCCCTATAAAGCTGCTGCGTCCATCTGGTCCATGTCAGGCTCCATCTCTTGTAACAGTCTTCCAGAGCAGGAGAGACTGTGTGCAGTGTTCACACTCGTGAATAACCTGGGCAATAGTGTCCATTGTTAAGTCCACCCCTCGATCATGAGTCCATCTCTATGTTGCATCTCTGCTCTGATGGCCTGAAGTGCCATGGGCCCACCAGGCTCAAAATAATTCACTGTCCCCTTAAGCAGTTTCTGCAGCTTGTTGCTGGGGACTCCATACAGCTGCCTTCCATCTCCGACGCTTCCAAAGCACTGGAGGGGCCCAGTGGACTAGATACTTGCCCATACTGTCCCACACACCCTGCCACTCATGACTCTCCAGCCTTGGGGAAAATCTCTTGGTCCCCCTATATTGTTGTCTAACCCCAGACAAGACCCAAACCTGACTCTGCTTAACTTTTGAGATCAGACAAAATGGTTGTGGGTAGAACACAGCCTGTGTGTGTGCCAACATGCTGATCCCCATCACAATCAGCAGGCAGGTCCCAAGGATACCCAAAGGCCATTCAAAACCTTCAGAACTCTCAGTTGATGCTGCTGTACTTGTCACTGGGGCTGGTGTAGCTGCTATGCTTGCCGGCTCTCCCACCGCCAGCTTCTCTTTTCCTGAGTCCAGCTCTTCCTCCTCTGCCTTGCTGGGAAATGCTGCGTGGTCTCCTGCGTCCCCCTGGGGCTCGGCGGGCGGCTTCCGGGGAATGCTCTCGGCCGTCGCGGGGCTGGGCTTCTCCGCGGGGTTCGGCTTCTCCGCAGGGCTCGGCTCCTCCGCCGGGCTCGGCTCCTCCGCCGCCTTCTCCCGCTGCTTGGCAGCCGCTTCCTTCTGCTCCTCGACCGCCCCGGCCTCCTCCACCGGCAGCCGTCCCCTCGCGGCCTCCGGCCCCGCTCCCGCCGCTGCTTGGTCCCTGGGGCCGCTCTCCTGAGCAGCTTCGGCTGCCGCCGGCTCCCGGGGCCGCTCCCCCTCGGCTCCCCGCAGCCTCACGAAGATGGAGAGTAGGGTGAGGGCCAGGACGGTGAAGAGCAGCCGGACGGCCAGGTACAAGTCCACGGCCACGTCCGTCCCGCCCTGCTGCTGGAGCCCACCCGTATTAGAAGCCATTGCCATAAAGCACAGTGAGACAAGAACCTTAGCCCAGGCCCCACACTTGATAAACACTATCACAGCAAATACCGGCTCTACGTAAGTTACAACATTCTGAAGCTGTGAGATCAAGAGAAACAACTCTGAGAGCCAATAAATCAGCATTGTGAAGAGTGACTATTAATCCAGTCAAATCTGTCGTTATCTCAACCCTTCGTGCCCCACGTTGGGCGCCAAAAAGAACTGTCGTGGTTTAAACCCAGTCAGGTAATTCGTTCGCTCACTTCCCCCCCTTTCTTGCCCTCCCCCTGCTCTCGGAGGGATGGAGAGGAGAATCGAAAAGAATGCAACTCCCACGGGTTGAGATAAGAACAGTTTAGTAACTAAGGTATAACACAGATCACTACTGCTACCACCAATGATAATGATAAAGGAAATAACAAGGGAAGAGAATACAACACCTCAGCACCAGCTGACCGATAACTGGCCCCCCAAGCCTGACCAAGCTCCGACCGATACCTCCTCCAGCCCTGCCGTCTCCCAGCCCTTCCGGCTAACTCCGAGTTACATCCTGGGCATGACGTGCTGTGGTATGGAATACCTCTTTGGCTAGCTTTGGTGAGGTGTCCTGTCTCTGCTTCCTCCTGGCTTCCCCTCCTCCCTGGCAGAGCATGAGGCTCACAAAGTCCTTGGCCAAACCAAAACATCTCTATCAGCTCTGTTCCCGAGCCGAAAGTCAAAACACTGCAGTGCACCAGCTACCAAGGAGGAGAAACATGACTGCTACTGCTGAACCCAGGACAATCTTGATATCTGAGTTTGTAGTCTTAGATTCTCTTCATAGCAAATGGAAACAAAGACAAACTTACAGACTGCCAGTCTTCTTATCCTACTATCTATTATTTAAGTAAGTCAAGTGAGTTGTGCCCCATTTCTCTTCATTAGCTACAAAGATAACCTACAATGACTGGCTCAGATATAGATATTTCTATTTTCACACTTAAGGGTTGATTCAGTTGCTAAGTACACCTAATGCCATTTAAGATGCCATACAATGCTGAAGACATCTGCACAAAGCTGGCATATATGACAAAGTCCTTATGGGAATGCTGTCTTATAGTTTAGTAACTGGAGGCAAGGAGAGATAAAATAGTGCATCTCAAATGGTAATAAATGCAAATGTTTAGGCAATTCAATCAAGTTCCCCAAATTAAACAAGCTGAATACACACCCCAATGTCATGGAAAAAAAAAAGAAAAAATAAAAAAAAAGGATAGTAAGGTGGTGGTGAGGTGGAGACCCACCAAAAAACAAAACAAAACAAAACAAAACAAACAAAAAACCCCAACAAACCAAAACCCAACAAAAACCAAGCAAGCACATACCCAGAAAACAACCATCAAAAAAACTTCTTTTCAATTTATTTTTCATAGAAGGATTTGTTCTGCTTGTTTATTTTATTTTTAAAAGTAATATTTGTTTCAGAAATATTTGCATGCTTTCTAGAGTAGTGGAATTTTTCTGTTAACCTGTGGCTTTGATTATTTTATGAGGATAGTTTTGTTTCTTTTTTTTATATTATATTAGCTGAATGCACTTCACACTTTATGGTATATGTTCACAGTCACCAAAGTTTCTTCATGGAAGGATTTGTGATTTAAAATATACTCAAAATCCATAGAGAAGTTGAAAATAATTTAGAAAGGAACTGATTCACTGAGGAAGCATAAGTAAGAAACAGTAGTAAAGATGTATCTCTAATTCTCCAGTTGCATTCTGCTGCGTCCATAGTAAGAACAGAAGGATTTTTATTTTGTATCTGTTCCAGATAATTAGTTCCATCTAGATCAAAGTCACAGAAAAAAATTAATTTTAGGATAGATACAGGAATTGTGTTCATAGTTAAAAAATAAGCTCTACTTTTTCATTATATCTTAGTAGCCATGAAAACTGAATAGTAGGACAGGTTGCAGGGGATTTTGTCTCTTTCAAAAAATAGTCGAGAACGGGCTTTGGTATTATTTTAGCTTTTGAGCAGGGTACACAGGGTGCCCATCGAATCTATGAAATATATGTATTTCACCTTTTAGTCACAGAGTAGTATAAGAAGGTGAGATAATAACAAGGGTAAGTTTCTGAATTCACACTGAACACCTCAAAATTCATAATTTTTCAATAAAAACCCATGACTGAGACATACTTGTACGTTGCTCTTTTTTTCCTGTTTCATGACTTATTTAGTTCATTATTATTTGTGCATATATCATAAGCACAAATATTATAAGTATATATTTTCAGAATGTGTTAGAACAAGAAAAGATGAAGTAAAACAACTATTTACTCAAAATACTAGCAATAATTTCTTGCAGATTTCCTTTGTCTGAAATCCTTGATGACTTCATAAATAATCCCCACAACATGAGTCTCTTCGTGTAATATTTATTCAGTCTCAGGTGTACAGACTGTCCTACATTTCTACAAGGAGATCACTGACAGGGAGTAGGATTAATCTAAGCTAGTGAAAAGAAACAATACGATAAAGAGTAAAATATCAGCAAATAATATTATTCCTTGTTGCCTAGAATAAGTTATTTATTTCCATGACGGGAATTTCCCAACATCTCCGCAGAATTGAAGGAATTTCTTTTCTTTTTTTTTCCTAGCAATTTAAATGCATAACAGATTTATGCAAAGAGCTAAAATTGTTTTCCTTTGAAATGATAAATTTCATAATCATTAATGTTAACACTTGAAACTTTACTAATCTTCTTTGATTAGGATTTCTGTTTCAAATACATAAGCACTGTAATAATAACTTCACAGGGAAAACAGGATCCTTACTGAGCTGACTTGATTTTGTTTGTCATTGTCAGACAAAAAGTTTGAAATTATTGGCCTGCAGTTCTATGTTTGTTTTTATAGATAATACATATTTTGGTTGTAATGAAAATGTCAATGGAAATTAATATAGGCATCTGTTCTATGACAGGTTTGAAATAATGAGGGTTTGGTGAAACATAATTGTGTTTATTATAAAAATTGTTATTTTTAACAGATTTTTATATGGGTTTATAGGTACTACAGATCAAATAACTAGTGATTCTTTTTCAGTTTCTTTTTGATGTTCCTAGTACTTTCAAATAGTTTAGCAAAGCTCTATTGTCATCTATTCTTTACAATTTTCCAGGTTATATGTCCTTGAGAGTCTGACCTGCTTTTTTTTCTCAAAAAACTATAAATTGCTGCAGCTAAACTTTTTATGATGAGGAAAGTACAAAATGAAGTGACAAGACTGTGTGTCAAGATTATAATTATCTAGCAAGTGAATAGGGAGATATAGCAGATAGCAGATATTTGGGTTATGCTAGCTGTTGACATATTGTTAAATGAAGTTAATTTGAGAAATGCAGAATATCGCTCTTAAAAATCAAGTGTTTTTTACTCCTGCGGCTTCACATCAGGGCTTTCAATTGGCTTTTTATTGTGATGCCTTCAAACAGATATCTGCAACCATTCTGGCATCAGTGCCTGGAATATTGTTAATATAAAAGAAAAAGTGGTTTGGTTTTGCAATTGAGTTAGCAATTAATACAGATTTATATTAATAGGTATATTTTACCTAAACTGTTATTTCACACTGAAAACAAAAGATTTGGTTGTTTTCTTTTTTGTTTTCTTTTTTTTTGTTGGGGGGTTGCGTTTTTTTTTGGTTGCGTTTTTTTGGTGTTTTTTTTTATGATAGAACAGTGATCCAGGTAGTAATTTGTTGTCTTAATAAACTTTACAGTGATTAAAGTTCCTAAAATCATTGGGAATAGATGTCTGCTCCATCTCATTTATAATACTATATAATAAGTGAAATGACTCAGTCAAAATTCCCTTTGGGGGTGGGAGTCTGGTGTGATGAGAGCAAGAAAGAAGAAAAGAGAAGACAGTTTGTGGAGAAATAACATCTTTCCCACTAACTCAAGAAAGCTTAGCATAAAAAGATGGTTATTTGATGAAAACGGAAAGAATGTTTAAACCCATTTTTTCCTAGCTCTATTTTAAAAATTACTAGATCAACAAGGTTTAAAGTAAAGGCCTCTACAGATGGGTAGAAGAGAAATACATTAGCATTACTGAATGCCTCTGATGACTGTGAACTTTGAAATATATTTCACTTTTAAAAAAAGATTCTATTTAGTGTATTAGCATAAAAAAATGTAATACGATCTGAAGAGGAAACCCAGAGACTTCATAAAGGACTCCTTTTACAAAAAAATAAGTGTGTAATTCAGCAGATTTTGTTTTTTTAATTGCTAAATACCAAGTTAAATACTTAAATGACTAAGAGAGAGCTAAAGTATTCAATATTCTATAAAATTTGGTAAACTCTGTCTTATTTCCCAAATGAAATGCATACAGCAAACTTCATGCATCTATAAATTCACTGTGCTAAAAACACCAGTGTAAACCTTGAAAATAAAGACTTCACAGGTGATGATTCAATGCTTCAATCATATAAGAAACTTTAGTTTCAATTCTTTTAAGAGAACAGTTCAGTGGAAATGACATATGAAATGAAACATTTGTAAAACCTTGTGTTAACACATAAGTCTCTAATTAGCCCTTATGAGGTAAAACAGAAATCCCACAGATTTATGCAGTATTAAAACAAAAAGAAAAGGAAGATTATGAAATTCTGAGTTATCTCATGCTTCATTCATTTAAAATGATGTACCAAATCAAAGTATGGGAATGTATTAGTGAATATAATTCTAAGAAACTATCAGAAGAAAAGACACTTTAGGTCTGTGTCATAATATGTGAGGAGTGAGGAAGCATCTTGAGACAGAAGCAAAGAACTTTTTGCATCTATGTGGGCTTTTCTACCCTAGGCCAAAGGTATTTTTTTAAAACATCACTTGCCATTTATTAGTAATGAGTGCGATTTGTAGAAATACAGATCACTACTTTCAGTGTATGGATTATCAGGAAAACTAAGACATTCTTTGTTTATAAAATACAAATGTAGCTTCCTTGTAATGGGTAAAAAGAGGTAACAAATGAGAAGGGATAAGATCAAAAACAAGACTGAGGATCCTATGGTGCCATTCAGGCAGTTGTTTATTCAGCCTGAGCAGCCAGAGGTGTGGCTACATGGTACTTGCTGGCTGATGTTAAACCATGACAAAAGTTCATTTGAGAGTTAAGCAAAGTTTTAACTATGTACCTAGTTTATGACCAATCTGCCAGTTTCACTGAAGAAATTGCCTATGTTCAAACGCACTTTCTTATCTTTGCTTTTATAGGACATAAAGCAGTATTTTCAAGACATTTTTTAAAAATGTTTCCTAAAATATAAATTGAAATAGGCCTCTTGATTAGGCAGATGTTTCCTTCAGTATAAATTTAAAGGCCTAAAGCTGAGATCATGGTGAGAAAGGCATCATGTAGTTGTATGATTTTGAAAGTATTTCTGCTTTCAAATATGCTGCCATTATTCCAGATTTCTGAACCAAGTGTTGATGGTGTTAAGAAAAAAAGTAAAAAAAAAAAAAAAAAAAAGGTAGATGAAAGTGAAGAAAAGGAAAAGAAATAAAAGGGGGGAAAAAGAAAATTAGAAAAAAAAGTCCCCACAAATATGCTCATTTACATGGGCTTCTGTTTTGACAGCTACCTGTTATGTTGTAATACACTGTTTATTAGGGTTTTTTTTAATAGAAGAAAAATATGCCCAGTTCACAATGGGAACCTTTGCCAAAATTACAATAGAAAAATTATTTTCTTTTATTTTATGTAAGGTTTATTCTTCATTGAAATGAATTTACTTATTCTGGAGGATTTATGCGCTAGAACAAACATACCTAATTTAATTTTGTATAATGATTTTACCTGCATCAGGTGTGATGGAAGATGGTTTCCTTAGTGTGCACTGTTCTGATACCACCAGATGGAAATCAGTACATATTAGTTAACTTCTAAGCTTTAAAACCACACCTTCATTTCCATAGTAATTTTATTACTCCTCCTAATGTTGCCATCCAGACAGTCTGTTTGCAGGAGAGAATATTATCTTGTCCCCTACCAGAACTTATCAGAAAGATAAGATAGGAAAAACCTAACAGTTACATTCTTAAGGTGTAACATCACATTTGTTTACCTGTAAATTATTCCTGTAAAAACAAAATGTCAGAGTTTTCTTAAATAGCACATTTATCCACTTAAACACCATTTTTTTTGTGTATACCTGGATGGCTTCTGGTAATATACCTACATATCTCAATAAAAATTCAACATAAAAATACCACCTGTTCTTTTAGATAAACCTTCTGTGTTTACTCTTTGAATGCAACCCCATATGGTAAATTAAAGTAACACAGAAAGTAATAAATTCAGTGATAAAATGCGAGATCAAAGTGCAGAACTTCACTCTGGATTAGTAATGTACTTATTTTTGTTATTTCTGCACAAGAGGAGGGTGGACTGGACATTAAAATTGGTTTTGTTGGAATCATTTTAATCTCTTGTTTTGGGCATGTTTATTTAAGTAATAAGATTGAGCCCTCTTTTCATATCAATGACCATCATATTAAAAGATTAAAAAAAAAAACAAATACTAACTCAAATGAGAAATAAAACTAAAAGTTCACCTTTCTAGAAATCAATTGTTTCAACATAGGAAAAAATAGTAAAAAAAAAAAAAAAGAAAAAACAAACAAACAGGAAAACCCAAACCAAACCAAAAAACAGTAACAACAAAACAAAACAAATAAATAAGCAAAGAAATAAAATAAGTGCCTAAGGTCATATAAAGGAAAAAGAAGTGATGGTCCAATTATCTCAGAAGGTAGTTCGTGGACTGCAGAACCTTTCCTTCTTTAAATTGTTCAGAGTAATTTGGTTTGTGCAAAAATTATTGTTGCTTGTTTTTCAAGCTGTGACTCTTTGTGTGCAAACAGGCATAGAGGACCACTTCTTTAAGAAAGGAGATCTGCTCTTTCCTTACCTGTTGCCTGGCAACCGGGATTGAAATCCCAACTTCTCCATCCCTGGAGAAGCCCTACAACTGCCCTGCAGGGAAATGGATTTTTATGAGGGCAACTTTACCGTTTTTCATCCTCAGCTTCAAGAGCTATCAAGTGTACGGGGTTAGTTAAGATATTCTTCCAAAAAACTAAGAAGTTACAGGTCTTCTCACAAAAAATGCCACTTCTTCCCCACTATGAAGCAAAATGTCTGAAAAGGAAGGTGAAATAAGACAGTTTTCAGTGCCTTGCTTTTTAATCTTGCTTGTTTACACAGGCATACTGTTCGTTAGCTATTTCATATTCCTTTATATCAAACACATGGCTGAGTATAATGTCAGCAATGTATAAACGTTAATGTGCAAATTCCCAGAAACAATTGTTACTGTCTCCTCCAACCACAGACAAACATTCCATATCACTGAGAAAAGGAAGTTGTCTAAGTTTAAAGTGCAGCAAGTGTAACATGTGACAGTGCCAGGATTGCTTCTTAATAATAATCACATACTTGAATATGGATACTTTGGGGAAAAAAAAAAAAAAAAAGAAAGAATGAAAGGGAAAGGAAAAGAGAAAGGGAATTTTTATGCATATCAATTGTAGTCTTTGTTTGGTCCTCCTGCACTGGACTAAAATTATGTGTTTATTTACAGACATAGTAAGCACAGTAAAATGTTGTTTTTCGTTATTTCTAATTACATTAATAGGTCTTTACTCACTGTTTCAGTATTAAATAGGAAAAGTGCAGCATATAATGCACATATTTAAAGTTACCAAGAAAAATTACAATCTTATTGAAGGAACAACACAAAAATTACTAATATTAGTTCTATCATATAACAAGTAACATCCTGAAATACGTACATTTACTCCACAATACTTGAAAGTTTCAGCCTTGTTCTCCTCCTTATTTCTTATAAACTGGTATGAAGATTCTATACAGCACACCATCTATTTATGTATCATTTTGTTCCAATTCAAAGCTTTAAAATCTAACCTCCTGCCTGATCAAACTAGAATCAAGACACATCTATTTTTAGTAGGGACACATCTAATAAGTAAATCAGTAAGCCTAAAGGCTCCTACCTGCCTGCTGTAGTAGTTGCTTGGTTATGAACTCTTAACAGTTTTCTCACATCAAAAATCATATTTCATGTTACACTTCAGACCAAACAGGCTTGTAGAAGAGTAGTTTAAAACTTCTACTTTAATATAACCATAACTATTTTGTTCTTATTACAGCTTTATAAAGTTATTTTCTGCTTAGCCACCTGTAGAAAATTGCACCTCAAGTTATGCAGAATGTTTGCACTGAACCTTGAAGACATGTAATCTGAAACCCAGCTTGAAATTCATAGTATTTCTAGCCTTTTACTTAGAAAGTTTGTAAATAGCCAGTACTTGAAGCTTTAAATGTGTTTGGCCACAGAAGAGCAAGAAAAAAAGCCAGGTGTGCACTGCTGAGGAAAAGAAACAGGGAGCATATTCTGTCTTTGTGCCAATTAGATTGTTCTTGCAAAAGTTATTACCTCTTTTGCACAAGGAGAGGCTTTTGTTTGTTGTGGAGGTCTTTTTGGTTAGTTGCGCTTTTTTAATTATTATTGTTCTTCTTTTTTCTCTTTCTTCTTTTCTTTATTACACTTCACAGTATGGATCAATAACTGATATGTACATATATCCAGGGTATGTACATATCCAGTTATTGGAAAATTATAGTCTCCAACAGCAGCCCAGTACCTGCTGTCATAACAGAAACCAAGTCAAAACAGAAAGTCAGAGAAAATAGTCAAGAATGAGTAATGAGTGTCAGCTTTACATGCTCTTTCTTGGTTAGACATAGCTTTCCACCTGGCAGTGTGGGTTTCCGTCTGATGAGGGAGTGATAGTCTCCTCAAATGTTTATTTTCTTGTTCTCTTTAATTTTTCACATTTTTAGCTTAGGCAAGATTGCCTATGATGTCTAAACAGCATGACTTGAAAGAAGAAGACCAGTCAAGATATTGTCATATCAACAGCCTGACCTAGGAAATGAAGCTGCTTACCTTTGCTCTTTCAAAGTATTGGGCAAGTGATAGCTGAGTGGTTTCCTCATATAAGATTATGAGTAGATATCTCTGAGGAGACACAGTGGCTGAGTGGCTTCTCTATTCCTTCAGGATGGAATAAGAAGACATCAAAATTCACTGGATTATAAACTATTAGTTCTATGTCCAGTACTTCACCTGTAAGTTTAAGGTTGAGATAGGTGTATTAAACGTTTTTATGCTTTCAAGATCATATTACTGAGTTATAATGCTTAGTTGCTTAAATAATATTTCATGTTTCACCCAGGGATAGGTAAAGTTACCTCTGAAGGATAACTGCTAGGTCTTGACTCCTAAAGATTCTCTGGTTCGGTATGTACTCCCATGCTCTGTAGACATTAAAGACTCTCTGTGAAAGGTGATGCTAAGGTCCATAAATATTCATCCTACAGGAAGACAGTTATTTCACCCAGATATTCAGGGTTAGTTTGTAAGGCAAATTCAGACTGTCCTGGCCAACAGGTGACAACTTGCATTCAGCTGTCATCCTAAAATCAGTGAACTGAATTTACTATCAAGCCATTGTCATACCTTCAAAGAAAATAATTTCAGGCATATAAAGGGAAAGCTGACTGAATAAACATGGTATGATGAGATTTAGGGCATTTGCTGAATCTTCTCTAAAGGTGATTATAGAATAACCTGAAATGCTACAGCAGGAGCTGTATGTTGGGAGCTTCTGGGGGCTGCCCACCACATTTTGAAAAGAGAAGATGATGTGCAAATCAACAGGAATCAACACTGTTTCTTTTTTAACACAGGCTGTTTAGAACTACAAATAAAAACAACCCCAGTTCAGGTTAAATAGGGTGTATTCTTCCTTCTCTTGACATCAAGGATATTTTTGGTCATACTAATGAGGAAACTACTGATCAGGGTAGTTGGGTCCTTGCTGTCTAACAGAACTTTCTCATATTTCACCAACTGATATATTTTCTTTTATGTTAGTAGTAAACGAAATGCAATTTGGTAGAACTGCACTTTTTTTTTTTTTTCCTCTCTCTCAGCTCTAAACAAGAAACTTTTTGTTCCTGGTATGATACTGTGTCTTTTGTATATTCTATTTCCTTCCATGATAACCCCCTGGACATCTGGGACAGCCCTCTTGTTTGTGTTGACTACATAAGTGAGTGATTGTTCAAACAAAAGATACCCTTTTTAGGTAAGTATCAGATGGCAAAGTTAGCATGCAGAATAGCAAATATCATCAAAAAACATACATGAAACAAATTATGGAACTTCACTTAATAACTATTAAACTAGATTGAGAGCATCCTCGTCTGCATTAGGTAGTGTGTTTCCAGCAGGCCAAGGGAGGTGTTCTTGCCCTCTACTCAGCAGTAGTAATAACACAGCTGAAGTGCCGAGTCCAGATCTTGGCTTCCCAGTATGAGCAAGCAAGTAACCAAGTAGGCAAATGAAGGAAGGAAGGAAGTAAGCAAGGACAAAAATTATCTAAAAAAGTAGAGACTACGAATTGCTTTGAAAGTAATAAATTGAGGGCAATAAACTATTGTGATTATGGTACAAGATTACTAACAGCAGATATATTCATAGTTGTCATTCAAAAAGAACATTGAAAAAACAGCCCTGTAATAGGAAAGGCATCCTGTAGACTTTCATTTGTTAGAAAAAAACAAACCAGAAAAAAACCTTAAATTACTTCATTACACAAAAGTGTGATTATTTCCTTTACAGTCACAAAAGCCTACATACTTTTGTCTAACAATTCAAAATAATGAAACTATGTAATAAATACAAAATCACAATACAGTATAATAAAAATGAAATACTAAAAATTTATTCAAATATTTAGCTTTAAAAATTGAAGTATTTTATTTTGACTGGAACTGTTGGCCTTGCAACATTTTTCATTCAAATAGCTCCACTGAATTTTGCAGGACTAATACCCCTCAACCCCCCAAAAAATAAAATTCAAAACATGCTCAATTAAAAAGTTGTTCAAATCAGTTAAAGGGACATTTCAGAGCTCTGTTAGCTTTATATAGCAGTGAGATAGATTGGAAGACTGCAATGAAGATATTTTTCATTGGCTGGAAAAGTGTAGAAACATATCACGGAAATAATTTTATTTGCCATAATTCCATCTGAACCTTTCCTGAAAATTGTCACAGATTAATTTAGGGTAGAATAGATGCAAGAACATAACTACATGACACAGTGACCTATCATGTCTTTCTTTACTAAGGAAAATCATTGTCTTTTCCTCTCGAGACCTGATCACACCCTCACTGCAAACCCAGAGGAACAGGGTACTTGCTTTGTCCAAAGTGTGGCCCAGTCCAATAGGCTTCATGTGGAATTCTGTATTTTATTCCTATTAAAGTCAAGGGTTTAATGATGATTTTAGAAAAGGCAGAATTACTACATGGATAAACTTCAAAAATTCCAATCCTAATAGTAGAATCATAGAATCACTGAATGGTTTGGGTTGGAAGGGACCTTAAAAATCACCTAGTTCTAACTCAGTGCCATGGGCAGGGACACCTTTCACTAGACCAGGGCGCTCAAAGTGCCATCAGGCCTGGCCTTGAGCAATTCTCTGGGCAACCTCGTCCAGTGCCTCACCAAACTCATAATGAAAAAAGTGGCACAAAAAATCTTGAGATATATATACATTTTTTAAATTCTCAATATTTGGTGCATCTGAAACCTGTGCAAATGTAATTACTTTTCACTCAGATCTCTGTATTGCACAATTTTGTGAGTGTACACACATACCTTGTTCTACTAAAATTTGTAACTTTTTTCTTTTTCATACTATTATGATAGAAAGCATATTATATTTTAAAAAGTCAATGTCAAATAGAAATACTCTATTCTACATTTTTTTCGTGCTCTGTAATATTTTGGGTGAAAATATAGCTTTCTATATAGTGTACAGAATTTAAGCATAGGATCATTTACCTAATACTCCTTGTAGTTCTTAACAAATACAAAATTAAATGTTGCTGGTGGAAACAGCTAACACTTATCTTGGAAAATGGAAAAAAAAGACATTTTGCATACATACATCTACAAAGTACAAATTATATCCCAGAAGCAAGAGTTGCTACAATGCTATCTAAGCCACAATAGAGGCCTTAATGTTAACATTTCATTCTGTTATATATCCAAATTTCACATTCTGTGCTGGTAATGGTAGAGCTTGCTCTTGGTAAATGAGGCAAAGAATCTGCTTCATATTCTCCCACATCAAAAGTGAAGAAATACAATCTTTTCTGCAACATGGAGAACAGCTAGTTCTAAATGATATTGACTGATATTCACTTACCTCTGCTGTTTCCAGCTCTGTTTACGCTGCTTGTGCCTCCTCATCCCCCTGTCTGGCCAGCCTGGCCACCTGCTCTCCCATGAGTTCCTCCTGCTGGTCGATGAGGAACTCGACAAGCTTCATCACCTGCACACAGCAAACCACTGGTTTCACTGAGGAGGCTGATGAGGGCTCAAACAGCCTTTCCCAGCCTGACCTGTGCTTCTGTGCAGGAAGGTGCAGCCATGGGGCTGCTCTTCCCAGCTGCTGACCCATGGCTTTGCTGATGGGAGGAGGCAGCCAGGACCCTCTGAGCAGCAAAGCCTGGCTGGGCTGGGGATGCTGTAGTTGGGTGGTGAACACAGCGTACCTTCCCTCTCTCCAGAGCCAGGATATCCAGGGGCAGTTCCTGGGGTGGGCTCAGCAGGTTTGGTGCCAGGCAGATGGCCAGGTTCCCAGCAGTCATCTTTGTTGTGGCCACATTCTTGCTGATGCTGATAAGCAGTGACCGCAAGTGTCAGAGCAGGAGGAGACTGGCTTCTGGTAGCTTGCTGGCCACCCTGAGGGAACAGGAGTTAATGAAGTCGGTGTTGACAACACAGGTCTCCCAGGCTGATCTCACCCAAGGCCACTGACCACTCCAAAGCAGAGGTTCTGCCTTTGCTGAGATGTGGCCACCTCCCTCCCTCCCCTTCTGAAAGAGGCCCTTGTTGGAACAAGCCCCAATGCCTGTGGGAAGTTATCCCTGGAGAAAAAAGCTTTTCGGTGCCTCTTTCCCCCCAAACATAAAGTCCACAGCAGCAGGAGGTTGCTTGCAGGAGCCATGGCTGTTTCAGGCAGGCCACTGCTTTGCATTGGAGTCCCAGCCTGTGCCAGTCCCTGCTGGCTGCTGCCACACTTACTCTTTCAGTGCTGCCAGCCGCTCCTGCCTGCTGGTCTTCTCCATGGCACTCATCCACTCCTCAAACAGCTGGATGTTGAAGAGCTCGGAGGGGATATTCTGGAGGAGGTTCTGCAGGGCCAAGGGCTCCATGTGAGGCTTTGGCCACTGCACCCAGGAGCACCTGCAGCACCCCCAGGCCTCTGGCTCATGAGCAGGCAGCTGGGTTTCTGCTTGTGCTCCCACAGGTGCCTATCAGCACCAAGAGAGCCAGGAGCTGCAGGGCTCTGGGTCAGCAGGGCTCACCTTCAAGAGGACAGCCAGCAGCAGTACGGGCTGGGTGTCCGGCTGCACTGGCACACCACTGTCCAGGGCCTCCCTGACCTCAGAGCAGGTGCGCTGGCTGGCTGCCAGCTGGAAGATCTCCTCTGTGGATGGGCCATGCTCATTGAGCAGAGCCAGAAGGTCCTGAGGGCACAGAGGAGGAGAGTTGCTGGGTTGGAGATAGGCCCTGAAGTAGGTCTTGGGAACAGCCACTCTATGGAGGAGCTGCCAGGATGGGATGGGATGGGATGGGATGGGACAGGATGGGGAACCCCTGCCCAGGTTGGCTTACCTGGATGGGCTGAGGCAACAGGCCATCCTGGCTGCACAGATCTGCCAGGGGCTGGCCAAAGAGAGCTCCTACGCCAGCAGAGCCAGATGGCCCCAGTGCCTCTGCCGCAGCCAAGGTCCCTGGTTGTGCAAATGGCCAGGGCAGCCTCCTCCTGCCCCTGCAGGTCCTGCCTGCTGCCAAGGGAAACAGAGCAAAGAGCTGTGGAGGAGAAGCACCAGGAGAGCGCTCCCAGACCCCTTCCGTGCTGTCCCCCTGCCACCGAGGGTACAGAAGAGGCGGTATCATTTTGGACCTAGGGGACCTGGGGCTCAGCTCTCTCCTGCTGCAGAGTGATGGGGATGGATATGCGGGAAGGGCAGCGGCAGCCCCACTGCAGCACGCGTGCCCGCCTGCAAGAGCAGTAGAGAAGAGCCATCCTGCCCGTGTCTTCTTCACACTCACCATCCACATGGTCACGTCTGCCTTCACTGCCAGAGGGCACAGGAACTGGCAGCTGCTTGGAACCAGCCTGCAAGAAATGGGCTGCACTCTGGGGCTCAAGTGATCTTCTCCTCACTCCTTCCATCTTCCACTGATGATGTGGGAAGGAATGGGAAGATTCAGGTCATAAACAATTGGCTTCGAGACTGGTGCTAAAGGCAGGGCTTTGGATTCTTAGATAACAGCTGGTTTTATAGGGCACCAGTCTGGACAATGACAAGTGAGAAAGGTTTGTCTCACAGAGGCAAAAGGATGCTGGGGCACGAATTAGCAGGGCTCATTTGGAGAGCTTTAAACTAGATTCGAAGGCGGATGGGGTTGTTGCTGGGCTTGGCCCAGTGGGGCAGCGCTCCAGAATTAATGAAGACTGGGAGGCCTCCTATAATCCTAGGGTGAAATCGGTGTGCTCAGCTCGCTCCCTGGAATGTCTGTACACCAATGCGCGCAGCATGGGAAATAAGCAGGAGGAGTTGGAAACCTGTGTTAAGTCAGGAGACTATGATCTGGTGGCAATTACAGAGACGTGGTGGGACAGCTCACATGACTGGAATATAGTCATGGAGAGCTATGTCCTTTTCAGGAAAGACAGGCCAGCCAGGAAGGCTGGTGGGGTTGCTCTTTATGTGCGGGAGGAACTACAATGCACTGAGTTCTGTCCAGGGACAGATGACGAGAGAGTTGAGAGTCTGTGGGTGAGAATTAAGGGGCAGGCTGGCAGGGGCGATACTGTTGTGGGTGTCTGTTACAGACCACCAGATCAGGGTGAGGAAGTTGACGAGGCCTTCTACAGGCAGCTGAGAGTGGCCTCACAGTCACAGGCTGTGGTCGTCGTGGGGGATTTTAACTTCCCTGATGTTTGCTGGAGGGATCACTCGGCAACCCAGCCACAGTCCAGGAGGTTCCTCCAGTGTATGGATGATAACTTCCTCCCGCAAATGGTGGATGAGCCAACCAGGAGAGGAGCGCTGCTGGATCTCATCCTCACTAACAAGGAAGATCTGGTCGAAGCAGTAAGGGTTGAGGGCTACCTTGGTTGCAGCGACCACGAGATGGTGGAGTTCAGGATCTTGTGTGGCAGGACTAGTAGAATACCAAGTAGAATTGCAACCCTGGACTTTAGCAGGGCAAACTTTGGCCTTTTCAAGCAATTGCTAGGGGAAATCCCATGGGCAAGGCTGCTTGAAGGTAAAGGGGCCCAAGATAGTTGGTTGACATTCAAGGACTGCTTTTTCCGTGCTCAAGATCGGAGCATCCCGACACGTAGGAAGTCAAGGAAGAGGGCCAAGAGACCTGCGTGGCTAAATAGGGAATTGCTGGGTATGCTCAAGTGGAAGAGGAGCGTTTACAGGTCATGGAAGGAGGGGCTGGCCACTTGGGAGGAATATAAGGCTGCTGCTAGAGGATGTAGGAAGGCAGCTAGGAGGACTAAGGCCTCCTTAGAATTAAACCTGGCAAGAAGGGTCAAGGACAGCAAAAAGAGCTTTTTCAAATACATGGCAGACAAAACTAACACCAGAGGCAATGTAGGCCCACTGATGAACGGGATGTGTGCCCTGGTGACAGAAGATACAGAGATGGCAGAGTTACTGAATGCCTTCTTTGTCTGTCTACTCTGCTGTAGGCAGTCCTGAAGAGCCCTGCACACCTGAGACCTTAGATGAAGTCAGGTCGACGGAGCGGTTTGCCTTAGTCGATGAGGAATGGGTTAGAGATCAGTTGAGCAATCTGGACATCCATAAATCCATGGGTCCAGATGGGATGCTCCCGCGGGTGCTGAGGGAACTGGCGGAAGTCATTGCTAGACCACTCTCCATCATCTTTACCAAGTCTTGGGAAACGGGAGAGGTGCCTGAGGACTGGAGGAAAGCAAATGTCACTCCAGTCTTCAAAAAGGGCAAGAAGGAGGACCCGGGTAACTATAGACCGGTCAGCCTCACCTCCATCCCTGGGAAAGTGATGGAACACCTTATCCTTGGTGCCATATTAAGGCATATCAAGGATAAGAAGGTTATGAGGGGCAGTCAACATGGCTTCACCAAGGGGAAATCGTTCTTGACCAATCTCTTAGCCTTTTATGAGGAAATAACACGGTGGATGGATGATGGCAGAACGGTGGATGTGGTCTACCTTGACTTCAGCAAAGCATTTGACACAGTCTCCCACAGCATCCTCACGGCTAAATTGAGGAAGTGTGGACTGGATGATCAGGTAGTGAGGTGGACTGCGAACTGGCTGAAGGAGAGAAGCCAGAGAGTTGTAGTCTATGGGGCTGAGTCTAGTTGGAGGCCTGTAACTAGTGGAGTGCCTCAAGGGTCAGTACTGGGACCGGTATTATTTAATATATTCATCAATGATTTAGATGAGGGAATTGAATGTACTATCAGCAAGTTTGCTGATGACACTAAGCTGGGAGGAGTGGCTGACACGCCAGAAGGCTGTGCTGCCATCCAGCGAGACCTGGACAGGCTGGAGAGTTGGGCAGGGAATAATTTGATGAAATATAACAAGGGAAAGTGTAGAGTCCTGCATCTGGGCAGGAACAACCCTAGGTTCCAGTATAGGTTGGGAAATGCCCTGTTAGAGAGCAGTGTAGGGGAGAGGGACCTGGGGGTCCTAGTGGACGACAGGATGACCATGAGCCAGCACTGTGCCCTTGTGGCTAAGAAGGCCAATGGCATCCTGGGGTGTATTAGAAGGGCGGTGGTTAGTAGGTCGAGAGAGGTCCTCCTTCCCCTCTACTCTGCCCTGGTGAGACCGCATCTGGAATATTGTGTCCAGTTCTGGGCCCCTCAGTTCAAGAAGGACAGGGAGCTGCTGGAGAGAGTCCAGCGCAGGGCAACGAAGATGATTAAGGGAGTGGAGCATCTCCCTTATGAGGAAAGACTGAGGGAGATGGGTCTCTATACTTTGGAGAAGAGGAGACTGAGGGGTGACCATATTAGTGTCTATAAATATATAAAGGGGGAGTGTCACGAGGATGGAGCCAGGCTCTACTCAGTGGCAAACAATGATAGGACAAGGGGTAATGGGTACAAACTGGAACACAAGAGGTTCCACTTAAACTTGAGAAGAAACTTCTTCTCAGTGAGGGTGACGGAACACTGGAACAGGCTGCCCAGGGAGGTTGTGGAGTCTCCTTCCCTGGAGACATTCAAAACCCGCCTGGACACATTCCTGTGTAACATTATCTAGGTGTTCCTGCTCCGGCAGGGGGATTGGACTAGATGATCTTTCGAGGTCCCTTCCAATCTCTAGCATACTGTGATACTGTGATACTGTGATACCAAGGAGCCCCACAGCAGAAAGGGCCCCTGGACAGCTGCATCAGCTGCTGGCTGTGTGTGAAAAGTGGGGATGGGTGAGATTACACTGCAAGGGACCCTGACCTGGGCCTGGAGCTGGAGCAGCTCCTCCACGCTGCTGGCATCCAGTGTCGTCCCGTGGGCAAGGGGAAAAGAGCAGAAGGTGAGGAGCGATGCAGCTGATGCTGGGTTGTGGCAGCCCCTGGGGACAGAGCAGAGGCAGGAGGGACACTCACTGCATGGCGGCCACTCAGCTCCTTCAGCACCATCCTGATGGATGGCAGCTGGGTTACCCAGGCTCCCTGAACTCCTTCCCGTGGTCTGTGCACAGGGAAGGGGCAGAGAAAGAGCTGTGTGAGACCCAAGCCAGCTCTTCCCTCTGCTGCCAGCCTGGGGAGTGCTTCCACACTGCCAGGAACAGCCGGTGCCACCCAGCAGTGGAGGGGGAGCAGCGGGAGTGGCAAGGATGGGGCTGGGCAGGTGTTGGCTGGACACAGCTGGAGGATGCAGAAAATTACCAGATGTGCCAGTTCAGCAGTGGGGGCACTTCTGCCTGCAGATCTGGGGCACCTCTGCCCAGCTCAACAGAGGCGTTTCATCATCATTAGGATGCCACTCATGGATCATCCCCCCTTGATGGGAGCATGGGCAGCCCAGGCTGCAGTGCCAGGCAGGGCTTACCCAAGGTGGGTGCTGACCCAGAGTTCCTTCACTACTCGGGAGCTGCCAAAAGAGAGGAGAAACAGCCTCAGTGCCTGCTGTGCCCCAGCCAACCCTAACTATTCTATGATGCTGTGATTCTATGCTCCAGGCGTCAGAACAGAGATTCCCCTGCAGCCTGTGGTACAGACCATGGTGAGACAGGCTGTGCCCCTGCAGCAAATGGTGCCCACATTGGAGCAGACATCCATCTGCAGCCCAGGGAGGACCCCACCGTGGAGCAGGGGGATGCTCAAAGGAGGCTGTGGGAAGCCTATGGAAGGGACCCACAGTGGAGCAGTTTGTGAAGAACTGCAGCCTCTGGAAAGGATTCAATTTGAAGAAGTGGAGTGTTTCCTGTGGGAGGACCCCCACCCCGGAGTGGGGGAAGAGTTTGAGGAGTCCTTTCCCTAAGGAGGAAGGAGACTCAGAGACAGCATGTGATGACCTGACCACAACCTCTATTTCCCATCCCCCTGTGCTGCTCTGGGGAGGAGGCAGAGAAGTCAGGAGTGAAGTTGAGCCTGGGAAGAAGGGAGGGGTGAAGAGAAGGTGTTTTTAAGATTTAGGGTTATTTAATAAATTAAACTAATTTCCCCTAGTCTAGTCTGTTTTGCCTGTGGTGGTAACTGGTGTGTGATCTCTCTGTCTTTATCTTGACTTGTGAGCCTTTCATTGTATTTTCTCTCCCCTGTCCATTTGAGAAGGGGAGTGGTAAAGTGACTTTGCTGGGCACCTGACATCCAGCCAGATTCAATACACCACAGTTTGTTATAAAAATTAATTTGAACTGGTTTAGGTCCAGAGGACGAATACACTTCTGACTGGAAGAATGGAAATATTGTAGTAGAGATCAAATCATCTTAATGTGCTTAGTTTAGCAATTTCAAATTTGAAAAGGGATATAATGGATGTCTTTAAATATGCATAGGATACGCTCTAGTGACAAAGATTCCTATTTATGATAATAAACCATATTGATACAAGGATGTATCAGTATATACTTGTTTGGAATACATTTATACTGGAAATGAAAACAGTTTCTGAATGATAGAGGTGAAAATAACCCACTGCTAGGTGTAGAAAGTACAAAACTGCTTATATTAAAAAGCAGATTACCTTTTTGCCAGTGATTTCTTCCCTTACCTGTCACATAAGTGGATTTAAAGACATTAAAGATTCCTTCTGGTCCCCCATATTCCTACCTAGAAAAGAAAAAGGTATGACTACCATGGAAGAATGTGGAGACAGTACTGTCACGGGAGAACGCATAATTGGTACATAAAATCTGAATAATCCTGAAAGATACAGCAAGGCCATGAGATGCCCAAAGAAGCTTAAGCAAACAAGATAAGAAGAAGCTGGAATTCACTGAGGTAATGAGAACTGTGGACTGTTGGCAAGCTTTCGAGGTCAAGTTCTCACACCTGTGCTTAACCAATTATATGTTAGTCACTAAGGGTCTTCAAGACATGTATCCAATCATAATATGCCAAATCACTGTAAGTGCATGTAAGAAATAGTACATAAGGAGTTAAGGTTTTGTAATAAATTTGGCAATCACTTGATCACATTGACCGTCTCTGCGTTGTCTGTGACTCCCGCGCCAGCGAGTGGCGCCCGAACAGGGACTCTCTGATCGGTAACTCGACGAAGACAAGTTTGAAGGTCCGATGAAAAGGAGGGGGCAGAGAGCCGGCCGAAAGTCAGCGCTGCCCCAGAGCTGGGAAGTCAGACGTCTGCAAAACTTCGGGAATCTCACCCTGATCAAGTGAATGGCTAGGGAGGAGATGGGGCACTTGTTATCCAAAGAGGAGCAGGTGGTGAAGCTTCTCCAACACATTCTCTCTAAGAGAGGACTGCAATATGATAGTGCCGCCTTACAGAGGCTGTTAAAGCGGTCCCGTGATCATGAGGTTAGTAAAGGGACCAAAGGTGCACAGAAACACTCTACACTTTGGAGACTGGTGTTAGAGACTTTGAAAGAGATGAAATTGGAAAGGGTGGCAGTAGCTTCTGTATTTGCTGCCACAGCTCCAGAAGGGGCTGTCTCCCCTAACCCCCATCATAGTGCTGCAGCTATGACTTTTGCACCTCCTGTGGTACCTGGAACGGCGCCGAAAGAATCAATGCCCCGAGCCGATGAAAACAAGAGCCAGGTCCGCAGACGGCCACATACCAAACGAGAGACACCTGACAAGAAAGACATCGCTGTGAACAACTGAGACCCTGAGTTCAACCCAGGATCAGACTCTGAGTCCCCTGAATCCGAGCCAGATTTATATCCTCTGCTTCCAGACTCTGACTCGTCCTCTCTCGGGTTGGTCTGCTCGGCTCATCAGCAACTGCTTACTGGCCTTGGAGACACTCAGCTGCAACAATTGATGAAAAAGCTTGAAGCCCTCGAGACTTGGATTGACACATCTCTGTTGGTGCCACCACCTTATCCTCCGCAAAACCCCTTCCTTAAAGAAGGCAACCAGGGGAGGGGGTGGGAGAGGTATCAGGGGGCACAAATCCTGCACACCGTTAGCACAGCTTAGTCAAAGATGCGATTATTACTGGTGAATTTTCTGCAATGGGCCTCTCTGCATATCCTGTGTTTACTACACAGCAGGGGGATAAAGAGTGGGAAGCTTTTGATCTCAAAATAGTTAAGGAGGCCTGACAAGCGGTGACCACATATGGGTTAAAATCCTCTTATACTCAAACTGTATATGTTATGACTTTTTTTGCGATTGACAGGAGACTTTAATGGCTCCCCTGCTATAATACATGGTCAGGCATTAGGTTCAGGTTGCATAACTAAAACTCTGGGTATTCTGGTCCAGTACAAGGATTTGGAAACCGGCATTTGGAAAGGTCCTGTGGAAGTAAAACTAACTGGTTGAGGTTATATGTGTGTAAATTACAGATTCTGGTTTGCGGTGGGTGTCAGCTTGATCGGTGAAACCCTGGAAAGAGTCACCATCACCCCAGGACACCCCCCTTGTCAGTGATTGAATGAATTGAAATTTGAGCTCAGGACATCCATTTTATGGATGTTTTCAGTCCTTCTTAAAGTGAAGGGAGCAACCTTGTTTACGTTAAAGTAAACAAATAAACAAACAAACAAAACAAACAAAAAACCACCACCCACCCCCATGCCCCCCTCCCCCAAACCTCCAGGGAAGCAAGATCAGCGCAGGATACAGATGTATTGTGTGATTTTCTGGCAGTGGGAAGGTCTCTCTTATACTGTTATGAGGGGTATTGGGCATACTGTGACAGACCATGGACTTGGGACCCCATATACAACTCATTTAATACAGTTCCTCTGTGATACTCATGTACTAGAAGTTGGTAAATATGGTAGGACCTGGTAGGTCCAGGTTTCTGTCAACCTTTGGAAACCTTTATAGATACTTCTGGCCACTTCTTCCAACATAGGCTGGCCACCTGTGTTGGAATGAGTGTGCATTTTGGTCAGTATAAAAGCCCAAGCCTCATACTATTTGGGGGAGGCAGAGCCTCTGCGGGGACACCCACTAAGGTTGAGCCTGCCACCTCGCACTGCAATGATGCTTCTCTGAGCTGGTTTCCTGTTAGTCTCCACAGGGTCCTTGTGCCATGTTCTGTACGTGGGACTGCGTAGTGGGAGTAATGATTGTCTGGATTTTGTGCTTCAAATATTGTAGTTGTGTGGCGTGTGCTTGTGGGATCCTATATGTGTGTGTGTGTGTGTGTGTGTGTGTGTGTTGAGGGCAGATGGTGTTTTGTTGTTGGGTTCATGTAAAAGTTTTTAACCGGTAGCAGTTTAACATTTTGGGTAAGAAAGGGTTAATGCAAAAATGCGGTTGCAGCAGGCATTTACGTTTGATGCTGAAGCAGGCAGGCAGCTGTAGCTGCTGCCGAGCAGGCGGGCTTTTATAGCTGCTGCGGAGCAGGCCTGTGTTTGTAGCTGTGCAAAGCAGGGTGAGCGACTTTTTGAATAAAAAAAAAAACAACAAAGAAACCTGACCTCCGATTCAGCTCCTGGAGCTCCACCAGCGGAATGGCCAGAATGGACGCCAGAGCCGAGGAGTGAAGGAAAAAAAACAAAAAACAACAACAAAAAAACCCAAAACAAAACAAAAAACAAACCAACAAAACAAACCAACAAAAAAAAACCCAAAAAACCAAAAAACCAAACCCCAACCCCTCAATCTATTGAGGTATTGAGGCAGTTTGTAGAGACACCACAGACAAAGCCTAAAGAGCACCCACAACACAGTGAGTGCATGGTAGGAGACTTGCTTAGTATGTTTAAGGTAACCTGAGGGTGAATCCAAGACTTGGAGGAATAGATAGGTTGAAATAAGAACTGCTAACTGAAAAAGCGAGAGGGGTAGTGCAACCACAAGCTTTATGAGCGGTCACCTAAGCAGCATCAGGGTGGCAGAAAAAAAAAAAAAAACAAAAAAAGAAAAAAAAAGGGGCAATAATGCAGCAAACTCCTTGACCGTTAACAATGTGCAGTTTAACCTGTCTGCTTCTCAAGAACTGATAACCTGGGGGAGGGGGTATATTTGTCTCCTCCTGCCTACAGGTCCACGGCGACTGCCTGCAAAGTTTGTCAAGCCTTGCCATGAGCTGGACAGACGAATGGAAAAACCTGATGCCTCAGCTACAGCAGCTGACCGTGAATACCCCAAGCAGAATGAGACAGAGGAAGAGAAAAACGAATGATTGCAAAACATCACTTGGGGGCAAATGAAAAGTAACACCCTGAATATGTGTGCTTGTAAAGGAACTATTATTAGAGGTTGTGATTTTGTGTATAAAACCCCCTGTATTTACTAGCCAGTTGCTAATTAGGAACTACACCTTGTATTGTATAAATTTGTCACTTGTAAAAGAGATGTTAGAGTATGGAAATTACAGTAGCTGCTAGAAAATGCTAAGGCAAAAGCTGGACAGATTCTAATACACTGGTAGTGTTATAAAGCAGGTGATGGAACAAATTAAGAGGGTGGGAGAATTCCACTGGTAAGAAATTTCTTTGGCTAGTCCCTCGCTGCCATCAGCATCTTCAACATGCTGCTGCACCCTGTAATAGTTACTCTGCTAATGTAAATTTGTGTGTGCCTTGCTGTAGTAGCTACTTGTTACTGGATGAAGCAGGTGAAACTCTGCATTGACAACAAGGTGCAAGGACTGAGGCTGACAAAATGCCTGCTACCACAGTCAAGGGCAAGACTGGGTTGGCCTCTGTGTTTGCCACCAAGAAGAACCTTTAACTCCGCTGTTGGCTGCAACCCAGCAGGCGTGGAGCGGTGGGGATGCATGCCATGCCAGACCTTGATGTGAAGGATGGCCTCCCCTGTTACCAGAGAGCCATACAGCAGAAAAAAGGGGCAGGCCAAGCAGCCTGTAGTTGGCATTCGTTGCAGATATAATCTAGCCCAAATCCCCTGCTCAAGTAGGATCACCCAAAACGTATATAAAACAAAAAGGGGGAGATGTGGAGACAGTGTTCTCACGGGAGAATGCATAATTGGTACATAAACTCTGAATAATCCTGAAAGATACAGCAAGGCCATGAAAGGCCCGAAGAAGCTTAAGCAAGCAAGATAAGAAGAAGCTGGAATTCACTGAGGTAATGAGAACTGTGGACTGTTGGCAAGCTTTCGAGGTCAAGTTCTCACACCTGTGCTTAACCAATTATATGTTAGTCACTAAGGGTCTTCAAGACATGTATCCAATCATAATATGCCAAATCACTGTAAGTGCATGTAAGAAATAGTACATAAGGAGTTAAGGCTTTGTAATAAATTTGGCAATCACTTGATCACATTGATCATCTCTGCGTTGTCCGTGACTCCTGTGTCAACAGAAGAGAAATAAGATGAAGAAAACCACTTCTAGATTGGTTTTGAGCTGCTTTTACTGAAACCATCCTCTCTCTGAAGTCTCTTTTACTACACATCTACACAGCAAATAATCAAAGTTAGTGCCTGCAGTAGTCTCGTGTACTCATTTTCTGGACAAGATGGAAAAAACAATATATTTAATTATGTACTTTTATTTCTCAGAAGTTATAGACAGAAGGAAGTGAATTTAGTTTGCACTGAAGAGTTAATTCAGAAAATTCCTAAGCTTGTAAGCCTTAATTCTGCAACTCTAGTAATGGTTTTGTTTTGTTTAAAAACATTTTGTGTTTATCTAATATGCATATATTCATATACTGAATATGTGTGTTTGCATTATTCTTGTTAGTTCAGTAGAATTTATGATAAAAGTGTAATATCAGTATCATACAGGCAGATGCACAGAGAAAATAAGGCGACTGGGCAACTGGAGTCAAAGTGCATCTAAGGCAGGATAGATACCACCCCCTCATTTCTTGTATCAATTAAACCTTGGAAACAAGAGCAAAGGCATGGATTTGAAAGCAGCACAGAACACATCATGGTTTTGTAATGTCATGGTTGCAACTATAGCAAAGCCTGAAATTTCCTTGTAGTCTTGCTGGTTTTATGTGTTTTGCAAGCTATGCTTTGTCCAAAGGAACATACCCATTTTTAAGATTGTTTTCACATAAAATGCCCTACTGTATCATAAACTGGGATCCAATCAGTGAAAACAAGCATGTAACACAGAACCAATTATGAATACAAAAATATTAAGTTATGTTTTCAAAATACAAATGAAAGAATGGAAAATATTTGAGCAGAGATCAAATCATCTTAATGAGCTTAATTTAACAATTTTAAAATCTTAAGGAAAAAACTGCAATATTCAGGGAACTAGCATTCATTATGTTCAATAAATGATGAAACAGCTAAGACTAAGAAACACTTGCAGGGTAATTATGCTCCTTTTTTACACATAATAAGATTGAAAATAATCAGTTGTAAAAAGATCTAATAATTCAGTATTGCCTGAAGTATGGGTCCATGATACTGTTTGCTGTCTTCATCTTGCAAATGTATGCTACTGAGTGCTTATTTCAACAGAGATGGATTTTCAAAAATAGTTAGATATTTAGATATTGCAGTCAAATATCTGGAACTTGCAACCTATGCCATTGATACATACAGAAACAATTCTTCTGGCAACAATGCAGTCTGTCACCATCAAAACCTTACATAGGTTCACCTGATTTGTATCTTCTTGAGTTACTTTCTCTTTCCCAAATAAGCCCAGACAGACAATGCAGTACACAGCCCGCCAGCACAAAGCCTGGTGTGACAGCTGATGGAAGAAAGTACACTGTGCCCATGCTGTGGAGCTCAGGTATGTGCATTGATGACAGGATGGGTCCGAATTACTGAAAAAGCCACAGTATGAATTAAAGTGAAACCAGAACTAAGTTGAAAAATCATTTGGAGAACCTTGTTTAAAAAAATAAAAATTAAAAAAAAAAAAAAAGGTACTATATAAAGGCTTGAAAAGTTTGGAATGTTTAGAAAATTTTAGGTTAATGGATGAAGTAGCCTGACATAAAAACAATACTGAACTGTAGTTGTACACTTGTGAGACAAGATTTATGAATTTCATTGTTCTCACAGTAAAAGAAACTTTTGAGCTAAGTCAAAACTGGCCAAACATCCAGAAATCTACAATGCTTGGTTTGTCAAACTGCTTGTCTACGGCATGTTTCACTGACCCGTCCAAGGTGAGGCAAAACCAGTACTAGCTGGTAATTATGTGGATCACAAGTACAATTTTAGGAGTTTTCTGATGAAGGAAAGTAACTGTTATGTTACAAACTATTTTTATTATGTGTGAAATGGGACTTCAAAACACAGGTGTAGCACATTTCTACAGTTTTACAATAATTTCATTAAGCTTAGTAGCCCTGTTTTAATGACTAACTTGATTGCTCATGATATACAAAGTTGAATTTTGTTAGGAAAGCTCAAAGTCAGTTGCATCTCCAAGAACTGTATCCTGAGTCTGATTCTCTATTGAATTTCACCTTATTTATTCACTTGCAAATCAGACCATTTACATATACTTAGTATTAATGCAAATGACTATACAGTGTGCACAGCAGTAGAGAATAAAACCCTTGAGTTTTCTTATTATTTTTTTTAAACTGTCTCAGAACAGGGTAAAATAAATCTCTGAATAGTATCCACTGTTTTAAAATAAATTTACAATTCTGATTTTTTTTTATTTGAAGGTCAAAATCTATCTATTAATATTTAGGATAATACGGCTGAAATATTTCTATTACACATAGAAACACTCTGTACGTGGACTAAACATAAGAACTAATATGGCTTCAACTGCTTATAGCAGAGATTTTGGCTAGCTGGTAGGAAACAGCTGTCAACTGCATGCATGAAATATATTGGCGAAGGAAACACTGGGGTCTCCTTTAGTGGAGACTGAAAAACAGGTTAGACAGAAATGACAGAAATGGATCATGGATAGTTGATTTTTTCATTCAGAAGAATGTCATCTGTTTCAGTGAGATGAACTAGATAGACTCCCAAGTTCTTGATGTTTTTAGTGTTTTCCCAGGATTTGTGTGTGTGTGTATACATATATAATTATATGCAGTTTTCCAGCTGTTTCAATAGCTAGAGCTTATGTTTTTTTTCAAAATATGTAACTAACTGGCAATCACTGAACATCATACATTCAGGATCATTATCAACAACACAGCAGATAAAACACAATACTAAATAATTCCAAGTATAAATATATACCTGCAATTAACAAAAACCCTATAACTAATGCCAAAACTTTTCTACATACACTGTTATGCACACATACATATATTTATGTGCACACTTGCACACATCTTCGCCCCCTCCTGCTCCCTGCACCATGGGGGAGGTTACTGCCACCCCTTTATCAGCTTTATCTGTCCCACTGCTGCTCCTGACAGCTCTGCAAAGCACCTGACATTAAGGAAGTGTCCTGGTATATGTTCCCACACACACAAAAATATAATTTATACTCCTGTTGTAACTGATGCACAGTTACATGTAACTGATGTAAGAACTGGAGACATGGCTAAAACTTACCACAAATAAACTCTTGAATTCATTGAAAAATGGTGGAATATACCATTAGATAAATATATGTTCATATGTAGTCAGCTTTTGAACTGTAAAACAATAGAGAAAAAAACCCAACATTGCTGGATATTGGAAGAGGCATTCAATAACTTATCATAGTAAAATAGGTGCGGTATTCATGCATACTTCAAAAGTATATTCTTTTTTGTGCTGTATACTAATTTGACTTTTTCTCATTTGTTTCTACTATCCCCTTCCTCCCCCAGTAATAATATTTTTTTTAAAAAGCAAAGGCCACACCACTGAAGTCAATGTCACCTCTGGATGGTATCTAGCATGTACTGCAAAATGACAAACAAATTACAACAACAAAACTATTAAATACATTTAGTATATTGTATGTATGATATCTTAACCTGTGAAGATTGACATTATCCTTAGTCCTAAACTGAACCTCAGGAGCTTCAGGAGACTAAAGACTGGTAATTTTTCTTTCTCCCTGCCCCCACCCTGACTTTTCCTTGGTTTACTTTCTGCAGGCACATGCAGACACATAGCTACTATGTGGAGAATGATATCTCTCTAAGTCTTTCAAACTAATTTTGGAACTGAATACAGTCAAGAATAATTTTTAGAATCTTCCATGACTTACAGACCAAAATTTTATAAGCCTTAATATTTGTATGGTAATCATGCTTGAAAAGGGTTACTTTAACCGTGTAATTTACTACCCTTAGTTCATCTCCAGATGTTTTCAATAACAGCTGAGCTACTAAGGTTCCTTCATGCCAGACTGACTGACTCCTTGAATTCCATGGGATGACTTTTCTCCAAGCCTCATTACTAATATTCTACATACAATGGTCGCTACTGTCCTGACGTCACACTTGGTTCAGCATAATTCTGAAAAACATCTTTGTTTTAGCACATGTTCCACTGGTTTCAACGGGATTATTCTCAGAATTCTTCTGAAATTTGTGGAAACAAGATAATCATACTTCAGGGTTAGTATTCGGATGGCATTTCAGTCTTGCCAATTCCTCATGCAACACAAGATATATGGAAAATACACTCCCCTTGAGTAACTGACGCATTTCTGCATTTCTGTGTTCAGTTCAAATTTGTAAATATGATACTGAAAGTTTCTGGTTTCATGTGTCTATTCTGCAGTGAATGAGAAGCTATATTATTTCTGTCCCTTTTCTTGCAATTTTAGTATCTTCACATAATGTAGTGAATACATTTTAGAACATTACATGATGCCATTTTGAAAAGTACTTAATAAATCCTCAGATATATAGCTTGATTCAATGCTATATGGGAAATCCACCAGTAAAGAACATTCAACAAAGAAATTCATGAGCATTCATTCAGAAGGTTTTAGAATGGCCAGTGAAATATTTCTGCACATGAAAGCTCTGGATGATGATACTATTATTTACAGAGAATGATTGTGTAATGGCAACAAGTAACAATTCTACAATGATTTTGCAGAATTGCGTACAGGTGTAAATCTACAAATTTACTTACACTTAAATATGCATATAAATGTAAGGTAAGACAATTCTCAGACAAGAAAGTTCTCCTCTGACTTAAGTGAGCATATCCCTAAGATTTCAGAGCAAAATGTATGAAAATTTGTTATCATTTCACACTGCAAATTGTCAGAGGCTATTTGTGAGAAAATCACAAGTTTTAGGGTGCATACTGTTGTGTTGATCAGTAAATACACTGGAGGGCAGGGCTGCCATTTAAAGTAGCCTCAGCAGGCTAAAGGAATGAGCCGACAGGAACCTCTTGAATTTCATGAACAAATTGAAAGCTTTCCCCTTGGAAAGGGAGACCCCCATTAAAAGCCAGAACTGTCAAAAAAGCTTAAAGACAGTATCATCCTCATGATTCACTGAAGATTACTATAGCTTTACATGTAATTTACATTTTTAAATTATTCTTAGACTTCACTAATGATATCCTCAACTCTCAATAAGATTACATTTCTGTAATTTGAGATCTCCCTTTCTGCATTTTAACATTACCAGATATATTCATAATGAGCAGTTGGCAATGACACCAAGGACAAACTTTACATGAGTTTCTGGTTACTTGCTAGCTTTTTACCTTTAAAATCTCAATTATCTTCACCACTTTTACAGATGAATTTGTCAAATTCCCTAACTTAAAGAGTAAAAAGAAAGGGCAAATGAACTCCACTACTAACAGCCAAAAGTGACCTTGAAAATAAGACCCTGTCTACACAGAAGCTGTGGTAATAATATAGGGCAATTAAGCTGCATAAAATCTTTATGTGGGTATTCTCATTTAGTTTCAGAGTAAACTTAATATAACTTAATTTCGTCGAGTTTCAAAATTAAGCTAAACCATGTTAAAGCGACTTAATAGGAATAATAAAAAAAAAAAATCCAAGAAAGGGTTAAGTCAGCCCAATTAATTAATTTTCAAAGTTCAGTAGAATTAACTTCATGATTTGCTGGTATTCAGGAAAGGCATAATCATCACTGTAGTGATATAATGTAACAAAAGATAGTATCTGGTAAAAGAAACTCCAATATCCTTACAAGTTATTAGCAAGCTATGGCTTTGATTGCAGTTTTTCAAATATTACTGTCATTTAGCTCACAATTATAATATTCAAACTATTAAATGTATGCAAATATGTTTTGGCAGTACAACTTTAAAAGTAAAAATAGAAATCTTAATGGATATTTTTTAAAAGCTATTTCTTTAACTGAATTAACAGAAACGTAATAATGTTCTAAGTAATTATTTTTATTTTTTATACTGGAGCATTGAATCATTACTCCAAATATTGTTCAAAGACACTGACTTTCCTTACATATCTCTATTACTATTTTGGGCTGCTAAGCACGATCTTGATAGTGTTGAAAAAGATTTTTACATGTGCTGCTGAGGGGAGACTGGAACCTAGAGGAGCCTCAACTGTCTCATTATCTGTTACCAAGCTTTGTCATGCCTTGCTTCATACAAACCCTACTTCATACTCATTTTCACAGTAGCTTTAAAACCGTTCAATTTTCTGGCCATACTAGTCTAACAGAGTTTTATGGCTGTATTTATCAACTGCATTCTTTATTCTAAATTTGTATAACATCTTTAAGAATTTCAGTTCATAGCTTTATCTAGTTTATTATAATTCTTTCCTTCCCTAAAGCCTCTTTCTTCTACTTGCAATCTAATACTCACCTTCTAAATGATACCCAGTTTTAGAAATCTTGGTTTGTCTTTTCCTAGAAAAGGCTGTTGCTGTTTTTCTCCTTTGGAGACAGCATCTGGAAGCAGATAATATTTTCATTGTCAGTAATACCTGAAACAAATAACCACAGGCCTTCATCGGAGTTTGGAGTAATTTAAGTTGGGAATTGAAAAACTGCCAAAAACTACTGCCAGACAACCAAAAAAGTGAATTTCTTTAAATGAACAGTAGAAACAGGTGGATTTAATGAGAAATGGAAATAGCATTAAATGGTATTTGCAAAGTAGGATTTTTTTTTTTTTTTTTTTTTTTTCGGAACTCACCACAAACTGAGGACGTGTTTGCTTCCCATGGACTGAAAAACAAATGTTGAAGGTAAAAGGTTATTTGCCTACTTAGATAAGTAATTAAACTGTGTTTTCAAATTCTTTAAGGATAAAAATCTTTGCAATTGAAATCTGTAATTGCAGTTTAACATTTTGCCCTCCAGTCAGGTATACAAAAGGATCTTTACATGTAATGATAACTGGATATTGTGTGCCTTTTAAATTTTTTGTGAATGAAATTTTTGAAATCCCAATACATAAATTATATAATAACTTACTTGGTTATCTTACTGTTTACATTATTCTTCTGAGTACACAAATTTTACATTTCTGTTAAATATTTCACTATTAAATAATGAAAGTGCTCAGAAAATTTACTTGGTATTATTACAGATAGGCAGCACTTTTGAAAATTATAACTTTACAGGTCTTCTCTTTTCATTAGTATTATCTGTAATTATTCTCAGGTGCTGAGCCTCTGGCATTCAGTATCCTTTAGTTAGCTTCTGTGATTGACCGTATCTCCTAATGTAGAAACACCATGTTCCTATTTTGGTAACTGCAACTGTAATGATTCTTGATACAAAGGTAACCATACTACTACCATTTCTGTGTCTTTAGGCAGAAGTATGCTTTTTTACTGGAGTCAGACTGTCATTGGAATAAAGTGCCTTACAAGGCAAAGAGCAAAGAGGAAAAGTTATTAGTTTAATATATGTTTGCTTTTTTCTTTTTTTTTTTTTTTTTTTTAATTTTGAGGATGTTCTCCTACATGTTTTTCAAATATGAATTTAAAAAAAAAAAAAAAAAAAAGAAAGGGTAACATGTAGCAAAGGCTCATAAGCTTTTGAAACTGTTACAGTTCTGGTTTTGTTACAGTTTTTGCGGGTAACTTCTCACCCCCACCCTCCCCCAAAAAAAGACAAATAAAAAACAACAGACAACGAACAAAGCCAAAATGGCAAATCTCCCAAATTATGAAATATATATGCTAAATAAATACAAAACTGTTTGCTTGTTACTGTTATTTCCTTATGCCAAGAATTCAGTGGCACTGTAACCTTTGCTAGCACTAACATGCGCTGAAATTGACATCATGAAGGTACAGAATAGGACAGAAGAAATTAATCGTTAATTTCAATTAAAGTCAAACCTTTTATGTAGTAACTGACAGAATGAAATATATCCAGGAGGTTCTAAAGAGGCATTTGTCTCCATTAAAGACAGATTCAGAAGGTTTTCATTTTGTGCAGCTGAACAATGAACTGGTGATGATTATATATCTGATGATTGTCTTGGCATGCAACTAAAGTCATTATCCTCCTACCTGAAACAGAATTAGATGCTTGTATGGACCGATTAGCTGGGCAGACTGACTACTTGAATAATATTGATTTTAAGTATGGTTGTGAAATTGCAACTTCCTTTGTATTTCATTAAAAAAAAATAAATTAAGAAAAATAAGATAATTAGCCAACCTATGATCATACAGAAATGATTCCTTAGCTAAATTATGTTGAGAATTTAACTCAAAAAAAAAAGTTAAAATGCTTGGGTTTGATTGTAATAATTAAATTAACTTTTGAATTTACAAACATTATTAATTCTGGTAGTAGTGAATTTCAGAGATTCCTTTGGTGGTTGACTCAAGGCCTGCTAAGCTAAGAGGGGATTTATCTAACAAAAAATGTGGTTATCTTCTATTTCTCTTTTTCTAAATAAATATAGGTCATAATTAATCTCATCCAGAAGTTGGCTTCTAAAATACAGAAGATTAATAATTTTCTAGGAGTGTCTGGCTATGACTATGGTAAGAATTTCAGATGTGCATCTCTGTGGACTGAAGGTGGTTGTCACACAAAGACATTCAATAATTTTTGAGACATATCAGCACATCCATCCTGAGAAAGATTTTTTACAGAATCTATGCCAAATCTAACATCCCTATGTGGCTGTCTCAGAGAATTAAAAAGTAGCTGTAATGTCTCTGTGAGGTATATGTTTCCATATTAAAATCGCCACCCTAGGTATCTTACCATGAGTTTGGTCTCAGACCTCCCACTATTGTCCTTACAGATCTTATCAATATAAAGAATGGATTTGAGAGGAAATCAGCTGATCAAATGGAGATGCATATTTTTGGTTCAGGGTGAACAGAAAAGTTGACCAAACTTGCTTACGTAAAAGTAGCTACATGTGGAAAAGAAGTTTTTTTAACTTGTGGACTGAAGCACACCCTCTGGACTGGGTACAATCCCTAAACATAAACATTTTGTGCTATTTGGTGTCCTTTGTTTCCAGCTGGTGTCTTAGAAGAAAAACAGTTTCTTGCAGTACCTGTGTCTCCTCAATTGGACCTGTGTTTATGTTTCAGATTCATACCTCATGTCAGACAGCACTGGATAGACAAATTAGGCAGCTGTATAATATAACTTAGATATTATGATGCCCAGATACTAAACATCTGGGCTTACAAAGTTAATGGGAAGAGGGGATTACTTTACTGCGATGTGGAGAATCATGCATGATTCTTGACACCACAGCACACATTTGGGGAGATTTAGTGCTTCCCATTTATCAACTGCATATTCTGTAAAGGCAGTCAATAGGAATCACTGGTACTCAGAATATATGAATAACATCAGAATTGTTCCGATCCAGAAACATCTTTCCTTCCTCTGAAGTTTATAACCAAATCTTCTGAGTATAAGCTCGTGAAGAATAACAGGAGAAATGCAAACTTTGCTGGCTGTGAAAGAACTTGCTAAAGAAGCTGGAGAATGGGGCTTACAGCTGCCTTATAATGAAGTGTCAGAGTTCCTTGGCTCACCTCTAGCAAGTTGTCACAGCCATAAAGAAAGCCCTTAATTGTGATGGTGATTTATCCTATCCTCTCTGATGAAACTGAAACACTGTGCATAGAGGAACAAAAATAATTCTCTGTAGTCCACTGATGAACCACTTTGCTGGCAGGGGAGCTAAAGAAGATCCTAGATCCTGATCCAGTCATGTTGCTGCCCACATATTTCAAGTCCACCACCCCCCCCCCTTTTTTTTTTCCTCCTAGAAGAAGTATATACAAATTACTCAAAAAATACAAAAATATGGATAATCATAGCTCCTCACAGGATTTTATCCATGTCATTGACTCCTCTTTCAATTTTTTTCTATTTCCATAAAACATATATTCTTCACCTCATGATGATTTGACTTCAACAACAGTGAGAGAAGAATTACCAGTTACCATGCAAATTTATTCTAGCAAACTTGAAAACTAGTTCTTGTATTCCAAGCTTCTTTGTTCCAATACTCAGATCTCCAATAATCTTAATCGATATCCTCATTGTTACATTATTAGGTAAAGGACAGGTAGCACCACTTCTGGCCATATTTCAAAATGAAATATCTCTCCAGATATTGTGATTGAGGTATAATTGAATATATAATATGAAGGGAAATGACTTATGTTAAATGTCCTGGGTAGGCACACTAGTCAGCCAAAGAAATGTGTGCTACCCACAGAAACAAGGCTGATTCTTACACAAGTTTCTGCTAATCTAGCATCCAGTACAATGATAACTTATTGTTTGGTTTTGTTTTGTTCAATATTTTTAACAGCACTTTATGAAAAAGAAGTAACTTAACACTGCAAATTAACTAAATGTTTCCTCTGGTGTGTTTTGGTACCAGAACCATTTAAATAAAATCCATAAGCAGGAGGGAGAACTTCTTTATTTTGTTGCCTTGAAACATGTGAGTTCTATTGAAAGTTCAGAAGTAAACAAGGTATCCTAAAGCCATTTTATTTGTTTTGTTGATTAACATTTAGATTTTAGATCTACAAGCAGATTTCTTATCACAGCACTCAAGGATCCTTGAGTCCTTTAAGGAAACATCTATCCTAGCACCAAGCAGCTAAACTCTGTGTACACAGAGTAGACAGTGCTTGAGAATGAAATCAGAATAGCCAGAATGTGCATGAAGGAATTGTCTCTAGTAGACTATTGTTAATTGTATTGACACTAACTTTATGTTAAAAAGTAGTTGCCTGTGTCAGGCGTGGATTTGCACTTCTCAAGTACTGACCCAAACTGTAGCTGTCGATATATTCTTCCAGCCATGAGCCTCATCTTTAAAATGTATTCTTTCGGTGATGGTCCACTTCTTGGACCATTACCACCTCCTCTTCTTCTGTAAAGGTATCCTGGGTTCAGCAGTAGCAGTCATGTTTCTCCTTTGTGGTAGCTGGTGCAGTGCTGTGTTTTGACTTCCAGCCTGGTAATAGCGTTGGTGAAACCGATGTTTTCGCTTCTTGCTAAGTGATGTTTACCCTGACCAAGGACTTTGTGAGGCTCATGCTCTGCCAGGGAGGAGGGGAAGCCAGGAGGAAGCAGAGATGGGGCACCTGACCCAGGCTAACCAAAGAAGGATTCCATACCACAGCATGTCATGCCCGGGGTGGGGGGTAACTGGGAGTTCCCCGAAAGGACACGGGCTTCCAGGGGGGACTCGTTTCTTGGCCGGTGGTATCGTATTTTCTTCCCTTGTTATTTTCTCTTTTCATTGTTGTCGTTGGTAGTAGCGGTGGTGATTTGTGTTGTACATTGGTTTGTGGACTGTTCTTGTCTCAACCCATAGGAGTTGCACTCTTTCGATCCTCCTCCCCGTTCCTCCAGGAAAGGGGAGAGCCCGGGGGGGGGCTCAATTGCTGTCAGCCTGGCACCACTCACTGGGAGTGAGTGAACAAGTTGCCTGACTAGGTTTAAACCACGACAAAAGGCAAGAAAGAAAATTCAGGGAAATACAGGCCAGTGAGCATGACCTTGGTTCTGGGAGGAGGCTCATTCAAACCTCAGTTGTTCTGTGTTTTGAACCTTTTAGCCTGAAGGGAGCGAAACAATTAAACTCTAAAGAAATACTTAGGTAGTCCAAGAAATAAAGGAAACAGATGTCGTAACTTTATGGGAGCTTGGGAGCAATATTTTCATCACTTGACATTCTAAAATTCTGGTGGTAAATAGAAATGTACTCCTGCCTCATAAAGAATCTCAAGGTAAAAAATGGAACTTGTTGGAAGTAGTTACTTCAAGAACTATACAGCAACTGAATATTTTTCTCCAGCAGCACAGTTTTGGAAACAGTCACAGTCTATCAATTTCTGATGACCCATATTACTTTCTGCTAGGTCTGGCCTGCCAAATTGGTCTCCTATGTATTTGTCCTTCAGCTAATGGAGAAAGGATGCAGAACAGCTCTGCCACATCACTGCTATTTCAGCTTTTTCACAAGTGTATTTATCAAGCCTTCCTCTCCTGAAACCTACCATTGTGCCACTTTATGGCAGTTACATACTCTTTCTTCCTTCCCCTTGTAGGTTAAAAATAACATTGCCTACTATCTCTTCTTCCTTTTTGTCAACTGACGTGGGAGTTATGGACAACACAGAGGTGATCAATGTGATCAAGCAATTGCCAAATTTATTCATACATATCAACAGCTTTTATAGTTTATAGGATTAGCCGATGTAACCAATATAGATTCTGATTGGCTCAAAAGTGCTGTCCACACATTTTCGAAGTAGACAATAGGTTAGCTGAAAGCTTGTCCATTTGTTACTTTTTGCACACATCTTATAGTTTTCCCATACCACTTCTACATCTTGTTAACCTTGAGCAAACGCCAAGTTCCTTGTTCTGCTGCACATAGCTGTCCTTTAGTAACCTAAGGTTAGGACTTGCAGCCTGGGTAACTTGAGTTCAGGCCTTACAACTTCACTCAGAGTTTGGCTAAGACCAAACAGCTGGGATGGCTCACATGTCCATTGTTCAACTGTGTTATTCATAGCCACCATCTCTTAAGGCTAAGACATCTGGGTTGGTTGCGAAATGTCTGCCGTTCCTTAGACAATCCACAATCAACTTTCTGCAAACTTTTCCCCTATTTTTTATTCTCCACTGGGATATGAAAAGCAGCTTTCACATCTCAAAAGATTTCCAGATTCTTCAGTTAAATCTTACAGCATTTTGCATTTGTATTGGGTTCTTTACATCCTTCTTTGCATTAAAGTGTTTCCTCTTTTTGTTTGGTTATTCTATTTTAATAACATTTGAATGTTTTTACATGTGTTCTAAAATGTTATGATCGGAACAGTTCCCTATGTACCGGTTTTAATTCTGTCAAGATTTCGTGTATGTTTTAATAATAGTGATAAAATCTGAAAACCAACTTGTCTTAATTGATGTAAGACTTTTCAGTTGAACTATAGGTTGTCGGTTTGAAAGTGTGCAATGCATTCCTGTAAAGGCCACAGACCTTTCATCTTTCATTCAGTAAGGTATAAAAATGCAACATTTTAGTAAGCTCAGCTCAGTTTCTGAAGACATGTATTTCAGACAATAAATCCTATTTCATGTAATTTCATAGAATAACATTCAAATATGGTTATAAAAATTTCTAAAGGTTCTGATGTATTGAGCAATGGCAATTTGTATCCTGTCTGGGTCTCCCTACAGCAAGAAAACTCATTTGTCTACATTGGCATATGTTGTTCTAGCGTATTATATATGCTTTACTTTTAGGAACTGGTAGTGGTTGTTTATTTGTCTTTATGAAGGATAAAGTGTGAGATTCTGGGAGCAAATTAATCAAGGTACGGTAAAATGCTGGTTTTGAATGATAGCACCTTTTTTTTTGAAAATCCAGTGTACTAACCTCAGACAGATCATTTTGACAGATATAGCCTTAATGTGAACATTCATTTTAATCCATTTATGAAAGATAATTGTTTGTGATGAAATTTTTTATTCTGAGGCTGATAGCCACTTTCTGGAAAACAAGGTCTCATCACATGTAACAGCTGTGGGAAGCTGAAATCCATAACCCAAAATTTATCTCCTTCCTCCTTCTTTTCTCCAGCTTTTATTATGTAGCACAATATCACATGATCTAGGATATCCCTTTGGTCAGTTGAGGTTAGTTGTTCCAGTTGTGTCTCTTCTTGTGCACCTGCAGCCTCTTTGCTGGTAGGGACAGAGTAGGAAAAATAAATGGGATTAGAGGTGCCCTGCTTCCAGCCAGGTGGAGGTAGGGGACAATCGGATTTACTGGACTGTGTGGATCAGATGGCCTGGCACATCAGTCTCACAGAAGTATAGGGCTCTAGTAGATACCGGTGCACAGTGTACCCTAATGCCATCAAGCTGTCAAGGGGTGGAACCCATTTATATTTCTGGAGTGACAGGAGGATCCCAAGAGTTGATAGTACTGGAGGCTGAAATCAGCCTGACTGGGATGAAATGGCATTGTGACTGGTCCAGAGGCTCCATGCATCCTTGGAGGGTGCAGAAAGAGGTGCCAAAGCTGAACACGCTGTCATGTTGATCACGATGTTTAAAACCGTTTGCCCCTGGTTGGTTTTGAAACGTAGTATTACAGTGGAAACTACTACTTAAGGCTTAGTACCTGAAGATAATCACTTACTTGCACGACTAGCACTAGACCTTTGGTATATATTTATGGTAGCAGGTTTCTAGCTTTTCCTTGAAGGCCACTTTTTACATAGCGGTGGGCTTCTTTGGCTATGTGAGTTACGCTGAAGCCATTGCTGGGAATGTCCTAATTCAACTGATTGATGAAGAAAATGCTGGAGAGCTGCAGACATGCTTTGGCTTGCAGGTGGAGTTTGGCACAGCCGGGCCCAGAGCTGCCATGGGAGCAGGGATTTCCCACATGAATAATTTGACTATTATCCAGGCAACCCAGGGATTTTGCAGATACCTTGAGAATAATTTCAGAGACCTGAAAAAAGGAGGAGTTGTGATTGGTTTTGATGCTTGGGCTCATAGGTTTGACCCTGTGCAAGCATTGCTCAACAATAATAAAAACACCATTGTGTTATAAATGCTGTTTTAGTAACCTATTCAAAACACAGTATCATATGTACTGTGGTGAAGAAAACTGACTGCATCTCAGTTATACCCAGTACATCAGCTCACTCCAGAACAGTCATGAAGGTTGAGACTCAGCTGTTCAAGCGTAAGACTGTAGTGAAATATACATTTTTGAGCTCATCTTGAGTGACCTATATGCTGTTTAGAATGCTGAATTCCTCTCTGAGGCTCTGAGTGCTGTGCAGATATCTTTGATACCTTATAATATCTGAAATTTCACCCCCTGTATGCTGGGTAATTTAATCCCACTACACAGGTACCCATTATAGTAGGCCAATCAAAAGGTGTTCTGAGAAAACAGGAAAAAAAAAAAAACCAGTCCAAAGGCATATCAGGCATCTTACTTCCTAGACATCCTTCTGCCTCCTTTACTTTACCAATCAGTTATAAGCACTCTGCAGACTAACGTACACGTGGCTGAGCTCTTTAGATTACAAGAATATACTGGTATTAATGAAGTGACCCTCACTATAACTTGAAATTTAATATTGGTAACTTTGACATTATGACCTTTTATTTTTTAGAATTTCCTTTAAAAAAGTGGTCTCATTCAGAAAATTAATTTATACCTTTTCTTAAGTTCAGAAGTCATTTCAGGTTTGTGGTTTTTTTTTGTTTTTTTTTTTGTTTTTTGTTTTTTGTTTTTGTTTGTTTTGTTTTTTAATTTGATTTATGATCCAAGTTTCCTTAGAGAAATGATTCATCTTGCCTTCAAATTTTTCTTTTGTATGGGAGGAATAATGAGAAATTTATTCTTACACACATGGTGTCGTGGTTTAAACCTAGTCAGGCAACTTGTTCACTCACTCCCAGTGAGTGGTGCCGGGCTGACAACAATGGAGGGCCCCCCCCTCCCTGGGGCTCTCCCCTTCCCCGCTCCCGGAGGAACGGGGAGGAGGATCGAAAGAGTGCAACTCCTACGGGTTGAGACAAGAACAGTCCAGCAACCAATGTACAACACAAATCACCACCGCTACTACCAACAACAACAATGAAAAGAGAAAATAACAAGGGAAGAGAATACGATACCACCGGCCAAGAAACAAGTCCCCCCTGGAAGACCGTGTCCTTCCGGGGAACTCCCAGTTACCCCCCACCCCAGGCATGACATGCTGTGGTATGGAATCCTTCTTTGGCTAGCCTGGGTCAGGTGCCCCATCTCTCCTTCCTCCTGGCTTCCCCTCCTCCCTGGCAGAGCATGAGGCTCACAAAGTCCTTGGCCAAACCAAAACATCGCTATCAGCTCTGTTCCCAAGCCAAAACACTGCACTGCACCAGCTACCAAGAAGGAGGAAAATGACTGCTACTGCTGAACCCAGGACATCTAATAAAAGTGAAGACTAATGAAATAAGATCACAAGATATTTGGGTGAACAGTTAACAGATGGAGGCAATATGATGGTTGAGGCTAGGCTTTGGATTCTGGACTTCTTGTACTAGGTGCATATGACTGAGTAACGAATCATTAGGTCTGCTGCTCTAGCTGATAAAAATACAAGGATATGGACTCAGACACAAATGTCACCAGCTGTTACTTGCTAGCAGCCTCAGTAGGAATGAAGAAAATGATGGTAAAAGAAATAAAAAGTAAATAAATAAACAAATATAACAGAGAAGTAAGTTCCCAGTTCGTGGGTGGGACATTTAGAAGTCTGATTTAAATTTCTATTTGATTCTAAGATCTTTAGGAGTCACATTCTTCAAGCTTTGATACTACGCAAAGGCTCAAGAGGGCTATTTCTGAAATCCAATTCTCTCAGGTAGGGTAGGATTCTTCATTACGAACAAGAGCAGGAGCAATAGAACTACTCAATGACAGTGTTGTTGCTGACTTTCCCTCTCTCTTTTCTCTCTCCAATACATACACCTAGGTACATTATATTGGGTCTTATCTGGAGCTCTTGGACTGCCAAGCAAGCAAAGAGGTTTGTGTTGTGTGTTGACACTGGTGAGCAGTTAAGCTCCCACAGAGAGGCTTGCTCATTCTTCTGCCCACAGGCAGATGTGGGAGAAAATGGGAACAGCATGTCCTGGGTTCAGCAGTAGCAATCATTTTTCTCCTTCTTAGTAACTGGTGCAGTGAAAACTTGAAAACCAAGAAAACTTGTAGGCTGACATAAAGACAATTCAAGAAGTGAAAATCTAGAAAAAACAACAAAACAACAAAAAAACAAAGAAGCAATTCACCACCTCCCACAAGCAGACTGATACCCAGCCAGCCTCTGAGCAACAGCTCCCTTGGAAGGCGTTCTCTGTCCCCTTTTTTTTCATTTGTTTTTTTTTTGGGTATGATGTTATATGGCATGGAGTACTCCTATGGAAGGGGGCAGAATAAGAAACAGAGAAAGCCTTGATGATACAAATGCACAGCTCTAAATATTAATGATATTAATTTAATTTAATAATAACAAAACACTGGTGTGTTGTCAACACAATTTTACTCACAAATCCAAAACATAATGTCATGCAGGTTGCTATAAAGAAAGTTAACTTCATCTAAATGAGACCTAGAACAGTTTGAAATTTATATTCTTCAAATACTGAAGAAATTTGAATCCAAGTAAAGTATTTCTTTCATCAATCATTCTTGCCATCTTTCTATTGATCGATTTAGAAGGATAATCTCTAATTTGCCTTTTTTAGTGCTAAATTGCCATGGGACCGTAAGTGCAACATTTGCAGGGCTAGGTGAGCTGGAAGCAAGCATGAGTGTGAATCCAGGCTTATGAAACAGGAAGGTGCTTTCTAGATTGTTACTTACCTACTGCTTCGTATATGTGCATAAATAGGCTTCCAAAGACTGCTTCCTACAATGATCTTTAATGACTGCTTAATACAAGTGCAAAAATAGCACTAGGAAGAAAATATAATAATTAGGATAGGAGTGCTTTAGTGTCCTGTATTCAAATTAGGCTACTAATCAGCTGAAAATGTAAACTTCATGAAGTGGAAGGCAATATAATTCACTTATCTATGAAGACAGGAATTCTAGTCTCTGGTATAAAGATTGCTTATGTGTTTTTTCCTATATTTAAAAAAAAAAAAAGGTTACAGAAGGTAAGGAAAAGGTCAAGGACTTCCCCTGTTTTCAGAAGAAAGCCAGAATCATTTTCTTTTGTTTCATGCCTCTGGATCAAAGGTACAGAAAGAAGAACAGAAAGACAAGAAGATTGCTGTATTCCATTGTAAGCTATGTGATAAAATTATATCTTGTACATGGACTGCTATAATTTTCATACCTGCAGAGTTTAGTTAGCCAGCCTCCACTTTGATAAGACCATGATGCACCTAAGTGTCTGTATTTGGCAGAGGTCATGCAGGAGGTCCTTAAACTGCAGCATGTAAAATGAGATGAGATGCCTATGATTAGACACATGAACACTAGCTTTATGTTCCAGTTATCAACAAAATAGGGAAACAGACACACGTTTCTTTTCATTTCATTGTAGATATTGAAAGTTAGATTAGTTTAATGCTGTCCTAAAGGCTTCATATTACTACTATAGCAGCAGAAGAATGCCACATTTTAATACTTATAAAATACTTCACATTGTTACAGAAAATGAGCACTGAATTACTCTGACATTTTCTGAGTATTCACTGAAAGCCCCCCAGTTTATATAATGAGCATGACATGCTGTGGTATGGAACAACTCTTTGGATAGTTCAGGTCAGGTGTCCTGTCTCTGCTTCCTCCCAGCTTCTTGTGCCTCTCCTCACTGGCAGAACACGAGAGACTGAAAAGTCCTTGATCAGAGTAAGCACTACTTAGCAACAACTAAAACATTGGTGAGTTATCAGCATTGTTCTCAGACTAAAGCTAAAAACACAGCACTGCACCAGCTACTAAGGAGGAAAATAACTGTTTACAGCTGAACCCAGGACAGTGTAATTGATAGCAGACATCCACAAGGACATATTCTTTGTTTTCTGTTCCCTAGCTCCTAACCATCAGGTTTTCAAATGCATCATCCCTGAGAGTAAGGGCTTTAAAGTTCAACTTCTCCCTTGCACAGAGTGCAATTCCTCCACCTCTCCTGCCCTGCCTATCCCTCTTGAACAGCCTGTTGGGCCCTCCTGAGCAGTGATGTTCTCTCACCATTCTGCACCACGGACAGTAAAGCTTGTCTGCATAACTTCAAGACTGTCAAGAGAAATTGGTGAAGTGTGATGGGAATGAGGTTTTGCCATGCAACTCCAAGTGATTGCTTGAAACATTTTATTTTTCTTCCATGGTGACATACATAATTTGACAACATCCAAGTTTTTGGTAGTAATCTCTCCAAGAACTTAAATTTCTCCCTGGTGACTCTACAGATAAAACATTGCTCTTTCCCATCACACATGACAGATGGATCCTGGAGATGTAGTCTGGGAACACTACTAGTCAGCCTTGACATGAGAGAGAGTAGTAAAGGCTTGTCTTCTAGACCTAGCCAGCGATGCTGAGACCACCCACTCCAACACGAGATACCCAGGCTGGGATTCAGCTCCTCTGACTTCAGATAATTATGCTGCAGATATCGACAGTAAATTTGCAAAGGTGCCATTATAGGTAATAGAGTAAAAAGCTGTTAGTTCTGTCCTAAATGTAGATAACTTTAGGACACCTTAAATGACTGGATTGACAAGGGCCTCATTTCCATTTCCTAGACATGGGCAACTTAATGCCATTTAGGATGCCCTAATGAAACTAGCGCCTAAAGCCTAGCAGGTATGACATAGGACCTATGTACAAACTTGCACTTCAGAAGGGACATCTGGAAGCCAGATGACATACCTATAGAATCTCAGATTGTACCCAAATGATGCCAGTGGGTAGGCTACTGCATCAAGCCACTTGATATCCACTCACTATAATGGCTGTGTGGACACCTAGTCTAAACAGACACAGCAGTTAGAGTGAGCTGAATCCCACCCTAGTTTTAGTTCCTTCTTCTACCAAGGAGATTTTCATTCTGTATCACCACAGCTGAGACCTAATGGGAGCATTCTCCATACAGTTTTGTAGCTTGTGCAGTTCAGAGCAAACTTTGGGTCTAAAGGACTCTTCTTTCCTCTTCTTTGTTCTAACTATCTCCATTTCTCAAGCTTCAAGAAACACAGTGTAAAGTACTTGTTTAAGGAAGTTTTTGACATTTTAAAAATGGGCATGCCTAATGTTTGGCAATATCTTATAAACACTGGTTATTTAAGAAACCATATTAATATGTGACATTTCTAATAATATAAGACATCTTCTGAATTGAAGACACTTTTAAAATTAGTTATGAAACAGTAAATACAAAGTTCCACCTGTTATTCCTGCTTTCTTTTTAATTCCAGATTGAATTCCAGACATAGCTTCTGGTAAATTAACGTTCTGAAAGCAATAGGTTGTGCCCATAGCAAAATGCCTGATCACAGCTAGTTCATTGTGCGGTACTAGTTTACTATGGGATTAATTTAAAAAGCACCAAATTATAGTGTTTAGGGAGCCACCAAGTGTTCCCCCAGCAAGACTAGCTGGTATGTGAACAGAAGACATTTCCCTTTGTCTCTGTCAGTCCCTATTGTCTACTTCACTAAGCTTGAGTTTTTTACTGGTCCAGCTAGAACCTGCAGCCAACACTGGCTTTATAGGGCCAGGCAAATCCAAATACATGCACAGGTGCATTTACTTCATTCTCACCATTTTATTTTAGTTTTTTTTCCTAAAACTCTCTCATGGGGCACACGTGCTGCTCTCTGCACAAGACCTCTGTTAAGAGGCACAGTGTATTACAATGGCCAGAAGGTCTCTTGAGATACTGGAATGGGTGGGGCAAGGATAAGAAGGCTGAATTGACTTGCATAAGCAGCACCTAAGTAGTGCTTATACGAAAGCAGTACCAAAGCAGGTCTTTGTTGATGTTGGTTTTGATCCTTACTTGGAGTACTGTGTACCATTCTGGTGTCCTCAACACAAGAAGGACATGGAGCTTTTGGAGCAAGTCCAGAGGAGGGCCACAAGGATGATCGGGGGAATGGAGAACCTCCCGTATGAAGACAGGCTGAGCAAGTTGGGGCTGTTCAGCTTGGAGAAGGGAAGGCTGCATGGAGACCACATAGCAGCCTTCCAATATCTGAAGGAGGCCTACAAGGATGCCAGAGAGGGATTCTTCTACAGGGACTGTAGTGATAGGACAAGTGGTAATGGGTTCAAGCTTTAACAGGGGAAATTTAGGTTAGGTATAAGGAGGAAGTTCTTTACTGTGAGGGTGGTGAGGCATTGGAATGGATTGCCAGGGAAGCTGTGAATGCTCCATCCCTGACAGTGTTTAAGGCCAGGCTGGATGGAGTCTTGGTCGACTTGGGTGCTCCAGATCATTCATTCCAGTTTGCTTCAGTTTGCTCTAATAGATAGAAAACATTCATAGGGATGAGGGAACATGTTTCAACTCCCTTGCTGCCCCTGTCTCGCTGCCCCTTACTGGAGTAAGGGTATGGGAACTTTAGCTTTTATTCATCCTTTGTTCTCAACATCCTGTACGGTTTTGGGGTTTTACTTATTATTGGTGGTAGCAGTAGTGGTTTTGTGTTATACTTTAGTTACTAGACTGTTCTTATCTCTACCCATGGGAGTTACATTCTTTCTGTTCTCTTCCCCATCCCTCCAGGAGTCAGGGGAGGAAGTGCAGGGGAGAAGTGAGTGAGTGGCTGCCTGGTTCTGGATTGCCAGCTGGGCTTAAACCATGACAGTTCCTTTTGGCGTCTGATTCAATTCCCTCTGGGGTGCCGTGTCGCCACAAAATCTGTTTCTCAAGGCCCAGGATAGTGTTCCGGGCAGCAGCGTGGGGCACAGCTTATGTTTCCATTCATCCGGTGGTTGCTTCCACCATGGTAAGCACATGGTGTTTGCCTTGGTGGGTTGATGGGAGTGTGATATAATCAATTTGCCAGGTCTCCCCATATTTATACTTCAGCCATTGTCCTCCATACCAAAGAGGCTTTAACCGTTTGGCTTGCTTGATTGCAGCACATGTTTCACACTCATGAATAACCTGGGCAATACTGTCCATTGTTAAGTCCACCCCTCGATCACGGGCCCATCTGTATGTTGCATCTCTGCCCTGATGGCCTGAAGTATCATGGGTCACTTCCTCACTCTGTTTTGGGCAACACTGCCTAACTCTCTTTAGGATAAACAGATAAGGTATTTAGGAGGCCCTGTGTAGCAATTATCTCATCAAGTTAGTGACAGCTGGTCTTGAGGTGTGGGTAAGACCTTGGACTCTCATTTTAATAATCCATTGTCCAGGAGACACTGTTACCACTTTTGATTTGCCTTATGAATGAGAAGTCTTGAAATGTTATACACTAACTGAACGGCTTGATCTTCAAACTATGGTCTTTATGAAGACTTTATAGAGACTCTGATGCCCATCCACTTGAATTTTTAACTGGATATGAAATTGAACTAGATATGATTCTTTAGCTAAGTTTTAGGGTAGGTTCAAACTTCCACATCCTTGCTGAAAGTGGCTGTCCAATAACAGTTGGCTTTTTGGAGTCACTTCTGTCCCTTTCTCTCACCAGATAATTAATTTTATTAAAAAAAAACAATTTCCAACATCTTTTTAATATAAAATATATATTCCTATAAATATTTTCTGACTTGGTACATCCGTGTGATATAATGAAAGAAACAGTCATTGAAAAATTCCCAAGACAATCTAATGTTTAAAGAAAGGTCTGACTGGCCACTGTATTCTTGAAATGCCTTATTTATTTCTAAAAGATCAGACTCAGTACCATATATTCACTTTTTTTTTGTAGGATCATACAATGGTTAGGATTGGAAAGGACCTTAAGATCATCAAGTTCCAACACCCCTACCATGGGCAGGGGTACCTCACACTAGATCATGTCACCCAAAGCTCTGTCCAACTTGGCCTTGAAGACCTCCAGGGGTGGAGCATTCACAGGAGACAAAAATTAATCTTTCCATAAGCAGAAGGTCCCTATACTCTTTAAACTATTCTCTTCCTAAAAGAGTCTGTGGTATGGAAACACGGCCAAGAGGTTTGGGGCTTTGATACTGAATATGAAGAAAGATGGAATGGAAGCATAGCAAGATCACAGAAATACTGACCAGTGGCCTTCTGGGCAAAAGTAGTGCTTTTGTTTCTTAGATTAGAAGCAGCAGCAACATACTCAAGTTCTTTCCTTGTCAAGACCTTTTCTTGGATGCAAATGTCTCCTCAGGTGTTTTAGGAGAAAAAACAAAGTTCCTGGGAGAAAGAAAAGGCTTATACAAATGCAATAATTGCATGACCTTCTTGTCTTATTGGACAGGTAAGTATCAGAGAGAGAGAGAAGGGAAACCCGGAAACAGAGAGAGGAATAAGAAGGGAACGGACTCATCCAAATACAGAGACTGGCCAGGTATGCATTTGACACTTTATTTCTGTATAGAAATGGTAAAGAAAATTCAGAAAGGCATAATACATATGAAGCAACGCTGAGAACTGCAGGCAGTCTGCACAATGTATTCCAGTAAATGCAAGGGGAATAAGCGTGTATCAGTCACTCAACCCTATTACAAACAAATCCCTCTGTTGGTACTCTGATTTGTGACAGTTCTGTTTGCAGATGCCTGGGACACCTGCTATCATTTCCCAGTGTTTCTCCCATCAGAGTGCAGAGGGATCTGAGGGCTTGCTTTTTGTTTTTTGTTTTTTTTTTTCAAAATAAGATTTAGGGTGGGAGGCTCTTGGTTGGTTATGTGGTGGTTTTTTTTATTATTATTATTATTTTGTTTCCTTGCTGTTGTTTCTTTTGTTTTTGTTTCAGCATCTCTCTGTCCACCATGAGCAGTTGTCAATGAAAACACAGCGGTGCAATTCAATGCTCCTTTCTGCTGCCTGTGCATTTTCTTTTCGAAGCAAGTATCTCTTTACTTCTGGACCTTAACAGGTCTCTAAGATTTGCAGCAGTATTCCAACAGTAGACAATACTCTTCTGGAGCTTATCTGGATCTTTTTCAAGGTGCAGCAGTAGTCCTTCTGCACTCATAAATATCTTTCTGTCATTTCTTTCCTAATCAAAAGACTCTCTCAGTATACTTTCTTTTCTGTTTTCCATTCTGCAGAATTCTTTTTTTGTAATACAGCTGAAAAGCCGCTCAAAGAGTAGTCTTGTGACATAACATGAAATTACTAGTAGTCCTTTCCAACCCTAACTATCCTATTCTAATCCCAACTATTCTATGATCCTATGAAGTGTGTACTAACACAGGGTGAAATAACTTATAACATGCTTCCTAAACTATATCCTAACTATATCCTATATCCTATAACTTGTTTCCTGAACTATAACTTAAATCTATCCTAAAGTATATCCTAAAATATATTTCTAAAAGACATAGTAATAGACTAATAAACATAGTTAAAAACACAGTAACAAGTGTACTAACAAACCTAGTAACCACCGTAGCAACAATGATAGTAACAAATGTGGCAGTGAATGTGGTAAGCTGAAGTCCAGAGGCCAGCTCCCCACTTGGGGAGATACTCCAGTGGGTGGGCGTTTTCTGGCGGGGCTGAGGAATGAGCCAGCAAGGCCTCCTGCGAGGGCTGGGATGGGTCTGAGGGCGCTGCTCTGGCTCCGGGGCGAGGTGGTGGAACCTTCTATCCAGAGCAGAAGGACATGGTGGCTCTGTCCTCGCCGCTGCTGTCGTGGTTTAAACCCAGTCAGGTAACTCGTTCACTCACTTCCCCCCTTCTTTCCCTCCCCCTGCTCCCAGAGGGATGGAGAGGAGAATCAAAAAGAATGCAACTCCCACGGGTTGAGATAAGAACAGTTTAGTAACTAAGGTATAACACAAATCACTACTGCTACCACCAATAATAACAATGATAAAGGAAATAGCAAGGGAAGAGAATACAACACCTCACCACCAGCCGACCGATAACTTGCTCCCCAGGCCCGACCAAGCATTGACCCATACCTCCTCCAACCCTGCAGTCTCCCAGCCCTTCAGGCTAACTCCCAGTTACATCCTGAGCATGATGTGCTGTGGTATGGAATACCTCTTTGGTCAGTTTGGGTCAGGTGTCCTGTCTCTACTTCCTCCTGGCTTCCCCTCCTCCCTGGCAGAGCATGAGGCTCACAAAGCCCTTGGCCAAACCAAAACATCGCTATCAGCTCTGTTCCCAGGCCGAAAGTCAAAACACTGCACTGCATCAGCTACCAAGAAGGAGAAACATGACTGCTACTGCTGAACCCAAGACAGATGCCGAGGTGGTGCTGGGGCCACAGGGTGGAACTCCAAGACCAGGCAGCAGAGCGCATAAGGGGAATTCAAAGCAGTAAATGGGCACCTACAAGGGCAGAGTCAGAAAGCACTGATGAAGCCATGAGGGCAGGAGCAGGAGGGACTTGGCTCCTGGGTTTTTTGGAAGTATGCTGTAAAAGAGGTCATTGCTAGCACAGTAGAGAGGCTCATTACTGGGTCCTAACTGGCAACTACAGTGTTGCTTTTGTCCCTTCTCAATACATGTAATACCCTCAGAGCACAGGAAGTTGACAGAGATGTGCAGTGCCCCCTTGCCAGGTGGTAGGACTCGGCAGGGAGCCCTTGGAAGCTGGGATATGGTCCTTTCCAAAACCCAAGCATCAGCATCCCTCTCTCTGCCATACTAAAATCACAGGCTAGCAGGCAATGCTGCAGTAGTATGTTTCTCCAGACATATATGTTCCTCCAAGGGCAGGTGCATGCCTCCTGTACAGGACCATCCTGTGCACCTCAGGAATGTTTCCTATGCTGAAAGCTCCAAAAGATGGAACACAGTCTATGCTACACACCTGGGTGCCTTGTTCTTCCCCTGCTTGAATTTCTTCAGTTGCCTATCCCTGACAGCTCAGTTTTGGTCTTCCAGCACAGTGGCCCATCGCTGCCCTCTTCCCAGGTTGCTCTTTCCTTCCTGGTGTGGTGTGAAGAGCCTGGGAACCTTTCCATTCAATGGTATTGTTAGACAGCTGAAGCCATGATTACCTTGAACCAAGCAAAGCTAGGCAGTATTACATTTTCTCCCCAGAAAAGCTCCTCTGCTGTTCACCATCCGCGTGGCCACGTCTGCCTTCACTGCTGGAGAGGACAGGAACTGGCAGCTGCCTGCCACCAGCCTGCAAGAAATGGGCTGCACTCACCAAGGAGCCACACAGCAGAAAGGCTCCCTGGAGAGATGCATCAGCTGCTGGCTGTGTGTGAGAGGTTGGGATGGGTGAGATTACACTGCAAGTGACCCTGACCTGGGCCTGGAGCTGGAGCAGCTTCTCCAGGCTGCTGGCATCCAGTGTCGTCCCCTGGGCAAGGGGAAAAGAGCAAAAGGTGAGGAGCAATGCAGCTGGTGCTGGGTTGCGGCAGCCTCTGCAGGCAAAGCAGAGGCAGGAGGGACACTCACAGCATGGCGGCCACTCAGCTCCTTCAGCACCATCCTGATGGACGGCAGCTGGGTCACCCAGGCTCCCCGAACTCCTTCGGGTGGTCTGTGCACAGGGAAGGGGGAGAGAAAGAGCTGTGTGAGACTCAAGCCAGCTCTTCCTTCTGCTGCCAGCCTGGGGAGTGCTTCCACACTGCCAGAAACAGCCATGACCGCCTGGCAGTGGAGCGGGAGCAGCAGCGGTGCTGAGGATGGGGCTGGGCAACGGTTAGCTGGCACAGCTGGATGATGCAGCTTCAGCAGATGTGCCCACTCCGCAGTGGGGGCAACTCTGCCCAAATCAACAGAGATGTTTCATCATAATTCGGATGCCACTTATGGAGCATCCCCCCATGATGGGAGCCCAGGCAGTCCAGGCTGCAGTGCCAGATAGGGCTTACCCAAGGAGGGTGCTGACTCAGAGTTCCTTCACTACTCGGGAGCTGCCAAAAGAGAGGAGAAACAGCCTCAGTGCCTGCTGTGCCGCAGTGGATGATGCCCCGTGGGGCACAGCAGAGGTGCTGCCCACCCCTCTGGTGGGGCATTGCACTGAGACTCACCACAAGGTGATGACACAGGAGCTGCAGGGCCAGAGGAAGACAAGGGAGCTGGAGGCCTTCCCTTCCTCCTTCTCTTTGGCAGCATCGCCAGAAGAGCCTTTCCCGTTGCTCAGCACCTGGAGCAGGCCCAGGGCCAGGCACAGCAGTGGGCACGGGTTGCTGCCACATCTGTAGAGAGGAGCAGCAGGGAGTGAGCTGGAGGTGGCCGAGCCCGCTGGCTCCCCTCTAGTGCCTGCCTGCCATGGGCATGGCCACAGGTGCAGCCAGCACCAGGGTGCCAGGGGCCTGGGGCTGCTCCTTGGCTGTCTCTGCTCTGGTGCCCTGGTGCCAGGGCCAGGGCTTGGTAAGAAAGGCAGCTGGGCTCTGGCTGTCTTACTTGGTCTTGGTGATTACCACGGTGTCTCTGAAGAGGAGGAGGTCTCTCTTCTTCCTCTGGCCATGTCCCTGGGTCACCCGCACACGCTCCCTGAGAAGTGGCTCAGGCAATGCCGGGTCAGGCTCACACTGCTGGTCAGGGCAACAGTCATCTCTGCAGGACAGATGGCATCGGGCATGAGCAAGGCGGCTGTTGCAGGGACTGGCTCTGCTGGTGCATCCTTGAGCTGTGGGGGAACCCACCTGGACCCGCAGCAGCAGAGCCACTGCCCCATTCTGACAGGGCTGGGGGAAGACACATGTGTGGAAAACTTGTGGAAAAATACAACAGGAGCACTCCTCCACAAGAAGGAAGCACCCCCAGTGCCCCTGGTGCTGCCACTCGCAGCACCATCTGTGCAGGCACTGGGGCCATTGCCAGGCCAGCACCAGGTTAGTACCAAACACCATGGTGACCTCGGTTCTGGAACTTGGGGGCCCAGATGGGGTGGAGCCCTGTGGGTATCTCCCCAGGGTGCCCATGTGCAGCAACATAAGGCAACTTAAAGGATCCTAGATCCTAGACCAATTAGATAGGAGAAATTTAGTAGACGCCTTAGAATTTTATGAGCTTTATCTCACCATGTTTTCTTCATTTTCTCTGGTATTTCCCTCTTTCCACATAGTACTATAAAATGTGCAGATATCTGACTGTATAATACTAAGCATCTGGTCATGGCAAAATGAATCAGGAATTATATATCTATATTAACATTAAGAAATAAAAGGGGTTTTTTTTGTCCTTTGTTAACTTAGAGGCAAGAACGTATTTTTTAGCTGGTCACTGAGCCTACACTCAATGCACTCAACTCTTGTTGCAGGTGAATGAGTAAACTGAATTGCAGCACACTGTCTTATGAAACTCAGTCTTAACTCTAACTGGTTTGGTTAACCTCCTTTTGAAGAATTTTGTACCTCATTATGATAGCTGTAATATCTTTCCATTTCCAGTAATGTAAGTGTTAGCAAGAAGGCAATAGCAAGAAAGACTGCACTCTTTATACTTCCCTGTTGCTGCAGATGTCATTGTCTCTCTCTGAATAGCTGTGCTTGGAAGAAAACATTAACTGCCTCACCATAAAAATGCTATATAACTGACATTATTCTTAATATATATGTTTTTAGCGTTGTTTTGTCTGAAGTTAGATACAGGATGCAGGCAATGATTGTGGAGGTGACTGAATGATCTATATTTTTCAAATATATTAATAAATTAAATTGAAAAAGTGACCATTACTTCTCTCCAAAACAGAATCTGATTACATTTAGAAAATTGATACATAGTCAACTGGACATTCATGAAGTTCATTTCTTTGGTTCACCTTATGTAAGGGAACGTGCTGTGTTTTAGTATTTCTATTTCAGGCAATTTCATTTTCATATTTCAAACCCTGTTATTTGTGGTGTTCTTGGAAATATTGTAGAATCAAATTGGCAGTATCATTCTGCATACTGCTTTCCTCTTCACAATAAATGCTTCTATTTTAAAACGTTTTGGCATTTCAGGCTCTTTTCAGTCATGTCTTGATCATGTACTAGCTAGGTGATACTATGTAAGATATTTTGTTCAAAACAAAGTGCATAAACAATAAAACAACATTGTCACATATGTGAATGATACTTATCAGACTCTAAAATAATTTCAATGTTCCATTAGCACTTTTTTTTATTTTCTACAGTTATGACTGCTTCAGAACATTTAAAAATTATTAATGTGATGAAATATTTCATTAATTTTCAGTATTTATTTTAGTTTTTTCAACTACTGAATGATGTGAGCAAGTATTCAATTAAGAAATTGACATTTCATCATAAATTTGCAATAGCTGCTGCAGGTATCTGTTTCATCTGCAGGTATAAAACTTTCAGAATAATTCATGTTTCATTTCTAAGCAATTCAGTGAATATTTTCCCACATGTCAATAATTCATTCTGATGAATACTGTGGAATGAATTATAAGCAAAGGTTGAATTAGCAATAGAATAAACATGAAAAGGTGTACAAAAATATTATGCTGTTTTGCTGGAAATCCTTACGCAACTCATACTACTGAGAGGTCTGGTTTTAAAATAAATAATTAAATATCAGGTTCCAGAAGAAGTTTCCTTTTTCTTTTGGTACTTTTACAAAATTGTTCACAGACACAGTATCATTTGTTACTATACCTCCATTAGGTAATGAATAATGAAAAATATTTGCACCACCAAAGGTTCAGATGGTTATTTGAAGCTTTCATAGTGTAAGTATCTAGTGATCTGACAAAATACTGCAAATAACATGCAACATGCTGTTCACATGTATAAAATTCTTGTGTACTATTTTGAGAAACCTGCCCAAACACCTCGTGGGAAACTGTTGGTGTTGCAGGAATGTCTTAGCTTTTTTACTTTGGCAGGACAGTTTCCCTGACACTCTGCAAGTACTGGTTCAGATGCTACTGCAGCCTACAGCAACAAGTATCTCAGGAAAATCTCTAGGCTTTTGAAGTATTCACTTTCTCTTTCTTCACTTAACTAGAGCAACATTAGTATACGCAACAATATCTTGGAACTTGGTTTGACTTTTATATCCACTGAGTGCTTCTTGACAGATTCTACTAATATCAAATAGCAGGAAAAGATTTGTGTTAGCCAAAAAATCTCCTACTGGCAGAAAATTTAGAGGTGTCTATAAGAAAACTTTCCATTGAGTAAAATGTTTTTTTGTTTGACCAGGTCTGGAATGACACCTTGGAGAAGTATTAGCGTATTTTTCCTCACTGCAAATCTACCATTAGTCTACTGTGATTTACTTTTTACATCATCATCCCTCGAATGTGATTGCCTTATGAGATGTGCCTGCCACTGTATCAGCAAAGCTAAAGAGAAAGAAAATGAGAGAAATGCTTCAGGGGGATATTAGTGTGAAGCTGATGAAGTCAAGCAGTATAAAAGTGCTGTGGAGTAAATGTACGCTGCGTACATGTGTAGCCCGGGGAAGTATGGAATGTTGCACCTGTAGCAGAATAGAAGCACTCACAGAGTGATATTTTTAACATAATTCTAAAATACTAAAGTAGCTGACTGATCATGCTGTGGAAAGGTAGGTAGTATTCCTCAAAAGCATTTAAGTGTTCCTCTGCTGATGTTAGGGTTGAGAGCTGTCTGCTTGCAATTTCTGAAAGATATCAGTATACTCGGAAATGCAACTGGCATAGATATTCCTTGATAAGATGTCCATAAGTTTTGTCCTGTGATTCAGTAGTGTCTGAATCATTCATAAGAAATGATTCCTTCCTTCTCCAAGGCTTCATATGTTGTTACAACAGCTTGAAAGCCTGTTCAATTTATGGCATAGATTATTATCATCTGTGTATTTACTAGGAAGATATCCTTGGTAGAAGAATCTAAGTAACAGCATTTTCAAGCCTTCTGAGAATAGTTTCTTCAAAGAGTTTCTGACATGAGATAATTTTCCAAGAAATTTAAAAAGGAACCCATAGCTCATCATCTTCTACAAAGAAGTTGTTATCTTCATCTATGTAGGCAGGAATTCTTTCATCCTGTAATCTTTGAACTGCAAAACATCAACTCTCTCTGTAGAAACAAAATTCAAGGAAGAGTACTCCATTGCAGATAGATAGCATTATTCATTAACACAGACTTGGAAACACTAGTCTTGTTATTCTTCCAAACAAAGAGCCTCCAGCTGCCTATGAATACCAAGCAATTTCCCTATTTTCAGGAAAAAGTAAAAGATAGCAATAATCTTTCAAGATTATCCTGCTAATGAAAGTCAGTTCACCCTATTATTAAATGGTCTAGATACAAAACAATGGTATAACTCACTGTGACGACAGATGCTGAAAGTGACTGTGGAATTATATAAGGAAGGGGAAGGATGGACAGGCTCATGTCCGTAGTCCCTATTAATCTCACCCCAACAGGGATAACACTCTCTAGGGCAGACTGGTGGTATCCATACTGTGTAATTCTTGGCCATGGATCATTTCTGGACTCTATGAGTGCTGCTATGGCCCTTCGACACAATTCCTGTCTTCAAGTCTCCACTATTTTAAGAAAACACATTTGTAGGGGTTTTTGTTACTTTCACAAATCACTTGTTAGGCTGCCTCCATTTGGCAATGAATAACAGAGGATTATTTTTTTAAATTATTATTTCAAGTTATCTGATCTATTTTATTTTCTTCTGCTGGTTACTAGAATAAGGGCATAAAGCCCCTGGTATGTGTCACATGCCAATATGCGTCTGTGGCACCAGGAGGTGAAGCATGCTAAGGGAAAGCAGTGCCTGTTACATAATTCTCAAAACTGTTTAATGTGATGTCAGCCAAATGCAGTACAATCTTGTTCCTTTCATGTTTGTTTGGTTTTTGTTTTTCAAAGCAGACCCTAAGGTAAACTCTTCCTGTAACTTAAATTATAAGATTTTGATTTTATGCTGCATAAAAGTCTTCTGTAGAGCATGTACACTCACACCAGGCAAGGTGCCTGGCTCTTTGGTCCAGCTGTGGCCAAGACCATGAGCTCAGAGAAGATGGGAAACTCATTCCAGTTGTCACCATGTCTGAGTCCTGGCTGGTGATCTGCCTTCCACAGATAGTAGTTCCTCAAGCACAACCTTTTCACTGTGTTGTGAAAAGTCTCTTGATTTGTTTCTAACAAAGGACTCTTGTTTACCACTTTCACAGCCTCTTCCTATTATGGTCATGATTTGCATTTTGAAATAGAGAGTCTTCTTTAATTTTTAAACTTAATGTATAAAAAAGTTCTTAAAATGCAAGTTTTGCACCATGCTTCTGAATTGAAAATATTTTTAAGATATTTTCCATTTCACTTCTGGTTAACTTACTGACAATTTCTCCTGTACTTCTGGTTTAGTGTCTCTTTTATCCTTAAAGAATTATCATTTTTCCCTTCAAGGTACTTACAGTGACCCACTGTTGCATAACTTACTGGATCCTTCCTGTGCAAGTCTGGACACTCCGAAAATTATTATCATCATTGGCCTTGACTTTCCATTTAAAAAATGAACTAAATGTGTAGTAACTGATTTTCAAATGTCTAATGGAAAGGCACAGAAAAGTAGGAATCACACTCTCCTCAGAGGTTTAGAGTAGTAGAACAGAAAACAATGGATACAACTTGGAACATGAGAAATTCTGATTAGATACAAGATAGTATGTTTTGGGATTGGGTTGTTTTGGGGGTATTTTTTGGGTGGGGTGTCGTGGTTTAAACCCAGTCAGGTAATTCGTTCGCTCACTTCCCCCCCCTTTCTTGCCCTCCCCCTGCTCTCGGAGGGACGGAGAGGAGAATCAAAAGAATGCAACTCCCACGGGTTGAGATAAGAACAGTTTAGTAACTAAGGTATAACACAAATCACTACTGCTACCACCAATGATAATAATGATAAAGGAAATAACAAGGGAACAGAATACAACACCTCACCACCCACTGACCGATAACTCGTCCCCCAAGCCCGACCAAGCTCCGACCGATACCTCCTCCAACCCTGCAGTCTCCCAGCCCTTCCGGCTAACTCCCAGTTACATCCTGGGCATGACGTGCTGTGGTATGGAATAGCTCTTTGGTCAGTTTGGGTCAGGTGTCCTGTCTCTGCTTACTCCTGGCTTCCCCTCCTCCCTGGCAGAGCATGAGGCTCACAAAGTCCTTGGCCAAACCAAAACATCTCTATCAGCTCTGTTCCCGAGCCGAAAGTCAAAACACTGCACTGCACCAGCTACCAAGGAGGAGAAACATGACTGCTACTGCTGAACCCAGGACATGGGGATTTTTTTGTTTGGGTTTTTTTTTCTTGGTTTGGTTTTATTGATTACTTTTTTCTTTTTTTTTTACCATGAAGGTGGTTAAATACTGGAACACATTGTCCAGAGGTGTTGTGAAACCTCTTTCCTTGGAATTTTCAAGATCTGGCTGAACAAGCCTCTAAGAAACACAGTCTTTTTGGACCTATTATGAACGATCACTGTAGACTGGCTGTCCATTACAACATGTGTGCTTGTGTATAGAATCATAGAATTGGAAAGGACCTTAAGATCATGTAGTTCCAAAACCCCTGCCAGGGGCAGGGTCACCACACACTAAATCATGTCACCCAAGGCCTCATCCAACCTGGCCTTGAAGACTGCCAAGGATGAAGCATTCACAACTTCCTTGGGCAACCAGTTCCAGTGCCTCCACCCTCACAGTGAAGAATATACGTGTATAATGTAAAATAAATAATGTATTTTTTTAAATAATTATTTAATGAAAATTTACTTTTTTTTTTTTTTACTTTTTTTTTTTTTTCCTGAAAGCACAGAAGCTTTCAGGAGCAGGAGGGAGCAGAAGCTATTTTTATTTTACTTAATCTTACTTATATCTAACCTGAACTTCCCCTGTTTAAGTCTGAACCCATCACCCCTTGTCCTATCGCTACAGTTCCTGATGAAGAGTCCCTCTCCAGAATCATTGTAGCTCCCCTTCAGATACTGGAAGGCTGCTATGAGGTCTCCACACAGCCTTCTCTTCTCCAGGCTGAACAGCCCCAATTTTCTTCATACAGGAAGTGCTCCAGTCACCCTGTCATGGCTCTCCTCTGGACTTGTCCCTCTTATGTTGAGGACACCAGAACTACTATATGAAGTACTCCAAGTGGGGTGTCACAAGAGCAGAGTAGGGAGACAGAATCACCTTCTTTGACCTGCTGGTTGTACTTCTTTTGATGCAGCCCAAGATATGGTTGGCTTTCTGAGCTGTAAGCACACACTACCAGCTCATGCTGAGCTTTTCTCATCAACCAGCTCCTCTCTGGATGGCATCTCTTCTCTCCAGAATTCTGACCATGCCACATAGCTTAGTGTCATCAGTGGTTTGTGAATATGTAAACAGACCATACATATGCAAGTCTATGGGTTCTCATGGGATGCACCCATGGATGCTGAGGGTAAAAGCTGGTATCTGTGAATCATCGCTTGAATATCTTGGAGGTTCATAGTGACTGGGGAGGATCTTAAGGACTGAAACAAATAAAATGCCATTTCTTTCTTCAGGACAGACTAGAAGGTGAATCCAGGAAACAGTAGGCCAATAAGGTGAAAGACAAGGAAGTGATCCAAAATAGTCAGCATAGATTTAGAGTAGGAACGTTTGACCAATCTAATATCCTTCTGTAATAACTGTCTTGGTGGAAAAGGGAAAAACAGGGGGAGAGTGGTAGTTATCGTTTGTCTCAATTTGAGTAAGGCTTTTGACACCTTTTCCCAGGACATCCTTGTACACAAGTTGACAAAGTAGGGGTTAGGTAAGCGGAGAGTGAGGTGGGCTGAAAACTGCATCAGTGGCTGGGCCCACAGTATTTTGATCAGTGTTTCAAAAACTGGAAGAAGCATTGACAGCAGGTCGAGGGGTTGATCCTTCCTCTCTAGTCAACACTGGTGAGGCCACATCTGGAATACATTTTGCAGGTCTGGGCTCCCCCATATAAGAAGCACATGGAAATATTAGAGCGTGACCAGCAAAGGACTGTGTAGGTTATTAAGCGCTTGGAATACCTGACATATAGGAAGTATGTGCTTATATAGTTCACATATCATGAAAATTTATAATGACAGAAGAGGAATTTACATACAGTGACACAACTTCAACATAGAATGCCCAGAAAGTACCTTCATCAGAAACAATCACTTTTCATCTAGCAAAAGGTGTCTTCTACAGATTACCACTGTAACTAATAACAATGTAATATCTTACACAACAATACTAAAAAAAGCATTCAATAATCTGCTCAGTTCATTAGACAGTGAAACAGTACATATCATGTATTCACAAATACTTGTCTTTTGCACTGGGTGCCTCATTTGTCTGCAAACATACCACTCATAACTAGACATACAATTATTTGTTTATTTAAAAGCTTACAATAATCATTCTTTGCACAGATAAATATTTGGTATGCAAAGGGCATATTTTGGAGAAAAAAAAATCCATCTTATTTATTATTGGTTCGGTGTTTTTCATTCATTAAGTCTATACGCATAGCAAATCAATTGTGTTCACTATAAATAGCATATAGTTAACACATGGCAAACCCCTAGCTGATTCATGAACAGAGATTAAAACTGAATCAGTGACATAATTTATCTGAAATGAGCAGTTCAGTTTGGTAGCATCTGCCCTATTTGGTTTAGAGTGGCCATCAAGGAAAGCTAATAATTTTCCATACATGTAGATCTGTTGCCATGGAATAGAATGAGAAAAATACAAGAAAATACCTACCTTCGAGTATATTTACTTTGACTAATTGTAAAAAGCTTAGCTTTTGCCTTTATTTCAAGAATTATTAAGCACCAACATTTATTTCAACAGGCAGGAAACAGTCTGTATTGCAGCTTTTTGTTTCACTTTGACTGAAATTTACTTACTTAGTAAGTTTTGAAGAGCTGCAATACAAACCCCAGAAAATATCTGACTAGATTTATTCACTTAGATGAATAATTAAGTCTACACACTAGTTCTCTTGCTGTGTAAATGATAACTAATTTCTGAATCACATTAGTAAAAAAGTGAAGGTTACTAGTGTTAGGTATTTTCGAAAAGGATGGATATAAAACTGCAAGATATAATTTGTTGCTGTCCTGAATGTGTAGTATATCATAAATAATACTTCTGATGCTTGTGCCGGGTCTTAAGCAACTGGATTTCTTCAACAATATATAGTGGCTTCAATGACCAAGACTTCTACTGAAAACAAATAGTTGCCTCTGGAGTACAGACATGAGTACTTTTTCATCAAATAATCTAAGTATTTTGAAGATGATCATGGAGACAGGATCACTTTATAAAATTAAACTTGGCAATAATATAACCTAGGAGTAAGAGTGGTTTATCTGGACAAACAATTTGAAACTGCTAAACCAGCAGTAGGATTTAAAAAGAAATTTCACAGTGTATACAAATACTAGACTCAGAGAAAAGGGATTGTGAGAATTCTTTTGAAAAGATAGCCGGACATAGCTAAACTACCAGAACGCAAACTACATGATCAAAAGTCCAAGAATGTTATAAAAGTTTACAGACTAGTCCTCAGAAATAAAAAAGTATCATCAAGTGGGAATGTGATTGGTTAGAAATGGAATCTGACACACATACCCACAGTGAAGCTACTTTCAGGGAGTATGTGCAGGCTCTAAAGGCAATGCAAAAAAAAAAAAAAAAAGGAAAACAAAGGAATTAGTTTTCAGGATGGTACAGAATCCTTAAAATTGCATGTTGGATGGAGCTAAGAAGAAATTCAATTCCTTTCTGCAGCTGCATAAGTCACTATCATAAGAAACTTAGGAAACATAAATTTTATTTTTTATAAAGGCTTCTAATCTGCTAAGTAGAATTATGACAATAATTTCCTATTGAAGTAGTTAGGCATTTTTTCTTTCTATGTGGTAACAGGAATATTTCAAATAATGAGTAAAATATAAATACTATAAAATTAGTTGATTTTCATAATACTTAAGTTACTCCTATAGACAGATATTTTTATATTAATAATGACCAGGAGTAAAATTTATTCTAATAATAATTTGATTAAGTTTCTCAAATATAAAGAAGGAACACTTAGATATATTGACCCCATTTTGATCAAGAATCAGGTCCATGTTTTTTGCTATATGAAATGAATACCAGCCAAGCATCAAAGGTAGTTTTAGTTATCAAGTTACACCATTTCTGAAGTTATATTCCTTGTTTTAGAGCAATAAAAGGCTGATTTACTTGTCTGTATAAACAAATGCACTTTCACCTTGTCACAGCTAACTACTTGGGATAGTAAATAGGGTCTTTTTTATCACAGCTCTAATTTCATCCTTTAGTACGGTGCATTTCCTGGTCAGCAAAATGTGCCAGTTCAGCAGCCTCCAAGCACTTAAGCAAGAAAGTACTATATATTCTAGTGCTAGGTAAATGGTAGGTATATTTGGTTTTCATCTCCTAATCACAGCTACCTGGAAATCAAGAATGTAATCCTTATGACCTCAGAGCATTCTAGATTTTATTCAATTATGTAAAGTTCTGGTTTTCCAGGAATAATGTGTGTGAATAATCCTACAGCCACGTGAAAAGCCTTGCTTCCCCAGACTCAGTGCAGAGGTGTGCGTGCAACACCCCTGACACAAATGACTCATGCCACACCTTGCCACAGCTGCTAGTCTCCTTCACCAAGCTCTCTCTAGCGATCTGCTCCAACCTTCAGGCAACCTCCTGTCCCTCCATGTGCATGTCAGATGCACCACTTATTCTCAGCTAGTTCAACATTCCCTGCCTGAGACACCCTGTTCACTGCCTGTGGGTTCACTCTCACACCAGGAGAAAAAAAAGAATCATAGTTTAGAAGAAAACAAGCTGTTCTTGGCAGCACAAAGTTAGACATGGATGATAACAAAAGGAAAGATTTTCTTTGCTGCAGAGATGGAGAGTTAGTGCCAGATTGCTTTTGGAGACTTCATGTGGTTTCAAATTTCATGTTTACCCTTCTACAACATTATCATGATACTATCAACACTATCCTATAGTAATATGAACATTGTAGAAATTTTGTGTGTGACTTAGTTAAATCTGGGTAATTTCAACAATAATTTCAGTGGGCCAGGTATGCATGCTCTTTACTGACACAATTTTTGATTGAGGCAGACACAAAGAACATCTTTTTTTTTAATATTACACTTTTAGGCATCTATAAAGAGTGAATTCTGTCAGGAGAAAGGGCTCAATTTATTTTTCTGATGAAACTGAAGTGTGAGAGATGCACTGTCATCACACAAAACCATGTAGGAATCAATGAAAAATACTTTGCAGGTGTCTGTATTCACAAAAAGGTACATTTGCATTCCAACTGAGAGAGATGTGAACTACATTAGCGTACTTATTTACATCTTCAAATTTGGGATTTTACTCCTTCCATTTTGTCTGCAAAAGGCTGTTCACATAATTTTAAAGGAGGCTTTTAAGTTTTCTGTATCATATAGATAATCTGTAATGGTAAAAAAATCCCTCAGTATTGCTTACGCATTAAGTGCATGAAGAATTTAGAAATCAGGATGGATGAGTGGACAGTCATTATCCAGTCGACAAAGTCAAGCTTTGCTCTCCGCCCCTTTGCCCACCCTCATTCATTCTCTTTGTGTTAAGGTGTTAAGGACAAATCTGTGGCAACAGACAAGGTTAGTATTTATGTCACTATGTCAGTGTACAACTCTTCATTGCTACCCTTAATACTTGATCTGATGTCTGATCTTACAGGATAGATTAACTTCCCAGCTAGACAGCGTGACTCTTTTTGTGCCTTTAATGGAACTACTTTTTTTTCTTCTTCATTACCACTGAACTTTCAGAGTTTTAGTCATACAGCTTTTGAAGCACTGAATTTCTGCTGCTAAGGGTCTTTTAAAAACCAGAAGCAGCTTTTTGATTTGCTGACCAGTGTTAACTTATCAGGGACTGCTGTAGACTGTGCAATGGACCATGCACTCTCTGGGAATTGCTGGGACCATATGCCAGATGGAATTTTATCTAAAATGTATATTGCAATGGGGTAAGTCTGTTGCATATTTCTTTGTAGTTTAGGCAGCCTCTGGAATTCAGGATTTTCTATGGCTTTGTAGTCTCCAAAAGAAATACTCTGTTATGACAAATTATGATTATATCTGGTTTTGTAATATAAGCATTTATTAAGTCTTCTCTTAATCAAGAGAACTCCTTCATTATGAGACCTGATCAAAACACTATTGGCTAGAAAAATAAGAAGAAAAAAGGAATTATTCAGAAACAGTAAACAAGAAACTGCTAACGTTAAATTTTGAGAAACAAAATACTGTCTAAGTAATAGTTTCTCAATAACCTTTTCTGAATGAAATCTGTTGACATTTTCCAATAACTCAAGTTCTTCATTTTTTTTTGGAACTTAATACATATTTATCCAGGAGTCTTCAGACATGCAGCTGTCTTGAAATATGATTTTATTTTCACCTTTCTGAACTATAGTACTTTTTCTGCAATTTGTCTTCATAGCCCGAGCTCCTAAAAACTAAGGAAATAGAAAATATATATTTACTCGTACTTGAGAGGCAATAATTTTGTCAGAAGTGCTAGCATTTTAGATACTTCAGAATTTTTTAGAAAACAGTGATGTGAAACTTGTTTGGTAATTTTAGCCTCTCAGCAGCAGCTGTTGTTAATGTATTGTACTGATTTGCAACTGTTGTAAATGCATTGTAGTAATCTGGAACTGCAGAAATCTACCATTTTTTTATCCTGTTGCAGCAGCTAGTTAGCCTTCATAATGGAAGAATATGCCAGCTACAAAATATCTATCATCTGGTATTTTGTTGCTTGTTATAAGTAAAAAATGCAAAGTATTAGCGAAGGTCCGTCAGCTCAGGAAAATCATATTGAAATAGTCAGCAGAACACTTTGTTCAAAACATAAACCATTTGCAGCTCAAACTGAGAAAAGCCCAGACTAAAAGACCAATAATATTGTCACCAATGACTAACGCACATCTTACTCAATTCAGGCAAAGAGATTTCACCTTGCAAATTTAAATCAGTGCACTGCTGTGTTTTTAATAAATTAGTCCCGGTTTTTGTGGACACAAACTCTATTATCTTGGATTCTATTATTTACCAGCTATAAGCCAAACTATGCCCGGAGATTTTGTTTCACTTTGATTTATTGAATGTTATAGTTTCCGTATAGTTTTAGACCAAACTTAGCTGGTTTCAGAAAGTTGTAAAGGTTTAATTTAAAGTAAAATATATTCTCAAAGATTGTAACAGCAGTTTCAAGTTTCCACTGAAAACGACTGGAACATGATTCAAGTTTGTGCCAGTTCCCTGATTGTCAGTAAAAAGTACACAAATATGTTTTACAGCAATATATATATATTATATATATAAAAACTATATAAAATCTGTATTTATTTATATATATAAATGTCATTTTTTGTTTGTTTGTTTTCTCTGATGCAGTCTATTTTTACTGTATTGGGTTTATGTAGCAAGATTTTGGTAGCAGGGTGGGGGAGCTGCATCAGTGCCTTCTGTGAGAAGATACCAGAAGCTGCACCCATGTCCAAAAGCGCCAGTTCCACCCACCAGATGGACCTACTGCTGGCCAAAGGTGAGCCCGTCAGGGACACTGGTAGTGTTTTGTGATAACATATTTTAGAAGGGAGAAAAACTGCTGTGCAACAGCAGCTGGGAGAGAGAAGTGAGAATATGTGAGAATAAAAAATACACAGACAGAAAGGTAAGTGAAGGAGGAGGAAGAGAAGGTGCTCTAGGTGCTGGAACAGATTCCCCTGCAGCCCATGGTGAAGACCGTTATGAGGCAGGCTGTGCCTTTGCAGCCCATGGAGTGGAGCTGGTATCCATCATGCCCATGGAGGACTCCCTGACAGAACAGTTCAATGTGCCCAAAGGAGGCTGTGGCCCAGTTGAGCAGGCTTCTGGCAGGACCTGACCCTGTGGCAAGGAGCCCATGCTGGAGCAGGTTTGCTGCTAGGACTTGGGGCCCCCATGGGGAACCCACACTGTTCCTGAAGGACTGCACCCCGTAGAAAGCACCCATGTTAGTGCTGTTGGCCAGAACCGCCCTTGACGGTATTTGCTAAATGATCTCCCTATTCTCTACCTTGACCCATGAGCTTTTCACCATATTACCTTCCCCATGTCTGTTGACAACACGGAGTGATACAACAGCTTGGTAGGAATCAGGTGGCCAGCCAAAGTCAACCTGCCACATTTAGAAACAAAAAGTTTCTATCGCATCCCATCCCATCCCACCCCACCCCACCCCACCCTATCCCATCCCACCCTCTCCCATCCTATCCTATCCTATCCTATCCTATCCTATCCTATCCTATCCTATCCTATCCTATCCTATCCTATCCTATCCTATCTTATCCTATCCTATCCTATCCTAGTCCTCTTTTGGCACATGTTGTTGCAGTTGCTATTCTTGTTGTTGCTACTGTTATTATAAAAAGAGCATCTTATCTAAGTTTTGTCTTGACAGTATTTTGGTGGAGATCTCAGCCATAACTCTTTAGTCCAAGAACTGACCAGCATGAGAGCAATATATACTGTAATGATTCAGAATTTTTTTAATATGCAGAAGACACAGGTTTTGTACCTGTTCAGTCAATAACAGCCAAAACTATACTGTGTGTCACTACTAAGCAAACCACATACAGGAAAAAAAAAGATAGTCAAAAGTCATAGTCATCAGCAAGGTGATGGAAATTTCAATCAAAAGTGAGGTCATCCTGACTGACCTGGCTTTCTATTGGGGATACTTCATGTGTTACATGATCCAGTCAATCCTCTGCTATGTAATTGCAGACACAAAAAATAAATAAATGAGCTTTTACAGAGGAGACAAGGAAACATACATGTAAAATTTTAAGCTTGCCCTTGTTTTTTTTAAATAGCTAATTCCTGTCTTATTATTGTTTGTACGTATACAAAAAAATTTCCCAGTGGTAGCCACCAAGCTGTTACTGAACTTTATTTTAGGCAGTAGTTCCTAACAGATACAGTTTGTGGACCACCTCTCTGTGATTTAAAAAAAGGAAAGCAAGATGTAAGAAAGATGTAGTAAAAACACAGCTTCAACATGAACTGTTTGTTGTAGGACTTCTCCTGAGAACGATGAGGCCTATTTTCTCATGGAAACTGAGGGAATGGCAAAAAGCTACATGTAAGCAATTGAAATTCTGGCTTTAGTCAAATCCCCAATAGGTAGGTTAATGAAGATACTTCACACTGAGATGCAGTAAGACCTATGTATGCTTAAACAGAAATTGTAGCAAGAATTTTGCCAGCCAGGTTGTCTTTATCTATGCACGCCATTCTCCTCTGGGTGATTAACTGCAGCTTCTCTCTGGTATGATTGCCACAGATCCACTGTTTTTCTTCCTGATAGCTGCAGACTCTCTGAAGAATACAGAGTTAATGATCTTCTGTTATAATTATATCCTGCTATAGAATTTGTATTAGGGAAACTTTCAGTTTTATGTTTATCTAATTATAATAACAAGGGTTAATTAAAAGACATTTTCTCATTTCAAAATCTGAGAAATAGTATATCTTAATTTACCACTGTTGAAACAGATTTTATTGGGGGGGGGGGAAAGGAAAATGTTAACCTATAAGCTAAAACCAGTTCAGATTTGTTCTGATTTTTGTTCAGTTCCAATGCAAATACTTGTGTACATGTAATTACATGAAAGTACAAACTTACATTTAATCGGAGAAACAGTAGCCTTCCAATGCCTGGAAACTGCCTGTCAGTCTTCAGTCTATTAGAAGTATGTAGGTTGCCTTTTCTTTCTCCATCATATGGGTGTAGCATATGAATTAGTTCTATTGTACTCCTAAGGGTAACTGTAATTTTGCCTTATAGCTTACCAGTACCATCTACACAACCTAGTACAGCACTATGCAAAGAAGCTCAGTTACTTCTGAAATAATTTAACTGTAGAACAAAAATAAACAAAAGCTGTGATATCTTTACATCATACTGACAGAGTACGAGCTCTTTGGTCTCAGAGAGTTAGATAAGCCAAGAAACAGAAGTAGGCCTGCAGTCTGTGCCAGCACCTGACCTGTTTGTCCAAGGCCTTCCTCTGAACTCACCAGATATTTTACCTCAGTAGAACCAAGGGAATCTCAGCCACTTTTTACTTCTATGTGCAGCACAGGCATTTTCTGACTTTTACAGCCCAAAATTTACAGTCTGAACAGCATATGGAAGATAAGTAGGGAAGAAATGTAGATAGGGTTACACTTCCGTAAATTTGTATATTGTTCTAAAGCTTGCTTCTTTCTTTTTCACTTTTCTCTCTTTCTCATTCCTTCCTTCCTTCTTTTCTTCCTCCCTTCCTTCCTTCCATCAAAATAATTTAATGCTTAAACTGCTGTCCTGGGTTCAGCAGTAGCAGTCATTTTTTCTCCTTCTTGGTAGCTGGTGCAGTGCAGTGTTTTGACTTTCAGCTCGGGAACAGAGCTGATAACAAGGATGTTTTGGTTTGGCCAAGGACTTTGTGAGCCTCATGCTCTGCCAGGGAGGAGGGGAAGCCAGGAGGAAGCAGAGATAGGACACCTGACCCAAACTGACCAAAGAGCTATTCCATACCACAGCACGTCATGCCCAGGATGTAACTGGGAGTTAGCCGGAAGGGCTGGGAGACTGCAGGGTTGGAGGAGGTATCAGTTGGAGCTTGGTCGGGCTTGGGGGGCGAGTTATCGGTCAGTGGGTGGTGAGGTGTTGTATTCTGTTCCCTTGTTATTTCCTTTATCATTATTATCATTGGTGGTAGCAGTAGTGATTTGTGTTATACCTTAGTTACTAAACTGTTCTTATCTCAACCCGTGGGAGTTGCATTCTTTTGATTCTCCTCTCCGTCCCTCCGAGAGCAGGGGGAGGGCAAGAAAGGGGGGGAAGTGAGCGAACGAATTACCTGACTGGGTTTAAACCACGACAGTTCTTTTTGGCGCCCAACGTGGGGCACGAAGGGTTGAGATAACGACAGATTTGACTGGATTAATAATCATTCGTCACAATGCTGATTTATTGGGTATCAGAGTTGTTCTTCTTGATCTCACAGCTTCAGACCGTTGTAACTTACGTAGAGCCGGTATTTGCTGTGATAGTGTTTATCAAGTGTGGGGCCTGGGCTAAGGTTCTTGTCTCACTGTGCTTTATGGCAATGGCTTGTAATACGGGTGGGCTCCAGCAGCAGGGCGGGACGGACGTGGCCGTGGACTTGTACCTGGCCGTCCGGCTGCTCTTCACCGTCCTGGCCCTCACCCTACTCTCCATCTTCGTGAGGCTGCGGGTAGCCGAGGGGGAGAGGTCCCGGGAGCCGGCGGCTGCTGAAGCGGCCCGGGAGAGCGGGCCCGGGGACCAAGCGGCGGCAGGAGCGGGGCCGGAGGCCGCGAAGGGACGGCTGCGGGTGGAGGAGGCCGGGGCGGTCGAGGAGCAGAAGGAAGCGGCTGCCGAGCAGCGGGAGAAGGCGGCGGAGGAGCCGAGCCCCGCGGAAGAGCCGAGCCCGGCGGAGGAGCCGAGCCCGGCGGAGGAGCCGAGCTCCGCGGAAGAGCCGAGCCCGGCGGAGGAGCCGAGTCCGGCGGCCGAGCCGAGCCCCGCGGCCGAGCCCCGCCCTGAGACGGCCGAGAGCATTCCCCGGCAGCCACCCGCCGAGCCCCAGGAGGATGCAGGAGACCACGCAGCATTTCCCAGCAAGGCAGAGGAGGAAGAGCTGGACTCAGGAAAAGAGAAGCTGGCGGTGGGAGAGCCGGCAAGCACAGCAGCTACACCAGCCCCAGTGACAAGTACAGCAGCATCAACTGAGAGTTCTGAAGGTTTTGAATGGCCTTTGGGTATCCTTGGGACCTGCCTGCTGATTGTGATGGGGATCAGCATGTTGGCACACACACAGACTGTGTTCTACCCACAACCATTTTGTCTGATCTCAAAAGTTAAGCAGAGTCAGGTTTGGGTCTTGTCTGGGGTTAGACGATATAGGGGGACCAAGAGATTTTCCCCAAGGCTGGAGAGTCATGAGTGGCAGGGTGTGTGGGACAGTATGGGCAAGTATCTAGTCCACTGGGCCCCTCCAGTGCTTTGGAAGCGTCGGAGATGGAAGGCAGCTGTATGGAGTCCCCAGCAACAAGCTGCAGAAACTGCTGAAGGGGACAGTGAATTATTTTGAGCCTGGTGGGCCCATGGCACTTCAGGCCATCAGAGCAGAGATGCAACATAGAGATGGACTCATGATCGAGGGGTGGACTTAGCAATGGACACTATTGCCCAGGTTATTCATGAGTGTGAACACTGCACACAGTCTCTCCTGCTCTGGAAGACTGTTACAAGAGATGAAGCCTGACATCATGGACCAGATGGATGCAGCAGCTTTATAGGGACTGGTCCATGCACTAAGATAAGAGTGATGGTATATCGAAAATGTGGGAACTGAGCATGACGTGAATGGTATGGAATAAGGGGTGGATAATGTCCTGGGTTCAGCAGTAGCAGTCATTTTTTCTCCTTCTTGGTAGCTGGTGCAGTGCAGTGTTTTGACTTTCAGCTCGGGAACAGAGCTGATAACAAGGATGTTTTGGTTTGGCCAAGGACTTTGTGAGCCTCATGCTCTGCCAGGGAGGAGGGGAAGCCAGGAGGAAGCAGAGACAGGACACCTGACCCAAACTGACCAAAGAGGTATTCCATACCACAGCACGTCATGCCCAGGATGTAACTGGGAGTTAGCCGGAAGGGCTGGGAGACTGCAGGGTTGGAGGAGGTATCAGTCGGAGCTTGGTCGGGCTTGGGGGGCGAGTTATCGGTCAGTGGGTGGTGAGGTGTTGTATTCTGTTCCCTTGTTATTTCCTTTATCATTATTATCATTGGTGGTAGCAGTAGTGATTTGTGTTATACCTTAGTTACTAAACTGTTCTTATCTCAACCCGTGGGAGTTGCATTCTTTTGATTCTCCTCTCCGTCCCTCCGAGAGCAGGGGGAGGGCAAGAAAGGGGGGGAAGTGAGCGAACGAATTACCTGACTGGGTTTAAACCACGACAACTGCATACACGGAACCACTATTTCTATTTCTGAAACACTAATTTCAGAGTATTTGTAAAAAGACAGAAACGACTTTTGATTGAAATGTAACGCTAAAGCTCTTCCATTAACGAAATTAAGATTTTTATAAATGCTGTATATACATCATGTATAGGTGTCGTGGTTTAAACCTAGTCAGGCAACTTGTTCACTCACAACAATCGAGGGCCCGCCCCCCCCCCCCCCCCCCCCCACCGCCAACCGGGGCTCCCCATTCCCCAATCCAGGAGGAATGGGGAGGAGGATCAAAAGAGTGCAACTCCTACGGGTTGAGACAAGAACAGTCCAGCAACCAATGTACAACACAAATCACCACCGCTACTACCAACTACAACGATAAGAGAAAATAACAAGGGAAGAGAATATGATACCACCAGCCAGATAACTTCCAGTTACCCCCCACCACGGGCATGACGTGCTGTGGTATGGAATACCTCTTTGGCTAGCCTGGGTCAGGCGCCCCATCTCCGCTTCCTCACGGCTTCCCTCCTCCCTGGCAGAGCATGAGCCTCACAAAGTCCTTGGTCAGGGTAAATATCACTTAGCAAGAACCGAAAACATCGGTTTCACCAACACTGTTCCCAGGCTGGAAGTCAAAACACAGCACTGCACCAGCTACCACGAAGGAGAAACATGACTGCTACTGCTGAGCCCAGGACATTATCCACCCCTTATTCCATACCATTCATGTCATGCTCAGATCCCACATTTTCAATACACCATCTCTCTCCCACTTATATACATCCTTTTTCTTAGTGCATGGACCAATCCCTATAATGCTGCCGAGTCCATTCGGTCCATAATGTCAGGTTCCATCTCTTGTAACAATCTTTCAGGTCAGGAAAGGCTGTGTGCAGTATTGGATCGTTGCCTGATGATGCTGGTCGTTCCTTTACTGCGGAACTCATCCGGTTCTATCAAAGTTCATTCTCTGTTGAGATGATGGTTGGAGGGAAGTCAGGGCCAGTCGCTGGTGACCTGGAGACATCTAGTTGATGAGCTATAAAAGTATTACACAGCAGGCAACAGCATACAATTGAGTTCACTGGCTGTTTTCCCCTAAAATCAAATCCCCTTGAGGTATACATCGGACTTCCCCTTCTTCCCGCATTACCCACCAAGTATATCCAGGTCCCTGAGCAAAAGCAATCCCACGAGTGGGTTTGCCTTTCTCTGAAGCAGGAATAACCCAGACTGTCTTCCCCAGCAAATTCTTCATATGCACCACGGGAACTTTGTCCCCCTCTACAGTATGTAAAAGTTCTGACTGGACTGGGCCGGCCCTGTTGGCAGATCCTCTGGTGTTGATCAACCAGGTGGCCTTTGGTAAGTGTGTATCCCAATGCTTGAAAGTTCCCCCACCCATCGCTCTCAGTGTAGTTTTCAACAGCCTATTGTACCGTTCGATTTTCCCAGAGGCTGGTACATGGTAGGGGATGTGATATACCCACTCAATGCCATGCTCTTTGGCCCAAATATCTATAAGGTTATTCCGGAAATGAGTCCCATTGTCTGACTCAATTCTCTCTGGGGTGCCGTGTCACCACAAAATCTGTTTCTCAAGGCCCAGGATAGTGTTCCGGGCAGTGGCATGGGGCACAGCGTATGTTTCCAGCCAGCCAGTGGTTGCTTCCACCATGGTAAGCACATGGCGCTTCCCTTGGCGGGATGTCGGCAGTGTGATATAGTCAATCTGCCAGGCCTCCCCATGTTTATACTTCAACCATCGTCCTCCATACCAAAGAGGCTTTAACCGCTTGGCTTGTTTAATTGCAGCACATGTTTCACACTCGTGAATAACCTGGGCAATAGTGTCCATTGTTAAGTCCACCCCTCGATCACGAGCCCATCTATATGTTGCATCTCTGCCCTGATGGCCTGAAGTGTCATGGGCCCACTGGGCCAAAAATAATTCACAGTTATGTTGCCAATCTAAGTCCATCTGAGCCACTTCAATCTTAGCCACTTTATCCACTTGTTGGTTGTTCTGGTGTTCCTCAGTGGCCCGACTCTTGGGTACATGGGCATCTACATGACGTACCTTCACCACCAGGTTCTGCACCCGGGCAGCAATATCTTTCCACAGTGCAGCAGCCCAGATGGGTTTACCTCTGCGTTGCCAGTTGCTCTGTTTCTATTGCTTCAACCACCCCCACAGGGCATTTGCCACCATCCATGAGTCAGTATAGAGGTAAAATACTGGCCACTTTTCTCATTCAGCAATATCCAGGGCCAGCTGGATGGCTTTCACCTCGGCAAATTGACTCGATTCACCCTCTCCTTCAGCAGTTTCTGCAACTTGTTGTCCAGGACTCCATACAGCTGCCTTCCATCTCCGATGCTTTCCCACAATACGGCAAGACCCATCAGTAAACAAGGCATACTGCTTTTCACTTTCTGACAGTTTATTATATAGTGGGGCCTCTTCAGCACGCACCACCTCCTCCTCTGGTGACATTCTGAAATCTTTGCCCTCTGGCCAGTCCATGATGACTTCTAGAATGCCTGGACGACTGAGATTTCCTATTTGAGATTGTTGTGTAATCAGTGCAGCCCATTTACTCCATATAGCATCAGTTGCATGATGTGTAGAGGAGACCCTGCCTTTGAACATCCAGCCCAGCACGGGCAACCGGGGTGCCAGGAGGAGCTGTGCTTCAGAGCCAATCACTTCCGAAGCAGCTCGAACCCCTTCATAGGCTGCCAGTATCTCTTTCTCAGTTGGGGTATAGCTGGCCTCAGATCCCTTAGTCTCCATTCTCCGTTAGACTTTCGTACTGGCCATATGGGGCTATTAAAGGGTGAGCAGGTCCTGCTGATCACCCCCTGACTCTCCAGTCTACGGATCAGCTGGTGGATGGGAATCAGGGAGTCTTGGTTGGTGCAATATTGCCGCCAGTGTACTGTTGTGGTCGCAATTGGCGCCTGTTGTTCTTCGACTTTCAGCAACCCCACAGCAGAAGGATCTTCTGAGAGACCAGGCAAGGTGGACAGCTGCTCAATTTCCTCAGTCTCCAAAGCAGCAATACTAAAAGCCCACCGGTACCCTTTTGGGTCTTTGAAGTACCCTCTCTTGAGGTAGTCTATGCCGAGGATGCATGGAGCCTCTGGACCAGTCACAATAGGGTGCTCTTGCCATTCCCTCCCAGTCAGGCTGATTTCAGCCTCCAGCACAGTCAACTCTTGGGATCCTTCTGTCACTCCAGAAATATAGATGGGTTCCACCCCTTGACAGCTTGATGGCATCAGGGTACACTGTGCACCGGTATCTACTAGAGCCTTATACTTCTGTGGGACTGATGTGCCAGGCCATCTGATCCACACAGTCCAGTAAATCCGATTGTCCCCTACCTCCACCTGGCTGGAGGCAAGGCCCCTCTAATGATCATCACAGCGTTGGACACTTAAGTTGTGGTAAAAGGGATTATTTTTTGTTATCACAGGAACTGGAGTAAAATCAAATCTTCCACTCTATCTGGGAAACTGCTCACCAGAGACTGAAGCCGTAGCTCTCATGGGACGATCAGTCTTGGCCCTTGCTCCCCTCTTCAGTTCACTCACCCGTTCCTCCAAAGCTGAAGTAGGTTTTCCATCCCACTTTGTCATGTCTTCTCTATGATCCAGCAGGTAAAACCATCGGGTACCCCGTGGCGTATACCTTCTGTATTTCCTCTCTTGAACAATAGGACGCCTTTTGTTAATAGCTGAGACGTGTGTTGGTACACGTGAGGAGCTGGATAAATCAGATAGATCGTCCCTAAATTGTTTGAGGTTCTGGGACAGTTTTTCCACAGCTGAGATGATAGAAGTGGTGAGATTGCCTTCGAACTCTCAGAGTTCTACATCGTCCTTGTATGGAAACCTTTCTTTCACAGCTTCCAAGAGCCTCCTCCAAAGACTGAGGGACTTTTTCTCTCTTGCAATTGCTTTGTCAATTCCCCCTTCTGTAGCAAGTGATCCCAGCTGCTTGGCTTCTGTACTTTCTAGTTCCTGACCATCGGCCCCATTGTCCCAGCATCGGAGTAACCAGGTGATGATGTGCTCCCCTGGTTGACGGGTAAAATCTTTTCGCATATTCCGCAGCTCGGTTGAGGTCCGAGGTCGAGAAGTTACCTCTTCTTCTTCTTCTTTGTCATGTGATGATGACTCCTGATCAGATTCTGGACCGGGTGGTGAACTCATTGTTTCTTCATCTCGCTTCACCCTTCTTGCCTCATTTTTGCTTGTTCTCTTGCGTACAGGGGCAACCGATTTTGGTACGAATTGGTCCTCTGCTTTGGCTGCAGTGATTATCACTGCGGTTTGAGTAGCAACTGTACTTGTTGCTGGGGGTGGTGCAGCTACTGTGCTTGGAGCTGGGGTAAACACGCTGTCTGTTGCAGTTGAAGTTTGAGCAGCTGCTGCACTTGCCACTGGGGAAGCTGTGCTGTTCATTGCAGCCAAAGTTTGAGTAGCGACTGTACTTGTCGCTGGGGGTGATGAAGCTGCTGTGCCTGGAGCTGGTGTAGCTGCACTGACTGTGGCTTTGCCCTCAGATCCACCGACATTCTTTTCCTTTTGAAGGTGCTGGATAGTGTTGAACAAGGCCCTGTAAGCACAGGCCAAGCCCCAGCACGTTGCCATGATTTGTCCATCTCTGGTATGGCCAGAATGACCACACACCTCATTTAAGTGTTTTACTAATTCTGGATTTTGCAGTTGTTCGGTAGTGAAATTCCAAAGTACTGGAGGGGCCCACTGACCTAGACACTTGCCCATACTATCCCACACACCCTGCCACTCACGGCTGTCCAGCCTCAGGGAAATTCTCTTGGTCCTCCTATATCATCGTTTGACCCCAGACAAGACCCAAACCTGACTCTGCTTAACTCTTGAAATCAGTAGTGGGCAAAACACACTCTGTATGAGTGCTGGCATGGTGATTCCCATCACCATCAGCAAACAAGTCTCAACAGCATTAAAAGGCCATTCAAAAAATTCAAAACTCTCAAATGTAAATGGTCTGGGGGGACGACTGGGAGGGTAAAAGGATGTCTCCTTCACAGGTTGAGCACCTGAGAAGGAGAAAAAAAGATGTGTAATTGCTAAGCACTTCTATTATATACCTCCCAAAGTATAAAGGTGGTGACCACACTGGGAACATAAGCCAGATCAGTTTCATGATCAAGGATCCTATGGTATTACAAGTCATTACCATAAAGTACAATGGGACAAAAACCTTAGCCCAAGCCCCACACTTGAAAAACACTAATACAGCAAATACCGGATGGAAGTAAGATATGATATACTGAAATTGTGAGATCAAGAGGAACAACCTTGAGAGCCAATAAATCAGCATTGTGACAAGTGACTATTAATCCAGTCAGATCTGTTGTTATCTCAACCCCTCGTGCCCCACGCTGGGTGCCAAAAAGAACTGTCATGGTTTAAACCCAGTCAGGCAACTTGTTCACTCACTCCCAGTGAGTGGTGCCGAGCTGACAACAATCGAGGTCCGTTCCCCCCCACTCCGGGTCACTCCCCTTCCTCGCTCCCAGAGGAACGGGGAGGAGGATCGCAAGAGTGCAACTCCCATGGGTTGAGACAAGAACAGTCCACAAACCAATGTACAACACAAATCACCACCGCTACTACCAACAACAACAATGAAAAGAGAAAATAACAAGGGAAGAGAATACGATACCACCAGCCAAGAAACAAGTCCCACCTGGAAGCCCATGTCCTTCCAGGGAACTCCCAGTTACCGCCCACTCTGGGCATGACGTGCTGTGGTATGGAATACCTCCTTGGCTAGCCTGGGTCAGGTGCCCCATCTCTGTTTCCACCCGGCTTCCCCTCCTCCCTGGCAGAGCATAAGCCTCACAAAGTCCTTGGTCAGGGTAAACAGCACTTAGCAACAACCAAAAACATCGGTATCACCAGCAGTGTTCCCAGGCTGGAAGTCAAAACACAGCACTGCACCAGCTACCACAAAGGAGAAACATGACTGCTACTGCTGAACCCAGGACAATATGTAAAAAAAAAATTTGTCTTATTTTTGCAGTGACAACATACACAAACATACCATGAAGAAGTGATATATGAGGTGCAGATGCTTACAGAAATGTCATATGTTCTTATACTTGAGGTTTTTGCAGGATTTTGGATATTTTAGAAATACAGGCACAGAGCAGGAAGAAGCTTTAAAGGCTATTGAGTTCACATATCTAACCTTGGAAGGAAAGCACAATATTTAATTAAATGGCTATATGCATTTATAACCAAAACAACAGCAAAACACTGTATCTAATATAGGAAATGAGGCTGAGCCCAGCCTATTTTATTTCAGTTAAAAGCACATCCTGAAGTTCTTATAAGAGAGGGAAGTTGGAACTAATTAGTTCAGGTGCTACAATTAACTTAATTATCTTCTAGGATTATAAGGTTGTCATACCAGCTTTATTATATTTGACATTAGACAATGTCATTTTCAAGGTTTTAAAACATTTTCTGCCTTGAAAATGTTATTAAGGGCACATTTTAAGAAAAAAGATAATTTGTTATAATCTGCTACATTTAAACTAGAGAATAAGTAGACTCAGAAGACTAAGTACTTTATTGCATCTATGTAGTTTGTCACACCTGAGAGGTGAAAATTCAGAAGTAGAACTGCCTTCTCTTTTTGAGAAAGAAGGTCAACTGAGATTGAAAGGTAAAGCAGAGTGTAAATCAAGCAGCACTGAGAATATCAGAAACCTTCTAATCCAAAGGTAGAGCAGCTGTCCAACCTTCCCTAACTGTATGGTCATGGCATTCAGGTATCCCCCAAGTAATTTTGACTCCATTATTTTTCTAGCAGACCTTTTTCCAGAATGTGGTCTAATTTAGTCTTGCTGTGAGGGGAAAGTAAGCTCTGTCATTATGTAATTTAGCACTGAGAAGATCTGGGTTCTAAATTGTATATGATACTGTACACTGGTAAACTTGTGTTAAGGTCACTGGTTAAGGTTGTATGGAAACCCAGTAAAAGCTCTAAGAGACAATTTACCACCAAGAAAAATTCCAATCTATAATTTATGTTGTAGTATTACCTTTATTACTCTGAAGCATCTGCTGGACTTTGAAATTTGCACATAGAATACAGATTTTATTGATTCAGAAGAACTCAACAGACTTACATAAATACTTAGTTAATGCATAGAAAATAAGAGCAACATAATTAAAACAAATTTCAGCTTAAGAAGTCTTTTGCTTGTAATACACAATACAGTCTTTCCACTTAGGGTGACACAAAAGAAACATATATCTCATATTGTAGGAAAGAATGGAGTTGATGGTGTAGTAGAGGTGTAATTATTGCTAAAAGGAATAGATTAAGGGATTTTATAACTTAAATATCATTAAAGGATATGCCAAGTCAAAATAGAAAATTGCAGGCAAATTGCACTTCCAATTTTTGGTTGCTAAATACCTTAAATATAAAACTATCACAGAAGAAATTACTATACCTACCATCCAAGTTGACAACACATGCTTAATTTAGATTTATATGCCACGCCTTAGGCACTTGCATTAGGGAAGGTCAATCTTATCCACAATTACAGTAACTTTAGCAACAATCCATTACTTATTCATGACCATAGAAACATTGTAGAACCATAGAATGGTTAAGAAGGGACCTTAGAGATCAGGGTTCTAACCCTGCTGCCAAGGGGCTAGATAAGTATGCTGAAGGCCCAGTCCAATCTGACCTTGTGCACTTCCAGAGATGGGTATCCAATAGGTAAGATTCTTCTAGCAGCTTCAGAATTTTTTGTCCACATCTTTTAAAGGCATTGCATACTTTGGTGTAAGAAATTTACTCCAAATTCACTGACTGTACTTCTAGAGGCTAGTGCTCTTCTGAAGCTCTTTTTTACAACCATAACCTGATTTCAACCTTGGCCAGTGGCTGAGTTAAGGCCTCTTTAAAAATGTTTCAATTATGTTGTTGTCTTTTACATCCTCAGCAATGATTCCTATCCACTAAGACTTCTCTCAAAAATGTGAGGTTTTTACTGCTGAGAAAACAGTACTGTAATCTTCTAAGGGTGTATGCCCACTATTAAAAAAAAATGGATCCTTTCTTATTTGCCATTGATCAGGTTCTGAGTTTTCATACATTTACAATGACTGGAAAAAGGGAAATATAACCCCCATTTTCAAGAAAGGGAAAATGGATGACCCAGGGAATTACAGACCAGTCAGTCTCACCTCTGGGCCTGGCAAAATCTTGGAGCAGATTCTCCTGGAAGGCATGCAAAGGCACATGAAAATCAATAAGGTACTTGGTGACAGCCAGCATGGCTTCACTAAGGGGAAATCCTGCCTGACCAATTTGTTGGCCTTCTATGATGGGGCTACAGAACTGATAGACAGGGGTAGAGCAGTTGATGTCATCTACCTGGACTTGTGCAAAGGATTCGACACTGTCCCACATTACATCCTTGTCTCTAAATTGGAGCGACATCAATTTGATGGATGGACCACTTGGTGGATAAAGACCTGGCTGGATGGCCGCACGCAAAGAGTTGTCATCAATGGCTCAATGTCCAGCTGGAGACCAGTAACGAGTGGTGTCCCTCAGGGATCGGTGTTGAGACCGGTCTTGTTTTACATGTTCAATGCTGACATGGACAGTGGGATTGAGTGCGCCCTCAGCAAGTTTGCTGATGACCAAGCTGTGTGGTTCGGTTGATACCCTGGAGGGAAGGAATGCCATCCAGAGGGACCTCGACACACTTGTGAGGTGGGCTGATGCCAACCTCATGAGGTTTAACCATGCCAAGTGCAAGGTCCTACACCTGGGTCGGAGCAATCCCAGGCACAGCTACAGGTTGGGCAGCCCTGTGGAGAAGGACTTGGGGGTGCTGGTCAATGAGAAAATGCACATGAGCCAGAAGTGTGCACTTGCAGCCCAGAAAGCCAACCATATCCTGGGTTGCATTAAAAGGAGCGTGACCAGCAGGTCGAAGGAGGTGATCCTGCCCCTCTGCTCTTGTGAGACCTCACCTGGAGTATTGTGTGCAGTTCTGGTGTCCTCAACATCAAAAGGACATGGAACTGTAGGAACAAGTCCAGAGAAGGGCCACGAGGATGATCAGGGGACTGGAGCACCTCCCGTATGAAGACAGGCTGAGGAAGTTGGGGCTGTTCAGCCTGGAGAAGAGAAGGCTGCATGGAGAGCTCATAGCAGCCTTCCAGTATCTGAAGGGGGCCTATAGGGACGCTGGGGAGGGACTCTTCATTAGAGACTGTAGTGACAGGACAAGAGGTAACGGGTTAAAACTTAAACAGGGGAAGTTTAGGTTGGATATAAGAAGGAAATTCTTTCCTGTTAGGGTGGTGAGGCACTGGAATAGGTTGCCCAGGGAAGCTGTGAATGCTCCATCCCTGGTAGTGTTCAAGGCCAGGTTGGACGAGGCCTTGGGTGATATCATTTAGCATTAGGTGTCCCTGCCCACGGCAGGGGGGTTGGAACTAGATGATCTTCAGGTCCTTTCCAACCCTAACGATTCTATGATTCTATGATTCTATGACTCAGGTGGATGAAGTGAAAGTAAGTTTCTGTGAAGTAGATTATCTTTTTCTGAGGTAATCACATTAATATTCTTTCCAGAGAGATAGGCAGCAATATTCAGTTTTAAGACATGGCTCATCTAATCTGAAGTACACACTTTAAAACATTATGAACTATGTCATAAAGAATCAGTCCACCCACTGTTGCTAAATACCTAGCCAACTCACGCAGATGTTTTCATCACAGATGCCTAAATTTAGGTGAGCTGTTTCCGTGAAACTTAGAAGCAAAATAAATAAACGCATACATACAAAAATACATTTGCCAGTGACACCAAGATGTGTGATGTGGTCACCACACTGGATAGAAGGGATGCCACCCAGAGGGACTGTGCCAGGCTTGAGAGGTATGCCAGCGCGAACCTCATTAAGTTCAGCAAGGCCAAGTGCAAGGATCTACACCTTGCTTGGGACAAACCCAAGCAGAAATACAGGCTTGGAGGAGAATGGATTGAGAGCAGCCATGAGGAGACTTGGGAGTGTTGATGGATAAGTTGCTCAACATGAGCTGGCAGTGTGTGTTTAAAAGCAGTGTGCCTACAAGAAATCTGGAGAGGGACTTTTTACAAGGACTTGTGAGGATATGACAATAGGGAATGGCTTTAAGCTGACAGAGGGGAGATTTAGAATAGATGTTACGAAAAAATCTTTATTGTGAGGGTGGTGAGACACTGGAACTGGTTGCCCAGAGAAGTTGTAAATGCCACAGCTCTGGCAGTGTTCAAGGCCAGGTTGGACAGGGGTTTGAGCACCCTTGTTTGGTGGAAGGTGTCCCTGCCCATGGAGTTGGAACTAGATGAGCTTTAAGGTCCTTTCCAACCCAAACCATTCTATGATTCTATGATGTATCTTCAAAATTATTAATTTTTTTTCATTCCCATATATACATTAAAAAGCTATTATTCTCCTTGAAAATTCAATTCAACTAGATTTGTATATGCATATTTTGGCTGGAAATCCTGAAAAGAAGTATGTACAAGATTTTCAGTATGACAGAACAATTCTGTAAAAAAAAAAAAAAAAAGAGAGAAAGAATATAAAAAAAGAAAAAATGACTAATTAACTAAAACCTTCAAATAACACTAGTTTACTTGTTGCTTTTCCTGATCATCTTTCTAATGATGTATGGAAGGTAATCATGTAGTAGATGGAACAAGATGCAGATATGCAAACCATTACTCACTGTGATTTGCCTAAACTCTTCCTCAGCAGCTTAACAGGAAAATGCTGTCCTAAAGTAGTACTATAAACTGTCTATTATGCGTGTGTATATATATATATATATATATAAATGTACAGAGGGCAATCCAGACTTTAATTCTTTACACTTCAGAGTGCTACTTTTTCTGCAATTACTTCTAAGTATTTCTCTCAGTTATCTTGTAGGAAACTTGGGTGGTTAGCTTGTGCTGCTGGTAGTCTGACTCTCAGGTAACTACATTTTGGTGAGGATCTGAGCAAAGAACCTAAATATCTTAACAGATTATCCTAAAAAGCCTTTACACATCCAGAATACTTTCAATCTTAATGGTTAACAGAAAGTAGAAACATAGTCCGACCAATCTCCTACTGCAAAAATGGCATTTTCTAATATATGGGATGTTGTCAGAGGAACTTTATCAAACTGGGAGCAAAAAAAGGTATTCACTGGAAGAAGTGTAACAGGATATTGGCTCATTTTGAACAAAGGTATTAATTTGTCACTGAGCCATAAAGAGGAGAGAAAGGTAAGGAAACTAGGTTTTTGATTTTGCTCATTTGAGAAGAAGAAAATTTGGATTCCAGTTCTTCATCTGGTAAACGTTTACAGTAACATACTTAAATATAAACAATGCAACAAAAAAAATTGTTCCCAGCTACAGATGTATAGTTGTGTCATGCAGATCAGTAACAAAAAGCACCAAGTGTCCTGCTATATGGTGGCAGGACTCTGGAGGTTAGCATGTGCACATGGCCAAATACACCATTACATAAAGACCAGCACTTTTCAGACTTCTTACCAGTCAGGCATATTTTAGACTAAGAATTGTGTGGTGATATGAACCACAGGCACACCTATAACGGTCTACTGAAGTTACAACCAAGGAAACCTGCACTGCACAAGTACCTCAGATTCATGCTAGCAGCTAGGAATTGATCAAAGCAAATTAAAGCTTTTCTGAAAGAATTAAAAATATAGCATATCTACCATTCTAGCACATTAATTATTGGCTAGTTGTTATTCATCTGCTCTTCCTCCAAAGTTACCTTTTATATACTCAGTGTAGCCCAGCAAGCAGTATTTTTCACTTTACTGAATAAAGGACGTAGACTTTTAATTGATTTCACAGAGCAGGGTCACAGGACTTCCCTGAGGTCCCTTTAGACTCAGATGAATTGTCCTTGTCTTACAAGTGCATTTTTAATTATAATGCTAAGATATGAATTAGACTAATAGTAGCTTATTGATGGAATGATGAAACAGAATGTTATACTAAGCAACATAGAGACATAAAGATATTCCTAGCCTGAGAGAATTTATAATCTAAGTGTAATCATGAGATAACAGATGGTAATTGACAGGCAGATGTGAAAACCAAAGAAACAATGAGACAGCATGATTGATTTTGGCATATCTTTTATTGTTAAGGTTTTAAAATTCATCATGGACAAGAATAATTTAGGAAAAGAAAAAAAAAAAAGATAATGAAAGCCTTTTAGGTATTTCTAGGGCAATAGTTCCAAACAGAACCGACACAGAAAGTCATAAATGTTAGCTGAAAATATAACATGGCTGATATAAGCTGGTTACTAAGCTGAAAAGAGATATAAACATTATCTGTGAAATGAGAAATCTAGCATAATCAAATGTCATGCCTTTGTGTTCTACAGAATTCATGTAAAGAAAATAGTGTCTTGACTGTGTAATGTTTATGTATGTTAGAAAAGTTTATGCTTATCAGTAAAAGAAGTATCATTACGGAATTACAGTGTCTACACTGCACTTGAGATACTTTGGAAAGAAAATCGTTTCTGTCAGGATAGGGGGTGATGAATGTTTTTATAAATAATTATGGAAGAACAGTGGAGTTCTTTCTGTAAGGAAAACAGAAGCAGCAGTAAGAATGGAGCTGAGTATGTAGCATCCTTTCATAAAATATTTGCAGCTCATGTCTATAATCTAATTCCAGTGATTTTCATCATTTTTCCTAAGCCACTGGAAAGTAGACCATAGAATCACACAGTTATAGTTTGTTGCCTTTGACTGTTCCATCACAAACTTAAAATTTTAACTGTGAGTGGGAAATGGAAACAAATAGGAATATGTGATGTATACATGACATTTGCTTTATGACTCAAATAGTTGAGTCTAGTCTGAGTACTGCTTAATCTTCTATTATAAAAATTTGCAACAAAATAATAAATAACTAAAAAATGTCACTAACCATAACAGATTTGTGCACCAATGACGTAATGCTGTTTGGGGGTTATAATTAATGTTGCACAGATTTTGCCTACACGCCAATTAGTTTTATTATTTTTATATACGTGTGCAACTGCTTCTCGATTTATAAGATTGAAAGTGTCATTTCATAAATTGAAGCTGTGTAAATATGTCATTATTATAATATGTCAATATTACAGTATCAATTCCAATATGGCAATACTACAAACTTGATTGTAATACCTTGTGAATACTTACAATGTCAGAAAAGTTCTAACTATACTATCATTTCTGCTTAGTATAAGTCAGAGATGAGCTACATAGCGTAAGAAGCGCATGCACCTGTTGGAGTGAGTCCACAAGAAGGCCATGAAGCTGATCAGAAGGCTGGAGCACCTCTCCTATGAAGAATGGATGAGAGAACTGGGCTTGTTCAGCCTAGAGAAGAGAAGGCTCCAAGGAGACCTTAAAGCAGCCTTTCAGGACTTAAAGAGAGCCTAGAAGAAAGCTGGAGACAGAATTTTTACAAGGGCAAGTAAACATAGGAATGGATTTAAGCTGAAAGAGTAGATTTAGATCAAATTTTAGAATTAAATTCTTTACTCTGAGGGTGGTGGAGCTAGTAGCCCAAGGAAGTTGTGGGTACCTCATCCCTGGAAGTGCTCAAGGCGAGGTTGGACAGGACTTTGCGCAACCTGTTCTAGTGAAAGGTGTCCCTGCCCATGGCAGGGGTGTTAGATGAGCTTTAAGGTCTCTTCCAACCCAAAGCATTCTACGATTGTATGATCATGATAGATGGCTTCATTAATCAGGTTTAGGCAACACTTGTCTCTGAACGCCCAGAATAACAGGTTTGAACATTTTTCTGTTTTTCTAATAAAAGGTTTTGTTGATTAGCATATATGAAAAATTTAAGCTGATGCTCAGCAAAGACAGTTCTTATTTGGTGAGCTTCCCAGCAACAAGGGTGCATAAACTGGTTATCATCTTCCCCTTACTGTTTGTGAAAAAAAGTGTGGGTAGCACCTTATTTTGAAAACAGGTGCTGTATGAAGGAATGTATGCATCTCTTACAGATGAAAGGTCATTTTCTGTTGGTTTTCTGGGAACTGTTTGCCTGTAGGTAGTACTCTGCCTTTGACTAGTCTTTAAGAATACGCTGATCGCATAGATGCTGGTCACATGCTGACTAGAACATAGAACTTAAGAGCCAAAATAGCTTTTCAGGGTCTTTAATCACCACCGTTCACACAGTCAGGTATGGCCAGTGCATCTCTTTATATTTCTAAGTTATCTTCCCCTATCCCTCTCACCAGTATGTATATAGTTGACTTTTGCATCAGAAAAGAGGCCGATTCTTTGCCTAAAAGCCTTTACTTGCCTAGAAGAATTTACAGATACCCACATGGAGGCTTAGTAGCATCTTCAAATGCTACTTAAAAGAACCCAGTCTTGCCAAGATTTCATGTGTCTTCTTAGGGATACAACCTGGCTGTTGAATAACATCATGTATATTGCATTTGATTGAAGTCATGACTGTTTTTAGCCCTTAAAAAAAAAATGTACAGGATATTAAGCTTTTAGTGAGGCACATGCTTAGTAAAAGTTTTTTCAGTTTTACCACTGTAATACACAATTCATCAAATCATGTTTATTTTATTAAGGGTAAATAAGCTGGTTACCAGTGAAACTGTAAGGTAATTCCTCCCCAGATTTGATATCTTTGATATTTATGGAGGTGATATAGCAGTTGCCAGCCACACTTTAATAGCCTTGTCAGGCAAAACAAAGTGTTCACCAGTCCTATCTCCAACCATAAGCATTGCATGCCCATTATCAAAAGCTGTAGGGGAGGCTATTGCATTTCCATTCAACGTAAAGCCTCTCTTTTGTCTGTTCTTTTTGTTTACAGAGATGCCCTTAACTTTTAAACAACAGCTTGACAACTCACAAATACCACGTCATGATAAATGTCTTGAAGGGCATCTATAAAATCATAAACCTCTAGGTGTGCCCATGCAATGGTGAACTGTTAGTTTTGCATTCCAGGGTCATGCATCATTTGCTGTGCCTCCATGAGACAGTGGCCACATTCTCAACAACAAAATCACAGGGGTTGCATCATAAACCAAAAAAAAGTGGTAACCATACATTATGACAATGCTGTTGTGAAGGTTGGATCCCTGGAAAACATCCCACAGAGTTTTAAAACATGTACGCAATTTTGTATTTTGTGATTTATTTTTTTCCTTTATACATTCAGACTGCAAAGCAAAGCTGCCTTTCTGCCTGTGATCATTGATGCACTGGGTTGTTTTTTTGTCAGCATCCAGGTACCAGGCTGGGTAACTTGAAGCTTTCTGCTTCTAATGGAGGTACAAGTTTATATAATCAAAAGAAAAACTTCATACATTTCACAAACATTGTAAGCCTCTTCCAGAACCTTGTTTAGTTCAACAGTATTATATGTATCCCTCTAGTATGTCTGTAGTTGCAGTATCTCTGAAGGGTTTCAGCACAGATGCAGTACAAGAAAAAATAGCTTGCCATTTACCTTGACAGAAACCACAGGGAAAAACTCATAAAGCAGATACACTTTTACTTTAAGTGTACCAAAATAGGTTCTCAAGGTGTCAAAATTGTCAAGTGTAACTTCAGGGTGCCCAGGAGGGTACTGTTTTATTTTGCTGCGGAAGGACTAGAAGCTAGTATGATTCTAGAAATGATATTTTCATCAGGAGGTGTTTTTTTAATATAAGCGGACTACTCTTTCCTTGCCACTAAAACAAGCATCACTGGAATTCAGCAGTGTAGGCATTTTTTGTCTAAAACCTCTTCAAGCTGCCCATCTGATTTTTTTACAGTTTTCCATTCATGCTCCTGCTTAGATGTAGTATTAAAGCTCACAGTTTTTACATGTTTTAATGTGGTCCACATTAACATTTGATACAGCTGAGAAAAACACCTTTCAAGTGACTGAAAACTGTTGGTGCCTATCTACATCTTCCCTGCTGAGCGGTGCAGGAGGATAGAGAATGGGGGGTTGCAGTGAGTTTATAACAGGTTGTTTCTGCTGCTCCTTCCTCCTCACACTTTTCCCCTGATCCAGTATGGGGTCCCTCCCATGTGAGACAGTCCCTCCAGAACTGCTCCACCATCATCTTCACCACGGGCTGCAGGGGAACCTTGGCTCATGTGCCTGGGGTACCTCCTCCATCTCCTTCTTCACTGACCTTGGTGTCTACAAGGCAGTTTTTAACATTTTTTCCTCTCCCTCCTCTGTCTCAGGAACAATTTAACCCCTTAAATATATTTTTCCTCTAGTGTTTCTCACTCTTTTCTCCCCTTTCCATTTGCCTAAATGGCATTTTATTGGCTTTTCTCAAATACTCTTTCCCCACGGTGCCACCACCTTAGTTGGAGGGCTCAGCCATCCCCTGGGGTGGTTCTGTTGTAGCTGCCTGTAACTAGTTGTACCTTGCACAGGGCAGCTCCTGCCTTTCCATACAGATATCACTCCTGTAGCCCTCCCACTACTAAAACATGGGCACCTGCAGCCAATACAGGTATTGTGAAGAGAAGATCAAGCACTTTTTTATCCTTCTCAGTGGCAGTCATGTGGATGGGCAGAAGTGTTTTGGTGGTAGCAGAACAGAAAACAGTACACAAACATACAAGTAGAGACCAGCACAGAATACTAAAAGGGGTCTATAGACTGATCTAGCTGTGTGTTTTCATGACCTTCTTTCTCATAGAATATCAGCATAAAAATCAGCATGATAACTTCATTAGTGTATAAACTACAGGTCTCCCTCAAAGTTTTCACTTCCTGTTGACACTGACATTGACAGTACTAATTTGAGTCTTTTTGCAAGTCAAAACCTTCTCCTTATTAGTTGTGTGCCATGCAAATAATTGCTTTCCCTCCCCAGTCACAATGCTGCCCACTCTGTAATATTCTGATCAAGGATGAGGGAGTAGATAGTTTTGATTTTCAGCAGTATTGAAGAAATTGGGGAAATAACCTGTCCAAACCTCAAATCCCAGTGCTTGGGAAAAGCTGCTTAGTTTTTCACAGGTTAAAAATCCCTAGGGGAGTTTCCCATGAGCATTGCCCCTGGACACTGGACATATGGTGAATACATCTTACTGTTTATTTTGCATGATAGTTTCTCTCCAACAGCTGCTTTTGGGTAAACAGATTTTAAAACGCATTACAGTGTTCCTGCAATGAGTCTACAGCTGTGTGTGCCTCCATTAAACATTGTGGTTTCTTCTTCTGGCATTGAGTTGTGTAATATTTAATTTTTAGAAAACTAACAGTGAACGGAAATCAATGGTTTCAGAAGTTCCTTTTAAATGAAGAGGACATAAAAAAGTTCACTTTCAAGAACTGTTTTATCATCATTTTCTGTACCCATAATTTCTGCTAGTTTTTCACAATTCTCTTCCTATCATTTGTCCTAGTTAGCAAATCCATTTTCGAACCAGTCATTTGTCCTGCTGTGATTGAAATTTAATTCTCTATCTGAATAATCTTTCTAACAGTGCTGATTTCTGAAAGAGAATTTAATAGACATGTACAATAAGGAAGTTTGTATGTTTATGTATTTCCTAAAATAATCTGTCATTGGGTATTCTGTGAAATCACATGAAAAATCTACCATACTACATTTTTTATAATTTCTATAGGTATTTTGGGCTGTGATGAGAGGTTTGCAGAGAGTAATGAATTTGGCCAATGAACAGAATTTCAGTTCCTTAAGCTTTATAGATAAAATTTAATAAACAACCACATCTGAAAATATTAACTTTTTTAGATTTTGACTTTTAAGTGTTACAAACCCTCTGCAGGGGATAGTAGTGTGAGATGCATAAACCCTTTTTCATGACTCATGATTGGTTATATGACTCTGAATTCAAACTGGAACAATGACTGAATGAGAACCACCTATAGGAAGCCAATAGGTACAGAGAGGCACGGTCTTACCTTCCTGTGCTTTAATTGAAGAATCTGAAAAGCATTTTTAGGTCAGCGCAGTTATGCAACCAGTTCTCCCTCTTGTGAACTGAATGAAAAGGTTCCCAGATAGCTCCAATTCTGCTTGTGCTCTTGCTTCCCTAAAGACTTTCTTCTCTGTGGTCCAGCTCAGCAGTGATTTTGTCTGGTAGTTTTTCCTTTTCAACAAAAATAAATTATTTCTTGTTCTATGCATTTGCGGTAGTTTGAGAAATAATCAATTCACATGAATCTATAATGAAAAAAAAAAAAGAAATTAAACAAGTATTCTCCCCAAGCCTGTTAATATTGCTGCATAATCTGGACATATGGTCAGCAACATCTTGTTAGTCAGATTCTTTCTATTGATACTTTGTGGTTTTGTATTTGATTTTTGAATTCTGACATTGTTGCTTCACAGTAAATAGACCAGGACTAGAGTTCAGCACAGCCAGAACGGAAGAAATAAATACTTAATCATTCAGAAACATGGAAGAAAACGCAGGGTCCAGAGGTCAGACTGAATACTAGAAATAGCTGTTTATGTCATACAAACAGCAATCAATCCTGAAAGAGCAAGAGAAATGTTTTGGTTGTCCAAGAGACAATCCAGCGATGCCAGATGAACTCTAATGACACATCCCAGTTCCACATGCCTCTCATGTATAGTGGAATGGCCAGCAACTGGATTTCTCTCTTACTTCAGTTCCAAGCAATAAGTTTCTAATTACACACTCTGCATCCGGTATTGAAAGTGACTGCCTGTGGAAGAAAATATGTTGCAAATGTGTGAAAAAAAAGGATATGGGTAGCAATTTTTGGAGGCTGTTTAGGTAGCATTCTGATGAGTTGGAGAGATGAGAGGAAATGTTCTAGAGAAAATTATCACTGTGACACAAATGCCATGCATTATAGTTCAAAACAAGCAGCTGTGTCTGCAGCAACATCTCACAGTACTTTGATTCTGAGAGGGTATACTGCCATTTTGAAATATCTGCTATTGATGATCTGCTTACATAGGATGGTAAAACCTATGTAAAAAAAAAAGCAAGATACAGTAGTTACTGCAGATGCCAGGAGCCGGTACTGCTTAGAAACAGGTGATCATATTGGTCTAAAAAGAGATTTAAATCTCAAGTGAAGGTAATTAGTTAATTAAAATACAGAGAGTGGCGGTATCACCTGTCTATAATTAGGCACCTTCTGAGGCCATTTGAGATGAATTGGCTCATCTTGTCTGCCTTCTGACTGCCAGTGCCAGAGGAAACGATCTCACATACGCTTTGTTGCAACTGACAGCCCCATATGTATAGTTCAGGTATTTGCCTAAATTGTCACTAGTAACTACATTTACATAACTAAATTTGACTCGCTACCCTTTAAGAAAAAAAATGAAAATAGTTTTCAGACATTGCATGTTTTTACATCTCCTGAACTCAGTTAATGATCCCAGCTGACATAATACGTAAATAAACGGTTATTTCTAATAAATGCAACCTTGGGTAGGTTTTATACAGAAAGACTTCCTGGTAGACAGGTCACAGAAAAGATCTAATGCAATTCAGCTGAAGAAAGAGTAAGAAACCTTTCTGATTAAATCTTAATGCAACTTGATTACATTTGAAAGGAATTAGATTAACTCTGTTTTCTGTTACTCCATATATGTCTCATAACCCTTGTAACTGTGGATTCTACTCTGCATTTTGTTCATTTTACCTTGATGGGACATGAATGACTTCAAAGTAGCTGGAGAACAGGAATGCTGCATGCATTCCTGCTGCTCCCTCACATGCAGGGTAATTTCCTGCTTTCACTGTCACCGACTCTCTGAACATTGCAACAGTCCAGTCTTGTCAACTACGCCACCATGTCTGTGATCTGAATGAGACCATAGCCCTTCAATTGCATAGGGACTTCTCATTCCTCCTGTTTGCTCTCCATGCAGCACGCACCAGTGTACAGACAATTTATAGAGACACCTAAGTATGCCAATCTCCCAGAAACAGCATGGGAGTATTCACTGCAATGTTGTCCCACAGGCAGTTCCTTATTTGTATGCATACTCTTGGAGTGACCCCACTTCAACCCCATGCCATTGATTATAAAATTCCCCTTTTTCATATCATCTGCATCCTCTGCTCACTCAGTCACTCACCCAGTCCCCCACTTTCTCACATAATTGCTGATCATTCTCTCCCTCCCCTGCTGTTCCTAGCTTACAAGTGTTCTGGACAGCCTGCTGGCAAAGATACTTTTGCTTCAGTTAGTCAGTTGGATTGCACCACTTGCATGCAGTTGTCATAGAAACCAAACCCGTTTCTGACACCAGCTCCACGACCAGTTCTTCTCTTGCAGAATCCAGCCACTCCTCAAGCCTTTTACCCTGCACTGGCAGGATAGAGGAGAAAACCACCTGTACCCCCACACCCTTGACCATCATTCCCAGAACCATCCTTGATACTTTCTAGGTCATCCCAGAAAAGTATACTTGATGTCTGTGTGGAAAAGCAGTATCAGGTAACAGTTTGATGCCTTGATGAGCCTTGGCAGCCTTTCCAGAACAACTCCAGTGTGAACCTCCAGCAATTAGAAAACCCCCATAGTTCACAGGTCAGGTTGGCAGGTAGGAAATCCCACTGCTACAGCAGTGTCTCCCACTACCAACGCTTTCCTCCTGATGCTTCTGTATGGCTCAGGTTCAGCTTGCTGTGAAGTGTTTTTTTTTACAGTGCTCCCAGGTCTGCCACAGAATATATACGGACTCAGTCAGAGATCAATATGATCAGACAAAAAGCCATTTATTACAAAGCCTTAACCCCTTAAATACTATTTCTTACATGCACTTACAGTGATTTGGCATATTATGATTGGATACATGTCTTAAAGACCCTTTGCAATTAGCATATAATAGGTTAAGCACAGGTGTGAGAACTTGACCTCGAAAGCTTGCCAACAGTCCACAGTTCTCATTACCTCAGTGAATTCTAGCTTCTTCTTATCTTGCTTGCTTAAGCTTCCTTGGGCCTCTCACAGCCTTGCTGTATCTTTCAGGATTATTCAGACTTTATGTACCAATTATGCATTCTCCCGTGAGAACACTGTCTCCACATCTCCCCCTTTTTGTTTTATATACGTTTTGGGTGACCCTACTTGAGCAGGGGATTTGGGCTAGATCATATCTCCAACATATGCCAACTACAGGCTGCTGGGCCAGCCCCTTTTTTCTCCTGTATGGCTCTCTGGTAAGAGGGGAGGCCATCCTTCACATCAAGGTCTGGCATGGCGTGTGTCCCCACCGCTCCACGCCTGCTGGGTTGCAGCCAACAGCGGAGCTAAAGGTTCTTCTTGGTGGCAAACACAGAGGCCAACCCAGTATTGCCCTTGACTGTGGTAGCAGGCATTTTGTCAGCCTCAGTCCTTGCACCTTGCTGTCAATGCAGAGTTTCACCTGCTTCATCTAGTAACAAGTAGCTACTACAGCAAGGCACACACAAATTTACATTAGCAGAGTAACTATTACAGGGTGCAGCAGCATGTTGAAGATGCTGATGGCAGCGAGGGACTAGCCAAAGAAATTTCTTACCAGTGGAATTCTCCCACCCTCTTAATTTGTTCCATCACCTGCTGTCCTGGGTTCAGCAGTAGCAATCATGTTTTTTCCTTTGTGTTAACTGGTGCAGTGCTGTGTTTTGACTTCTAGTTTTGAGAACAGCGTTGGTGAAGCCGATGTTGTCGGTTGTTGCTAAGTGATGTTTACCCTGACCAAGGACTCTGTGAGGCTCATGCTCTGCCAGGGAAGAGGGGAGGCTGTGAGGAAGCAGAGGCGGGGCGCCTGACCCGGGCTAGCCGGGGAGGTATTCCATACCACAGCACGTCATGCCCGGGGTGGGGGGTAACTGGGAGTTACCCGGAAGGACAGGAGCTTCCGGGTGGAACTCGTTTTCTTGGCCGGTGGTATCGTATTCTCTTCCCTTGTTATTTTCCCTTATCATTGTTTTAGCTGATAGTAGCGGTGGTGATTTGTTGCTGGACTGTTCTTGTCTCAACCCGTAGGAGTTGCACTCTCTCGATCCTCATCCCCGTTCCTCCGGGAGCGGGGAAGGGGAGAGCCCCGGTGCAGGGAGGGGGGGGGAGACGAACACGGTCCTTGATTGTTGTCAGCTCGGCACCACTCACTGGGAGTGAGTGAACAAGTTACCTGACTGGGTTTAAACCACGACAGTTCTTCTTTTTTTTGGCGCCCAACGTGGGGCACGAGGGGTTGAGATAAGAACAGATCTGACTGGATTGATAGTCACTCGTCACAATGCTGATTTATTGGCTCTCAAGGTTTTTCCTCTTGATCTCACAGTTTCAGTATACCATATCTTACGTCCATCCGGTATTGGCTGTATTAGTGTTTTTCAAGTGTGGGGCTTGGGCTAAGGTTTTTATCCCATTGTACTTTATGGTAATGACTTGTAATACAATAGAATCATTGATCATGAAACTGATCTGGTTTATGTTCCCAGTGTGGTCACCACCTTTATACTTTGGGAGGTATATGATGGAGGTGCTTAGCAATTACACATCTTTTTTCTCCTTCTCAGTTGCTCAACCTGTGAAGGAGACATCCTTTTACCCTCCTAGTCGTCCCCCCAGACCATTTACATTTGAGAGTTTTGAATTTTTTAAATGGCCTTTTAATGCTCTTGAGACTTGTTTGCTGATGGTGATGGGAATCACCATGCTAACACGCATACAGAGTGTGTTTTGCCCACTACTGATTTCAAGAGTTAAGCAGATTCAGGTTTGGGTCTTGTCTGGGGTCAAACGATGATGTAGGAGGACCGAGAGATTTTCCCAGAGGCTGGACAGCCATGAGTGGCAGGGTGTGTGGGATAGTATGGGCAAGTATCTAGGTCAGTGGGCCCTACCAGTATTTTGGAATTTCACTACTGAACAACTGCAAAATCCAGAAGAATTAGTAAAACACTTAAATGAGGTGTGTGGTCATTCTGGCCATACCAGAGATGGACAAATCACGGCAACGTGCTGGGGCTTGGCCTATGCTTACAGGGCCTTGTTCAACACTATCCAGCACCTTCAAAAGGAAAAGAATGTCGGCGGATTTGAGGGCAAAGCGACAGTCGCTACTCAAACTTTGGCTGCAATGAACTGCGCAGCTACCCCAGTGGCAAGTACAGCAGCTGCTCAAACTTCAACTGCAACAGACAGCGCGGTTACCCCAGCTCCAAGCACGGTAGCTACACCACCCCCAGCAACAAGTACAGTCACCACTCAAACCACAGTGATAATCACTGCAGCCAAACCAGAGGACCAATTCGTACCAATATCAGTTGCCCCTGTACGCAAGAGAACAAGCAAAAATGAGGCAAAAAGGGTGAAGCGAGATGAAGAACCAATGAATTCACCACCCGGTCCAGAATCTGATCAGGAGTCATCCTCACATGACGAAGAAGAAGAAGAAGAGGTAACTTCTCGACCTCGGACCTCAACCGAGCTGCGGAATATGCGAAAAGATTTTACCCGTCAACCAGGGGAGCACATCATCACCTGGTTACTCCGATGCTGGGACAATGGGGCCGATGGTCACGAACTAGAAGGTACAGAAGCCAAGCAGCTGGGATCACTTGCTAGAGAAGGGGGAATTGACAAAGCAATTGCAAGAGAGAAAAAGTCCCTCAGCCTTTAGAGGAGGCTCTTGGCAGCTGTGAAAGAAAGGTTTCCGTACAAGGACGATGTTACGAGTCGTTCGGCCAAGTGGACTACTATAGACAAAGGCATCCAGTCTCTGAGGGAATCGGCCATCGTAGAGATGATCTATCACATCAAGCCGAATAACGGGGGTACACCTATAGATCCAGATGAAGTTGAATGTACACGACCCATGTGGCGAAAACTTACACGGAATGCACCGTCATCATATGCCCATTCATTGGCAACAGTGACCTGGAATGACATAGTACCACTAACAGTGGATGAAATGGTTCATAAACTCCGAGAGTTCGAAGACAATCTCACCCCTTCTATCATCTCAGCTGTGGAAAAACTGTCCCAGGACCTCGAACAATTGAGGGACGATGTATCTGATTTATCCAGCTCCTCACGTGTACCAACACGCGTCTCAGCTATTAACAAAAGACGTCCTATTGTTCAAGAGAGGAGATACAGAAGGTATACGCCACGGGGTACCCTATGGTTTTACCTGCTGGATCACGGAGAAGACATGACAAAGTGGGATGGAAAACCTACTTCAGCTTTGGAGGAACGGGTGAGTGAACTGAAGAGGGGAGCAAGGGCCAAGACCGTCCTATGAGAGCTACGGCTTCAGTCTCTGGTGAGCAGTTTCCCAGATGGAGTGGAAGAGCTGATTTTACTCCAGCTCCTGTGATAACGAAGAATAATCCCTTTCAACATGACTTAAGTGTCCAATGCTGTGACGACCATTAGAGGGGCCCTGCCTCCAGCCAGGTGGAGGTAGGGGACAATCGGATTTACTGGACTGTGTGGATCAGATGGCCTGGCACATCAGTCCCACAGAAGTATAAGGCTCTAGTAGATACCGGTGCACAGTGTACCCTGATGCCATCAAGCTGTCAAGGGGTGGAACCCATCTATATTTCTGGAGTAACAGGAGGATCCCAAGAGTTGACTGTGCTGGAGGCTGAAATCAGCCTGACTGGGAGGGAGTGGCAAAAGCACCCTATTGTGACTGGTCCAGAGGCTCCATGCATCCTCGGCATAGACTACCTCAAGAGAGGGTACTTCAAAGACCCAAAAGGGTACCGGTGGGCATTTGGTATTGCTGCTTTGGAGACTGAGGAAATTGAGCAGCTGTCCACCTTGCCTGGTCTCTCAGAAGATCCCTCTGCTGTGGGGTTGCTGAAAGTTGAAGAACAACAAGTGCCAATTGCGACCACAACAGTGCACCGGCGGCAATATCGCACCAACCGAGACTCCCTGATTCCCATCCATCAGCTGATCCGTAGACTGGAGAGTCAGGGGGTGATCAGCAGGACCCGCTCACCCTTCAATAGCCCCATATGGCCAGTGCGAAAGTCTAATGGAGAATGGAGACTAACAGTAGACTATCGTGGCCTGAATGAAGTCACACCACCATTGAGTGCTGCCGTACCGGACATGCTAGAACTTCAGTATGAACTAGAGTCAAAAGCAGCCAAGTGGTATGCCACGATTGATATTGCCAATGCATTTTTCTCCATTCCTTTGGCAGCAGAGTGCAGGCCACAGTTTGCTTTTACTTGGAGGGGTGTCCAGTTCACTTGGAACCGACTGCCCCAGGGGTGGAAACACAGCCCTACCATTTGCCATGGACTGATCCAGACTGCACTGCAACAGGGGCAAGCTCCAGAACACCTGCAATACATTGATGACATTATTGTGTGGGGCGATACAGCGGAAGAAGTCTTTGAGAAAGGGAGGAAAATAATCCAAATCCTGCTGAAAGCCGGTTTTGCCATAAAACGGAGTAAGGTCAAGGGACCTGCACAGGAGATTCAATTTTTGGGAATAAAATGGCAAGATGGACGTAGACAGATCCCCACAGATGTGATCAACAAGATAACAGCAATGTCTCCACCAGCTAATAAGAAAGAAACGCAAGCTTTCTTGGGTGCAGTGGGGTTCTGGAGAATGCACATCCCAAATTACAGTTCGATTGTAAGCCCTCTCTATCATGTGACCCGGAAGAAGAATGATTTTAAATGGGGCCCTGAGCAGCAACAAGCCTTTGAGCAAATTAAACGTGAGATAGTTCATGCAGTAGCCCTTGGACCTGTCCGGACCGGGCCAGATGTAAAAAATGTGCTGTACACTGCAGCTGGGGAGAACGGTCCTACCTGGAGCCTCTGGCAGAAAGCTCCAGGGGAGACTCGAGGTCGACCCCTCGGCTTTTGGAGTCGGGGATACAAAGGATCTGAGGCCAGCTATACCCCAACTGAGAAAGAGATACTGGCAGCCTATGAAGGGGTTCGAGCTGCTTCGGAAGTGATTGGCACTGAAGCACAGCTCCTCCTGGCACCCCGGCTGCCCGTGCTGGGCTGGATGTTCAAAGGCAGGGTCTCCTCTACACATCATGCAACTGATGCTACATGGAGTAAATGGGCTGCACTAATTACACAATGAACTCGAATAGGAAATCCCAGTCGTCCAGGCATTCTAGAAGTCATCATGGACTGGCCAGAGGGCAAAGATTTCGGAATGTCAACAGAGGAGGAGGTGGTGCGTGCTGAAGAGGGCCCACCATATAATAAACTGTCAGAAAGTGAAAAGCAGTATGCCTTGTTTACTGATGGGTCTTGCCGTATTGTGGGAAAGCATCGGAGATGGAAGGCAGCTGTATGGAGTCCTGGACGACAAGTTGCAGAAACTGCTGAAGGAGAGGGTGAATCGAGTCAATTTGCCGAGGTGAAAGCCATCCAGCTGGCCCTGGACATTGCTGAACGAGAAAAGTGGCCAGTACTTTATCTCTATACTGACTCATGGATGGTGGCAAATGCCCTGTGGGGGTGGTTGAAGCAATGGAAGCAGAGCAACTGGCAACGCAGAGGTAAACCCATCTGGGCTGCTGCACTGTGGAAAGATATTGCTGCCCGGGTGCAGAACCTGGTGGTGAAGGTACGTCATGTAGATGCCCATGTACCCAAGAGTCGGGCCACTGAGGAACACCAGAACAACCAACAAGTGGATAAAGCGGCTAAGATTGAAGTGGCTCAGATGGACTTAGATTGGCAACATAAAGGTGAATTATTTTTGGCCCGGTGGGCCCATGACACTTCAGGCCATCAGGGCAGAGATGCAACGTATTGATGGGCTCTTGATCGAGGGGTGGACTTAACAATGGACACTATTGCCCAGGTTATTCATGAGTGTGAAACATGTGCTGCAATTAAACAAGCCAAGCAGTTAAAGCCTCTTTGGTATGGAGGACGATGGTTGAAGTATAAATATGGGGAGGCCTGGCAGATTGACTATATCACGCTGCCGACATCCCGCCAAGGGAAGCGCCATGTGCTTACCATGGTGGAAGCAACCACTGGCTGGCTGGAAACATACGCTGTGCCCCATGCCACTGCCCGCAACACTATCCGGGGCCTTGAGAAACAGATTTTGTGGTGACATGGCACCCCAGAGAGAATTGAGTCAGACAATGGGACTCATTTCCGGAATAACCTTATAGATATTTGGGCCAAAGAGCATGGCATTGAGTGGGTATATCACATCCCCTACCATGCACCAGCCTCTGGGAAAATCGAACGGTACAATGGGCTGTTAAAAACTACACTGAGAGCGATGGGTGGGGGAACTTTCAAGCATTGGGATACACATTTACCAAAGGCCACCTGGTTGGTCAACACCAGAGGATCTGCCAACAGGGCTGGCCCAGCCCAGTCAGAACTTTTACATATTGTAGAGGGGGACAAAGTTCCCGTGGTGCATATGAAGAATTTGCTGGGGAAGACAGTCTGGGTTATTCCTGCTTCAGGTAAAGGCAAACCCACTCGTGGGATTGCTTTTGCTCAGGGACCTGGATATACTTGGTGGGTAATGCGGGAAGATGGGGAAGTCCGATGTATACCTCAAGGGGATTTGATTTTAGGGGAAAACAGCCAGTGAACTCAATTGTATGCTGTTGCCTGCTGTGTAATGCTTTTATAGCCCATCAACTAGATGTCTCCAGGTCACCAGCGACTGGCCCTGACTTCCCTCCAGCCATCATCCCAACAGAGAATGAACTTGGAACATCATGGACCGGATGGACTCGGCAGCATTATAGGGATTGGTCCATGCACTAAGAAAATGATTTTTTTTCCTCTTGGTCTGTATGTATATGGATGTATATATGTGGGAGAGCGATGGTGTATTGAAAATGTGGGATCTGAGCACGACGTGAATGGTATGGAATAAGGGGTGGATAATGTCCTGGGTTCAGCAGTAGCAATCATGTTTTTCCTTTGTGTTAACTGGTGCAGTGCTGTGTTTTGACTTCTAGTTTTGAGAACAGCGTTGGTGAAGCCGATGTTGTCGGTTGTTGCTAACTGATGTTTACCCTGACCAAGGACTCTGTGAGGCTCATGCTCTGCCAGGGAGGAGGGGAAGCTGTGAGGAAGCAGAGACGGGGCGCCTGACCCGGGCTAGCCAAAGAGGTATTCCATACCACAGCACGTCATGCCCGGGGTGGGGGGTAACTGGGAGTTACCCGGAAGGACACGGGCTTCCGGGTGGAACTCGCTTTCTTGGCCGGTGGTATCGTATTCTCTTCCCTTGTTATTTTCCCTTATCATTGTTTTAGCTGATAGTAGCGGTGGTGATTTGTTGCTGGACTGTTCTTGTCTCAACCCGTAGGAGTTGCACTCTCTCGATCCTCCTCCCCGTTCCTCCGGGAGCGGGGAAGGGGAGAGCCCCGGTGCAGGGAGGGGGGGGGAGACGAACACGGACCTTGATTGTTGTCAGCTCGGCACCACTCACTGGGAGTGAGTGAACAAGTTACCTGACTGGGTTTAAACCACAACAGTTCTTTTTGGCGCCCAACGTGGGGCACGAGGGGTTGAGATAAGAACAGATCTGACTGGATTGATAGTCACTCGTCACAATGCTGATTTATTGGCTCTCAAGGTTTTTCCTCTTGATCTCACAGTTTCAGTATATTGTATCTTACGTCCATCCGGTATTTGCTGTATTAGTGTTTTTAAAGTGTGGGGCTTGGGCTAAGGTTTTTATCCCATTGTTCTTTATGGTAATGACTTGTAATACAATAGAATCATTGATCATGAAACTGATCTGGCTTATGTTCCCAGTGTGGTCACCACCTTTATACTTTGGGAGGTATATGATGGAGGTGCTTAGCAATTACACATCATTTTTCTCCTTCTCAGGTGCTCAACCTGTGAAGGAGACATCCTTTTACCCTCCTAGTCGTCCCCCCAGACCATTTACATTTGAGAGTTTTGAATTTTTTAAATGGCCTTTTAATGCTGTTGAGACTTGTTTGCTGATGGTGTTGGGAATCACCATGCTAACACGCATACAGAGTGTGTTTTGCCCACTACTGATTTCAAGAGTTAAGCAGATTCAGGTTTGGGTCTTGTCTGGGGTCAAACGACGATGTAGGAGGAGCGAGAGATTTTCCCTGAGGCTGGACAGCCATGAGTGGCAGGGTGTGTGGGATAGTATGGGCAAGTATCTAGGTCAGTGGGCCCCTCCAGTACTTTGGAATTTCACTACCCAACAACTGCAAAATCCAGAAGAATTAGTAAAACACTTAAATGAGGTGTGTGGTCATTCTGGCCATACCAGAGATGGACAAATCACGGCAACGTGCTGGGGCTTGGCCTATGCTTACAGGGCCTTGTTCAACACTATCCAGCACCTTCAAAAGGAAAAGAATGTCGGCGGATTTGAGGGCAAAGCGACAGTCGCTACTCAAACTTTGGCTGCAATGAACAGCGCAGCTACCCCAGTGGCAAGTACAGCAGCTGCTCAAACTTCAACTGCAACAGACAGCGCGGTTACCCCAGCTCCAAGCACAGCAGCTGCACCACCCCCAGCAACAAGTACAGTTGCTACTCAAACCGCAGTGATAATCACTGCAGCCAAATCAGAGGACCAATTCACACCAATATCGGTTGCTCCTTTACGCAAGAGAACAAGCAAAAATGAGGCAAGAAGGGTGAAGCGAGATGAAGAAACAATGAATTCACCACCCGGTCCAGAATCTGATCAGGAGTCATCATCACATGACGAAGAAGAAGAAGAAGAGGTAACTTCTCGACCTCGGACCTCAAACGAGCTGCGGAATATGTGAAAAATTTTACCCGTCAACCAGGGGAGCACATCATCACCTGGTTACTCTGATGCTGGGACAATGGGGCCGATGGTCAGGAACTAGAAAGTACAGAAGCCAAGCAGCTGGGATCACTTGCTAGAGAAGGGGGAATTGACAAAGCAATTGCAAGAGAGAAAAAGTCCCTCAGTCTTTGGAGGCGGCTCTTGGCAGCTGTGAAAGAAAGGTTTCCGTACAAGGACGATGTTACAAGTCGTTCGGCCAAGTGGACTACTATAGACACAGGCATCCAGTCTCTGAGGAAATCAGCCATCGTAGAGATGCTCTATCACATCAAGCCAAATAAGAGGGATACACCCATAGATCCAGATGAAGTTGAATGCACACGACTCGTGGCGAAAACTTGCACGGAATGCACCGTCAACATATGCCCATTCATCGGCAACAGTGACCTGGAATGACATAGTACCACTAACAGTGGATGAAATGGTTCATAAACTCCGAGAGTTCGAAGACAATCTCACCCCTTCTATCATCTCAGCTGTGGAAAAACTGTCCCAGGACCTCGAACAATTGAGGGACGATGTATCTGATTTATCCAGCTCCTCACGTGTACCAACACACGTCTCAGCTATTAACAAAAGGCGTCCTATTGTTCAAGAGAGGAGATACAGGAGGTATACGCCACGGGCTACCCTATGGTTTTACCTGCTGGATCATAGAGAAGACATGACAAAGTGGGGTGGAAAACCTACTTCAGCTTTAGAGGAACGGGTGAGTGAACTGAAGAGGGGAGCAAGGGCCAAGACTGATCGTCCCATGAGAGCTACGGCTTCAGTCTCTGGTGAGCAGTTTCCCAGATGGAATGGAAGAGCTGATTTTACTCCAGCTCCTGTGATAATGAAGAATAATCCCTTTTTGCCCGACTTAAGTGTCCAACGCTGTGATGACCATTAGAGGGGCCCTGCCTCTAGCCAGGTGGAGGTAGGGGACAATCGGATTTACTGGACTGTGTGGATCAGATGGCCTGGCACATCAGTCCCACAGAAGTATAAGGCTCTAGTAGATACCGGTGCACAGTGTACCCTGATGCCATCAAGCTGTCAAGGGGTGGAACCCATCTATATTTCTGGAGTAACAGGAGGATCCCAAGAGTTGACTGTGCTGGAGGCTGAAATCAGCCTGACTGGGAGGGAGTGGCAAAAGCACCCTATTGTGACTGGTCCAGAGGCTCCATGCATCCTCGGCATAGACTACCTCAAGAGAGGGTACTTCAAAGACCCAAAAGGGTACCGGTGGGCTTTTGGTATTGCTGCTTTGGAGACTGAGGAAATTGAGCAGCTGTCCACCTTGCCTGGTCTCTCAGAAGATCCTTCTGCTGTGAGGTTGGTGAAAGTCGAAGAACAACAGGCGCCAATTGAGACCACAACTGTGCACCGGAGGCAATAACGCACCAACCGAGACTCCCTGATTCCCATCCACCAGCTGATCCGTAGACTGGAGAGTCAGGGGGTGATCAGCAGGACCCGCACGCCCTTTAATAGCCCCATATGGCCAGTGCGAAAGTCTAATGGAGAATGGAGACTAACAGTAGACTATCGTGGCCTGAATGAAGTCACGCCACCATTGAGTGCTGCCGTACCGGACATGCTAGAACTTCAGTATGAACTAGAGTCAAAGGCAGCCAAGTGGTATGCCACGATTGATATTGCCAATGCATTTTTCTCCATTCCTTTGGCAGCAGAGTGCAGGCCACAGTTTGCTTTTACTTGGAGGGGTGTCCAGTTCACTTGAAACTGACTGCTCCAGGGGTGGAAACACAGCCCTACCATTTCCCACGGACTGATCCAGACTGCACTGGAACAGGGGCAAGCTCCAGAACACCTGCAATACATTGATGACATTATTGTGTGGGGCGATACAGCGGAAGTCGTCTTTGAGAAAGGGAGGAAAATAATCCAAATTCTGCTGAAAGCCGATTTTGCCATAAAACGGAGTAAGGTCAAGGGACCTGCACAGGAGATTCAATTTTTGGGAATAAAATGGCAAGATGGACATAGACAGATCCCCACAGATGTGATCAACAAGATAACAGCAATGTCTCCACCAACTAATAAGAAAGAAACGCAAGCTTTCTTGGGTGCAGTGGGGTTCTGGAGAATGCACATCCCAAATTACAGTTCGATTGTAAGCCCTCTCTATCATGTGACCCGGAAGAAGAATGATTTTAAATGGGGCCCTGAGCAGCAACAAGCCTTTGAGCAAATTAAACGTGAGATAGTTCATGCAGTAGCCCTTGGACCAGTCCGGACCGGACCAGATGTAAAAAATGTGCTGTACACTGCAGCTGGGGAGAACGGTCCGACCTGGAGCCTCTGGCAGAAAGCTCCAGGGGAGACTCGAGGTCGACCCCTCGGCTTTTGGAGTCGGGGATACAAAGGATCTGAGGCCAGCTATACCCCAACTGAGAAAGAGATACTGGCAGCCTATGAAGGGGGAAGACAGTCTGGGTTATTCCTGCTTCAGGTAAAGGCAAACCCACTCGTGGGATTGCTTTTGCTCAGGGACCTGGATATACTTGGTGGGTAATGCGGGAAGATGGGGAAGTCCGATGTATACCTCAAGGGGATTTGATTTTAGGGGAAAACAGCCAGTGAACTCAATTGTATGCTGTTGCCTGCTGTGTAATGCTTTTATAGCCCATCAACTAGATGTCTCCAGGTTATCAGCGACTGGCCCTGACTTCCCTCCAGCCATCATCCCAACAGAGAATGAACTTGGAACATCATGGACCGAATGGACTCGGCAGCATTATAGGGATTGGTCCATGCACTAAGAAAATGATTTTTTCATCTTGGTCTGTATGTATATGGATGTATATATGTGGGAGAGCGATGGTGTATTGAAAATGTGGGATCTGAGCACGACGTGAATGGTATGGAATAAGGGGTAGATAATGTCCTGGGTTCAGCAGTAGCAGTCATGTTTTTCCTTTGTGTTAACTGGTGCAGTGCTGTGTTTTGACTTCTAGCTTGAGAACAGTGTTGGTGAAGCCGATGTTTTCGGTTGTTGCTAACTGATGTTTACCCTGACCAAGGACTCTGTGAGGCTCATGCTCTGCCAGGGAGGAGGGGAAGCTGTGAGGAAGCAGAGGCGGGGCGCCTGACCCGGGCTAGCCGGGGAGGTATTCCATACCACAGCACGTCATGCCCGGGGTGGGGGGTAACTGGGAGTTACCCAGAAGGACAGGGGCTTCCGGGTGGAACTCGCTTTCTTGGCCGGTGGTATCGTATTCTCTTCCCTTGTTATTTTCCCTTATCATTGTTTTAGCTGATAGTAGCGGTGGTGATTTGTTGCTGGACTGTTCTTGTCTCAACCCGTGGGAGTTGCACTCTCTCGATCCTCCTCCCCGTCCCTCCGGGAGCGGGGAAAGGGAGAGCCCCGGTGCAGGGGCGGGGGGGAGACGGACACGGACCTCGATTGTTGTCAGCTCGGCACCACTCACTGGGAGTGAGTGAACAAGTTACCTGACTGGGTTTAAACCACGACACTTGCTTTTGCATTTAAAGCAAATATCTCAGAAAGAAAGACTATGTGGTTAGACCTGTCACTGGGAAGTGGAAGATCTAAAGTGAGGCTGCTCAACCTGAGGTATTCAAAACGGAATGGTCTACATATACCCTAGGTACCAACTTCAAAAAGAAAATACTGTCCACTCTCATCTTGTATTGATGCTCACTCTTATCTCTCATCTAGGTTGTTAATGAAGACATTAAACAGTACTGGTCTTGGTACTGATCCCTGAGGGGCCCCACTAGTAGCCAACTGATCATCAGCTGAAATTTGCACTGCTGATCACAACTCTTCAAGCCCAGCTGTCCAGCCAATTTTTCACACACCTTATCATCCAGTTATCCACTACCTATCTCACCAATTTAGTAACTTGAATCTGGAAAACTGGAAGCTTTGCAAAAGGCTTGGTAAATTCAAAGTAAACAATATTCACTGTTCTCCCATAGCACAGCACTAGTAAGTTTATCATAGAAAGCAATGAAGTCAGTAAGGTGTGGTTTACCCTTGGCTGTTCCCAACTACCTTCTTGTCTTCCATGTGCTTCAAAATATCTTCCAGGTGGATTTGCTCCATGACCTCCCTTGGGACTGAGTTGACTGGCCGTAGTTGCTTGCATCCTCCTTCCCCTTTTTGCAGATGAATGCAATGTCTTTTTTTTCTCAGTCAACAGAAACCTGCCTTGATCACTGTGACCTGGGTAAGATTTAGACAGTAACCTTGTAATGCCATTGGCTAGATCTTTCCCTATACCTGTGCATTCCATCAGGTTCCATGGAGTTCTGCATGTTCAAGTGGGCTAAGTGATCTCTAGCTCTTTTCTTCCTTTGCTGTGGATATTGCTCATCCCACAGACTCTTGATAAGCAGATCTGACTGGCCTGATTGCAAGCCCAGTCAGGGAAAACTAAAGCAAAAGAAGATACTGATTACCACAGCCACGTTCCTTGTCACTATTCCCCTGACTCTTTAAGCAATGGACTCACACTGTCCTTAACCTTCCTTTTACTGCCAATGTAGCAACAAAGAAATCAACTATAAATAAAAGCCATGGAGGAAGGATGAACATCAGCAGCGAAAAACTTGTCTATCTGTGCTTGGAATTCAAGGGGAGAAGACTGCATGTTCTGAGGGAGGGTGCTGCAAACACAAATATATGGTCTGAGACAAGGTGCACTGGGAGGTCAATAGGAAAAGACATTCTGGCTTGAATTTTCCCATTTATTAAATTTTACCATGAAAATGCATAAGGCTTTCGGCATTCTGAGCAAATACATATTGTTAAAAGTTTGTTTCAAAGTGCTTCCAAATCGTACTGTATTTTTTTTTTTTTTAAATTAGCTTTCACTGTGGCTGTATTGCGGCAGTTGACAGGCAATTGCTTTGCTAAGAATAGATTTAATTTTGGGTGCCAAGATATCTGACTTAAATCAGAATTTTACTTCCACAGGTGTATGAGACAAATTAAAGAACTAGCAACTTAATCTACCTGAAAGTGAGGATAATATTTGAAAGGTAAGTATACACAGCTGTTAAGAGACAAAAAGTCTGTCAAACTTACCTTTTTTAGTAGAGGAAAATAAGTGATACAATCCCTTTAATTAAAAAACAGTAACAACAACACCCCACAGAAAAACTAAAATATCAAAAAACAAAAAAGATATCTGAAAGCACAACACAAACGAAATCAACATAATAAAGCCCTTGAAATTTTTGGTAAATGCATACAAAGCTGTAGTTAGAGGAAATAAATATTTAAGAGGCCATAGATTCTTTTTCAAATTAGCTTTCTCTTTTATGTGAAAAATGCAACTGAAAAAGGTGCTAACTAGAACACATAAGGTAAGCCATGTTTTAAGCTATGGTTAGTTCTAGCGCTGCCCACCAGGCGCAGGGAGGAACAAGCAGACCCGTGGGGGGGCCCGTGATCGAGGGGTGGACTTAACAATGGACACTATTGCCCAGGTTATTCATGAGTGTGAAATTTGTGCGGCAATTAAACAAGCCAAGAGGTTAAAGCCTCTTTGGTATGGAGGACGATGGTTGAAGTATAAATATGGGGAGGCCTGGGAGACTGACTATATCACACTGCCGACATCCTGCTAAGGGAAGCGCCATGTGCTTACCATGGTGGAAGCAACCACCGGGTGGCTGGAAACATACGCTTTGCCCCATGCCACTGCCCGGAACACTATCCTGGGCCTTGAGAAACAGAATTTGTGGCGACACGGCACCCCAGAGAGAATTGAGTCAGACAATGGGACTCATTTCCGGAATAACCTTATAGATATTTGGGCCAAAGAGCATGGCATTGAGTGGGTATATCACATCCCCTAACATGCACCAGCCTCTGGGAAAATTGAACGGTACAATAGGCTGTTAAAAAATACACTGAGAGCGATGGGTGGGGGAACTTTCAAGCATTGGGATACACACTTACCAAAGGCCACCTGGTTGGTCAACACCAGAGGATCTGCCAACAGGGCTGGCCCAGCCCAGTCAGAACTTTTACATATTGTAGAGGGGGACAAAGTTCCCATGGTGCATATGAAGAATTTGCTGGGGAAGACAGTCTGGGTTATTCCTGCTTCAGGTAAAGGCAAACCCACTCGCGGGATTGCTTTTGCTCAGGGACCTGGATATACTTGGTGGGTAATGCGGGAAGATGGGGAAGTCCGATGTATACCTCAAGGGGATTTGATTTTAGGGGAAAACAGCCAGTGAACTCAATTGTATGCTGTTGCCTGCTGTGTAATACTTTTATAGCCCATCAACTAGATGTCTCCAGGTCACCAGCGACTGGCCCTGACTTCCCTTCAGCCATCATCCCAACAGAGAATGAACTTTGAACATCATGGACCGAATGGACTCGGCAGCATTATAGGGATTGGTCCATGCACTAAGAAAATGATCTTTTCCTCTTGGTCTGTATGTATATGGATGTATATATGTGGGAGAGCGATGGTGTATTGAAAATGTGGGATCTGAGCACGACGTGAATGTTATGGAATAAGGGGTGGATAATGTCCTGGGTTCAGCAGTAGCAGTCATGTTTCTCCTTTGTGGTAGCTGGTGCAGCGCTGTGTTTGACTTCCAGCCTGGGAACAGTGTTGGTGAAGCTGATGTTTTCGGTTGTTGCTGAGTGATTTTTACCCTGACCGGGGACTTTGTGAGGCTTGTGCTCTGCCAGGGAGGAGGGGAGGCTGTGGGGAGGCAGAGATGGGGCGCCTGACCCGGGCTAGCCGGGGAGGTATTCCATACCACAGCATGTCATGCCCATGGTGGGGGGTAACTGGGAGTTCCCCGGAAGGACACGGGCTTCCAGGTGGGACTCGTTTCTTGGCCGGTGGTATCGTATTCTCTTCCCTTGTTATTTTCTCTTATTATTGCTGTACTTGGTAGTAGCAGTGGTGATTTGTGTTGTACATTGGTTGCTGGACTGTTCTTGTCTCAACCCGTAGGAGTTGCACCCTTTCGATCCTCCTCCCCGTTCCTCCGGGAGCGGGGAAGGGAAGAGCCCTGGTGGGGTAGGGCAGCCCTCGACTGTTGTCAGCTCGGCACCACTCACTGGGAGTGAGTGAACAAGTTGCCTGACTGGGTTTAAACCACGACACAATGATAGGACAAGGGGTAATGGGTGCAAACTGGAACACAAGAGGTTCCACTTAAACTTGAGAAGAAACTTCTTCTCAGTGAGGGTGACGGAACACTGGAACAGGCTGCCCAGGAAGGTTGTGGAGTCTCCTTCCCTGGAGACATTCAAAACCCACCTGGACACATTCCTGTGTAACATTATCTAGGTGTTCCTGCTCCGGCAGGGGGATTGGACTAGATGATCTTTTGAGGTCCCTTCCAATCTCTAGCATAGTGTGCACTGTGGAAGTTAAGGATGAGTTTAACAAGAGAGTAAAAGAAAAAATAACCATGAGGATGTGGAGTTTCAAGGTTTACACACAATATTTGCATTGAGCAAGAGGACAATAGGTTCACTGATAATGTTCTTAAGCACAAATACCTTAGTAAGACTAGTGGTTCACCCTCAAGTTCATTTCCACAGCTTGATTGATCTGTGCAGACAACTTCATAGTAGTACATCAATACTGTTAGTACTTACTTAGTGAAGGCCACATAAGAGAACTAGCTGAGGGAGACTCAGATAAAGTAATGGAATGAATTGACCATTAAGCAATGTGGATATTCAAGGGTCCAGTGCTTCATCTCACTCCCAGGCTCTCTTAAAACTATACAGGCCTTGTGTAGTAAAACCACTTATATGAATAACTGATTACCATTACATTTTTTACTGTAATCATAGACAACCATTACCATTCAGCAGGAACATTGCTGTACTCCAAAATGTTTCAGTGTTCAGAAATACTAGGAAACAAGCCTAACGCCCAGAACTGTCACTTACCCTTCACAAAATGTGAAGCCAAATGAAGCCAAGAGTTTTTTCCTGAGGAAGAAATGGGTAAGAACTGATGGGACAAGGTTTAGTTGAGAAATAGTCTTTACAATTCAAGTAAAAAAAGCCTGTACAATCAAGCCCTAGAGCAACTTTAGGTTTGGTTACATCACTGTGACAACTGAAGAAAGATTTTATCCTGTTTCCCATAACTGTGGTGAAACACTGGAAAAACATATACAAAAATGACTTCCCTGAAGGTAGCTGCCTAAACCAACTGTTTTAACGTCTTCCATTTCTCTTTCAAAGAAATTTTAGTTGGCAGTGTTCTTTTAGTTGCTATTGAGGGCCTTTCCTTGCAGTATGCAATGGATGAGCACAGACTGTTTTAAGGATTACTCAATAATCAAACCTGTTTTGCTTGAGCTTACAAAACAAGATTTATTATCAATGAAGGATTAATAGAAGGATTTCGGCCATACTTAGAGGATTTCAGTTCTGTTCTGTGCTTATCTCAAGGACTGAATTAACTCCTTTTAAGGCTTACTACACAAGTTCCCTAAATGTTAAGAAAAAAATAGGACATCTTTAATTTATCAGAGGTCTGTTAAGTAGGTGTTTTTCACTTTAAATGTTCATTACAGTTTTGCCCTATATCTGATCCTATATTTTAGCTGGCCAGATCTTCTTCCTTTAGGAGTCATTGTACTTATTTTACAAACTGAACTTCAAAATAATTAAGTAATTAAATGTACAACTCTTTCTCTATTGAAACACTAGTAATCCAATTATTCAAGTTTATTGTTATAGGTCAGGGCAAAATTCTCATTGATAAAATGCAAAGAAATGGATCTCCTGATATCAAAAGAAATCAAGAAATTAAATAACCTTAAATCGTTAGGTCCAGAACTTTATCTCTGTTTCATTATTCCTTTTTAAGCTCTGTGGATAGAATCCAGTCTGTCTAATTTCCTTACCTAAGTTGCACTTAGCTTTTATCCTCCAAGTGAGAGCTGCAGAAAGAAAATACTTCATTTAAGTGGATAGAGTGCCACATCATGTGCCAGACAATGTTTACAATGTTGTTACTCAACACCTCCATTGAAAATTACTTCTAAAATGTCAGTTGTGAAAATTGATGGGAAAAAAACCAGCATTTTTACTTAGATAAAAAAAAAAAGTTTACTTCCAGTTTTGCCACCACTGCACATCCATATAACTAGATAATAAAATGAAAGAGTGTCACAGAACTATATAGACATTCAAACTATGAGATAGATAGGATGTTATGGTGACTCTTGACATGTAGTACCTCTGAAAAATAGCAGTATGAGGAATAACAGGCTGCAACAGATAAGGAGGTTGGAGTAATGTATACACAGAGCACAGAGGGGTAGCTCTGACCCAGAACACTATTAGCAAGGCAGTAACATAAGACACACCTGGAAACCGTAGATAGCAAAAGAATGTAGTAGTTTAGCAGAACTACAGAACAAGGTGGAAATTACCAGGGCAATCAAATCATAAACATGAAATTAGGTTATAAAGCTTGCTAAACCATGGCCAGTAGAAAAAGGGTAAAGTGAAGAGAGCTGTTTATTTGAAAAGGAATGGGGTAAGTAAAGGAGAAGAACTTAAGAAGGAAAAAGACAAATACAAGGCGATGTAAATCAATGATTGGGGCTGTTCTAATACCCATGGAACAGCTCTGTAGCTAACCATGTCAGACTGGAGCTAGAGAATAAACCCATTCTGAGTGTTTTCTCCACCAAAACCTATACTTGGTTGTCCTGTGCAGTCAAATTTTGCTAAGAATCCTATAGGCAATGAGGTACAGAAGATGGTTTGCTAGTTAATGCAGTCATAATTAGCACAGGAAAAAATAACAGTAGATAGGAAATAGAAAACTGGGGCCTCAAGAGACCATATGGAATATTCTCTGACTTGAAGCCAGTAGTAACTACACTATTCATAAATTGTATTTTACTGAGGTTTTTTTTCTTTTCCTATTTCAGACCTAAAAAAGCATTGTCAGTTTGAAGACTTGCCTGTTTGCTGCTGATGACAGAAATTACTTCTTTCTGCAAGTAATCACACTTGAGTAATTGCTGGCAGATATTTATACATTCTGTTTTCAAATTTCTCCTGTATGGATTATCCATAACTTCTCTAAGCGGCATCCACAACCTTCATTATTCTTGTCACTGCAAGTTTTGCTTAATGTCTAATTACAGTTCTTAACTGACATCGAAAACAATATAATTTACATAATGTTCAGCTGTGTATCTTCCATACTGGCTGACAACAGCTCTGTCCTTCCAAGACTAATGGAGAAGAATCACTGAAGTATATTACTGTGACAGCCACTCCTTCTGCTGTGAGCCACATTACAGTAAATAATAAGTAATATCATAGCTTATAAAACTAAATTATGAACTGCTTCTTCACAGGATGCCTGTGGCCTAGATGCCATAGACATCAATAAAAATGAATTTTCTGGAATGTTTTTTGCATTTTTTTACCCAGTGAGTCGCAAGTCATCAAGCTTATAAAGAGAAATCTACGCATTTATGTAACAAGGTAATGATAGATTGAACCAACATTTTTGAAACTACATTCACCATCACTAGTTAACTGAAGGTGTGTCTTGTACAAGGGAAGACAGTCTGACAGCAAGAAGAGTATTTATTCATAGCAGACTTACCTTCCTACCACAAACTGTTGGAGATGATTATCTTCAGTACATAGGAATTGATTTTTCTGAAACACTTGAAGCCATTGCTCAAACAGTATATATTGTCCTTACCACAGCTGCCTTTGAGTGGTCTTGAATCAAGGGAATCAACAAAAGCTAGTATGAACTGAGCATATGATCTAATATTTTGACCAAGGTTAAATATCTGTTTAGTAACAACAAAATATCTGACAAATATTGTCAAAGTATCTGTCAAAACACTGTTGCTTTCCCTATTTCTGTATATATAAAACAAAGTCAAAACTCAGAATTTTTAAATATTTAAAAAAAAATTTCAGAAAGGGTCTTCTGTTCTCTATCAACATGGTCTGCAAACTTGTGATTTCAAAGGTTTTTCAGGATCTGCCCAGAAAAACTAACTTCATAGTGCTACAAGACAACAGTTAATAACTGCAGTCAGAAGGCATAGTCATCATAATTGGAAGAGTGTTTTTTTCTGTTTTATTTGTATAATCCAATACATATCTTTACAGACAAAATAAATGTAAAGGCAGGACACTTTATTTGTGAGAAGAAGTTGTAAGATAAAACTAGAATTGTTTGGGTTTATTGTCATTGTCAGTAGTAAAAATTACACTTTTTCTAAAAGAGGAATTTTTCAAATTTTTCACTTCATTTAAAAATGCAGTGTACAAGTATGCTCATTGACTAAAATTATGAATTTTTGGCTACTCTAGGTAAACCATAATTTCTAAATTGAAATTTTGAATTAGTAATATGTTAAAGACTGAATTATATTAATATGAAGAGTGTGCCTTAAAACATGTTGATACAAACGCTTAACCCATCTCATATCTATGGAAACTGAGATTCAAGAAATTATGTCAGTTTCAGTAATTTCCCTACAGCATTTCCTGTCTCTCTTTGCTCATTCTTTCCATAGCATTTCTGGCTGTCCCTCTCCATGAAAAATTGACCAGAGATTTACACAGAGAATAACAGAAAAACAACAAGGAACTACCTCAGTGCCATAAGCACTGCCTCTGGCCACACAACTTTCAGCACAAACAGCTCCCCATTCTCTTTCAGTATAGGGGGCTTTGTCTTCTGTTACCACCTCCATCAAAGAGCACATTAAAAAACAGAAAAAACTATCAGGCTACCTATGATAACAGCAAAAAACCAAAATATCGCTGCTTATTCCTAAAAATTTTTAATATTTTTATTAAAAAAAACAACAAAAAAAACACATACACGAAAAAAAAAAACAAAAACATTTTTATTTAATTTTTTTTAGCCTCTCATGGTTTAAACCCTAGCCAGACAGCTTGTTCACTCACTCCCAGTGAGTGGTGCTGGGCTGACAGCAATCGAGGGCGCTCCCTCTCCCCCCCTCCCCTGCCGGAGCTCTCCCATTCCCTGCTCCCGGAGGAATGGGGAGGAGGATCGAAAGAGTGCAACTCCCACGGGTTGAGACAAGAACAGTCCAGCAACCAATGTACAACACAAATCACCACCGCTACTACCAACGACGACAATGATAAGAGAAAATAACAAGGGAAGAGAATACAATACCACTGGCCAAGAAACGAATCCCACCTGGAAGCCCGTGTCCTTCCGAGTAACTCCCAGTTACCCCCCACCCTGGGCATGACGTGCTGTGGTATGGAATACCTCCCTGGCTAGCCTGGCTCAGGCACCCCATCTCTGCTTCCTCCTGGCTTCCCCTCCTCCCTGGCAGAGCATGAGTCTCACAAAGTCCTTGGTCAGGGTAAACATCACTTAGCAAGAACCGAAAACATTGGCTTCACCAACACTGTTCCCAGGCTGGAAGTCAAAACACAGCACTGCACCAGCTACTACAAAGGAGAAACATGACTGCTACTGCTGAACCCAGGACATAGTCCCAGTCCCTTACTTCTATTTCTTTCTGGATTTTGCAATCCCAGCTGCACCGACCATTTTAATCAATTCTCAATTTAAACCTACCAGGTCACTGTGTTAATTTTAAAATATATTTTAATTTTTTTTCCCCTTTAAACTTGGAGTTTTCCTATGACTTCTATATTTTCATCCTGTATACCTTGCTTAAATCTTATCTTCTGCTTTGTACTACTTGTTTGCAAGTAGTTCTTAAGCTGCATTCTTGTCTTGTGTTCACAAAAGTATCTGAGTGCCTTTTGGTTCCCATATTTTGGCCAAAGGTCTTCACGTTTCTACTTTTCCACACCATTATTATTCTTCCCGCTTATATTTCCTGTTTCAATGCAGTGTATTCTGTATTCAAAGCATGCAGAATCCATGCTGGGAATACTGTGTAACAAAACAGAAAAGAAGCTGCTTTCTGGAACTTCAGCTAAGATGCCGGATTGAATACTCTTTGATATATCCCTTCCTAGGACCCTCACTATATTACTGGTTTGGACTCTTTTCTGCCCCATTCAAACAGAGAATATAGCCTGTTTCCATGTTTGATAGCCACACATCAAGTTCTTGCACCTTGTGAAAGGGACATTACATGAAAATAGTACTTTTTAACATACTATTTAATTTCTACCAAGTACCTGATCCCCACAAATATATGCAAATACAATGTATTTAAAGGAAGATTGACAATTCAAACTCAAATTCTTGAGACTTGTGCTTTGACCTTAGCTGCTCTATTACTCCACCTTCCTCAGCTAGACAGGGGAGAGAAAACATAAAGACTTAATACTGACACACTACAAATGTTTTGCAATTCACACAGAAATTAAGTTAATGAAGTTCTGCAAGGGATAAGCTTGGTGTATTTTGGAGTGGACTTTGTCTGGATTCAGACACCTCAGGCTTAGTCCAGTTGGTTGCAGGAAGACATCTATCACCATTTTAAATTATCTTGCATTTTTCTCCTATAGCTGAGAAGGAAATGGGCTCCTTATATGTACTGTATGATCTGACACAAGGTGGATACTGCAGCTATCCAAGGACATCTCAAATGAAATACTGAGGTTTAGGAAACTGAAATCAAGCCACTAACTTTGAAGGTAGGCTTAATTTTAGATTAAGATGTCTGTGTTCAGACATTTGTATAGATTGGTAAGAATGGGAAACGAGACATCTAAGATTTTTTTAAAATACTTTTATTGCAGGCTACATTTTGGTGTCTGGTTTAGGATCATCTTATGGAGAACATATTTACAGATTAGTACTCTAAAAGTCAAAATTCTTTTCTGCATGTCAGAAACTTTAATACAGTAAGCACTGTTATATCTTACTATAAGACTAAAACTTTTAAGTAATTATTTAAATTCTAATGAGGAGATATGTTTAAAAGATAAACATGAAGTGACCCCAACACATATGACAATATACAAAATAGATGAGAAAACCAGAAATCCTAAAAAAAATTTGAAAGTGTGAGGAAAATAAGAAAAAAGTTTAAAGTGAACAGTGATTTAGTCTATGGGCTGTTTAGAGGCTGCTCACCTGCTAGCCTGAGAAATATTTATTCTAATACCTTTTGCTCTCTAAAAAGACATTGAACTATCTTGATAGATTTGCACCTGCAGAAATATGTGGACTATAATTTACACTGTAGGTATAGCTGAAGAATGCGTGCTACACTTTTGAGTACTAAAGAATGTCAGGTAAGAGAACAGCATATTATCATGTCTGACATCTCCTGATGTAGTAACAGAGAATTCATTAGTACTTGTTCTTTTCCAAGCAAAAAAAAAAAAATTCTTTGAGTATTTTCACTATAAGAAGTAGCCTGGCTGAAGGAACCTGATGATTCTGTTTCAGGTTTCTATGAGGTGGAACCTTCCAAGTAACCTTTGGACCAGAGTTGTGCTCCTCACAGCTGTTCACACAACAGAGAAACAGAGGCACAGTTAATATGGAAAGTGCCACCAGGAGAATAAATAAGAGATGCCTAAACCTCACTATCAAGAGTTGTACATAAATGAAGAATCTAGATTTTGTTAATTTAAAGACTGTGGTGTGCCATAAATACAACTATCTTGTCTTAAAACTTTGAAAAGTTCATGTTCTCTACTTTACCTGGTATGTGGTCCTAGCATACAGCTGTAAATCAATGTGCCAGTGCTCAAGCAGCACTCTGAGGAATAACATCAAGGTGAATAAACCAAGCTTGTAAGTCCCACATCTGATTTCAAGAAGTAGAACTGTTAATAAACTGAGACACACATTCCCCAAAGCAGAAACTGCCATGAGGATTTTAGTGCAGGGTAAATCTTCTCGAAAATGGCAATGTAGGTGTGGAAAGTGATTGCATGAGACCTGGTATTTCAACTCATCTTCACTCAGGTTGTATCACATACGCTGACACCATAATATTTTTGTCTGATGATGATCACAAAGACACCTGTCGTGGTTTAAACCCAGTCAGGTAACTTGTTCACTCACTCCCAGTGAGTGGTGCCGAGCTGACAACAATCGAGGTCTGTGTCCCCCCCCCACCGGGGTTCTCCCCTTCCCCACTCCCGGAGGAACAAGGAGGAGGATCGAAAAAGTGCAACTCCCATGGGTTGAGACAAGAACAGTCCAGCAACCAATGTACAACACAAATCACCACCGCTACTATCAACTACAACAATGATAAGAGAAAATAACAAGGGAAGAGAATACGATACCACCGGCCAAGAAAACGAGTTCCACCTGGAAGCCTGTGTCCTTCCGGGTAACTCCCAGTCACCCCCCACCCCGGCCATGACGTGCTGTGGTATGGAATACCTCCCTGGCTAGCCCGGGTCAGGCGACCCGTCTCTGCTTCCTCCCGGCTTCCCCTCCTCCCTGGCAGAGCATGAGCCTCACAAAGTCCTTGGTCAGGGTAAACACCACTTAGCAGCAACTGAAAACATCGACTTTACCAACACTGTTCTCAGGCTGGAAGTCAAAACACGGCACTGCACCAGCTACCACAAAGGAAAAAAAAACATGACTGCTACTGCTGAACCCAGGACAACACCTTAGAAAATTTTTCCAGTATTTAGCTGTATTTTTTTTTTTGCTACAGTATGTTCAAAATCTAAATCCAATGTACTTTGACTTTACGTATTCAAAAGCGTTATCAGTTCATCTCTAAATTTTCTAGTAATTTAACTATTGTAGTTTATGAACTACGAACAGTCATAATGTTTATAACACAATTTATCTTTTTTAATTTTAGCCATCTTTATTTACATTTGAACTGGTCACACTATAAGGAAAAAGTAGGGTGAACTGCAGATGTAGGTGTCCCTAATGTAGTGACAAACATTCATGTATATCACACCTTTTCTATTTCTGTGACATGGATCAATCACTGTTTTATATCTAACATATGGTCTACTGTAACATCCTACATTACGATCTCTATCCAGCTTCTCTTTTATATATCACCATTAAATTTGTCCCCTTAGAGCATAGTTGTCTTTATATTGGAATTTATTGATTTCAGGTATTTTTCTTTGTATCTTGATTGTTTTGAAGTTTAAATCTCTCCCCCACGGGTACTCATTATGTAACTCAACCAGATTAAGCATATTAAAACAAACAAGGAATCAAAACCAGGCTGAACCTACTACCTTAATTTCAAATAGCCTACTCTGGTGTAATCTGTACATATGACAAACATATACTCTTGATCAGCTGAACAGTACTTAATTCTAAAGAAATTCTTTGTGTCTTGACAGACTATTTGTGTTTTCCCAAACTGACAAGTACATAACTCTATTACTTTGAGTATGTGTTTCTGTATTTTTACTTTTGAATCTCCACACTAATTTCTTTCTTATCTCTTAACGCTTACAAGACTGTCAAGTGAAATTACCACAAAATTCTGTACCAGTCATCTTAAATCAAATTAAATTCACCAGTTATTTAGGATTCTTTGAAATAACATTTTATATTCCAAACTTTGATGTCTTTCCTTTTACATTTTGCTACTGATGATCCCATACTTGTTCTGAAATACTGGTTCTATACTATATTGTAATTAGAGATCAATTAATAGTGTAGGATGAACTAGGCAGCTTCTCAGTATACTGAATTTTTTTTTTTGTGGTTCGTTATGTGGCACAAATTGTTAAGTGTTTTTTGAACACAAGTCTGAAGCAAAAGTGGAACTGAAAGCAATCTGAAAATGCTCTACAACTTTCAACTTACGATGTCCACGTTTTGATTAGCATTTTAATACCTTAGCATTCTTTCCAAGCAGTGCATGTTTAAATAACTTGAACGCACTTCATAATATCTGAAAAAAGTGTACATAGTGCTCTTTTTCTGATTTCCTCCTGACCCTTCTTTTCAAACGTATCAAAAGGAAAACATTTGAATAGATAATTTTCAATCATGTTTCAACAGAAAAGGCTGACAATTTTGTACAATACATAAGGGAGTTAGGGCCTGGAAAAACGCCCTAAGATTTTGTCCTCGTCTCAGGCAAAGATTCCTGTCGAATTAAAGAAGTGATCAATTTTCCCCCTTATTATGTCTCCTCTTACTAACAAAATACACTGGCTTATGCTCCTATCAAGCTGATGGAATGACAGAAATACTGCATAATGCTGCTAATCATACATAGTTAATGGAAGGTAATGGAGCACAAAATACGTTCATTAATGAAAAGGTGGAGAAGAGATGCTTTTATATTGTTAGCCTAGAAAATCCCAAATGACTAAAAGTATTTGTCTGTAGAGTGCAGGATACATTATTAGGAATTTGGAACTACACAATGACTCACTTAAAAATGCCCTTTCCCCTTTAACTTCTCTCTCTACTTGGCTTAAAGCTTTAGAAACAGTAGGTTTTGCCTTTCTTTTTGTGAAGATTTTTACCATTTAACTCTAGGGCAAGACTTGAAAGTCTTTTTTATAGTGATAACCTGTATACAAACATTCTTATTCTTGGTTTAGGGTTGTGCAGTGTATTGTGTTTAATATTGCTACTTATTCTGATTGTGATAAAATTAAAAAATTAGTATTAAATGTAAGTTTCATTCAAGACCAATCTCTGGAAAAGGTTTAACATTTCACTTTTTTTGTTGTGTTTGTTTTTTTTTTTCCCTATTCTACAGTAGTTTTATTCTTATATAACATTTTATACTTGTATCATTTATAATGAAAATAAATTTACTTCCTAACTCTGTCAAACATAGCAGATTGGCTCCCTTTATGTATGCGTGAAGGGAGCAAAACTTTTTTTTGCTGGGTTATGGCTACATCATACCCATCCTTGGACTTTAACTCTGATGTCTGAGTATGAAGCCTTTTTGACTTAGATTTCCTCTTAAGTCAGTGAAAAAATTGTCTGAGTATCTTTATGTATGGTAAAGAATGATAAGACTTATGTGCTCTGGCAAGTACTTCAAGTTTTTTTGTCTTTGATGAACATAAACACAGTCTGTAATTAGGAAACTAACATGTTAGGATTCTATATTAACTTCTTAAAGCAATTAATGTAAAAAGTCAACTGTCATCGAAGAAGAGATAATACATTGAGAATTGTAAACCTAGTTTGCTGGAGACTAACTTCCTTTTGTATAAAAACCTTTAGTTTTCTAATCACTTTATACTTGCGACCTTTAGATGTCATTATAATCAGAAATTTAAGAATTATGTGTATATTTCAAGGCTTCAGAGGAATCTGGGGTCTTCCGATGTTGGTATCAATGTTTTCTTTTCTTACAGATTTTATCCACTTTGTTTTCCAGTGTAGGGTGCTAGTCATCTTCCATATTTTGTTAGAAAGACTTTTGGATGACATAAAAATAAGGACTGAAAAATGCACCAGCTCTTTGCTCAAACACTGGGGCTTTGAAATATTAACAACAGAGTATTTTGAGACTTTTCTTGAGATAAATTTGATATTTGCAAAACAATAAAGCCAGAAGAGATTTAAACAGTTTAGAAAAAAAGCCATGTGAATAGTCTACAGCATTTTCCAGGCAAGTGACACTTTATTTTCTAATGTTACATTACTGATAATAAGTAAAATGTTTTCAGGCGACCTCTGTGAAACAAGAGAGTACAAATATGTGTCTGGGATTTATGTCTGTCTGTTTTAAATCAATGTTAACTAGATTTCTAAAATCTCTCATGTCTATTTTGCAAAGTTATGCTTGACGTTGAGAATGAAAACCTTATTTTCTACAGTTGGTAAAATAGTTCACATTTGAACTGCATAGTACTGTATTCTCAAAGAGATCAAAAAAACATAGGATCTCATGTTCTTTTACAAATTCAGTGATTTCAAAATGCATAATATCCATAATTCATAATATTGCAATTCTGGGCCTTTTAATTATTTTAGACTAAACTCTCTTAACTTTTCCTTTTTTTTTTTTTATTTTGAAACACAAAAGCAAAATATGAATAAAATCACAGAAAGGTATTTAAGGATGGTATGAGCTTGAGGTCCAGGGCCTACTGACCATTTCCTGGAGTTATTAACATTTTTAGCTATAAATGCTTGATCTTCAGCATCAAAATGAAGCGCTATGTTTCAAGGTCTTCTCAGGTTTTATATCTTCCCGAAATTCATTCACATAGTACAATAGTTTTTGTAAGATTTAATTCAATTAGAAATTATGTCTGAAAAAAATAGATGGTACAAGCATTCTACTTTTAACTGGCAGAAGACAGGTAAGATATCTGAGTTATTTCTTATTTGTCTGTATGCTCTAGTTTAACAAATAGAAGAAAAAAAATACATACTGAAAATGGAAACAATGAATAGCCACTTTGATTTTTTGTAAAGATCTCTGAATTGCAGTATTGTACAGAAAGCTATTTCAGTAAAACTTATTTTCTTCCCAGTAATAAAAGACCTGGCCATTAACAAGACCAATTGAGCTAAAAGGAACTAACCACAGGTGCATACAAGGAAGACCATTCTCAGAATTTCAGGGCTAAGCATCTGATTTAACTTGAGGTGTGTAATAGTAACCCATGTTAGGGTGCCTCTCTGTGTCTGTAATCTGTCTCTTTTGTGTATGCCTGTCAATTAATTTGCATGAACTCCCAGCGTTTATGGAACTTGCTACTTATCACTTGAGTGTGTAACTTGATTTCCTCTTTTCATAGCAAATTCTTTTTTTTGCCGGCTGTCAATCAGATGTTATCTGTAGATTAATAAAGGCAACATATGTAATGTGCCAATCTTTTTTTTTCCTTCCTTTTTCTTCCAGATTCAGGGAAACACATACAATGTATTTGAAAATAGTATTTCCTGCTGCTAATAGTAACTACTATCTCACACTGCACATCAAAATGTATAAAGTATCTTCTACTTGCAAAAAAGCAAATTATTGTTTTGTCACAACAGGCGATGAACAAGAATTAACAAAATTCAGTTATAATCAGTTACAATTCAACATAAGCAACCACTTCCTCTAGGAATCTCTTGTTACACATTACATCTTTCCTGGAGTAAGGATGGTAGCTGAAAGTACCTTCTGAGAGTTTTGGAAGTAATGTGTGAAGTCATGCAAGTATCACGCTTTGAAGAACACACAGTTCGCAAATCACTCTGTAATAGAAGTGAGAACATGTTTAAAAAAAACCCAAGCAAACATTAAATTTATTTGTAACTTCTGTTACTGGACTGGTAATTCCCTGAGGTTATTCCTCTCCAGATGCTGGACTTCTCATTTCTCCTTGTTGAGAATCGTTTCTTCTCTACTTATGCAGCCTTCCAAGGTCCCCTTAGAGGCTGCAGATGCTTCTGATTAATTTCAACAAAAGCAATAAGCATTATAACCTCCAACATCTGACCCTCAGAACAAAAAGAAGAATAAACAGTTAAAAAATGTATCTGCAGATGAATGTGGGGAATAGGAAGTAAAAAGCAGGAAGTGAAAAAAAAATGTCTAGCAAATGATTAAGAGGCAATGGAAAAGACATACTTCAGATGTTTTTTCCTAAAATATCAGTGTCAAAGGGAACAGACAGAACATGAAAGGGGACTTTAATGTTTATTTTTCTTTTTCTATGCACTATTTGGTTGTTACATACATGAAGCTGTGTTTTGAAAAATGTCACTTTTATAGCTAGTGGTAATGTATTTTTAGAGAAAATACTATGATTGGAGAGAAATTATTCACTATCTGGAAAAAGACTGATCAAATTCAACCTACGTTAATGTTGGGAGGAACTGCTCTGCTTTAATGACTTAATTGATTAATTAATTCATGTTAATTCAGATGTCCACTTTTCAGGTTATTTTAAGCACCTAATGTCAGCAACTCTGACTGTGATTTAGTAGTTTTTGGGAGCTACATTAAAAAGAACATACTTGCCCAGTTCTGCCATGACATCAAGTGGTTTTATTACACCTGTTGATGGGGGCTGGCCAATAAAACCTCTAGTTTGGGCAGTATTTATTTTTAAACATCTGATGTTTACGCATAGAATTTGTTTATTTGAAGAGCTAGAAGGGAAAAGACAACCCTGTAAGAGTCAATGGTGCCTTATTTTGGTTGATAAAGGTATACTAGCAGGTCTCTGTGACCTATTGTTCAGAGCCAGGATTCGAGTCAGAGTTCCTGGTGCTGCAGATGGAGCTCAGAGGTCTATAATCTAGCAATTTGGATATAAATGTGTATATTCCTCTCTCTTGTATTTAATTAATTAAAGAGTTCAAGTTGATGATTGGAATTCATACATCCTTGTTTACTGCCTCAGATTTAGGTGTGTAAATCTATGTTTTCATTTTAGGCTCCTCTTCACTTGAAAAAGCATAATAGGCTCTTGAAAGATATTTGTTAAAAATGGACCTGACTCTGATGACATTCTTTGTTACATTTTGAGAGTCCAGTTTCATTCTCATGCGTGTGATAATAAACTACAAAATTCTCAGATGCTTCTTGAAACAGAATTTTGCTTTTATAAAACATCTTATGACTGGCCCACTGCACAGTGCAGAGCACTAGCAAAGTCTGATTTCTAAATTTATGTGTTTAGATTGCTTTACTAAACTATTAGCTTCTTGATTTTATATTTTAATGTAAGTACTACCGATCTGCTATTCTATAGTGATGATTACAATTACCTAATAATTGTACAATCAGTATAACATTATATAGAATTAATAATTTGCTTTAAGTATTAGACAGACAGATGTTAATTCCTTTACAATTATGCAGTATGTGTTATTTCAGTCTCAGCCTGCATGCACATAATCCTTTTTCTATTGGAAAATGCACTTAATGCGTCTGAGAACAATACAGCAATGCTTTAGCTGTTGCAGAGTCATGTTTACCGCAATTCAAGAACTTTTCAGTCTCATGCTCGCCAATGAGGAAAGGCACAAGAGGCTGGGAGGAAGCAGAGACAAGACACCCGACCCAAACTCGCCAAAGGGGGATTCCATACCACAGCACAATAAATGTGATAGACATGGATTGAAGGAAATGTAGTAGTTGAAAAAATCTCTTGGGAACAGAACTGTGTAGAAAGTTCCTGCATAGCTGTGTTTGGTTTTGCCACGTTCATGGAGGCATTCCAGGGCACAGTAATAACCCAAGCAGAACGTTCCTCCTTTGGCTGTTTTCCTATGGAAACTTTCTGCTGCCAGCAATAGATATACATTTAGCTGTTGAAGTTTAATGACAGATAAATCAAATGTAAAATGAAAACAGGAATTTAGTAATTCTCAACCAGTTGAAGTACTGGTGAAGTCAATGGATGGAAACTCAATGGTGGGTATATCACAAAAATCATAATGAATTCAATAGTGCTTCCTGTTCAAGGAAAAACATAAAATCTCTGTAAAGCATGCATATCTGAAAAGATAAAGAAGCAGCTATGGTGAAGTAAAGTACAGCAAAACATTGACAGAAAGATTAAATTCTTCTACCATCAGGTTTTGTTTCTATAGGGTTAGCACAGGCAAGGTGGCTGAGATAATCTGAAAATAACCCCAAAACCAAACAACACAAAAACAAAAGCAAAGAAAAATGCAACATAAAATATTCAAAATATAACATACTGGGCTTTGATGAATTAAATTAATATGAAAAGTTGAAGCTGAAACCTAACAAAACCCTATTCATTGAGTAGTTAAGTGGTGGTCGATATATTCACACTTGTACATAACAAAATTTTATAGTGCTTATAGTGGTGAAAGTTTGAAGGAATAACGCTTTTGACAGGCCTAGCTGATTGGAAATTATGTAGACTGGCAAAGCAGCAGTGGAAGTGATTTGGTTTTGACATAGAAGTATAACAAGTAATAAAAGTCCGGTGATGCATGAATATGTTATACTACTACATGGTAACAACTTTGAGACTAGACTGTTGTAACACTGAACTAAGAAATTAGGAAAATTATTGTAGCAATAAAGGAAGCAGATGGAGTATATTTGAAGTCTTTGTGACCCTGATAATATTACAAATATAAAAGTGATCTGAGTGTAAAGAAATTGTGATTTAGCTCAACAAAGCCAATGAACTAATACTGCAAAAGTATTTTGATCGATTCCTAAAAGAATATTCAAGGGACTCTGAAACTCAGTTTTAAAGTTTTTCCTTCTTAGCAAAGAAAGCCTTCTAAAATGATATTGAGAAAATCAAGTGCTTTTTTCATTCACTGCCTCTGCATTTAGTAAACTGACTACGCAATTCAGAGCTGTTTTTAGCACAAGCATCTATAAAAGCTAAACTGTTTCTTAGTTGAAGTAACAAGTTAATACAACCAACTTCCGCTCTGAAGTTTACAGGATTATGCAAAATAAAATAGTAACCATATATTTAAACAAATTCTTGTATTATATTTTGGCTTAAATTTTTAAGCATCAATCTCCATTCATTTCAAGAGAGCGCTATTTTAACGTCAGTTTTATGCTGGAAACCAGCGGTTTCAAACGGATACAAAAAAATGTTATTGGACAGCTGATTGCTGGATAATATGAAATGAGGAGAGTCTTGTTTCCCCTTCAGGCATGAACATAAAAATCTCATGCACCTTTGAAGACTCAGAAATAAGAATTCAGCAGGATTTATTAATCTGATATAGTATTTTAATGAAAACCCTGTAAGTAATGGGGCGGTCAGCTGCATATTTCATGTCTAATGGTTTTACTTTCTAGTGAAAAAAAAAACACCAAAATAATAATTAAAAAAAGCAAACAGAAAATTTAAATAAAAGGAAAAAAAATGAAGCTGTCTTAGGTTTATCCAATATATCTGAATTGTAGATAAAAGAAATAAAAAAATGTAGAAAGCAAACAAAAAATAAAAAAACCCAAACAAATAAAAAAACCACAAAGACAAACCCTGAAACCTACTACAATAGAGAAAAGGAGACGAGCAAATTTTAGTCATAGGCTTTCCATTTGAAAGACGTGTAGTTCAAAGGATATTGAACAGAGAGATAAGGATCCTCGCATGGTATATGCTTGTCAGAAGTTTGGAGATGAGGCTTTAAGTTCATTTAATAACGTAGCAAATAGAATTAGTATCTTGCAAATAATTCTAGTTGAAACAGCCACTATAAATCTTTCAAAGATAGTATTAATGAGCTGTCTCTTAATACTGAAGGCTAAAAGATGAGCTGAGGAGTTTTGGACATGCTGTAATCTGGAAATAACTGCACTCAGCAACTGTAACAGACAGAATTCCAATCATCTATTCTTGTAAATAACATGCAAAATACATAAATAAATTTTACAAAAAATAGTAAAAGGCATAGTAGCCTTCATAAAACCTGGAATAGAAAGACTTGAACAAAGGTACTTATAGTAGAGAATCAAACACTGTTTCTTATACTACTTTATCACATGTTATCCAGTAAAAAATTTGGCACCAGACCTGTGAATTTTTTAAGGTCTTTTTAACTGTGAGATCTACCCTGACAGTGATTTATGAAACTAGTGTTCTAAGTGTATATCACTACAGGCAAAAGCAGGGCTTTGTCTTGTGCTGATTATACACTATTTGTGTACATTATACACATTTCTATTTGTTTCATTCTGAAATAACTGAGTTACAAGAAAAGTGGAATGGGTCTGTTGTACAGGAACAACTCGGATGCTAATCAGCCTTTTCAGATCACATCTCACCTTTCCAAAACATTGAAATGTTCCGAGTTCTTTCTTTCATCTTTTCTTATCTAAAATTGCTTGTGCTATCTGCTGGTACCACAGGTTTTTCCCTTTTACATCTTCTTGAATCTCATACGGTAGTATGTCCAACGTGTTGTACTTCTGGAATGACACGTGTTTTATCAGGAACTTAGAGAAACGTGCTAATTTGAGTTGTTTAACTTTATTTACTTATTACAAAATTTCAAATTTGGGTTTTTTGGTAAACTTCTTAGACTTACTTTTCCTTGGACAAACTGAGGAGAGTGAGTCATGCTGGCGTTTTATCCCCAGTTGATGTAACTATCTGCTTGATGATCTGTGCTGTCATAAATAACATGAAACAGAGAGTGGAATCTAAAAGGCCCTTGCAAAGCAAAGGACAAGAAGGCTTTTGTTGTTGTTCTAACAGTCTTGCTTCTCTTTACTAGGCATTTGCTTACACCACCGTTGAGCTCTTGCCTGTGAAGAATGACAGCCGTACCATGTCTTTCCATAATCAAATACATGTCCAGATTTAACCAGCTCCTTCAGAAACTGTTTAGCTGCACTGCTGAATTGCTCAAAATTTCTGATGCTATCAGTGGTTCACCAGTTACACCTCTCAAATTGCCACGTACTAGCAGAAAGATTCTTATTTTCATATACTTAAATTAATTTCAAATTGGAGTAGTGGGTTGTTGCTTTTTTTTCTTAATGGTTACTGCCTCTATGCTGTACTGGAATACAGAAAGCTAGTTTAAGTTCTCTTAGCTCCCTAAACCCAAGAATTAGAAGCTCCAATCATAGAGCTACACAGTAACATAATTACTTCTACACAGGTAGAGCAAGATACCTGGTCTCCAAACACCAAACCAGAAGCAGTAAATAAGTATATATTATATATATTTCTTTAATATTGCTAGTGCAGCTTTAAAGAATACTATTATGATACAGAGAAATATATTTTAATTGTGATTTATCTTCAGATGTTGTGAAGTACAAGAAAATATCTGATAAATTTTAAACTAAGAAGAAATTCTTATATAAGTGTCTAAGAGTCTTGATCAATCATGCTCTGGAGATACACATTTCTCTCTATTGACAAAAAGAACTCTAGGTTAATTCTGATTTAAAGTCCCACTTACTGATACATAAAGTAGAAGAGTTGAATCCCACCTCTCACTTTCATTTTTTTTGTGTTACACACATATTTAGGCTTGCACACATGTACACCTTGCCAGGCACACATAGAAAGAAAAATAGATAAAAGAAATAAAAGACATTTGAAGGGTATCTTCAACAACTAATACACAGCTTATTCAAAATATTACCACCTTGGATCTTTGAGGACTTTTTTTTCTTGCAGCTTCTATTCCCAAGCATATATAAACATGCTACATCCTGACATGTTCTCGGAGTAGATGCGTAATTCCTTTGCCCTTGCTCCAAATCAGTCAGAAGCTTGCGCAACCCCATTAGTGTGTCACAGAGCCCGTGCTAATATGCTTTATTTCTTAGCACTTGAATGTGGGTTTTTTTGCCTTCAGGTACCACCTTCAGAACAAAGGTTGTAAACTGACGTCCTTGAAGAGCTGAGATGAAATCCTGATGTCATCTGAACCTCTGCTGACTTTGTTATGGTCTAGATTTCTCTTGCACACTTTCAACTACTTAGAATAATTTATATTTGAGACAACTACTGAAATTATTGCTGAGATGTGGAAATTAAGAAAACTGTAGCACTCAAAATTTTGGTTTCTTTTAAAACATGTTATACTCAAGATAAGAAATATCATTATGCAAATTCAAACCCAATCATTATTCCTAACATATTGTTTGAATCGTAATACCATATGCCAAAGAGAAATATCAGAGAAAAATGAGGAATTAAACTGTTAAAGCACCACACACTCAAATAAAAATCAAAAATAAGAGAAAAGCAGAATTATAAATAGAAGACACAAAGGTTTTCACCACTAAATTCTACATAAGACTTGAATAGTAAACTTTCTGCTAGACAAAATTATATGTATCTTATGTATTTATAGTTTGCAAAAAACTCTGTATGATTACATCTGAGTGTTTGAAGGGATTAGTGTTTGTCAGATTTATGGAAAAAGAAAAACCAAGTATAATATGACAATTGATTTTTTCCTTTGACCTTTTCAGAATGACACATTGACTATAAATGCTAAAATATTAGTAGCAATAAATCTTGGTGTAGAAAGTTATATTAGAAATGTAACACTTTATTAATAATAGACTAGCTGGAATTCAGCAAGATTAACAAACAAAAAGTCAAATAACACATCCTGGGTTTAGATAACATGTTATTGAATAAGGGCTTTGTTTTTGTTTGTGAGGTTTTTTTAGGGTGTTTTTTTGGGGGAGGGGTTGTTTCATTATAACTGACTGAATAAATACAGCATTTAAATATGGTAATTTACTAGTGGATGGGTGCCACGAATCACTAATCCTGCTTGCATCCTAACACCAAATGTCTGAGAAGTCACTGAAATCAGAATCCAACTGAGGTGCCCTGATACCCATTGTTTTTAATTATTCTGGCCTTTTAGAGTAATTTTTTACTGGATTTAGGGAAAGATGCACATACGTGTGGATCCTGGTGCTCATTTGGGTAGAAAGGTTTGGGAATGGCATGAAATGCACATGCAAAACTTAAGAAGAAGGAAAGTGAATGGAAGGGGAACTGAAAGAGAAGGGGATTATTCAATAATGAGTTAACACAACCAAATTGTTAAAATTATTTGCATTTTGTGGGTGATCAGGTTTACTGTGATATAAATAGAATGAAAATGTGACATGTGAAGAGATTATTGGAGCCATGTTTAGGATGTTTCTTCCTTCTCCTAAATACCCAGCTTCTGAGGTTTCCTTGAGAATCTTGGGAAGGTTACCTCATATGCAAGTATCTGACTCTTAAACTACAGTGTGAAGTGCGAAGCCCTTCAGACTATATAAAAACAAGAGAGAAGAAAAAAAAAATAGTGAAGGTAATGGGTCTGCTGCTTTGTTCACAATATCCTGATTTTGAGGAAGAGTGAGGAAAAGGGAAGCTTTGGGTTCCCAGTGATGTGCTCTATAGTCTGTATACGACACTGGATTCTGAACAGTCTCTATATATGTGTGTTGTAGTTATCTTTCCTAATAATATGCCTGCTTGGTGCAAATTATTGCTAACGAAGAAGTGAGAAGACGGTTTTGTCTTTCATGCAGCAGTTGACACCATCTACCTGTACCTGTGCAAAGCATTCAACAGTGTCCTGCATGATATCCTTGTCCACAAACTGGAGAGGCGTAAGTTTGATGGACAGACAACCCAGTGGATTAGAGATTTTAGATCACTCATTATCTCATACATCATGGCAATCTGGATTCTCAAAATAATTTTTTTTCTCATGTCAGACTGCTACCAGTATCTGTCTTGCTGAGGCTGTGAATTAAATGATCTGTAACGATTTTCAGGTACTCAGCAGTAACACTCACAAAACTCAGCATTTTAATTATTAAAATAGGTTTAACTTCAGTTCTGAAGATGGTCCACAATGTTTAATTTGAAATAATTGCTCCGCTGAGTAAGACGATGTAATGATTATCTCTACTTCTTTGCTATTTCACAGACAACTGGAGAGTAAAAGGCTCCCATTTTATTGTCAAAGCAGAAAGGTAAAGAGAGAAAAGTTGTGGAAAGTTATGGAAAATAGTCAAGAAAGAAGATATATAGAGGCCAAGAACCAGCACTGAGAAAGTGAGGGTGGGGAGAACAGTGAATGGAAGCACAAAAAATTGTCTCAGAATCAGTACAAAAAGTAAGGCATAGGTAAAACAAAAGGCCGAAGTCTCTTGGAAGAAGAAAACTAAAATAAAAACAAAGACAAACAGCATGTATTTAAGCAGGATCTAGGAAAGAGAGTACTTAAACAGCACCAACTGCCATTACAAGCATCTGGCATTTCTGCAAATCAGACCATAAGACCAATTTCAAGCTGGTTCTCCAGAATACTTGGTACACACTTTTATTTTTCCTTCATATGTGATATTTTTTCTTGCAGCAGGGAGGAAGAAAAACTTGAATTAACATTCATCAGGGCAGCTTTAAATAGGGGATCTCAGGAGACATTTCTGTCTGCTCCTACAGATCCCTGCCTCAGGCAATACAAGCCTTTAACATTTTCCCTTTTCTTAAAAGAAAGACTGTGCCACATATAATAACCTTTTTTAGTACACTGATTAAAAACCTTTCAATATTTATATCATAATGAGATAGTCTTTAATGAAGAAAATGTGACTCTGTAATGAACTGCTGTCTACTCTTTAAGATACTGAAGAAATAGGGAAGCATTTACGGAACAGACATTGCTATCATGAAAACATTTGGAAACATATCCTAAGGAGTCAGTTCAGTTTCTGAACTGAAACTGAAAACAGTTTTCAAAATAATATTTACAGATTTGGTGATCATGTATAAATACTAAAGGAACCAAAACTGCAGGAGATTCTACACTAACAGCAAGATACAGGAAGATTCAATGTCTAGAAACTGAAGCAGGAAAAACTCAGTATTTTAAAAGTATTTTAAAAATCAAAGTCTTACAATGAAAGTAAATTCTAGTTGAAGCAATAAAGATTGTAGTGAGCTTTTTTTAAATGTATGCTAGCATTCTGAAGGTCTCGGGGGGATGAACCATTGTGTTGGTGCATGCTTTACAAACCATGCTTTAACTCTCAGATTTATCAGACCAATTTGTAAGAGATTTCTGATACATCAATGATATCATTAAAAATGGCTCAAATTACAAGCACTAAAATAAAGCAATATCCTTTTCTCTTACTAATCAGTGGATCCAGTGCTACTTCACAGTTTGAAACAGATTTTTCACATTTTTTTTTTTTGCTGAGGCTAGGACTCTGTGTACCACACAGCCACATATAACAACAGCAGGGCCATGCAGGAAGAGATTACTTCTAATTATAATTTAGAAATTACCAAGTGGTATTGGATTAAAATTGTGCAAAGTTTATAAATCCTAATAAATACGGGTCACTTCAATATTGCACACAGAAAAAATATCATAGAATTTGACATCTTCTCCTAGTGAGTGCAGTAAAATCAAGTAAGTAGCAAAGAGGTATTTAAAATCCATAAACCCAAAACCAACAACTAAATACTTGCTTTTCTCCAGTGTTTTCCAGCTCACAGCTGTAGGCTGTGTTGTCAGGAAAATCTAGTAGAGCACTTCCATCCTTCCATACTTGATCAGTGCCTGGTGTTCAGACAAAAGGCAGACTAGCTTTACCCAATTTATTACTGAAATACAAGGATACTGATAGCTTTGCAACATGGATGAATGTCTTGAATTGCACTATTTCCATGTGGCTATTTGTGCAATCTCTCTGTACGTATTTTCTTACAGGAGGCAGTATTATATAAAAATGTATTTCTGTTCTTAGTATACACATTCCAATATCTGTCCTTGTGAAAAATAATACTGTTTCTATTATTTTATTACCAGAACTTTTTAAAACACGTGCAGTTGATTTCACAGTAAATTTTCTCCTTTGTTACCAGAGATAATGTATTACTTTAAACTGATGCTGTCCTGCTTTACCTCACATTAAGGAAAATATCTAGCCTTGGCTGGTTTTAAGGAGTAACTTTTCATTTGGACCACTTCTTGGTCTGCTTTAGCAACATTTGCAAAGAATCATCCACTTTACAGTGTTGACCACTCAGATTAAATTTGTCAACACAAACCTGTATGAATAGCATCTTTCGTTAGATAGACCTAAATGTTGTATTTTTGTAAAATTAAGGAAAATAATTTGAGTGTACTCTACAGGTTATAAAAGCAATATAAACCAAATTATCCTCTTACTGTTTATTTAGGAGAAGGAAACATTGTTCAGGAGGTGAAAGAGACAGGTTATTTACAGACACACAAAAACCTCACAGTGAAACCTTTTTTGAATTTCTAGTCAAGTTTTTGTCTCACAAGATTTTTTCACCTATTCAAATTATCTCAGCTCTGTTCAGAAAGCTTTTTCTGTCTTCTCACTTTTTCCATAGCACTCCATTCTCACCAAATTTACACAACAGCACAGGGAATTCAGAGCTGAAAAAGTTTATTTCCAAACATGCTAAATGTTAATTGTCACAGGAAAAAAAAAAAAGTGGGTTAAGTGCTATAATGCGGCTTGAGAGGGCATAAAGTCTGTGGTACTACAGGGTAACTTTGGAGAATGATGATTGAACTTGCGATGTTATACATAAGGGCCAAGAGGCCCCACGTTGCCTGTAAGAGTGTGGCCTACCTCGGCCCGGGTATTCAGTGTTTCTTTGCAATGTGACCTGGTGGACAGAGTCAAGGAGTATTTCAAATATGACAACAGTAAATAAAATGAAGATTAAATTAGAAATACGCCTGCCTTTTAGCTCAGGTTTTCTGTTTTAAGACCTCTTTCCCATAGAAAAATGTGGTTAAATACATCTGGCAGCTTCCAAAGGTAAAATAGTAGTGTGAAGTACAGAAATACACTGAAAAATTAAACAAAGACATTAGTATTGTTGGTTAAAAGTTAGTCATAAATAATCGTATTCCATAGAATATTGACTGAAGCACATTGCCAACCCACTTCTTTTGGTGGACTTATTCTGCAGCCAGAAAGCCAAGCAATCTAATTTTAGCTCGTATTTGACAAGAAAATGATATTTCACACTTCTATTGCCAAAATAAAATGAAACAGTTTGACAATTGCAAATTATCTGACTATTGTTATTCTGTAATGTGAACATGGAAGAAGATATATGGACATTTCAGTTGCTATTCAAGGCAGTGATATTCTTTTCTCAGTTTCCAATTAAATGTAACTGTAAAATACAATCTGTTCAAATATTTTAAGAATCTGATGTGGTTAAAAGAAAATCTGGATTACAGGGCCTTAAATTACAGAATGGCATTACATACATTAAAACAGTAAGCTTGTTTCAGTGGAACTGACTCATAAAGTAATTTAGAATCCTGTTTTAATTGTCCTGAGAGTATTTGTCCTCTTTTTCTCTTCTTCATAATCTATGGCTCTTCTTCCCTCTGCAGTGCTTGCTTAAAAATCCAAAGGTCTTACCAGCTCAACCTAAGGATCTATAGTCTTTTTCAGTTTTATAGTATTCAAACAGAAAAGAACAGAGATATCCCCAAAGAACCTCCTAACAGATTGTAGTTTCCTTTGGGAAACAATTATTTTGTCCTTAGAGCTTTTAGTATACTGTCTGATTATTATACTACAGTATTACCTACAGTTCAATGTTTCTGTAAATGTCATAAAACAATACTGGTCAATTGTCACAATATTAAAAATATTTACTAATTGATGTAGAACAAGGTATACTTCTAGTTTAAAAGTTTGTACCTGACCGTAATATGCATATATATGATGGTGATAGTTTAAAATATTTACAAATATTCATGAGCACATTTAAGAGCATTGAAAGCTCAAAAGATCAAGTTACTAACATTAATCATATTTAAACACTGTTTTCAAACACTCCTGTTTTAGGGATGGAGTTGCTCCCACATCGATATTGAGACTTCACCGTCTGGGTTGCCTCATGCATTTTGATTTCTGCAGGAGAATTCCATGGGAAATAAACCCAGATGCACTGAAAGGCAGAACAGCTATAACCTGTAGCACTAATGTCTCCAACTAAACATTACTTAAAATGCTTAAACTAGGGAGCAGGAAGTAGAAAATGGGAACAAACCTATGAATGCAATCGTTGAAAAGAGATGGGTAATTTAGAGCTTAAGTAATGCTTAGCAGTCCTGAATCACTGTCTAGGTGTCTGTCTTTCCATTAACACTCTGTTTAAGCCAAATTGGCTCCTAAATTAGTTAATTTAGACTAAATTAAACTCTTAAATTAACATATCAAAGCCAAGGTTATGAAACATAAACATACCATGGCTTGGTGGTTTTCTGAAACATGTAAAAATTTGGGCAAATATCCATAAATGAAACAGTGAAAAGATAATCAATAAGGACTGAGACTGGTTATTTAGCTCTTCAATTATTTTTAGGAAAGATTAGAATAATGGAGAATAAACTATGATTTTCACATATGTAATTCTTTATTCGCTTTTTAAAATGGTATTAACGATATCTTCTATGGCAAACTTCATGAAAAGGTGACTGTTCAAATCAGTAAAGAATAAGGTATTTAAATTGATGGTAATAAGACAAAAATTGTAATTTAGATTTCAGAGAAAACATGATATGATTAAGGGTAATTTATTATTAAAGATATCATAAACAGAAGCATAAATTCAGCTTAAAACTGAATAGGCAAATCCTCAAACTGTGTAAATATCAGAGGTTAACAGACCACAGTGGAAAAATGAAAATGTATCTTAGATGTTTGCTCTCTATATCTACAGTAGTAGACCTGTTGAAAGCTGTTACCAACATCTACCATTCGTCTATGGTATTTTGCACAGGGACAATGCAGTTACATGCTACTCAATTGCTTTACCCTTTCTTCTGGTGAGATCACAAAGAAGGATTGTGAGTGGATAATATTCTCACAGCAACAATCTGGGGTACCACAGAATCAGACCTTTCACTGATATGATATTCAATGCATAGATATGATTGCTGATATAAGCTCAATATAAGAATTATCTTTATAGATAATTTAAAAAATCCACTTTTTTTTTTTCTCTGTTTCATGGAGCCTATACCTCTAGAGAATTCAAGAAATATTTTATCTGCTCAAATACTTTTTTTTTTTATCTTGATGTTTCCTATGTTCAAAAAATTCTATCTAGGGATGAGAAGGAAGTTGCTAGGAATGCTTTACTACAACTTAGAATTCCTCTCCCTGTTTCTAGCCCACTTACCCTCTGCTGTATTGTGATGAAACCTAGATTTGTATCTTTGTCAACTACAGCTCATCTTTCCCTTTCTGTGCTATCTTTCCTCATGAGTATTAATTACTCCTACTTTCACCTTGGCAGTGACTTTAAAAGTCTATTTCATTCACCCAGGTCTTACCTTATACATGTATTTTCCATAATCTGTTTATGTGCCTAAACAGGGTATTTCAAAATAATCTGTAATATTAGTTTTACTTTAGTTGCTTCCCCTTTTACCCTTTTTTCCTGTGTGATTGCCTGACATACAGAGGTCACAGCTCTAACAGCTTATGCTGGAGGCCAGCTTCAGGCTGCACAGCTGGGTTTGCATCTCTCTTCACATTACCTGAGGGCACAGTAACACAAACACAACACACCTTTTTCAATATTCAATGAAACCATCCTCAGATTTCTGAAATGCTTTGGGAACAAAATATCCTACTGTTACAGTGAGTATTGTGCTCTGGCTTGGTGAGTTTATAAATATGGTTATCTTTAAATCTGAAGCTCTTGTCTCCAGAGGTCATCTACCATGCAGCAGTGTGTTGAAATGTTCCCTACAGCTACAATCCAGTAGGACCATCGCAGACTTTGTCTTGTTTGTGTAATCACCAGTTCTTCTGTCATGTTGAAATGATGGTGTTTTGTTCTATAAAAAGGCTGAAAGTTTGACTCAAGCCACTCTCCTTCAATGAGCTAAGAGCAAAATTATGAATGCCAAGAGAAACGTTCAGGATTCCCTGCCACTTAAAAATATATATATTTTGGGGGGCTGACAGTCTATGCTAGCATATTTCCACCCTGTTTGTTGCAAAACATTATTATTTAAAAGCTAATCTTCATGTCACCTTGCCTCATCTGTCAGTGAGGTTTGCTCAGATATTTCTTAATTTAACTGAAAAGGAAGGAAAGAATTTTTACTTGTTACCATCTTCACAAGGCATTCAGAAAGATTTTGTTTATCAAGACCATGTTTTCAAATGTTTCAAGAAATTTAAATGTCTTTATGTTCTTGTTCTATATTAGTGCACAAACATTAATCAAGGAATACAGTACCTACAATCAAGGTTGAAAAGCCATTGTTTACAGCATTTGTGAGATGTTAGCATCTCTTGAGAGCCAAATGATCTCTAATGAGAGCTGAAACTCATCAGGAGATAGCACTGTAGATAATTCACAGCTGGAAGAATTAACTAGCTTAAAAGGAATCATAGTATCATAAAATGGTTTAGGTTGGAAGGAATCCTAAACCTTACCTAGTTCCAACCCTCTGCCATGGGCAGGGTCACCTTCTACTAGACCAGGTTGCTCAAAGACCCATCCAACATGGCCTTGAACACTTCCAAGGATGTGGCAGCCACAGCTTTGCTGAGCATCTTGTTTCAGTGCCTCACCGCCCTCACAATTAATTTCTTCTTTATATCTAATCTAAATCTACCCCTTTTTATTTAAAGCCATTCCCCCTTGTCCTGTCCCTACGTGCCCTTGAAAAAGTTCTTCTCCAGATTTCTTGTAGGCTCCTTTTAGGTACTGGAAACTGCTCTAAGGTCTCCCCTGAACCTCCTCTTCTCCAGGATGAACAAGTCCAACTTTCTCAGCCTGTCTTCATAGGAGGGGTGCTCCAGATGCCTGAAAATCTTCATAGTCCTCCTCTGGACACAATCCAACAGGTTCATGTCTTTCTTAAGTTGGGGGACCTGGAGCTGAATGCAGTACGGCAGGTACTGCGCTCAAGGGAGCAGAGCAGAGGAGAATCATCTCCCTCTACCTGCTGGTCATGCTGCTTTTGATGTAGCCCAGAATACTATTAGCTTTCTGGGCTGCCGGCAAACATTGCCTGCTCATGTCCAATCTATCATCCACAAACACTCACAAGTCCTTCTCCTCATAGGTAGTCTCAGTCCCTTCATCTCCCAGTATTCATACCAGGGCTTGCCTCAAACCAGATGCAGGACCTTGCACATCATGCCGTTTGCACTGTTCCACCTCTCAAGCATGTCAAGGTCCCACTGTGTGACACCCCTTTCCTTCAACGCATCGACAGCACTGCACAGTTTAGTGGTGTTAGCAAACTTGATGAAAGTGCACTCAATCCCACTGTCCATGTCACCGACAGAGATGTTATACAGTGCTGGTCCCGATACTGACCCCTGAGGAAAGCCACTCTTCACTCATCTCCACTTAGACATTCAATTGTTGACCACAACTCTTTGAGTGTGACCCAACAGTCAATTCCTTAGCAACCAAATGGTCCATTCATCAAAACCGATTATTTACATTTTCTTTATAAAGTCAATTTCCAGCGCTCTCAGGCAGTATATTTTTCCCTTGTTAAAATGCATGTTTCTACCCCTAAGTCTGGTGCCTATTCTTGCATCTGTAGAATAGTCTTCTACATAAGTCTGTGGTCCTTCCTTATCTCTTTTTCTAGGTAGTATCTTTTTCATATTTGAATAAAAATATTCTTGTTTTGTCCATATTTAAACCTTAGAACATTTCAATCAAATCATTCTACATAACCAGTACTTTCTGAAAGTTGCCCTTCTGACATAATTTTTTTTTTTTAAATCTTGAAACATGCCCTTGTGTGGCTTAGTTTCCACAGAGAAATCAGAAACATCACTATAGATTAACCTCAGTTGACTTTTCTACAGTTTGAAGAAAGAGCACTTGGCTGTATGTCTCTGGAGGCATGCATTGTCAAAACAGTAGTCATCATGATGCCAGTATCTGAGTATTCGGCCTCCCCATGTGTGTTCTGGTTTCCTTCAAGTCTTCTAGACTTGAGGAGAGTGGGACCATGGTTTGCTTCAGCATACTTCCCAGTGGTGTTTGCCCAGAGAGCAGAGCTGCAGAGCATAGTGCAGAACATTTCTGCCAAGTGCCCAAGAGCTGTGGGTCCAGCCTTCCCAGGGTGGTCAGCAACCCTGGAAGCATAATTCTGGTATCTATCTTGAAACTCAGTCTGTTTTTCTTTTCACTGGAGCACTGACATAGTAATCAGGAAAGAAATCAGTTACTGTGATTGTACTGCCAGCTAAAGGAGAAGGGAAAAAAAAAAAGGAAGAGAAAAGGGGAATATAAATGTAAAACTTAAAATGAAATATTAAAAATATCAAAGTTAAATTCAGTTATGTTACACTTGTTTGTTTTGTTGTTTTTTTGAAATTCAAAGCATAAACCAATATTTTACTGATACGATGCATAAATGTGATATTATATGTATTTGTGTGTACACCTGTAAATATAAAATACATACAAAATATACATTCTGTATTTACAGAGGATAATGAGGGTTATCATATTTGTACAGTTGTACTTGATAAACTATTCTGGTGCGTTGTGGCATAAGCAAATATTTCAGAGTACTGTAAAGTATTTTTTCAAATGCATCTCACATGCAAACCTCACCAACACATGGATGGTGGTGTATGTCATTTTTCCTGCAACAGTGTAGGAAATAACCAACAAGCACTCTCAATTATGTTATGCCTATATAAGATATCGAAACATGTTACTTCATAAAGCAGTTACACTAAAAGTGATTTCCTTTATTATCTGTAACATTGAAAGGCACAATCTAACAATTCTGGCTGAAAAACTCCCTGAAAAGATAAACTATTAGCATTCTTATTCCTATGTCATTAATAAAGTACACTTAATTCACAGTCTCAAACTGCCCTTTATTTCCTGCTTTCAGGCAAAAGCTTCATCACTTGTTTCAGTCTCTCATCTGCAACATCCAAGGGACATGTAGCCAAAACAAGATGTAGTTCCTTAAAGTAAAAAAGATCTGCCTAAGATGAAGAAAACACAGAAAATGGAACATTTTGTGAATTAATATATTCTTTGAAAAGCAAAAAGCCACACCTGTATATATAGCCCTATATAATCTATAGAATCAGGGTGGCAAAATGTTCAATATGGTTTAGTATTGAGTTCTGATCTGATTTGCCTGACAGCATTTAAAACATTGAATGCATAATGCCATTAAGACTATAGTGCCTTCTTGTTGTAGGAATCTTGCCATGTAGACAGAATATCTGTTGAAATAACTCAATATTAAATATAGTCAGTGTTTTGCAAGACAAAACCTGTGGGTAAAAAAAAAAATACAAGCACTAAAACTCTGTTTTCAAATTCTCTGTGTAAAGTGTTTGAATGCTTTGTTATTTTTATATTTAATTTTGAACTACACTAAAAAGTTATCTGTTAATGAATTGATTTGGGTAAAGTTCTATGTAAGCTTTGCCCAACATTTCCTGATTCAGTGACAAAATATTATTAAATCCTCAGGAGAGCCTTTATACTCCCATATGCATGGTGTTCATCATGAGAATGAAAAAATAAATTTTAAATAAAGGTTTAAATAAATCCATGGGTTGGATTTATGACACTGAAAAGATGAACTTGAAGGACAGTAACAACAATTTACAAGCAAACAAAGTTTATATAATATTTGCATGCACTCCTATCTTATTGTTTTCTTAAAATAATTAAATATTTCTCCAGCAATACAAAAGTTTGTCCTTTCTTTTTAAATTGGGGTTTGCTGTGGCAGTTAAATAAGAAACATTTTCAAAATTTACACATAAAATCTCATTTTGTTCACTATTTAAATAAGATATTTAGAAAAAAATCCAGTACTTGGATACTTCTGTGCACCAATCTGTGTATCAATTTACATTGATACTAATTTTACAGATTTACAGTAATACCTGTAGTAGACCCATCCTAAAAATGGCTAAAAATGTGAATGAAATAACCAGGATTCTTCCTATATAAATCAGGCAGCAAATTAATTCTCCCTACTTGATTGTGAAATAAGATTAAATCCCATTTCAAAAGCAGAAAAGTGATTTAATATTTTCATAGCCGGAACACTTATTAAGCTTTTTTGGTATAATCAAAACTGAAGTGTGCATTTCTTATAAAGACCAACCCTAGTGAAAATTTTCTTGTTTGTGGGTTGTTTGATTTTTTTAATTATTACAGCTTTTTCACAATTCCTTCACAAAGAAAAACAAAGAACAGGCTTTTAAATTTGATGAGGGCTTTAATATATTTTTATCTTTTTTTAGTTGTCTGTCCAGCAGTATGTAAATGTCCTTTATAACCACTTTTCATCGGACCTTCAAACTCGTCTTTGTCGAGTTATTGATAGGAGCGTCTCTGTTCGGGCGCCACTTTAAAACTTTAAAAAGTTTTTTATGAGTTTGCTTTTAAAAAATTCTGGACTAAATTTTACATTGAAGATGCAACACTGAATTAGAGAAAGCTTCATCTTCTGGGAACTTTCAAAATTTAAACTTAGCTTACTAAGAAAGAAGCAGAAATAAGAATGCAACTTAGGTTTAGTCTGTTACAATTAATTTGATACCCGATTTACATAAATCATTTAAACAGTTACAATGAAGTGGCAAATATAGATCTAGCAGAAGGATGGATGCTCCTTTCGACCATGCCTTCCCCTAAAAGATTTATGACCATACTTACAAAAGCAATAGAAGTGGAATACACAGAAGAAAATCAAGCTCTCCAATGTGCTAACTGCACATATCCAAAATATTTCAGAAATGAGATCCTGTAAACTGAAATAAAGCAGGAAAGCTTAAAAGCGATGTACCACTTCTTCACTCAGTGGCCTTGGAATAATGAAAGGTCGAGACCAGTGATCATCTGTCTCCATAATTTCAGTCACAATTGGCAAAGACAATTTAGAAACTGTCAGAAAGTAAAATTGATCTCACTCCCTGAGAAAGGAGATATTGGTCTCTTACAATTTCTTTACCCCACTACAACAACAAAGAAATTCAGCCACATCTGTGGCTATCCCTGTGAAGTCCCAGCAACTTGAGTATCAATGCATTTTTAAGTGTTTTTCATTTACTCCAAACCAAATTTTAAGAAATATGAAACCTAACAAAGAGAAACACCAAAAAAAAAAAAGGAATGCATGCAATTATCTTTGAGGCCAGAATTGTTAAAAGCTTGTGAGTATCAATACAGCACGGTTTTGATGACATTGAATACCCGACTTCTAGTAATATTGACTGATTTTTAGTATTGCAAGATTATTTTTTTTTTTTTTTGCTAGCAGCACGATAAGACTAAACCAGGGACAGTAAGTGTGCAGTCTACTGGAAAATAGCAGCTTTTGAAAAAAAACATTTATTTTTAAATAAAACAATTGAAAAAATATTGCCAACTGTTTCATTTTCCTGCTAAAAAGTGAAATTTGCATTAATGTACTTGAAATAGGAAAAATATCAAAATATAGAGTCCTATGTGTATACTACCGACAAAGAAGGAAGAGAGCAATGAAGGCAATAAAGTTCTATCTGTTATTACAACAAAGTAAAGTAAAAGAAATCATCATGGAGTAATAATCATGGAAATATTCTCCTTTATGATGAAAAAAAACAGTAGAGATGGTGCTGTCAGAAGACAAAATGAAAGTAAAAGCAACTACAACAAATATTTATGGTGTACTAACCAAATCTTCTGGGTTGATATTGAAGAGAAATCAAGTGCAGCAGTTTTATTAGTCTAAGATTCACTAAACCAAAGGAAAGACAAGTGCTATGTATTTGCGTAAGTGCTAAGGAGTATTCATTTAAAAAGGTATGTAGATGTTAAGATAATTACCAAAGAGAACAACCCCTCACAAATTAGCTCAGGAAGCTCTTTGCTAATGTAGAGTTCTTGAAGATTAATATTATGTAATACAGTGTGCATTCAACCTGATTTTTAGAAGCTACTAAAGAACTGATCTTCAGCTATATAGAAAAAACACAATAGAAAAACCTGAATGTGACTTAATTAACAGAAGGCCTAGTCACAAGAAAGGCCAGACCGAAGAAAATGACACTAAACCTTTTTGTTTAGTAGTATTTGCATTTCAGATAATGAAACACACCCTTATTTGATAGCTGTTGTTTAACTATGTTTATGCAAGTTCACATTTTCTTGCCATCAGATATTTTTCTAAACAACATCGATAAATTTAGCATTAGCTTATTTACAACAATAACCCAAGATAATTTCCTCAGTCAATTACTCAATTACTATCTTCATTTAATTCATTAGTTTATGTCACTTCATAAAAAGGAAAACTACAAGTTATTTCAGCGTTATGCAAAATTCAATATGCTAAGAGTACCCGTGGAGACAGTGTTCTCACGGGAGAATGCATAATTGGTATAAAAAATCTGAATAATCCTGAAAGATACAGCAAGGCCGTGAAAGGCCCGAAGAAGCTTAAGCAAGCAAGGTAAGAAGAAGCTGGAATTCACTGAGGTAATGAGAACTGTGGACTGTTGGCAAGCTTTTGAGGTCAAGTTCTCACACCTGTGCTTAACCAATTATATGCTAATGGCAAAGGGTCTTCAAGACATGTATCCAATCATAATATGCCAAATCACTGTAAGTAATTGCACTGTAAGTGCATGTAAGAAATAGTATATAAGGAGTTAAGGTTTTGTAATAAATTTGGCAATCTCTTGATCACATGATCGTCTCTGCGTTCTCCATGACTCCCGCGTCAACAAGTGGCGCCCGAACAGAGACGCTCTGATCAATAACTCGACGAAGACGAGTTTGAAGGTCCGATGAAAAGGAGGGGGCGGAGAGCTGGTTGAAAGGCAGTGCTGCCCTGGCACTGAGAAGTCAGATGTCTGCAAAACTTCGGGAATCTCACCCTGATCAGGTGAGTGGCTGGGGAGGAGATGGGGCACTTGCTATCCAAAGAGGAACAGGAGGTGGTGAAGCTCCTCCAACGCATTCTTTCTAAGAGAGGACTGCAATATGATAGTGCCGCCTTACAGAGGCTGTTAAAGCGGTCCCGTGATCGCGAGGTTAGTAAAGGGACCAAAGGTGCACAGAAACACTCTACACTTTGGAGATTGGTGTTTGAGACTTTGAAAGAGATGAAATTGGAAAAGGCGGCGGTAGCTTCTGTATTTGCTGCCACAGCTCCAGAAGGGGCTGTCTCCCCTAACCCCCATCATAGTGCTGCAGCTATGACTTTTGCACCTCCTGTGGTACCTGGAGAGGCACCGAAAAAAATTAATGCCCCAAGCCGATGAAAGCAAGAGCCAGGTCCGCAGATGGCCACATACCAAACGAGAGACACCTGACAAGAAAGACATCGCTGCGAACAACTGAGACCCTGAGTTCGACCCAGGATCAGACTCTGAGTCCCCTGAATCCGAGCCAGATTTATATCCTCTGCTTCCAGACTCTGACTCATTGTCTCCCGGGTCGGTCTGCTCAGCTCATCAGCAACTACTCACTGGCCTTGGAGATGCTCAGCTGCAACAATTGCTGAAAAAGCTTGAAGCCCTCGAGACTCGGATTGACACATCTCTATCTGTGCCACCACCTTATCCTCCGCAAAACCCCTTCCTTAAAGAAGGCAAACAGGGGGAGGGGGTGGGAGAGGTATCAGGGGGCACAAATCCTGCACACCGTTGGCACTGGTTAATCAAAGATGGGATTATTACTGGTGAATTTTCTGCAATGGGCCTCTCTGCATATCCTGTGTTTACTACACAGCAGGGGGTAAAGAGTGGGAAGCTTTTGATCTCAAAATAGTTAAGGAGGCCTGACAAGCGGTGACCACATATGGGTTAAAATCCTCTTATACTCAAGCTGTATATGTTATGACTTTTTTTGCGATTGACAGGAGACTTTAATGACTCCCCTGCTATAATACATGGTCAGGCATTAGGTTCAGGTTGTATAACTAAAACTCTGGGTATTCTGGTCCAGTACAAGGATTTGGAAACCGGCATTTGGAAAGGTCCTGTGGAAGTAAAACTAACTGGTTGAGGTTATATGTGTGTAAATTACAGATTCTGGTTTGCGGTGGGTGTCAGCTTGATCGGTGAAACCCTGGAAAGAGTCAGCATCACCCCAGGACACCCCTCTTGTCAGTGATTGAATGAATTGAAATTTGAGCTCAGGACATCCGTTTTATGGATGTTTTCAGCCTTTCTTAAAGTGAAGCGAGCAACCTTTCTTTACGTTAAAGTAAAAAAAAACAAAACAACTCACAACAGAAAAAAACACTACCACCACCGCCACCACCCCCCCCCCCCCCCCCCCCCCCGAACCTCCAGGGAAGCGAGATCAGCGTGGGATACAGATGTATTGTGTGATTTTCTGGTGGTGGGAAGGTCTCTCTTATGCTCTTATCAGGGGTATTGGCCAGACTGTGACGAACCATAGACTTGGGAGCCCATATGCAACTCATTTAATACAGTTTCTCTGTGATACTCATGTACTAGAAATTGGTAAATATAAGTATGTCCAGGTTTCTGTCAACCTTTGGCGACCTCTATAGATATTGCTGGCCACTTCTTCCAACATAGGCTGGCCACCTGTGTTGGAATGAGTGTGCATTTTGGTCAGTATAAAAACCCAAGCCTCATACACTGTGAGGGAGGCAGAGCCTCTGCGAGGACACCCACTAAGGTTGAGCCTGCCACCTTGCACTGCAATGATGCTTCTCGGAGCTGTTTTTCTGTTAGTCTCCACAGGGTCTTTGTGTCACGTTCTGTACGTGGGACTGTAGTGGGAGTAATGATTGTCTGGATTTTGTGCTTCAAATATTGTAGTTGTGTGGCGTGTGCTTTTGGGATCCCATATATGTGTGTGTGTGTGTGTTGAGGGCAGACGGTGTTCTGTGTATTTTTTGTTGTTGCGTTCATGTAAAAGTTTTTAACCGGTAGCAGTTTAACATTTTGGGCAAGAAAGGGTTAATGCAAAAGTGCGGTTGCGGCAGGTATTTACGTTTGATGCTGAAGCAGGCAGGCTTTTGTAGCTGCTGCCGAGCAAGCTGGCGTTTGTAGCTGTGCAAAGCAGGGTGAGTGACTTCTGGAAAAAAAAAAAAAAGCTGACCTCCGATTCAGCTCCCGGTGCTCCACCAGCGGAACTGACAGAATGGACGCCAGAGCCGTGGAGTGAAAGAAAAAAAAAAAAACACCCCCAAAAAAACAAACCAAAGAAACAAAAAAAAACCCGAACAAAACTCAATCTATTGAGGTATTGAGGCAGTTTGTAGAGACACCAGAGACAAAGCTTAAAGAGCACCTGCAACACAGTGGGTGCATGGTAGGAGCCTTGCTTAGTATGATTAAGGTAACCTGGGGGTGAATCCAAGACTTGGAGGAATAGATAGATCGGTTGAAATAAGAACTGCTAACTGAAAAAGCGAGAGGGGTAGTGCAACCACAAGCTTTATGAGCTGTCGCCTAAGCAGCATCAGGGTGGCAGAAAAAAAAAAAAAAAAAGAGGCAATGATGCAGCAAACTCCTTGACTGTTAACAATGTGCAGTTTAACCTGTCTACTTTTCAAGAACTGGTAACCTGGAGGAGGGGCTATATTTGTCTCCTCCTGCCTACAGGTCCATGGCGACTGCCTGCAAAGTTTGTCAAGCCTTGCCATGAGCTGGACAGACAAATGGAAAAACCTGATGCCTCAGCTACAGGAGCTGACCGTAAATACCCCAAGCAGAATGAGACAGAGGAAAAGAAAAATGAATGATTGCAAAACATCACTTGGGGGCAACTGAAAAGTAACATTCTGAATATATGTGCTTGTAAAGGAGCTATTATTAGAGGCTGTGATTTTGTGTATAAAAACACCCGTATTTACTAGCCAGTTGCTAATAAGAAACTAGGCCTTGTATTGTATAGATTTGTCACCTGTAAAAGAGATGTTAGAGTATGGAAATTTGCAGTAGCTGCTAGAAAATGCTAAGACAAAAGCTGGAATGATTCTAATACAATGATAGTGCTATAAAGCAAGTGATGGAACAAATTAAGAGGGTGGGAGAATTCCACTGGTGTCGGGGTTTAAACCCAGTCAGGTAATTTGTTCACTCACTTCCCCCCCTTTCTTGCCCTCCCCCTGCTCTCGGAGGGATGGAGAGGAGAATCAAAAGAATGCAACTCCCACGGGTTGAGATAAGAACAGTTTAGTAACTAAGGTATAACACAAATCACTACTGCTACCACCAATGATAATAATGATAAAGGAAATAACAAGGGAACAGAATACAACACCTCACCACCCGCTGACCGATAACTCGCCCCCCAAGCCCGACCAAGCTCTGACCGATACCTCCTCCAACCCTGCAGTCTCCCAGCCCTTCCGGCTCACTCCCAGTTACATCCTGGGCATGACGTGCTGTGGTATGGAATACCTCTTTGGTCAGTTTGGGTCAGGTGTCCTGTCTCTGCTTCCTCCTGGCTTCCCCTCCTCCCTGGCAGAGCATGAGGCTCACAAAGTCCTTGGCCAAACCAAAACATCTCTATCAGCTCTGTTCCCGAGCCGAAAGTCAAAACACTGCACTGCACCAGCTACCAAGGAGGAGAAACATGACTGCTACTGCTGAACCCAGGACAACTGGTAAGAAATTTCTTTGGCTAGTCCCTCGCTGCCATCAGCATCTTCAACATGCTGCTGCACCCGGTAATAGTTACTCTGCTAATGTAAATTTGTGTGTGCCTTGCTGTAGTAGCTATTTGTTACTAGATGAAGCAGGTGAAACTGCATTGACAACAAGGTGCAAGGACTGAGGCTGACAAAATGCCTGCTACCACAGTCAAGGGCAAGACTGGGTTGGCCTCTGTGTTTGCCACCAAGAAGAACCTTTAGCTCTGCTGTTGGCTGCAACCCAGCAGGCGTGGAGCGGTGGGGATGCATGCCATGCCAGACCTTGATGTGAAGGATGGCCTCCCCTGTTACCAGAGAGCCGTACAGGAGAAAAAAGGGGCTGGCCCAGCAGCCTGTAGTTGGCATATGTTGGAGATATGGTCTAGCCCAAATCCCCTGCTCAAGTAGGGTCACCCAAAACATATATAAACCAAAAAGGGGGAGATGTGGAGACAGTGTTCTCACGGGAGAATGCATAATTGGTATATAAAATCTGAATAACCCTGAAAGATACAGCAAGGCCATGAAAGGCCCGAAGAAGCTTAAGCAAGCAAGATAAGAAGAAGCTGGAATTCACTGAGTTAATGAGAACTGTGGACTGTTGGCAAGCTTTTGAGGTCAAGTTCTCACACCTGTGTTTAACCAATTATATGTTAGTCGCTAAGGGTCTTCAAGACATGTATCCAATCATAATATGCCAAATCACTGTAAGTGCATGTAAGAAATAGTATATAAGGAGTTAAGGCTTTGTAATAAATTTGGCAATTGCTTGATCACATTGATTGTCTCTGCGTTGTCCGTGACTCCCACGTCAACAAGTACCTACATTTTGCAAGAGTTAAGTACCTAAAATTAACAGCAAATTTCAGGTGTGCTTCTCTTAAAGAAATTAATTATAATTACAAATGGGTACTGTATGTGACTTGCAATTTTATTTATTCAGTATGAGAGGATTTCAAATATTTACCGTAATAATATTTTCTTGTAACAACCATTTCTACCTCTATCATCTTCCTTTTCTTTTAGATACTTACATTATTTTGTGGTATAAATTATCACCCTAAAATGCTTAGTAATCAGCTGATACCTATCCTAAAAAGTAAAATCTTCAAAACAGTCTATTTTTTGACTGCCAACCAATCATGTTGTGATTGCCTTGACATAACTTTTCCTGCATAGAAATCTATACATGCAATTAGCAGTTGCCCATATATTGTGAAATAGTCTTATTTTCATTTATGGACATAATATGGAATTCAGATGTCTAAATCAAAAACTGTCCTGGGTTCAGCAGTAGCAGTCATGTTTCTCCTTCTTGGTAGCTGGTGCAGTTCAGTGCTTTGACTTTCGGCCTGGGAACAGAGCTGATAACAATGATGTTTTGGTTTGGCCAAGGGCTCTGTGAGCCTCATGCTCTGCCAGGGAGGAGGGGAAGCCAGGAGGAAGCAGAGACAGGACACCTGACCCAAACTGACCAAAGAGGTATTCCATACCACAGTACGTCATGCCCAGGATGTAACTGGGAGTTAGCCTGAAGGGCTGGGAGACAGCAGGGTTGGTGGAGGTATCGGTGGGTGCTTGGTCGGGCTGGGGGGGGGGGCAAGTTATCTGTCGGCTGGTGGTGAGGTGTTGTATTCTCTTCCCTTGTTATTTCCTTTATCATTATTATCATTGGTGGTAGCAGTAGTGATTTGTGTTATACCTTAGTTACTAAACTGTTCTTATCTCAACCCGTGGGAGTTGCATTCTTTTTGACTCTCCTCTCCATCCCTCCGGGAGCAGGGGGAGGGAAAGAAGGGGGGGAAGTGAGTGAACGAGTTACCTGACTGGGTTTAAACCATGACAGTTCTTTTTGGGGTCCCCGGGGCTGCCCTCCGAGCCCCAGGAGGATGCAGGAGACCATGCAGCATTTCCCAGCAAGGCAGAGGAGGAAGATCTGGACTCAGGAAAAAACAAGCTGGTGGTGGGAGAGCCGGCAAGCACAGCAGCTACACCAGCCTCAGTGACAAGTACAGCAGCATCGTTTGAGAGTTCTGAAGGTTTTGAATGGCCTTTGGGTATCCTTGGCACCTGCCTGCTGATTGTGATGGGGATCAGCATGTTGGGACACACACAGACTGTGTTTTACCCCAACCATTTTGTCGGATCTCAAAAGATAAGCAGTCAGGTTTGGGTCTTGTCTGGGGTTAGACGACAATGCAGGGGGACCAAGAGATTTTCCCCAAGGCTGGAGAGTCATGAGTGGCAGGGTGTGTGGGACAGTATGGGCAAGTATCTAGTCCACTGGGCCCCTCCAGTGCTTTGGAAGCGTCAGAGATGGAAGGCAGCTGTGTGGAGTCCCCAGCAACAAGCTGCAGAAACTGCTGAAGGGGACAGTGAATTATTTTGAGCCTGGTGGGCCCATGACACTTCAGGCCATCAGAGTTTTCAAGGGTGAAGGTTTGCACTTAGACAAGAGGGACTCTTCATCAGGGACTGTAGTAGACAGAACATGAGGTAATGGGTTCAAACCTACACAGGGGAGATATAGGTTGGATGTAAAGAAGAAATTAGACACTGGAACAGATTGCCCAAGGAAGCTGTTAATGCTCCATCCTTGGTAGTGTTCATGGCCAGGCTGGATAGAGCCATAAGCAACCTGGTCTAGTGGGAGGTGTCCCTGCCCATGGCAAGGGGGTTGGAACTAGGTGATCTTAAGGTCCTTTCCAACCCAAACCATTCTACAAATCTGACAACCAAAATAAGTATCTTTTATTTTGAATTTAATTTTTCTATGAAGTTTGCATTCTCTGCATGTCCTCTACTTCTGTAAAGACAAGGAAATATAACAAAATTAAAAATATTTTGATTTGCTAAATCAAAATGCTGGTCTAAATATTTTCTAATTTTGAAGTACTTGTAGTAAAACAGATTACTTCTAGTGACAACATTCTACAATACTTAGTCACAGGTACAGTGACAAGTGACTTTTAACTTATATGACTATGCATTATTTTTCCGCCTTTTATTACAGATTGTCAAAATGTCAGGAAATGTCACACTGGCTGCTTTTCTCATATGGCCCATGTGCCATAATAACTCCCTTGTGTTCAAAAAGCTCCATTTTGATCTCTGTTATGAACATCCTTTTCTTACTTTCCTTATTGCTGCTGCAAACTGCTCAATACTCTTCCTGCGTGAAGTTTTTCAGCCTGTTGTCCTTACACACTCTCCTTTATTTCTAGGTGCCTCGAATAAGTATCTTTTGTGAGACACAATATTTGCCAGCCAAATGCACAGTAACTCTGAAAGCACATTGGGATTTCAATTAAATAAGAACTGAAATGTTAAAATAGTTTGAAATATTTCATAAGGCATTACTTTTTTTTGATCCTGTATGTACTAAATATACAGTAAGTCTGCCTTTGCTGAAACTAGATCAGCAATGTAATGAAGTATAGCAATTAATGAAATACAAATTTGCAAGAAAAGAAAGATCAATTTAAGGTTTTGCAGTCAGTTTGGAATCCACCCACCCACCCACACTAATGTAGTGGTAGGGTAGACAGACAAAAGAAAGGGTGTTCCAAGCCTGTCATTCCTAGAAACAACTTCACTGGGTGGAAAAGAGATGGCATTTTTTACTGTCTGCTTGTGTGACTAGAATTGAAAGCTTCACAGGAAAAGAGTATATTCCTTAACTTTATGGAACACATAAATATTCTGTGTATGCAACATCAAATTTTATTCAGCACCAAAAATAAGTGACTCATTCCAACTGCTTTTCCTTTCCTGTACATAGAGAAAACATCATTTTCAGAAGACTTACCTATATGACCATAACCTTTCCTCCCTTTTTTCTTCAAGTATGTGAGATGGTGAAGGTCAAAAGTTCATTTATGTAAAGAAGTTTACATAAAATTCATACTAAACAAAACCAGAAGACAGCACTCCTAGCTTCTCACTTCCCACAAAACCTCACAGACTGCCATAGATGTTAGCCTGCAAAAGCACTGCTTGCTTTGTGGTTTTGTTTTTTTTTTGGTGTTGTATCCAGTGTACTGTTGTAAGCCCTTTGTTATAAATGTTCCCACTGATATAAATATTTTGCAAGAAAGAAGTTTTCTACAGATGTTTGAAATAAGAAACAAGTAAACAGGCAAAATAATGGGAACAATTTCAAATGTAAGATGAGTATGTGTATCACCATAAGTTCATATATGGAGAGCTATGCACTAACCTAGCCCATCCTGCAAGCTTCCAGTCAGGAAATCAATAATGATCCGGAAGCCTCAGCTCAGGAATAGCTCCTAGGTTTTTTTACGTACTCCCAACTCAAAGCTTATGTGGGGAGAGTAAACTGCTATTTGTACATCAGTGCATTGGCATGTGTTGGTGTGGTCTGACTAACCATAAACATCTACCAAGTGACTATAACTGTCTAGTGCAATTTTAAACTAATTGCAAAACAAATAAATCCTGAAGCCACATTATTTGCAGACTACCAAAATGTAATCTGTGGATGCAAAAGTATAAAATACTGAGATTTGAGCTCTAGTTTCTATTATTGGAAAACACAGAAAACTTCCTGATCCAAACCCTAACACAGATGAAAACTAAGAAACCTTTCAAATCCATAATGTCCAGATTCGTTGACACAGTTCAGCCTCTGTTCTGTACTGCCCAGATGCCTGCTGTATCTTCTCAGACTTTTCATTCCCTGTTACACAGCTCCCATGATATTGTACAACTTCATTGCTCCTTTTTCTACAGGACTTTTCTTAATCTGCTCTCCTAAACGCTTCAGCATAGGTCCCCAAGGGTGAGTAATATTTGCATTAATAATTGACTTTCTTCTTCCCTTTTTAAGTAGAACTAGGATTCAATTGTTACATGGCTGTACTGTTTGTAAGCATGTCTGCCAATGCCCATGAGGATCATGCATGCCTAAGAATGGAAAAAATACAGGAAAAAACACTGTCTGAATACAGTGAATACTCCTGTGAGAAACGGGACAAAGGATGTTGGTTGTCTGACATTCATGTCTACATAATATGATCAGAGGCAATACTACGTACAATTTAATCCTGGATAATATATGAAGTGTCAGGAGTCTTGTTCTGAGCGCTACCTCAGCATATCTTAGGGGTACTGCACTCTGTATTGAAAATTTCACATATGCACACACTTCTGAACTGATGTAACATTCAACTTAACATTATCTTTTAGAAGAATCTGACAATAATAAAGACAATGTAGATGAGTTATTTCCACTTTCCAGCGGCTCCCGGGGCCGCTCCCCCTCAGCTCCCCGCGGCCTCAGGAAGAGGGAGGCGAGGGCCAGGACGGTGAAGAGCGGCCGGACGGCCAGGTACAAGTCCACGGCCACGTCCGTCCCGCCCTGCTGCTGGAGCCCGCCCGTATTACAAGCCATTGCCATAAAGTACAGTAAGACAAGAACCTTAGCCCAAGCCCCACACTTGATAAACACTAACACAGCAAATACCGGCTCTAAGTAATGTACTACATTCTGAAACTGTGAGATCAAGAGGAACAACTCTGAGAGCCAAGAAATCAGCATTGTGAAGAGTGACTATTAATCCAGTCAGATCTGTCGTTATCTCAACCCTTCGTGCCCCATGTTGGGTGCCAAAAGAACTGTCGTGGTTTAAACCCAGTCAGGTAACTCGTTCACTCACTCCCCTCCTTCTTTCCCTCCCCCTACTCGCAGAGGGACGGAGAGGAGAATCGAAAAGAATGCAATTCCCACGGGTTGAGATAAGAACAGTTTAGTAACTAAGGTATAACACAAACTAAGGTATAACACTACTGCTACCACCAATAATAACAATGATAAAGGAAATAAGAAGGGAAGAGAATACAACACCTCAGCACCAGCCGACCGATAACTCCCCTCCCCAGCCCAACCAAGCACCGACCCATACCTCCTCCAACCCTGAAGTCTCCCAGCCCTTCAGGCTAACTCCCAGTTACCTCCTAGGCATGACGTGCTGTGGTATGGAATACCTCTTTGGCTAGCTTGGGTGAGGTGTCCTGTCTCTGCTTCCTCCCGGCTTCCCCTCCTCCCTGGCAGAGCATGAGGCTCACAAAGTCCTTGGCCAAACCAAAACATCGCTATCAGCTCTGTTCCCAGGCCGAAAGTCAAAACACTGCACTGCATCAGCTACCAAGAAGGAGAAACATGACTGCTACTGCTGAACCCAGGACACCACTGAGGTTAGATCATGCTCCAGTTTACACACAAACCATCTATCATACATGTAGAAAACTGTGTTGTATGGAAAACATGAAAGAACTCTGCACATGCTGATCTCTAAATACTAGAGGCAGCTGAGAAAAGACTAAGAGTAATGTGCTGTTGGGATGGCCTTGGGTCCAGATGCTATTTAGTCATGTAGTGCTATGTAAGTGTAACATTTGCTCCCAAGCTAAAGAATGTAATGAATCCAAACAACTGCCAGGCAATGTCTTTTGCTATGTTGTGTTATACAGACTTGCTGCCACAGCCCAGCATTCACACAGAGCTCTCTGCATTCAGTATGACAGCATAACCTAGACATGCCTATGATGAAAGATTTTCATATTATTGCAACTATTCACTTAGGGTCTCCTTGAACAATATGTTCTAATACAGCCTTAAATCTACTCTTCTTTTAGGCAGGGTTTACAATAAATACAGCAGGACTCACATGCTTACATCCTATTGATTTCAAGAAATATTGTCAATAATGATGTTAAAAATGTCCTAAACTGGTGCTTGTCACTGTTAGGGAGATTTTTTTTCTGCTTACAAAAGAATTGCATTTTGGTTGGAAACATTTAGAAATCTATTAGTGTGGGAAATTTTAAAACACTGGGAATCAGCAAATATTTTGATGAATGCTTTTTTTTTTTGTTATTACTGGAGCTTTTTCTAGCAATAGTAATGTAAATTCCTGATTATAGCCAACTAAATTGGAACTCCTATTAAAAAGAGACAACCACATAAATTTTTTTTAACGTTCTGTGCTCTCATCATGTACTAAGAAGTCATTCACAAAGAGGTGTACACATTCTACCCTCCCCTTAAAAAACTATATTGTCTGTTTAAACAACTTTATAAAAAATATCAGTACTGGACTGTAAATTAGCGATATACATGCTTAAAATATAGGGTGGTGAGGCACTGGAATAGGTTGCCCAGGGAGGTTGTGAATGCTCCATCCCTGGCAGTGTTCAAGGTTGGACGAGGCCTTGGGTGATATGATTTCGTGTAAGGTGTCCCTGCCCACGGCAGGGGGGGGTGTAACTAGATGATCTTAAGGTCCTTTCCAACCCTAACTATTCTATGATTCTATGATTCTAATTATATCCTTGTTTTAATTGTTTTTATCTACTTAAATCAATGCATTTACACTCTGAGGTATAACATGTACATTAGGAAAGTCTAAACAGACACCTTACGAGTACCATGAAGCATTATTAAAAAAGGTGGGGTTTTTTTGAAAGCTTATTCACGTTTCTTCTTAATTTAGAAATGAAACATGCTTCAGAGCTCATTCTGGTTTAAAACTGATTTTGTTAATAGACAATTCTTTTTACATCAGCATCTCCCAACTTGTAAAATTAGCTTCACAGATAGAAATAACTGATAACTGTGTGAAAGTGTGTTTAGGTTTAACTACATGAAAATGCTAAAAAGCTTTGAAAAATAAGCAATTATAAATTCTTGTTCAGGTCATAAATTCAGAACGTGTTTCTGTTTATACTAACTACAGCTGGCAAAGATATATTCAATAATCTTATGCATGCACCAGTAAAGACTTGTACACACCATTTGTGCAAAATTCAGGACATTCTAAATATAAATTAAGAAGTCTGTAGTGATTTATGTGGTTTAAACTGTCAAATTTACTTCTGTATGTACATATATATGCATACACATACATGCAGATATCTGTGTGTGTATGTGTATGTATCTATATACAGGTCATAAAAGAATTACTACTTATATAAGATCCCAAACTATAGCACTCAAAACAGAGTGGGGTATTTCCTGTTCTATGAGGTTATATGAAATCTTAAATCCATCACTTTTACCGTGCATAGATGCACCATGCACCTAACTGATCCTTACTTTAACAACTGTTACTGTAATCTGCAACTCATCTTTTTCCTAGAATTCAGGAGTAAGTTTTATCCTTTCCAGCCTCCTAAGCATGACTGACTCTATTTCCAACAATGTGTTCAGTCCCTGGTAGTATGCTTCATAAATTGCATTAAATAAAGCAGCAAGCAGTTACAACTGTAATGATCCAAAAGTTCAATGTACATCTATAATCTAGCTGTACTAGCCTCTTTTTGTGCTCAGCATTATGCAGTGAAATGTGATCAATATTAAGATGAGACTAATCTTCCTTTTCAAGTGGCTTTGTTATTGCATATTTTCATTTTTTTCTAAAGAGAGACTTGCGCAACTAGCTTAGAGACAGAAGACACATTTTTTTGATGTTTACAGTAAAGCCGTGAGGGAGCAGAGACAGAACACCTGACCCAAACTAGCCGAAGGGGTATTCCATACCACAGCACATCATGCCCAGTGTATAAGCTGGGAGGAGTCATCTGGAAGGACCAGCAATTGTATGTGCATCACTTGTGTTCTTATCTTCCATTCATTTGATTCTCCTCCGCATCCCGCCTGGGGATGGGGGAGGTTTGGAGCGAGTGAGCAGCTGCATGGTACTGAATTACTGGCTGGGTTTAAACCACAACAGCAGGTTTGGTTTGAACATACTATAATTTTACTCACCTAGCACAGATTTACACCTAAGGAGTCTACCTGGTGTTATGTGTTACTTGAGTTTTTATTACCAGTCCAGTTTAACTGTCTCTGCACATCTTTGGCTGAAGAATTATATTCAGAATTACCCTGTTAAATAAATCAGTTGGAAGAACTGTGGATATCCTCTATTTGGACTTCTGTAAGGCCTTTGACACAGTTCCCCACAACATCCTTCTCTGTAATTTGGCATGATATGGATTTGATAAGTGGACTGTTTGGTGGATAGTAATTGGTTGGATGACTGTATCCAGAGGGTAGTGGTCAAAGGCTCTAATCTAAATGGAGATTAGTAACAAGTGGCATTTTTCAGGGATCCACATTGTGATCAGAACTGTTTAGTATCTTCATCAATGACATAAACAGGAGAATTGAGTACACTCTCAGGACGTTTGCAGATGACACCACATTGAGTGGTACAGTTGACATGCCTGTAGGATGAAATGCTATCCAGAAGGACCTGTATAAGCTCAAGAATTGTGTCCATGTCAACTTCCTGAGGTTCAAAAAGGCCAAGTGCAAGGTCCTGCACCTAGATCAGGGCAACCCCTGGTATTACAGGCCATGCGATCAAAGGACTGAGAAAGCAGCCCTGCAGAGGACTTGGTGATACTGCTGGATGACAAGCTGGACATGAGCTGACAATGTAGTAACTTACTATTCATTTGAATATTTGTTAAACATTATCCAATATGGTATATGCATAGATACTAAAGCACCAATGTGTAACACTCACATTTGATTGGTCATACTCCAGTCAGAACTACTAGCATCACACCTAAGACCAACCGAAATAATTTGAACAGGCTTCAGTGAAAAAGTGCAGTATTAAGGGAGAAGCATGGCAAAAAAAAGCAATAACCTTATCATCTTCTTCCTCACCACTGCTGCACTGGAGAGACCATCCAGGGGAAGATGCTCACCTGGGACCCATCTCTGCTTTTTCTGGGTGGTCAGTGGAAAGAGTTTCCCTTTTCCCTTTATCATTGTCTTTGCTTTCCCTTTGCTTTCCCCTTTCTTCTTCCCTTTCTCATTCCCTCCTCCCTCTCTTCATCTGCCTCTCTGTTGCCTTTTTTTTTTTTTTCATTTTTTCCCAAGAGTAACTTCAATAATTTAATGTCACCAGCTATGAACTTCATTAATAAATTTTTGTGTGTGTGGAACTGTATCAAGATCCTTTATCCAACAACATGCACTACCTACAAGAAGATACTTGTTTTCCAAACCTTGTCACTCTGCATTTTCCAACAGATAGGAAAATACACTGTTTTTGGGGGGGTTTTCTACATTCTAAAATTTGTTAAATTCACCAAAAGAAACTTAAGGTCTTTTAAGGATCTTGGCAGTACAAATACCATCCTGGTATAAGAAACTAACTTGCTGTGATGCTAAATGACATTTAAATATGTGGAAAGATATTAATATACCTTTTCTTATGAAGAGATGGAACAACTTGTTTTTCATCATTCTTCCAAAGAAGGAGTAGTCATATTAATTTTTCACCCCTGATAATTCCTTTGATAGCTTTAATTACATCAGCCCTCAGTATTCACTGAGATATGAAAAGAATGAGTATTGCAGCTGCGTGTCTCCATCAGCACTGAGGCTGTGCACAAACGAAAATTAAATTTACCAGCTCATTTGTTCTTAATTTAGTAATTTAGATCATTGCAATTCTTCTGATTATATTCTTTCTTTGAATCTCCTTCATTTAGTACCATCAGATTTGATGTACTCACAATCTGTTGTCAGGTTCATTCATGCTTATTTTCTCCCCTTACTCAGACATTCAAAAGATTCACTGTCCTTCTTAAGCACTTCATATTTACTTACATAGTATTGTCTCCAATATTAACAACTGTCACTGCTTCTTATTTCCTCCCTGCTATTTGCTTTTTCTTAACATGACCATTTTTAGCTATATTATCATATCTGGAGGAGATTCTAGAATTTCTCAGCTTTATTGGTTTTACACCATAATTCAAGAGACAGTATTTCAGAGACGTCAACTGAAGTTTATTTGAAAGAGTTTCACCTGGATCAATCTATTCATGCATTCATCTTGCTTTGTGTTGTTTGGTTGGTTAAAGTTTATTATTTTTCCTAAGGTCACACCCCTTGTTCAAGGAAAAACACATCTTGAACATTTTGAGCTTTTGAGGCCAGAGATTTTCAGACATTTTGTTACTGTCATTGCCTAATCTTCTCAATGTCAAGCCTTTTCATGCTAGACAGAGAGATTATTTACATACAGTATTCTTCTAAGATCGAATTGCAGATATTTTATTGCCTGAGAAACCGTTCAACATTTTCATGCATATCAGCTATGAATGTTTTAGAAAAATTCCCCTACTTCAAGTTTCAAGGGAGCTAAACACAGTAATCTCCTCTCTTAAGAACTGTGCCCTTCACTTTGACACAGAGTTTGATAAAAATTACAATAAGGACAGTCAGGGTTCACTGTTCTCACATTCCACATAGACTTTTTTAGTTCTACATTTGGGTTAATTAATCTCATTTTAATGTTTGCAGTGCTGTCATCTGTATCTGAGCTTCTTATCTCAGGTTTCCTTTATAGGCAATAAAGAAGATAGGTAAGCAGCTTCAGTACACAGCTGATCTGATCAACTTAAGCAATTTATTCTAGGATGACAAAAGTTGTACCACAAATGGATCTCTCTAGTTCTGACTACAACGATGCTTATTCGTCCTGCACTTGAATGTAAATGTGTAAGACACGCTTAATTTTCCCACATAGGTTTCATCTGAGATGCCATCAAGCATTTAAGAGGTCCAGCTGGGAGTAATGTGTAAGATGCAGGACATAAAAAACACACAAAGCCTTCTTAAGTGACAGCTAGCAGTCAGGTGTGGTATCTTACAATATTGCAATGATACTAGACCCTTAGGAGTGAATAACTGAACCAAGCACAGATGACACAGATCAATGCAATCTCTAAGATGGAATCTAAAGCATAGGTGAAGAAAGACTATTAACTTAATTACTCTTAAGTACTCTTAATTTGGGTTTTTTGCATCAAATTCTACAATTTATCTTTCATCCCTGTCTCCTCCATGCTTTCTATGGGTAATTCTGACAAGGGATTGTGTTCAGGCTTCTGTTTTTAATTTCTGATGGTCCAGTGGCACAACAGTGTATCTTGTGCAGACAAGGCCATGAGAAGTACACATATTCTAAGATTTTGGGGCATACTGATTAGTTTCATATGGATGATGATCAGAAAATGTAGCTGACTACAAAACAGTTTAGAGATGTAAAAGCAACACATTACCAACCGTATCCCTCCAGTAACAGTTTGAACTGACTCAAGATGTAAGTAACTGAAAGAGCAGTAACAAGCGTTTTCAAGCTTTTCATTCCCCATTTGAGGATTATTTCACTCAGGAAACCCTTGACCCAAGCCGTGGAAGACTTTCCCACATTTACCTTTAATCAAGGGAAAGATGTCTAGGTGTATTTCAGGGATGATTTGATTGCTTAGCTGTTTAAATTTCACTCTGAGTGAAGAGAGAACTAGGGTTTGATTAGATTACACAGAATTAAGTACTGGGTACTTAAATACTGCCTGAGGTGCTCCATGGCTTCCAGAAGCTGCCCCAAGAGGGATCACATTTCTCATTGGCATTAAATGGCATTTTGCATTAAATATCCAGCTTTTGGTATACTTGGTTGATTGGGAAAGTGAGAATGTGCCTCTACCAAAAGTTTTAAGTACAGGAGCTGTTTGACCAACATCTCCAGATGCATGTTCACCACTTGAACAATTTCAGGTAATGTGAGGTTATGAAGAAAGTGGTTACCAGGTTTTGTGTATTTCACAAAAACAGATATGAAAATGTTTATATGAGCAAATGCCAACAGGAAAATACTAAACCGTAGTATCACAGAATGGTTTGAGTTGGAAGGGACCTTCAAGATCATCTAGTTCCAACCCTCCTGCCATGGGCAGGGATGCCTTCCACTAGGTTAGGGTGCCCAAAGCCCCATCCAACCTGGTCTTTAACACTTCCAGGGATGAGGCATCCACAGATTCTCTGTGCACCCTTTTCCAATGGCACAAACCCAATTTAAAATATTTAAAGTGTTTTTTAAAAATTACATTTTTCTATTGAATTAGTGAAATAACATGGCATTGCACAGCGCTGTTGAGTTATACTAATACTCAGTAAGTTAATTTAACAAGAAAAAGTAACACTTTTAACACTTTTAATGGTGAATCGTACTGTTTCACCTACTAGCTCTTCTTTGTTTTGTCATGCATTGAAAACATTGATATTAAGCCATTCTTATTTCAGTTTGTTACGAATAAAATCTTTGTTTTTCAAGGATAAATTCTTCCATATAATGCTAAACAATAGAGGCTCTGTTACATACTTTTAAGGGTCTATTTTATTCACTTGTAAATGGTGCTGTCACTAGGATCCTGCATGGGTGTATCTTAATTGCAGGTGTTTAATTATTTAAATATAACATCATTTGTATTTCAGAATATAATGCAATGTATTAAGAATGTTACTTATCACTAATTTCTTTTACCCCTAGTGTTTTTAACTGTACATTAAAGCATATTAGAAATTAATCCTGAGAACATTAGTTATATATCTACTTGGAAATGGAATGCAGGCATGCAGTTTATACAAGAATGGGTCTACCCATACAGTAACTTCCATAAAGTCTCAGCATAATTTTTCAAATTTATTTATATAAACTTAAAAAGAAAGAAAAAAAAACAAAACCCTATGGATTTTGTTTACATAAAAATCACAAATTCTGAAGCCAGTTATTACTTTTCATATATAAGAAAAAAAATTAACACATCATTAATTTTCTATTGTGTCCTTTAAAAGTCACTGTTTAATTATGTGCTCTGAAATGGTACTTTTTAAAAAAGCCTATAGGAAGCATCAATTTCTTTTCAATTTGAAAATATAATTCATAACCTGTTAAGAAATGTCTACAGAGTCTCCGTGCCTTGCAGGCTTGTATGATGCTTCCGAAGACTGCTTAGTAAATGACTTTTTATGCAATGGATCAGTTATGAAATGGGTTATGATCCTAATTTAAAGCCAAAAGGAACATTAGGAGATACCAGCATTTTTAAAAGGGGAAAAGATGGAAAACAAAGTACTGAAGTTGACATATGGTTATCCTAGGAAAATTCATTTACATTTATGAAGTTTAGAATTCACAGAAAAACATGTATTAAATACTTTTTAATGTGTAGACTTTTTACTGTGAATGCCACTTGCAAAAAAGTGGGGCTCTACGCTTCATTTTTCATTTCCTTAGTTTTCTGTAAAAGGAAGAACATTTCTACAGGTATCCCACACAATTAAATGGGATTAAGGAACAATTCTGTGTAATGATTCAATCTGAAGTATGTTCTGCTCTCCTTTGAGATCTAAGGGAGTCATAACTTTTTAACCCCTCTCAATTATCAAATTATATTTCTTGAATCTGGTCACCTGTGCACATAGTCAGTTTACAACTTTCTTTTTCACTAACATTAAATTTAATAAACTATTTCAAATAGTAAATTGGCCTCCCTGTGGGAAAGTATCAATCAAACAGCTTTATACCTGAAGCAGCCTTTTGGATATTCCATAAATTTTATGTAAGGGACAGTTGCTGACTTTTCTGATCAAGTTTGTATTAGAAAGAAACAAACCCATCTATGTATTTCACCTACTTTATTCTTACCACAATAATAAAATCTGATAAGTGTACATGGGCAGCCAATTTCAACACCATTCATGATTGAGAAACAGCCTATAACTATACTTGTGTCTGAAGCAGTACTACAAAAATTCCCCCAAAATCTCTAACATTACTACTTATTCTATTACATCTTACCCATCTAAAGCCCTTCTTAAAAGTATAGTGCCTTTGAGAGACCCCTGACTATTTCAGTTGAAGAAACTGATGATATCTACAAAATAAACCATGTCTCGTCATTGCTGGCTGCCCTTGACATCTGACCTTGTTATGGTTTCTAGTTTGGATTTTCTCTTCCAGATGTCATGCTGTTTTCATTGCTTGGCTGAACGTTTAAAAATGTTTAAAAGCAAGCTGAAACTTTTATTGTATGTCTCCATCAAAACTGGTCTGCAAGGAAAATTGAAAAGTAATTTTGCATTAAAATCCAACATGATTTTCCCACCTAAATTTAGACATCTTAGACACAGGGGTAAAGTAAGGTCTAACTATCCTATGCTCATTCTGCAGTCAGCGGCTCCCTTATAAGTGTGCCAATCACCTAGGAGTGTAAATGCTCTCTCAGAGGTCATCCACAAATTATTGGTGGCTAAATGACTTATTCAAATGCTACCCGCACAGGAGTAAATTTAGTGGGGATACACCTGGAAGAAAAGGCATCACTGGAATATGCAATACAACTAGTTCCAGAAATATTGACCATGTCTATACCAATATGACTTTAAATGAATCAAGCTCACATTCCCAAGTCCTGGGATGACCATCACATATTTGTGTGCAAAACAGATCCACTAAAATTGTCCAGGTAGTGTAAAACATTATAGTATATACCATTCACATTATGCCAAGAGAAAATTGCTGCTGTATTCTTAATTACCTTCTAAAAGTAAAGGAGATCAAATGCATGTTAAGCATAAAAACAAAAAAATCACAGCAAAAAGAACTAAAAAATATCTGTAATGTAACTGCAGAACAGCTATTCCACTGGTATGAAACTTTATTATATGAAATACTTTTGTTCCTTCTCCTAATTAAATCTCAAATCCTGTTTACTTATTACTACAGACACTAGAGACCTAGGTGCGTGGTCTTGATGCTACTCATGTAGTTCCAGGAAGCAGGAATTCAAACATTCAGTTTACATTTTTAGTGAATTATTGACTGTCATGTGCTTTTGATCCACTCAGACTTACTTGTTTGGCTTCTGAGAATAAGCTAATCCACATACCCTGACACAGCTTTTGTTTCCTCATCTCCAAGAACTGTAATGTTAAACTGAAACCTTGGGAGAAAATGAATGCAAAAGAAAGGAAGAAAGGAACAAAGTCTTTTAGGTCTGCCAGTAGAGAGACTGTGGCTATGTAAGAATACAGTAATTGCATGAATCTGATGAATGACCTTGTAAGCTTGGTTTACTCTTGTATAATCAACTTTCTCCTTCAGAAAAATCATGGCAATACTTGATTATCTTCCTGCCAAGTTCTTAACAGCACTCACTTCCAATTAAAACCAATCAAAATACATAAAGAACTTAAAGATCAAAGCTTATTATACTCCAAACTTCTTCTACCCTTGGGAAAAAAAAGATTTTATTGAGCTTTTAAAATATTTTTGGTTTCAAAATCAGGCTGCAACTCTTATAATAATATGCCTTCTAATTATCATTGATTAGAAGAAGGTGTTACAGTAACTAGAAGTTCTGATATACCAGAGAAAACAGAAATAAATACAAAAGAGCACTCGGACTGCTCTCATTCTAATAAATATTTTTGAGGTAAGGTTTTGCATGAAGTTTTGCTTAGGTACTCCTCCTATACATTTTTTAGATACCTTTAAAGCTGTTGAGTAAACAGTATTAAAACATCAGCATATATTCTATTATAATTGTAGAATCATAGAATAGTATGGGTTGGAAGACACCTCCAAAGGTCATCTAGTCCAATCCCCCCTGCTATGAGCAGGGACACCTTCAACAAGATCAGTTTGCCAGAACCACATCCAGCCTGGACTTAATGTCTCCAGGGATGGTGCATCTACCACTTCTCTGGGCAACTTCTGTCAGTATTTTATCACTCTAATTGTAAAGAACTTTTTCCTCACATCCTGTTTTAATTTAAAACCATTAGCCGTCATCCTATCACAACAGGCCCTGCTAAAAAGTCTCTCCCCATCTATCTTACACTCTGCTTCTAAGAACTGAAAGGCTTCAATAAGGTCTTCCCAGAGTCTTCTCCAGGCTGAACAAGCCCAACTCTCTCAGCTGTTTCTCACACGATAGGTGCTCCATCCCTCTGATTATTTCCGTGGCCTTTCTTTGGACCCTCTACAACAGGCCCATTTCTTTCCTGTACTGAGGACTCCAGAGTGGGGCACAGTACTCCAGGTGAGGTCTCACCAGGGCAGAATCACCTCCCTTGACCTTCTAGCCACATTTCTTTGGATGCAGCCCAGCACATCATTCGTCTTCTGGGCTGCAAGAGCTCAGTGCCTGTTCATATCTAGTCTTTCATCCAGCAGTACCCCCAAGTCTTTGTTGAAACTGACACTTGCATACTAATGTGGCAATTCCTAATATAAAACAAAATCATAAGGAAATAAAATTAATCATGGCATATTTCAAGTGTAACATGCACAACAGCATAAAGCAAGAGCTGTGCTAAAATATTATTCATCCATGCTGTCTGCATTGACAGCTCAGTGCAGGAGAGGATGTGGAGTATAAAGCAGTCATTGCAGGGGAAATTACATTGTCACTTTGCACATTCTCGGGAGGTTGGCTTCAGATTTTTGTCCGTTCATGGATAGAGTGCCCTGAAGGCCCCCCTCCAGTATGTCTTCTGCTTTGGTTTCATCTGAAAGGAACCTAATTAATGTACTCAAGGATCATCTTATGATCTAAACAAAGGTATAGCTAGTGGGGAAGAACAGGAGGTTTTCTTCAGAAACATACAGGTGATTCAGACTAAAATTGAAATTTTGCTCTCAGATAATCCTCAGAGTAAGGGCTGTTACTTTTAATCTGCTCTCTATAAATTTTACATTCCAAACAGACTTCATCTAAAATCCAACTGTGGTATCCCTTTTCTTAACCACTTCTCTCTTGCTGTTGGCAAATTCCAACTGTTGACTACTGCAACAAAAAATATAAGTTTAAATATTTAGTTTAATAACAAGTCTGTTAACAGAAAGACACCACCAACAATAAACTGCAAGTAAAACATGCATTTTTTCAGAGATACTTTGTTTAAAAATGGCTCCAGTATGAATTAATTGATCTAACTAGAAGCTGGGACTTTTCTTCAAGAACATTTGACAACAGCTAGGAACCTTAAGGAAACAAAAGCTTGAACATCACATGTGAAAGTTACTTTCATTATACAGACTTCTAATAATGTCACCTTCTTGTTCTGTCAGGGATGTCAGAAATGCTTGAAAATAACTGACATGCCAGTCTATCACCTAGCCAGCACAGCACATTTGTATCTGATCTCTATTAATGTTCTGTGTTTCAGAAGATGAAGACTTCAAACATATATTTTAAGATGTCAAATATTTTTAATGTATAACTACCATGGTTCCTGTACTAAAAAGAATGCTGTTAAATCAACTGGTCAGTTAAATACGCTCTAAAACAGCAGAACCTCAGCATTTTGCATTTCCTTAACTTGTAAAAATGTACACAGAATTGGACCTGTAGCAACAAATTTTGTATACTGGTCAAATCATTCTGGGTTCCACAAATATGGCTCAGCATCAGTGCAAGTAGGAAATGCAAGACTACATTCAGTACTGTCTTAAAATATACTATGCCAATCATTTTACAGTTTAATAAATTAACAATAAATTTTATTTATCTTTCTTCCACTACAAAATTCACATGCTTAGAAAGAAGACTTAGATTGACATTCATAGGAATTTAGTCTGAGTTAGCAGAATTAGTCAGAAAAAGTACACAAGTTTATGCATACAAGCAAATATGTGATCTAGAGGTTACCAGATTGCCTGATCAACACAGCACAACAAGGCAATAAACATGTTTTTCCTGACTGTAAATGAGCCTGACTTCTGCAATCAGTGGAGCTGAGGTGCCCTACACAGAATCATAGAATCATAGAATAGTTAGGGTTGGAAAGGACCTTAAGATCATCTAGTTCCAACCCCCCTGCCATGGGCAGGGATACCTCACACTAAACCGTATCATCCAAGGCCTCATCCAACCGGGTCTTGAACACTGCCAGGGATGGAGCATTCACAACTTCCCTGGACAACTCATTCCAGTGCCTCACCACCCTAACAGGAAAGAATTTCCTCCTTATACCCAATCTAAACTTCCCCTGTTTAAGATTTAACCCGTTACCCCTTGTCCTGTCACTACAGAGACGTGGTGGGACAGCTCACATGACTGGAATATAGTCATGGAGGGCTATGTCCTTTTCAGAAAAGACAGGCCAGCCAGGCGGGGTGGTGGGGTTGCTCTTTATATGAGGGAGGAACTACAATGCACCGAGTTCTGTCCAGGGACAGATGATGAGCGAGTTGAGAGTCTGTGGGTGAGAATTAAGGGGCAGGCTGGCAGGGGGGATACTATTGTAGGTGTCTGTTACAGACCACCAGATCAGGGTGAGGAAGTTGACGAGGCCTTCTACAGGCAGCTGAGAGCGGCCTCACAGTCACAGGCCGTGGTTGTCGTGGGGGATTTTAACTTCCCTGATGTTTGCTGGAAGGACCACTCGGCAACCCAGCCACAGTCCAGGAGGTTCCTCCAGTATATGGATGATAACTTCCTCCTGCAAATGGTGGATGAGCCGACCAGGAGAGGAGCGCTGCTGGATCTCATCCTCACTAACAAGGAGGATCTGGTCAAAGCAGTAAGGGTTGAGGGCTGCCTTGGTTGCAGCGACCACGAGATGGTGGAGTTCAGGATCTTGTGTGGCAGGACTAGTAGAATACCAAGTAGAATTGCAACCCTGGACTTTAGCAGGGCAAACTTTGGCCTTTTCAAGCAATTGCTAGGGGAAATCCCATGGGCAGGGCTGCTTGAAGGTAAAGGGGCCCAAGATAGTTGGTTGACATTCAAGGACCGCTTTTTCCGTGCTCAAGATCGGAGCATCCCGACACGTAGGAAGTCAAGGAAGAGGGCCAGGAGACCTGCGTGGCTAAATAGGGAATTGCTGGGTATGCTCAAGTGGAAGAGGAGAGTTTACAGGTCATGGAAGGAGGGGCTGGCCACTTGGGAGGAATATAAGGCTGCTGCTAGAGGATGTAGGAAGGCAGCTAGGAGGACTAAGGCCTCCTTAGAATTAAACCTGGCAAGAAGGGTCAAGGACAGCAAAAAGAGCTTTTTCAAATACATGGCAGACAAAACTAACACCAGAGGCAATGTAGGCCCACTGATGAATGAGATGGGTGCCCTGGTGACAGAAGATAAAGAGATGGCAGAGTTACTGAATGCCTTCTTTGTCTCTGTCTACTCTGCTGCAGGCAGTCCTGAAGAGCCCTGTACCCCTGAGACCTTAGATGAAGTCAGGTCGACGGAGCGGTTTGCCTTAGTCGATGAGGAATGGGTTAGAGACCAGTTGAGCAATCTGGACATCCATAAATCCATGGGTCCAGATGGGATGCACCCGCGGGTGCTGAAGGAACTGGCGGAAGTCATTGCTAGACCACTCTCCATCATCTTTACCAAGTCTTGGGAAACGGGAGAGGTGCCTGAGGACTGGAGGAAAGCAAATGTCACTCCAGTCTTCAAAAAGGGCAAGAAGGAGGACCCGGGTAACTATAGACCGGTCAGCCTCACCTCCATCCCTGGGAAAGTGATGGAACACCTTATCCTTGGTACCATCTTAAGGCATATCAAGGATAAGAAGGTTATGAGGGGCAGTCAACATGGCTTCACCAGGGGGAAATCATGTTTGACCAATCTCTTAGCCTTTTATGAGGAAATAACACGGTGGATGGATGATGGCAGAGCGGTGGATGTGGTCTACCTTGACCTCAGCAAAGCATTTGACACAGTCTCCCACAGCATCCTCACGGCTAAAATGAGGAAGTGTGGACTGGATGATCAGGTAGTGAGGTGGACTGCGAACTGGCTGAAGGAGAGAAGCCAGAGAGTTGGAGGCCTGTAACTAGTGGAGTGCCTCAAGGGTCAGTACTGGGACCGGTATTATTTAATATATTCATCAATGATTTAGATGAGGGAATTGAGTGTACTATCAGCAAGTTTGCTGATGACACTAAGCTGGGAGGAGTGGCTGACACGCCAGAAGGCTGTGCTGCCATCCAGTGAGACCTGGACAGGCTGGAGAGTTGGGCAGGGAGTAACTTGATGAAATATAACAAGGAAAAGTGTAGAGTCCTGCATCTGGGCAGGAACAACCCCAGGTTCCAGTATAGGTTGGTAAATGCCCTGTTAGAGAGCAGTGTAGGGGAGAGGGACCTGGGGGTCCTAGTGGACAACAGGATGACCATGAGCCAACACTGTGCCCTTGTGGCTAAGAAGGCCAATGGCATCCTGGGGTGTATTAGAAGGGCGGTGGTTAGTAGGTCAAGAGAGGTCCTCCTTCCCCTCTACTCTGCCGTGGTGAGACCGCATCTGGAATATTGTGTCCAGTTCTGGGCCCCTCAGTTCAAGAAGGACAGGGACCTGCTGGAGAGAGTCCAGCGCAGGGCAACGAAGATGATTAGGGGAGTGGAACATCTCCCTTATGAGGAAAGACTGAGGGAGCTGGGTCTCTATAGTTTGGAGAAGAGGAGACTGAGGGGTGACCTTATAAGTGTCTATAAATATATAAAGGGGGAGTGTCACGAGGATGGAGCCAGGCTCTACTCAGTGGCAAACAATGATAGGACAAGGGGTAATGGGTACAAACTGGAACACAAGAGGTTCCACTTAAACTTGAGAAGAAACTTCTTCTCAGTGAGGGTGACGGAACACTGGAACAGGCTGCCCAGGGAGGTTGTGGAGTCTCCTTCCCTGGAGACATTCAAAACCCGCCTGGACGCATTCCTGTGTAACATTATCTAGGTGTTCCTGCTCCGGCAGGGGGATTGGACTAGATGATCTTTCGAGGTCCCTTCCAATCTCTAACATACTGTGATACTGTGTGATACAGTCCCTAATGAAGAGTCCCTCCCCAGCACCCCTATAGGCCCCCTTCAGATACTGTAAGGCTGCTATAAGGTCATGCTGTGGAAGGAACACTGTTCTAGTGACAAAGACGTGGGATAGTTCCCTAGTATCAATGGGATAATTTGTGGTCATAAATTTAAAAATTTAGCATAAACTCTTAATTATAAGCATGTGCATAATCCTTACAATAAAAATTTCAAATCTCAATGCTGTAACATAAAGTGAAAGAGCTTTTAATATAAAGAAATCCCCTATAAAATCAAACTTCATTGAAGTTCCTCCAAAGAGCTGCTGTAAGAAAGAGGGAATCTAGCTGTACCCTAGAATTGCCTAAAGCTTTCTGATTTAGGTCCTTTTCTGGAAAATGAGTTCACATGCAATCCATCTCCAAGCTGAAGAGGGCTTAGAGACAAGTCTCTGCTGCCTAAAGGAGTACAGTAAATAAGAGATAATATTCAAAGAACAACAGTTGCCTCTGCTCTCAGAAGACTGCCTATTATTCTGAATTTATGGAGATAGAGGCACCTGCTCTCCAGATTCATACTCCCACTGCATGCACTTGTGGTTTTGTCTCCTGCACTGGATGTTTCTACACTACTCCTGCAGGAGCACCAAATTGCACTACTGAGTGCCTAGGACTTCTGGATAGCCAGAATTGCTCTTTGCAGGCATATACCACCACCAATTGGTACTGCCCAGACACCCAGACATGAATTTCCTGATTCTAGTTGCTCAGTCAAAGAACTTACATTTAAAACGTGAACTGTCCAGAGAAAGGTGTCCTTGATGTTTTTTACATCTCCAGACCAGTTTTTAAATCCTTTTGGTCCATAAATTAAAATTCTACTTTAGGAGGTTTTTTATCTTGTCTGTCCTGATTAGTCAGTATCATTATGTATAAAAGGATAAGGAATACTTGCTTGAGAAACACTTCCACCTACATAGTAGTATGCCATGTAGCGGATATTAACACACAGAAGGACCTACAGGCTTAGATTACTTACAGCAACAGATACAGTAGTTCAATATTAACGCAGCAAAATTGAGTAGACAGAAATAGACAATAAAGACTCTGGATTTTCTGCAACATTAAGTAGATTTAATTTAACATGCTTCATTTTGCTCTCTCATTTTCCTTATTAAAAACAAACCAGCATGAAAAGTATGTAATAGGTCCCAATTCAGCAAAGTCCCATTTACCCAAAAGCTTAAAGACATACTTATTCCACAAAATATCTAAGTAAATAGTATTACCTATTACAATGTATCTATGGATTTACTGTATAAGGCAACATAGAATGTTATATATAATGAATATCTACTACACTTTCATAGTAACTTATGCTATTATATTAATGGCAGAAATTTAGCACATCTTGAATCTCCTTCTGGAAGTTACTGAGTGCATTCTCCTCATACATGTAACTTTACTTCTTCAACTCCCTCTGTTAAGTATTTTCTATGCTGTACTGTGACTCTTCAGCTTTTTTATTATGGGCATTAAAAACATGCACTTAAGCAAATTTTATTTATACATTTATAGGTACAATATATATTATTTATAGCACATATTGTATTGATCAAATCACTAAGGTAGAAATAGTTTAGACAATCTTTGTCCCAGTACATATGAAGATGGCTCTGCTACTGCATTTCTTTTAAGCAGGACTAGGCTCTTCTACTTTTATTGTTTTTCTATTTTTTTTCTTAAGAAGTTTAAATAGTTAAAATAAAGCCCACGTCATTTTTGAACTGAAAATCCCAGTAACTTCTTAGCTACTGAATTTTTAACATTCCCCTTAACCCTCTAAAATGAAAACATGGTAAACATGCTTTGTTATACCAAGCTTCCTGATTGAATTTATTGTTGTATTAAGAGAGCAACAGAACAAATACGTTAAGAATGAGTGCTGCTTATGACTTTATGCTCCCACAGAAAAGTGAGCAAAGGGTAAGTCAAGCTGTTATTTTTGCTTCAAACCAGCTTCATGACAGAGGTCATGATACTGGCATGAAGACGAGTTACTAAATAATTCCTTGCCTTCCCTTTTCTCACATGTACTTACAGCTAGACATTCATCCTGGGACTCGTGTCAGAGTAGTTTTACAGGATGAAGGAAGGAGGCCTAGGTGAGAAGCTAAGGACTGCAAGATTACTTTGCCTGTGAGTACCTCACTGTCATATAAGAGTTTTGCTTGACTAGACATGCTATTATCAGAATTATTACTGCTCCTGACACACAGAGGAATGCTGCTGGCCAAGTCACTTTAAAAATGCAGCATTGCCTTTTCCCTTATATTTAACAAAATATTCAGATCTGGGTTTTAAACTTACCAACCAACCAACTAACTAAAGACAAAAACTAAAAGAAGAAAAACCCAATAAACAAAACACAAAATCCACACAACTCAAAAAAGAAAGTCAAACAAACACTCAGTTTATTTCTGGAGAAAGAAAACTAAGGGGTAATTGACCATGGCCAAATTAAAGAAGGTGGAAACAATAGTAAAACCTCATAGGTCAACAAAACATCAACATGAAATCATATAATAAAATTTTAGGAAGTTTCACAAATTGTACTCCTACCTTGTGACTATACAGTGAGCTCATTTATTATTATTACTTCTTTAATGATTTACTTCCTTAAAAATTACCAGTTTTACATTCTAATGGAACAAACAGTTAATTTTGGTCAGGACATGGGTCAGCATCTCCCTGAGGCTGAAGGCAAGAAGCAGCAAGGGCTCCGCATGAGGCCGTAATCGTGGGCAGAGGCCGTAATGGTGGGCCAAGACCTGTCCCAGTGCTCCAGAACTCCCAGGGAACAGACGAAGAATGGGAGGGGACATTGGCCCACAGGTCACTGTCAGGGTCCTTGTTCAGACCAACACAGTCCTTGGCCAGATACAAGCATTGTTGTGACACTGCAGCTAAGATGGACAGTAAAGGCAAGATGTCTGGCTCAAAAGCAGTTCCCTAAAGAAGCAGCAGATATTGCTCAGGCATCTTCTAGTTCCTACATAAAAGCTTTTCTCACCACAGGAGCTGAGTTTGGACACACCAACAAAATATATTTTACTTTACCAAATAATATAAAGTGTCCTTCCTGCAATGTAATTCTTTGCAGAGCTGTCTGAAGATCATGGGTTTTGCTGTGTGCAATTTTCTGGTTGGTGTCATGGTTTAAACCCAGTAAGGCAACTTGCTCACTCACTCCCAGTGAGTGGAGCAGGGCTGACAGCAGTCAAGGGCCCCACGCCCCCCCCCCCCCCCCCCCCCCGCCAACCGGGGCTCTCCCCTTCCCTGCTCCCGGAGGAACAGGGAGGAGGATCAAAAGAGTGCAACTCCTACGGGTTGAGACAAGAACAGTCCAGCAACCAACGTACAACACAAATCATCACCGCTACCAACTACAACGATAAGAGAAAATAACAAGGGAAGAGAATACGATACCACCGGCCAAGAAACGAGTCCCACCCGGAAGCCCGTGTCCTTCCGGGGAACTCCCAGTTACCCCCCACCCCGGGCATGACATGCTGTGGTATGGAATACCTCTTTGGCTAGCCTGGGTCAGGTGCCCCATCTCTGCTTCCTCACGGCTTCCCCTCCTCCCTGCAGAGCATGAGCCTCACAAAGTCCTTGGTCAGGGTAAACATCACTTAGCAACAACTGAAAACACCAGTTTCACCAACACTGTTCCCAGGCTGGAAGTCAAAACACAGCACTGCACCAGCTACCACGAAGGAGAAACATGACTGCTACTGTTGAACCCAGGACATTATCCACCCCTTATTCCATACTATTCACATCATGCTCAGATCCCACAGTTTCAATACACCATTGCTCTCCCACATATATAAGTCCATATACAAGAGAAAAAGATCATTTTCTCAGTGCATGGACCAATCCCTATAATGCTGCCCAGTCCATTTGGTCCATGATGTCAGGTTCCATCTCTTGTAACAATCTTTCAGGGCAGGAAAGGCTGTGTGCAGTATTGGATCATTGCCTGATGATGCTGGTCGTTCCTTTACTGCGGAACTCATCTGGTTCTATCAAAGTTCATTCTCTGTTGGGATGATGGCTGGAGGGAAGTCAGGGCCAGTCGCTGGTGACCTGGAGACATCTAGTTGATGAGCTACAAAAGTATTACACAGCAGGCAACAGCATACAATTGAGTTCACTGGCTGTTTTCCTCTAAAATCAAATCCCCTTGAGGTATACATCGGACTTCCCCTTCTTCCCGCATTACCCACCAAGTATATCCAGGTCCCTGAGCAAAAGCAATCCCATGAGTGGGTTTGCCTTTCTCTGAAGCAGGAATAACCCAGACTGTCTTCCCCAGCAAATTCTTCATATGCACCACGGGAACTTTGTCCCCCTCTACAATATGTAAAAGTTCTGACTGGGCTGGGCCGGCCCTGTTGGCAGATCCTCTGGTGTTGACCAACCAGGTGGCCTTTGGTAAGTGTGTATCCCAATGCTTGAAAGTTCCCCCACCCATTGCTCTCAGTGTAGTTTTTAACAGCCCATTGTACCGTTCGATTTTCCCAGAGGCTGGTGCGTGGTAGGGGATGTGATATACCCACTCAATGCCATGCTCTTTGGCCCAAATATCTATAAGGTTATTCCGGAAATGAGTCCCATTGTCTGACTCAATTCTCTCTGGGGTGCCATGTCACCACAAAATCTGTTTCTCAAGGCCCCGGATAGTGTTGCGGGCAGTGGCATGGGGCACAGCGTATGTTTCCAGCCAGCCAGTGGTTGCTTCCACCATGGTAAGCACATGGCGCTTCCCTTGGCGGGATGTCGGCAGCGTGATATAGTCAATCTGCCAGGCCTCCCCATATTTATACTTCAACCATCGTCCTCCATACCAAAGAGGCTTTAACTGCTTGGCTTGTTTAATTGCAGCACATGTTTCACACTCATGAATAACCTGGGCAATAGTGTCCATTGTTAAGTCCACCCCTCGATCAAGAGCCCATCAATACGTTGCATCTCTGCCCTGATGGCCTGAAGTGTCATGGGCCCACCGGGCCAAAAATAATTCACCTTTATGTTGCCAATCTAAGTCCATCTGAGCCACTTCAATCTTAGCCGCTTTATCCACTTGTTGGTTGTTCTGGTGTTCCTCAGTGGCCCGACTCTTGGGTACATGGGCATCTACATGACGTACCTTCACCACCAGGTTCTGCACCCGGGCAGCAATATCTTTCCACAGTGCAGCAGCCCAGATGGGTTTACCTCTGTGTTGCCAGTTGCTCTGCTTCCATTGCTTCAACCACCCCCACAGGGCATTTGCCACCATCCATGAGTCAGTATAGAGGTAAAGCACTGGCCACTTTTTTCGTTCAGCAATGTCCAGGGCTAGCTGGATGGTTTTCACCTCGGCAAACTGACTCGATTCACCCTCTCCTTCAGCAGTTTCTGCAACTTGTCGTCCAGGACTCCATACAGCTGCCTTCCATCTCCGATGCTTTCCCACAATACGGCAAGACCCATCAGTAAACAAGGCATATTGCTTTTCACTTTCTTACAGTTTATTATATGGTGGGGCCTCTTCAGCACGTACCGCCTCCTCCTCTGGTGACATTCTGAAATCTTTGCCCTCTGGCCAGTCCATGATGACTTCTAGAATGCATGGACGACTGAGATTTCCTATTTGAGTTTGTTGTGTAATCAGTGCAGCCCATTTACTCCATGTAGCATCAGTTGCATGATGTGTAGAGGAGACCCTGCCTTTGAACATCCAGCCCAGTGCCAGGAGGAGCTGTGCTTCAGTGCCAATCACTTCCGAAGCAGCTCGAACCCCTTCATAGGCTGCCAGTATCTCTTTCTCAGTTGGGGTATAGCTGGCCTCAGATCCTTTGTATCCCCGACTCCAAAAGCCGAGGGGTTGACCTCGAGTCTCCCCTGGAGCTTTCTGCCAGAGGCTCCAGGTAGGAGCAATCTCTCCAGCTGTACATTTTTTACATCTGGCCCCGTCTGGACTGGTCCAAGGGCTACTGCATGAACTATCTCGCGTTTAATTTGCTCAAAGGCTTGTTGCTGCTCAGGGCCCCATTTATAATCATTCTTCTTCCAGGTCACATGATAGAGAGGGCTTACAATCAAACTGTAATTCGGGATGTGCATTCTCCAGAACCCCACTGCACCCAAGAAAGCTTGCGTTTCTTTCTTTTTAGCTGGTGGAGACATTGCTGTTATCTTGTTGATCACATGTGTGGGGATCTGTCTACGTCCATCTTGCCATTTTATTCCCAAAAATTGAATCTCCTGTGCAGGTCCCTTGACCTTACTCCATTTTATGGCAAAACCAGCTTTCAGCAGGATTTGGATTATTTTCCTCCCTTTCTCAAAGACTTCTTCCGCTGTATCGCCCCACACAATAATGTCATCAATGTATTGCAGGTGTTCTGGAGCTTGCCCCTGTTCCAGTGCAGTCTGCAAATGGTAGTGTTGTATTTCCACCCCTGGGGCAGTCGGTTCCAAGTGAACTGGACACCCCTCCAAGTAAAACCAAACTGTGGCCTGCACTCTGCTGCCAAAGGAATGGAGAAAAAATCATTGGCAATATCAATTGTGGCGTACCACTTGGCTGCCTTTGACTCTAGTTCATACTGAAGTTCTAGCATGTCCGGTACGGCAGCACTCAATGGTGGTGTGATTTCATTCAGGCCACGATAGTCTACTGTTAGTCTCCATTCTCCATTAGACTTTTGCACTGGCCATATGGGGCTATTAAAGGGTGAGCGGGTCCTGCTGATCACTCCCTGGCTCTTGAGTCTACGGATCAGCTGGTGGGTGGGAATCAGGGAGTCTCGGTTGGTGCGATATTGCCGCCGGTGCGCTGTTGTGGTCACAATTGGCACTTGTTGTTCTTCGACTTTCAGCAACCTCACAGCAGAAGGATCTTCTGAGATACCAGGCAAGGTGGACAGCTGCTCAATTTCCTCAGTCTCCAAAGCAGCAATACCAAAAGCCCACCGGTACCCTTTTGGGTCTTTGAAGTACCCTCTACTAGAATCATAGAATCGTTAGGGTTGGAAAGGACCTTAAGATCATCTAGTTCCAAATCCCCTGCCATGGGCAGGGGCACCTAATGCTAAATCATATCACCCAAGGCCTCGTCCAACCTGGCCTTGAACACTGCCAGGGATGGAGTATTCACAAACTCCCTGGGCAACCCATTCCAGTGCCTCACCACCCTAACAGGAAAGAATTTCCTTCTTATATCCAATCTAAACTTACCCTGTTTAAGTTTTAACCCGTTACCCCTTGTCCTGTCACTACAGTCTCTAATGAAGAGTCCCTCTCCAGCATCCCTATAGGCCCCCTTCAGATACTGGAAGGCTGCTATGAGGTCTCCACATAGCCTTCTCTTCTCCAGGCTGAAGAGCCCCAATTTCCTCAGCCTGTCTTCATACAGGAGGTGCTCCAGTCCCCTGATCATCCTCGTGGCCTTCCTCTGTACTTGTTCCAACAGTTCCATGTCCTTTTTATGTCGAGGACACCAGAAGTGCACACAATACTCCAAGTGAGGTCTCACAAGACCAGAGTAAGTAGTCTTGAGGTAGTCTATGCTGAGGATGCATGGAGCCTCTGGACCAGTCACAATAGGGTGCTTTTGCCATTCCCTCCCAGTCAGGCTGATTTCAGCCTCCAGCACAGTCAACTCTTGGGATCCTCCTGTCACTCCAGAAATATAGATGGGTTCCACCCCTTGACAGCTTGATGGCATCAGGGTACACTGTGCACCAGTATCTACTAGAGCTTTATACTTCTGTTTGACTGATATGCCAGGCCATCTGATCCACACAGTCCAATAAATCCCATTGTCCCCTACCTCCACCTGGCTGGAGGCAGGGCCCCTCTAATGGTCATCACAGCGTTGGACACTTAAATCGTGGTGAGAGGGATTATTCTGTTATCACAGGAGCTGGAGTAAAATCAGCTCTTCCACTCCATCTGGGAAACTGCTCACCAGAGACTGAAGCCGTAGCTCTCATGGGACGATCAGTCTTGGCCCTTGCTCCCCTCTTCAGTTCACTCACCCGTTCCACCAAAGCTGAAGTAGATTTTCCATCCCACTTTGTCATGTCTTCTCCAGGATCACGCAGGTAAAACCATAGGGTAGCCCGTGGCGTATACCTCCTGTATCTCCTCTATCGAAAAATAGGACGCCTTTTTTAATAGCTGAGACGTGTGTTGGTACATGTGAGGAGCTGGATAAATCAGATACATCGTCCCTCAATTGTTTGAGATTCTGGGACAGTTTTTCCACAGCTGAGATGATGGAAGGGGTGAGATTGTCTTCGAACTCTCGGAGTTTATGAACCATTTCATCCACTGTTAGTGGTACTATGTCATTCCAGGTTGCCAATGAATGGGCATATGATGACAGTGCATTCCGTGTAAGTTTTCGCCACATGGGTCGTGTACATTCAACTTCATCTGGATCTATGGGTGTATCCCCGTTATTCGGCTTCATGTGATAGATCATCTCTACGATGGCCGATTCCCTCAGAGACTGGATGCCTTTGTCTGTAGTAGTCCACTTGGCCAAACGACTCATCATCCTTGTATGGAAACCTTTCACAGCTGCCAATAGCCTCCTCCAAAGGCTGAGGGACTTTTTGTCTCTTGCAATTGCTTTGTCAATTCCCCCTTCTGTAGCAAGTGATCCCAGCTGCTTGGCTTCTGTACTTTCTAGTTCCTGACCATCGGCCCCATTGTCCCAGCATCGGAGTAACCAGGTGATGATGTGCTCCCCTGGTTGACAGGTAAAATCTTTTCGCATATTCCGCAGCTCGGTTGAGGTCCGAGGTCGAGAAGTGACCTCTTCTTCTTCTTCTTTGTCATGTGATGATGACTCCTGATCAGATTCTGGACCGGGTGGTGAACTCATTGTTTCTTCATCTCGCTTCACCCTTCTTGCCTCATTTTTGCTTGTTCTCTTGCGTACAGGGGCAACCGATTTTGGTACGAATTGGTCCTCTGCTTTGGCTGCAGTGATTATCACTGCGGTTTGAGTAGCAACTGTACTTGTTGCTGGGAGTGGTGCAGCTACTGTGCTTGGAGCTGGGGTAACCACGCTGTCTGTTGCAGTTGAAGTTTGAGCAGCTGCTGCACTTGCCACTGGGGTAGCTGCTCTGTTCATTGCAGCCAAAGTTTGAGTAGCGACTGTACTTGTCACTGGGGGTGATGAAGCTGCTGTGCCTGGAGCTGGTGTAGCTGCACTGACTGTGGCTTTGCCCTCAGATCCACCGACATTCTTTTCCTTTTGAAGGTGCTGGATAGTGTTGAACAAGGCCCTGTAAGCACAGGCCAAGCCCCAGCACGTTGCCATGATTTGTCCATCTCTGGTATGGCCAGAATGACCACACACCTCATTTAAGTGTTTTACTAATTCTGGATTTTGCAGTTGTTCGGTAGTGAAATTCCAAAGTACTGGAGGGGCCCACTGACCTAGACACTTGCCCATACTATCCCACACACCCTGCCACTCACGGCTGTCCAGCCTCAGGGAAATTCTCTTGGTCCTCCTATATCATCGTTTGACCCCAGACAAGACCCAAACCTGACTCTGCTTAACTCCTGAAATCAGTAGTGGGCAAAACACACTCTGTATGAGTGCTGGCATGGTGATTCCCATCACCATCAGCAAACAAGTCTCAACTGCATTAAAAGGCCATTCAAAAAATTCAAAACTCTCAAATGTAAATGGTCTGGGGGGACGACTGGGAGGGTAAAAGGATGTCTCCTTCACAGGTTGAGCACCTGAGAAGGAGAAAAATATGTAATTGCTAGGCACTTCTGTTATATACCTCCCAAAGTATAAAGGTGGTGACCACACTGGGAACATAAGCCAGATCAGTTTCATGACCAAGGATCCTATGGTATTACAAGTCATTACCATAAAGTGCAATGAGAGAAAAACCTTAGCCCAAGCCCCACACTTGAAAAACACTAATACAGCAAATACCGGATGGAAGTAAGATATGATATACTGAAATTGTGAGATCAACCTTGAGAGCCAATAAATCAGCATTGTGACAAGTGACTATTAATCCGGTCAGATCTGTTGTTATCTCAACCCCTCATGCCCCATGTTGGGTGCCAAAAAGAACTGTCGTGTTTTAAACCCAGTCAGGCAACTTGTTCACTCACTCCCAGTGAGTGGTGCTGGGCTGAAAACAACCAAGTCGTCCCCCCCCCCCACCGCCAACCGGGGCTCTCCCCTTCCCTGCTCCCAGAGGAATGGGGAGGAGGATCAAAAGGGTGCAACTCCTACAGGTTGAGACAAGAACAGTCCAGCAACCAATGTACAACACAAATCACCACTGCTACTACCAACTACAACAGTGATAAGAGAAAATAAGAAGGGAAGAGAGTACGATACCACTGGCCAAGAAATTAGTCCCACCCGGAAGCCCGTGTCCTTCCGGGTAACTCCCAGTTACCCCTTACCCCCGGCATAACGTGCTGTGGTATGGAATACCTCTTTGGCTAGCCTGGGTCAGGCGCCCCATCTCTGCTTCCTCACAGCTTCCCCTCCTCCCTGGCAGAGCATGAGCCTCACAAAGTCCTTGGTCAGGGTAAACATCACTTAACAACAACTGAAAACATCAGTTTCACCAACACTGTTCCCAGGCTGGAAGACAAAACACAGCACTGCACCAGCTACCATGAAGGAGAAACATGACTGCTACTGCTGAACCCAGGACAGTTGGTTTATGTACATATTTATTATCTGAATTAAGCTAGGACATAAATCCAGAGAAACCGAAGATGCTCTCACCTCAGGAGAATTCTTTTTCATATCGGCTTTACCTCATGCTAGGTGGATTCATTCAGTTCTAAACCTCAGGATACCCAAGGAGGCTGTGCAATTTCCACCCTCAGAGGTGTTCAGGACTCAACTACACAAGCTCCTGAACAACCTGACCTAACTGGACCTTCCTTGAGGAGGTAGCATTAGTTGATTTCTGGAGATCCATTGCAAAAGGAATACAGACTAATTAATTTTTTTTAATGACCTGTTGTGGTTCAAACCCAGCCAGATAGCTTGTTCACTCATTCCCTCCGCTTCTTCCCCTCCCCCTACTCCGGAGGGATGGAGAGGAGAATCCAAAAGAATGCAACTCCCATGGGTTAAGATAAGAACAATTTAGTAACTAAGGTATAGAACAAATCACTACTGCTACTACCTATAATAACAATGATAAAGGAAATAACAAGGGAAGAGAATACATCACCTCACCACCAGCCAACCGATAACTCACCCCGCCCCCCGTCCAGCCCAACCAAGCACTGACCGATACCTCCCCTCCAACCCTGCAGTCTCCCAGCCCTTCCGGGTAGCTCTCAGTTACATCCTGGGCATGACGTGTTGTAGTATGGAATACCTCTTTGGTCAGTTTAGGTCAGGTGTCCTGTCTCTGTTTCCTCCCGGCTTCCCCTCTTCCCTGGCAGAGCATGACACTCACAAAGTCCTTGGCCAAACCAAAACACCGTTGTTATCAGCTCTGTTCCCAGGCCGAAAGTCAAAGCACTGAACTGCACCAGCTACCAAGACGGAGAAAAATGACTGCTACTGCTGAACCCAGGACATGACCTTAAAAATGACTTGCAAGGGACTGTCCGTTAGGTAATTGGGCCACGTTGCAGTGTAAAAACTGAGATTAAGTGTATTAGTGTGTCTGTTTCACTGATTTTACACCATCTTGATGGAAGAATGAAAAAAAAATTAAGTTTAAGTAAAAAATAAAATATTCCTGTGTATCTACAGCCACCACTTCTATGACTTTCTTAGGCACAATAAAAGGTTTCCCAGAAACAGCTAAATGCTATCTCTGCTGAACTGAGAAATATGACTGTCTCTGTAATTATCTATGTCACCTACCTCTTTGCTTAAATATTGTCAAAAGGTGGGTTGCAACACTTCACTGTCTAAAAACCATCTTACCTATGAGAAAAGATCATTTTGCAATTTGTTCATTCATTACTCGTAATTCCTATACTTGGCACTGTTTCGATAATCTGTGACTTGTGTTATACATTTTCCTTTTCATGGGAAAATGCAATTAACATTATATTTTCAAATGCATACATACTTAAATTACAAGCAAACTCTCATTGTAGCTGTCTTTTTCATCCGTAAAACATTTTTCTTCAGATTTTTTTTGCACTTCTTCATTTTATATGGAAGGGAAAATGTTGATATTTTTTCAGTGAAAGTTGATTTAAGAACAAAACATTCACATTATTATGTGCTGTAATTGAAACATAGGCTTTCTCCATAAAGTTCCCGTACCCTTACCTTCTTACACTAATAAAATATTAATCTGTAACAGCTGTCACAGCAAAAGGCTTGGTATACACACAGTGATGCTAAAATATCTATTTTATCCTACATATCTATTTGCTAACTGAAAGATTACTCTTTCATGAGCCATCTGACCTAATTTTCAATCAATCTCTTTATTGGTAATACATAATTACTAGTTTATGAAAATTGCAACACTATTTAGTACCTCCGTCCCCTCACTTTTTTTTTTTTAATGTTTGCATGTTAGACAAAATAGAGCAGAGACAGAATACTTGACCCAAACTAAGGGTAGTACCCAAAGGGGTATTCCATACCACAGCACGTCATGCCCAATATATAAACCGGGAGCAGTTACCTGGAACACTTGCATCACTGCTCGGGTCAGGCTGGGTATCAGTTGGCTGGTGGTGAGCGGTTGTATTCTCTTCCCTTGTTATTTCCCTTATCATTATTATTAATGGTGGTAGCAGTAGTGATTTCTGTTATACCTTAGTTACCGGACTGTTCTTATTTCAACCTGTTAAGAGCTACATTCTTTCGATTCTCCTCCCCATCCCTCTGGGAGTGGGAGGAGGAAGGCAGGGAGTGAGTGGGTGGCTGCATGGTTCTTGAGTTATCAGATGGGCTTAAACCACGACAGCAATTGTTTAAATGAAATTTTCATTTTGATTGGGAGTATTGTAGATTTAGTAAAAGGAAAATCAGAACATAGTAAGATTCAGCATTGTTATTTACATAGGCTGCAGTATGAGAAGCTCAACATGACCCAATCTGTATGATTCTATGACCCTTGCAAAATTCTGTGATTCTTGCAGCCTGGAAAGCCAACCATATGCTGAGCTGTATCAAAAGGAGTGCTACCAGTAGGTCAGGGAATATGATTCTCCTCCTCTGCTTTCATGTGACGCCATCTGGAGTACTGCGTTCAGTTCCTGGGATCCCCAGTATAAGAAAGACATAGATCTGCTGAAGCAAGTCCAGGAGAGCTATGAAGAGGATCAGAGGGCTGAGGCACCTCTCCTTTGGAAACAGGCTGAGAGAGCTGAATTTTTCAACCTGGAGGTGAAAAGGCTCCAGGGAGACCTTACAGCAGTCTTCCAGTACCTAAAAGGGGCCTACAAGAAATCTGGAGAGGGACTTCTGACAAGCGAGTGGACTCATAGGACAAGGGGTAATGTCTTTGAACTGAAAGAGCATAGATTTAGATTAGATATTAGGAAAAAATATTTACCATGAGGGTGGTGAAACGTTGGAATATAAAAGTTGTAGACGCCCCATCCCTGGCAGTGATCAAGGCCAGGCTGGATCGGGCATTGTCAGCCCTGGTTAGTGGAAAATGTCCCCGGCCACGGCAGGGAGGTTGGAAGTGGATGATCTTTAAGGTTACTTCCTACCCAAACCATTTTATGATTCTATCATGATACTTTGTGCTAAATTACCCTATTATTCATTGTTTAGTAAATCTATGTGTTTTTTAAGTTCAGCATCTGTTCACATGTTTTTGAAGTCTGAGGCTAAGTACAGAAAATATAGATATGCTGATTCAGGAGTTCAATCTCTAAGTTAATATGACATTCAGAGCATAGCTCATAATTTTCAGAGGCAAATCCCTTATAAATGTCTGCATATTGCAAAATGCACAGAAATAAATACACTTTGCAGCATGCGTTACATGAATAAAAGTATGATTTTTTTGCAAACTGTCCCCTTAAAAAAAAACAACAGCATACTTAGGTACATTTAATTATGAGGTATTTCTCATAAACTGAACTAGTGAACAGACAATTCCAGTCCTTCCCTTGCATCACCTCAAAAACATATTTTTATCTTCCTATAATTAAGGAAAAGAATGATGAACAAATTTTTCAGATAATTAGTTATCAGAACAGTCAGAAGATGAAACCTTTGAAATCCTTAACAGGTAATTGGATACATTTATTCAGTGTTTTTCCTATCACAGCACAATTCTTGAAGCAAATAAAGAATTATACCAGGAAGTCTTCCTCCCTGATCTGTTTTATCCTTCTCTATAGTCTAAAATAAATTTTATTTCTGCTTATCAGTTAAAAAAAAAGTAGTTTTTTTTTTCCCTCTCTCTCTTGCTAGAATGTAAAAAGATATTAATGACTGTTTTCATTTAAATCCAAAGACATCTTCAATCTCTTGAAATCTCATTTCCTATTCCATTCTGGTGATGCACATTTTAATGATCTCGCATATCTCTTACACCTTAAAATTTGCCTGAATTTAGGAAATCAAGAGAAAAGATATACATGTATAGCTTTTACTGCCTAACGACAAAAACAAGAGGGAACACAATTTCCTGTATCATCTGCTGAGATGGAAAACAAGAAAAAGAAAAAGCTGGGTTTTTTACTCATCTATGGCTAAAATCCACCCCTACTGAAACCTACATAATTTTTTTCCATTGATTTCACTTCTTCACTACCCTACAGTCTTCTCTATAGCCTTTCAGTGCTTCCATGAATAAGACAGAAGTCTCACATTGAAATTATTGAGATCTTTCCATATGAATGGAGTTTTTGGATGCAATCCAACCACTGTCATTTTTCTGTGTCTGATGAAATCAGTTCTTACCAACTGGAATATCTGAAGTGCAGAAAAGGGCATTCAATGTCTCACTGAGAACACTTACACAGTCCTAGTGGTCATTAATGAGTGGAGAAACATCTGACAGACAGCTGCACCATATAGGGAAACATACAGGAAAAAGCACGGGATTTTTGCAGAAAGATATGATCCTTTTTATTTCAACCTTCAAAAGGAAACAACAATACCTATGAATGCTACCACAAATTCATGATTAACAAAAAATTAGGCATTACCATTCTTGATCTAAAAAGAATTTGAAGGATCAAAATAGAAGAAACAGCGTTTCTATTTAAAAGTCCTTAAACAGTTCCGAAAGACTTCTTGGTATCAAGTTCTACAAACACCAGACAGCCCAAGAAACACAAACAAATTGGCAATCAGCCAAGGGAAGTCTGTCATTCAAAATATCTTCCACATATTTAATTATGCACTATATCTATCTGACCTTTGATGATACGATATAAATGTCATATTGTAATTACTAAACCAGTCTCACATGGAAATTACAGAGCATGTGTACTGCTCTGTTTCCATTTACTGTAAAGGATTTTGAGGTGACTAGTTCAGCTGTAAACTATTACTGACCTGAAGTTAGGAGAGATGAGTCCCAAGTTCAGTGAATAACTGAAAACAAGAACATCCAAAGAGAAAAAACCCCAAGCAACTTCCATTATAATGTGTCATTATGCTCACTAAACAACACCTATAGTTACATATTGCATTTGGGACATTAATGGCAGTGGGCATGACATTCACAAGTCTGTATTTACAGATACCTGAATCCCTACAGTAGGATAAATAACAATTTTGAGTCACAGATCCTTGTTCTGAGTAAGTCCCACAAATACAAAGTGCAATTTGATGAATTTTTTTAGGTTCTAATTTATTTTGCACACCTCTGAACACATTTGTAACCAACAATGTTATAAAGTGTCATACTCTACATGTTTCTGTTGTATTTCCCTATTTTCTTTCATTTTAAAATGACACAGAATGACGTGTGTAAAAACTGCCCATTACCCAATGGGATATTTGGTTTTGCTTCTTCAGTCTCCTTTAGCATACCAATTGACTGAATCACTAATAAATCATTAATGATTGAATTACTGATTAAACATTACTTAATATTACAGAGTTTTAAACATTTATGGAAAATTATTTGTCTTTATAAAGCTTTCTACATATGATACTTCACACCGGCTATGTTAGCACACATTGTTACGTTGAGTTACTGGATTGGTGTGCTTCAATAAATCAAACTGATTTTCAAAGTTCTTACCATCTTTTTTCCTCCATGATCTTTTTTTAAGCTTTGTCCCAGACTGCCTCTAAAACCTCTTATTCTTTCAAGCAATTCAGACATGCTAGCATACTTTGCTTCTAAATTATTTTATCTCTTTGCTGTAACAACTTTACCCTTAAATGGATTTAGACATTCTTCCATGGATTTGCCTTTCTGTTTTGTTAGCCTAACAACTCTCATAACATTGCTGCCAGCAAAACAGAAAAATTTTTAGCATAAATACATCTAGGCATGTTGTTTTACTTCTAAGTTAACAGCACATGCTCTCTATTTAACTACTTGAGCACAACTTGGTATCAAAGCTCTGGAACAGAGTCTGATTTTACCATCCAGAGTAGGGAACTTCTGGAAAACATAACAGTTGCCTCCATATCAAGCACCTGGTCTTTTTTCCCCAAAGAAAACAGGATGTAGAGAAAAGTTCTGAATTCAGACGCCCATGTACACAGAACTGGGGCGCACATCTAGATGTGTAACATGGGAATAAATCCCATATTCCAGACATCAGAAATAACTTTAAAGAAAATAAGACAAATTCCTAAACTAGATGGCATACATATACTTTTATCTAGTACACGCTTCCAGGCACTCAGACACACATAAATATTTTATCTATTTTTGCTGTGATTCTGACAGAGTTTAAAGACCAATCACAGTCACTTTCAGTCTGTACAAGACATGTAAAAACCTGTACAGAATAATGACGAGTTGTACATGTGTACCTGAATCAATTTTTATCACACTCAAAACTTCCTTATGGGCAAAAAAGAAACTCATCTTTTATTCAGACGCAAGAATTTATCGCTAGTTTAAGTAATGTTTAGCAGTCTTTCAAAATACAAGTAGCTGTCAATCTAATTATAATGATCCTAACAGTTCTTATTCAAATTGTTAAATTATTCCCAATTCCCATAATTCAGTTAAGAGTATTTTGCACACAGACTTTCTAGTATCTTCCCGTATTCTCCGTTGCTATACTCACCTTTCTAAGCACTTGAAGTCAAAGACCGAAGGCCATTTTTCCTACCATGGGATGCTGTGGTGGCTTGCCAGTATCCAGAATCCTTTGTCAAGAGGACTATGGTATAATGGTGGCAGCTTATTTTCTTTCTTCTTCAGTCCTACCATGTGTTGTTTTTCCATGTTTCCAAAAAATCTGTTGCTAGCACTTCTTTATGCCTGATGCATAAATTTAGTTTCAATGATTATTAAGTTTTATTGACCCTCTACCATATGTGCTACAATTACTTGGATTGCATGTCTTTTGCATTTGAACATTCCTATCAGTAGTGGTTTCACTGGTTTACACTTTAAAGCAGGTAAATGAGAATCAAATCTGCCAGGTAAACCTGTCTTTCTCAGAAGTTCTTCATAATTTGTATCTTTTTTCGTATTTTATTATTTTGTGACAGAAGAAAAAAACATTTTTTAACAGTTTTGCAGCCCCTCCTATGACCCAGCTTTTATCTTTGAACTAAATGTTCAGTTGTGAATTATAATTAATTTATCTTAATATAGTGGAGGCTTTCCAACAGCTATCAGTACTGGTCAGCATGTATCCCGTTAAAATTAGTGTAAGTACAGTTATAACAAGGCTGGTTACAGCTGTGAAAACAGCACCTGTAAAGTTTGATGGCCTTTTAAAAAAAAAAAAAAAGCTAGAGTGAAGTAAATGGCCTCTACAAAGTTTGTTAGAGGAAGAACAAATAATCTGAAGATAGTAAAATATAACAAAATCCAATATAATACTTGAGATTTGTATGACAAAACGTAAGATTTATGGGATTTATTTACCTGTGTAGGAACTGTGGTTCTGTTTTTTTTTCTGTTTAGGGTTTTTCTGCCTGATGCAATTTCTTTCTTTTATAGCACAGACTGTCACTGTAATATATGTAATATAAAGCCTCTGTTAGTTTTGACAGCAGTAATTCAGCGATACTTAATACTTTCCTACAGGGACAGATTTATCAAAGAGCTACTGGAAGCATTCAGACACCCGCAGTAAAAGTCAAAGCGTTATTAGCAGATATACAGCTTAATAATACCCTATTTTTCGCTTGGAAAATTACCATAATTTACAATAAAACTTCACCATAGTAAATTTTACCAACACTGGTGAATACAAATACCACCAGCAGCATCCTGAAGACACCTGAGTAATGAAGAAGACCACATGGCACCACTTACAATATTGGACTTCATATCATATTATGCCGTAAGATATATTTGTATGGAATGTGTGCATTGTGTTTCAGGGTAACCAGAGATACACTTCAGACTGCAATGGAACTTCCATTGTAACTCAAATGTTTTGTTTTTTAATTCTATTATTAATTCCACTATAAGAATTACTTCTAAAACAGATTTAAAATATATTTTCCATCAAGTTCCCTTTAGGTTATCAAAAAACTAAAAAAACACACACACAAAAAAGAGAAAGTGTCCAGGATTTGCCTGACTGCATTTATTTGTTTATTTATTTCATGGTAAAGCTGCATGAAATCTATGGTTTGGGTTTTTTTGGGTTTTGTTTGTTTTTTAATTGATGAGTTAATTTTAGAAAGTATGATGAACTGGTTTGCTTGTTGGACTGTATAGAAACTGGCAATAAAGACAAATACAAGTCACCTTCTGTTCTTTTGCTCATGAGCAACAGCATACATCCAAATATATGGTACTGCTTTGAGATGCCCACTGAGAAAGCAGCTAGAGGGTGGAGCTAGTAATTCATGAACAGGAGCTGACACATGGGCAAGCCAGCAGATTTCAACTGAAGATTTGTCCTAGAGGAAGGACTGATTTTATCTTACAGAGCTGCCTAAGCTACTTTTAAAGTAACACAACTCCATTATTTTTCTTGGTTTGGAGTCTATGTGAAAGCAGGTTTCAATACGGATTGTGTTTTTGTTAAAATGGTTGAGGCTGGAATTCATCTGCCATAACATGGTGTGGTGGTTTAAACCTGGTAGGCAGCTAAGCTTATTCCCCACTAATAAACTCTGAATGCCCCCTTGCACACACACACGAACTTCCTCCTTCCTTCTCCCCCCTCTTCCCTGCCTCTCCCCCCCCCCCCCCCAGCTTTTATTGCTGAGCACAACATCATATGGTACAGGATATCCGTTTGGTCATTCTGAGGCTTAACCTAAAACCTTCATCCCCAGTTTACCTCCTCCCCACCAAAGCGGTATAGGGGAGGATGGAAAGAGGGGGTTGTGGTCAGTTCATAACACCTCTCTTCTGCTCCTTCTTCACACTTTTCTCCAGGTTGGCTAGGCTCTCCACAGGCAGCAGGGACCGCCTGCTCCACCATGGAGCTCCTCCTCCTCTTCAGGCTTTGGTCTGCCATCTGCTCTTTCACACTTTTTCTCCCACCTCCTGTCTCTCCGTAGCATTTTTACCCTTTCTAAAACATTTTTCTCCCGAGGTGATACCATCTTGGATGAAGGGATCAGCTATATTCTGTGGCCAGTCTATTGGAGAAGTCTGCAACAACTGTGCCCAACACAGGGCACCCCAGTCTCTCCTCACAGAGGTCACCCTGTAGACCCCCACTACCAAAACTTTGGCACCTATATCCAACACACTTTAGCAGATCTTTGCTGATTTCATAAATGGCAAGACCACCTTCTCCTCTACTGTTTGTTCCTGCAATATCCTTTGGTCCTCACTATTTTTTGTTCCGTCATGTGATGAATGAAAAATGGAAATTTATCTGCCAAAGACTATCCTCTCCCCCATCACACAGCAGGAGAGAAGAAAGAAGGCCAGAGATGACGATCACTGCATTTAACAGCAGCACAGACTAACTTCAAATGAAAGGAATGCAATGCTGAATTTTATGGTGGCAACTCTTCAGCATCAGTGAATAAAGACAGATAAGTAGCATACTTTCCTCATGGTTGAGTCGATCTTTCTGATATCACTCATCATTCACCTTGTTTATTCTTCCATAATTACTCTGTAAGATGATCATCTTATAACAACTCTAAATTCACACATTATGTATCATCTGGCTTGTGGATCCTTTTCACTTGCTAGGTAATGAAAACTTACATGCATTTATCAAACACACAACTTCAAAATGTTATGGAAACATTTCAGATCCAGTAAAAGAACTTCATGTCATTTATATTTTCCATTGGAAAGAACAGTAATGAGATATGCATAATGTGCCTGTTATTAATACATAGCAGATAAACCCCCTTGCATTATAGCTTTAAACACAGGAAAGGAATACTGAAAGTTCTAATGAAAGAACTGAAGACAGAGACTCAGAGGCTGATGGATAGAAGATATTTTTAAGATAAATCACCATTTTAAAGGGAAAAACAGGATAATAAAATTACATCATTTTTCATCACAGAATTATCAAAATAAAGCTTTTCATCTTCACTAAGCTGACAGTGCTATTAGAACTCAAACCAGGATATAATGAAATTGTCAGTTTTCTGTATGTTAGATCTGGTCCATCTGTCTACAAACCTGCTTGCTAAGTTTGTTATTCGTTTGTTTTTTTTTTTCTTTCATGTGCAAACTCTTTAAAAACCAAGTCAATGAAAAATCCCCCCTTTGTATCTCTACTGTATCTGGTCACATGCAGGCAGAGAACAAAAATACCTGAAGACTATCTGTAACATATTAAATGAAAGACAACTGAGTGGAATAAGAATGCAAACAAACCCTGAAACAGCAACTGTTTTGAAGAAACTGCAACAACAGAGTGATCTCTGGAGGAACATGAAGGAAAATAGTAAGCTACATAGCAGCTGATAGTCTTGATTGGCAAGAGGGGTGCTCAAGGGGCTTAAAAGCTGTTCATGTTGGCATTCTTGGTCAGCATTTCTCAAAAAAAAAACACAACCAAATTTTCCTGGCATGTGACGTTCTTGCAAAATATGCAGCAATACAGAAGCCTAAAGAGCTGCTGTGTTGATGTTTCATAACATTAAGCAGTTGGAAGGAGATTTACAATAACAGCCATAGCAGTACAGTTTCTAGCAGGCTTTTAATACAAATTACCTACATTTTTTTTGTAGTCTTACATAAATATTTATTTGTGCAAGTTGAACATAGTCACATAGCTCAGTCTTGACAAAGACATGGATTACTTCCGCAGTTCACACACACAGTATGCTAGAGATTGGAAGGGACCTCAAAAGATCATCCAGTCCAATCCCCCTGCCGGAGCAGGAACACCTAGATAATGTTACACAGGAATGTGTCCAGGCGGGTTTTGAATGTCTCCAGGGAAGGAGACTCCACAACCTCCCTGGGCAGCCTGTTCCAGTGTTCCGTCACCCTCACTGAGAAGAAGTTTCTTCTCAAGTTTAAGTGGAACCTCTTGTGTTCCAGTTTGTACCCATTACCCCTTGTCCTATCACTGTTTGCCACTGAGTAGAGCCTGGCTCCATCCTCGTGACACTCCCTCTTTATATATTTATATACACTAATAAGGTCACCCCTCAGTCTCCTCTTCTCTAAACTATAGAGACCCAGCTCCCTCAGTCTTTCCTCATAAGGGAGATGCTCCACTTCCTTAATCATCTTCGTTGCCCTGCGCTGGACTCTCTCCAGCAGGTCCCTGTCCTTCTTGAACTGAGGGGCCCAGAACTGGACACAATATTCCAGATGTGGTCTCACCAGGGCATATTAAGCATATAAAATATCTTGCATCACACACCAAGCACAAAGTACAAGGTACAACAGTTTCAGGGTATTTTTGAAACAGTCTTTGTGCATATGAGGTTAATTCTCTTTAGCAACATGAGTCTCCATCAAAATCTAGTAACTGAAGTGCTTCAGGAAAATGATCTTATAAAGCCCAGCTTTAGCTGCCTGCCTCCTAGGCAGAATTGAAAACCTGCAATTGTGAATATGCAATTCATACATGATCCAGATATAAAACTGAACAACTCAGAATGGGATCTAACACAATCTGAATGATATATAAAATCATTCAGAGCTACCTAATAGAACTCTCTTTCTCTCCTGTGACTCTTTGAAAGTTCTCAACGTTCTCTGCCAACTAACTCAAGAGTAAGAAAGGCTGATCCCTCCCCTTTGAAGAGAAGCTTATCTCTCTACATTGCCTACAAAGAAACACAAATTACAACCTAGTTCAGCTATGAGATGCTGAAGTTTAGTGGGATAAATCCCACTTCCTGTAGTAACTAGTGAACAGAAATAGAAAGATAATCTATCAAGAGAGTAACTTAATTGCTAAGTTTTCTTACGAACTCTGGATGGTCAAACTACTAAATTGATACAGAACCAAGAGCTTTTAAGGTTGAAATATTTGATTCTCACTCAATCTGACATTCTCTGTGTTCATGACAGAATCTGGAATTCAACAGTCCATATTATTCTGTTTCTTTTAATCCTTGATTTTCTGGATCTCTATGATTATCTCATAATTGAAGAATTAAAATAGGAAGGGTAGAATGAATTTACCCTAACCCAAGTGCCTAGAAGATTTACACTGGAACCTAACTCACTGTCTGTATTGCCAATGCATTAAAATAGATGTTCTTCAGAGAAGAATTCACCTCATCTCTCTCAGATTTTACTAAAACCAGAACCGTTAAGGCTAACACATAGGTTTATGCACTTAACTTTTTGTGATTTAATAATTAGGTGACACTAATTCTACTAAATCAAAATGATAGCCTTTCCTCTCACCACTGACTTGTAGTTTGAAAATGCTAATATTGCTAGTTCATGCCTTGTCTGCTCAGAGAGTAAACAGAAACACTTTATGACTAGTCTTCTGAATATTTTAATTTGTTAATCCACTGTAATGCGTTCAGATTTTTTTCTCCTCTGTTCTACACAATGTTCACGACTAAGATTTTTCTTTAGGCTTACATAACTTGGTAATGCTTTTAAAAAATGTTTATTGCATTAACATATGCAACACAGTATTTATTACCTTTGGAGATTAGAGAAGTGGTACCCAGTCACTCTAATATCATAGCATACCTGAAGAACCACTCATCCTTTGCTTTATTAGCTTTGCCCTTGAGAAATATGGTAATATGCTGGTAAATGCTGGTGAAATATGATGGTAATATGCTGGCTATATGCTGGCAGTATGCTGGTAAAAATAAACCTGATGTCTGAGCTTGTGTCTATTTTATTTCCTGTTTGTTCATCTCAGAAATTATACCTGGATTACATTTAAAGTAATCTGGGTCACAAAATAAGGAGGTGGAGTATCTCATCTACTAGATAAAGAGAGTATCATGTCACCTATCTTTTTATTCCCTAAAAGCAGTTTGACTTTACAAAAGGCAGATTAATTGAGAGTGAAAATGTAATCTTGAAATACCCAGTGAGTGGCTACAAGCTTTTAGGAATGATCATAGAAATGTTACACAATTAAGAAGTTGTAAATAAGCTTTAGAATTTCCCCATGCACACATCAGGAAGAAGCTGTTTGCTGTGGGAATTATTCGCAAAAGATGCAAAACATCTTTAGTTTCTGTGATGCTATGATTCTCTATGTTAGCCCCCAAGGTAAGAAGGGTTTGAAATTAAATATATGGCAACTGCACGGCATCCAACATTACTTATTTTGCCTAGAAATACAGTATATAGAACAGAGAAACATAGACCTCCTTTTTTAGCTAAGAGGATAATATGGGTTTTAACTAAAATGAGGGAGAGCATTAGACATAAGTGCCTACCAGACCATGAGGAATATTGCATGAGGGAAACTTTAAAAAATGATCTTCTTTCATCTTAGCAACTGTCCTAACATATACTGAATAAAAGAATATTGCCACATGACCCCTACTTCCAGATACAACAAATCACATTTCCATTCAAATGAAAATAAAAGACAACAGATCAACATAATTAACTCCCACGTATGCGCAATGAATGAAACTAGTGTGCACTAATTTAAGTTCACCTCAGAAATGCATCAAAATTATGTTGGAAAACATAACAGAAGAGTACCTTTCAAAAGATCCTACTCTACTTTAATTCAAACCCTTCTGACCTGGTAAAACCTAGTACTTTCATTTGCTCATCACTGTTATTACCTAATCACTCATTTTTTATTTTGGATTAATAAACTAAATATTTATGTGAACCTGGTATTGTGTATTCCCACGTTTAAAACCAAATACTGTGTGAACGATTTTTCTCTGTATTTCCAGTTTAGCTTTACAATATTATTTCATGCAGGACTTTTGCACTTGAATCTGTCACAGGAATTTGGTATAAAAAATATGTATGAAAAATGGAAAAAGGAAGATAGGAAAGACCGCAGTTTCTTGAACATACAGAATTTTCAGTCATCAGAGTTTCAATCAATATAATCCTGTGTGAAGCTTTTTCTCCCAAGTCTTACACAGCTGACTGCTGATGGCCTCAGAACTGAGTCAGATGCAAACTATCAGCCAGCCTCCAAAAACATTCTATAAGGCTTTTGTTTGCTAGCTTCTAGAGATGATCTAAAAGGATCTTTATATCCCAAGGAATTAAACACAGCTTCTTCAGACTAAGCAGATTGGCAAAGTTTTCTCTCTTGAATCACGAATATTCTATATTAACCCTTTATGTCTAGTGTTCAGCCAACTGTCAAATCCCAAACTTTAGCTAGACTTGAGTTTTATTAGGCATATCTATTAGGATTCTGTTTGCAAAACTATTTGATATAAAATAAAATGTTTTAACTAGCTTAAGAGGATGAGATAATGAAATTAATTAATTAACAGGATTTTTCACAGTCTCATTACTTTAGAAGATACAAAACCCTATTTGGTTTTGATGAGTAAACTCAGAGAAGGAGGTGCTTGTGAAAACCTTCTAAAACATGATTTAACCAGTATATGTGTTTGGAGTAGTTCTAGCAAGAAGGAGAGGATGGATCTGAAAGCCAGACTGTCAAGAATGTCCTCATATGGACATTTTTTAGCTTGATACAGCTGTTGTGCAGTTATGCACCATTTTGTAGCTTCTGTCACTGGTAACCTTTCTACTCAGAGAAGGAGATCAGTGACAAATGCTGATCAGGGTTGCAGTGTTACCCTGTAAAACAGTACGTTCATAACCAAAAAGAAACCTGTTTATAATCCGCAGCAGTAATAATTATGGTAGTTTTCTTCCCCATTATTCTTTCAGTCATCACAGACTCATGCTCATTTGAGTCAAGGTATACAAAAGTTGTCACTGATACTGGAACTCACATTGTACAGTTGGAAACACCTCTAAGATCTAAGTAAGTACAAAATTGACATGATGTACAAAAAATTAATTTATGATACAATATAAGCCATCTAAAGGTATGACGAAGGAAAAACTTATCTTTTCATTTGCAGAGTGCCTTTGTTGATTGAGGAAAGAATAAATCTTGAGCCAGCCTGGAACAGTTCATGGAACTTTTCAATGGCCCTCTACCTGCACCTGAATGTTCATCAAGGCCAACACAGGTAACCGTGGAATTTCACACATGTAGCAGTACATAAAGGTATAATTTTACTAGTGTTCATAGCTTGCTTTCTCTGTTTGCTTGCTTTCATCTTTTACTCTTCCAGTTCTCACTACCTAGGCTAGGTTTCAGATTCCTAAGATGTCAGAATAGTTAGGTATTCTACTTTCTTGAGATATTCAGAAATTATTTGACAGGGCCCTGAACCGCATGCTGCAATTCTGAATTTAACACTTGTTTTAGCATAGGTATGGACTAGATGACTTCAAAAAATCATTTCCAATGTAAACTATGACTTTAAATTTTCTTCTTCAAAAATAGCAACTTACAAAAAAAAAAAATTGTTGAGAACCTTTGTTATTAACATCTTCAAGTTACTGTAACTGCATTGTACAATAGAATCAAGTATATTATGGAACAGCTGTTCTCAGAAATAGCTGGTGGGACAGTGAGAAGTTGTTTTTGACAGGTAACACAGATATATCTGAGAGCTGACATTTATCCAGAAGTTATTACAATAGTTACTTGAGTATTGCAATGCTCTTTGCACAAAATTCAACTAGGGACTATACAGCACTATTTCTGTATAAACAAACATGCACTGACTCATACTTCCAAATACCTCTGAAAAAAGCAGAGATGTGTAGGTTTGAATATGATTTCTCAGGTAGTGCAAGCTAAAAAGTATTCCCTCTTTAACTGTAATGACTTTTAATGCATGAATATTCATGGCAAGAAAAGTTCGCAAATTATGCAGTAAAACTTGATTTATGTTAAATGTGAAATATTTTTCATTTTTCAGTAGGGAATATACATTTTTAAATACTTTGTTCTCTTTAAGGTTCATCCTAGATAATGAACCAATTACCTATCATATTTAATCTCAGGGATATTTGTTTTCATCTAAAAAAACCCCCAGATTTAAGGAAGTTCATTTGCAATGGCAAGTGCAGTTCATCATTTTAATGTGGAAGACTGTAACAGTAATTTATTTGAACCAGAGTTTGGTTTTGTGATTTAATAATTAATGGAAGAAAAGGATTATCAACTTCAATCATCAAAATCCTCAAATGGAGAATATTAGTCTAAATCATCATTATGATGCATAAAAGTGCTTGCAATATTGTTGATATGAAATTCATGATAATCCCTTTGTGTAAATTTTCCCAATAAATATGCGTACATTACTAAATAAAATAAGAACTATGCAAACATATTAAAAAATACACATTTCTGTTTTTACTGAGAGTTTACTTTTCTGCAGGCTGTTTGCAATTTCTTGTTATCTTCATATGTTATATACGTTCTTGTCGTGGTTTAAACCCAGTCAGGTAACTTGTTCACTCACTCCCAGTGAGTGGTGCCGAGCTGACAACAATCGAGGTCCGTGTCCGTCTCCCCCCGCCCCCTGCACCAGGGCTCTCCCCTTCCCCGCTCCCGGAGGAACAGGGAGGAGGATCGAGAGAGCGCAACTCCTACGGGTTGAGACAAGAACAGTCCAGCAACAAATCACCACCGCTACTATCAGCTAAAACAATGATAAGGGAAAATAACAAGGGAAGAGAATACGATACCACCGGCCAAGAAAACGAGTTCCACCTGGAAGCTCCTGTCCTTCCGGGTAACTCCCAGTTACCCCCCACCCCGGGCATGACGTGCTGTGGTATGGAATACCTCCCCGGCTAGCCCGGGTCAGGCGCCCCGTCTCTGCTTCCTCACAGCTTCCCCTCCTCCCTGGCAGAGCATGAGCCTCACAGAGTCCTTGGGCAGGGCAAACATCACTCAGCAACAACCGACAACATCGGCTTCACCAACACTGTTCTCAAACTAGAAGTCAAAACACAGCACTGCACCAGTTAACACAAAGGAAAAAACATGACTGCTACTGCTGAACCCAGGACAGTTCTCTATTTATTTTCCATTTTTCCAGTGTTGTTTATATTTCCTTACAGCTCCAGTTTGCATGAAATTTCAGGAATTTGTAACAAGAACAGATTTAAGAGGTAAGAATCAGGTTTGTTTCTCTTATGTTAAACTTCCAGTAATAATAAAAATAATTATTTTTCTTCTAGTAAATAAACATAAGAAGTCCAGCCCTCTCAAGTTGTCTGTTGATTATCGGTATAAATAATTGCAACAATCACAAAGTAGAGGCATTATGAGTTTTTATATTCTGCCATGGCCTCATTTTTACCTATGTTCAGCTCAACATGCAAGTATATACAGCTGCAGCTAAATTTTAACTGCCTAGATTGACTCATCCAACGGGGTCAAAGGAACACTCCTCACAGACAGACAAGAATTTTTCTGTAGTAAGTTGAAGTCTTAATAGACTAATTATGTTTATATATGTATGTAATTTGCTTAGATCCAATTATCACAGAAAAAGAAAGAAAATTAAAAGCACTGTTACAGAGCAAAAAAATTAGTAACAATGAAGTTAAAATAATTGTAAACAAGCTTCCTAGTGTCTACTCATTTTCTCTGATGTGCTCAGTCTCCCAGTATTCTTTTGTGCACTTAACAGCTGAGTTTTAAACACGTGATGAGTTTTACTGGACCATCAGTATACTGAGTCATTCTCAGAGAAGAGTGTGACGGTGATGGTGAGGTCTTCCTCCTCACTATACAATTTGTTTGGGACTACTTGTCCTGGGTTCAGCAGTGGCAGTCATGTTTCTCCTTCTTGGTAGCTGGTGCAGTGCAGTGTTTTGACTTTCGGCCTGGGAACAGAGCTGATAGCGATGTTTTATTATGGCCAAGGACTTTGTGAGCCTCATGCTCTGCCAGGGAGGAGGGGAAGCTGGGAGGAAGCAGAGACAGGACACCTCACCCAAGCTAGCCAAAGAGGTATTCCATACCACAGCACATCATGCCCAGGATGTAACTGGGAGTTAGCCGGAAGGGCTGGGAGACTGCAAGGTTGGAGGAGGTATGGGTCGGTGCTTGGTTGGGCTGGGGGGGACGAGTTATCGGTCGGCTGGTGCTGAGGTGTTGGATTCTCTTCCCTTCTTATTTCCTTTATCATTGTTATTATTGGTGGTAGCAGTAGTGATTTGTGTTATACCTTAGTTACTAAAGTGTTCTTATCTCAACCCATGGGATTTGCTTTCTTTTTGATTCTCCTCTCCGTCCCTCCAGGAGTAGGGGGAGGGAAAGAAGGAGGGGAGTGAGTGAACGAGTTGTCTGGTTTGGTTTAAACCACGACAGTTCTCTTGGCACCCTACGTGGGGCACGAAGGGTTGAGATAATGACAGATCTGACTGGATTAATAGTAACTTGTCACAATGCTGATCTATTGGCTCTCAGAGTTGTTCCTCTTGATCTCACAGTTTCAGAATGTAGTACATTACTTAGAGCCGGTATTTGCTGTGTTAGTGTTTATCAAGTGTGGGGCTTGGGCTAAGGTTCTTGTCTCACTGTGCTTTATGGCCATGACTTGTAATAAGGCTGGGCTCCAGCAGCAGGGCGGGACGGACGTGGCCGTGGACTTGTACCTGGCCGTCCGGCTGCTCTTCACCGTCCTGGCCCTCACCCTCACCTCCGTCTTGGTGAGGCCGTGGGGAGCCGAGGGGGAGCGGCCCCGGAGCCGGCGGCTGCTGAAGTGGCCCGGGAGAGCGGCCCCGGGGACCAAATGGCGGCGGGAGCTTCCCACCTGAAAGCCCCCCGTGTCCTTCCGGGTAACAACCAGTTAGACAACCCCCCCCCCCCCAGGCATGACATGCTGTGGTATGGAATATATATCTCTTTGGCTAGCCTGGGTCAGGTCTCTGCTTCCTCCTGGCTTCCCCTCCTCCCTGGCAGAGCATGAGACTCACAAAGTCCTTGGGCAGGGTAAACATCCCTTAGCAACAACCGAAAACATCGGTATCACCAACACTGTTCCCAGGCTGGAAGTCAAAACCCAGGACATAGTCCCAGTCCCTTACTTCTATTTCTTTCTGGATATATTTTAATTTTTTTTCCCCTTTAAACTTGGAGTTTTCCTATGACTTCTATATTTTCATCCTGTATACCTTGCTTAAATCTTATCTTCTGCTTTGTACTACTTGTTTGCAAGTAGTTCTTAAGCTGCATTCTTGTCTTGTGTTCACAAAAGTATCTGAGTGCCTTTTGGTTCCCATATTTTGGCCAAAGGTCTTCACGTTTCTACTTTTCCACACCATTATTATTCTTCCCGCTTATATTTCCTGTTTCAATGCAGTGTATTCTGTATTCAAAGCATGCAGAATCCATGCTGGGAATACTGTGTAACAAAACAGAAAAGAAGCTGCTTTCTGGAACTTCAGCTAAGATGCCGGATTGAATACTCTTTGATATATCCCTTCCTAGGAGCCTCACTATATTACTGGTTTGGACTCTTTTCTGCCCCATTCAAACAGAGAATATAGCCTGTTTCCATGTTTGATAGCCACACGTCAAGTTCTTGCACCTTGTGAAAGGGACATTACATGAAAATAGTACTTTCCTAACATACTATTTAATTTCTACCAAGTACCTGATCCCCACAAATATATGCAAATACAATGTATTTAAAGGAAGATTGACAATTCAAACTCAAATTCTTGAGACTTGTGCTTTGACCTTAGCTGCTCTATTACTCCACCTTCCTCAGCTAGACAGGGGAGAGAAAACATAAAGACTTAATACTGACACACTACAAATGTTTTGCAATTCACACAGAAATTAAGTTAATGAAGTTCTGCAAGGGATAAGCTTGGTGTATTTTGGAGTGGACTTTGTCTGGATTCAGACACCTCAGGCTTAGTCCAGTTGGTTGCAGGAAGACATCTATCACCATTTTAAATTATCTTGCATTTTTCTCCTATAGCTGAGAAGGAAATGGGCTCCTTATATGTACTGTATGATCTGACACAAGGTGGATACTGCAGCTATCCAAGGACATCTCAAATGAAATACTGAGGTTTAGGAAACTGAAATCAAGCCACTAACTTTGAAGGTAGGCTTAATTTTAGATTAAGATGTCTGTGTTCAGACATTTGTATAGATTGGTAAGAATGGGAAACGAGACATCTAAGATTTTTTTAAAATACTTTTATTGCAGGCTACATTTTGGTGTCTGGTTTAGGATCATCTTATGGAGAACATATTTACAGATTAGTACTCTAAAAGTCAAAATTCTTTTCTGCATGTCAGAAACTTTAATACAGTAAGCACTGTTATATCTTACTATAAGACTAAAACTTTTAAGTAATTATTTAAATTCTAATGAGGAGATATGTTTAAAAGATAAACATGAAGTGACCCCAACACATATGACAATATACAAAATAGATGAGAAAACCAGAAATCCTAAAAAAAATTTGAAAGTGTGAGGAAAATAAGAAAAAAGTTTAAAGTGAACAGTGATTTAGTCTATGGGCTGTTTAGAGGCTGCTCACCTGCTAGCCTGAGAAATATTTATTCTAATACCTTTTGCTCTCTAAAAAGACATTGAACTATCTTGATAGATTTGCACCTGCAGAAATATGTGGACTATAATTTACACTGTAGGTATAGCTGAAGAATGCGTGCTACACTTTTGAGTACTAAAGAATGTCAGGTAAGAGAACAGCGTATTATCATGTCTGACATCTCCTGATGTAGTAACAGAGAATTCATTAGTACTTGTTCTTTTCCAAGCAAAAAAAAAATAATTCTTTGAGTATTTTCACTATAAGAAGTAGCCTGGCTGAAGGAACCTGATGATTCTGTTTCAGGTTTCTATGAGGTGGAACCTTCCAAGTAACCTTTGGACCAGAGTTGTGCTCCTCACAGCTGTTCACACAACAGAGAAACAGAGGCACAGTTAATATGGAAAGTGCCACCAGGAGAATAAATAAGAGATGCCTAAACCTCACTATCAAGAGTTGTACATAAATGAAGAATCTAGATTTTGTTAATTTAAAGACTGTGGTGTGCCATAAATACAACTATCTTGTCTTAAAACTTTGAAAAGTTCATGTTCTCTACTTTACCTGGTATGTGGTCCTAGCATACAGCTGTAAATCAATGTGCCAGTGCTCAAGCAGCACTCTGAGGAATAACATCAAGGTGAATAAACCAAGCTTGTAAGTCCCACACCTGATTTCAAGAAGTAGAACTGTTAATAAACTGAGACACACATTCCCCAAAGCAGAAACTGCCATGAGGATTTTAGTGCAGGGTAAATCTTCTCGAAAATGGCAATGTAGGTGTGGAAAGTGATTGCATGAGACCTGGTATTTCAACTCATCTTCACTCAGGTTGTATCACATACGCTGACACCATAATATTTTTGTCTGATGATGATCACAAAGACACCTGTCGTGGTTTAAACCCAGTCAGGTAACTTGTTCACTCACTCCCAGTGAGTGGTGCCGAGCTGACAACAATCGAGGTCTGTGTCCCCCCCCCACCGGGGTTCTCCCCTTCCCCACTCCCGGAGGAACAAGGAGGAGGATCGAAAAAGTGCAACTCCCATGGGTTGAGACAAGAACAGTCCAGCAACCAATGTACAACACAAATCACCACCGCTACTATCAACTACAACAATGATAAGAGAAAATAACAAGGGAAGAGAATACGATACCACCGGCCAAGAAAACGAGTTCCACCTGGAAGCCTGTGTCCTTCCGGGTAACTCCCAGTCACCCCCCACCCCGGCCATGACGTGCTGTGGTATGGAATACCTCCCTGGCTAGCCCGGGTCAGGCGACCCGTCTCTGCTTCCTCCCGGCTTCCCCTCCTCCCTGGCAGAGCATGAGCCTCACAAAGTCCTTGGTCAGGGTAAACACCACTTAGCAGCAACTGAAAACATCGACTTTACCAACACTGTTCTCAGGCTGGAAGTCAAAACACGGCACTGCACCAGCTACCACAAAGGAAAAAAAAACATGACTGCTACTGCTGAACCCAGGACAACACCCTAGAAAATTTTTCCAGTATTTAGCTGTATTTTTTTTTTTGCTACAGTATGTTCAAAATCTAAATCCAATGTACTTTGACTTTACGTATTCAAAAGCGTTATCAGTTCATCTCTAAATTTTCTAGTAATTTAACTATTGTAGTTTATGAACTACGAACAGTCATAATGTTTATAACACAATTTATCTTTTTTAATTTTAGCCATCTTTATTTACATTTGAACTGGTCACACTATAAGGAAAAAGTAGGGTGAACTGCAGATGTAGGTGTCCCTAATGTAGTGACAAACATTCATGTATATCACACCTTTTCTATTTCTGTGACATGGATCAATCACTGTTTTATATCTAACATATGGTCTACTGTAACATCCTACATTACGATCTCTATCCAGCTTCTCTTTTATATATCACCATTAAATTTGTCCCCTTAGAGCATAGTTGTCTTTATATTGGAATTTATTGATTTCAGGTATTTTTCTTTGTATCTTGATTGTTTTGAAGTTTAAATCTCTCCCCCACGGGTACTCATTATGTAACTCAACCAGATTAAGCATATTAAAACAAACAAGGAATCAAAACCAGGCTGAACCTACTACCTTAATTTCAAATAGCCTACTCTGGTGTAATCTGTACATATGACAAACATATACTCTAGATCAGCTGAACAGTACTTAATTCTAAAGAAATTCTTTGTGTCTTGACAGACTATTTGTGTTTTCCCAAACTGACAAGTACATAACTCTATTACTTTGAGTATGTGTTTCTGTATTTTTACTTTTGAATCTCCACACTAATTTCTTTCTTATCTCTTAACGCTTACAAGACTGTCAAGTGAAATTACCACAAAATTCTGTACCAGTCATCTTAAATCAAATTAAATTCACCAGTTATTTAGGATTCTTTGAAATAACATTTTATATTCCAAACTTTGATGTCTTTCCTTTTACATTTTGCTACTGATGATCCCATACTTGTTCTGAAATACTGGTTCTATACTATATTGTAATTAGAGATCAATTAATAGTGTAGGATGAACTAGGCAGCTTCTCAGTATACTGAATTTTTTTTTTTTTGTGGTTCGTTATGTGGCACAAATTGTTAAGTGTTTTTTGAACACAAGTCTGAAGCAAAAGTGGAACTGAAAGCAATCTGAAAATGCTCTACAACTTTCAACTTACGATGTCCACGTTTTGATTAGCATTTTAATACCTTAGCATTCTTTCCAAGCAGTGCATGTTTAAATAACTTGAACGCACTTCATAATATCTGAAAAAAGTGTACATAGTGCTCTTTTTCTGATTTCCTCCTGACCCTTCTTTTCAAACGTATCAAAAGGAAAACATTTGAATAGATAATTTTCAATCATGTTTCAACAGAAAAGGCTGACAATTTTGTACAATACATAAGGGAGTTAGGGCCTGGAAAAACGTCCTAAGATTTTGTCCTTGTCTCAGGCAAAGATTCCTGTCGAATTAAAGAAGTGATCAATTTTCCCCCTTATTATGTCTCCTCTTACTAACAAAATACACTGGCTTATGCTCCTATCAAGCTGATGGAATGACAGAAATACTGCATAATGCTGCTAATCATACATAGTTAATGGAAGGTAATGGAGCACAAAATACGTTCATTAATGAAAAGGTGGAGAAGAGATGCTTTTATATTGTTAGCCTAGAAAATCCCAAATGACTAAAAGTATTTGTCTGTAGAGTGCAGGATACATTATTAGGAATTTGGAACTACACAATGACTCACTTAAAAATGCCCTTTCCCCTTTAACTTCTCCTCTCTCTACTTGGCTTAAAGCTTTAGAAACAGTAGGTTTTGCCTTTCTTTTTGTGAAGATTTTTACCATTTAACTCTAGGGCAAGACTTGAAAGTCTTTTTTATAGTGATAACCTGTATACAAACATTCTTATTCTTGGTTTAGGGTTGTGCAGTGTATTGTGTTTAATATTGCTACTTATTCTGATTGTGATAAAATTAAAAAATTAGTATTAAATGTAAGTTTCATTCAAGACCAATCTCTGGAAAAGGTTTAACATTTCACTTTTTTTGTTGTGTTTGTTTTTTTTTTTCCCTATTCTACAGTAGTTTTATTCTTATATAACATTTTATACTTGTATCATTTATAATGAAAATAAATTTACTTCCTAACTCTGTCAAACATAGCAGATTGGCTCCCTTTATGTATGCGTGAAGGGAGCAAAACTTTTTTTTGCTGGGTTATGGCTACATCATACCCATCCTTGGACTTTAACTCTGATGTCTGAGTATGAAGCCTTTTTGACTTAGATTTCCTCTTAAGTCAGTGAAATAATTGTCTGAGTATCTTTATGTATGGTAAAGAATGATAAGACTTATGTGCTCTGGCAAGTACTTCAAGTTTTTTTGTCTTTGATGAACATAAACACAGTCTGTAATTAGGAAACTAACATGTTAGGATTCTATATTAACTTCTTAAAGCAATTAATGTAAAAAGTCAACTGTCATCGAAGAAGAGATAATACATTGAGAATTGTAAACCTAGTTTGCTGGAGACTAACTTCCTTTTGTATAAAAACCTTTAGTTTTCTAATCACTTTATACTTGCGACCTTTAGATGTCATTATAATCAGAAATTTAAGAATTATGTGTATATTTCAAGGCTTCAGAGGAATCTGGGGTCTTCCGATGTTGGTATCAATGTTTTCTTTTCTTACAGATTTTATCCACTTTGTTTTCCAGTGTAGGGTGCTAGTCATCTTCCATATTTTGTTAGAAAGACTTTTGGATGACATAAAAATAAGGACTGAAAAATGCACCAGCTCTTTGCTCAAACACTGGGGCTTTGAAATATTAACAACAGAGTATTTTGAGACTTTTCTTGAGATAAATTTGATATTTGCAAAACAATAAAGCCAGAAGAGATTTAAACAGTTTAGAAAAAAAGCCATGTGAATAGTCTACAGCATTTTCCAGGCAAGTGACACTTTATTTTCTAATGTTACATTACTGATAATAAGTAAAATGTTTTCAGGCGACCTCTGTGAAACAAGAGAGTACAAATATGTGTCTGGGATTTATGTCTGTCTGTTTTAAATCAATGTTAACTAGATTTCTAAAATCTCTCATGTCTATTTTGCAAAGTTATGCTTGACGTTGAGAATGAAAACCTTATTTTCTACAGTTGGTAAAATAGTTCACATTTGAACTGCATAGTACTGTATTCTCAAAGAGATCAAAAAAACATAGGATCTCATGTTCTTTTACAAATTCAGTGATTTCAAAATGCATAATATCCATAATTCATAATATTGCAATTCTGGGCCTTTTAATTATTTTAGACTAAACTCTCTTAACTTTTCCTTTTTTTTTTTTTATTTTGAAACACAAAAGCAAAATATGAATAAAATCACAGAAAGGTATTTAAGGATGGTATGAGCTTGAGGTCCAGGGCCTACTGACCATTTCCTGGAGTTATTAACATTTTTAGCTATAAATGCTTGATCTTCAGCATCAAAATGAAGCGCTATGTTTCAAGGTCTTCTCAGGTTTTATATCTTCCCGAAATTCATTCACATAGTACAATAGTTTTTGTAAGATTTAATTCAATTAGAAATTATGTCTGAAAAAAATAGATGGTACAAGCATTCTACTTTTAACTGGCAGAAGACAGGTAAGATATCTGAGTTATTTCTTATTTGTCTGTATGCTCTAGTTTAACAAATAGAAGAAAAAAAATACATACTGAAAATGGAAACAATGAATAGCCACTTTGATTTTTTGTAAAGATCTCTGAATTGCAGTATTGTACAGAAAGCTATTTCAGTAAAACTTATTTTCTTCCCAGTAATAAAAGACCTGGCCATTAACAAGACCAATTGAGCTAAAAGGAACTAACCACAGGTGCATACAAGGAAGACCATTCTCAGAATTTCAGGGCTAAGCATCTGATTTAACTTGAGGTGTGTAATAGTAACCCATGTTAGGGTGCCTCTCTGTGTCTGTAATCTGTCTCTTTTGTGTATGCCTGTCAATTAATTTGCATGAACTCCCAGCGTTTATGGAACTTGCTACTTATCACTTGAGTGTGTAACTTGATTTCCTCTTTTCATAGCAAATTCTTTTTTTTGCCGGCTGTCAATCAGATGTTATCTGTAGATTAATAAAGGCAACATATGTAATGTGCCAATCTTTTTTTTTCCTTCCTTTTTCTTCCAGATTCAGGGAAACACATACAATGTATTTGAAAATAGTATTTCCTGCTGCTAATAGTAACTACTATCTCACACTGCACATCAAAATGTATAAAGTATCTTCTACTTGCAAAAAAGCAAATTATTGTTTTGTCACAACAGGCGATGAACAAGAATTAACAAAATTCAGTTATAATCAGTTACAATTCAACATAAGCAACCACTTCCTCTAGGAATCTCTTGTTACACATTACATCTTTCCTGGAGTAAGGATGGTAGCTGAAAGTACCTTCTGAGAGTTTTGGAAGTAATGTGTGAAGTCATGCAAGTATCACGCTTTGAAGAACACACAGTTCGCAAATCACTCTGTAATAGAAGTGAGAACATGTTTAAAAAAAACCCAAGCAAACATTAAATTTATTTGTAACTTCTGTTACTGGACTGGTAATTCCCTGAGGTTATTCCTCTCCAGATGCTGGACTTCTCATTTCTCCTTGTTGAGAATCGTTTCTTCTCTACTTATGCAGCCTTCCAAGGTCCCCTTAGAGGCTGCAGATGCTTCTGATTAATTTCAACAAAAGCAATAAGCATTATAACCTCCAACATCTGACCCTCAGAACAAAAAGAAGAATAAACAGTTAAAAAATGTATCTGCAGATGAATGTGGGGAATAGGAAGTAAAAAGCAGGAAGTGAAAAAAAAATGTCTAGCAAATGATTAAGAGGCAATGGAAAAGACATACTTCAGATGTTTTTTCCTAAAATATCAGTGTCAAAGGGAACAGACAGAACATGAAAGGGGACTTTAATGTTTATTTTTCTTTTTCTATGCACTATTTGGTTGTTACATACATGAAGCTGTGTTTTGAAAAATGTCACTTTTATAGCTAGTGGTAATGTATTTTTAGAGAAAATACTATGATTGGAGAGAAATTATTCACTATCTGGAAAAAGACTGATCAAATTCAACCTACGTTAATGTTGGGAGGAACTGCTCTGCTTTAATGACTTAATTGATTAATTAATTCATGTTAATTCAGATGTCCACTTTTCAGGTTATTTTAAGCACCTAATGTCAGCAACTCTGACTGTGATTTAGTAGTTTTTGGGAGCTACATTAAAAAGAACATACTTGCCCAGTTCTGCCATGACATCAAGTGGTTTTATTACACCTGTTGATGGGGGCTGGCCAATAAAACCTCTAGTTTGGGCAGTATTTATTTTTAAACATCTGATGTTTACGCATAGAATTTGTTTATTTGAAGAGCTAGAAGGGAAAAGACAACCCTGTAAGAGTCAATGGTGCCTTATTTTGGTTGATAAAGGTATACTAGCAGGTCTCTGTGACCTATTGTTCAGAGCCAGGATTCGAGTCAGAGTTCCTGGTGCTGCAGATGGAGCTCAGAGGTCTATAATCTAGCAATTTGGATATAAATGTGTATATTCCTCTCTCTTGTATTTAATTAATTAAAGAGTTCAAGTTGATGATTGGAATTCATACATCCTTGTTTACTGCCTCAGATTTAGGTGTGTAAATCTATGTTTTCATTTTAGGCTCCTCTTCACTTGAAAAAGCATAATAGGCTCTTGAAAGATATTTGTTAAAAATGGACCTGACTCTGATGACATTCTTTGTTACATTTTGAGAGTCCAGTTTCATTCTCATGCGTGTGATAATAAACTACAAAATTCTCAGATGCTTCTTGAAACAGAATTTTGCTTTTATAAAACATCTTATGACTGGCCCACTGCACAGTGCAGAGCACTAGCAAAGTCTGATTTCTAAATTTATGTGTTTAGATTGCTTTACTAAACTATTAGCTTCTTGATTTTATATTTTAATGTAAGTACTACCGATCTGCTATTCTATAGTGATGATTACAATTACCTAATAATTGTACAATCAGTATAACATTATATAGAATTAATAATTTGCTTTAAGTATTAGACAGACAGATGTTAATTCCTTTACAATTATGCAGTATGTGTTATTTCAGTCTCAGCCTGCATGCACATAATCCTTTTTCTATTGGAAAATGCACTTAATGCGTCTGAGAACAATACAGCAATGCTTTAGCTGTTGCAGAGTCATGTTTACCGCAATTCAAGAACTTTTCAGTCTCATGCTCGCCAATGAGGAAAGGCACAAGAGGCTGGGAGGAAGCAGAGACAAGACACCCGACCCAAACTCGCCAAAGGGGGATTCCATACCACAGCACAATAAATGTGATAGACATGGATTGAAGGAAATGTAGTAGTTGAAAAAATCTCTTGGGAACAGAACTGTGTAGAAAGTTCCTGCATAGCTGTGTTTGGTTTTGCCACGTTCATGGAGGCATTCCAGGGCACAGTAATAACCCAAGCAGAACGTTCCTCCTTTGGCTGTTTTCCTATGGAAACTTTCTGCTGCCAGCAATAGATATACATTTAGCTGTTGAAGTTTAATGACAGATAAATCAAATGTAAAATGAAAACAGGAATTTAGTAATTCTCAACCAGTTGAAGTACTGGTGAAGTCAATGGATGGAAACTCAATGGTGGGTATATCACAAAAATCATAATGAATTCAATAGTGCTTCCTGTTCAAGGAAAAACATAAAATCTCTGTAAAGCATGCATATCTGAAAAGATAAAGAAGCAGCTATGGTGAAGTAAAGTACAGCAAAACATTGACAGAAAGATTAAATTCTTCTACCATCAGGTTTTGTTTCTATAGGGTTAGCACAGGCAAGGTGGCTGAGATAATCTGAAAATAACCCCAAAACCAAACAACACAAAAACAAAAGCAAAGAAAAATGCAACATAAAATATTCAAAATATAACATACTGGGCTTTGATGAATTAAATTAATATGAAAAGTTGAAGCTGAAACCTAACAAAACCCTATTCATTGAGTAGTTAAGTGGTGGTCGATATATTCACACTTGTACATAACAAAATTTTATAGTGCTTATAGTGGTGAAAGTTTGAAGGAATAACGCTTTTGACAGGCCTAGCTGATTGGAAATTATGTAGACTGGCAAAGCAGCAGTGGAAGTGATTTGGTTTTGACATAGAAGTATAACAAGTAATAAAAGTCCGGTGATGCATGAATATGTTATACTACTACATGGTAACAACTTTGAGACTAGACTGTTGTAACACTGAACTAAGAAATTAGGAAAATTATTGTAGCAATAAAGGAAGCAGATGGAGTATATTTGAAGTCTTTGTGACCCTGATAATATTACAAATATAAAAGTGATCTGAGTGTAAAGAAATTGTGATTTAGCTCAACAAAGCCAATGAACTAATACTGCAAAAGTATTTTGATCGATTCCTAAAAGAATATTCAAGGGACTCTGAAACTCAGTTTTAAAGTTTTTCCTTCTTAGCAAAGAAAGCCTTCTAAAATGATATTGAGAAAATCAAGTGCTTTTTTCATTCACTGCCTCTGCATTTAGTAAACTGACTACGCAATTCAGAGCTGTTTTTAGCACAAGCATCTATAAAAGCTAAACTGTTTCTTAGTTGAAGTAACAAGTTAATACAACCAACTTCCGCTCTGAAGTTTACAGGATTATGCAAAATAAAATAGTAACCATATATTTAAACAAATTCTTGTATTATATTTTGGCTTAAATTTTTAAGCATCAATCTCCATTCATTTCAAGAGAGCGCTATTTTAACGTCAGTTTTATGCTGGAAACCAGCGGTTTCAAACGGATACAAAAAAATGTTATTGGACAGCTGATTGCTGGATAATATGAAATGAGGAGAGTCTTGTTTCCCCTTCAGGCATGAACATAAAAATCTCATGCACCTTTGAAGACTCAGAAATAAGAATTCAGCAGGATTTATTAATCTGATATAGTATTTTAATGAAAACCCTGTAAGTAATGGGGCGGTCAGCTGCATATTTCATGTCTAATGGTTTTACTTTCTAGTGAAAAAAAAAACACCAAAATAATAATTAAAAAAAGCAAACAGAAAATTTAAATAAAAGGAAAAAAAATGAAGCTGTCTTAGGTTTATCCAATATATCTGAATTGTAGATAAAAGAAATAAAAAAATGTAGAAAGCAAACAAAAAATAAAAAAACCCAAACAAATAAAAAAACCACAAAGACAAACCCTGAAACCTACTACAATAGAGAAAAGGAGACGAGCAAATTTTAGTCATAGGCTTTCCATTTGAAAGACGTGTAGTTCAAAGGATATTGAACAGAGAGATAAGGATCCTCGCATGGTATATGCTTGTCAGAAGTTTGGAGATGAGGCTTTAAGTTCATTTAATAACGTAGCAAATAGAATTAGTATCTTGCAAATAATTCTAGTTGAAACAGCCACTATAAATCTTTCAAAGATAGTATTAATGAGCTGTCTCTTAATACTGAAGGCTAAAAGATGAGCTGAGGAGTTTTGGACATGCTGTAATCTGGAAATAACTGCACTCAGCAACTGTAACAGACAGAATTCCAATCATCTATTCTTGTAAATAACATGCAAAATACATAAATAAATTTTACAAAAAATAGTAAAAGGCATAGTAGCCTTCATAAAACCTGGAATAGAAAGACTTGAACAAAGGTACTTATAGTAGAGAATCAAACACTGTTTCTTATACTACTTTATCACATGTTATCCAGTAAAAAATTTGGCACCAGACCTGTGAATTTTTTAAGGTCTTTTTAACTGTGAGATCTACCCTGACAGTGATTTATGAAACTAGTGTTCTAAGTGTATATCACTACAGGCAAAAGCAGGGCTTTGTCTTGTGCTGATTATACACTATTTGTGTACATTATACACATTTCTATTTGTTTCATTCTGAAATAACTGAGTTACAAGAAAAGTGGAATGGGTCTGTTGTACAGGAACAACTCGGATGCTAATCAGCCTTTTCAGATCACATCTCACCTTTCCAAAACATTGAAATGTTCCGAGTTCTTTCTTTCATCTTTTCTTATCTAAAATTGCTTGTGCTATCTGCTGGTACCACAGGTTTTTCCCTTTTACATCTTCTTGAATCTCATACGGTAGTATGTCCAACGTGTTGTACTTCTGGAATGACACGTGTTTTATCAGGAACTTAGAGAAACGTGCTAATTTGAGTTGTTTAACTTTATTTACTTATTACAAAATTTCAAATTTGGGTTTTTTGGTAAACTTCTTAGACTTACTTTTCCTTGGACAAACTGAGGAGAGTGAGTCATGCTGGCGTTTTATCCCCAGTTGATGTAACTATCTGCTTGATGATCTGTGCTGTCATAAATAACATGAAACAGAGAGTGGAATCTAAAAGGCCCTTGCAAAGCAAAGGACAAGAAGGCTTTTGTTGTTGTTCTAACAGTCTTGCTTCTCTTTACTAGGCATTTGCTTACACCACCGTTGAGCTCTTGCCTGTGAAGAATGACAGCCGTACCATGTCTTTCCATAATCAAATACATGTCCAGATTTAACCAGCTCCTTCAGAAACTGTTTAGCTGCACTGCTGAATTGCTCAAAATTTCTGATGCTATCAGTGGTTCACCAGTTACACCTCTCAAATTGCCACGTACTAGCAGAAAGATTCTTATTTTCATATACTTAAATTAATTTCAAATTGGAGTAGTGGGTTGTTGCTTTGTTTTCTTAATGGTTACTGCCTCTATGCTGTACTGGAATACAGAAAGCTAGTTTAAGTTCTCTTAGCTCCCTAAACCCAAGAATTAGAAGCTCCAATCATAGAGCTACACAGTAACATAATTACTTCTACACAGGTAGAGCAAGATACCTGGTCTCCAAACACCAAACCAGAAGCAGTAAATAAGTATATATTATATATATTTCTTTAACATTGCTAGTGCAGCTTTAAAGAATACTATTATGATACAGAGAAATATATTTTAATTGTGATTTATCTTCAGATGTTGTGAAGTACAAGAAAATATCTGATAAATTTTAAACTAAGAAGAAATTCTTATATAAGTGTCTAAGAGTCTTGATCAATCATGCTCTGGAGATACACATTTCTCTCTATTGACAAAAAGAACTCTAGGTTAATTCTGATTTAAAGTCCCACTTACTGATACATAAAGTAGAAGAGTTGAATCCCACCTCTCACTTTCATTTTTTTTGTGTTACACACAAATTTAGGCTTGCACACATGTACACCTTGCCAGGCACACATAGAAAGAAAAATAGATAAAAGAAATAAAAGACATTTGAAGGGTATCTTCAACAACTAATACACAGCTTATTCAAAATATTACCACCTTGGATCTTTGAGGACTTTTTTTTCTTGCAGCTTCTATTCCCAAGCATATATAAACATGCTACATCCTGACATGTTCTCGGAGTAGATGCGTAATTCCTTTGCCCTTGCTCCAAATCAGTCAGAAGCTTGCGCAACCCCATTAGTGTGTCACAGAGCCCGTGCTAATATGCTTTATTTCTTAGCACTTGAATGTGGGTTTTTTTGCCTTCAGGTACCACCTTCAGAACAAAGGTTGTAAACTGACGTCCTTGAAGAGCTGAGATGAAATCCTGATGTCATCTGAACCTCTGCTGACTTTGTTATGGTCTAGATTTCTCTTGCACACTTTCAACTACTTAGAATAATTTATATTTGAGACAACTACTGAAATTATTGCTGAGATGTGGAAATTAAGAAAACTGTAGCACTCAAAATTTTGGTTTCTTTTAAAACATGTTATACTCAAGATAAGAAATATCATTATGCAAATTCAAACCCAATCATTATTCCTAACATATTGTTTGAATCGTAATACCATATGCCAAAGAGAAATATCAGAGAAAAATGAGGAATTAAACTGTTAAAGCACCACACACTCAAATAAAAATCAAAAATAAGAGAAAAGCAGAATTATAAATAGAAGACACAAAGGTTTTCACCACTAAATTCTACATAAGACTTGAATAGTAAACTTTCTGCTAGACAAAATTATATGTATCTTATGTATTTATAGTTTGCAAAAAACTCTGTATGATTACATCTGAGTGTTTGAAGGGATTAGTGTTTGTCAGATTTATGGAAAAAGAAAAACCAAGTATAATATGACAATTGATTTTTTCCTTTGACCTTTTCAGAATGACACATTGACTATAAATGCTAAAATATTAGTAGCAATAAATCTTGGTGTAGAAAGTTATATTAGAAATGTAACACTTTATTAATAATAGACTAGCTGGAATTCAGCAAGATTAACAAACAAAAAGTCAAATAACACATCCTGGGTTTAGATAACATGTTATTGAATAAGGGCTTTGTTTTTGTTTGTGAGGTTTTTTTAGGGTGTTTTTTTGGGGGAGGGGTTGTTTCATTATAACTGACTGAATAAATACAGCATTTAAATATGGTAATTTACTAGTGGATGGGTGCCACGAATCACTAATCCTGCTTGCATCCTAACACCAAATGTCTGAGAAGTCACTGAAATCAGAATCCAACTGAGGTGCCCTGATACCCATTGTTTTTAATTATTCTGGCCTTTTAGAGTAATTTTTTACTGGATTTAGGGAAAGATGCACATACGTGTGGATCCTGGTGCTCATTTGGGTAGAAAGGTTTGGGAATGGCATGAAATGCACATGCAAAACTTAAGAAGAAGGAAAGTGAATGGAAGGGGAACTGAAAGAGAAGGGGATTATTCAATAATGAGTTAACACAACCAAATTGTTAAAATTATTTGCATTTTGTGGGTGATCAGGTTTACTGTGATATAAATAGAATGAAAATGTGACATGTGAAGAGATTATTGGAGCCATGTTTAGGATGTTTCTTCCTTCTCCTAAATACCCAGCTTCTGAGGTTTCCTTGAGAATCTTGGGAAGGTTACCTCATATGCAAGTATCTGACTCTTAAACTACAGTGTGAAGTGCGAAGCCCTTCAGACTATATAAAAACAAGAGAGAAAAAAATCCTGGGTCAGGCATCCCGTCTCTGCCTCCTCCCGGCTTACCCTCCTCCCTATCAGAGCATGAGACTCACAAAGTCCTTGGACAGGGTAAACATCACTTAGGAACAACCAAAAACATCAGTATCACCAGCACTGTTCCCAGGCTGGAAGTCAAAACACAGCACTGCACCAGCTACTAAGAAGGAGAAAAATGACTGCTACGGCTGAATCCAAGACAGTTGCTCACAGCCTTGAGGCCTCTACTATTGCCCCACTCCCCTGCTTCGAAGGCCTTTGCTGTCAAATACCTGCACTCTTTAAATTGCAGTTTTATCCTAAGCATTGTAGGCAGTTCATGCCATAAAGAGTAACTGGATTTTATTACTATTTGTGTAATAAATGTAAAAGCATCATACATTTGTAACACAACAGTAGAAAAATGAAACAAAACCTAAAAGAAATATATAATATTTAGCTGCTCATTTTGGAAGGAGCTGTTATAACTAAACAGACTAAAGCAAATCTTCAAGCAAAAGCAGACCAGCCCAAGTTCAGATAAGGCAAGCCTGACAATTCCTTTTCTAGAAGTCTTCATGAGTTAGCACAAAGCTTATTACGACAATAGCAGTTCTGCTTTGGTACTCCAGTAGACTATAATATGTTGTCTCTTACAGACCTTATAGATTTGTCATGAATTCTGATTATCAGGAAAAATGTACACGATCTCAAACATCTGTCACTAATGTGTGTGTGATCATTAACAAACTACAGTCACTCAAGACTGTTTTAGGATTGAGAAAAAAACAGTAATGATAAAGTTTTGCATTATGTCTTCAGTACCTCCCTGAGAATAATCTTTGCTTTAGGACATTTATAGCAGCTGTTAACATACAATACCACATGGTGCACTCGTATAATACTTTCATACTCATTTCAGTCATGGAAATTTAAATACCATCATGTCACATTTGGAAGTGATCATGTGATGAGACTGTTCCTCCAGTTCTCCAGATTGCTAGCCCTAAGGTTCTTATGTGATCAAATCTGATTTTGCAATTAAATAACCAGTCCCTAAGATGTTTTAGTTTTTCATGGTACACATCCATAGTTTTATGCAAATGGTCTCCCAGATCATGATGTTATATTGCACATTCATATTCCCCTAAGTAACCTTTAGCTGCATAGGTCTTAACAAGATGTAATGTCTGTTATGAAGGAAACCAGAACTTAGGAGGAAGAGAGAAAAAAGCTGAGAAGATGGAAAGAGAATGATGGAAAGTATGATGGTATGATGCATATTCAGATCTCATGCCCAGCATGGATTAGAACACAGCAGGTGTATACAGACAAAAAGCTGAATAATGATACTTAGCTCTATGCCTATAAATACAGGAATTTTTTTTTTTGAGTTCATAGTTTAAACAATGCTTGTAGAACAAGCTACTATTTTTACCTAATCACTCAAATGTGGAGGCAAGTTGAAGTTTTGGCAGTACTTTATAATATGAGAGCCACAGAGGTCAGATTTAACATTGAAATTGAGTAAAGTTCAAAGAACATGCACAGTGTGAGGATGTACTCAGGAAAGAATGGGATGAGAAGGAGAATCAATGAATGTCTCAGACATCTGAGCAAAGCTTCAGATGTCTAAACTCTTTTTTCTGGTACTCAGGGGTGTACTCCTTTTACATTTTCAGTGAATTTCCCACAGTATCTCAGATCTCACTGGAATTAATGGAGGCATTTATTTCAGTTAGAGAAACGTGGAAGAGGGAGAATGAATAGCTAACCCTTAAAAAGTTTATACACCCATTTAAAAGCTATTTATGCTGCCAGTTTTACTTAGTCTGAACATGCTTCACCACCCTTGTCATGCTTCACACTTCATAAACTCCCACTAAGTTTTCCAGGATTTCCTGGTCTGATAGCTACTGGTAGTCACTTGCTTAAGTATCTCACAACTGATTCCAGTCAAAGATCAGAGTTCCTGCATAAAATTACTGTGCAAGTAACTGATCAAGAAAGTAGAAAGGCAAACAAAATCAGTCCAATGAAAATCGGTTTCTATTCAAATCCTCTGTGTCAGACACTTGAAAAAGACAGGTTTGTAGCAATGTTCAGGCTTAGAGTCCATAGGACCAAGCCTAGTGAGGGAAACCACGATCAGACATAGCCCTTGGGTGTTCAGGTAGGACCATAGTGATGAGACTGGTCTGTGGTCAAACTGCGAAAACCATACACACATCAGGAACGATGGAGTCCAGTACTGGTATAGCTGATACAACTGAAGAGCCAGGCTGAAATGGAGCTCCTGGGCCCATGGGTAGGATGTTTAGGTGGAGATCCCAGGTGAGGCTGATAAGGGATATTCAGGTTTACTGGTGCCCTAAGGACAACCTCTGTTTCTTCTTTGTCTTCAACCTAAATCTCAAAATTACAGCATTTCTCAACTGGTATTTTATATACATGCTAATACATAGTTATTATGATTTTTCCATAATAACGAGCGGGGTGAGGAGAGAAATAAAAGAAAAGGTTCATTTTGCTCACATTTTATCAATTTTATTAAAGATGAAAGGCTTCCAATGACTTCAAGTACATTTCATTAGCATTTCCTTCTAATTAATTTTCTTTTACTCTGACTCTAGTGTTATCTATGACTTTTCTTACAAACACCTTATGCAAAATAGCAGAAATCAAATAGATATAAAATGCAAATAAAATTTAATATAGTCTGCTCTTATTTGCTCTAACTGCTAATGCAAGAGAAACAGGTATCAGTCCTTAATCCTAGGGAAATGGCTTGCATCCACTGCTTGAATGGGCTTTCATGCACACTTCAAAGATTGCCTTTTGTAGAGCAGATTGTCAGCACCCCTGTTACCACAGCAATGTCAGGAACAGAAAACGGTTCTATGTGTTATTATTATTATCATGCTTTCAGCAGTTTAGTTCACTATCTTGCCAGTGTAAAGCAAAAGAAGGACCCAGCAGTTGCTTTGGTGCTGGCACAATGTGCAGCGGAGCTTTCTAGTGTGGCGCACAGTGGCATTTCCTAAACCAAGGGGACCTCATGGGAAACAGAGATCTTACATGACAGTGGTTGCTGAGACCTGGGCTGGGCAAGGAGCAATGGCGGCCAATTCCCTTCCAAATGTATAAAAGAAACCCCTGTGGAGCTCTAGTGATCACAAGGGCTGTGAACAAGGCAGGCAAACAGAGTGCAGTGTGCCAGCCAGGATGTGGCATGAGTTTTCACAGCAATTCACATGGGAAGAAGTGCAGGAAAGACACCGTGATGAAGGATGAGGAACAGGCTGAGGTACTTAACGCCTTCTTTGCCTCAGTCTTTAATACTAAGACAAAATGTTCTCAGGGTACCCAGTCCCTGAGCTGGAAAACAGAGGAGCTACCATAATCCAAGGAGAAATGGGCAGTGGCCTGCTATACCCCCTGGACACATGTAAGTCTATGTGGCTGGATGGAATCCACCCAAGGATACTGAGGGAGCTGGGAGAAGCACTCACTAAGCCACTTTCCGTTATCAGTAGTCTTGGCTAACCAGGCAGGTCCCAGTTGACTGGAAGTTAGAAAATGTGACACCCAACTACAAGAAAGGCCAGAATGAGGACCTGGGGAACTACAGGCCTGTCAGCCTGATGTTGGTTATGGAGCAGATCATCTTGAGTACCATCACTTGGCATGGACAACCAGCAACTACACCAGCGGAACAATTTCGTTAGCCTATTGCTTTCATAATCTCTTGGAACAAACAATAGCGGGGGGGGGGCAGGGAAGGAACAACACCACAGAAGCCATGAACTGCCTTTTACCCTGTGACTGTCACTTGTATTCTGAAATACAGAAAATAAGAAAGTTTGAAATATCAGTTATTGATAATGTCAAATTCTTACGCGTATTATATATTTTGAGAGTGACATAATAAGGGAAATTAAAAAGTGAATTTTCAGAGAACAATTAATCCAAGGCTTGACAGGACACTGAGAAGTTTCTGTCTTCCTAAGGAAGAATAAGCTAAACCTAACTTATCTCAATTACTTCTTAGGACTGATTTGGTTTGACTTTTGAGCTTGAAGATGGAATTTGATTTTGAATCTGATTAACATGCATAATTTTGAAACACTTAGAATCATAGAATAATAGAATCACAGAATAATTAGGGTTGGAAAGGACCTTAAGATCATAAAGTTCCAACCCCCCCTGCCATGGGCAGGGACAACTTACACTAAATCATATCACCCAAGGCCTTGTCCAACCTGGCCTTGAACACTGCCAGGGATGGAGCATTCACAAACTCCCTGGGCAACCTATTCCGGTGCCTCACCACCCTAACAGGAAAGAATTACCTCCTTATATCCAATCTAAACTAACCCTGTTTAGGTTTTAACCCGTTACCTCTTGTCCTGTCACTACAGTCTCTAATGAAGAGTCCCTCCCCAGCATCCCTATAGCCCCCTTCAGATACTGGAAGGCTGCTATGAGGTCTCCACGCAGCCTTTTCTTCTCCAGGCTGAACAGCCCCAACTTCCTCAGCGTGTCTTCATATGGGAGATGCTCCAGTCCCCTGATCATCCTCGTGGCCTTTCTCTGGACTTGTTCCAACAGTTCCATGTCCTTTTGATGTTGAGGACACCAGAACTGCACACAATACTCCAAGTGAGGTCTCACGAGAGCAGAGTAGAGGGGCAGGATCACCTCCTTCGACCTGGTCACGCTCCTTTTGATGCAGTCCAGGATACGGTTGGCTTTCCATAGACTAGGAGAATTTGATCAAAACACGGTATGTACTTGCTGCTGAAATACAAAGCCAGTGTTACAGATCATTAACATCAAAACATGATTTTCAGCTGCTTATGTGCATTAAAGAAATCTAAGTATTTCTTGAATAAAAAAAAAGGAAGATTGTATCTGCTAAAATAAAACTATATGCAAAAGGAATAGCTAGTATTGTATTTGTGTATGACTAATTTCCACCAAATGCCAGTCAGAAAAGGCATCACAAATGAAGAATCTGTACCAAATCATTCATAGATAAGACTTTAAATCACATTATCTGCCACATCACTAAGATGCTTCCTTGATAATACTATAAGTTTCCTTTATTTGTCAAAAAAGCTGTTCAGTGCTTTCAAGAAAACAATTTAGATCTTTGCAATGTCATATTATGCATTATAAAATCAATAACAGAATAGCTGAGGCTGGAACGGACCATCAATTGTCATCTGACCCAACCTCCTTGATTAAGGAGTGTCACCTAGAGCACATTACTCAGGATTGTGTCCAGATGGCTCTTGAGTATCTCCAAGAAAGGAAACTCTACAGTCTCTCTGGGCAACCTATTCCAGTGCTCAATCACCCTCACAGTGAAAAAGTTCTTCCTCATGTTCAGACAGAGCTTCCCATACTTTAGTTTATGCCTGTTGCCTCTTGTCCTATCTCCTGGCTCCACTGAGAAGAGTCTGGCTCCATTCGCTTGATACACTCCTTTCAGATACTTGGATCATCGATAAAATCCCCCCTGAGCCTTCCACCCTCCAGGCTGGACAGGCCCCACTCGCTCAGCTTTTCCTCATGAGAGAGATCATCCATAGCCTTAACCATTCCAACAGCCATAAATATTAACTTACTTGAAGACATCTTTACTAATGCAAATTTAAAATACCACAAATTAGGACAGTGCTATACAAAACCAACCCACACATAAATCCTTTTCAGTAACACAATCCCAAAAACGGATGGTAACTGTAATGCTTGTTCTAACCTTGACGCAGACTCTGGCTTTAATGAATTTTGGTTATCAAGGTTTTCCTGTTCTTAACAGAGACAACCTATACATCACTGGAGACAGTGTTAGAATGAATACTTAGATTTCAACTAGTAGAACACTGTATTTAAATAGTAGTATAATCTCATTAGAACTGATATAAATTGTGTTAATTTTTAAATTAAAGTTGAATTTAGACAGTGATGAAATGTATACGCTTCACACTGGAAAATTTTGGAATGTGGTAATGAATGGCCTAAATGCCTCCCTGTACTGTGATAAAGCACCTGATAAAAAACAAAAAGATAGAAATTAAGACAAAGTGGGCCCATAAGTTATTAATGAACAAGCTCAAGTGAAGCTGTGGAAACCAGTTAAATGTAGAGAAAGGTATCCAAGTAAGAAAAGCAAGGGAGAATGATAAAGTTTCTGGGTTGTTGATTTTAAAAAATAAAAACAGTGTTCTTCTCCTCACAAAGTAAAGCAGTCAAAGGATTAATGAGTCTCAAAAAGAAGGAAGTGCTACAGCTGTCAGAAAACCTACTGGCTTTCCCAGTGTAATTTACTCTTTATGATCTCAAAAAAGTGCAGCCCAGATATTTAATGAAATTTTTAAACACATGATATAGAGATTATGTTAAGAAGATAGCTCAATAAATACATTTGTATGTATCTTAGATTTGTCTGTTTCTTAAGGAAATATGGCTGTTCCTTGAAGTGTTTCCTAGTAAAGGAATCACTATGAGTATCTTAAAAAATTGTCTTTTTCATTTTGTTGTACAGATGTTGTAAGTCTCAGGCTTCTTTATTAGACAGGTGTATTTCTGTTGCAGAATGTGTCTTGCTCCCCCCTCCCCCTCCTCTTGTGCCCCAGTTCTAAATCCAGAACTATACATTGCTGTAGAAATCATTAAAACAATTTTAAAGTGAATCTAGTATTTGACAGACAGTTACATTGTGACTCTCCCTCAAGACTGGAGGGACATGCTGAATTGCTCAGAGTTAAAATTCTGGACACAGAATTTTCAACAGCGTGAAGCTTAGGCAGTGTCTTCTTAAGACATCCATATAAATAAAACTGAACCCTTTACAGCAGTAGTGGTTACTGAAGACCAGCACAAGCTTCAACAAATACTGGACAGTTGGGTTTTTTTGTACTAAATTTCTGGAGCTGTAGAAATTCAAGGTGAGCATTTTTACATCAAGATTTTTAAAGCTTGTTTTAAAACCAATGTTGCATTTCAGAAAGGTTTAAAAAGATCTTTTCAAAACAGAACTTTAATCATTTGCCACTGTTTGATGAAATATAATGGTTTTGACTGTCAAAGAGGGAAGAAATCTGTGACAAGTTCTTACATTCAAGCATAAATGTAAAAATACTTTTATTGTTTAAAATATTTAAAATTACGTTCTGCTTGTCTTGATTTTACTGCTTCAACAATTAAGCATCTTACTTTTGTTACTTCTTATTTTTTCACCCGATTACACATTTATGGTCTGGAGCTTAAAAAAAATTCTTTGTTTGTATAGATTATTTATCTACTGTTTCACAGGCAATAACACTCTAAACTTTAATGGCTATCTCTTCCATTACACATCATCATTTAAGGCATTCCTTGTTACATTTCCCTATGGACATACAAGGATCTCAGACTGCTGTTATTTAGACTGAACCAGCAATTAAATAGAGAAGGAATTTCTAATGAAGCTGCACCTTACAAACTCTTACAGGCCAGAGGGAATCCTTCAGATGACACTTTTCAGTGAACAATGATTCCTCATTCTCTTTCTTTACCATGACTGGCAAACTTATTTAAGGTCCAAATGTTGGAAAAAACAGTCTATAGGATCAGGAAAAAGTGAATACTATTTCTAAACATCAGTAGGACTTCACAAGCTTCTATGCAGACTTTTTATTTTATATTGTGCATTTGTCATGGTTTAAACCCAGTCAGATAACTTGTTCACTCACTCCCAGTGAGTGGTGCCGAGCTGACAACAATCGAGGCCCCCCCCCCCGCCAACCAGGACTCTCCCATTCCCCGCTCCCGGAGGAACAGGGAGGAGGATCAAAAGGGTGCAACTCCCATGGGTTGAGACAAGAACAGTCCAGCAACCAATGTACAACACAAATCACCACCGCTACCACCAACGACAACAATGATAAGGGAAAATAACAAGGGAAGAGAATACAATACCACCGGCCAAGAAACAAGTCCCACCTGGAAGCCCGTGTCCTTCCGGGTAACTCCCAGTTACCCCCCACCCCTGGCATGACATGCTGTGGTATGGAATACCTCCTTGGCTAGCCTGGGTTAAGCGCCCCACCTCTGCTTCCTCACGGCTTCCTCTCCTCCCTGGCAGAGCATGAGCCTCACAAAATCCTTGGTCAGGGTAAACATCACTTAGCAAGAACCGAAAACATCGGTTTCACCAACACTGTTCCCAGGTTGGAAGTCAAAACACAGCACTGCACCAGCTACCACAAAGGAGAAACATGACTGCTACTGCTGAACCCAGGACAGCATTTTATTGATGTGACTTCTACAGCCTTAAGTCTTTGCTGATTATCATTAGATTTTATCTTATAAAACAATGTAATTTATGATATTTGAATAGCAAGACTTGTTACAAAATATAAATGAGTATTTCTTAATAACTTCTGGAATGACAGTACGACTTTGTGCTTTTCCCTTCTAGTAATGTGAGACAATATGATACAGACAATGATTAAATGACTATGGAGGAGACAGGTGCATTTATTCCACTTCCTAATTACCTCATATTAATTCTTTCATCTCCTAGTACTATACATACCATTATCCAAAAGTGCCAGAAATAAAAGTGTAGCAAAAGTACAGCAGCAAATTGATTTTGCAGCAAATAACACCTAAGTGATATGGAAAGCTAGGACATAGAAACATAATGCAAAAGAGCTTCAAAGTGTTCAGTAACAACAAAGCAGCTTTGAAAAGTTGTGAGAAGAACTTACAAACTGTGGCATAAATACCCCTGTCCTTACTGCAAGGCTAACACAGAAATGGCAGAAATACAAAATGCATGTCAGTGAATAAATTGTCCTTAGCTAACAGAATTTTTCTAAAGCTTTGTAGAGTAGTTCAGAAGATACCAACATATGATGAAGCTATTCAACACCAGCAGAGTAGATATGTACATGTAATACCAGCAGAAAATAATCACTACACACATGTTGTGTTAATTCATTTACACTAGCACTGCAATTTCATAGATGCAACAAACATCAGGGGCTATGGGAGGCTGGGGAGGGGAGTAGAGCGATAATTGTTGGCTGTTACTGAAAATGTAACTCTTGTTAAACATGGTGATATCTGATTCCATATTCTTCTAATAAATGTTTTAACACTCAATCATGGGAGTTTGCTATTTTCTCTAAAAAAGAGAAGATGACAAACAAAACTATAAAATGTGAATTAACTGTACCTTACTTTCCTTGTATCTTTCAGCCTGAACAGAGGAAAAAGACCTGAGACAGCACTCAGAGCATCCCGGACAGTTCATCATGTCTTAATGTAAGTTCACTAGCTTTGTTCTGAACTATTGCAGCTATCTTTCTCAAAGAAGTGTCTGTTATAGATGGGACTAGCCCAGAATAGCACACACAAGTGCCGCAGAAAAAATATGGACTCAGTCAGAGATCAATATGATCAGACCAAAGCTGCTTATTGCAAAGTCTTAGCTCCTTATATACTATTGCTTACATACAGTTACAGTGATTTGACATATTATGATTGGATACATGTCTTGAAGACCCTTAGCGACTAACATATAATTGGTTAAGCACAGGTGTGAGAACTTGACCTCGAAAGCTTGCCAACAGTCCACAGTTCTCATAACTCGGTGAATTCCAGCTTCTTCTTATTTTGCTTGTTTAAGCGTCCTCGGGCATCTCATGGCCTTGTTGTATCTTTCAGGATTATTCAGGGTTCCTGTACCTATTATTTATTCTCCCGTGAGAGCACTGTCTCCACAGACAAGCCAATGGCCTTGGAGCAGATGTCTGGCCTTCTTATTTACCATTGCAGACACAGCTTCATGTATAGTCATAATTTCTTTTTAGGTTAGATCGGACCCATTAGCATTAATATTCTTGGGTAAAAAACTTACTGGGAAGCATGGAAAATAATCCTTATAAATAGAAAATAAAAATTGGAAAGAAAACTCCCTCTACTGCCCTGTGAAGATAACATTTCACTAAAAGATCTCATTTGTAAAGCTATAAAGCATCCCTCCAAGCTTTAGAAGAGACAGACTTTCCAAATGTCTTGCTCCATATAATTCTCTTTACTGTACATTCATCATTCAGCAGCTTTTTGGCGCCCAACGTGGGGCACGAACCCACGACCCTGAGATTAAGAGTCTCATGCTCTGTTCCCGCGCCATAACACAGCATGATGTGCTGTGGCTCTTTGGGCGCCAAAAAGAACTGTCGTGGTTTAAACCCAGTCAGGTAATTCGTCCGCTCACTTCCCCCCCTTTCTTGCCCTCCCCCTGCTCTCGGAGGGACGGAGAGGAGAATCAAAAGAATGCAACTCCCACGGGTTGAGATAAGAACAGTTTAGTAACTAAGGTATAACACAAATCACTACTGCTACCACCAATGATAATAATGATAAAGGAAATAACAAGGGAACAGAATACAATACCTCAGCACCAGCCGACCGATAACTCGCCCCCTAAGCCCGACCAAGCTCCGACCCATACCTCCTCCAACCCTGCAGTCTCCCAGCCCTTCCGGCTAACTCCCAGTTACATCCTGGGCATGACGTGCTGTGGTATGGAATACCTCTTTGGTCAGTTTGGGTCAGGTGTCCTGTCTCTGCTTACTCCCGGCTTCCCCTCCCCCCTGGCAGAGCATGAGGCTCACAAAGTCCTTGGCCAAACCAAAACATCTCTATCAGCTCTGTTCCCGAGCCGAAAGTCAAAACACTGCACTGCACCAGCTACCAAGGAGGAGAAACATGACTGCTACTGCTGAACCCAGGACATTATCCACCCCTTATTCCATACCATTCACGTCATGCTCAGATCCCACATTTTCAATATACCATCACTCTTGTCTCGGTGCACTCCTATCTTAGTGCATGGACCAGTCCCTATAAAGCTGCTGCGTCCATCTGGTCCATGTCAGGCTCCATCTCTTGTAACAGTCTTCCAGAGCAGGAGAGACTGTGTGCAGTGTTCACACTCGTGAATAACCTGGGCAATAGTGTCCATTGTTAAGTCCACCCCTCGATCATGAGTCCATCTCTATGTTGCATCTCTGCTCTGATGGCCTGAAGTGCCATGGGCCCACCAGGCTTAAAATAATTCACTGTCCCCTTAAGCAGTTTCTGCAGCTTGTTGCTGGGGACTCCATACAGCTGCCTTCCATCTCCAACGCTTCCAAAGCACTGGAGGGGCCCAGTGGACTAGATACTTGCCCATACTGTCCCACACACCCTGCCACTCATGACTCTCCAGCCTTGGGGAAAATCTCTTGGTCCCCCTATATTGTTGTCTAACCCCAGACAAGACCCAAACCTGACTCTGCTTAACTTTTGAGATCAGACAAAATGGCTGTGGGTAGAACACAGCCTGTGTGTGTGCCAACATGCTGATCCCCATCACAATCAGCAGGCAGGTCCCAAGGATACCCAAAGGCCATTCAGAGCCTTCAGAACTCTCAAACGATGCTGCTGTGCTTGTCACTGGGGCTGGTGTAGCTGCTGTGCTTGCCGGCTCTCCCACCGCCAGCTTCTCTTTTCGTGAGTCCAGCTCTTCCTCCTCTGCCTTGCTGGGAAATGCTGCGTGGTCTCCTGCATCCTCCTGGGGCTCGGCAGGCGGCTTCCGGGGAATGCTCTCGGCCGTCGCAGGGCTGCGCTTCTCCGCGGGGATGGGCTCCTCCGCGGGGCTCGGCTCTTCCGCGGGGCTCGGCTCCTCCTCCGCCTTATCCCGCTGCTCGGCAGCCGCTTCCTTCTGCTGCTCGACCGCCCCGGCCTCCTCCACCGGCAGTCGTCCCCTGGCGGCCTCCGGCCCCGCTCCCGCCGCCGCTTGGTCCCCGGGGCTGCTCTCCCGGGCCGCTTCAGCAGCCGCCGGCTCCCGGGACCGCTCCCCCTCAGTTCCCCGAAGCCTCACGAAGATGGAGAGTAGGGTGAGGGCCAGGACGCTGAAGAGCAGCCGGACGGCCAGGTACAAGTCCACGGCCACGTCCGTCCCGCCCTGCTGCTGGAGCCCGCCCGTATTACAAGCCATTGCCATAAAGCACAGTGAGACAAGAACCTTAGCCCAGGCCCCACACTTGATAAACACTAACACAGCAAATACCAGCTCTACGTAAGTTACAACGGTCTGAAGCTGTGAGATCAAGAAGAACAACTCTGATACCCAATAAATCAGCATTGTGACGAATGACTATTAATCCAGTCAAATCTGTCGTTATCTCAACCCTTCGTGCCCCACGTTGGGCGCCAGAAAGAACTGTCGTGGTTTAAACCCAGTCAGGTAATTCGTTCGCTCACTTCCCCCCCTTTCTTGCCCTCCCCCTGCTCTCGGAGGGACGGAGAGGAGAATCAAAAGAATGCAACTCCCACGGGTTGAGATAAGAACAGTTTAGTAACTAAGGTATAACACAAATCACTACTGCTACCACCAATGATAACAATGATAAAGGAAATAACAAGGGAACAGAATACAACACCTCAGCACCAGCTGACCGATAACTCGCCCCCCAAGCCCGACCAAGCTCCGACCCATACCTCCTCCAACCCTGCAGTCTCCCAGCCCTTCCGGCTAACTCCCAGTTACATCCTGGGCATGACGTGCTGTGGTATGGAATAGCTCTTTGGTCAGTTTGGGTCAGGTGTCCTGTCTCTGCTTCCTCCCGGCTTCCCCTCCTCCCTGGCAGAGCATGAGGCTCACAAAGTCCTTGGCCAAACCAAAACATCTCTATCAGCTCTGTTCCCGAGCTGAAAGTCAAAACACTGCACTGCACCAGCTACCAAGGAGGAGAAACATGACTGCTACTGCTGAACCCAGGACAGATGGTAAGCAGTACTGGACCTTGCATTATTCATATTTCTTTCAGTATGACAGTGCCTGATTCTTAGTGCAGTTTTCTTAAAAAAATAACTAATTGATATAAAATTCAATATGAAAAAGTTTGACGCAAATTGAAAATTAAATACAATTTATTTTCTGTAAAATGTAGATGAAAATTTGCTTATATTTACACAAAAATGGAATAGACCAATGCATATTTCTCTTTCCCAATAGCATTTAAATCCAAAACGGTTTTTACTGTTCTTCCTTCCTGGTACTGCATTTGTTGATTTCAAATTGAATTTTTCCTGTTGTTGGTCAACAGCACGGATTCTTTGGATAACTAGTTATTACAAAGACTGAGGAAAGGTAGCCTCATGCTTAGGTAACCAAGACCCATAAAATGAAAATGTCAAGTCAAATGTCTAATTTCTTACAGTAAAAGAATTAATGGAAAATTCAGGGCATTAAGTCAGGGCAATCATTATATCTAAATGAGAGTCTGGAGATCTGATGTGATGTAAAAATGTGGTTAAGTGTTTTTATTAGAGGTTCTGTAGATGTCAAACTCCATAAAAACAAAAAAGCAATGTAAAAGAATGGCAGGAGGTAATTTGTTAGAATATGTATCCCAAGTTATCAAGCCTGAAAACCTTTATCCAAACATTAAACCTCATAAAACGCTCTGCTAAACAGAAAAAAGGGCCTCTAAATGGAGGTCAATGCAGACACCCAGCAAGAATTTGACCTGGTACGGCTTTGTAATAGGAACTGTAAAATGAGGACATTATATACATACTTAACAGTTTCTTATTTTCTAAATGCATTATCATAATGCAGTTGATCGCAGACTTGGAAATGAGAAGAATACAGTTTCTGAAGTTCCAATTTACAAAACAGCACTTCCCATAAATGCATGAAAAGCATAAAATTGTATTTTCTTATATTCAAGAAATCACCTCTAAAATAACATTGGTTTATTTTTTCTTCTTGTAGAAATATTCAGTCACTCTCTGTAAACAAGTCTTTGATGTGTATTAGATTTTCATTGCTACTTAATATAGCATTGACAAAAGCCAGCAACTGCCTATGGAATAACTCAAAACAATTCCACTGAGTCTAAAAGTAAGCTAAAAGTCACTGGACAGCTCATGAGAATATCTGCCCATCACGTTAATTTACTTGAAGAAAGCTATCTATGATGTAGTCATTTTCACCTCATCAGGATGGGGTGAGTCACATTTTGGCAAGTGACTTTCGCCCCTTCCTATAAATCTGTCCTAGGGTAACAAGCTCAGATGTCTCCAGAAAACATTTACTAAGATGAATACTAGCCCATTATTCATAGTTATGCAAAATATACCTGAACTGCATCTGCTTTGCTCCTTTCTAATTTTGTTCATGGCAAGTCTCACAGCAAGCGGTGTTTAAAAAAAAAACAACCAAAATCTTTTATAAGCTAATACTGTCCTTTCTGCAAACAGTTCTTAGATGAAACAAGGACTGATTTTACTCCTAGCTTTTCTTATTGTCCTGTAGAAACAAAGGTATGTCATCATGATTTCTTTTTTCTGTTTGTTTTATCACTCATCAATGTTATCTGATTATCCTAAGTTATGGAAAACAACAAACCACCAAGCAAACCCAAAGCAAACTGAAAACCCAGTTATTTTGCTCAGTGAAATGACTTAGAATCATAAAATCACAGAATCATAGAATCCTTAGGGTTGGAAAGGACCTTAAGATCATCATGTTCAAACCCCCCTGCCATGGGTAGGCATGCCTCATACTAAACCATGTAACCCAAGGCTCTGTCCAAGCTGGCCTTGAACATGGTCAAGGATGGAACATTCACAACTTCCTTGGGCAACCCATTCCAGTGCCTCACCACCCCTGTAGTAAAGAACTTCTTCCTTATATCTAATCCAAGCTTCTCCTGTTTAAGTTTGAACCCATTGCCCCTTGTCCTGTCACTACAGTCCCTGATGAAGAGTCCCTCCCCAGCATCCTTACAGGCCCCCTTCAGATACTGAAGACTTCATTGCTTTTCAATTTGATGCACAAATTCAAATGCAACACAAAATAAGACTAGTCCATAGTCTAAACTGATTCTCTTCGATGTGCCAATGAGGAACTGATTTTTTTCTGATTTAATCCTGTGGTTCTTTTTTACTCTATTTCCCCAACAACATCCTACTGACTAAAGAAAGTTAAAGCCAACCATGTGACTTAGCACATCTAAATCATCTCATGGAAATCTGACATAATAAATTGGTTATCCAAAAATACTACATTTTAGACTCCTTTTCAGCTCCATACAGAACAACTGACACCTCCAAATCTTGTTCATTTGCCTTTACAAGAGATGCTCTCAATCAACATTTTAGGTGCCTATTTCTGTACTGGTCATATGAGGAAAACAAAATCACATGCTCAAACTTAAGCCTGAGATGGCTGGAGCTAGGTAAGATGAGCCCTGCATACTGGAAGGGATTATGATTCTTTAATGCTCTCTCACTCCAGTTCCCTCACCTTGATGGAAGAGAAAAGGGGCAGAAGAGAGGATGCAGAATTTTCAGGAAGGACAGAAGCTGTGGGCTCTGAAGTCTGAAAAAAGCAAGTTTTTCAGCTTGACTGAAAGAGAATGCAAGAGTTAAAGCGAGCAGTTCTGACCTAGACACTGCAGAGGACAGTGATAATTGCAAAGTAATTCTTTTTGGGCTTAACTGAAAAAAGAACAAACAGACAAAACAGAAACTGAGTCAAGACAGGACTTGGTTCAGGATTTTTTCTTTATGACTTGGTTTTCATTCTGAGAACAGAACACAAGCCAAAATGCAAATACAATTTGTCAAATAATTTTCTTTATGTATGAGCATATAAATATTGCATTCTTTTGTAGGCTGCTAATGGAATCCTCCTATAATGTCTGCCTTGAATTAGAAGAGCTGGTTTTCTTAATTATAGATATGTCAGTCCACAACCACAATTTCATGAGTCATTAAAATGTTGCAGAAACTTCCATAATTCCCTTTTTTTTTTTTTTTTGTAGTTCAGCTACAGTATATTAGGTTAATGAAACTGGTTGATCTCTCACTCTCAGAATTCCTTACAAGCTGCACTCTTGTGATTATAAAAGAACAGTCGTGAGACCTAATGTGGTGAAGTTTCAAATTTATATTCACAATAAACAGAAAGATGTTCTGATACAGATGGAGATATGCTCCTTTCCCATTTTGAGGGAGTACTGAGACTTTGAAATCTACCCAGTTTTCCCTCCTTCTCCTCCCTTTTTTGGAATTTTTACCCTTAAATACTTTCCCTGAGGTGCCACCATCCTATCTAAGGGGCTTAGCTGTATCTTATGGTGGCACCATTGGAGCTGGCTGGAGCCAGCTCTGTCCAGTATGGGGCAGCCCTGGCCTCTTCTCACAGAGGTCACCCTTGCAGCCCCCTTGCTACTAACACCTTTGCACCTGCACCCAACCCAGCATCGCAGTGGTATTTTAACATCCTGTCCATTAAACATCACCCAAGTATAAATTTCCTGTGACATGAGGAGTGAGCAGAATACATTCTGATTAGAGTATGCGATAAAAAGAGTCCTGTCACTTCCACAGGAAAGGGGTGCTTTATTCACTTGTAGTCCAGCTGAGGACAGTAATGGCATTTGGAGTCATGTGAGTACATTTATAGCAACAGCTACAATTCACCATTTGCAAACTACGTGATCACTCGTCTGTATTAAGCGTCCCAGGGTATTTGTGAATAATTGCTGCCCACACTGAGGATTTGTTCTGACAACAAAAACTTGGACAATTCTTACAATAGGGTTATACTTGCACAGTTCAGTTCACTTTAGTCAAAATTGTTTTTGAGTGCTTAAAAAACAATGCATATTGTATCCCTATATACCTATCCTCTTCTTGAGGATGTAGGGCCTTGTTCTAGTCCTGGTATTTGGTGAATGCTGTCAGTATGCCGAGGATAGGTGTTTTCTCCCATCTACTCCCTTTATTCTGTCTCTTCTTTTGGTTTTGCACTTTCTAACTGAATACAGTTTTCTTCTTGCTGGTGGCTATTTGTTCTTCCTAAAATCTTAGAATAGCTGTGTAGTTTTCACATTAATAAAGCACCTAAAACCCTGACAATCTGAACGTGCAATCAGTGAATTTTTAGATTTTTCTGTTTTATATACTCTTTCACTATAGGTATATTTATATAGTAAACAAGGACTTGGGTTGGCCTATTTGTATGTTTGGGTTTACTTTTTGTAACATACTTGCTGTATTTTGCCCTGTTGAAGAAAGGAAGGTCAAATTATGCACATACTCAGGCTCAGAAGCTTTGTAGTGTGTGCTGATCTTTAGCTTCCATGGAAATGGGTGTCCATCAGGCACTGATGCCAGTTACCTGTCTTAGTTGACCTCAGCCTCTGACCCGATGTCAATCTGACCTCAGTGCTTGATGCTCTGTACAACTGCATGACTGTTGAAGGCAAAGAACAAGTACTTATTATATTCACTGTTGTCAGTTTAAGCACAGTAGCATAATGAATGGATTAAATTTTCCAGAAGGCTAAGGCCATAAAGAGGTAACTATAACTAATGCTAGTCTTCATGCATTGGGATGCATCTGAATCTGTTTAGCCAGTCGGATTATATAGAATTTTTGTCAAGCTGTTGCTATGTTACTTCATTCTATGTACTACTATGCAATTCAGAAATATAGTCAAACTGACGATAAAATTTACTGTGTCAAGCTTCCTGCTGAAAAAAATGTACCAGAGATGCAAGTTATATTCACTGTTCCTCAGTACAATTTGTTTTCATTCGAATTATGACAACTGACACTTTTTTCCCCAGATTTCATAATAATGCACCTTATTAGACACTTTACCCTAAAAACAAACACTAAAGACAAATAAAATTTCAATTTAGTTAGAGAAAGAACAGATTTTTAAGAAGTCCCACAAGAAAGATCCTGCAATAGAAATGTCACCTATGACTTTAGCCATGAACAATCCAGGAAAATTGAGACTCATATGTTCTTCTGGTATCTCTGTCCCTTTCATATCAATATAATGATGTCTCATGATAAGTAATGTAACAGGCTGCTGATATGCTAGGAGAGAAGCTTACATATATCCTGTCTTTAATCATTCATCACTGCTACTTAGTTTATTTCTATATCGTGCTCTCATCTATATTGAGATAATGGAATATAAACAATCTGTAGGACTGCAGTGGACTTGATGCAGAAAAGAGCAAAACAGAATCCTTTGTCATAACTCCACTATTTCCAAGAAATTATTTTATTTTGAAGAAGCTGAGACATGAAAAAAGGGGAGTAATAAGTTAGAAACTTACTGATGACATTGTATATGTGTAGTTTGCCTATACAGTTAGAAAAAACAAAAGAATGAACAACTTTCAAGTTCTAAGGAATATCTGTAGAGTGATGGGGGGAGGGGGGAAAGCATAGTGACATTCTACAAAATAGAAACAGCAAATTTATTTTGGGGGGGGGAGTTAAAAATTATAGTAGGAAGAACTGGTAAAACCAAAAACTTCACAGTGAAGAAAAAAAGCTGGATATGTATGCAGCCACAAGAAGGATTTTTCACCAAGTGTAGACAGCTGCATAGTAGACATCTATGTCTAAGGCAGTATATTGGTTTTGTCTGGGATAGAGTTACTTTTCTTCATAGTAGCTTGTATAGTGCTATGTTACGGATTTGCGATGACAACTGTGTCAATAACACAAGTGCTATTAAAGAGAAAGGGTAACGGGCTTAAGTTACTCCTGGGACAAAATTGGACAAAAGAGGAAAATTTTTCACAGTGAGAACAACCAGGCATTGGAATAATCTTCCAGGGAGAAGTGGTGGATTCCGCAACAGTGGACATTTTTAATGTCTGTCTGGACAAGCTGCTGGGCCATGTAGTCCAGACCATGCCTTTGCCTGGAAAAGTTAGACCAGATGATCCTTAAGGTCCCTCCCAATCTGATATTCTATGATTGAATGTTTTAGCTACTGCAAAACAGTCCATATACAGTACCCAGGCCTTTGCTGCTCCTCACACTTCCCAACCAAGTGAGTAGAGTAGGGCAACAAGAAGTTGGGAGGAGACATAGCTGGGACAGCTGACCTCAGCTGTATGACAGTGCGCTTAACAATAAAAGGTGAAGAGGAAAGAAGGAGCAAGCGAGGGGGAGCATTCAGATTTATGGAGTTTGTCTGCTCAACTAGCCTTCACACATGATGGAGCCTTGCTTTCCCAGAGACGGCTGAACATCTGTCTACATCCCAATGGGAATTAGGGAATGAATTCCTTATTTTGCTTCACTTACTCATGCACCTTTTGTTTTTCCTATTAAACAGCTTTCATCTAAACCCACAAGTTTTCTGAATTTTATTCTTCTGATTCTCTCTCCCATCCAAATGGGGTGGAATGAGTGAGTGGCTGTGTGGTGTTTAACTGTCTTGCTGACATTAACCCAACGCATAGTCACTCCAGCTTCTCCTAAGAAAATGCAAATGAACAGATACTTGTCTGTGATTCATCGAAAACAGGTGCATTCTGTTGTTCTGATAAATTATGTCTGAACATTATGAATAAGGTGGCCAGTTCAGATGTGGGCAATAAATACTGGTGAAATGAACTCTAACCAGAAGGCATGAAAACAGCACACTCAGGAGAGTAAAGCAAACATTATGCACTGAGCCTTGTTAAGTCTTCTGGGTTAGTTCTCTAAGGTTAGCTCTAATTAACTATAACTTATTTAATTATACCCAGGCAACACATATAACCCTTGAAACACTGTCAATGCTGGCATGGCAAAAAATTTCCTTACCTAAGAAAGATAAGCTTCTTTCTGAACTTTATATTTCTGTGTTTTTTTTACCTCAGTATCACTGTAGCTTGCTCAATATTACAATTATTGTTTCTGAGGGAAAAAAAAAAAAAAAATTGTTCTCTTTGACCTACATGTGAGCATTCCGAGTATCCATGGGTCTGGTGCAGCAGTCTGAAAATAAAACTGTACATGACAAAGTTACAGGAAATTTCTACAGAACTGTACTGATTAAGTGCCACAGAAGCCACAAAGGGGACAATAAAAATATAATGCCAGGTCAGCTCAATATTTTTCAGTGGTTCATGAAAGTTAATGAGGAATCAACAGAATGTGTTTTGTAATCACCACACAAGTGATTAGTTCAACGCCACACATTCTCAGTAACGAACAAGACAATAGTAATATTATACTGATGTTAAGAATACAAAGGGGAGATTATCTCTTCTGAAGATCATTATGATTAAAGACTGAATACACCAAATTCTGTAGCAAGATTGTTTACTGGAGAGTAAAAGAAGGCCAACATGTATAAGTTTCAACTTCTGCTTAACGCAAGTACTCTGATCTTTAATGGTATAAGCTTTCCTACTTAGCTTCCCTTACATATATTTTTATTAACATGGAATTTCATTCATCATCTTCCATGTCTCTCTTTCAAAATTACACCCAATAACATTTTTCTATGTTTATATTTTTTGTTTTGAGCAAAAGGCATTTTAATCTTTCAGTATCTTGCTTTTCAACATCAAAGTATGATGGTAATAACATTAATGAGAAAAAGTACATAGAAGATCTCTGAGAATTCTGTCATAACGTCAATAGCTCCGTAAGATCACTGCAAGGGTAAGGCAGTAAAATAAACAGGTACTCCAGCTTTGAAGCATTACTGCAGCTTCCTACAAAATTTTGAGAAAATGAGCTCCTCAAATAAACCTATTAATCCCGGTAGACTGAGTACTAGTGTTTTAGTCTGAAGTTATAAGGAATTTTGAAGGGAATCTGAACGAAGTTATTTACTCAGGACTGCAGGAAGATGATGACTACATAACCACCGGAGGCCCCTTACAACCTGAATTATTCAGTGATCCTATGATGAATACCATCAGTAGCATATTGTGAAGGAGAATCGTGGCAAATACTGACAAAATACCTCTACTGTGCTCAAGGCTTCATTTAGTACACTCAGGCTATTGTAAGAGTGGGAAATTCTTACTTTGCTCTCAATTCAGGAAAGACTACAAAAAACAAAGGATATTAAGATTTGAGCATGCTTTTTCTGTTTTTCAGTTCAGTTTGACACCAGTTTTCAACAGCATGCATATCAATCAAGCTCTGTTATTCTGCCTTGTCATGTTGCTCAGGCTCACAAAAGACAGTCTCCAGCAGCACAGATAGTCTGGGCATGCATACTATTCTCAGTTTATTCTTTCCAGGGCTTCACTCCACTAATCCTTCAGTGAAATTGGCTGGAAGGAAAATGAACTCACCCCATACACCTTCTGTCCTGAGGGAAACAGAAAGTGATGTTGATTAGTCTTGATACTGCTGCTCCCTCACAGATCCTGTTCACCCACTCACTGCTATTTGTGGTGTTGGATGATTTGGCACCCCCTGAAATCTCTTCCTATATCTTCCCCTATAAAAAGAACTGTAGGCTGTTTCCCATTACATGTTTGCCTCACTAAGTTATAGGTGATTTGGTGTTCCCAGTAAATGAAGTTTTGGTTTTCTTAAAAGTTTGTGACGTATTTTTAATTTAAATGCAGATTTTTCACTGTTGTCCATTACATTGTGCCTTCTTACTAGATATGCTGTGTGGAGTGCTACAGAAGGGATCAAGGACTGCAAAGATTCCATGGTACTTTGTGAGCTGGCAGCATGCTGCAGAAATACTATCTTCTTGTGGGAAGAAAAGTTGCAGATTTTTCTTGTGCAGGGTGGGAGGATGGAAAGTTTTTTTTTAAATGACTCTGGAGCAGAATGTGTGAGATGTGAGAAGCTAGGAAAGTGCAGTCTTCACAGGGCACTTCAGCCAGAAGCTGAGGCATATAACCAATGATCATTTCTCACAGGAACCGTAAAGGAAAAGGAATGTAAAGAAGTCAGAAGATTGCTTCATCAAGGGATAGGCTTGGTTTTCTTTGGCAAGAGTGGTGAAAACTTGTTTTCTGATCTTCAGGGCCTAATAAGCTGGAACTGCTTACCTAGCCATTATGAAGTTTTTTTAGCCCCCCCCCCCCCCCCCCCCCCGAGACAGACCAACTTCAGCATTTTCCCACCAGGTCCTAAAGAACTTCAGAGCAAAAAATCTTTCCTCATTCTCCCTGTTGCTTTCTCCTGCTTGGCATGCTGTAGCCATTTTACCAGTATACTTTTCCCCAGCTAACTGCTATAAGTAAGCTGTCTTTCCCTGCTGAGACAGGAATCGCAGGTATATGCCACCTTGCAGAAAAGGTCAAAAAAGACAAAGAGAACCAGGAAACACATTGTCAGTTACTATGTCTATGCAAAAGACTGATAGATATAATTCAGTTATGAAGAGGTAAACTGAAGCGGGGGGGGGGAACAAATGAAGAGAGGCAGGTGTTGGCAATTTGTTGCCTTTATTCACCCTATGACATTTGCCAATAGTTACATTTCTCAAGTCCCGTTTAGTCCCAACTTGGATATCCAGCATTTCTGTGTACCCCGTTTGAAAGACAGTACACAGAAAAAGGTGTGGTAGATACAGCGATCTTAATCTCTTGCATGCATGGTCACCAAAAGTAAAAAATGCTTTTTTGTTCCTGCCCCACTTTAACCACCACAGGAATAGAGCAGAGAACAGAAGCTGCCCATAAATGAGACTGTTAGAAATTTTGTCTACCATATTACACAAACAATGTCACAGAACCACTGAATAACAGGGGTTGGAAGACACCTTTGCAGTTCATCTGGTCAAACACCCACTTACCAAGGATGGAGACTAAAATGATCTAATGGGCAGTCCCTCTAGTGTTTTACCATTCTCATGCAGAAAAAATTTTCCTACTACCTAATTGAAATTTCCGTTGTTACAATTACCTCTTGTCCTTTTATTGCACACCTCCAAAGAGATACTAGCACCATTGCCTCTATACAACAGTATCTTCTTTTTTAATGAGGTTGAACAAAACCATTTTCCCCATGTGCTTCACTCTTCAAGCTGGGCTGCCAGCACTCTGCTGAACTAACTCTCATACATCTAAGTTTTTACTTTACAGAGAAACCACACCTGGGCCAGATATGGCCTTACAAATGCTGAGTAGAGGGGAAGAATTACACCCCTCAACTTCATTATCAACACACTTCCTAATACAGTCCAGGAATCTGTTAGCCTTCTTTTATGCAAGGACATTGTCCTGAATCATTCTTCACTAAGAACCCCAGGCATTCTGTGAAGTTCTTTCTATGCAGTTGGTACTACCTTGTTATTCTGTCCCAGATGCAAGACTTTGCTTCTGCTTTTGATAACTATTTCTGATTTTATTTGTATTTGGTCTTATCTATCATTTGGTTTTCTGTCAACCAAAAGGACATTTCAATGTCCATGTCACATGCTGACAAGAGTTCAGCTAAATCAGACCCAAGCTCTACTGTTGTTCTGTTATAGCCTAATAACTCAGCAGTGTAAACTATATGCAATACCTGTGAAAGTGGTAACAGGTACCTGAATGCTGAAATTGTACCTGTGAGAATAAAGATTCTGGCATTGTAAGGCTTCAAGTGTCCTTTCTGTGAGGCACCCATTAACGTCCATTAATCTACCAGTTTGTTCCACTGTGATGAGCATACAAATGACACCATAACCTAAATAATCATATATACAAAGTGCACTCTGGGCCCCAACAACATTTCTCAAAATATAGGAATGCTCAGAGAATAAATGCAATAAAGCTCTCATCAACATTTAATGCTCCAAGAACGGGGCTTGGATGATGCAACGACCATGATCATTACTTCACTCAAGGCAGTCTTGCTCATTCCAGACTGGCTTCTCATGACATTGCTGTTCATCAACACTACACATTAACAGTGTAAATTCTGGAAAAGCGAGTGATCCAAACAGTACTGCAAAATGAAACATTTAATGTGCTGACAAGTGATGACAGTAAAACTATGCAGCACACTAGCAGAAATAGAATGGGAAAACTTCTTCTCTAAAGGAAAATTAACTGAATCCCATATATCTGGGATTTACTCAGCTATTCCTAGAGAGGAAGTAATTCACATTCAGATTTCCTTATTTCTTTGAACATAGTGTGATTATTTTTGATTACTGTGTGCTGTGAAGATATTCTGGAAAATGCCACTAAATTGATGGGCATGCTTATCTCCAACATCCATTCAAATTTTTAAATCCATAAGCTTTGATTTCCTTTTGGTATCTGAATATACAGAAGCGAATCTTTTTAATTCAATCTTTTTCCTGAAGCACTAGAAACGTAACACTCTTGCTGTATTTGATGCAATTCTATAAAGAGGTTGAATAGAAATACTTCTTCAAATTTCTTTTTTGCATTCCTATTTTCCTGGCCATTTGTACTGATTTCAGGTGGGACAGTGTTCGTTTTCTTTGTAGTAGTCTGTATGGTGCTATGTTCTAAGAAGTTTGCATCCACTTCACATATTCAAAACACTGAAATGATGGCAAGAACACGGCCTCTGTCCAGAAAAAGCAGGTAAATCGTGGTTCAAAGTCTCAGATTTCTCTTGTATAAAGCTTAATTACTTAGTGGCTGCTAATCATAGAATCATGGTCATGGTGGTAACATTTTGGTTTTCTTTATTTGCATTATTGTTATCCCAACCCATTTCTCTCCATCTCCTCTTCATCCATGGGAGGGGAGAGGAGAGGACAAGCAAGCATCTTCATGTCACTTAGTTGCTGGATGGACTTCAACCATGACAATAAGGTTCCTGTTAACCCACTCTTGCAGCTATCCCTATCTTCCTGCAGGGTGACTCTCCATTCTTAATTGTCCACTTCCCCACTCAGTTTGGTATCAAATGGCAAACTTCACCCTTCACCAGGGTACAACTAATCTTTCTTCCAGATCACTTATGAAGATATTAAATAACTTTGGTCCTCATAGCTATCTCTGGGGAACCCCTCTACTGACAGGTGACAAGTTTTAAAAGCACCACTACCCATTGAGAGCAGCCTGTCAGCCAGTTACGCATCTACTGCACAGATCACTTGTCTAGACCATAAGGTGACAGTTTCTCTAGTAGGAGGCTGTGGGAAACCCTATTGAAAGCCTTGGAGAAATCCAGGGAGGCAATGTGCATTGCTCACCCTGTATCAACAGAGTAGGTTACTTTGTCCTAGAAGGCAGTTAAGTTTGTCAAACATCTGAATCCCACCATTTCTTTATGCTTCAGTAACTGTTTACTCAATTTAAATAAAATGCATAAGATGTCCAAGGAACAGGGACTGGAACCCAGAATTCCTATACAACTTATACCCTACATATTGAATCAAGAACTTAACCTACGTTTTTTGCAAAGATTCTTTCTCTCTCCTGTGTATTTACACCAATAGAACAGCCATACAGCCTTGCTTATGTTACCCTCCTAGGAAGAGATGTGAATATGCATTTTTGCAAAAGAAAAAAAAAAAAAAAATACCACAAAAACCGACCAACAACAGTAAAAAAAAAAAAAAACACTACCAAAACCCACACCAAAAAAAAAACAACACAAAACACCAAAAAACCTAAACAGGGAAGATTTGCTTTCTGCTGGAAGATGTGTACATCCACATACTCTAGAAAGCAAGCATGCTGTGCAACTTTAGCCTTGGCTGAGAAGAGAACTAGGAATTAGCTTTAAGAGCATAAGTAGCGTAGAGTATAGGCCCAGGAGCTTCAAAGACCAGATTTCACCTTCTGGATCACTAAATCAGCAATAAGAAACTCCAAAAGCACTCAGGGCCTAAAAAAGGACTCCCGTAATTTCCATGTGGAACACTTGAAACATAAATGTCTGTAATTTGCCAGATCAAATCTTACAAGACTCTTTGGCTAGGGAAATTTGTGATTAGATAGAAACTTCTCGACCTGTCTCATACTTCCCAGGTACTAGAGCATAACATGATGCTGACAGTCAGTCTATCAATTTCTTCTTCAGGGTTACTTGGTTAGTATAGAATTCCACAATTTATTAGCGCATTTCTTAGCTTATGTTTCAGTCCGGTTTTGGTCCCTACAGGCTCTCCAAGACACAGTAGTTAAATTAAAAATTATACAGTCTGAGAAAGACGGTGGGTTTTGTTGAGGCTTTTTTTGATTTACATTTTTTTTTAATTCAAGTTTAGCTTAAGGACACCCTGCTAAAGTCTATACACGGAACACACAGCAAATGATTTAGGAGTATTTTTCAAGGCCGCATCCATCTAATTTTGGAGTACTTTTTCACAGGACAACTGTAATCACATTTTCTGTATATAGCAAAAGTTTATTAGCATGCTTTAGGGGGAAAAAAACAGACAATTTCAAAATCTTGGTTGAAGAGGGATTCCTCATATGTTAATTAATTTGGGTTAATTAATTTTACTGGCAAGAATGTACATTTTGAGTCCAAATTAGTCAACTTTTTCATTTGAGTCACTGGATCATGCAATGTTCTTTTCTACCCTTAAACTGAAGATCTATTTTTCATCACATTTCCACAACACCATTCGTAAAGATACGATAATTCTAAATATCTGATTTGGTCTAATCCTTTTTTGTCATACATAAATACTGTAGATTTTGATAAGCCATGAGCGGTCATGAATAATTTAACAAACTTTTCAAGAAACAAGAAGTAAAATTATTCTGGACAGCTAGACAGCCTAGAAGAGCTTGCTGGTGTTTAATCCTACAAAGGTGCTAAAGAAAATCAGCAGGGCAGCTTATTACAGTGACTGATTAAAAGTGTTGACAGATGTTGGAAATCAATGGGAGGACATTTCAAGTGGGTTACAGGTACAGTAATGAGAAGATAAAATGCGATCAGAGAGGGTATAGCATCATGTCTCCACATGGCCCCTGATATAAAGTGAAGAGAGTGGGAAGACTCCTGTAAGAAATAAGAGTAACTCCTCTCCTGGTGAGGAAATTGAAGAAACCTGTAGAATCAAAGCATTTGGGCCCTGTCAGTGCTCTAGGGGCTGAGTTTAAATTGCTCTGTTTTGTGTAAACAATAAAACATTTCCTGGCTAGAAAATATGCATGAAGCAAAGAAGGCAAAGGAAGGGACTGGATGTACTAAAAACAGTCTGCTATAGGTAAATATCAGGTTTGAAATCGTCTAAGGAACCTGCAAGGTGGACGAGTCCATGGGACCTGGTAAGATGCATCAGGAGGTCCCAAAGGAATGGGCACATATAACTGCCAAGCCATTAGCCACCATATTTGAAAAGTCAGTTTGGTGAAGTTCCTGCTGACTTGAAATGGGGAAATATAGCCTCCATTTTTTAAAAAGGGAAAAAAAGGAAAACCCAGGCCACTCAGTCGCACCATAGTGCCCAGCAAGACCATGGAGCAGATCCTCATGGAAAATATGCTATGGCACATAGACAGCCATGATGATAGCCAGCATGACTTCATGTCCTGGTTTAATCCCAGTCAGGCAACTTGTTCACTCACTTCCAGTGAGTGGTGCCGAGCTGACAACAATCGAGGCCCCCCCCCCCCCCCCCCCCCGGAGCTCTGTCCAGCAACCAATGTACAACACAAATCACCACTGCTACTACCAACTACAACAATGATAAGAGAAAATAACAAGGGAAGAGAATACGATACCACCGGCCAAGAAATCCTACATCGTCGTTTGACCCCAGACAAGACCCAAACCTGACTCTGCTTAACTCTTGAAATCAGTAGTGGGCAAAACACACTCTGTATGCGTGCTAGCATGGTGATTCCCATCACCATCAGCAAACAAGTCTCAACAGCATTAAAAGGCCATTCAAAAAATTCAAAACTCTCAAATGTAAATGGTCTGGGGGGAGCACTGGGAGGGTAAAAGGATGTCTCCTTCACAGGTTGAGCACCTGAGAAGGAGAAAAAAAGATGTGTAGTTGCTAAGCACTTCTATTATATACCTCCCAAAGTATAAAGGTGGTGACCACACTGGGAACATAAGCCAGATCAGTTTCATGATCAAGGATCCTATTGTATTACAAGTCATTACCATAAAGTACAATGAGACAAAACCTTAGCCCAAGCCCCACTCTTGAAAAACACTAATACAGCAAATACCGGATGAACGTAAGATACGATATACTGAAATTGTGAGATCAAGAGGAACAACCTTGAGAGCCAATAAATCAGCATTGTGACAAGTGACTATTAATCCTGTCAGATCTGTCGTTATCTCAACCCATTGGGCGCCATGTTGGGTGCCAAAAAGAACTGTCATGGTTTAAACCCAGTCAGGCAACTTGTTCACTCACTCCCAGTGAGTGGTGCTGGGCTGACAACAATCGAGCCCCCCCCCCCCCCCCCCCCCCCCACCGGGGCTCTCCCCTTCCCCGCTCCTGGAGGAACGGGGAGGAGGATCGAAAGGGTGCAACTCCTACGGGTTGAGACAAGAACAGTCCAGCAACCAATGTACAACACAAATCACCACTGCTACTACCAACTACAACAATGATAAGAGAAAAGAACAAGGGAAGAGAGTACGATACCACCGGCCAAGAAACAAGTCCCACCCGGAAGCCCGTGTCCTTCCGGGGAACTCCCAGTTACCCCCCACCCCCGGCATGACGTGCTGTGATATGGAATACCTCCCTGGCTAGCCTGGGTCAGGCGCCCTGTCTCTGCTTCCTCACAGCTTCCCCTCCTCCCTGGCAGAGCGTGAGCCTCACAAAGTCCTTGGTCAGGGTAAACATCACTTAGCAAGAACCGAAAACATCGGTTTCACCAACACTGTTCCCAGGCTGGAAGTCAAAACACAGCACTGCACCAGCTACCACAAAGGAGAAACATGACTGCTACTGCTGAACCCAGGACACTTTATCAAGGTCAAATTATGCCTGAGAAGTCTGGTGGCCTTCTACAAAGGGACTGTGCTGTTGGTGGATACAGGAAAAGCAACTCATACCATTTACCTGTAGCCCTGTGCAAGGGACGATTTACAAGGGGGGGGATGTCTTTAAGCCGAAAGGGGAGATTTAGGTTAGAGTTTAGGAAGAAGTTCTTCAGTAGAAGGGCTGTGAAGGGCAGGTACAGGTTGCCACAGAATTTGTGGCTGCCCCATCCTTGGAAGACTTCAAGGCCAGGTTGGATGGGGCTTTGAGCACCTTCAGCACCCTGGTCTAGTGGATGGTGTCCCTGCCAGTGACGGGGGGGTGGAAGTAGATGATCATTAAGGTCCCTTCCAACACAAACTATTCTGTGATTTTGTTGTATGAAAATGAAATGCAATTAGCTTGTCAACAGGAATGTTATTAGATTATATTGTTTGTTCATTACATCCTTATCTTGTACTGGCTTTCAGGAGCTTAAAGTACAAGTTTTTTATGCTAATATGATACTTTGATACATATCAAATTAATTTTAATAGCTAATAATTTATTATTGTATTAGGTTCTTTATGAAGTCGGCATTACATTAATGATAAAAACAATTTAACATTTTACTCCTTTTTGAAAGTGTTAGTGAATATAGGAGATTTTCACATGCAAGTGATGTGGTTTTGTTTTAGGGTTTTTTAGTATTGCTGTTTTATCGGTTTTGTATGATATTGAATTTAGGAACTATACCTTGGTTCTTATAAACAGAAACATTTGTAAGTTTGAGAGCGAGTTTGTTTTCTTTCTGTGGGGGATAATTTTGTTTTAGTTTTCATTACCATTCATTCATCCCATTTGTCCTGGGTTCAGCAGTAGCAGTCATGTTTTTTCCTTTGTGGTAGCTGGTGCAGTGCTGTGTTTTGACTTCCAGCCTGAGAACAGTGTTGGTGAAGCCGATGTTTTCAGTTGTTGCTAAGTGATGTTTACCCTGACCAAGGACTTTGTGAGGCTCATGCTCTGCCAGGGAGGAGGGGAAGCTGTGAGGAAGCAGAGATGGGGCGCCTGACCCGGGCTATCCAGGGAGGTATTCCATACCACAGCACGTCATCGCCGGGGTGGGGGGTAACTGGGAGTTACCCGGAAGGACACGGGCTTCCGGGTGGAACTCGTTTTCTTGGCCGGTGGTATCGTATTCTCTTCCCTTGTTATTTTCCCTTATCATTGTTGTAGTTGATAGTAGCAGTGGTGATTTGTGTTGTACATTGTTTGCTGGACTGTTCTTGTCTCAACCCGTAGGAGTTTCACTCTTTCGATCCTCCTCCCCGTTCCTCCGGGAGCGGGGAAGGGGAGAGCCCCGGTGGGGGGGGGGACACGGACCTCGATTGTTGTCAGCTCGGCACCACTCACTGGGAGTGAGTGAACAAGTTACCTGACTGGGTTTAAACCACGACACCATTCAATAGGTTTGCACCATTTTATTTCTAGAAAGAGTTTTGATGGTAAATGCTATTCATGGGGCGGGGGGGGGGGGGGGAACGGGACGACTAAAAAACATGACAATAATCTAATACACCAAATATCAAGTTTTAAAATTCAGCTACTTGCCTTCAATTTGTAGGGATTACTTGGCCATCTGAAATAATCCATATAATGAATGTCTAGTGTGAGAGTTACAACATTCTGGTAAAGCAGATTAATACAACACCTCAAGCAAAACACTTTGATAAGGCCTGTAAATACGGGATCAGATATTTGTATTTGAGTCTTTCATTCTGGTATTTTATAAAAACAGATCTTTCAACTCATAAAAATCAGTTCTTTCTTTATTGTTGTCAATTTTGTCTTTACATCCTTAGTGTCTGATCTATATTTACTTTCCTGTTTTGAAAAATGTGGTTTTGTAGTCCTTCTAATAAAAAAATATGAAACCTACTTATTAAGAGAATTAAGCATTTGTCTGATTATATAATTCTGTAAGTTATTTGCACCTTCTATCTTCAAGACATGTGCCCACTGAGCTGAACATCCTAGTGAAATAAAGGCATAGAAATGTAAGCTCCAGTAATAAACACTGTCTACATGACAGTTTTCAATTTCTCTCCCTTTGCTTCTCAAAGGACATTATTTGAAGTCCTGTACTCAGTCTGCGACTGTATTCCTATGGAAGACAATTATCTTAGAAACATTCCCCCGAAAAAAAATTAAAATTTCTATGTACGGCACTAAGCTCAATACTAAATTCCTATTTCATATTTAAATACTATTTGCAAACTTTTCGTATCCTTTGTTTGTTTTGAAACATCAAGTTCCAGTGTAAAAGATGAAAATACCTATCCATTTCTTTTTTTCAAGGTCATGAGTGCTCTCCAAGGTTCCTGAAAGCTAAAAAACTGTGTCCTAAAATTTTTAAAGGCACACGTCCAGCTAATATAGCATGCTGTAAATGTAGTATTTATGTCAGCAAACATCATAAAAGCAAGGAAGGATCTTATGCCATAAACCTTTTGGTAGGAAACCAAAGGCCTTGGTCAACCTCTACTGCAATCCACTACTGAATTTTTTTTTCTCTTCCCCTTTTGTAATAAAAAACTTAAACACCTTATGCAATCCTTTCTCCCCCCCCCTTTTATTTTTTAATTGCTTTATAATCTATTATATGCAATCACCAGCAGTTTTCTCTCTTGCCCTATGGTGGTATAGTTTCAAGGAAAGTGCATAATGCATTTACACATTCTGTTTCGTTGATATATAAAGTTTTCCTCATGAAAATGTCTATTTATAAGTTACTTCAGTACACTGAACTAATGCAAGGGAGAAATAGATATCCCTTTTAACTGTCAGACCCTTCTGAATAACACATGATCAATATGTTAAGTTCATTCCTCTATGGACGAAACTTAAAAAAATTCATCTGAAAAAAAATTCAGCTGAAGTAATGAAGACATTCAGCTAAGCTATTATACTATTATCAAAACCAAAGTAAGAGTCTGCTTTTTGAAAGCAAACCTACAGAGTTTGTGAAAGTGTGTTAGGATAGTGAATTTAACAGATTACAGCAAACACATTGAGGTTTTTCCTCCACTTTCAGCTTGTACCATAATCCATTTTTTTAGTAAGCTATAAAGGTTTCTTTTTAACTGTACTTAAGTTTTACTCAAACTTATTATTTCCACTACTGCCTTAAGATTATTATTTTATATACCTTCTAAAGTATTTGGTTTCCTACTTGATCTAAAGCATCCATGATATAATAGCCAACAGTGCAAAATAACAGACTAGATAAAGAAAACAAAATGCAGGTACAAAATATCACAATTTTTAGTGTGTCCAATTCTAAGAAACATCTAGGGGCCAAGAGTGAGTTGAAACACCAGGCCTTTGACAGGTTACCCTGCTTAAATGTCTATGGCTCTGTTACATATTCCCCCCAAAATGGCTTCTCCATGACAGAGCAGCTCTATGGCAAGCTTCTGAACTGGGTGAACCTGACTTTGTCGGTATCATGAGGCTCAAGAATCCCCATGATCCTTCTCTTGTATAGTGTCACATTTAGTATTTCTGACAGCGCTTCAAAACGTTATGATAAATAATGTTTTGCAAAAAAGGAAGTTCCATTAAAATAGGAGAGAAGTTATAAAGGCTAAATACTAAACAGAATCTCAAAATCACACATTTTGTTCTATTTCAATACTTTTGGTGCCACCAACTAAAGGGATATGATCTTTTTTTTCCTCCTTGCTCTTGTCATCATAATCCTGACAAACAGAGTTTAGGTCAGGTATGTCCACATTTATTATCCCCCCAAAACAGTTACGCTTACTTTTTCTTGTCCACAAAGAACATGCATTGTGCTGTACATTAAACCCAGTCATAAAGTATTAGAAAATACTAAGTTGTGTTTGTATAGAATGGAACCGTCTCCTGCCTTACAATTTGTTTAGGATTTTTCCAAGCACCAAGAGACCTGCAAATTGACCTTCATAGCCGAGAAAGAAGGGAGTAACTGCATGTCCATGACAGGTTCTATATATTTCTTAAATATAGGGGGGGGTTAGAAAAGAAAGCAGATTTCCAAATTCCAATAGCAGTACACGAAGGTAACTCAGTTGGGTTAGAAAGGACCTGGATCTGAATATAGGAAACTATGCATGTCTTTTACCTCTAACTAAACTATAGAAGATGACATAAAAATCTTTGGAGCTAATGTAAATACCAGATGAATATTTGTGTATTTTCTTATTTATGAATTTTCCAACTGGAAATCTTTCTGTTGCAAAATTTCAAATGTTAATAAGCAAACATTGCTAATTTAACACTGAATATTTTTGTAGGTGCAGGTAGAAAAATAATCTGTTTTATGTAAGCCAAATTTGAGGCCTGACATTTGTTTTGTCTTACACAGGCACACAAGAAAACAAAAGAAAAACAAACAAAGTTTTGAAAGTTTTGGCTTTGTTTTGTTGGGGCTTTAGGTGAAAATGAACTTTTGGCAATCCATTGGGTTTGCATGGAAACCTGACACTACCATCAGACAGGTGATGATGTTTATGTAAAGTGGGACACTTTGGTTCGTACATGAAATTAGAACACTAACCTTAAAAATAGCACAATGTGTTGAAGGTCATCTGAAAATTACAGAACAGTGCTTTTGATTTTAGACTGCTCTGTCTTGAATAGGTATGGACTCAAATGTATCCCCTGTATTTTAACAGGCAGAACCACCATTGTTTTCTGAAATCAAACATTCTATATTTCTTGGCAAAATTAACATCTCTCCAACCAAGTATTTTCACCTGGAAAAATCAAATAATTAACTGAGCAAATAAAGTGGACCAATGTCAAAATATTTAACTCTGTTTTTATTTCTACTGTAATTCTTTTAATCTTATGTTGGCTTGAATGGGTGTTATTTCCCAAATATTTTTTCTTAGATATTGAACATTAGTAGCTACTTTGTTATATATCTTACATTTCAACTTAGTATGTTGAATAATAATGTTAAAATAAATTGTTTCATAGAAAATTTTGTATACTGACCTTTTTTTTGAAAAATAAATGAGCTTCCTTGTGCACTCAAAATTTTTCACCATTTCATTTTGCTATGAAAGAGTTTAAATAGAAACATACAATGAAACTACAGTATTTTTTATTAATTCTACTGCTTGTAGAAAACTGCAGATAAAGTCACAGTATAATTTTGAAACCAATTATAAAATTGCAGAATAGTTGAAGCTTAAAAGTATTTATGGAGGTCATCTGGTCCAACCTCTTGTTCAAACAGGGACACCTACAGCTAGTTGCCCTGAACTACAACCAGAAAAAAACAAAATGTCACAAGAAAAAAGGCAGGACTTCACAAGATAAACTTTGTTCTTTCTCAACGCAATTTTTTCCCCTCATTTGAAGAAACACAGGTTTTTAAATCTTTCAGCATAAGATAAAATCTTTTTATGTAAACGCAAGAATTCGCTATGTATTTAAAAAAAAAAGTGATTGTTATTTGTTTTCTAAATTGTTAACCTGATGTAACTAAAATTTTCAATATATGTGTGAACTGTTGTTTGGGTTTTTTTTATTCGCTCTTAGTTTGTTCCATCTGTTTTTCTAGATGTAACTCTATAAGCTTGGGGAAAAGTGGCTTGAAAGCTGCTCAGCAGCAAAGGACTTGGGGGTAGCTGATGGATGGCTGCTGAACATGAGCCAGCTTGTGCCCAGGCAGAAAAGGTGGCCAACATTATCCTGGCCTGTATCAGCAATAGTGTGGCAAGCAGGGCCAGGGCAGTGATCATCCCTCTGTACTTGGCACTGGTGAGGCCACACCTCAAATTCTGTCTTCAGTTCCAGGCCCCTCACTACAGGAGAGACACTGAGGTGCTGGAGCAGATCCAGAGAAAGGCAACAAAGCTGGTGAAGGGCCTGGAGAGCAAGTCTGATGAGGAATGACTGAGGGACCTGCGAGGGGCTTAGTGCGCAGAAGAGAAGGCTCAGGGGGAACCTTATTGCTGTCTACAACTACCTGAAATGAGGCTGTGGTGAGGTGGGTGTTGGTCTCTTCTTCCAAGTAGCAAGCGATAGGACAAAAGAAAATGGCCTCAAGCTGCACCAGGGGAGGTTTAGATAGAATATTAGGAAAAAGTTGTTCCTGTTGAGAGGGTGCTTAGGCACTGGAACAGGCTGCCCAGGGCAGTGGTGGAATCACTGTCCCTGGGAAGTTACCAAAAATTGTGTAGATGAGGCCCTCAGTGACATGGTTTAGTGATCTTCTTGGGGTAATGGTTGGAGTTGATGATCTTAAAAGTCTTTTCCAACCTAGCTGCTTCTATGATTCCACTTAGTAGCAGTGACTGCATTAGCTGATACAGCAAAAACGTATACTTCACTCATTTAACTGCCTCAAGACTAAACTCGGAAATGTCTTTCGGAGCAACAGAAACCCCCCAAAAATAAGAAAACTTAAATTTGTTTTAATAATTGAACATGACAAGAACCAGCTGTCAGGGACTTGATTTGTCCCATGTAATGGAAGACAATTAATTGGTATGCCTAAATGACAGTAAGTGAAGTTTGAGAAAGTCCCTAGGCTGCTTCTGTAGTCAATGAAGGCAGTGAATTATCTTTAGAGCAATCAAATTCTTACATGGGCTATTTTTTTTATTTCTTTCTCTTGATTGAACAGCAAAGGAGCCCAGAGAGTTATTAACCTAATTTAGGTTAGCTTACTCTAACCAGAAAATTAACATTATGATCAAGGTATGTATCATAACTTAACTAGATATACACAGTCATTTAAATTAAGTTTGGCTATATGAATTGTATGTCTGCATTAGAAAATTGAATAGGGTCAAGGCCCATTTGCCATACCTGGGAAAGTGCCATAGCACTATTCATACCCACATTATTAAACTTTCTTCTCCTCAGAAGACTTGTCTATGCCATCTATGCCATCTATTGCAAGTGACTTCTAACTCTTAGTATGTGTGAAACAATGGCCAGGAATTACTGGGAAATAAGTGACTCCTAGACTGACCAAATCTGTGTTATGGGCCATTCTAACATTTTACAGCTTGGACACTAGTGCCTGAGGACCAGCTTGCTATTTTAGCAGTATACACATAGCTTCCAGGTCTGATTTCCTAAATATTAACCTGGGTCTACATATGATGCAAATTTTCTTAATGAAAGGCTGTGATTTCCAAACTTTAAATCTTTATTTTCCACATTTTTTTTGGTAAAATCGAGTTCAGTTCCTCCACTCAAAATATGTAAGTATTCAACGTGGGAAGGACAGTGGGGCCCTGAGACAGATATATACAAACTGAAGCCAGGAACTCTGTATTTTCCCTTTATCCACCACCCTGGCATGAAGATTCAGAAATGCCCTTCTAGGAGAATGCATTAACCGTTCCAATTTTGGATATTAATTAGGATGTTCCCCTTGTAGCTTTTTTATTATAGTGTGACAATTTAATAGTCAAGAGTGATTTGAATAGACAAACAATTATACAAGGATAATTTCAGTTACGTGTGCAAGGATATCTCTAATACCCTTGAGAATGTGGGTTTGCAGTTACAAGCAAGCCCTAATTACAGGTTTTGTAAGTGAGAATTTTTCTGGTTGTTTTTCTGTATTGCAATTTTGATGAAAAATTATTGTCCTTTCAGCTATAAATCATTTGTTGCAGTGGCTTCCTACATATTCACGAATTTCAATATCCCAGTTTCCATTATTTATCATGATTTTGTCAGAAAAGAAAATATCAGTATTGAACAAAGTTTTGGAATAATTTATATATACATCAGTGCAGTGATATTTGTAACTAGTACCTACTCTTAATGAATACTGCTCAGTTCTGATGTTGTATTTCACTTTCACTTAGCTTTTACACTAAAAATAATTTTTAGAATTAAAATCTGATAACAGTGAAATTGGGAATGGAATACTTATAGTAACACATTTCTATCCTAAGGTGTTCTTTAGGGGAACTTCCTTCACAGTATCACAGTACTGCTGTCTTCCATTTTTCTTTCGTTTAACTGCCAACAAAAACCCCTTAGTATTACCAATTTCAAGCACTGGATACCAATGTGTAACCTATTATATTCTAATTATATTCTAAAGCAGCTTCTGTACAGGCTACAATAGGGTATTAAAAGTAACTTTCTGTCTTAAAATTTTATTCTGCTTAAGAAATGCCATGTTGCCCTCTTCTTGTGCAAGGAATGAAATTCTGACAATCCCTAATAGTTGGAAGAGCTTCTACTCGGGTCATATTTTTCAAAGTTATCCTGAGTGCCTCCAGGATTTCTCTCAGACTATCTACAAAATAGACACCAGCCTAAGTTAGCAAGGAAAAAGAATCTGGCTTACGTATGTGTTTAATAATTTCTAAAATTACTTTCCACACCTTGTGTAAATGATTTAGAAAAAAATAATAAAAATATATTAACACACAGAAGTCTAAAATAATTTCTCTTTAGAAAGAGCTGATATTCTGTATTTAAACTGGGTCCACCAACACACAAGATTGTAGGTATTGTAAGCTACTCAGAATGCATCTGTCTTTACTCCTCACCACAGAATCAATCACCTCATATACTTCATTCTTGTGAGTTCAAAAATAAATTACTTACTTAGGATAATGTGAAGCAAGATTTTGGCTACATCCTATTGAACCTACCTTATGAGAAAACACCATACAAGAATTACATTCATTGAGCTGGTGGTATGTTTTACCGTGTCTCAGTTTTGTTGCTGAGCTTGCACAGCACAGTAAGGATTTATTTGTCATTATCATCACCTGCAAATAAATGACACCTTAAATCCTATCTAGGTGCAATTTCTGTGGTGGATATAAATGCTCAGTGGTAGAGTAGAACAAAGTATGATCCTAGGTATGTTGCAGTTTCTTGTCCAGGGATTTATAACAGCCATATCAAATGAAGTTTATGCTCTATGAATTCTAACACATGTTTATCTTCCCAAACTCATTTAGCTTATACAACATGCCAAAATAATCTACCTCTTCTACTGCGTTGCACTGAAATTGGAATTTACTGCAGATAATGCAAGTAAGCTCAAGGATCAAGTGCAGAACAATGTAAGGATGATATGGTTATAGCTTTCAAATCGAAGAAGCTCAGCAAAATGTTGATGCATATGAGAAAATAACTTAAAAAACATAATTAAGGGTACCGCTATTGTCCTTGACAATTTAGTAATTGAAGTTTACTCAATGACTGATTCAAATCTGACTGCTATTGCTTAGCACTAACTCTACAGCTAAGATCAAAATGTGTAAGGAGACAGTAAAAATAGAAATGTCAGACATCATTTTGCTGCAATACATAGATAACACATTAGATCTAGGATAAAGGCAATGATTCAGTGTTAAAGTACATTTACTTGTATATTTAGCTAAAGCTGCCTTGGCCAACATATTCAAATTCAAAAATTTTATTATCTTTTGCAGCCATAGCTCTTATTAATAGTCGTACACACCTAAATCCAGGATTTTGATGAACAATGGTATCTCTCATTCTAAGGTGCTTCTCATGTGTTCCGAGTGTTCAATTTTGCAAATTAATAATTTTTTGCAAAGTAGCAAATTCTGTACTAAAAAAAAATACTGATCATTTATAAAACCAGACAAGCAATCACCTCTTAAATTTAAATTAATACCATTGAATCTTGTAAATACAAACAAATGGCAACAGATGACTGGTTAAAAAAAAGACCCACCATTGCCTAACAGTGGGATGCTGTGGTGGGTTGACTCTGACCAGCAGCTAAGCACCCATCCAGGAGCTTGCTCACTCACAGAATCAGATAGAAACAAGCTGAAAACTGCTGGGTCAAGATAACAATAGTTTAATAGATTAAGCAAAGCTTCACATGTAAGCAAAGCAAAAGAAAAATTTATATACGTCTCATGTCAGATAGATGTTTAGTCACACCCTGGAAATCAGGGTCTCAGTAAGCGTAACAGTCACAGAAGCACGTAAACACTGTAACCACAAACATTCTAACTTCCTACTCTTTTCCCTGATCTTATTGCTGAGCACAATATCAAATGGTATGGAATGCTCTTTTGGTCAGTTGGGGTCAGTCATCCTGGCCACATCCCCTCCCAGCCTCTCATGTAATACCAGCCTCAGCTACTTGCTAGATAGGGCAGAATTGGAAGAAGAAAACCTCGATGTCATACAAGCACTGTGCAGTATTAGCCAGAACACTGGTGTGTTACCAGCACTGTTTCAATTACAAATCCAAAATACAAACCATATGGGCTCCTATAAATAAAGTTAACTCCATCTCAGCCGGACACAGTACAGATGCCAATGCAAATGAATAAGAAAATTATTCAAAATAAAATAAATAAATGTAATGATACTTCTAATGGCAGAAAACTTTCGAGCAAAGGATGAAGTGCTCTGTAGGTTACCACTTGAGCTGTATTTTATTTACAAGAGTTGTTTCTGGTAGTTTTTGAAATGGTCTATCTTTATTTCTATAAGGACTTTCACATATTAATTGTGTGTTACATAAAGAATCTGCTTTTTCATCTTGTATTTGGTCTATACTAGTTCACTAAATCGGGTCTCTTGAAAAAGTATCATTTCCTATTTCTCATGTTTCTTTGTTATCACCTGTCAGCTATTTCTTTTCCAGGCTCAAGTATAGTATTCTATTTAGTTTTCCTTTGGACGGAAGTCTGATCTTCATCATTCTTGTCATTTTTAGTTTTTCTACTTCTACTGTATTTTTCCTGTATTGGAAATACATGCACTGATTCCAGGGTTTGTTATCTCTGCAGATTAACAATTTATGTATGAATAAAATTACATGTAAGGTAACTAAAATCTGTGTTACAGTCCAAACATACAGGCAAATTTAAAGGTGTATGTAGCTTTGATCACTTGTGACCATCTTTTCCTTAAAAAAAAAAAAGTTAAATTGCCTTTTTTCCTTTGCATTCAGTCAAAATAATTGAGAAATGTACAGTTCTATTACATTGTCTTAACATCCATTTAATCTCCATTGTACTTTTTAAGTGCTTACTGTGCTGTCAGCTATGTCACAGAACACTAGCATTTTGCTACAGTGTGGGAGAACTAAAAAATCTTTTTGCATTTCCTGCTACAGCAGCTGGTGTCCTAGATAGCACACATTTCTGAGTTTCAGTTGAGCTTACTCCCTTAAATTGGTTCTAGATGATAGTGCACTTCCAGCTATAAATTTCAGTTTCTATGTGTCTGTTCAGCATAGAATATAAAATACTCCATATCAATCTGACTTCTTAAAAAATGGAAAACTTCATATTAAAGTCTTAGCTTAATCAAGTTTATCTAGAAGCAGAGCTGATTTGAAGAAACTTTTAAAGTGGAAACAATCATAGAATGGTTTGGATTGGAAGGGGCATTTAAAGATTACCTAGGGCAACCTCCCTGATATGGGCAGGAACACCTTCCACTAGACGAGGTTGCTAAAAGCTCCATCCAACCTCACCTTCAACATTTCCAATGATTAACCACCCACAACTTCTCTGGGCAACCTGTTCCAGTTTCTCACCACCCTTATTCTGAAAAAAAATGACCATCTTTCTTTAAAACTCCTAAAGTATTGAAAGGCTGCAGTAAATTGTCCCTAGACCCTTCCTTTCTAAAAGCTGAACAACCACAACTCTCTCAGCCTTTCTTCACAGAAAAGCCCAGTTCTAGCTCTGACCATTTTTCTGGTCCTCTGCTGAACCCTAATAGATCCATGTCTTGTATTAGGAACCCCAGAGCTCGGTGCATTACTTATCATCTCTGTTCATATCTAGGGGTACTAATCAGATTTTATTTCATTGCAAATGGATATAATTGGGGAAAAAAAAATGTGGTAAATTAAAATAGAATGTAGAAGCAGCCCACCACGATTCTCCAGACTGAAAGTACTATAGACTCTGCTACAGACCACAAAAATTAAGGTTGTCTGTTGATGCAAATACTTAGGTTTTCCCACTGTAATTTACTTCTAATCAAAAGCACAGATTTACACTTAAACACTAAAGCTAAGCTTTCTTAACATTTAATTTTTTCAAAATTTTATAACTTGGACTCATTTATATTGCAAAAAGAGAGTTATTAAATTCCACTGACAAAATTCTATGTGCTTCCTTCTTTTTGAACAGAAGGTAAGAGTTATGGGTGCTATAGCACTAAGAGCAGTTTGACTTATTTGCTACCATGTACTTAAACAGCAAGTTTGGAAAACCATGTAAAAATCACATAATATAAACATCATCAGCCCAATAGCCTTCTCTCTTTTATGATTATTTGAAAATATTTTACTTAAGAGATTAACCAATTGTGTTCTTAAAAATGAAATATGAACATTGATTCACTTCACAGTACACTCTTAGAACTTGTCTGTCTGAATAAACCGACACAAGACAAGTAAAGCCAGACGGTATTTACTTTCCTCTTTCCCACAAACTGAAAAAGCTGAAGGAATATTAAAGCCCTCCTGAGCATGCTCTCCCTGCAAGAGAATCCTTTCTTATTGCTTTTTAAACCTCACAAGCTTTGCTTTCAGTCCAGCATATTAACCAGGTTGAGATGACAAATTTAAATGTTCTTGCGCAAAGGCAACAGTCCCAAGGGCTGAGATGTCACAAGTAATATGAATGAACTGCAAAAGGACTGAAGTCAAGGAAAGATGAAATGCAACGGCAGTGTCATGACAGAAAGTACTGCAAGTCATGGTATGCTTCTTTTAATGAATATTGAGCACCTCTAATGGTAAATCTTCAAATCAGATTTATCTACCTGACAACCATTGTACTTAGCAAGAAGTGAGACAACTATTTGAAAAATTCACTTACTTTCATTTGTAAACTAAGAAGCAAACCAGTGTCTCAGTGTCATAGGAAAACAACTGGAAATATGAAAGTCAATCTTTAAGTTCTCTGTGAAGACTCTTCACTGATCTTATCTTGTCTAAGCACCTAAGAAATCCCAGGTGAGGAAATCACTGCTTCTTATGGCAAAATTCAAATGTATCTCTAAGGTTTCAGAAGAAACGTCAGGACTGACATGGTTTATATCAATCTTACAGAGCTGTAGTTCTTTGAAGTTACTTGTCTAGTTTAAAATACTTATCCAGCATCTGTTACAAGTCAAATAACAAGCATTTATACCTGTGATAAGAGCCCTTTCCTTCTTTTAATATGCAAGACAGAATAAGTAACACCTGAGGGGAACAACAGAATTCACACTAGATTTTTACAGTGCTAGGTGTAAACAAGGCAAATCCTACCACTAAAACATAGGAATCCACAGATATGTTATGCGCCTTTGTTTGCTATGCAAGAAACGAAGGGAAAAGGGAATACAAAAGGATTATCACAGAATTTACCGCATCAGGATGGAGTGTCTGAAAGCATCTGGACAAAGTTTCAAGGAAAGGGTGAGAGCTAATGTGACACCACACACAGAGGAATACTAAAGCACTGGTTGTCTACATCACAGAACGGTTTGGGTTGGAAGAGACCTTTAAAGATCATCTATTTCCAAACCCACTCCCATGGACAAGGACACCTTCCACTAGACCACATTACCCAAAGCCTCATCCAAATTGGCCTTGAACACTTTCAGGGATGGGGCATTCACAGCTTCTCTGGGCAACATGTTCCAGTGTAAGAAGCATTCACCACCCTTACAGTAAAAAGTTTCTTCCTCATCTTTAACCTTACTTTATTCTATTCAGTTTAATGCCATTTTCCCTTTTCTGTTCCCTACATATCCTTGTAAAAATTCCCTCTCCAGTTTTGCTGTTTTCCCCTTTAGCAGCTCTGGCTGGGTGGAGGCATAGATCACTGCTGCAGTATATGGTGCAGATCCCCAGCTGGAACTGCACTCTGAATGATTTCTGAATGCATTTGAGTTATTTTGATTCATCTGAATCATTTCAGAAGAGAACTGTAAAAGAAATTAAGACACAGGTAGTAATACGCACTTATCCCCAGCATGTTAACTCCATCAATGCTTTTACCAGGGTGTTCATTTTTCTATGCTAGGTCTATAGTTTCAGTATTATATGCCTGTCCACCCTAGGATCAGACTTCAGAGAAGAATGCTAAATTCAGAGGAAATTATGAGAAAGCACATCAAACATAGCTGTGCAAGAGAGAACTGTAGAAGCAGAACTGCAGGCAGAAGTAAAATTGTTGAGGTGTGTATAACTGGCAGGTAAAGTATCCAAGATCAAGAACAGTGATGTGAAAATGTGTAAAACTATCAAAAAAGAAAAGAAAAAAAACAGGGAATCAGCAGCTTGTCAACACTGAGCATCAGGTCATTTCAAATAGCATAACCCTTCCTTACCTTACTGGCAAGTGTCTAGTTAACTCCTAAAAAGTCCTATTGGAGGTGATGACAATATTAAAATCCAGCTTTAAAGCTTATTAATCTTAGCTGTCTATTATGTAGGTGTGTCCAACAGATACTACCTTGTACTTTTGCGTTTAACCTACTTAGGCATGGTAAAAGTTGACCAAGCTTGGTGCCCCAGAGAGGCACCAAGGCACGACTTCGTCAAGAGATTTTGAACATTGTATTAAATATCCATTAATTCGACATTATTGAAAGTGTTTTATCAAAAATAATTATTGAGTACTACTATCCTGTGTTCTTAACAGCTTCCCAAAAGAACATATAACTTTTTGACTAGTCCATACTAGCACAAGAAGCAATTTGGTATAAGCCTTTTTCTTTCTTGTCCTCTTTGGCTCCTCTGCTGAAACAAAAAGGGAAAAACAAATTCATTAAAATTGCCAGAGAGATCATGGGGAGAGAAACACACAGATGTCTGTGGTTCAAGCTGGCTGCTACAGACCAGCAACAGAATGGAAACCAGAAAGCCACATTAGCAAGGTGTTAGGTCAAAGCTAACATGCTCTGCAGGGAAACATATAATCACAAACATCTGCAGGACTAAAAATATAAATATTGTGAAAACTCTCATCAGAATTAGATGATGCAAATGTTTCATTGCTTCTGTTGACTGAATATGACTGAATGATTTATGTGTGCAAGTCAGATTCTGACAGATGGAGGGAATTCAGAGGAGGGAATTCAGGGGTTTGATGGCTTCCTTTACATGACAAACGCAAGTAATGGGCCTGATAGACTGACCAACAATTTGTCCAGAAGCAAAGAAGCAGCAAGTCATGTTAATTTCACCTAGTACAGTATGTTGTGAAACCACCCATCTTTTTGTTCAATTTCCTTCGAATTTGCAGTATTATTTCACAGAGAAGTGAAAAGTAACTCAGACTCCAGTAGGAATCTTAACGTAGTCTCAGGAGCCTCACCTGTGTCTGTGCTTGAAGTTAGGCAGGATAAATATAACTTATCTTTGACATATATTGAAGATTACATAAAAACATGCACATGAATTCATTCCTTTTATTTCTGATCTTTAAACTTGAATGTAATCATTGCACATTCGAGTGGTGGTTTTTTTTTTTTGTTTTGTTTTTTTTTCTTGTTTCTGTTTAATGAAGGGGTAAGGGAAGATTCTTTCATTAGTAATTTTTCACTAACCTGAATTTAATATGTGCCAGAATATAAAACAGTCTTTTGGCATGTCTAAATCTTCCATATCCGCAAATGAACATCTTAATCTGCCATTGATTTTTGTTATTTTAAAGCAAAAAGAAAATCAGCCACTTGGTTTGATCCAATTACTTGTTAGACAAGATTAAATCACATGCAGACTTTGAACATCATTAAAGTCAGAATGACCTTAGAATTATTCTGTCAAAATTCTTAGGATCAAATCAGCTTAACCTTAACAGTAGTTGTTATATCCAAAGAAAATGCATTTGGGTCACTTAACCTAATTCATTATAAAAGGTACTACATTACATCAAAGCAGGTAACAAAACTGCTGTGCTGTGCACCATGGGAAACTCATTACTCTTTTTAAAACAATTAAATGCATTTACCATTACTAAAACTTAAACAGTTACAATTTAAATATGATCTTCTAATGGAAGACTTTGTTATGCATTTACAGTATCTCCTGTTGCTCTCAGATACTGTTGTTACAGGGATGGTGATAAAAGGACAGTCATGAGGTAAAGAAAATATTAATAAATATTGTCATTAATAGTGTCACTAGAAGATAGCAAGTCTCCTAATAAGCTAAACAAGCAATACATCAAAAAACTGTGTATTTGTTTCCAGGAATTTGTTATTGTTGCTTTGTAAGTGGATTTGAACAGGCAGAGGTGGAAAATGACAGAATTAGTAATGTTATCAAATTTCTCTATGTTTTAGGAAGAAACTATTTCCTGTATACTAAACCATATAGTGGTAATCATCTTTCAGGTAATATTTTTCATCTGAACAGAAGGTCATTCATTAAAATATTGTGTTGAATTCTATTATTTCAGGTGAAGGTTTGGAACAGCTGAGGAGAAAGGACAAACTGCCCTTCACATGGTAAAAACATTCCAAATCACAAAGCATTAGGTAAACAAAGAGGAGAGTTTAGAACACATATGACTAAATTCAATCATCTAAACATAGATTCAATCAACTTGAAAATTCCTAGTAATAACCCAGCTGGCTTCAACATACTTAAGGAAGACTCTGGTGTCTTATAGGTATTGTGCCATCATTTTCATGGCAAAAGTTGAACACTGTTTCAGTAGCATATGCTACACTGACTTAAGACTGTCCCAGGTCACAAAAACAAACAAACAAACAAACAAACAAAAACAGTCAATACTTTCAACAAAAGTCCTAAAAAGTCCTATAAAACTCAACACAGAAAATATACCAGAAGTAGGATTCAGAGATTTCACGATAGGTTTTTATGCTACTTGAGGTAACCTAAAGTATCCCACAGATCTTTAGCTGCAAGTTCCTAGCAAGGTAGTTCCTACATCATGTCTGCCAGCTCCATATTCTGAAAACCACAAGGGTACACTAACACACATGAGTACCTGTATTTGGCCAACAACATTTCTCCCTATATTCCTGAGGTGTAACTTAGAGTAAATCAATGCAATTCAACTTTGATTTCTTTGGGGTTTTTTTTTGTTTGTTTGGTTGATTTGGATATTCTTTTGTTTGGGTTTGTTGTTTTGTTGTTTGTTTTTTTTTAAAGCAGGTTTTGCAGACTACAACACATCTTACTTATTTGATATACTTGAAGTAGGAGAAAATATTCTTCCAGGTGTTATTTTTTTTTTCTCTACAAAGGAAGTTTAAGCTATGTACCTCAGAGAAATCAAACAGGTACAAAACAGTGATCAAAGGAAACTGTTCAGCCTCTGCAATTTTTAAGCTTTCCTAGAATTTGCTACATGCATTTCATAGCCCTGGATGTTTAGCTTCTGAGGGAGACTGTCAACATTTCTGTGAATGCAAGTGACTAGCTCAAGTCTGAACTAAAGTGCTCTTCTACACATTAATATTAAGAAATTTGTACTAGTGAATTTCTTTAGAGCACACCTTATCAACTAATCTCCACATATGTGAACTGACAGTAACTATCTCCTAAATGTAGCCAGAAGAATCTCATACATATTAGCCCCATTCTGTTGGTGACTTGCTCATGGTTTGGTAATCGGAGAATATTGCTGATGGGATACCATGACTTTCTGATGGAGAGAGAATACAAACCTATAAAGCCTTCTTCATCAAATAATGTTGGAGCTATCAAAATAACATGGACGTTTCTCTCCTTCTGCGTGAGCTCTGCTTCAATTGGGAAAAAAAAAAAAAAAAAAAAAGAAGGAAACACACCAAAGCCACACACCAATGTTTCAAGGTTTTTTGACTCAGGAGAAGGAAAGCAAAAGGTTGATTGTGGCCAGATGTTTATAACACATAGCAGTAAGAATTCTTCTTCAAATAAATCTTTAAAGTTACTAACTTTTTACAAATGGAAGATTTTCAACAAAAAAAAAAAAATATTTCCCTCTTCCCAGTGCTTTAGAAATATTTACAGCCCAGGGCTGGAATGTAGTTGTTACCAAATTTTTTTTAATAATATAAAAATAATACAGTACTAGAAGATACATGAGGATACTCAATAGTTCACTCCTTGCAAGAAAATCTAAAGATGTATTTGTAGATGAGCCCTCTTTCTGTTTGTCTAACTTATTCTTGACGATCTTTGAAGAGTGAGATTTTACAAGCTCTCTAGATACTTTGTTATCATGCTGAAGTCCTCATTCAAAAAAAATCTTTTATTTTGCTTTGCCTTTAATACCTAACCTTAATCTCTGCATTGCCTCATCTCAGTGCACAAGAACACTTCAGAAATTTCCACTTTTAGCAGCTTGGTTTTTAAAAAGTGGCTTTTTTAAATGAGGCTTTCTAAACTTCTGAGGATTTTTTTAGTCTCAGGACTCAACAATTTACTAAGAAGTATTTCATTTCTTTGTAATTATCATACTATTTCTGCTAATCAATGTGGTCAAATATGTAAGCCCATATCTCAAAAGACCTGAATTTGACAGATTTTATCAACACTGTCCTGGGTTTAGCAGTAGCAGTCATTTTTTCCTCCTACTTAGTAGCTGGTGCAGTGCTGTGTTTTTGACTTTTGGCCTGGGAACGGTGCTGGTAACACCAATGTTTTTAGTTACCACTCAAATGTTTTAGTCTGGCCAAGGACTTTCTGAGCCTCATGCTCTAGCAGGGAAGAGGGGAAGCCAGGAGGAAGCAGAGACAGGACACCTGACCCAAACTGACCAAAGAGGTATTCCATGCCACAGCACATCATGCCCAGGAGGTAACTGGGAGTTACCCAGAAGGGCTAGTGGACTGTGGGGTTGGAGGAGTTATCGGTTGGGCTGGGGGGGCGAGTTATCGGTTGGCGGGTGGTGAGGTGTTGTATTCTCTCATTAAACCATGACAAACAGATTAAGTACTTATTCCTGTAGATGCTTTGTGAGAAGCTGCATGGAATATTTCAGAAATATTCTGATATGACTTAGTCCAAGATCCTTTAAAATACATATTTATCAAATCCCATAACTATATAGTATCTTGCTGTCTGTTGTTCTCTTTCCCTTTTAAGTTTGACAAAGGGATTTGAAAACTACCAAAAGCATGATAGTGCAAGGCACCCACTTTATGCAGCCATAAGTAAATAGCTCAGGAGATAGTATATGGTCAAGAGACAGTAAAGATATTCTTGTGCATGTACATTATGATTCAGAGACCTCACGGATAACCTCTTGTCTAACAAAAAATGACATTTCAGGGATTCTTAAACTTTGTTAAGTCTTAGCAAAAACTTCTAAATAAACACTATAGGATGATTTTCAGTGTAGCTTCTACATAATCCAAGTATGTAGTACACATATAATCATAGAATCATAGAATAATTAGTGTTGGAAAGGACCTTAAGATCATCTAGTTCCAACCCCCCTGCCATTGGCATGGACACCTCACACTAAACCATGCCATCCAAGGCTCTGTCCAACCTGGCCTTGAACACCTCCAGAGATGGAGTATTCACAAAACATAACAGCTGAATAGTTATTGATTGCACAAGCTCAATTTTGTAAACAATCATCAAGTTTTGCTTGGGCCAGTTCTAGGGAGTAAGATTCAGTCTTGTTATGTATTCAAAAACAGTGACTCCTGAATATAAACAGCCCTAACTCAGAGACAGAACTGTTCAGCTGTATGAGCGTAAAAGCCTACTGCTGGGCAACAAGTTCAACAGTGTCCGTCTGTCCTGGCACCCAGCTGTCAGTCTAGGACTTGGTTCAATATAGGCCCACTGGACCAGCAGAAATGTCACAGATAGTCCAGAGCATCTCAGATGTTACTGAAGGCCTATGTTTAGACAACTGAATCAAAGCCCTAAATTGCAGAAAGGGAGTCATGCGTATAGGTGGCCAATAAGTCATTTAAAAGATGAAGAGGAGAGAAGATGTGGAGAATCATGACTGGTTTCAGATCCAGATTCAGACACTCTTCAGTGCTTACAATGCAGATGTCTAAATGTGAGCTATGTTACTAAGCTCACACAACAGTCAATGAAGAAATTGTTCCTAGAGTTAAAGCTAAATATTCCACTTAACCAGAAGATGTAAGTATGAGCAGTTGAGTAACTCCAGGCTCCACTAAATAGGGGCAGGGCTAACTTCCTGACTGCAGGTATTTACTGCTGCTTTTTTAGAAGTTAAGAGTATCAGAGACAGCTGCATAAAGATGTCAGGCAACCTGGCAAACAGAGGGAAGTGGTCATCTTGATGTTCTTAAATTAAGTCAGCGCATGATTGTTTTTAGACAACTAAATCCTGGCTTCTAGTTCAAATGTAGAACTCTACATTTAGGTGCCTGCAGTTTAGTTGTTCATGATCTTTTGTCAACCAAAATTATAACAGATGTCAATTTACCATGTAGTTTAAACAAATCTTAAATAAATGCTTTTGAAAAAAAAAAAGTAAAGGCAGATACAGATGGAGACTTAAAAATACCATCTCACTTGTTCTGGATTTCCTTTCTTAATTCCATCTGACAATTTACAAAAGTTTCTTGCTTTTATCACAACATGCTCTAATGCAGTGAGCATCCATTTTACTGTTGTCATTAATAAGTTGAATTATTATTTGGCTTATACACATAACACAATTATTTTATATGTAATTTTATTACAACACTAAATTATGTGAAGTTAATTCTTTTTCCCCTTCTTTTTTTTTTCCTATCAGCAGTTACAAAATTGGCAAGTAGGTCAATTAGAGCATGGAAGCTATAAATCGCTTTAGACTCTTAACTTCCAGTAAATGAGACACAGCGATGCTGCAGTTTTATCCTTACCAATAAGATTTGGCAGTATTAATGTGGCTGATGATCAGATAATAGAATAAATGCTGACAGATTAGACTGTCACGTTCACCAGAAGATAGGTGAATGTCCCAAGTATTTAACACTTTTTAGAATTAAAGTTCTTGTCAACTTATCACTTCACATAATAAATTGCCTTGTTTTACATTAAGAGGAGAGACAAGTAGTTTTATTTCACATTTGCACAGATAGAAGTTGAATAAATGTATTTTTATCCACTAATCAATATGCTTCAGGCTATTGCTGGTTGATATTTGTTCAGAGTTATTTGAATCTTGTATTAATGATTCAAGACCAGTAACATCTTACCATCTTTGCACACTAGCCAACAGTACAATTTACAGCGCATGAGCAAGTCTCATCACTTCAGCATGAGGAACTCTCATTTAGGGTTTTCTCTTGTAGTCCTTGACACTCACAATTAATATAAATATAAATATTTATAAAATGCTGAGATAAGACTTAACTTTTAGTTATATAAGAAGTAATTGAATGCTTTCATGTATTTGATGTATTTATATAAGTAAGTACCTAGATAACACTGCAGAGAAGAAAACTGTTTCAAATTATTCACTAGTCAGAGTGGAAAAAAAAAAGTGTGCAGTTTCTAGTTTTATGTAGTCTTTTTTTTTGTAACATTGGGCACATCTCTTAAGACAGGATTCTCAAGCTGCTGCAGAGCTGTCACAGAAAAGTGAATCCTGCTGAGACCACAGGTGCCCCTGGTTTATATATATATTCCCAACTGTTATCGCTTGTTGTTCATGCTGAAACCACTCTTAGTGATATTGATATTCAGGTGTCAGAAGACTCCATGAAGACATTTAAATTAATATTTAGGTATTCTTAATGCATGTTATCTTAGCTAGCTCCAGATAATTCTGGTGTACGTATGTACATAAGAAACTATAGCAAAACTAGCCTCTTGAGGTAAAGTTTATAGTCAAATTACTCACTGAACGCATGTGCTTAGTAAAATTTTTGACAGACTATGGTGTCTGAAATATTTATATTAGCCAAGCAGCTATTACACAAGACCTAAGAGAGATCCAAAGCCTATAAAATGACAGATGGAGGCCAGAGATATATCAAACGCATCTCATGTGATGTAAAATGCCCAAATGCGGGCAATTGGATTAGGTCCAGAGAAAAGTAGGAAAGTTAAGGCATGGCAATGGCAAGGTCTTGTCCAATCTAAATAATTAGATTGTAGTCTATGGGGCTGAGTCTAGTTGGAGGCCTGTAACTAGTGGAGTGCCTCAAGGGTCAGTACTGGGACCAGTATTATTTAATATATTCATCAACGATTTAGATGAGGGAATTGAGTGTACTATCAGCAAGTTTGCTGATGACACTAAGCTGGGAGGAGTGGCTGACACGCCAGAAGGCTGTGCTGCCATCCAGCGAGACCTGGACAGGCTGGAGAGTTGGGCAGGGAATAACTTGATGAAACATAACAAGGGAAAGTGTAGAGTCCTGCATCTGGGCAGGAACAACCCCAGGTTCCAGTATAGGTTGGGGAACGACGAGTTAGAGAGCAGTGTAGGGGAGAGGGACCTGGGGGTCCTAGTGGACGACAGGATGACCATGAGCCAACACTGTGCCCTTGTGGCTAAGAAGGCCAATGGCATCCTGGGGTGTATTAGAAGGGCGGTGGTTAGTAGGTCGAGAGAGGTCCTCCTTCCCCTCTACTCTGCCCTGGTGAGACCCCATCTGGAGTATTGTGTCCAGTTCTGGGCCCCTCAGGTCAAGAAGGACAGGGAGCTGCTGGAGAGAGTCCAGCACAGGGCAGCTAAGATGATTAAGGGAGTGGAGCATCTCCTTTATGAGGAAAGACTGAGGGAGCTGGGTCTCTATAGTTTGGAGAAGAGGAGACTGAGGGATGACCTTATTAGTGTCTATAAATATATAAAGGGGGAGTGTCACGAGGATGGAGCCAGGCTCTACTCAGTGGCAAACAGTGATAGGACAAGGGGTAATGGGTACAAACTGGAACACAAGAGGTTCCACTTAAACTTGAGAAGAAACTTCTTCTCAGTGAGGGTGACGGAACACTGGAACAGGGTGCCCAGGGAGGTTGTGGAGTCTCCTTCCCTGGAGACATTCAAAACCCACCTGGACACATTCCTGTGTAACATTATCTAGGTGTTCCTGCTCCGGCAGGGGGATTGGACTAGATGATCTTTCGAGGTCCCTTCCAAGTGATACTGTGATACTGTGATTAGAATTGGAGTTATAGAACAGTTAAGGTTCCAACCCCCCTGCTATGGGCACAGACACCTCACACTAAACCACGCCACTCAAGGCTCCATCCAACCTGGGCTTGAACACCACCAGGGGTGGAGCATTCACAACTTCCATGGGCAACCCATTCTGGTGCCTCACTGCCCTCACAGTAAAACACTTCCTCCTTATATCCAATCTAAACTTCCCCTGTTTAACTTTGAACCCATTACCCCTTGTCCTGTCCCTACAGTCCCTAATGAAGAGCCCCTCCCCAGCATCCCTATAGGCCCCCTTCAGATACTGGAAGGCTGTTATGAGGTCTCCACGCAGCCTTCTCTTCTCCAGGCTGAACAGCCCCAACTTCCTCAGCCTGTCTTCATAGAGGAGGTGCTCTGATTATCCTCGTGGCCTTCCTCTGGACTTGCTCTAACAGTTCCATGTCCTTCATATGTTGACAACACCAGAACTGTACAGAACAACCCAAGTGAGGTCTCACAAGGGCAGATTAGAGAGGCAGGATCACCTCCTTTGACCTGCTGGTCATGCTCCTTTTGATGCGGCCCAAGATACGGTTGGCTTTCTGGTCTGCGAGTGCACACTGCCAGCTCATGTTCATTTTCTCATTGACCAACACCCCCAAGTCCTCCTCTGCAGGGCTGCTCTGAATCTCTTCCCTGCTCAACCTGTAGCTGTGCCTGGGATTGCTCCAACCCAGGTGTAGGACCTTGCACTTGTCATGGTTAAACTTCACAAGGTTGTCATCAGCCCACCTCACAAGCATGTCGAGGTCCCTCTGAATGGCATTCCTTCCCTCCAGCCTATCATCCGAACCACCCAACTTGGTGGCATCGGCAAACTTGCTGAGGGTGCCTTCAATCCTACTGCCCATGTCACCAACAAAAATGCTGGAGAAGATCAGTCCCAACATCAACCCCTGAGGGGCACCACTTAATTCTCATAATTCTATAATTCCATTATTCTTAATTATAATTCTTTATAACTCATAATTCTATTATTCTCTGATTCAACTGACCTATTTGACACACCTACACTAAGATGAGGTGAATCTTACCATCTGCCTATTGGCAGAAGCCTCAGCTCTGAGTCCAGCCCATCCATTTCCCATACAGAACGCAGACAGAGTTAAAACATTTACGCAACGTGTTCAAAAGTGAGGAGCACAATTCTTAAGGTGGTGCAAAAGGTACATTTGGCCAAGCCACAAACAAACACCATGAGCTAAAAATGTAAGGTTTACTGTAGGGCTATCCCTGTACTGGGAAGAAGGTGATGAAGGTATTTGTGCGTATTTCAATAGCTCAATCCATAGTTAAACAGGAGTTTAAGATTATACCTGCATTGCAATAATTGCTACTAATGTAAATATTATTTTATTAATGTGAATTAAAAGTAAATTAAATATAAATTAAATATTAAAAATTCAGCACAGATACGAACAGCTATGCAGCTAAATCAGTACAGGGCTCAGGATGTTCTTACAGCCAAAGTACCTCTTTCCATCCCTTTTTGAGGGAGTTCTGTGGGCCATGAAAGTCTTCTGTTGCTCTGCTGCTATCTGTAGATATCCTAGTGTTACTTTCCTGAAACACAAGTCATCTCAGAAACCACTAAAGGTGTAAGATGCTTAAGACTGCGCATAGTAATTACATGCTTCATTCTGAACTAAAGTATCAGGTCTTTTACTCAAGATTTTCAGCAACAGTTTACCCAAACAAGTCAGGTATCACAGTCATGCTGGCCTTTTCAGAAAAAAAGCAAAGAAACAAGACAGTAATGGAAATTAACAAACCTCTCATATTTCCAAGAAAAGAGGCAGAGAGAAATAAAGGAACACCACACTAATGTGAGCCAGGAAGTCTCTGAGAGTCTGTAGCTCCTGGAGATGGCTGCTCTCCAGGAAGACAGACTGCTTTAGTCAATATAATAAAATTTTCAAGATACTATGGCTTACTGGAGTCATTTTAGAAACAGCAGCTGTAGCACAAAGGCTAAAAAATATACAGCAAACTTTCAGCTTCTAAAGCTGGATGTGAGTGCGATCTGGCTGCGACATCTGTCACCCCATAGATTGCCAGGATTGATTCGGCTGATCTGGCTGGCTAGGCGGATGTCCCCTTTCTCCGTCACCACTCCACGTGCATCTCTCCCGAAGCTCTGTGCTCAGTCGAAGAGGATGACCTTCCCTGATACAGGTGGTACCGTTCATTGGTCACGGGTATAGGGTAGCTGTGCTCCCCTGCTAGAACCTCCAAACAAGCTCAAGGTCCAGTTGTAGGAGAATGTAGGGTAGTCAAGCTTCCAAGACTGCAGACACATCCAAGTGAGGCGCTGCACATGGCAGTCTGCCATTCTTTTTTATTGCTGAGGTGAGTAGCTCGAGAGAGGACACCTTCAGCACCGAAGTCGGGGAGGGATCAGCGTCCAGGAACCTCAACTCAGAGCGACAAGAGCCACCGAGGGAGCCTCAAGTCCTCAACCGGACCTGCCCAGGAGCTGGCAGCTCAGCTGATGTGAGCAGCTGACTCACACGGGGCAGAGTCTGAAGCAGTGGCACCAGCCCTGACTGGGTAAAAACCTGCCCCAGGGAGGATGAGTGACCAGGAGCTGGTCGAGGCAGTTTGCACGGCAGTTCGAGCGGGATGGTGGGCACTCATTGTATGATCAGGGCCCGGTCCGGGAGCTCTGCTCTGGCTGTCCCGGCGGTGGCCAGCGGAGGCACCCAGACAGCTGATGAGAGGGGAGGCTGCAGTGCAGAGCTCGGGGTGTAGAGAGTGCCTGCACTGGTCTGGTGAGGGAAGGGTGCACAATGGGCAGGGCTGCACTCGGTGCTCCCTGGTGGAGGTCCTCCTGCAGCAGGGACTGAGCTGCAGGATGCTGTTAATAAACTGCGAGATGTCAGGGAAGCTGAGAGTAAGCAGGAATGCTTGCTCCTGGCCCAAACTGTGCAGGGGCCTCGAGCTTCACCTCTACCTCATGAAGGAAAGAAGGAGGCTGTTAACCTGGGAAGCTGGGAACTAGTGACAAAAAAAAAAAAAAAAACTACAAAAAAAAGAAGGAAAAGGACAACCAAAAGCAAGGGGCTTCCCCCTAAATCCCCTGTCCCCACGCAGAACCACTTTGCTGTCCTGCAGGGGGCTAATGAAGTAATGCACTTGAGCCAGAAACAGCTGGCTGATGCCCTGGTAAAGAAGATCTCTACTGGTGCTGCTAGGGAAAAGCATCCTTGTGTGGATAAGGAGCCCCTGAGGAAATTTCAAATGAAAAAAGAGGCTTATAATAAGTGGAAGCAAGGACAGGTGGCCTGGGAAGAGTACAGGGATGTTGTCTGGGAAGCTAGGGACCAGGTTAGGAAAGCTAAGGCCCAGTTACAATTAAACTTAGCTAGAGGCATTAAAGATAACAGGAAGGGATTCTACAAGTACATAGCAAATAAAAAACAGATTAGGGAGAATGTAGGCCCCCTCAGGAAGCTCTCAGGAGAACTGGCTACACAGGATTTGGAGAAGGCTGAGGTTCTGAATGACTTCTTTGCCTCAGTCTTCACTGGCAAAGGCTCTGACCAAACTGCCCAAGTCTTGGAAGGCAGATGCAGGGACTGTGAGAATGAAGACCTTGTGCCCACTGTAGGAGAGGAACTGGTTCGAGACCATCTTAAAAATCTGAACATGCACGAGTCCGTGGGTCCTGATGAGATCCATCCGCGGATCCTGAAGGAGCTGGTGAATGAAGTTGCGAAGCCACTGGTTATCATATTTGAGAAATCATGGCAGTCAGGTGAAGTTCCTGAGGACTGGAAAAAGGGAAATATAACCCCCATTTTCAAGAAGGGGAAAATGGATGACCCGGGAAATTACAGACCAGTCAGTCTCACCTCTGTGCCTGGCAAAATCTTGGAGCAGATTCTCCTGGAAGGCATGCTAAGGCACATGAAAACAACAAGGTGGTTGGTGACAGCCAGCATGGCTTCACTAAGGGAAATCCTGCCTGACCAATTTGTTGGCCTTCTATGATGGGGCTACAGAACTGATGGACAGGGGTACAGCAGTTGATGTCATCTACCTGGACTTGTGCAAAATATTCGACACTGTCCCACACGACATCCTTGTCTCTAAATTGGAGAGACATCAATTTGATGGATGGACAACTTGGTGGATAAAGAACTGGCTGGATGGCCACACACAAACAGTTGTGGTCAATGGCTCAATGTCAAGCTGGAGACCAGTAACGAGTGGTGTCCCTCAGGGATCGGTGTTAGGACCGGTCTTGTTTAACATCTTCGTCGCTGACTTGGACAGTGGGATTGAGTGTGCTCTCAGCAAGTTTGCCGATGACACCAAGCTGTGTGGTTCGGTTGATACCCTGGAGGGAAAGAATGCCATCCAGAGGGACCTCGACATGCTTGTGAGGAGGGCTGATGCCAACCTCATGAAGTTTAACCATGCCAAGTGCAAGGTCCTACACCTGGGTTGGAGCAATCCCAGGCACAGCTACAGGTTGGGCAGAGACGAGATTCAGAGCAGCCCTGCAGAGAAGAACTTGGGGGTGTTGGTTGATGAGAAAATGAACATGGGCCTGCAGTGTGTGCTTGCAGCCCAAAAAGCCAACCCTATCCTGGACTGCATCAAAAGGAGCGTGACCAGCAGGTCAAAGGAGGTGATCCTGCCCCTCTACTCTGCTCTCGTGAGACCTCACTTGGAGTATTGTGTGCAGTTCTGGTGTCCTCAACAGAAAAAGGACATGGAACTGTTGGAACAAGTCCAGAGGAGGGCCACGAGGATGATCAGGGGACTGGAGCACCTCCCGTATGAAGACAGGCTGAGGAAGTTGGGGCTGTTCAGCCTGGAGAAGAGAAGGCTGCGTAGAGACCTCATAGCAGCCTTCCAGTATCTGAAGGGGGTCTATAGGGATGCTGGAGAGGGACTCTTCATTAGAGACTATAGTGATAGGACAAGGGGTAACGGGTTAAAACTTAAACAGGGGAAGTTTAGATTAGATATAAGGAGGAAATTCTTTCCTGTTAGGGTGGTGAGGCACTGGAATGGGTTGCCCAGGGAGTTTGTGAATGCTCCATCCCTGGCAGTGTTCAAGACCAGGTTGGACGAAGCCTTGGGTGATATGATTTAGCGTAAGGTGTCCCTGCCTACGGCAGGGGGTTTGGAACTAGATGATCTTAAGGTCCTTTCCAACCCTAACTATTCTATGATTCTATGAAATACATCGTGTGCTTCAAGAGAAAATCATCGAACACAGAAATTTGGACATAAATGGAACAAATTAAAACAGACTCAAAGAAGTTAGAGCTGCAAAACTGTCATTCTCTGAATATACCATGAAAATGTCACTTAAGATAATACAACCTACTGTAGTCAATGCTTTCCCTTTGGAACAGTGTATTTGTCATCAGTTATAGCCTGCTATTTTATATTACAGAAAAACTGTCCTTCCCTCTAATATGCAATATTTTGACTATCAAACAGATATTATCAAACAGATAAAGAGAATTATCAAAGAATATAGCTGATTATAAAAATATTGTAAATACATCATACCTTTACTAGCAGATATTTGTTAGGAAACATTTTAGGCAATTGCAGTGCCAAATCTGGTAGCTTCCTCTTCTTCATAAACAATACCCTGTATTAAACAATTAAAGTTATATATGAATAATTATACTAAGTACTATGGTAAAATTTTAAGCCTAGAAAAATTACGCTTGTCTTTGCTTTAGACGGATTACTTCATTTAGCATAGGCTGTTAAGATAACTATGACCAATGTCCACTTGGCATTATAGTATTTAATTTCATTCAGGAATTTGTCTGAATTAAATTAGCTGCTTTACATCAGAGTAGTATTTATCAATATAAAAATGTAGCTATGTAATGTATCCTAGGAGCCTGAACTCTTCACCTGGTCAAAGAAAGGTTGCTCCAGAGGGGAAAACAAGCCATTTATTTTAAATAAGTATCTTAACAGTGCAAGAAGCTGTTATCTGTATGGGACCAACTTTTGCCATTTTTACTCAGAAGTCCATGCAACCATATACCTAAATTTCAAATAGGTCCTGAGTAATGACCTCTTCTACCCATGATATCAAAATATTCCCACCTCTATTGCCCTGCTGTCTTCAATTCTAAGAAGCTTATGCAGAAGACAAATAACCTTTCAAGATGAGCTACTGAAAATGCTGCACACATTAAGCTTGGATTACATAAGCAGTAAAACAGTCCCAGAAAGAAAAGCCAGTGAAAAACAGGAAAAAGAGAGTTCCAACTCATATTGTAGAACTATGTATGTCTGCATACAAGATTTTTTAGCTAAATTAGTACTGAAATACTGAAATAAACTGAAGTCAAAGTCAAATCATAATTATAAAACATGAGACAACCTAGTAACTACTACACGTAACAACTCTTTATACCAATAGACATTTTTCACTTGTATTTTACCTCTGATCATAAATAAAAAAAGAATTTTAAGTTTGCTAGGCAACTTATAGCAATTAGCATAATTAGATCCAGATGGATACATACACAAAGAAAATACTTCTTTTCATTTTTATCAAAATTGACAAAAAATTCAAATACTGAAGCCCAGAATTTTCAAGTATCAGCATTTACTCAAATTCACGTGTCTCCGGATGTTTTACATCTGGGCTCTGCAGAAAACATTAGGGTAACAGAAAATGCAAGAACTACTATGTGCTCTGAATGAGAAAATTAGAGCTCTGGAATGGTAAAGAAAATAAGATCTGTCTCATTCTCTCCGTATATGTCTGTATGTACATATACATATACATATGCATACACATGCATATACATATATACGGATATATACATTCATATATACAAACCCACATATATATGCATGCGTTAACTTTCATAGTACAAGGAAATAGCAGTGAATTATTACATCATCATAATTTATGTAAATTGTTTGCTAAATCCAGATCCATGTTCACATTGAATTTTAAAGATGCTGAAGCCACAGATTCCGCCAATATCACATTCATGCTCAATGCATTTAATTTGAATATCAGATTTGGAATTCAGATAGAGAGGAAGATTTACAAAGCCACAACATCAGCTATTTTCTGGAAGACTTCCAAAATTTAAAACATTTACCTGAGAACTAGCCTTCAATGTGCCCAGTCAGGTTCCAAACTCCACAATCTCATGATCACTGCAGCCAAGGCCATTACCAACTGAGAGACTACAAAGCAAGTTTTCTTGGTTTCAGCAGTACCTCATTCCTGGTAGCATATCCATCATTTGTGTGAGGAAACAGTCCTCTACACATTCTAGGACCTTGACAGATGATGTTAGCTGCTTTAACTCCAACAAATGTCTGGGTATTTTAAGTCACCTAGAAAAAACAGGTTCTGTTGACCCAAAGCTTGTTCAAGGGACAAATACTGCGTCACTGACCTTATCATATAGTTTGGAGACTGACAGATGTCTACGCCAAGATTCCCCTTAGAATCTTGATCCAGAGGTATTTGATAAGGTTTCCAAATCGTTGTAGAAATATTACATAAAATCTAGGTTTAAAAAAATAAAAAAAAACCACAGGTCTCTGGCTAGTGTTTGATTTTTCCCAGTATTAGTGATTTCATTTAATGTAATTTTATGAAATTCTTTGGCCAATTCAAATGTGACTTCTGTTGGGTTTTTCTGAAATAAACAGATGGGCATGCTGGAAAAAAAATACCACCACAAAAATATAACACACATCACTGTGCAAACAGATAGACACAGTAAGAAAGAAAATACAGGTGTCGGGTGTTTTCAGTTCCTTGCTACCCTGAAAGCAGCTGTTCATAGCAGCTGTTCACGGCAGCAACATAGGAACTAATCATTCAGGGCTGTGAAATCCCAGCACACGTGCTTTTTCTCCATTTAAGATTTTATTTTTCAAGTTTACAGACAGATAAGGCAGACAAACTATTTTTTGCTTACACATATATACAGATGCATCAGAGATACTCATAAGCCCTTGATGCTGTTTCAAGATACATGGGGTTTAGGTGCTTAAATCCTGACCCAAATGTATCTTATATGGATTGGGTTTGGATGAATATTTAAAAGTATTCTCCCCCGCCTCCCTCCCCAAATGTTTTCAACTTCATTATTTCTAGTGAACTCAGTAAGCGCTTACTCCTGCTAAATCTGCATCCTAATGACAGCCCATATATCTTTATTAAAAGTATCAGAAGTATTTATGCAATTTTTAATTTTCTAACTGTCACAATACATATTTCAAGAGGATACTATTGAGACCTAAAATTTGAATTTAGTACAGTGATTGACTAAAATATTTTTGACTTCTGACACTTAGCTACATACTACTTTAGTTAACACACATCAACCTAATTTGAATAAATCATGTGAGATTAAGATCACTCTGCACCCGCAGTAGGAGAATGCTATTTAGTGATTAATGTATAATTTTGTTTCCTTTCTAGTTGGGAAAAATAAAGATCCAAATCAACATATGAACACCAAACTGTAAGGTTAACCTCAAACCAATACTTTTGAAAGCACTGTATCTTTCCCTCAATCCATGCCAGGAAAATTATTTTTCTTTAGGATTATTTGATCCCCACATTCATCTTAATCCCAGAATGAAATGAGCAGTTGAAAGCTTGAAGCTTTATGGAGCAACAAATATTTTGAGTTAAGTGCTGACAAACTCTAGAGTATCTTTGCTCTGACGCTGTGAACCAAAACTACATAAAATCATAGAACAGTTAGGGTAGGAAAGGACCTTAAGATCATCTAGTTTCAACCTCCCTGCCATGGGCAGGGAAGCCTCACACTAAAGCACGCCACCCAAGGCTGCGTCCAACCTGGCCTTGAACACCACCAGGGATGGAGCATTCACAACTTCCTTGGGCAACCCATTCCAGTGCCTCACCACCCTTACAGTAAAGAACTTCTTCCTTATATCCAATCTAGACTTCCCCTGTTTAAGTTTTAGCCCATTACCCCTTGTCCTATCACTACAGTCCCTAATGAATAATCCAACCCCAGTACCCCTATAGCTCCCCTTCAGATACTGGAAGGCTGTTATGAGGTCTTCACGCAGCGTTCTCTTCTCCAGGCTGAACAGCCCCAACTTTCCACTGTTACACAAAGAACAGTGAGTCAGGCTTACATGCACTATTCACTGCTATACAAAGCATGATAAGGCAGGTTTACATGCACAGAAATGTATTCACAAGGCTGATGACCTACTTACACCGACAAATACTCCAAGTGTGTTAGAAGAAAAATGAACATAAAAAAAAGGAGAAAGGAAATAAATCCTTTCTCAATGGCCAGCTGGGAAAGGAAGCAACATGTCCCCAGATATTCATTTTCTGGTAACCCATCAAGTATATCTATCAAGTTTTTCCTTGCTCACAACTGTCAGCATTCATCATTATGCTACTGACTGGTGCCCACATGATCAATGCAGTTGAACACATTAAATGGATGCTAAATTTTGAGCATGTATGTATCAGTGAGTAATATTTATTGGATGTCTTATATACTAATGTTTTCAACTATTTTTCTCCAGCACAAATTAACAAATTAAAAGTTGCAAAGTAAGGCATAAAACAGGAAGGGAGATTCACATATCAGTGGTGATTGTTTCTCTATAGAAATCCAACAAAACAGACACAGCAGTGATCCATAGCAGAGTTGGAGGTTGCAGGTACAAGGCAGTAAGGGCAAGAGCATTTGGAGAATCAGAAGCAGTGACACTGCTACTACAGCCTTAAGGAATGTAAATAAAATGTCATAAAGTTGCAAGTGCAAGGAAGCCTGCAAAGCAAAACCAACAAATGCAGAGCTATGTAAATTAATAGCAACATACATAATCAACCACAAACTGATTAAAGCCATCCCAGAAAATGGTAAAATATTAATTCCAAGTGAAACAAAGGAAAATGGCAAGTAAATGGCAGTTATTAGCAAAGAAAAAAATCTAAACACGTTCTAATTAAGTCGAAAGAAAAAGTGTATATGTAATTCTTTTCCAAGGGATCCCAAAAGCATAAAAGTTAAACAGCAGTCAATGACAGTGGGAGCTATCTACACAACTTTAACCAGCTACAAGTTTCTACATGCAAGTGTCTGTTCTAATATCCCTTCTCTTTTAACAAAGAAATAGACGGGGTTTAGAGTACGATTAATTTGAACTAGTTTAGATGTTTAGATTCCTACTTTATGATGAACTCTATCACACACTTCTTGTACTTTCACCAGTGACACAGTATATTATAAATAGAGAATATCCGAATTCTGTATACCTGACTTTATATCCATTTTTCCCTGAATAACCCAATGTGAGTTTCAGACTGACGTTTTTATGAAATTGGCACAGTCTGCTTCTGCAGCTCCACAATCTTTAGTGCTCTTTTGAAAACCCTACCACAAGCCTTCCTATCAACAGTCACAGTCTTCAGTTCCACTACTATTCCCTCACTATTACCACTAAGTCCTCTTCACTACCTCCCCACTTCACCATGGAGCAGTTCCTGGCAGAAAGACTGCTTATTTACAAGTTCCTCAGAAGTAAATTCTTTTAATAGAAGTATATTCTTTTATATGACTCCATTACCCAGTTTCAGTACTGATCCCCTAAAATGCCGCCTCAGTGAAAATGGTATCAATTGTGAACCCTGATAAATAATTACACCCAATAAATCCCAACATTCTTTAATTTGCAAAAATTTTCTTTCTTCTGTTATAAACACAACACTGAATAAGTAACTGACTGCAAGTAACATTTACTTGAATTACAAGAGATATAAGCACTATCCCTAGTTTATGTTTGTGCCAAACAGTATTTCAAGTGCCTACTTCCAAGAACATTATGTCTACACAGACAACTTGAGCATTTAATACTTCCTTGAACCTGGAACCAATTTTAAAACCCTTGCATTTCAACAATTATGATTGTCAAATCACTTCAAGAGATGCTATTGCTGTTTAGACTTCATATACGACTCATGTACATGAAATCTTGAAAATATAGTGCTTACACCATTGTTTTATGTGGCTGTGATTTACTTTTTTGTAGAAGCTTCCACTTCTGTAATACCTTGAGTTTCATAATCCCAACTTTGAAGAACACATGAACTTGTCTGAATTATCCAGGTTTCACAGATTTTTACACCTATTGCAGAGAAGACAAGTTTTTTTGCTGGCTTCTCATCAAGTTTCCTGCTGTTACATAAACATATTGACAGAGAAAGTGGCTCAGTTAAGGTTTTCCCCAGTGACAGCAAGGAAGACATTGACAAAATCAGGATGATTTAAACAGCAGAGTCAAGAAACAATCACATTCTACCACTTTAAACAGCAGGAAAAAAGAATAGGTAAATTAACCTAGATATTTTAAAGACATATTAAGGATGTATTAAAGATCACCTGTTGTGCATTATCAAAGATTAGAAAACTGTTGTTGAATAAGAAACACATCAGAAATAAACCAGCTTTTTTTTACTGCTAACAGGGATCTGTTGGAAGACCATCTGAAGACACAATGTAACTTTACCAAGAGCAACTATGGAGTTTATGAACCTTAAAACAAGAAGGTATAGCAAAGAAAGAATTGGTCTTCAAGGAGGCGGTCATACGTAAATCCAGGAAATAGCAGCAGTAATCAAATGGGAGTTAAATGCAAGGTAAAAAAAAAAAAAAAAGAAATATTTACAGACATCTGTCTTACATAATTTGAAGACAAAGACCAGGAACAAATTATCCAAAAGCATCAAAAGCACATATGCAGTAAGCTAGCACCTTAACTAAATTACAATAGAGGAGGGGAAGTTTCATGTAAGAGTCTCTGCTCCATTTCATTGGTTCCATGTCTGCATAAGGATATGCAAACTATGTAAAGATTTAAAAGGATAAAAAAATGGTTTCAGTAATATAGGAACAAAACCTGATATTCAGTTCATTTAACTTCAGCTACTTGAATATGTGTATGAACAGCAAAGTCTGACATTACTGGCAGGGAAGACCACTGGCCTGACTGAACAGGCAGATATTCCCTGAACTCAGGAAAAGGATAAATAAAGCTATTTCTAGGGTAGATTCAGTAGCACAGTACACATTACTTTTTTTCCCAAGTGATAATGACATTTCCCCCCATCCAGAAAACCAGACCCTGTTCATTTCTCAGCTACACTTCAATATGTTGCAAAACAAAAAGCTCTACTTAATCTTTTATGAAGGGAATGGTACTACTGAAAGTCTTCCTGTAGGAGTCAGTCTGACAACCAGTTTTTTCTGGTTCAATACTGCACAGCACATCAAAAAAAATCAATTCTAAGACAGATGCTGATTGCTTCAGCTAAAGCACCTGAAAGAGCTGAGAAAATGACATACAAAAAAAAAAAAACACACTCAAATACATCTATTTAAAGATGTCACAAATTCAAAAAGCAGTATCTGAAGAGCTTTGTTACACGCTGTTTATTCCCGAAAAGTATACATTATTTGCTAAAACATCAGAGTTACCCACACTATTCATACATAAAGTAGAGGGCGGGAAAATAGCATAAGAGAACAGAGGTGTCTGCATAAATGATAGTTTTAACACGTCAAAACAGTTATAAAGAACTTGTCTTTTAAGAAACAAAAAAGATGTAAAAACCAGCAACCAGTGACTGTGGTACCACTCGAAAAAGGATAAATGCCCTCTCATCTTTGATCTAGCTTTTCCCATAAAACTCCTCCTTCGAGACACGTGTGAAAATCAGAAAGTGTTATTTGGTAAGATACAACTTTTGAGGCAAAGATTTAGTTAACTCATTGTTTTGACAATGACAATAAAAAATAATTTTCTTTTTGAAGGCTTGTAAACTACATCTATGAATAAGAATCCATGTAATGTAGTAAAAAAATTAGTATTTGCTCTAGCATGAGGTATCAGTCACTTGAATTATGCCATGTATTTATATCAAATTACATATTACCATCTTTAACACAGAGCTGATTACAGTTATGCAAAGTTTTGCAAAGTCTTGCAAGAATTTTCCTAATTATGAAACTGATAAAGCATGGAATCACAATTGTTAGGGTTGGAAAGGAGCTCAAAATCATCCTGTCTAACTCCCCGCCAAGGCAGGGCCACCTAAAGCAGGTTACACAGGAACACGTCCAGGCAGGTTTTGAATGGAGGGAGAGACTCCACAACCTCCCTGGGCAGCCTTTTCCAGTGCTCTGCCACCCTCAACCCTTCTTCATGCTGAGGTGAAACTTCTTGTGTTTTTTGTTTATGGCCACTGCTCCTTGTCCTGTCACTGGGCACCACTGAAAAGAGTCTGGCACCACTGTCTTGGTACCTGCCTTTGCAATGTTTACATGCGCTAATAAGATCTCCTCTCAGTCTTGTCTTCTCTAGACTAAACAAGCTCAGGTTCCACAATCTCTCCTCCACAATCTGGAGCTTAAGAGAGATGCTCCAGACCCCTGATCATCTTTAAGGCACTCCACTGGTCTCTTTCCAGTAGCTCTTTGTCTTTCTTACACCAAGGAGCTCAGAACTGGACACAGTACTCCAGATGTCACTTCACCAGGGTCAAATAGAGGGGGAAGATTGTCAACCTTGACCTGCTGGCCACACCCCAGGATATTATTGGCCCTCCTGGCTGCAATGGCACATTGAGGAACAATTTTAGCCTTAGACTAACTAGACATAAAATTTATAGAATATAAGAAGTGGACCTGGAGACAATAATGAGGTCCTGTATTTACCCAAAACATATGCAGATGTAATTTAGTTAAAATTTTTGTCTTGTTTTGGACAAGTCAAAGAATAATAATATTCATGTTAACTAATCTTTGCTGTTTTCCCCTTCTGTTTTCTTAAGACAGAATCAACTAGGGAAAGGCCTTCAAGATCATCAAGTCCAACCATCACCCCAGGACTGCCAAGTCCACCACTAAAGCAAGTCACACTATGATGTCCAAATCGTATCACCAGTTAATTCCTTCCATCTGGGCCATAATATGAATATTTTCATTAACTCGTTTGAACTTTGGCATATTAAGTACACAGAAATAGTTACATATTCAATACAAATCCATTTCCAATAGCATGAGTTAATAAATAACTGCTTTCCAAACTTGTTCTCATCCATGTTATATTAAGGAAGTTAAAAGAATTCAACTTTTGCTACAATTTACAACTGACCATATATGATCTTTGCATTTAGTGTTATTCATTGCATATTTCTATTAAATAGTTTTTTGTCAGTTGCAGTAGAATTGTATTTCCATTTGTATAGTAATCTAGGATTAAATAATGCAGATCCTTTTAATTTTTTGCATCACCTCCAAAGAAGGTGATACATGTTTCTGCAAATCAACTCAAATATAATTAATTATCTCCAAAACATTCTCAGATTTACATAAATGTTTCTTCTATCTTCCTGAATGTTTGCTTTTACTGCCTGGCTTCCATCTTACAATTTGCTATGATATCTACAAAATTACATGTCATTAGTTTTACATACCTGTCTGCCAGGAAAAGCTGATCAATGCAGTCATCTCTAACAAACTTCACAACATTACTCTTATGTGCAATTTAACTGTCTAAATGAACTACTTTTTAATGTAAAACTAGTAAGAAATAACTTACTTAGGTAATTAAACCTATGTTATAGGTGGGCTGTGACACTACAGATGAAGAATATTCAGACTAATAACTGTGTTTTAACTGTTGCCCACCTGAAAAGGATGGTAGCACCTAAGCACACCGTCTTGTTTTGAGAGTCTGAATCTGCTAAATATTCCAGATGGCTAGAAGGTAAACAAAAGAGCTATTAACAGATTCAGAGACCGATTCATAATGTTGACACTGTGGCAGTTACTGTATTCAACTGTGGATATTAATAAAGCTCTCTAAATATTTTAGTAAAGGACTTGGTGTACATCTGGTGTTCAATGAATACTAACATCTGAAGCCTTCAGACTCTAATGCATACCTCATAATATGCTCTGCCTTATCTCCAGACATAACATACATAAGGTTTTACGTGTCTTATTCAAAAATTAAATATCATTATCTATTTAAAAGTGTAAATAATAAAACATAAAAGATATGTATCAGCTATTACTTTCTATACTACAAATAACTGAACTTTATCAGGATACCTACACATTTCAGCTTTTCTTCTGGACACAACTCCTGAGACTTGCACAGAACCTAATTGTAGGTAACTCCAATGAAATTCTTCAGAGAAACAATCAACTGAATGGAACACAAAACAGTATCCCTGAGCCAGAGGCTAATATTGTCAAGTCTGCCTTTCTGCAACAAAGTATGAGAGACTTTGCCACAATGCAAAACAGGTCTATTAATTCATTTCAGATAATATTAGCCTTTTAGCTTGCTGCATGCTTCTACACTCCATTAACCCACTTGCAACTCGTTCAGAATCAAAATGGATTTTTTTTTCAAAGCATGAGCGCATATGTATTTCTAAAATTGTCTTCATTCACAGCAGTTTGTACACTATCATTAATTCTAAAATATAAAATAGTATTTTTGTCTGCCATGAGTTGACAGCAGGTATATTTTCGCTCAAGTCCTTTGTTTTCAATCCACATCACTGCAAAAAATGCCTGGAGACAAGTACTTTAATTCGTTAGCAAAAACATTACCCATTTTAAGGGAAAAACAAGCTCACCTAGTAATGAAGTAACACTATAGTTTCAGTTGTACCGAGGCCGAAGAGTTGCCAAATTCAGTGGCAAGTCTGCGAGTAACAGTGGTTATTTGTTAAGCAAACTTCTCATTATCCAATCTCTTATACAGCTGTATTATCCCTATTGTATCAACTTGTAAAACAACTCTAGAGACGCCATGAAAGAACAGATCTATGTGTTGCAGTCACTATGAAAAAGAGGATCCTGTCTCGTAATCTGTAAAAAACCTGTATGAGCAGGGACAACATGATGTTAATAAAGAACACAATGTTAAAGAACAAAAAAGAGAAAACATGATCAAGGCCTACATAATCTCAAGATATTTGTGCTGTTACTGGTGTCCTGCCCGCAGGGTAAAAGGGGAACTGATCTTTTACAACACGACATGGTTTCCAGGAGAAACCACAGGCCCTCCAGAGACTGGAAACAAAATGATTGATTTTATTGTAAACTTCTCTAACACTGTCAGATTTGACAAGCTCTTGCTTTTATAAAAGACCTGAAGTAGCGGTAAAAGAAGAGTAAGGAAAGAAACAAAGACCACTAAGCTCACCACCAAGTACATCTTGTGACGTTTGCTCCATCAGTGACCCCTTACAGCAAGACATCCAAGGATCTCAACACAGAGGAGCACAATCCATGTGCTCAAAGGCCGCCTTTTATCAGGTCAGGCTCTCTTGGTTCCTCCCAGTCATTTCCATCCCTGCACATGAGTCGTGAGCTGGTCCGGAACATTTCAGATGGTGGCAGCGGAATCGGGTAAGCCTCAGACCGAGTTAACGCTGTGCCCTGACGGGCGCCATAGTGTCTGTGCCGCTGTCTCTGGGCAGTTGATCTTCACGGGCTCAGGGCAGGCACACAGGAAACCATCCCCCACCTTCCTGGAGTGTGATCCCTGCCCTGCCCCCTCACCAGCAATCTTCTGCTCACCACGGACAGGCACTCAGCTTCCCTCAGTGCCTTCCATCTTTTGAGTTGCTTGGAGGGTCTCTTGACACAAAAAGGGTCTCTTGACCATCAGAACTGGGTTTTAAGAAGTAAAAAGCCACAATAATGTAGCATTGGAGCTTTTTATGAGGTGATCTTCCTGTAATAGCTCAACACAGAGGAAAGCAGAGGGCAGATAAAGACTGCAACTAAACTTAACAGTTCGACAGGAAAAAAACACCTGAAAATTTAATAGAAACTTGTTCTTCATGAAAGTGAATTCCATGAAATCAAATGCAAGCCCTTCAAAAAGTCTAAATAATGCATTGCATATTGTCCTGGGTTCAGCAGTAGCAGTCATGTTTCTCCTTCTTGGTAGCTGGTGCAGTGCAGTGTTTTGACTTTCGGCCTGGGAACAGAGCTGATAGTGATGTTTTGGTTTGGCCAAGGACTTTGTGAGCCTCATGCTCTGCCAGGGAGGAGGGGAAGCCAGGAGGAAGCAGAGACAGGACACCTGACCCAAGCTAGCCAAAGAGGTATTCCATACCACAGCACGTCATGCCCAGGATGTAACTGGGAGTTAGCCGGAAGGGCTGGGAGACTGCAGGGTTGGAGGAGGTATCGGTCAGAGCTTGGTCGGGGCTGGGGGGGGGCGAGTTATCGGTCGGCTGGTGCTGAGGTGTTGTATTCTCTTCCCTTGTTATTTCCTTTATCATTATTATCATTGGTGGTAGCAGTAGTGATTTGTGTTATACCTTAGTTACTAAACTGTTCTTATCTCAACCCGTGGGAGTTGCATTCTTTTCAATTCTCCTCTCTGTCCCTCCGGGAGCAGGGGGAGGGCAAGAAAGGGGGGGAAGTGAGCGAACGAATTACCTGACTGGGTTTAAACCACGACACATATGCATAGGCAAGCATAAAATGAGAAGTTCATTAGAAGGGAATATACAGTGGTGTGCCTATTTCCACCAGCATTTACTATTATAAATCAATGTATTTGGCTTGTAACAGCAATTCATCTTTCATCTTACCTTCATTACCATGATATCTGAAGGTCTGTGAGTATTCAAGCAGCTAACAAAAATATTTAACTTGGCAACTTAATAACACACCTCAGTCAGAGACAGAATTATCCAGTGATAAATTAACTCTATAATACCTGTTCTGACACTCATGTTTACTTCTCATAAAAGTAGAAGCAAAAAGTTACTGTAAAATATTCTCCGTATGTTTTTCTGCATCACATAATGAGAAATATCACTGAAAACAACACTGATTAAATGACTATAGAATACAGGAGAACAGATACACAGCTTCATTACTTTTACAACCTAGCATTACCTAACCATACAGACTATCTGTGCTTCCTGGGGCCTCTGGCAGCAAAATACCCTGATGGAATTCAGGCAGTGTCTGGAAGTTGTTGTTGCTCCTCAGCAACAAGGTGGGGGGAGAGCAGGTAGTGCATTATGAGACTGTCTACATTAGGTGTGGAGAAAATCTTGAATGAACAGGTGGATTTCTTTTTTCTTTTAATTCTCAAATTTTTAGCTTGGCAGCTGTGTTTTTTTCCAGGAGTGGCCTTAACAGAGTCAGGAATTTTGTTCTCAGCTTCAAATGGAAATATGTGTGGCTGTTGCTATATGTATGATTTTATATGTGATCATCTTTTCTTGTTAGTAACATCAACTGCACTTTCACTTGTTCTTAGTTTTGGTTTAAATGATGTGTATCCTTAATTCCATTTGATTTACTACCAACCACAAAATTATTATCCTTTAAATGTTAGTTAATTACAAAATAATACTAACAATACTGTTTGATTCCCATTTGCAATTATACCTCTTTCCACTGTTCTGAAATCATAAAGAAAACTATAAGTGAAGTAAAAAAAAAAAAATTTACTATTTTTACTTCACTGATATCTAAACTACCTTTATTGTCCTTAGAATCTCTCAAACAGAAAGTTTTGTACTTGACAGGACAAGGTGCAGAGGCTTTTCCGTAACAGGGGGAATGGACTCCTGAAGGTCTATACATATTGTAAAAACACACCAGAACTAGTCTTCAGGTGTCAAGAATTCAAATTGCGATGTGGAAGCAGTGGTAAAGACTCCTGTTTATTGATGTACCTGCAGTGTCTATGTATCTTTAAATATGCACTGAGAGAGAGAATATGTGTGTGTGTATGTGCGTGTATATTCATGTGTATATATGCGTGCATGTGTACAGAAAGTAGTAAGGGGTTACAATGGTAACAGCAGCTCCTAATTGAGACAGAATTATCTGTCCTACAAATGCATGTAGCTTTGAAGCAGTTTTCTAAAAGTAGCTTCTTTTTCAGCACTTCAACAAGGTAATGACAACTCCTTTCTGAATCAGGAAAAGAAAAGCTGCTGTGTATCTAAATTCATGAACAGCATCAATCCAAATTACAGACACAGAGGATTAAAACAGTTCGAGTTCTTTGTTATAGCCTGTATGAACAAGCAGGAAAATCTTAATGAGAATATTTTAAATTCAACTGACCTTTTCCATGGTTTTTGTTAAATGAATCTTATCAATAGGTAGGAGACTTATAAAGAAGCTCTGCTCTTTCCTGTTGAAAGGTAATAAAAAAGAAAAAGTCATGCTTGCAGAATTCATTTGCATGTATCAATGTTTTTTAGTGCTAAGCAGCAGACAAAAAGTAGAGATTTAATTAATACATTCTGCAAATCAAGATCCTATCCTATCAAATATGAAAAAACTCCTCAAAAAACCATCAGCCTTTATTATTTATGATGGTAAAATTGAGTTAATTCTAGGATTACCCTTAAAACTATTACTGACTTTGGTACAGGGCATAGTGTTCCCTTCCCTGTAGCGATGTTGCAGCTGATTCATAAAATTCATATTTGCATAACTCCTATGAGATTAATTATTTAATCATTAGAGCTGCGTTGAGGTTGAACAAAACAGAAAAAATATATCATGAATGTGAGGAATTCCTTTATGTCAATGAAGATTATGTAGTAGCCTGACAGAAACTCCAAGGAATAATGATTCTTCTCTAAAAAATAACTACAAGATAAACTGTCTAAATCTCAGCAAGACTTTACAAAATGTATTATAAAAGCATGCCTACTAGAAGTCAATAGCAAAACACCCATTTTTAAAGTATTTCTTAACAATTAAATATCATAATATTTTGGGAAACTGCACAACTATTTTTGAAGGCCTGGAGTTTGTTTATTCTCTTTTGATTGCCAATGATATCAAATAGGAAATATGGGCAGAGAAAAATTGTTTTGCTTATAAAATCCAAATCAAAGAAATGTGTGTCAGCTCTTCCTGGAAGTCAAGAATAAATTTCAGGAAATTTGAAAGCTGGGGAAGGAGATACTCAGGGAATTGGTACTACTATGGTGATTTCCACCTTAATCTGCTGAGGTTTTTCCATGTATATCTTCAAGAGTAATCAGGAGGAGCAAGATGCAAAACCACTGGGTTACTTAAGAGAAAAAATATTTTCATCAGATAAAATAGTAACATAATGCTGTCAGATTATCATGGACAATATTGTACAGTAGATTTTTTGTTCTGAAAGTCACTAGCATTTATAAACTGTCAGTGTAAGAGACAGCTTAACTATATTCTTGAGGTACAGAGATTTTTAAGTCCATCCTTTATAGTAAAATTGTTTACAACAACAGGCTTAGTACAAACTTACTACAAACAAGAAACAAACTAAATGGTTCATTCAACAAACAAATTTTATATGACAGTTATTAGACTTTTCTGTGTTGTGGAGTTGTGGTTTAAGCCCAGCCAGCAACCCAGAGCCACGCAGCCGCTGGCTTCCTCCCCCACCATTCCTCCCTCCGCTCATGGAGGGATGGGGAGGAGAATCTAAAGAATGTAACTCTAACGGGTTAAGAACACTCCAGTAACTAACGTATAACACAAAATTACTACTATTGCCACCAGTAGTAATAATGATAAGGGAAATAACAAGGGAAGAGAATGCAACCGCCCACCACCCACTGACCAATACCCAGCCCAACCGAGCAGTGATCTGGCCTTTCCGGGTAATTGCCCTCCATTTATATAGTGGACATGACGTGCTGTGATATGGAATACCACTGTGGCTAGTTTGGATCAGATGTCTTGTTTCTGCTTCCTCCCATCTTCCTCTTCTCCCTGGCAGAGCATGAGACTCAGAAAGTCCTTGGTTGGAGTAAACATTACTTAGCAACAACTAAAAACATCCGTGTTATCAGTGCTGTTCCCAGACTGAAAGTCAAAATCACAGCACTGCACCAGCTACTAAGAAGAAGAAAAATGACTGCTACTACTGAACCCAGGACACAAGGCAAGGTGGACAGCTGCTTAATTTCCTCTGTCTCCAAAGCAGGAATAGCAAAAGCCCATCGGTACCCTTTTGGGTCTTTGAAATGCTCTTTCCTGAGGTAGTCTGTGCTCCTCATGGAGCCTCTGGACCAGTCACAATAGAGTGCTTTTGCCACTCCTTCCCAGTTAGGCTGATTTCAGCCTCCAGTGCAGTCAACTATTGGGATCCTCCTGTTACTTCAGAAATACAAAGCTTTTCACCCCTTGACAGCTTGATGGCATCAGGGTACACTGTTCACCAGTATCCACTAGAGCCTTATACTCCTATGGGACTGATGTGGCAGGCTGTCTGATCCACAAAGTCCAGCAAACCTGATTGTTCCTCTCCTTCACCTGACTGGAGGCAGGGCCCCTCCAATTGTGATTCTCCACTTGCATCTTGTGTAAAGGGATTAGAATTCCAAAACCTTTAGAATTTTCAAATGCTGCTGTAAATAGCCTGGTGGGGGAGGGGTGTGTGTAAAGGAATGTCTCCCTCATAGGCTGACCCACAAAGGAGGCAAAAAAAGGGTGTGCAATTGCTAAAAAATTCCACTATATGTCTCCCAAAGTATAGAGGTAATGACCATGCTGGGAATGCAAGCTAGACCAGCTTCACGATCAATGATTCTATTGTATTACAAGTCATTACCATAAACTACAGTGAAACAATAACATTTGCCCTGCCCCCCCCCGCTGATAAACACTAAACCAGCAAATACTGGCTGCAAGTAAGGCATGATTCTGAGCCCAAGTGCAACAACTGTGAGAGCAAATATATCAACATTGTGACTATAAATCCAAAACAATGAATGCTTGTCACAAATATACACAGTCTGGTCAGATCTGCCATTATCTCAAAGTTCAAACCCCACTTTGGGCACCAAAAGGAACTGTTGTTGTTGATGGGAAATTTAACATGAGCTGGCAGCGTGCACTCGCAGCCCAGAAAGCCGAACATATCCTGGGCTGCATCAAAAGGGGCATGACAGCAGGTCAAAGGAGGTGATCCTGCCCCTCTGCTCTGCTCTTGTGGGACCCCACTTGGAGCACTGTGTGTGGAGTTCTGGTGTCCTCAACATAAAAAGGACGTGGAACTGTTGGAACAAGTCCAGAGGAGGGCCATGAGCATCCTAAGTGGACTGGAGCATCTGTTGTCTGAAGACAGGCTGAGAAAGTTGGGGCTGTTCAGCCTGGCGAAGAGAAGGTTGCATAGAGACTTCGTAGCAGCCTTTAAGTATCTGAAGGGGGTCCATAAGGATGCTGGGGAGGGACTCTTCATCAAGGACTGTAGTGATAGGACAAGGGGCAATGGGTTCAAATTTAAACAGGGGAAGTATAGACTGGACATAAGGAGGAAGTTCTCTACTGTGAGGGTAGTGAGGCACTGGAATGGGCTGCCCAAGGAAGTTGTGAATGCTCCATCCCTGGCCAACATCCTGTATGGCTTTGGGTTTTTACTTTTCCCTGAGGAAGAAGAGGAGTCTTTCCTATCATTGTCAGCTAATAGAGAATAACTTTTAATTCATCATCTACATTTTAGGTGAGGTAGATTTGAAGTGGCTGTCCCCTTGTAACTTACCAGTTCTTTCTAACTTTTCCAGGTTATAAAATACAATCTCTTTTCCATAAACAGAAGTTCCTTACGCTCTTTAAATTACTCTCTTCCTAAGAGAGTCTGTGGGATGGCAACATGGCCAAGGGATTTGAGGCTTTGGTACCCAATGTGAAGAAGGATGGAATGAAAACATAGCCAGATCACAGAAATACTGACCAGTGGCCTTCTGGGCAAAAGTAGTGCTTTTGATTCTCAGATCAGAAGAAGTAGCACCTGGGGCATTTACCCAGTCTTCTGTTTATAAAGTATCACAATAAACACTGGACATCTATGGCAGAGCACACTAAGATCCTGAGAGCTGATGTTTATCCCATCAGAGTGCAGAGGGATCTGAGGGAATTTTTATTTATTTATTTTTTTTCCAAAACAGGATTTAGGGTTTGGTTGGTTGTGTTTTTTTTTTTTTTGTTTGTTTGTTGTTTTTTGGTTTTTTTTTTTGGTTGGTTGGTTATTGGTGTTTGTTGATTTATTTTTTTTTATATATATTTTTGGTTTGCTTTGGCTTTTTTTTTTTTTCCCCTGTTGTGGTTTTAGTATGTTTTTTTTTCAGGTGTTTTTATTTGGTTTTGCATTGTTTTTTTTTTTCAATTTTGTTTCCTTGTTGTTTCTTTTGTTTCTGTCTCAGCATCTCTCTCCCCACCATGAGCAGTTGTCAATGAAAACAAAGTGGTGCAATTCAGTGCTTTTTTCTGTTGCTTACCTGCATTTCATTTTAGAAGCAAGTTTCTCTTTATTTCTGGACCTTAACAGGTGTCTAAGATATGCAGCTGTATTCCAACAGCAAGCAGTACTATTCTGGAGCTTATCTCAATCTTTTTCAAGGTGTAGCAGTAGTTCATCTGCATTCACAAATATCTTTCTGTCATTTCTTTCTGTCGTGGTTTAAACCCAGTCAGGTAACTTGTTCACTCACTCCCAGTGAGTGGTGCCAAGCTGACAACAATCGAGGTCCGTGTCCCCGCCCCCCACCGGGGTTCTCCCCTTCCCCACTCCCGGAGGAACGGGGAGGAGGATCGAAAGAGTGCAACTCCTACGGGTTGAGACAAGAACAGTCCAGCAACAAATCACCACCGCTACTATCAACTACAACAATGATAAGGGAAAATAACAAGGGAAGAGAATACGATACCACTGGCCAAGAAAATGAGTTCCACCCGGAAGCCCCTGTCCTTCCGGATAACTCCCAGTCACCCCCCACCCCGGGCATGACGTGCTGTGATATGGAATACCTCCCTGGCTAGCCCGGGTCAGGCGCCCCGTCTCTGCTTCCTCCCAGCTTCCCCTCCTCCCTGGCAGAGCATGAGCCTCACAAAGTCCTCGGTCAGGGTAAACATCACTTAGCAACAACTGAAAACATCGACTTCACCAACACTATTCTCAGGCTGGAAGTCAAAACACTGCACTGCACCAGCTAACACAAAGGAAAAAAAACATGACTGCTACTGCTGAACCCAGGACATTATCCACCCCTTATTCCATACTATTCACGTCGTGCTCAGATCCCACATTTTCAATACACCATCGCTCTCCCATATATATACATCCATATACATACAGACCAAGAGGAAAAGATCATTTTCTTAGTGCATGGACCAATCCCTATAATGCTGCCGAGTCCATTCGGTCCATGATGTTCAAAGTTCATTCTCTGTTGGGATGATGGCTGGAAGGAAGTCAGGGCCAGTCGCTGGTGACCTGGAGACATCTAGTTGATGGGCTATAAAAGCATTACACAGCAGGCAACAGCATACAATTAAGTTCACTGGCTGTTTTCCCCTAAAATCAAATCCCCTTGAGGTATACATCGGACTTCCCCATCTTCCCGCATTACCCACCAAGTATATCCAGGTCCCTGAGCAAAAGCAATCCCACGAGTGGGTTTGCCTTTACCTGAAGCAGGAATTACCCAGACTGTCTTCCCCAGCAAATTCTTCATATGCACCACGGGAACTTTGTCCCCCTCTACAATATGTAGAAGTTCTGACTGGGCTGGGCCAGCCCTGTTGGCAGATCCTCTGGTGTTGACCAACCAGGTGGCCTTTGGTAAGTGTGTATCCCAATGCTTGAAAGTTCCCGCACCCATTGCTCTCAGTGTAGTTTTCAACAGCCTATTGAACTGTTCAATTTTCCCAGAGGCTGGTGCATGGTAGGGGATGTGATATACCCACTCAATGCCATGCTCTTTGGCCCAAATACTTACGAGGTTATTCCGGAAATGAGTCCCATTGTCTGACTCAATTCTCTCTGGGGTGCCGTGTCGCCACAAAATCTGTTTCTCAAGGCCCAGGATAGTGTTCCGGGCAGTGGCATGGGGCACAGCATATGTTTCCAGCCACCCGGTGGTTGCTTCCACCATGGTAAGCACATGGCGCTTGCCTTGGCGGGTTGGTGGCAGTGTGATATAGTCAATCTGCCAGGCCTCCCCATATTTATACTTCAACCATCGTCCTCCATACCAAAGAGGCTTTAACCGCTTGGCTTGTTTAATTGCAGCACATGTTTCACACTCATGAATAACCTGGACAATAGTGTCCATTGTTAAGTCCACCCCTCGATCACGGGCCCATCTATATGTTGCATCTCTGCCCTGATGGCCTGAAGTGTCATGGGCCCACCGGGCCAAAAATAATTCACCTTTATGTTGCCAATCTAAGTCCATCTGAGCCACTTCAATCTTAGCCGCTTTATCCACTTGTTGGTTGTTCTGGTGTTCCTCAGTGGCCTGACTCTTGGGTACATGGGCATCTACATGACGTACCTTCACCACCAGGTTCTGCACCCGGGCAGCAATATCTTTCCACAGTGCAGCAGCCCAGATGGGTTTACCTCTGCGTTGCCAGTTGCTCTGCTTCCATTGCTTCAACCACCCCCACAGGGCATTTGCCACCATCCATGAGTCAGTATAGAGATAAAGTACTGGCCACTTTGCTTGTTCAGCAATGTCCAGGGCCAGCTGGATGGCTTTCACCTCAGCAAACTGACTTGATCCACCCTCTGCGTTAGCAGTTTCTGCAGCTTGTCGTCTAGGACTCCATACAGCTGCCTTCCATCTCCGATGCTTTCCCACAGTACGGCAAGAGCCATCAGTAAACAAGGCATACTGCTTTTCACTTTCTGACAGTTTATTATATGGTGGAGCCTTTTCAGCACGCGCCACCTCCTCCTTTGTTGACATTCCAAAATCTTTGCCCTCTGACCAGTCCATGATGACTTCTCGAATGCCTGGACAACTGAGATTTCCTATTCGAGTTCGTTGTGTAATTAGTGCAGCCCATTTACTCCATGTAGCATCAGTTGCATGATGTGTAGAGGAGACCCTGCCTTTGAACATCCAGCCCAGCACAGGCAACCGGGGTGCCACTAGGAGCTGTGCTTCAGTGCCAATCACTTCGGAAGCAGCTCGAACCCCTTCATACGCTGCCAGTATCTCTTTCTCAGTTGGGGTATAGCTGGCCTCAGATCCTTTATATCCCCGACTCCAAAAGCCGAGGGGTCGACTTTGAGTCTCCCCTGGAGCTTTCTGCCAGAGGCTCCAGGTAGGACCGTTCTCCCTAGCTGCAGTGTACAGTACATTTTTTACATCTGGCCCCGTCTGGACTGGTCCAAGGGCTACTGCATGAACTATCTTGCGTTTAATTTGCTCAAAGGCTTGTTGCTGCTCAGGGCCCCATTTAAAATCATTCTTCTTCTGGGTCACATGATAGAGAGGGCTTACAATCGAACTGTAATTTGGGATGTGCATTCTCCAGAACCCCACTGCACCCAAGAAAGCTTGCGTTTCTTTCTTATTAGCTGGTGGAGACATTGCTGTTATCTTGTTGATCACATCTGTGGGGATCTGTCTACGTCCATCTTGCCATTTTATTCCCAAAAATTGAATCTCCTGTGCAGGTCCCTTGACCTTACTCCGTTTTATGGCAAAACCGGCTTTCAGCAGGATTTGGATTATTTTCCTCCCTTTCTCAAAGACTTCTTCCGCTGTATCGCCCCACACAATAATGTCATCAATGTATTGCAGGTGTTCTGGAGCTTGCCCCTGTTGCAGTGCAGTCTGGATCAGTCCATGGCAAATGGTAGGGCTGTGTTTCCACCCCTGGGGCAGTCGGTTCCAAGTGAACTGGACACCCCTCCAAGTAAAAGCAAACTGTGGCCTGCACTCTGCTGCCAAAGGAATGGAGAAAAATGCATTGGCAATATCAATCGTGGCATACCACTTGGCTGCCTTTGACTCTAGTTCATACTGAAGTTCTAGCATGTCCGGTACGGCAGCACTCAATGGTGGTGTGATTTCATTCAGGCCACAATAGTCTACTGTTGGTCTCCATTCTCCATTAGACTTTCGCACTGGCCATATGGGGCTATTAAAGGGTGAGCGGGTCCTGCTGATCACCCCCTGACTCTCCAGTCTACTATTCAGCTGGTGGATGGGAATCATGGAGTCTCGGTTGGTGCGATATTGCCACCAGTGCACTGTTGTGGTCGCAATTGGCACTTGTTGCTCTTCAACTTTCAGCAACCCCACAGCAGAGGGATCTTCTGAGAGACCAGGCAAGGTGGACAGCTGCTCAATTTCCTCAGTCTCCAAAGCAGCAATACCAAAAGCCCACCGGTACCCTTTCGGGTCTTTGAAGTACCCTCTCTTGAGGTAGTCTATGCCGAGGATGCATGGAGCCTCTGGACCAGTCACAATAGGGTGCTTTTGCCACTCCCTCCCAGTCAGGCTGATTTCAGCCTCCAGCACAGTCAACTCTTGGGATCCTCCTGTTACTCCAGAAATATAGATGGATTCCACCCCTTGACAGCTTGATGGCATCAGGGTACACTGTGCACCGGTATCTACTAGAGCCTTATACTTCTGTGGGACTGATGTGCCAGGCCATCTGATCCACACAGTCCAGTAAATCCGATTGTCCCCTACCTCCACCTGGCTGGAGGCAGGGCCCCTCTAATGGTCGCCACAGTGTTGGACACGTAAGTCGTGTTGAAAGGGATTATTCTTCGTTATCACAGGAGCTGGAGTAAAATCAGCTCTTCCATTCCATCTGGGAAACTGCTCACCAGAGACTGAAGCCGTAGCTCTCATGGGACGATCAGTCTTGGCCCTTGCTGCCCTCTTCAGTTCACTCACCCGTTCCTCCAAAGCTGAAGTAGGTTTTCCATCCCACTTTGTCATGTCTTCTCCATGATCCAGCAGGTAAAACCATAGGGTACCCTGTGGCGTATACCTCCTGTATCTCCTCTCTTGAACAATAGGACGCCTTTTGTTAATAGCTGAGACGTGTGTTGGTACACGTGAGGAGCTGGATAAATCAGATAGATCGTCCCTCAATTGTTCGAGGTCCTGGGACAGTTTTTTCACAGCTGAGATGATGGAAGGGGTGAGGTTGTCTTCGAACTCTCGGAGTTTATGAACCATTTCATCCACTGTTAGTGGTACTATGTCATTCCAGGTCACTGTTGCCAATGAATGGGCATATGATGACGGTGCATTCCGTGCACGTTTTCGCCACATGGGTCGTGTACATTCAACTTCATATGGATCTATAGGTGTATCCCCGTTATTCGGCTTGATGTGATAGAGCATCTCTACGATGGCCGATTCCCTCAGAGACTGGATGCCTTTGTCTATAGTAGTCCACTTGGCCGAACGACTCGTAACATCGTCCTTGTACGGAAACCTTTCTTTCACAGCTGCCAAGAGCCTCCTCCAAAGGCTGAGGGACTTTTTCTCTCTTGCAATTGCTTTGTCAATTCCCCCTTCTCTAGCAAGTGATCCCAGCTGCTTGGCTTCTGTACCTTCTAGTTCATGACCATCGGCCCCATTGTCCCAGCATCGGAGTAACCAGGTGATGATGTGCTCCCCTGGTGGACGGGTAAAATCTTTTCGCATATTCCGCTACTCGGTGGAGGTCCGAGGTCGAGAAGTTACCTCTTCTTCTTCTTCTTCGTCATGTGATGATGACTCCTGATCAGATTCTGGACCGGGTGGTGAATTCATTGTTTCTTCATCTCGCTTCACCCTTCTTGCCTCCTTTTTGCTTGTTCTCTTGCGTACAGGGGCAACCGATATTGGTACGAAGTGGTCCTCTGGTTTGGCTGCAGTGATTATCACTGTGGTTTGAGTAGCGACTGTACTTGTTGCTGGGGGTGGTGTAGCTCCTGTGCTTGGAGATGGGGTAACTGCGCTGTCTGTTGCAGTTGAAGTTTGAGCAGCTGCTGTACTTGCCACTGGGGTAGCTGCGCTGTTCATTGAGGCCAAAGTTTGGGTAGCGACTGTACTTGTCGCTGGGGTTGGTGCGGCTTCTGTGCTTGGAGCTGGGGTAACCGCGCTGTCTGTTGCAGTTGAGGTTTGAGCAGCTGCTGTACTTGCCGCTGGGGTAGCTGCGCAGTTCATTGCAGCCAAAGTTTGAGTAGCGACTGTTGTTTTGCCCTCAGATCCGCCGACATTATTTTCCTTTTGAAGGTGCTGGATAGTGTTGAACAAGGCCCTGTAAGCATAGGCCAAGCCCCAGCACGTTGCCATGATTTGTCCATCTCTGGTATGGCCAGAATGACCACACACCTCATTTAAGTGTTTTACTAATTCTTCTGGATTTTGCAGTTGTTCGGTAGTGAAATTCCAAAATACTGGAGTGGCCCACTGACCTAGATACTTGCCCATACTATCCCACACACCCTGCCACTCATGGCTGTCCAGCCTCAGGGAAAATCTCTCGGTCCTCCTACATTGTCATTTGACCCCAGACAAGACCCAAACCTGACTCTGCTTAACTCTTGAAATCAGTAGTGGGCAAAACACACTCTGTATGCGTGTTAGCATGGTGATTCCCATCACCATCAGCAAACAAGTCTCAACAGCATTAAAATGCCATTCAAAAAATTCAAAACTCTCAAATGTAAATGGTCTGGGGGGACTACTGGGAGGGTAAAAGGATGTCTCCTTCACAGGTTGAGCACCTGAGAAGGAGAAAAAAGATGTGTAATTGCTAAGCACCTCCATCATATACCTCCCAAAGTATAAAGGTGGTGACCACACTGGGAACATAAGCCAGATCAGTTTCATGATCAATGATTCTATTGTATTACAAGTCATTACCATAAAGTACAATGGGACAAAAACCTTAGCCTAAGCCCCACACTTGAAAAACACTAATACAGCAAATACCAGATGGACGTAAGATACAATATACTGAAACTGTGAAATCAAGAGGAACAACCTTGAGAGCCAATAAATCAGCATTGTGATGAGTGACTATCAATCCAGTCAGATCTGTTCTTACCTCAACCCCTCGTGCCCCACGTTGGGCGCCAAAAAGAACTGTCGTGGTTTAAACCCAGTCAGGTAACTTGTTCACTCACTCCCAGTGAGTGGTGCCGAGCTGACAACAATTGAGGTCCGTGTCCCCCTCTCCGCACCGGGGTTCTCCCCTTCCCCGCTCCCGGAGGAACGGGGAGGAGGATCGAAAAAGTGCAACTCCCATGGGTTGAGACAAGAACAGTCCAGCAACCAATGTACACAAATCACCACCGCTACTATCAACTACAACAATGATAAGGGAAAATAACAAGGGAAGAGTATACGATACCACCGGCCAAGAAAATGAGTTCCACCCGGAAACCCTTGTCCTTCCGGGTAACTCCCAGTCACCCCCACCCCGGGCATGACGTGCTGTGGTATGGAATACCTCCCTGGCTAGCCCGGGTCAGGCGCCCCGTCTCTGCTTCCTCCCGGCTTCCCCTCCTCCCTGGCAGAAAATGAGCCTCACAAAGTCCTTGGTCAGGGTAAACATCACTTAGCAACAACTGAAAACATCGACTTCACCAACACTATTCTCAGGCTGGAAGTCAAAACACAGCACTGCACCAGCTACCACAAAGGAAAAAAAACATGACTGCTACTGCTGAACCCAGGAGACTTTCCTAATCCAAAGACTCTTTCAGAATACTTTCTTTCTTATTTTCCATTCTGCAGGATGCAGATGGCAAGGCAGAGAGATACGACTTTTGTAATTCTTTCTGCTTTTTTACTACCAAAGCTAAAGAGCCAGTCAAAGAGTAGTCTTGTGACATACCATGAAGTTACTGGAAGTCCTTTCCAACCCTAACTATCCTATTCTAACCCTAACTATTCTATGATCATATGAAGTGTGTACTCAAACAGTATGAAATAAAAACAACCCTATAAGGTGCTTCCTAAACTATATCCTAAATCTATCCTATATCCTATAATCTGTTTCCTAAACTATAACCTAAATTTTTCCTAAAGTATATCCTAAAATTTGGTTCTAAAAGACATAGTAATAGATGAATAAACATAGTTATAAACACAGTAACATGTGTATTAACAAGTATAGTAACCAGTGTAGTAACAATGATAGTAACAAATGTGGCAGCGAACATGGGAAGCTGAAGTCCAGAGGCCAGCTCCCCACTTGGGGAGATGCACCAGCAGGTGGGGATTTGCTGGTGGAGCTGAGGAGTGAGCCAGCAAGGCCCCCTGTAAGGGCTGGAATGGGTTTGAGGGAGCTGCTCTGGCTCCGGGGCAAGGTGGTAGAACCTTCTATCCAGAGAAGAAGGACATGGTGGTTCTGTCCTCGCCACTGCCGAGGTGGTGCTGGGGCCGCAGGGTGGAACTCCAAGGCCAGGAAGCAGAGTGCATGAGGGGAATTCAAAGCAGTAAAAGGGCACCTACAAGGGCAGAGTCAGAAAGCACTGATGAACCCATGAGGGCAGGAGCAGGTGGGACTTGGCTCCTAGGTTTTTTGGAAGTATGCTGTAAAAGAGGTCATTGCTAGCGCAAGAGAGAGGCTCCTTACAGGTTTCCTACTGGCAACTATAGTGTTGCTTTTGTCCCTTCTCAATACATGTGATACCCTCAGAGCACGGGAAGCTGAAACAGATGTGCAGTGCCACCCTGCCAGGCAGCAGGGCTCAGCAGGGAGCCTGGGAATCCGGGATATGGTCCTTTCCAAAAACCTAGCAGCAGCATCCTTGCTTTGCCATACTAAAATCAGAGGTTGGCAGGCAATGCTGGGTGAGCATGTTTCTCCTGACATACATGCTCCCCTGAGGGAAGGACCATACTGTACACCTCAGGAGTGTTTCCTGTACTCAGAGCTTGGCAAAAAGAAGGAACACAGGCTCTGCTACATACCTGGGTGCCTTGTTCTTCCCCTGCTTGAATTTCTTCAGTTGCCCGCCCTGAGAGATCAGTTCTGCTCTTTTTCCGGCATGGTTGGTCCATCACGGCCCTCTTCCCAGGTTGCTCTTCGCTTCCTGGTGTTGTGTGAAGAGCCTGGGAACCTTTCCATTCAATAGTATTGTGAGACAGGTAAAGCCATGATTACCCTGAGCCAAGCAAAGTAAGGCAATTTTACCTTTTCTCCCTGGAAAAGCTCCTCTCTGTTTGCTCTTGGGAGAAACAGGAGGCACCTGCAATGGCAATGTGTAGATTAGCAGGGGGCAAGGACCTCCATGCACAATTGCTACCCTGGCTCTAAACAGCACATCCTTTGGATGGGTTTGGTCAGCTCAGCTGAGCCAGCTGTGGTGGGATCACCTCACAAAGTGGGATGGCCAACCTGCATCAGCCTTGCTCTGCACTTTGGAGTTGGATGACTATGCTTGTTCTGTAGCAGCAGCAGTAGCCCCACCTTCTGAGAGGGAAGGTTTTTGTTGCCACACTTCTTGTGCACTTCACTTACCCCTGTTGTTTCCAGCTCTGCTTGTGCTGCTGGTGTCTCCTCATCCCCCTCTCTGGCCAGCCTGGCCACCTGCTCTCCAAGGAGTTCCTCATGGTGGTCAATGAAGAACTCAACAAGCTTCGTTACCTGCACACAGCAAACCACTGGTTTCACTGAGGGGGCTGATGAGGGCTCAAACAATCTTTCCCAGCCTGACCTGTGCTTCTGTGCAGGAAGGTGTAGCCGTGGGGCTGTTCTTCCCAGCTGCTGACCCATGGCCTTGCTGACAGGAGAAGAAAGCCAGGACCGTCTGAGCAGCAAAGCTGGGCTGGGCTGGGGACTCTGTAGCCGGGTGGTAAACACAGCGTACCTTCCCTGTCTCCAGAGCAAGAACATCCAGGGGCAGCTCCTGGGGTGGGCTCAGGAGGTTTGGTGCCAGGCAGATGGCCAGGTTCCCAGCAGTCATCTTCGTTGTGGCCACATTCCTGCTGATCCTGTTAAGCAGCAACAGCAAGTGCTGCAGCAGGTGCAGGTTGGCCTCTGGTAGTTTGCTGGCCACCCTGAGGGAACAGGAGCACAGCGTTAACGAAGTCAGTGTTGACAGCACAGGTCTCCCAGGCTGATCTCATCCAAGGCCACTGCCTGCTCTACAGCAGAGAGACTGCCTATGCTGAGATACGGCCACCTCCCTCCTTGCCCTTCTGAAAGAGGTCTTTGTTGCAGCAATCCCCAACACCTGTGGGAAGTGATCCCCAGAAAGAAAAGCTTTTGGGTGCCCCTTTCCCCCTAAACATAAACCCCACAGCAACAGGAGGTGGCTTGTACGAGCCATGGCTATTTCAGGCAGGCCATTGCTTTGCTGATGAGTCCCAGCCTGTGCCAGTCCCTGCTGGCTGCTGCCACACTTACTCTTTCAGTGCTGCCAGCTTCTCCTGCCTGCTGGTCTTGTTCATGGCACGCATCCACTCCTCGAACGGCTGGATGTCGAGGAGCTTTGAGGGGATATTGTGGAGGAGGTCCTGCAGGGCCAAGGGCTCCATGTGAGGCTTCGGCCACTGCACCCAGGAGCACTTGCAATATCCCCAGCCCTCTGGCTCATGAGCAGGCAGCTGGGTTTCTGCTTGTGCTCCCGCAGGTGCCCATCAGCACCAAGAGAGCCAGGAGCTGCAGGGTTCTGGGTCAGCAGGGTTCACCTTCAAGAGGACAGCCAGCAGCAGCACGGGCTGGGTTTCCAGCTGCACTGGCACCCCACTGTCCAGGGCCTCCCTGACCTTGTGGGGTGCGTGCTGGCTGGCTGCCAGCTGGAAGATCCCCTCCGTGGATGGGCCATGCTCATTAAGCAGAGCCAGCAGGTCCTGAGGGCACAGAGGAGGAGAGTTGCTGGGCTGGAGACAGGCCCTGAGATAGGTGAAAGGGACAGCCTCTCTCTGGAGGAGTCAGTGGGATGGGATGGGATGGGATGGGATGGGATGGGATGGGATGGGATGGGATGGGACGGATGGGGACCCCACATCCAGGCTGGCTTACCTGGATGGGCTGTGGCAGCATGCCATCCTGGCTGCACAGATCTGCCAGGGGCTGGCCAAAGAGAGCTCCTACACCAGCAGAGCCCAATGGCCCTGGTGCCCCTACTGCAGCCAAGGTCCCTGGCCGTGCTAATGGCCAGGGCAGCCTCCTCCTGCTCCTGTGGGTCCCGCCTGCAAAGAGAAATGGATTAAAGAGCCGTGGAGGAAAAGCACCAGGAGAACCCTCCCTCAGTGCTGTCCCCCCCTGCCACCGAGGGCACAGAAGAGGCAGCAACATATTGGATTGAGGGGACGTGGGGTTCAGCTCTCTCCTGCTGCAGAGTGATGAGGGTGGACGTGCCCTGCGGGAAGGGCAGCAGCATCCCCATTGCCACACATGTGCCAGCCTGTAAGAGCAGGAGAGAAGGGCCATCCTGCCCCTGTCTTCTCCACACTCACCATCCATGTGGCCACATCTGCCTTCACTGCCGGATGGCACAGGACCTGGCAGCTGCTTGGCACCAGCCTGCAAGAAATGGGCTGCACTCACCAAGGAGCCCCACAGCAGAAAGGGCCCCTGGAGAGCTGCATCAGCCCCTGGCTGTGTGTGAGAAGTGGGGGTGGGTGAGACTGCACTGCAACGGACCCTGACCTGGGCCTGGAGCTGGAGCATCTTCTCCAGGCTGCCGTCATCCAGTGTCGTCCCCTGGGCAAGAGGAAAAGAGCAGAAGGTGAGGAGCAATGCAGCTGATGCTGGGCTGGAGGAGCCCCTGGGGACAGAGCAGAGGCAGGAGGGACACTCACAGCATGGTGGCCACTCAGCTCCTTCATCACCATCCTGATGGACGGCAGCTGGGTCACCCTGGCTCCCTGAACTCCTTCCTGTGGTCTGTGCATGGGGAAGGGGCAGAGAAAGAGCTGTGTGAGACCCAAGCTAGCTCTTCCCTCTGCTGCCAGCCTGGGGAGTGCTTCCATAGTGCCCAGAACAGCCGGTACCACCCAGCAGTGGAGCGGGGTGCAGTGGGAGTGGCGAGGATGGGGCTGGACACAGCTGGATGAAGTATCTTCACCAGATGTGCCTGCTCAGCAGTGGGGGCACCTCTGCCTGCAGCTGTGGAGCACCTGTGCCCAGCTCAGAAGAGGTGTTTTCTCATTGTTTGGATGCCACTCATGGAGCATCTCCCCATGATGGGAGCACAGGCAGCCCAGGCTGCAGTGCCTGGCAGGGCTTACCCAAGGAGGGTGCTGACCCAGAGTTCCTTCACTACTCGGGAGCTGCCAAAAAAAGAGAAGAAACAGCCTCAGTGCCTGCTGTGCCCCAGCAGATGATGCCCCATGAGGCAGGGCAGAGGAGCTGCCCACCCCTCTGGTGGGAAGTTGCACCGAGACTCACCAGAAACTGACAACACAGGAGCCACAGGGCCAGAGGAAGACAAGGGAGCTGGAGGCATTCCATTCCTCCTCCTCTTCAGCAGCATCACCAGCTCAGCCCTTCCCACTGCTCAGCACCTGCAGCAGGCCCAGGGCCAGGCACAGCAGCGGGTGCGGGGTGCTGCCAGGTCTGCAGAGAAGAGCGGCAGGGAGTCAGCTGGAGGTGGCCGAGCCCACTGGATCCCCTCTTGTTCCTGCCTGCCATGGGCATGGCCACAAGTGCATCCAGCACCAAAGTGCCAGGGGCCTGGGGCTGCTCCTTGGCTGTCCCTGATCTGGTGCCCTGGTGCTAGGGGCAGGGCTTGGGAGGAAAGGCAGCTGGGCTCTGGTTGTCTTACTTGGTGTTGGCGATGACCAGGGTGTCTCTGAAGAAGAGGAGGAGGTCCCTCTTCTTCTTCTGGCCACGGCCCTGGGTCACCCTCACACGCTCCCTGAGCAGCGTCTCAGGCAATGCCAGATCGGGCTCACGGTGCTGGTCGGGGCAAGGGTCATCCCTGCAGAGCAGATGGCGTTTGGCTTGAGCAAGGTGGCTGCTGCTGGTCCTTGCTGTGCCTGTGCATCCCCAAGCTGTGGGGCAACTCACCTGGACCCACAGCAACAGAGCCACTGCCCCATCCTGAAAGGGCTAGGGGAAAACATACGTGTAGAAAACTCCTTGAAAAATACAACAGGAGTACTCCTCCGCAAAAAGGAAGTACCGCCAGTGCCTCTGGTGCTGCCACTCGCAGCACTGTTCGTGCAGGCACTGGAGCTGTTGCTGGGGCAGCACTGGGTAAGAAGAGAGCACCATTGTACTTCGGTTCTGGAACCCAGGGGCCCAGATGGGGTGGAGCCCTGTGGGCCTCTCCCCAGGGTGTCCATATCCAGCCTTGGCCCCAAGGTCTCCTGCTTTAGAACTGCTGTGTCCACCAATGGAAAGTCACTGCCCCTGCAGCCATGGTCTTCCCACTCACAGGACCTGGGGAGCCCCAGGTCTACCATGAACATTGAAGACTGAGGCAATGCAAAAACATTAAATGCCTCTGTCTTTTCTTCATCCCCACTTTTCAGTGTCCATCTTCATAAAGTCAAGGTCCCAATACTTTCCTTAGGTCTCTGCTTGTTATTAGCATACTTCAAAAAGCCTTTTGTTGTTGTCTGACAGAACACTGACCAGTTTCATCTCCAGCTGAGCTTTGGCCTTTTGTGATGTCTCCCTCCATGTGTGAGCCACAGCTCGGCAGTCTTCCTGAGAAGTTTGACCTTGCTTCTAGAGAGCATACAATTTCTGTTCCCACCCCAGTTCCAGGAGGATTTCCAAGCTGCTCTTCTGCTGCACCTGCTTGACTTCCATTGACACAATGGGATTGCTGCTCCTGTGCTTTCAAAAGATGGTTCTTTAAAAGCGAGCAGCTCTCATGGTCCCCTAAGTTCTCAAAAGCTCATGACCAGGAGACCCTGTCAAGGAGGTCCCTTTGTAGCTTCAGTTTTGCTTTCTTGATACCCAGGGTACCAAATCTGCCGAACTTTTCCCTCATGACACCCAAAAGCTTGAGCTCAACTCTTTGGGATTAGGGTGGCCAAGACAGCCTCCCACCATCACACCTCGCATGCACCCTCTTGATTCACAAAGAGCAAGCCTAGGAGGGCACCTTTCCTAGTTGGCTCACTGAGTACTTGTGGAAAGAAGCTGCCTTCCTCAGACTTCAGGAATTCTGCAGCCTCACTTGTCCCAGCAGTGACAGTATGGTATTGCCAGCTGAGGTGTGGGAAATGAAAATCTCATGGGCTGAGATAAGAACAGTCCGGTAACTAAGGTATTACACAAAACCACTACTGCTACCACCAATAATAATGATGATAAGGGAAATAACAAGGGGAGAGGATACAAATATAAAAATAAAATGTGAAAAGGAAAAGAAAAAATAAACAGCAGTAATGCACAATACAATAGCTCACCACCCGCCAACAAATACCTAGCCTGACCCAAGCAGTGATCTAGGCCTTCCTGGTAACTCCCCCCTGTTTACATACTGGGCATGATGTGCTGTGGAATGCAATTCCTCTTTGGCTAGTTTTGGTCAGGTGTCCTGTCTCTGCTTCCTCCTGGCTTCAAGTGCCTTTTCTCACTGGCAGAGCATGAGAGAATGAAAAGTCCTTCATCAGCGTAAGTATTACTTAGCAACAACAAAAGCAGTGGTGAGTTAACAGCTTTGTTCTCAGACAAAAGTCAAAAATACAGCACTGCACCACCTACTTGGAAGGAAAAAAAATAACTGTTACAGCTGAGCCCAGGGCAGTATCCACCCCTTATTCCATACCATTCACATCATGCTCAGATCCCATTATTTTTTCAATATAACATCACTTTTTGTCCCAGATATACATAAATATGCCCCCCCACACACACACAGAGAAAGAGATAGGTATCATTCCCTAGTCCACAGATAAATCCCTATGAAGTTGCTGAATTCATTCCATGATGTCAGGCTCCATCTCTTGTAACAGTCTTTCAGGGCAGGAGAGACAGTGTGTAGTGTTGGGTTGGTGCCTACTGACAATGCTGCTGAACTTGTCTGGTCACTGCTGAGCTTGTCTGGTTTCATCAAAGTTCATTCTTTGCTGGGGTGATGATCAGAGAGGGATGTCAGAGTCAGTTGATGGTGACCTGAGGACAGTTCTCTGCTGCCTCTGGCTTTTCCCACAACTGGTGTCTACTAGAGCCTTACACTCCTGTGGGACTGATGTGTCAGGGGACAGTCCAGTAAGCCCGACTGTCCCCTACCTCCACCTGGCTGGAGTCAGGGCGCTTCTAATAGTGATCACAATATTGGTCACTTACATCTTGTAGACAGGGATTATTCGTCTTTATCACAGGAGATGGAGCAAAATCAGCTCTTCCACTCCATCTGGGAACCTGCTCATGAGAGACTGAAGCCATAGCTTTCATGGGATGATCATCTTTGACATTTGTTCTCCTCTTCAATTCACGCACCCATTCCTCCAGAGCTGAGGTAGGTTTTCCATCCCACTTCCTCATGTCTTCTCCATGATCCCTCAGGTAAAACCATAGGGTAGCCTGTAGCGTTTACCTCCTGTATCTTCTCTCTTGAGCAGTAGGGCGTCTTTAGTTAATATCTGAGACATGGGTTGGTAAATGTGGTGAGCTGGACAGATCGGATAGATCGTCTCTCAATTGTTTGAACTCCTGCGACAGTTTTTCCACAGCTGAATTGGTGGAAATGGTGAGATTGTCTTTGAACTCTTGGAGTTGACAAATCACTTCATCCACTGTTGGTGGTGCTATGTCATGCCAGGTCATTGATGCCAGTGAGTGGGCATATGATTATGGTGCACTCCATGTAAATTTCAGCCACATGGGTCATGTACCTTTGACTTCATCTGAATCTACAGATGCATTCTCGGCATTCGGCCTACAAGAGATCATCTCTAGAATGGCTGATTTCCTTATAAACTGGATGCCTTTCTCTATCACGGTCCAGTTGGCCAAACGACTCATAACATTGTACTTGTAGGGAAACCTTTCCTTCGCAGCTGCCAAGAGCTGCCTCCAAAGACTGAGGGACAATTTCTCTTTTGCAACTGCTTTGTCAGTTCTTCTTTCCCTGGCAAGTGATCCCAGCTGCTTGGCTTCCCTACCTTCTAGTTCATGACCATTGGCACCATTGTCCCAGCATTGGAGCAATCAGGTGATGATGTGACCCCTGGATGATGGCTGAAATCTTTTTGCATATTCCGTACCTTGGTTGAGGTCCGGGGTCGAGAAGTCACCTTTTCTTCTTCCTTTTCCTCTGATCCACATAATAATAACTCTTGTCCAGATGCTGTCCCGTGTAGTAAGTGGATTGGTTCTTCATCTTTCTTCACTGTACCGGTTGCTCTTTGTGCCTCTTGTTTGCTTTCCCCTTGTGTACAGGGGCAACCGATATTGGCATGAATTGGTCCTCTGGTTTAGGTGCAGCGATTGTCACTGTGGTTGGAGTTTCTGTAGTGTGTGCCACTAGGGTTGGAGTAGCTGAAGTATTTGTTGTTGGGGTTGGTGCAGCCACTGTCCTTGGGGGTTGAATAGCACCAGCAACTGCATTGACTGCTGCTGTTGAGGTTTGAGTAGCTGTTCTACTTGTCACTGGAGTTGGTGTAGCTGCTGTACTTGAAGTTGGAGTAGCTGCATTGTCTGTTGCAGACAGAGTCTGAGTAGCTGCTGTACTTGTCACTGGGGTTTGTGTAGCTGCTATATTTTTAGTTGGAGTAGCTGTGTTGTCTGTTGCTTTGCCATCAGATCCAGAGACACTTTTTCCCTTTGAAGGTATGGATAGTGTTTAACAGGCCTCTGTAAGCATAGGCCAAGTCCCAGCACGTTGCCATGATTTGTCCCTCTCTGGTATGACCAGGATGACAACACAGCTCATTTAAGTGTTTTACTAACTTTTCTGAATTTTGCACTTGTTCAGTGGTGAAGTTCCAAAGCACTGGAGGTGCCTCCTGGCCTAGATATTTGCCCATACTACCCCACATACCCTGCCACTCATGACTGTCCAGCTTCAGGGAAAATCTCTTGGTCCTCCTATATCATCATCTAACCCTAGACAAGATCCAAACCCGACTCTGGTTAACTTTTGATATGAGACAAAATGATCGTGGGTAAAACACACTCTGTGTGCCAACATGGTGGTCCCCATCACAATCAGCAGGCAGGTCTCAAGGGTATTCAAAAGCCATTCAAAACCTTCAGAACTCCCAAATGATGCTGTAAATAGCTTGGTCAGGGAGCTGGGGTGTAAGGGAACGTCTCCTTCATAGATTGACCACCCGAGGAAAAAAAAAAAGATGTGTAATTGCTAAGCACTTCCATTATATACATCTGTAGTGTTTTAAACTCTGCCAGCTATGCAGTCTCACTCACTCACTCCTCCTCTTCTTCCCCCTCCTGCTCCGGGGGAGATGGGGAGGAGGGAAATAGAAAGAATGTAGCTCCCACAGGTTGAAATAAGAACAGTCCAGTAACTAAGGTATAACATAAACCACTACTGCTGCCACCAATAATAATAATGATAAGGGAAATAACAAGGGAAGAGAATACGATACCACCTGTCAATACCTAGCCCAACCGAGCAGTGAACTAGCCCTTCCAGGTAACTCTGTTACCCTCTGGGCATGATGTGCTGTGGTATGGAATATCTGTTTGGCTAGCTTGGGTCAGGTGTCCTGTCTCTGCTTCCTCCCGGCTTCCCCTCCTCCCTAGCAGAGCATGAGACTCAGAGGGTCCTTGGTTAGATTAAACACTGATGTTTTTAGTTGTTGTTAAGTAATGTTATCAGTGTTGTTCCTAGGCTGAAAGTCAAAACCAGAGCACTGCACCAGCTACTAAGAAGGAGAAAAATGACTGCTACTGCTGAACCAAGGACAGTAGCTAGTAATTGTTCTAGGAACACCACACTACAGGTGAACACAATGAGAAATTTCTCTTTTTGGCTATGCTGCTAATTATGAATCATTAGCAAAATGAAATATCACAAGAACAATGTCAGATATTATTACTGATTTTTCTTCTGTGATATCAAATGGTGCGATTACCTGCAAATACCTGGGACTTGTTGCCTGTATTATTTCATATACAAGGAAGCTGTGAAGGGTTTTATTCTATATCATTGGACTTTTGCAGAAAAGCAGAATGAAAGTGAAATGAGCTAGAGAATGTGAAACCAACAGGCAATATTTTCGATCTCTCAATGCTTTTTGGTGGTAACAAAATATGATGTAAAAGAGGAAAGGGAGAGAAAAATAATATACTCATTCTTAGATATTACACTTTCTGCATAGGGATAAACTGTGATTTTATGATTGACCACAGTCATGGAGAGATTTGTTTTCAGAATACTGATACTGAATTACAGTAAATACTGTCAGATTTCTGAAGCAGAATTGCTTTCAGTGTGCTTCTCACGTGCAGAAAGAAATAATCTGAGAATTATTTGTAATGGCAGCTGCATGTTCTTTAAAAATGTTACACTTCTCTGCAAGCCTGAAAAGGAGTAAACAACATTTCTTCTTTTTCAAGGAACACAGATCCACTTCCTCCCCCTTCTTCACAGTAGAATACCTCCACATCAGATTTTTCTCTGCTCTTGTGCACTGTGAATTTAGAAGTACATAACCTCTGGACATCTGAAGGAGGTAGAAATCCTTGGTTTGGTGCGCCACAAATAAAGTAGAAGTTTGCTTATCACCCATATTGGGTTGGCCTGTCTTGCTTCTCCTCGCCGCTTACAAATGGCGCCCAAACAGGGACCATGGACTACAGGCTACCGGGGACCCGGATTACAGGGCCCCGGTTAACGGGGACCCAGAATACAGGGCCCCGGTTAGCGGGGACCCGGAATACAGGGCCCCAGTTAGCGGGGACTGGGAATACAGGGCCCCGGCTAACGGGGACCCGGAATACAGGGCCCTGAGTATCAGGGGCCTGGAACGGCGAGTGAGCGGCGCCGGCGGCAGCGGCCGGGAAGCACGGGCAATGCTGCTGCGGTGGTGTGACGGACCTGGGTGCTTGGACTAACTGAAAGGAGTCCGCCGCTGGGGCGAACCAGACACTGCTGTGTCGGGAGGCTGATCCGGAGACCGAGGTTACAGGACGACCCAGAAGAAGACGATCCGGAAAAGGCCGGCCATGAAAATGGACCGAAAGGTAGCCCTGGACTTATTACAGTGCTTTTTATAAATTGAATTGAACCTGAGACTCTAAAGCAGCTGGCAGGTCTAGTGGCTGTAGGGAAGGCTAAGGGGTTTTTTGTAGATCCTAATACAGTTTTTGAGGAGAGTGAGTGGCGAAAGTTTGGTGATGAACTATTTGACTCAATGCTTAATGATGATAAAATGGCAAAGAAACTCGGTAAACCACGGAGAGAAGTAATAAACTGTATAAAAAGATACAAGGCGGAAAAGAAAACTGCCGCGAAAGCAACGGAGAAACTAGGAACAGACATCCCCGGTCGGTTGAAACCGAGGGAAGATTACAACTCGTTTCCCCCAACTCGCGGGAGCACAGAGCTCCCCCCCCTCCCCCTCCCCCCCCTTCCTTTTCTCCCCCTCCATCAGAAGGTGCCGCGGAGGAGGTGTAACCCCCTGCTCACCCACCACCCCAGTTCCAAAAGTAGGGACTTTGAAAAGGACAGAGAAAGTATATTAGAAGGGATACGCATGATGAATGTCGAGGAAGCTGAAAGGAAGAGGGTGGTGCCTCGGTGCCGCATCAATTGGGGCGCCATTTTGAAGCACGCAGTAGAAAATAGAGATCATGCGCTAGCGGGAGATTTAAAGGAACCGTGAGCCTTTCCAACCCATTATGCCCTAGAGTGGAAATTTTTAACTCAGTTATGGAGGAGCCAGGTCTGCAGATGGCTACATACCGAATGGGAGACATCTGACAAGAAAGACATAGCTGCGAGCAACGGAGACCCTGAGTTCGGCGCAGGATCAGCCCCTGAATCCCCTGAATCCAAGCCAGATTTATATCCTCTGCTTCCAGACCCTGACTCTTCGTCTCCCGGGTCGGTCTGCTCAGACTCACTGGCCCTGGAGACGCTCAGCTGTAACAATGGTTAACCAAAGATGCGATCATTACTGGTGAATTTTCTGCAACGGGCATCTCTGCATATCCTGTGTTTACTACACAGCAGGGGGCTAAAGAGTGGGAAGCTCTTGATCTCAAAACAGTTAAGGAGGCGTGACAAGCAGTGACCACGTATGGGTTAAAATCCTCTTATACTCAAGCTGTATATGTTATGATTTTTCTTGCAATTGACAGGGGGAGCCCATACAGTTTCTCTGTGACACTCATGTACTAGAAGTTGGTAAAAATAAGTATGTCCAGGTTTCTATCAACCCTTGGAGACCTTTGTAGATACTGCTGGCCACTTCTTCCGACATAGGCTGGCCACCTGTATCAGAATGAGTATGCATTTTGGTCAGTATAAAAGCCCAAGCCTCATACGATGTGGGGGAGGCAGAGCCTCTGCGGGGACGCCCGCTAAGGTTGAGCCTGCCACCTCGCACTGCAATGATGCATCTCAGAGCTGGTTTGCTATTAGTCTCCACAGGGTCTTTGTGCCACGTTCTCTACGTGGAACTGTAGTGGGAGTAATGATTGTCTGGATTTTGTGCTTCAAATATTGTAGTTGCGTGGAGTGTGCTTGTGGGATTCCACACACGCGCGTGTGTGTGTGTGCTGAGGGCAGACAGTGTTCTGTGTATTTTTCTTGTTGTTGGGTTCATGTAAAAGCTTTCAACGGGTAGCTGTTTAACATTTCGGGCATGGAAGGGTTAACGTAAAGGTGCGGTTGCCGGCAGGTATTTATGGTTGCTGCTGAAGCAGGCAGGCCGCTATAGTTGCTGCCCAGCAGGACGGCTTTTGCAGGGATCAAAAAAAAAAAAAGGGGGGGGGGGAAGAGAGAGAGAGAGTAATGATGCTGCATTTAGCCTGTCTAACCTGTCTACTTCTCAAGAACTGATAACCTGGGGGAGGGGGTATATTTGTGTCCTCCTGCCTACAGGTCCATGGCGACTGTCTGCAAAGTTTGTCAAGCCTTGCCATGAGCTGGACAGACAAATGGAAAAACCTGATGCCTCAGCTACAGGAGCTGACCGAGAATACCCCAAGCAGAATGAGATAGAGGAAGAGAAAGAACAAGTAACTGCAAAACATCACTTGGGGGTAACTGAAAAGTAACATCCTGAATATGTGTGCTTGTAAAGTAGCTATTATTAGAGGTTGTGATTTTGTGTATAAAACCACCTGTATTTACTAGCTAGTTGCTAATAAGAAACTATACCTTGTATTGTATAGATCTGTCACTTGTAAAAGAGATGTTAGAGTATGGAAATTTGCAGTAGCTGCTAGAAAAATGCTAAGGCAAAAGCTAGATTTTAATACAATGGTAGTGTTATAAAGCAGGTAATGGAACAAATTAAGAGGGTGGGAGAATTCCACTGGTAAGAAATTCCTTTGGCTAGTCCCTCACTGCCATCAGCATCTTCAACATGCTGCTGCACCCTGTAATAGTTACTCTGCTAATGTAAATCTGTGTTTGCCTTGCTGTAGTGGCGACTTGTTACTGGATAAAACAAAAGGGGGGAGATGAGACAGTGTTCTCACGGGAGAATGCATAATTGGTACATAAACTTTGAATAATCCTGAAAGATACAGCAAGGCCATGAGAGGCCCGAAGAAGCTTAAGCAAGGAAGATAAGAGGCTGGAATTCACCAAGTTAATGAGAACTGTGGACTGTTGGCAAGCTTTCAAGGTTGAGTTCTCACACCTGTGTTTAACCAATTATATGCTAGTCACTAAGGGTCTTCAAGGCACGTATCCAATCATAATATGCCAAATCACTGTAAGTGCTTCAGCCGGGGCCTTGGCTCAGCTAAACAGACTGAGTTGCTGAGTTGCTAAGCAGACAAATGCTACATCGAAGGCAATTTCTGATTTGTTGTTTGATGTTGACTCTGTAAGACATGCAACACTGCAGAACCTTTTGTTGTTGGAACAGGGACATGGATGTGAAGAGTGTGATGGAATGTGTTGTATGAATCTTTCTGGTCATTTTAATTCGATACATGCACAGCTGAAAACCCTGGCTCATCTTACCCAACAATTGCAAGTGAGCAATGACCTAGGGGTAACTAAATGGTTGTCCTCATGGGGCATTACAGGTTGGCTTAAAACACTGCTATTTGAAGGACTGTGCTTATGTATCATTGTTGTTTCAATCATTGTAGTTGTTAGACTTGCTTATAGTTGCGTGGTGAAAACAAGTGAACAGAATGACCCACAATGTCTTGCTCGCACAAAGAAAAAGGGGGAAATTGTTGCAGAATGGCTCTAAGAGCAAGGCCATGGAGCCTTAGAGGCCTTGTGCGAGCAAGGCAAGGGGTAGGCCTCACAGGTAACCGGATACCGGATGTGGGAGGAGAACGTGAAGGAAGCTGTGTAGAACTAACCAATATTGTTCTGACTAGTAGGCGTGGCTAAACACCAAGCAGATATAAGCGAAGTGCGCCACAAATAAAGTAGAAGTTTGCTTATCACCCATATTGGGTTGGCCTGTCTTGCTTCTCCTCGTCGCTTACAGTACAGGAACTCTGAATAATCCTGAAAGTTACAGCAAGGCCATGAGAGGCCCAAGGAAGCTTAAGCAAGCAAGATAAGAAGAAGCTGGAATTCACCTAGTTATGAGAACTGTGGACTGTTGGCAAGCTTTCGAGGTCAGGTTCTCACACCTGTACTTAACCAATTATATGTTAGTCGCTAAGGGTCTTCAAGACATGTATCCAATCATAATATGCCAAATCACTGTAAGTGTATGTAAGCAATAGTATATAAGGAGTTAAGGCTTTGCAATAAACGGCTTTGGTCTGATCATATTAACCTCTGACTGAGTCCATATATTTCTGCAGCAAATGGCGCCCAACATGGGGCACCCCCCTATTTTTCATATTGAAACTGAAGGAATTAAAGTGCGTGGCACCGAAGAAAGTGGAAAACACGGAGCTGCAGGGACGTTGGCTGGGTTCGATCTGGCAGGACGAGGACTGGGAGGTAGAAGCCTCAGAACGGAGCCTTGTGAGCCTGGAAGACACTGTGCAGTGTAAATAAGGTAACAACCGGCAGGTCTGGAAGAGGATTAGGATGGGGAATCAATTAAGTAAAGAAGAAATGGCCATCCTTAAATTCTTCCAGCATATCCTCTCAGCGAGAGGGATAGAGTATGATGATAATCTGTCAAAGAGTATTGCTCTGGAGTAAAGAAAAAGATCTGATCCAGGGAGTTAGTGAAGCCTTTGCGTCTGGGACTTGGGAAAAAAATTGCTAAGGAAGAAGTCTCTGTTTTATGGATGTTTTCAGTCCTTCTTAAGGTGAAGGGAGTAACCTTTAAAGAGACAGACTTAAATTTAATGTTGAAATGGTCAAAGACACGTAATCCAGAGATTGATGAGTATCTGAAATCCCTTTGTGGAATGGTGCAGGAGTTAAATTGTGGGATGCAGTTACAAAAGACAATGACACTGTGAAAAATTTGTTAGTCATTTGGAGATCTATTTTAGAGACGTTAAAGTCAAAAAATGAGATCGTGGAGCTCAGTCATCATTCCCCCCCCCCCCCCCCATCCCCCTAAACTTCTGCCACTTGCCGCCACACCTGCGAAGACTGAGGACAGAGATGAAGACTATCCTTTTGACTCAGCCCCTATTGACACCGAGAAGGAGCCTGTGCCTGTCCACCAGACTGCTGTTGCTGCTCCTGAGGTTCTGATGCCTGATAATTCTGATGCTGACCTGGATGATCCTTTTGACCTGGATCCTATTCATCTGGAAAAGGAGCCTGATATATATCCCACAGATCCTCATGTGAAATGCACAGCTGTAAAGGGAGAAGCAAGACCAGTGGGGGATGCAGATGTATTGTGTGTTTTCCTGGTGGTGTATGTGCTGGATCAAGACCTGCGGTGGGAAGGTCTCTCGTATGCTCTTATCAGGGGTATCGGGCAGACTGTGACGGACCATGGACTTAGGACCCCATATACAGCTCATTTGATACAGTCTCTCTGTGATACTCATATACTAGAATTTGGTAAATATAAGTATGTCCAGGTTTCTATTGACCTTTGGAGATCTTTGTAGATATTGCTGGCCACTTCTTCCAACATAGGCTGGCCACCTGTGTTGGAATGAGTGTGCATTTTGGTCAGTATAAATGCCTAAGCCTCATACGATGTGGGGGAGGCAGAGCCTCTGTGGGGACACCCACTAAAGTTGAGCCTGCCACCTCGCACTGCAATGGTGCTTCTCGGAGCTGGTCTCCTGATAGTTTTCATAGGGTCCTTGTGGCACGTTCTGTACGGGGGACTGTAGTGGAAGTAATGATTGTCTGGATTTTGTGCTTCAAATATTGTAGTTCTGTGGAGCGTGCCTATGGGATCCCATACGTGCGTGTGTGTGTGCATGTGTTGAGGGCAGATGGTGTTCTCTGTATCTTTTGTTGTTGGGCTCATGTAAAAGTTTTTAACGGGAGGCAGTTTAACATTTCGAGCAAGAAAGGGTTAATGCAAAAGTGCAGTTCACAGACTCACAGAATCACAGAATCCTAAGGGTTGGAAGGGACCTCAAAAGATCATCTAGTCCAACCCTCCTGCAAGAGCAGGGTAACCTAGAGTACATCACAGAGGAACTTGTCCAGGCAGGCCTTGAATATCTCCAACATAGGAGACTCCACAACCCCCCTGGGCAACCTGTTCCAGTGGTCTGTCACTCTCACAGTAAAGAAATTTTTCCTGATGTTCACATGGAACCTCCTATGCTCCAGTTTACACCCCCTGCCCCTTGTTCTATCACTGGACATCACTGAAAAAAAAATAGCTCCATCTTCCTGACACTCACCCTTTACATATTTGTGAACATTGATGAGGTCACCCCTCAGTCTCCTCTTCTCCAAGCTAAAGAGTGCCAGCTCCCTCAGCCTCTCCTCATCAGAGAGATGTTCCATTCCCTCAATCATCTTTGTAGCTCTGTGCTGGACTCTTTCAAGCAATTCCCTGTCCTTCTTGAACTGTGGGGCCCAGAACTGGACACAATATTCCAGATGCAGCCTCACCAAGGCAGAGTAGAGGGGGAGGAGAACCTCTCTTGACCTACTAAACACACCCTTTCTAATGCACCCTAGGATGCCATTGGCCTTCTTGGCCACAAGGGCACATTGCTGGTTCATGGTCATCCTGCTGTCCACCAGGACCCCCATGTCCCTTTCCCCTTCACTACTATCCAGCAGGTCAGCCCCCAACCTGTACCGGTACATGGGGTTGTTCTTCCCCAGACGCAAGACTCTACACTTGCCCTTGTTGAATTTCATCAAGTTCCTCTCCTCCCAACTCTCCAGCCTGTCCAGGCCTCGCTGAATGGCAACATAGCCCTCCGGTGTGTCAGCCACTCCTCCCAGTTTAGTATCATCGGCAAACTTGCTGAGGGTACATTCAGTTCCCTCATCCAGGTCGTTGATGAAAATATTAAACAGCACTGGTCCCAGCACCAACGCCTGAGGGACTCCACTGGTCACAGACCTCCAGCTAGATTCTGCCCCATTGACCACAACTCTCTGCCTTCTTCCTTCCAACCAGTTCTTGATCCACCTCACTACCTGATCATCAAGCCCACACTTCCTTAGCTTGTCTATGAGGATGCTGTGGGAAACAGTATCAAATGCCTTACTGAAATCAAGAAAAAACACATCTACCGCTCTACCATCTTCCATCCACCTAGTTACTTGCTCATAGAAGGCTATAAGGTTGGTCAAACATGACTTCCCCTTGGAAAAGCCATGTTGGCTGCTCTTAATGACCCCCTCATCCTCCATATGCCTAGAGATGGTGTCAAGAATAAGTTGTTCCATCACCTTTCCAGGGATGGAGGTAAGGCTGAACGGTCCATAATTACCTGGGTCCTCCTTCTTGCCCTTCTTATAGACCGGCATGACATTTGCCATCCTCCAATCCTCAGGCACCTCACCTGTTTCTCATGACTTACGAAAGATGATGGAGAGTGGCTCAGCAATGACCTCCGCCAGCTCCCTCAGCACCCACGGGTGTATTCCATCCGGACCCATCGATTTATAGATGTCCAGATTACTTAACTGATCCCTAACCCAATCCTCATCTACCAAAGCAAACTCCTCCATTATCCTGACTCCTTCCGTGGCTATAGGAATCTGGGTCCCCCGGGGAGAGTCTGCAGGAGTAAAGACAGAGGCAAAGAAGGCATTCAACACCTCTGCCTTCTTTATATCCTCTGTCTCCAGGGCACTCACCCCATTCAGCAGTGGACCTATACTGCTTCTTGTGTTAGTTTTATTTGCTATGTATTTGAAGAAGCCCTTTCTATTGTCCTTGATCTGACTTGCCAGATTAAGTTCCAAGGAGGCCTTAGCTGTCCTAATTGCTTCCTTACATCCTCTAACAGCTTTCTTATATTCCTCCCAAGTGGCCAGCCCCTCCTTCCATAATCCATAGATTCTCTTTTTTCCATATGAGTTTGCCCAGCAGTTCCTTGTTTAACCATGCTGGTCTCCTGGCTCCCCTACTTGACTTCCTACTCATTGGGACACTCTGATCCTGTGCTTTGAAGAAGTGGTCCTTGAATGCTGATCTTGAGCCCCTTTACCACCTAGTACCCTTTGCCATGATACTTCCCTTAGCAATTGATTGAAGAGGCCAAAGTTTGCCCTTTGGAAATCCAGAAATGGGGCCTTGCTAGGTATTCTATTCCTCCCACACAGGATCCTAAACTCCGCCATCTCATGGTCACTGCAGCCCAGGCTGCCATTGACCGTCACTACTTCAACCAGACCCTCCTTGCTGGTGAGTACCAGATCCAGCAGCGCTCCTCTCCTAGTTGGTTCGTCCACCATTTGCATTAAGAAGTTATCATCAATGCACTGGAGGAACCTCCTAGACTGTGAATGACTGGCTGTGTAAGTCTTCCAGCAAATATCGGGGTAGTTAAAATCCCCCATAAGGACCAAGGCATGTAGTCGTGAGGCTGCTTTCAATTGCCTGTAGAAAGCCTCATCAACTCCTTCGTCCTGATCAGGAGGTCTATAATAGACCCCCACAGTTGTGCCACCCGTACCAGCCTGTCCCTTAATTTGCACCCACAGACTTTCCACTTGGTCCTCATCTGTCCCTGGACAGAACTCAATACATTCTAGTCGCTCTTTCACATAAAGAGCAACTCCACCACCTTGCTTTGCTGATCTATCTTCCCTAAAACGACATAGCCATCCATAACCACATTCCAGTCATGTGAGCTGTCCCACCATGTCTCTGTAATTGCCACCAGACCATAACCTTTAGACCGCACACAGACTTCTAACTCCTCCTGTTTATTCCCCATGCTGCGTGCATTGGTGCACAGGCATTTCAGGGAGTGAGCAGAGCACGTTAGTGGCACCCTTGGAAGGCGGGAGGCCTTCTGGTCTTCATCCATACTAGAACATTGCCCCACTAGTTCAAACCCAGCTACAACCCCCTCGCACTTCGAATCTAACCTAGAGTTCTGTGAGTGAGCTCTATTAACTCTTGCCCAGGTACCCTTTTTCCCCTGCAGGACAGGGTTTCCCTCAAATGAAACAATAGATTGAGAGTTCTCCCTAGTCTACCATTCTTCAAGCCCTAGCATGTTTCTCTTGGGCTTGTCCACAGCAGGCCCAGTTATCTCCCCTTCCCCCTTCCTACCTAGTTTAAAGCCCTGTCAATGAGCCCTGCTAACTCCTGCCCAAAAACCTTCTCCCTCTCTGGGACTGATGTATCCCACCTGCCCCCAGCAAAACAGGTGTCTCATATAGGAGCCTATGATTGAAAAACCCAAACCCCTGCCTTTGGCACCAGTCCTGTAGCCATATATTGATCTGCAGTCTCTTCCTATTTATCTCTTCACCTTTGCTTGTAACAGGTATGGAGGCAAAAACCACTTGTGCTCCAGACCTTCTAACCAGCCGTCCCAGGGCCCTGAAGTCTCTCTTCATTGCCCTTACCCTGCTTGTAATAATTTCATCGCTGCCAACCTGAAAAAAACAGCAGCGGATAGTAGTCAGAGGGCTGCACCAGATCAGAGAGTTTCCTTTTAACATCTCCAATCCGAGCCCCAGGTAGGCAGCAGACTTCCCTGTGGGATGGATCAGGTCGACAAATGGGCCCTTCTGTTCCCCTCAGAAGGGAGTCACTGTCCTGGGTTCAGCAGTAGCAGTCATGTTTTTTTTTTTTTCCTTTGTGGTAGCTGGTGCAGTGCTGTGTTTTGACTTCCAGCTTGAGAACAGTGTTGGTGAAGCCGATGTTTTCAGTTGTTGCTAAGTGATGTTTACCCTGACCAAGGACTTTGTGAGGCTCATGCTCTGCCAGGGAGGAGGGGAAGCCGGGAGGAAGCAGAGACGGGGCGCCTGACCCGGGCTAGCCAGGGAGGTATTCCATACCACAGCACGTCATGGTCGGGGTGGGGGGGGTGACTGGGAGTTACCCAGAAGGACACGGGCTTCCGGGTGGAACTCGTTTTCTTGGCCGGTGGTATCGTATTCTCTTCCCTTGTTATTTTCCCTTATCGTTGTAGTTGGTAGTAGCGGTGGTGATTTGTGTACATTGGTTGCTGGACTGTTCTTGTCTCAACCCGTGGGAGTTGCACTTTTTCGATCCTCCTCCCCGTTCCTCCGGGAGTGGGGAAGGGGAGAACCCCGGTGGGGGGGGGACACGGACCTCAATTGTTGTCAGCTCGGCACCACTCACTGGGAGTGAGTGAACAAGTTACCTGACTGGGTTTAAACCACGACAGTCACCCACCACAATTACTCTTCTTTTCTTGTTGGTTGAGGAAGTTCTAAGGCATGGGGGTGAGTGACAAGCCCTAGGTGACTTACTAGATGGATCTACCCCTCCATCTCCATTTACCTGGCCCTGTAGTTCCAAGACCTCATACCTGTTACTCAAGGGCAACTGGGAGGAAGGAAGGGATTGGGAAGGTTTTCGTTTACCTCTCTGAGGAGGGACCTCCCTCCATGCTTCCTTGTTCCTTAAGTTTACTCCTTCTGTCTGATGGTAGGAGGGAAGAGGATCTATCACTTGTTCAACCACTTCCCTCTGCCCTTGCCATAGGGTGTGGCTCCACCAATCAATTTCACTTTCACACTCTCTGATAGCTCTCAACCTTTCAACGTCCTCCCTCAGTTCAACCACCTCCTTTAGCAGGTCATCTATTTGCTGACACCTCACACAAGCAGTGTTGCTGGCTCTCTCCCATACAAGTGCCAGGCTTGGCATTCACTGCAGCCAGAGACCTGCATGATCGCATGTCTGCAGGAAGGCTCAGTCTGGGTACCCACGTTATTCCTAGCTACAGGTTTTGATCGAGTGGTGACCATGATCTATCTGGTTGATCGGTTCGCCTACGTCTCTTTGCACAAGCAAGCAGTCCTTCCTCCTCCTGAGCTCCAGTCGAGTCCTCTTGATCAGGCGGTCACCCACTTGCCTGCCAGGATGGACGCCAGAGCTGAGGAGTGAAGAAAAAAAAAAAATAAAAAAAAAACCCTTTAAAGTACAAATTGGGAAAACAAATAGGAATGCATACATTTTTATGCATGCCAAAGTCCCTAAAATTTTTATTAGGGCGAGAAACAACATTTAAAGAAGGCAAAATGGAATTTAGAGTTAAAAACAATCAATTAATTGCAGTTTTGAGTTTATCTTTAATTCACCAGAAAAGCAAAAAGGAGGACCTCCCTGAAATAGAAGAAAACCTTAATCAGGTATATCTGGGAGTATAGGCATCTGAAGTTCCAGGTAAGGTGAAAAATGCTTTGCCTGTTAAAGCAGAAATAAAAAGGGGGGCCTGCCCAATAAGAATAAAACAATATCCCTTAAAATTAGAAGATCAAAGGGAATAAAAAAAAAATAAATCATTGACAAATTTTAAAATACAGATTTTTAAATGAATGTGAATTGGAATATAACACTCCTATCTGGCCAGTAAAGAAACATGATAGAAAAAGTTGCATATTAGTTCAAGGTCTCAGAGCAATCAACAAAATCGCAGAGAATATTTGTCCAATAGTAGCTAATTTGTATGATTTATCGACTAAATTGAATAATAATCAGAAATGGTTTGCTGTCCTGGATTTAAAGGGCACTTTCTTTTGCTTACCATTAGCTGAAAGGAAGCCAAAATTTATTTGCTTTTGAGTGGGAAAATCCTGTCACAGGAAGAAAAACTCAATTAACTTGGACGGTATTACCTCAGGGGTTTAAAAACAGTCCAGCAATTTTTGGAAATCAATTAGCATGAGAACTAGAATCATGAAAGCCACCTGCTCAGATGGGGAATCTGTTACAATATGTGGATGACCTATTAATTGCTACAGAAACAAAGGAAGAATGTATCCAGTGGACAGTGGAATTATTAAATTTTCTGTGACTGACCGGTTATCCAAACAAGGCACAAGTGATCCAAACCCGAGTTTCTTACCTAGCATATGAAATAACAGGAGGACAGAGAGAACTTGGAACTGCTAGAAAAGAATCCATTTGCCAGACTCCACGACCATCGACCGTCAAGGAGCTCTGGACATTCCTGGGAATGACTGGATGGTGCAGACTCTGGATCCATAATTATGGTGTTCTGGTAAGACCCCTATATGAACTGTTGAAGGGAAACCCTCCCTCTCTGGACTGGACTTATTCAGCAGAGGTTTTTAGAAATTTAAAAACAGAGTTAATGAGAGCTCCAGCTCTGGGACTTCCGGATGTGATTAAACCATTTTGGCTATATTCATATGAGAAACAGGGAATAGCTTTGGGGGTCCTTGCTCAGAAACTAGGACCCTACAGAAGGGCAGTGGCATATTTTTCAAAACAGCTGAATGAAGCGAGCAAAGGATGGCCCGGATGCCTAAGGGCTGTGGCAGCCGTCATCATGAATATTGAAGAGGCTCGCAAATTCACCTTGGGACAAAAGATTACTGTGCTAGTGCCCCATGTTGTATCAGCAGGCCTGGAACAGAAAGGAGCCCACTGGTTATCTCCTTCACATTTCTTAAAATACCAAGAACAAGATGATATAGAAATTATGAGCACTAATGTCGTGAATCCAGCATCCTTTTTGCAGGAACAGTCAACAGAATCACTAACTCATGCCTGCTTGGCCACTATAGAGACTGTATATTCGAGCTGACCAGACTTGAGAGAAAAACCTCTGGAAGATGCTGATTCTTGGTTTACTGACAGTAGTAGCTTCATGAATAATGGTGAACAAAAGGCAGGATATGCCATTACCACTACTTCACAGGTAATAGAAGCTAAACCTTTACCCTCAAACACCTCTGCCCAGAAGGCAGAAATAACAGCGTTAACGAGAGCCTGGAACTGGCTAAAGATAAAAGGATAAATATTTGGACTGATTCTAAGTACACATTTGGTGTGGTACATGCACATGGTGCTATCTTGGAAAGAGCGAGGACTTTTGAACACACAAGGGAAACAGATTAAACATGCTACAGAAATTCTACAATAACTGGAAGCTGCTCATCTACCTGAAGGAGTAGCTATTATGTACTGTAAAGGACGCCAACAAGATGACTCTGATCAGGAAATTGGAAATAATTTGGCTGATTTTGAAGCCAAACGAGCAGCTGACCGTGAATACCCCAAGCAGAATGAGATAGAGGAAGAGAAAGAACAAATGATTGCAAAACATCACTTGAGGGCAACTGAAAAGTAGCAACTTGAATATGTGTGCTTGTAAAGTAGCTATTATTAGAGGTTGTGATTTTGTGTATAAAACCACCTGTATTTACTAGCCAGTTGCTAATAAGAAATTACACCTTGTATTGTATAGATTTGTCACTTGTAAAAGAGATGTTAGAGTATGGAAATTTGCAGTAGCTGCTAAAAAATGCTAAGGCAAAAGCTGGAAAGTTTCTAATACAATGGTAGTGTTATAAAGCAGGTAATGGAACAAATTAAGAGGGTGAGAGAACTCCACTGGTAAGAAATTTCTTTGGCTAGTCCCTCGCTGCCATCAGCATCTTCAACATGCTGCTGCACCCTGTAATAGTTACTCTGCTAATGTAAATCTGTGTGTGCTTTGCCACAGTAGCGACTTGGTACTGGATGAAGCAGGTGAAACTCTGCATTGACAACAAGGTGCAAGGACTGAGGTAGACCAAATGCCTGCTACCACAGTGAAGGGCAAGACTGTGTTGGCCTCTGTGTTTGCCACCAAGAAGAACCTTTAGCTCTGCTGTTGGCTGCAACCCAGCAGGCGTGGAGCAGTAGGGACACATGCCATGCCAGACCTTGATGTGAGGGATGGCCTCCCCTCTTATAGGAAAGCCATACAGGAGAAAAAGAGCAGGCCCAGCAGCCTGTATTTGCCATATATAGGAGAAATGATCTAGCCCAAATCCCCTGCTCAAGTAGGGTCATCCAAAAGATATATTAAACTAAAAGGGGAAGATGTGAAGACAGTGCTCTCACAGGAGAATGGATATTAGAATCACAGAATAGTTAGGGTTGGAAAGGACCTTAAGATCATCAAGTTCTAACCCCCCTGCCATGGGCAGGGACACCTCACACAAATCATATCACCCAAGGCCTCATCCAACATGGTCCTGAATACTGCCAGGGATGGAGCATTCACAACCTCCCTGGGCAACCCATTCCAGTGCCTCACCACCCTAACAGGAAAGAATTTCCTCCTTATATCCAATCTAAACTTCCCCTGTTGAAGTTTTAACCCGTTACCCTTTGTCCTATCACTACAGTCTCTAATGAAGAGTCCCTTTCTAGCATACTTATAAGCCCCCTTCAGATACTGGAAGGCTGCTATGAGGCCTCCACACAGCCTTCTCTTCTCCAGGCTGAACAGCCCCAACTTTCTCAGCCTATATTCATACAGGAGGTACTCCAGTCCCCTGATCATCCCTGTGACCCTCCTCTGGACTTGTTCCAACAGTTCCATGTCCTTTTGATGTTGAGGACATCAGAACTGCACACAATACTCCAGGTGAGGTCTCACGAGAGCAGAGTAGAGGGGCAGGATCACCTCCTTCGACCTGCTGGTCACACTCCTTTTGATGCAGCCCAGGATACGGTTGGCTTTCTGGGCTGCAAGCGCACACTGCAGGCCCATGTTCATTTTCTTATCAACCAACACCCCCAAGTCCTTCTCTGCAGGGCTTCTCTGAATCTTGTCTCTGCCCAACCTGTAGCTGTGCCTGGGATTGCTCTGACCCAGGTGTAGGACCTTGCACTTGGCATGGTTAAACTTCATGAGGTTGACATCAGCCCAACTCACAAGCGTGTCGAGGTCCCTCTGGATGGCATTCTTTCCATCCAGGGTATCAACCGAACCACACAGCTTGGTGTCATCAGCAAACTTGCTGAGGGTGCACTCAATCCCACTGTCCATGTCAGCATTGAACATGTTAAACAAGACCGGTCCCAACACCGGTCCCTGAGGGACGCCACTCATTACTGGTCTCCAGCCAGACATTGAGCCATTGACCACAACTCTTTGTGTGCGGCCATCCAGCCAGTTCTTTATCCACCGAGTGGTCCATCCATCAAATTGATGTCTCTCCAATTTAGAGACAAGGATGTTGTGTGGGACAGTGTTGAACGCTTTACACAAGTCCAGGTAGATGACATCAACTGCTCTACCCCTGTCCATCAGTTCTGTAGCACCATCATAGAAGGCCACCAAATTGGTGAGGCAGGATTTCCCCTTAGTGAAGCCATGCTGGCTGTCACCAACCACCTTGTTGTTTTCCATGTGCCTTAGCATGCCTTCCAGGAGAATCTGCTCCAAGATTTTGCCAGGCCCAGAGGTGAGACTGACTGGTCTGTAATTCCCTGGGTCATCCATTTTCCCCTTCTTGAAAATGGGGGTTATATTTCCCTTTTTCCAGTTGTCGGGAATTTCCCCTGACTGCCATGATTTCTCAAATATGATGGCCAGAGGCTTCGCAACTTCATTTGCCAGCTGCTTCAGGACCAGCGGGTGGATTTCATCAAGACCCATGGACTTGTGCGTGTTCAGATTTTTAAGGTGGTGTTGAACCAGATCCTCTTCTACAGTGGGCGCAAGGTCTTCATTCTCACAGTCCCTGCATCTTCCTTCCAAGACTTGGGTGGTGTGGTCAGAGCCTTTGCCAGTGAAGACCGAGGCAAAGAAGTCATTCAGAACCTCAGCCTTCTCCAAATCCTGTGTAGCCAGTTCTCCTGAGAGCTTCCTGAGGGGGCCTACATCCTCCCTTGTCTTTTTTTTATTTGCTATGTACCTGTAGAATCCCTTCCTGTTATCCTTAATATCCCTAGCCAACTTTAATTGTAACTGGGCCTTAGCTTTCCTCACCTGTCCCTAGCTTCCTGGACAACATCCCTGTACTCTTCCCAGTCCGCCTGTCCTTGCTTCCACATTTTAAAAGCCTTTTTTTTCCTTCAAATTTTCTTCAGGAGCTCCTTATCCATCCAAGGAGGTCTCCTGGCCCTCCTTGCACTCCCCCCCCTGGCACTTCCTTCTGGTTGGGATGCAACACTCCTGAGCTTGTAGCAGGTTACCCTTGAATATGTTTGGTATATGAACTCTAAATAATCCTGAAAGTTATAGCAAGGCCATGAGAGGCCCGAGGAAGCTTAAGCAAGCAAGATGAGAAGAAGCTGGAATTCACTGAGTTATGAGAACTGTGGACTGTTGACAAGCTTTCGAGGTCAAGTTTTCACACCTGTGCTTAACCAATTATATGTTAGCCTCTAAGGGTCTTCAAGACATGTATCCAATCATAATATGTCAAATCACTGTAAGTGTATGTAAGCAATAGTATATAAGGAGTTAAGGCTTTGCAATAAATGGCTTTGGTCTGATCATATTGATCTGTGACTGAGTCCATATTTTTTCTACGGCAGTAAGATTATTGTATCTGCATGCAGCTCTTTGATTAATGGAAGTCGTTGAGATAGCACCAGGAAGTGGGAATTTATTCCTGGGAAGTATTGTCACGTGTTTTCCTAAAACTTAAGGCACACTAAACATTTGCAACTGGTTTGTGTTTGAGACTGGATAATGGGTCAGTGGTTCTTTGTTCTATTTCTACCCTTGTTACAGAATGCATTCTCTATTAAATTTTCAATAATTGATATTTCCCAATCAGATATCTTCCATGACAACACAGTGGCTAAAAAAAGGTAGAAACAAAGAAATGCTGGTGTAGAATTAGTTTTTCATGGAAAATAGAAGGGATCTGGGTATTTTTAAGGCATTTTTGAAAACCTGAAAGCTGCAGTTCTACATGTATGCAACCTGTACTTGTTTTTTGGGGAAAGCCAAAACTGGCCATAGAGTCTGTAATGGAGACAGTATCTGAACTCTTCAGGCTCTGTTTTCAAATTCAAGTCAGGGAATCCAGTCTTTTTTAGTATTTCAGAAAAAAAAAACATAATGAAATTATGTGTGAGAATATTGGGGACAAACTCATTACAACATGTTCTGCTAAAAAGAATTGCACTAACAACACAAAGAAGTAGAATGTTTCGTTGTCTGGGTTTTTTTTTTCCTTCCAATTTTTTAATGCAATAACTCTTGAATTCATTGGGGATTAACTGAAATTGATGTTAGCATAGCTCTGAATACAATTTGGCCCACAATGGGTAACACAGCTGTCTAGCTTTTCATTTGAGACTAAGAACTTCATTGTAATTTAAGAAGCTCTTTTTTTTCTGTAATTTTCCCTTCATTCTCATCTGTTAAAAGTAGATTTATTTATTATTGTACCATTTTCCTAGCATTTAGTATTCTTCTGAGACTATTGGTTTAGTATAGCATAAAGAATATTTTACAGCCATTAAAGAATGGCATGGTTATCAGGGAAGAAGCTGCTCATATTTAAAGCTCATGTTGCTTCGTCAGTTTTAGATTTCTGTTCTGGTACTGCCAGGTGGCTTCAGTTAAATGGATATATTCTCTCACTCGTATGTATGTGTGAAAGAAAGCAAGAAACAATAAATACTTTAAAAAAAAAAAAGAAACTTCAAGTTATTAGATTGGGACATTTGAAGAATACCTGGGTTTGATCATTAGCTTCAAAAAAAACCCAAAAACAAACAAAAACCAGAAAGATATACATAGCTGTAGTATGATGATGGCTTGGCTTTGCGAGCAAAGGTTTGGGAAGGGCTTTAACCACACTTACTACAAGCACGATGACCAAGGGCATGGGGGTTATGCAAATCTGGTTGGAAAAAAGGGTGCTCAGGCAAACAGGAAGTGTCCAACCAGGACTGTCATCTCCTGAGTGATCTCAAGCTACTCATGCGCTGGTCTGCCCGCATGCAAGGTTAGATCTGCAGCTTCCCATGCACCTTGACACCTACCGTTTCAACCATCACCTGTCCATTCAGACAAGTGAGAGTAAGCCCTTCCAGCCTGCGCAGTGGATTTTTTAGGCGAGGCGCAGCTTGCACAGAATTGGCCCCACCCTTTACACCTGAGGTTTAACTGCCACGACCTAGTTAGCTGGATGGTGACAGCAAAGTCCACAGGTCATAGGTTTTGTAAGAGTGTCCTTCTCTTTGATGGAAGACCATACAAGGCTAGACGAGCTCCATCAGCCCGGGTCTGAAGATAGGAGTTTTCCTTCTCCTATGAGGAAGGCCTGTCTTCGCTAATGAAGATTTGAGATGACCTTCACCCACGCATTCTGAACAAGACTCGATGACGCAACAGCACAACAAGCATCTAGGCGGGATACTTAGAGGTGTTCAGTTGTAAGCCCGCAGATGGTAGCCTCGTGCCAGTGGTTCCTCAGCCAAGCGCATGCACCAGGGGTACTGAGCAGGATTACTATTGCAACAACACATCATCAGTAGGGTAAAACTAACCTATCTCATGACAGTCTAAGCCCAGCTCACGTTCCCTATTAGTGGGTGAACAATCCAATGCTTGGTGAATTCTGCTTCACAATGATAGGAAGAGCCAACATCGAAGGATCAAAAAGCGACGTCTCTATGAATGCTTGGCTGCCACAAGCCAGTTATCCCTGTGGTAACTTTTCTGACACCTCCTGCTTAAAAAACAAAAAGCTGTAGTATAACTTACCAGTATGTACACAGACTTTGGCAAAACCAGTATAACAAAGAGAAAACTGTGTATTGGTCATGAAGGTCTAATATGGATTCAGATTCTCAGGCACTTTGTTTTACTAAGAAGGATTTGCTTAGTCACACCGAACAGTATGATTTGTTAAAATCAGATTGTTAACATCAGGTGTTAGTAAAGAATGATTGAAATGAACCTAGAAAGATTACAAAAATAAAGGGAAAAGCATTTGAAAGAAATGATATTTTTCAGAGTTGCAAGCAAACAAGAAAGAGCAAAGGAAGACCTCACTGTGAAGTGTAAAAAGACATTTAGAATGCTTGAAAAGAGTCAAATGTGGCAAGGGGAAAGCTGAAATGTAGAAGTATATGGGAGTTCCCAGCAGCAAGGTAAGGGAAGAGAAAATAGTTGTTAAAAGAAACAGTGAGAAAAGGAAGATAATGAATGTACAAAAGCTAAGAAGGAACTGAACCAAGGACTGAGAAGAAGGCAGAAGGTTACAGGAAGGAGATTTAAACTGTGCAAGAAAAGCCTGATTAGTTAAGTATGTTTACTTAGCTAATTAAATAATTCTTGATATAGTTTCTAGTGCTCACTCAAGTCACCTACTTTCTTTTTATCACCTGTGTTTGCCCTTTCTTAATTGCCTGGGTGTCACTGTTTAATAAAGGTGATTTTCAGAGTTTCGTGCCATAACTGGGCCACATCTTGATGGCCTTTCTTAAAAAGATTCTAGTTCACAGTTGGAATCTAACAGCTTGTGTCTACTGTTCCAGCATATGAATATGTGAACCATGAGCTACCTACTTAAAAATCACTGGAGTTTTCCAGAGATATTTTGTAAAATATTTATTTAGCTTAATTTGAAATGTGTAAAAGGTAGTTATATGAATTTAAATAGACTTGATATATTTGTAATCAATACATTTGAAATAAGAGTTGTTTTGTCTCACTTCAGGGGTTAGATTTACTCCCAGATAGTTAACATGTAAATTTAGGTGCTTAAATGTGATTGGAATTTTTAACTTCTGTTATTGTATGTCTGTAAATATAGTCTGTGGAGTTTGGGTAACTGTACAGTTGCTAAAGTATAGTTAATTAATTAGTTTTAGTGAAATGCTTAATCCCTCTATACTATAGGTACTCAAATGTAGGTGTCTAATCTGGAACTGGAATACCTATAGGACTTGATAAATTTTCTTAAGTAGCTCATGTGAGTTTTCTTAATGAACCCTGACTGGCTTCCAGCTCCCACTTTGGAAGGGCCGGCTTCTCTCTTGAGCCTTCTGTTACACTTTCCAGTCTTATGCATGTGCCCTTGGATAACCTAGGGCATTGCAAATGTTGCCAGACACTGATGTTTAGTTAGCTGAACCACCCATCAGATATCTAAGGCCTAAATGTCTTAATCTGAATTAATCACCAAGGCATCTTTTATAATTGATGAAGTGAAATGGGTACTTCTAAGGAGTAATGTATCTGACCTATTTTTAGGATGAGGTGAATTTTATTTTTAAAAGACCCTATTTCTTTTCAGTCAGGACAATGAAGCCTAGGGGAACTAGCCTGAATATAAGGATGTACATTATAGAAATCTAAATTTAGTTGAATGAGTCCTGTCCTGTAAGGATGTAAGTCATCTCGTAAGGACAGGATGACTTCATATAAATATTAAGTCATCAGATTCATTTCTTTTCAGTAGAACAGACAAACAAGTAAGCTAGACAAACCAGTGGAAAAGACAAACATTTTGTGATTCAGTGTTAGACAACAGGGGATACAGAGAAATTTTCTGTGAACACCAGGTAGCATTCAATTCACTGAAGTAATTAAATGAGAAAACAGAGGTTTCCCCTTTTTTATGTAACACTCATATGCAGTTAAACAAGGCAGATTTTCACCAGAAAACAGGGTGATAACTCTTACTCATACCAAATCAACAGCAAAGTAGATATCTAGGAAACTCACTTATAATGATGCACCCTTCTCTGTGTCTAGGGGAGTACTCAAAGAAGCATGGAGAGGGACCCTGAGTCATACTTTTTTTGGATCTCACTGTTTGGTCTCTTCCCCAGTAGTAGAGATGGGATATTGATCTGAATAAGTTTGGAGTTTTTTAATCTGGATGTCCTATGTCCTAAACCACTGATCTGATCACCTTCTTGCAGTGTGAAAGGTAGATATCAGCTATTAAGCTCAACTTAGTGCTACATTAGATGCCTGAGAATCCAATCAGACACTTTGAGTGGTTTAGGACTTTAGGTAAATTTTAGGTATCTAAGCACTCATATTTTGGTCTTTTGGTGCTATAAATAGTTATATATATACATGTATATGTACATCCAAAATAGCTTTCACAAAAGTATATTGCATAGTTGCAGCTTTATTGTAGTATAGTATAAGAGAAGGGGAAGAGTTAGCAATGAGAGACCAGCTAATTATGCATGCCCTTATCAACATTTCTAGAAGTAACAGATCTCCAATATTATAATGGATTGTGCAGGAACTGAGAGGGTATTGTGCCGTAATTTTGACATAATCTGTACTTTTTCATGGCATGTGTCCTGGGTTCAGCAGTAGCAGTCATGTTTCTCCTCCTTGGTAGCTGGTGCAGTGCAGTGCTTTGACTTTCAGCTTGGGAACAGAGCTGATAGCGATGTTTTGGTTTGGCCAAGGACTTTGTGAGCCTCATGCTCTGCCAGGGAGGAGGGGAAGCCAGGAGGAAGCAGAGACAGGACACCTGACCCAAACTGACCAAAGAGGTATTCCATACCACAGCACGTCATGCCCAGGATGTAACGGAGTTAGCCAGAAGGGCTGGGAGACTGCAGGGTTGGAGGAGGTATGGGTCGGAGCTTAGTCGGGCTTGGGGGCTGAGTTATCGGTCAGCTGGTGCTGAGGTGTTGTATTCTGTTCCCTTGTTATTTCCTTTATCATTATTATCATTGGTGGTAGCAGTAGTGATCTGTGTTATACCTTAGTTACTAAACTGTTCTTATCTCAACCCGTGGGAGTTGCATTCTTTTCAATTCTCCTCTCCGTCCCTCTGGGAGCAGGGGGAGGGAAAGAAGGGGGGGGTGAGTGAACGAGTTGCCTGACTGGGTTTAAACCACGACAGCATGACACTCCGTTATGTGATTTCTTTTATCATATATGTCATACATTTTCTCCTTTTGAATCATATAAAAATATGTAAAGCCTGATTCAAGTGATAGAATGCATCCTGTACTATTAGCAGAATGAATAGCAGATATATTGTGTATTGCCTGAAAAATAAGATTAGTTACTTTTTGTTTAAAGAAGATGCTCATTAGTATAAAGGGCTGGCAATGTTTTACCCAGTGCTAATTATTTCAATAAAATTCCTACTCTTTACTAAATGAATCTCCTAAATTTACTGCTTATTTTAAATTTCTAATAATTGTCTTTTAATATGATATAAATGACTATTCCGTTTGGGATCTATTGTTTTTCCATCACATTTAAGTGATTACACTTGATTTTAAAGGAAGAGAATCATGAGTCATAAAGTCGTTGGGGTTGGAAAGGACCTTAAAGGTCATGTGGTCCTAAGCCCCTTGCCATGGGCAGGGATACCTCATGCTAGACCATGTTTCTCAAGGCTCTGTCCAACTTGTCCTTGTACACTGCCAGGGATGGAGAATTCACTGCTTCTTTGGGCATCCCATTCCAGTGCCTCACCTCCCTCATAGTAAAGAATATAAGTGCATAATATAAAACATAACAATGCATATTTTAAAAAAAAAATCTATGATTTTTTTTGTAAACATAGAAGCTTTCAGGAGCAGAAAGGAGCAGTAGATGACCTTATTTTACTTAATCTTCTGTTAAATATTAATAATTCACAAATGTTTTATATGAAGTAATTAAATCTAACCTTGGTACAACAGTGTTTCACGTAAATTGAAACAGTTTGTATATCATTTCAGCTCACATGATCACTTTCTTAAGAAGTTAGGAAATGTTTTGCTAACACAAACCTCAGTATCGTGAATTGTTTTCTCCCATGGAACCGATTCCTTCTTCCTCCTGCACAAAACTCTAGGAAATGTTCACTTTAAGTAGCATTGTCCAGTACTCCCATAATATTGTGTTAATGCTAAGAAAACTAATTTTCCTTTTATGACAGCCTGAGAACAGTGTTGGTGAAGTCGATGTTTTCAGTTGTTGTTAAGTGATGTTTACCATGACCAAGGACTTTGTGAGGCTCATGCTCTGCCAGGGAGGAGGGGAAGCCGGGAGGAAGCAGAGACGGGGCGCCTGACCCGGGCTAGCCAGGGAGGTATTCCATACCGCAGCACGTCATGCCCGGGGTGTGGGGAGACTGGGAGTTACCCGGAAGGACACGGGCTTCCGGGTGGAACTCGTTTTCTTGGCCGGTGGTATCGTATTCTCTTCCCTTGTTATTTTCCCTTATCATTGTTGTAGTTGATAGTAGCGGTGCTGATTTGTGTTGTACATTGGTTGCTGGACTGTTCTTGTCTCAACCCGTGGGAGTTGCATTTTTTCGATCCTCCTCCCCGTTCCTCCGGGAGTGGGGGAGAACCCCGGTGGGGGGGGACACGGACCTCGATTGTTGTCAGCTTGGCACCACTCACTGGGAGTGAGTGAACAAGTTACCTGACTGGGTTTAAACCACGACACCAGGTGATGATGTGCTCCCCTGGTTGACGGGTAAAATCTTTTCGCATATTCCACAGCTCGGTTGAGGTCCGAGGTCGAGAAGTTACCTCTTCTTCTTCTTCTTCGTCGTGATGATGACTCCTGATCAGATTCTGGACCGGGTGGTGAATTCATTGGTTCTTCATCTCGCTTCACCCTTCTTGCCTCCTTTTTGCTTGTTCTCTTGCGTACAGGGGCAACCGATATTGGTACGAATTGGTCCTCTGGTTTGGCTGCAGTGATTATCACTGTGGTTTGAGTAGCGACTGTACTTGTTGCTGGGGGTGGTGTAGCTCCTGTGCTTGGAGATGGGGTAACCGCGCTGTCTGTTGCAGTTGAAGTTTTTGAGCAGCTGCTGTACTTGCCACTGGGGTAGCTGCTCTGTTCATTGTGGCCAAAGTTTGGGTAGCGACTGTACTTGTCGCTGGGGTTGGTGCGGCTTCTGTGCTTGGAGCTGGGGTAACCGCGCTGTCTGTTGCAGTTGAGGTTTGAGCAGCTGCTGTACTTGCCGCTGGGGTAGCTGCGCAGTTCATTGCAGCCAAAGTTTGAGTAGCGACTGTCGCTTTTCCCTCAGATCCCCCAACATTCTTTTCCTTTTGAAGGTGTTGGAGAGTGTTGAACAAGACCCTGTAAGCATAGGCCAAGCCCCAGCACGTTGCCATGATTTGTCCATCTCTGGTATGGCCAGAATGACCACACACCTCATTTAAGTGTTTTACTAATTCTTCTGGATTTTGCAGTTGTTCGGTAGTGAAATTCCAAAGTACTGGAGGGGCCCACTGACCTAGATACTTGCCCATACTATCCCACACACCCTGCCACTCATGGCTGTCCAGCCTCAGGGGAAAATCTCTCGGTCCTCCTACATTGTCGTTTGACCCCAGACAAGACCCAAACCTGACTCTGCTTAACTCTTGAAATCAGTAGTGGGCAAAACACACTCTGTATGCGTGTTAGCATGGTGATTCCCATCACCATCAGCAAACAAGTCTCAACAGCATTAAAAGGCCATTCAAAAACTTCAAAACTCTCAAATGTAAATGGTCTGGGGGGACTACTGGGAGGGTAAAAGGATGTCTCCTTCACAGGTTGAGCACCTGAGAAGGAGAAAAAAGATGTGTAATTGCTAAGCACCTCCATCATATACCTCCCAAAGTATAAAGGTGGTGACCACACTGGGAACATAAGCCAGATCAGTTTCATGATCAATGATTCTATTGTGTTACAAGTCATTACCATAAAGTACAATGGGACAAAAACCTTAGCCCAAGCCCCACACTTGAAAAACACTAATACAGCAAATACCGGATGGACGTAAGATATGATATACTGAAACTGTGAGATCAAGAGGAACAACCTTGAGAGCCAATAAATCAGCATTGCGACGAGTGACTATCAATCCAGTCAGATCTGTTCTTATCTCAACCCCTCGTGCCCCACGTTGGGCGTCAAAAAGAACTGTCGTGGTTTAAACCCAGTCAGGTAACTTGTTCACTCACTCCCAGTGAGTGGTGCCGAGCTAACAACAATTGAAGTCCGCGTCCGTCCCCCTCTCCGCACCGGGGCTCTCCCCTTCCCCGCTCCCGGAGGAACGGGGAGGAGGATCGAAAGAGTGCAACTCCTACGGGTTGAGACAAGAACAGTCCAGCAACAAATCACCACCGCTACTATCAACTACAACAATGATAAGAGAAAATAACAAGGGAAGAGAATACGATACCACCGGCCAAGAAAACGAGTTCCACCCGGAAGCCCGTGTCCTTCCGGGTAACTCCCAGTTACCCCTCACCCTGGGCATGACGTGCTGTGGTATGGAATACCTCCCCGGCTAGCCCGGGTCAGGCGCCCCATCCCTGCTTCCTCACAGCTTCCCCTCCTCCCTGGCAGAGCATGAGCCTCACAAAGTCCTTGGTCAGGGTAAACATCACTTAGCAACAACTGAAAACATTGGCTTCACCAACACTGTTCCCAGGCTGGAAGTCAAAACACAGCACTGCACCAGCTGACACAAAGGAAAAACATGACTGCTACTGCTGAACCCAGGACACTCAACTATTTGACACATCTTTATTAATGAAACCTAGTAAAAAATGTTGAATGTGTACAGTTTCCAAAGATAGCAGCAGTGTAAAAATGCAATTATTCAGTTCTTTCAAACTTTCTGATACTTTAAGGTATGAATACATGACTAATAAATGGTACATTGCTGATTTTGTCTATGCAGGCTTGCTTCACATTGTAGGAATGGTGACAGTTTTAGGCATCAAACAAAAGATAGAGCTTTCTTAATTGCATAGCTGTTAAATAATTGCTAAAAAGTTGATAAGTAGATTCCTCAGATTAATTTCCTTTTTAATTAAATAATGCAAATATACTTTAAGTGATTCGAATTGTCTTAAAAAGGACAATTACCAAGTTATCATTTTTAACATTAAAAAGAAATTTATGAGTAAAGTATAAGTTCCTGAACACCATGACTTTTCTGATTGCTTTGAGAGGAAAAATGGGATATGAATTCCAGAAGACAACTTGTTTTCCAAAAAGTTGAAGTACTCCTCTAGTATTTTACTCAGTAGATTTCTGAAGAGGAGCAGAAAATTTTAGAATTTACTGTCTGGGAACTTTTAAGAAATTATACTGTATTATTTAATTAAAATAATGCATAGTCAGTGGGGTGTTTTATTTTTGTTTGTTTGGTTTTTTTTTACCCTGTACAGCTAAAGTGTCTGAAGTATCTCTCATGTGAGGAAAGGCTGAGGGAGCTGGGACTGTTTAGCCTGGAGAAGAATCTCATCAATGTATATAAATACTGGAAGGGAGGGTACAAAAAAGGACAGAGCCAGGCTTTTTTCAGTGGTGTCCAGTAACAGGACCAGAAGCAATGGACACAAACTGAAATACAGGAGCATAAGGAAACACTAACTGGAACAGTGACGAAGCACTAAAATCAGTTTCCCAGTGAGGTTATAGAGTCTCCATCGTTGGAGATATTCAAAAGCTGTGTACACAAGGTCCTGGGCAACAGGCTATAAGTTGCCCTCCTCTAGCAGGGAGACTGGAGCAGATGACCTTTGACAGTCCTTTCCAATCTCAACCATGCTGTGATTATATGACAAGGTTACATATAAAGATTACAGAAGGTGAAGTGACTTTCCAAAGGGCATTAGCACAGCTGGGATTGAAAAGGATGACTTGTATCCTCAGCAGCTATCTGTAGAGCAATCTTCTAATACTGAGTACCTAACAGTGGTTCCTGTTATTGCTGAGGGGAGTGTGTGTTTATGTCCCAGCCTTTTTTTCTAATAGTCTGCATTCTGGGGAGGGGGAGTCCATTTATTTTATCACTGTTTGGCCTATCTTCACTTTCAGCAGTTTTGGAAGAAGGATCCTGGATTTTGGCAGCTCTCTGTGGGTTAATTTTATGTGTTTAGGCAGGGATAATTGTAGGGGGGAAGGGGAATTAATAGCTCTTCCTACTTGAGCAGTTTTTTCGTGGGATTATTCATTTGCCTGTTTGTTTTTCTTAAATCTGGACCCCTGTTGCCAGCTGCTTCTGGAAGCTTTCAGGAGCTCCTGCCAGTTAGAGGCACCTGCAGCCATTTCCTGGTAGGATGGTTCTTGCCCCGAGATGTCCTGCTTCTCCCACTGTAGTTGACAGGACATGGGAGATCCTGGGCCTGGCTGCTGAGTTCAATCTAAATAAAATACACATTAAATGTATTGCAAAAGCTGGTGCAAATGGGTTTAAGGCTCTACTGACTTAATGTGAACCTAACTGTTTTTCTCTTAATAATTTGCTGTTAGTCTTGAAGTTTTCAAAAATGTTTTTGTATGCTAACAAAAAAACAGCTTGATTGTTTTTCATATCACATGGTGCTATTTAAGAGATAATAATGGTAATAGGCAGTTGTGGGATATTTTAGGGCGCACATGGTCAGCAAGTGAAATTAGATTGCTAGTGACAGAGCAATGTTATAAGATTAGCTTATCCAACAACTGCCACTAACTAAACTATATGACTTTTATACAAAGCATCAGCTAGAATGTGTCCCTGTAATATTTGTGTAATATGTGTAGCAGTTTTACAGCTTTTAAGGAAGGATGAAATCACTTTCATCATACATCAGAAATACTGCAAATGATGCTTCTAGAAAACTAACATCTGCAGATTTATGATAAATGAAGATGATTAACATAAAATGATCACTGTATTGATCACAAACAACTCTTCTTGATTAAAAAGCAGACAACAGAGTAACATTGCAAAATGTGAAAACTGTATCTTTGCACTAGTAAGTTACCTGCATAAAGGTAAAACAGTTAAGCATATAGACTGATCATTCATCAAGGACTTGATCCCAGTCACAGTTAAGTCAAAAGGCTGCTATTTAAATAGGTGGAGCTGCCTCTTGAGGTAGAAATCCCCATACACAGTGTCAGTTACAATAGCACAATTCCTGTCCAAGTATGAGCATTGTACCTGGGTAACAAGATTTCAGGAGGCTGTTTTGGATTTTCTTTAAAAATTCCCTTTACACTTTTCCCCATCACTTGGCACTTCATTCTAAAAATGGGAGATTTTTAATGCATGAAATGTGATGTTTGCTTTTCATTTAATAAATCTGGAATAACATTGTTAGTAATAATTAAAATAGTGAAAGTCTTGTGCCAACTGCTTTATCTGACATGGTTTAAATAGCAATATTTGTATCCTCAGCTCTTAAATCATCTGCAGAGGCAGGAAAATAATTATATGGTATGAAGTTCATTCTGTTCTGTGGTGAATATAGTCAATCCCTGATCATGATGTTCCTTAGCATGATTAAGGGAAAGTAAGTGGATGTATTTCACCTTAGAGATCAAGACACACAGTTCATGTTCACTAAGTACCCTGACATCTTGTCCAGCAAATTTCTTTATGTCAGGATATGATTTATTCTTTATTGTCAGCGGAGGTCAAAGATGACAACAGGCAACACTGCAGATTTTCCTTGCATTCACAAAAAAAAAGTTATGCTGATTAAAGGTATTCACAGGCTAGGAACAAAACCTGTAATTAAAACTCTAAAATTAGTTTCTGGATGCTAAAATTCTATCTATCTGAGTTGTGAGTTCTAAAGAGTAGCAGAACCTCTACATAAAAAAATAAATTCATGTTAGAGTATGTGAAACATGAGTGCTGTTGTAAATTGCCCATGGATCAATGGAAGGATCAATGCCACCAATCCTTTCAACACTCATGTTGCTTTCTAAGACAAAATATTGTGAAAAGTTTGGAAACTGAAGCACTTGGAACACAAATATATGCAATTTTATAGATTACATGACTTCTCTGTGAAAGAGATGTTCCTTGGTGACTAGTCATTTCAAATTGTACTAATGTTGTCTTTAAAATTCTCTGGTTATGCGGCTGTCAGAAAGTTAAATTAGATAAATGCAACATGCAAAATCTTTCTGGAAAGAGTAAAATGTCACCGTCTTCAATGCATGGTATCTTGAGTAGATGACGTTGGATACTTTTGCTGCATATGCTGGACTATGAAAGAGGAAAACATCTGTAGGTAATAGGTAGATTGACTTAATGTCTATGTTGCAAGAAATAGTAAAGGAGCCCATTTTATGGATTATGAAATAATTTATCTTACATAGCTCTAGTTAGGTATCTATTATATGCAATTGCTTAGCTTTCCTGGGTTCAGCAGTAGCAGTCATTTTTCTGCTTCTTAGTGGCTGCTACAGTGCTGTGGGTTTGACTTTCAGCTTGGGCACAGCACTGATAACACCGATGTTTTTAGTTGTTGCTCAGTAATGTTTACTCTGACCAAGGACTTTCTGCATCTCATGCCCTGCCAGGGAGGAGGGGAAGCTGGGAGGAAGCAGAAACATGACACCTGACCTAAACTAACCAAAGAGGTATTCCATACCACAGCACGTCATGCCCGATGTATAAACTGGGGACAGTTACCTGTAAGGGCTAGGTCACTGCTCAGTTGGGCTGGGTATTGGTTGGTGGGTGGTGAGCGATTATATTCTCTTCCCTTGTTATTTCCCTTATTATTATTATTGGTGGTAGCAGTAGTGGTTTTGTGTTATACCTTAGTTACTGGACTGTTCTTATCTCAACCCGTGGGAGTTACTGGGGGCGGGAGGGTGGGGGGGGGAGACTGCATGGTTCTGATTTACAGCTGGGCTTAAACCATGACATTACCCCACATCCATGGTTAATACTGAGTTACTTTAACAAGATTCTTATCATGAAATCTTACATACTCATATTTATCAGCAAATTTAATAATCTTGGTTTAAGTTGTAAAATATATTTGTCAGACTAGCCTCAGAATCAACGTGATTCTTCTACTATGTTTAGTTAGAGCGGGGATAATACTTCTGCTTTATCTCAGAGACTTGTGAAAGAAGATGTATTATTGTTTATGAAGCACTCAGATGCTAAAATGAGTGCCATAAAGATTGATAAAAAAATTAATAGTCCTGTCTTTGAACAAGATTTTAAATAGTGTAGAGTAAATAATAATGCCGGGGGACAGCTATAGACTAGTGAAAAGAAAATAGCTTCTAATTAAACAGTCATAATCCAGCCTGCACATGAATAAAAGTATATCTTCTTAGAAGAAGAATAGGTGGTACATATGTGATTAAAGAGTGAACTATACTACATAAACATCAGGGAGAGCAATTACATTTTGTGTGTGTTCTAAATGCTGTAATTTCCCAATACCTCAGTTGACTAGCATCCTTGGATAAGGCCTTGGGAGAAAACTATTGCTTTAGAAGTTTCAGCGCCAAAGGCACAAAATCAATAGGGCACATGAAATATGAAAAGTCATCTCAATGTTATGTGAGCCACAATTTTTGTTATTTTGTCTTTTCCTGTTAAGAAATAAGTAATTTTAACAGATACTCTGGATCAAAATATAGCATTATAATCAGTATACAAATAAATCACAGGTTTTTAAGCTCATATTCAGCAAATTATTGAATCATTAATATGAACATATTAATCATATGAATTTTTAATGTATTACCTTATATAGTTTTCAAAATCTGAACCTTGTATTTTAAAACTCAAGTAGTTAAACAGAAGCACATCAAGATATGGGGTTTTATTTGTAGTGTGTATTTTGGTAGAGAGTATTTTAAAACAAAGTGGTGAAGCTTGGAAAAGATAATTCTCCCTAGGAATAAGTTGAAAGCAAGCCAAGAAAAACAAACAAGCAAGAAATATCAAACAGTAGAGCAGAAGAGACAAACTATAAATAGAGTGACAGTTAAGTACTTTCCAACCATTTTTACTAGAATTTTTAAGAAATTTTGGTAAGAATTCTATGTAGGATTTACAGATAAGCATAATGCAGTTGTACTTATGTATTTATTATTAAAAAAAGAATCCCTAAACTTACTTTCTACCCAGCAACACAACAATGATCAAGTTACTGACTGACTCCTTGTTAGTAACTCCCTTTATTTTATTTTGTCATCTTAAATTTCTATAAGCAGCCATGTTTTGTCTTTTGAGGAGTGCTATGGTTTGAGTAACAGTGTTCAGAATACATAACTATGAACCCAGGCAACTCAGATACTTCTGCTTTTGTGTTTAAATATTCACAACAAGAGATAAAAACTGTTCACAGAGAAGAAAGAGAAGAAAAAACATATTATATTTATTAGACTGTCTTGCTTGATTTCTTTCTCTTTTTAATGTGCTGCAGGACCTCTGTTTGCAGTCTTATGCCTTGTCATATTTTATTAGCCTAAGGTTTCTAATTCTGTTTTTAATTCTTTAAAGCTGTCATCAGTTGATATAATATTTATTTTTTAGAACTTCATTAGGTTTTTCCAGGCTAGGGAAAGTGTCATCTTCATGTGTTGAAAACACTGATTAAAAATAATCATTGATTAAAAAAAATCACTTAATTTCCTACATGAATTCCTATTTAGTAAGACACACATACACTTAATTTTTGAATCATTAATACTGCTACCACTTAAATTGGTGTTAAGTCTGGAGTGATACTGTTAACGTCTGTGGTTTTACCTTCTGTCAGCTAATCAAAGTTATGGTTGCACTTTTCAGGGTCAGACTTTTCCCTGATCTATAGGTGTCAATGATGAATGTAGTTTATGGAGGCCTGTTCAAATATATTTTTATGTAACTTGCATGTGCTTATTAGCTTTGATGGCAGTTCATAACAGCAACTTTTTTAGCATGACTGTCCATTTAGTAGTAGTGCGTTGCACTAGCTATAGACATCCTATACCAAATATAATTCAAGTTGTCAGTTCTTTTTTTCAAGAACCATGGCTTTGGATGAGTCTAATTAAAAGATGATGTTCATATCCCTGAATGGGAATTCTGCCAACATAAATACTAAAATACAGTTAGCTGGTTTCCTCTATCCTAGACCCTACAGCAAGAATACACCTGTGGAATAAATAAGTAACGTGGTAGTTTCAAAAATAACTGTGAAATAAGTCTGCATAAAATATTAAGCAGACCTTAAAATCAAAGCACCAGGCTGAGTACACTATTGACAGTAAAAGGGTAAACACTTTTTCCCTGCTTTTATGAAGTCCTGAGCAATGAAAAGAAAGCAGATTAAGTACGATTGGAAGCAGTTCCTTATAAATGCGAAGTGGTTGTCCTTTGAAACTTTACATTTAAGGAATCAAGAAAGCTTATTCAGTCAATGAATAATTCAAGTGTTCTCTGAAAAGTGAAACAGCTAGACTTTCCATATTGTTTTCACAGTGCCTGATACTCATTTTGGTTACAAACTTTAGAAAATGGCATTATTGATTCCCAAGAATGATAAATTCAAATTAAGTATCTATTTCATCACAAATAGTGTTTTAGAGAATTATTACAATAACCTGGTAATACTTTAAAACGTGCTGCTGAAGAAAGTGGTACAGTCATTCTTAGCAAAAATATATACCATTTCTGCTGAAACTGTATGAAACATTCATACAGCAGTGAAAGGTGAAGGATACATACTGATTTTTTTGGTGGTTTGTGATTGCCTTATGAGAAACATTTTGAAATCTTTTGTAGGTACCTGTACAAGAACATACTGGTACCAAATACACCCTTAAACCTGTTCATTGAGTGTTTCTTCACCACCAGCAAATAAATCCAAAATATTTTAACAAATCAGTCAATGAACTGGAAGAATTATGAATTCTGACTTTCATTGTTAATTAAAATCTGTCAGTTTGAAGTTTTTGAGAAGTTTTTCTAAATTGTATTACATGCATTATTTGCTGTGAATTCTTAGAACCTGACAGTAATTTCTTTGTCAAAAAAATAAAATAAAAAGAATAAATACAAACTGAATAAATACAGACATTGTTTCAAGCATGGGAAAGTAAATGGAGGAAAAGCCAAGCATGCAAACATGTTGAAATTCTTAGAAGTTCTTCCCCCCCCCAAAAAAAAAAAGTGTATGCACATACTTACTTTATGGACTAGGAATAGAATTAAGAGCATGTCTGGGTAGATGAGGTATAGCAGAAGTATAAATCTTAACAAATACGAGCTTCAGCGCTTTTTAAATTAAGCGGGCAAGTAATTGCCTTAGTGTATCCTTTAAATATTTTCTTTTCATTCTGTAGTATACTCATGTATTGACCTAACGCACCTTTGTTTCAATGGTAATTGCTTTATATAAGAATATGTTTTTATTACTTATATTTTATAATTAACTGTAGCAGGTAGTGCCATATTCTGTCATGGTCAGCAAAGTATTTCTATCCTCCTTATCTCTTTGCTGTGTTTTACAAGTCTTATTTTAATACAGATAATCTTCTGAAAACTTGTTGTTTGAAAACTGTCCTTCTTAAAATACATCCTTTCCATTACTGTTAGGGTAGTGCTGATAGACTACAGTTAGGTTGATAAATGATACTGAAACAGATTGCTGTGGGACAGCCTACATTAATTCTATTAAACGTATTCAGAACAGGGCGGTTATACACATTCTATTGGGAATGTTTCTTAATATAAGCCAACTCTACACTCATGAAAAATATTCACTGGGAGAGCTGGCATAAACAAAAGTTCTGACAGATACTGATCTAACCTTTTAAGAATATGTGCATGCTCAAGTTCCTGTGCTGGGAAACATTCCCTGTCAATGTATGTCAGGGGTAGCTGATGACTTAAAGAAACAGATATTGGCATTTGAAACACACATAGTTAAAGTGACACATAGAACTTTGAAGATTTAGCCTGTTGTCAGTTGGTTTTCAGAAGATAGTGGATTTTCTCTTACGAGAAGTTAAAATAGTTTTTGCTAAGGTGTTGGGCAGGGGGAGCATCAGTAAAACATACAGTTCCTGTGTTTGTGTATTTTATTTCAACAGACTGATTGAGGTATGTCTACCCAGTGCAGCATTCTAACCTGCTTCATACTGGAACATTCCTTGCCCATCCCACCATGTACAGATTAACTGGAACTTCCAGTCTGTTACTTCAGGCTAAGTAGTTTGCTTGGAAACCTGGTCACAGATTTAAGGGTGGTCAGCACATTGGTCTGGATATGGTATATGCTGTGACTACAAGTGGTGGAGCTATCAAGTACTTTCAAATACAGTTTACATAGAATTGAACAAAATTCTAGCTCTTGAGATACGCAAGGCATTGGAGAGACAGGCAGAAGGATTTTTTATCTTAAAGCAGAAAAAAATTTTAGCATTCATCTTGTGTACCAAAGAGCAGGAGTCAGTGTGTTACATAATCAAATCCTACAAAAAAGTGACGGAAACAAACACAAAATAAGCTTTTAGAAGCAATCAAAACCAAATAACAAAATAAAAAAGCTAGAAATATATTATCATTATAAATAATTTTATAAACACCAGTAAACTCTTATATACAGATATTTAAAACCATTAAAAGGGTCATTTTAGGTACTGTAGAAGTTTTATTTTCCTGTACCACTTGATTAAAAAGTATCTATAAGGGAAAAATGAAAACCATGGTAAATTAAAATACTGCAAATAAACCTGCACTAATGGACTTACTATCTGATTTTGATACCACACATGAGATTAGTAGATAGGAAGTACAATGTATAATGCTAATAACAAAATTAGATACCTAAAAGAAATTTAATACTTATAGCCATTAGCAAGAAGTACTGTTTCACAGGAAGAACTTTAAATGCTGAGCTATTTATCTATGATATTGATCCAGATAATGATGACTTACACTTGCTTTGTTCTGAGAAACAATGTGAGAGATTTGAAAAATCAATAAATTTTCACCTTGGATTTATTCATAGTACACCTTAACTCTTTATTTCTATCTAGTTACCATTGAATTACAAAATTATTTCTTTAGAGAATGCTCACATTGTCCTAAACATTAAGCATGATTTGTTATGACCTCAGTCATGAATAAATCACACCATTAACGTAATGTAGCATGCAATATATCACATGCACAAAAAAAAACAACCCACAAAACCAAAAAAAAAAAAAAATACAAAACAGAACAAAACAAAACCCCAAACACCCAAAGCCAAACAACAAAAGCACCAAAAACCTGTAGCAGCTTCTGATAACACTGGTGTTACGACACTTACAACATCTACAGATGCTCTGGGAGGTACATTTCAAAATATCTTTTGACATCATAAATGGCCATTTGTTGACTTTCAGTGACCTTTGGATCAGGCTCAGCAGCTGAGGATGTTTTTGAATCTCACAAACCTGCTTCAATGGCCCTTACTGCCCTTGCGTATTAGTTTTGTTCAGTGTACAGCTTTCCAGTACTTGTTAAGGCATTCCTCATTCCTCCAGTGAACCTGAATATCAAATTTGGGTTTTTGAACAAATACTGTGGCTGGGTAAGCTTTTTCTTGATAAGAATAAAATAAAAATTAGGAAAAAAAAAAAACAAAACACCAAAAAACCCAAACAGAAAAACCCCAACACAATACGAGGTCTGTTTGAAACATTAGAAAGCAAATTTCTTCAAATGTTCTAAGGTAAAGGAGTTCAATAAGCAGTAGGTTAGACAAGCTTACAGGTGAAATTGGGGAATACTTTTGAGGGAAGCAACATGGATCTGTGTTTTTGCTTGAAAACCAAACCAAACAAAATTAAAATCTCACATAAGCTCCACAAGTTCTATGGTTAAGAAAATACCCTTGTATTTTGTAACCTACTAGAAGTAAATTGACATTTTAATGGAAAAAGTCAGATTAAAAATACCATGGTTCTAAGAACACAAGTTAAGTATTGGAAGATATTCCAGTATCACACTGGAAAACAGTATGCTATCTATTCGCATAGGAGAAAGAATATTAAATGTACTTAATTTCTTAACCTTATACAAAGGGAAACTTAAGCTACTGCTGACATTTTGCTTCTAGCTGAAGTGCAGAATTGTGTGACTAAATTGATAACATTCAAAATGCTTGCACACATAAAAGAAGAAATGTAATGCATTGGGTTACTGGAGTAACATGTACTGTGTAACCATGTCTGCTTTTACCTTTTCAAGATAGCTTCTCAATTACTTCAGCAGTTTCTATGGTCTCTTTTGAATAGCAAATGAAAAGGCTAATTGTCTCAAAATCAAAGAAATTAGGTAACAAACACTTGGAGGCAGATAATATCCTCGGAAAGGTGAATGATTTGACAATACCCATATGAATAGTGTCATATTACAAGATGCAGAGACTCTTTTCTGATAATCTGGTTTACTAATGCAAAGAAACCGTTTGTTGAAAATTAATATAAACATTTTTCTTGCTTCACCCCATAAAGTAGACAAAATATCCATTCTTTAAATTTGGAGAAATTCTCTAGATCTGAACAAATGCATGTGAAAGGTCTATGACTTCGTATTTCTTTCTGGGTCTCCAAACGTCTATATTAAATGGGCTGCCTCAGATCTCAGATTTATAAGCTTTCCACATTTGAAATTGATTCCTCTTCAATTTATTTCTCTTCAAAACGTGTCTGTTATATTTTCCCCATGCTAATTTTAAAATTGTTTTCGTAGAATGGTAGAAAAATATGATAATATCACACTGAAATTAAATAGATCTATTGTCAGCATTTTTTTCTCCTCAGTTTTTGTTCAACTTGTGTTCTTACCTAGCATAGAACTGAAACTAGTGATTTCTTCTGCAGTATATTCACTTTATCTTTCTGTGCTATAGATGTTACAGACATAAAGAACACATTGTATGACATAATATTGAACAACAGTGTAATGTGTTTTATAGGTTTATAAAGAACCAGTGTTTCCATGTGATCTGTTAAAAAAATTGTTCAGTCTTTTGAAATTATAAAATTATTTTACCTAAAATGCATTTTTGTATATCTAAACAGCCTCAATACTGTCTTTCTTTTTCTGGCACAACTACTTTGAGCATTGTGCCTTGCTTCTTTGATCATTGTAGATAGATAGATAGATAGATAGATAGATAGATAGATAGATAGATAGATAGGTAGATAGAAAGGTAGAAAGGTAGAAAGGTAGATAGATATAGATATACATTCTTGAAAAACTGAATGAAAGTAAAGTGTGTATTTCAATCAGTAAAAGCAGATAATTTCAATTATAACTGAAATTATAATATATCTCCATTTAATATGCAAGCTTTTGGATGCTTCTGCCTGTAAGATTTTTGTGTTATCTCTACTCTTATCATACAGATGCAGAAATTTCATATATTGGGAACAGTGATGTTCTTGGAATGATATTGTAGGAAAGAGTCAATAGAACAGAACAGAATGTTGACCTATTATGTTGTTAGCTACTGCCTGCAAGGTTTCACACATTCACTTACAGGTCACATGACAAGGTGGATAAAGGAGCTTTTTTTCTTTGTTAGGGTTTGGGTTTTTTTTCCTCCCCCTTAAATCCTTGAGTAAAATAGTAGTTTACTATGAGAAATTATCTCCCAAGCATTATCCTTTGATCAATCTTTTACAGGTTCTTGATTTTTTTTTGATAGCTTGACTATCTTGTCAGTGTTTATTATGTTTACTATTACCGGTTGACAACATTTTAGTAAAATAAATATAAATAAATATTTGTATTTAATTAAACAAAGTTGTGGGGTTTTTCATATGAACAAAGTAATGTCAAATGACATTTTCATTGGTATGTTCAATTTTGACAACTTTGAAGCCTTTGATCTTGTTTTTATCACTGTAATTGCTATGGTACATTGATAATAATGTTTTGTGTAAAAGCCTTTTATTGAACACAAAGTATTTAGATCTCTTTTAACACTATTTCATTACAAATTCTGCCTTCTTCTTGTATCAAGACAAAATTCAGTTTGCTTTTCTAAATGAGCATTTAGTATGGAGGCCTACCTGCTGTAAAATCATAGCACCACATAAAAAAAGACGCAATGTGTTCTCAAAAGGTCATTGAGCCACTGACTTCCCCAAAGGTAAATAATCTATGCTTAAACTATTCTTTTTGTTTGACCTGCTCTTTAAAATTCCACTGACATATACTCTTTAACATCTTTCCCTAATATCTTTCCATTATCCAGTATCTCTGTTTGGAAAGTGTTTTCAACAGAATGTTTTTATTCTATCATTCTCACTTTAGCTTGTAGATAACCTGATTTAAACCAGTTTGCCTTCACATTGTCAAAATTCTTGTTAGGTAGGATAAAGCTTATTTATAACAATATCCTGTTGTCTTTCCTTAACTTGCTTCTACTGTTTTCTACTGTTTTTGGTTTCCTGCTAACACCTTTATCCTGGGACAACACTTAGTCTTCTTCTCTGCCATTTTTTTGGCACTTCACAGTTACCAAAAAAGTCCTGAAGCATTAAAAAAAAACCATAAAAATCTGTTCTTGCAGGTTTCAGTTAGCAACTATCTGACTCTAAGAGGTAATGCACCTAGGCAAAATATGGATATGCACTACACAATGAGAAAGGTCACTTTATTACTTGCAAATAAAAAGCAACAAAAAGAAAAAAAAAGCTTCCTGATTGACCTTCTGTCTTCTATTTTCCTACACACTGCAAATTTCAGGACCACTGCTGCTTGAATTCTGTTTGAATTATTAGAGTGAAGACCAGCAAAAAAGTAAATCAAAACCAAACCCAAACCAACCAACCAAAACAAACCTAAAACCAAAACAAAAGGGCTGGGCAATGCCAGTTCCTTTCAGTTCAGTAGCATTTATCACTTAGATTTAAGTGATTAACAAGATCTGCAGTGGTTTTGCCACAAGTCTGTCATCCCTCTGAGGGATCTGAGCAGTGAATTCTCTTAATTTTAGATGGCTTAAGGTGAAACATCACTGTCTGACTTACAAGTCCTAGTCTTCTGTACTGTGAAATGAGAGACTCCTGCAGAGGACAGTTCAAGCATACTGTGTTAGCTACATCACAGTGAGAGAGAAGGAAAACAAACTAACAATGATATATTCCTTATGGTGATAGTATGACTTTTGCACTTCCAGCATATGATACTCAGAAAGGCAGGAGTGGGACTGATAATGCAGTTATGTCAACAGATAATTTGCCCCCAGTGTACATTACATTTTTTCAAAATCTTTTTGTCACAGCTACAGCAGAACATACGGTAATTTTTAAAAGTATTTAAAAATAAACAAGCAAATAAAAAGAAAGTAAGAAGAAGAAAAAAAACCTTAATTTCTTCATGGGTATAGGGGACAGCTCCATACTTCAGCAGAGAGAAAGCCCCTTTGTTCTCTTTTTCCCCTTATCATGAACTCATTCATTTGTTTTGATAGAAATTTTGTAGCAAGAAAGACTTAATGAGCTACTTTCCAGAAGCAATTTATTATACACAAGAAATGTCAGTTCAGGCTTTATGTGAGACAGAAAGAGTCCATCTGGGGCTACTTTCTAGTGGGCTTGTTTCAAAATAATCATTGAGCTTTAGCTATTTTTAGTTATGGTAGATATGCTTTAAAATGCACTGTACAAATAAGCAATGCTCATGTAAACTACATCAATCAGTTCAAAGGCTCAGAAGTCAAAATGTTTACACAGAGAATTGAGTAAGAAATGTACTTATTATACTAATGGCCTTAAGGTAAGCTTCACTGTTAGGAAGTCACACTATCTCGTATAGCCTGGGGAGACACTAAGCTGTAATATAAATAATATTTGCTTTGTAAATGTGATCACTAATGAATAACAGAAGTATAGCAGAGAAAGTATGATGAAACAATATACTGAGTATCTTAAAAGCAAAAAAAGTCTCTGTCTTACATAAAAAAGCTCAAAATTGAATTGATTTAATGAGGTCCAGAAGCTAAAAAATCAGGCATTTTAATGAATATTAGGACAATTTCATAAATATATGTCTGGCATATATGTATAAAAGAGACACCCTTGCAGTTAATACTGAAACTCTTAGGGCTATGTTGTGGTTCAGGCCCTGTAGACAGCTAAGCCCCACACAGTGCTCAGTCACTCTTCACCAGTGGGATGGGGAAGAGAATTAGAGGTCCAAAAATGCAAAAACTCATGGACTGAGATAATGACAGTTTAATAGCTAAAAACAAACAAACAAACAAAACAACTGTACATCCATATAAAGTAAAATAAGGAATTCATTCACTGCTTCCCATCTGCAGTCTGAAGTTCACTCATCTCCAGGAAAGCAGGGCTCCATCATGATTAATGGTTGGTTGGGAAGACAAATGCCATCGCTCCAAACTTCCCTCTGTCCTTCTTCTTCCTCCAGCTTTATATGTTGAGCATGCTGTCATATGCTATGGGATATCCCTTTGGTCAGTTGGGGTCAGCTGTCCCTGCTGGGTCCCCTCCCAACTTCTTGTGTACCCTTAGCCTTCTTACTGGTGGGGGGGTGTGAAACTAGAAAAGGCCTTGACTATGTGTAAGCACTGCTTGGCAGTAACTGAAACACTGGTGTGTTATCAATACTATTTTGGTCACAAGTTAAAAACAGTGCCATACGAGATACTGTGAAGAAATTTGACTCTATCCCAGCCAAAACCAGTACAGTAATTAATGAGAAAGACATGATGTGATTGCATACATTCAGAATTCACACATACATACTTCACAGTAATTTCCAAGTTTCCCTAGCTCCATCTGTATACCAGTCCACCTTGAAGTGAGGCAGTTCCAAGAGAGAAGCTGTTTTGTTGTGTTACTGGTGCACTGATACAAATATAGAACACCTGCAGCTATACGCTACATACCCTGTGTATCTCATGGCACAAGCCTCTGATATGCTGTCATGGTAATTATTTTCACTGACAGAAATTCAGTTTAATTTAATTCAAATCCCCTGTTGTTTCAGATAGGTATTCCTGCTTTGCTTTTCATATGCATGTTCTCTTGTCTTCTCCCTGTATGCTTCCTTTGAGTGTAGTGTTTTGTTTCCTTCTGTGAGCAAATAGGTGTCACTTTCATGCCATTCAGTCTTGAGCATTGTTCTACAGGTGATAAAATCACTTACATTAAAAGAGAGATGAGATAGCTGGAGATGCAGCTAAATAATGATAAGTAGTCACTAATTTTCTCAATTCTGCTTTGGTACCTCTTGCCTGTGCCATTTTTTTTGAACCTGGTACAGAAATTCATTACCTTCACTAGGCTGTACCTTAATCCTTTCTTTGGTGATTTCCAATTCTACTAAAATTAATTATAATGCAATGGTAAAAGCAAACTACAGCACTAACTTTCTCCCTACACTATTTTTTATGCCAAGTTCAACCTTGGCATAAAAACTGTTGATTTAAAATACATGACATTAAGGGTGAATTAAATTTATTATTCTGAATAGCTATATAAGACTAGAAAAACTACCACATGACTTTCAAACCCAGATCTTGAACGATTAGATTGTTAAGCAAACTAGAAAGCAATTTCCATATGTGCATGCAGTGAAGACAAAAAGCCAAGGAGCTCTATTCAGCTAGTTCTGAGTGTAACCTTTAAATCTGCTGAGACAGTAAGGTTCAATATTGCATTTACATGTACATTTGTCTGCATTTGTAAACTCATGCAACAAACTGGTTTGATCCAAGGTACTCAAGTATACGTCTGAGAACTCTCTGTCTGATGAATTGGAGGGCCTCTCAGGCAGAGCATCGAAATAATTAGAAATACAAATCACTGAAGTATATTTCTGCTCCCTGACAGGTAAAATCTGCAGTGTGAGAGATCCTCTTAATTCGGCATAATGAGGTCTTCCACATGCTACTTACCTTCTACCCAGGCTTTTAAAGCCACTTGCTTTTTGAGCATTTCCTGATACTAACCACCTAATCCAACCACTAAATCTGCTTAATCAATTGATGCCAGATGGATAACCCTGTCAGGAGACTAAAGCCCAAAATAAAATTTCAGTCATCTCTCAGTTACGTATCACAGAACTTAGTTTTTAGTTATCCATACCTTAATAGAATCCAAAGGTGGTATCTTCGGGTTCTCTCTCCTATATGCAGGAATGTTTAATGCTTCAGAGATAGAACATGAAAAACTCCACTTTGTATGCTGACTGTGGAATGGATCTAGAACTACCCAAGGGAAAGACCTAAAGCCAGAGGTATGTCTGCACTCTTATTGTACTCTAGAGATTAGGGGCTTGAATCAGGTCTACAAGGACAGAATATATTTGTCTGCATACAAAAGCCACTTACAGTTACTAACTGAAGGTGTTAAGCATGGCTGCTTCTAAAATGTGATTTCTGAAGAAGACAGCAGCGGTTTCTTACTGTAAACCAATTCAGCATTTGAAGCAACCATGCTCAATATAGGTCATATAGGTCTCCATCAGCTGAAAAGAAACACATTTCCAAGGGAAAATTACAGGATGTTCCACACTCAGAAAAAAAGAAAACAACCTTCTCCCAAAACCACCACCCTCAAAAAACCCCAAACGGATTTGAAAACCTCAAGTCACTTTACTTTCCTTACAGAAAGATTGCCACTAGAGAAAAAGAATTAAAAGATCAGTGATTAAAGAAGTGTTTATAATTTAGCACGCATAGATTCAGCTGCAAATTTTAGACATCCATGTCTAAATAAAGCCCTAGAATTCACCCTAGAAATGAGTGCCACTTGGGAGATCCTACAGTAGGTATGTCACTTCATCTCCTATTTTCATTTTAGAAGGACCAGAAGTATTCCATGGATCACAGAATCATGGAATTGTTTGGGTTGGAAGGGATTTCTGGAGATTACTAGTCCAATCCCCCCTTCCAAGGCAGGGGCACCTAGAGCAGGTTACACAGAAATGCACTCAGGTGGGTTCTGAATGTCTTCAGAGAGGGACCCCAGTGATTACATATGCATAGATGGCTAAGCTTCCATTACAGTCAACAGAGATCAGGATCATGATCTCTGGTGGGTCACTAGAACAGGTGAGGGTGCTGAGACTGGAAGAGGTTGCCCTGAGAAGTTGAGGGTGTCCCTTCACTGAAGCGTCCAAGGTCAGGTTGGATGGGGCTTTGAGCAACTTACTCTAGTGGAAGGTGGCTCTGCCAATGGCAAGGGGGGTTGAAACTAGATGATCTTTAAGGTCACTTCCAACCAAATCGTTCAATCATTCTATGACTTTTCCTTGCTCAGCCAGGTGCTTTTTTTTTTTACCTAAATAAATTGTTTTCATCCTTTTATCCAAAAGTGCAACACTCCAAAATGAGAGAAGAAATTGTATTTCATCTGTCAAGCTGTTTTATAAAAACTAGATTTAGTTCACATTGCCATTGTTGATTTTCACCTACGTGGTTAGTGTTCACACTGCTGATATGCTCAGTGGTGAAAAAGAACTAGTTGTCCCTTCACCAAATTTGCAGATTTTGAAATGGGTTAGCTAGCACTGAACTGTATAAGCTAAGAGAGCAGTAAGAACAGCAATGTTTGAAGTTCTTTAGATGACAAAAATTGGTATTGGCATTTGTTACCTATCTGTTCTCAGTAACCTCAGTAACCTTTGCAAGCACCCCAGGTTTCATATTGCCACGCATGTAGTAGGTATGGATTGTGATGAATACAGTCATTACTTATAGTTTTGATGTCTGTATAAAGGCTTAATATTCTTATTTCCAAATGTTACCCGACTATTATTTTCTGAACTGTGTATTTTGTGACAAACTGAGTCTTGGTTAATAGCATTATACAGAACTAGAAGAATGCATAAGAGCTTTCTGTTTCGATCTATTGTTCTGTAATTCTAAGAATAACTCCAAAGATATTAATGAAAATAAATGGGCCAATGTTTTAGATTACTTTGACAAGTATATGCCTGCATTAATTGTAATGTACAATTGTACATTGTAATGTAATGACGAGTATTAATTACTTTGACAAGTATAAAGGAAAAACATTAAAAAATAAAATGCAGAAACCAACTGCAACTTGCTCTCTTTTGATTACAAAAGATTTTATCTTCTATGTTTAGAGAACTGTATTGGGTTTGTATGGCAAGGTTTTGGTAGTGGTAGGGCCACAGGTGTGACTTTACTGTGGGAAGCTGCTACAAACTTTTCCTACTGCTGGCTCCAAGATGAGACTGGACTAGATGACCTCTGGAGGTCCCTTCTAACCTCAAATGTTCTGTGATTCTGTGACTGACTCTGTGACTCTGTGATTATGTGATGTGATTTCCTCTTTTTTTGGTTCTAAAGCCATTGCAGCTTTTTAGGTATAATATATGTCAGTGTTTACAGTAGGCAGATATATTTTGGACCTGTCTACACTAAACCTCTGGAGAAACTACAAGCTGTTTCCATACTGGATCTATGGGAAACTACTCATGTTTACCTTTGGTTTAATCACATAAGCAGTGTTAATATACTGAAAAACAAACTAAGACAAAACAAAACAAAAAGAAAACCAACAGCGAAGGGACTATGTCACAGTATGATCCTATAAAGTTACCCAGGAGGAGTAGCGTTCATGATAATTACTGAGTAAATAATGACTTAGTATTACACTCCGCTGCAATTCCGCTCCTCCCAACCATCCAACAGAAGGAATGAACTAAATGGAAAATGCTAATTATATTACTTTTTATTACTTTTATTACTTTTTTTAATTATATTATTTATAATTATATCATAATTATTTTATATTACTTATTTTTTAAATTCTAACTATTATAATAGTAATATTATATATTTATTATATTATTAGTGGCAATTATATTACTTTATTATATTTATTATAGTTAATATATTAATTATAATTATTTACATTACTTTTATTACTTAATTATATAATATATTAATATATCAATCATATATTAATATGCTCTATATATTAATATATTAATAGTAATATAATTAATTATATTCATAGAATCATAGAATCGTTAGGGTTGGAAAGGACCTTAAGATCAACAAGTTCCAACCCCCCTGCCGTGGGCAGGGACACCTTACGCTAAATCATATCACCCAAGGCTTCGTCCAACCTGGTCTTGAACACTGCCAGGGTGGAGAATTCACAACTTCCCTGGGCAACCTATTACAGTGCCTCACCACCCTAACAGGAAAGAATTTCCTCCTTATATCCAACCTAAACTTCCCCTGTTGAAGTTTTAACCCATTACCCCTTGTCCTGTCACTACAGTCTCTAATGAGGAGTCCCTCTCCAGCATCCCTATAGGCCCCCTTCAGATACTGGAAGGCTGCTATGAGGCCTCCACGCAGCCTTCTCTTCTCCAGGCTGAACAGCCCCAACTTCCTCAGCCTGTCTTCATACGGGAGGTGGTCCAGTCCCCTGATCATCCTCGTGGCCCTTCTGTAGACTTGTTCCAACAGTTCCATGTCCTTTTGATGTTGAGGACACCAGAACTGTACACAATACTCCAAGTGAGGTCTCACGAGAGCAGAGTAGAGGGGCAGGATCACCTCCTTTGACCTGCTGGTCACGCTCCTTTTGATGCAGCCCAGGATACGGTTGGCTTTCTGGGCTGCAAGCGCACACTGCCGGCTCATGTTCATTTTCTCATCAACCAACACCCCCAAGTCCTTCTCCGCAGGGCTGCTCTGAATCTCTTCTCTGCCCAACCTGTAGCTGTGCCTGGGATTGCTCTGACCCAGGTGTAGGACCTTGCACTTGTCATGGTTAATGCACTTGGCATATTACTTTTGAAAACTGCATTATTAGTAGTTTGTCTGTGATATGCAGATAAAGATAGGATACCTGGAAAAGGTAGAGAATGAAAGATGTCGAAGGGACAGAAATAAAACTGCTTCATTGTGATATGACTCCTCCAAAAGCTGTAGGCTTTCCAAAACTGAAAAAAAAGGTTGTCAATGGCTATATTGATTTGATACTTCAAAAGGTAATGAAGTACATTCACTGCAAATAAGAATGCCAGGGGATTTGTAGGATGGATCCCATTAATTAAGTGTACAGTCATAAGCTACCAGAAATTTAGCTGGTCATGTATTAGTTCCTGAATGCATCTATTTAATTTAATCTTTCTCAGTGTTACTTCCCCACAGAATCACTAATTTTGGTTCAGCTAGGGGTTAAGGTAATTTAGCGTAAGAAAGATCTAAAAGAAAATAATTCCTTCTGATTTTAGACTGCATGTTTCTGTGGGGGTATTTAAAGAGACTGCTAAGTTTTAAAGAGAAACATAGAAAATAAAAAGAATAATTTTAAAAAATAATAATAGATTCTCATGAGCTGCTTTTGAGAACAGCGTCTAGACATGAAAGAATGCCAGTGTCACGATAAAACCAGAACAAAAGTAATTCAATAAAGTCTACCCTTAGCCTTAAGTGTTTGTATTTAAATATCCCAAGGGAAAAGCAAAACTGGATAGATTTGACCAATCCTGAATTTATCAATAGATAGAATTTTTATAAGGAAATCCTACATTTTCTTAAATACCTTCATATACCTCAACTGCCTAAAGATACGTATTAGAACATAATTGTCATCTTCTTCGGCAAGTCATTTTCCAGCTCTGTTCATAAATGATAAATGGGCATCTTTAGATAAATTAGGTGTTTACTGCCTAAGTGGAATTCCCTCTGAGTGAAAGGAGATACAGTATTTCTAATTACAACAAAGAATATACATATTTTTGTACATCCAGAGATTAAGGAAAACTAAAAAAAGACCAACTGAAAACACAGAAGAGTTATATGACTGAGTTATTTCAGGTTTGATCAAAAGATAGAGGAATGTGAAAAGAATGAAATTTAAATAATTACAAAAAAAAAAAACAAAAAACAAACACATAAACAACAATGAAAAGTGGACCACAACAGGGTTTTGTCTAACTTAAATCCAGTGCACTCCAGCATTGTGATCACTCAAGTGCTTCACATAATTCCTGTCTGAAAAGCATCATGATCTTCTTCTGAGACCTTCTCTCCTAGGTTTTCCTCTTGAGGAATAGAACTGTAAGCTAAGGAAAGTCCGATATATTTCTGAGGTGGAAAATATGGATTGGAAGTTAGCAGAAGTACTCTCTTGGACAGAGGAATGTAGGTGCTCTCTCACAGGCAACAGTCTCTCTAATTCAGGCTTGATAAATAGTATCAAATTTCTGGAGGACAGTATAGACTGAAGAATGTCTGTGTACTGGTGAGTCTCATTTATGAAAATTAAACAAGTAGGCCCATGGATTTTATAAAGCCTGGTTTCCATTGTATTTTATTTGTAACTTAATGACTTTGATCTCGAAGAACATATAAGGTATGAAGGAAGCTTTTTTTTTTTTTTCATTTCTGTAACTCATTTATTGAGTTCCTCACCACAGAAAATGTCATGTGTTATTAGGTGTAAGAACATGACAGCTTTTTTTTCATAGTTAGAACATTAACCTGGTACATCCCTTTAGTCAACCTTTTGTTTTAATGGTCTTTTATGCTTCTGAAGGCAGCCAGCAGTGTGTGAGCAGGCAAAACCATTTTCACAGGAATCTTTGCAAAAACAAACTAATAAAATAAGCTGGAATTAAAGCTGCCTGTTACAACAGGTTAACAGAAATATACAGAAATATTAACAGCTAATGGAGTTTTCTTATTGTTTGCACATACGCATGGATTTATGAGTGCATATTAAGACCTTTCTGCTTGCCAGTAAGCCTTCAATGTCACCAGCAGTTACTGGAAGATTTTTCTGTCAGCCTGACTTGTGTAATACAGACTCTCCAAGGGAATGTACTGTTTTAACCTTAGAACATTGAAAGTGACATTGAGTTAAGGTATTGACTGCTTTAGGTAACACAAGGACTGATCTACAGTTTCAGCATACTCAAAGAATAGAATGTCATGTTACCATCAGGGTTGCTGAACCACAAAAGAAATTCAAACTAGATTAAGGTCATTTGTACATATAATGCTTTAGTAATAACACTCAAAATAGTCAACACTGATATAGATACTTGTAATAAGATAACTGGTGCAGAAATGAAAGAAAATCTGCTTAATGCATTTACAGGAAGTAAGTACTTACCAGTTATCTCTCAGTCTTCTGTGCTTTAGTGACTTGCTGTGTTCCTCAAAAGGACACAGCAATTGAGATTTCCATTTACATGTTCCAGTTTGAACTATTTGTTAATATTTATGAATAAAATCATTCATAGGAAAGAGTCTGTCTTGAAAAGATGCTGTCATGGAACACATTCAAGGTCACTTCTCAGAGAGCACATAAAATTGAATCCTAAATATTATCCTTTCTCCCATTATTTTTGAGAAAGTCTGCTGATTTCTTATAGCCTGTATCCCCTTTGAATTATTCTAGTGGGTTATAAAAATGTAGTCTTTCATTTAAAGTTTCCTCTATTCTCTCATTATCTTGGACTTAGTTGTGCCACTTTCTTAGCTAAAGTAGATGTTGCTTTACATCTTTAGGAAGAAAGGTGTCTTTTTTACTTTTCAAAACAGAAAGTGCAGTCACCTGCACTGAAATGTATAATAAGTAAACCTGCATTTCAATGACATGTAAACCAGTTATTTTATCCCTTCGGTGACTGATTGCTGTGTTTCAATATGAAATGTCCCTTGCACTGAAATATATTGTACAGCAAACTATGCATTTTCTACATAAATGCTAAATAATGTAAATGTTACTAGTTCATAACTAGCTTCTGACCAACTCTTTCTATATATTACTAAATAAAGCGGGGCCAAAGACTACTCTTTGGCCATAAGTTAAGAGGCCACAATTACATCACGAAAGCTCTGGATATGGATCTTTCCTGTGGCTCCTTTGATTGTCTCTAGAGCCAACATGTAGTAGCCCTGCTGGACACTTTTTTCCCAAATCAAATTGTACGAAATAAGGTGAAGTTTCTGTTTGCCAGATTAGTGTTTACGCAGCATGTTGTTGAGGGGTACTGTATTTCTTTGGGATGCGGCATGAAAATATATGGAGGTATGAAGATATATGTAACAGTGTTGAAGCACTGCATGGGATGGAGTAGCCAAACCTGGTGCAGTGTTCAAAATAACCTCACTGCAGGGATATTTTATAGAATCATAGAATCATTAGGGTTGGAAAGGACCTTAAGATCAACAAGTTCCAACCCCCCTGCCATGGGCAGGGACACCTTACGCTAAGTCATATCACCCAAGGCCTCGTCCAACCTGGTCTTGAACACTGCCAGGGATGGAGCATTCACAAACTCCCTGGGCAACCCATTACAGTGCCTCACCACCCTAACAGGAAAGAATTTCCTCCTTATATCCAATCTAAACTTCCCTGTTTAAGTTTTAACCCATTACCCCTTGTCCTATCACTACAGTCTCTAATGAGGAGTCCCTCTCCAGCATCCCTATAGGCCCCCTTCAGATACTGGAAGGCTGCTATGAGGCCTCCACGCAGCCTTCTCTTCTCCAGGCTGAACAGCCCCAACTTCCTCAGCCTGTCTTCATACGGGAGGTGGTCCAGTCCCCTGATCATCCTCGTGGCCCTTCTGTAGACTTGTTCCAACAGTTCCATGTCCTTTTGATGTTGAGGACACCAGAACTGTACACAATACTCCAAGTGAGGTCTCACGAGAGCAGAGTAGAGGGGCAGGATCACCTCCTTCGACCTGCTGGTCACGCTCCTTTTGATGCAGCCCAGGATACGGTTGGCTTTCTGGGCTGCCGGCTCATGTTCATTTCCTCATCAACCAACACCCCCAAGTCCTTCTCCACAGGGCTGCTCTGAATGTCTTCTCTGCCCAACTTGTAGCTGTGCCTGGGATTGCTCCGACCCAGGTGTAGGACCTTGCACTTGGCATGGTTAAACTTCATGAGGTTGGTATCAGCCCACCTCACAAGCGTGTTGAGGTCCCTTTGGATGGCATTCCTTCCATCCAGGGTATCAACCAAACCACACAGCTTGATGTCATTGGCAAACTTGCTGAGGGCGCACTCAACCCCACTCTCTGTGTCAGCAACGAAGATGTTAAACAAGACCAGTCCCAACACCGATCCCTGAGGGACACCACATGTTAATGGTCTCCAGCCAGACTTTGAGCCATTGACCACAACTCTTTGTGTGCGGCCATCCAGCCAGTTCTTTATCCACCGAGTGGTCCATCCATCAAATTGATGTCTCTCCAATTTAGAGACAAGGATGTCATGTGGGACAGTGTTGAACACTTTGCACAAGTCCAGGTAGATGACATCAACTGCTCTACCCCTGTCCATCAGTTCTGTAGCACCATCATAGAAGGCCAACAAATTGGTGAGGCAGGATTTCCCCTTAGTGAAGCCATGCTGGCTGTCACCAAGCACCTTGTGGTTTTTCATGTGCCTTAGCATGTTTTCCAGGAGAATCTGCTCCAAGATTTTGCCAGGCCCAGAGGTGAGACTGACTGGTCTGTAATTCCCTGGGTCATCCATTTTCCCCTTCTTGAAAATGGGGGTTATATTTCCCTTTTTCCAGTTGTCGGGAACTTCACCTGACTGCCATGATTTCTCAAATATGATGGCCAGCGGTTTAGCAACTTCATTTGCCAGCTCCTTCGGGACCCGCGGATGGATCTCATCCAGACCCACGGACTTGTGCACGTTCAGATTTTCAAGACGGTCTCGAACCAGTTCCTCTCCTACAGTGGGCGCAAGGTCTTCATTCTCACAGTCCCTGCATCTGCCTTCCAAGACTTGGATGGTTTGGTCAGAGCCTTTGCCAGTGAAGACCGAGGCAAAGAAGTCATTCAGAACCTCAGCCTTCTCCAAATCCTGTGTAGCCAGTTCTCCTGAGAGCTTCCTGAGGGGGCCTACATTCTCCCTAATCTGTTTTTTATTTGCTATGTACTTGTAGAATCCCTTCTTGTTATCCTTAATATCCCTAGCCAACTTTAAGTGGGCCTTAGCTTTCCTCATCTGGTCCCTAGCTTCCCAGACAACACCCTTGTATTCTCCCCAGGCCACCTGTCCTTGCTTCCACCTTTTATAAGCTTCTTTTTCCCTCTGAATTTTCCTCAGCAGCTCCTTATCCATCCAGGGAGGTCTCCTGGCCCTCCTGCTGCACTTCCTTCTGGTTGGGATGCAACACTCCTGAGCTTGTAGAAGATGATCCTTGAATATCAACCAACAGTCTTGGGCCCCTCTGCCCTCTAGGGCTGTATCCCATGGAACCTTCCGAAGCAGGTTTCTGAAGAGGCCAAAGTCTGCTCTCTTGAAGTCCAGGGCAGTGAGCTTGCTGCATGCTCTTCTCACTGTCCTGAGGATCTCAAATTCGAGCATCTCATGATCGCTGCTTCCAAGGCTGCCCTGGAGAGTCACATTTCCAAGGAGCCCTTCCCTGTTGGTGAGCACGAGGTCAAGCATGGCACCTCTCCTTGGCAGCTCCTCTATTACTTGCAGAAGGAAGTTGTCTTCTACACAATCGAGGAACCTCCTGGATTGCTTGTGCCGGGCTGTACTGTCGCCCCAACAGATGTCAGGGTGGTTGAAGTCACCCATGAGAACAAGGGCCTGCGAGCGTGAGGCTCTTCCTGTCTATGGAGTGCTTCATCCGCAGGTTCTCCTTGATCAGGCGGTCTGTAACAGATCCCCACAGTAATGTCTCCCATAGCTATATTCCCTTTAACCTGACCCACAAACTCTCTGTGGACTGCTCACCTGTCCCCAGACAGAGTTGCATACTCTCCAGCCTATCCCTAACATAAAGGGCAACTCCCCTTCCCTGCCTGACAGGCCTGTCTTTCCTAAAGAGCCCGTAACCTTCCATTCCAACACTCCAGTCATAGGAGCCACCCACCATGTTTCTGTGATGCCTATTATATCATACCCCCGTAGACGTGCACACATCTCTAATTCCTCTTGTTTGTTCCCCATGCTACGGACATTTGTATAGAGGCATCTGAGCCGAGCTCCAGCTGAAGCTGGCTCATTGGCTGGAGTGGCTGGGATATCTCTACAGTGCTCCAAGCACTTATTATAGGTTCTGGCAACTGACTGGGTGTGTTGGAATGGAATGATGCCTCCCTCCCCCAGCACAACTAGTTTAAAGCCTCCTTGACCAGTCTGGCAAGCCTCCTACCAAAACTGCTCTTTCCCTTCTTTATCAAACCAGCTCCACCAGCCCCCACTAGACCTGGCCTACAAGCTTGGCTCCCATGTTCAAGACACCCAAACCCCTGACTATGACACCACCCTTTTATTAACCTGTCTAATCTTCCTAGCTTTTTTTAGGTCCTCCCCTGTACCCTGGAGAATTGATGAAAATACTATCTGAGCTCCAGAGCCCCTAACCACCTCCCCCGGGGCTCTCTAGTCCTTCTTTATGTTCCCCAGGCTACTACTATCTATATCCCTAGCACCCACATGTATCACCAGGAGTGGGTAATAGTCCATGGGACTTACTAGAGCAGGCAGCCTCTCTGCCACATCCCTGATCCGTGCCCCTGGTAGGCAACACACCTCCCTTGAGACAGGGTCTGGCCGGCAGACAAGTGCTTCTGTCCCTTTCAGTGTAGAGTCCCCTACTACTACGACCCGCTGCTTTTTCCTAGCAGCACCAGTAGAGATCTTCTTTACCAGTGCATCAGCCAGCTGTTTCTGGCTCGAGTGCATTTCCTCATTAGCCCCCTGCAGGACAGCAAAGTGGTTCTGCGTGGGGACAGGGGATTTAGGGGGAAGCCCCTTGCTTTTGGTAGTCCTTTTCCTTCTTTTTTTTTTGCTGTTTTTTTTTTTTTTTTTGTCACTAATTCCCAGCTTCCCAGGGTAACGGCCTCCTTCTTTCCTTCATGAGCTAGAGGTGAAGCTCGAGGCCCCTGCACAGTTTGGCCCAGGTGCAAGCATTCCTGCTTACTCTCAGCTTCCCTGATATCTCGCAGCCTATTAACAGCATCCCGCAGCTCAGCCACCTGCTGCAGGAGGACCTCCACCAGGGAGCACCGAGTGCAGCCCTGCCCATTGTGCACCCTCCCCTCACCAGACCAGTGCGGGCACTCTCTACACCCCGAGCTCTGCGCTGCAGCCTCCCCTCTCACCGGCTCTGCCTGGGTGCCTACGCTGGCCACCGCCGGGGCAGCCAGAGCAGAGCTGCCAAACCGGGCCCTGATCATACAACGAGTGCTCACCATCCCGCTCGACTGCCCGCACAAACTGCCTCGACCACCTCTATTCGCCCGGTGTCTCGCGCTCCCTGGGGCAGGTTTTTACCCAGCCAGGGCTGGTAACGCCGCTTCAGGCTCCGCCCCCTGTGAGTCAGCTGCTCAGGCAGGGCCTGTCGAGGACTTGAGGCTCCCTCGGTGGCTCTTATCGCTCTGAGTTGAGGCTCCTGGACGCTGATCTCCCCCCACCCCGCTCCGGTGTTGAAGGTGTCCTCTCTCGAGCTACTCACCTCAGCAGTCTCTCATAAACCTGAGTGACACCAGCTGCATGTGCCAGGGAGCCTTCTAGCACTCAAAGATTATGAAGAACCATTGATCTAGTAACGAAGATTTTCAGTGAGCTCTGTGTTACTCAGCAGAATGGACAGAGCCATTGTTGACCAGCAAAAGTGAGAGTTAACCACTCTAGCATGTGTTATGTTTCCTGGAACCTGTTTAAGAGTCTTACTCATCCAGCTGAAGTAACAGACCTGCAGTTGCATAGACAGTTTTCCTTACCACATATAAACTTAGTTCTGGTACACAATCAATAATAAAAGTTGTGGAAAACATAACAGTTTCTGAAACTTGGTGTTCTGTACCACTAACTTGATGTACTGAAATTGCATCAATTCCATTTTATTGGTTTCCTTCTGCAGAAAATTAAGTGCTTGTTCTACCATTACATCTTGTGTAAGAATTCAGAAAACTGCTCAACGAATATGTGAAACTGTTAACTTAGACACAAATGCATTGCCTCAATTTAAGTCAAAATTACTGTAAAATACCACTTTTACAGAACAAGATGATTTTAGAGAACCATAAAATAAAGTTTTCAGTATATATGAATATTTATTTCCCAGGTGAGGATTGCTTGTGCCCTGCTATTTTGTTCCTCCAACAGATATCAGCGTGGTTGAAGTCCCCCATGAAGACCAGGGCTTGTGAATGAGAGTTTGGAATCCTGGTGGGCAGTAGGTTAAACAGGAATCAATAGTGTGCCTTGGTGGAAATGAAGGAACAGCAGCCTCAAGAATACTTGGACTTGCAACACGGACAATAGAACTGGATTTAGGAGTACAAGAATGATGTCGATCATCTGGAATGAGTTCATTGGAAAGCGACCCAGATGGGTCTGGAGCACTTGAACTGTCAGGAAATGCTAAGAGACAAAGCATGTTTAAACTGGAAAAAGGCAGGTTTCGAGAGAAACAAAGAGCAATTTCCCAGTATGCAAAAGAAGGTTACTGACAGTGCCAGGCTCTGATGAAATGCATGGCAGGAGAACAAGAGGCAGTAGCCACAAATTGAGGGGTTGTGACTGGATAGAATGAAAATAAAATCTGTGTGAATATAATTAAGCACTGGAAAGAGAAGGAACCTGCTTAGGCTGGGGGTGTAGGTATGAGAAATTGTTGCTTTATTTTGGGGGGTTTGATTTTTTAATTGGCAATGTTTTGATTTTCCCCAACTTAAGTCTTTTTTACCCATGACAGTAATTGGTAAAGAATCTCCCTGTCATTACTTCAACCCACAGGATTTTTTCATCTTAATTTCTGTTCTGTCCTGTTGAGGGGGAATAATTACATGGGGGGAAGGAGGAGGGAGGTAGGAGGCTGGCAACTGTCCAAGACTAAATCACCACATTAGGTTACATAATTAGAATAAAGCCTGTTTTCCTTATCCCTGCTCATGCCTACATTAGATGCTTTGCTCTACTGAATTAAGAAAAACAAGCAAATCAAAACAAAACAGGGTAAAAAAAACCTTTAACTTTCTAAGCAAGGCTTTATGTATCTCTCTCAGGCACATGCATTCATTCTGGTTTGTGTTTCATGGGCTCGAAGGCTATTTTTAACATTTTTAAGCAAACTTCAATAAATTCAATAATTTTTTCCCCAAATCTATTTAATTGCATCATATTTATATCTCACCCGAGACAAAATTAGCACAGTAAAACTCTCTCTTTTCTTCAGGACAAACTATTCATGATTCCTGAGAATACATCATCCCCTAAACAATGAAAACTGAGTGTTTTACTGGGAGAGTGTTATTCTGAATGGTTGCCAATGTCTAAACTATATGATATTGGAGGGAAATAGATTGTTCCCTCACCTGATGGCTAGCTTCTAAAATTTTCAATAGTAACTGCATTATGTATTAGAGGGATAATCACTTCCATCATTTTTGTCATGTTGACAAATTGAAAATAATACTGGAAGCACTTTGCATGCTTTTGGTATGAAAGTAATTTTTTTTCTTTTTCAAGTATTGTGAGTAGATTGACTGAGTACTGGCAATCCTTGCTGATGTAGAAAGATGGATTCCCAGAGTTCTTTCAAACTTTGAACTAAGAGCAGATGATACTACCTCATTATTTCAGTTGTTCCAAGCTTATATGACTTAGCTTCTGGATTTCAACAGGGCTATTTTGTCTAGTGATGAGTTAGCACAAAATGAGAACTCTAGCAGACTGGTCAAGAGTATAAACATGGAAAATTCTGAATATCTTCAAGCAAAATAATTCCCCCTCCCCATTCCACCCCAAGAGAAAGGTGTAAGGGGCAAAACTGAGGTAAGTATCACTGGGAATTTTTACTAGTTGAAAGCACTTCGAGTGCTTTACTGTCCACACGGAAAACTTGAAATAGTGGATAGCAGTCACTTGGTAAAGTGGGTAGCCACACAAGCAAGTTTAATCCACCTGGTTTTGCTTGGAATAACTGACCTCTACTTTAATATTTAAGAGACACCTGGGAGAGCTTCTGAACTCCTCCACCCTAGTGTGATCCTTAGCAATATTTGCTTGTATGTATACATTGTCTGTGGGTCCCGTTCTCCATGGCAAGGAACAACTAAAGTGGAGTACTAGATAAAGCTAGATACAGCTATCTGCTCTCACTGGTGACAAAAAAGCAATAGATGGGAATTTTAAATTAGACACACAATATCATACTGTAGAAATGAGATGGCATGCTGGAAAAAAATGGAGAAATTAAGTAAATAAAAGATTAAAGATGACTGTAATTTCAGTACTTTCCTGTGCTATTATTCAAAGGAATTTAAACACTTTTTTTTTCTACTAAGTTAGAAAGAAGGAACAGTATGTAGCTCAATTTTGAATGCAAAGAATTATCTACTTTCAAAGTACAGTTGCTAGAATGCAATGTACCCTTGCAGAAAAAGCCAATTGTTTCTGGAGCTCCATTAGGAAAAGCATCATCGGTGAGTTGAGAGGGGTGATCCTTCCACTCAAATTTACAATGGTGATCCTCACCTCAAGTTGTGCATCTAAGTCTGGTCTGCCTAATACAAGAAAGATATGGATTTATCGGAGCAAGTGCATCATGGGGCCGTGGGGCCTCAAAGATGATTAAGGGACTGGAGCATCTTCCATATGCTAAGGGGTTGAGTGAGCTGGTATTGTTAAGCTTGCAGAAAACAAGCCTTAGTGAAGATCGTATCAATATCTTTACATACTGGAAGGGAATGAACAAAGAAAACATTTGTTTCAGTAATGCCCACTGACAGGACAAGAACCAATGAGCACAAAAAAACATGACATTCAAAAGCCTTTATTCTTGGAGAAACTTAAAACCCCCTGCATATGGCCAGATTTTTTGTTATCTATGTACATTTCCTGGGAGAAGGGAAATAAATTCTTTGATATCTAAGTCAGTTAAATCACTAAGTAGAATCTTGAAATCAGTATTCTAACTTTGTGCTGCGTGAACTACAGATAAGTAATTTACATTCTAAATCTGTGTCCTGGGTTCAGCAGTAGCATTCATGTTTCTCCTTCGTGGTAGCTGGTGCAGTGCTGTGTTTTGACTTCCAGCCTGGGAGCAGTGTTGGTGATACCGATGTTTTCGGGTGTTGCTAAGTGATGTTTACCCTGACCAAGGACTTTGTGAGGCTCATGCTCTGCCAGGGAGGAGGGGAAGCTGTGAGGAAGCAGAGAGGGGGCACCTGACCCAGGCTAGCCAAAGAGGTATTCCATACCACAGCACATCATGCCCGGGGTGGGGGATAACTGGGAGTTACCCGGAAGGACACGGGCTTCCAGGTGGAACTTGTTTCTTGGCCGGTGGTATCGTATTCTCTTCCCTTGTTATTTTCTCTTATCATCGTTGTCGTTGGTAGTAGCGGTGGTGATTTGTGTTGCACCTTGGTTGCTGGACTGTTCTTGTCTCAATCTGTAGGAGTTGTACTCTTTTGATCCTCCTCCCCGTTCCTCCAGGAGCGAGGAAGGGGAGAGCCCCTGTGGGGGGGGGGACCTCAATTGCTGTCAGCCCAGCACCACTCGCTGGGAGTGAGTGAACAAGCTGTCTGGCTAGGGTTTAAACCACGACAATCTGGATTTTTGTACTTTATTGAAATGAAATTGGATTTTTTTTTTTAAATCGATATAGAATATTGTCAGAGCAAAACAATGGATGGCATGTATCAAATACTTTTTTCTAGGAAAGTTGTTTTAAGGATCCACTTCTAGTTATGTCTTGAAAAGAAGCTAGTAACTGCTCAAAATATCAAGTAATGATCATTCAAGAGTGCAACACAGAACACCCTTGGCAATAATATGATTATCTTGTAGCTTAAACTGAGCTCAAGGTCACAACCAAGCTTGCATATCCTTTAAAACATAAGTTCACTTTACAATAAAAACAATGACCTGAAAATTAAAGCAAGAATGTTTGAAAATATTTCAATATGGTGTTAATAGATGACTACTGTCATAGGTACCATATTGATTGATTTATATCGGTAACAGTTACATTTTAAAGAGATCATTTGACAATGGAGCATTTACTGTTAAGGAATGTAATTTGTTAGTGTCCTCACAACTTTAATTGGGAAAAAAAAATGGATTATGAAAGCAATATGAATTTGAATTCAGTAATTTGACCTCCTGGTTGTATCAGCTAGATAGCAGAGTAGATTTCACATACTGGAAGTACTTGTAAAGTGCTGTGGTTAATGGAAATTTGATGGCATTTTAAAAGTGAATCACTGCACAAAACCCCTCTTCTTGCAGCTGCAGTATCTGTTATTCATACTATGTGAAGTTCATCAATTAAAGTTCTGGTTCATGAATTAAAGTTCATCAATTAAATCTTCTAACTAACACATACTTAAATAGTTTTTCAGTTTCTGGACAAATCTCTAATTGTTAACAGTTCCATTACTAAATTCTTTAATTATCAGCTAACCTGTCCATTTTTTGTCTTCTCAAAATGGGTATCTACACAACATTGCCTAATTACACCTTAGCTAACTGATTCTTTCTTTTCATTGCAATTGGCTTAGTCAGCCTTCTTCAACATCCCCAACAGTACAGCATTTGTAGCCCTTTGCTAAAAAACACAGTATGTCATTTCTGTGCATTGGAAAACATTCAATGTTTTTTATTCCTCAGCACCACATCTGGCATTTTATCTTCACTGTTATCAAGAAATAAAATTATACTGGTAGGTAAACTGAAGTAAGCTACATTTTCCTGTGCTTGAACTGTTTTCAGATGGAAACCCTTTACATCCAGCATTTGTGTTGTGCTTTCTTGAAATAAAATATATACTAAAGAAATATATATTAAAATTTCAAAATAAGGTTACACATACAAAATTTACAATCTTTTAATGAAGCTAATAAAACCAAGGATGTGATAAGGAATTGTTTGCATTCAAATTTACCTAACTAAAATAAGAGATTTAAATCAAGATGTTGTTGGCAGTATATATGATCCCCCATTTTAAGACTTGTTATTATTTGATGTTTGTTTACTTGCATACTCTCAAAAACACACATATATGTGTTCCCTTGTATGTCAATAGAAACAAAGCAAATGATCAAAGGTAATGATACAATTCAATGATTAATGCTTTTGTAGGAAACAGGATATTCTACAATATTGCTTAAACTTGTTAACACAGGAGCTGATTTTTGATGTGAATTTAAGACATCAAACTGTTATTTCCGAGCAATCTCATTATCTAATTGTAGGGATTTTACTTGCTTTCTCTCCCCTATTATTAAAACTCTTACAAATGTTAACTCTATTTATTATTATATAGAAACAATCAGGTCTAATAGCTGTTTTCTTAAAGAGTTTTGAAATTTTTGAATGCTAATGAACATCCAGCTGACTTGAACAGATGGCACAGTTACTAGAAGAGTTAAGTGGCTGTTGGTTAAGACTGAATAGCAAGTTCTTGAAGGAGCAACAAAATATACTTCACAGTCTATTTCCTGTTAAGTAGCTCTGTGAAGGAACTACTATGAGACACTGTGAAGGAAGCATCTGTGAATTTATTTGCTGGAATGGATGCTGCCACCAGGAATTTCATTCACAGTGTTTCATAGACATGTAGAGGTTTTTTGGAGTAGATGAGTTCACTTGAAACTGTGGAGCTTTTTGGAGAAATTAAACAAATAAATGCTGACTTATAAATATGCTTTCAGATTTGCATATATTAATAAAATTAGACAGAGAAGAGTGATAATTTAGTTTTGAGCTTATCAACTGTGCAAAGTTTAATATTACACAACAAGTCCCCAGTAGCTTTGATTCCCACAGTCAATTATTGAGGTCAACATCTTTGTCTTGCTAGTACATGACGTTTCCCAAAGGGATGAATTTGAAAAGAGAATCATGTAATTAATTTAAATCTGTTTTCAATGATCAAATCCCAGTAAAAGCATCCTGGGTAATGGGGGGGGGGGGGTGGAAGGGTGGAAGAAAAGTAAATACTTGCACTATTAATATTGATGGGGTAGTTTTCTCGGTTACAGGAATGTAGTGTGATTAATTGATTAGTCGTAGTAATAATTATTTTAAAACAAAGTTAATAGTTATTTTAAAATACTTTAGTGTAATTCCAGGTATTGAGGGTTTTATGATTAATACTAGTTCACATCAAAACTTGGTTCTAAATTTAAACATCTCAAAACCTGTAAACACTAAGATGTCATGTTTGACATTATGAAGTCAGGGATCAGATCAAGAATATCATTAGTAGTCACCCAAGTTTTCAGTGTTTTTTTAAAGGTGTTGTACTTTAACCTCAGAGGCAGCTAAATACCATGTAGCTATTTGCTTGCTTTCCCTTCCTCCCCCCACTCCCATTTGGGATAGGGAGGAGAATCAGAAAAAGCAAAAACCCACGGCTGAGAGAAGGATACATAAATAATTGATATAAAATAAAATATTAATATAATAACTACAACAATAATAATAGGGAAAAGAGAGAGAGATAGATAAAACCCAAGATAACTGAAGTGATGCACAATAGAGTTGCTCACCACCTGCTGACCAGTACCCAGCCCAGCATGAGCAGCGATTGGCAGCTCCCAGCCAACTCCACCCAGTTTATATACTAGGCATGACGTTCTATGGTATTAAATACCACTTTGGCTAGTTTGGGTCAGGTGTCCTGGCTGTGCTCCCTCACAGCTTTTTGTGCCCCTCCTCACGAGCCAAGCATGAGAGACTGAAAAATCCTTGTTATCAACATTATTGTTCGATAAAAGATAAAACACAGCACTGTACCAGCTACCAGGAAGAAAATTAATTCTATCCTATCTGAAATCAAGACAGAAGGCCTATTCGTCTATTCATGATTTTATCTAATAAAATATAACGAAAACAACACGTACTATTTTTGATTTAACTCTTAAAAAATTACTTTGTGTTGGGAATTTAATTCTTTCAGAAATGTACTGTAATCTGAAACTGACATTTGTGATGTGATTTAACTAATAATAAGAGTCAAGAAAGACTGGAAACTACAGGAGAAATATTGCAACTCTTAAAATTAGTGCAGCTTGGAATTGCAGTGTATAACACAATGCTGTGAATATTAAAATGTCTTGAACAATTTTAAAAATCTGCAGTTATTTCTTTTCTGTGTGTGTGTTTTCTATTATGCAGGTTAAGTTCAAATGTTGCTTGTAAAACTTTCATGTTGGTGAAAACACAATCTAAAGCAGTTGATAAAAAAATCATATACTAAATAGAATCTGGGAAGCAGTATCGGTCAAGATCAACTCTAATGAAGATAGCAGTGCTCCTTTTAGTTTGCAATATGCAACTAAGACCAGAATCTGTCACAAGGGCACTTTCACCAATAATGTAGTAACATCAAAGCTGGTAGTCATTTTCACATGTAATTCTGGATTTTAGGAGGAAGACGTGGTTAGATGGAAGTATCATACAAGTAAAGAACTGTTCCCTGTGAGAATTCAGTCACAAAATGAATGCAAAGCACAGCTAACACTAGGAAACTGATCCATAGGGTTATGCTACCAGTACTGTCCTGCCCCCTGGCATACTTAAGACCTGTCTCAAACCTACTGTAAATATATTTGCTTTAAAGCCTGTTAAAGGAGGTTAAGAGATTTAACAGTTTTGTATGAAGTGCAAACAAAGAATATGTGTTTCTATTGCATCTGCTAGCACCTTCTTAAAACTCCCATATCAATCACAAACTATAATGATAACTGAAACCTATTTAGTAGCAGAGGTAACTGAAACTGAAGATTGGATTTGATCAGCACAAAAATAGTAATTTAGTAATCAACTGCATTTTATCTGAATTTTGAGATGAAATAAACTGTTCAAATACAGCTTGTAAAAATCTATCTTCCATTACAGGTTGAATATTGTATGTCTCTTCAGACTGATACAGCTGAGATTCCTGAAGTATCACTGAAGATTGAGGAGTAGATGGAGATATAGCTAAATTTTTTCTTGGCTCATTTTCTTTCTGCAAAATGTTTAGTTCTCTTTGGAAGAATAGAATGGCAAGAAAATTAGAGTTAGCTCAAGAGAGCTTTAAACTAAATTGATGGGGGAAAGGGATGCCAACAGGACTGCAGTAGGTGAACCAAGGGTTGAAAATCAGGTTTTGATTGTTGACTTCTTGTTTTAAACTGCAATATTAATCATTATTACTTCATGGACACACATGACAAATAAACAGTGGATATAATTGAAACTATGGTGAAATTGGAAGCACTAAAACATTAAGCAGGTTAACCATTGCAACAACAGCATGGGATGGGAGGAGAAGAGTGCTCAGCAGAAAAAAAAAAGTAAAAATTATCAGCCTTTGAGGAGAGTAATAAAGTGTAGAACAACTAAGAGGAATCAGTTTTGTGTTTAATCCATGCAAATATCCACTGATAAACTGGATCCTAAAGATTCAAAGATATGACTAATTACAATTACTGATCTGATAAAAAGGTCAATAATTGCTTGCTGAAATATTTAAACAATCAGTCTCTGTTTTTGAAACTTCCAATAATCAATGTTTGTCTCATGCTTCAGCAACATTTTTGCTGTTACAGCATGCCACATGCCAGAATACCTTCAAGAACCTGTCAACAGTATTATGTAGGCTTAATTCTAAATTATTGCAGTAATGAATGAAGGCTCAAATGTCTAATTGTCAGTGAAATAAATAGTATCTCTGATAAGATGCTTAACAAGAGAAAAATATCTTTTCCACCCTATTTCTGCTGAAGAAAAATATAAATAATTGATGCATTATACTATGTTGCAGGTAGGATGAATGGTGATATTTTTAATCCCAGTCATTAGAGAACACATCATGGCTGCCCTGAGACATGTCAGCAAGGGACCTTCAGGCTTGCCACCACTTGCCTCCACAGATTCCCCTGGAATGAAAACCTAAACATGCAGTCATGGAGGGAGCTGAAGTACTTTCTATGTAGTACCCTCTCTACAATACCACGTTTTGTGTGGTCTGGGCTCTAGCCGGCTTGGTGGTGAACACCTTCCTTCAATATAAGCATAAGCATTAGGATCAATCTTTTGGTCTTTCTTCTTCATCTCTACAAGCCAAAGAATAATAACTGCTCGGTGGAGGAAAAAGCATGATAAAGATTATGATTCTTCTGTGATGCAAAAATAGAGGATAATTATTTCATCATTTTCATATCCAGTAGATACGTCTTTTTAAAAATTAAATATGCCTAATTTCAAGGGATTTGGTCCAGACAGAGAAAACAAGCCTGTGAAAATCCTTACTGTGCTTTGTTTTTTGTTCAAAAAAAAAAAAAGAACCTTTAAGATATGTACTCTTAGTGGTTATTGTCAATTCTGTAAGCCACCCACCTTTTGATATTAGTCTTCAAGTCATCATCAACTCCTGAATTCCTGAGTAAAAACAGAGGGGAAAAAAAGGGAGGTTTTTTTGCTTCATCAACATATGCAATAGTAGAAAATACATCTATATTTAAGAAACCCAATGAAGTATCATGCCTGAATTGAAAACTAAAAATTGTTATAGATTCTCAGCCAGTAAGATAAAAAGCTCATGTTAGGAATTATTATAATTTAAATACGTAATGAAAATAGAAAATATTTATATAATAAGATAAATAAAAGATGGTACCATTTTTAGCATCATGACACATCCATTACTTTCATGTAACCAAGAGATCATTTGAGAAATTCAGTCAATAAGATTGCATACTAGTGAACTGTAATCCAATAAGACTGGAAGCTAAGGGATATAAATACATATACATATATAAAGTTGATAAATATATGTATATTGCAGATATATAAATAATAAGGGGAAATTATATAAGAAGATCTATATATGAACAAAAATGCTTATTCCACCACATATAGGGCAGAGGTCTCATTAAAAGTTTATGTGACTGATTTTTTAAAAATAAATGTACATGTCTGAAACTAAGCTAGTCACCTAATTCTCTCTCTAAGTCATCTATGGAGATGCACACATTTTTAACTAAATCTCATTTCATCATAAAGTAGATTTCTATTTCTGGTCGGATGAATCATGTATTGGAAGTTCAGAGCTGAACAATGTCCACAGTATAGACCTCTAAAGCTACTGGCAATTAATTCCATTCTGAGAATCATCAAAATTATAAATAAGGGCATTTGTATGCATCAGGCTATTAAAAAAAAAAAACAACAAACATTTAATTTAAAATAATGTATTTATCCTTGCAACAACTTCCTATGTATTAATTTGCATAAATGACACAATTTCTCACTAGTCCAACCAGTCCAGTTCATGCTTTCCTATACTGAGAAAATTTTCTTTTATAGGTTGCCGCTTGCCTCCTTTTCAAGGTCACAGTTTCCTTCTTTTCTTATTGAAGCCTCTTAAGCAAACTTCTTTTTTATTATAAAAATTATTACAAGTATCATTATGCCCTGAGACATATCTAGTTATTTTATTCATTAGATTACTATTAAAACCAAAGGCACTGATTGTGTTTGCTTACATTTCATTGCTTCTGTTGCACTGTGTGCAGTGGTTTAGTGACAGAAAGAACAGATATCCAACATATTCATTTCCATGTGTTATTATATTCTGATAGTGTGTTTCATTATAAGGGAATAGTATTTTTTGGTTTTGGGGAAATAGCTTTTATGCTTTAGGAAAGGAAGCCTTCCTCAACATTAATAGAGCATTAACACACAGGAATACAAAAGCATTTTGGCAAAGAAGCATCACAAGGAAACATACTTGAAGTCAGAGAGGTAATTAGGACAGGTAACTGCCTGCAAGGAGGGAAACAGCATTATCTAAATAATTGAAGATATTAAAAAGCTAAAAGAAAAGCAGGCAACAGTGCAGTGAGCTAGAGTTTGCTCAGCATTCTTTGTCTCCTAAACTGTATGCTTGAGTTTCAATCCACATAAATCTGGTGAAAGAAAAAGAAGGCTGACAGAATTAGTCTTTTTTTTAATAAATTGTCTGTTACATTTTGTCTTCTCCATTGCTTTATCTCTGTGAGATATCCAGATCTGAAGTCCAATTTTACCCATGCATCTCACCTTTATGAGTATAGAGGGACTCTGAGCTACAGAACTATATTTCAGAATCAGTTAGGTATAATAAATTCCATAATTTTCATCTAAAATGCATTAATTTGTTGAGTTGAACCAAACAAACACAAGAAAAACAGCCTCAAGAAATGCCAGAAATTACTGAACTAATTATTCCCAAACCATATAATTTTATTTTCAAGGACCTCTCCTCATAACTGCTATACTATTTTAATTTTGCCTGTAATGTTTTGATTCACGTTCTTAGGACACTTTTAGAGGGGATAAGAGCATTAAGTGAACCATGCCTGTGTTTTATACCTGTCAAGTTCAAACATGTTTTTTATAAGTAGTTTTTAATTTATATATATATTTTTATATATATATTTATATATAGTATTTAATTTATGTACAGAGAGATACATATGTGCAATACATATTGTTAAATTCAACAGATCCATACTTTTTGTTACAGTTCGTGAAAAACTAAAAACAATGGAGCACTGATTGATTAGAGTATCAACAAACCCTTTTGAGCAGGAAGTAAACTTAATAAAAATATCTCATGCCTCATTTCTACATTTTGTCAGACTTTACTCAGTCAGAAACATAGCTTGCAGTAGTTGTGAGTCACTAATACCAGCAGTGGTTTCTTGTCTAGTACAAACTGCGAATAATTATCTGTGGTGTGTTAATCTTGGCTGGACACTGGGTGTTCAGCAGGCCACTCTATCAATTCCCCTCCTCAACTGGATAGGGGAAGAGAAAATACAACAAAAGCCTCATGGGTTGAGATAAGGCCTTCCCCTCACCACTCCCTTCTTCCCACACTCAACTTCAGTTTCTCTATACCCTCCCTCAGAGCGGCACAAGGGGACAGGGAACAGGGGTTGCAGTCAGTTCATCACACCTTGTCTCCACCACTCCTTCCTAGAACATACAGGTGTATTAACATTGACTTATAGAATATTCCAGATAGCTATTTCAGATAGCTTTGATATAATGTTTAAGATATAGATATTTAAGAGAATAAGATGAATTTTTATACTTGTACCACCAGTAAATAGTGTTGGGGATCCACAATACTGTTGGGGATCCAGAATAGAGTTGGGGATTGGTGAGGCACTGGAATGGGTTGCCCAAGGAAGTTGTGAATGCTCCATCCCTGGCAGTGTTCAAGGCCAGGCTGGACAGAGCCTTGGGTGACATGTTGTAGTGTGAGGTGTCCCTGCCCATGGCAGGGGGCTGGAACTAGGTGATCTTAAGGTCCTTTCCAACCCTAACTGTTCTATGATCCTATTCTAGGATTCTAGGATTCTAGAATTCTATGATTCTACTTGCTGGAGCACAAACTAGCTTTTTCCACAGAGACCAAGCAAAAATGCAAATGAGTCAGATCAAGCCTCAAAGATCCTAAAAGGTCTCTAATGTCATTCCCAAAGAACCTTTTAATGAGAAAAAAAACCCACAAACTGCATTCAAACTCATGGTAGGTATATCACAGTATAGCAAAAAAATTGCTGCCTTTAAGTGACTACCGTCAAAACAGGGTTAGAGCTTGTTTCTTCCTGATGATTGAAATGCCTGCTATTGGATTACTACTTTCTGCAGTAAAGTATGTGAAATTGTTAATCAGGTGTTTTCTATGATTAAAACAAAGAAATGGTCAAATAAACAAACAATTTCCCTGTGTTCTGGGTTCAGCAGTAGCAGTCATGTTTCTCCTTCTTGGTAGCTGGTGCAGTGCAGTGTTTTGACTTTCGGGGAACAGAACTGATAGCGATGTTTTGGTTTGGCCAAGGACTTTGTGAGCCTCATGCTCTGCCAGGGAGGAAGGGAAGCCAGGAGGAAGCAGAGACAGGACACCTGACCCAAACTGACCAAAGAGGTATTCCATACCATAGCACGTCATGCCCAGGATGTAAGTGGGAGTTAGCCGGAAGGGCTGGGAGACTGCAGGGTTGGAGGAGGTATGGGTCAGAACTTGGTCGGGCTGAGGGGGGTGAGTTATCGGTTGGCTGGTGGTGAGATGTTGTATTCTCTTCCCTTGTTATTTCCTTTATCATTGTTATTACTGGTAGTAGCAGTAGTGATTTGTGTTATACCTTAGTTACTAAACTGTTCTTATCTCAACCCGTGGGAGTTGCATTCTTTTCAATTCTCCTCTCCGTCCCTCCGGGAGTAGGGGGAAGGAAAGAAGGGGGGAAGTGAGTGAACGAGTTACCTGACTGGGTTTAAACCACAACACCCTGTTCATTAATTGAAACTTATGACAGCAGCATATAAAATCATAGAATAGTTAGGGTTGGAAAGACCTAAAGATAATCTAGCTCCAGGCACCCTGCCATGGGCAGGGACACCTCACACTAAATCACGTCACCCAAGACATTGCCTCATTTTAAGTTGTTATATCCTTAATAGGTAGGCTTTATATTTTGGAGCTTTACAACAAAAGGAAACAAAGAAAAGTGTTTGGCATGTGGTTAATTTATCTTCAGTGTAGACATCTAAAAGTTCAAGTGACCTAAAAGTGACCTAAATGTGATAAATCCCTCTGGTATCTGCTGAGTGGTGTCCATCACATAAAACATGCAAAATAAAATGGGTAAAATGATCTGACAGCATTACTAAGGGCTCAGACATGAACTGAATGGTCCTTTATTTCTCATGTGCTGAAGATCATTTCTCATGTGCTGAAGTGCTTTAAAATTTTGTAATTTTTTCCAAAGTTGGAAAATTTTCCTAAATCTTGCATAGGTACATTCACTTCAGTTCATGGCTCAGTGGAATAAGACTTTATAGGCCATTTACATCCCATAATCACAAATACAAATCAACTGAATTTCTTCTCCCTCCATGATCCCTCTCACTTACTTGCCTCACTTTTAAAAACTCTATTACAAACTTGCTTTTTCAAAGAAAATAAGGATGAGGAACTCTCTCGTTGTTTCTTGCATAGTCAGGCTTCAGAGCTCAGTAAGTACAAAATTTATGGTACTTTTTTCACTTGGAACTCTGCTTTTTCCCTCTCATTACTCCTTGAATTGTCTTTAAAATACTAAAATCACAAGTTAGTATCAAAAGACATATACTGGGGAAAAAAGTTGTCAAAAAACAGCTCTGTCCCACAGTCTAATCTGACGAAATTTCTTCTGCATTCAGTGTTGTTTGGCCTCAGTAAACAGCATTGCAAGAAGAGACAAAACAGTCTTTAAAGGAGCATAGATTACTGAAAATGTGTAATCTAAAACTAATAGATGAATAAAGGATATTACTGTCATAAATATGCAGGTTCCTTGATAATTTCCAATTAAGCATCTGAATACTCTCAAACAAATTAGCATGTCAATAGGAATGTAATTTTATGTTCATTCTTTATGTAAACTCATGTTTTTTAAATGGCAACCTAATTTCACATTCATTTTCCTAACTCTAGTTTTGAACTGTTGTGTGTACTTTCAAGTTCACTTATTTATGTGGTCCCAATGATAAAGCTAGAGTAAGTAAAATCAATAAAGAAAACAGTATCACCTATAGACATATGTAGGTATGTAGATGTGCACTTCCTAGAAGGAAGTGCAGTGGGAGGGCCAGGAGACCTCCTTGGATGGATAAGGAGCTCCTGAGGAAAATTGAAAGGAAAAAAGAGGCTTATAAAAGGTGGAAGCAAGGTCAGGTGGCCTGGGGAGAATAAAGGGATGTTGTCCAGGAAGCTAGGGACCAGGTGAGGAAAGATAAGACCCAGTTAGAATTAAACTTGGCTAGGGATGTTAAACAAAATGGCAAGTGATTCTATGGGTACATTGGGAATAAAAGACAGACTAGGGACAACATGGGCCCTCTCCGGAAGCTGTCAGGAGAACTGGCTACCCTGGATTTGGAGAAGGCTGAGGTTCTGAATGACTTCTTTGCCTCAGTCTTTACTGGCAAATGTTCTGACAACACCACCCAAGTCTGGGAAGGAAGACACAGGGACTGAGAATGAAAACCCTAGGCCCACTGCAGGAGAGGATTTGGTTCAAGACCATCTTAAGAACCTGGACATACACAAGTCCATGGCACCTGATGAAATCCATCCGCGGGTCCCGAAGGAGCTGGCAAATGAAGTTGCTAAGCCGCTGGCCATCATTTTTGAAAAATCATGGCAGTCAGGTGAAGCTCCTGACAACTGGAAAAAGGGAAATATAGCCCCCATTTTCAAGAAGGGGAAAATGGATGACCCAGGGAACTACAGACAGTCAGTCTCACCTGTGTGCCTGGCAAAATCTTCGAGCAGATTCTCCTGGAAGGCATGCTAAGGCACATGAAAACAACAAGGTGCTTGGTGACAGCCAGCATGGCTTCACTAAGGGGAAATCCTGCCTCACCAATTTGGTGGCCTTCTATGATGGGGCTACAGAACTGAAGGACAGGGGTAGAGCAGTTGATGTCATCTACCTGGACTCGTGCAAAGCGTTCGACGCTGTCCCACATGACGTCCTTGTCTGTAAATTGGAGAGACACCAATTTGATAGATGGACCACTCGGTGGATAAATAACTGTGTGGATGGCTGCATGCAGAGTTGTGGTCAATGGCTCAATGTCCAGCTGGAGACCAGTAATGAGTGGTGTCCCTCAGGGATTGGTGTTGGGGCCGGTCTCGTTCAACATCTTTGTCAGTGATGTAGACAGTGAGATTGAATGCGCACTCAGGAAGTTTGCCAATGACACCAAGCTGTGTGGTTCGGTTGACATGCTGGAGGGAAGGAATGCCATCCAGAGGGACCTCGACACGCTTGTGAGGTGGGCTGATGCCAACCTCATGAAGTTTAACCATGACAAGTGCAAGGTCCTACACCTGGGTCAGAGCAATCCCAGGCACAGCTACAGGTTGGGCAGAGACGAGATTGAGAGCAACCCTGTGGAGAAGGACTTGGGGGTGTTGGTTGATGAGAAAATGAACATGAGCCGGCAGTGTGTGCTCACAGCCCAGAAGGCCAACTGTGTCCTGGACTGCATCAAAAGGAGCATGACCAGCAGGTCAAAGGAGGTGATCCTGCCCCTCTACTCTGCTCTTGTAAGACCTCACTTGGAGTATTGTGTGCAGTTCTGGTGTCCTCAACATCAAAAGGACATGGAACTGTTGGAACAAGTCCAGAGGAGGGCCACAAGGATGATCAGGGGACTGGAGCACCTCCTGTATGACGATAGGCTGAGAAAGTTTGGGCTGTTCAGCCTGGAGAAGAGAAGGCTGCGTGGAGACCTCATAGCAGCCTTCCAGTATCTGAAGGGGGCCTATAGGGATGCTGGAGAGGGACTCTTCACTTAGGATGCTCTTCCCTAGGGACTACAGTGATAGGACAAGGGGTAATGGGTTTAAACTTAAAACTTTATTTCTCCTCCCCCCCACACCTTTCTTTTTTATTTTTTTTTAATTATTATTTAATTATTAAACTGCTTTTATCTAAAAACATGAGTTGTCTCACTTTTACCCTTCAGGTTCTCTCCCCCCATTCTGCCTGAGTGCTGTGTAGTGCTTATATGCAAGCTGAGGTTAAATCTTGACAGTAATCCATGCATCTAATCTAATCTGCAATAGTCTGGTTTTTGGAGATAATTTGCGGCTGTGTATACTATGAAAACTTAAAGCCGAGTACAAATTTTAGCACTTTTGCCATGGAATATAACCTTGAAAGTGATGCGTAGTAAATTATGTGGTATTTCTCATTATAACAATCAGTATGAAATGTGGGTACTTCTCAGACATTAATTAATTAATTTTCACTGTGCTGTATAACACGAAGTGTCCAGTATCTTATTTTCCCAGATATTTACTGGATATGAAGAAAGGAATGCCACAGAGAATAAATATTCACAAAATACTAATGTTCAGCCTGCTGTGCTCTGGATCATATTTTAAAATCATCAATATTTTAACACCATACTTTGCAGTATTTTGTTTTTTCTTCTCCCACTCCATCTCTACAGCTTTCAATAACTTTAGTTGCTTCCTGGAATGATAATTTTTTCTTCATAATTTTTCCCAGAAATTAAGTCAGACATACACAATAAGCAATATGCAGTAAATTATCACTTGTGAAACGAAAGGGTTAAGTGGCTTGCCTACTGTAATGCAGAAACTTTCCTATGGAGGAAGGGGTTAAATTTAGTTCTATATCTGTTATATATCTATATCTATATATCTAATATGCTATTAGAAAATATATATATATTTTCTATATATTCAGTAATTTCATCTTGACATGTTTTTTGAGTTCTCATTGTAATTAACAGATAACAAGTGAAAACCTTCTAATTTCATTTCTGTAGACTAAGTAATTTAACTTTTCTTTCTCAGCAGCAGGTCTGGAAGCCTCCTGCCAGCAACCTCTTTTGAATCCTTTGCCTTTCATTCAGACAAACTTGGGAGGATGCCATGATTCTGACTGGAAGACTGTTGTACTTTGAGGAGTTAATGATTCGCACAACTGATGTAAGCAGGTACGTGCTGTACAGCATTGCAAATAACCCTTGACCTCCTGGGCTGTGCTGTGTTGCACATACTCCTTCACAGAAGATGAACCCAGCTAGCTGATGGCAATGGAAAAGCCTGGAGGCTGCACCTGCTTGACAAGAGCAATCATGCCACTTGCTATCATTGCCTTTATCTTGAAGTGAAACAACACCTCAAATAAACATCCTTTTCTACCACAGTTCTTTTCAGAAAAATCGTATGAACCCCCTGAAGTCCACAATACCCACAAAAGTCACCTAGGACAGCATACCATGGCCACACTAGAAGTCCATACTGTATTGACTCAGGATTCCCACCATCAGAATCATAGAATCATAGCATGGTTTGGGTTGGAAGGGACCTTAAAGCTCATCCAGTTCCCACCCCCTGACATGGGCAGAGACACCTTCCACTAGACCAGGTTGTTCAAGAAGGGACATAAGACTGTATAACTGGTCATTACCTTATCTAAAAGTTAATGAAATACTTATCTTGAGAGAGTTTGTTTTTTTTCTTGTGGCACCTAAAGGAGCCAGTACCTGTTGTTGCAAAGCAGAAGAGGAGAAAGACAGGCCTTCTGAAAGAAAAACTTAGTTTATTGTTATTTGCCTTGTTTGTGTTAGGGTAAAATTTACTCATTTGTTCAAAGAAACTTTAGTCTTGCCTGCTTAAGCAATGAGACTTTATTCTACAGTTTCATAAATGATATAAAACTTTGTTAACAAATTTTGCAGGGGCCAGGAATTGAAGATTGGCAAATAATTTATAATATTACTTATCTGTAGTCTCAAGCTCAGTTTAAGACATCACAAGTATATGTTTTCTTATGTAAACAAATATAACTGTGCATCGTACTTATGGAACCTAATTCACCAAGCAATGATTCTTAGAAGTACATGGGGTTCTGCAGATGGTTGTCAGGGGTCTGACAAATGGTCTTAAGTGTTGCGAAGTATAATGCAGAGTCAGACTGAACAAAAGGTTAGGAATCACTCACGCAATAACAGGAGAAAACAGAAAAAGTAATTTATATTTGGAACTGGGGAGATATCTAGGATCATGCACCTGATCCCTACAATTCAGGAGGTATCTGAATAACTGGAAAGAATTGTGACAATCACTGAAAAACTGAAATGTGTACCTCACAGTCGAAGATTACAAGAGTTCTATTGAATTACCAAAGATACGACTAAGCCACTGACTTGGTCAGTGTCTATTACCTTCACAAGGAACATTACTTTGAAAATAAAGTGGAAAAGGATATAATTGACAAAGTAATAAGATCTGACTGCTGAAGGATGAATTTATAGAGCTACCTCTACAATTCGTTCTTGTTTTAATTGCCTGTTAAAGCTGCACTGACTCTAAAGGTAGCAGAGGGCTTTTGCTTTTATTATAAGCAAAAAGACAATTTACCAATTATAAAAATACCATCAAGGCTCATTTCCAAAATGAAAGTTTTAAACTCTGACCATGTGTCGTGGTTTAAACCCAGTCAGGTAACTTGTGCACTCACTCCCAGTGAGTGGTGCCGAGCTGACAACAATCAAGGTCCGTGTCCGTCTCCCCCCGCCCTGCACCGGGGCTCTCCCCTTCCCCGCTCCCGGAGGTACGGGGAGGAGGATCGAGAGAGTGCAACTCCTACGGGTTGAGACAAGAACAGTCCAGCAAAAAATCACCACCGCTACTATCAACTACAACAATGATAAGGGAAAATAACAAGGGAAGAGAATACGATACCACCGGCCAAGAAAACGAGTTCCACCCGGAAGCTCCTGTCCTTCCGGGTAACTCCCAGTTACCCCCCACCCCGGGCATGACGTGCTGTGGTATGGAATACCTCCCCGGCTAGCCCGGGTCAGGCGCCCCGTCTCTGCTTCCTCACAGCTTCCCCTCCTCCCTGGCAGAGCATGAGCCTCACAGAGTCCTTGGTCAGGGTAAACATCACTTAGCAACAACCGAAAACATCGGCTTCACCAACACTGTTCTCAAACTAGAAGTCAAAACACAGCATTGCACCAGTTAACACAAAGGAAAAAAACATGACTGCTACTGCTGAACCCAGGACATTATCCACCCCTTATTCCATACCATTCACGTCGTGCTCAGATCCCACATTTTCAATACACCATCGCTCTCCCACATATATACATCCATATACATACAGACCAAGAGGAAAAAATCATTTTCTTAGTGCATGGACCAATCCCTATAATGCTGCCGAGTCCATTCGGTCCATGATGTTCCAAGTTCATTCTCTGTTGGGATAATGGCTGGAGGGAAGTCAGGGCCAGTCGCTGGTGACCTGGAGACATCTAGTTGATGGGCTATAAAAGCATTACACAGCAGGCAACGGCATACAATTGAGTTCACTGGCTGTTTTCCCCTAAAATCAAATCCCCTTGAGGTATACATCGGACTTCCCCATCTTCCCGCATTACCCACCAAGTATATCCAGGTCCCTGAGCAAAAGCAATCCCACGAGTGGGTTTGCCTTTACCTGAAGCAGGAATAACCCAGACTGTCTTCCCCAGCAAATTCTTCATATGCACCACGGGAACTTTGTCCCCCTCTACAATATGTAAAAGTTCTGACTGGGCTGGGCCAGCCCTGTTGGCAGATCCTCTGGTGTTGACCAACCAGGTGGCCATTGGTAAATGTGTATCCCAATGCTTGAAAGTTCCCCCACCCATTGCTCTCAGTGTAGTTTTTAACAGCCCATTGTACCGTTCGATTTTCCCAGAGGCTGGTGCATGGTAGGGGATGTGATATACCCACTCAATGCCATGCTCTTTGGCCCAAATATCTATAAGGTTATTCCGGAAATGAGTCCCATTGCCTGACTCAATTCTCTCTGGGGTGCCGTGTCGCCACAAAATCTGTTTCTCAAGGCCCAGGATAGTGTTCCGGGCAGTGGCATGGGGCACAGCGTCTGTTTCCAGCCACCCGGTGGTTGCTTCCACCATGGTAAGCACATGGCGCTTGCCTTGGCGGGTTGGTGGCAGTGTGATATAGTCAATCTGCCAGGCCTCCCCATATTTTTACTTCAACCATCGTCCTCCATACCAAAGAGGCTTTAACCGCTTGGCTTGTTTAATTGCAGCACATGTTTCACACTCATGAATAACCTGGGCAATAGTGTCCATTGTTAAGTCCACCCCTCGGTCACGGGCCCATCTATATGTTGCATCTCTGCCCTGATGGCCTGAAGTGTCATGGGCCCACTGGGCCAAAAATAATTCACCTTTATGTTGCCAATCTAAGTCCATCTGAGCCACTTCAATCTTAGCCGCTTTATCCACTTGTTGGTTGTTCTGGTGTTCCTCAGTGGCCCGACTCTTGGGTACATGGGCATCTACATGACGTACCTTCACCACCAGGTTCTGCACCCGGGCAGCAATATCTTTCCACAGTGCAGCAGCCCAGATGGGTTTACCTCTGCGTTGCCAGTTGCTCTGCTTCCATTGCTTCAACCACCCCCACAGGGCATTTGCCACCATCCATGATTCAGTATAAAGTACTGGCCACTTTTCTCGTTCAGCAATGTCCAGGGCCAGCTGGATGGCTTTCACCTCGGCAAATTGACTCGATTCACCCTCTCCTTCAGCAGTTTCTGCAACTTGTTGTCCAGGACTCCATACAGCTGCCTTCCATCTCCGATGCTTTCCCACAGTACGGCAAGACCCATCAGTAAACAAGGCATACTGCTTTTCACTTTCTGACAGTTTATTATATGGTGGGGCCTCTTCAGCACGCACCACCTCCTCCTCTGGTGACATTCCAAAATCTTTGCCCTCTGGCCAGTCCATGATGACTTCTAGAATGCCTGGACGACTGGGATTTCCTATTCGAGTTCGTTGTGTAATTAGTGCAGCCCATTTACTCCATGTAGCATCAGTTGCATGATGTGTAGAGGAGACCCTGCCTTTGAACATCCAGCCCAGCACGGGCAGCTGGGGTGCCAGGAGGAGCTGTGCTTCAGTGCCAATCACTTCGGAAGCAGCTCGAACCCCTTCATACGCTGCCAGTATCTCTTTCTCAGTTGGGGTATAGCTGGCCTCAGATCCTTTGTATCCCCGACTCCAAAAGCCGAGGGGTCGACCTCGAGTCTCCCCTGGAGCTTTCTGCCAGAGGCTCCAGGTAGGACCGTTCTCCCCAGCTGCACTGTACAGTACATTTTTTACATCTGGCCGGGTCCGGACTGGTCCAAGGGCTACTGCATGAACTATCTCACGTTTAATTTGCTCAAAGGCTTGTTGCTGCTCAGGGCCCCATTTAAAATCATTCTTCTTCCGGGTCACATGATAGAGAGGGCTTACAATCGAACTGTAATTTGGGATGTGCATTCTCCAGAACCCCACTGCACCCAAGAAAGCTTGCGTTTCTTTCTTATTAGTTGGTGGAGACATTGCTGTTATCTTGTTGATCACATCTGTGGGGATCTGTCTACGTCCATCTTGCCATTTTATTCCCAAAAATTGAATCTCCTGTGCAGGTCCCTTGACCTTACTCCGTTTTATGGCAAAACCGGCTTTCAGCAGGATTTGGATTATTTTCCTCCCTTTCTCAAAGACTTCTTCCGCTGTATCGCCCCACACAATAATGTCATCAATGTATTGCAGGTGTTCTGGAGCTTGCTCCTGTTGCAGTGCAGTCTGGATCAGTCCATGGCAAATGGTAGGGCTGTGTTTCCACCCCTGGGGCAGTCGGTTCCAAGTGAACTGGACACCCCTCCAAGTAAAAGCAAACTGTGGCCTGCACTCTGCTGCCAAAGGAATGGAGAAAAATGCATTGGCAATATCAATCGTGGCATACCACTTGGCTGCCTTTGACTCTAGTTCATACTGAAGTTCTAGCATGTCCGGTACGGCAGCACTCAATGGTGGTGGGACTTCATTCAGGCCACAATAGTCTACTGTTAGTCTCCATTCTCCATTAGACTTTCGCACTGGCCATATGGGGCTATTGAAGGGTGAGCGGGTCCTGCTGATCACCCCCTGACTCTCCAGTCTACGGATCAGCTGATGGATGGGAATCAGGGAGTCTCGGTTGGTGCGATATTGCCGACGGTGCACTGTTGTGGTCGCAATTGGCACTTGTTGTTCTTCAACTTTCAGCAACCCCACAGCAGAAGGATCTTCTGAGAGACCAGGCAAGGTGGACAGCTGCTCAATTTCCTCAGTCTCCAAAGCAGCAATACCAAAAGCCCACCGGTACCCTTTTGGGTCTTTGAAGTACCCTCTCTTGAGGTAGTCTATGCCGAGGATGCATGGAGCCTCTGGACCAGTCACAATAGGGTGCTTTTGCCACTCCCTCCCAGTCAGGCTGATTTCAGCCTCCAGCACAGTCAACTCTTGGGATCCTCCTGTTACTCCAGAAATATAGATGGGTTCCACCCCTTGACAGCTTGATGGCATCAGGGTACACTGTGCACCGGTATCTACTAGAGCCTTATACTTCTGTGGGACTGATGTGCCAGGCCATCTGATCCACACAGTCCAGTAAATCCGATTGTCCCCTACCTCCACCTGGCTGGAGGCAGGGCCCCTCTAATGGTCGTCACAGCATTGGACACTTAAGTCGTGTTGAAAGGGATTATTCTTCGTTATCACAGGAGCTGGAGTAAAATCAGCTCTTCCACTCCATCTGGGAAACTGCTCACCAGAGACTGAAGCCGTAGCTCTCATGGGACGATCAGTCTTGGCCCTTGCTCCCCTCTTCAGTTCACTCACCCGTTCCTCCAAAGCTGAAGTAGGTTTTCCATCCCACTTTGTCATGTCTTCTCCGTGATCCAGCAGGTAAAACTATAGGGTACCCCGTGGCGTATACCTTCTGTATCTCCTCTCTTGAATAATAGGACGTCTTTTGTTAATAGCTGAGACGTGTGTTGGTATACGTGAGGAGCTGGATAAATCAGATACATCGTCCCTCAATTTGTCGAGGTCCTGGGACAGTTTTTTCACAGCTGAGATGATGGAAGGAGTGAGATTGTCTTCGAACTCTCGGAGTTTATGAACCATTTCATCCACTGTTAGTGGTACTATGTCATTCCAGGTCACTGTTGCCAATGAATGGGCATATGATGACGGTGCATTCCGTGCAAGTTTTCGCCACATGGGTCGTGTACATTCAACTTTATCTGGATCTATAGGTGTATCCCCGTTATTCGGCTTGATGTGATAGATCATCTCTACGATGGCCGATTCCCTCAGAGACTGGATGCCTTTGTCTATAGTAGTCCACTTGGCCGAACGACTCGTAACATCGTCCTTGTACGGAAACCTTTCTTTCACAGCTGCCAAGAGCCTCCTCCAAAGGCTGAGGACTTTTTCTCTCTTGCAATTGCTTTGTCAATTCCCCCTTCTCTAGCAAGTGATCCCAGCTGCTTGGCTTCTGTACCTTCTAGTTCCTGACCATCGGCCCCATTGTCCCAGCATCGGAGTAACCAGGTGATGATGTGCTCCCCTGGTTGACGGGTAAAATCTTTTCGCATATTCCGCAGCTCGGTTGAGGTCCGAGGTCGAGAAGTTACCTCTTCTTCTTCTTCTTCGTCATGTGATGATGACTCCTGATCAGATTCTGGACCGGGTGGTGAATTCATTGGTTCTTCATCTCGCTTCACCCTTTTTGCCTCCTTTTTGCTTGTTCTCTTGCGTACAGGGGCAACTGATATTGGTACGAATTGGTCCTCTGGTTTGGCTGCAGTGATTATCACTGTGGTTTGAGTAGCGACTGTACTTGTTGCTGGGGGTGGTGTAGCTACCGTGCTTGGAGCTGGGGTAACCGCGCTGTCTGTTGCAGTTGAAGTTTGAGCAGCTGCTGTACTTGCCACTGGGGTAGCTGCGCAGTTCATTGCAGCCAAAGTTTGAGTAGCGACTGTCGCTTTGCCCTCAAATCCGCCGATATTCTTTTCCATTTGAAGGTGCTGGATAGTGTTGAACAAAGCCCTGTAAGCATAGGCCAAGCCCCAGCACGTTGCCGTGATTTGTCCATCTCTGGTATGGCCAGAATGACCACACACCTCATTTAAGTGTTTTACTAATTCTTCTGGATTTTGCAGTTGTTCGGTAGTGAAATTCCAAAATACTGGAGGGGCCCACTGACCTAGATACTTGCCCATACTATCCCACACACCCTGCCACTCATGGCTGTCCAGCCTCTGGGAAAATCTCTCGGTCCTCCTACATCATCGTTTGACCCCAGACAAGACCCAAACCTGACTCTGCTTAACTCTTGAAATCAGTCGTGGGCAAAACACACTCTGTATGCGTGTTAGCATGGTGATTCCCATCACCATCAGCAAACAAGTCCCAACAGCATTAAAAGGCCATTCAAAAAATTCAAAACTCTCAAATGTAAATGGTCTGGGGGGACGACTAGGAGGGTAAAAGGATGTCTCCTTCACAGGTTGAGCACCTGAGAAGGAGAAAAAAGATGTGTAATTGCTAAGCACCTCCATCATATACCTCCCAAAGTATAAAGGTGGTGACCACACTGGGAACATAAACCAGATCAGTTTCATGATCAATGATTCTATTGTATTACAAGTCATTACCATAAAGTACAATGGGATAAAAACCTTAGCCCAAGCCCCACACTTGAAAAACACTAATACAGCCAATACCGGATGGACGTAAGATATGGTATACTGAAACTGTGAGATCAAGAGGAAAAACCTTGAGAGCCAATAAATCAGCATTGTGACGAGTGACTATCAATCCAGTCAGATCTGTTCTTATCTCAACCCCTCGTGCCCCATGTTGGGCGCCAAAAAGAACTGTCGTGGTTTAAACCCAGTCAGGTAACTTGTTCACTCACTCCCAGTGAGTGGTGCCGAGCTGACAACAATCAAGGTCCGTGTCCGTCTCCCCCCCCCCTGCACCGGGGCTCTCCCCTTCCCCGCTCCCGGAGGAACGGGGAGGAGGATCGAAAGAGTGCAACTCCTACGGGTTGAGACAAGAACAGTCCAGCAACAAATCACCACCGCTACTATCAGCTAAAACAATGATAAGGGAAAATAACAAGGGAAGAGAATACGATACCACCGGCCAAGAAAACGAGTTCCACCCGGAAGCCCCTGTCCTTCCGGGTAACTCCCAGTTACCCCCCACCCCGGGCATGACGTGCTGTGGTATGGAATACCTCCCCGGCTAGCCCGGGTCAGGCGCCCCGTCTCTGCTTCCTCACAGCTTCCCCTCCTCCCTGGCAGAGCATGAGCCTCACAGAGTCCTTGGTCAGGGTAAACATCACTTAGCAACAACTGACAACATCGGCTTCACCAACACTGTTCTCAAACTGGAAGTCAAAACACAGCACTGCACCAGTTAACACAAAGGAAAAAAACATGACTGCTACTGCTGAACCCAGGACACCATGTTTCCCTAAAGAAATACTCTGCATATAATAAAAATTAGTAGGGTATACTGCTATGAATATATGCAGGAGAAACCTGGTAATTGTAACAAGTTTTTCTGCCTTTATAAGGTATGATTTTATTTATTTATTTTTAATCTAATTTTACCTTAAGTAGAGCTCTGGTCCTTTCAGCAGAAGCTTTTTTTCATTATAGTATCTTCATTCACACAAATGTAGCTTATCTTTCTATGTATTTACACCTTTGGATTGACTTGTTAGCTGAGTTACAATTTTTGTATGATCTCTTCTTATAGTTACATAATTCAGTTGAATTGTTCTTATTAGAAGATCCATATGGCTTGTGGTAAATTGTCAGAGACTCAGAGTCAACACTGGAAAAAAAACAACCCAGTGTTTCTTCATTCATTAACATTTTCTCCACGAATCAGCCACTCAAAAGTTATCAAGTTCTGTTAGTCAAGTGCCTTAATAATAAAAGATTATTGGTAAGATTCAACGAAAGATATTAATCAGAGTTCATCCTGAAGATGTACAGAGCCTGTATTGTATACTGAGGCCTCAGACAAGAAGGCAGAGCTAGGAAAGTTAAAATGCAGCAAGCAGGACTAGAAACAGGACAAAGAATCACAGGGAAACACTTCTCAGTTTGTTAGCGTCGAGACAAACACATAACCACCGGGATGGATATATGAGGTGTTTTATTGAGGTGCCGGGAACCAGGGGTACGCACCCAAATCTGGTTCTGACTCCCGTCACATCGCATTCGCAATTTATACACTAAAAATTTTGTAACTAATACATATTCAACACAGATTACATCATTTATTAATACATATGCATCAAGGATTTATACATCAGCCTATTACGACATCAGCCTCTTCTGCGCTTGCGCAGCCCCCTCTGGTGGCCGCCCTGATGAAGTAAGGAGTCTTCCTCAGATGAAGTAAGAAGTCTTCCTCAGGTTGTCCTCTTCACCTTTTCTCTACTTGGCTAGGTCCCAATTGTCTTGTGGACGTTAGCATGCTCTTATCTTCACCAGGATGCTTCTGATATGCCCTTTTTGGCTATCTTAGGTTCTGCTTGGGTAGAGTTTTACAATACATACACCCATACTCCCCTCACCATATGCAGTTATGTTAGCTCTTGCTACCAAGACTACCATTGTAACATTTAGTTATAGAGTAACTATGATACAAAACAGCAAAGTTACAACATCTTCTAATATACAAAGCCTCACTATTGATTTATAAATTTCTCAAATATAATCATTTTACTATTTTATATGATTATTTTATTGTAAAAACTTCACCCTCTCTAACAAGTTCATCTAATGTAAACCAAATCAAAGACGGTTATTGACTTGTTAATAACATGTAATTAAGCCACAATGTTGCTTCTTTCATAAATGTGTTCTCTAATGTTGCACACTCTTAATGTATCATTTACTTCTCCAAATTAATTGGAAGGATGTGACATGTTACTTTCACATTTAAAATTTCATTATTTTTTTAATCTTGCAAATGGTAAACATCTCGAAATTCACTTCAGTACAAAGCTCTGGAGCAGTGTGCTAAAGGCATTTTCTGCAATCCTAGCACTTCTTATTCTGTTCATTGAAACACAGCACTGCCCAAAACCTGTTCCTTCCTCTGAGTTGTCCTAACACCCTTCTTTTAATTAGGACAATGGTGACTTCAGTCACCATTCTCAGGCATCTAATCTCAACTTCAAAGTCTTAACCAAGAAGTCTTTTAGTCAGCCATGCAGATAAAATATTATGTTCATATTATTCTCATTTCCCAGGGGAGATTTTGAGAACCCTGAGATAGGTAGTCTGCATTTATGAAATGAGCCATTTATTGTACTGTTTAAGTGTAGAAGCGTTTGTTGTAAGACAGACATGAAACTCATTGTCAATACTCATCAATACAGAAGAAACCACATATAAAGAACTTTTTTAAGCATGGATGATAGAAATAAAATTAAACAATACAGGTAGTAAAATGTTTGACCAAAGGACTAATAACAAAAATGACTGATATAAACTGAAACCTTATTATTAGATAATTACTGAGATGGCAAATAGCCTTGCTGTAGTAATTTCATCACAGCAAAACAAAGAAGTTAATTCAGGAATGGGGAAATTGTCTAGAACCTGATTTTATTTTTGCCCAACAGGGTAGTTAAACAAATGCCTGGGATGCTGCCTCTGCTCAAAGTATTACTGGGCCTTTCTATAGAATACAGTATATAGTTTTAGTTATCCATGGTTCATGAAGGAGGAGCACAAACTTAGCTAGGTCACAGAAAGATTAATAGGATGAAATGGAATTTTACAAGCAGAAAATAAAATAATTCAGCTTGTCCAGGTCAAAAAACAAATGCTGAGAGAATGTGATTGCTCTCTATAACTATATAAAAATACTGTTTGAACTGAAGGACAGCTTTGGTACAAATAGAAATTAATTACATGTGGGGAGAAAAAGAAAAAAAAGGACCAAATTAGAGATTATCAGAAGGTTCCTTACCACCAGTAAAGTTCTAGAGCAGCCCTGTAAAAGGACTTTTGAGACCTAAAACTAAGCTCATTTTTAAATGCAGATCTGTAAGTGAATTAAAGATAAAATAAATAAATAATAATATATAAAAAAAAAAAAAGTTAAGAAAGAAGATAGGTTCCAATGGCAAAAAATCCCATTTCAAAGCTGAAGTATTTGATAATACAAAGTACTTGACATAATATAGGGAAGCCTAAACAATACTTCAAGCATAGGTCATGAGCACCACTAGGTTTTTCATTTGCACTAGTGTTTAATCATTTTGAAACAGTTATATCCTGAATAATTTCATATCTGGTTCCCAGAAAAAGAGAGAAAATGAGACGTTAAAATGCATTTTTGCTTTCTTGACCCTAGACCTGACTTGAAATTATGTCCTTCACTGATTGCCACTAAAACTGACACTGTCAGAAAAACTCCCACTATTTTCTACTAGTTAAAAGGTAGCAATGGAGCTTTGCAAAATCTCATCAATAATTTTGACTTGGATGAAAATGTGACACACGGATTGAGTTTGTTACCACCACATCAGATCAAAGACAGTTCTCCACACCTTAGGAAGCAACTGAGTAGACAAATCTATACTTTACATAAGCATATAGATGCAGTATATAATTTTGCTTCAGTGCATCTTGTTATCTGAGTACTTGTAATCTAAATTCCAGAAACATGACAAATCTTTCATGTCTATTTTTCTATTATTGGAAAATTCTAGGAAAATGTGAAACAGTTGAAATCAACATCAGAATTGAATATGTGAACAAATACATCCATTGCCTTTTTAAATGCCTTTGGTATGGTACCGAACAAATCTCCTCAGGGCTGACAAATATGACACCAGGCATATAGGAGAGTCAGTCATTTCTAGAATGGCAAATGAAGGACAAATAGGATGAAATAAAGTATTAAATATTGCAGCAACTATATATATTTAGGTTCTCAGCTTCCCAAATATGATTTCCTTTTAGGTCTTCATATTTTAAAATTTTAATACAACAGAGTTTTTTTTGCTTTCTTTAGTAGAGCCCTTTCCTCATGTCTTTATATGAACAACTGCAAGCCTCTGCAATACAAGAAAAGGAATAACAGGGAGGAGGGAAAATAAATTGACATTTTCTTGACAAAAGAACACCTTCCCAAAATAGTAATAACTAGAAAGGGTATTATTTACAATATATCATGTTTTATACATAGCAATGCAATGAAATATTAAATTTATATTATCAAAATGTAATACACAACAGATTCATGATATATTACATGATTATATGAAAGTGATATACGTATGCATATAATAGGAAAGAATATATGATATTAAACTGCTGAAAGGTTTAATCTCCCCTAATTTTATATGTCTAACCTGGTCATTTACATTTCATTTTGGTACTGTCAATTGCTTTCTAGACAGTGAAAGGAAGCAGATACTTTTTGGATGTCCTGACCCATGCCCTCGTAAAACAAATTTCTTCCCATAAAAGTACTTCAGAGATGTCACAGGTATTGTATTTGCACTGTAGATTTCTGCATTTGGTCAAATACATACCACATCTAGCAGTCAGATCAAACCCGCACTTCATAACTGTACTACTTCTATTCTGTGCATTTTGCATTTATGTACAAATTGGATTTGTCCTCATTGCAATCAATAAGCATTAGTAAGTTCAGTGACACTGGACTGACATGACTAAAATTACATCTTGTTATGAATTACCCTACATGAATTTCCTGTTATGAATTTCCAGTAGTCTGTGTCTTTCTGTGGATTAATTCTGTGAAATTGTAGGTAATGAGTATCTCTCTGCTGAATGACACAAATATTAAAACCAACTCTCTGCACTTCACTAATATCAGCAGGGTCCCCCAGTTTCAATTTTGTTGGACTAATTCATGCCACTTCAAATTTTATTATGACTCAGAAATTTCATTCCATAATTAATTGCATGAGCAGCATGAGCATGTCCTGGATACTGAAAGATTAGAGCCTGCTTTTCTACATCTTCAGACATGTTCAGACACAGAGCTTCTATTTAGATGTAGGGAATTTAGTTCTGAAGTTATAGTTCAAGGAATTTCCAGTACAATGTTAAAAATTAGTTTTCCTATTTTCCTAGCCACTTACAATTTAGAGGTAGAAATACAGGAGACATGTGTTCTTCTGAGGCAGCAGCTACAGGCTAGGAAAGTTACCCAAGAGTTTTTTTAAATTATACTGGACACCTATATTTAGATACCTGAATCACACTCAGAATCTGAGCTATCAGTTTGGTTGCTTTTATGCCAATAGACAGTCATTTCCTGAAAGCAATTCATCCCACCTTAAAAGACTTTTCTAAGAGAGAGGGAACGACTTGCAACTTGGAGGTACCAAACTCTCTACTGATTGTAGTGGAAATACATTTATTAAATTGGAATAAGCAACTAATTTTTAGATGGCTGATTTAAGCTGAGGTGTTTGTTAATCAAAAGAGATAGAAGCATATCTGTCAGTGACTACTATCAAGAAAGAATGGAGACGTGAAGTACTCCCAGTTTTCAGATTCTATCTGGTCATGATCATGGACTGTGAATACATAGATCATATCTTCTCAAATTGTAGGTTGCAGATTGTTCAACACTTAGTCAATTCGGCAGATCATGACATCACTTATGAATTCTGTTAATTAAAGGCCATGAAATTAATAACAAGGTTCAAATAATGGAGATGACAGCCTTTTGTTACTCTTTAATGGGTATTCCAAATATCAGGAATTGCATTATGTTTATTGGTCATGTTCCAATAAAATTATTTCCTCTCTACGTTGTTCAATTATCATATGATTTCATGAAAGCAAAACTTTTGATGTAGAAAATGTATGCTGCTTTCACTTATTTGAGCACATCAAATAAAAATGTAAACTTATTTTATGTGTAAGAACTGTAAAATATTTTTGGTAGAACAGGAGCTCAATTAACTTGAAAGCATATTTAAATTCTGAGCAATTACAACTTTTGCATGTAATAATAAAATAATATTGCATGTAATATAAAACACTTTTTTTTTTAAGGTTTTCTATGTCAAGCTGTTTAGGGATATATTAAAATTGGGATCAAAGCAAGTACTACCTTTTCTACTACAAAATTTCCCTCCATTCCTCATACGTCAGTTCAAAGCCAGGTGGTTCAGGAAAAAGTGGTTGTTGGGGTTCTAATGTCGTTTGAATAATAACACCTTCCACTGATCCTGTAAAGCATATTTATCACTAATGATATGCTACCAAACTGTTGAAAAAAACTCCATCCAGAAATTTAGATTGCTTTCTTTGATCTCTTAGGAAGATAACATGCTCTAAACATGGTCAAGTGCTCAGAACTGAGTGGCAGACTTGCCTGTCAGTAAACTGTTAGCGTAAGGACTAATTAACCTCTGCCTGATGTTCTGAAGAGCCATTATAATAATTCTTTAGCAAGGGATTTTTTTTCATTTTTAATTTTTTTTATATATGGGGGACACCAAAATAAAATTTCACAGTGATGCTGAGAATTTTTAATTAGGCCAACCAAAAAATTTATGAGGGCTTTTCTCACCTTTCACATTTATAGAACAAACAGGACTAGAAGTCAGTCACTTAAAGCCTCATGTCGTGGTTTAAACCCAGTCAGGTAATTCGTTCGCTCACTTCCCCCCCTTTCTTGCCCTCCCCCTGCTCTCGGAGGGACGGAGAGGAGAATCAAAAGAATGCAACTCCCACGGGTTGAGATAAGAACAGTTTAGTAACTAAGGTATAACACAAATCACTACTGCTACCACCAATGATAATAATGATAAAGGAAATTACAAGGGAACAGAATACAACACCTCAGCACCTGCTGACCGATAACTCGCCCCCCAAGCCCGACCAAGCTCCGACCGATACCTCCTCCAACCCTGCAGTCTCCCAGCCCTTCCGGCTAACTCCCAGTTACATCCTGGGCATGACGTGCTGTGGTATGGAATAGCTCTTTGGTCAGTTTGGGTCAGGTGTCCTGTCTCTGCTTCCTCCCAGCTTCCCCTCCTCCCTGGCAGAGCATGAGGCTCACAAAGTCCTTGGCCAAACCAAAACATCCTTGTTATCAGCTCTGTTCCCGAGCTGAAAGTCAAAACACTGCACTGCACCAGCTACCAAGAAGGAGAAAAAATGACTGCTACTGCTGAACCCAGGACATTATCCACCCCTTATTCCATACCATTCACGTCATGCTCAGTTCCCACATTTTCAATATACCATCACTCTTATCTTAGTGCATGGACCAGTCCCTATAAAGCTGCTGAGTCCATCTGGTCCATGATGACAGGCTCCATCTCTTGTAACAGTCTTCCAGAGCAGGAGAGACTGTGTGCAGTGTTCACACTCGTGAATAACCTGGGCAATAGTGTCCATTGTTAAGTCCACCCCTCGATCATGAGTCCATCTCTGTGTTGCATCTCTGCTCTGATGGCCTGAAGTGCCATGGGCCCACCAGGTTTAAAATAATTCACTGTCCCCTTCAGCAGTTTCTGCAGCTTGTTGCTGGGAACTCCATACAGCTGCCTTCCATCTCCGATGCTTCCAAAGCACTGGAGGGGCCCAGTGGACTAGATACTTGCCCATACTGTCACACACACCCTGCCACTCCTGGCTGTCCAGCCTTGGGGAAAACCTCTTGGTCCCCCTGTATTGTCGTCTAACCCCAGACAAGACCCAAACCCAACTCTGCTTAACTTTTGAGATCAGACAAAATGGTTGTGGGTAGAACACAGTCTGTGTGTGTGCCAACATGCTGATCCCCATCACAATCCGCAGGCAGGTCCCAAGGGTACCCAAAGGCCATTCAGAGCCTTCAGAACTCTCAAACGACGCTGCTGTGCTTGTCACTGGGGCTGGTGTAGCTGCTGTGCTTGCCGGCTCTCCCACCGCCAGCTTCTCTTTTCCTGAGTCCAGCTCTTCCTCCTCTGCCTTGCTGGGAAATGCTGCGTGGTCTCCTGCATCCTCCTGGGGCTCGGCGGGTGGCTGCCGGGGAATGCTCTCGGCCGTCGCGGGGCTGGGCTCGGCCGGGAGGCTCGGCTCCTCCGCGGGGCTGGGCTCCTCCGCGGGGCTCGGCTCCTCCGCGGGGCTCGGCTCCTCCGCGGGGCTCGGCTCCTCCGCCGCCTTCTCCCTCTGCTCGGCAGCCGCCTCCTTCCTCTCCTCGACCGCCCCGACCTCCTCCACCGGCAGCCGTCCCCTCGCGGCCTCCGGCCCCGCTCCCGCCGCCGCTTGGTCCCCGGGGCCGCTCTCCCGGGCCGCTTCGGCTGCCGCCGGCTCCCGGGGCCGCTCCCCCTCAGTTCCCCGCAGCCTCACGAAGATGGAGAGTAGGGTGAGGGCCAGGACGGTGAAGAGCAGCCGGACGGCCAGGTACAAGTCCACGGCCACGTCCGTCCCGCCCTGCTGCTGGAGCCCACCCGTATTACAAGCCATTGCCATAAAGCACAGTGAGACAAGAACCTTAGCCCAGGCCCCGCACTTGATAAACACTATCACAGCAAATACCGGCTCTACGTAAGTTACAACGGTCTGAAGCTGTGAGATCAACAAGAACAACTCTGATACCCAATAAATCAGCATTGTGACGAGTGACTATTAATCCAGTCAAATCTGTCGTTATCTCAACCCTTCGTGCCCCACGTTGGGCGCCAAAAAGAACTGTCGTGGTTTAAACCCAGTCAGGTAATTCGTTCGCTCACTTCCCCCCCTTTCTTGCCCTCCCCCTGCTCTCGGAGGGACGGAGAGGAGAATCAAAAGAATGCAACTCCCACGGGTTGAGATAAGAACAGTTTAGTAACTAAGGTATAACACAAATCACTACTGCTACCACCAATGATAATAATGATAAAGGAAATTACAAGGGAACAGAATACAACACCTCAGCACCTGCTGACCGATAACTCGCCCCCCAAGCCCGACCAAGCTCCGACCGATACCTCCTCCAACCCTGCAGTCTCCCAGCCCTTCCGGCTAACTCCCAGTTACATCCTGGGCATGACGTGCTGTGGTATGGAATACCTCTTTGGCTAGCTTGGGTGAGGTGTCCTGTCTCTGCTTCCTCCTGGCTTCCCCTCCTCCCTGGCAGAGCATGAGGCTCACAAAGTCCTTGGCCAAACCAAAACATCCTTGTTATCAGCTCTGTTCCCGAGCTGAAAGTCAAAACACTGCACTGCACCAGCTACCAAGAAGGAGAAAAAATGACTGCTACTGCTGAACCCAGGACACCTCACAATTTGCATATTGATGATGTAATATTGCTCTAATATTTGTGATTATAAGTAAACTTACTGATAAGTCAGGCAGAGAGACTGAAGACAAAGACTTCTAGTATTACCTTTTACTGTCTCTGTAAACAACCCAAAGTACTTGAAAAATGTTTGTCCTTTAACAACAAAGATAGTGACACAAAGCACAAGAGAAAGCCTTTCACATCAACAGCAACAACAACAAAAAACAGAAAAAAGCCACCCCAAAACCAAAACCAAGAACAACAAAAAACCCACAAACAACACAAAAAAACACAAAACAACCACCAAACAAAAGAAACACAGACGCACAAATAAAAAGAAAAAAAAAAAACCACAAACACATACACACAAAACAACCCACCCTGACGTTGTAATTTTTGGAATGAGAAACGTTAAAACAACAAGTTTTTAGAATCTGCTGGGAGGGTTGTTTCCACTTGGTTTATCTGTAACTGTATTCTTTCTAATGACTAGGTGTCTATATGTCTGATAAATTTTGCTTATATTTGAATACTAGCTACTCCATGTAGAATGAAATACTTGTAACTAACATACTGATGTAGTAGTATATATTCATATAGACCTGGCACAATAACAGAAGTGGGAGTGCAAAATGCAGTATGCATGTGTAGGACATGCATGGAATAACAAGACAACGGACAGAGAGTGGCACTGGAAATCCCAAAGCTATAAGGATATTTAGCTAATTGTCAGTGAACTGTGAGACAAGGAGGCACAAAAGTACAAAATGTAATCAGTTCTAAGTAATGTTAAGTTTGATGGCTTTGTAATGGAAAATAACTGCAGTGCTTGGAGGTAGTTGACATAGTTTCAGGCCCTCAGGGCCTCAGTACAAAAGGTGTGAGAAAAGCAGAATAGAAGGACAGGACCTGGGATGGGGAGTATCCCGGACTAGCAGATGTCCAGGATGAGAGCAGTTAAACTAACTGATAAGTAGAAGGCCAGGATGATTGCTATGTCTGTAATGTTAATTAAGCTTGTTGGGAAAAGTAAACGACCCTTAAAGACCACCACAGTTTTGTATGCATGCCGGAAACCTTTTGGAAAATGATGTAATATGCTCAGTAACCATATAAGGATGACCTGTATAGCAATTCGGGAACACACGTTAGGAGGAGCTATCCCCCATGTCTCCCGTCACCGCAATAAAGAATACCTGCTTGTCAACTTGAAACTGTTGGCAAGTTTGTTCCTGGAGTTTTCTCCGAATCACTGTAGACATGGGAACTGAACAAAATTAGGTTCAGGGTTAACAGATGAAACAACATATGGGTATGTGACATATGTTAACAAGCCAAATATAAGAGGCATAATGTGAATTTTCACACCAATGAAGAAAAAGCAAAGTGTAAAACATGTTAGCAAAGTTATTAAAGTTCCAATTGTCTCTTCCAGTGAGGACAAAGAAATCACTTTCAACTTGATAAACCACCATGACAAAGGACTCAGGATGCTGATGACTCACTGTCCCAATATTTGAATACATATGAAGATTCCAAGGTGCAATAGGAGCATGGACATCTCAGCAGAAATTGGGTAGATAGACAATACGAAATATGTTTACACCAAGTTTAACTGTACTGTTACTTTAGAGATTTTTTTTTTCTGTTTCAATATTCTTTGCTTTATTTGTTTACCTATAATAATTAAGAATCGGACTAATAAGACAACTACAAAGTTCAGCTGATTAAATGTATTCCAGCTGAGCTGTTTTACAGAAAAGAGCTATCTCTGGAGTTGTATATTTTACCCTTCTGTGGTATGTAGAATGCATATTGGTGAATTTGAAAATATCTCTTGATTGCCTCAAGCAGTCTTCAATTGCAAGGTTACTGAATTTTGCAGCCCTACCTATGATGGACATGTGATTGATGAGAAGCAGATGTAAGAGATTAATCTAAGTCTATCTGATGTGGTCTCATTTCTTTCTCACCTGCTGAAATACACAGATTTTTTTTTTTCCCTCAGTTGTAAGGTATCTAAGAAAAATACTACTAAATCCCTTCTGAAATCACATGCTTCTTTAGCGATGAACCATAATGTTAAAATCCCGGAGTTATTTTGAACTTGCTTAGGGAAGCATATTTTATATATGTAAAGATATTTTGGTTGGAATTCAATTCAGATGTTCTGCTTCATGCATTTTTTTTAAGTTTTCTGCCTAGAACCATAAATATCCAAATTGCTGAGGACAGATAAAAATGACTGGACCCATCTACTGCCTAAACTGCGCTTAGCTGTGTGAAGAACATCATACTTGTACAAGACTTAAGGAAAGTCATAGAAAATTGTTATGACTCAGATCCCAGCTCTTACCCTTCACATCCATATCCTCTGTCTGTCCAGGTGAGTAACAGGTGAGTGGAAGCTGATCTTTTACAACATTGGGCAGGTTGCAGGAGAAATCACAGACCCTCCAGAGGCTGAAACAGAAAACAATAATTGATTTTATTATAAACTTCCCTAAAACTGTGTCAGGAAGAACAAAGGTCTTGACAAACTCATAAAATATCTGAAAAGGGAGGGGAAACAAAGAAAAGAAAAAAAAAAATTGAAAACAAAAGAATAGGCTCACCACCCCATGGATCCAGCAAAGTCTTAGTCAGTGATTTGTAGTCCTTCCAGTTATCATCCCTGTAGCCAATCAGGCAGCCAAAGTACAAGCTAGACAGTCACAGTTTTGCTATTTTATAGAGTCAGGCTCTCTTGGATCCTCCCACAGGTGAGGCTCATTTCCAAGCCTGGCCATGAGCCGTGAGCTGTTCTGAAACGTTCCAGATGGTGGCAGGGGGATTGGGTGAGCCCCAGGCCTGGTTAAGGCTGTGCCCTGACGGGCTTTGAGGTGTCTGTGCTGCTGTCTCTTGGCAGTTGATCTTCGCGGCCTCAGGGCAGGCACACAGGAAACCATTCCCCGACTTCCTGGAGCCCAATCCCTGCCCTGCCCCACTCATCAAGAGGTTTCACACCATGGACAGGCGCTCAGCCTCCCTCAGTGCCTTCTATCTTTTGAGTTTTTGAAACAGACACAAAAAGGGTCTCTTGACTATCATAGCCTCTCTCTCATTACTGAGAACAGCAGAAACTGTTGTTCACTGACTTTAACTTCCTTTCTGATCATTTAGTTTATCTGATCATCCTAGAAACTTTGCTGGTCTTTTCTGGTTGCAGCAACCCCCAGTATCAATACAGACTGAACTGAGAGCAGCCCTGCAGAGGAATTGGGGATACTGGCGGACAAAAAGTCCGTAGTAGTTCCACCCCATCTGAAAATCCTAATAATAAATTAATCATCTTTAAGATGCAAACCAATGGTGCATTCAAGGGCTGGTTTTGACTGAAGCATGTCTTTAGTAGTCCACTGCTAGAATACTCTGTGGGAACTGATCTCTACAAGAGTGTTCCAAAGCCACTTGCATTGGTCTCATTTTTGGTTCTTCAGGGATATGGTCTTTTGCTGTTATTTGCTAGTTTCAAGCCTGTAACATAAATCCTATTGAGCTCAGCTCCATCAGAAGCAGACTGCTTCCTCAATCAACTACAACATCACCGAGTTCTTTTTATCTGTCCGGTGACAGAGTTTGATTTTGACTATTCTGTATTTTGAGGGAAGAACTATAGCAGTAATTATCTGAGCAAAAAAAAAGGTTCAATGAAAATCTTACATGATATGCTTGCACACACACTACAAAATTGTATTTCTACTCTGTTTTATATGCATGTGATCCAAGAGTCAAAGAATATTGCTGTCCTGGGTTCAGCGGTCACAGTCATTTTTCTGCTTCTGGTGCAGTGCTGTGGTTTTGACTTTCAGCCTGGGAACAGCACTGACAACACTGGTGTTTTCAGTTGTTGCTCAGTAATGTACTCTGACCAAGGACTTCCTGAGTCTCATGCTCTGCCAGGGAGGAGGGGAAGCAGGGAGGAAGCAGAGACAGGACACCTGACCCAAACTAGCCAAAGAGGTATTCCATACCACAGCACGTCATGGCCAGTATATAAACTGGGGGCAGTTACTCAGAAGGGTTAGATCACTGCTCAGGTCAGGCTGGGTATCAGTCAGTGAGTGGTGAGCGGTTGTATTCTCTTCCCTTGTTATTTCCCTTATCATTATTATTATTGGTGGTAGCAGCAGTGGTTTGTGTTATACCTTAGTCACTGGACTGTTCTTATCTTAACCCGTGGGAGTTACATTCTTTCAATTCTCCTCCCCATCCTTCTGAGAGCAGGGGGAGGAAAGGGGGAGGAGTGAGTGAGCTGCTGCAGGATTCTGGGTTGCCAGATGGGCTTAAACCATGACAATTGCAAATGGAGTCTATTAACTTAAATATACCTTTGGTCTGACTTGGAGAATTAGGAGATGCCTGTAGTGAAATACATCCTTTTTTTTTTTATTTTTTTTTTTTGTTTATTTATTTAAATAAAGCAACAAATAAGGCTTTAAGTTCTATTACAATTTTAATCTCATGTATTGTAAAGTTTTAATGCAGGGTTTTTTTTCCAAATTGATATAAAACAAAAAAATAATTTCTCTTTTAAAATCATAGTGGAACGTTCTACTCAATTTGTTCAAAGTATGTTTATAGCTAGTGTGAATAGTACCCTAAATAATAAGTAAACAAAGGCTTTATCAGCTTGAACTTTCTGAAAGGAAAAAGTATTAGCTTCTGATCATGTTGGAATTAATGAAAATCATACCTTTCTTTCTTCAATATTTAATCAAATATTCCTACATGAAATGTATTGTAGTAGCTTTTCTGGTCATCAGAAGGGTAATCAGTGGTGAATTGTATTGTTAAATGAGATCTATGTTTACAGACTTAACAGAATCTGCTAATGAAAAAATATTTCAGAATCTCTTTGCCATGATATTGAAAAATAAAAATCTATTTCTTCTTGCACTAACCAGTAATTTATAGAGAAGCAAAAACTGTAAAATATCATAAAAATCAGAACAAATGTTTTAATATATATTTTTAAGACATGATTTTTGAAAGTAATAACTTACACTCTTTTTATAAAAGCATTTTGGTTTTAAGTCAGAAGAGGACAATGTATACTGTACAAAACTTTTTTTTTTGCAGTGTTTTCCCTCTAGGTTTTCTTGTAAGTTGTATCTCCTGATAGCTTTCTCAGGCAAGCTGAATATGTACAAATAATCTTCTTTTGACAAAGATTAAATCAAAAAGACTAACAAATTCTTCTTTAACAAAGGCCTATGCATGAAGTGCAAACAAATTCTGACTACAGGACAGAACAAATACATTTACAATGTCAGTGACACTGAATTTAATTTACTTCTGAGACTGATTACATGTTACTACTAACTGCTACATGTTACTAATTGCATGAAACAAGGAGTGCTTCACATTGGTCTGAAGGAATAGAAGATATACATCTTGCATGAAATGAGATGGGCTTGAGTAAAACACTTAAAATTTATGAAAAATTTACATTACTTTTCCTGTCTCCAACTAGTTTCCCTTTCTGCATAGGTAACTCCTCATCAAATGCCTCAACAGTTGCAGATTGCCTCCTGAATTGCTCACTACATGTCCAGGATAGGAAGGCTACATAGTGACATATAAAAGCTAGACACTGCATTACCAAATACTGAGTCTCACAGCTCCATTTAGTGCAATTAGCCATTTACCTCAAACTGGTGGTGCCCATATTTCAAACATCTGTAAAATACCTGTAAAATGCCCTTGTTTAAAATTCAAATACTTTCTGAAAACTTGAAGTATAATAAAACTGAATTATCCATAGCCAAAGGAGATAAATATAATAATGTAGAATCACAGAATTGTTTAGGTTGGGAAAGATCTTTAATATTATCAAGTCCAAATCCACCACTGAACCATGTCCCTAAGCGCCACATCTGCATATCTTTTAAATACTTCCAGGGACAGTGACTCTGCCATTTCCCTGGGCAGCCTATTCCAATTCTTAATGACTCTTTCGGTGAAGAATTTTTTCCTAATATAAAATATAAATCTCTCCTGGCACAACTTGAGGCCATTTCCTCTTGTCCAATTCCTTGTTACTTGCGAGAAGAGACTGATACCCACCTCACTACAACCTGCTTTCAGGTAGTTGCAGACAGCAGTGAAGTCTCCCCTGAGCCTCCATTTCTCCAGGCTAAACAACCCCAGTTTACTCATCCACACATCATAAAGCGTGTTCTGTAGAAAATATATGTTATATAAAATTTTATATATATGGTTAAGAATAACAAAATATTACAGACCAGAGTGTCTATCTACCATGATCTCAATAGATTTTCCCTTTTTAAAATTCAGAAATCATGGGACAAGACTTAAAAAAGATAAATTCATTTTCCAAGAAATAAAGAAAATAAAATATGTATTAGGGCAGCATCTGATTGCTATTTCAGATTAATTCCTAGGAATAAGTCTGCTACAGCCATTTAGAGCATATTTCTGTTACTGTGAATATCACTTCCATATACTGCAAGGCACTAAAGGGATCATAGAATCATAGAATAGTTAGGGTTAGAAAGGAATTTAAGACTATGCAGTTCCAACCCCCCTGCCATGGGCAGGGACACCTCACGTTAAACCATGCCACCCAAGGCTCCATCCAACCTGGCCTTCAGCACTGCCAGGGATGGAGCATTCACAACTTCCCTGGGCAACCAATTCCAGTGCCCCATCACCCTTACAGTAAAGAACTTCCTCCTTATATCCAATCTAAACTTCTCCTGTTTAAGTGTGAACCCACTACCCCTTGTCCTATCACTGTAGTCCCTAAGGAAGAGTCCCTTTCTAGCATACTTATAAGCCCCCTTCAGATACTGGAAGGCTGCTATGTGATCGCCATGCAGTCTTCTTCAGGCTGAACAGACCCAACTTCCTCAGCCTGTCTTCATACGGGAGGTGCTCCACTCCTCTGATCATCCTTGTGGCCCTCCTCTCGACTTGTTCCAACAGTTCCATGTCCTTTTTCTGTTGAGGACACCAGAACTGTACACAATACTCCAAGTGAGGCCTCACGAGAGCAGAGTAGAGGGGCAGGATCCCCTCTTTGATCTGCTGGCCACGCTCTTTTTGACGCAGCCCAGGATAGGGTTGGCTTTTTGGCTGTGAGTCCACACTGCCGGCTCATGTTCATTTTCTCATCAACCAACACCCCCAAGTCCTTCTCCACAGGGCTGCTCTGAATCTCGTCTCTGCCCAACCTGTAGCTGTGCCTGGGATTGCCCTGACCCAGGTGTAGGACCTTGCATTTGGCATGGTTAAACTTCATGAGGTTGGCATCAGCCCAACTCACAAGCATGTCAAAGTCCCTCTGGATGGCATTCCTTCCCTCCAGACTGTTGACTGAACCACACAGCTTGGTGTCATCAGCAAACTTCCTGAGTGCGCATTCAATCTCACTGTCTACGTCACCGATAAAGATGTTGAATAAGACCGGTCCTAACACCGATCCCTGAGGGACACCACTCATTACTGGTCTCCAGCCAGACATTGAGTCATTGTCCACAACTCTTTGTGTGCGGCCATCCAAAAAGTTCTTTATCCACCGAGTGGTCCACCTATCAAATTGATGTCTCTCCAATTTAGAGACAAGGATGTCATGTGGGACAGCATAAAACACTTTGCACAACTCCAGGTAGATGACATCAACTGCTCTACCCCTGTCCATCAGTTCCATAGCCCCATCATAGAAGGCCACCAAATTGGTGAGGCAGGATTTCCCCTTAGTGAAGCCATGCTGGCTGTCACCCAGCACCTTGCTGGTTTGCATGTGCCTTAGCATGCCTTCCAGGAGAATCTGCTCGAAGATTTTGCCAGGCACAGAGGTGAGACTGACTGGTCTGTAGTTCCCTGGGTCATCCATTTTCCCCTTCTTGTAAATGGGGGTTGTATTTTGCTTTTTCCAGTTGTCAGGAGCTTCACCTGACTGCCATGATTTTTCAAAAATGATGGCCAGCGGCTTTGCAACTTCATTTGCCAGCTCCTTCAGGACCTGCGGATGGATTTCATCAGGTGCCATGGACTTGTGTATGTCCAGGTTCTTAAGATGGTCTTGAACCAAATCCTCTCCTACAGTGGGCACAAGGTCTTCATTCTCACAGTCCCTGCATCTGCCTTCCAAGACTTGGGTGGTGTGGTCAGAGCCTTTGCCAGTGAAGACGAAGGCAAAGAAGTCATTCAGAACCTCATCCTTCTCCAAATCCTGTGTAGCTAGTTCTCCTGATAGCTTCCTGAGGGGGCCTACGTTGTGCCTAGTCTGTTTTTTATTTGCTATGTACCTATAGAATCCCTTCCTGTTATCCTTAATATCCCTAGCCATGTTTAATTCTAACTGGGCCTTAGCTTTCCTCATCTGGTCCCTAGCTTCCCGGACAACATCCTTGTATTCTCCCCAGGACACCTGTCCTTGCTTCCACCTTTTATAAGCTTCTTTTTCCCTCTGAATTTTCCTCAGCAGCTCCTTATCCATCCAGGGAGGTCTCCTGGCCCTCCTGCTGCACTTCCTTCTGGTTGGGATGCAACACTCCTGAACTTGTAGAAGGTGGTCCTTGAATATCAACCAACAGACTTGGGCCCCACTGCCCTCTAGGGCTTTATTCCATGGAATTTTACTAAGCAGGTTCCTGAAGAGGCCAAAGTCTGCTCTCTTGAAGTCCAGGGCAGTGAGCTTGCTGCATGCTCTTCTCACTGTCCAGAGGATCTCGAATTCGACCATCTCGTGATCGCTGCATCCAAGGCTGCCCTGGAGCATCACGTTTCCAACAAGCCCTTCCCTGTTGGTGAGCACGAGGTCAGGCATGGCACCTCTCCTTGTTGGCTCCTCTGTTGCTCACAGAAGGAAGTTGTCTTCTACACAATCGAGGAAACTCCTGGATTGCTTGTGCCGGGCCGTACCGTCCCTCCAACAGATGTCAGGGTGGTTGAAGTCCCCCATGAGAACATATCAAATACTGGCAACTGAGTGCATTTCTGTCAGCTTGGTCAGAGCACTCTGTATAGAAATAATTCAAGAGATTTTTTGTTTATGCAATTGGTCTTGGTAATGCTTAAATTATCTGAGTGTTGCATGATTATCATATGGCCTTGGCTTACATGATCTCATTTAGCAATATTAAAGTCAGATTTGGTGTGTTAGTGAAGTATGAACAGAGGATATTTTTACATAGCCATTTGACCTTTGAAAATAAATATGGTATCTGAGTCTTTGTGATTATCATGAGTAATTAAACTTCAGAAGGAATTACGGCTTACAGGCACAGATTGGCTAAAGGTCTTCAAGCCTGTAGTTTTCCATCCCTTACCTTCCCACTTCCTCCTTTAGACTTCCAATTGCTTTAGGACTTCCTGCTGCACCCCACTCATCCTATCCCATCTGGATCAATCTTTATTATGATGCAGCTTGCCTTAGTTTCCAGACTGATAGCAGCAGTGAACTGTATGAAAACACAATGACAGCTGACACCTCAAACAAGTGTAAAGTTCATAAGACACATTACATATTGAGTAGGTAGAATATGAACAAAAATAATGTGTGATAAATCTCTTAATTGTGAAAGAGATATGAGAGCCTTCCATTCAGTATGGACCTAGCATCTGATTCTATCAGATCAACTATGTCACCTTAAATTCATTGGCAAACTGGCAACAAAATTGGGTAGCGGCTTTGTGCTACCCATAACTAACTTGCCAGGTCTACTGTACTTATCAAGATCTCTGCTAGAATTCTATCATAAACAAATATTGTTTATTTATTGTTTAAACAAATAAAGGTTTGTCTCACAGAGGCAAAAGGATGCTGGGGCACGAATTAGTAGGGCTCATTTGGAGAGCTTTAAACTAGATTCGAAGGGGGATGGGGTTGTAGCTGGGCTTGCCCCAGTGGGGCAGCGCTCCAGAATTAATGAAGACTGGGAGGCCTCCTACAATCCTAGGGTGAAATCGGTGTGCTCAGCTCGCTCCCTGGAACGTCTGTACACCAATGCGCGCAGCATGGGAAATAAGCAGGAGTTAGAAACCTGTGTTAAGTCAGGAGACTATGATCTGGTGGCAATTACAGAGACGTGGTGGGACAGCTCACATGACTGGAATATAGTCATGGAGGGCTATGTCCTTTTCAGGAAAGACAGGCCAGCCAGGAAGGGTGGTGGGGTTGCTCTTTATGTGCGGGAGCGACTACAATGCACCGAGTTCTGTCCAGGGACAGATGATGAGCGAGTTGAGAGTCTGTGGGTGAGAATTAAGGGGCAGGCTGGCAGGGGCGATACTGTTGTAGGTGTCTGTTACAGACCACCAGATCAGGGTGAGGAAGTTGATGAGGCCTTCTACAGGCAGCTGAGAGCGGGCTCACAGTCACAGGCTGTGGTCGTCGTGGGGGATTTTAACTTCCCTGATGTTTGCTGGAAGGACCACTCGGCAACCCAGCCGCAGTCCAGGAGGTTCCTCCAGTGTATGGATGATAACTTCCTCCTGCAAATGGTGGATGAGCCAACCAGGAGAGGAGTGTTGCTGGATCTCATCCTCACTAACAAGGAGGATCTGGTCGAAGCAGTAAGGGTTGAGGGCTGCCTTGGTTGCAGCGACCACGAGATGGTGGAGTTCAGGATCTTGTGTGGTAGGACTAGTAGAATAGCAAGTAGAATTGCAACCCTGGACTTTAGCAGGGCAAACTTTGGCCTTTTCAAGCAATTGCTAGGGGAAATCCCATGGGCAAGGCTGCTTGAAGGTAAAGGGGCCCAAGATAGTTGGTTGACATTCAAGGACTGCTTTTTCCGTGCTCAAGATCGGAGCATCCCGACACGTAGGAAGTCAAGGAAGAGGGCCAGGAGACCTGCGTGGCTAAATAGGGAATTGCTGGGTATGCTCAAGTGGAAGAGGAGCGTTTACAGGTCATGGAAGGAGGGGCTGGCCACTTGGGAGGAATATAAGGCTGCTAGAGGATGTAGGAAGGCAGCTAGGAGGACTAAGGCCTCCTTAGAATTAAACCTGGCAAGAAGGGTCAAGGACAGCAAAAAGAGCTTTTTCAAATACATGGCAGACAAAACTAACACCAGAGGCAATGTAGGCCCACTGATGAACGGGATGGGTGCCCTGGTGACAGAAGATAAAGAGATGGCAGAGTTACTGAATGCCTTCTTTGTCTCTGTCTACTCTGCTGCAGGCAGTCCTGAAGAGCCCTGTACCCCTGAGACCTTAGATGAAGTCAGGTCGACGGAGCGGTTTGCCTTAGTCGATGAGGAATGGGTTAGAGACCAGTTGAGCAATCTGGACATCCATAAATCCATGGGTCCAGATGGGATGCACCCGCGGGTGCTGAGGGAACTGGCGGAAGTCATTGCTAGACCACTCTCCATCATCTTTACCAAGTCTTGGGAAACGGGAGAGGTGCCTGAGGACTGGAGGAAGGCAAATGTCACTCCAGTCTTCAAAAAGGGCAAGAAGGAGGACCCAGGTAACTATAGACCGGTCAGCCTCACCTCTATCCCTGGGAAAGTGATGGAACACCTTGTCCTTGGTGCCATCTTAAGGCATATCAAGGATAAGAGGGTTATGAGGGGCAGTCAACATGGCTTCACCAGGGGGAAATCATGTTTGACCAATCTCTTAGCCTTTTATGAGGAAATAACACGGTGGATGGATGATGGCAGAGCGGTGGATGTGGTCTACCTTGACCTCAGCAAAGCATTTGACACAGTCTCCCACAGCATCCTCACGGCTAAAATGAGGAAGTGTGGACTGGATGATCAGGTAGTGAGGTGGACTGCGAACTGGCTGAAGGAGAGAAGCCAGAGAGTTGTAGTCTATGGGGCTGAGTCTAGTTGGAGGCCTGTAACTAGTGGAGTGCCTCAAGGGTCAGTACTGGGACCGGTATTATTTAATATATTCATCAACGATTTAGATGAGGGAATCGAGTGTACTATCAGCAAGTTTGCTGATGACACTAAGCTGCGAGGAGTGGCTGACACGCCAGAAGGCTGTGCTGCCATCCAGCGAGACCTGGACAGGCTGGAGAGTTGGGCAGGGAATAATTTGATGAAATATAACAAGGGAAAGTGTAGAGTCCTGCATCTGGGCAGGAACAACCCCAGGTTCCAGTATAGGTTGGGAAATGCCCTGTTAGAGAGCAGTGTAGGGGAGAGGGACCTGGGGGTCCTAGTGGACAACAGGATGACCATGAGCCAACACTGTGCCCTTGTGGCTAAGAAGGCCAATGGCATCCTGGGGTGTATTAGAAGGGCGGTGGTTAGTAGGTCGAGAGAGGTCCTCCTTCCCCTCTACTCTGCCCTGGTGAGACCGCATCTGGAATATTGTGTCCAGTTCTGGGCCCCTCAGTTCAAGAAGGACAGGGAGCCGCTGGAGAGAGTCCAGTGAAGGGCAACTAAGATGATTAAGGGAGTGGAGCATCTCCCTTATGAGGAAAGACTGAGGGAGCTGGGTCTCTATAGTTTGGAGAAGAGGAGACTGAGGGGTGACCTTATTAGTGTATATAAATATATAGAGGGGGAGTGTCACGAGGATGGAGCCAGGCTGTACTCAGTGGCAAACAATGGGTACAAACTGGAACACAAGAGGTTCCACTTAAACTTGAGAAGAAACTTCTTCTCAGTGAGGGTGACGGAACACTGGAACAGGCTGCCCAGGGAGGTTGTGGAGTCTCCTTCCCTGGAGACATTCAAAACCCACCTGGACACATTCCTGTGTAACCTTATCTAGGTGTTCCTGCTCCGGCAGGGGGATTGGACTAGATGATCTTTCGAGGTCCCTTCCAATCTCTAGCATACTGTGATACTGTGTGATTGTGAAAACCACAAAGCTAGCTGTCACTGACTCAAAGGAGAAATACAGGACTTCACATGGATGAGGTCATTAAAACCTTAGAACCCTGTCAGTGTGATAAAGTGTATGTATTTAAACTAAAAATTGCTATGTCCCTTGTTCAGTAAAAGAAAACTGATTTTTGAAACCTCATCATCATGCTTGCAAGCTGAAATGTTAACATTCAAGTAAAAAAAGGGAGATATTGATTGGACAGAGTAATTAAATGGAAGTTGACAAGAATATGTATCATGTTAATTGCTTCTCTGTAATTAAGGTTAGATAAATTAGCAGGAAAGGTAATATATTATACTTTATATTTGTCATTAATAAATTTAGTGAAGAACCTGTGCCACTTCATACTGTAGTGTTTTGAGGGTCATTTCCTACCATAAACCATGTTTTTTTGTTATTCAAAGTACTATATATAATGCAACTGAGGTGATAATGAAAATGGAAGTTTTTTCTAGATCAGCTATAGAATAACCGATTCTATATTCTTATATTCTACTCAGTATTTTTTTCTGTTTTCTCCTGCTGGATTTATGTTTGAAGTTCATCATTTATGGGAAGATAAAATGTCTCTATTCAGAAAAATGAGCTGACTGCTGAGGCAAGCAGCTCTGATGCCAGCATGGTCTGCAGCAAGCACTCTAGCACAGATGAATTCCTGAACTGGTGAAATCTCAGGGTGAGCCAAGAGAGCCACAGCTCATGCTACAGCAGCTGAGAAGACCTGAGCAGGGCCAGGAGCAATGGCAGCCAAGCACCCAACACATGTAAAATAAGCACCTGGGAGCCCTGGTGACCAGGAGTGCCAAGAACAGGGTGGGCAGATGGTGTGTGGTGCACCAGCAAGGTCGTGGTGCAGCAGTCTCTGTGGCACTTTGGATGGAAAGGCATGCAGGAAAGGCACTCTAGCTCTGCCAGCTTGACCAGGGAGCAGTGGTATCCACTCGACAGAAAGCCATCTCCTCTCTAAGCTCAGCACCCACCACGACTGATGCAGCTGCCCAGAGCTCCAGTGCTAGCACCCTGCCTCACATGTCTCAGGCTGCAGGCTGTACCCTGCACTTAGGCCAGTACCCCAACAACAGCAGTGAGCATACCTGTGAGAGGTGTGCCCAGGTAAAGGCACACCTCTGCTTGGTGGCAGAGCTACCGAAGGAGGTGGGTAGGTTGAGGAGTATCAGGGAGTCTGAGAGAGATATTACTGGAATCACATACTACCTTCTCTGGGACAGGCCCAACAGGCTGACAGGACACATAATATGGAGGATTCCCTATCCTTTCTCCACCCGGCAGAACACAGTGTCTTAAGGAATAGGGTAATGGCAAAACATTCCTGCCTGACCCAGTGTCCTCTGTGACTACCCCACCTTCACAGGTGCCCTTGAGTAGTAGGTAGAAGGGTCTGCAAGTGGAACAGAACACTGACAAACAACAATGGTTCATCTAGCTTGGACATATCACCAAGGTTAAGTTGTCCTATGTCCTGTGTCAAAACCAATTCCATAAAGAAAAAAAGATGAGCGATTGTCACAGAAGACTCTCTGCTTGAGGGGATGTCCTGATTTCAGCTGGGGGAGTTATTTTTCTTCCTAGTAGCTGGTGCAGCGCTGTGGTTTGGCTTCAGTCTGTGAACAATGCTGATAAGTCACCGATGTTTTAGTTGTTGCTAAGTAGCACTTTCCCCGATCAAGGACTTCTCACTTTCTCATGCTCTGCCAGTGGGGAGGGGCAAAAAAACCTGAGAGGTAGCAGAGAGAGGACCCCTGACCCAAACTAGCCAAAGGGTTTCTTTAAAGGGAAAGGGAGCTCTCAATCCTAAATTGGTCAAAGTCATAATTGCGCAAACCTCCCTTTTTGTTTCTTTTATGTTTATTTATTTGCTTTGCTTTTGGCCTTTATCTTGTGTTCTTCTGCACCAGTGAATTTTACACTGTGGTCTGAAAAATGATAGCAGAAACTGGGGGAGTGGAAGGGAGATGAAGAAGCTATCTCATTTCAGCTATTTGGAATACATTTTGAGATAGGTGAAGCTAGATGATTTTAATTTTAGTCTCTTTTATCATTATGGTTGCTTGTATTTTATATTCTGATAGTTATAGAAGTACGGTAATAGAAAAGTTACAGTGAGGAAAAAGAAAGTCAGTTATGTATTTAACCTCACTAAAGTTGAAGTTAAACCTGTATTTCATCTCAGTCTGTAGGTACAGAACAAGCTTACACCACTAAAGGTCCAGAGCTCACAGTCTTGAGGTTATAGCATGCACATTGAATGCAGTCCTGATAAAATATATGGATATTATACCTGTAAAAACATACAAAATGACACAAAACACTTCTGTAAAAGAGAATATAACCTGGCTTTAATGTGTAAATGCAAAATCTTTTTAATCTTAACAATGCCTTTACCACTATTTTACTATTCAGTTATTGTTCCCAAAAGGGTAAAAAAAACAAAGAAAAAAAAAAAGGTCAAACCAAACCAAAAGAACACCCATTCTTAGAAGATCATAAAACACACTGGAAAGTTGAGTTAAAACTTGTGCTTACTATGACGTTGATATCTTCTTCTCTTCATGGGGAGGGGAATTTTCATTTGCCAAAAATGTCAGTTGTGACTGGACAAAACATTTAGATCCACACAGGCAGATCAGTACACACAATTAGGCATTCCCACTTTGTTACTGCACCATAATTACTGCTGAATAGCATTTTACATGAAACCTAACCTTTGTGTTTCTTAAATTAATATGCTTCTCAGAACTTTTTGTATTGTAGGGTGTAGTAGAGTTGCTATAGCTAATAAGAGCTGATAGTATAGTAAGGTTCAACTTTTGCTTTTATTAATTTAGGCCATGTACATTTTGTTATGATTTTATTAACTATGTAGCCATTTTTTGGTACAAGCAAAGCATTACAAATTTCTGCCCAAAGAGGTGCAGAAATGAATGATGTAAAATTTAAAATCAAGAAAGCTGTGAAGTAATGAGCTTTTAGATAGAAATTAACCAGACACCATGTGTCATGCAACTTGGCAGCTAAATATCAGGAAATGATTCTTAGGATGATAAATTGTTTAACAACTTTTGAGAGCAAGAGCTGTCTCTTCATATGGCACCAACATAATCTTTACTTAGGATCTAACATCTAACATTTTCATATAAACTAAAAAACAAAACAAAGAAAACCAAACAAAACCCCTAAACACTTTTCCTAAACCATGCAGAGCTGAATTGCCTCCTGACTGATACAGAGAATAAAGATCTTCTAATGAATTCCCAGTGTATCAATTATCTCCTTTATCCCAGAAAAGCCTATCTTGATCTTAAAATTATCATAAAATTTTGCAGAAGACAAAGATATTGAAATTGGTAGGAGAGCTCACAGGGAGCACAGCAGTAAATAGTATTTATTTAGATATACTTGCAGAAGGACTTTCCAATAATTTATTTTGCGGTGGATGTGACATGAAAATGGTGTTAAAATAAAGGTTTCTTTCTCTTTCCAAAACTCAGAACATTTTTTTTTTTTTTTTCAAGGATATATGAAACTTCCTGTGGAATTAGACTTTTGATTAGAGTGCTTGCAAAATGCCAAGTTCATGATTATGTAAGGAAGTCAATTTATAATGTTGGTGGAAGAAGATACCAATACCCACGTGTATTTGGAAGCATTACTTGAATTAAACCACCTTAAATCTAATATAACCTGCAAAAATAATTCTGTACTTGATAGCTGTCATGGTTTAAGCCCAGACAGTAACTCAGAACCACACAGCTGCTCGCTTGCTCCCCCCCACTCCATGAAGGATGGGGGGGAGAACTGAAAGAATGCAACTCCCATGGGTTGAGTCCAGTAACTAAGGTATAAAAAAAAAGTACTACTGCTGCCACCAATAATAATAATAATAAGGGAAATAACAAGGGAAGAGAATACAAACGCTCACCACCTGCCAACAGATACCCAGCCTGACCCATGCAATGATCTAACCCTTCTGGGTAACTGCCCCCCAGTTTATATACTGGGCATGACGTGCTGTGGTATGGAATACCCCTTTGTTTAGTTTGGGTCAGGTGTCCTGTCTCTGCTTCCTCCCAGCTTCCCCTCCCCCCTGGCAAGGTATGAGACTCAGAAAGTCCTTGGTCAGAGTAAACATTACTGAGCAACAGCTAAAAACTTCAGTGTTATCAGTGCTGTTCCCAGGCTGAAAGTCAAAACCACAGCACTGCACCAGCTACGAAGGAGAAAAATGACTGCTATAGCTGAACCCAGGGCAGTATCCACCCCTTATTCCATACCATTCACGTCATGCTCAGATCCCATATTTTTCAATATACCATCACTTTTGTGTCATACACATATATATACATAAATACACACCCCCCCCACCCCCCCCCACATGCACAAAGAGATATCATTCCTTAGTCCATGGACCAGTCACTCTGAAGCTGCTGAATTCATTCGGTCTATGATGTTGGGATCCATCTCTTGTAACGGTCTTTCAGAGCAGGAAAGACAGTGTGCAGTGTGGGATTTTTTGCTACTGATGACAACACAGAACTCGTCTAGTCACTGCGGAGCTCATCTGTTTTTGTCAAAGTTCATTCTTTGTTGGAATGATGGTCGGAGCAAAGTCAGGGCCAGTCGCTGATGACCTGAAGACATCTAGTTGGTGGACTATAAAAGTGCTACATAGCAGGGAACAGCATACAATTGACTTCATTGCCTGCTTTCCCCACACATTAAATCCCCTTGAGGTACACATTGGACTTGCCCATCTTACTGCATTACCCACCAAGTATACCCAGGTCCCTGAGCAAAAGCAATCCCACAAGTGGGTTTGCCTTTACCTGAAGCAGGAATAACCCAGACTGTCTTCCCCAGCAAATTCTTTATGTGCATCACAGGAACTTTATCCCCTTCTACAGTATGTAAAAGTTCCGACTGGGCTGTACCAGCCCTGTTGGCAGATCCTCTGGTGTTGACCAACCAGGTGGCCTTTGGTAAATGTGTAATCCAAAGTTTGAAAGTCCAACCACCCATTGCTGTCAGTGTAGTTTTTAACAGTCCATTGTACCATTTGATTTTCCCAGAAGCTGGTGCATGGTAGGGGCTGTGATATGCCCACTCAATGCCATGCTCTTTGGCCCAAATGTCTATAAGGCTGTTCCAGAAATGAGTCCCATTGTCTGACTCAATTCTCTCTGGGGTGCTGTGTCACCACAAAATCTGTTTCTCAAGGCCCAGGATAGTGTTCTGGGCAGTGGTGTGGAGCACAGTGTATGTTTCCAGCCATCTGGTGGTTGCTTCCACCATGGTAAGCATATGGTGCTTGCCTTGGCGGTTTGGTGGTAGTGTGATATAATCAATCTGCCAGGCTTCCCCATATTTATACTTTAGCCATTGCCCTCCATACCAAAGAGGCTTTAACTGCTTGGCTTGTTTAATTGCAGCACATGTTTCACACTCATGAATAACCTGGGCAATAGTGTCCATTGTTAAGTCCACCCCTCAGTCACGGGCCCATCTGTATGTTGCTTCTCTGCCCTGATGGCCTGAAGTGTCATGGGCCCACCGGGCCAAAAATAATTCACCTTTGTGTTGCCAATCTAAGTCCATCTGAGCCACTTCAATCTTAGCAGCTTTATCCACTTGTTGGTTGTTCTGGTGTTCCTCAGTGGCCCGACTCTTGGGTACATGGGCATCTACATGACGTACCTTCACCACCAGGTTCTGCACCCAGGCTGTGATATCTTTCCACAGTGCAGCAGCCCAGATGGGTTTACTTCTGTGTTGTCAATTGCTCTGCTTCCATTGCTGCAGCCACCCCCACAGGGCATTTGCCACTGTCCATGAGTTAGCATAGAGATAAAGTACTGGCCGCTTTTCTCGTTCAGCAATGTCCAGGGCTAGCTGGATGGCTTTCACCTTGGCACACTGACTTGATCCACCCTCTCCTTCAGCAGTTTCTGCAACTTGTCGTCCAGGACTCCATACAGCTGCCTTCCATCTCCGATGTTTTCCCACGATATGGCAAGAGCCATAAGTAAACAAGGCATACTGCTTTTTACTTTCTGACAGTTTATTATAGGGTTGGGCCTCTTCAGCACACACCACCTCCTCCTCTGGTGACATTCCGAAATCTTTGCCCTCTGGCCAGTCCATGATGACTTCTACAATTCCTGGACAACTGGGATTTCCTATTTGAGCTTGTTGTGCAATTAATGCAGCCCATTTACTCCATGTAGCATCAGTTGCATGATGTGCAGAGGAGACCCTGCCTTTGAATATCCAGCCCAGCACGGGCACCCGGGGTGCCAGGAGGAGCTGTGCTTCAGTGCCAATCACTTCTGAAGCAGCTCGAACCCCTTCATAGGCTGCCAGTATCTCTTTCTCAGTTGGGGTATAGCTGGCGTCAGATCTTCTGTATCCCTGACTCCAAAAGCCGAGGGGTCAACCTCAAGTTTCCCCTGGAGCTTTCTGCCAGAAGCTCCAGGTAGGACCGTTCTCCCCAGCTGCAGCGTACAGTACATTTTTTACATCTGGCCCTGTCCAGATTGGTCCAAGGGCTACTGCATGAACTATCTCGTGTTTAATTTGCTCAAAGGCTTGTTGTTGCTCAGGGCCCCATTTAAAATCATTCTTCTTCCGGGTCATGTGATAGAGGGGACTTACAATCGAACTGTAATTTGGGATGTGCATTCTCCAGAACCCCACAACATCCAAGAAACCTTACGTTTCTTTCCTACTAGTTGGTGGAGACATTGCTGTTATCTTGTTGATCACATCTGTGGGGATTTGTCAATATCCATCTTACCATTTGATTCCCAAAGATTGAATCTCCTGTGCAGGTCCCTTGACCTTATTCCATTTTATGGCAAAAACAGCTTTCAGTAGGATTTGGATTATTTTCCTCCCCTTGTCAAAAACTTCTTCCTCTCTATCACCCCACATGATTATGTCATCAATATATCGCAGGTGCTCTGGAGCTTGCCCCTGTTGCAGTGCAGTCTGGATCAGTCCATGGCAAATGGTAGGCCTGTGTTTCCACCCCTGGGGCAGTTGGTTCCAAGTGTACTGGACGCCCCTCCAAGTAAAAGCGAACTGTGGCCTGCACTCTGCTGGCAAAGGAATTGAGAAAAATGCATTGGCAATATCAGCCGTGGCATACCACTTGGCTGCCTTTGACTCTAGTTCATACTGAAGTTCTAGCATGTCCGGTACAGCAGCACTCAATGGTGGTGTGACTTCATTCATCCACGATAGTCTACTGTTAGTCTCCACTCTCCGTTAGACTTTCACAATGGCCATATCGGGCTATTAAAGGGTGAGCGGGTCCTACTGATCACTCCTTGGCTATCCAGTCTAGGGATCAGCTGGTGGATGGGAATCAGGGAGTCTCAGTTGGTGCAATATTGCTGCATGTGCACTGTTGTGGTCACGAGTGGCACTTGTCCTTCGACTTTCAGCAACCCCACAACAGAAGGATCCTCTGAGAGACCAGGCAAGGTGGAGAGCGGCTCAATTTCCTCTGTCTCCAAAGCAGGAATAGCAAAACCCCATTGGTACCCTTTTGGATCTTTGAAATGCTCTTTCCTGAGGTAGTCTATGCTCCTCATGGAGCCTCTGGACCAGTCACAATAGACACTCCTTCCCAGTTAGGCTGATTTCAGCCTCCAGTGCAGTCAACTATTGGGATCCTCCTGTTACTTCAGAAATACAAAGCTTTTCACCCCTTGACAGCTTGATGGCATCAGGGTACACTGTTCACCAGTATCCACTAGAGCCTTATACTCCTATGGGACTGATGTGGCAGGCCGTCTGATCCGCAAAGTCCAGCAAACCTGATTGGACCTCTCCTTCACCTGGCTCGAGGCAGGGCCTCTCTAATTGTGATTCTCCACTTGCATCTTGTGTAAAGAGATTAGAATTCCAAAACCTTTAGAATTTTCTAATGCTGCTGTAAATAGCCTGGTGGGGGAGGGATGTGTGTAAGGGAATGTCTCCCTCATAGGCTGACCCACAAAGGAGGCAAAAAAGGGAGTGTAATTGCTAAAAAAAATCCACTATATGTCTCCCAAAGTATAGAGGTAATGACCATGATGGGAACACAAGCTAGACCAGCTTCAGGATCAATGATTCTATTGTATTACAAGTCATTACCATGAAGTACAGTGAAACAATAACATTAGCCCTGCCCCCGCCGCTGATAAACACTAAACCAGCAAATACTGGCTTCAAGTAAGGCATGACAGGCTGAAACTCTGAGCCCAAGTGCAACAACTGTGAGAGCAAAGAAATCAACATTGTAACTATTAACCAAAACAATGAATGCTTGTCACAAATATACACAGTCTGGTCAGATCTGCCATTATCTCAAAGTTCAAACCCCACTTTGGGCACCAAAAAGAACTGTTGTTGTTGATGGGAAATTTAACACGAGCCAGCAGTGTGCACTTGCAGCCCAGAAAGCCAACCGTATCCTGGGCTGCATCAAAAGGGGCATGACCAGCAGGTAGAAGGAGGTGATCCTGCCCCTGTACTCTGCTCTTGTGAGACCCCACTTGGAGCACTGCGTGCAGTTCTGGTGTCTTCAACATAAAAAAGACATGGAACTGTTGGAACAAGTCCAGAGGTTGGCCACAAACATCCTAAGTGGACTGAAGCATCTGCTGTCTGAAGACAGGCTGAGAAAGTTGGGGCTGTTCAGCCTGGAGAAGAGAAGGCTGCGTGGAGACCTCATAGCAGCCTTCCAGTATCTGAAGGGGGCCGACAAGGATGCTGAGGAGGGACTCTTCATCGGTGACTGCAGTGAGAAGACAAGGGGTAACAGGTTCAAACTTAAACAGGGGAACTATAGACTGGATATAAGGAGGAAGTTCTTTACTGTGGGGGGAGTGAGGCACTGGAATGGGTTGCCCAGGGAAGTTGTGAATGCTCCATCCCTGGCAGTGTTCAAGTCCAGGTTGGACAGAGCCTTGGGTGACATGGTTTAGTGCGAGTTGTCCGTGCCCATGGCACCGGGGCTGGAACTATATGATCTTAAGGTCCTTTCCAACCCTAACTATTCTATGATTCTACTGTGAGGGTGGTGAGGCACTGGAATGGGTTGCCCAAGGAAGTTGTGAATGCTCCATCCCTAACCAACATCCTGTATGGCTTTGGGGTTTTACTTTTCCCTGAGGAAGATGAGGAGTCTTTCCTATCATTGCCAGCTAACAGAGAATAACTTTTAATTCATCATCTACATTTTAGGTGAGGTAGATTTGAAGTGGCTGTCCCCTTGTAACTTACCAGTACTTTCTAACTTTTCCAGGTGATAAAATACAATTTCCTTTCCATAAACAGAAGTTCCCTACACTCTTTAAATAACTCTCTTCCTAAGATAGCTAGTGGGATGGCAAAATGGGCAAGAGATCTGGGGCTTTGATACTGAATGTGAAGAAGGATGGAATGAAAGCATAACAAGATCACAGAAATAGTGTCCAGTGGCCTTCTGCACAAAAGTAGTGCTTTTGTTTCTCAGATCAGAAGTAGCAGCAACATACTCAAGTTCTACCCTTGTCAAGACCTTTTCTTGGATGCAAATTTCTCTCCAGGTGTTTTTGGAGAAAAATCAAAATTCCTGGGAGAAAGAAAAGGCTTATACAAATGCAATCATTGCGTGACCTTTTTGTCTCCTTGGACAGGTAAGTATCAGCCAGAGAGAGAAGTGAAACCCAGAGGTTGAGAGAGTAATAAAAAGGGAAAGGACTCATCCAAATACAGAGAATGGCCAGATATGCATTTCTGTAAAATTCAGAAAGGCATAATATATATGAAGCGATGCTGAGAACTGCAGGTAGTCTGCACAACGTATCCCAGCAAATGCAAGGGGCGTACTTGTATTATCAGTCACTCAGCTCTCTTACGAAGTAATCACTCTGTTGGTACTCAGACTTGAGACAGATTTGTTTGCAGAAGGCTGGTACACCTGCTGTCATCTCCCAGTGTTTCTCCCATCATAGTGCAGAGAGATCTGGGGGAGGGGTTTTTTTTTGTTTGTTTGTTTTTTAATATTTTTCCAAAATAGGATTTATAGGGATTTTTTCTTTTTTTTGAGGGGTGGGTGGGAAGGGGTTGTTTAGTTTTGTGGTTTTTATTTTATTATTTATTTACATTATTTTTATGTTGTCTCCTCCTTTTTTTTTGTTTGTTTGTTTGTGTCTGTTTCTGTGTCTCTCTCCCCACCATGAGCAGTTGTCAATGAAAACACAGTGGTGCAATTCAGTGCTCCTTTCTGTTGCGTGCCTGCATTTTCTTTTAGAAACAAGTTTCTCTTTATTTCTGGACTTTAGCAGGTGTCTAAGACATGCAGCTGTATTCCAACAGCAAGTAGTACTCTTCTGGAGCTTATCTGAATCTTTTTCAAGGTGCAGCAGTAGTTCTGCATTCATAAATATCTGTCATTTCTTTCCTAACGCAAAGACTCTCTCAGATTACTTTCTTTCCTATTTTCCATTCTGCAGGATGCAGATGGCAAGGCAGAGAGATATGACTTTTGTAATTCTTTCTGCTTTCTTACTACCACAGCTGAAAAGCCACGTGAAGAGTAGTCTTGTGACATACCATGAAATTACTGCAAGTCCTTTCCAACCCTAACTATCCTATTCTAATCCTAACTATTCTATGATCATATGAAGAGTGTACTCAAACAATGTGAAATAACTACTACCCTAAACACAGTAACAAGTGTATTAACAAACATAGTAACAAGCAGAATAACAATGATAATATCAAGGTCCAGAGGCCAGCTCCCCACTTGGGGAGATGCTCCATCAGGTGGGTATTTGCTGGCGGGGCTGAGGAGTGAGCCAGCAAGGCCTCCTGCAAGGGCTGAGATGGGTCTGAGGGCACTGCTCTGGCTCCGGGGTGAGGTGGTGGAACCTTCTATCCAGAGAAGAAGGACATGGTGGTTCTGTCCTAGCCGTTGCTGAGGTCTGCTGGGGCCGCAGGATGGAACTCCAAGCCCAGGCAGCAGAGTGCATGCGGGGAATCGAAGTAGTAAATGGGCACCTACAAGGGCAGATTCAGAAAGTGCTGATGAAACCATGAAGGCAGGAGCAGGAGGGAATTGGCTCCTGGGTTTTTCAGAAGTATGCTGTAAAAGAGCTCATTGCTAGCACAAGAGAGAGGCTCCTTACTGGTTCCTTACTGGCAACTACAGTGTTGCTTTTGTCCCTTCTCAATACATGTGATACCCTCAGAGCACGGGAAGCTGAAACAGATGTGCAGTGCCACCCTGCCAGGGAGCAGGGTTCAGCAAGGAGCCTGGGAAGCAGGGATATGGTCCTTTTCAAAACCCAAGCAGCAGCATCCCTCTCTCTGCCATACTAAAATCACAGGTTGGCAGGCAATGCTGGGTGAGCATGTTTCTCCTGACATACATGTTCCCCAGAGGGAAGGACCATGCTGTACATGTCAGGAGTGTTTCCTATACTCAGAGCTTGGCAAAAAGATGGAACACAGGCTCTGCTACATACCTGGGTGCCTTGTTGTTCCCCTGCTTGAATTTCTTCAGTTGCCCATCCCTGAGAGCTTGGTTTTGCTCTTCTTCTGGCACAGTGGCTCATTGCTGCCCTCTTCCCAGGTTGCTCTTCGCTTCCTGGTGTTGTTTGAAGAACCTGGGAACCTTTCCATTCAAAAGTATACATAGACAAGTGAAGCCGTGATTACCTTGAACCAAGCAAAGCCAGGCAGCTTTACCTTTCCTCCCCGGAAAAGCTGCTCTGCTGTTCACTCTCAGGAGCAACAGGAGACACCTGCAATGCAAAGCACCTCCCTGCACAATTTCTACCCTAGCTCTAAAAGGCACATCCCTTGGATGGGTTTGGTCAGCTCAGCTGAGCCATCTGCACACAGGTGACGCTGTAGCTGGGTGGTCAACACAGCGTACCTTCCCTGTCTCCAGAGCCAGGACATCCAGGGGCAGCTCCTGGGGTGGGCTCAGAAGGTTTGGTGCCAGGCAGATGGCCAGGTTCCCAGCAGTCATCTTGGTTGTGGCCACGTTCTTTCTGATGCTGCTAAGCAGCGACAGCAAGTGCCAGAGCAGGAGGAGATTGGCCTCTGGTAGCTTGCTGGCCACCCTGAGGGAACAGGAGCACAGTGTTAATGAACAGTGTTGACAAGGCAGAGGGACTGCCTTTGCTGAGATGTGGCCACCTTCCTACCTCCCAGCCCTTCTGAAAGAGGCCCTTGGTGGAGCAAGCCCCAATGCCTGTAGGAAGTGCTCCCCAGAGAGAAAAGCTTTTTGGTGCCCCTTTCCCCCTAAACACAAACCCACAGCAGCAGGAGGTGGCTTCCAGAAACCATGGCTATTTCAGGCAGGCCACTGCTTTGCTGCTGAGTCCCAGTCTGTGCCAGTCCCTGCTGGCTGCGCCACACTTACTCTTTCAGTGCTGCCAACCTGTCCTGTCTGCAGGTCTTCTCCAAGGCACACATCCACTCCTCCTATAGCTGGATGTCGAGGAGCTTTGAGGGGATGTTCTGGAGGAGGTTCTGCAGTGCCAAGGGCTCCATGTGAGGCTTTGGCCATTGCCCCCTCGATGCATCCGCAGCATCCCCAGGCCTCTGGCTCATGAGCAGGCAGCTGGGTTTCTGCTTGTGCTCCCACAGATGCCCATCAGCACCAAGAGAGCCAGGAGCTGCAGGGCTCTGGGTCAGCAGGGCTCACCTTCAAGAGGACAGCCAGCAGCAGCACGGGCTGGGTTTCCAGCTGCACTGGCACCCCACTGTCCAGGGCGTCCCTGACCTCGCGGCAGGCGCGCTGGCTGGCTGCCAGCTGGAAGATCCCCTCCCTGGATGGGCCATGCTCATTGAACAGAGCCAGCAGGTCCTGAGGGCACAGAGGAGGAGACTTCCTTCGTTGGAGACAGGTGTTGAGATAGTTGCTGGGGACAGCCTCTCCCTGGAGGAGATGGGATGGGATGGGATGGGATGGGATGGGATGGGATGGGATGGGATGGGATGGGATGGGATGGGATGGGGAACCCCTGCCCAGGCTGGCTTACTTGGATGGGCTGTGACAGCATGCCGTCCTGGCTGCAGAGATCTGCTAGGGGCTGACCAAAGAGATCTCCCACACAAGCAGAGCGTGATGGCCCTGGTACCCCTACTGCAGCCAAGGTCCTTGGCCGTGCCAATGGCCAGGGCAGCCTCCTGCTCCTGTGGGTCCTGCCTGCTGCCAAAGGAAACAGAGCGGTGGAGGAGAAGAACCAGGAGAGTGCTCCAAGACTCCTTCATTGCTGTCCCCCAACCACTGAAGGCATGGTAGAAGCATCCTCATTTAGGAGTGAGGGGCCAGGGGCTCAGCTCTCTCCTGCTGCAGAGTGATGGGTATGGACATGCCCTGCAGGAAATGCAGTGGCAGCCCCATCGGATCATGCATGCCCACCTGCAAGAGCAGGAGAGAAGGGCCATCCTGCCCCTGTCTTCTCTGCACTCACCATCCACGTGGCCACATCCCCCTTCAGTGCTGGATAGCGCAGGACCTGGCAGCTGCCTGCCACCAGCCTGCAAGAAATAGGCTGCACTCACCAAGGAGCCACACAGCAGAAAGGGCTCCTGGACAGCTGCATCAGCCCCTGGCTGTGTGTGAGAGGTGGGGATGGGTGAGATTGCACCACAAGGGACCCTGACCCGGGCTTGACGCTGGAGCAGCTTCTCCATGCTGCTGGCATCCAGTGTCGTCGCCTGGGCAAGGGGAAAAAAGCAGAAGGTGAGGAGCGATGCAGCTGATGCTGGGCTGGAGGAGCCCCTGAGGGCAGAGCAGAGGCAGGAGGGACACTCGCAGCATGGCGGCCACTCAGCTCCTTCAGCACCATCCTGACGGACGGCAGCTGGGTCATCCTGGCTCCCTGAACTCCTTCCGGTGGTCTGTGCACGGGGAAGGGGCAGAGAAAGAGCTGTGTGAGACCCAAGCCAGCTCTTCCCTCTGCTGCCAGACTGGGGATCACTTCCACACTGCCAGGAACAGCCAGTACCATGCAGCAGGGTAGCAGGAGCAGCGGGAGTGGCGAGGGTGGGGCTGGGCAGGTGTTGGCTGGACACAGCTGGATGAAGCATCTTCACCAGATGTGCCTGCTCAGCAGTGGGGGCACCTCTGCCTGCAGCTCTGGGGCACCTCTGTTTTCTCATTGTTTGGATGCCATTCATGGAGCATCCCCCCATGATGGGCTGCAGTGCCAGGCAGGGCTTATCCAAGGAGGGTGCTGACCCAGAGTTCCTTCACTACTCGGGAGCTGCCGAAAGAGAGGAGAAACAGCCTCAGTGCCTCCTGTGCCCCAGCGGATGATGCCCCATGAGGCAGGACAGAGGTACTGCCCACCCCTCTGGTGGGTCACTGCACCAAGACTCAGCAGGTGACAACACAAGAGCCACAGGGCCAGAGGTAGACAAGGGAGCTGGTGGCCTCCCCTTCCTCCCTTCCTCCTACTGACTTTATGTGTCTTTGATTAGCCTTTTTCCTCCGCACTTCACTTATATGTGAGAGGATATTCAGCATATTTCTGTATATAATTATACAGACAGATAATTCAAGGTTTACACTGTACTCAGTTCTATAGCTCTACATGGTTGCTTTCTATCTAAAATGCTGAAGGCCAATTAAAATGGGCAATTACCAAGATTTTATTAGTTCCATTAGAGCTATGTAAGCTTTGAATTTTCCATACTCTGGAAGAGCTCAATATGCCTGAAGGTATGTTTAGAATCTCCCAGGGACCTTGATTTATGTCTTTGTCTACAATAAAATCAACAATTTTACTTCACTTACACAATTAAGGGAACAATGTCAACGTCAAGAACTGCTGGAAGGGCCAGCAAAACAAGACTGACTAGCAGCCAAAAATTTTTCAGCACACTGAGACAGAATGTCACAGGTATCTCTACATTGTAGGGAAAAAAAGAAATCAGTGTGCTTATGCCAAATGACATTCAAGAACAGAGAGTGAAATTTAGGTACATGTACTTTACAGATATGTCAGTCTTCATAGAGTCTTAGAATCACAGAATGGGTTGGGTTGGAAAGGACCCTAAGAGCATCTAGTTCCAACCCCCCTGCCAGGGGCAGGCATGCCTCACACTAGACCATGTCACCCAAGGCTCTATCTAACCTGGCCTTGAGCACTGCCGGGGATGGAGCATTCACAGCTTCCTTGGGCAACCTGTTCCAGTGCCTCACTACCCTGACAGTAAAGAGCTTCTTCCTTATATCTAACATGAATTTCCCCTCTTTTAGTTTAAACCCATTACCTGTCCCCATTACCCTGTTGCTGCAGTCCCTGATGAAAAAGCCCCATTCAGATACTGGAAGGCTGCTATGAGGTCGCCATGCAGTCTTCTCTTCTCCAAGCTTAGCAATCCCAACTTTCTCAGCCTGTCTTCATATGGAAGGTGCTCCAGTCCCCTGATTATCCTTGTGGCCCTCCTCTGGACCTGTTCCAACAGTTCCATGTCCTTTTTCTGTTGAGGACACCAGAACTGCACACAATACTCCAAGTGAGGTCTCACGAGAGCAGAGTAGAGGGGCAGGATCCCCTCCTTTGACCTGCTGGTCACTCTCCTTTTGATGCAGCCTAGGATACAGTTGGTACTGTGGGCTGTGGGCGCACACTGAAGCCAGCTCATGTTCATTTTCTCATCTACTGACACCCCAAGTCCTCCTCTGCAGGGCTGCTCTGAATCTCTTCTCTGCCCAACCTCTAGCTGTGTTCAAAACCAGACTCCTCCAGTCATGTACTTGTATCTTCACTTGTTTCCATATATGATGTGACTGAGTAATAACAATCTGTGTTGTTCAGTATTTAATTTATTTGTAAACCCTAAGAGATTTCTTAAATTTAGAGCTTTGCCACCCATCTCCTTGAAAGATCAGTCCACCAAGATTTTAGAAATTTATACAGTCCTTAAGATGAACATATATGCAGCTCAGCTGCTGCTTTACCTTACTTTCAACTAGTAAACTTTTAAAGCTTTTAATTTAAAAGACAGATGAATGACACAATCACCACTTGTTTCCTCTGCACCTTCATCTAGACCTTCTTTCTCACTCCTTTCTCCAGCTTTCCTACATTAATACTTTCAATCTTTCACTAAATGAACAAAGATGGATTTGTAAATGGTTGTGTTCACAAAATCATGTTTTGCAATACATTGTTTGCCTAGAGCTCAATCTGGAATGAAGAGAAGTAGCAATATACATAGAGAAGAAAAACTCTGTAGGTAGAGTGGCAGTTCATTGAGCAGTAAAATGTTTGAGATGGACCTCTCTAACCCTAATTATTCCAGTAACATGAACAAGTCACTGAATTTCTACAGATTCTTATCAGAATTTAAGTGACAAGATAACTATTGATACAGAGAAACTTCAGAGCACCCAGGTGATGCATATTTTATTTTTTTTTTTTAAAAGAAATCATCTCCTTTCCTGCAGTTTCTTTTGCTAAATTTCTTTGTGATTTTGGTCAGATGGTTTAATTCTGAATCTCTTCCTGGGATAATGGTACTTCCATCTGCACTAGGAGAAAGTAAAAAAAATAATGTAGAAAAACTGTTATAAGAAGGATATTGTAAATAGCTTTGAGAAAAAAAATATGCTGCTTTTATTTAGGGATGACAAAAATATTAATCTAGGTTCATGCATTTTGGACTCTTATTCTGTAATGCTTAGCATTACAGCTTAGCACATGAAAAAGGGATACTGTCAAAGATATGCAGTATTTGAGAAATTCAGATCATTTTTACTTTTATTTGATATACCTGCTAACTGAACTCCCAAATCATTCTGCTAATTCTGGGCTAAATTTATGCATTTATATTTATGAACAGATTACCTTCCCCTTTAAAGGGGGAACAAAAGATATGCCAATTCCAAAGCTTACCTAGCAAATTTCCCCTAGGGAAGGGGAAATAAAGGTACTGGATGAAGGAGGAAAACAGTTACTGATAAGAAATTTGTCCAGGTTATTTTGTTCCTCCAGTGTCATCTCCAGCATTCCAGGTGCATTGACTAGTTTTTCATACTACAACTTCTCCCATCAGGAGGATGAATTTTATCAGGCATACAACAAAGTTATTTTTAAGAAGTCTTCTATGAAGACAGTGGTTAGCTCTATACCTTCTCATAAGCAAATCCATTTCTAGTACAAAGGACCTAAGTCATTGGAAGCATCAATACTGCCAATAAGAATCAATGAAGTTGATAACTTTAGCCATTTTGGTGTATTAAGTTGTGTACTTTTCATTTCATTCTTAGAGTACAAGACTTTAGCATCTCTCCTTGGATATTTTCTCTATCCAAGAAAGAGGGAGACTGAAGCTATTTAAAACTATTGAAGGCGACAGTAGTAAAATGATTTGCTCACTCTCTTAGGTAGGAATTCATGACAGCTATATTCATTAAAGTCATCGCTTGTCACAGGAACAACTTTACTTTCACATGAATCATAATAATTTTAACAGACTTCAGCAATAAATAGCTGGAAACAGTAAAACATTTGCTTTTCTGTGGTGAACAAAGCAGGAAATGTAACAATTGCTCCACACCAAATAAATATTTCCTATATCCAGCGCCTCAGTTCAGAGACCTTCAGACTACATACGCCTGTATTTCTGAAATTACGTCATGTTGAGAAAAAAAAAAAACATAACAAATCACAAAACCCATTCCTGAAACAAGTGAAGGTGTATCACATTTTATACTTTTTCCTTAATTTGGTGTGAAAATTCACACTTTATATTCCTTTAATTTCCCACCCAACAGAAAGAGCTCTCAATAAAGCTGCATGATGCATGTTTATATAAAGATAAAAAGATACTTGCTTTATAGAACTCACTTTTTACTAGCATTTCTCAAGGCTTTTGTTTGTGTTAAAAAGAACAGTCAAAATCACCATAATAAGATAGCGTACACAATACACAAAGAAACTAAACCAAGAAACTGTTGTCACACTCTATTTACTATTTGAATTAGTCTGTCTCAAAAGGGTGGGAGACAACAGTGTTTTTTATTTTATCTTTAGCATGATCAGAAAATGACAAGCTGATTAACCAAGCTGTTTACTACAAAATGTTCATTTAAATTATACTGATGTAAAATTAGTAGACGCACTGATAAACATGCTGTAGTGCAGATGACCCACTGTTTTTGTTTTCTATTTTAGAGGATAGTCAGATTAGGAAATATTTTAGTCTTTTGAAGGAGTCGGTAACTATGCTAATCATGGTGATTCAGTCAATGTGACATCGAAGTTTCCAGCAAGTTCTCGCAGAATAAAAAGTAAAGTTCTAAAAAACAAATTAAACAAATAAAGGCTCAGGTTTCTCAATAGAAGCAGAAGCTCATAGAATCCTACAAAGATATATGTGGATTTCTGGGCCATTTAGATTATTCAAACATAAAAGTACAAAACTTGCAGTTGGTGTAAAATTATTTTGGGTAGTCAAAAATAATAATTGAAAAAAAGCAATGAAATACAGAAGGATGTAATGATTCTAAATGATCATGTAAAAGAAAAAATGAAAGATGAAACTAAATGCTGATAAGCAAGAATTAATGAAAAGCAAAAAATATAAACTTTAATATATATTACAAGTCTGAATAAATTGAAAAATTGTCTGTCCTTGATAGTGCAGTTTATTGAATGAACACTTAAAAATACATGTTGTAAATAATGTCTTTTTCCAGGTATTCCATCAGTCTTGATGCAATAATGCATGTATTTGCGATTTGCAAGGATGGTTCAAACAGAATTCCCAGTAAATGGATTCTTCATAAAACCATCTCTAATCATTTAATTACTTGCTATTCTGCTCTTCCTAGGTCACCTAAGTTACCTAGAAGATCAATTTTGCTCTCTTGAGGGATTTCACATAGGCTTTCCATATTTCTGAGTGGCAGCAAACCGAATCCTTACTGCAATGTTAACTCTTTTACACAGCATATGCCCTAGGGAACTACAAGAAACACCAGAAAACACACTTGAGAGCTTGGGTAGCCAGCCACCCTATGGCTCTGCTATACATTATCTTCTATGCTCCATTGATTGGAGGCAGAGAGTAGACAGACGTATAGCTGACAATTTAATAAATGCCACTACATTTTGCTGCTTGATCTCCAGTATTTCAGCCAGATTTGCAATCCATTCCCCCTGCAATGTGTGCCAGCTAGAGCCTTGGATGCATCCACGACCTGCAAGGGTTTGGCTGCTGGTAGCCAAGGCTGGCTCTGACACAGGTCAGCTCAGCGACCAGGGATCAGCCTGATCACTGCAGCATGAAAGAGATGAGAGATGAGAGAATCTTTATTTGGGCCCCCACCTGTGTGCTCAGAAGCTTCTTTTAGTCTCAGTTCCGGGCCCTAAGTCTTTGCCTGTTCTGTATTTCCTTTGAATACTTACGATAACCAAAGAACTTTCCTATAATTAGAAATTAATACCTTCCACAAAAAAAAATTCTGAAAGAAACCACAGACACAGTGGCATTTTTCCCTCAGGTATATTTTGTGCCTTCTGTTATGTGTGGTATCTCTCCCTAAATGTAGGGAAGAGGAAGCAGCAACAAAAATAAAACTCAGTAAAATCTAGAGTTCTGCAAGTCTTAAAGATTGCACTTCCTTCATATTCTGTACACACTGGCAAATATTAATTTGTTTCATATTCCTGTGATCTTTAGTGTGCATATTAATTTTCTCTACTGTGCACTGGCACAGCATAATTTATTTCTTTATATATGTATCACACCCTTCCAAAGTAATTTTTTGTCTGTAGCAAAGGTTACTTGAGCCATACTTTGCAGCACTGCATTCTAACAGTTTTTCATCAATTGAAATGGAGTAATTCTACTGTGAGAACTGATATCCCCATGTCCTTTCCATCTTCTGCCTTTTAGTCCCCATTCACTTGGCATAGCTTAGACTTCATTGTTCTACTTGACAACTCCACTTCATTATACACTTTTTTCCATATTTAATGGAAGTTTTATGTAACTCAGGTTGTGACTGCAGTATGCAGTTGTTTGCTACAAGCTGACTACAATGTCTATCTGTTTGAGAAGATTATTAGAAAAAGATGAACTCTCTTTCTTCTCACCTTCCTCACAGAAAGAAAACACATGGTGACTAACAAAGGGGGAAAGTCTCTGGTGATACTTCCAAAATGTGTATATTATTCACATGCAGAGCAAAGATGAAAATCCAGGCAGTATCATTTACCTCCTCATGTTCATGTGAAACAGGCTCATGTTTCTTTCAAAGGGACTGTTGCATAAGTGAATGATACAACAATGCAAGTATGGTTCAAATTTCTGTCGAAAATTTTAAATAAAAGACCAGTAAACACTGTACAAAGTGCTATAGATATATGTGAGGGTAGAATAAGGTACAAAAAAAATATTTTAAAATTAAATTATTCCGAACATTAGGCTTCTAATGTTTCATTCCCTTTCAGAAATGTGCAAACTATTTGAAAATCATTAAAATTTGTGCTCTTAACTCACAAAGGCAATTTCAGGATGTCTGCAGTAAGATGCATAGTATCTTGAAAATTTGAAAGAAATACTGCACTACTAAATACAAACTTTTAAGTGGTTAGCAACTATAATTTGAAATGAGATATATTTGAGTACACAATACCTTCCCCTGTACATCCTCTTCTGCTCCTTTCCCTCAAAAAGGAAGAAACTGATACCGTTACTACTTCTTGAGATGATACTGTTTTGGAAAGAAAACAGTTAGTACTTGAGCCCTTTCAGATTGAAATTTGAATGGGCTTAAATCCTAGAAGTAGCCAGGTCTGGGATTCACAGCTGAATGATTCAATCTGTAGCTTTTTATAGTTCACCATGCTAATTATCTCTTACATGAACGATTTGCTCTTGGAAGAATTTCACTTTAATCCACTTTACACAGATCCCAGCATTTGAGATACCCTGTGTTTTTTTGTTAGTTGGGTTTGTTGCTTTTTTTTTTTCTTTTGTTTGACTCTTCAGCATTTTAATTTCCCATTGCCTTTAGTTGGTATTAAAGGAAAGATTTTTAGATGTGGGTAATTGCTCAGTACTGCAGCCATAGTACTGTAGATTATATAAGAACAAAATTTTCTTTCAAGATAATATAGAAAATAGGGTGAAGAACCTTTATGCATTGAAATTTTTCATTATTCAGAAGTTCTGGTAGTTTTGACATTGGATCTTTACTGTTTTCCTTGGAAAGATAGTAATGTACTACATAGGCTATTATAGAAAGAGTTCAATGAAATATTTCTGTATTCAGTAGCTACTTTGTTGATGGCGGTTATGTCAGACAAGATACTTGTTTCACTCAGGTTTAAATTGGAAGTCAGAGAGTTAGAATTGACAGAGTTACTCTAGCATAAAATAGAGAAAGATGGGACTCACAGAGATAGTGAGCAGAAGTGTCACAAGTAAAAATAAGGGACAAAGTGAAGGTTTTGGATGGAATTTCCAAAACAACATAAAGCTTTTCTTGTTACTTCATTATACCTAAGCTAGAAAGTCCCTGAGACTCAGTGAGCAGACTGGATCCTTCTGACCCTGAAGGTCAGTAAGCAAAATATGGTGAGATGTATGTAAAAACCTGTATATGCTTTGTTTGTTCTTGTGTTACTCAAGAAACAGAGATAGGGAGTGGCACCCAGTTATCTTGCATCTTATCACTGTACTTTGAAGTAGCAGCATCCTCACACAGACTCATAACACACTTAAAAACACACAGCACATGCTCTCCATTTCACACAGTAAAACACTACCGTGAAAGCTGTCACAAAGCCCTTGATTATTTCAGACACTTTTAACTTAGGAAAAAATATGTTTCTGAATAAGCAGACATTAACAAGAAAAATGCCACTTAACCTTGATTCCACCACTGGATGAGAAACAAGGCCAAGAACCGTGTAATGTAAACAGCTAGTTTGTGCTGGTGAAGCTAGCCCTATATATTATGCATGTAAACCACCCAGCTCAATAATCTGTCCCTCCATTAGTTGTATAGACAAAGTTAAATGGCTTATTATGTCTCACTGGTTTCTAAATTTTATTTCCCTTCACCTATTTTAAAATGGAGAAGTTCAGTATTAAATGATACTAAAAAAAAAAAAAAATAATAATAATTTTACTCTCCAGATCTACAGACAAGGATACTTAATCTCTCTATAGTAACTCAAAATAATGGTTGAGAAGTAAGTGTAATTAGTATGAATAATCCTTCATTCTATTATTTGTTGCTTCTTTTACATCTTCTCAATTAAGTCATGGACAACCTTTTCACAGAGAAAATGAACCACGATGCCCATTCTACTCCAACAGAACTCCACTTGTAACACTATACTTCTTTGTAAAGAAAGGTTGACAGTCTTTATTGACTTCTGATGGGAAATGTCAGTGATCTGGGTGGCAGGAGAGGAGGTGAGGCAAGGGAAGTCAAGGGAAGAAAAGCAAGGCAAGGCAAGGCAAAAAAAGGGTTTGACTGTGAGCTTGATTTAGCTTTTCATACATCTGACAGTGATTTATTTCCCACAGATAGCTATTATATGATAGTGATAATTAACAAAAGTGTAAGTAAATATGTGAATATATATATATATGGAAGTGTGTTTTTTTCAGGAAATTTACCCATTTCTCAGCACTGAGTTGGAGCTAGTGATTGATTTGATAAAAACTCTTTGACATAGGGATTCTGTGCTTTTAAATTTATGTCATTTTGCTACTCACAGAAGTATTTTTAAAAATTACTAACTGCATTTAGCTATCAAAGCCCTTTGCAACTTTTATTTAAGATTGGAGGATATGTTTTTTTTTATTCATCTATAAATTAGCAAAACCTGAAAATACTATGATTTAGCAAACCTGTAAGGATAAAGACAATTGAAACATTACATTATTTGTTCAAAACAAATTATTTCCTTTAGGAATTTCAGTTAATGAACATTATTTCATAAATCCTTCCTTAAAAGCAAAATGACTGCTTAAAACTTTTCAAGGTTAAGAAGAAACACAAGAACTAACAAAGACTTCCAACTTTTCTTTGTCCCATTAATTACTACAGTGAGAATAGATTACTTTTCTTTGGTAAAAAAATTTACCAATACAGTTTTAGGCTAAAAACATGTAGACAAACATACAGAAAAGAAACAAATCAAACTGAAACTAGGGCAAGCTGAGCACTTTAAAGCAAAATTAAGCTTTTTTTGAGCTCCATATCTGATCAAATGTTTCTTATAGTTTCACAATGTCAGCATTTTCCAAGCAATTCAGGGCAAATCCCATACTCAGAGAGGCTCATATTAATCACTGCCTAAGCAAAATAGCAAATGCTAATATTTCCTTTCAAAAAATACATATGAATTATTCACTGATACTCTTTTGTTCTTTTTAAGGGCTATCAGTTTAACTTTCTTCTTTCATACTCATGCTTATAACTTAATGGAATGGAAGCTTTTGTTATGAGAAAAATGCAAAATATTTTTGTAATATGGCAGAGGAAAACCATTTCACTTATACAACTTCAACAGAAGCTGTACATCCACTATCAAGACCAACTCTCATCTGTTCCATTAGTGTTGCACAAATGTGACTTTTACACCAATTCAAGTAAGGTAGAAGATTTCCTATAGTCTTGTAAATAAGTATACATTTATTTAAGAAAAGCTACATCCTTTCTGAAAGAAGAGTCTTCACATGCTACTAAGACAATTACTGTGTAACTTTTTCCAGTTTGAAGACTACAAGTTCAAACCTTGCAGGTCTTTTTTCTCCATTCTGCAAAAACAGAAACCATCTCAAGCTTTAAGAATGTAAAGTTAATTTTTGGATTTTTTTTTTTTTTTTTTACAAATAAAAGTATCCACAACTGATACATCTCAACATAAGCAGAGTTAAATCAGGAATTAGTTGCATTATTTGCATTATATATGAACACACATACACAGAAATGCAATCATTAAGATGAATACATATATGTCTCCCCAGTAATGCAATCTGTTTTAGCTAAAGCCACATCCAATAAAGAAATTTAGTAAGGTTTTGGTTCCAGACTGGAAAGAAGAACCTGAAGGTGCTCACATCAGTGATTTTGACTCTCTCTTATTTGATTAGACACAGTTTTTTTGGGTTACCCGTTTCTAATGAAAGTAAGTTTCAGCATAAGGGAGATAAAACTTACGTTTAAGTCATGATCAAAGAATCAAGTGGAGATATATTCAAAGTCTAATGAGGGCTTTCCTCAGCTTCCTTCTCAAACTCTCCATCAAGAAAGGCAGAAAGGAGAACCATTCCAGTGTACTAAGAGGAACACTAAATGCCATCAGAGTAGTTTTCTTGTCAAAATTTACCAGATGATTATGTCCATGTTTTATAATTAATTCAGTCCCTAGTTCAGTGGTTGGAACTTTTGTTCCGAATAGGGCTTTCATCATTGCAGAGGACTGAAGTCACCAACTCCAAACAGAGAGGAATATAAACAGCACTGCTACAAAGAGGAGCATAACTATTCAAAGCAGTCTCAAGGGCATTTAAGAAAAGATTTAAACAAGCAAACACCTAAAACCCAATTCTAGTATTGTTCTGATTATAGAATCATAGAATAAATAGGGTTGGAAAAGACCTTAAGATTATCTAGCTCCTACATCCCTGCCATGGGCAGGGACACCTCCCACTAAACCATGTCACCCAAGGCTCTGTCCAACCTGGCCTTGAATTCCACCAGGGGTGGAGCATTCACAACTTCGATTGATTACTTCTTGATTACTTTTTAGTTGTTTTGCCTACAAAGCTGTCAGTGGTTTCAAGTGATAGCAAGTCACAGAGGTGTAGAATTAGATCATTAGTGGCCTTTGTCAGTGCCTGGAGAAACAGATGATGGCCTTATGCTACTTTATGTGTTACTAATGCTGTTATTTCTACTTGCCTATGACATGTTGCATAAACCTTTGAGGTTGCATAAATAATAAGATATCGTAGGTTACCAAGTTTCATGTATTGCTTTGTCAGAGTGACAGTCATTTTCTGCTTCACTGCTTTTATTGCCATTAGCATCTAATGTCTTTCCAAGTTTTTCCATACTTAGTCATTTTAATATAAAAGGAGTCTTTGAAATGGTTGAAAATTTGCAGATCTCACACCAAAAGATAGGGAGGTCATACTTAGAAAACTGCTTTGTAGCAGGGCTATTTAGTGAGAACGTAGAAGTCAGGCAAATGAAATGTATAAGATCTTAAGATAGCAAGCTCTGTATGTATATAGTAACTTCATTCTTAATCCCCTAGAGAGAATTCAGTAATGTTCCAGCTGTAATGTTTATTTCCTTCTCTGAAATTCTTCTCTCTTTGTGACATGGTAGAAAGATAAATACATAAATATAAAATGAAGTCAAATGCATCTAAGGTAAACTGTTCAAAAGCTTATTGCCAAGAAAGTAACACATTGTAGAAGCTGGATAAGTTTCTCTAGAGCTCTTTCCCCTTTCCTTTCCTTTCCTTTCCTTTCCTTTCCTTTCCTTTCCTTTCCTTTCCTTTCCTTTCCTTTCCTTTCCTTTCCTTTCCTTTCCTTTCCTTTCCTTTCCTTTCCTTTCCTTTCCTTTCCTTTCCTTCCCTTTCCCTTTCCCTTTCCCTTTCTTTCCTCCCCTGCCCTTTCCTTCTTGTACTCTCCCTCCCCTTCGCTGCCCTTTCTTTCCTGTCCCTCCCTCCCCTCCCCTCCTCTCCTTTTATTTATCTATTTATCTATTGCACTAAATCACTCTTAGTATTTTACTGATATTTCCTTAACTTTCATTATCTCCTGGGGTAGGTGTTGATGGTATTTAATTGAGTCTGGCAGATTGAAATTACACATTAAATAGTACAACAAATTACGATTAATTGTTCTGTTCCAATACACAGGAAGCTGTTTGTTTCTATGCAAGTATTTCTTCCCATGCATATAAGTAAAAAGACCACTCTGCTGTAATTTTATAACCCCATTATAATTGCAGAGTAGGAGAAAAATATTCCATATAAGGTAATTTAATGCTAGAGGTTATGGTAGGTTAACGTACCTTGATAAAAGCAATTAAACACATTAATAGAAGAATAAGGGAGAATCAGTTTCCTAAAATTATATGTCACAATATTTGCAATATTCTAAGAAGCAGGTTATGTTTATGAACAGCTTATTGTGGTCTTCATGCTGTTCTTTTTGTATGAAATTTTATTTTAAACAGTGAGTGAGTTTGTGTGACACTCACACAAACATACAGACAGACTAGCATACATACAAGAATGGAAATCTGTCCCTCCTATTAGAATAAGAATACACAGCACAGTCTCCTATCCTATATGCTGGAATATTTTGGTCCAAGTAGAATCATGCAATTACTGAAGTCTATTGTAAAATCTCTGTTTATTTCATTGTGGCAAAAATTCAATTCCACTGTGTATATTCTTTGTTTTACTGTTCCTCTTGATGTACCTTTCCATAAAATTTCTAGATTTAATTTTGTCCTCACCTATTTTATCCTATTTTAGTTACTTTTCCCTTCTTCCATTCTGCTTCCATCTAGTAATAACTTTTACATTAATTTAGCCACTGAAGTTATGTTATTAAGGGTAACTTGAAATCTAGTAGTAATATGTCAAGTCATTTATTAAGACATCAGCAGGGACACCAAGAACTCAGGAAAACCTTGTACTCCAGTGCTGTAAAAGGGCCTTTTGCCTATTAAGATGTCATCCTCTCCACACAAATCACCCTGTCATGCACAGACAGTGCAACTGTCCCAACTATACAGGTACAGCACTGTCCCTTTCCCACTGTGTGCACCTTCAGGAGAAAACTATCTGAGAACGCAACTTGTGTGTTCGGAAACACAGGCTGGTGTGCTGCGCTGAATTCAAGGACACAGCATGGAGGAATGTGATAACACTAAAAGCTAAATTTATAATAGCAAAATGAACATGCTTGGGACTGTTCTCTGGCACTGATATCAACTGGCATGGGATTGCAACCATCTGAAACAGTATGACCAGTGTACATTACCTACTGGTATGGTCTTCAGCTCATTGTATCTCCTGAGCCATACCTGGGAATTGTTTGGAAGAACACCAACTTGTTCAGGACAAAGTGATGCTAGGAACTGTGCTAACAATAAAATGATACAAATGCTTTCTATGTACATTAACTGCCAGTGTTTATCATATAGCCAACTTAATTTAAAAAATAAAGGCTGTCACTACAGTAGTGAATCTAAGTAGGAGATACCATTCTTGGGGGTTTTCATGGGGATTTCAAATGAAACAGGAAAACATCTTTCAGAATCAGTTATGTTCTTATTGATATATTATTTTTAAATTCAATAAAATCTCTGAAGCAGAAGTTACTGGATAAGGGCTCCACACCCTGTATGTAGCCTTTAAGTTTTGAGGTTTGTTTTGTTGTGTCTGTTGTGCTGAGAAGAAATGCATTGCTGGTTCTTATGTTTTTATTGTGGTAACAGTACAAATCAAATTTTGAGTGCAAAAAAAAAAAGAATGTCATGTGTCTCTGAAAACAGCTCCATCATAGGTAGTCTGGTAGAATATTATGAAAACACAGAATGCATTTCAGTCTGCAAGTGAGAATAATCAGACAAAGAAAGATTAATGTTTGATCAACAAGCATTTTTTTTGCAGTGGACACACACAGCAGTTCTACATGCCATTACTCCAACAGTCTCTTAGTCTAATAGCAGTGTTCCTATGGACAGGGACAATTTGTTTCTATATGGCAAGCTGTAGCCAATGTATACTTCTGCCAAGAAGAAACATTTTCTGTTTTCAAAGCAACATATTTATTTTGAAGAAAAATACTAGATTTAACTCACAGACATCCACCAAAAGTTAGAGGCTGCTGAACTTGGTGGGCCAGAAGGTGTTCCTCCTTTCCCAGCCCAGCAGGTATGAGGCTGCTGCGGTTCCGTGTTCCCAGCTCCAGCCATTAAGCCAGTCAGAGACTGAGCATCCGCATAGATGCTCATACACACAATGCACAAGTAACCAACCACACAGATAGAAAACATTGCCTTTACCAATACCTACATAAATACACAGCACTCACATGAAGTCAGCAGCCCATCCAACCTGATCACCTTCTTCCCCTCCAGCTTATGAGCACTGAAGGTGTTTAGTCTTCACTAAAAGAGTTTAGACTTTCAAGCTGCTCAGGTGCCAACCCCCTCACCTTGCCTTTTGGACCTACAAGCCCCTCAGGTTCACAGATCCACTACAGTTTGCTTGTACTCAGAATTGTAATCCTGTTTGCGAGCTAGCTAGCTTAGCTTGAAATTTGCTCATTTTCACCACTTGGAACAGGGAGTGCACCCGCAGAAAAGATAGTTAGAAATAGTATCTAATAGGAATATAGCACAGACTGCAGTGGTCAAGCACATGGCACAGTGAGACAAGCTTACAGACCAGCAATGCATTTATACCTAGCTGGCCACCTTTACACTCTTCTCCCTATTTTTAACAACACTAATTCCCCCCTGATCCACTCCTATGCTTCCCTTTCCCTGCCTTAGCCCTTCTTTTAAACACTCTAGAATAAGCCATGCGTATTTCCACAGTCCCCTTAAAACATCCAATAAGAATATTTACACCCCAGGGAAGAAGTGGGATACCACATCCCTTCAGGCAGCAAACTCTTCAGTCTGCAAGGTGACCTGTGGAGAAAATCTCTATCAACTCCTTCCAGGGTGAGACCAGGGCCTGACCATCCTCCTGCAGAGGTCCGCGTTTACTGTTAAGGCATTTTAATGCTTGTGAATCCAGATCAGATAGTTATTTAAATCCTGCATCTGACTTCGTCTTACCTAATTTTGGATTTTAGGAACCCTCATAAATTAGGGGCATGGGCAGTTTCAGGGCCAGCCAAGTCATGGTGCTCTGTGTGCCCTGAAGATTTTACTGTGGTTCCTGTGCCCAGACTGTTTCTTGGGTTTTCACAGATCTTTGTGTTTAGTGTGATTAGCCTTCAGTTGCATAGCCTAAAAAACTGCAGTTCCTCTTATAACTGCACATCTCTTCTAGATATATTTTCTTGTGTGGCACCAATGATAGTCCTGAAGATTTTTACTTAAAATATAATACCAAACACCTCTTTAGAAACCAACAAAGATAGCACAGATTATCCCTCAGTGTTATGTAGTAGATTTATTGAAATGTAGTCATTAGCTGGGGAAAAAATGTTATATTTGAACACAAGGACAGAAAGAATTACTTGGACATAATATGCTTGATTTTTGTATTGAACATTCAATATACAATTGATTATATCATTTTATTTCACTTACATGGTTGTGCATTATTCTTTAATATCTTAACACTGTAACTAAAAATTTCACCTCCACTTAGACTTTGCCTACTTTTACAACAGGCTTCTCTTATACAGCTTTTATATAATCCAGATTTATATAACAATTCTATTTATCTTAATTTTCCTCACTGAAAGCTGGTGCCTGCTGCTTTATTTCTTCAGAAGCAGAAAGATTTGTAATATAGGGAGAAAAATATATTGTAAAATGTGCATGTTTCGGTACATATTTAAATATAATCCAATCATAAAATTTCATTATATTGAAATTAATACTGAAAACATAGATCACTTCTCATGGTTGTTAAAAAAAAAAATCATAAAGGTATTTTTTTTTCTTGAACCAATATATTGTAAACACAGGAAATTCATCATTAAGTTCACCTACGAAGACAATACAAAATTTTGAGCTAAGCAAAGCAATCAACCTATCTAATTTTACTTCAGTATGGTAGGACTGTGTTTGTTTGTAAGGCACTTTAATGCTTGTGAACCCAGATCAGATTAAACTGTGTTTTTAAAATCCTGGACCTGACTTCATCTCAGCTAATTTTTGCACTTCAGTGATTCTGACTAGGAGCCAGTCCATGGCTATCTCCAGACAGAGAATTCACTAAGAGGGGTTTGTCCCCACTTTACCTTCCATTTGTGGACACTGGCTGGTGTGTCTTGTCATCCTGTGCCATCTGATACAGATAAATCTAATAATCTCATATCTCCTCCCCTTACTACCGAGGTGACATCTGCAGCCCTTTACAGTGAGTGGACACATACTGTCAGAGGAAAAATCAGATTTTAAGGGGACTGAAGAATTTCCTAAAGAACCGTTTTTCATAAAATGAATACTGCTCTTTTTACCCTGTTTAAAACACCTAAACTAAGTGCATAAAATTAGTTGGGATTATCTGAGTGGCATGAGATAGAACATCCAACAAGGAATAAGGTCATTGATCCTTTTAAAATCAGTGACATTTGAGCCAGATAATTAAATTCTGAGTGCTTTTGACCTTTATCTAATCTCTTTTATATTTTTACCATTATAATAAAGAAAACTGTTGCCTGAAGGTAAGCTATAAAGGAATGATGAGTTGCATGAGTTGTCTTGTATGGCAGTGGTTTTCCTTTTATTGTTAGAAACCTAGAATGAGCTGCTGTAATTATAAGCATTAGATGTCATTATCAATACTTACAGCAATGATTATCTTTTCTTCCCTAGCTGAGCTTTTTATACAGCACACTAGTTCATTTTAACTGTATAGTGCTTTCAGTACTCACAATGTTCTTCCATTTAGATTGACAAAACATACAATAAAATCAGGATAAAATGAAGTATAAATATTAATTGCATAGTTTAAAATGTTTATATTATTGACAATACTTAACTCTCTAGAACTGTAAAAAAAAAGTAATCTAAATGCCCCTCATTATTATCTTTTCCCTCTTTTCTTCTTTCAATTTTTCATCAGGTTTCTCCTTTCTCCATCTCCCTTCCCTACACATAATGATATGTGGAAGTTTAGAGTTACAGAACCAATCAAAACAGATATTAGACTGATAGTGCATCTGCACCACTATATAAAGAAGGGGGGGGTGGGGGTACACAACTAAGAATGATAATGAGCTTGGATTATTTGAAATACTTTATGTTTTTAGATCACTTCCCAATTAGCTCACCTCCTTTTTGGCCTGCTGATCAACAAGGTTTCATCAAAAAAAAATTTAGGGATGAGACTAGCCTTTCCAGACATAAATGCGAGATAATCAGTTTTATTTATCTTGGACACAAACCACTGGTCTTTTTTCACTTTAACATGTGGACACAAACAGAGACATAACTACAGATGACATAATGATCTCTTCTTTATTTATATTTTTCTGATTGTTATTCTCTGTTACCCAACAGATATTAGTCATAGATACATAGAATCATAGACTCACAGAATAGTTAGGGTTGTAAAGGACCTCAAGATCATCAAGTTCCAACCCCCCTGCCATGGGCAAAGACACCTCACACTAAACCATAACACCCAAGGCTCTATCCAACCTGTCCTTGAACACTGCCAGGGATGGAGCATTCATAGCTTTCCTGGACAACCAATTCCAGTGCCTCACTACCCCCACAGTAAAGAACTTCCTCCTTATATCCAGTCTATAGTTCCCCTGTTTAAGTTTGAACCTGTTACCCCTTGTCCTATCACTGCAGTCACTAATGAAGAGTCCCTCCCCAGCATCCTTGTCGGCCCCCTTCAGATACTGGAAGGCTGCTACGAGGTCTCCATGCAGCCGGCTCTTCTCCAGGCTAAACAGGCCCAACTTTCTCAGCCTAACTTCAGGAGGTCCTCCAAGGCCCTGATCATCCTTGTGGCCCTTCTCTGGACTTGTTCCAACTGTTCCGTATCTTCTTTATGTTGAGGACACCAGAACTGCACACAATACTCCAAGTGAGGCCTCACAAGAGCAGAGTAGAGGGGCAGGATCACCTCCTTAGATCTGCTGGTCACACTCCTTTTGCTGCAGCCCAGAATACGGTTGGCTTTCTGGGCTGCAAACGCACACTGACGGCTCATGTTAAGTTTCTCATCAACCAGCAACCCAAAGTCCTTCTCTGCAGGGCTGCTCTGAATCTCGTCTCTGCCCAACTCTGCCTGGGATTGCTCCAACCCAGGTGTAGGACCTTGCACTTGGCATGGTTAAACTTCATGAAGTTGGCATCAGCCCACCTCACAAGCATGTCAAGGTCCCTCTGGATGGCATTCCTTCCCTCCAGCGTGTCAACCGAACCACACAGCTTGGTGTCATCAGCAGACTTGCTGAGGGCGCACTCAATCTCAATGTCTACATCACTGACAAAGATGTTGAACAAGACTGGTCCCAACACCAATCCCTGAGGGGCACCACTCGTTACTGGTCTCCAGCTTGACATTGAGCCATTGACCACAAGTCTTTATGTGCGGCCATCCAGACAGTTCCTTATACACCAAGTGGTCCATCTATCAAATTGATGTCTCTCCAATTTAGAGACAAGGATGTCATGTGGGACAGTGTCGAATGCTTTGCACAAGTCCAGGTAGATGACATCAACTGCTCTACCCCTGTCCATGAGTTCTGTAGCCCCATCATAGAAGGCCACCAAATTGGTCAGGCAGAATTTCCCCTTAGTGAAGCCATGCTGGCTGTCACCAACCACCTTGTTGTTTTCCATGTGCCTTAGCATGCCTTCCAGGAGAATCTGCTCCAAGATTTTGCCAGGCACAGAGGCGAGACTGACTGGTCTGTAGTTCCCTGGGTCATCTGTTATCTTCTTCTTGAAAATGGGGGTTAGATTTCCCTTTTTCCAGTCATCAGGAACTTCATCTGACTGCCATGATTTTTCAAAAATGGTGGCCAGCGGCTTAGCAACTTCATTTGCCAGCTCCTTCAGGACCCTTGGATTGATTTTATCAGGTCCCATGGACTTGTGCACGTTCAGGTTCTTAAGATGCTCTCACACCAGATCCTCTCCTACAGTGGCTCCAAGGTCATAATTCTCACATTCCCTGTGTCTGCCTTCCATAGAATCATAGAAGCATAGATTTGTTTGGCTTGGAAGGGACCTAAATATCATCTAGCTGCAAACCTCACTGCCATGGAAAGGAACACCCTTCAATAGACCAGGGTGCTCAAATGTCCATCCAACCTGACCTTGAACACCTCCAAGGATAGGTCATCTTTAACTTTTCTGGGCAATCAGTTCCAGTGGCTTACCACCTTCACCAATAAAGAACGTCTTCCTGATGACTAATTTACATTCAACCTTTTACTGTAAAGCCGTTCCCCCTTGTCTTATCACTATATGCCTTTGTAAAAAGTCCCTATCCAGATTTCTTGTTTCTCCCCTTAGGTACTGGAAAGCTGCTTTAAGGTCTTCCTGAAGCCTCTTTGAGGCTGAACAAACCCAGCTCTCTCAGCCTGCCTTCACAGGAGAGGTACTCCAGCCCTCTGATTATCTTTGTGGCCTCTCTCTGGACTTGCTCCAACAACTCCACATCCTTTTTGTGTTGGGAGCCACAGAGTGGAACACGATACTCCAGGTGGGGTTCTATATGAGTAGAGGGGGAGAATCACTTCTTTCAACCTTCTGGCCACACTTCTTTTGATGCAGCCTAGCATACAGTTGGCTTTCTGGAGTGCAAGTGCACACTGCCAGCTCATGTTGAGCTTCTCATCAAGCAACAAGTCTTTCTCAAAGCTGCTCTCAATCCATTCTCTACCCAGCCTGTAGTGGTGCTTGGGATTGCCCCAGTCCACATGCAGAACCTTGCACTTGGCCTTGTGGAACTTCATGAAATTTGCATTGATCCACCACTCAATCATCATGGTCATTCTGGATGTGTTGAACCACTATGAATCTTAGTGTCGCTGTCAAACTTGCTGAGGGTGCACTCAACCCCACTGTCCATGTTAGCAACAAAGATGTTAAATAGCACTGGTCCCAGTTATCAGCTCCTGCGGGACACTGCTCATCACTGATCTCCACATGGACATTGAGCCATTGACCACAACTCTCTGAGTGTGACCACCCAGCCAATTCCTTATCCACTGAGAGATCTATCCATCAAATCCATGCCTCTCCAATTTAGAGTTAATAACGCCATGTGAGACTTTGTCGGATGACTTGTGCAAGTCCAGGTAGATGACAGATTTTATGGAGCTCAAGGGCATATTTCTTTTACTGTAGAGATTCTAGTCTTTAACAGCTAGATGAGAAATTGATTTAATCTGCAGTAACTGATTACAGAATCACTATATTGCAATGTGAGACAGAAAACACAAGTTGCAAAAATAAAGCTTAGTTTAAGATTATAGCATGCTGAAACTCTACTTCAAGGGATAAAAATCGTCTGAAAAACTGGGGGATGATCAGACAGTAAAAAGCACTTCTTTGTAAAATGAGATAAAACATTAGTTTCTAAAGGTTAAGATAAAAGGGTAGCTGACAGTCAAAGAATAATGGCTGTCTGGGATGCTGCATATTTGATTCTCTTTTCCTTGAATAGGATAGTTTACTCTAATAAATAAACAGACCACCTTTGGACAGACAGTCTTCACTTTGCTGGAATCTATCACTCATTTTCTGATTCATTTCACCCTTTGCTTTATTTCAGTCTCACTGTGAAAAATACATTGCTTAGAATTTTATTCAAACCAATTTTGCCTATCTAAAAATTACGCTAGCTATGTCCTCTTTACTCTGAATCAGAGATCATCATTCCAAGGGTTTTGTTGCAGTTTAACCCTAAGTATATAAAGTTATACAGTAATCCAAATACTTGGAATTCTGAGTACAAGAAAGACATGGACCTGTTGGAGCCTGATCAAAGGACTAGAACCCTTTTATGAAGAAAAAGCTGAGAGATTTGGAGTTGTCTAGCTTGGAGAAAAGAAGGCTACAGGGCCATCTCATTGCAGCCTTTCAACATATAAAGAGGACTTAAAAGAAATATACAGACAAACTTTTTAGCAGGACCTATTGTAACAGGACAAGAGATGGTTTAAAACTAAAAGAGGGTAGATTGAGACTACATATAAGGAAGACATTTTTTATGATGGGCTTGGTGAAACACTGGAACAGGTTGCCCAGAGGGGTAGTAGACTTTTCCATCCCTGGAAACATTAAAGGCTAGGTTTGGCCTGGGCTCTGAGCAACCTGATCTAGTTGTAGATACCCCTGCTCTTTGCAGGGAAGGTGGACTAGGTGACCTTTAAAGGTGCCTTCTAACCCAAACTATTCTGAATATATCTCTTGAGGAAAAACTACAGTTTGGCTATTTAGATGGTTGAATAGTAAGAAGTGATGAATACATACTTCATCCTTTGAAGTGTTTGCAGAATGAGAGAACATATGGAAATAAGATCTTATTTGCCTGACCCAGCACTTAATTTACACATACATATTTGTGCTTAGATTATACTTATAGGTATTATACATTCTAGGTTACAGAGATTATACATTCTAGGTAACAGAGACCAGGGATTTATCCTGAGTCTTAAGCCGTGTATCAGACTGGCTCAAACTCATGCCTCTTATGCCTGGTCACTCATTAGAAATTTTCCTAGAGATAACTTGCTGGAGTAATTGGAAGAGAACCAGGTAGTGAGCTAGCAAGTAATGAGATCATTAGAAGTCTGCTACTGAGCTCATACTCTGCTTATAATCAGTTTACCACCATCAACATAGCCAGATGTGACTTCTGTATTCAAAGGAAAAAAACTGATCCTGCGCATGATGTCAAGTATTGGTTTACAGTTGTCTACATTGCTTGTTATAACTTTTCTTGTCATGGTTTTGGCTCCTTTCAACTATTATTCCTTGAAAAAATATTTGATCACATCTCAAAGCGATAGCACTATCAATGAGGAGGGAGCTTAATCATAGAAAAATTGTCATTAAATGCCAGTTGGTTTCTGAGCCAGAGAACATTCTCTAAGAAACCTAGTTTCATTACACAAAACAGTTGATAATGGCAGAACATGCCTAAATTTTGTGTGTCAAATACCTTAAATGAACTCATGTGATGTCACATGGCTAAAGTTCATTGAAGCCATGTATTGTTTAGGAAAACTGTCCTTAGACAGTAATAATACTTACATTCATCAAACTCTCTTTCCTACTTATCTTTTGCAAATAGGGTAGATAACTACTTCACTTTGGAATGAGGGATGTGCAAATAGAGCTTCTTTGAACAAGGATGTGAACACATACCTGCCTCCAAAGCTCATTGTAATTCCTAGCGTATGTCAATTATGTTATATAGTCACTGATAAAGCTCTATCTCAAATTCTGTAAGAACTTGAAACTCCTAATTTAGTTTTAATATCTTTTGAGTGACATGTATATGCTTGAGTGGCAAGGTCTGCCAAACACATTAAAACATTTGAAGTCTGCCCTCTGTATTTCCCAGTTCATTAGTATGTGAATTTAGAAATTTAATGCATTTGAATACCACACTCCACTCTCCTAAATCAAAAGGCATTCACAGATGTCTACAATTGTTAAAATTACTCTTGCACAAGAGAACTTGTGCTGCTGTAGAAAACAGAAGTCTTCTTCTCTCAGGTAAAAAATACTAGATAGAGCAAGAAAGAAAGCATAACCACAGACAAGCTTGACTTTTTCATTCCAATCCCACTTAATGTCTTGCTAAGAGTCAATGAAAAGATAAAATGATTAATGGTTTAAATTAATTAACAAATTATATTAAAGATCTAAGTGCCCACATTGTAAATTAAGCTGTTATCTATAGAAACATAACTAGTATACCTTTTTCCCTAGTAGTATCAGTCCACAGGTAAAGGTTCTTATGCATTCCATAACATTTTAAATTCTTCACTTTGTTTATGTACTTTCATTTTTTTTGTACTTCTCTTAAAAATTATTTCTCTTCATAGAATCATAGAACAGTTAGGGCTGGAAAGGACCTTAAGATCATCTAGTTTCACCCCCCCTGCCATGGGCAGGCACACCTCACATTAAACCATAACACCCAAGGCTTCATCCGACCTGTCCTTGACCACTGCCAGGGATGGAGCATTCACAGCTTCCCTGGGCAACCCATTACAGTGCCTCACCACCTTAACAGGAAAGAATTTCTTCCTTATATCTAATCTAAACTTCCCCTGTTTAAGTTTTAACCCGTTACCCCTTGTCCTGTCACTACAGTCCCTAATGAAGAGTCCCTCCCCACCACCCCTGTAGCCCCCCTTCAGATACTGGAAGGCTGCTATGAGGTCTCCAAACATCCCTCTCTTCTCCAGGCTGAACAGCCCCAACTTTCTCAGCCTATCTTCATACAGGATGTGCTCCATTCAGTCAGAACTTACATTTTTCCAGTATTTAAAACCTGTCGTATCCTACAAAATATATGCATAAGGTTTAATATATGAAATTCTGAAATCAATTGAAAGATCTCAGTTCACTTTATTAAAATGATTAAACCCTACAGTAAGGTTTGTGTTTTTTTTTTTATTAGTCATTTACAGAGCAGCTTGCTAGGTTTCTAGTCATTAAGGTTTCTGTTTTTTTAATTCCTTCCAGTTATCAACATATTTTGTAATGGAGCACCTATGAGTAATCATCTCTTGGTGACTGGGCTTTACCTGAAGATAAGAAGGAAAGGAAGAGCAAGCTTATCATTGGCAACTTGCTTCTCTTTTGCCTATGTAGCTCAATTAGTCTAACTATTTTTGTCTGCTTATATAGCTTGTGAACTGCTGCCTAAGCTGGTATTTATAGGACTCTGCCTCCCCTGGAATCACTAAAATCAATCAAAGTAGTCATTCATGTGTTTTCAATTAAGAATGAGAGTAATCTTATCACACAAGCACAGCTAAGTACTTCCCTGAATTTTTAAGGTTCAAGGCTAAGTGAGTGGTAATGTTTTCCTGAATTGTATCTATTATTGGTACCATCTTTTATTTGGCATTTTAATTTGTTTTTCTTAGTTTAAGAAAGTTTAATTACATTCTGCCTATTAGTCTCATTTTGCAGCCTTCTTTTTTTTTTATTCTCATTTCTAAATGTAATTCCAGAAACTCCAAGTTGTGTCACACATGCAAATTACATCAACACACTCTTTATCTGCTTTTCCAGACTATTAGTGAGACAGAGTTCAACTGACAAAATCATAGCTGAATCAGTGCGATCAGCAGAAAAAAGAAGTTCACATTGAAATATGCAGATATCACCTAACATCAACAAATATTTGCAATTGTCTTTTTTAATACTTGGAGCATATGTTATCATTATATATCACTTGTTAGCTACTTCTTCCTGTTAATTTCTTCTATGCCTCTATTACTTTGACTTAGGAGTCTAAATTATACAAGAGCTTCAACTTTTTAAAGAAGTATTAAAAATAAGAAAATTGATAGTCAGTTAAGATGATTGTAAAATGTCAGAAGACTCATACACACATCAGACTGACAGATTTTTTTTTTTATATAAAACATTTTTTCCTGCTATGATTATGCAGGAATGCTAAAGACTTCAAAGGACACAAAACATGTTCTCTATTCCATAAAAATGCTTGGGAAATAAAATGGAATATTTGTTTAAGTGAATCTAGAAGCACTCTTAAGAAAGCACACTTAAGAAAGATTAGGAGTAATCAAAAGATTAATTGTAGAAAATTAATTTCCACTTCAGAGATGTGTATTTATTTCTGTGTTAGATGCCATGTTGCACCTTCATCTTAGTGTTAGTTTAAAAGAATTAACTGTTTTCAATGTCATCTTCCGATTGTCTTGCAAGTGTTGTTACACCAGCAGAATCCTGCTGTACAGACACAGTTATTCCATTTGGTGGCACAGAAAACACAATATTCTGCATACTGGCTACAGCTTTAATGAACCATTTTACAATTTAACACATTTTACTTTATGGTCCCTATATTGAATCAAATTATTATTTTTCTTCTTCTGAAAAATCTATATATGATTAATTAACAGCCATGGTTCTAGATGATATCTCAACCATTTTTAATAATAACAGTTAGAGCAGATTGCCCAGGGCTGTGTCCAGTTGGATTTTGAAATTTACTCTAGGGATAGAGATGTTACTTACCTCTCTGGGCAGCTTGTTTCAGTGTTTGACACCATCACTATAACCAAGTATTTTTTGTTGTGCTTAAGTTGAATTTTGTGTATTTCATAGTATAATCATCACCACTTATCTTCATTGGGCAACACTGAGAAGAGTTTGGCTCTGCCTTGCTTACATCACTCTTCCATTTGATAAGATCTCTCTGAGCCTTCCCTTCTCCCACCTGAAGTCTCAGGTCTCTCTTCCTCTCATTGTGCGACAGATGCTCTAGTCCCTTTATTCCTCTCTCTTTGGGAGAGACCAAATATACAAACAAAAGGACAAAAAGAAGACTATCCACAGTCCCCATCATCTAAGCCTCCATTTGCCGTAAGCCTGTATTTCACTGTGAGCAATGTACATTTGTGACCCTTTCTTACATGTGTCAATCATTGGTCTGCTCTAAAGAGCTGAGAATTTTCTTTAAACCACCTTCTCTGCAGCCTGTGCTCCCACTGAACTCACCAGTAAAATTCCCTCCTGCTCCTGCTTGTGGACCGCTCACATGACAAGGACAAAGGTACATTCACAATTTCAGGTGAATTTACCCAGTCTTCTATTTCTTGTTTCTATTTGTGGTGTTACCATACAATCCTCAAAGAAACAAAACCAATCCTGAAGTCAGTGACAGTGCCTGAAGCAAAGCATACACACACATTCTCCCACAGACATGTTTTGTATCAAAAGAGGAAATATGTTAGCACTGACAGATGCATTACATATTCTTCACATGCCTGACAACCTTTCCCTTGGAGCTGAACTAATCCTCTTGCTGTCTCCTTGGGACAGGTTCTTCTGGGACCTGTCAGGTAACCTTATAATGTGCTTTCTAAGCTCAGAAAAGACCAGAACTGTTTGCAAGTGTAATCACCACTCATTACAGATGAAACTGGTTTCATAAACCAGAAAAACTTCCTCCATTTCTTTCCTAAGCTTGAAACACTAGGCTTCTGTTGGATCATTTGAATTTTCAAGGTATATCCGTGTTAAAATCGCTACCATGCACCAAAAAAAAAAAAAAAAGTAAATGGTACTTATTAAAGCATGTCAGTAACATCTGCATTTTGAAATATCTTATTACTGAATTTTTAATATGAAATAGATGTGTAGAAGTTTCTGAATAACCATACAAGCATTTTAATATAAATAGTACAAAAAAAAACCCAAGTCAATAGTACAAAAATCTAGTAAATAGTACAAAAAACCAATTCTTTTTCTCCCGAGTGGGACCTGATTTTCCAAATCAACCCTCATGATAAAATTTTCAGCAGAGTGACACTTTGACTGGGAGATTCAAATCATTCAGGAACAGTAGACCTGTCCAAGTAAAACTATTTCTTGGCATTGATTACAGAGAGTAATCAATATATTTCAACACAGATGCCTCAGCTGATTAAAGCACATTCAAATCTGAGGCAAAAAATAATTGTCCAGTTTAAATAATCTAGTTTTGTTGCTCTATAAATTACATCATTAGACTAAGTGAAAATCATTTTGCTCCTTTCAGAGATTGATTTGAAGTCATTGAGCAAAATCAATGGAGTATAAGACTCAAGTTACATGGTAGTGCTTGTAAAGATACAGGAAAAACTTGAACAGCACACATTCAGTAAAGGTTTAAATAAATCATAAAGCCATAGAACCATGGAATCATAAAATCATAGAATCATAGAATCATAGAATCATAGAGTGGTTTGGGTTGGAAGACACCTTAAAGATTGTCTAGGTCCTTCCCCCAGTAAAATGAGTATATTCTCAAACCTGTGGCACAGTTTTAGAGAAATGTTTTAAACATATATCCTTGAAGTTATTTAGAACCTAAATAATAACAGAGGAGCACACTCTTCAAAGGAAAATGTACAGTTTTAGTCCTGCAATGTTCTTATGTGTTAATAAAAAGATCAGTGCTTTCATAAGTATTCTTTTTGTTAGTATTCTTAGAAAGTGTGTTTCTATGCAGGGGTGTTTTGTGAGCTTTCTGCTTGTTTGTGCATTTACAAATGGTCCTCAGAGAACTTTAACAACTATAAACATTTGGGGGCTTTTTCCTAGTAACTCAAAGACTTCTAAAGTTTTGCTGCTTTGTTTTGAGGACTATTTTATAGTTTTGGGGTTTCTTCAATTCTAATAAATATATTGGTTAAGATAAGAATATTGAATAAGCAAGTAATTTGTTTTAAAATTAAAGAAACATTAATCAGCATTTTTTCTAAACACTTTCATTATTTTTTCATAAAATTCTTATGGTGCAATTCTGAGTTCAGGTTGCTGAATTTGCTCATTTTGTTTGAAAATTAACAGCTAAATATTCAACTTTGAAGTTAATCATTGGTATTCATTTGCAGTCGGCATTACATGACATACTGGTAAACAGATACAGAAAAAACATATACGCTTAAAAAGGGGCTTATTTGATTGTTTACTACTTATAGTACTGCTTGTAAAAGACATGTTGACTGGTACTAAATCTTTCAGGGTTATATAACGTTTCATTTATGAGTTAGACTTAGGAAAAAAAATTATCATTTAAATCAATACATCATAAGATACCAATATATATATGGAGAAAGATGAAAAAACAAGCAATACAAATCCACAAATATAATATGTCATGGTAATATTAAGGTACTTACATACTCCAATATCTTTGGTTTCTTAAACTGTATATAATTTATATTTTTCAAGCATGTGTGCCTTAATGGAAAAAGAGGAAGGAGAGAGGGGGTGAGAAAAAAAGAAAGAGAACAATACTTGAAAAAAATGTAAATGTCATTGCCCTGTTGAAAAGCAGCTTGACAAGACATCCTTAATTTTATTCACAGGCTTCCATGACTGTTTATTAATCGAAAAAACATTGTGCCAGAGCATTTTGAGAACTTCAAACCTTCACAGAATTGTTCTGACAAGAACAGAAAGAAAAACCACTATCCAATAATTACCTGTCTCACTTTGATATCTGCTATGGGCTTGAATACAATTTAAGTTCAAAAGTTAGTTGTTTAAATGTGAACAAAACTATTATTTGATTTAATAAATGCATCCAGTATATTAAAAGTAAGCTTGACAAAGTTGACAAATTTCATATAATTTTCCCAGTGTCTGCATAATATGCAAACATCATCCAGTAGAAGCTTTTGTGTGTTAAGACCCAAAAGAAGATATAATGACTATTTCTGTTAAGTAAGTTATGTGTTAATTTTCTTTTATTTTTCCTTTTTTAATTAAGAGAAGTTTCATAAATGTTATCTTTTTGTATTTCTGTTTTCCTTTGTACAAAAAGGAGGATTTTTTTTTCATTAATTTATTTTTATAACATAGCATGTGACTAAGTAAAGAGCACATTATGGGCAGGGAGAGGTACTCATCAATGGCAACTTTAGCCAAAAATCAGGTTTTGAAAAAAAAAAAAGAGGAGAAAAGATAGATACACCTGAACTAGACTTCTGTTTCTTAAGTAGTAATATTTACACAAAGCCCATAGAAATGAAGAGCTTGTCAAAATAAAGAGTTTAACTGTTAACTTAAAATTTTTGCCCTGTAATTCTTATAATTTTTATGCAGCTATAGAAAAACACAAAGATATAAACTGAGAGCCACCGAGTTTTGAAATTTCTTGTTAAATACTGAGATATTAAAAGTACTCATTTGTTTCTTTAGAATGTTTTGTGGTTGGTGTTTTTTTCTTTTTTGTTTGTTTGTTGTTTCTTCTTTCCCCCAAGAAATTTAGAAATCCATCTGAATAAAGTTATAATGTTAAGGCTAGAAACAGGACATTAACTTTTTCATTTAAAAAGGTATTTGCTTTGCGTGTTACAAGTACACTATTATAAGAAGATTTAAGTAATAGTAGTAAATGTCAAGGTCCCTCTGGATGGCATTCCTTCCCTCCAGCGTGTCAACCGAACCACACAGCTTGGTGTCATCAGCAGACTTGCTGAGGGCGCACTCAATCTCAATGTCTACATCACTGACAAAGATGTTGAACAAGACTGGTCCCAACACCAATCCCTGAGGGGCACCACCCGTTACTGGTCTCCAGCTTGACATTGAGCCATTGACCACAAGTCTTTATGTGCGGCCATCCAGACAGTTCCTTATACACCGAGTGGTCCATCTATCAAATTGATATCTCTCCAATTTAGAGACAAGGACGTCATGTGGGACAGTGTCGAATGCTTTGCACAAGTCCAGGTAGATGACATCAACTGCTCTACCCCTGTCCATCAGTTCTGTAGCCCCATCATAGAAGGCCACCAAATTGGTCAGGCAGGATTTCCCTTTAGTGAAGCCATGCCACATATTTTTTGAGAGATAAATTCAAATGGATTCTTTGCCCATTGATGAATTTATTATTACAATATGCTCTCATTATATAGGCCTTTTAAAAATGTACCTTCTCTTCCAAGAGTGAGTATTTCAGAAGTGTTCATTACCAGACTACATTTATTCTAACTGAAAGAACCTCAGCCTTTTCCAAATCCAGGGCAGTCAGTTCTCCTGATAGCTTGGGGAGAGGGCCCAAGTTGTCCCTAGTCTGTCTTTTATTCTCAAAGTACCTATAGAATCCCTTCCAGTTACCTTTCACATCCCTAGCCAAGTTTAATTCTAACTGGGCCTTAGCTTTCCTAACCTGGTCCCTAGCTTCCCAGACAACATCCCTGTATTCTTCCCAGGCTGCCTGTCCTTGCGTCGACCTTTTATAAGCCTCTTTTTTCCTTCGAAGTTTCCTCAGCAACTCCTTATCCATGCAAGGAGGTCTCCAGGTTCTCCTGCTACACTTCTTCTAGTCAGGATACAACACTCCTGAGCTTGTAGAATTTAATAGGTTTTTTGTTGCCGTTTTTAAAATCCAACACAGCTGCTATTATTTTTGTTATTTGTGAAGGTTAAGAATTGTATCTTTAAATACGTATGATTGAATGAAACCTTAAGGACTGTAAGATCCTACAGTTACCAATAACAATATTCTAGAATCAGTCCCTGCACACACACACTTGGATGTATGTCCTTGAATGAACAGCCTTGTGTCAAGAATTGAACTCACTTTGCACTAGGAGTACAAAACCAACTAACATCCTAAAACTAGTGACTAAAATGTTCCTTACTCTTGCCCTTGCTCTCTTCAGTTTGTTGTTTTCCTTTCTTCCTTTTATTTTCTCTTCTCACCAAAGGAATAACTCTCCTGAAACAGAGACTTATGTACATATATGCAAATGTCTAGTGCAGGAAGTCTCATTGGGTTTCATGTCCAGGAACACATTTCCAAGAAGAGCTCTTGTTTAGCAGAGGAAAAGGCTAGATTACAAGACAAGGCAGGAGAATTCCCTGGAAGGAAGCTGGATCTCCCAGAAAGTGGAAGGGTATGAATAGTGTCTTGATTGCTGACAATTTGGTTTTGTTCTTGTAAATCTACACATCTTTTTTTATTTGCCTATGAGGACAAATACAATTACTTTTTAAGGATGATTATTTTGCCAAGTTTCTGTGCTCTTAGTTTGACTGTCACTGCTCAATTCATAATGAGCGAATAAGAAAGAATATGATCTGACCTTAGGGAAAAGGATGTGTAAAAGATTTGGTATGGAGAGTTACATCCTATAAAGATCCATCAAAACACATAAGGTCATTCAGAGTTGCTCTAAAATATTCCCTTTATAAAAAGAAGCATTTGTAGAAACTAAGCGGCAGTCGGAATTCAGCATTTGAACAGCACTTCTGTGGTTACTAAAGCATATACATCGAAACTCTTTCCTAGTTTATGCACCCATCGAGGTGTATTTAACCTTTGTGCGTGGAATCTTGAAACTGACATGAATAGAAAACCAGGCATTTGTTTTCATAACCAGTATAGTGTATATCAGACTGAGTATTCTCTGGCTCTGATTTTATATTATTTTCCTCAGGTAATACCAATCTGAGGTATGATGTAAAACCCTGAAACAAGGAAAGAAATCTTGTGAGTAGACTGAAATACTTATAAATACATATATATATATCCCTATTCTCTCAGGTTTGTCTGGGGTTTGTTTTATTTTGTTTTGTTTTGTTTTGGGTAAGTAGTGGTTTAAGCCCAACCAGTAAGTCAGAACCACACAGATGCTCTCTCACTCCCCCCAGCTTCTTCTGCCCGGCTTCCAGAGCAGTGGGGAGAAGAATCGAAAGAATGTAACTCCCACTGGTTAAGATAAGAACAGTCCAGTGACTAAGGTACAACACAAAACCACTGCTGCTGCCACCAATAATAATAATGATAAGGGAAATAACAAGGGAAGAGAATACAAATGCTCACCACCCGCCAACTGATACCCAGCCTGACCCATGCAATGATCTAACCCTTCTGGGTAACTGCCCCCAGTTTATATACTGAGCATGACGTGCTATGGTACAGAATACCCCTTTGGCTAGTTTGGATCAGGTGTCCTGTCTCTGCTTCCTTCCTGCTTCCCACTCCCCTCCACACTGGCAGAGCATGGGACTGGGAAAGTCCTTGATCAGAGCAAAAATTACTTAGCAAGAGCTAAATATATTGGTGTTATCAGTGTTATTCTCAGACTAAAACTGAAAACACAGCACTGTACCAGCTACTAAGAAAGGGAAAATAACTGCTACTGCTAAACGCAGGACAGGTTAGGTGGGGTAGGAAGTGTACATGTGTCTATATGTGCGTTTAGACACTATATTACACTCATACTGGTTTCCCTGCAACACATCTGCAGAAAATTCAGTGAGATGAGCAGAGGAAGTTTCAGCAACAACTTTCAGCTACTTTCAATAGCTTACTGAGGGACACTTTTTGTACCAGTCCAATAGGAAAAGGAAAAACAACAGACAATGCCTCAGCTGGTGACCCCTTATAGTCTAATAAATGAAAATACTGGAACCATTCACTTATATTGTTCTGGTTGTGAGGCATTGATGGGGGGTCACCATGCACGGTGCCATTACCATATCATCCATGAATGGTGTTATTACTGCATCATGACTCTATAACTTCTGTTCAATGAGTGAAAGGGCTTTGGTGTGTTCTCATATTAGGTGATATGCACAGTTTGTTTGAACAGGATTGAGACTGGGGCTTTGTGCTGGGAACAATACTCCATTTGGTGATGCAGGCATGTGGGAGATTAGTCCTGTAGATGTAATAGGAAGAGGTGCACTCTCAGTGTGCATCTGGCTGGCTCAGTCAGACCAGTGATATGCACTATTTCTTGACAACTTTTGAGTCAAACAATGAAATTCCTTGAAAAGGCATTATAACTACCCTTCCCCAACCAACTAAACAAACAAAAAAGCCCAAAATAAAAAAAAAAAATCCACCCCAAATAAACAACAATAAAAAAAAAAACAAACACAAAAAGCTGGACACGTATCCCACTTGTGTTCTCAAGCACTGTTTCTCTAGGCAAAAACGGTGTCCTTGGATAGGATAAAAGGTGTCCTTGGATGTGCCTTCACAGTGATGTTCTCTTGGACCTGAGGATGGAGGCCCTGGAGTATTATGACAGGGCATGCACACCTTTAGTTCTCCTCATAGTGAAAAACATCCTTCATACCTTTGTGCTATCAAGAAAAGCTACTGGCTTGTATTCCCACCTGTCCTGGGTTCAGCAGTAGCAGTCATTTTTTCTCCTTCTTGGTAGCTGGTGTAGTGCAGTGTTTTGACTTTCAGCTCGGGAACAGGACTGATATCAAGAATGTTTTGGTTTGGCCAAGGACTTTGTGAGTCTCATGCTCTGCCCCGGAGGAGGGGAAGCCAGGAGGAAGCAGAGACAGGACACCTGACCCAAACTGACCAAAGAGGTATTCCATACCACAGCACATCATGCCCAGGTTGTAACTGGGGAGTTAGCCGGAAGGGCTGGGAGACTGCAGGGTTGGAGGAGGTATCGGTCGGAGCTTGGTCGGGCTTGGGGGGCGAGTTATCGGTCAGCTGGTGCTGAGGTGTTGTATTCTGTTCCCTTGTTATTTCCTTTATCATTATTATCATTGGTGGTAGCAGTAGTGATTTGTGTTATACCTTAGTTACTAAACTGTTCTTATCTCAACCCGTGGGAGTTGCATTCTTTTGATTCTCCTCTCCATCCCTCCGAGAGCAGGGGGAGGGCAAGAAAGGGGGGGGGGAAGTGAGCGAACGAATTACCTGACTGGGTTTAAACCACGACACCACCCCAAAGTTTTCACTGCCTCTGACGTGGTTCCAGATATTCAGAGCCATTTGTTTCCATGTAGGATTGCTGTCTAGTCCCTTCTTACCCACCAACAATCGTAAGATTAACAAACTCCTGATAGTGTCAGAGATTATCCTCCCACATGAGAAATTCTTGCCTTTTTTCACAGCATTGATTTACAAGCAGTATATTTTGCTTGAGGCTTCAGGTTACCTCTGCTTGAGTTTCCTGAGCATTAGAGAAGGTTGTAATTGGAATTGCAGAAACAAGAATATGAAGTAGAAAAGAAATAATAAAACGATGTTTAAAAAAAAAACAACAAAACAACAACATAATAAGGGGTGTGGAGAGAAGACTAGTAATAAAAAGTAAGTCAAGATTTTGCCTAAAATAGTAACTAGCCAAACAGAGTATACATGTAATAAGGTCATACTGAGGGGCTAGAGCACTAGAGCAGATAAATTCACAGAATTTGTGAGGAAAACACACACACATGCAACCATACTGCTTTACTCAGTTCTGAAGAATTTGCTTGCCTGTCAAATGGTTTGGGAAAACTCAGGGGCCTGGGCAGGTAGAATCAGAGGATAGCTTGGACCACAAGTAAAGTTCTGGCTCTTGGGACAGGCAGAGAGAAGAGGCAGATCTTTCTGTTTCATATCTGACCATTCCACAATGAGTCTGGAGCCATTCGCACAGTAACAGTCCCTTCCTCTCTCTCTCTGACATCTTTGAATTTTCAGACAATCATTGGCCATTGGCCTTTACTTCCTAGAGTACATATTCCACAATATAAGAGGGTGTTACCTTCCCAGGTTACAGCAGGTGTTTTATCCAACTGCTGAGGTGCTTGTTTTACCTTGCTTAATTACTACTTTTTTTCCTTATTATATTTAAATCAGTCTTTTCCCCAGATACCAAGGCAGTGACAAATGCACTGTCATCAATAGTTCTGGAGCCTCTGCTTTCAACCTTTCTCTACTTTCAAAGCCTTTACTGCTATCCCATACTAAAACTGTGGATCATTTCAAGAGATATATGGCTCACAACTCATTTGCACCCAGTGAGTTCTCCTACCAAGGCAATCACAAGTCTAATAGGCAAAGAATGGGGCATTGTAAAGCAAATGTCTTTGCATTTGCAAAAAAAAATTGAGCAAATGCCCTCTGATTAGCAATGTTTATACTGTTTCTGCTAGGTGGTTGTGTAACAATGGAACAAAGAGAAAAGGTGTGGAAAGAAAAGAACAGCAAGAAACTGCAACAAACTTAATACGTGCTCTTTCTATAGCAGAGGAACCCCTTCAGATATTATGCAGCGTCTGTGTAGTTTCAGAATCCTGTAGGGACATGCATGGTAGGAATATGCTGAATTTTTCCATAGTGGTGCTGTCCTCACATTGATTGGAAGCATCAGTGTCTCCACTGAGTTTTGGAGTCTTGGAAAAGACCTGCTGTTTCAATTTCCTTCAAAAGGAACTACTTTTTCAAAGCTGCTAAAGGACTGAACAAACAGAAGCAAATGCAGGCAGTAAGGGAATTTGCTTCAGACTTGCACTGCTGCTCCAAAGCAATTGAATACTGTACAGAAAGCCTATGCTTAATGCACTCTGACTCCCATATCATAGCAGCTCAGACACCTGGCTAACCATGTTGTGATAATGTAAATAGTTTGCTTCAGCAAAATCTTGCTTCATCTTTGTTTTTGCATTGCATCCTGTTTAAGCACAATCGTGTAGAAGGATGAGAAGAATGTAAGTTCCTGAAACTGTGAAACAAACAGGAATAAGGGACTTCTGTTGCAGGACATAGGATATATGGCAGTCATGCTTGATCAAACCAACATCTAATCTGGAAGAAACGAAACAAGTTATATGATAAGTGCTTTAGACACATGCACAGGGTTAAGTAGATCAAAAGTATAAAAGAAGACTGCTGACCCTTATCAATTAGCTGTTAAAAGACCCTCCTGGATATGTGCAGAAGAAAGAATGAATACTGCATCTGCCATCGGGGAGGTGGGATTTGTGTTCCTGAAAGTCCTATGAATATGTAAAAGGCTTGACTATAAAAAACTTTGTACTCACAAGTGTGCATGCAGGATATGAAGGCATGCACCCAGTGCTGCAAATAAATATTTGCTCCACTGACTTTGTCCCCAGTTAAATTTTTTTAAAGGTGAGTTTGTTTCTCACAATGTGGACTCCATGTGGACTCTTGCACTTAGATGTCAAAATCCTGAAGCTGAAAACAAGGCATGGTGATTTGAGCATAATACTGTGAACTTAGACATCAAGTGTCACTTGGGAGGCCTAGACTATCACAACTTATCTCCAGCTGCTTCAACAGAAGGTCATAAATCTACCATGAGTCCGCTGGTATATTTGCCATTTAGGGTTCTTCTTCATATGTTTGTTATATCTTTTATAACAAACATATGTTTCTGTCATGGTTTAAACCCAGTCAGCCATAAATAAGACACTCAGTTTCGCTCCCACTCCCCGCCTTCTTTCCCTCCCCCAGCTCCCGGAGGGTTGGAGAGGAGAATCAAAAGAATGTAACTCCGACCAGTTGAGACAAGAACCAGCCAGTAACTAAGGTATAACACAAACCACTACTGCTACCTCCAATAATAATAATGATAAGAGAAAAAACAAGGGAAGAGAATACAACCGCTCACCACCCCCTGACCGATACCCAGGCTGACCCGAGCAGTGATCTAGCCCTTCCGGGTAACTGCCTCCAGTTTATATACTGGCCATGACGTGCTGTGGTATGGAATACCTCTTTGGTCAGTTTGGGTCAGGTGTCCTGTCCCTGCTTTCTCCCGGCTTCCACTCCTCCCTGGCAGAGCATGAGACTCAGAAAGTCCTCGGTCAGAGTAAACATTTGAGCAGTAACTAAAAACATCAGTGTTATCAGCACTGTTCCCAGGGTGAAAGTCAAAAACGCAGCACTGCACCAGCTACTAAGAAAGAGAAAAAATGACTGCTACTGCTGACCCCAGGACAGCTTCACAAATGGCACCATTGTCATTCTGGCAAACTCTATTCCAACTCTGTCTCTGCCACATTCTAAGGTTTTCAAAAGAGCCATGAAAATCACTTTTTTTCAAGGTTGCTAGTCCTCATTTGTTTATACTCAGCTTGGGATTCTGAAATTCTTAGGACCTGGAGACTAGAAGTGCAGAAGTGATGAGAACACACACTTGGCTAAAGTTCACAAAGATTGGTTTCTGAATATTATCAAAATTGCATGAAATTTTGAGCCATCTAAAATATGTGCCATAACATATTTGAATTAGTGCACACTTTCATTTTGATATATAGGATTAATCTGTTCAAATTTAAATACTTATGTTATTCATAGATATTGCAAAAAAAAAAAATGGAAGGATAAATGCTAAAATGTACTGAAGCAGGAAACTTGACCAGATAACATTCTGCTGAATAGTGCATGTCTGACATTTCTATTTTTTTATTTGAAGAAGCATAATACAAAACAGACTATATTCCCATGTCAGTCAGAAATAACATTTTGGGGAAATTGTAAAAAAGGATATGTCCTTGAGCATATTTCCTATATTATTTCTGATTTAAGTGGGATGAAACATGACGTTTCCAATCTAGTAGAATTTCAGGAACTCATATTTTAATTCTTAATCACTAACATGGAACTAATGTTCCATAGTTAGGCAATTAAGCAAAAATAAAACCAAAATCAAAACGCCCCAAAAATGTTTCAGAAAACTAGAAATAATGCATCTAAAACCTAAAAGTTTGCTATTTGAAGACCAGAAGTTTGATTTTTATTTTTTTTTTACAAGACTGTTTTTTACCAGGGTACGTTCCACTACATTCATTTTAGCTGATCCTAAGATAATTTGATGTTTTAATATACCATTCTGTCTTTTCTCTATTAGCAATTGCAAGTAAGTCTGTTGTAATCCTGCATGCAGAATTTGTTGTTTCTATTTTGTTATATTTTACATGCCTTGTGCTACATTTTGTTAGGAAATAAATGTGGTTTATACAGGTTCAATGACTTAAAATTCAAACCAACACTTTCATGTTGGCCCTGTTCTAACAATGGAGCATAAAATACGGAGGTATACAAATATTAGACAACCTTTTAATGATAAAGCTAATATTAGACACCCTATTTGATGCTTGCAACATTCTGTAAAACAATGCTAATCAAGTCAGGGTTCTGCTAGATGGCTGAGGTAACATACAAAGGCTTCTCTAACAAAGGACCATCCATCCTGCTGCTCTGGGTGGTGAGTCAGAACTGATAATGTGGAGCATCAAACCCCAGTGTTTGGATGACTATCCAAAAGAAAATGAGCAGTAATTAGGTAAAAGAGGATTCTGGCAGGGGCAGCAGGACCACCAACTCACAGCCCACTGACTCAAGAAATCGCTGACTCAAAAGAAGACTGAGCATGTGCACCTGGTTAGCATGAGACCTTTAACTAATAACAGGTGGAATACTAATTAACTCTCAACCCATGGACACTGATTTCTTTGTCAAAATTTATAAATATCTTAAAGTTACTATAATAGGTGTGCTTCATTTATAGAGACTTCCACTGAGCACCCTGCGCAGAATGAACAATATCTCCTTTCCAAACTAGACTCTGCATCTTTGTTTAGAAAGCCCTAAATCAGTAACACTTTGACCCATCCAGTTTTAAACTGCTGGCTATCTCAGTACGTGGCATTTAAATTTAGTTTAAAAAAAAATAAAAATAAAAGAAATATTATAGTAAGACTATTTTCATAATTTTGAATGGTAACTGATATCCTGTAGGTGTACAGGATGTGTGGAAGGAAAATTTATTCTTCTGTTGCTTTTCAGTGATGTATTTTTCAGGATGCTAATGTAACACAGTGAGACAAATGCACTAAAAATTGTCATACAGTTCTAGTTAGCAATGCTATCTTAAACTGTAGGAAAAAAGACAACAAAATGTTTTTTTGAAAAAAACAACAGTGCAAAAATATCAAAATACTTTCAGGTTATTTCCCAGAACTGTTCTCTATGTAAATATATTTTACCTATGGTATTATCTTTTCAGCATTGTATACATTTATCCTTCAGCAATTCTACAACATTAAAAAATGATGAGTGCATAAACACTATATTAGAGACATCTTCCAACAACTATAGTATTTTAAAAGTAAATATGAGGCAGGTGGAATATTTCCAATATACACTCAATTGACTTTATTCTTTGCAACATCTTGGCTGGACAGTAGTGTAATTTGACACACGAATTGCAAAAATAGAGAAAGGCAATATTATCAAAGATTAATGTAAACAGATGGTTCTTACTGCCTAAAGCACATAGTGCGGTTAAGCTGTGTTGGCTTCCCATTCAGTATGCAGTTATATATATTTTAGTAACTGTTGGTCACAATTGATAATGTTGTAGCATTTTACAGATAGAGTTGTCTTAGTTATGCATTTCACTGTCCCTTTGGTCTGTTTAGTGACTACTCTCAGTTGTCCTACAACCTTTTTCTTGAAAGGTGAAGGAAAAACCACAGCAGGAGATAGCCTACCTTAGAAAGGTTAATCACACAATGGCAACATTTAACATCCTAATTAGTGGACTTACTCTGACTCTGCACAAAAGAAATATTGGTAATATGAAGGGTATAGCTGGAGAAACCAATGTGTTGTCTCTCCGAGTTATTGCCTTTGACAGCTATTTTCTATCCGCATTTGAAGAAAAGAGACACTGGACAGCTCAGACCTCTTTAGAATATTGTACCTTGTATAACTATATTGGGCGCTTCTCTGCAGTTTGAGATGTTTGAATGCAACCAGCAAAGGATGTAGACTTTTTCTAAGCTTTATGAATACAGCGTAGGAGAAATAAGGAGATTGTCACTTGATCTAGACCTAGATGCATTCATACAATATTTAAAACAGTGATGCATGTCTGCTTCTGCTGAATACCAGCCTACTTACCAGCAAAATGCAGTGACAGTGTTCCAGGCTTTGCAGACTCTATACAGGCTGTTTGTACTGTGTAGCCTTAGGCATTTAACAAAGAAGTCAGCTTAGACTTAGCTCTCTATACCATTAATGAAGACAGAGGGATCATTCAGAAGGTGCTTCAGAACAGGAGCCTCCAATTATGCTTAAGTTAAAATGTCACTCTGAGAGAAATCTAGCTCTCATTTAAAAATGTGTAAAAGACATGTGAACATGTGTAAAAGATGTGTAAATGACAGTAAGGACACAACTATCATAAGTGTCTTAAAGCAGGCAATTGAAGCTAGTTTGTGTACACATCTTCCCATACTTCTGTGAGATGCCAAACCATAGATCAAGGATGGCGGAAGATACCAACCCTGGGAAGTCAGTTATGAGAAGAGAAAAAACATGTACGTGGCAGAATTAATACTTGCTTTACAAAGTCTTCCATTTCCCAGTAGTAGGCTGCAACTTCATTTTGATACTTTGGAAGATAAAATTGCACCATCTTTGGAGGTGAGAGTATATCACTGGTCTAAGGACAATGAACTAGGGGGACAAGATTTTGCAGACTGCTTGGGACCATGCTAGTTTTGGTTGGCATAAATGCAATTTGCTTCATAATAGCTAGTATGAAGCGACATTTTTGATTTGCATTGAAAACAGTGGTGGTAATACAGGGATGACATTTGGTTTTGGTGCCCAAAGTGTGGCTCAGAAGGTTCAAGATAGTGACAGATTTAATTGGAATGTGCTAGATCGAATTTATAGCTGTTACTGCTGTTTGGCTATTAATTGACAGGCTTCAGTGGTTGCCATAGGGCTTGCTTGATTTATTGTAAGTTAGTGCCTAGTGCTCGTTAGTGGATGCTTTTTGTTTTCACTGCTTGCTGCACTGCTGTGCTGATTATCATCTTACCCTGCTGTGCCTGGGAACATTTTCATAACAGCAATGGTGATGTGCCTGGGCTGGCAGATGTCCAGGGCATTGCTGCTGTTTCTGTGGTGCTGTACTGGACAGGATGGAACTCCAGTGAGAACTAGAGTCGAAGGGTCTGTGACCTGTGGATGGTCCATGTGGGAGCAGGACCCCCTGAAGTATCTGTGGCCATGAGTAAGTCCACACCACAGCAGGTACGTCTCAGTGTCTGTGGCCATGGTTATGCTTGTGCCGAATCACATATACCTCTGATGGGGTTGTGGCCCAAGAATAAGTCCTGGAGAAAGTACGCCTCAAGCATCTGTGGATAAGTCCATGTTGCAGTAGGTACACCTGGAAGCATCTGTGGCTGAGCATGTCATGCTGAAACGCTGTTTATTGACTCCTCCCTTTCTATATCATCCCATTTGACAAGGTGCTTAATTAGATAATTTTAAGGGAGCAGATATGCTCTCCTTCCACATACCGGTATAAAGACCTGAAATGATAAAACTTTGCATAACATAGTCTGGCCTCATATCACACAGTTCATATGGTGAACTTGCATTGAACAGGAGGATGGCATAATGACCTTCTCAAATACCTTCCAAGCTGAATTACCCTGTGGTTCTACATAGAGCAGATAATGTTAATTTATGGATTATGTCCAGGCTGGTAATACTTACTCCCTGAGATCAGGGGGAAGACCTTCTTCACTGAGCTGTGCAACATCAAATGATACGTAACTGACATTTTCCAAGACTTCATTTAGGAATATATTTATATAAGTATTCAGATTATTTTTTCTTTTTCTCCATCTTGAAAGTAGCATTTCAATTGCTAGTGATCTAGACTAGTTAATGTTTCAATACAATCTGAAAAGAAACATTGACATACTGAAGTTGACACGTTAGAATCATTCCCGCAGTTCAGGACAGATGCAATCCCCTGGATCTACACCTTTATGTAGCTTTACTGTAGAGATGCTATTACTGCACATATATAGGTTTCAGCCATTTTAATTACTCTTTCAGCAATACTGGGAATGTAATTTTTTATTATAGCCATGAGTTTTTCTTCTTGGGGGAAAGCAAATTTGTTATCAGGAGGAATACCTTGTACTGGGTTTACATGGCACGTTTTTGCTAGCAGGGGTGTGTATGTGCTGTGGAGGTGACTTCTGTGAGAAGCTGCCAGAAGCTATCCCCATGTTGGACAAAGACAGTTACAGCTGTCTCCAAGACGCACCCACCACTGAACAACGCTGAGCCAATAAGAGACGTTGGTCTCTGAGATAATATATTTAAGAAAAGGTAAAAATGCTGCACAGTAGCCATGAAAGAGATGTGAGAAAATGTGAGAGAAACAACCCTGCACACAACAAGGTCAGTGAAGAAGGAGGAGAGAAGTTTCTGCAGCCCATGGTGAGGCAGGCTATCCCAATGCAGCTCATAGATATTCATGTTGGAGCTGATATTCACCCTGCAGCCCATAGAGGACCCAACACCTGAGCAGATGGATATATCCTGAAGGAAGATACATCCCATGATACACCCCTGCCAGATACATCCCTGCCAGAGCAGGCTTCTGGTAGGAACTATGGCATGGAGAATAACCCATGTAGGTGCAGTCTCCTGTTAGAACCTGTGACACATGGGAGAGCCATCCTGGAGCATTCTTAAAGGACTGTACTCCTTGGGGGACCAATGCTGGAGCTCTCTGTTCTTGATGGACTGCACCATATGGAAAGGGCACATACTGGAGCAGTTCATGAAGAACTATGGTTTGTGGGAAGAACCCACACTGGAAAAATTTGTGAAGGACTGTATCCTGTGGGAGGAACTTTATGCTAGAGCAGGGAAAGAACATGAGGAGGAAGGAGCAGCAGAATTTAAGTGTTATGAAGTGACTGCAACCCCCATTGCCCTTTCCCTTTCCCCATCTGGGCATGGGGGGAAGCAGAAGATTTAGGAATGAAGTTAAGGCTGGGAGGAAGGGAGGGTGAGAGGAAACTGGTTTTAGTTTTGTTTTGATTTCTCATTATCCAATTCTGTTACAATTAAATGGCAATAAAATATTTTCCCCAAGTTGAGTCTATTTTGCCATGATGATAATTGGTGAGTTATCTGCCTGTTTTTAAAAGCTAAGCTCATGAGCTTTTTGTTCTACTTTCTTCCTTCTGTCCTGTTGGTGGAGGGGGAGTGATAAAGCGCCTGGGTGGGCATCTGGCAGCCAGCCAAGGCCAACTCACCACGCTCCTCTAAAAATAAATTTCCATAGAGAAGAGTAAGACCTACTCATGTAATTCCAGCAGCTTCAGTGCCACGTGAAGAAGTTACTTTACTGCCCAGCGGTGAGGCTGTTTCTCATTCAGCTTTAGAAAACTCTTTTCCTCTCCTGAATTAAAAATTTTCTTTCAGATTTACAGATGTACATTCACATATATATGCACATATTTCATGTATGTCCTCAGGTGTTTAAGCTGAGATCCTCAGTCCAAAAATATAGGGAAATAATGCAAGGGAATATATGGGAATGCAATGGCAATGAATGTAAAGGAGTATTTGTGGACATCTGAGTCTGAGCTTTTAATATGTTTGGCATTTGTAACAAAGTCAGTGAAATTTCAGGGAGTTACTGCTCCATTTGCAGTTATTTATAATTTCTATCATATTTCTTACCTAAGATATTGCTGATGGCTATTTTGTATTTTAATTTCTCCTTTCTCCCTTAAGTTTTTACTGAAAATCCAAACCAAAAAAGCCACCCCTCCTGCAAATTAGTTTAATTTCAGTATTTTTCCTTAGCTTCTGCAAAAAATCACTTGCCTTTAATGTCAAAGCTAGAGCTTTTCTGTAATATTATCTGTTTCAGGCATAATTTCAGACTTGGTATATCACTAGCACACAGTTCCAGAATAACACTTTTTAAGCACTTGTGTTATTTAGGCCTCATGGATGGAATGTTCAAAACCAAATCACTTTACTTATGGCTTAGCTTTGTAGCGGACTGATTACTCAAAACCTCCTGAAACAGTCTGGGGAATCATCACATGAATCATCAGCATTTGCTCAGCCCTTGCACAACCCAACTGCAATGCAGCAAATGCAAAATAATGCATGCCGTAGCCATTTTCATTGAATGGTAATGCAAACTCAGGAGAAGTATCTTGTTTAAATGTGCTTATAAATTGTGCTAAGAAGAACTAGACACGAAGTGTAGTCAAATACAAATCAATAAAGGCACACATATTTCTTTTAAATGCATTGCATTATTCTCTACCCTAACCACAGACAGACACATTAGAAGTGACTTTCGGTTTAGGTCACAGATGTCAACAGAAGAAAAAAAAACATGCCAAAAGTGGTTTCTTGGGAGTTCATGCAGTGAGTCTTTCTTCCCTGATGAATGATAATTTGTCTGCATTGGCATCAAAACCTTAGAGATTTAGTGTACTTAGTGAAGTACAGAGAAAACAGTGTTGAGGAAAAAACACACAAGGATTTTTCCAAGTTAAAGTATTTCCTGTTATCAACAGCTCAACATTTTGTGACTTATCCTTGATCTTTCTGTCCTGCCAGTGCCATTCAATACCCACCCTTAGCTTACTTCACCTAACATTAGCGTAGTCCCATGAGTGTAGACCTCACCTCTCAAAATCCTCTTCTAAAGTGTGATCTCCAGCTCCTAGCAAGTGTTAAGGAGAACTGGATTCTCAGATACTCCAGTAGAATAAAAAAAAAGCTGTATTTTAGAAGACAGTGATAAGCAGATGGAAAATGCAGTTCAAGGGCTTTGTTAGCCTAGAACATTTCATAGAATCATAGAATCATAGAATAATTAGGGTTGGAAAGGACCTTAAGATCATTAAGTTCCAACCACCCTGCCATGGGCACGGACACCCCATACTAAACCACGTCACCCAAGGCTCTGTCCAACCTGGCCTTTGACACCACCAGGGATGAAGCTTTCACAACAGCTTTGGGCAACCACACTTACAGTAAAGAACTTCCTCCTAATATCCAATCTAAACTTCCCCTGTTTAAGTTTGAACCCATTATCCCTTGTCCTATCACTACAATCTCTAATGAAGAGTCTGTCCCCAGGATCATTATGTTGTGCATCACTGCTGTTTATTGTTTTCTTTTCCTTTTCACATTTTATTTTTATATTCTCTCCCCTTGTTATTTCCCTTATCATCATTATTATTGGTGATAGCAGTAGTGGTTTTGTATTATACCTTAGTTACCAGTTATCTCAACCCATGAGAGTTATATTCTTTTGATTGTCCTTCCCATTTCTCTGGGAGCAGGCTTTCTGGGGCGGGGGGAGAAGGAAGGAGCAAGAAAGCGGCTGTGTGGTTCTGAGTTACCAGCTGGGCTTAAACCACAACAAACACAGACAGCATTCTTTAGGCAATTAGGAGAAATTTCTGGATAGGTAGCTCTCACCCTTCTGGGAGATTTCCATTTCCCACACCTCAGCTGGCAATACCATACTGTCACTGCTGGGACAAGTGAGGCTGCAGAATTCCTGAAGTCTGGGGAAGGCAGCTACTTTCCACAAGTACTCAGTGAGCCAACTAGGAAAGGTGCCCTCCTAGGCTTGCTCTTTGTGAATCAAGAGGGATGCATGCGAAGTGTGATGGTGGGAGGCTGTCTTGGCCACCCTAATCCCAAAGAGTTGAGCTCAAGCTTTTGGGTGTCATGAGGGAAAAGTTCAGCAGAGTTGCTACCCTGGGTATCAAGAGAGCAAAACTGAAGCTACAAAGGGACCTACTTGACAGGGTCTCCTGGGCATGAGCTTTTGAGAACTTAGGGGACCATGAGAGCTGCTCGCTTTTAAAGAACCATCTTTTGAAAGCACAGGAGCAGCACTCCCATTGTGTCAATGGAAGTCAAGCAGGTGCAGCAGAAGAGCAGCTTGGAACTCCTCCTGGAACTGGGGTGGGAACAGAAATTGTATGCTCTCTAGAAGCAAGGTCAAACTTCTCAGGAAGACTGCCGAGCTGTGGCTCACACATGGAGGGAGACATCACAAAAGGCCAAAGCTCAGCTGGAGATGAAACTGGTCAGTGTTCTGTCAGACAACAACAAAAGGCTTTTTGAAGTATGCTAATAACAAGCAGAGGCCTAAGGAAAGTACTGGACTTTTACTTTACGAAGGTGGCCACTGAAAATTGGGGATGAAGAAAAAACAGAGGCATTTAATGTTTTTGCATTGCCTCAGTCTTCAATATTCATGGTAGACCTGGGGCTCCCCAGGTCCTGTGAGTGGGAAGACCATGGCTGCAGGAGCAGTGACTTTCCATTGGTGGACACAGCAGTTCTAAAGCAGGAGACCTTGGGGCCAAGGCTGGACATGGACATCCTGGGGAGAGGCCCACAGGGCTCCCCCCATCTGGACCCCCAGGTTCCAGAACCAAGGTCACAATGGTGTTCCGTTCTAACCCAGTGCTGTCCCAGCAACAGCTCCAGTGCCTGCACGAACGGTGCTGCGAGTGGCAGCACCAGAGGCACTGGCGGTACTTCCCTCTTGTGGAGGAGTACTCCTGTTGTATTTTTCAAGGAGTTTTCTACACGTGTCTTCCCCCAGCCCTGTCAGGATGGGGCAGTGGCTCTGTTGCTGTGGGTCCAGGTGAGTTGCCCCACAGCTTGGGGATGCACAGGCACAGCAAGGACCAGCAGCAGCCACCTTGCTCAAGCCAAACGCCATCTGCTCTGCAGGGATGACCCTTGCCCCGACCAGCACCGTGAGCCCGATCTGGAATTGCCTGAGACGCTGCTCAGGGAGCGTGTGAGGGTGACCCAGGGCCGTGGCCGGAAGAAGAAGAGGGACCTCCTCCTCTTCTTCAGAGACACCCTGGTCATCGCCAACACCAAGTAAGAAAACCAGAGCCCAGCTGCCTTTCCTCCCAAGCCCTGCCCCTAGCACCAAGGCACCAGAGCAGGGACAGCCAAGGAGCAGCCCCAGGCCCCTGGCACTTTGGTGCTGGATGCACTTGTGGCCATGCCCATGGCAGGCAGGAACAAGAGGGGAGCCACTGGGCTTGGCCACCTCCATCTGACTCCCTGCTGCTCTTCTCTGCAGACCTGGCAGCACCCCTCACCTGCTGCTGTGCCTGGCCCTGGGCCTGCTGCAGGTGCTGAGCAGTGGGAAGGGCTGAGCTGGTGATGCTGCTGAAGAGGAGGAGGAATGGAATGCCTCCAGCTCCCTTGTCTTCCTCTGGCCCTGTGGCTCCTGTGTTGTCAGTTTCTGGTGAGTCTTGGTGCAACATCCCACCAGAGGGGTGGGCCGTACCTCTCCCTGCCCCGCCCCATGGGACATCATCTGCTGGGGCACAACAGGCACTGAGGCTGTTTCTTCTCTTTTTTTGGCAGCTCCCGAGTAGTGAAGGAACTCTGGATCAGCACCCTCCTTGGGTAAGCCCTATCTGGCACTGCAGCCTGGGCTGCCTGTGCTCCCATCATGGGGAGATGCTCCATGAGTGGCATCCAAACAATGAGAAAACACCTCTTCTGAGCTGGGTAGAGGTGCCCCACAGCTGCAGGCAGAGGTGCCCCCACTGCTGAGCAGGCACATCTGGTGAAGATGCTTCATCCAGCTGTGTCCAGCCAACACCTGCCCAGCCCCATCCTCGCCATTCCCGCTGCTCCCGCTCCACTCCTGGGTGGTACCGGCTGTTCCGGGCACTATGGAAGCACTCCCCAGGTTGGCAGCAGAGGGAAGAGCTGGCTTGGGTCTCACACAGCTCTTTCTCTGCCCCTTCCCCATGCACAGACCACGGGAAGGAGTTCAGGGAGCCCGGGTGACCCAGCTGCCATCCATCAGGATGGTGATGAAGGAGCTGAGTGGCCGCCATGCTGTGAGTGTCCCTCCTGCCTCTGCTCTGTCCCCAGGGGCTCCTCCAGCCCAGCGTCAGCTGCATCGCTCCTCACCTTCTGCTCTTTTCCCCTTGCCCAGGAGATGACACAGGATGCCGGCAGCCTGAAGAAGCTGCTACAGCACCAGGCCCAGGTCAGGGTCTGTTGCAGTGCAATCTCACCCATCCCCACTTCTCACACACAGCCAGAGGCTGATGCAGCTCTCCAGGGACCCTTTCTGCTGTGGGGCTCCTTGGTGAGTGCAGCCCATTTCTTGCAGGCTGGTGCCAGGCAGCTGCCAGTTCCTGTCCTCTCCAGTAGTGAGGGTTTACGTGGCCACGTGGATGGTGAGTGCAGAGAAGACAGGGGCAGGATGGCCCTTCTCTCCTGCTCTTGCAGGCTGGCACATGTGTGGCAATGGGGATGCTGCTGCCCTTCCCGCAGGGCACGTCCACCCTCATCACTCTGCAGCAGGAGAGAGCTGAACCCCATGTCCCCTCAGTCCAATATGTTGCCGCCTCTTCTGTGCCCTCGGTGGCAGGGGGGGACAGCACCGAGGGAGTCTGGGGGGGTTCTCCTGGTGCTTTTCCTCCACGGCTCTTTACTCTGTTTCTCTTGGGAAGCGGGACTCACAGGAGCAGGAGGCTGCCCTGGCCATTGGCATGGCAAGGGACCTTGGCTGCAGTAGGGGCACCAGGGCCATTGGGCTCTGCTGGTGTGGGAGCTCTCTTTGTCTGGCCCCTGGGAGATCTCTGCAGCCAGGACGGCATGCTGCCTCAGTCCATCCAGGCAAGCCAGCCTGGTTGTGGGGTCCCGTCCCATCCCAGTCCATCCCATCCCAGTCCATCTCATCTCATCCCACCCCATCCCATCCCATCCCATCCTGTCCCACTGGCTCCTCCAGGGAGAGGCTGTCCCCAGCACCTATCTAAGTGCCTGTCTCCAGCCCAGCAACTCTCCACCTCTGTGCCCTCAGGACCTTCTGGCTCTGCTCAATGAACATGGCCCATCCACGGAGGGGATCTTCCGGCTGGCAGCCAGCCAGCATGCCTGCCACAAGGTCAGGGAGGCCCTGGACAGTGGGGTGCCAGTGCAGCTGGAAACCCAGCCCGTGCTGCTGCTGGCTGTCCTCTTGAAGGTGAGCCCTGCTGACCCAGAGCCCTGCAGCTCCTGGCTCTCTTGGTGCTGATGGGTGCCTGCGGGAGCACAAGCAGAAACCCAGCTGCCTGCTCATGAGCCAGAGGCCTGGGGATGCTGCAGGTGCTCCTGGGTGCAGTGGCCAAAGCCTCACATGGAGCCCTTGGCACTGCAGGACCTCCTCCAAAAGATCCCCTCAAAGCTCCCCAACTTCCAGCTTTTCGAGGAGTGGATGTGCGCCATGGAGAAGACCAGCAGGCAGGACAGGCTGGCAGCACTGAAAGAGTAAGTGTGGCGCAGCCAGCAGGGACTGGCACAGGCTGGGAGTGAGCTGCAAAGAAACGGCCTGCCTGAAATAGCCATGGCTCCTACAAGCCACCTCCTGGTGTTGTGGGGTTTATGTTTGTGGGAGAGGGGCACCAAAAAGCTTTTCTTTCTGGGGATCACTTCCCACAGGTGTTGGGGATTGCTGCAACAAGGACCTCCTACAGAAGGGCAGGGAGGGAGGTGGCTGTATCTCAGCATAGGCAGTCCCTCTGCTGTAGAGCAGGCAGTGGCCTTGGGTGAGATCAGCCTGGGAGACCTGTGCTGTCAATGCTAACTTTGTCAACGCTGTGCTCCTGTTCCCTCAGGGTGGCCAGCAAGCTACCAGACGCCAACCTTCTCCTGCTCTGGCACTTGCTGTCACTGCTTATCAGCATCAGCAAGAATGTGGCCACGACGAAGATGACTGCTGGGAACCTGGCCATCTGCCTGGCACCAAACCTCCTGAGCCCACCCCAGGAGCTGCCCCTTGATGTCCTTGCTCTGGAGACAGGGAAGGTACTCTGTGTTGACCACCCAGCTACAGCGTCACCAGCCCAGCCCAGCTTTGCTGCTCGGAGGGTCCTGGCTGCCTCCTCCAGTCAGCAAAGCCATGGGTCAGCAGCTGGGAAGAGCAGCCCCATGGCTGCACCTTCCTGCACAGAAGCACAGGTCAGGCTGGGAAAGGCTGTTTGAGCCCTCATCAGCCCTCTCAGTGAATCCAGGGGGTTGCTGTGTGCAGGTGACGGAGCTCTTCGAGTTCCTTATTGAACACCATGAGGAACTCCTTGGAGAGCAGGTGGCCGGGTTGGCCAGCAAGGGAGACGAGGAGACACCAGCAGCACAAGCAGAGCTGGAAACAGCAGAGGTAAGTGAAGTGCGCAAGAAGTGTGACAACAAAAGCCTCCCCCCTCAGAAGGTGGGGCTGCTGTCGCTGCAGAGACAAGCACGGTCATCCACCAGCCTGCAGCTCTGCCAAAGTGCAGAACAAGGCTGATGCAGGTTGGCCATCCCGCTTTGTGAGGTGATCCCACCACAGCTGGCTCAGCTGAGCTGAGCAAACCCATCCAAAGCATGCACCTTTTAGAGTTAGGGTAGAAATTGTGCAGGGAGGTCCTTGCCCCCTGCTAACCTACACATTGCCATTGCAGGTGCCTCCTGTTGCTCCTGAGAGTGAACAGCAGACGAGATTTTCCAGGGAGAAAGGATAAAACTGCCTGGCTTTGCTTGGCTCAGGGTAATCATGGCTTTACCTGTCTCACAATACTATTGAATGGAAAGGTTCTCAGGCTCTTCACACAACACCAGGAAATGAAGAGCAGCCTGGGAAAAGGGCAGCGACGGGCCACTGTGCCAGAAGAAGAGCAAAACTGAGCTCTCAGAGATGGGCAACTGAAGAAATTCAAGCAGGGGAAGAACAAGGCACCCAGGTATGTAGCAGAGCCTGTGTTCCATCTTTTTGCCAAGCCCTGAGTATAGGAAACACTCCTGAGGTGTACAGTATGGTCCTTCCCTTGGGGGAACATGTATGTCAGGAGAAACATGCTCACCCAGCATTGCCTGCCAACCTGTGATTTTAGTATGGCAAAGCAAGGGATGCTGCTGCTAGGTTTTTGGAAAGGACCATATCCCGGATTCCCAGGCTCCCTGCCTCCCAGGCTCCCTGCTGAACCCTGCTGCCTGGCATGGTGGCACTGCACATCTCTTTCAGCTTCCCCTGCTCTGAAGGTATCACATGTATTGAGAAGGGACAAAAGCAACACTGTAGTTGCCAGTAGGGAACCTGTAAGGAGCCTCTCTCTTGTGCTAGCAATGACCTCTTTTACAGCATATTTCCAAAAAAAACCTAGGAGCCAATTCCCTCCTGCTCCTGCCCTCATGGCTTCATCAGTGCTTTCTGACTCTGCCCTTGCAGGTGCCCTTTTACTGCTTTGAATTCCCCGCATGCACTCTGCTTCCTGGCCTTGGAGTTCCACCCTGTGGCCCCAGCACCACCTCGGCAGCGGCGAGGACAGAGCCACCATGTCCTGCTCTGAATGGAAGGTTCCACCATCTTGTCCCGGAGCCAGAGCAGCGCCCTCAGACCTATCCCAGCCCTCTCAGGAGGCCTTGCTGGCTCACTCCTCAGCTTCACCAGCAAATCCCCACCTGCTGGTGCATCTCCCCAAGTGGGGAGCTGGCCTCTGGACTTCAGCTTCCCATGTTCACTGCCACATTTGTTACTATCATTGTTACTACGGTGGTTACTACATTTGTTAATACACTTGTTACTGTGTTTATAACTATGTTTATTCATTTATTACTATGTCTTTTAGAACCAAATTTTAGGATATACTTTAGGATAGATTTAGGTTATAGTTTAGGAAACAGATTATAGGATATAGGATATATTTAGGATATAGTTTAGGAAGCACCTTATAGGGTTGTTGTTATTTCATACTGTTTGAGTACACACTTCATATGATCATAGAATAGTTCGGGTTAGAATAGGATAGTTAGGGTTGGAAAGGACTTGCAGTAATTTCATGGTGTGTCACAAGACTACTCTTTGACTGGCTCTTTAGCTTTGGTAGTAAAAAAGCAGAAAGAATTACAACAGTTGTATCTCTCTGCCTTGCCATCTGCATCCTGCAGAATGGAAAATAAGAAAGAAAGTATTCTGAAAGAGTCTTTGGATTAGGAAAGAAATGACAGAGATTTATGAATGAAGAAGAACTACTGCTACACCTTGAAAAAGATTCAAATAAGCTCCAGAAGAGTACTGCTTGCTGTTGGAATACAGCTGCATATCTTAGACACCTGTTAAGGTCCAGAAGTAAAGAGAAACTTGTTTCTAAAAGAAAATGCAGGCAGGCAACAGAAAGGAGCACTGAATTGCACCACTGTGTTTTCATTGACAAGCACTCATGGTGGACAGAGAGATGCTGAAACAGAAACAAAAGAAACAACAAGGAAACAAAATTGAAAAAAACTAATGCAAAACCAAACAAAAACACCTGAAAAAACCCATAGTAAAACCGCAACAGGGAAAAAAAAAAAAAAGCCAAACCAAACCAAAAATACATATATAAAAAAATAATTCAATAAACACCAAAAACCAACAAAATAATAATAATAAAAAAAAAACACAAAACAAAAAAAAAAAACCCAAAACCAACCAAACTCTAAATCCTGTTTTGGAAAAAAATTAACCCCTCGTGCCCCACATTCGGTGCCAAAAAGAACTGTCGTGGTTTAAACCCTAGCCAGACAGCTTGTTCACTCACTCCCAGTGAGTGGTGCCGGGCTGACAACAATCGAGGCCCTTCCCCCGGGCTCTCCCCTTCCCCGCTCCCGGAAGAACGGGGAGGAGGATCGAAAGAGTGCAACTCCTACGGGTTGAGACAAGAACAGTCCAGCAACCAATGTACAACACAAATTACCACCGCTACCACCAACTACAACAATGATAAGAGAAAATAACAAGGGAAGAGAATACGATACCACCAGCCAAGAAACGAGTCCCACCTGGAAGCCTGTGTCCTGCCAGGTAACTCCCAGTTATCCCCCACCCCGGGCATGACGTGCTGTGGTATGGAATACCTCCCTGGCTAGCCTGGGTCAGGTGACCTGCCTCTGCTTCCTCACAGCTTCCCCTCCTCCCTGGCAGAGCATGAGCCTCACAAAGTCCTTGGTCAGGGTAAACATCACTTAGCAAGAACCAAAAACATCAGTTTCACCAACACTGTTCCCAGGCTGGAAGTCAAAACACAGCACTGCACCAGCTAACACAAAGGAAAAAACATGACTGCTACTGCTGAACCCAGGACAGTAGAACATCTGTGTCACCAAGTGAAGGAGTTGTTTCAGCAGCCTGTGCAAAAAAAAAAAAAAAAAAGAGATCACCAGAAAGAGATAACTGGATCTTCCCTGAGACCCTCTAGCTACAAGAAAAGCCTCTATCTCCACTTCTGCTGAAGGAGGTGTGGTAGAGTCTGTACCTATGGGGTTGGGAAATAGACATGCCGGTGATGGCAAAGGCTGAAAACTTGCGTCTTAAAACCAGAAGCTGCTCCACCTGCAGATCAACTGCAAAAGAGACTTAGTGCCCTGGTAGCAGGCAAGGGGTTGAATTTCTAGCAAAGATTAAGAATGAAGTATCTCACTACAGAAGCAAGATTTTAACATTTGTATTTTTTTTTTTTCATGCTTCTTGGAAGATAGGAAGTTATGTTTTTCAACTTTTCCAAGACAAGAACTGAGGTCTTGAAACGTCAGTTGTATCTTTTAACTAAATACTAAATTGCTCAAGTGAGAATAACTTTGAGTTCGCTGTGGTTGTTATTTTGTTTTGTTTTTTTTTTCTTCCAAATCAATTTCAGAAATAAATATTATTAAATGTGATTACTACAAATTCTGGGAGCAAAGGAACTTCCACCTCCATATTTTATTTTCATCTCAGTAAACTCTTAAAACATCTGGAAATATTATAACAGATCTTATAGGAATTGTTCTTTAACTTAATTTATAAAGCCTGTAGTGAAGCTAACCTTTTGCCTTCTTACATCATTCAGACGCCTAATTTCTCCACAACTTATCAGAGACTTGAAAAATTGAATTTATTCCAAATGTGGTTTTATATTTTATATACAACAAAAAAAGGAAACATAAGGTTAAAAAAAATTTAAAAGCTGTAAAAATCACTGTTAAATTAGTGGTAAAAGCAGTCTGATGAGATGAAAATTACTTTGATAAAATATTGACAGAAGAAGATAGATGAGAGAAAGTATAAGTAAATCTCAGAAATCTATTGACTTTAAGAACACCTACTGCAATGATGAACGTTAGAAAAAGCAGTGCCATTAAAAGTGGCTTGAAGTACTGTTTCAAAAAGTTTGGAGCTCTGAGGCTTGACCAAGGTTGAATAGACTGGAGATTAGTACTAGTTTTGCAATATTTTTATATTAAAAAAAAAAAAAAAAACAAACAACACAAAACCCCCCCAAAACCCCCAAAACCAAACCAAACCAAAAGGTAAAAAAACCCACTCCAAACCTTTTGACCTGCAATTATAAGCTGATATACTATTCTGAATTATGCTTGGATTTGAAGGGTCATCCGTAGTATAGAGGGTTCTTGATAACAGGATCACCCATTGTGACTCTCCTTCAGATAAACATAATAACTTTTAGAGTACAGGATGAAGGAAAAAGCTTCAAGATTCCTCTTGAGAAACAGTTATTAGTGTCTCAAGTGGTTCTTTACAGAGCGATGGGTAAACCACAGTGCCTCTGACATCTTTCTCATGATATTTTCTAAACCTCCTTGAGCACGTTCCGGTGAAACAGATTAAATATCAGCAACTAGATTTTACTAAAGCTGGGATTCATTACACTTTAGAGATTTATGATATTAATCTAATTTAGGAATCTTTTCTAGCACTCCTGTATAATTGAGAGAGAAAGGTGTCATTGAAGAGCAATTTACCATACTTGCCCTAAAAAGCAATGTTAAGATGCAATATAGTGTACTGTGGAATTTGTTAAAAAGAAACATAAAATCCACTGTGAGGAATCCATTGAAAAGGACCCAACTTAGTCTTACCTAGATGCCTAGATTTTAGACCTAGGGATGCGCTATAGCACTAAGCTAACACAGAGACAGATGTAAAAAGCAATCTTTGGAACAAGAAAGTTCAAAAACATGGCTGCCTGAAGTGATTGAGAGGCTCAATAAAATATGCAAAATTGTATGGTAGAATGCCAAGATGCCCTAGGAAATAAGCAAGAAGTACATTATAAAGGGGCTTTAAGAAAAATGAGTAACTCAATAAAATTACTTGTGAAGTTAAATGACAACAAATACAACACAAATTTTTAGAACTGGTCCTAATTCGTGTCAGAATGATAAACATAATGGGTTATCCAGGGCTATGCTAGACTAGCCATTAAAGTGCAAGAAAAAGTTCTTGAAACTACATTGGGGAATTCTTTGAAATCATTAGGTCAGTGATCACTGCCAATAAAAAAAAAAAAAAACAGAAAAGAAAGATACAGAATACGCTAATACAGACTAACAAAGGGAGTTAGACTAAACCAGAAAACATTATTGTCTTTATCTTAAACTGTTGTGGGTTTACATCTTGTGGATTTGTTCAGCCCATTGTGAAAAGGATCAGAGGTAAGAATTGCTTCACCTGAAGTGGTATTAGTGTTTTATATTGGAAAAAGGCAAATGCTGGTGTTTACCAGAAGTCTATAGAAGCAAAAAGACTCTCTCTTTGAAGAGAAAGTAAATAAGGAATGGCTGCTTCTTATCTCTTTAATACAAACACAAATCCAAACAAAGGAATTCTCAAGATAAAGATTATAAAGAAGAAAATAGTATTTCACATAATGCATCATAATATTTTGAAAATATTTTCTTTGTAAAATATCTTGAAAGATCTTAAAAGCAATTAATCTAATACTGTTTGATTTCTTTTTGTTTTGTTGCTTTGTTTTAAACATGTACCTCTCTTCTCCAAAACCAGAACTATTAGTCAACCATATAGAGTGAGGGAGAGAATATACTGGAAGAGGGAGGTGTAGTCAGATCTAAATACAGCAATACTTATGCTCACAAAGTGAACATATTCTATATTCTTAACATTCTCAGTATAACTATTTAATATTACTGAGGTCTTTACTGAGGTAGAGAGAATTCTTTTCTTCTTTCATACAGTTATCATTTAATCACAGGAATAATTTTGATCAGTGTAAGGTAGTTATGATAATCCATTTTTTTTTCCACTTAAGCCTGCTATTTTAAAGAAAGGTATAAAATAAAATAAAAATGTGTTCATGATATGAGACTTAATAGGACCCAGCAGACTGCAAGGCTCATGTTTTTTCTGTCTTGGAACAGCTGTTGACATCTTTGTTGGTATTACTCTTTGCCTGAAGTTTGTTTTTTTAAGGCCATTATTAATACTACATCATCAGCAAGTGTCTATGTTGTATTAACCAATTTAATTTTGGAAGAAGAAAAGATAACTAATTTATGGCATTGTGTTTTTAAAAGAAAGCTTTCAACTTTCAGGAAATTACAAAAAGTAAAAGAGACCACCCCTGCAAAAATATTATCTTTTATCTAAGTGTATCTAATTTCAACTCATTCTATGGAAGTACATACAAGCTGAATTTTCTCAGTACATCTTGGGAAGGTTGATATAGAGTTTCTGTGTAAAGGAGCTTGTCATACTTGCCCTCCACAATCACATACAGAACTTTTAATCAAAATAGATCCCAAAGACATCAATGTTAAATAAAGCTTGCACAGTCAAGTAACTATTATTTCCTCATCTTTGAAATAATATTCTTATTGCGTACTGAGAAAATCCATACTTATGAATCTTGACCTTTCTTAGCTATTCAGTGTTTATATAAAATAGCTCCTATGCCTTCAGTGAAATTGTCTGTAGTTTTCATGAGTGCAGAATGAGATCGTAAGTCCTCTAACTAGCATTTACCCCAAATTCAATTTCTTCTATATCTTTCAACTATTTTAAACAATAAAGACAGAGAAACTATTACTATGTTAGTCTTAGTCTTCCTATTTTATTGCTTCTCTTTTGTGAGTTACAACTTCATGGAACTATATCTGAAATACATAAAATAAGAAAATATCTCTGAAATAATAGTAAAAAAATGTAATTGTATATTTTTAAAAAAAACACCTAAGATTGATGTGTCACGTTGCTTGATCATGCATCTATGCTTATATTAAAATCCAAGCACAACCATATCATACACCCTAGTAAGTAAAAGTCTATTCTTACACAAGCTAGATTTTGAGTAACAGAAATTTGATGGAAATACAGGATTATCTTCTGTATCAGGATGAACTTCCTTTAAAATGTTTGGTTTATTTTTGAATTTCTTTCAATTTTTCCCCTGTAATGATGTAGGCAAATAAAACACTCATAAATAGAAAATTTATCTGTTTGTTTTTCATATTTATTTTCACATGTGGTGTTTTATACGAGTACTTTTACATGGCATAAGTAAGTGTTGTGAAAAATATAATGCTAGTTGCTAGTTGCAACTAGATAGTTGTGAATGAACAACTTCAGCTTTTGGAGATTAGCTACGTTAGAGTATTACTGTATACTTCCGCTAATAGACATTGCTTCTTTAACTGTGCTACTTGTATTATTCATTATATGAACTAGGTCACCTGGTGCTACTCTAGGCCTCTTCTATGACACTTAATTTTGCTGCAATGATATGTTGGGTGGTATTCTGACCAAATGTAGATAACTACAGTATAGATTAATCATCAAAGCCTTTTTCTCATCAATGGAGAAAAACAGCTAATTGTATAAGACAATTCATCTTGCCATAAAATAGATGCCTAAAATGAGCCAGATGTGTAGCACTCCAAAAGAGACTATTTCTCTCAACTGACAGACTGACAGTCACTAATGAAGTCTACGGATAATGGTGTAAATGTAATACTATGTTGTGTACTGCTAAGTTGGTGGTGTGTCCCACATATACTAGGTGGAAAATTTCATAGTGCTGAGAACTTGTTTTGTACTGGAAACACTTAAAACAGATACTTCATTTAATTACATAAATAATCTTGTTCACTGTTGAAGGGCTGTTCATTTGCTTAAAACTGTTGACCTGAATGAGCAACCCAAGGCACTTTCATAAATACATCCATTTTAGTATTTGCAGCACTGAATCAAACTACTCATAAATGGTGGATGTCACTTTATAACAAAAGCTAAAAGTGAAAAACAGGCAGATCTCATTCATATACTGATGTCAAAGATGAATTATTTCGTAGTTACCTACTTCATAATAGCTGTATCCTGAAATGAAAAATCTGATTTAACCTTCAGAATTTCTGAACGCACACCTTATCTTGTTGTCAAGTGTTTACAGAGACATGACCAACAAAGAAAGCAGCTACCAGCATTTGAAATCACAAATGACCAACAAAATAAATATGAACAGCCAGTGTTTAATTACTTTTGGGAAAAATATTTAAGTTCCATATTTGAAGACATATTACACATGAACTGAACCAGAAATTGAATGTGTGAACTCACAGACCGTTTGGAAAAAAGAAGTAGGAAATTGAAAATAGATTGAGTTACTCAAAGCAAGAAAAAAGAAAGCATAATAAAACAAAACCACTGACTAGAGATTCAATGATGACAAAGGATACCATAGTAGCCTAGATTAATTTATTTTCTGAAATGTGTAATAGAATAACAGCTTTCAATTTTTTTACATTGTTTTCCCATTTAAAATTCCAAAGAGAAATATGAAATTAATTGTTATGATTACAATCTTCTACTTAAAGAACAGGTACAGCATACATCACGGTTTAACACTAGTCAGCAGTGAAGTACCATGCAGACCCCCATATATTTGCCCTCCCCACCCCTTCCAGTGAGATGGGGAGGAGAACTGGAAAAAGGTAAACCCCACTGATTGAGAGAACAGTTTCATAATTGAAATAAAATAAAACATGATCATAACAACAATAAGAAGAAGAAGAGGAGAGAGAGAGAGGAATAAACTCCAGAAAACAGAAGTGGTGTACAATTGCTCTGTCCCTAATGCCCAGCCAGTCCCTGAGCAGCAATCAGCATCTGCAGGCCAACTCCCCCCAGTTTATATACTGAGCATGACGTGCTCTGGTAGGGAATACCCATCTCTTTGGCTGGTTCAGGACAGCTGTTCAGATTCTGCTCCCGCTCAGCTTCTGGTGCTCCTCCTCACTGGCAGAGCATGAGAGATTGAAAAGTCCTTGATCAGGGTAAAGTGCTTCTTAGCAACAACTAAAACATTGGTGTGTTATCAACATTATTCTCAGACTAAACCAAAACAGAGCACTGCATCAGCTACTAGGGAGAAAATTAACTCTTTCCCAGGCAACACCAGGACAGAATAGAAAAAGATGAGCCTAATGATCAGTGCTCTTCCGATGAAGTGTTGCACTCTTGTGTTAGATCCAACAGGGGCATTTAATGAACATGATTACTTCCTCTACAATGCTGAAGCTGCTTCTTCCCAGGGAAAATATTTTCATGCCTCACAATCTTTTTATATAAATAAATGTTCATTTTAAAATACAGATATATGACCTAGAAATAAGCAGAACTGTTTAACCCTAATTCTACAAGATGAGGTACATGACGTCTCCCATACAGGTGTGTGGGAATTACAATGAATGCTCAAGCGATTCATGAAGCAAGTTTCTATAACCTCTCAATGTTGAAACAAATGAGAAAGCAAAGGCTGAATTTGTCATTTAATTTTTCATTCTTACCCATATTTACATACAGCACAAGTACCCTATTTCATCAGTCTTCTTTGAAGATGTTATTAACCCTAAAGGCAAATGGAAAACAGGCTTTACTCTATGTCACTGCCGGAAGGCTGTATCTTGAATATAACCAAGGTAAAGTGTGTGTGAAGGCTAGTTAATGTCTAAACTTCAATGTGCATATTACTGTGTTAAAATCTCTTTACACTGCAAGGCAAAAACTGATAAAATATTCTGAGACACCTTTTTTAACTTGTTTAAGTTTTAGCTTGACACCAACTTTCTTGCATGTACAAATTAATGATGACTTTGTTATCCTTACTTACTGCAGTCTTTGTTAATTGCTTGAAGCACAGTCACAGATAAGCATCACCTGAAGCACACATAGCTGTTCAGGCTTTCATACCAGCTCCTATTCAATTAGCAGTGACTAGCATTTTGGAAGCAGTGTTGATGTTGAACTGTAGAAGGCTATCTTACCTTTAATTGTTTAGGGGGTTTATTTATTTGTTTAATAAATAATTCTTATTTCACAGTATCACAGTATGTTAGAGATTGGAAGGGACCTCGAAAGATCATCTAGTCCAATCCCCCTGCCGGAGCAGGAACACCTAGATAATGTTACACAGGAATGCGTCCAGGCGGGTTTTGAATGTCTCCAGGGAAGGAGACTCCACAACCTCCCTGGGCAGCCTGTTCCAGTGTTCCGTCACCCTCACTGAGAAGAAGTTTCTTCTCAAGTTTAAGTGGAACCTCTTGTGTTCCAGTTTGTACCCATTACCCCTTGTCCTATCATTGTTTGCCACTGAGTAGAGCCTGGCTCCGTCCTCGTGACACTCCCCCTTTATATATTTATAGACACTGATAAGGTCACCCCTCAGTCTCCTCTTCTCCAAACTATAGAGACCCAGCTCCCTCAGTCTTTCCTCATAAGGGAGATGTTCCACTCCCTTAATCATCTTCGTTGCCCTGCGCTGGACTCTCTCCAGCAGCTCCCGGTCCTTCTTGAACTGAGGGGCCCAGAACTGGACACAATACTCCAGATGCGGTCTCACCACTGCAGAGTAGAGGGGAAGGAGGACCTCCCTCGACCTACTAACCACTGCCCTTCTAATACACCCCAGGATGCCATTGGCCTTCTTAGCCACAAGGGCACAGTGTTGGCTCATGGTCATCCTGTTGTCCACTAGGACCCCCAGGTCCCTCTCCCCTACACTGCTCTCTAACAGGTCGTTCCCCAACCTATACTGGAACCTGGGGTTGTTCCTGCCCAGATGCAGGACTCTACACTTTCCCTTGTTATATTTCATCAAGTTACTCCCTGCCCAACTCTCCAGCCTGTCCAGGTCTCGCTGGATGGCAGCACAGCCTTCTGGCGTATCAGCCACTCCTCCCAGCTTAGTGTCATCAGCAAACTTGCTGATAGTACACTCAATTCCCTCATCTAAATCATTGATGAATATATTAAATAATACCGGTCCCAGTACTGACCCTTGAGGCACTCCACTAGTTACAGGCCTCCAACTAGACTCAGCCCCATAGACTACAACTCTCTGGCTTCTCTCCTTCAGCCAGTTCGCAGTCCACCTCACTACCTGATCATCCAGTCCACACTTCCTCATTTTAGCCGTGAGGATGCTGTGGGAGACTGTGTCAAATGCTTTGCTGAGGTCAAGGTAGACCACATCCACCGCTCTGCCATCATCCATCCACCGTGTTATTTCCTCATAAAAGGCTAAGAGATTGGTCAAACATGATTTCCCCTTGGTGAAGCCATGTTGACTGCCCCTCATAACCCTCTTATCCTTGATATGCCTTAAGATGGCACCAAGGACAAGGTGTTCCATCACTTTCCCAGGGATGGAGGTGAGGCTGACCGGTCTATAGTTACCCGGGTCCTCCTTCTTGCCCTTTTTGAAGACTGGAGTGACATTTGCTTTCCTCCAGTCCTCAGGCACCTCTCCCGTTTCCCAAGACTTGGTAAAGATGATGGAGAGTGGTCTAGCAATGACTTCCACCAGTTCCCTCAGCACCCGCAGGTGCATCCCATCTGGACCCATGGATTTATGGATGTCCAGATTGCTCAACTGGTCTCTAACCCATTCCTCATCGACTAAGGCAGTCCGCTCCGTCGACCTGACTTCATCTAAGGTCTCAGGGGTACAGGGCTCTTCAGGACTGCCCGCAGCAGAGTAGACAGAGACAAAGAAGGCATTCAGTAACTCTGCCATCTCTGTATCTTCTGTCACCAGGGCACCCATCCCGTTCATCAGTGGGCCCACATTGCCTCTGGTGTTAGTTTTATCTGCCACGTATTTGAAAAAGCTCTTTCTGCTGTCCTTGACCCCTCTTGCCAGATTTAATTCTAAGGAGGCCTTAGTCCTCCTAGCTGCCTTCCTACATCCTCTAGCAGCAGCCTTATATTCCTCCCAAGTGGCCAGCCCCTCCTTCCATGACCTGTAAAGAAAGGAACAACAAAATTAATTTCTCAGTTTCAGTCAAAGGTAGTAAAATGACTTATGAAGCTTCTTTCCCTTTAAATCCAATATGCCCAGTATAACAAGATCAGTTATAACAAGATCAGTATTATTTTGGGGTCTGTGTTTAAGCAGTTTGTGATGATGATTTTTGATGAATCAGTGGCAAAGAGAATCAGGAAAGGCTCCAAATCCAATGCTAACATTATACATATCAGTTTGTGCATTTCCTGGTTTCGCTGCCAACTATTTAATGTAACCATCCTGCTTTTAATGGGCATTGGAGCTAAATCCTCATATCAATATGCACCATATTTCTCAAGTGTGACTTATCACAGTCACAGTTTCATTAAGAGATTGGGAAACTTTGCAGTTCCAGAAAAGAACTTTAACTGAGTTTGTTTTAGAGGTTGATACAAAACCTGAGGCTAAAGTTGGTAGAATAATTTCCCTCAGACAATGTTTCTGCCTCCAGAACAGTTTAGTATTTAAGCAGAAATAAGTTCAGTCTCACAAATTTTGAATGAAAGTATTCCTTACAGTAGTTTAATATCTTAGATTACAATGAACGTTACTCTGACAGTGTTTGCTGTATTGGAATAAACTTTACTTGGATAACAGTGTAATTTTCAGAGTTGATATATATGTTTAATATATTTCAATTGGAAATTTTCAAATACCCTTCCACCTTATAGATTCATATCCCCTAATAAACATTTAAAAACCTTGAAATAAGAAGGAAGAATAAAGTTCTAAGGGCCATTTTTTATTTTCTAACAGAAAAGATTGTGAATTTTATCCATACCTTCAGGTAGTAATGTTTCTTATTCTCATTACTTCAAATGATAGCATTGCTGAATGTTTTTAAATAATGTTAGTTGACAATATCTCTGCAAGAACTATTTTAAAGGTTTTCACAATTCAATTACTACTAGATATTTAAAGTTCTATTTTTAAAGTTCTATTTTTAAAGTTCTATTTATAAATCAGTAAAGCACTTCTGAATATCATCTCCATAATGAAAAAAAAACAACTTACTACCCTAATGAAGTTTTCATAAACTTTACTTGTCGTCTCAATTTTTTTGCTTAGGAGTTTAGATATTTTTGATTGCATACATTGCTAAGATAATTAAAGATACTATTCTATTATCTTTCCTCTCTTCCATTATCAATTTCTCATTTTGTGTATAAGTGAAGATGACAGAAATGTGATTTTTTTATATTGATGTTTGGTCAAAATACTAGATGTACATTGTCTTCTCATTTAAATCAGACTGTGGAAATGGTATTCAAGTTACACTTATTTATTAACTTTTCAAGCCAAATTAGATAGAAATAATAGTGAGCAGTGGAAAACAACATTCAGAGTGGGCATATTGATCACATTTTTTTGCAAGGTAGATATATTCCTCATTGTGCTCTAGCCTCTATCTATAACACAGCTGTAACCATTTTGACTGTGATGTGGGAGCATCGACATAACGTTTTGTCATCTCATGACAAGACTTCTTTAACGTGATCTTACTAACTTTTTAGAACAACTTACAAACATTATTTTTTTTGGGTTGTGCCTTCTCATAACTCATAGTTTTTAATCAAATTACATAGCTGTAAATATCACTGATTGTACCTACTCCCACTTACATATCCTGGTTTGTTTTCATTGTAAGTGAAATTCAGTTTCTTTTAACTTAATATTGACATTTCCCTTTTCTGCATTAATAGGAATTTTTCTGTTGACACTCTCACAGCTTTTATATTGAATAGCTTAAAGGCAGAACAGAAGATAAGCTTCAGCTGTGGAATTCACTTTTCCATATTGAGCATTTACTGCTTCATTTGCTAAAAGCAGTATTCACAGTAGAATTAAAGCACCCTCTAGTTCAGGGCTGTGACATGTACATTTTAGGTTCCAAGGCAAAATTCTGAATAAGGTAGGGTTGGTTCTTCTACATGATGAGAACTAACTAAAAATAACTAACAGGAAAACCTATGTGCCCAAAACATGATGTGTTTCTCCAGTTTAGAATTACTAGTATTCTTCAGTATTTGAAGTTGTAGTGAAAGAGGCTTCAGTAACTGGAAAATATGGTGAACATTGATCATATCTAGGTTAAACTGTATCTTAAAGTAAAAAAAAAAGAAAAATTATTGTCATCCAAATTTCTGGATATTTTGAACTACAGGATAATTGTTTTCCTTTCCCAGACAGTCTGGTAGTGAAAAAAGGTTTTAGTTCTGACATCTCAAACCTCTCAAAACCTAACTTGCTATTCCACTGGATAAAGAAAATAACCCACAAGAATCATCTCAGGGTCTTCACACTGTTATATAGTTGCACAACCATACTGTTGTATAAAATGGAGTGTGTTACTCTCTAATTCCAAAAAGTTTATAAGTTTATTGCATAACTTTTATAGGTAATATGTAATCATGGTGTTAAGACAGTTGTACTGGGTATCCTACTTTAAGAAACATTGAAAATCCTTGCTCCCTGAAGAAAGAATGTTTTTCAGCCCACAAGAGATGCAAATCTGGCTAAATGGCTTTCAAAGATTTCTTCCCAGGTACTAAAATGAGTTTTCAGCTCATAATGGGACTGTGAAAAATCACGTGTAGCTTCACTGATATAGAAAACATCATCTGTGCCATTGCATTCAGTGGCCTTAGGACAGCAGAAATATTGAGAATAAAAAAACAATTACCCTTTGTCTTTGAATTACAGTGTAACTCATACCTTCAAAAGTGCATAAAAAATATCATTTTCCGTTGTTTGTACAGGTCATCTGTTATAAGCAACATTAATTTTAAAGTAGCTATTATTAACAGAAGTATGACAAAATACTTCCGTTAGTAATGTTTTAAGCAGGTCTGCATTCAAGCGGTAGACTGCAGAAAAGTATCAGCATTCATAGTAATTATATATTGTGAGAGCTACTGGTGCATAGCAGTTCCTGAAGTCCATTCAGCACATGTGAGTGTGTATTCCATCTTGATCCTATGCTTATTGCTAGCTAGGCCATCCTTGAAGAAGGCTGAGGTTTTACCCTTCCCCATAAAGAGATGTGCCACACCAGGTGACAGAGCTCTACCCTACCTCCAACAGCTGTAGTTCAAAATTAAACACTGGTTAGCTCTTTCACTGCCCCTGGGACCTCATCCTTACCTGGGAGCAGCAGGAGCCTTCAAGTTTCTTAGAAGATTTCAAGGGGTTCTCTGATGATCCTGGACCTTGTTCACAGAAAATCCAGAAGGTCCCAAAGCAGAATCTAGAGACTGCCACTTGAACTGCTCTTCTATTGTCATACATTTATTTTTACATATATATATATTCATGTCCTGAATGTCTTAAAAACTGTTTCTGATTTATCAGCACCAGAAATAGCAGATTAGACCAAAATCCAGTTTTAAGCTAGTTTTATTTCCTTTGAACAAAAATTAAATAGAGAAAAGAAGAGAAAAGAAAGAAGAAAAGAAGAAAGGGAAGGGAAGGGAAGGGAAGGGAAGGGAAGGGAAGGGAAGGGAAGGGAAGGGAAGGGAAGGGAAGGGAAGGGAAGGAAAGGAAAGGAAAGGAAAGGAAAGGAAAGGAAAGGAAAGGAAAGGAAAGGAAAGGAAAGGAAAGGAAAGGAAAGGAAAGGAAAGGAAAGGAAAGGAAAGGAAAGGAAAGGAAAGGAAAGGAAAGGAAAGGAAAGGAAAGGAAAGGAAAGGGAGTATTCTTACAAGAAAAAAAAAAATTCTGAGATAATTTTCCTTTTTTAGAATGTGAGGGAAAACAGTTATTTCCAAAGTGCACTTCTCCCTAAATAGTTTGGCACTACAAAGTCCCCAAAAGTTTGGGACTAGCTTTCATGGGAAGGAATATTTTAATTACAGAAAATGAAAGAATCACAGGATAAACACGTAAGTAAAACATAGAACATACCTGAAAACTATAGCTATTTTTACCTCAGGAGTTTGAAGTATTAGGGTTTTTAATGAAAGTTTTATATTCAGGGATTTTTTTCAGGTAGGACAGAAAAAGTTCAGGATTCCTTTCACTGAATTGGAGTACGCTTTGGTTTTGTTTCAGGTAGCTGAAGTAAAAAGCCTACCTTTCTGACAATACAATTGACAGGGAAAAAAAAAAGAAAAAGAGAAAAAGTAAAAAAAAGAAATCACAGAAAATAAAAATAAAAAAAATGTTATGTCCTCAAGGAATACAGTCAGTATTTTTTTATTTCAGTGTGAGACACTTGTTCCATTCCTGGATTTGATACATGCATATATTTTGCTTATTAGTTATTACTCATCAATATTAGCTGAAAAGAACCAGCAAGGCATCAAGCACTAGGGAGCATCTTGTACCTCCCCGAGCACTCTCATTTCTCTACATTAAGACCAGCTACCATCCTGGGAAAACCTGTTGAATAAAATTGCTGTGAAGTGCTCTCCTCTCTTCCACTTCTGTCACACTCCCTCTTAAACCACATCAACTATTATGACTTTACAGTAGCTGTGGTGATCCTCGAATGCATACAGGAGTATATAATTGAATGCCATCTTATTTTGCTTGAGTCATTTAATTTAGAGCTCTTGGCATTGATGTTCATGATATTTTTTAACCTGAAGGTCTGTAAGTGAAGAGTGAAATAGATAGAGAAGTTCACAGAGGTCCAGATGTGCAGTTTTCACAGTTTGATATTTATGTGGTTTTATTTGTTTTTTTTTCAATATTGTAATTCAAATAGCTGCATTTCAGAAGCATATATAACCTTTAAAATAAGGAAAATATCTGCAAATAGTCATAATAATGAGCAGGAAATGTGATGCTCCCATTCTTAGGAAAGTTATATACACAAAGTTATATAAACTACCATTCTTATGTATCCAACTGACTGAGTAGCTGTGCAGTTTGGTGGTGCTATACAGGCAAATAAAAACCATCTGAGTCGCTTTCAGTGTATATTAAATTCAATGGATTAAGAGCATAAAAGCCAAGTAATTATGGGAAGAGGTAAAAATCTCTATGGTAATGCTTAATGATATCCATTAATTTCCCCAGTAATGGTCTGTTTATATCTTAGCTCTCTTTTTGATTCTGTGGTTATTACCTTATTTGTCTTTAGAGTTTTGTGTACACATTTAAAAAGCAGAGGAAAGAATTAAAGAAAATTCTCATCTAGAAAAGGTATATAGTGACTGTATTGTCCCTAGTAGTTATGATTTCTATGTAACACAAATATAATTTATGGATGCCTAAATACACCTAAATACATCTTTAAATGGCAACCACCGACTCTTTTTCTTTTCCTTTCTCTTTTTTTTTCCCCACATTTTATTTGATTGAGACCATTGAAAACTTAAATGGATATCCTAAATATCACTCATGTCATTCTTCCCGTGGTAAATGAGGATTACTTATGAGAAAGCATCTTGTTATTTTTTAATCAAATCTGTGTCATAGTAGAGTGAAAGGAAAAAAAATTAATGGCAGCAATGAAATTCCTTGGTACAAGGATACCCTGAATGCGAGAGGAATGTTAACTTTTAGGAGAGCTTATTAAACAGAAATACAATCAGTTGTATGACACAAATACATGAATGGAAGTGGCTGTTTTCCCCTAGTTATTTAAGGTAACCACCAAACATAAAAGTAAAGAACATATTGATCCATGCCATTAAAATGGGACCTGATTAAATCCATCCTCAGGTCCTGAAGAACCTTGCTGATGAAGTTGCAGAGCCACTGGCCATCATATTTGAAAAATCATGGCAGTCAGGTGCAGGTGAAGTTCCTGAAGACTGGAAAAAGGGAAATATACCCCACATTTTCACAAAGGGGGAAATGGATGACCCAGAGAACTACAGACCAGTCAATCTTACCTCTGTGCCAGTCAGGATCATGGAGTAGATTCTCCAGGACACCATGAAAAACAACAAGGTGGCTGGTGACAGCCAGCATGGTTTCACTAAGGGGAAATCCTGCCTGATCAATTTGGTGGCCTTCTATGATGGAGCTAGGGAACTGAGGGACAGGGGCAGAGCAGTTGATGTCATCTACCTGGACTCATGCAAAGCGTTCAACACTGTCTCATACGACATCCTTGCCTCTAAATTGGAGAAACATCAATTTGATAGATGGACCACTCGGTGGATAAAGAACTTTCTGGATGGCTGCACACGAAGAGTTGTGGTCAGTGGCCCAATGTGCAACTGGAGACCAGTTAGGAGTGGTGTCCCTTGGGGATCAGCTTTGGGACCAGTCTTGTTCAACATCTTTATTGGTGACTTGGACAGTGGGATTGAGTGTTCCCTCAGCAAGTTTGCCGATGACACCAAGCTGTGCGGTTCAGTTGACACACTGGAGGGAAGGAATGCCATCCAGAGGAACCTTGACATGCTTGTGAGGTGGGCTGATGCCAACCTCATGAAGTTTAACCAAGCCAAGTGCAAGGTCCTACACCTGCATCGGAGCAATCCCAGGCAGAGCTACAGGTTGGGCAGAGAAGAGATTCAGAGCAGACTTGTGGAGAAGGACTTGGGGGCGCTGATCAATGAGAAACTGAACACGTGTGCTCGCAGGCCAGAAAGCCAACCGTATCCTGGGCTGCATCAAAAGGAGCATGACCAGCAGGTCAAAGGAGGTGATCCTGCCCCTCTACTCTGCTCTTGTGAGACCTCACCTGGAGAATTGTGTGCAGTTCTGGTGTCCTTAGCATAAGAAGGACATGAACTGTTGGAACAAGTCCAGAGGGCGGCCATAAGGGGACTGGAATGTATGAAGACAGGCTTTGAAAGTTAGGCCTGTTCAGCCTGGAGAAGAGAAAGCTTCAGGGAGACCTTGTAGCAGTCTTCTGATAACTAAAGAGAACCTACAGGAAAGCTGGAGAGAGACTCTTCATCAGAGGCTGTAGTGATAGGACAAGGGGTAATGGGTTTAAACTTAAACGGGGGAGATGCAGGTTAGATATAAGGAAAAAGTTCTTTACTATGAGGGTGATGAGACATTGGAACACCTTGCCCAGAGAAGTTGTGGGTGGCTCATACCTGGAAGTGTTCAAGGCCAGGTTGGATGGAGCTTTGAGCACCCTGGTCTAGTGTGATGCATCCCTGCCCATGGCAGGGTGGTTGGAACTAGATGATCTTAAAGTCTTTCCAGTCCAAGCCATTCTATGGTTCTATGATTCTATGATTAGATTTTTTTCTACATTTTTTTTTTTTAGGTAGAAATTATTTTGAAACCTACAAAAACCAAATTATATTCCAAGAAATAAGACATTACAGTTAAAATGTATGTATAAATCAAGTGGCTTTCTGTACTTTGTGATATTTCACTTCACCTATTTTCTACACTAGAAGGCTTAACAAGCTCTAGGAAAATAACTGTATTTTACACCTCTGTATCAAAGGATGCACAATTTTCATGACAGTTTTCAGTTTGCAACATGCAATTTCATAAAAGGTAAAATGGTTCATAGCTGAAGACTGAACAGTGATCTCAGTTTGTCACAGGCATTGTGTGATCATCATTAAATTTCTTATGCCACAGTGAGGAAGGAATTTAACCACAACATAATTTTTAAATGAAAGTTTGGAATTTATTTGCAATCCATTATTCTTTATTTCTTCTATTTGGATTTTTCCAGTAATCCAAAGGCAATTCAGAAACTATTGTGACCTGCTGATTAATCACTTACAATGAATAGTGAAGAGTTTACTATCAACAACCCAAGGACAATTGGTTAGGGTTAGGGTTAGGGTTAGGGTTAGGGTTAGGGTTAGGGTTAGGGTTAGGGTCAACAGTTACATCATTTGACGTACTTTTGTTTCTTTTTTGACTCAACTTGCCTCAGGTGTTCCAGCTTTTTGCCTGCATGTGATTAGAGCTCGAATCTCACAATTACTCTGATCTAGTGTCCAGATTTATTGTACCATGTTGTTCCTTGTCGTTTCAGCAATGAAGTTTGGGTACTAGTATTTCTTCCTACTGAGCAACCATTATTTAGTAATATAGGGCTATACTAGCTTGTTCATTCAACAAGGAACTCTCTTAGCTCTGTGAAGTGTGACAACCTTCTTTATATCTGAATTCAGCATGGAGTTCAACTCTTAATTACTCTCTTTAAATTGTCTAAAGAAGTAATATAGGGAGATAGTTGTTTAATTAGATTTATGGAGGTCATGTTCATTCAAAAGTGCTTGGGCCACTTAAGAGAGAATGCCAGAAATGCATTAGAATTCTGTATTTGATCCAGACACATGTGACCTGGGTGGGCATAACTCAGGCTAATTTTTCTTCCCAAACAAATATAGCACAGCTTCTTTTCATAAGGTATCCTTAAAAATGAACTAGAGAATGGTATCGCTTTTACTTTTGACATTGTGGTTGAAGCAAAACCTATAAAAACATTTTTTGTATTATAGAATCACAGAATCACAGAATCCTAAGAGTTGGAAGGGACATCAAAAGATCATCTAGTCCAACCCTCCTGCACTAGAGTACATCACAGGGGAACTTGTCCACGCGGGCCTTGAATATCTCCAGCATAGGAGACTCCACAACCCCCCTGGGCAACCTGTTCCAGTGATCTGTCACTCTCACAGTAAAGAAATTTTTCCTGATGTTCACATGGAACCTCCTATGCTCCAGTTTACACCCCTTGCCCCTTGTTCTATCACTGGACATCACTGAAAAAAAAATAGCTCCATCTTCCTGACACTCACCCTTTACATATTTGTAAACATTGATGAGGTCACCCCTCAGTCTCCTCCAAGCTAAAGAGTGCCAGCTCCCTCAGCCTCTCCTCATCAGAGAGATGTTCCATTCCCTCAATCATCTTTGTAGCTCTGTGCTGGACTCTTTCAAGCAATTCCCTGTCCTTCTTGAACTGTGGGGCCCAGAACTGGACACAATATTCCAGATGCAGCCTCACCAAGGCAGAGTAGAGGGGGAGGAGAACCTCTCTTGACCTACTAAACACACCCTTTCTAATGCACCCTAGGATGCCATTGGCCTTCTTGGCCACAAGGGCACGTTGCTGGTTCATGGTCATCCTGCTGTCCACCAGGACCCCCATATCCCTTTCCCCTTCACTACTATCCAGCAGGTCAGCCCCCAACCTGTACCGGTACATGGGGTTGTTCTTCCCCAGACGCAAGACTCTACACTTGCCCTTGTTGAATTTCATCAAGTTCCTCTCCTCCCAACTCTCCAGCCTGTCCAGGCCTCGCTGAATGGCAACACAGCCTTCTGGTGTGTCAGCCACTCCTCCCAGTTTAGTATCATCGGCAAACTTGCTGAGGGTACATTCAGTTCCCTCATCCAGGTCGTTGATGAAAATATTAAACAGCACTGGTCCCAGCACCAACCCCTGAGGGACTCCACTGGTCACAGACCTCCAGCTAGATTCTGCCCCATTGACCACAACTCTCTGCCTTCTTCCTTCCAACCAGTTCTTGATCCACCTCACTACCTGATCATCAAGCCCACACTTCCTTAGCTTGTCTATGAGGATGCTGTGGGAAACAGTATCAAATGCCTTACTGAAATCAAGAAAAAACACATCTACCGCTCTACCATCTTCCATCCACCTAGTTACTTGCTCATAGAAGGCTATAAGGTTGGTCAAACATGACTTCCCCTTGGAAAAGCCATGTTGGCTGCTCTTAATGACCCCCTCATCCTCCATATGCCTAGAGATGGTGTCAAGAATAAGTTGTTCCATCACCTTTCCAGGGATGGAGGTAAGGCTGAACGGTCCATAATTACCTTGGTCCTCCTTCTTGCCCTTCTTATAGACCGACATGACATTTGCCATCCTCCAATCCTCAGGCACCTCACCTGTTTCCCACGACTTACCAAAGACGATGGAGAGTGGCTCAGCAACGACCTCCGCCAGCTCCCTCAGCACCCGCGGGTGTATTCCATCCTGACCCATCGATTTATAGATGTCCAGATTACTTAACTGATCCCTAACCCAATCCTCATCTACCAAAGCAAACTCCTCCATTATCCTGACTCCTTCCGGGGCTATAGGAATCTGGGTCCCCCGGGGAGAGTTTGCAGGAGTAAAGACAGAGGCAAAGAAGGCATTCAACACCTCTGCCTTCTTTATATCCTCTGTCTCCAGGGCACTCACCTCATTCAGCAGTGGACCTATACTGCTTCTTGTGTTAGTTTTATTCGCTATGTATTTGAAGAAGCCCTTTCTATTGTCCTTGATCTGACTTGCCAGATTAAGTTCCAAGGAGGCCTTAGCTGTCCTAATTGCTTCCCTACATCCTCTAACAGCTGTCTTATATTCCTCCCAAGTGGCCAGCCCCTCCTTCCATAATCCATAGATTCTCTTTTTTCCATATGAGTTTGCCCAGCAGTTCCTTGTTTAACTATGCTGGTCTCCTGGCTCCCCTACTTGACTTCCTACTCATTGGGACACTCTGATCCTGTGCTTTGAAGAAGTGGTCCTTGAATGCTGATCTTGAGCCCCTTTACCACCTAGTACCCTTTGCCATGATACTTCCCTTAGCAATTGATTGAAGAGGCCAAAGTTTGCCCTTTGGAAATCCAGAAATGGGGCCTTGCTAGGTATTCTATTCCTCCCACACAGGATCCTAAACTCCGCCATCTCATGGTCACTGCAGCCCCGGCTGCCATTGACCGTCACTACTTCAACCAGACCCTCCTTGCTGGTGAGTACCAGATCCAGCAGCGTTCCTCTCCTAGTTGGTTCGTCCACCATTTGCATTAAGAAGTTATCATCAATGCACTGGAGGAACCTCCTAGACTGTGAATGACTGGCTGTGTAAGTCTTCCAGCAAATATCGGGGTAGTTAAAATCCCCCATAAGGACCAAGGCATGTAGTCGTGAGACTGCTTTCAATTGCCTGTAGAAAGCCTCATCAACTCCTTCGTCCTGATCAGGAGGTCTATAATAGACCCCCACAATTGTGCCACCCGTACCAGCCTGTCCCTTAATTCGCACCCACAGACTTTCCACTTGGTCCTCATCTGTCCCTGGACAGAACTCAATACATTCTAGTCGCTCTTTCACATAAAGAGCAACTCCACCACCTTGCTTTGCTGACCTATCTTCCCTAAAAATGACATAGCCATCCATAACCACATTCCAGTCATGTGAGCTGTCCCACCATGTCTCTGTAATTGCCACCAGACCATAACCTTTAGACCGCACACAGACTTCTAACTCCTCCTGTTTATTCCCCATGCTGCGTGCATTGGTGCACAGGCATTTCAGGGAGTGAGCAGAGCACGTTAGTGGCACCCTTGGAAGGCGGGAGGCCTTCTGGTCTTCATTCATACTAGAACATTGCCCCACTAGTTCAAACCCAGCTACAACCCCCTCGCACTTCGAATCTAACCTAGAGCTCTGTGAGTGAGCTCTATTAACTCTTGCCCAGGTACGCTTTTTCCCCTGCAGGACAGGGTTTAAACAACTACCCTTTCCCTCAAATGAAACAATAGATTGAGAGTTCTCCCTAGTCTACCATTCTTCAAGCCCTAGCATGTTTCTCTTGGGCTTGTCCCCAACATGCCCAGTTACCTCCCCTTCCCCCTAATGTTCTATTACCTAATGTTCTATCATTGTGTTGTTCGAAAAGCAGATTTGTGCCCAGATGTAGTAAACCAATTCCACACACTCAGGAGAGATACTGTGTTTATTCAGTCTTGAAAAGTTCACCAAGCTCTGAGGCCTGAATAATTACGATATAATACAGCATCATTCCTGAGCACATGGAATCGGTTTAGTGCATGCTGGGCATGTATCCGCTTTTTGAACAACAATTATGTCTATCAATTTAGCATGTCATAGACAAACACTTTTACAAAAGCTCTTCTGTTTGTCAGTAGAAGCCATCTCATCCTCTTTACTTAACTCATTTCCAACAGTCCCCCATTTATTTCATGAGAGAAGTTTCTGTATCACAGCCTAACTAACCCATTGGCACGCTCCTAAAAAATATCACCTACATAGACAGTACAAATTGGTGACTAAAAAAAAAATAATATTTTCTTATGCATGTTAGTTTCAGTAACTAGGCCGGCTGTTGAAATGAACTTCACATAAGGAAAACTGTCAAATTTGTCTGTGTGCCCAGATTCTAATTTTGGGTCATCTCTGTAAACTTTCAAAGTCTTTTTGTGGAATCAGTCAACAACCTCAACTTTTAAAATAGATAAATATGCAAAAAAAGTTATTAGAAATAAACTTGTCTATCTCACTGTTGGCAAGCTGGTTCGCTACAGAATTGCAAAAAATTGTTTTCGTTTCTATACCTTTTAATGCTTTTAAAATTTGTTTTAAATTCAGTTCAGAAGTTTCATTCTTTCCCAGAGTGATGATAAGGAATATATATTGTGCAGTCAGACATACACCCCCATCCATTCTTGATTGTATAAACTTTTTTTTTGTTCTTTTTTTATAAGTAACTAGGCTAAATCAAAATAATACACACATTTTAATTCAGAATTATTATTCTTTTATACAAACTTGTAATCCTTTGGGGTTTTTTGCATGCACAATCTGATGAGGGCTTCTACTACAAACAGCTCTGGTTTTGAGTAGAAGATTTACCTCTGGTACTATAAAGACTTTGATCCAGAATATTTTTTTCTACAGTAATGAAACAAAGAACAGAAATGGTTCTGATTTTATAAGAGAAAATTATATTTTTCAAATAGATCATTATCATCAAGAACTTTTTACAAAACTAACTGAAGAATCTCAGAATCAAGTCTTAGGGCTGGACAGTAAAATGGCTGCTCCATTTGCACATTACAAGTAGTTGCTATATCCAGTTTGAGAGGTTTGATAATCTTGAAAACTCAAAAAAACCCACACACTATTTTCACAGACCCTTTTAGCTTTTCCCTTTTTCCCTTTTCCTGTTTTTCCATCAAGTTTACAGTGAATACACTGATTCTTCCTCCCAGTTCTGCAGTAGATCACTGTAATCACTCCAGTCCACCCCCTGCAGATGCCTGATAGATTATCTCTTGGCTTTGAGAGGAGTGTTTTCACCTTGAAATACCTAATATGGGTAAATACATTGCATTACCTTTGCTATAGCTCTGAACAAAGTCACTCCTCTCCCATTTCTTTTTTTTCATAACCAGACTGAAAGACAGAGCAGCAACCCTTTAGAGCTTTAATAGCATGACAAATTTTCTCCTTTTCTTCACATTATACTCATTGCATCTATGCTCTGCATGGCATCATATAGATGTATACGTGCACTTGTATATGTAGTGCATTGTCCTGGGTTCAGCAGTAGCAGTCATGTTTTTTTTTTCCTTTGTGTTAACTGGTGCAGTGCTGTGTTTTGACTTCTAGTTTGAGAGCAGCGTTGGTGAAGCCGATGTTTTCGGTTGTTGCTAAGTGATGTTTACCCTGACCAAGGACTCTGTGAGGCTCATGCTCTGCCAGGGAGGAGGGGAAGCTGTGAGGAGGCAGAGACGGGGCGCCTGACCCGGGCTAGCCGGGGAGGTATTCCATACCACAGCACGTCATGCCCAGGATGTAACTGGGAGTTACCCGGAAGGACAGGAGCTTCCGGGTGGAACTCGTTTTCTTGGCCGGTGGTATCGTATTCTCTTCCCTTGTTATTTTCCCTTATCATTGTTTTAGCTGATAGTAGCGGTGGTGATTTGTTGCTGGACTGTTCTTGTCTCAACCCGTAGGAGTTGCACTCTCTCGATCCTCCTCCCCGTTCCTCCGGGAGCGGGGAAGGGGAGAGCCCCGGTGCAGGGGGGGGGGGGAGACGGACACGGACCTTGATTGTTGTCAGCTCGGCATCACTCACTGGGAGTGAGTGAACAAGTTACCTGACTGGGTTTAAACCACGACATGCATACTTTATATGGCATGATATATGTGTGTGTATATATATCTCAATAATGCATATAACATCCTCTTTAATACAAACCACATGCAAAATACTTTGTGTGCCCTGATCTATTTTGAAAGACTGTCCTGAATTATTGACTGTTTACTGCTGAGACAAAAAGTAGACTGAAAATTAATTGCTTATATGAGAAATTACTTGTCTCTCCATTAGTCTAAAATGGAATAAAAGCTGTTTTGGATACCAGTTTTGCATTTTTGACACCTGCCAAGGAATGATGTAAACTCCACTGCCTGAAGAGGCACAGCCATAGCCACATAGTGATATATCTATGCTTTTCATTTGTCTGTTAAAACATAATTCATAGCATTTTAGAATAAATATCTCTATGTCATTTCCATGCTGTGTTTTTTTGCTATAGATGATAGAAAGAGGAAAACAAACTTTCCTCTTTTAAGCTTTTAATCATGTCTCTTCTTTTCACTGATAACATAAGAGAACAGCAGTAGCGAGGTAAGCTGAAAAAGAAAAAAATATTTGCTTGGGTAGCTCACCACCATAAGGTAATTCTGCATTTCATCAAATACAGACACATAGCTGGTGACCTCAGAAGGAGATTTGCTTTCTTTTAAAACTTCAGCTGCAGACATGATTCTTTTTTTACTTCTATTGAATTTCTGGATTTCTTGATTTGTGATCTCAATCAATACTATGAACTTGATGTCTGAAAAGGTCATAACAAATATTCTGTACATTTTCATATCTGAAAACACTCAGATAAAACTTTTGATGACCCATAATAAGGTCAAGTTGTTCCCTTTTCATAACAACAAATGCCATATTTCTAAGGAAATGTGTTGTTTCATTTTTAATGTAACTTGACATTTTTGACAAGGAAAGATAATGACAGTGTAAAATAGCTTTCAAAAAAGTTCAAAGACTAAAAAAGACAGATGCATGCTGCATAGCTTTGAACTGTTCAAGAAATGGAAAGAAAATGGTTTATTTTTATGGTGCTGCATGAATGCAAATAGTAGGTATCTAGTATCAAAAGGGGAAAACTCTCAAATGCTTGTTGCAGCTAGAATTATCTGCTTTCACCTCCCAAACACAACTTTCTGATTGCTCAAAAGTCTTTGACCTGACCATTTCCACTTAAACTCTTTTATTTTACTTTTATTTTCCCTATTCTAACTCAGACACCTATCCTTAAAACTAAATTTTATGGATAGATGGAATAATTAACATCTTCAATCTGCACATCCAGTATTGCTGCAGCTTAACCTTAGCCAGCAATTAAGTATCACACAGCTGCCAGCTCACTGCCCCTGGACAGTGGGATGCAAGGAGAATCAGAAGAGTAAAAGCTAAAGAACTTGTGGGTAGAGATAATGACAGTTTAATTTATTTATTTATTTATTTATTTTAAGCAAGTATGTTTTACAAAAAATAGAGAGGTGAAAATAGAAACCAGAAAACACAAGTGATGCAGAAGAAAGCAACTGCTCATTATAAACCAATCTCAACAAATGCTCAACAGGGCTTGTTGAGCATTGTGCCAACATCCACCCCCCAGTTTTACTGCTGAGTATGATGTCATATGGTATGGAATATGCCTTTGGTCAGCTGGGGTCAACTGTACCATCTATGTCCTGTCCCAAATCCTTCATGGAGCAGATCCTCCTGGAAACTATGCTAAGTCACATGAGCAATAAAGGGGTGATTGGTGACAGCCATCATGGCTTCACTAAGGGCAAATTGCGCCTGAGCAAATTTGGTGGCCTTCTATGATGGAGCCATGGCATTGGTGGATAAGGGAAGAGCAACAGACATCATCTACCAGGACTTGCAAAGTCATTTGATGTCCCGCACAACATCTTTGTCTCTGAATTGGAGAGGCATGAATTTGATGGATGGACCACTTGGTGGATAAGGAATTGGCTGTATGGTTGCACTCAGAGAATTGTAATCAAAGGCTCAGTGTCAAAGTGGGGATCAGTGATGAGTGATGTCCCTCAGTGGTTTGATAACTGGGACCAGCACCATTCAACATCTTTTTCATGATATGGACAGTGGCATTGAATGCATCCTCAGCAAGTGTGCCAACACCAAGCTGTGTGGTACAGTCAACATGCTGGAGGGAATGGATGCCATCCCGAGGGACCTTGCCAGGCTCGAGAGGTGAAACAGTGCAAACCTCATGAAATGCATCCACAACAAGTACAAGGTCCTGCACCTGGGCTGAGACAGTCCCAGGCACAACTGGAGTCTGGGTGGAGACTGGATTGAGAGCCGCCCTAGGAAGAAGGACTTCAGGGTGTTGGCTGATAAGCTCAACATGACCTGGCAGTGTGTACTCACAGCCCAGAAAGCCAACTATATCATGGGCTACATCAAAAGTAACATGGCCAGCAAGTTGAGGGAGATGATTCTCCCCCATCTTCTCTGCTCTTGTGAGACCTCACCTGAAGTAATTCATCCAGCTCTGGGGCCCACAATACAAGAGGGACATGGACCTGCACAAGTCCAGAAGACGGTCACAAAGGAGATCAGAGGTCTGCAGCACCTCTTCTGTGAAGACAGGCTGAGAGAGATGGTCTTGTTCAGCCTGAAAATAGAACTTGTAACAGCCTTCTAGTACCTAAAGGGGATCAACAAGAAATCTGGAGTGGGACTTTTTACAAGGGCACATAGTAAAGTAGATAGGACAAGGGGGGAATGGCTTTAAACTGAATGAGGGTAGATTTATAACAGATATGGGGAAGAAATTCTTCACTATGAAGGTGGTGAGTCAGCAGAATAGATTGCCCAGAGAAGTTGTGTGTGGCTCATAACTGGAAGTGTTCAAGGCCAGACTGGACATGACTTTGAGCACCCTGGTCTAGTGGAAGGTGTCCCTGCTTGTGGCAGGGGGGCTGGGACTAGATGATCTTTAAGGTCCTTTCCAACCCTAACTATTGCATGATTTTAAGACTGTATGATTCTTGTGCACCCCCTGCGCACTTGCTGGTGGGGCAGTGTGAGAATCAGAAAAGGCTTTGATGTTGTGTAAGTACTGCTCAGAAAGAATGAAAACATCGGTATTTTATCAACAGTATTTGCAACATGAAACCAAAACATGGCCCCATACAAGATATTATGAAGAAACTTAACTATATCCAAGCCAAAAACCAGTACAAGCATATAGAGGCATAATCTCCTTGCATAATCTATAGAAAGAGATAGGTACCTCCAGAGAGAAAAACCTTAAAATCTATCATAGAGTAAGATAAATTACCATCTAGAAGTATTTCATTCTGTAGGTAGTAGAAGTAGCTGATGGTTTCTCCTGCCTTCCTAAATATTAAAAATCTGCAGTTAAGAGATATAACTGGAATTCAGTGATTAACTCACACATAAGTATCTAATGTTAAGACAGATGAATCTCTTCCCCAGTAGAAAATCCCCATCACATTTTAATTTCTAAAAATGTCTGGAAAAAGTATATAGGGACACTTGTTTATTATTATAAGCTTTAATCCAACACAGAGATCTCAGGAGCTGGGATAGAGTTATTGAAAAATTCTAGGCTGTGGTTGCTTCTACAGGGCAATCACTTTTACTTGTAAGACTGAGCCTCTCTATGCATCCTCTTTTATGATGGAAAGCTTTATAGAATTATAGCTGTCCTGAATATTCCATTTCCCCATTAAACTGATTGATGAAATCTTCTACGTACACATCCAGTCTGTAGCCATATATTAACATGAATCACAAGATTTCATTCTGATTTCACTTGATTTAGATATCTGACACCTGTTTAAAAAAATTCACAGCTATCAATATAAAATGTTATTTCTAGAGTCAAATTCCCAATTGTCATATAGCATAACAAAATGAAATGCTAAAGATTGAAGTACTGATCTTTCTCAAACGTAGGCGGCTGTACACAAACACTCATGAACAAATGCACTCACAAAATTTTTCAGCATCCTCAGATGACAAAGCAAACCAGATGGATTTCAGGAAGTCATTTTGGAATTCAGACTACCTTACAGAAAATGATGCTGACAGAATTGTTATGCTTAGTAGAAAGGGTTTGAAGTGAAGTGTGGAATCACTATTTATTTCAAACAAATTGGCAAACCAGGCTTAACCAACCACAACTTTAAATGAGGTCAATTATTACTGTATTGATAAAAATAGATAATGGTGTTAAAAATGATTTCACTTTTTAAAAATTCATAAGACTTCATCTTTTTTTACCTCTATTTTTGCATACTTACATTCCTATTGAAAGAGAAAATATTTTAAAATAAATTTGCTAATAAAAAAATGTCAGGTACAGAATCCGCATTTGGATTTTAAGCAAAAAAAAACTAAAAATAGTTAAGTTCACTGTTTTATCTCTTTTCAGTGGTTGGGATGATCAGAATGTTATGTTTAGACTAGAAATGAACCTTCTTTTAAAACATGAATAAGTTTCTGTGTTTGGGATTTGAATTCTATCGTAAGCAGTCAGGCCTTGGATTTACTTTGCTTAGATAAAGAAAAAAAATGGTGAAAAAACAGGGAGAATTAAATTTATTCAAATATTATCTTGAAAAGTTAATATTAAGAATGAAAATTATTTTATAAGTTCTGATAATGTTATCTTAATCAGCTTTGGAAGATTTCAGAATCATAAAATCACAGAATAGTATAACATCATAATAAATTTTTTTTTTCTGGAATAGATGTCCTGAGATCATTTGGGCCAACATCCTGATCAAAGCTGGACTAACTTCAAAGTTCAGACAAGTTGCTCAGAGCCATGCCCAGTTGAAGTTTGAAAATCAGCACTAGCACTGAATGTACAAACTCTGTGGGTAATCTGTTCCAGTTGAACTTATTAATTAATGTTGAGTACTTGGAATAAAAAAAAAAAAGAGAATTATTTGTCAGAACACCTTCACAATGAGTTAAGTTTACCAGAACCATTATCATGGTTCCTTTAAGATCATCAAGTCCAACTGTTAACTTAGCATTGCCAAGTCCAAAATTAAACCGTGTCCCTGAGTGCCACATCTACACATTTTTTAAATACCTTCAGGCATGGTAACTCCACCACTTCCCTGGGAAGCCCATTGGAATGCTTGACAACCCTTCAGTGAAGAATTTTTTCCCAGTGTACATTCTAAACTTGAGAATATTTACTGTTGTCCTATCACTCTTTACTTGGGAAAAGAGACTGGCACCCACCGTGCTACAACCTCCTTCTAGGTAGTTGTAGAGAGCAATAAGGAAGATTAAAACACAGACTCAAATGGAGATTTTAATAAAATACATTTGGATGCAGCTCAGTTGTAGAGATACCATGTGGGCTTACTCTGGTTATTATGTGTTAAATAAAAATTAAACATTGGTAATATGAATCTTTTATAACTGGAAACATTCCTTGTGCATCTAAAGCTTATTTTCAAAAAATATTACTGAAACAATGAGTATTGCTAGTGGTAGAATGCTAACCTGTGGCTTCTGTATTGAAAGCTTTCTTTTCTATGTTTATAAAACAACAATTTTCGTTAGTCACTTCCTGAGATAATTAAGATATTAATTTAAGAAAACCAGCTAAACATAACTATTTAATCTGGTAACATCTTGTTCATGGGACTTAATTACATTTACATAGTAGATATTGACAAGTTTATTAACTATCTCTATTTGCTCAGCAAGTAGTATGGGAGATCTCCTGCAATGCATCATGGGTTTACTACATCTCTAAAGAGCCTGTCTATAGTGTGTCTTTGTTTTCTGGAAGTATATTATTTAAAATTTTAAAAATATTTTCGTAGCAGTTTGTTTTTTTGATGTATTTCATAGAATCACAGAATCAGGGAAAGGTTTGGGCTGGAAGGGACCTTAAAGTTCATCTATTTCCAACAGCCCTGCTGCAAGCAGGGACACCTTCCATTAGACCAGAGTGCTCAAAGCCCCATTCAACCTGGCCTCAAACACTTCCAGGGATGGGGTACCCACAGCTTTTCTGGGCAGCTGTTCCAGTTTCTCCCCACCTTCACAGTAAATAACTTCTTCCTAATAAATAGTCTAAATCTACCTTCTTTCAGTTTAAAACCATTCCCCTTGTCCTATCACTACATACACTTGTAAAAATCTCTCTCCAGTTTCCCTGTAGGTCCTCCTTAGGTATTGGAAGACAAGGTTTCCACACAGTCTTCTCTTCTCCAGGCTGAACAAACCCAGCTCCTGTCTTCATGGGAGAGGTGCTCCAGCCCCCGATCATCTTTGTGGCCTCATCTGGACTTCCTCGAGCAGGTTCATGTCCCTCTTGTGTTGGGGACCCCAGAGCTGAACGCAGCACTGCAGGTGGGGTCTCAAGAGAGCAAAGGGGTAGAATCACCTCCCTTGACCTGATGTTGGTCATGCTCTTTTTTGCTACAGCCCTGGACATGGTTGGCTTTCTGGACTATGGGTGCACCCTGCCGGCTCATGTTGAGCTTCTTGTCAAATCAGATTTTGGCAACATTTAATTTTTCTTAGAATAAATTTTCACTTTTTGTTTCCTCTAAATGTTTAGATCCTATAGAAAAAATTCCAAATTGCACTGTAAAGGCTAGAAACTCCTATTTAGATTTTCAGACACTGTAATTCAAAAATTAAAGGCTAGAATTAATACATTTATTAGTAATATGTTAGTTAAAATTAGCCCAAGCAATTAAGTTTTATATACGATACATCTCCCATTTTAGTTTTTAACATCTCTCATGTTCATTTAGTTATTAAGATTAATTTGTTACTGAATTTTACAAGCATTGAAGAGTTCTGTAAAATGATGATTGAGTGTGCAGAAAAGTTATTTTAAAGTACCCAACAAAGTTTATCACTGACTTGTACAGTGAATGTGGGATTTTGTCTGTCTAAGTAGATTATGAATAGGAAAGAGTGGGATTCCTCTGAGCTTCCCTGTTTTTCCAGATTCTCATGATTCATACATAGGTCATATAAATATTTCTACTTTCCAATAGTTCGTCACATAGTTTTGCAAAAGGTAAATTATGGTCTATAAATAAATTAACAAAATTAATGCTTATTGTTCACTTAGAACAACAGACCTTACACTAATCCAGCGTAGTCACTGGAAAATTTAAATGTAAAATGGAAAACTAAGAAACAAATATTTACTAATATTAGTGTCAACCAGAGTAAAACAGCAAGTGTGTTGCAAGTAGATATAGAAATGGAAAGATCTGAGTCTAATTTTAATAAATGATGATGGCCTAAGGAATGGAATAAAAATTGTGAAAGCTGTATGCAAGAAGTTATTTTTCAAAAATAATTTTAACGTGTTGTTATGACATAAAATATACTGTGTTTGTTTTTATTTATCCACATTTTTCTTCAGTTTTGCTTGCAAAAATATGTTGATTCCTCTTGCTGCTTTGGGGCTGAAATTGGACTTTGAGAAAATAATGTCTTAAATTATTCACAAATGTATTTGTGTATCACTAACAAAAGAGGCATCTCTCTATGACAGAATAATGGTACCAGTTTTGCCTTGCAGATGGAATATTAGATGAGGCTGTAAATCTGCAATTTGGACTGATTACAGCATGTGGAATTCGAAGAGTTTTAATTCCTTTAACAATTAACTGCCTGACCAGTGTTCATATATCAGCTATGTCAGACACCATCTTGTTAAGTGAACAACCTTTCCATTCCTTTCATTTGACCTTGCTGAACATTTTCCTCAGCAGGAGAATAAGTTAGTTCAAGCCTCATCTTTTGACGCATGTAAAGTAGGACTGGATATAGTGGAGAAAACATAAGAAAAATCGCATAATTAATAAAAATTTTAAGATTATGAGTAAAACCAAGAAGGATAAATCTGTGATTACAGTATAATTATCATCATACCTATTGTAGTGCCAAGATGAGTTCCAGTGATACCAGTAGCATTAAAGCTTTTCACCCTGCCATTTATTTTATGATTTTTGTGCCTGCACTGATTTTTTTCACATGTATTCCTTTTTAATTAGTAGTTTAGAAGCTTTGATTATCTAAGATAACAAGAGGTGAAAATTTTTCTTAACGAGGTCATGATGTGTTTCACAATTTGGAAGAAAATATTTTGTGTTTTTCTAGTTTCCTCTAAAAAGTTTTTACAAAGCCCTTACTGAAATCTGGCCTCACACTTCCTTTGTTAAATATCATAAGATGACCAGAAGATCATTTAGTGATTCATTCATAGTTCTTCTGGTGCCCATGTTAACTTCAATGCAGCCTCCACATTGTTTTGCTGGTTAAAGCCAAAGCTACAGCAGTAACTGCATCAAAAGCAGGCACTGTGACAATATCTACTACTAACATCTAGGCTATCTAGTCTAACTGAGACCAATCAATAATAAAGAAGAAAAAAAAGTCTTTGTGAATATGGTTAAAAGATACTATAATGTTAATTATGACCAAGATGGTAGCATTGGCATCTGGTTATCAATACACTGTTTTATTTTTACAAAGAAGCCCACCCTTACTTTCTCCATGTAAATACTCCTGTCTTCATAGAACTCTTTACTAAAAGGTGAACAGTATTTGATAAAATGCACATTAGGATCTGTAACTGCCATGCTTTCAGGATAAATATCATATAGTGACCCAAGCAAATCAATTGATCTGCTTGAAATGGAAATAATCTCAAAGACTGTAAGTTATCTTACCTGCATAAAACTATCATTTACAAGATATTTCCCCAAATACTTCTTGTACTCTAGCTTTCTGGTGTTTACAAAGATCAGTATGCTATTTAAACTTTCAATGCTTAGTTTTACCTAAATATATTACAGGTAATTTTTGAAGGAATATTTTCTTTGTTTCTGGCTCTTTGTCTCTTTCATAGAATGAATAAATAAAAAGTGATAAATATGAGTTAAAGAAATACAACTGGATGTATGCAAATAGGATGTAAACCCACAAACTATTGATATCCAACTACTGTACTTTAGAACAGAATGTTGTATTCTCTATGACCTGCAGAAAAGCTGGAGAGGGATATTTTACAAGGGCATGTAGTGTTAGGAGAATGGGGAGTGGCTTTAAACTAAAAGAGTGTATTAAAAGATGTAGATTAGATATTAGGAAGAAGTTCTTTACTGTGGGGGTGGTGAGAGACTCTAACAGGTTGCCCAGAGAATTTATGGATGGCCCATCCCTGGCAGTGTTCAAGGCTAGGTTGGACAGGGCTTTGAGAAACCACGTCTAGCGGAAGGTGTCCCTGCTTCTGGAAGGGGGTTGGGATTAGGTTATCTTTAAGATCCCTTCTAACCTTGATCATTCCATGATTCTATGATATGATGATTATCTTACCACTGTTTCCAAAAGGTGTAAGGACTATATTTTGGAAATGAGAGTGTATTTTTTTTCAGGTAATCAATAAAGTTGCAAACTGTGACATATAATTCAGTTTTGGACATTCATGGTCCTGAACATGTTATTCTCCATCATTACACGAATCTTCTCATACAAACGGCATAATTATGGGTTTTTGTTTTTTGTTTTTTGGTTTTTTTTTTTATACAAAGTACATATGAACTAAGCTTTTTAAAAAGAATTTCTGTCTTGTGGGACAAACCACTTTTACTCTCACAGGGAGTCACACTGTGCTATACTACTCATGGACCATAACTTCACAGCAAATCATTGCCATTATAAACAAGGGCTTTAAAATTTGGCCTAATAAAATGGAGGATTTTATCATTACTTACTGTTTCCTGATGTGCAGTAGTCTTGTCTCAGACTTGTTCCATGTCTCAGTGGAGGGATGAGCTACAGTTGAACAAGAACCAAATAGAGGGATCATTTTTCTGGTCACATAATTTTTTAAATCTTCTGATTTGGATTGTTCTGGTTCTGTTCAAACTTCAATATTCCCTAAGATGCTCTGCTGTCATGGATTTAATAAGCTTTCACAAATAATGGACCTATTCACATTTTTATACAAATACCTCATCCACTCTTATTAAACTGAGACTTGTAAACTGTGAAACCTAATATCTCCATGCCTGTAGAATTCTCTTGAGCCTAGTTAACCCCACTTTATGACAATTCTGTGTTAGCAACAAGTTAATGCAAGATTCTGTAATAACCTAGACTAATTGGCTTAAATAAAATGACCCAAAACTACTGTGCTGTCAATATTTTTAGTTGATTTTCCACACAATATGTGTGTTCTTGAGTGACACTTCTAGGATATATTATGCATATATTTTACTTGCTTTTATTTTATCCTTCCCTAAGAAAAGCCTGAAATCAAATTTCAGAGGAATTAGACTATTTTGTTCTTTGTACAGTAACCAAAACAACAACAACAAAGAACAAAGAACAAAGAACAAATTAGAAAATAAAAAGCATAAATTTTCTGTTGCCCACCTATTGTATGTACCCACATCGACACTTTAAGCTACAATAGATTGGATATATTGGATAGATTTGATATATAATTGATTGGCTATAAGGAGGAAATTCTTTCCTGTTAGGGTGGTGAGGCTTGGAATAGGTTGCCCAGGGAGGCTGTGAATGCTCCATTCCTGGCAGTGTTCAAGACCAGGTTGGAAGAAGCCTTGGGTGATATGGTTTAGTGTGAGGTGTCCCTGCCCATGGCAGGGGTGTTGGAACCTGATGATCTTAAGGTCCTTTCCAACCCTAACTAGTCTATGATTCTATGACTCTATAATGAGTTGCAAACAGATTTATTATAAGAAATTGAAGAGATTAATGAAAATAGCGATGTACATTACAAAGATGTTCATTATGGGAAATAAGCATTCATTTCATGCTAATGATGGTGTTCACTTACTTTGTACATTCCCAAATACATTCATAAAAGACTGCTAGTACAGTCAACCATTTAATAGTCGACAGAAGTTTTGGATATAAGTTATTATTATGTTTTAATTGGTTTTAAAAAGTGTTAATTGGATTGAACTGGAAAGCAGTTCTTTTCAGAATAAAAGTTTTTGTCTTACAGAATACAGAAAGCTGGACCTTGAAGCTTTTTCTGAAACAAGCTTTTGAGTATTGCTTCTGATGGAAAAAAAAATGTTGTAGCACATGGAAAACATCAAAACTGAAGTACACAATCATAGAGGACTAGCAAACTTAATCAATAGATATAGCAAGTTGTTAAATATTAAATAAATATGAATGCATTACATAAGTAAAATTTTAGAAGAGACTAGCAAGAGAAGGCATGCAACAGAAGTGCTTCTGTGCTTGCAGTAATGTGCTGAACCTATACAGGTTAAATGATTGAATGGTCATACTACTCCTCTACGGCCAGAGGAGCATTTGCCTTCTAGCTGGACTTGATGCGAAACCTCTTAGTAACCATATCAGAGCTGTAAAATAGGCATGACATCTAGGACTGCGCATGAAAGCGAAACAATCGTGTGGGGCTACAAGAAAAGTAAGTATGAGGAAAAACTAAAAATGAAAGTCATTAACCTGCTGCAGAATATATATGGACTCAGTCAGAGATCAATATGATCAGACAAAAAGCCCTTTATTACAAAGCCTTAACCCCTTAAATACTATTTCTTCCATGCACTTACAGCGATTTGGCATATTATGATTGGATACATGTCTTGAAGACCCTTTGCAACTAGCATATAATTGGTTAAGCACAGGTGTGGGAACTTGACCTCAAAAGCTTGCCAACAATCCACAGTTCTCATTAACTTGGTGAAATCCAGCTTCTTCTTATCTTGCTTGCTCAAGCTTCCTCGGGCCTCTCATGGCCTTGATGTATCTTTCAGGACTTTCAGAGTTTATGTACCAATTATTCATTCTCCCGTGAGAACACTGTCTCCACATTAACCTGAAATTTAACAGATCTGATTTGAACTTCTCTATATTTATCTATGTGATTGTTCCCTGCTGCCAGTTATCAGTGAAGGAAAATAGTACCTCAAGTCAAAATATGAATCTGGACTCTGTGACTTAAGAAATCATGTTCTTAGTACAGGCAAGAAAAAAAAAGTTATTTTCCTTAAAAGCTGGATTGAGAAATAAAAAACTAATAAAAAAGGACAACCAAAACCCACAACACAACAAAAGAAACAAACAAAAAAAACACCCAAAACCAAACCAAACCAAACAAAAAACCCTCCATCCCCCCAAAAGTCCCAAACAACATAAAAACCCCAAACCAAATCATATTTACTAGTATGGGTTGCCAGGAAGAATTGCAGAAACAAAGTAGAAAGTACAGAAATTTTTAGCAAGAATGTAATAAGTATTCAAGATGGGCTCAAGCTCAAGACTCCAAATGTCTAACTCCAAGTGTCTGCATTTAAGCTTCCATCACAAAAGTGTGGCTTAGCCAAATTGTTAACATTTCCTAATTTGCCTTAGTTTCCAGTTCAGTTTGAGGTAGTACGCTAATTTGCCTGAGCTCCAGTTGCCAACCTGGGAGGGCAGAGATCAGCTGCAGGTCCAGTCTAATGTAGACATCTCAAATACCTTAAGGAGTTTCCACTGACTTTTGATACTCATGTTTGCCTATGAGAAACTAACCTTTAGTTAACAGTGTTAGAATCTGAAATCTTACTTTTAGGTAGATATCTACAGTTGGTCAGATTAATAGCTCTCTGAATCTGAATAGCTTTCTGCCAGCATTAGCAAACTGAGTCCCATGACTAAATTTAGAAGCCTCCAGTCTCAAGCTGAATTCGATCCCTAACATTTCAATACTTAAATTAGTGCAGATGAATCCTATTCTAAATCTTCCATAATGAGGGGAAAGGGAGTTGTATAATGTTCTCTCTATTCTAGGCAATTGCAGTGCAATGTTTCTACTATTTGTTGCAAAGCTGTAGAAAGCAAGATATATCAAGTGAGTCATAGCAAAAGAGAAGTTTTCAGTATTCATTAATACCACTCACCAATCTTGCTCTAAATCTAAAGTTCAAGAGAATACACTATCTATTCTATCAGTGCTCATATCAAGGATTCAGACATTTGAAAATAAGCAAATAATTCAGACACTACTCACATGCTTTGGATTCTGTGCTCTGAGTTTAGAGATTAAGGAGAAGAAAACTACTGGGGAGCTTTGTCAAACTGTAGTGACTATTTTCTTCAGAGACAGCTACTCTTTCTTCTTGCTTGTGCTTGTTGTCCAGGAAACAGATTATGCAGTGATCAGTCTTCCCTAATATAAAACATTCAAAGTTATACTGTTGTAGCATTAGATACACTAGACTTAACTATTTCTGTTGTAAGAAACAACCATCTAGTGCAACTATTTGATCACTTCAGGGATGACCAAAAGGTAAAGCATGTCATTAAGTGCATTGCCCAAATGCCTCAAAAACTGACAGGCTTGGAGGATCAACTATTTCTACAGGAAGCCTGTTCCAGTGTTTGTCCACCCACTTAACAAAGAAATGCTTCTTAAAGTCCAGTCTAAACCTCCCCTGGTGCAGCTTTTAACCATTGCCACATGTTCTATCACTGGATACTAGGGAGAAGAGCTCAGCACCTCACTTTCCACTTCCCCTCCTCAGGAAGCTGTAGAAAGCAGTGAGGTCACCCCTTAGCATCCTTTTCTCCAAACTAGACAAGTCTAAAGTCCATAGCCACTCCTCACAGGAGGGATAATCACTTCTTTTGACTGTCTGGATATGTTGTCTTTGATGTACCTCAGTATGTGGTTTACTGTCTTGGCTACCAGGGCATGCTGCTGACTCCTATAGAGCCTGATGTCTACCAGCACCCCCAGATTCCTTCCTGCAGGCCTGCTCCCTAGCCAATACTCTCCCAGCTTACACTTGTGCCTGATGTTTCTCCATCCTAGGTGCATAATCCATCATTTTGACTTGTTAAATTCCATCCCATTGATGATTGCCCAATGTTCCAATCTCTTGATCTCTCTGAAAGGTGTCTTGTCCCTCAGGAGACTCAACAGCACCTCCCAGTTTGGTATCATCAGCAAAACAAAGATAATGGTGCATTCAACTCCTTCATCTAGGCTGTTGATGAATATATTGAACAGGACTATACTGAGCAGGACTGGCCCTAGAATTGAACCCCAAGGAACACAGCTGGTGACCGGTAGCCAGCCAGATGTAGCTCCACTCACTACAACCTTTTAAGCTGTGTCCACCATCCAGTTCTTCACCCAGTGCACTGCAAATCCACTCATTCCCAAGTTGGCAATTTGTCCAGAAGGATGCTGTGAGGGACAGTATCAGAAGCCTCACTAAAATCCAGAAGAACTACATCCACTTCTTTTCCTTCATCCAGTAGGTAGGTGACCTTATCAAAGAAGGATATCAAGTTACTTAAACAGGATTTGACTTTACTTTTGTGAACCCATGTTGACTATGCCTGATGATTGCACAATCCTTTAAATAACTTTCAATAGTGCCCAGTGTAATCATCTCCATATTTTTTTGAGGAACTGAGGCTACATTAATATGTCTGCTGTTCCCTGGATCTTTCCTCACGCTTATTTTTGTAGATTGAAACAACACTGGATAGCACAACAAAACTGTTCATCACCTTCTAACCAGTACCCAGCCTGGCCCCAGGCAGCAATTGGCCCCTTCCAAGTAACTCCCCCCATTTTATATACTGGGCATGATGTGCTGTGGTATGGAATACCGCTTTGGCTAGTTTGGGTCAGCTGTCCTGTCTCCGCTCCCTCCTGCTTCCTGTGCCCCTCCTCACTGACAGAGCATGAGAGACTGAAAAGTCCTTAATCAGGGTAAGTGCTACTTTGCAACATTACCATCGGTGAGTTGTCAGCGTTGTTCTCAGACTAAAGCCAGCGCTGCACCAGCTACTAGGAAGAAAATTAACTCTATCCCAGCTGAAAACAGAACAATGATGCAGTAATAGAGTATGTTCTTACACAATATAGCCTACAAAATAATCTTCTGACCACGTTTGGGTGGAAAATGAGAGCGCCTCCCAGAAGCATCTGTTCAGTATTCTTTAGCTCATAGATTTTCTTCAGATCACTTTTCTCTGCCCTTAACAGGTCCTGTACGCAAAAGAGCTTCATGAGTCTCTTTTTTTTATACATAATTTATGTGTGAACTGATTACTTATTGCAGATTCTGATTTATTTAGGAATATACTATCTGCTGACAGGTTAAAATCTTATTTCTCCTTAAATAGTTGATATAGTTTTGGCTAGGGTATAGTTAATTTTCTTCATAGCAGCTAGTATAAGGCTCTGTTTTGGATATGTGCTAAAAATAATGTTGATAACACAGGAATGTTTTAGTTATTGCTGAGCAGTGTTTACAACAGAGTAAAGGCCTTTTCTGCTCCTCACACTACCTGACCGGTAAATAGGTTGGGGGTGCACAAGAAACTTGGAGGGGACACAGCCAGGACACCTGACCCAGCTGACCAAAGGGATCTCCCATACCGAATGACACCATGTTCAGCAATAAAACCTGGGGAAAGAAGTAGGAAGGGAGGGACATTCAGAGTGATGCCATCTGTCTTCTGAAGCAGGTGTCAACGTGTGATGGAGCCTAGAGATGGCTGAATACCTGCCTGTCAATGGGAAGCAGTGAATGAATTCCTTGTTTTGCTTTGCTTGTGCACGTGGCTTTTCCTTTACCAATTAAACTGTCTTTATCTTAACATGAGTTTTCTTAATTTTACCCTTCCAATTCTCTTCCCCATCCCACTGGTTGAGAGTGAGAAGCTGTGCGGGGCTTAGTTGCTGGCTGGAGTTAGGCCAAGACAACACTTTATTTAGAAAGTGCTTTCCTAGTCTTTCTATAAGGCAGACTAATTTGGAGCTATTTCAGTCACTTAGAGCTGTCAATGTATAATGCTTAGCATTTATTTTAAATGTTTCTGTGTAAAGCTCATGGCCAGAAGATCAGAAAGGAAAACGGATACTCACAAAATCTATTTCTGCTCTCCAGTCCATTTGATAATGAAACTAGAAAAATATTGGTACAGAAATCTTAGTTGTCAAACTGACCTGACCCAGCTTTCCTAATGATACTCATTACTTAAAGTTACTGCATATGGGCTTAGGTTTTCAGCAGAAGGTCTTCCAAAGAGGTTCCCCAAGGGAAACTAGGTTCTACCTTATATATGAGATTATTTTCAAGGAACAAAGATTCTCTATGGATCCCAGATGTACTTGGCACCTCTTGTACAGGAATGTTGAGAGACAGCATGCTGACAAATTTGATAAAACCTTTGATTTGATAAGAGAGTTCAGAACTGCTGCAGCACTAGTGGGCAAACTAAAATAAAGGATTTAGGCATCCAATGCTTGATACCCAAGTTAATAAATTAGGACAAGTTTTAGGAAAAGTTTTAATACTTCCTTGCATAACTAGAAAAAAATGTGAAGACATAAGGATCTTTTGCTATTCAGTTATGTCTTTCTGAGGTGTATAATGAAATCCATCTTTTACGTTATGCAATGCGGATCATTTAGGGCTCCAGCACTGAGCAGGGTGCACACACACACATGCCTTCTAGGCAATTTTGTGCAGCAGGTTTGGCAGATGCTACCAAATATTTCTGTAAGAAAAATATGTGGTCAGAGAAGTAATTTTACCTTATTTGCTTGCCAAGTCCTTTCATGTGATATGTTTAACTATGTTAATGTTAATCTGATAGACTAACATAGTCTATTAGATTAAATTTTCTCTGTTTAGATGCAATTTTCAAGTATTTTCAAGGAGGGTAGTGCTGCCTGGTGAGGAACTGATGAGGGAGTTATTTGGTTTTCTGGAGTTTCTTTTGGGATCTCAAACACTGGATATATTTATATTACAATCCACAAGCCCAGATCAAAGTTTTAGCACACTTTTTGAAACAATCAAACATTAAATCCATTCACAGATTGCAGTAGTCAGGCTAGATTTTCTCCAAGATAATAATAAGTATCTCCACTGTATAGCTGGATAAAATGGAGACTTGCTTTATTCAGACTTTTAAAAATGTCCTTAGTACCAAGAGTTATCTGACATTGTAGAAATCAGTTTTCATACTCAAGGGAAACTTTTAATTTTCCACTTATGAATAAAAATCTATTTTATAATTGCCTTATATCATTATGGGATTCAAACTGAGTCAATGATTGACTCTTATTGGTGAAATGAAAGAAAGCTTGTAAAACGTAATGGTGGGGTGTTTTTTCCTCTGGCTAGATGCTTTTTTGTTGTTAGAAGAATCTGCAGGATATTTGCCAGACCGTTGTGGCTAAATCAATATCTTTAATATAGAAAAAATATGCTGAGGAATAAATTGGGCAAAATATTACAGTACAATGAATGGGGCTGATACATCTGCTGCTGCATCTTAACCGGTGTGTACTTACGCATCGTATCAAAAAGGCTGGCCACATGAATGCAAAAATATTTAGTTAGAAATAGAGAAGTTCAGCACATGCAGCCAGTACTTTTCAGTAAACATGTAATGATAGGCCTAGTGTCACTCTTGTTCACTGAAGACAAGTCTGTGAAGTGCACTTTCCACACTGTCAATGTTGATGTATCTGGCAGCTAAGCTCTCACTTAATGCAGCAGAACAGTGGGAAACCTTGAGAAGGGAGAAACTTGGGAAAGTTCAAGGATTAGATAAAATGTTGCCAGCCCCCACATTGTTTTCTGGGAAAAAGGAGGAAAGGTAAAGTTTCCCTTTATGCTTTTCCTCATTTGTCAGAAATGATGATCCCTAAATGTACCTAAATGTATAGAAACAGAATATGTATTAAAGGTAATATAGTTCCTCACTCCAGCAGTGTAATGTTTTTCCTTTCAATGCTTTATGGAGCAATATGAAAGGCAAATCCTGCTTGCCTGAAATAAAACTAGTAGAGCTAGCTCTGGTATATGGGAGATTTGTATACTCAGGACACAGGGATCAAAGTACTAAGAATTAATGTATGTGAAAGACAGAGTGCATGAAAGATCAGTGAAGATACAAGAGGTCTGTGATTTTTCTCTGCTGAGGGATTGAGGGACTAGCTGTTGAGAGACAATTTTTTTTTAAGGTCAAACATTAGTCAAAAAGACAGGTCTTTGCAGGAGCTCTGAGATCTATTCTCTTTTCATGAGGACTTTGAAAACTTGACTTCAGAAAGATGTCCCCCTCACAAGACATACATGACTTTTTTAGCTTCTATGTGGCCTATAACATTATGTCATATATTTGATGGAGAATCATACAATCATAGAGTAGTTAGGGTTGGAAAGGACCTTAAGATCATTAGCTTCCAACCCCCCCACAATGGGCAGGGACACCTCACACTAAACCATGTCACCCAAGGCTCTGTCCAACCTGGCCTTGAATGCTGACAGTGGTGGAGCATTCACAACTTCCCTGGGTAACCCGTTTCAGTGCCATTCTAGCAGAAGAAAACAGTGAATGCCTAAGTACATCATGAGAAATGGTGGCAGCCTAACGAAAGATAACAGTAACAACTTCCCTTTGCACATACTGGACACAGAAGTGACACAGCTATATATAAGGTTTATGCTTACACTAATATTTCTATAACTTTCATTGTTTTAAGGACATTTTGCACTAATGTGTTTTAGTGTAGTTAAGTGAGAATAACTTTTTTTTTTTTAAGTTGGTACAAATGTATTTCATATAAGCTGAAAATACCATCTTTTACTGAGTAATAAATTGCTGGGTATGATGAATTTTTTCTGAAGTTCTGTTGGGTCAGAAGGTGTCTGAACTTTCGCTGTCTCTCACGTTTACTTCAACCCATAGCTAATGTCTTTGTTACTCTTCCCTGTATGGTTTCCTTTGTCTTGTACTCAGTCTGATTTTGTAGTCATTTGAATGCTGGTTCTCCTAGCTACATAAATGCATTTCCCTGGATGCTTAATAATTGTGCCATGGATGACATCCTTTATGGATATGATATTGTACAAACACTCCTATGGAATCCATTTGCAGTGAATCTTATGCTTCATTAGTACTGTTTGGTGTGCAGTGCTTTTCAACCATGTAAAAATCTCGACACTTTCAAAATTTTTCTCCAGTGCTTTCATTATCCAATCTGTTTTTCTTCAATTTTTTGATACTTGATCTTTATGCTATAAGCATTGCATGTCTAACAAATGGGCTTGATATAACTGTTCTAAGAATTGCTCTCTGTAGTACCATCCCTCTTCACATTCTAGTACTTCAATCTGCAAGTAAAGCAGTGTGGCAACACCTTTTATCTCTATCACATCATGGAAGAGATAGCTGGAGACTGAGAAACAAGTATGTCAGTGTATGGTATAGGATTTTCTTCACAGAATAAAGAGAAAGAATCTGTAAACCAGGATACATGGGTAAATAAAAGAAACAAGAAAAAAAACTACTTTATACCGAAGAGGTCTGGGCTCACCGTTTAAAGGAGGTAGATCTTTTAAACTTTGCATACATCACAGAACTTCCCTTTCACTGGATTTTTTTCCAAACTGTGACTCTCTACTTTTCTTGATATGATATTTTTGCATAATTTCTCTATACATACGGTTCCAACTATTTTTGTGTAAATGACTCAGAGCTCTCACTTCTGACCCCTCTCCTCTGTAATCCATCACCTATCATGTCTATTTTAACATGGTTGATAATGATGTTCCAATTTTCTTGTAATAATCCTACAGGGGACTTTTGAAAATAGGATTATTCATATGGACAAAGCAATTGCATTTTAACTTTGAGCTTTTCTGTCTGCGTTTTGAATCTGAGAAGGAAAAAGTACAAGACTGTTCGAATCAATGAGTTGCAAAATTGTTCTGTAGCACATGCAGGTCTATACATTTTTCTTTCTTGTTAAATAGTTATAGAAAATATTCAAGACTATTGTACATAAGTTGCAAAGGATCTTATTTGATACAGACTTTACTGCACAAAACCAAGGCATATAAACTTCTAAAGAAATTAATTGAACTTTCCTTCAATTATTTTTTTAGACCCTATTTCTCACAGATAAAGATTTTCAGAATACCATTTCTCTAAATTTATGTTATCGAAATTTATTCACAGCCGTCTAATAATTATTTATTTTGTTCCATAGCCTAATCTTATTCAAAGTGTTAACATTCGAGTCAACAATCTGGCACAAGCTGCCAAGGGTCTTTAAATGCACAGTCTTAGCAGCAGGCCATGTATTACCTTAGTTAAATGCACAGAAGCATATCACTCATCCCCACCTCAGAACCAAATTGTAGAAGCAGCCCAAGGTAGTGACAGGACCACACACATATTCCTTGGCAGTAAATAGATGGTAACCAGCAGTTACATCTACATATCTAAATGTGGTTAATGATTTTGCTCCCCCAGGGCAAATAATAATGCAAAGAGATTTGTAGGTGCTACCTGAACAGCAGACTGTCATACCCACACTATTTAGTATTTACAAAGCATTCTGGAATTGAATATGGTGGTCCTGTTGGCCTTGTCATGCCTTAGCTATTATTTTTCTGGATGCTTTTTTTGCAGTTGAAGCTGTTTACAATGTTGTGAAAGCTGTGTTGCAATTCATTAGGGTGATTATCTTTAAAATGCAAAATGGCCACTTACAAATCAGTGTAGCATAAGGGCATGCCATGGCATTCAAAGACTTCTGGGATAATGTTTAAAGACTGCACAGAACAGTGTATCTGAGATACTCTAAATGCTGGAGACACTCATTGCATTTAATTGCCATCAGAACTACATGTGTGCTTTATTAGAAAATAGTCTAAAGGTTTTATCCAAAAGAACTCTTGGGAATGAATTAGTGCCTGTACAGTGTGCCTCATTGAGTGACCAGGACTGAGGAGTAATCTGTGCTAATTAAAAGTGCAGAATCATCCAGGGAGTCTACCATATTCTCTCCAAGTGTCCTATCAATAAGCAAATATAATTATCAACAAAGGCGACAAACTACAGTTTGGTAGATCAGCATACACCTGTTCATAAAATAAGGTCCTAAATAACAGTTAATAGTCCATACCACCAGGTTTCAATATTTGCTGTTTGCATTTTGAAAATCCAAATGAACCATGGTTTGCATAATTGCAAAAATTTCAAGCCATGATTCAGCTTCTGAGGCATCAATAGTAACGATGTAAGTAATAAAATGTTTTACTGTAATTTTCCAAACTCTTGATTTTTTAGGTATTGATGACCACAGTCATTTGAGAAGTTTTGTATTTCTCATCATTATATTAATCAGTTAATTTAAACAGCTTTTCCTTTCATTTGCAATTAGTTAAAGAAAAGATTGCCATGTTTTTACTAATTTCCTTGCAGGGCTTTGAGAAACCTGGTCTAGTTCCATGCCGTGCCATAGCAGGGGGCTTGGAACTCTTTAAGGTCCCTTCCAGAGATGGAGTTTAAATCTTTCTTCTGTACAACCAGTCACTAAGTAAAGATGGCAAATACAACCACATATCACACTACCCTTGTCCCAGCCTTCTCCAGGTTCCACACCAGTTTCTCCAGTTTCTCTTCCTGTATATTATGTTCCAAACGTAGCCATCTTGGTAGCTTTCTGCTGACTTGCTCCAGTTTTTCATTCTGTCTTTTGTATCAGGAGGCCCAAAACCAGACACAGTGCATGGGGAGCAACATTATAAATCTCTAATAAAGAGTAATCCTTTCTTCCTTCAGCTTCCTAGCTGAAGGCTTTGTCAACACATTCCAATGAGAAATTGGCTTTTATCTCTTCAAGGACACATTACTGACTTACAGATCACTTGTCCAACAGGATTACCTGGTCCTTTCCAGCACAGTTGCTTCATCACCACTATTCTCTCAAAGTAAGATAATCAACTTGATGAATCTTTCAGTTGCATCTCAGCAACTGAAGACTTTAATGCCTCTGTCATTCATATCAAGCATTTGGAATATGCTGCTGCTTCCTACTGGCTGCACATTCATGTTTCCTTAATTTGAAACAAAGAACTAGGGAATTATATGAATTTGCCAAGACTTTTGTTCTTCCTAACACAGTTTTAAGAAAGTTTACAAAAAATTAATGGTTGTTTTGTTTTTCAGCCTCTGGAGGGTCTGTGGTTTCTCCCATGAACTGAGCACTGTTGTAAAAGATCAGCTTGCCCCTCGCCTGTCCTGTGGTTTATACCAAGTAGCTTGAAAGTTATACAAAGTTCACTCATTTAGCTGAGGTCTTTGACTTCAGCATATAAGTGGTCTGTTATATACCTTACATGGTAAACCAAGAAGAGCTATGAGCAATTAGCAGCTTGCCAGAGCTCCCTAATTCCCCAAACTTCTGAAAATCTATTAGATAATAAATTTTAAATGGGGGTAGTTTGCATGAGAATTTATTTTATCTCATTGTCAACTAAGGCAAAAATGACTTTTTTTTCATGTTTCGACTCACTTTTCTGAAGAAATATTGAACAGGTGATTCAGTGGCACCATGTATTGAAAGGCAGTTTATGCATTTATGTGTAGGCATGCGTTGGGATAAATATTTGCCTAAATTCTATTCCCTAGCTGTCCCCTGTAGCTGGGGTGCAGAAGACAAGCTTCTTGTCTGGCAAGAAAAAGGTGTGTGTGGATTGTTTGGCTTGTTGGGTTTTGTTTGTTTTGGTTTGTGCTTTGTTTTGTTTGCTTTTTTTTTACTTGCTGCTTTATAGATTGCCCAGGGGTAGCCTGGGGTGGTCAATTCTAGGCCTGCATCAAACCAAAATATTAGAAGTCACCACTTTTAGGTTTTCACAGATACCCTGATTTTCTGCTTCCATGCAACTGCACTGCATGGATACGATACTTACTGTGCTCACACTGTTTAGCATAAACACAACATAGCTAACTGGTTAATCTATGCCAACCTTCAGTGGAACATTTGTGACACCTTTTGGTGTTGTACATACTTTTTAACAGCTCTTCAGTACATGTTATATTCTCAGTTAAGGAATCTTCCTACTCCTCAAGAACACTTTTACATTTGCCTTTAAAAGTTACTGAATAAAATCCATAAGAAAAATTGGAAGAACATATCAGACACAAGACTTCACCCTCCCAAGACAGTCTCCCTGGCACTAGACTACAAAATCAGGCTTCTTTTTGCTTAGTTGCTTTTCTACCTAATAAATGTTATATTATTTTCTGCATAATGGTATAGCTACAACAGAGAGTATTTCCTAATATCTATCCAAATTGTCTTCCAAATTTGTTTAAAAAGCCTGTGAATTCCCTCATATCATTATATGCTGATTGTACAACAGTGTTTGAGTCTCTACTAAAGATAAACTTGATTGCATTTTTTTTTAGATGTATATTTGAATAAGAATTAAAGCTTTTCACTAAACATTGCTTTCTGCTAAGATGTAACTCCACAATCGGGTGAAAATGCATTTAGAAGTCTATGGAGAGGAAATCAATGAAGAAAGGTGTGGTAGATATTAAACTAGCATATTTGCTGTATGAATACAGTAATTTAGTATGTATCTCCATCAGTAACCTTTATGATTCACTGCTGTTTCTGCAGCTTCTACTGTTATTAACAGTAGAAGTGGAACATATGCTAAATGTGGGATTCACCTTCACAATGGACATAATGCTTCAACCAGTGGATTTTATTTGCAGAAACATTGCTGCTTGCCTATGGTATAGATACCACAGAATCCTAGAGAGAAGACTATGTAACTAAACTATATAAATGTGGATGTCTTGCAATAGCATAAATAAAACACAGGAAAGAGCAGAGTTGGTGAATAAGGTTTGACTGCAGAATCGGTGGGAAAGTACAGTATAGCCTGATAGACATTGGATAGTCTGTAGTCAGTACTCAGACTTAAATGAAATGTTTGAGATGGGGAAAAGCATACAATATAAAAGTAGATAATAAGGAATTTATGAGCTTGACTGGCATAATAGTATTCATGAGGACTTGCATAAATGACGGGAAATCAGAATCTGGCCATTACACTGAAATTCAGTGGATTCAATGCACGTTAGCTTTACAAGCATAGGTCAATTAAACTGGTAAGCAGGCTTTCTGTTATGAATTCTGCATGTCACTGTAAGAGATCTATCTTCAGCAGTCCTGAACTTCTTTTCATAGCTTCTGTTCAGGCTTCAGCTGGGATACAGTTAATTCTCTTCCTAGTAGTTGGTGCAGTGTTGTGTTTTGGCTTTAATAAGGGAACAAAGTTGATAGCACACTGATGTTTATGTTGTTGCTAAGTAGTGCTTGGTTGATTTAGAATCAAGGACTCATTGGTTTCTTATTCTCTGCCAGTGAGGAGGGGCACAAGAAACCAAGAGGGAGCAGAGACAGGACACCTGACCCAAACTAGCCAAAGGGGTATTCCATACCACAGTTTGGGGGTGGGCTGGGTATTGGTCAGTAGCTGGTGAGCACTGCATTGTACATCACTTTTCTCTCTCTTTTTCCTATTGTTGTTAAAATTGTTATTATATTTTCCTTCTATTTCAATTATTAAACTATTATCTCAACTTGTGAGTTTTACCTCTTTCCCATTCTCCTCCCCATCCCATAGGGGGGCAGGGGGCATAGGGAGTGAGTGGCTGTGTGATTCATAGTTGCTGTCTGGGGTTAAACTATGACAGCTTCTTATTAGAAATATCCCAAAGTGGTTATTATGAAGGTAGAGACAAATTCATTTCTCGTGTCATTAAAAAGAAGGAATGAAATCTTTGTCACATTACACATCACTAAAGTATGATATAACTTAAAAAAAACCAAACAAAACAAACAAGGAAAAAAAAAAGTCCGCTTCTTTATGCTAATTTTAACTGTGTGGCAGAAAACACCTTTGCTTTTTGGGTCAGAAAGTCATGCTTAGAAGTGTTATATATCCTTCTATTTTTCTATAGAACTCTCTCTGTCTCCCCCATAAATAAAAAAGCATAACCTAATAAATGTTAGAGTTTTTAAAAGCCTGAACAATCTTACATAAACACTTAGATACACGTGGGCTCATCCTGCATAAGAGGAGATACATATATATATAAATTATATAAAGCTTATTTTTAACTACTGTAAATCATACTGAGAAAAGAATATTATGACTATGAAAATGATCTGTGCATTCTTGGGACTAGAAAACAATTTTTCAGATGATTACACATGATTTCATATTATGGTACCTGTTAATCTATTGATTAAGAACAGCGGGTCCTGCTGGAGATATAAGTTGCTTTAAATACCAAGAAGCTTTGGATCTAAAACAAGGTGACTCTAAAAACCAGATCTATGGAGTAAAGCAGAATAAAATGAACAGCTGTCCCTGCTATTTTTGCAGAGCTGATTCTTTCTTTGAGTAATGAGTCTGATCTTTTATTCACAATTATGAAGTAAATCCCCTTTGGGATTGTAGTAATCTTGCCCTCTTTTCACTGTCTTTGAGATATGGCTGAGAGTGCAACTGTTAAGATTTTTTATTTTTTTCCTCTAATTTTTGCTGGTTCAGCTTTTTTCTCTTCCTTTTTGGCAATGTATAAAATAGAACTAATAAGAACTATTTAATTAAGTTGTTAAGATTTTAATTAGACTAACAGCAAATTTTTGGTTTCAAATATCTGCTCCCTTTTTGCCCTCCAAAAAATCTTTCTAATCTTTATGTCTACTTTCTATTTCATTTTTCCCTTTTTAGAAACCCTAAACAAATGTATATTTTTCCAATAAGGATGGAAACAATCCCCTTAATGTTATTTCAGTTATCTTCACACTAGGTTTTAGAGATATGGGAAATATAGCATTTTAATTAAACTCCACTGGAAACTCATGTTCTGTACAGTTTCTCTTAGATTAGAAGAACTGATTTTAGTAAAATCCACATAATTGTTTTAGACAAAATATATAACATGTATGTTAACTGTTATTTATTAGATAGACCAGGCAATTATGCCTAAACTGCTAAAAGCAATTTTAATAATAAAATTGCAAATGCGTCTCTAGTAAATGAAGTACAGCAGTTGGAGGCAAAAGCAAGTATATATCTGCACAACTGAGATAGGCTTGAGCACTTGCAAATGTCTGATTACTGCATGCAGACAAAGAATGCAAGTGTGAGTATACTTTTCTTATAGAAGAGGGTGGGAGGTTTCTTATCCTATCAGGATAAATAAACAACACTAGGATAAGATATTGGCAGCAACCACTTAGTGTGTGTTTCTCAACAAAAAGAACATGTCTCCATTTCCTCATTAGTAAAGTGGAGATAATGATATCTAGTAACTATTGTCAACTTCTTTGTAAACTCTGGAACAAAATTTGTCATTTTGTTCTACATAGTCGAATAGTAATAAGGAAATAGTTCAATTTCAGTAACACACAACAGAAAAACATTTTCCGATTGCAGGCAAGTATCTCCAGAAGTGTGGCACACTATTTTGTTCATTTTTAAAAAGCCCAAGCAGCCACAAAGAAACATCTGTTTTGTGTATGAGTATTCTGCCTTTTTTAAAAAAAAACTATGCCAAGTGTCATTTTCTGTATTCTGTTTTGGATCATAAAGATTGTCAACCATTTACTGTGCTCAGATTTATGTTAGTGTCTAACTCTGGTATAGATGTTCCTACTAGTAGGGATGTGAATGGCCTGGTAGGTGAGGGGAGAGCAGTGGATATTGCCTACCTGAACTACAGTAAGGCCTTTGATACTGTCTCTCCTAATAGAGAAGTTGTTGATGTATGAGCTGGGTGAGCAGAAAGTGAAATGGGTTGAAAACTGGCTGAATGGCCAGGCCCAGTGGGTGATCAGTGGAATGAAGTCCAGTTTGAGGCCAGCAATTAGTGGTGTACCTCAGGGGGCAAGCCTGGGTCCTTTGATCATAGAATCATAGATTTAGGTTGGAAAAGATCTTTAATGTAATCAAGTCTAACCACTTCTATGCGTAGAAGCTACAGCTATTAAGAAAAAGCATGTTCTCGCTCCTTATTGCCTTCATTTTAAGAAATAGCAACAATATGCTCCCTTTAGATATAACAACCCACAAATATTTGGGCACAGACCAACTTAACAGCAGAACTACTACCTTAGTAGTCCTTCCACGGTTAAGTTAAAACTAACACAGGATTATTATTTTTATTTATATAGGTTAAAATCATAAAGCAGCCATGTAGCTCAGTCCTTCAGATAACATTAAGTGTTACACTTCCTGTCAAAATACGAGAGGTGTAGCTTGACAGGATTCAGCTTCCTGCTTGCTTCTACAATTAAGCTATTAGCATTTAAAAAACTTCAGACAAATAGACAATACTTACAAACAGATAGATATAAGCCAACCAATATATGGAAGTACATTTTTTTTCAATAACTATTTCTATGTGATCATTCCAAACCAAATAGCAGGTAACCTGTACTACAGCTTGCATTATATTGTAACTTAAGGAAACAAAGAAACAATCACGCTGGCCTAGCATTTTAATAGATATTAATTATTATGCATCAGAGTTGGCTTCAAAGCAGTATTTATGATGTTAACTCCCCATTGAAATAAAATTATATGATGTTTTTCATTAAAAATGTCTTGGAATAGTTCTTATTGCTCCCATACACACACCAATGTAGGACTTGACTTGTTTCTTTAAAAATATCAGTAAATGCCTTGCTGACTAGATCTTTCTATATTAGCTTTTAGGGTACTGAGGAAGCTGGCAGGAGTGTTCACTAAGCCACTCTATCAGCAGTCCTGGCTGACCAGTGAGGTCCCAGTTTACTAGAAGTTAGCAAATGTAATGCCCATCTACAAGAAGGCCTGGAAGGATGAGCCGGGGAACTACAGGCCTTTCAGTCTGACAGTGCTAGGAAAGGTTATGAGTAGATCATCCTGAGTGCCTTCACATGGCACATACAGGACAATGAAGTTACCAGGCCCCAGCAGGATGAGTTTCTGAAAGGCAAGTCCCGTTCTCCTGATCTCCCATGACAAGGTGACCTGCTAGTGGGTGAGGGAAAGGCTGTGGATGTTGTCAACCTAACTTATAGTAAAGCTTTTGACACTGATTCCTACAAGATTGTCCTGAAGAAACTGGACACTTATGGCTTGTATGGGCAGACCCTTCACTGTGTAAAAAAATGGCTGGATGGCTGAGGTCAAAGAGTGGTGGTGAATGGAGTTAACTCCTGTTAACTCCTGGCCATTCAGAAGTGGTGTTCCCAAGGGCTGAGTATTGGGGTCAGTTCTGTTTAATATCTAGCAATGATCTGGATGAGGGGATCAGATGAACCCTCAGTAGATTTGCAGACAACACCAAATTGGTCATGGGTGTTGATCTGCTTGAGAATAGGAAGGTAGGAAGGCTCTGCAGAGGGATCTGGGCAGGCTGGATCAATGGGCTGAGGCCAATTTTATGAAGTTGAAAAAGGCAAAGTGCTGGGTCCTGCACCATAACACCCCAAGAAATGTTACAGGCTTGGGGAAGAGTGACTGAAAAGCTGCTTGCTGGAAAAGGACCTGAGGGATGGCTGCTGAACATGAGCCAGCTTGTGCCCAGGAAGCCAAGAAGGCCATGAGCATCCTGGCCTGTATCAGCACTAGTGTGGCCAGCAGGGCCAGGGCACGGATCATCCCCCTGTATTCAGCACTGGTGAGGCTGTATCTTGAATCCTGTGTTCAGTTCTGAGCCTCTGTCCTGGGTTCAGCAGTAGCAGTCATGTTTCTCCTTCTTGGTAGCTGGTGCAGTGCTGTGGTTTTGACTTTCGGCTCGGGAACAGAGCTGATAGCGATGTTTTGGTTTGGCCAAGGACTTTGTGAGCCTCATGCTCTGCCAGGGAGGAAGGGAAGCCAGGAGGAAGCAGAGACAGGACACCTGACCCAAACTGACCAAAGAGGTATTCCATACCACAGCACGTCATGCCCAGGATGTAACTGGGAGTTAGCCGGAAGGGCTGGGTGACTGCGGGGTTGGAGGAGGTATCGGCCGGTGCTTGGTCGGGCTGGGGGGAGCAAGTTATCGGTCGGCTGGTGGTGAGGTGTTGTAGTGTCTTCCCTTGTTATTTCCTTTATCATTGTTATTATTGGTGGTAGCAGTAGTGATTTGTGTTATACCTTAGTTACTAAACTGTTCTTATCTCAACCCGTGGGAGTTGCATTCTTTTTGATTCTCCTCTCCATCCCTCCGGGAGTAGGGGGAGGGAAAGAAGGGGGGGAGTGAGTGAACGAGCCCTCTGCCTGGTTTTAAACCACGACAGCCCCTCACTACAAGAGAGACATTGAGGTGCTGGAGCAGGTCCAGAGAAGAGCAACAAATCTGCTGAAGGGCCTTGAGCATAAGTCTTATGAGGAGCAGCTGAGGGAACTGGGATTGTTTAGCCTGGAGAAAAGGAGGCTGAGGGGGGGCCTTATTGCTCTCTACAGCTACCTGAAAGGAGGTTGTAGTGAGGTGGGGTCAGTCTCTTTTTCCAAGTAAAGAGTGGTAGGACAAGAGTAGATGGCCTCAAGCTGCACCAGGAGAGATTTAGATTAGATAGTAAGATTTTTTTTTTCACTGAAAGGGCTATCAAGCACTAGAACAGGCCGCTCAGGCAAGTGGTGGAGTCACCATCTTTTGATGTATTTAAAAGATGTGTAGGTGTGGTGCTTAGGGACATGGAAATGCTAGGTTGAAGGTTGGAGTTGATGATCTTAAAGGTCTTTTCCAACCCAAACGATCCTGTGATTCTATACTGCTCATTGACTCCCATCTAAGAGCGCTTATGGAAGTGTTCATGATATTATACAATTATTTGACAAGGTGAAGGAAGGTAGCTTGCTGCAGTACAGTTTCATTCTGTTAGAGCATTTCAGATGGAAATTCAAAACAATACGGGGGAAAAAACACAAATGTATAAAGAACTGTTTGATGTTCTAATAATGTACTTTGAGTGCATTTTTAATAAATGCAGATTTTTCACACTTTCTTGTGTGTTGTTAAATTGACAAAACAGTTGAAATCTGTTTCCCAGGTTCATGTATGAATATGAATCAAAGTAGAAACAATCTGTGAGCTGTTTATGCCAGCAGTGCTCAAATAAGCCATTAAAATCAGGTTTAGACAGCATCAGCTCATAGAATAGTTTGACTAGCACAAGTTTTTTTCATATCACTGGAAAATAAGGTAGAAACACTGTTAAAAGAAACAGTGCATTAAAGGAAGAAAATAGTTGCCAGTATTCCATTTCTTCTGCAAGCATTTTTATTTAACTTGTGCTATTTATTTGTATAACATTTCATAATTAACACTGAAGAAAAGGTGTGAGTAATAATAAAACAATAAAAGGAGTGCTGTAGAGGAGGAAGGGAGGATTACTCTCTGGGGAGCATGTTGTTACATTGTTTGAAAAGCTAGAGTAAAAGGATCTGTGTGCCTAAACCATTACATATTCTGGTTAAGTAGAAAGTACATCACTAAAAACTGTATTATAGTCTTCTCTTTCTATAGAATGCTCATGGAAGGCTTGGCAGGAATTTCCACATAAACACTATTTTCCTTATTTCTTTAAAATTGTGGTGTAATGATGCCCAAAGGTAATGCAAAGGTAATGCAAATCTTTTATCAACTTTCCTAGAATTATTTCTAAATAATTAGAAATTCAGTCCTGTAATTCCATAACAGTTCTGTATCACACTGAATATTTCCTGATTGCAGAGATCAAATAGAATCTCATAACTGCTACTATTTTGTTTTACTTAAATTCTACTTGCTCTATCTAGAGTCTTCAAGTGAGCTCTTCGAGCCTCAGTGGCATACATAAAATGACTATGTCCACACTGCACACAGGACAAGATCAGGGATGTGCCAACCTCTTAAATACTTGGAAACATCTGGCACATAGACCATAACAGAACTATAGCATAACCTACATTATGTGTACAACCAAGAAAAAGGAGTAAGTGTGAACAGTGATCCTCAGCAATAGCTGAATATGTCTCTTATACCAAGTGGGAAGGCCAGATAACATTAGTAAAGGTGATTGAGATCAAAAGTATAAAACAGCTCTTGGATTTTATTAAAGCAAAGCTGCTGTACAGGAAGTTATGTAGGTCACTGAAGCTTGAAGGGGGCATTTTCTATATGTTTTGCAAGATCTTAAAGCTCCCTGTGTTATTTGGTTTAATTTAACTATACTTAATATTATGAATTAACAATCTAGATAACTTACTGTAAGTAAAGAACATTCTCTTTCTTCTTGTCTTAGTTTTATAATATGAGCAGATTTTGCTGTTTGAGAGTAATGAAACAAGAGAGCAAAGTTGTTTCTTTTTAATGAATTCTGTTAGGGAGCTTGCTTTACAATTTGTAACTATCAGTTATTCCAGATTGGCTATCTACAGCAGTTCAGTTAATAGCAGTGTTGTTTTAAAAGGTAATTAGAGAGATACTTTTCCTGAGACAAGAAAAATAAAACTGAATCAATCTATATCATTAATCTGCTAAGAAATTGCTAACAGACACTCATTACTTTTTTAAATGAAAAATCTAAAATAAGCCAGAATTTGGTTGAGTTTCTTTGGTCCATGACATTGAGCTTCATCTGTCATAGTCTTTCAAGGCAGGAGAGGTGGTGAGAGGTGCTGGACTGTTGCCTGTTGATGTCAGTTCTGATTTCATCACCAGCATACTTGTCTGGTTTCACTGAAGTTTGTTCTTCATTAATGTGACAATGGAATGGAAGTTGGGTTCAGTTGATGATCTGAGGTCCCTGCTGTTGGGGACAGTACTGGGAGACTCCCACTTCTGCTGCTGGCTATTCATGACTTCACATTCTGGACATGGTCATGACAGCATACCCAGCATACCCCCCCCTCCCGCCCCAGCCTCCAAAGTCTGGAGTGGCAGAAATGAGCATTTAGCTGCCATAGGAGCGTTATAAAGCAGTCAACAGCTTATTATCGAGTTCACTGTCTATTTTCACCTGAAATTCAATCCCCTTGATGTACACACCTGACCTTCCCATTACCTATGAAGTACACCCAGGTCCTTGAGTGAAAGTAATACCACGAGTGTGTTTGCCTTTACCCGAAGCAGGAATAACCCAGACTATCTTCCCCAGCAAATTCTTTATGTGCACCACAGGATGTATGCCCCTCTATAGTATGCAAAAGTTCTGATTAGGCTGGGCCAGCCCTGTTGGCAGATGCCCTAGTGTTGACAAACCAGGTGGCTTTTGCTAAGTGTGCATCCCAGCACTAGAAAGTCCAACCACCCATTGCTCTCAGTGTAGTTTTTAACAGCCTATTGTACCGTTTGATTTTCCCAGAGGCTGGTACATGGTAGGGGCTGTGATATACCCACTCAATGCCATGCTCTTTGGCCCAAATGTCTGTAAGTTTATTCTGGAAATGAGTCCCATTGTCTGACTTAATTCTCTCTGGGGTGCCGTGTCACCACAGAATCTGTTCCTCAAGGACCAGGATAGTGTTCCAGGCAGTGGTGTGGGGTAAAGCATATGTTTCCAGCCATCTGGTGGTTGCTTCCACCATAGTAAGCACATGGCACTTGCTTGTGTGATATAGACAATCTGCCAGGCCTCCCGATATTTGTACTTCAGCCATTGTCCTCCATAACCGATAGGCTTTAACCGCTTGGCTTGTTTAATTGCAGCACATGTTTCACACTCATGAATAACCTGGGCAATAGTGTCCATTGTTAAGTCCACCCCTTGACCACGGGCCCATCTGTATGTTGCATCTGTGCCTTGGTGGCCTGAGGTGTCATGGGCACACCAGAATAAAAATAATTTACCAATAGGTTGTCAATCTAAGTCCATCTGAGCCACTTCAATCTTAGCCGCTTTATCCACTTGTTGGCTGTTCTGGTGTTCCTCAGTGGGCCGACTCTTGGGTACATGGGAGTCTACATGACGTACCTTCACCACCAGGTTCTGCACCCGGGCAACAATATCTTTCCACAGTGCAGCAGCCCAGATGGGTTTACCTCTGTGTTGCCAGTTGCTCTGCTTCCATTGCTGCAGCCACCCCGACAGGGCATTTGCCGCTATCCACAAGGCAGCATAAAGTACTGGCCATTTTTCTCGTTCAGAAAAGTGAACTCATTTATGTGCTGTGTATTTCCTCAAATTTCCCAGCTACTACTGTTTGATAGCTATGGGAAAATGAGTCATTAGCTCCTATTCCATTTGCTTCTTCATTTGCTCCAAGGAGAACTGGCTCCAGCAGGGATTAGGAAATAGGGATTCTCTCATTTTTTCCCCCCTCCCTCATAGGTTGTCTCCAGACACATATAAACCTCACTTTGCTGATGTTTTCACAACTGCCCAAGAGCTGTATGTGTGAAGATAGATGCTAAAGGTGATAGTTCTTTCTCCCCTTTCTCCCATACTTAGGAGATACAAACTAAAGCGATTGACCTCCAGTGAAGCAAAAGGTGTAGGAAGTAAATTCTTCCTCTTCCAGTAACTTGCACTAAATACTTTTTTTCTCCAAGGATATAGCCTGTTGGTCAACACTTCAACAGGCATTGATTCCTATTTGAATAGTAACATTAGCTAATCCCACTTTGAAGACTGCCATTGCATGTTCCCATAGAGTATATCCATGAGGAGAGTAACTACATCTATTAAGCTCTGAGGTGTCCACATTAGCAGTAGGATGCTAATCAAGAATCACCACCTCCTTTTTTAACCGGTCACATGTAGCACCAGAATATCTCAATTCTTTATTTTTTTTTAAGTTTTATTAGAGAAAAATCCTTTGAAGCATCCTCAGTATTGAAAGACTATGTACTTATGAGCAGCAAGTCAGAGCTTGTCTCCTGGCCATTACCATAACCAAAGACCACATAAGTAGACCAGTAGGTTTACAGCCCTATCCCCTGCTCAGCTTTTGTCTGCTTAAAAAGAAGACAATTGTCTGACTGTCCCCAGTTTTGTTCTAAAAGAAGGATGCTCTGCAACTAAAATCTCATGTCATATTTATCCAGTCATAATATGGGTTTACTCAGCAAGGACTATATGCATCTGCTAGCACTTGTCTATAGACAATGTCTTCTTGGATTCATGTCCCTTCTTTCTACAGACATGGAACAGATGCTGGCTGATGGGTTTTACAAGGAGTGCCAGCTTGTTAGAACATACAGGCCCAATGTCTAAGAAAGTCTTTAAGTGTGGTGTTTATTCAGATTCAAAATAAAATATTCTGCATCTGTGGCAGATTGCACCACTTCTCCCTTAAGTTTTCTGTCCCAGAAAGTCCACTGATATCCACTGCAGACTTGCCAACATCACATGCTGTTTTCTCTTCTCTCTTTCTCAGACTTTTGAAATTTAAAATTAGGTTTGTAGATTCATATGAAATACGACTGGAAGAGCCTTCTGGAGCTCAGCTACTCCAGCCTCCTGCTCAAGGCAGGGCTACTTTCAAAGTTATGTCAGACTGTTTAAAGATTTGCTTCTTTAAGTTTTAAATATTCCCACTTCCTTTTCCTCTGTCCAGAGAGGAACTTTTCTGGGCAACCGGTTCCAGGGCTTTACCAGTCTTACTGTATTTGCTTTTTTTCTTTTGCCGAGGCAGAATTTTTGCAGCTCATGACCATTGTCTTTTTTTTCTGGCCTACAAAAGACTGGCATATAGACAGCATTCTCCATTAACTAAGCCTCTAAGAAAGTATGGTATGAATTCATTCCAGTCATGAATTCATTCCATTAATGCGCACCATTCATGGGTGCTCCATAATGAGCTGGCTAAGGTGAATAGGGAAACAGTTGACATCACTCATGTTGAAAACAGAAATTAATTTGACTTTGATTAACAGGAGAATATCCATGTTTCGATTTTTTAGTGGTGACTGATGTGCCTCTCCTTTATGCGCATTACAGTTAACTTCAGTGAGAGTGTAATCGTTTTTGCCTCTTCATTCTTTCTCCTTTTCTATCTCCAGCAGAACAAGCCAGAGAGAAAACTTTTACTGTGCAAGCAGTAAAAGCACCTTCTGGGTGGAAAAATAATCAAGAGAGGCTGGGTACAGGATAAAAAGTTTACTTGTAATAAAAAGTTTACTTGTAATAAAAAGTTGGGGGTGTGTACTTTCCAGAGAACTGATGTTCTAAGCTGTTTCATGCAGAAGAAGTTGCTAAATGCCAATATGTGTGGGACTTGAGGGTGGAATTGGAAGGATTAAAAGAGACATACGCCTTTCTCTCTGAAAAAGACAGAATGTGTTTTGTAGACAGGAAAGAAATGAGAGAAACTGTGAATCTGGGATCTCCTTTTAAGAGCTGCAGCCAGAGATATTTTTCTTGCTGTTTACCTATCCCAAGACTGTATATCCATGGCCCGATATCTTCCATTTCATAAATAATGTTCAAACATGAGAATAATCCTGAATTTTCTGTGCAAAAGCCTATAAATAGATTCAGCAGCATGAGGGAGCAGCAGAGCCATTTGTGGGCTAGCCATGAAGCTCACTCCTTACCCAAGATCTCTGTAACTCTTTCTATTCTGCTAAATAAAAGACCAGGGACTAAGTCCTTGCCCTGAGGCCATTTGGCAGCAATTGGCTGACAGCTACACTGTATAAGGCTGGTTCTCTTCTCAGCAGAGCTGTCTCTGTGGGCCTACTTGTGCTCATCAGAAACAGGAGGAGGACATTAATTTAACAGCTAAACTTTGTGAACAGAGGTCCTGTGTTTGAGGTCCTTCCCCTTGGCAATATAAATGTAAAAGTACTCAATGTCACAGGAGATCTGAAATGTTTAGAGTGTGTCAGAGACTTGTGATCTGCCAAGAAGTTCTTATATCTTACAACTCTTTTATATAAGCATATAGTTCAGGACAATAGGAGTGATTCTGTGGGATGAAAATTTGCTTTTTTCTCTAATTGACTTTATTGCAGTAGCCACGCAGGATTCATACCAGCTTCTGACCTGCTGCTGTAGACTGAAAGTCTGCTGCAGTGTGGAACACATTTCGTGGGCTTCTAGAGCATCTCACCCAAAGAAAAGCCTGTTCATGCAGCGGAAGACTGCACCATGATGAGAACCAAAGCCAGACAATAAGATGATTTACCTAGTTCCAACCCCATTGCCATGGGCAGGGTCACCTTCAGCTAGATCAGGTTGCTTAATGTCTCATCCAACTTGGACTTGAACACCGCCAGGGGTGGGGTATCCACAGATTCTCTGGGCAACAATTTCCAGTGTGTCGCCACCTTCACAGTGAAGCTTCTTACTAAAATCTAATCTAAATTTACCTCTTTCAGTTTAAAGCCATTCCCCGTTTTTCTATCATTACATGCCCTTGTAAAAAGTCCCTCTCCAACTTTCTTTTCGGTCCCTTTAGGTATTCAAGACTTCTCTAACACCTATATGTGGTACAAAAATGTTATTAAGGTCTATAAGTCAAATATGACACTATTTTTTAATTTCTTCTATCAAGTGAATCAAAATACAGGTGTAATTATTTCCCAGAGGCTGGTGCCTCTGGAAATCTGGGATTTCTGGATTTTTTTGTTTACTGTTGGCTTTTGACAGTTTTGGTAGAATTGGATTTAAATTTTAGAATGCAAGGAAAGTCTGCTATCTTCAGTATTGGAAAATGACAAACTTTCTGTTCCAATTTAGAAATGAATGCAGATCTAGTTGATAATTATTTTGGATATGCTGCATTTTCTTTATCTAGTAAATTCTTTATTCTGTTGATCTTTTCTGTTTTTCTATCTCTACCAGCCTCATGCTCCTAGCAGTTTTGTTTGTTGCATTCACCTAGATTTCTTTTTCTCTGTGTGTGTGTGTATTTTTTTCCTTTCTAGAATAGCCTACTTATCAAATGAATGATTTTGTTTGCAACATTTAAGTAACTCAAAGTATCTCCAGTTTAGTACTGTGTTAACTCTGATGTTTACAATGTTTAGCTCACTTGTTTTTTTCTCTGCATTCTCCTAGCTGATATTTATGCCTGATCACACCTTTTTACACATTAAGATATACTAATTTCTGTTAATAAATAATTTTATGTGAATGAACTTACGGGCTCTACTTAAATCTGAAATACTACATTCAGTATACTGATACAAGGATACAAGGATACAAAACCCCATGAATTGCTTTATGAGGGCTACATAACCTGCCATAACTTCCCCTGGAATTTACAGGTCTAATTTGAAGAAAAACCATATTTGAAAACCTGGTTAATTTTAATCACCTATTTTTTTTTTATAGAAATTTTACATTGAAAGTGAAACTTCAATGTTTCAGTAGCTCTAAACCTTTTTTCTGTTCTTTCAAGCATAACTTTGTCAATACTGTAACACTTTCATTTTCTAATATCAAAACTCTGTCTTCTGATTCTTATCTTTTTAATTGTATTTTTCGTTTTTAGTTTGTTTTGGTATGTGTGCTACACCATCATAGGTGTTTGTGTGGCATCCCACAGTGTCTTGTTTCAAATTTGTGCCCCCCTCCTATAAATTCTTTCAGTGCTTTTGAACAAATATATTCGTGATGGTTTACAGATCTTTGTTTTAATTGGAAAATACATATGGCTCTGAAGCTATTCACACATCCATCTGCATAGAACTCTCACTCAAATGCTTCTCTTTAGATTAGCTGCAGATTTCATTCTATTTTTTTCCTTACAGTTCAGACTTTTTGTATAATGCAGAGTATTTGTTCAAACTTTTCAGTCTATCCACCAGTTTTTACCCTAATTCACCTTACATTATGTTATTTTGTCCTGCAAAAACAAGTCAGCAAATACAGTTTACTGTTGTCTTTGTGGCTGAACAATAGAAGTTCCACCAAAGACCCTTCTGGAAAAATCAGCTTTTACAACAATTGAAGTTGAATAGAATTAATTTAATACTTTGTGACAAAAGTATTTCCTTTCTTATCTTTGACTCTGTGCATTTGCTATATTTCAGTTTGTCAAATGGCTCCCTTTTCATTATGAGGGAAAAGACCCATGAGAAAAGGACTTTAAAAGTCTCATCCTAAAAATTCAATCTTCATTAAATCAGTGTTTATATCTATTTTATCTTATCCTTTCTTATTTCTCAGTTTCATTAGTTAAATAATCTCTGGACAGAGTCATATCAGGCATGTTTAAATGCAAGACTGGTTTAGTTCAGTGCTTGAAGTTAGGCATGAAGGATTTTCTGAGTTTTCAAGTTGTCATATGAATGGATCTCCCTGGAATTATAGTTACCTTTCCTACCCCAAAATTATTTGGATTTTATTAAGTTTAAGGTTAAGGTTTTTTTCCATAATATTTATTCTGAAGAAAATAAAACTGTAATACTTCTCTTAGGGATTCAGGTATTTGTGAATCATGACCTAGTTTTGATGTAGTACAGCAGTATAACCTTGCCTCAAATATCTGGGAAAACTACTAAGCTGTGAGAAAGTACCTAGACTAGGGCCATGCCAGCTAAGAAAATGTAAAATTGCAACCTGTGGTGACACTGTTGAAGTGTGGATAGTTAAGTAGCTGAAGAGAAAAAAGACTAACATGAAAAGGTCAAAAATCATAAGGGGAAAAAAATGAGAAAAATGAAAATCAGCAACACTGAGGATTATCCTCTTCCAAAGAGTAATAGGGTCTGACCCTTCACAGCTTGACTGACAACTCCCCAGCCTACAAAAACTCATTGGATGCGTTACTGGGATGGTGAAGATATCAATGGTCAGCCCAACAGCTTGCTTGTCTTTGCTGTGTACATTAGCCAATAATTGCTGTCTTACACTTTCAAGCATGTATCTTTCTGTTGAATTTCTGTGCATAGTAAAAGGTTCCTGAATAAAGAGGTCTGAAGACAGAGAATCAAAAACCAGCTTTGAAATACAAAAGTTGTCAAGAAAATAGAGATATTTCTTACTAAACTTTAGCTATGTCATTTATGTACTAAGGGGCAGCATAATGTTTTTACATAATTCTCCATGCCAATATATTGTTGATTTTTTTGAGTGCAGTTGCTTAATATTATAATTACATACCAGCTCTTCTTCTGTTTCATAAAAGCAAGCTTTATGCCTATTACATAAAGTTTTCAAAACACCCAGAATTCTGTTTTTAAGGGTGTTGAGGTACATAAGAAGTAAGCATTGAGTTGCATTTACGGATTATGCTTCACTTTTGAGAATCACAATGTTTTGAAAAATATTGTATCCGTTATAATTGCAAAATTGAAATTCCATTCAAAATCACACCTACAATATACCCACATTTCCCCACTCTCTACTATTTTTGTTACTTTAAACACAGCTTACTGTCGAGGTTTAATCCCAGCTGGAACCAAGCACCATACAGTTGCTTGCTCACTGCCCCTCCCCAGGAGGCTGGGTTGAGGGAACTGGAGGAGTAAAAGTGAGAAAACTACTGCATTGAGAGAAGAACAGTTTAATAATGGAAATAATAATAATAATATTAATAGTAACAATAATAAAAAGTGTAATGAAAATGAAAGTAACAAAGGGAGAGAAATACAACCCCATGAAAGGTATGTGATGCAAACGAAAACAATTGTTAACAACTGCTCACCACCAACCAAACAATTTGCCCAACCAGTCCCTCAGCAGTGGCCCTCCAGCCAACCTCCCCCCCCAATGATTTAACTCTGAGTATGACATACTCGTTTGGGTTGTCCCATCTGTGTTTCTTCCCAGCCTCTTGTGCATCCCCATCCTGCTCACTGATGGAGTGGAGTGAGAGGCAGAAAAGGTCTTGACTGTGTGTGCGCTGCTCAACAGTAACAAAAACATCTCTGAATTACCAGCACTTTCCATCACACATCTAAAGCATAGCCCTGTCCTAGCTACTATGAAGAAAAATAACTCTATGCCAGCCAAACGCAACACATTCTCCACCCCTTATTCGATACCATTTACATCACGCTTAGGTCCCACACTATCTGATACATCCTCATTGTCCATCAACCCCCTCCTCAACTTTTGATATAATACAGGTAGATAATTCCCTTAGTCTATGGACTACACTTGTGAAATGTTCATAAAATGTCCATGAATCTCCACAAAATATCTATTGAATTAATTTAGTTCATGACTTTGGCCTCTATCTGTTATGGTGGTGACTTGGGACACTTATGATGTAGCCATCTTTCCCCACTCTCTGCTATTTTTGTTACTTTAAAGATAGTTTGCATATTCTGAATATCAATTCATTGGTATAAGGTAGGATGTATTGCAGGATATTTCCACCACTGTCCTGGTTTCAGCTGGGATGGAGTTAATTTTCTTTCTTGTAGCTGGTGCAGTGCTGTGTTTTGCTTTAGTCTGACAGCAATGCTGCTAAAACACCAGTATTTTAGTTGTTGCTGAGTAGCACTTACCCTGATCAAAGACTTTTCAGTCTCTCATGCTCTGCCAATGAGGAGGGGCACAGGAAGCCAGGAGGAAGCAGAGACAGGACACCTGACCCAAACTAGTCAAAGGAGTATACCATACCACAGCACTTCCTGCCTAGTATATAAACTTACCTTGAAGGCCAGATAACTGCTTGTGTTGGGTTGGGTATTGGTCAGTGGGTGGTGAGCAATTGTATTGTCCATCACTGCTGTTTATTGTTGGTTTTGTTCTTTTTACTTTAGTTTTATCTCTCTTTCCTTGTTATCCCCCATACTATTATTATGTTGTACTTTAGTTATTAAAAAGTTCTTATCTCAGCCTGTGACTTTTACATTCTTCCAATTCAACTCCCCATCCTGCCTGGGGCAGGTGAGGAAGGCAGATGAAAGGAGGGTGAGCAAGCGGCTGTGTGGTACTGAGTTACCAGCGGGGTTTAAAGCACAGCAGCCACGTAAGAGTTACATGTTGGTTTTTAATTCCATGGAAACTTAAAATATACTTTCATGCCTGTGCCATCTAGGAGAAAGGCAAGAAAAAAGAAGCAGTAGAGAGGAAGAAGCAATCTTTCCTTAATTACTAGTTTAAGCTTATATTGATTAAAAGTGAATATGGAAAGGTAGTAGGGAAACCTCCTTTAACCATTTAGTTTAGAAAAAGAATACCTTTTTAAATGAATCCTTGAATTGCTCTCTCTTGCTGTGCTCTGAGTGCTCTTTTGAGTATAGGAAGGTAGGAACACATTGTTCTTTCAGAAAAAGAAAAGTCCTCTGACATACATTAGAGAAAGATTACATGTGTAATCTAAGGGTTAGATCACTCAGCTATGGTTCTGGTATAGACAGGGTAAGATCTTGCTTTTCCTTTAGTTGATTGCATCTTCAGAACCTCAGAGGAATGCTTTGATCTACCTCCATTCAAAATCTCCTATTAAGTCTTTGTTGAAAATTATTACACATGCCAGAGAGAGAAGCTTAGGAACTGGAGTATCCAGCTTGTTGGAAAATATATACTTTGGTGAATATTTAATGAAGCTAATTTTAGAATGCTTTTGAGTTTTATATAGAATTGGAGGGCATATTTATGCTTTTAAGTAAGAGAGGGCTAGGGAGTGAGCTTGGGCATTGTGATTGTTGACACTGCATAGTTCTTAGCTTGCTTCCTGATCCTATTTGGGCCACTGAAACACACCTGTTAGAAAAGGGACCATCCCAAAAGCTGTGTGAACATAAAATAGTTTGCACTACTTTTCCCTGAGGACAGGGATCTGTCCTTACCTCTCTGTCATTTATACATTACTCAGTGTCTAGATAAAAAAGAACATATTTCAGGTCCTGGGATATACAGGCATAATCTTGTTCTCTACCCCATGAAAAGTGAAAGAATTTCAACATGGCAGCCTAAGAGAGAACAATCTTTTGGCTCTCCAGCTATAATTGATCTTACAAGTTTCTGGCTACAGCACCCACCTAGAAGATATTCGCTCAGACTTTTTCAGATTAAGTGATAGAGCTGGGGCATCCCAGATTGAGCCTGGCTATGTGGAATACTTGCTGAGCTACCGAACAAAAAAGGTAGACAATGCACCATGTTATTGTGTGCTACAATATTGAATCATGTAGTGATCTCAAACAAATAATTGTCAGACTGGATTTTGTGGTTAACATAAGTAAAAGGTAGCCTAGGTCTTACATCCTGGAATGGCTTAAGGAGAAGCCAAATATCTTTCTGACAAACTGTGTTAATGCATAGTAAGCTGTAGTTTGTCCTGTAGACAGTGTAGGGTGTTTTGATGCTAATACCATATATTCAAGGGTTTTGGTACCTCAGTAGTTAAGGAGCAACTGGTACAGGTTCTGAAAAACTGTTTTTTTTGTCGTTTTGTTTTTTTTTTCCAAAATAATTTCAGTAATTTGGTAGATTTTATCCTAAAAAAAAAGAGCAGGAAAATGTAAATGGTTAAACAATATCTCTGTCATAGCACAGCTCTTTGGTAGCTGGAATGTGTGAACTCACATTTACCTGTTTGCTTTTTTTTTTTCTTTTTTTTTTTTTGCATAAATGAATGTTCCCATTACATAGCAAAGCTTCCAAGCTTATTATGAGAACACTGTATGCTGAAAAACAAAATGTCAATAATTACAAATCTACTTCAAAATGTGAGACTGAAATTTAAGCCCTTTTCGTAATACTAATTTCTCCATTTCTACTAGTTCCCTACCATAAGGTCATTCAAGAGTGACATCTTTCTCAATTGATTTGGATTTCTCACTTAAATGTTTTTAGTAGTACCATTCTCATTTGATGTCCTAAATATTGCTACATAAGTACAGACTTCAGGGAACTGTGATATCTCTTAATCTTTTAGCCAACACCCTCTCTAAAGTTTGCCGAAAGGTTGCATGTGAGAACAAAATACTTTTTAATGAAAAAAAAGCAAAAAAAAAAAAAAAAGACGCAGAGAAAAAAAATGTTCATTGTTATGGCAGTTTAAAGACTGAACTTTTAGAGCACATCATATTGTAGATTTCATTTTTATGCAATGACAAAAAAGAAATCAGTTCAAAAAGGAACCCTTTCTTATAATGGCATATCATTCCCACCCAGAAGAAGAAAAAAAAAAGGAAAAATAAAAAAGCCCCAAAACTCAAGCAAAACCCCCAAGGTTTCAAAAAAGATAAGTGTTTATAATCAGGGTGGTTTGGCTTTATTTAGGTTTCTGTTTGTTTCTTTCTTTTGTGAATTATATAAAATGCATCAGTTCTCTCTCTTTGGTGAAATCCTCACATGGTTTCTCTTTGCTTTACATAAATTTAATGTTTCCTTGCATAAAACACCCTGACATTTGCAAGCTCTCCCTCTTTTAATACCAAGAGAACACTGTGCATGGGTATTAAGCATTACAAAAGCTAGATTCCTTAGAAAGGTCAGATTCTGGAAAAAGGGCTAAATGAACTGCTACGTTTTAAGACATAGTGTTTACATATTTTAATATGTTATCACATGCTATCATGACAAAAGAAATTTGCTGTTATTTGTATTTTGACAATATTTAACTAACAAATTTGAATCACATAATTATGCTATAACAGTGGGGCAGGCCAGTGTTTATAATTTTGGACTATAATATGCGAAATCTAAATGTGCACTCTGTGCAGGTGAAGTACAGATTATTTACAAGATGCTGCTAGGGACACTGTAATCTCATCAGGGACACATCAGAAAACTCAGCTCCTGAAGCAGAGAAAAACATGGTTAAATTGTTAAAGGCTGCAATCTTAAATTATGCATGATTGTTGACAGCTCATTGTGTGAACAAATTCTATAATGTTCCTTTACAGATTTTCTTTTATACCCCCTAAACCTCCAGTTTATCTGTGCTGCTCAGGGTGATGCAGAGATCAAATTGTGAAATGCTCAGAGTTTAAATTGTTTCAGTCCATTTAGTTTCTTAGAAGATGTGTATTTATTCTGCCATGTTTTATAATCTGATTTATGTTGCCGTTCATGTAAAAACACTACTCATATACATATGGCATGACAGGAGATAGTTTTGCACAATATTACTGGGATCAACCATCTTGCTGTTTCACCTTGTCCCCAGAACAGCACAGCCAACTGACAACTGCATTTAGAAAATACAACACTAACAAGAGCTGAAAAATAATGTGGATTGTTGCAAACAGATTGAGAGACTAAAACATGGTGAGATAAATCACTGTGGGTTTGGTACATGCAGTGTGCTCCCAGAGTAGAAAAGAAACTGTTTTCCATCATTCACCATTGATAATCTCATTCACCTACCTGACCTAGCCCAAGCTGCAGTCAAAATCCAGGGAAGGATGGTCTGTAGAGCTACTACCAATCATTGAAACTTGTCTCCCAGCCTCTCTACTGATCATTGTTCCCTTTCCCAAAATGAGTCTGGTTTGTTGGTACAGTATTAGTCAAAATACCCCAACATGCTTTTTAACATGCTAAAAGGCCCAGTTCATGCTGTCTTGCTATTTTGAAACTCTGTGACTCTTTTGGGTGATAGTCACAGGACTTTCTGAGAGCATAAGTTTCTGCAAGCAGCCAGATGGTGCAATCAGCATTCCCAAGAAAAAAGACATTTGATACAGACATAGTCTCCCACACCTGTGGGAGTCAATTATCTGAATCTTGTACACTTCTACTTACTTCTTTTTATGATGCAGATCATTTGTTTGTTTGGTCATCTTTTTTTTTTTACCCTGGCATCTCATTGCAATGGTATTACTCAGGTCTCCACTTATGAATTGTCCACTGAAGAAAATACTGTGTGGAAAAAAGGAAACTTCAAGAATGACAATTCAGTCTCCAGCACTGTGGGCAAAGTGGTAAACAGGATGCTTCATAGCTTTACAGTATCTGGATTAAACATTCTGTTAACTCTGTTTCCAGTGAGAAACAGCTGTCTTGAAAGTTTGACTCTATTGCCCACATTTTCCAAGGTTCTCGAAGGAACTTTGACAGACTTGAGAGGTGGGCCTGTGTGAACGTCATTAAGTTCAAGGCCAAGGGCAAAATCCTGCACCTGGGTTGGGGCAATCCCAAGCACAGCTACAGGATGGGCAGAGAATGGCTTGACAGCAGCACTGGGGGTCTGCACCAAAAGGAGTGTGTCAGTGTTCCAGCAGGTCGAGGAGGGATATTTTTAAACTATACTCCACTCACACGAGACCCCACCTGGAGTACTGCATCCAGCTCTGGGGACCCTAGCACAAAAGGAATGTGGAGCTGCTGGAGTGAGTCTGGAGGAGAATCACAAAGATGCTCAGAGCACTGAAGCATCTCTCCTATGAAGACTGTCGTGGTTTAAAACCAGGCAGAGGGCTCGTTCACTCACTCCCCCCCTTCTTGCCCTCCCCCTACTCCCAGAGGGATGGAGAGGAGAATTGAAATAAATGCAACTCCCACAGGTTGAGATAAGAACAGTTTAGTAACTAAGGTATAACACAAATCACTACTGCTACCACCAATGATAATAATGATAAAAGCAACAACGAGGGAAGAGAATACATCACCCCACCACCAGCCAACCAATAACTCACCCGCCCCCAGCCCGACCAAGCACCGGCCAATACCTCCTCCAACCCTACTGACTCTCAGCCCTTCCAGCTAACTCCCAGTTACATCCTGGGCATGACATGCTGTGGTATGGAATATCTCTTTGGCTAGCTTGGGTCAGGTGTCCTGTCTCTGCTTCCTCCCAGCTTTCCCATCCTCCCTGACAGAGCATGAGCCTCACAAAGTCCTTGGTCAGGGTAAACATTACTTAGCAACAACTGAAAACATCAGTATTATCAGCACTGTTCCCAGGCTGGAAGTCAAAACACAGTGCTGCACCAGCTACCAAGGAGAAAAATTGACTGCTGAACCTAGGACAAGACAGGCCGAGAGAGTTGGGTTTATTCAGCCTTGAGAAGAGAAGGCTCCAGCAAGAACTTAGAGCAGCCTTCAGTCACTAAGGAGGCCTACAAGAAATCTGGAGAAGTACTTCTTAAAAGTGGAAGGTGTCCCTGCCAATGGCAGGGGGTTTAGAACTAGATGATTTTTAAGGTCCCCTTCAATCCAAACCACTCTATAATTCTACGATTATGTGACTGACAAATCTCTATTTAAATCTGATATTTAAAATAAGAGACAGCAAATTAAACATTATTACAGAAAAAATACTTTCAATGTTATCTCAAATTTCTGAAAATGTGGGCCAACAACTAGTCTGCCTTTATCAAATAAAAAACCACATTCCATTAAATAATATGCTCTTAGCATAAGAAATTTATTACTGGTGAAATTTAGAACTAATTTTGGTGGAATAAAAAGTAACGTGGATTTTTTCCTCTTCATATCTGACACTTTGTGGTTATTCTTTTTTGTCTTTCTTGGCCTCCAAAAAAAGGAAAACCCCTGTGTATGCATTGATTTCCTTACTTGGCATTGAAACTGACCCATTTTTATATGTTTGCTGAGTTTGTTTTTTTTTAAAGTTTTAAGACTTCTGAACAACAACAAAAACGAACAAAAAAAAACAGTAAACAACAACAAAACAGCAAAACTAAAAAAAAAGAGGGCAACAAACAAACAAGCAACCAACCCCAATGCCAAATAAACAAACCAACAACAATAGGACCAAAACCCCATAATTTAATTTTGTTTTATCCTGAGACTTAGTCTGGAAGGTGAATCTATTTAGCATCCAAGTAAGATCTGAGTTTACCATGCAAATGCTGGGAAAATGATTTTTTAATAACTGGTACCCTAAAGTCACCAATGGGAAAGGCTGTTTACTTCAGCTGCAGTGCAGCTGTTGTTCTATGACAGCTCCTGGAATCATTATTTGCAAATCCTCTCCATAACAGATGAGAATCCTCAACCAAAAAACTACCTTAAAACATCCTATTTATTTAGAAAACAAGAGCTGCCAGATGCTACACCTGGGTCTTCTGATTTCATGAATGAGAATACTGCTTAAAACAACTATGGAATTCTTACACGAACCAGGAGTGCCTGTTAATTAGGAGCATAGGAGGTTTATACAGATATTTTTGCATATGTTCCTTATTGATTTTTTTTCCAGCACACCAAAACTTTATTTCTCACATTTTAAATAACTACCTAACAGAATGAATTCAGAAGTAAGGAAAAAATGTCAGATTAACTCAACTCAACAGCTTTTATGCACAGCACACTGAATTTGAGAACTGGTTTTGTCCAACCTGGGAGTATATAGTCATCTATTAAAAACCAGTTTGCCCTTTGAAATGAAACACAGCACAGAAGAAAGTGATAGCTATCTGTGGTGCTTTGTGAGACTTACTGCAATTGGTGGGAAAAGCAGCTTATACTAAACACTTCCAAGGCACTGAACAGTTTATGGGGAGCAAGTTGAGTTCAAAAGGTAATGAGTACTGCTGTCAAATCCTCTAAGATGCTTTCATGAACTTCCCATCTCACTCATATAGCAAATGGAAGAGTAGCAATACTGTGCCATGATTCAAAAAAGCAAGTGACATCATCTAAACTAGTTAATCTGACACTGGCCCTGCAGAATGCAGCACATAAGTTGATTCTGAATTTTTTGCTAAGAACTAAAGGAGAGAAATATGCTTAATGCCAGTCAAAATCACGTAATAGAAAAATCAGTCTTGTAAAAAAGTTTAATTTTCTTTTCATGAGATTATAAATTCAGCTCATAAATATAAGGTTTCTGTTGAGTATTTGAATTGTCTCTGCAAAACCTGCAATTGGAAACATCTGTACACACACACACAAAATTGGTATAGCACAATATGAACAACATGTGCTTTCGATGCATAATTAACATCTCAAATACTACTGGTGGGATCTTTGAAGGGGTTGGTTTTGGCAGGATTAAGTAGATATCACTACTAAATCCTATGATATACAGCTTTTCCTCCAGGAACAATCTAGAAATAAATTTTGTGTTGCTATTGATAAAATGCAAATGTGATACAAAGAGAGGTGAAATGATCCTTAACGTTACACATACAGAATGACCCAGTGAGTTTGCCTGCTTTGATCTTTTTAAACAAGCTGCTTGGTGGTAGCTGCATAGTGGTATTCCATCTTTTTAAACAAGCTGCATAGTGTTATTCGATTACAGGACTTAGAATGAAGAAAACAGGAAACAGTCATGGAAAATGGGACATTTCCTTGAAAAATATTCAGTGTTTATAGCAGATAATTAATTTATTTTGAGCTTCCACTTTATTTAGGGTTAGAAAGGTTTAAGAAAATGTTTGACCATTAAAGCTGAGCAGAGTGGATAGACATAGTATGTGTCTTTTGGGGAAAAATACTGACTTCTGCTAGGATCTTTGCTGTAGAAAAAAAGGCTGCATCACCAACTACTGTCAAAGGCTAAGTCTAGGTATAATTAGAGGTGAAGTGGCAGAAATATTTTACACTGTAATTAAGTAATTGCTAAGATATTTTACACTGTATTTGTTGAATATTCATTTTCTGAGATCCTGGATTTCCTTCTCTTAGGGACATAGGCACAGTCTATGAATAATCACATAATATAATGGCTTACCTCGTATATCAGTTTGTGTAAGATGATCCAGCGGTTTTTAATGGTTCAAGTCTCTTCAGTCTAAATACTGTTATTCTAAATAGGTCAGTATTTTAGTAAACTAAATGATGTGTGTGTCCCAAAACACATTGTTTTAATTCAGAAGAGGGCTGCCAAAATTTGTGTCTCTTTTAAAGAATCAAAGGTAATAAAGAAACAGAGCAGACATGTCTATAGAGTCAGCAGATGAAAAAGAAAAAAATAAAGAATAAAATAAAATAAAATAAAATAAAATAAAAAAACATTGCAGCTTGAGTGTGTATAGCAAATCATTGCATTTTGGACAGACTAGAATAATGATAATTTCTCCAAGTGGTTATCTTAGAACCACAATTTCAACATTATTCAGTTCTATGCTATATCCAAAACAAAATTAAGATTGATCTTAAATAAAAAAATAAAGGATTTGAAAAAGAAGGGAAAAAACCACAAACACAACAAACAGAAGAACTAAAGAAAACCTGTTGTCAAGATTAGAAAACTTAGACATGCACATCTTGATGTACTGACAACTGCCAGCATCTATCAAAACTGATTTTTGCTTGAGTATCCATGGGAAAGACATGGAAGTATTGTAAATTTTCATGATAAGACATCTTTTTTGCTGCTTTGTGAATATCAGTGCACTGAAAAAATATGTAGGAAAAACAAGCAAGCAAACAAAAAGAAAACAAACCCTAAAGGCAAACAGATGAGGAATCATACAATGTAAAAGAATAGCTTTCTTTTAGTGTGTACTGATGTCAAATAATCAGCAGGATGTAAACTTGTGTTACCAGGGAGGTTAACTAGCTGATGTTTTTCGTGGCTAGCTTCCATGATTCTTTAGGATCTGTGTCATAAGTTTCTCTTAAAAGTCTTTTGAAAATTGTTGTAAAATAACCTGCACAGACTACTGCGTGAACTATCTCGTGTTTAATTTGCTCAAAGGCTTGTTGTTGCTCAGGGCCCCGTTTAAAATCATTCTTCTTCCGGGTCTCATGATAGAGAGGGCTTACAATTGAACTGTAATTTGGGATGTGCTTTCTCCAGAACCCCATAGCACCCAAGAAAGCTTGCATTTCTTTGTTATTAGTTGGTGGCGACATTGTTGTTACCTTGTTGATCACATCTGTGGGGATCTGTCTACGTCCATCTTGCCATTTTATTCCCAAAAATTGAATCTCCTGTGCAGGTCCCTTGACCTTACTCCGTTTTATGGCAAAACCGGCTTTCAGCAGGATTTGGATTATTTTCCTCCCTTTCTCAAAGACTTCTTCCGCTGTATCGCCCCACACAATAATGTCATCAATGTATTGCAGGTGTTCTGGAACTTGCACATCCCAAATGTGTGGCCCTATCTGATAGCATAAAAATCCTTTTTATTAACAAAGATCATTAAAATGTTAATTCCTGAAGACTATACATATGCATATATGTACATGTAAATTATTATATCATTTAAACTGAATTAGTACTGCAATTGGGAGAAAACAGCCCTGGAGACTCTCCCTCCTCTGCTATTATGAATAAACAAACACTAACTTCAGTGGAATTTCATTGATTCTAGATGAAGATCTGGCTGTCAATCCCAGATTTCTTTCAACAGTGAACATAAGGAGGTGCCATTTGAAAATTCTAGTGCTTTTGTAGTTCATCTTTCAGTGAAGAAGCAGGTATGTGGATACCAATAATCCTGAGAACTTTAGGGCTGAGTATAGACATTCAGTGTCCTGTTTAACCTGATATAGTCAATAATTCCATTTCTCCCTACTTAATTTCTAAATTCTGATTCCTGCCCTTTGTTAAAACTCCCTGTTGTGCCATCACAAGTGTTTAAATTTTGCTTGCTTTAGTTGTTGGTCTTAAGATGAGGTGAATTGCCCCATGGAGATGTGGATTTGCCTTCAGTGTCTACAAAAGTAAACAAAAGTGACTAGCTTAAATTGAAGTGGCCTTTTCATTACTTACATGAAAGTAAATGACTCCCATCTACTGGAAACTACTATCCCCGCACCTGGTTACTAAAGAATGTATCCTGGTTTTATGTAAAGGAGAAAAAAAGCTCTTTGTCCAGTGGAACACTGGTAAAACCTCCAAACATAAAATATCTGGGGTTTCTAGTAGAACAAATAGGCTGAAGGGAAGTTTGCTTGCTAATAATATCCGTTCTGTTATTTTCTGTATGATATGCATTAGAAAAACTATAGAGCCATCAAAACCATAGATTTCATCTCCATGTCAAATACAGGATCGGTTATAGCTGTGCCATTTTTTAGGGAAGCTTGTTAAGTTGTTCTTTAAGGACTACATGTGAAGGAGAGTATATTCACTGGTTCTTCACCCCTGTTACGGAGACATTCTTAACAATCTTTTTTGCTGTAATATAAGCTCATAACTTCTTGTTCTAAGTGGTGTGTATGCAGAAAGCAGAACACATTTTTTATTTATTTAAAATCTTTCTGCATGCAGTCCAGTCTTTTTTTACCTGGAATAAATTACTCAATTCTCTTATATGTTTGGTATTGGTCACAGTGTAACAGACATTTCACATCACTTATTATTTTTTCTAATTTAAATTCTCTGTTACCCAACAGATACTAATCATAGAAGCATAGAATGGTTTGAATTGGAAGGGATTTTAAAGATTATGTACCCTTACATAGACAGGGCACCTTCTACTAGACCCGGGTCCTCAAAGCCCCATCCAACCTGGTCTTGAACATTTCCAGGAATGGGGCAGCCATGATTTTTCTGGGCAACCTCCTGTGGTGTGGAAACACCCTCACAGTAAAGATCTTCGTAAAATCTGATCTATATCTATCCTCTTTTAGTTTAAAGCCATTCCCTTTTCCTATCACTACATGCCCTTGTAAGAAGTCCTTCTAGATGTCTTGTAGGCCCCTTTAGGTATTGGAAGGCTGCTGTAAAGCCATTCCAGGGCCTTTTCCAGGCTGAACAAGCCCAGCTCTCTCAGCCTGTCTTTGTAGGAGAGGTGCTCCAGCACTCTGATCATCTTTGTGGCTCTCCTCTGGAAAACCCCTCCCTTGACCTGCTAGCCATACTCCTTTTGATGGAACCCAGCACACAGATGGCTTTCTCGCCTGCAAGCACACAATGCCGGCTCATGTTGAGCTTTTCATCCACCAAGACCCCTAAATCCTTCTCCTCAGGGCTGCTCTGAATCCAGTCTCTGACCAACGTGCAGCTGTGCTTGGGACTGCTCGGACTCAGGTGCAGGACCTTGCACTTGTCCTTGTTGAATTTCATGGGTTTGCACAGGCCCACCCACAAATGAATCTCGTTAGGTCCCATGGACTGATCTGGCATTTCGTTCAATATCTAAGACATCCTTATGGAGCTGGTTAACAGAGGATATCTTTCTTTGTCTTTCTGGAGTGGGGAATTCTGGGCTGGGGAGCTAAATGAATCACATAACACGTTTAAATTTGGACAGTGAATATTCTCTGAACTCCACTGGCTCTATCTTCACTGAATATAATGTAGACATCCGACTTGTGGGAACGTAAAGTTGAGATGCAAAAAAAACCCCTCTGTATGTTTCAATTTTAACTAACCAGTGATGCTAAGTGACTGTTCTGCAAAGCCCATCCAGTGGTTTAATATCACAGAACTACAGTTCAAAATCAGTTTGTTCAGGAACTGGAGAGTATTTGAATTAAGTTATTGCCTAGATAACTTTTTTCCCCACACACATTTAAAGCCCAAAACTGAATGAGAAGCATTTTTGAGAGCTTTTGAATGGAGGTAGCTTCATGAGTAAAGGGTTTTCCTCTTAAGAATACCTGCTTATTTGAATTGTGAGGGTCTAAAAGAAATTAATAAAAAAAAAAAAAAATAAATTAATCCCAGTGGTGATTATAGAAGATTATCACGCTAGTTTTCATGACAAGTGACGTACATGATCTGTGAAGCCCCATAGAAAATATTTTGCTCATCATCAATTCTTTGTAATGTATATTTACACTAGACATTAAATTAGTTTGTGAGTATCTTGAAAAAGCTGCAATGTAAAATTGCATGTTTGTGCAGAATTTAGCGTAATAGGCTCTGTTTCTACTATGAATTAATGGGCATTATTATAATACGAAAAGTAAATCCAAAAATACCCTTAGCTGATAATCAAGAGAAAATAATCTAAATAGGAATATTTTGTTCATATTATCTGTACCATTTTTACAAGAGCTGGGTTGACTGTAAAAGATACACAATTGTGGTTAATAATAGATACATTTGGTTATATTTCCAAAGAAACTGCTGAATTTCTTAATTCCCAAAACCTATTTCTTACCTTTTGTTATTACTAGTCCAAATTATATGCGTGTGAAAACACTGTTTAGAGCAGGAAATTTTAATGTGACTTGTGTTGCTTGGAAATACTGTTCTGTTACCTACTGTGTGTATTCTATACATTTCCTCATTTACTTTACACTGCTTTTGCAGTACATATTGCCTATTTTATGAAATTAAAATATAAGTAGCAGGACTTATCTGAAAAAAAATTCATGAGATTTCTTGTGAGTGATTCAGTGCTGAATTGCTTGACAAAACAACTGTATGTAGTCAGAAGACAGAACAAAACTTAATAAGCATGCAGTGTGACAAAGCCTCAACATGAGAATAATTCACTTGAGAATATAGCACCCACTAAGAGCATGTTATTTCATATAAATGTAGCTCAGTCATGTCAGTTCATCTGTTTTGGTACTGCAGAACTGCTACCCCTGAGAATCCTCAGTCTCCAGATTAATCCAATAGCTGTGTAATGTAAGTTTGAAAAAATTGAAAAAGAAAAATTTAAATTGCAATGCAAAAGGAGTATAATGCACTGTTGAAAAACTTAGAAATAGATCCACTGGTTTAGACAACTTATTTCAAATAAAATTACACCTAATATAAATTTTCCTCAATTAAGTAATCTTAGACATTACAGCTCTTGAGAAATACAGAATATCTTTTAGTGCAGAGGACTGCCTCTAGACAAAAAAAAACAAAAACAAACAAACTCTTTTATATTAAAAAAAGGATTTTTGTTTTAGTCTTTAGCATAAAAATTTTGAACAAACTTTTTTCTAACTCTAAAAAAATTATCTCCATTAAAATTGCTGTGCAATTATTTCATGTTTCATTTACCTGAATAATATTCTAAAATTAATACTAGCTTCAAAACTTGCACTTAAGGTCACTGAATTTTTAGCTGTGGAGATATACAAATAGTTCAGTGGGCTTCTTCCTGCCTGAAAGCTTGCTCTTTAAAACATTTTACTTGTAAATGGTATGCTGGCAAAATAGAAAATGTCTTGGATAATCTCTCATAACAAGTGAGATGATAAAACTTCCCTATTTGGGGATTTATTTTTTCTGTACCAAATGTGCTACTTTATGTATAGATTCTATCAATATTGACTCATATGACAGTTTTTGAGTCTCAAAAACTTTGAGATGCGCTGTTTCTAAAGGAATTTTCATAACTTCATTATCTGTGGTTGCACTTGTAAATAAAATTGTGCTACAGGACACTCCTGAGCACTAAAACTCCCTTGCATACACTCCTAAGCTCTTAAAATTGTGTCTGACACCCCTTTGGCCCATATCAGCTAGCAGATAGGCTGCAAAACCAAGCCTCATCATAATACCAAAGATCAAGCATCACTCCTGATTGTCCTGGGTTGAGCTCTAACAGTTATTTTTCTCCTTCCTAGTAGTTGGTGAAGTGCTTTGTTTTCAACTTTAGTGTGAGAACAACACTGTTAAACTGATGTCTTAGTTGTTGCTAAGTAATGCTTACCACAATTCAAGGACTTTTCAGTCTCTCATGCTCTGCCAGTGTGGAGAAGCTCAAGGACACCTGACCAAACTAGCCAAAGGGTTATTCCATACCACAACACATCATGCCCAGTATATAAACTGGGGGGAGTTACCCACAAAGTACAGATAGCTACTTGGGTCAGGCTGGGTTTTGATCGGCAGGTGGTGAGCGGTTGTATTGTGCATTGTTGCTGTTTGTTGTTTTCTCTCCTTCCCACTTTTATATTCTCTTCCCTTGTTATTTCGTTTATCATCATTATTATTGGTGGTAGCAGTAGTGGTTTTGTGCTATACCTTAGTTACTGGGCTGTTCTTATCTCAACCGATGGGAGTAACATTCTTTTGATTCTCCTTCTCATCTCTCTGGGAGCGGAGTATTGGGTGGGAAGAAGGGAGGGAGAAACAGCGGCTGTGTGGTTCTGAATTACCGGCTGGGCTTAAACGAAGACACATATATAGGCATGTATAGGCATATATAGGCAATTAGGAGAAATCTCTGGATACGTAGCTCTTGTCCTTCTGGAGACTTCAATTTCCCACACCTCAGCTGGCAATACCATACTGTCACTGCTGGGACAAGTGAGGCTGCAGATTTCCTGAAGTCTGAGGAAGGCAGCTTCTTTCCACAAGTACTCAGTGAGCCAACTAGGAAAGTTGCCCTCCTAGACTTGCTCTTTGTGAATCAAGAGGGATGCATGCGAGGTGTGATGGTAGGAGGCTGTCTTGGCCACCCTAATCCCAAAGATGTTGAACTCAGACTTTCGGGTGTCATGAGGGAAAAGTTCAGCAGAGTTGCTACCCTGGGTATCAAGAGAGCAAAACTGAAGCTGCAGAGGGACCTACTTGGCAGACTCTCCTGGGCATGAGCTTTTGAGGACTTAGGGGACCATGAGAGCTGCTCGCTTTTAAAGAACCATCTTTTGAAAGCACAGGAGCAGCACTCCCATTGTGTCAATGGAAGTCAAGCAGGTGCAGCAGAAGAGCAGCTTGGAACTCCTCCTGGAACTGGGATGGGAACAGAAATTGTATGCTCTCTAGAAGCAAGGTCAAACTTCTCAGGAAGCATACTGAGCTGTGGCTCACACATGGAGGGAGACATCACAAAAGGCCAAAGCTCAACTGGAGATGAAACTGGTCAGTGTTCTGTCAGACAACAACAAAAGGCTTTTTGAAGTATGCTAATAACAAGCGGAGGCCTAAGGGAAGTTTTGGACCTTTACTTTACGAAGGTGGCCACTGAAAAGTGGGGATGAAGAAAAGACAGAGGCATTTAATGTTTTTGCATTGCCTCAGTCTTCAGTGTTCATGGTAGACCTGGGGCTCCCCAGGTCCTGTGAGTGGGAAGACCATGGCTGCAGGGGCAGTGACTTTCCATTGGTGGACACAGCAGTTCTAAAGCAGGAGACCTTGGGGCCAAGGCTCCCTTGTCTTCCTCTGGCCCTGTGGCTCCTGCGTCATCCCCTTCTGTTGAGTCTCGGTGCAACATCCCATCAGAGGGGTGGGCAGCTCCTCTGCCCTGCCTCATGGGGCATCATCTGCTGGGGCACAGCAGGCACTGAGGATGTTTCTTCTCTTTTTTGTGGGCAGCTCCTCTGCCCTGCCTCATGGAGCATCATCTGCTGGGGCACAGCAGGCACTGAGGCTGTTTCTCCTCTTTTTCTTTGGCAGCTCCCAAGTAGTGAAGGAACTCTGGGTCAGCACCCTCCTTGGGTAAGCCCTGCCTGGCACTGCAGCCTGGGCTGCCCATGCTTCTATCGTAGGGGGATGCTCCATGACTGGCATCCGAACAATGAGAAAACACCTCTGCTGAGCTGGGCACAGGTGCCCCACAGCTTCAGGCAGAGGTGCCCCCACTGCTGAGCAGGCACAGTTGGCAGAGCTGCTTCATCCAGTTGTGTCCAAACAACACCTACCCAGCCCCATCCTCGCCACTCCCGCTGCTCCTGCTCCACTGCTGCGTGGCACCGGCTGTTCCTGACTGTGGAAGTGATCCCCAGTCTGGCAGCAGAGAGAAGAGCTGGCTTGGGTCTCACACAGCTCTTTCTCTCCCCCTTCCCCATGCACAGACCACAGGAAGAAGTTCAGGGAGCCCGGGTGACCCAGCTGCCATCCATCAGGGTGGTGATGAAGGAGCTGAGTGGCCACCATGCTGTGAGTGTCCCTCCTGCCTCTGCTCTGTCCCCAGGGGCTCCTCCAGCCCAGCATCAGCTGCATCGCTCCTCACCTTCTGCTCTTGGATGCCAGCAGCGTGGAGAAGTTGTTCCAGCGTCAAGTCCAGGTCAGGGTCCCTTGCAGTGCAATCTCACCCATCCCCACTTCTCACACACAGCCAGAGGCTGATGCAGCTGTCCAGGGACCCTTTCTGCTGTGGGGCTCCTTGGTGAGTGCAGTCCATTTCTTGCAGGCCGGTGCCAGGCAGCTGCCAGTTCCTGTCCTCTCCAGTAGTGAGGGTTTACGTGGCCACATGGATGGTGAGTGTGGAGAAGACAGGGGCAGGATGGCCCTTCTCTCCTGCTCTTGCAGGCTGGCACATGTGTGGGAATGGGAATGCTGCTGCCCTTCCCGCAGGGCACGTCCATCCCCATCACTCTGCAGGAGGAGAGAGCTGAGCCCCAGGGCCACTAGATTCCAAATGATGCTGAGTCTCCCGTGCCCTTGGTGGTGGGGGGACAGCACTGGGGGAGTCTGGGAGGGCTCTCCTGGTACTTCTCCTCCACAGCTCTTTACTCTGTTTCCCTTGGCAGCAGGTGGGACACGCAGGAGCAGGAGGAGGCTGCTTGGCTGCAGTAGGGGCACCAGGGCCATCAGGCTCTGCTGGTGTGGGAGCTCTCTTTGGCCAATCCCTGGCAGATCTCTGCATCCAGGATGGCATGCTGCCACAGCCCATCCAGGCAAGCCAGACTGGTTGTGGGGGTCCCCGTCCCATCCCATCCCATTCCATCCCATCCTATCCCATCCTATCCCATCCTGTTGGCTCTTCCAGGGAGAGGCTGTCCCCAGCACCTATCTAAGCGCCTGTCTCCAGCCCAGCAACTCTTCTCCTCTGTGCCCTCAGGACCTTCTGGCTCTGCTCAATGAACATGGCCCATCCACGGAGGGGATCTTCCGGCTGGCAGCCAGCCAGCATGCCTGCCACAAGGTCAGGGAGGCCCTGGACAGTGGGGTGCCAGTGCAGCTGGAAACCCAGCCCGTGCTGCTGCTGGCTGTCCTCTTGAAGGTGAGCCCTGCTGACCCAGAGCCCTGCAGCTCCTGGCTCTCTTGGTGCTGATGGGCACCTGTGGGAGCACAAGCAGAAACCCAGCTGCCTGCTCATGAGCCAGAGGCCTGGGGATGCTGCGGATGCACCAAGAGTGCAGTGGCCAAAGCCTCACGCGGAGCCCTTGGCACTGCAGGACCTCCTCTGGAACATCCTCTCCAAGCTCCTGGAAATCCAGCTATACGAAGAGTGGATGAGAGCCATGGAGAAGACCAGCAGGCACGATAGGCTGGCAGCACTGAGAGAGTAAGGGTTGCAGCAGCCACCAGGGACTGGCACAGGCTGGGATTCCAGTGCATAGCAGTGGCCTGCCTGAAATAGCCATGGCTCCTGCAAGCCACCTCCTGCTGCTGTGGGGTTTTGGTTTGGGAGGAAAGAGGTACCAAAAAGCTTTTCTCTCTGGGGAGCACTTCCCACTGGCATTGGGGCTGGTCCCCAGCCCAGCCCATCTTTGCTGCTCAGAGGTCCCTGGCTGCCTTCTCCAGTCAGCAAATCCATGGGTCAGCAGCTGAGAAGAACAGCCCCATGGCTGCACCTTCCTGCACAGAAGCACAGGTCAGGCTGGGAAAGGCTGTTTGAGCCCTCATCAGCCCTCTCAGTGAATCCAGGGGTTTGCTGTGTGCAGGTGACGCAGCACATCGAGTTCCTTATTGACCACCATGAGAAACTCCTTGGAGAGCAGGTGGCTAGGCTGGCCAGCAAGGGGGATGAGGAGATACCAGCAGCACAAGCAGAGCTGGAAACAGCAGAGGTAAGTGAAGTGCACAAGAAGTGTGACAACAAAAGCCTCCCTCCTCAGAAGGTGGGGCTGCTGCTGCAGGGACAAGCACGGTCATCCACCAGCCTGCAACTCTGTCAAAGTGCAGAGCAAGGCTGATGCAGGTTGGCCATCCTGCTTTGTGAGGTGATCCCAACACAGCTGGCTCAGCTGAGCTGAGCAAACCCATCCAAGGAATGTGCCTTTCAGAGCAATTGTGCATGGAGGTCCTTGCCCCCTGCTAACCTACACATTGCCATTGCAGGTGCCTCCTGTTTCTCCCAGGAGCAAACAGCAGAGGAGCTTTTCTGGGGAGGAAAGGTAAAACTGCCTGGCTTTGCTTGGCTCAGGGTAATCATGGCTTCACCTGTCTCACAATACTATTGAATGGAAAGGTTCTCAGGCTCTTCACGCAACACCAGGAAACGAAGAGCAGCCTAGGAAGAGGGCAGCGACGGGCAACTATGCCAGAAGAAGAGCAAAACTGAGCTCTCAGAGATAGGCAACTGAAGAAATTCAAGCAGGGGAAGAGCAGGGCACCCAGGTACGTAGCAGAGCCTGTGTTCCATCTTTTTGCCAAGCTCTGAGTATAGGAAACACTCCTGAGGTGCACAGCATGGTCCTGCCCTCGGGGAAACATGTATGTCAGGCGAAACATACTACCCCAGCATTGCCTGCCAACCTGTGATTTTAGTATGGCAAAGCAAGGGATGCTGCTGCTTGGATTTTGGAAAGGACCATATCCCAGCTTCCCAGGCTCCCTGCCGAGCCCTGCTGCCTGGCAGGGTGGCACTGCACATCTCTGTCAACTTTCCATGCTCTGAGGGTATCACATGTATTGAGAAGGGACAAAAGCAACACTGTAGTTGTCAGTTAGGAACCAGTAAGGAGCCTCTCTCTTGTGCTAGCAACGACCTCTTTTACAGCATACTTCCGAAAAACCCAGGAGTTCCCTCCTGCTCCTGCCTTCATGGGTTCATCAGTGCTTTCTGACTCTGCCCTTGTAGGTGCCCATTTACTGCTTTGGATTCCCCGCATGCACTCTGCTTCCTGGCCTTGGCGTTCCACCCCGCGGCCCCAGCACCATTTCGGCAGCGGCAAGGACAGAACCACCATGTCCTGCTCTGGATAGAAGGTTCCACCACCTTGCCCTGGAGCCAGAGCAGCGCCCTCAGACCCATCCCAGCCCTCGCAGGAGGCCTTGCTGGCTCACTCCTCAGCTCCACCAGCAAATCCCCACCCACTGGAGCATCTCCCCAGGTGGGGAGCTGGCCTCCGGCTCTTGATATTATCATTGTTACTCTGCTTGTTACTATGTTTATTAATACACTTGTTACTGTGTTTATAATTATGTTTATTAGTCTATTAGTATGTCTTTTTAAAACAAATTTTAGGATATAATTTAGGATAGCTTTAGGATCTTGAAACGTTATAGAATATAGGATATTTTTAGGATCAACTCTGGCACTAAAAGATGTTTTACTCAGTAAATTGAAACAAGGACAAGCTGAAGTTAGCTAAGTTCAATGTCAAAATCAAATAATTTTTACTTTATTTTGGATTTTTCCTACACTGCCTCATGTTGTGGTTTAACCCCAGTGGCAACTATGTGCCACACAGCCCCTGGTTCACACTCCTCAGCTCCCCTGCAGTGGAATAAGGAAGAGAATCATTAAAAGGTGAAATTCATAGGTTGAGATAAGAACAGTTTGATAATTAAAATAAAGTGCAAAAAACTCTAGTACTAATCATAATAGTGATAATGAAAAGGGAAATTAAAAAAAAATAAATTATATCATCCCCCTTCCTCCCCCAAAAATCCAACAAACACAAGTGTTGCACAATACTATTACCCACCACCTACTGACCAATATCCAGCCCATACCCAAGCAGTGATCTGAGTGATTTGGCCCTTCCGGGTAGCTTCCCCCAGTTTGTATAGTGGGCATGATATGCTGCGGTATGGAATACCCCTTTGGCTAGTTTCAGTCAGGTGTCCTGTCTCTGCTTCCTCCCAGGTCCATGTGCCCCTCCACACTGGCAGAGCATGTGAAACTGAAAAGTCCTTGATCAGGGTAAATATTACTTAGCAACAACTAAAACATTGGTAAGTTACCATCATTGTTCTCAGACTAAAGCCAAAACATCACTCTGTAGCAGCTACTAGGAAGTAAACTAACTATCCTTTCATCTGAAATAAGGACAGCTCAGTAAAAGGCATTCTTTTTTACTTAATTCACCATCAAATATACCTTTAGATCAGTGGTTTGCTGTTCACTATGTTGACATGAATAATTTGACTAGTACCTTCTAGTCTTAAAAAGATAGCTTAAACTTGGAAATGACTGACATTAACTGCTATACAATATTCACTCCCCCCCTGTCAGTGGAAGGTGCCTTCTTTTAAGACACTGGATAGAATCAGGCTTTTAGATACCCTTAGTTCATTGTCACACAAGTACCTATGCTTGGTAAGTTTAACTATTGTGCTTAGCTTGCACTGATTAATCTTTTCTTTATTTTGGGTATCACATCTCTTGTGAAAGGTTTGTTCAGGTCAAATCTTTGTTATACCTTTGAAGAAAAAGTGTGTGTTTTGCATCAGGCACAAATGGTGTTACTCTTAGAACAGTTAAGAGTCTTATTCCTCTATCTCCATTTTTCAAATCTTTCAATAGATCTCAGTTTTGTAGATATTTTCATTTTCTGAAGCAGCATTTTTGTATCTAAAATTTATACACGTAAAGCATTTCAACATTAATTTCAAAAAACTTGTTTAGCTTTTCACTGGATTAATTCTGTTTACATTAACAGGCTGTTCATATCCTCAAAGTTCTTGAAGTTCTTAAGCAGCTTTCTTTAGGAAGAAGCATTTATTTTATTGACCTTGTTTTATCTTAAGCTTTTTCAGTGTTATGACTTTTTATTATACATCTGTTAGGAACTACTTACAATTAATTAGAATTCATATACACACATACACATATAAATACATCCCCCCTCCCCCAGTAATCAAACCACACACCACTATAATCATGCAACTCATGCCTCTAGGGTGTTTCTAAGTCCTGTGTAACATCAAAGCCATAAGAAGTACTTATGCACACTGTGTCTCATGTAGCTATCAGCAAAAGCAGTTAGATAAATAATAGAGTGAAATAAAAGCTTCCAGTCTATTAAAATGTCATCAGATTTGCCAAAGATGCTTTAAAGGTTCTTAACTATCTCTTTATAAAATGCTGTTAAAATACTGATATTGTTTGCACTATTTTATTAACGGAAACAAAATAGACGGGTAGATGGAGTGATCCATCAATCAACTGATCGATTGAATTACGTTTGTTTTTTTTGTTTTGTTTGTTTGTTGTTTTTTTTTTTTTTTTTGTGGGAGTGCCTATCACACTTTCAGGGTTATTAGGAATCTGTACGTTAAAGAGTAATATATATAGAAAAATCCTAGGGTCTATTCCCAGTAGTCTTCAGGATATTGGATTGCTACAATTATCACCATCATCATCATTACCATGATCTAAAGGCTGGTGTTCCAGAAACTTGTTATTTCCTCCTTGGTAGAAAAATTAGGTGACTCTGATAGACTATTTTATGCTACTCTATGTTGCAACCTTATGTGTTTGCTAAAGTTTCACTTCTACATCAATATTTCATGATAAATCTTATGTAGAAGGTCTGAATTGGGGTTTTCCTGTTTTGTTTTGTTTGTGGTTTTTTTTTTCTTAACTGTGTTTCTTATCAGTTAAGTCCTTTTTTGGAAGAATTAATAACTGAATAAGTATCTTTTATAAATCTACTAGCAAAAGTTAGATGCTTGTAGATATTAATAGTAAGAATAATGAAAACAATAAGATTAATGAAAAGGACAGCTTTTGACAGACAACAGGTAAAGGGAATATGAGGGGCTTTGCAGTTTCACAAACCCGCTAAGAGACAGTTTGTAGTTTTAGAAACCTAGTAAGGGAAATAGCTAGTATTTTCTTAAATACTGTATTTAATTAATTTTCCCCTCAAGCCAAAAAACAATTAAGAATCCAATTTGTATTCTTGACAGCTGTCAGCCAGACTACTTCTGTACAATTTCTTTTCACTTCTGGGGCAAAAAGAGTGCTTGAGGCCAACTTGTTTCAAAGTCATAGATTCAGAGAATCATAGAATGGTTAAGGTTGGAAAGGACCTTAAGATCATCAGGTTCCAACCACCCTGCCATGGGCAGGGACACCTCACACTGAACCATGCTACCCAAACCTCTGTGCAACCTGGCCTTGAACATTGTCAGGGATGGAGCATTCACACTTCCATGGGCAACCCATTCCAGTGCCTCACCACCATCACAGTAAAGAACTTCTTCCTTATATCGAATCTAAACTTCCCCTGTTTAAGTTTTAAACCATTACCCCTTGTCCTATCACTACAGTCCCTAATGAAGAGTCCCTCCCCAGCATCCTTATAAGCCCCCTTCAGATACTGGAAGGCTGCTATGAGGTCTCCACGCAGCCTTCTCTTCTCCAGGCTGAACAGCCCCAACTTTCTCAGCCTATCCTCATACAGGAGGTGCTCCAGTCCCCTGATCATCCTTGTGGCCTTCCTCTGGATTTGTTGCAACACTTTCATGCTCTTTCTATGTTGAGGTCACCAGAACTGTACACAATACTCCAAGTAGGGTCTCACAAGAGCAGAGTACAGGGGCAGGATCACCTCCTTTGACCTGCTGGTCACGTTCCTTTTGATGCAGCCCAGGATATGGTTGGCTTTCTGGGCTGCAAGCGCACACTGCCAGCGCACGTTAACTTTCTCACTGACCAAAGCCTCCAGGTATATCTCCACAGGTCTGCTCTGAATTAATTCTGCTCTGAATTAATTGCTGAGGTGAGTAGCTCGAGAGAGGACACCTTCAACACCAGAGCGGGGGGGAGATCAGCGTCCAGGAGCCTCAACTCAGAGCGACAAGAGCAACCGAGGGAGCCTCAAGTCCTCGACAGGACCTGCCCAGGAGCCGGCAGCTCAGCTGACGAGAGCGAGCAGCTGACTCACACGGGGCTGAGCCTGAAGCAGCGGCACCAGCCCTGACTGGGTAAAAACCTGCCCCAGGGAGCGCGGTGAGGTAGCTTGCGCGGCAGTTCGCGCGGGCAGGTGAGCGGGATGGTGAGCGCTCATCGTATGATCAGGGCCCGGTCTGGGAGCTCTGCTCTGGCTGCCCCGGCGGTGGCCAGCGTAGGCACCCAGACAGAGCCGATGAGAGGGGAGGCTGCAGTGCAGAGCTCGGGGTGCAGAGACTGCCTGCACTGGTCTGGTGAGGTGAGGGTGCGCAATGGGCAGGGCTGCACTCGGTGCTCCCTGGTGGAGGTCCTCCTGCAGCAGGTGGCTGAGCTGCGGGATGCTGTTAACAGACTGCGAGATGTCAGGGAAGCTGAGAGGAAGCAGGAATACTTGCTCCACGCCCAGACAGTCCAGGGGCCTCGAGCTTCACCTCTACCTCATGAAGGAAAGAAGGAGGCCGTTAACCTGGGAAGCTGGGAATTGGTGACAAAAAAAAAAAAAAAACAACGAAAAAAAGAAGGAAAAGGACAACCAAAAGCGAGGGGCTTCCCCCTAAATCCCCTGTCCCCACGCAGAACCACTTTGCTGTCCTGCAGGGGGCTGATGAGGAAATGCACTCGAGCCAGAAACAGCCGGCTGATGCACTGGTAAAGAAGATCTCTACTGGTGCTGCTAGAAAAAAGCGGCGGGTCGTAGTAGTAGGGGACTCTACACTGAAAGGGACAGAAGCACTCGTCTGCCGGCCAGACCCCGTCTCAAGGGAGGTGTGCTGCCTACCAGGGGCACGGATCAGGGATGTGGCAGAAAGGCTGCCTGCTCTAGTAAGTCCCATGGACTATTACCCACTCCTGGTGATACATGTGGGTGCTAGGGACATAGATAGTAGTAGCCTGGGAAACATAAGGAAGGACTACAGAGCGCTGGAGGAGGTGGTTAGGGCCTCTGGAGTTCACACAGTCTTTTCATCAGTTCTCCAGGGTACAGGGGAGGACCTAAAAAAAGCTAGGAGGATTAGCCAGGTTAATAAATGATTAAAAGGGTGGTGTCATAGTCAGGGGTTTGGGTGTCTTGAACATGGGGCCCAAGCTTGTAGGCCAGGTCTAGTGGGGGCTGGTGGAGCTGTTCTGATAAAGAAGGGAAAGAGCAGTTTTGGTAGAAGGCTTGCAAGGCTGGTCAAGGAGGCTTTAAACTAGATGTGTTGGGGGAGGGGAGCATCATTCCATTCCAACACACCCAGTCAGTTGCCAGAACCTATAATAAATGCCTGGAGCAATGGGTCATTCATGTAACCCCTTCTTGAAAATGGGGGTTATATTTCCCTTTTTTCAGTTGTTGGGAACTTCACCTGACTGCCATGATTTTTCAAGTATGATGGAGAGTGGCTTAGCAACTTCATTTGCCAGGTCCTTCAGGACCCGCAGATGGATTTCATCAAGTCCCATGGACTTGTGCATGTTCAGGTTTTTAAGATGCTCTCAAACCAGATCCTCTCCCACAGTGGGCCCAAGGTCTTCATTCTCACAGTCCCTGCATCTGCCTTCCAAGACTTGGGTGGTGTGGTCAGAGCATTTGCCAGTGAAGACTGAGGCAAAGAAGTCATTCAGAACCTCAGCCTTCTCCAAATCCTGTGTACCCAGTTCTCCCGATAGCTTCTGGAGAAGGCCTACGTTGTCCCTAGTCTGTTTTTTATTTGATGTGTACCTATAGAATCCCTACCTGTTATCCTTAATATCCCTAGTCAAGTTTAATTCTAACTGGGCCTTAGCTTTCCTAACCTGGTCCCTATCTTCCCAGACAGCATCCCTTTATTCTTCCCAGGCTGCCTGTCCTTGCTCGCACTTTCTATAAGCCTCTTTTTTCCCTCTAACTTTCCTCAGGAGCTCCTTATCCATCCAAGGAGGTCTCCTGGCCCTCCTGCTGCACTTCCTTCTAGTTGGGATGCAACACTCCTGAACTTGTAGCAAGTGATCCTTGAATATCAACCAACAGTCTTGGGCCCCTCTGCCCTCTAGGGCTATTTCCCATGGAACGTTACTAAGCAGGTTCATGAAGAGACCAAAGTCTGCTCTCTTGAAGTCCAGGTCAGTGAGCTTGCTGCACACTCCTCTCACTGTCCTGAGGATCTTGAACTCGACCATCTCATAATTGCTGCAACCAAGATGGCCCTGGAGAGTCATATTTCCAACCAGCCCCTCCCTGTTGGTGAGCACGAGATCAAGCATGGCACCTCTCCTTGTTGGATCCTCTGTTACTTGCAGAAGGAAGTTGTCTTCTACACAATCAAGGAACCTCCTGGATTGCTTGTGCTGGGCCGTACAGTCCCTCCAACAGGTATCAGGACGGTTGAAGTCCCCCATGAGAACAAGGGCCTGCGAGTGTGACTCTGTTCCTATCTGTCTATAGAGTGCTTCATCCTCAGAGTCCTCTTGATCAGGTGGTCTGTAACAGATCTCCACAGTAATGTCTCCCATCAGTGTTCTCCCTTTAACCCTGACACACAAATTCTCTGTTAACTGATCGCCTGCCCCCGGATGGAGATCTATACTCTCCAGCCTATCCCTAACATAAATAGCAACTCCAAAGTTGCAAGTCCCGTAGCATCAGAAGTATAGTTTGATTCTGGGCACTCTAGCTAAGTTGAGACATTCATCATTCCTCAGGCACTGAGAAAGCTATAAAATAGTGTTTATTGCTCACAGTAAATGTGAATGATAGCTTTTGAATGCCAAGACCACAGCACAAATCTTGATTATTGTCAAAAGAACTTAAAACTGCTAAATGCAGCTTTGTGAAAACAATTTTTACTAAGTGTATTTGGTTTCAAATTCTTAACATATACCCCCTCCCCTTTTTCTTTTTTTTTTTTACAAGTTTTCAGTTTGGTGGGGAAATGTCTCTGGCAGTATTTCCAAAGAGCAAACCATCAAGCAGCTATTATCCAGGTACAAGAGTGCTTGATAACACAATCAAGAATATCCATAATCCATGCTCCTCTCTTTATCCAGGATGATATAATGATAATATGCAGTAGGTAGGTAAATTATAGAATATTATCCGTTTAAGTCTTCATACATATTTAAAAGATACTGATTATTTTGCTGATAAGCCAAGTTCAGCATCCATTATTACGATCCTGCTGTTTCTGGTCATATGGTTAACCTTTTTCTTCACAATTCCTTTAATAACAAACAAGGCTATGAATGCTTATATTTCTTGTGCAATTCTTACAGGCATCTGTAATTCGACTGAGAAGATCATATAAACTACCCACTAGAATTTGGTAAATGTTGAGAGAGACTTCAGCACAACTTTGTAGCTGAAACTCATAATCTTCCAGGATGTGGTTTGAAGAAACTTCATGTTATTAAATGTATTAACATACTAAGATACATTAATTTTTCAGGCCACTATAAATAGAATCATAGACTTGTAGAATGGTTTGGGTTGAAAAGGACCTTATGATCATCTAGTTCCAAACCCCTGTCAGGAACAGGGACACCTCCCATTAGTCCATATTGCCCAAGGTTCCATTCAATCTGGCCTTGAACACTGCCAGGGCTGGAGTATTCACAACTTCCTTGGGCAACCTGTTCCAGTGCCTTACGACTCTCACAGTAAAGAATTTCTTCCATATATCTAACCTGAATCTCCCCTGTTTCAGTTTTAACCCATTACCTCTTGTCCTATTACTACAGTCCCTGATGGGGAGTCACTCTCCAGCATTCTAGTTGGCCCTTCAGATGTCGGAAGGCTCCTATGAAGTATTTAAGCTGCCTTCTCTTCTGGCTGAACAGCCCCAATTTTCTTTGACTATCCTTGCATGAGAAGTGCTCCAGTCCCCTGATCATCCTTGTGGCCCTCCTCCGGACTTGCTCCAAAAGTTCCACAGCCTTCTTGTGTTGGTGAAACCGGAACTGTATGCGGTACTCCAACTGGGGTCTCACAAGAGCAGAGTACAGGGGCAGGATCTCCTCCTTCGACCTACTGGTCACGTTCCTTTTGATACAGCCCAGGATACAGTTGGCTTTCTGGACTGCGAGTGCACACTGCTGGCTCATGTTGAGTTTCTCATCGACCAACACCTCCAAGTCCTTCTGGGCAGGGCTGCTCCAAATCTCTTTCCCAAACCTGTAGCTGTGCCTGGGATTGTCCCATCACATGTGCAGAACCCTGCACTTTGTTTTGTTGAACTTGCATTGGACCCCCTCTCAAGTTTGTCAGTGTTCCTCTGGATGGCATACCTTCCCTGCAGCATGTTGAACGCACCACATAACTTGGTGTCATCAAACACCAGAGACTTTAATAGCATCAAAATTAAGTTCCCTCAATTGTTTCCAAGGAAAAATAACTTAATACTTACTACACCCTAGTTCTTTGTATTTATTCTAAAATAAACTGGTTTTATTTACATTCCAGTGTATTAGGCTTTTGCATGTGTAAAACCTTATAATAAAATGATGTCACTTCTACTACATAGAGATATGCCAGTATTATTCTTTTTCTTCTTCAGGGTATTCCTGACAGTTTTCATGGACAGCAGCTGACCACTGTTTTAAAAATGCCTGAATTCTACATGGAACATGCTGAAAAGTTTGACTTCACTTTGCAAATACCAAACATCAACTTTTTTTCATCATATCCATGGTGTGAAGCAGCTGTTTTCCCACAGCATTTCCCCAAAGGCTAGTTTTGCCATGTATAAATACTGAACTCCTAGATATAAATACGTCTTCCTGAAGGTCCAGAGAAGAAGCAGTATTTTGTTTTTGCTGGAAGTGGTAGACATAGACTAAAAAATATTAATGCATGGTCTTATCTGGGGAGTATTTTATCACTTTGTGTAATATCAGTGCATGTATATAGATCTGCGCTTACTAGACAAAAGAATGGAACAACAAAAACCAAGCAAAAAACTCCAGCCCAACAACAGCTCATAAAAAACCCTAAAGCAAACAAACATCTCACAGAAGAGGTGTAAATTTTGTATAGCATGAATAATTGAGTTCTCAATACTTGGCTCTACACAGCTTCTTCAAAATGCCTAAGAGTCAGTTTTGTACAGTTATAATAATCTTAACATTAATTCTCTTAGGATCTAAGCAAATAGAAGTTTAAATTTCTTTGCTTTATTTTCTGCTGTTGGTTTCATAGCGTTATTGGTCTTAATGAGGTTACACAAAACTTGCAGTGGAGCACTATGTGCTGGGCTTTTGTGAAATTAATATATTTTCTGAATGACCACAAGAAATAATGTATGCTTTATATAAGACATCTCCTGCAAGCCTTAGAGGGGAAAAATAGCATGGAAAATATTTTTTTTTCCTCAGCAAAATACTCATTCCTGAATTTATACTACCAGAAATTTACAGTAGAAAATGAAACTAGGAAAAAGAAGTTGTGCATTTTCAGACAGGTGTTGAATAAATTTAGGGGAAACTAAAAAATGCCCTCGTTCTTTGTAAAGTTGTGCAATCAGTTTGTCACTGAACCACTGCAATTATTAAAGAACTATTAGAATATGTATGTATTCTATCAACTTTGTCAGACAGTTCTTTCTATGTGTGAATTATTTTAATGCATGAAAATAAAGCATCTGAATTACCAATCAAACACCTAATCAACTTTCTAATCAAGTCAAATATCTGACATGACAAACTGGTTTAATTGTCAGCTGCACATCAGGAGGATTAAATAATTAATGAAAAAAAAAACAAAAACAACCAAACAAAAAAACCTTTGCCAGAAGTATTAAAGTTAAAGGAGAACGACAGGCTGTAACTTCTAAAGTAAATGAAAAGGAACCTCTGAGATGTTGCTTGTGATCATCGCATGTAAGTATCTGACAACAAACTATTATGTAATTGTAGAAATGTCTCATGAAACAGTTTGATTTTTGTCACAGCTAGGGAGATCACAAACATAAATCCTTTTATCAAATTTCAATAGCAAAGTATATTTCACTTTCATAAATATTGTTAAATATTTAAATGTCTAATGATGGCTATTAAGCAGATTTTGAATTCTTAACATATGCTTGCAGGTATTTTTCAGTGAAAAGTCAAAAGGGGTTTTTTTTTGGTTTTTGTTTTGGGTTTTTTTCTTTTCCTTGGAAGAGAGATTTTTATGTATTTCCTATTTAGACTGTAGACAGAAGCCTGAAGTGCCCATTATGTACATTTTTTTGTCTTAATAAATCTAGAAGTAGCTAACTGTCAAGTTAGTTGTGTAAAGTGCATCTGAACACTAAAGATAAATTTTGTCAGGCAGAAGATTTGATTGAAGACATGGTGTGTGTTGACATACATTAGATTGGTACTGCCTTTCAAGACATCCCTGGATATGTATTTCTGATCAAATGAACCATACCTTCAGTTATATTAAGACAAAGATGACATGTCAAGCCACTCTTCTTGGACTAGGTGCATGTTTGACTGCTACCAACTAAGAATCAAAATGTCCTGGGGGGTAGGGATCAAGTTCATAAATCAGGTCTTTGCCTGTCATTCTAGGAATGTTATTCATACATGCAAAAAACCCAAAAAGCCCAACCAAACAAAAAAAAACCTACAAAAAACCAAAATCAACAAAAAAAAAACCCAAGACAAATTCAAACAAAAACCCCCCAAAAACTAAATTCAAAAATCGCTTGAAAGCCTGAGACCTCTGCGGACATTAATGTAATGTCCTTACATTAGGAATATTTTAGGTTCTGACCAGTGGGGTGAAGCTCTGTCCATCTGGGCTAGTATTCTGTTCTTAGTACCTCAATCAGCAAGATGAGTTTGGGAAAACGTGTGAGCTCGGTTATTTTCTGCAGTCCTTTTTCTTGGTACTTACTTCTCCAAAACTTGTGTAATTTGGGTTTACTTCATCCTTCCAGCTGTTTTGAATTTATCATACTTATATTTTTGCTGTGTGGAGAGCAGCACAAATGTTCAGATTGTGGTTATCGCATTGCTGACAGCAGTTGCTTCAGCCTGAAACACAGCTGCTACACCTATTTACTTTAATATATGTTTTATTAAAATCTGTTATTCTCAAAAAATGCATAAAAAGGGGAGCAAGGGAACTCGTGTACAAATATGACTTTATTATAAGTCTTACTCGTGTCTTGACAATCTATTCACAATACAATAAGGATATTCAGTTATTATGATCCTAATATATTGTCCTGGGATCAGCAGTAGCAGTCATGTTTTTCCTTTGTGTTAGCAGGTGCAGTGCTGTGTTTTGACTTCCAGCCTGAGAACAGTGTTGGTGAAGCCGATGTTTTTGGTTGTTGCTAAGTGATGTTTACCCTGACCAAGGACTTTGTGAGGCTCATGCTCTGCCAGGGAGGAGGGGAAGCTGTGAGCAAGCAAGATGGGGCGCCTGACCCGAGCTAGCCAGGGAGGTATTCCATACCACAGCACATCATGGCCGGGGTGGGGGGTAACTGGGAGTTACCCGGAAGGACAGGGGCTTCCGGGTGGAACTCGTTTTCTTGGCCAGTGGCATCGTATTCTCTTCCCTTGTTATTTTCCCTTACCATTGTTGTAGTTGATAGTAGCGGTGGTGATTTGTGTACGGTGGTTGCTGGACTGTTCTTGTCTCAACCTGTAGGAGTTGCACTCTTTCGATCCTCCTCCCCGTTCCTCCGGGAAGCGGAGAGCCTCAGTGGGGGGGGACAGGACACGGACCTCGATTGTTGTCAGCTCGGCACCACTCACTGGGAGTGAGTGAACAAGTTACCTGACTGGGTTTAAACCACGACAGTTCTTTTTGGCACCCAATGAGATAAGAACAGATCTGACTGGATTGATAGTCACTCGTCACAATGCTGATTTATTGGCTCTCAAGGTTGTTCCTCTTGATCTCACAGTTTCAGTATATCATATCTTACTTCCATCCGGTATTTGCTGTATTAGTGTTTTTCAAGTGTGGGGCTTGGGCTAAGGTTTTTGTCCCATTGTACTTTATGGTAATGACTTGTAATACAATAGAATCATTGATCATGAAACTGATCTGGCTTATGTTCCCAGTGTGGTCACCACCTTTATACTTTGGGAGGTATATGATGGAGGTGCTTAGCAATTACACATCTTTTTTCTCCTTCTCAGGTGCTCAACCTGTGAAGGAGACATTCTTTTACCCTCCCAGTCGTCCCCCCAGACCATTTACATTTGAGAGTTTTGAAGTTTTTGAATGGCCTTTTAATGCTGTTGAGACTTGTTTGCTGATGGTGATGGGAATCACCATGCTAACACGCATACAGAGTGTGTTTTGCCCACTACTGATTTCAAGAGTTAAGCAGAGTCAGGTTTGGGTCTTGTCTGGGGTCAAAAGACGATGTAGGAGGACCAAGAGATTTTCCCTGAGGCTGGACAGCCATGAGTGGCAGGGTGTGTGGGATAGTATGGGCAAGTATCTAGGTCAGTGGGCCACTCCAGTACTTTGGAATTTCACTACCCAACAACTGCAAAATCCAGAAGAATTAGTAAAACACTTAAATGAGGTGTGTGGTCATTCTGGCCATACCAGAGATGGACAAATCATGGCAATGTGCTGGGGCTTGGCCTATGCTTACAGGGCCTTGTTCAACACTATCCAGCACCTTCAAAAGGAAAAGAATGTCGGCGGATCTGAAGGAAAAGCAACAGTCGCTACTCAAACTTTGGATGCAATGAACAGCACAGCTACCCCAGCGGCAAGTACAGCAGCTGCTCAAACTTCAACCACAACAGACAGCGCGGTTACCCCAGCTCCAAGCACAGCAGCTGCACCACCCCCAGCAACAAGTACAGTCGCTACTCAAACTTTGGCCTCAATGAACAGAGCAGCTACCCCAGTGGCAAGTACAGCAGCTGCTCAAACTTCAACTGCAACAGACAGCGCGGTTACCCCAGCTCCAAGCACAGCAGCTATACCACCCCCAGCAACAAGCACAGTTGCTACTCAAACCACAGTGATAATCACTGCAGCCAAACCAGAGGACCAATTCGTACCAATATCGGTTGCCCCTGTATGCAAGAGAACAAGCAAAAAGAGGCAAGAAGGGTGAAGCGAGATGAAGAAACAACGAATTCACCACCCGGTCCAGAATCTGATCAGGAGTCATCATCACATGACGAAGAAGAAGAAGAAGAGGTAACTTCTCGACCTCGGACCTCCACCGAGCTGCGGAATATGCGAAAAGATTTTACCCGTCAACCAGGGGAGCACATCATCACCTGGTTACTCCGATGCTGGGACAATGGGGCCGATGGTCATGAACTAGAAGGTACAGAAGCCAAGCAGCTGGGATCACTTGCTAGAGAAGGGGGAACTGACAAAGCAATTGCAAGAGAGAAAAAGTCCCTCAGCCTTTGGAGGCGGCTCTTGGCAGCTGTGAAAGAAAGATTTCCATACAAGGACGATGTCACGAGTCGTTCGGCCAAGTGGACCACTATAGACAAAGGCATCCAGTCTCTGAGGGAATCGGCCATCGTAGAGATGATCTATCACATCAAGCCTAATAACGGGGATACACCTATAGATCCAGATGAAGTTGAATGTACACAACCCATGTGGAGAAAACTTACACGGAATGCACCGTCATCATATGCCCATTCATTGGCAACAGTAACCTGGAATGACATAGTACCACTAACAGTGGATGAAATGGTTCATAAACTCCGAGAGTTCGAAGACAATCTCACCCCTTCCATCATCTCAGCTGTGGAAAAACTGTCCCAGGACCTCGAACAATTGAGGGACGATGTATCTGATTTATCCAGCTCCTCACGTGTACCAACACATGTCTCAGCTATTAACAAAAGGCGTCCTATTGTTCAAGAGAGGAGATACAGGAGGTATACGCCACGGGGTACCCTATGGTTTTACCTGCTGGATCACGGAGAAGACATGACAAAGTGGGATGGAAAACCTACTTCAGCTTTGGAGGAACGGGTGAGTGAACTGAAGAGGGGAGCAAGGGCCAAGACTGATCGTCCCATGAGAGCTACGGCTTGTCTCTGGTGAGCAGTTTCCCAGATGGAATGGAAGAGCTGATTTTACTCCAGCTCCTGTGATAATGAAGAATAATCCCTTTCACCACGACTTAAGTGTCCAACACTGTGACGACCATTAGAGGGGCCCTGCCTCCAGCCAGGTGGAGGTAGGGGACAATCGGATTTACTGGACTGTGTGGATCAGATGGCCTGGCACATCAGTCCCACAGAAGTATAAGGCTCTAGTAGATACCGGTGCACAGTGTACCCTGATGCCATCAAGCTATCAAGGGGTGGAACCCATCTATATTTCTGGAGTAACAGGAGGATCCCAAGAGTTGACTGTGCTGGAGGCTGAAATCAGCCTGACTGGGAGGGAGTGGCAAAAGCACCCTATTGTGACTGGTCCAGAGGCTCCATGCATCCTCGGCATAGACTACCTCAAGAGAGGGTACTTCAAAGACCCAAAAGGGTACCGGTGGGCTTTTGGTATTGCTGCTTTGGAAACTGAGGAAATTGAGCAGCTGTTCACCTTGCCTGATCTCTCAGAAGATCCCTCTGCTGTGGGGTTGCTGAAAGTTGAAGAACAACAAGTGCCAATTGCGACCACAACAGTGCACCGGCGGCAATATCGCACCAACCGAGACTCCCTGATTCCCATCCATCAGCTGATCCGTAGACTGGAGAGTCAGGGGGTGATCAGCAGGACCCGCTCACCCTTTAATAGCCCCATATGGCCAGTGCGAAAGTCTAATGGAGAATGGAGACTAACAGTAGACTATTGTGGCCTGAATGAAGTCACACCACCATTGAGTGCTGCCGTACCGGACATGCTAGAACTTCAGTATGAACTAGAGTCAAAGGCAGCCAAGTGGTATGCCACGATTGATATTGCCAATGCATTTTTCTCCATTCCTTTGTCAGCAGAGTGCAGGCCACAGTTTGCTTTTACTTGGAGGGGTGTCCAGTTCACTTGGAACTGACTGCCCCAGGGGTGGAAACACAGCCCTACCATTTGCCATGGACTGATCCAGACTGCACTGCAACAGGGGCAAGCTCCAGGACACCTGCAATACATTGATGACATTATTGTGTGGGGCGATACAGCGGAAGAAGTCTTTGAGAAAGGGAGGAAAATAATCCAAATCCTGCTGAAAGCCGGTTTTGCCATAAAACGGAGTAAGGTCAAGGGACCTGCACAGGAGATTCAATTTTTTTGGGCATAAAATGGCAAGATAGACGTAGACAGATCCCCACAGATGTGATCAACAAGATAACAGCAATGTCTCCACCAACTAATAAGAAAGAAACACAAGCTTTCTTGGGTGCAGTGGGGTTCTGGAGAATGCACATCCCAAATTACAGTTTGATTGTAAGCCCTCTCTATCATGTGACCCGGAAGAAGAATGATTTTAAATGGGGCCCTGAGCAGCAACAAGCCTTTGAGCAAATTAAACGTGAGATAGTTCATGCAGTAGCCCTTGGACCAGTCCAGACCGGGCCAGATGTAAAAAATGCACTGTCCACTGCAGCTGGGGAGAACGGTCCTACCTGGAGCCTCTGGCAGAAAGCTCCAGGGGAGACTCGAGGTCAACCCCTCGGCTTTTGGAGTCAGGGATATAAAGGATCTGAGGCCAGCTATACCCCAACTGAGAAAGAAATACTGGCAGCCTATGAAGGGGTTCGAGCTGCTTCGGAAGTGATTGGCACTGAAGCACAGCTCCTCCTGGCACCCCGGTTGCCCGTGCTGGGCTGGATGTTCAAAGGCAGGGTCTCCTCTACACATCATGCAACTGATGCTACATGGAGTAAATGGGCTGCACTAATTACACAACGAACTCGAATAGGAAATCTCAGTCATCCAGGCATTCTAGAAGTCATCATGGACTGGCCAGAGGGCAAAGATTTTGGAATGTCACCAGAGGAGGAGGTGGTGCGCGCTGAAGAGGCCCCACCATATAATAAACTGTCAGAAAGTGAAAAGCAGTATGCCTTGTTTACTGATGGCTCTTGCCGTATTGTGGGAAAGCATCGGAGATGGAAGGCAGCTGTATGGAGTCCTGGACAACAAGTTGCAGAAACTGCTGAAGGAGAGGGTGGATCAAGTCAGTTTGCCGAGGTGAAAGCCATCCAGCTGGCCCTGGACATTGCTGAACAAGCAAAGTGGCCAGTACTTTATCTCTATACTGACTCATGGATGGTGGCAAATGCCCTGTGGGGGTGGTCGAAGCAATGGAAGCAGAGCAACTGGCAACGCAGAGGTAAACCCATCTGGGCTGCTGCACTGTGGAAAGATATTGCTGCCAGGGTGTAGAACCTGGTGGTGAAGGTACATCATGTAGATGCCCATGTACCCAAGAGTCGGGCCACTGAGGAACACCAGAACAGCCAACAAGTGGATAAAGCTGCTAAGATTGAAGTGGCTCAGATGGACTTAGATTGGCAACATAAAGGTGAATTATTTTTGGCCCGGTGGGCCCATGACACTTCAGGCCATCAGGGCAGAGATGCAACATATAGATGGGCCCGTGATCGAGGGGTGGACTTAACAATGGACACTATTGCCCAGCTTATTCATGAGTGTGAAACATGTGCTGCAATTAAACAAGCCAAGTGGTTAAAGCCTCTTTGGTATGGAGGACGATGGTTGAAGTATAAATATGGGAAGGCCTGGCAGATTGACTATATCACACTGCCACCAACCCGCCAAGGCAAGCGCTATGTGCTTACCATGGTGGAAGCAACCACCGGGTGGCTGGAAACATACGCTGTGCCCCATGCCACTGCCCGCAACACTATCCTGGGCCTTGAGAAACAGATTTTGTGGCGACACGGCACCCCAGAGAGAATTGAGTCAGACACTGGGACTCATTTCCGGAATAACCTTATAGATATTTGGGCCAAAGAGCATGGCATTGAGTGGGTATATCACATCCCCTACCATGCACCAGCCTCTGGGAAAATCAAACAGTACAATGGGCTGTTAAAAACTACACTGAGAGCAATGGGTGGGGGAACTTTCAAGCATTGGGATACACACTTACCAAAGGCCACCTGGTTGGTCAACACCAGAGGATCTGCCAACAGGGCTGGCCCAGCCCAGTCAGAACTTTTACATATTGTAGAGGGGGACAAAGTTCCCGGGGTGCATATGAAGAATTTGCTGGGGAAGACAGTCTGGGTTATTCCTGCTTCAGGTAAAGGCAAACCCACTCGTGGGATTGCTTTTGCTCAGGGACCTGGATATACTTGGTGGGTAATGCGGGAAGATGGGGAAGTCCGATGTATACCTCAAGGGGATTTGATTTTAGGGGAAAACAGCCAGTGAACTCAATTGTATGCCGTTGCCTGCTGTGTAATGCTTTTATAGCCCATCAACTAGATGTCTCCAGGTCACCAGCGACTGGCCCTGACTTCCCTCCAGCCATTATCCCAACAGAGAATGAACTTGGAACATCATGGACCGAATGGACTCGGCAGCATTATGGGGATTGGTCCATGCACTAAGAAAATGATTTTTTCCTCTTGGTCTGTATGTATATGGATGTATATATGTGGGAGAGCGATGGTGTATTTAAAATGTGGGATCTGAGCACAACGTGAATGGTATGGAATAAGGGGTGGATAATGTCCTGGGATCAGCAGTAGCAGTCATGTTTTTCCTTTGTGTTAGCAGGTGCAGTGCTGTGTTTTGACTTCCAGCCTGAGAACAGTGTTGGTGAAGCCGATGTTTTTGGTTGTTGCTAAGTGATGTTTACCCTGACCAAGGACTTTGTGAGGCTCATGCTCTGCCAGGGAGGAGGGGAAGCTGTGAGCAAGCAGAGATGGGGCGCCTGACCCGGGCTAGCCAGGGAGGTATTCCATACCACAGCACGTCATGGCCGGGGTGGGGGGTAACTGGGAATTACCCGGAAGGACACGGGCTTCCGGGTGGAACTTGTTTTCTTGGCCAGTGGTATCGTATTCTCTTCCCTTGTTATTTTTCCTTATCATTGTTGTCGTTGATAGTAGTGGTGGTGATTTGTGTACATTTGTTTGCTGGACTGTTCTTGTCTCAACCCGTAGGAGTTGCACTCTTTTGATCCTTCTCCCCGTTCCTCCGGGAGCGGGGAAGCGGAGAGCCCCGGTGGGGGGGGGACACGGACCTCGATTGTTGTCAGCTCGGCACCACTCACTGGGAGTGAGTGAACAAGTTACCTGACTGGGTTTAAACCACGACATATATGAAGTCCAATTATCCACTTACTACTAATTTCCCTGACTGATGCAATTGAAAATGTTATATACAGGCTGCATAGTACCAAAACTTTGCCCTTATGTTATGTTTACCTTTTCTACATCCCTCTCTAAAGGTTAATGGGATCAGGATTAATGAGGACGAATTGCTTTCAGTCATTATCATCCAGGACTCTCCACTGGGGGGAGTTTGGTGGTGAAGGCAATGGTTTCTTCCTCCTCTCTTAGGTCACCAAAGTTTTTTTCTTATCTTTTCCTATTGTTACAAAGTCTGTCTGGTCTCTCCTTCTTTCCTCATTGGCTCACAGGTTAGGTAGTCACCTACCTACTACTTAGTTTTATTAGACCATTACCACATATGATTTGACCATTCCACTTCAGAAGCAGGATTAAGTGGAAGAGAACTATCACATTGCCAAGTTATAAGAAATAAGATACTGCAGAGTCACTATTCATCTGAAGGACATAGCCCTCTTGCCCCTCTCCTGACCTTTAACAATTTTTGCAGTCACAGCTGAAGAATATCCACAGTTAGTCAAGACAAGCCTGACAAGCCTTGAGGCCTGAATTGCTTAGTTATTCAAAAGGCAGTGGCTCTTATGATCAGTAGAAACATATTTTCTTGGCTTCACAGTGCAGTGGTTAATCTCCTTTTCTGACAACTTTTTACACTTTTTTTTTTCTTTCAAATTTTAAATGAATTAAACAAAAATTTAAAACATTTTTTAGCACTAAAGTGTAAGCTCCTTTCCATTGATGACAGTACTGCTCTCTGAGTAAGCTATAAAGTCAAAATTCTTGGTTTTGTTCATTGCCAGTGTAAAATGCAAAAATCTATTAATTTTCTGCCTGGATCCAGAGTCAGCACGGATATGACCAGAAACAGAAGAAAACAGAAAGCAGAGTCTGTGAGAGCATCACAGACTCGATAATTACAGAGCAAATTTAAACATAGGGACTGAAGGTAGATTGCATTAAAGAATCTGAGAAACTAGAGACAATGTAAGGACATAACTGTGGAAAGGATGGGCAGCTTAAGAAGATGGAACTGGGAGGTCTGAGAACACCTAAATCTAGCCTAAGAAGGGGGTAAGCTGAGTGAGTTGAAGGTGGTGTAGACTGGAGAACATCAGAGGCACGTTATTAAGGAATGTGTGGAAGAACACTGTTATGTATCTGCGCTATGCAGCCACACCATGTTTGATATCTATAGTATTACCTGTGCTGGGGAGAGAAACTTTAAGGAAGAAATGTCCAGCTAACTAATAAAAGAAACATCTGTTTCCAAGGAATGGGGGAGACTGAGTGCAGTTCATGGAATATGGAATTATGGGATATTTTATAGTTATCTTTTCTTCTTGGGACTTACTGCTTTATTTGATGCTCATTGGAAGTGGGAGTTGATATGGGAGACAGAAACAGTGAGCCGGGCTTGCAGTCCTAGAGGATATTTTTTGAGATGATAGCAATATAAGCTTGCATTTCAGCAGTGATTGGTAGGAGCTGCTGTCTTTTCACATACAGAGTGCCCTTATCCATCTTAAGTGTCAGTCTTGTTCTTGAGGAAAAATTAGTGGCTTCCAGGGTCTTTTTGTTGATGGGATAGCTACCTCTAGTTTGAAAGGATAAACTATGAAGGAACAAGGAACGCATGTGTTCAAGTGTTTGTAATGTTTTGACCTAGCAATACCATGAGTCTACCATGAAGCTGAACCATTCTGACTGGACACCTAGACATTTGTAATATTTTCTGTTATGTGAATGGAAGGACAAAATGTCCTTGACCAAATTAATCAGTGTTAAAAATAGCCACCTACAGTGGGAGACAAGTGTCATTTGGACACCTACTTTAAATGAATGAGCTTCAATTTCAAGTGCCCTAACAACTAGACTAGAATCAAGGTCCCTTTTTTGTGATTTAATGCAAAGACTCCTACTTGCAGGTTCACAGTGGCTCAGCTTCAAATGAAAAGGTGATGGGCAATGACAATCAGAATACATCACTGCTTGGTGATTAAGTCACCCTCTTCAAATGAGAGAGAAGAAAATTCAGTCTTTTGCAAGCAGTAGAACTAGAATGCAGGTCTAGGTAAGACAGCTTCGTGAATATCAGTGTTTACAGCATTATGCTGTGCTAGAAAATGGGACTGGGATGTAGGTGGAATGGACCCTATGCAAAAAAATATGTTAGAAATGTTTACATTTTTTATAGTACCTCTTGAGCTGAATGCTTAAAGTAACTTACAGTTGTTCTTGCAATATAAAAGTAATATCAGTATAGCTAAGCATAGTTATAATAGCTTTTTGAGCTTTGAAGTGCTTATTATATTGTAATTTCTGCCTGAAGATTTTTTTTTTCAGGAAAAAAGAGAGTTCACTAAGAAGATTACCACTCTGAAAACCTTGTTAGATACAGCTGAAAAGTCATTCAGTGTGTTTCAGACTCTTGTTTACACATTAAAACAGGTTGGATCTTCTGTTTGAAAAGTAATCTGGTTCTAATTGATACAAACCAGCTTTTTAAATGTTGTTATAATTGCAGAAGAAATCACAATACATGAAAAATTCAAAAGAACTGTTTAAAAAGTCAAGACAGTAGGGATTCAAAGTTCTTCATGTACTGCTTTTCTTTCTACAAGAAACCAGTTGTACTAGTTCTGTAAAGTAGTAAATATCTTTAATAGGGAAAAAATGAAATAATACAAAAATCTCCACAAGTCCTCCAACAGAACTTACCTCAAAACATGGTTAACTTCCTGCTATTGGTCTGTATCTTCACTTTGGTGTATTATGTTGAAGTGTTCAACTCAGAACTCTAGTCGTAGAAGGTCTTCCATAACGTTAATGGGGAAATGGAAACACTTTGGAGTACTTTTCAGGAAAGAAAACTAAATGAGTCACATGCTATAACATGACAGAGAAAAGCTTTTTTTTATAATGAAGAATATTTATGCAAGTGTGTTTATCTACATGTGAATTTCTGTGTCATCAAATATGCTTTAAACTGGATATGTTCATTTTGAGAGTTTTATCTGATTTTTTTTTCAGAAGCAGCCATACAACAGTAATAAATTAACTCCATAATAATGCATGTAGATATATTTAAAATAGAACTAAACTTCTAAGATTGTGGAAGTCAATACATGAGGACTAGATACTCACCTGGTATAAATTAATAAAGCATCATTGATTTCCTACATCACATACAATTCTAGTCTAAAGACTCTTACTCAGATTGTGTTATTGACTGTACTCTCATTCAAATTCACAGCCCCAATCAGAGAATCACCCCCATTATGAGAAAAAAACTCCACAGATGCCTTCAGGTCTGAAGGATTTAAACAACTTCCAATCAATCCTATCTACAAGCATTTTTTTTTTTTTGCTAGGAATGCGCACGAGTATGTGACTAAGTGTTGGGTGTTGGTTTGGGTTTGTTGTTTGTTGTTTTTTTTTTTAAGCAGTCTTTGTATTTAGAACATGGGGTATTCAAAAGAAAGCATTTCTAATAATACAAAAAATACAAATTCTATGTTAATGTGATCTTTTTCCAAAACAAACCTTTGCAAAATATTTATTTCAAAATATGCTTAAAACCTCCTATTCATCTGAATCTTTATTCTGATGTATCTTTGTTTAGATGCCTAAGTCAGAATTCTAGTAAAACTTTGCATAAAATTTGCAAAAAAAAAAACACAAGAAAACAAACTTTGAAAAAGAAAAGAAGTAACTGCAGAGGGAAATTTGAGAAATTAATTTGTAGAAAAAACTGAGATTTACTTGTACAGATGAACTTTATAGGAATAAATATAGAGAGATATAGGCACAAGTGTTTCTAAACTCCACAGCTTTCAGAACAGAAAGAGCCAAACCAGCTTTGTTTTCCAAGTTAGATTAAAATATAGTGAAATGCTGTCGTGGGTTTAGTAGTAGCAGTCATATTTTCTCCTTCTTAGTAGCTGGTGCAGCACTGTGTTTTGACTTTCAGTCTGGGAATAGAGCTGATAACACCGATGTTTTTAGTTGTTGCTAAGTGATGTTTACTCTCACCAAGGACTTTCTGAGTCTCATGCTCTGCCAGGGAGGAGGGGAAGCTGGGAGGAAGCAGAGACAGGACACCTGACCCAAACTGACCAAAGATGTATTCCATACCACAACACGTCATGCCCAGTATATAAACTGGGGGAAGTTACCCAGAAGGGGCTGGTAGACTGCGGGGTTGGAGGAGGTATCGGTTGGTGCTTGGTCAGGCTGGGGGGGTGAGTCATCAGTCGGCAGGTTGTGAGATGTTGTATTCTCTTCCCTTGTTATTTCCTTCATCATTATTATTATTGGTGGTAGCAGTAGTGATTTGTGTTATACCTTAATTACAAAACTGTTCTTGTCTCAACCCGGGGGATTTGCATTCTTTTTTGGTTCTTTTCTCCGTCCCCCCAGGAATAGGGAGAAGAAAAGAAGGGGGGGGGAGTGAGTGAGCGAGCTGCCTGACTGGTTTTAAACCACGACAAATGATAAGTGAAAGCTCTTTCTACCAGAAAAAAAGAAAATGACAGGGAACAAAATAGGTAAATTTCAAATTAAAAGCATATTAAACTTTATGCTGGAAGAGAGAGACCTCTGTAGGTTATATAATCCAGTATCCTGCTCGAAGAAGGTTTAATTAGATAAGTCTGCTCATCTCATCATCACTTTGTAATTTTAAAATCAAAGGTTCACAGCCACTCTGGACAACCTATTCTAGTGTTTGACACCCTCTTGGTGAAATGGTTTTCTTTATATACAACCACAATTTTCCATGTGCCATATTGTACCTGTAATCTTCTCTGCTCACATTGGGTAGTTGTAGACAACAATAAGGTATGCTCTTCATTGTCACTTTTTGAGACTCAACAACTCCAGTTCTCTCTGTACAAGAAGTCTTTGTCAAATTGCCTTATACAGGATGTTTTTGAGGTCCCTGACCATTCTAGTAATCCTCTCTCACTGTACTTCCTCCAGTATGTCTATGTCTGTCTTGTACTACAGCGTCAAAAATAGATGGGGTCTCACAAGTGCTGAAGAGAAGAGAAAAAATTCTTTCTTTGACCCTTCTTAAAGTGTCTGAGCTCAGTCATGTGTTCCCTGTCTCTTTGTCTTCATCTTTTGCCAAATTTGCTTGAGTTTCTACACTTAGAGTAGACTGTCTTTGTGCTCTGAGAAGGCTGTCCAATAGCCAAGACCACCCCAATTGTGTCAGGCCTCTTTGTTCTCCAGAAATCTCCCTTGTGATCCTGAAAAATAGATACTGGAATATGCCCAAATCTGTTTGCCTTAATTTCAGGGTTGTAACTCTTCTTTTTTTTAACTGTCATTAACTCTCATTCTGTTAACTTTGAAAGATCATGGCAGTCTTTCTGAGGAGGTTACTGGGAAGTAGATGAAAGTAGATTTCAATCCTGTCTTCAAGAAGGGCAAGAAGGAGGACCTGGGGAACTACAAGCTTTTCAGTCTTACCCCAGTCACCAGCAAACTGATGGAGCAAATCCTCCTGGAAACTATATGAAGGACAAGAAGGTAATCAGTACTAGTCAGAACGGATTTATGAAACATGCCTCCTTTCTTGCTTAAAGAAGGTTTCATTTACATCCTCTTCTTGATTAGGTGGTCTGTAGTGGATGGCTGTCACAATGTTTCTGTGTGGATCTGTTCTTACCTATAAGCTCCGAATTGGCTCATCACCTGCCTTAATGAGAAGCTTTGTAAACTGAAGCCATCAATTTGTAAAGAGAACATCCCCTCTCCCTCTCCTTTGTGGTCTATCTTTCTTGGAAAGCCTATATTCATCCACTGCAGCACACCTGTCGTAAGATACTTCACCACGCCTTTGTAAACCCAGTGAGATCCTAGCTCTTTAAGTGCACTCTGACATGCAATTCATAGGAAGCATAGTTTCATAGGAGAATTCATATGAGAAGGGACTTAGGTCCTTCTAGTACAACCTCCCACTGAAAAGAAAGTCAGACTATGACACTCAGGGCTTAATCCGGTTGTGTCTTTAAATTTTCCAAGGACAGAGACTGTATGGGGGGTTCCGAAACTAGATGCAGTATCTAGATGAGGCCTAATAGGTGCCAAGTAGAGAGCAATCATCACTTTCCTTGATGTGCTTCATAATAAAATTGGGAAAGAGTTATCGGTAAAGGATCAGATTATTGACAACTGGTTGAGGACACAAGGTTTCTTGAGAAGCTGAATAACAGTCCCTAATTCTTACTGTGGAGGAAGAATTTGTACAGACAGGCATTACCCACATAGCTGCTATTGGACATATATGTTTATTCACTGAACTTTTGTTTACTTAGGTTCAATAATGTAAATGTTCTTTTCATTAGCTTTTTTAATACAAATTCTGATTTGTTAGTTTGAAGATATGATGTCCTTTGAGATGTCCAAGTAGACTATTTCTGATGCAATAGCGGCACAGTATTTGTGTTAATCTTGGCAGAGCTCTGTTACTGCCTCCTTCCCATTTACTCTGAGTAGAAATCTGTCATTTCACCAATTTCAACTGAGCCTAAAACAATATAAAAAGGAATAAAGATGCTTTTAGGTAAATTGTGGTCTGCTGATTTCACTGACACTGTCAATGTTCATCTGTCCTGGGTTCAGCAGTAGCAGTCATTTTTCTCCTTCTTAGTAGCTGGTACAGTGCTGTGGTTTTGACTTTCAGCAGGGGAACAGCGCTGATAACACTCATGTTTTTGGTTGCTGCTCAGTCATGTTTACTCTGACCGAGGACTCTGTGAGTCTCATGCTCTGCCAGGGAGGAGGGGAAGCTGGGAGGAAGCAGAGACAGGACACCTGACCCAAACTGACCAAAGATGTATTCCATACCACAACACGTCATGCCCAGTATATAAACTGGGGGAAGTTACCCAGAAGGACTAGTTCACTGCTCAGGTTGTGCTGGGTATCAGTCGGCAGGTGGTGAGCAGTTGTATTCTCTTCCCTTGTTATTTCCCTTATCATTATTATTATTGGTGGTAACAGTAGTTGTTTGTGTTATACCTTAGTTACTGGACTGTTCTTTTCTCAGCCTGTGGGAGTTACATTCTTTTGATTCTCTTTCCTATCCCTCCGGGAGGGGGGGGAGAGGAAGAAGGAGGAGTGAGCGATGGCTGTGTGGCTGAGTTGCCGACTGGGCTTAAACCATGACATCATCCTTCTGAAAATTAGTAGCTTGGAACATAGCTATTTAATCTATGCCCTTTGAGCAAGTTATTTGTCATTAATTACTCTCTTCCTTTAAAATAAAAGAAATAATTTTTCTTGAAAGCATGTTGCTTACGTCTCTGCACCAACAACGTCTAATAATTCTCCAGTCTATCCTATTCTACTAATAACTTCTCAGCCCTTTGAGAAACTAGGTTTGTATTTCTCAAGAATTACAAAATGTATCTGTATTAGCAAGACTTAATTTAGCAGGAAATTCTTGAAACACAAACTGTTGTGAGGTTTGATGGTTTCTTTTTTTGTGTGGTTTTTTTTTTTTGTTTGGGTGTTTTGTTGTTGTTGTTTCATTTTTTGTTAAAATAAAATAAAGTCAAATCAAGAAGAAAAAATATTATCAACCTAAATTTATGTCTTACATATATGCTTGGGGATATTTCATATAACATTTCACACCTAAGCTGGTGTGAAATGTTCCAGCTAAATCATGCAACCCTGAGTTGAAACAACAGTAAATATCAATTTCTGCAGTGTTTTGGAGATGGTACAAATATAACTCAGAGACAGTCCAGTGCTGCTATAGAATTATAAAAACTGATGCTTATTTGAAATCTGGAGAGCTTTAAATAAACTGTTAATTTCTTGCATCTTCAGTAACCTTGCGCTGTTAAGAGTAATTTTTTTTCACCATTATTTTTATATAGCAAAAACTAAAAAATAGTTTGTAATGTAAAGTAAAAAAATTGGAAGAGGGGTTTTGAATAGTATTTTCTTGATCCTGAGTTTTAAAAAGAGAATGAAAATTTATACAGTACAGTTCATACAGTAATTTTTACCTAAAACGTTAATAAAAGAATATTTATTTTTTGATGATTGTAGAATTCAATTAAATGTCTCACTTTGGATGTTTCTACTGCAGTCTTAGGAGACACTGGAGCATTCCCAGCAATAAAAACAAAGCTGTCACCACATTAGAAATAGTTTCGATAAGTATCTTCTTGGTAGACTTAAAGCCTGCCTGTGTTTCACATAGATATCATAATTATCAGAATGGGTTTGGATGTTCTGATCCCATTAACATTAATGAGCTTTTCTGGCTATACTCATCTAGGAAAAAGAAATCATCATCATTACCTATGCTGCCTCTGGCAATTTTGGTAAATGATCTATAGATGACCTTCATTTTAAATTGTTAAAATGCAAGCATATGATTCTATGTGACAGTATTTGTGAGTGGGAATTGCAAAATTTGTGATGGAAAGATAATCGATTATTTTCTATATAATTGTATAGAAAATATGTAATTCAGCAAGAACTTTCTTTACGACCGCTCTTAGGGAAGAATAAATGCTCAAAAATGTGTGAAAAGTCAACACAAAACTATTGTGAGCTGCAGCTGTTAGAAATGCTTCATATTTTCTGCTACAGACTTCCTAATAAAATATTTTGGGGTTGTGTGGCAGGGTCTCGGTTGCAACAGTGGTTGAACCTCTGAAATAACATAAAACCTGCTGTGCAACAGCAGTCAAAGAGAGGATTGAGAATATGTGAAATAAACATCCCTGCAGACACCAAAGTCAGTGAAGAAGAGGGAGGAGATCCTGCAGGTGCCAGAGGAGATTCCCCTGTAGTCCATGGTGACGATCATAGTGAGGCAGGCTGTGCCCCTGCAGCAGCACATGGAGGTCCATGGTGCAGCAGATATATCCCCCTGTAGCCCATGGAGAACCCCACGCTGGAGCATGTGGATGCCTGAAGGAGGCTGTGCCCCAGTGGGAAGCTCATGCTGGAGCAGCCTTCTGGCAGGACCTGTGGACAGCCTGTGGAAGAGACCCACACTGGAGCAGTTTGTGAAGAACTGCAGCCCCTGGGAAGAACTCAAGTTGGATAAATTCGTGGAAAATTGTCTCTCATGGGAGGGACTCTACACGGTATCAGGGGAGGAGTATGAAGAGTCCACCCCTGAGGAGGAAGGAGCAGCAGAAACAAAGTGTGATGAACTGATCAAAATCGCTATTCCCTGTCCCCCTACCTGGCTGTGGGGAGGATGTAGTGAAAATCAGAAGTAAAGTTAAGTCCGGGAAAAAGAGAGGGGTGAGGTAAAGGCTTTTTTTTTTAAATTTAGTTTTATTTTTCATCACTCTGATTTGATTGGTAATAAATTAAACTAATTCCCCAAGTCAAGTCTGTTTTGCCCATGATGGTAACTCATGAGTCTCTCCCCGTCTTTATCTTGACCCATGAGTCTTTTGTTATAAATTCTCTCCCCTGCCTAGTTGAGGGGAAGGGAGTGATCAAGTAGCTTTGGTGGGCACCTGTCATTCATTGAGGGGCTTAATTTTATTTCAAGTTAACTGCAATTATTGCATACATCATTACAAAGGAGGAAAAAAACTAAAGCAAATTAAAACTCAAGTTTTTAATCAGTCAAAGACTATGGCTAATTGTCTCTTCCTTGCGTTTGTTTCTGATTTCATTGAACATATCCATTAGCTGCCTGTAAAATTTTGAATCAGTAACTCATGGTAACTCATGAGTCTCTCCCCGTCTTTATCTTGACCCATGAGTCTTTTGTTATAAATTCTCTCCCCTGCCTAGTTGAGGGGAAGGGAGTGATCAAGTAGCTTTGGTGGGCACCTGTCATTCAGCCAGGGTCAACTCACCAATAGGAATTAAAAATGAGGACTGGCAAAAGAGGGACAAAATAAACAAAACTCAACATTCACAAAATTTTAAGTGAGATTATGATTAGTCTAAACAGAAAAAACAAACAAACAAATATTTAATCCAAACCTTACCAGTTTTGTTGTAAGTTGTGTACCTACTATGTTAGAAATAGCTGAACAGTGGCAGCATATGGATGTTCCCTACCCTCAGGATTGAAAATGTGAAATATGGTCCACACACAAGGAAACACGTCTCCTCAGCCAAGGCAACATGATCTATGTGGCCCTACTTGATCAGGAGGACTGGACCAGATGACTTCCAGATCTTCCCTTTCAACCTCAACCATTCTGTGAGTTTGTGATTTTGTGATTTTTTTTTGAAGAGCAAATAGAATGGGTGCACCTCAAACTTTGCCCTTCTGGCATTTCAGTATCAGGCACATGAGCTGAAGGAAGTAGCAAGTGGAAGCAAACAGCAGACACATAGTAGAAACACATCTTTATCACATTCTTTAATAACATCAGCCAGACATAAACATGGGAGAATCTGAAAGGGAAATAGACTCAGTAAGTAGAGTAGAACACTCCAAGGAAAAACTCATGAAGCAGTTTCTGGGCTCTCCTTCCAGAAGAATGTTGCTGCTGGTGCTTACACAGGTAGCTAAGAGAGGTGCGCACTCCTAGAAGCTCTAGCAGTTTCTATCAGGCTCTGACAGTTAATCCTCCTCAAAAGCTGCTTACCACCACTATTTTCAACCAATTCTTAAGTTAGTTAGGAATTGTCAAGCACCTCTTCATGTGGCACCACTGAAAGCATTGCCATCTGGGAGCACAGTTGAACAGACAGCAATTTGTGCAGCAGTTATGGCAGAAGGTGTCCAAAAACTCACATGAACATGGAACTGCTCAACACTAGCAGTTGTGCCACAGGGCATGGTTCCCAGCAGCAATAGAAGCAGCTAACCCAGCATGTCAGATGCGTCTGGAACTCAGACTCTGCAGGGAGGACACAGCCATCCAGTATGGGGGGCCCAGTCCCTCTCTCTGAGCCTTGGGCAGGCAGAGATGAAGGTCTTGCCTGTGGGAGGTTTGTACTGGATGGAAAATCATAAAGTTAAGCCACAGCAGGAGGAGGTGAACAGAAGTCTGCACGTATTGATTCTTAATATGTGTCTACCTTTCTCCAGTGACAGATATAGAAGAGCAGACTACATCAGAGGGGCTTAATTTTATTTCAAGTTAACTGCAATTATTGCATACATCATTACAAAGGAGGAAAAAAACTAAAGCAAATTAAAACTCAAGTTTTTAATCAGTCAAAGACTATGGCTAATTGTCTCTTCCTTGCGTTTGTTTCTGATTTCATTGAACATATCCATTAGCTGCCTGTAAAATTTTGAATCAGTTCATGCTACCTTAACTTTGCTTTTGTTGTATATCAGTGAGTTATGCATCATCCTCTGAAAGCACACAGTAAAAAAAAAAAAACAACACTAAAGCACTTCCTCCAGTTGTCCTAGAGATAAAATACCTTCTTCTGTGACAATCAGTATCTATTTTTTATATCCTTTACTAGGATATAAACTTACATGAAAATTTCCTTTCATCTGTGTTAGCTCTCTCACCAGAAGGAGGAAAAAAAATACCCACAAAACTGAAATAAAGTTTTACCCCCTTGTATGAAATAAATATTTCACCATATGTAGTAACAGAACATATGGAACAGCGCCTGCTAAAATTAACTAAGCACAGACAGAGAAATTGAGAGGCTTAATCCACTCATACCCAAGATTCTTAAGGGAAGTGACAAATCACTGTGGTAAAAACACAATTGTTTTTACTCTGTGAAGGGTAAATTTGTTCAGAGGTACTGAATAGCTGACTTGTCTCCAAACCACTGATTTAAATTTTTTAATAACTCAGAAGGAAATTGAAGACATATCAGAGGTTTAGAGGACTGAAAGCAGTAGGAATATTTCCATTACAATGAAGAAAAAGCCCAGGGAGCCATAGACTGCTCTGATTTGTGACTACAAACAAAGAATCAGAAATAAAAACTCAGGCAAAAAAAAACCAACAATCAGGGTGTATGTTTGGAAAACCCTGTTTGTAGATGGGGAAGAGCTGCACAGACTTGATAGTGCCAGGCTGCTTCCATCCTTGGAATGAGTAAATTTAAAAATCCTCTTTTTATCTTACCTAGCAAGGGTAATTTTTTTTTTTTTCATAAATTTGCATTATTAGAGCATAGATTGTTGGGGACAAAAGTGATCATAACCTCCAGGGACATTTTGCTACACCCAGCAATGATGGATTATTATGACGACTTTTTTTTTTTTCAGCATGGAACATGCATAATCTGATATAAAAATACCCAACTTATTAAATTCATTTGTAGAATCATATAATAGAAAGGGTTGGAAAGGACCTGTTGTGGTTTAAACCCAGTCAGGTAATTCGTTCACTCACTTCCCCCCCTTTCTTGCCCTCCCCCTGCTCCCGGAGGGACAGAGAGGAGAATCGAAAAGAATGCAACTCCCACGGGTTGAGATAAGAACAGTTTAGTAACCAGGGTATAACACAAATCACTATTGCTACCACCAATGATAACAATGATAAAGGAAATAACAAGGGAAGAGAATACAACACCTCACCACCAGCTGACCGATAACTTGCCCCCCTCAGCCCGACCAAGCACCGACTGATACCTCCTCCAACCCTGCAGTCTCCCAGCCCTTCCGGCTAACTCCCAGTTACATCCTGGGCATGACGTGCTGTGGTATGGAATACCTCTTTGGTCAGTTTGGATCAGGTGTCTCTGCTTCCTCCTGGCTTCCCTTCCTCCCTGGCAGAGCATGAGGCTCACAAAGTCCTTGGTCAAACCAAAACATTGCTATCAGCTCTGCTCCCAGGCCGAAAGTCAAAACACTGCACTGCATCAGCTACCAAGAAGGAGAAACATGACTGCTACTGCTGAATCCAGGACAGGACCTTAAGATCTTATAGTTCCAACCACCTTGCCATGGGCTGGGGCACCTCACATTGAACCATGCCACCCAAGGCTTTGTCCAACCTGGCCTTCAACACTGTCAGGGATGGAGTATTCACAACTTCCATGGGCAACCCATTCCAGTGCCTCACCACCATCACAGTAAAGAACTTCTTCCTTATATCCAATCTAAACTTCCCCTGTTTAAGTTTTAAACCATTACCCCTTGTCCTATCACTGTAGTCCCTAAGGAAGAGTCCCTCCCCAGCATCCTTATAAGCCCCCTTCAGATACTGGAAGGCTGCTAGGAGGTCTCCACGAAGCCTTCTCTTCTCCAGGCTGAACAGCTCCAACTTCCTCAGCCTGTCTTCATACAGGAGATGCTCCAGTCCCCTGATCATCCTCGTGGCCCTCCTCTGGATTTGTTGCAACACTTTCATGTCCTTCTTATGCGGAGGACACCAGAACTGCATACAATACTCCAGGTGAGGTCTCACAAGAGCAGAGTAGAGGGGCAGGATCACCTCCTTTGTCCTGCTGGTCACACACCTTTTGATGCAGCCCAGGATACGGTTGGCTTTCTGGGCTGCGAGCGCACACTTCCAGATCATGTTAACTTTCTCACTGACCAAAGCCTCTAGGTATTTCTCCACAGGGCTGCTCTGAATCTCTTCTCTGCCCAACCTGTAGTTCTGCCTGGGATTGCTCTGACCCAGGTGTAGGACTTTGCACTTGGCTTGGTTAAACTTCATAAGGTTGGCATCAGCCCACCTCACAAACGTGTCAAGGTCCCTCTGGATGGCATTCTTTCCCTCCAGCATGTCAGCTGACCCACACAGCTTGGTGTCATTGACAAACTTGCTGAGGGTGCAGTCAATCCCACTGTCCATGTCAGTGACAAAGATGTTGAACAAGATTGGTCTCAACAGCGATCCCTGAAGGACACCACTCATTACTGGTCTCCAGATGGACATTAAGCCATTGACCACAAGTCTTTATGCGAGGCCATCCAGCCAGTTCTTTATCCACCAAGTGTCCACCTATCAAATTGATATCTCTTCAATTTAGAGACAAGGATGTTATGCAGGACAGTGTTGAATGCTTTGCACGAGTCCAGGTAGATGATGTCAACTGCTCTACCCCTGTCCATCAGTTCCACAGACTTATCATAGAAAGCCAACAAATTGGTCAGGCAGGGTTTCTCCTTAGTGAAGCCATGCTGGCTGTCACTAACCACCTTGTTTTTCATGTGCCTTAGCATGCCTTCCAGGAGAACCTGCTCCAAGATTTTGCCAGGCATGCTGCTGAGACTGACTCGTCTGTAGTTCCCTGGGTCATTCCTTTTCCCCTTCTTGAAAACTGGGGTTATATTTCCCTTTTTCCAGTCTTTGGAAACTTCAACTGACTGCCATGATATTTCAAACATGGTGGACAGTGTCTTAGCAACTTCATTTACCAGCTCCTTCAGGACCCCCAGATGGATTTCATCAGGTCCTATGGACTTGTGTACTTTCAGGTTCTTAAGATGGTCTTGAACCAGATCCTCTCCTCCAGTGGGCCTAGGGTCTTCATTCTCACAGTCCCTGCATCTGCCTTGCAAGACTTATTTAATTATATATTTATCCCCTTGAGAATTCATTGTCTTGGAAAAACACTGACATATAGAACAGAGATGAGAGAAAACTCAACAATCATGTATTAAAAAAAAAGGTTATAATATATTAATACCACTAAATAAAGGCCAGGTACTGATTCTGGTCATGCAGCTCAGCTCCATGGAGTATCATTTGCAGTGTTTAGACTAGCTTTCTTTGAAAAAGTTGAATTTAGCATTCTGTTGGGCCATATGTTGTAAATTAATTATTTCTGTGAGTTTTTTTCAGATCAGAATCTGGTATAAAGACTCTGTTACTTGCTTGTCAGAGATCTTTTTTATATGAACCTGAACATATGGCATGCATGCTGCTTGCATAGTATGATGACCTCCAAAGGCTTCTGAATGTTCATACTTTCTTGAGAAATACCAAACCTGCTATCCTTAAGATCCAAAAGAACTCTGGAAGTAAGAAAATTGTACAAATGTTTTAACTTGGTTATGACAGTGACTTTTCTGTATTTAGATATTGTGACTAAAAATAACTTCATAGTTTCATATGCGTGTTGCGGATTTTTTTTCCTGATGTAAAATTTTGAGGGCAAAAAAAGACCTCTTGTCATCCTAAGGCTGCTGTTTTCTCTACTACTGCTTTAGTATAGGGCCATAGATAGCTAATTCTACACTACTTGCTATCACTGTGTTATGGTCAAAAAAATACATAAGTACAATGGGCAGTCCACCACACAATGTATACAGCTGAAGCTAAAACCACTCAGGCAAGAGTATTCTCGTTGTTACACAAGTCCTCTTGGCTTAAAGAAGGTGAACATAAAGCTCCAGGCTGGCCTAGGCAAATCCATACGAAGAAAAACCAACAGTCCCGGCCCTGGGACTGTGCAGAGTCAATAGAAAGCCTGTGGCCTGTTACCAGAAATGGCAATAACAAATTTAAGGGCTACAGAGCTATAACTCATACAGAATTCTTCCAAGGTCCTCAAAATCAAAGTAGTTCTCCAAATGAAACCTTAGATAAACTCAGCAAAGACATTCTTGTTTACACATCCCATGTGGTTGTTCCATGAATAGCAGTATTATTGTAGATTTTGGACCAGTTTTATGATCTTCTTTTACTTCCAGGGAATTTATAGATATTTGTAATTTAATCAGTTGATTTACATCCTGTGACTCTGTAGTTACCTATTCTTACTGAAACAGAAAATGCATACTTAACTGAATCAGTCATATTTTTAAACCATTTTTCTAATTTTTCAAAATAATTCTGAATTCAAATTCTAGTCTCTCTTACTTCCTTCCTATGGAATACAACTTTTTTTTCTGAAGACTGAAGTACAGAGTTGTTTCATTCAGTAAAAAAGATATGTGGATGAGGTGCAATGACTTGTCTTATCCTGGAGGTCAGATCAGATGACTAAAAAGCCCTCAGGCATTAAACCGAAGGAAACCTCTATGAAATCTATGAAGTTTCAAGAAATATTTTACTGTGGTAAATGGCTGTCTGCAAGAGCAGACAGAGCTTAAAACCTTAAATTTAAATTTTCTTAGCAGATAGTTCAGCTTAATTGTACTTAGTCAAAGTTATCTAATAGTTTATGACATATCTTACAATACTTTTGAGTTGATTAAATTCTCAAAGTTCTTAAGGATATGCAGGCTGTTACTTAACACCTAGACAACAAAATGCTTAACTGAAACGATAACATAACTCTTCCATTATGTTACTTAATTATGTATATGCATATGAATATCTTCCTTTTTTTTTTTCCTACATGTCCTATTGACAATAATTTGCAGTTCTGGATCATTTAAGAATCCAATCATCTGTTTGAATGTGCGGTCTATTCATTCAGTCAAAAATAAGTAATCAGTAATATAATTGGGACATTTCAGGTTTTCACAAGCAGTATAGGAAATTTGAGGGCCTATGTATTCTTCCAAAATTTTTAAGCTCCTTGCTATAAGCATACAGTATTTTTAACAGTGAATTTTTCTGGGAAAAAAGACATTAAAAGTTGTAATTTTATAAGTCAGTTATGCAAGTAAAGTTCAAGGTATTATAACTAATAGTAGTAATATATGTAATAGCTACAATACAGAAATCTTGCTGTCAAATAAACAGTATTTGTGTGAGAGTTCTTCCTATCCTGCCTAACTCTGGAACTGCATATGCTCAGAAGTAGCTCTACATTTGACCCATGAGTTGGAAAAATGACCCACAACTAAACAACACAAGAATTACACCCCTCCTGCTGTATTTTCCAAGTGTTATCTAAGGAATCTTGACTTCATTTAGTTTCCATTATCTGACATAACGAACATAGGTTGGTTGAAAACCCAGCCACAGCCCATTAAAAAGAGAAAGATGACAAAAGTTAGAATCCTAAGTGCAAGATTCTTCTACAAGATCATGCAGAATGAACACACTGAAAACTAGCTGAAAATGGAAGGTAAGAAATAAAAAATGTTCAGAGAAAATGCACAGTAAAGAAAACAAACAATGACTTAGAGACATAAAGCATATAGTATAAAGAAAGATATTTAGGATTTAATTTTACATTTAGCTAAAATCATAACCAAGAGCTGCTCAAATCACTTTTTTTATGAGAAAGTGAAGAAAGTTACAAGAAAACTTGGAAAAAAAGCATTGGGAAATGCTTTCAAGAAGGGATCTTGATGGACCATCTGGTCATTTTTTAGGAAAAAGGAGCTTAGGTGAGATTATTCAGCACCCTATCTTGAAAACTTCCAGTAATGGGGACTCTACCACATCTCTGGGAAGGTTGTTCCGGTGATTGTTCTCACTGTAAAAAAATTCTTTCTTAGATTAAGATAGAATGTTTCCCAGTGCAACATGTACCCACTGTCCCTTGTCTTCTCCATGTAGCTCCATATGAAAAGAGAAACTCTATCCTCTGTGTAGCCCACCTACTTACCATTCTCTTGAAGTACTCAAAAAGAGAATGACCATTTAAACCAGCATTTTCTAGCTATAAATATTATGCTCTGTCTATGTTTTACAGCAATTTCTCTTCTGTGCCTATTCAGCAACTTTCATTCTCAACCCATTGGGATGGGAAAAATTTATTAACAGTGCTTGGCACAAGGGATTCCCAATCTCAGTTCATATTTAGACAGTATTTAAACCAATAGAATTAACATCAAGAAGTTATTGTACACTAAGAAGTACGTAAATACTACAAGAAGGTAACTACTTTCATGGCATCTGTTCAGCTTGAAGAAGTATCAACTATGAGTTAATTGAAACAAAACTCATGTAATTTAGTTAAAAATATTTTTGAGCAAAGTCTCAGAAGAAGAGTTTTGGTAAACATGGTTGTAGCCACATTTCTGCTGCTTGACATGACTGACACTACTCTTTACAACAAAAGGGCAAAATACTTTACCTTAGGACAAAAATTGGTCCTGTAGATGTTTTATTTACTACAAAATCCGTCTGCAAGTGTAGCAGATAGCCAGGCTGAGAAGACAGGATATGAACTAAATATATCCAGTAATAATTCATCTTGTTTTATGTGTTCAAAAATATAAAAAGACCAAATGAAGTAAATGCTGAACTCATTTACAATTGTGTCCCAGTGAGTACTGAATCTGGTCCATAGTGCATGAACACTGGTTAAAATGAGAGAACACAAATTAATAAGTAGTGCACTGCTTAAGGCATCAGAAAATAGTCCTTCCTGAAGAATCTTTACCAATTAAAAGATGCCTATCAAATTAACCATGCTTCAAGCAAGCAGAAAATGGAATGGATTATAAAACAAGGAATAAATATTGTCTTCTCACTTTTTAATTTTAAAGCACTAATTGCAAATTATTCTAAAGGTATGACAGCAAAACAGTTGCTGTTTTATTGTTGTTCTGCACCAGGGAACAGATAGGGCATAATAGTATTTGCTTACAGAAAAGAAAATGTTTCTTTTGAATCATCTCATGAGCTTTACTTTAGTAACATATATAACTTGGTTTTGAATGATGGTTAATGGAGTTTGGAGTTGCTTGGAATTTTTTTATAAGACTATGGAAAAATAGAGCTGGAACAACATGTTGTTGCCTTACGTCATGAACTGTAGTGTTAACTGAGCTTTTTAAAAGAAATTTTTGTCTACAGCCTGCTGTCCTCCTTGACAGCAATCTCCTTGGAAAATCAGTAAGGAGATCCTTTACAAGCAATTTTTTCCCTAATATCTAATATTTGGTAACAAGTAATCACTGTTTTCTATATGAACAGGAAGGTTCTCTTCATCTCTCCCACAGTCTTCTGTATTTTGAAGATCAGGATCAATCTTCTTTCCTTGAGGGCAAATTTTATTTATTTTTTTTTTTTTCCTTTCTTAATTCTGAAAGTTCTCTGCGTTCCTGCAATCGATCCACAACAATAATAAAATATACAAGTAAAAAGAAAAAACCATATTCCACCTACAGACATACTGGTATCTAGTAAGTAGATGGTTTACTGTCTTTGATTTTTACATTGCAGTGTGGTGTTTTGGTGTTTTTAGTTTTGCTTTGGGTTTTTGGTTTTCTTTTGATTACAGTATTAATTCTTATTTAGTTTTTTCTGAAAAAATTCTTTAGTTATTTATTATCTTACATTTGTAAAAAAGACTAATTCTTCATCTTATCGAAAAGAATTATTTTGAATATTTTACAGTTTGATCTTCTATAATATATATTGGCTGCAACTGTTGTCTTGATTAATAATAATAATATATTTTTTTTTTTAATTGAAACTATGACAATTAGTCTTCTTTTCTCCTCCGTTCACCTCTCCTCTTCCATTTGAAAGAAACATTATTTTTTATTTCCCTGAATTTCAGCTGGCCTCCCCAAGTTCTTAGAAATAAATGCGATAACTTTGAAAGTCAACTAAATATATAGATCCAGTAGAAGTCACAAAATCATGAAATAAATATATCACTGTCACTTAGAAATTATCTTCCGCATATTTTCCTTCCCTGTATTTCCTAGTTTCTTCTTACCAGGTTGGCCAGTATATTGGCAAAAATGCTTTTGTACAAGTTCATGTGGATCCTGCCTCTTTTTCCTAGCAGTGCTCAATTCTGAAAAAGGGAAATATGAATAAATACAAATAAATACAAATGAACAAATAAAGATTAAAAGAGCTACCAAAAAAACCTGCAGAAACTGAGGTTCAATGTTAAGAATTAACTTAGAAACATTCTTACTGTTCAGCTTCTGGAAAGAGTATGCCATTCTAGGGATAGCTGTGCAAATGAAAAAGCTGTCCTCAGCACAAAAGGATCAATAGCTGAGTAGATTCGTTTTCACATTCTGTGTGCTGCAATATCTGCAAGAAAAAGACAGTGAAATATTATTTTAGGAAACAAGTAAGAACCATCCCACTGTAACTCCCATTAAAATCAGATTTAATTTTTTTTTTCAGAAGACAGAGAGTTCAATCAAACTTTGCAGTTTAAACACAATCCCTATTATGTCTTCCTTCTACCTATGTAATAAAAATTTGGCAGAAGTGCTAAGGGCAGTAGGCATCTGTTAGAAAGATGAGCAATAGGAGGGCACACATGTCATACTATCAGCCAGAGAAAGAAAATATTTGAAGTAACTGTAGATCCTTGAGGGACAATAGGCCTGGTTATCTACTACCTCAAAACTTAAAAAAATATTAGTGACAATGGAAAATGCTCCTGTTCAGATGTGATAGTGTTTTATGGCTGCTCAGTGGATAGCAAAGAGGAAAAGAAAAATGTACAAGCTCTTATTATTGAGAAGATACTGCACAGAACACACCAAGCAATATTTAATCTTAGAGCACACATTTGATCCTCAGTTCTCTTTTTGTGTGTGTGGCTACCATTCAACGATTGACATTTCTAACTTCAGGAGTACAGCTGTAAGCAACAGCAATCTGTCCTTCTGAGCAGTTTTCACTCTTGACTTCCACACTTAAAGGTGGAATTTGTATAATTTTAGACATGCTGGATCTGGGATGTACTCACAGCTTTGCCTGCAATCAGTGGAAAGAGAGGTGCCTTTAATGACATTTACACAATCATATAATAGACTTATTGCAGTAATAATTACTGTTCTCTGAAGTTTCAGCCTTTTTCCCACTAGCTGAAGAGGAAACCACACTCTGTATTTGCCAAGCCACCCTGCATGCGATTTGAAAAGTCATGGCAGTCAGTTTAAGTCTCTGGTGACTGCAAAAAGGGAAACAACACACCCATTTTTAGAAAGAGTAGAAAGGAGAACCCCAGGAATTATCAACCTGTCAGCCTCACTCCTGTGCCTAGGAAGATTGTGGAACATGTCCTCCGGGAAGACCTGTCAAAGCACATGGAAGACAGGGGGGTGATATGAGACAACCAGCACGGCTTTACTAAGGGCAAGTCCTCCCTGACCAAATTAGTGGCTTTCTGTAGCGTACTGCGAAGGATAGTTGTGAGTTTTTTCATCAAGTGTTGATGTGTTATGATGTCAAATGCAGTGAAATTTCTCTAGAGGTCAAGGGCACTGTGAGCAAAATGGAAATCTTCCTCAAACTTTTTACTTAAATTTATTAACAGGTGAGAAAATGATTATATTTGGCTTTAGGTTTCCTCAATATAAATGTCTATTCATAACCACAGGACCAATCCATAAAATATTAATTGCTCTGAAATCACAGAATTATTAACCACTGAAAACTAAACATGGTCCTACCCCATGCCTTAAATGATATACACTCCTAAAGCACCAGTGCTTTCGGATTTCAAAATTACTAAAAGGAAAATGAATCATAAAGAAGTTGGGCCAAGTCTTCAACCTATGGAAACAGGTAAAGTTTTATTGGACACAACAGAAGTGACAGCATTTTAACTTCCTGAAGATCTGATGCCAGTAGTATTTTATCCCCATCAAATAGATTTATGTTGAGTTAGTGTAACTACAGACATGTCCTTGTTAACATCTGTTGTTTTGTGTACGCCAGAGTGAAACAATCTTAAATACTCTCTTTGTTATTAGGTAATCTACTAAAACCTTCAGCATTTAAGCTTTCAGATTTCTACAGGTAAGGGTATTATTTTTTCCTTCCTGCAATGGCTTGCTTAGGTGATGTGTAGATGCTACCATGTTATTTCACTTTTTCGTAATCAGTTCCTCTAAGTACACTGGGCACTGTATAGGCACAGCGAGTAATTAAAATAACTGAATATGGCATACCTCAACACCCTAAGGTGAGGTTTCTGCTGCTGCTCCTGCACTAGCAGATCACTGCTGGGTTCAGGTTGCTCCTGGTGCCCCGTTGGGAGCTTGCGCCACTCACCCTGGGCAGGGCAAGGGTGCCCTGTGGACACTGCTCTCAGGGACAGACCCCTGTGATGGCTACCTTTTCCTTGCTTGTTCTCCACTAACTGTCCCCATTTCACAAATGTCTATGCTCTCTTTATACTTCTTTTAAAGCTGACTGCTTCTTTGTGCTATAAAAACTTTGAAATTTCTCTTGTTACTGTTTAATCCCACTGAAGGTCATCTTCCTTTTCAGGACTATCCGTTTCAGGCAAATGCCTTCTCAGACAGCTTTGGGTGTCCCCTTCTGTTTATACTTCCATCCTCTTAACAGATGTTGTTATCCAGGGTGAGTTACCACAAGAGACCTGTACAGGGACCCCCACAGTGTTTTCTTCATACTTTACATCTATTTATTTACTTTTATTTTTCTTTAATTAAGTAGATATTTTATTTCATTTTTTTCATTTCATACCTACCTATGAAATAACATCCCCCACCCCAACAGTTATTACTTGTTTAAAATGTCATGTTATCAATAAATGGGACACATAATGTCATTTCTGGATTGCCATGACTCAGAGATTGTTGCAGACAGGTTTGAGGAAAATAGATATATATACGAAGATGATGACTGACTTCCCAAAACCACCCTGAATCCAGAAGTGTAAAAAGGGATAAATCCAAAGAAAAGGTACCTAAATATCATGAGAATCTATTGAAACTTCTAGACGTGGCACACAGTGTCAAGCTGTAGCAGCCGAAATACACCTATGCTATAATTTTTAAGTACAGAGCTCCAACCTATAAAGCTTACAAGATGAAAATGTTACATCCTGATACTCCAGTTTTTAATCATATGATTTTTAAATATAAAGGCAAACAAAATTTCTTGCTTTATCTGTTTTGCACATACATATATCAAGGTTTCAACTTCTGACATAATCATTTCATCTACATATTTTCTGTTGCATTTTTTGTCTGCTACTCCCTTTGCCTTCAGGTAATTTTAGTTCCATCAGTGGGTTGTTTTCTTGTGATAGTAAAAGGTCACATTGACAGATTGACAGATTCATAGAAAGAAAATATCCTTAGGACTATGTAAGCTGGACTGATGTTTAACACCATTGGCAGAATTTCACACTAGAACCTATTTATTGGGCACTTCTATTTCAGCTGTAGCACATTTTGGAAAATTTCCAGTCTTGATTTGAAGACTCAAGTGGTGATTATAGATTGTTACCGACAAGACCTGTAAAACCATCAGTCTTTTCCTCTCAAAACTTTCCTGTTTCTTTTTTCTTACCTACACAACACACAAATTAAAAAAAAAAAAAGCTTGCATCATAAACCTTATTACAAGAAAATTTTCTAGACAATTCTAGAAAAACATAAAAGAAATCTGACTTTTTTTTTCATTTTTTTATATATTTAGAGAGCAAGATGGTGGTCACTTTAGAAGCATGTGTGATTGAAATTAGACTGAAAATAAAGTCCAGAGTCACAAGGCAAAGTCCTAAATCCTAGTAAAAAACTACTGGAAATTACCCTATTGCTGCCGCTCATACATTCAACCATATACATAGGTAATATATGTGACAGAATTAAGCTCAGAGACCATGGTTGGGTGACCCTGGCTGGATGCCAGGTACCCACCAAAGTTGCTCTACCCCTCTGCTTCCTCAAATGGACAAGAGAGAGAAAATGTAACAAAAAGACTGGTTGAGAGAAGAACAGGGAGAGATCAAGCAGTGATTACCATCACGGACAAAATGGACTTGAGCTGGGGAAAATTAATTAATTGCCAGTCAAATCAGAGTCTAGCCAGGCTCAACCTGCACCTCCTGAAAAAAAAACCAAAACAGTTTTGGCAGTGTTGGAAGGTAAACAGACCAGCATTCCAAGAGAGAAAAGTGTGTTAATCTGCTGCATTATTCACAGTTCATGCAAGATCCCGGCAGACTGTATTTTATCAACTTTTATTTGATTTGCACATTAATATGGTTATACATATGTGTAATAATGGCATGTTAATTCTCCATAATTAGCTTAGAAGAGACATTTGGTGCTGCAGGTGAAGTCTTACAGGCTTGAGAGTCTTAGAGAAACAATTCTTGTAATTTTACAGAGACACTTGAAATAAAACACATAATAAAGCACTTAATAAAGCACTTAAATACTTTAAAGATCTGAATAATAATGGAAAATCACACAGAGAGGAAAAAACATATTTCCCTAACACACATTTATATGACACAGTATGTAACTGTCTTGCTGAGCTGTAGTTGTCAGCAGGAGTCTTGTTGTTGAAAGAAATGCCTGTGATAATATTTTTAGTAGTTTATTTGCCACAAGATTCATTTTTACTTCTTTTGTAAATATATGAAGAAAAAACCTCTGATATATAACAGTGCAAATCTTTGTACTGTGCTGTTGTTTTCTGCTCATTTAGAAATCTCTAATGACTGAGGTTAAAGACATATTAAAATGAAAATGCTTATCTTCTTTATTTAATTGTAGTTAGATATTTATGCACATGTTTTATGCACTATAGTAGGAGGTGCTTCAGGAACTAAACACCAGAAAAGTCTCTCCTTTTTGTATCTGACAAACTGAAAAAATTGTAAGAAATCTAGTGAAGAACAAGTACAATCAATGAGTTATAACATGGAACTGCAAAAAATAAAGTATCTGCGTTTATTTTCCTTGAATTATCTTGAATTATGCACTTTTCTCCAGTGCAAGACACAAAATGTGTGTTTATAGACCTATCTACAAGACCAGGATAATAATATTTATCATTTTCATGGATTGCTGTCAAGCTGTAACTAGCCCATAAAGCTAAGCATTCTGAAAAAGTCAGCTGATGGTGTATGAAACTTGGTTTAATGATGTGTTTGTTCTTATAACTACAGCTCGACAATGGCACACTTTAATAAACCAGATGACTCTAAAAAAAACACGTATCAAACAAAACAGAACAAACAAACAAACAAAAAAAAACAAAACAAAGCAAAAAACCCTGACAACACCCAATACCAAAACCCCTCTGATTAACTTGAAAAATCAAACTTGAGGTCTCATGTAAGCAGCGAGGAGAAGCAGACAGGCCAACCCAATATGGGTGATAAGCAAACTTCTACTCTATTTGTGACGCAGTTCACATATATATAGGAGTGGTATTCAGCCACTCCTCCTTGGCACAACAGTATTGGTTAGCCCCACACAGCTTCCTGCACATTCTCCTCCCATGTCCGGTCTCCGGTTACCTGTGGGGGCCACCCCCTGCCTTGCTCACACAGTCCTCCAGGGCTCTATGGTCCTGCTCCTAGAGTCATTCTGCAACAGTCTCAGGTCTTTCTTTATATTAGTCTTTAAAATATTTGAGTGCCTGGAACTTAATTCTTTCTAGGTACAATCTTTTCACTTGCAGATGTCACAATTAAATCTTTTTTCTATATGTAATGGGCGTATAAAACTGTGCACTCTAAAATGCAAAAAAGACTTCTAAAGGCCTCAGAAATAAATATTTTTTTTCAGGTTGCTCTGACTTTTTGAAAGAATATTGCACAGTGATATTTGATCAGCCTTTCCCTTCCTCACGCCTTAGAGAGACAACTGATTTTGGTATTTGAGTTTGTACAGAATCACAAACTAATTCCTGAGGAGTTAAATTTGGAATTTGTCAAAATTCAAATCTTCAAAGATATATGGTGTCATTCATAGCCTGATTTCCTCTGTCTCTAATTTGCCTAGAGTTATCTAGTTAAGACCTTGACTTTGCTCAGAGGAGATCCAAGTATCAACACGTTTATTTAGTTATTGCATGTTTACATGAGTCACATAAATTCTAGTCAGTTCAATCTCTTTGTTGTCCATCATATTTCTGATAAACTATTGAGAATGTTATCTTAAAATCCATGATAATGTTCTGATAAATCAATATTATATTTGAAGAAAATTTAAGGTTCCTCATCAAAGAGACTACTACCCTTGAATATATCTATATAAATTGCACACCGTAGAAATATTGGAAGCTTGAAAGCTCTGGAGAACCTGATTGATGAAAGCTCTTTTGCTGATACATACCAGGCGGGTTCAAGCAATAAAAGCAGCTACTGACCTTCTTTTTGGTTTCATAGAATCATAGAATCACAGAATATTTAGGGTTGGAAATGACATTAAGATCATCTAATTCCAACCACCCTGCCATGTGCAGGGATGTCTCGCACTAGTCCATGTTGCTTAAGGCTCTGTCCAACCTGGCCTTCAACACTGCCAGGGATGGAGCATTTACAACTTTTTTGGCTAACCCATTCCAGTGCCTCACCACCCTCACAATAAAGAACTTCTTCCTTATATCCCATCTAAACTTCTCCTGTTTAAGTTTTAAACCATTACCCCTTCTCCTATCACTGTAGTCCCTAAGGAAAAGTCCCTCCCCAGCATCCCTATAGGCCCCCTTCAGATACTGGAAGGCTGCTAGGAGGTCTCCACACAGACTTCTCTTCTCCAGGCTGAACAGCCCTAACTTTCTCAGCCTGTCTTCCTATGGGAGGTGCTCCAGTCCCCTGATCATCCTCGTGGCCCTCCTCTGGACGTGTTCCAACAATTTCATGTCCTTTTTCTGTTGAGAACACCAGAACTGCACACAATACTCCAAGTGGGGTCTCACAAGAGCAGAGTAGAGGGTTTTCTGTTTGCTGTCAAAAAATGCAAGTGCTACAACACAGAACAACTTTGCCCACAACCATTTCTGTAACCTTTGCTAAATAACCAAACTTTCTTCTGCTCTTCATTTATATTTATATCTCTGTTTCAGTATAACTACTTGAGTGTTCATTACCACTACCATGCACACAGTTTATATCTGAAGAGTCCAGAAGCAATGGTTCCACAAATCAAGCTTAAGCAGGCTCCATCTCTGGCTGCTGTTCTACTCCAATACATTCCAAGTGATTAACACCACCTGTGGCATGCCTAATTCACAGCAGCAGGCATTGATATCCCTTGGATATGCATTACAGGTAATTATTCTCATGACAGACTATTAGATATGGGTTGTGAACATCTCAGCTGTAAACTTTTTTAGCAATTTTATTTTAATTCTGATATTACCATTGAGAGGCATATTTGGGGAGCAAATCAGAGTGTCACGTTAATGGTATGCTTACAAGCAAAAGATTCTTTTTTATTGCAGATTCATTATTTAAATATGTGATTAAAGGAGATTTTACATGTTTGTCACAGTATCACAGTATGCTAGAGATTGGAAGGGACCTCGAAAGATCATCTAGTCCAATCCCCCTGCCAGAGCAGGAACACCTAGATAATGTTACACAGGAATGTGTCCAGGTGGGTTTTGAATGTCTCCAGGGAAGGAGACTCCACAACCTCCCTGGGCAGCCTGTTCCAGTGTTCCGTCACCCTCACTGTGAAGAAGTTTCTTCTCATGTTTAAGTGGAACCTCTTGTGTTCCAGTTTGTACCCATTACCCCTTGTCCTATCATTGTTTGCCACTGAGTAGAGCCTGGCTCCATCCTCGTGACACTCCCCCTTTATATATTTATATACACTAATAAGGTCACCCCTCAGTCTCCTCTTCTCCAAACTATAGAGACCCAGCTCCCTCAGTCTTTCCTCATAAGGGAGATGCTCCACTCCCTTAATCATCTTTGTTGCCCTTCGCTGGACTCTCTCCAGCAGCTCCCTGTCCTTCTTGACCTGAGGGGCCCAGAACTGGACACAATATTCCAGATGCCGTCTCACCAGGGCAGAGTAGAGGGGAAGGAGGACCTCTCTCGACCTACTAACCACCCCCTTTCTAAAACACCCCAGGATGCCATTGGCCTTCTTGGCCACAAGGGCACAGTGTTGGCTCATGGTCGTCCTGTCGTCCACTAGGACCCCCAGGTCCCTCTCCCCTACACTGCTCTCTAACAGGGCATTTCCCAACCTATACTGGAACCTGGGGTTGTTCCTGCCCAGATGCAGGACTCTACACTTTCCCTTGTTGTATTTCATCAAGTTACTCCCTGCCCAACTCTCCAGCCTGTCCAGGTCTCGCTGGATGGGAGCAGAGCCTTCTGGCGTGTCAGCCACTCCTCCCAGCTTAGTGTCATCAGCAAACTTGCTGATAGTACACTCAATTCCCTCATCTAAATCGTTGATGAATATATTAAATAATACTGGTCCCAGTACTGACCCTTGAGGCACTCCACTAGTTACAGGCCTCCAACTAGACTCAGCCCCATAGACTACAACTCTCTGGCTTCTCTCCTTCAGCCAGTTCACAGTCCACCTCACTACCTGATCATCCAGTCCACACTTCCTCATTTTAGCCGTGAGGATGCTGTGGGAGACTGTGTCAAATGCTTTGCTGAAGTCAAGGGAGACCACATCCACCGCTCTCTGCCATCATCCATCCACCGTGTTATTTCCTCATAAAAGGCTAAGAGATTGGTCAAACATGATTTCCCCCTGGTGAAGCCATGTTGACTGCCCCTCATAACCCTCTTATCCTTGATATGCCTTAAGATGGCACCAAGGATAAGGTGTTCCATCACTTTCCCAGGGATGGAGGTGAGGCTGACCGGTCTATAGTTACCCAGGTCCTCCTTCTTGCCCTTTTTGAAGGCTGGAGTGACATTTGCTTTCCTCCAGTCCTCAGGCACCTCTCCCGTTTCCCAAGACTTGGTAAAGATGATGGAGAGCGGTCTAGCAATGACTTCCGCCAGTTCCCTCAGCACCCGCAGGTGCATCCCATCTGGACCCATGGATTTATGGATGTCCAGATTGCTCAACTGATCTCTAACTCATTCCTCATCGACTAAGGCAAACCGCTCCGTCGACCTGACTTCATCTAAGGTCTCAGGGGTACAGGGCTCTTCAGGACTGCCTGCAGCAGAGTAGACAGAGACAAAGAAGGCACTCAGTAACTCTGCCATCTCTGTATCTTCTGTCACCAGGGCACCCATCCTGTTCATCAGTGGGCCTACATTGCCTCTGGCGTTAGTTTTGTCTGCCATGTATTTGAAAATGTCTTTTTGCTGTCCTTGACCCTTCTTGCCAGGTTTAATTCTAAGGATGCCTTAGTCCTCCTAGCTGCCTTCCTACATCCTCTAGCAGCAGCCTTATATTCCTCCCAAGTGGCCAGCCCCTCCTTCCATGACCTGTAAACGCTCCTCTTCCACTTGAGCATACCCAGCAATTCCCTATTTAGCCACGCAGGTCTCCTGGCCCTCTTCCTTGATTTCCTACATGTCGGGATGCTCCGATCTTGAGCTCGGAAAAAGCAATCCTTGAATGTCAACCAACTATCTTGGGCCCCTTTACCTTCAAGCAGCCCTGCCCATGGGATTTCCCCTAGCAATTGCTTGAAAAGGCCAAAGTTTGCCCTGCTAAAGTCCAGGGTTGCAATTCTACTTGCTATTCTACTAGTCCTACCACACAAGATCCTGAACTCCACCATCTCGTGGCCGCTGCAACCAAGGCAGCCCTCAACCCTTACTGCTTCAACCAGACCCTCCTTGTTAGTGAGGATGAGATCCAGCAGCGCTCCTCTCCTGGTTGGCTCATCCACCATTTGCAGGAGGAAGTTATCATCCATACACTGGAGGAACCTCCTGGACTGCGGCTGGGTTGCTGAGTGGTCCTTCCAGCAAACATCAGGGAAGTTAAAATCCCCCACGACAACCACGGCCTGTGACTGTGAGGCCGCCCTCAGCTGCCTGTAGAAGGCCTCGTCAACTTCCTCACCCTAATCTGGTGGTCTGTAACAGACACCCACAACAGTATCCCCCCTGCCAGCCTGCCCCTTAATTCTCACCCACAGACTCTCAACTCGCTCATCATCTGTCCCTGGACAGAACTCAGTGCATTGTAGTTGCTCCCGCACATAAAGAGCAACCCCACCACCCTTCCTGGCTGGCCTGTCTTTCCTGAAAAGGACATAGCCCTCCATGACTATATTCCAGTCATGTGAGCTGTCCCACCACGTCTCTGTAATTGCCACCAGATCATAGTCTCCTGACTTAACACAGGTTTCCAACTCCTCCTGCTTATTTCCCATGCTGCGTGCATTGGTGTACAGACATTCCAGGGAGCGAGCTGAGCACACCGATTTCACCCTAGGATTATAGGAGGCCTCCCAGTCTTCATTAATTCTGGAGCGCTGCCCCACTGGGGCAAGCCCAGCTACAAGCCCATCCCCCTTCGAATCTAGTTTAAAGCTCTCCAAATGAGCCCTGCTAATTCGTGCCCCAGCATCCTTTTGCCTCTGTGAGACAAACCTTTCTCACTTGTCATTGTCCAGACTGGTGCCCTATAAAACCAGCTGTTATCAAAGAATCCAAAGCCCTGCCTGTAGCACCAGTCTCGAAGCCAATCGTTTATGGACTGAATCTTCCCATTCCTTCCCACATCATCAGTGGAAGATGGAAGGAGTGAGGAGAAGATCACTTGAGCCCCAGACTCTTTCACCATCCGCCCCAAGGCCCTGTAGTCTTTCTTCATCCCCTTCAGACTGCGGGAAGCAGCTTCCCTGCCACCTGTCTGGAAGACCAGCAGCGGGTAGTAGTCCGTCGGGTGCACCAGGTTGGGAAGCACCCTAGTGATATCCCTGATCCGGGCTCCAGGCAGACTACACACTTCCCTGTGATGAGGGTCAACTCTGCATATCGGGCCCTCTGTTCCTCTCAGAAGGGAATCCCCTACTACAATGAACCTTCTTTCTTTCTTAACAGAGGCAGTCTTGAGGTGCAAAGTCGACTCCCTTTTCCTATGTGTCCTTGTGGGCTGGCCTTGCACCACATTCTCACCTACCTCTCCTTCAAGATCCAGGGCCTCGAACCTATTACGGAGGGACACCTGGGGAAGCAGGGCAGGAAGGGGGGAGGGTTGCCCACGACACCGAACTGGAACTCGCTTCCAACCCTCGTCGTCTTTTTGGTCCCCTACCTCTGCGCAACAGCTACAGGGAAGGGGCTGTCTCGGGCCATCCCCCTCTGTCTGAGAAGGCAGGGGGTCCTTCCCCTTTTGGGGGGTATCTCCCTGGAACTGTTCCAACTGGCACGCCAGGGAGTTACTCCACCAGTCGATCTCCCTTTCACACTCCCTGATGGTCCTCAGTGTCTCAACCTCCTCCTTAAGTTTTGCCACCAGGCTAAGCAGATCTTCTACCTGCTCACACCTCACACAGGTGGAATGCTGTCCTCCCTCCCCCGGCAGCAGCAGGCTCTGGCACTCCCTGCACCCAGAGACCTGAACAGCCACGGTTTCGGACGGGGTCTCTGTCTGAGTTGCTGCAGTCATCTTACTGCAAGCTCTCTTTCTGGAGGCGACCATATTGGTCAGCAGTCTGGGACACCAGCAACACAGTCAGCAACACAGTCAGCAACACAGTCAGCAACACAGTCAGCAACACAGTCAGCAACACAGTCAGCAACACAGTCAGCAACACAGTCAGCAACACAGTCAGCAACACAGTCAGCAACACGCCCTGCTTGCTCCTCCCTTCGCCTGGTGGGCAGCGGTCGCTGCCCTCTCAAAGGTTTTTTCAAGGCAAGGGGCAGGGGAGTGGGGACCGTCACCGTGGGAACGCCCCCCGCCACGTCAGCCTCTCTCTCGCAAGGGCTGCTGGGGCTTCGGGGATCGGGAGATGTCGCGGCCCGCGATGTGTCTGCGCTATCCCCTCTGATTTTCCTAATCTCCGTTGACCCTCGCGGTCGCTGACGCGTGCCGGCTGTGGCTCTAGCTAGGCTAGCTCCGATCAGTAATAATCTTGTCATTACAAGATTATTTTATTTCATTCTTTCAGTATAGAGGTAATAGCAGATCCTGCTGATAAAGTGACATTTGAGGCAGTTAGAAAATAATTGTTTTTGTTTTAAAGACTGTCTACTCTTCTTCTTAACATTTCCCCCCTCCCACTCCTGAATATAGAAGCCTGATTCTTTATAAGCATATAGGGGAATTTTCTGTGTGTAAAAAAGGTTTAACTGAAAAATCAAAATTCATGAAACTTTCCTGTTGCTGTTGCTTTAATTTAAAAGATCCCTTTATATATATTTTATATATATAATATATATGTTGCTTTAATTATATATTCTAGATATTATTATATAATATATATATGTTGCTTTAATTTAAAAGATCCTTTATATATATATAAAATAACAGGATGTAACACAATCATAATTCCTTTGATTTCCTGTCATATGAAAATATGTTCTTTTGTGGGAAATATGCATGCTCTGAATCTGAATTTGGATAACTTCAGCTTCAGACAGGACCAAGTGTACTGAAATCAATGCAAATCAGATAAAAAATGCAAATATAACTGAATAAGCATTCAATTCTTCTTTGTATATTGATTTTCAAGAGATCTATTTATAGAAAATGCTAATATTGGGTTAAAAACCAAAAGAGGAAACAAAAAAAGAATAAATTTGTTTATTATATTAAAAATGGAACAAAAAGTGGATTTCAATACATTATAATGAATAAAAAGAAAAAATAACAGGATTAGAAGAAGGAATGTTTACACATGATGTGAATGTAGCAATCATGGCTCCGTTAATAAGGTTGAGTTCAGGTTAGATTTTCCACATTGATTTAGCGTCTGTGATAAATACAAAGAAAACTTTTTCTGTGGTACCCCCATCAGCATCCACCCTGTAACCCCAAGACATTATTGAGTACGTAAAACCCTTAGATAATTATTATTATAGCTGATCCTGTGTTGGAGCAGAAAGACAGAGTAGGTCATGTGATAACAACTCCATGCTCCTTTCAATTGATTTATTGAACTTTTAAAATGCTGTAGGCATTTTACAAGTGTTGTTGAAATGTGCAGTATGACAGAAAGATACGTTAAGTAACAGCTGCCCTTAGACGAAGCTGAAGCTCAGCCTTATGCTATAGTAAAAAATCTACCTGACATCCTAACAGCAAAATGAGATAGTATCTGCAAAATTCAGAAGAAATGGAACAAATCCAGAAACAGTTACCGTGGACTAAATATTTTATGCAAAGAATCTGGGAATAATAAGCGTGATCTGGCTAGGTTGCATGTACAGTCTTTTCCACAATTTTTTTATGTGCTGGTGGATTTCTCAGAGAGACTTAAGTCATAGAAGCAAATGGAATTTGTACAAAGTTTGTGTGCACTATAGGTTTGTCTTGTGTAGTAAATACTGTAGAAATTTAAATCAAAGCTATGACATCTTGCAGCCAACAGTGTGAACACAAAAAGCTCTCTCAGAGAGTTTCTTCTGACTTTATATTCTTCAGTCAGCAGAAACACCATAGCTTCCCCAAAGACTAACTCATACCATGCCATAAATTAAGAGTAGGAAACAGCATTATTTTGAAACTGTGTAATTATTCCTGAGTTCCTTAACCAAAACTTAATTCCTTATCCTCCTTTGACAGGTTAGCTAGGCCATGGAAAATATTTACCTGTCATAACTGAGGACTGTCCTCAGGTAACTCCTAGGTCAGATAGATTTTTTAAAGTAATAAAACAACATTTAATCTCATGGGTCAGATTGCCCCCAGGAACTCACTCTCTCTATACAAGTCTGATAATAAATGTGCTTAACAAACAGCGCAACAAAAGATATAGCAGATGTGGTTTAGATGTATGAAAACGATGCTTTGCAGTTCGTTATAGAAATGCAAACATATTTTCTGGAAATCAGTGGAAGATTTATATCTAAATATCATTCATGAACTGAGTTCTTGTCTGTATTTACTGAAATAGGATAGCTAACAAACTTCTCTTAGTATCTAAGCCAGAAATCGAACTCATATTTAAGAGAGTTTTATGATTCTGGATGTTAACATTTATGATCTATAATTCCTTTTCCACATTGAAGGAATAAAACCGGTTGTTAGTAAGACTATAGAACGCCTTTTGAAAATATGAACAAACATGCATATTCAACATAAGTGGCAAATGTGAAGGTTTTCAATGTAAAACTGGTTTATTCTGAACTTGTCCAGGGAGAATAGACCAATTCAAGTGAACAAGTATAACCAGCCTGAAGTTCCTGAAAAAGCAGGATTGTTTTATTATCTATGACAAGGCAAAAGAAAAGTGGGGATGATTCTATGCCCTTGATATTAATTCAAGAGGTAACATCAAAAACTTAAATTCTATCACTAAAATTCCCTGAAATTTCTTACATTGAGGGGCAGGAGGAGGAGTGGAAACAGGGAGATAAAAAAAAAAAAACAAAAACAAAACACTTTGGAATAGAAGTTACTTGAAGTAAATTGACTTTATAAGCCAGGTTTCACACTTTAAATGTGGAGGACTTTGCTGAATCTGTGATAGAGACAAAGCAATTCCCTTTCTCTTTTTCTTTGGTCAGACATAAAACTTTAGTAAGGCTCATTGAAGTCAGTTAGGCTCATAGAAAGGGTTTGGACACTAGTACTCTACAGACTGATTTTGCTTTTCTCACTTCATCCATCACAGGTCAATTGCTAAATCCTGGCAGCTTATAAGAGCACATCAGGTATAGAAAGCATTTGCAGAATACTTAATGGCCACATACTAAAGATTTTAAAGTTCAACAGCACCATCAGAACAGCCTACTGAAGAGCGGTGTTCTTGGAGCAATCTGAAAATTAGCATTAAACTCCAAGGGCACTCTCTTCTACATGCATATCAAAGGTAGTAGAAGGCTCAGCATTTACTCTTCAAGCACTGATAGACAGTCCCTGACTTCACTGGCATTGCTCAATGTGAAAACTTCCTTCTTACATATAACTGAAAAAATTACTAGACTCTATTGCCACCCCTTCCTAAAAAATCTTGTCTTAATTTAGTGGTCTAAACTTCTTGACCTTCCTGTTCTGAAAGACTACCTTGATGGCTGACCTTTTTTGTCATTCACAATACATTGCTTTATTCTTTATAAGGTAGTTCATTTGTGTTGGTAACCTTTTTTATTTTCTCTGGAAATTCTCATTTTTAAGTGATGCACAAAACTTGTGGAGCATGAGTTGAACTGTCTTCAGGGTTGTTAAAAGCAGTGCAGGCTTGCTTTCATACTCCTTATTCTATTAATGACAAAAGGTTTTTTAGTCTTCAAATCCATTCCAACTGTGTTTATTAAAGAAAGAAACAATGCCATCTGTCAGTCATTTTCTCCAAATGTTGAAATCACTCTTTATTATGAGCAGTATATCTGAAAATAGACTTGCAGAGAGTATTTCTTTTATATTAGTTACTAAGAAGGAGCTGATGTTATTGTCATTTTTATTTGTGTTCAGCCCACTAGCTGTCTAAAGGAATTTCTACCAGTGCAAAAATAAAGGAAGATATTTGCAAATGTATTTTTATAAAAAGAAACCTGGGATTTTACACATTTATCTTTTTAAGAAAGTAGTTGATTTAAAGCAAAATTTCTATATTTTATTATTTAATTTCCTCACATCAAATTACATTTTAGTACTTTCAGAATTCATAATGTTTCTATTTATGACATATTTCTCTTCAATTTACCTATTTACTGAACTAAAGAAATGGCAATTGGATATGAACTGTGATACAAATATTAAAAATTGAATGCAGTTTTTTGTAATACTATTTTAGAAACAATGTCACAGTATCATAGGATCACATAAAGGTTGAGGCTGGAAGGGACAGCTGGAAGTCATCACTTCCAACCTTTCTGCTCAAACAGGGTCACCCAAAGCACATTACTCAGGATTATGTCCAGATGGCTCTTGAATATCTCCAGGGAAGGAGACTCCACAATTCCTCTGGGCAACCTTTTCCAGTACTCAGTCACCCTAATAGTAAGGAATTTCTTCCTCATGTTTGGAAGGAACTTCCTGTGCTTCAGTTCATGCCATTACCTCACCCAAATCCCCTCAAACAAGGGAAAGATTTCCTTTCACCAGACCTTCTCCCTGGTCTGCTGGGTCAGGGATTCCTGAGGGTTAGACTTGGCATTGAAGACTGCATCGAAGAAGGCATTCAGTACCTCTGCCTTCTCTGCATTATCTGTCACCAGGGTCACTGCTTCATTCAATTGTCTAAATTTATCCACAAAACTATTGAAGCCTGTCACAATTGCAGAACTAATCCTTGATGCTTAAATCCCTCATGCATTCATAGACCAGGTAATTTCTCATTTACATTTGGAGCTTTAGCTGATAGATGTGTCTAGAGACTACCACATAAAACACAGAGTAAATTGAATGGTCTTGTTCTTACTGAATAGGCTAATTTTCTTCCTGATTTCAAGTGGTAATTTCCATTGTGAAAGCTGTAACAAGGGTATTATGGGAAACAGAGAAGACAAGAAGGTGCCACTGTTTTTTGATTGATTTTTTTTTTAATTGTTATATACTAGCAATTATTATTATTAAGTATTATTATGTCTTTCTTGTACTCAGGAGTCCAGACCTGACATAGTGCTCCCAATTTTGTCTCAGACACTAAATATCTCTAAACCTGCAAGGATGTTCTAGAATGTTTTAGTAAAGAGTGGATACTCATATGTGAACAACTGAATGGAGCATTTCATCTCCTTTGATAGGCTTTTGATTTGAACAGGTCTACTCTGAAAGTGCTTGTTTCCTTCTTTGGCTACAATGAAGGACTCAAATGACCATTTCAGATGAAGGCACCTATTGGCAGCAGTGAGTGGAAAAAGTCAAGAAGGTGAGTTACTCTGCATGGTCATCTTTGTGATTTTGGGTACAGCTTTCAACCTTGGATTTTCAGAGAAATTACAAGTGAACAAACTTGTAGAAGATTAAATCAGGTAAAAATAATTGATGGAATATATGTAGGCAATATTTAGGGAATTAAACTGAAAATTACAAAGATGATATATGTCTTTATGTGCTTATACACAATTTAAGTAATAGGTTTTATGCTTCTAATTTACCCCAAAGGCCATATCTTCCATCAGATCTACAGCTAATCTTATCTATTATGATAAGAAATTGCATTACCATGGGCATCCATGATACAGTCAAACTCATACTGAGTTTGATTGCCTCTGTTAAATATGTAGTCAGATTGGTATGGGTTGAGATCAGTAAATCTAAATCTATTGTGTCCCTAGATTTTGTGCACCAGGGACTAGACTAAACAATTGTGAAATCTCTGATGTAAGTCCCTGTATCTATAAAGTTGGTTTTAAAATCTAGGGACAACATGACTGCACTGTTGAACTCATAACTGAGTTCCTTGACTTAGCAGCATGACGTCATCAGATTTTGTAGATAATGCCCATAAATTAGGTAGAAGCTTTTAGGAAAGACTTTATAGCGGACATTCATCATGTGATATAACCACTTAGATGATGCTAGCTAGGCACATTCACACTGTAACTATATCTATTAAAATTATGCTGAGAAGTAAACTGGACTCAAATTTTTTTGCAGTCTTACCCCAAAACTTAATTAACACATGCCTGAGAGAGGGGTTTTGTCAAGGTAGTTTGGTTGCTACCTGAGCGTTAAGATCCTCCTGACCCCCTTCTTAACATAAAACATGGACATATTTTTGGTATACATAATGAAGAACATTTGTCTTCAGAGCTTTACATGTTCAGCAAATGTGACTCCCCAGTTGTCTGAGCTCCTTTTGACCTGCACAGTTAAGTTCATCTTATTCCAAAGCCATTGGCTGCAAAACTGTACTAGAAGCTGCCTCATTCAGATCCTTTGTGGTAGTTAACAAACAAACTGAACAAAGAAAAGCTGCAGATATTCTTAGATAAGAGTTCCCAACAGACATAGAAAAGGAAAGCACAATCCTGTGTTACCATCCTGACAAAAGGAAACCACAGGTTTGTGGAAGTTAATTCTTCTTTACCCAGTCTTCTCAGCCTCACCTTGCTGATGGGCATTGTGTACAGGACACTGCATTAAGGGAAGAATTTATAGGAACTGCTACATATACTTTTTCTTTTATACACTTTTACCATACCATTGGTATTTCTTCTTTGCCTCAGGATTTTTATTTTTTATGTAATCTACAGATTATTTTATTCAGATTTAATTGCAATTCATCTTTACTTCTGTTCTATTTTAACTCAGATATTTAAATAAATAAAACCTCTAATGAGCAGTTACAGTTAAAGAACGAAACAAACCAAAACAATTTAACATAATGTACTATTTTTTTTTCTTTTCCACAGAACTTGCCGGCATTTTAGCACTAGAGGAGAGGCATCTAATGGTTATTTAAATTGAACAGTTAAACTGAAAAGCACTTGCATTAGAAAATTGTGTATATTCAGATTTGCTGAGATACAAACATCTTTGCTTATTTTTTACTTTCATTTGTGTTACATGGAATTGATTTTCGTCACAGTTGTAAATACCCAAAGATAAGCCTAGTCTGACTCTATGCTAGAAAGACCCTGATTACAAGGTAAACTATAAACTGATTTCCTAATTTTTTAACACTTGATTTTGCCAGCTAAATAACAGATCTAGTACATACAACCATGAATGCACTTGCGTATTGATATTAACACAATGATGTACATATATGTGTGTGGGTGCTTCTGTATATCACCTTGAAATACATCATTGTATAACTGAAAACTCCTAGGTTCAAGCTGAATGCTCCTAATAGGAAAAGGAACACAGACATTTATCTGAAAGTCAATGAGAGAGGAAGTATTGGTTCCCCTGCATCACCACTTAAAATCCAGTATGCAATATATAAACTGTTGTCCAGAAGCCTTCCTTATGCAGGTAATTCTGCTGGAATAGGTGTACTTAATCTAATGAGGAATGAATATCCAAGGCAGAAATGAAAGCTGCAGAATGAACCCTAATTAAGCAAACTTTTTTACATCTTACAGAATCATACAGTCCATGTCAGATTAATTTTACAATACAAAGTGAAATAACTATAGCATGATAGTATTATGAGAACAGCTGCTACCAAAAAGTCACTAAGTTTTTCTAACTCTAACAGATCGGGCAAAAAATATTTTTCTTGCATGTTGTCTAAGTAGCTCTTTATGCATTATCCTCCTTTGAGGATAGTGTCCTTTGCTGTAGCAAAGAAGTACAGCAGAAACAGAAGGCACTTTTTTATGCTGAAGGAATAATTTCAAGGTCCAACATTTGAATCTCAGAAAGGCAGCTGAGAGTGGTCATGTTATTACATTTGTGGTAAAGTGTTTTGCAATGCATTGTATTCAGCTCAGAAAAATTCCTCCCTGAAAAATAATATAAAAAATATTACATGTTTAGTAAATTTATTCAGAGATTACTAGTACCTTCTTTAGGCATTACTAGTATCTTGTCTCCTGAGAACTCTGAAACAAAGATATCTGTCAGACTGAGATTGTAATTTCCTTTTAATAAAAATAAAATATACATCCAAAATAATATTTGTCTAGGATTTGTCCAGGAGGACATGACCATGAAGTCCATTAAGAGACTCCCTAAGCCCTTTCAAAACACCATAGATATAGACCTCTGGATATAAAGTAATTTAAGTTGCACACCAAACAGATATCTCTAGGAATACTAAGCATGAATGATTATTATGGTAATTCTGGGGAAAAAACACAGGTGAACAGTTTCCCACCAAACTGAAACCCAGCTTTTAGAAGTTTGGTGAATGTCAGCAGTACCTGAATATTGAACTCAGATGCTTGATTTGATGCATAAGTTTCTGTGGTCTTTTTTTTCTGATTCAGTTACAGGGATTACATAGTTAGCCAGAAGTATAGGCACCAAAGTTCTGTTTTCATACTGTCCTTTTGTTTCCTTTTTTTTCTTTTTTTTTTTTTTAATAATACAATATTTTAGCATCTTCCTATCAAGATGTCAGCAAAAAGGTACTCCAAAGTACTGTCTTTCAGAGTTGGACTTCTGATTTCCGTCTGAGAGTTTTCTGAATGCTCCTGAATGAAAACAAGCTTCAAAGAATTTAATTTTCATTCAAACATTATGTTTTTTGATTATATAGCACTTGATTTTACTGTAAAATGCCAACATGGTAACAGTCATCTTACAGTTTCTCCTGATGTGCAAGGAAAAGGCTAAATTAAATCTTCTTGAATGCATCTGATATTTATTTTATAATTAAATTTGTCTAGTGTCAAAATTAGAAGGAAAACCTCAGAAGAGTGGTAGCCGGAAAATATGTTTAAGGTCCTCTGAGGAACCTTTAGAACCTCTGAGAAAATATATTACATTTGTGTTCCAACATTTTATCAGGCAGGGTGGATACAGGTGCACCTTCTGCCAAAAGATACCAGAAGCTTCCCCCATATCCAATACAACCAATGATAACCATTCCAAGCTGGACCCACAGCTAGCCAAGGCCAAGCCCATCAGCAACAGTGGTAGTACCTCTAAGCTAAAATATTTAAGAAGGGGAAAAAGTTACTGCTCAGGAGCCATTGCAACTAGAAAGAGGATTGAGAATATGGAGGTCCATGTATCAATCTGCATTCCTTGGAGGACCCTACACTGGAGCAGGAGGATGCCCAAAGGAGACTCTGACCCCTTGTGATACCTGCCTTGGAGCAGGGACCTGTGACCATGTGGAGAGAGGAGCACACGCTGGGGCTCAACAGGGGACCTATGCTAATGTAGTCAGCTCCTGGAGGATGCACCTTGTGGAAAAAACCTACACGGAAGCAGTTAATGAAGAGCTGCAGACCTTGAGAAGGACTCACAAGGGAGAAGTTTATGAAGGATTTAATCGGTAGTATCTCATGAATGGAACTCCACGCTGGAGCAGTGGAGGAACATGGGGAGGAAGGATCAGCAGTGACAATAAGCAATTAATTGACTGCAACCCCCATTCCCTGTAACCCTGTGCCATTCACGGGGAGCAGGTATAGAAGTTGGGAGTGAAACTGAGCCTGGGAGGAAGGGACGGGTAGGGTGAAGATGTTTTGAAGGTCCAATTTTATTTGTTATTATCCCACTCTTATTTGATTGCAAATAAATTAATTTCCCCAGGTCGAGTCCGGTTTGCCTGTGACAGTAATTGGTGTGTGATCTCTCCCTGTCCTTATCACAACACACAAGGCTTTTGTCATATTTTCTTTCTCCCTATCCACTTGAGGAAGGGGATTGACAAAGTAGGTTGGTGGGAACCTAGCAGCCAGCCAGAGTTAACCTAATACAGCAAACCAGGACACGTTTAGGTAACATGTTGAGTGTCCCCTGTCTTTCTGCAGAAAGTGCTGTTGCGTCCTTTATCGTTTGTCCTTTATCCTGTATAGACATTATCTCCAGGAAGCCCAAAGAACATTGCTCTTTCAAAAATCCATATTGAGTCAAGTTGAAGATCAGTCCAATTCTCTGGAGAAATGTTGACGTTATGTGAGCTTGATCAGACATTTTTAATGCTTTTCATGAAGTAGTGTCCATATACAAAAAGGACATAGGATTTTTTCAGCAGACAAGAATCTATTTTGTCTATACTTTGAGCAGATATCGTTTAATCTTCTCACAACTCCAGTAGACTAGGAACTGCTGAGTGAACATGGTAACCACAGCCTCAAGCTTGAGCTAGTGCCATTGAAGGTGAGCCAATTCATGCTGCAAGTGAAGATTATGAAGTGAGATTTGGATAGCTACACTAACATGAGTTCTTGTTGGTTTAAAACATGAACAACTGTACTGCAGAAACATGTCTTAAAATTTTAGAGGGTTAACCTCTTTCCAAAGATTTTCTGCTGCACAGTTATAAATCTTCGGTACCAGGAGTGACTGTAAATCAGTTAACCATTTTGTTGGTTGGTTTTATTTTGTTTTATTTTTTACCCCAGAAAGGGGTAAAATAAGAACTTGGAGATAATCAAACGTAATGAAAGCTGTAATGATGCATTTATAGATCCTACAGACTGTAATACTGTGCATAGCTTTCCATGAACAAATGCAGATTTGAATGACACATGAGCCTAAGGTCAGTCTCCAGGCCTGTTATTAACAACGCACTGAAAGCTTGACTTCCATTCTGTTCATTGCACTTATTTGTTAAATTTTGTTTCATTTTTAAGGTCTTGAAAATTTTCATTCTGATATGTATGCTGCAAAAGTGTGCTCACTTTATGCTACAACACATACTTTGCATGCTGTCTTTAAGAAACATACAGGAAGTTTCAGTGACTTCCTTACACATTGTTTTCGGAACTGCATTATTTTTTCTTGTTCCACAAGACCTCTAAAAGAAATCCATTCTAAAGAAAATTGGTTGAATAGTTCTAATATTCTGAATACCAAAATCCCCTGGTATGGAATCCTGTGAGATAAATTATAGTATAGAAATTCAGGATATACTATTTGTTCTAAAATTCACATAATTAAACATGCATTTATCTGTGCATCCTATTGCTATTAAAATGTCAAAAAGTATTTTTTTTTACCCAGATAGCATTACATTTTTTACTTTTAATGTAATTATGGAAACCCGTAAAAAATGTTATTCATAGGCAGACAGATTAGGACCACCTTTTTTATTTTAAAATTATAGTCAGATGTGCAATCAACAGATAAAAGGCCTTTAGATATCTCTTGGAAGTTCTGTGTAACTGTAATCCTAGCTGACATTTGACAGATTCTCTGTCAGATTTCAATGTTTTATCTTCTTCTCTGAGTTTATTTTTAAAATGTGGCTATGAAAACTCTGCACTGTATAGAAAGCTTATTTGTAACTGGCATAATGCCACAAACAGCATATGTAGGTGTAGAACATATTGCAATATTCCACAACATGAAGCATTTATTAGAAGAAATCTTATTATACATTTGATTTAGCAATGCTTTGCTTTTTAAAATATGAGTCCATTTTAGGTCTTTATATAAAAAAAATATAAATTATTCATTATCTAAACTACTGCATGAATACCAAATTTTGTTGCAGATTTCAATAGGATCTCTAATGAGATTTCCGTGAATATAGTATGTGTATATAGATAAATTTACCTAAATCCCATGTATCCATTTGCATACCAAGAATGTCTAGCAATTCTTATTCTCAGGTGATTGATGTTTCCTCTATTTGACAATCCATTATTGTAAAGTTTTTTGTGGGTAAGCCTAGCTAATTTGTCAGAGTGAAACCAAATCATAATACTCATCTGAACAGAAAAGCAGTTAAATTCTGTGTAAAGGTCTGCTGCGTACAGATTCTCCAACTTTCATACATCACAGCACTCTTCACCTTGCTCTACTTACAGAAGCCAAGCCATTGCATGTACCAGTATGCTGGGGAGCTAGGATAGGACCCAGCAGCTATACACAAATGGCACTGTATTGGGTGCAGATGCCCAGGTGTTGGCAGAAGGGAGAGCTTCAAGGGTGACCTCTGTGAGGAGAGGCTGGGGCTGCCCCATTCTGGACACAGATGGTTCCAAGCAGAGAATAGACCCACTGCAGGACACAGCTGAGCCCAGCAGACAAGATGGTGGCACACTGGGGAAAACATATTTAAGAAAGTGTACACACTGCAGGGCGGTTACAAGTACAGTGCTGGGAATGTGGGCAGCTAAAAGAAGCTGGAAATGAAGGAGTGAAGTTGAGCCTGGGAACAGGTGGGGGCAAAGGTGTTATAATTTTTTGCCTTTGTTTATCACTACCCATGTAGATGCCCAAGATGGGCATCTTCAGAAACTGCTCTTCCTCTCTTACAAAGTATTTTGATGATATTCTGAGGTCTGTGTAAGCATTTTGAAATGCACTTTATAGATAAAGTCACAATATCAATACTTACAAATAAACAGCAGTTAGGGACAAATCCCCAGCTCAGAGGTCTTGAGGCTTGAGACTGGAGTGTATACTGCTTAGTGACAGCTCCCTCTGTAGCAGATTTTTTTGGACAAGGCTAATTAAAACAGAGATGGGCAATAAACTAGCAATTAGATGATGGAAGTAGTTAAGAATACAAAGATTGCTCTCCCTAGTCCTCTTACATTTAACAGCAGAGGCATACATTTCCCTGAGACGAGGCAGACTGAACCCCAAGCACATAGAGGGTTATAGCACTTCCTACCTGTTTTCAAAACCCTTAGGGGAGGAGATCTATGCTTAATTACAGCTATCTGGATTACGCCCTGGAGGCATAAAAATCACAATAATAATAAATAAAAGTAAAATATTAATTAATAGTGGAAAAAATAATACTCTTAAATCAAGTATTACTTGTCATGTAGGTGTATTGATTGTATAAGCAATAATTATTATTATGAAAGCCCCACTGTTTCTACTTTTTCTCTGAGCCAAGTTAACCCTTATTCTTTGGTGCCATACACATAAATGAAATATCCTGCCTTGGCAGGCTCTTGGTATAAAAGCAAAAGCTTCACTCCCTGTAAGTCAGTGTCACATTAGTGGCAACTCTGATAGAAACAGAAATAGATCCCAGTGTGATACCAGATTTTCTGTTTCATATTTCAAATTACGTTAATGGTCAGATTCCAATAAATAGTAAACGCCTCTTATATTACAATATGTTTTATTACAATAAGCTCAGAATTATAGAATGTTATTAATATTGAATAAGTAGACTTGAATGTGGGAATAGCAGTAAATAATCAATAGTAAAATGTTGGAAGATGATTGAATAATTATTTAAGCCTATGGTTTTGATATTAGAAAAATATTTCTTGAGCTGTTTCTTTTCCAAACCAGAAGCTCTGTAATTCAGTGCAACCTTCACAAAATACAATCTGAAAAAGGCAGTTATAATTTTTGTTACTTTGTTTTCATTTCATAGTTGTATATCTAACAAGTTCCTTCTGTCACTTATATTTCTGTACAACTGGACTTTCAGTCACATTCATATCACAGTCAAGCATCACAGTCACATTTCTGTTTATCTTTTGATAATTCTACATCCCCCTAACATTTTTATTTTCTTTCTGCTTCCATTTAAGAGAATAGGACACAGAGAGTAAAAGTCATGAGGTTTTCTCTGTAATTAGAAAAGGATGAGAAGCTATCCTATGTACAGAACACTTAAATTAGACACCTGCTGTCAGTAGCTCATTGGAGGAATATATCTCCACTCCCTATATGAGAATCAATATAGACTAGCCTTCTAACTTAGGTACATATATTTGGAATTCATCTGCCTACTTTAGGTGTCTTGAAAGCATACGAGTCTTAATTACGAGTTTCACTTTGTAACAGCCTTAAAGGACAATTCACTGCTTAGGAAAGAGCAGATGAGCTGGTCTCTAGAAGAAATACCAGTATCTTTTTTCAAGCTATAGAAGGACCTTGGGGTTACCTAACTATTATGGAAGTAATTCTGTTGCTCATGTAAAGGCATCTATCCCACTGAGGGGCAATAGGGCGTCTGGAACACCTGGGTAGAGCTAATAGATATTATACAGGAAACCCATTATCTTCCAAACCACCAAACAGATGCCAGGCAGAATGAGCTGGTAAACCTAAAATGGCACTGATGTCAGGAATCTTGCCACTACAATTGAATGCTATTCCAGGTTAAGACGTGTGTGTATTTTCCACTGGTTCTTTTGGAATCTCAGTAAGAAAAGCACTAGCGTTCAAGGCTGATTATAGGATTTATTGCATAAAGGGTTGAAATTATAGAAAAGTTGGTAGCAATCTTCTCTCCGTCCTGATGAGAAGTACCCCAATTTTTGTGACACCAGATGAGGCCATCTTCATGGCATGGCATCATGGCATGTTGCACAGAGTTCTTGTCCATGATGAGGTTTATCAGCCCAGCATTCTTGTTCACAATACAGATTTGTCAAACACTAATAGCATTATGTCTGTTACGTGGACTTAGATCTGAAGAATCTCTTGGACAACACACTCTAATATCCTCATCTCTTTAATAAAATTACAATTCTTGATGAGGTTCATATAGTATTTCCAGGGGACAAGACAATGCAATATGGTTAAATGCATGTCGAATCATGTACATTAACAATATATTGATTCTATGCATTTTGATTAATTATACTCTTATTTAGATAAACCTCGATAGAACATTATGGTTACTTGTGATACATACTTCTGAATGGTCATGGGTAGTGTCTACATGTGAGTTATATGTACAAATTTCCATTATAGGCACTAGACTTCTGGGACTTGATTTGCTTGCCTAATGAGGTAGGGGAAGCACTATTTGAGTCCTAAACTATATTTTATAGCCTCCAGCTCCTTCTACATGGAGACACAGATCTCCCATCTGTTTTCTCAGATAATCTAAGCAACTTCAAATAGCACTAGAGGCAATTTTAAGGCAGCAGATCAAACTCACAGCTTGTGCAGCCTAGAAGGCAATTCATCACACGAGCCATTATGGGTTAGGTTTACTTGTCTATCCATTGTTGCTGTCCTAGGATTTCTGAGAAATACTCACTTGAGGGCTATAGGACCTACAAAATACCTGCGACATCCTGAAGTAGCTAGGAACTTGAAGGATAACTAGGATACCTCAAACACTATGAGACCCATTTTTTAGGCAAATAAATCAAGCTTTATATGTCTACTTTAGAAGCATTAGGATTGCTCTTTAGCCTCCACTAATTAATGTTCATTCACTGTATTGGGATCTTAGACACCTAAATCTCACAATAACACCTGTATTGAGACACTTATAATTAAATGTCTGAAATGGGAACAGAATTCTTACTGCTTAAAACTGTGTGTTGGGTCTGTCTGAGGTAGGGTTCATTTTCTCCATAGCAGCCCTCACAGTGCTGTGCTTTGTACTGGTACCTAGAAAGGTGTTGATAACACACCAGTGTTTACTACTGCTGAGCAGTGTTCACACAGCATCAAGGCTCAAACATTCAAACATTCCCCTAATTTAACACAGGAGGCTGGGGGTGGGCAAAATCTTGGGAGGGAACATAACTAGGACAACCAGGACAGCTGACCCAAACAGAGCAAAGGGATATTCTATACCCTATAATGTCTGCTCAGCAATAAATCTAAAAGAGGCGCAAGTGGGGGCATTTGTTATATATGATGTTTATCTTCTGGAACAACTGCTACATATACCGAAGCCCTGCTTCCCTGGAACTGGCAAGACATTGCCTGCTGATGAGAAGTAGAGAATAAATCTTGTTTTCCTTTGCTTCTACACACATCCTTTGGTTTTGCTTTATTAAACTGCCTTTATCCAGATGCAGGAGGTTTTTTTCCATCTTACTTTCTCCAACCCCTGTCCTGTTGATCTGGCAAACTTTCTTCCACCCTATACCTTCTCCTCTGCATAGGTTAGCATCTCTGTGATAGACTGCAGAAAAGAGCATACACCTACAGTTGAATTTCCTGTGGAAAAGCCATCTTAGCTTCAAACTGTCATTGTAATTAGGTTCATAGAAAGGATGACTCATTTTGTGCCACAGATAACCATGCACAAAATGCTGTTCCCTTTAGTTGACTCTAATGTGGGAATGGTATTCTGTGGCATAACGGCAGAGTGGAAAATTGGTATGTATTCCTTTGCTCATCTTCTCCACAGCAAGACTTTTCAGAACCTGACTTAATGTTTTAATATAACACTTATAGTTTTTTATTTTCAAATTATACCAGACAGCTGGAGACCTTACAATTTATTAAAAGTATCTGTCTGCTTGTTTGATTTTTTTTCTTCCCCAAGGCAGTGCTCAGACAAGTTTGATTGACAAAACTGTGAAATATACTTACTGTAGTTATTGGCATTTTCCTCAGCATCAGAAGCACAAATTAAGTTATCAAGAACACTGTCTTTGTCCACATAACCCAGGATAGAAACTCGGGGCGTTCCTATAAGCTAAACAACTTGGCCAGCAATGCAAGACAAAGGACTACAGAGAAAGAACATAAAAGACAGATTTCACACTGTATGATTAAATAATTAACTGGAAGAAGAACAATTTTTTTGTTCCTTCCTAAATTATGATTTTACTAATTCTTGTATATTTTTTGTAAGCAATAACAACGTAATCTAAAATTCTTAAACACTCCTAGAAGCAAAGGCTGGAAGCTAGCTTCTGTTTTTTTCAGTTCAGAAGAACATCTAAGTCACCATAATGCAGCATTATGTTCCTTCTGACTCATTCTCTTAATAGAAAGGCATGACAATTTTCCCTCTTTCAGTACACTGGACATCTACAATAATACTAACAAGATTTGTCCTACAGAATATTAGTTGAGACTGATTACATTATATGAGGCGGAAAAAATCTCTGTAATTCATCCTTGATAAGTGATTTCATTTATATGCAGTGAGTAGAGCTATTTCCCTGAATTTTGGAGCATTTATTTTAAAATAAATGTAATTAACATTTAATTTTACATGAAAACACATAGTAAAACAGAGCTTTTTGAAAGCATCTAAATTTTTACTATGTGATATTTACATCTGTTAATAAAAGATTTTAATAGTGCCTTTCTAATTTGCATCTTAGTAAATGAACTAGGGTTAGCCAGTCTCACATTTAAAATCATATGTTTTGAGAAGAACGTATTATAGAAGAAAATCTGCTAGATATAAATAAAATACAACACATAGTAAGAGAACAAAAATTGCAGTTGCTCAGAGCAGTCTACTTATGCCCTAAAACACCTCAAAGATACTACAGAATGCATTTCTGTATCTATAGAGATGCACACACACATATTATTTCTACATATATTATGGTCCATCAAATTTCAGCACTGCATCTGTGCTAGCAAACATCCATTCTAGACACTATGGACCTAGATAAGACGACAGTGTTGAAACTGTCAAGTATTCATCTGGCCATCATCTTTCACCCTTATAAAACACACCCAGTAATTAAACTGTATCTATATAAGATCTTTGCCAACACTTTATTCTCCACTTAAGACAGGCACAACTGTCTTTTCAATGTAATTTTACATTATTTTTTAATTATTATTTCTTCAAATTTTTAACTGATAGACTACCTGTATTTTGTTTTGTTAAGCCAATTTAAAATTGTCTCTTGTTTCCTTTCTGAAAAGCTAAGTATACTGGATGTTTTGGCAGGTATGGCACATTTTTGAAAAAAAAAGGAGACACTTGATTATTGACCTGAGTGTCAAATCTTCCTGTTTCATTTTTGACTATTCAGACCTGACAACTGCAGGAGCATGATTCTAAACTGATTTCACCTTTCCAACATATGTGGCAGTGTCACCTGTTTCATTCCACTTATCTGATGCTATGTCTCATGGAACACTACAGATTTAATGCTTTTGAAAAGAACTAGGATGAATGTACACTAATATCTATCCGTCTTCATGGTGGACCTTAACAGAGAAACAGTTTGTTGACATTATATATGAAGATAACTTCAGACAGGCATTGTACTAAATATCATCATAAATGACAGAGGAAAGGATTCATGATCAGAATACTTTTGAAAGAAAACAGTGAGAAATGGGACAGTATCTTCTATCCTTTTATATGAATGTCTTGCTTGTGTTTGCAGTGCTCCTTATTTTTTGAGATACATTCTATACACATACTTTATTTCTTTTTGTATTCATACTCCTTCCACTTTAAACTTCAAGCTAAGTATAATACTTTTAGAATGTTTTCCTACTTTATGCAAGTACTGAAGAAAAAACATTCCATTAGAGAGCACATATTCATGGTGACTTCAAATACAGATGGATAAACAGACAAAAAAAAAAAGAAATCAAAGCAGTAAGTGTTAACAAATGAGACTTCACTAAAAAATTTCAGTAAAAAAACAACAACCTCATTCAATATTATGACTTCTGGCATCAAATATGATGATATTGATATGGAACATTTTGAAAATGGGACATGATTGTTCAATTTGTCTCTTAGTGGTGAGGGAAGTAATGTTCAAAATAATGATGAAACTGATGTGATAACCATATACTCCATTAAAGAAGAACCTGCAGAATATTTATCTTATTGCATGACTTTTCTGGAAAAAAATCATTCTTCCATTTCTAGTAAATACATCAGTAAACTAAATATTTCAGATCTTTGGGATATGATTAAGGAGACACTTTTCATAAGATCTCAGTAAGTAATCACTACAAATAGGATTGCAGTGAAGAAATATTTCAGTGTTTTGCCAAGTATTATGTCAATGGCAGTAATTATTTCTGCTATTGAGCCTATGGCAGATTTAAGCCACAGGAGAGCTTGACATGTGACAGCATGCCATTTAAAAATACTGCCCAGACGTTATCTGTGGCGAAGGTTTCTTTTGGCTGTAGTGGTTTAAGGAAATGTTGAGAAATACAGGTTACAAATTGAGCAGTCCCCAGCAGTTATATGCGTTTCTGTCTGAACTTATTATAACTCTTGCATTTATGTTTGATAAAGCTGTTTGCTGTTCTTCTGTTGAAGTCATTAGACATTCCTAGCATTGTGCTGTGATACCACTAATTGAGAAAAATGTCATTAAATGTATTTTCAGTACATCACAAGATCAGTTACAATTGAGCTGTAGTTTATGCCTTTGGCACAATACTTCTAATTTCTGGAAGTTCCAAGCTTGCAGTCATTTGATGCATCCAAATCTGTATCATCATGATCTTAGACATTACCCATAGGAACCAAAATTATGAACAAACATTAGATACCCCCTCCTATCACCATGAATCTTGACAATGAGAAGGCTGTAATTTGGAAATTTCACAAGATGTATTTAAAGCACCACAAACAACAGTCAGCTATTAATCTGTTCTAAATACAGATGATGTTCAGAGACAAGAACTGTCTAAAGGCACTGGTTTTGTCAAGGGTTGTACCAGGATGGGCGATAGGAAAAAAAATATTTAAAAATACTCCTCTGAAAGAAACATTGCACTCCTAACTCACGGAATAGAAACCTCCCCACTTAACACATAAAATAAAATAAAAAAGGTTAAAAGTTTTGCCTTCCTCTTAAGTGGAAAAGCTTGAGAATATAGCAGGTATTTCTTGGTTCCTATTGTTTTTTCACAGTCATTCGTTTTTATTGGTCTGGGATACCATGTTCACAATATTTACTAATGTACTAAATATTTTCCAATATTTTTTGAAATTATTATTTTTGATTATTTTTCAGAAGATTCAACATCTAAAAGAATGAAAGTGTAGTAGATTAAAATTAACAAAGGGGAATATTTTTTTTTTTAGAAATAGCCAATAAATTAAAACTGCAGATGCTGTGCAATAGGAGAAAACGCAATTGTTTAAAATAAACCACTGGACATTGTATTAGGTGTATGTGTCAAGGTTTTGGTATTGCGAGTGTCCTAGGTTCAGCTGAACCCAGGACAGGGGAATAGGAAGGGACTGCAGTGGTGGCTTCTAAGAGCAGAGATCAGGGCTGCCCTGTGCTGGACAGAGCTGGTAACAACCTGAAATTAGAATGTATTCTTTAACACTCAACACAAGGCTTACAAAATAGAGGAAAGAACTAAAGAATTCAGTGCCTAACAGTTCAGCTGAAACCTGATTTATATTCCAATAACTTTCCCATTTGAATGTTAGGTGTTAGCCATATCATACTGAGGCATTTTGGAGCAGAGAAACAGAAGCGTGCTCTGCTACTGTGTTTCTTAAAATAGCTACTGTTTTTCTTTACTTGCCATATTTCTCTGTTTCAGCGATCTCCCGGTCAAAAATCATGGGGTCCCTGCCTCTGTTGAGATACTCTCATATTGCTTATCAACAAAAGACAATAAACTTTAAAAAAAGGATAAGATGTAACAAAAAATAATGTTGTCCACGATGCAGTATTTTCTCCTTTTATTTGGTCAGAGGCCAGAAGAAGTAGAAGTTCATTATCCATTTCAAATTGGGCTGGACAAGAAAAATATGCATAATAGTTTATTTGAGAATCAAAATGCCAAGGAGTAAAGAAAACATCTTACTGGGGATTAGGAAAGAACACAGAAATGAGAAAGAGAAAATAAAATCAGAAAGAGTGATAACCAATATTCTGATGTCTTTTTTTTTTTTTTTTTTTTTAACATATTGGAAAAAAGATAGAGAAATGATTTCTGAAATAAAAGCTGACTCTATGGTCTTGGCTAAAAAACAGTGACACCTTGCCTTGGATTTTGAAGTTAACTTTAGTAACAAAATACTTGTTATAAATTACTACAGTGGAACTCATGGTTCCTTAGTTATAAGGTAATTAAAAAATACTTTAATTACTAAGGTATTAATTTTTGTAGGTTTTCAGCCACTAAGAACTTAGTGTTATTTTATTTCAATTACTGACCCATACAATATATATAGTACACCAATAAATAATGAAGTAATTTACATGAGAGGCAAAAGAATCACAAATAAAAGTATCTACCTACTGATACTGAGATTTGTCTTATTTGCTGTCCTGGGTTCAGCAGTAGCAGTCATGTTTTTTCCTTTGTGGTAGCTGGTGCAGAGCTGTGTTTTGACTTCCAGCCTGAGAACAGTGTTGGTGAAGCCGATGTTTTCAGTTGTTGCTAAGTGATGTTTACCCTGACCAAGGACTTTGTGAGGCTCATGCTCTGCCAGGGAGGAGGGGAAGCTGTGAGGAAGCAGGGACGGGGCGTCTGACCCGGGCTGGCCGGGGAGGTATTCCATACCACAGCACGTCATGGCCGGGGTGGGGGGGTAACTGGGAGTTACCCGGAAGGACACGGGCTTCCGGGTGGAACTCGTTTTCTTGGCCGGTGGTATCGTATTCTCTTCCCTTGTTATTTTCCCTTATCATTGTTGTAGTTGGTAGTAGCGGTGGTGATTTGTGTTGTACATTGTTTGCTGGACTGTTCTTGTCTCAACCCGTAGGAGTTGCACTCTTTCGATCCTCCTCCCCGTTCCTCCGGGAGCAGGGAAGGGGAGAGCCCTGGTGCGGGGCGGGTGGGACACGGACCTCGATTGTTGTGAGCTCGGCACCACTCACTGGGAGTGAGTGAACAAGTTACCTGACTGGGTTTAAACCATGACAAATAATAGATAAATAATAATAATAATAATTCAAAATAATAGATAAAAGTATTTATTCTGCTGCAGAATGATTCCATAATTAGTTATTCTGTTATTATTAATTATTTTGAATTGGCAATAAGTATGGCAATATGTATGAATATTTTAAGATGTTCCAGTCTACCTAGAATGATAAGGAGCAGGAACTATTTTCAGTGGCTGAAGTGAAATGTTATCTGGTGATGAATTTTCCCTGCTAAGATTTTTATTTGCACTGAAATGCCTTAGTGTTGTACTTCAGCAACTTAGAGCTAGTAGAAAGCTAGATTAAATTTATAAAGCTACTTATATCTTGGTAAATCCATGCCAGCAGAGTAAGGTACTGAACAATTAATAGTTTAGACAGATAACCTACATAGCATAACAAAACAGTGTATCTTCTCTGCATAACATCTCTCTGACCTGACAGCTGTGACACATGACTGCCACACATCTTTTTTACCAGATGATAATTTTGACATTTATGTTACAAAAAAAAAAATGTTTAGTACAAAAACAAAAGAACAAAAACAACAAAAAAACACTTAAAACCCATTAAAAAAAAAAACCAAACCAAACCAAACAAACAAAAAAAAACAAAAAATGGGGACAAAGAATTTTCAGTCAGCTAAGGCTACCAGAAGAACAGGCAGAGTTTCAACTGCTGGCTGTGAAACTCAACAAGACCATACAGTATGTAAGACTGTAGTGAAAAAATTTGAGAAGCTGGGGTTGTACTGTGAGAACACAAGTTTCTGATGGTCAGCAAACTAAAAGTAGTATCTCTTGAGAAGGTTGTCCTGGTTTCAGCTGTAACAGTTTTGTTGTTTTGTTTGTTTTTTTCTTCCTAGTACCTGGTGCAGTGCTGTGTTTTGACTTTAGTCTGAGAACAAAGCCAATAGCACACCAGTGATTTAGTTGTTTCTGAGCAGCACTTACACGGATCAAGGACTTTTCAGTCTCTCATTCTCTGTCAGTGAGGAGGGGCACAAGAAGCTGGGAGGGAGCAGAGACAGGACACCTGACCCAAACTAGCCAAAGCGGTATTCCATACCACAGTACATCACACCCACTATATAAACTTGGGGGAGTTACCCAGAAGGGCAGATCACTGCTCAGGTTGGGCTGGGTATTGGTCAGCAGGTGGTGAGCAATTGTATTGTGCATCACTCTTGTTTATTGTTTTCTTTCCTTTTCCCCTTTAAGTTTTATATTCCCTTATTATCATTATATTTCCCTTATTATTATTATTGGTGGCAGCAGTAGTGGTTTTGTGTTATACCTTAGTTACTGGACTGTTCTTATCTCAATCTGTGCTGTTTACATTCTTTCAGTACTCCTCCCCATTCCAGCAGGAGTAAGGGAAAGAAAGAAGGGGAGTGAGTGAATGGCTGTATGCTTCTGAGTTACCAGTTGAGCTTAAACCATGACAAGGGTTTTGCAGGTAACCCTAATTTACCAGGTCTGTGATTTTTATGATTTCACACACACGTTTTCCATAAGATGTCAACATGAAATGCATTCTCTCTGCTCTGTTGGGTATTTGGAAAATGAACTGAGTCTCATCTCAGAGAGAACTACATAAGCCCTTGCTCCTGTCACTTCATCTCTTGCAATATTTTCTACTGTATTAACAAGCCTGCTACATGGAAAAGTTCCAGCATTGTGAGTCTTAATTTAAGAGGATAAAAACAGTTGTCATAAAAAATAGTACTAAGGAGAAAGAACATGTCCTTATTAGATCATCAAAGAACACACTCTCATAAAGTATTTTCTTATTATGTGTTATTTCATTATGTTTGTAAGTTTAAGCAATTTTAAATTAAAGATTGTTAGGAATAAAACCAGGGACCATGGGACACCTGATTTTCTTTCAATTGCCTTACAGTCCATAAAATGGATTTTTATTAATGTACAAAATAGAAAAAAAATGTGGACAGTTTATTCCTGATACATTTGATCCTCAAACTGGAGGGATAAGGAAGTTATCAATAATTGAAATTATGATTTAAAATGGAACCTGTTACATAACCTCAAATGTTAGTGTTGCTGTTATTGTACCCATAGGAAAGGCAACTTGAAGCCATGCTTTGGTCTGATACCTTGAGTGTCATTTCATTAGATTCAGATGATGAATTTTTAAGCTCATAGTGAGCTCATGCTCCCTGAATATAATGCTGTGAGTAAAGTAGGTGATGTAGAGGCAAAAAAATATCACAGACCAAAATGACAAACTTTTAGTAATGTGTGGTTTGCTTATTGTTATATTATCTTTAATTGCCTATTCTGAATAAACAGAACTGTATAATAGTTTGTTGGCAACTAAAACTTTCAAATATATTTTCAGAGTGTTTAGTTAGATAATATATAATTCTAGTGTACTATGTAAATAACCCCTTTTTTCTCCTGTTCCTTCCTGTCTTGAAAGTTTCCAGTATATAATTAGACTAGGCATTATCTGCTAACAATTCTTGATGGATTTTTCACTTTTATATGGTGTGATTAAAAATCATTTGAGAGTAATAATGCATATAAATGGAAATTATTTTAAAGCACAGCTTAGAATTTATTTGTCTCTGTGCTCTTGTGTGTAAAATGGCAGCACAGCTTCAGGCTCTGAAAGTTGAAATGAAAGCAAGCTGTCACAGCAGAATTATGCTGCGGATGTGGGTTGTGGTGGTGTCATTTTGGGTTTCTTTTGTTGCTGTGGGTTTTATGCAGGAGGTTTTTTTTTAATTAGAAGAGTCTTTCTAGCCTCTTTTTAAAACTGCAGGACTAAAGTTCAACAGAGTAAACTTTCTAGTAGATTTTGTCCAAATGCACATGAGTAAAATGCTTGATAGCCGAGTTTGTTCTAATTTTGCTTTCATCAGTGCCTCACTTAATTAATCAATAATTTCCTTGTAAACTGCTGAGTTTTAACAGTGGAAAGTTAGCAAGCAAAAACCTTGCATCTGCTCCCTCTAGGCTTGATTAACTCTACCATCCACACAGAGTAAGAGACAGTACTTCTTTACACTGTAAAGTAATTTATGAAATTAACTATGCTCTAGGGTCACAAGTCATCTCCTGCTCAGTTCTTGTCCTATAAAGAAGTCCTTTCAACTCTTCATAACCTGGTTGTTGTATGTGTTCACTTTCTGACAGTGACCAGAAATCAAATTCAGAGAATCCGGGTCTCTCATATTCTTCTTTATCTTCTTCTAGCACATGTTAGTAGGTTATAAAGAAAAGAAACTCTCTAATTTCTCTTCCATAATAACATTCACAGTTGGATGAAGTACTAGCAGGGGACTTACATGTATGATCAAATTAAAACATAAAATTATCCCATTACTTTTTCCATTTGATGCTGTTATAAGCAATTGCAAATAACCTTTCTCAACTAATTTACTTCATACCAGTCATGGTTTTCTGAAAAGTTGTTGCTTCCTTTCTCAAACATTTTCTCTCCAAGCTAAAAATGTATTACAAATTTTCTCACATGAAAGTTCTTACATAGTTTTGGATGATCACCCTTTTTACAGTAACATGTGCCCACTGCAGGGTGACTTTTCTTCTTTTTTTTTTAGGAGGCAACAGAACAGAATCATAGATTTAGAATTATAAAACTATGTTATTTTTTTCTTTTTTATCTCAATTTCTTCCCTACTAATTAACTGATTCTCAAGTATTATTTCCATGGGAAAAAAAGAAATATGCAGGATTTTCACTTTCTATTGATGAGTATTATTTGAAAGACAAAAGGACAAGTATTCGTCAGCAAAACAGAGCTCTAAATTAGATTCTGCAAAAGTGTCAAAATGGCTGTAGGGATCATGAGAAAGCAGATCACTGACTACAAAAAAAAATATCAAAACAATAAAAATTACAGAAGAGTCTCCTTCACTTTAATTTAAAGAGATAATAGTTGGTTTTGTTTTTTTTTCAATATTATACTTGTTAATGAAATGTTTTTGTTCTAAATTATAGACCTATATAGAAATATGTCATTATCCAGACCTATTGATAACAAAAAATATCAGGATTCTAACTTGTAGAAGATTTATCTGGAAAGGAAACGCATGTTCACTCAGATATTCACCTCTCAATAGATAGGAATCCAGAACCCATGGGCATTTTGCCTTTGATTTCTTCAGGGACAGGATTTTGCACACATGCTTTAATTAATCTGGCTATAATTCTGCATGAGGACGTGGAATAATTTAAAACCACATATTTCTGTAGGTAGGGTCTGTTCCTTAGATCTCTTTATGCAGGGTGATGCATACATACCTTTTCCGAAAACATGTTAACAACCACTAAAACGTGTGATCCTTCTTACTTCTCGTATTTACTTGATCCACTGATTATTTAAATTAACGTTGAACCCTCTGTGCTACTACACAAAGAGTACACATGGAAATTTGCCAGCAATGGTCAGTCTTGTAAGAGTGTTGCCCTTTGTACATATGGCTGATTCAGTTTTCATGAGATTCTTTCAAGGTCAGAAATGCTCAAGAGGCTTAGAACTCTAGAGAGCTGCACTTTCATCACTTCTAATATTCCTTCTGCTGTTTTTCAGGTAATCATCAAAAGCATAAAGAATTTGGGCCATTCATTGAAAAATATTGGCTGAAACAGCTAAGACTGAAATATATCTGTGTCAGTACTTCGTTACAGCTACATTAGTGATAATTGTAATCAATTTCTTACAACTTCATTTCATGAGCTTACATGAAAAAAGTAAAACTTATTCAGGATACGTAATAAGAAAAACATTGTAGCAAACTGTTAAACAGGGTTCTCCCTGAACAGTCATTTATGATTCCCTTTGTAAAGCACTGGTCTTAGATATGAATGAAACACAGAGAGGAAAAATTGTGTTGCAACAGTGTGACCTTTCTAGATTGATTTGCCACTTAAAAATCAAGAAGTAATGCTTAAAACATGAAATTTTATAACAGCTTTAAGTAGATGGGGTAGAATGAAATGGCTAAGATTCTCATTCAAGAACTGCACACTTGCTGCTGGAAGCATGGCCCATAAATAACTGTGGTAACAAATAATAGAAAATAACATCTGTGGTTACACTAGCTCTGGAAAAGAAAAAAGGTACAAGGGCTATCAATCTCTATGCTTTAGGGCATAAGCTGATCACTAGCTAACATCAACAGGAAATCTCCCTCATTGTGTCTTGTTACACAATAAAGTAGATTGTGAGCTTTTGTGACTTTGGAATAGCAGCTGACATCAAGCAGAGGCATTGATAAAGTACAGGACTAAAGAGAATATTTCTCCAACCCAACACTGTGACACTTACAATACATGCTACATCTTGCTTGCAGATTTGGGTCTGATCAAATGTTAGATTACCCATGAAACTAATTAACCAACCAGTCTGTAAAGAGAAAAATACTTGAAAAAAATGGAAATTCTAGGCAAAAATGAAAACTTTATTTAACTGAAACACTTTGCTTTTAAATCATACAGGACACATTCAACCAACTTGGATAATATTACGTAATTAATTAGCTAATTAAAGGCGATTCTTTCTTTGACAGTGTGTGAAAAGCAGTAGTAGCATGTTCTCTTGGAAAGAGTTTAAGCAATGTTAGTTTTCTCAGTCAAATTAAATACTGAGAAAGTGATTCAGTTTAACTTGAATAAATACAGGGAATGGGTGAGTTAACTTTACATGGTTGAAACAAAAACTTTTTATGCTGTCCACCACAGAAGCTGGGGGAAAATATAAAAAAAAAACAAATAAGAAAGCAAAAAGGCAGTGTGCTGCTTTTAATCAAGACTTCCTCTATAGCTAAATATTCTTATAGCTTCAACGTGCTATTTACATAAACAAACAACACTGTCGCTGAATGTGAAGTTTCCAGCATCTCTCTGCCCATGGCAGGGAGGTTGGAACTTGATGATCTTAAGCTCCTTTCCAACCCAAATTATTCTATGATTCTATGATCTCCATAATAGGCACTTGATGAAATAAAAGAAAGTATAAGCATGTAATGTGGTTAGAACAATATGCAAAAAATACCTCAAAAATAATGATTAATAAATAAGCTTAAGTGCAACATACAATCTATTATGCATCTTTGCAGATGTCTACTACCTTCAGTGAATTTAATTGTGAATAACTTGAATTTAAAGTCCTCTAAACCACTGGTGATCCCTTCTACATGTCACAGATTCAATTCATAGCATAACACTCCTGTGGTTAATTTGATTTATACTTATTCAGGATGCACATAGTTGAGAACAGAATGAGACCTTGTAATACACAGATAAGAAGAAAATGCTCAAGCTTTACCAACCAGAAATTCTGTCAGCATAAGAATCATTCTAGGATTATCGCATTCTAAGTGAAACCTAAAATGTCATAAAAGAAGCTGTAAATTATTTTAGAAAACAACTGATTAATGGCATCAAGCACTTTTAAAATATGAGGCACAGATTCTTAACCAATTTTTTTTCCATTTCTAAAAATAAATCAGTTAGAAGGAAATCAGAAGGAAATAACTGCAGAAGACTGGGCAGGAATAGATTAGGTCTCCTTTTTCTACAGACTATTTTTGTTATTCTTTTTTTATTCCTTTTTTTATCATTAGGATAAAGAACATTGCAACCATTGAGAAAATAATTAATAGTGAACGTTTTCTGGCTATTGGTTATAAACCAGTAAAGTATGTGTACCCATGAAGGCACCATGGCACCGGGGACAGGTGGCAACAAGCAGTGAACATTAATCCTATCAAGTTAACCTCCAGAGCTGGATGCCTTTATGTAGAATTCCTCTTGGAATGATCCTTAGCAAATTCTCATGCCTGAAGAGTGTCCATTCTCCTGTGGGAGACTGTCAGTTGGTACAAGTCAAAATTATTCTGGGGAATTTTCTAACACTTTGCTAGTATAAAAGATTGTGTTTTAATGCTTCAAAATGTTCCCAGACGCAGCTATCTTCTGTATTAGGAGCTCCATAGTCATTTAATTCCATGCAATTTTGATCCCATAAATCTTGATGTCTTTTTACTGCACAGTGAGCCAGGGTTAGTGGGAAGAATGCAGAAGAACTTGTAACCCGTTCTGTGGTTTGTTGCTTAATTTTTTTTCTTGGCAGAACAGACTTCCATCAGGCTGAGGTAGATCTAAAGCTCACAAATTCATTACCCAACTGAAATACAGAAAAGGAAGATTCTTTTGCTTTGTAGACATCATCAAGAGAAAATCAGGCATTCTTAATTCGAAGTGTGCAGGAGGGATTTGCCACATGCTTCTGAATCAGCTACCTGTTCTGATAAAGTTATTTATTTAATGTTATATATTGGGTAATAATTGGCTGTTTCCAAGTTTCTAACATCTGTCACCTGAGATCACTGATTTATTCTATGCTATTCCCTTTTCAGTCAAAGGAAAAAAAAAAAAAATCTAATTTAGCTGTCTTGCAACATTCTGCAGAGACCTGTATTTCTGTCATTTGGCTGTAGCCAGTGTTCTTTACTCGGACAATTGGATTACTTAAATGCATGCCTTTAGATGTTACATAAAGGATAAGTTAAGAGCCTAAAGCAGAGGTGCTGAAGCTCATCTTGTACTTTATCTTCTGGAAACAGAGACAATTCCACTGAGTAAGAAAACACATTTTATGGTGTACAGTGCACATCAGAGGTTCATCCTGCTGCAGAAATGTCATTGTATTTTTCTTCAACCCTGAATGAAAGAAGCCTTAAAGAGTGATTTTTTATTTCACAAATACTACATTTCAAGCAGATGAACCAACTAAATATTCAGCGCCCTCTGAAGCTTTTCTCTCTCTTTGCATAAACATATTTGTACACATAACATTCATTCTAAAACGTTTTTACTAGTTAGAAGCTTTATTGTTCTATGGCTATTATAGCTTCCCAAGGGGAGAGGGGAGGGAAGAGGTTTTTTTATCTGTACAACTCTACAACTAAAACTTTTTTTCAGAACTCAGCTGTCACCAGATTAATTTTTATTAGAAAAGACCTGTAAGAGGTTTTACTGGTCTCTAAAGAATGCATGTTAACAGCTTTGTAATAGAAACATGTATCCATTATACAATGCACAGTGCTAGAACAAAATCATCATGCCCAAATACCAAGAAATAACCCTTTTCTAACAAATAACACTAAAATTGAACTAGAAAGTGCCATTTGTTATTAAAAGGAGCAAAACATACTGTCAAAGTAAAAAAAAAAAAAGACAAACAAACATATTCTCAAGAGACAAATATTTCATGCTTCAGAATGCAGCAATTGCATCCTAAGAGATTTAAAGTGCTGCTGAACAGATTTATATTAACGTTTAGAAGCAAATGCCTTGAGAATGGCAATGATTACTGATGCAAACTGATTTTCTTACTGATAGTTGCAGTCTGAAGTAGAATTCTGAGAGTTGGGCTGTCTTCCTAATCTACTCTGGAAAAATGCTAGCAGAGCACAGTGGAAAAGTCATACTTTTTTAATTTGCAAAATATGGTCCAGTACTTCAGTTCTTCCTTAAATTGCTATTTATTCAAAGCTTTATTTCAAAGTGAAAGACTTGGAACATGGCTGAATCGATTATATAGTAGAGTTATATATATTATAATTATATATCAGAGTTATATATATAATCAATTATATATACACCATACATATATTCTATAATTAAACAAAGTTCAGCATCTGTACTGGTTTTGTGTGGGATAGAGTTAATTTATTCATAGTATCTAGTGTGGTGTTATGTTTTGGATTTGTGCTGAAAACAGTGTTGATAATTCAGGGATGTTTTAGTTACTGCTGAGCAGTGCTTACATAGAATCAAGGCCTTTTCTGCCTCTAACCCCATCAATGAGTAGGCTGGGGATGCACAAGGAGCTGGGAGGGGATACAGCTGGGACAGCTGACCCCAACTGACCAAAGGGATATTCCACATCATACGATGTCACGCACATCTTCTAAAGCTGTGGAAGAGGAAGGAAGAGAGTGAGGGATGTTCACAGTGATGGTGTTTGTCTTTCCAAGTAACTACTACATGTGATGGGGCTCTGATGTCCTGGAGATGGCTGAACACCTGCCTGCCCGCCCATGGGAAGTGGTGAATGATTCCTTGTTTTGCTTTGCTTTTGTGTATGTCTTTGCTTATTAAACTGCTTTTATCTCAACCTACAAGTTTTCTCACTTTTACCCTTTTGATTCTCTCCCCCATCCCACTGGGGGAGAGTGATCAAGTTGCTGTGCGGTGCTTACTTGCCAGCAGAGGTTAAACCATGACAATAGCACTGGGAGGACTCAATTTCCCCATGGTTGGGGGGATCTTAGGGTTGTCTGTTAGACCACTCTGGTGTGCTATAGGTTTTTCCCTATCCTTAGGCTGATGCTGAAAATAAGAAGCAGCTGTGGTTTTAGACTGTCCTGATTACTGAAAAAAGCAGCAAGACCCTGGCTTTTGGACACAGTCCATAGTCCCATTCTTTTGGAGACCACAGCTACTGCAGGAATAATAAGTGGATCAATAAAAAGACTAGGGATGTTGCAGAGCTGGAAGTCTGCGATTGTTACCTGGTAGAGAGGAGTATCTGGCAGGATGCCACTACTAAAAGGGCTAGCTGTATATCAGTAGTACCTATATTCCTGTCCTGTAGTAGCTGTGCAGTGGAACCCTGTTTAGAGTTAGGTTTTGATATCTGTGGGAATTTTTATAGCACTTCAGAAATAAAAGAATTAATGGTTTTAATAGGGCCGTGTAGCAGATCCATGTACAGTTGTGATGTAGAAGGCTGTGACAGACCATTTAGTGAAGTTCTTCACTTAACATGCAACCTTCAGTGATGTCAATTTATTCAAGGGATTCCAGCAATGTTAACAAGTGTTTTTGGTACTGGGCTGCCATGGTTTAACCCCAGTAGGTTAAACCACAATACAGAATAGAAATCCTTAGATACCTGCTAACTATATCACTTTGATCTTAGGAAATAGCAGACTGACATTTTCTTGTAGGCTGAGATGATATGCTGGGAAACTGTGGTTGCATTCTTGTTGTGTTTTTATATTCTTCAATAGACTTCCATTTTTGACTGATATCAGAGATAAGACCATGAGCTAAATGTACTTTGTTGTGATGAAATGTGGCCATTTTACAGTCTTATACCTGGTAGTGTTTCAATTAAATCAGATTAAGATGGACAGGTTTTTATGTTGAATCTACCTAGACAGTGGAGGGAGCTACCCAAAGATATTAAAAGGCTATTATTTTTATACTTTTTTTAAAGAAAAACTTATTCACATTTTTTAATTAGGCAATAAGGATAATTACATTTTTAGCTGCAAAAGTTCTGATATTAAAGAACTCAATGTAATGAAAGTTTATACACTGCCTTTTACTCTGTCTTTTCTTCTAACCAGCCAATTCAGCAACTTCTGTACAATCTTCTAGATGGAAATTTTTCTTTCTGCTGTCTCTAAGCCTGTCACACAACTTCATGATCCTCTTGCCAATGTCTTAGTCCCTGCATAAATTGTATATTCCTGGGGATCTGTTATAATCCTATGCTATATCTAATATTTTTCAATCTCTTGGAATAACCAACAGACCTCATAGAAAGATTAGTACACCCAGCTTGATAAAAAGTTTCAAGAGATCCAATCATTTTGATCATTAATAAAAATTTGATAAACTTGCCTTTTACAGCTCCAAAGGATGAAAACATCTGAAATGAAAAATAGAAATGAAAATGCACTTTTTAATGTTGTTTTTTTTTTCTGAACCTGGAAATTTTTATATGGAATAACATTGTTAAAAGGATAATCTTCCTAACTTTTTTTTTTGTCTCTTTTCTTAAGTACAGTGAAGCCTTACGCAGAAAAACTTAAATGAAAATTAGGAGTTGGATAAATGAAAGAAGATAGCCAATAAAGTATATTATTAGTAGAATTAGACAACCCTGCCTTTAACAGAGTTTAAAGGATTTAAATTAATTTTGGATGTCATATACTAGATATATTAAAAGTCTGGAGTTATCTATTGATAATACCCAAATGGAAAGGAAAAAAAAAAAAAGAAAAATGTCTTTCTCCTCCTATACAAATAGTGTGGAAAGGGGAAAATTATTTCATGGCATGATAGAATATGGTACTGATAAAGCGTTAAAAATAATAGCCTTTCTAGATGTTTTGTAAAACTGTTTAAATGTCAAAGACTTTAGTAAAAGTAGGAAGACTCACATTTCATAACTCTTGATTTTGCAGCAAAGAAAAGAAAGCATCAGCAGTTACACAGTAATGATAAGGCTGATAAGGCTGGTAAAAGAATACCATGATTTCAAAGACATTCTGAATAGATATTTTCTGAGTGAGATTTGTTTGTACCTTAAAGAATAGATACATCCATAAAAGTTTACTATCAGGTGCTCAGATGACATTTAAAGGAGCTGTATCTGAGTCATCTTAAATGATCATTGCATCTAAAGTCATACTGAAAGTACAGAATCAGTTCGTTATGACTGAGGCCATATTAGTTACTTTAAAATAAAATAATAGAAAAGGAAATACAGTACCTAAAATAAAAAATAATAATAATAAAAAAAAAAGCTGGTTTGTAGATTCCAAATCTTGTGTTAAGTTGAGCCATAAATAAAGTACAGCAGTTGTACTTTAAAGTCAGTCAAATTAGGTCAAAGGATAAAAAAAAACCCTAGGTCAAATAGACTTCATAGTTCTGGTATAGATCTAAATGAGGCAGTCATGTTTCTTTCTATATATCTCTATTGGAAATACTGATTACATTCTCAAGGTGCTTTTGAATATGTTTATTTCCATTCTCAAGAAATCTTGCCTTGGATTTGAGAAACAGTATTTGTGATGGAGTAAGCTATTTCTGGATCTTTATGAATGGTGTCACATGACACAAGACAAAGCAGAGCAGCCTTCTGTGATCTGAATAAGAACCAGCTGTGTCATGTGATCTCATGAGGAAGGATCTCTTTCTGGCCTTCTCTGATTTGACAGCATAGACATAGGGAGGGGCTGCTGGTAAACTTCTTTCAATAACCCTTGCCCACCCTTTCTAGCAGTATTTTGGTTTGCTGATTTGAAGTCAGTCTGGTTGTTAGCATAATCTTTGCTTTTTGAGATGTGCATTACTTTAATGCAGCTATTCAGTACATCCTTGTGCTGTATTACCTATTCAGTAGTAATTTAAGTTGCAAAAAAGATGCTTAAGGAAGCCTCATTTTATCCCTGGCTATGGCACTGAAATAAGAAGTGAATGTGGCTGTGTTCAAAGCTCTTCTAAGATAAGTTTATTTTTTATAGCTATCCTTTTCAGTTGTATTACCTTCTCTTACAATGGCTTTGAATGGAACTTATGTTTCTTTTCATCAGGCCACTGGTAATACAGGGTAATAGGCAATTCTTGCTGTATTTGACAATATGACAATTATATTCCTTTAAAAAATGAAATCTTGATTACTGTCTGGTTTTGTGGCATTCTTCAGTAATCTAATGTTTCTGAAAGTCCCCAGGAGTACTGGACTTAACTAGAAATTCAACATTCTGCTTAGACTAGAAGACTGCTGTTAACATAAACCAAGCAGTTAATTATTCTGTGTTCTTCATGTCTTGGCCATCATGGAATTTAGAGAAGGGGTTTGAGGCTGATTTTTTTCACTTCTGCCAAGTCACAGGAGACAGCTACTTCACCTATTTACTGGCATAAAAAAAAAAATGTGTCTTTGCATGTCTGTTTTGTTACATGAATGGATTTTTCCCTCTGTCTTCCATATTTTTTCACTGTGTTTGTGATGGTAATTTTTGATACTATGAGGTGTTTGGTTATTGAAAACCAAATCTGCAGTACAGTCTGAGTGAAAACAATTGAAGCGTGACAAACCCACTTTAAACCTAAACAGATCACTGTGACTACAGTTTCATCTAGCTGGTACACTGATACTACTTTTGCTACAGCAGATAATTTTGCATATATGTATGTTATATCTAAACCTTTCTGATTCTGGCTGAATTGAGGAAACCCTGACTACAAAACTATTGATAATACACACACATAGTTCAACTTTCACAGTGTAATGTGAAAATGTAAACTTTCTGGGAAGTGTTACCTACACTCCTACGTAGTTCACCCTGGAGGCATTTGTTGGCTGCTCTTTCTACTTAGAACATGGCAGGTAGAGGTGAAATTTCCAAAGCAGAGCATAATATGAAGTGTGGTTTCTGTCAGAATAATATCCACCTTGGGAATCCTTCAGAAGAAACAGAACCATCTCTGATTTTTACTTATCTATTTATTTTTCCAGACAGCATTTTAAAGGAATGTTGGGATTCCCAACTTTTCTTAGTCCCCTACTTTAACCTTCTTTCTCTGGGTCACTGTTTTTTGGCAACTTTTAGCATGTGCAAAGATACAATATATACAGCTTGTACATGGTTTGAGAGTACAAAGCAATCGCTGGCTAATAAAAACAACATATTGCTAAGAGTAACAAAATACTACGCTGATCTATATAGTATGTTCCTCAGTTAATTGCGTAGGGAAAAGCTAACTATTGTTGCATTTTGGACAGGAACAACCCTCAATGTTGCTGAATTGCTGACTTGTAATTGATCTCCTGTGTTAGGGAGGGAGGGCTGGATAGGATTTTGGTGTCAGTATTTTTCCTCTTATATCCTTGAGCAACTAACTCTCTCTATTTCACAAACTATGCTTTTGTCACTTACTTTTTCACACCTTAGCAACAATTTTTTTGGCAAGGTTACACAGCTGCTTTCAAAAAACTAGGCCTTGAATCACAGACAGCTGAATAGGGTTGCATGTGAGGCTATTTCATATTGAACTGAGTTGGTTCTTCAGCTGAATAGCAGTCACAAGTATCCAAACTATTGCAATGATTCAGGGGTGTTTAATGTTCCCTGTGATGTCCTAGCATCGCCACCTGGCTTATGGCTATCACTCAATATGAGTGCCGCCTCCTGTATATTCTATGGCACATCTGACTCCTCTCTGTAGATTATTTGAATGCTAAGGGCCTCTCAAATATCTCTGGACTTTACTGAGAGCTTGAACACTTCATTCATATTTAGACACCTGCACTTAGACTCTTACATTGAAGTGTCTAGAACCCGCAGCTGAACCCTAATTTTTTTCCTAGCTTTTAGATGATTCCTCTTCTCAGTTACAGAATTATACTGTATGGATATTGTAGCTTATGGATATTATAACTTATAGGTATTATATTATATAGTAAACATTAGTTTAAATAATATCCTGAGAGGTTTTTTTGTGCAATAGGTATATATGAATGACAATACGAAACTTAGGTGGGTTTTTTGGTTTTTTTTTCTCTGTCATCAGCATAGAGTTTTGTTTAAAACTTTTGGTACTGCAGCACAGCATGTCTATGCTGCTGATTTCATGAAAAATGGGGGATCTCCTAATAACTCCTTCCTCTGTTCTGTAGCTAGTTGGAGATGAAAATACCTATACTTGCTTCAGCAATAGCTATGAGCAACAGGCACTTTTAAATTAAACAGAGACTCATTAATGCATGTCATTAATTATCACTATTTGAGATATGCTGTAGTTTCCTCAAATATATTCGGCTTACATTAGTATAAACTCGCAGACTACTCTCTGATAGCAAGCTCTGTGGAACAATGATTGATTCTTGTTCATGTTTTAAATAAATCCTAATTCTAAATGCAGTTGCTATATCACAAGAAATGTCCTAGAAATATTCCTTCAGATCATCCTGAATGGAATGGCATTAAAAAAAAATCTTTACATCTTTTCTAACATAAATTTAGACAAACTTTCATGTTTATTATAGAAGTAAAACATGACGCTGAGAATGTTTACTCTTCAGATAATAATTATTTTCAATTGCAATTTCAATGTTTGAAAATGAAAATTCAGAGTTTAAGCAGACTCTGCTAACAGCTCTTCAAATCTAGACAATAATACAAATTCTGAAGATGGATGTGGGACAAGATCAAGGATATTAGTTCAGAGAAAATCTTCACCTAACTAATACAAAGTAGGAATATTACTTGATTGGGTTTTTTTTTCTAATTTTTGTAGAAAACTGCAGTGGAAACATTAATGTTAAGCATAGATACATGCTATTAGTTTTAACTGGTCCCAAAAGAATTGATTAAGTCTCATGGGGGTTTTTTAGGTCTCCTTACTCAAATTTTGAAGCAGACATTACATTCCGAAGTTATTTCAACTTTTCCAAAATTCTGCCAAAAGGTTTATTTGAATGTTATAAAAATGACTACCAATTTGCTTATACTGTGAGAGGATATCACATACCTTAACTATGTTTGTTTTCTTGAAGTATGAAATAATGCGGCAGTTTCTGCAGACTGACTAAAAAAGTACTGAAGCTGAAGGATAGCACTCACTACAAGGAATATTTTCAGTCTGTAAAAAAACTGTCCCTGTTAGTTTTCATGTCAAGTGCATGAGCTGCAAAAAAACTATCTTTTGTCTGCTCAGTCATGTAAAAGGAAGTGACAACTGCACCATTTTACAGCTCATGGCAGTGTCTGAAGCAAAGTCAGCAAGGAAGAAAACAGTGAGGAAAAAAATCCCTCACAATGTGTACTTCATTGAAGAGAAATAAGAACTAACAACAAAACATCTCTACAGTAACAACAAACACATGAAAATAGCAACAGAAGAAAATACAAATAAGGAAGGCAAACCAGAAAAAGAATAATGGAAGAGCTTCACTAGGTGATATATGTACTTAGAAAAATATATAAGAAACTAGAAAAAAAAATGTTCTGGAAACTATGGAAAAGTTTGGAAAAATTAAATTCAGTGGAAGTTTAGACTAAGAGCTAGAGAGTGAGGGAAGTAGGGACAGATTCTAAAATAATTCAGTCTTTAGATGGGAAAAAAAATAGGTAATTCAAAGAACATTCACATATATTTCATCATTCCTGATGTCAGCTCCTCTGGCTAAGGATTATCTAGATTTAAATAACATTTTTTGTGTTGTATCAAAATCTTATTCTCAAAGCAGTTTCTTTTATTCCTATGCATTTGCAGAACTCATTGAAATATTTTATCCAAAAAGGCAGGAACCAATCCGTATCACGAGCATCAATAGAGGTGTTTCTATTCAATTTGAAAGGCTTTGAGCCCCTCAGAAAGTAAAATCTCTGCGTTGGTACATAGACGCTTAGACAATAAAGAATGACAAACAAAAAGAAAAAGTAAAAAGCCATTTAAAAATAGTTCCCTGAAGGAGGCTTCTGAAAAACAGATTTCTGATACTGAAGCAATAGAATCATAGAATCATAGAATAATTAGGGTTGGAAAGGACCTTAAGATCATTAAGTTCCAACCCCACTGCCGTGGGCAGGGACACCTTACGCTAAATCATATCACCCAAGGCCTCGTCCAGCCTGGTCTTGAACACTTCCAGGGATGGAGCATTCACAGCCTCCCTGGGCAAACCATTCCAGTGCCTCACCACCCTAACAGGAAAGAATTTCCTTCTTATATCCAACCTAAACTTCCCCTGTTTAAGTTTGAACCCGTTGCCCCTTGTCCTCTCACTACAGTCCCTAATGAAGAGTCCCTCCCCAGCATTCCTATAGGCCCCCTTCAGATACTGGAAGGCTGCTATGAGGTCTCCACGCAGCCTTCTCTTCTCCAGGCTGAACAGCCCCAACTTCCAGTGCCTCACCACCCTTACAGTAAAGAAATTCTTCCTTATATCCTATCTAAAATCCCCCTGTTTAAGTTTTAACCTGTTACCCCTTGTCCTATCACTAGAGTCCCTAATGAATAGCCCCTCTCCAGCATCCTTATAGGCCCCTTTCGGATACTGGAAGGATTCTATGAGGTCTCTACACATAGCCCCCTCTTCTCCAGGCTGAACAGCTCCAGCTTTCTCAGCCTGTCTTCATACGGGAGGTGCTCCAGTCCCCTGATCATCCTCGTGGCCCTCCTCTGGACTTGTTCTAACAGTTCCATGTCCTTTTTATGTTGAGGACACCAGAAATGCACACAATACTCCAGGTGAGGTCTCACAAGAGCAGAGTAGAGGGGCAGGATCACCTCCTTCGACCTGCTGGCCACACTCCTCTTGATGCAGCCCAGGATACGGTTGGCTTTCTGGGCTGCAGGCGCACACTGCCAGCCCATGTTCATTTTCTCATCAACCAAGACCCCCAAGTCCTTCTCCTCAGAGCTGCTCTGAATCTCTTCTCTGCCCAACCTGTAGCTGTGCCTGGGATTGTTCCGACCCAGGTGTAGGACCTTGCACTTGTCATGGTTAAACTTCATGAGGTTGGCATCAGCCCACTTCACAAGCATGTCAAGGTCCCTCTGGATGGCAGGAACCCAATCTCTTATCCTTTCCACCCCCACCACCCCAAAAAAAAAAGCTTTTGCACAGTGTGAACTTGCTGCTATTTTATACAAAGAGTTACATCCTGTATTCAATTTCCGAATTGGTTCTAGAAAACTGGTTCATTTAATTTATTATGCCTATCAGTGACAAGCTTTATAGGCCTGGCATATCTATTCTTTTAGATAAGTCTAAGGATTTGAAGCTGATCTAAAAAATATATAAAATCTAGCGATTAAAGGGATAGGGTACTAGGTAACATGAGGAAATGTGCTTCTGCTTATTAAGTCAGTAAAGTTACAAAATTATCTTTAAAAGCACTCTTGTCATCTTATCTTTCAGAAAGCATGTGTTTATGAATTCACCCAAAATTCTGCTCTGTTGCAGAATAACATGTATCTTCAGATGCATCAAAAGAAGAGAAACATCAGGGAGTCTGGTTACTGTTTATTAATAAAGATTATAGAAATGATTTCATGTGATTTGCTGAGAATGTTAATATCTTTGTGAAAGGAAAATATTATGAATCTAGATGCATGAACAAGCTTATCTTCTTCCCTGAATATAGAGTCCTGTTTTGCTTTGTTAATGCCCTAATGAGAACCAACATTTATTTTGTAAATAATGTCCTCCAAGGAAAAAAAAAGTTCATATTCCAGCAATATTCAGAAACAAAAATAGTTAAGATGGTCTTCTGGGAGAAGGTATATGTATTGGAGTTTCTTAGTATTGTGAAGTATTTGAAACATGCTCCTCATATTTGCTTGCATATTTGCTTAGAAATGCTCTAAGGAAAAGAAAAAAAAACTTAATTTCTGCTAATAGCAAGTCTTTAGCATTTTTATTATTTAAAAATTTGGAAAGGGTAGAAGAGAAGAGCATTTTTAATTTGTGTTGTTTAATAATAAATTGTTTCTAACAAACAAGTAGAACCCTGCAATTTATTGAAGTGTGATATTTAGACTTATGCATTATCATGAAATCATTATTCTTGTTTCTGACAAATAAAATTAATTACCAGGATTCATATACTGACACCAACTGGAAAAGAAAATTTATTTAAAACCCATAAAATTGTATGTCCTATAATTCATCCTGTTAAAAAGAAAAGAAAAAAAAAACAAAACAAAACCCACCATCAAAACAAGCCCAAAACCAGTTAGTACATAAGTAACAACAAGCTTGAGTAAGATTTTTCTTTAAAGCTCAATTAAGAGGTACAGACTTGGAAGAGAGAAAACAGTGCACGTTTTAAACAAGAATTTTTCTGTCTTTTATATGGTAGAAGATATGTTCCTTCATTATTTAATGGCGAAAAAGCAGACATATAAAAGAATGACATTACTGCTAATTAAATATAATGAAAATTTTTGGTGCATATTCTTTCCCTAGACTCAAGAAATAAAAAATATCCCCATGCAAGTTAGAAAGAAATATATTGTTTTTCTAGTAGTATCTGCCCCTTTCTGTTCAAAAACAATGGCTATGTTGAATATAAGATTGTAGGTGAAGCATGATTTAAATTAAAACTATGTTCTAGGGTGTGAAATACTTAGATTACAGTAAGCTATTGTTAGATTTTCATGTCTCTTTTATGGGTTCTTAGTGGAAGCCAAGAAATGTGCCACTCACCATACAGCCAGGAAAGGGAGCATGGAGAGCTCATTCCAGGATGATCAATCCATAATGAATTCCAGAGACTGCCACAAACATCCTCCTTTTTATGAAATGGGAAGGAGGAGGCAAGACAGGCAGACCAGCAAACTGAAAGGAATTCATTACTAGCTCTGATGCCGTTAGGTGAATGGAAAATTGCCATCTGACTTAGTTTAAGGTTCAGCCTTCTGCAGAAAACCTAGCGTTCTCCATCTCACTTATCAGAGCTGCTTATGTATAATCTAATAGAGGATTTTTTGCTATGTATAATCAAATTTGGGTGTTTCCTATTACTCCACTGTTACAGCTTTCACCCAAAGGCATGATGACAGGTGACACTGCACTACATCAAGTCTTATGCTGCTTGTATTTTAGAGATTACCAATGAATATTTCCATTCTACTGTGAACATCATGAACTGTGGAAATCCATAAAAAGTATCTGGTGAAAAATACTTGCAAGTAAGTGTCATTATTATCTAGATGTAAATAGAGTCTAAAGAATCAGTTAACCTGTGTTACGGTTAAAATACTTCTGATGTAAAATATGTAATGATTCAGTGGTATCAGAATTCTACTTAGAGTCTTGGAGCACTGGTGCAAAATGTGTCAAAATGTAAAGAATAGCTTATACAAGTAAAGAAAATAACACTCATTAAAAGTTGGACTGTACTGCCAAGATGGGATATCTGTTCTTATTTTTGCATTAATAATTGGGATGTTCAGAAAGTTGTGCTCTGAAGTTTCACAGTTTCACAGATGCCAGGGTGTAGCTCATTTACCTTACCAGCTATTAAGCTGAGTGCTAGCTTATACAGAATTGAATAGTTATCTTTTTAGAGATGATACAAAATCAAAGTTTATGAATAAATAAAAGGGGGAGTGGGATTGATTTAAAATGGTGATTTTGCTTAACTAAAATGCAGGGATCTCTGAAGAAGAAAATGCATCAGTTGCTTGCAAATCAAGAAACCAAACAAATGAATATTCATGAGAGACAACTAAGCCTTCCTAAATCAGCACATCAAGGATACCTTTCCTCTGTGAAAAAAAAACAGCCATCAACTTACCCTGACTTCCTGATGCCTTTTGACTTCCAAACTGTGAGTCCAAAACTATCATCTGCTACACAGCAAAGGTAACATATAAATTGACAATATTTTGCCTGAGGCAGCATCTTCCATCCCTAACCTACTACAGACCTAAAATTGTATATGTCTTTCCTTTCTGAGAAACAGCAACTTCCACTTCAGTTTGGTGACCATTCTGAATTCAGTCATTTTAATTACTTGCAGAAATTTGTATGAGTAAGTGGTGAAAATCAAGCTAAAGCTGACAGCACAGCCTGTCATCTCATACAACCATCAGGATCACTAGCCTGGATACCCGGAACACCCAAAGACACTGGTTTTGGCTTGTTTTTGTAGAAACATGTTCATGAGAAATGAGTGTCTATCATTATGTAGCTATTCCACTACAATAATTTCTGAGGGCTCTGTCCAAAGGGAATTCTCATTCAGAGAAAGAATAAAGGCATTCTGGTTATCTGTTAAAATGCAGAGTACAACAGTCCTGCCCATATAACAGAATGAGGAAATAAAAAAAAAATTCATGGATCTAAAGGTCCGTAGGACCAGCTGGATTTGGAAAGAATACTTAGGTACAGAGAAGGCATAAAATTCTGATTTCCTAGAGCAGAGACAAAAACAAGGGCAGACAAGTTGGTTTGTTGTTTTGTTTTTTTTTCCCTTCAGAGGGCTAACTTCCTTTGTACATAAAGCAAAACCCTTTTCTTCATTGTTTTCTAACATGTTTCCAGTAGCATTACCATGAAACTGACCCACAGTATTGTCGTGGTTTAAACCCAGTCAGGTAACTTGTTCACTCACTCCCAGTGAGTGGTGCCGAGCTGACAACAATCAAGGTCCGTGTCCGCCTCCCCCCGCCCTGCACCGGGGCTCTCCCCTTCCCCGCTCCCGGAGGAAGGGGGAGGAGGATCGAGAGAGTGCAACTCCTACGGGTTGAGACAAGAACAGTCCAGCAACAAATCACCACCGCTACTATCAGCTAAAACAATGATAAGGGAAAATAACAAGGGAAGAGAATACGATACCACCGGCCAAGAAAACGAGTTCCACCCGGAAGCTCCTGTCCTTCCGGGTAACTCCCAGTTACCCCCCACCCCGGGCATGACGTGCTGTGGTATGGAATACCTCCCCGGCTAGCCCGGGTCAGGCGCCCCGTCTCTGCTTCCTCACAGCTTCCCCTCCTCCCTGGCAGAGCATGAGCCTCACAGAGTCCTTGATCATGGTAAACATCACTTAGCAACAACCGACAACATCGGCTTCACCAACACTGTTCTCAAACTAGAAGTCAAAACACAGCACTGCACCAGTTAACACAAAGGAAAAAACATGACTGCTACTGCTGAACCCAGGACAAGTATCTATCTTATTTTATACCTTTAGGTGGAGTCCATATGCTTCTTAAAGCAATTCACTTCAGTGAGATCTCACTGTGGCTTACAGTAAGAAAAATCATCTTACAGTTATTTATTTAAAAGAAAGGTAAGTCTTTAAAATGGCCTATCTTGTTATTACATGGAGTTAGTTTATTAAATTCATCCTTCAGTTACCTGTGGCTATTTTTCAAGTGTGTCAAATTTACGGTGTAGCATTTTTTTTTGGCCTTTGCATTCCAACTGCCTTTTTGTACCTACGAGTGTATTCCTTCTCTATAGAGAGACTATGGGAGACATCATGCTTTAAATTGGCATCAGTCGAAAAGGCATGTATTCCATTCCAGTGTTTACTGAATGATAGGATTTCCTTTGTCATGTTCCTTTGATCACTGACAATTACCTGTGCTCTGATGACAAGCAGTAGCTTGTAATCTGATTGCATGGTTTTTTGCCCTTAGATTTCATACACCGGTGCTTACAGGATCTGCTACCATGATAATTTTTTTTTGCCATCTCTCTGCAGTTTCTCATACAGCTTACTGATTAATGTTCTAACCTCTGTGCTTGTTCCTAAAGAAATCCCCAGAGTTGGGCAGCTGAGTTCCTACTCAAACTGTTTTAATGTGTTTAGTTTGGCAAGCTCCACTAACCTGCTTACATAACAAAGACTAATGGTATTTTGCAACTATCTTAACTGTGGAAAGGTGGATAGAACTCCTGATATTAAAAAGAATGAAACGAACTAAACAAACAAAATCCCACATCCACCCCCAAAAACAATAACAACAAAATAACCTCAAGGGTCTTTTTTCTGTTGTTTGTTTGTTTGCTTGCTTTGGGGGTAGGGGTTGTTTGTTTGGTTTGGTTTATTCCTTTTTTCTCCCTAACTTGGTATGATTCTTCCAGGACAGCCTTAATTGTTGTAGCTTAACTGAGTGGCAGGCAAGCCATTGTCTTCCACCTCCAAATTGAAAGAAATCTTTTATTTAAAGAAAAAAAAAATAAGCTCAGATAATGTATTTTAGAAGCCTTTTAGTGATACACAACAATAAGAAGAGAACATAATTAATTTAGCAAATTTATCTTAATTTGCAATGGTTACTTGGAAAAATATTTCCTTAAGCATATTAGGGATGGAAGAAAGTTCATAAATGACATCATGAGGCAGATGGTAAGAGAAGAGCACATCAGATTGATATTATTTTATTATATGAGATGGATTAGGAAGGATTATGTCATCTGTTAGTTCCTGTGAGAAAATTATAAAGAATTTAATACCTAAGTACTTCTGAGAAAAAATGCATGTTGGGGAGTTTATCACCTACAGTGTATGCTTAACCCAGCAGTTAGCATGTATTATCTATCTCCCCTTTGAGCCCAATCGCAGAAGATAAGAATCTTTTCTAGCCCTCAGCTATAGACCTAGTCTTTTCACTGAAACTTTAGAGGGTCTTGACTTCTTAAGCATTGGAAACCCCTAGAGGACAGCTAAGACAACAGCTGTTGCATGTATGCTCATGTAAAAAGAAAGAACATTGCACAAAAGTAAAAATAACTATCAAGTTCCAAAGAAGAAATGGTATCAGACACCACAGTTTGGCAAAATTAAAGCTGTAAAAACAATGCCTACCTCAGTCTTCAAGCCACTTTTACCATGTTTTTTAAACTGACTTATACGAGAGAGTATTTAAAAATACTGTCTGGTATGCAATAAGACTATCAGAACTTTTGCCATGTGGGCTCACTGCCAGAAAGTTATAGCCTTTTCAAAGTGGCAAAAGCCCTATTTTTTTAAAAAGAAGATATTTAAATGTGAAAAGCAATTGAAATGAGGCTTCTTAAAGATTATTTCAGATATTCAGCAAGACATTAGGCATCATTCATGTGGAATTTACAGTTACCTTGAGGAAAGCAAATCAGAGAGAACTTGCTGTCATGCTCTGATTTCTGGTTTGCAGCTTCTATGGGGAGGGAGCTAGTATTCAGTAGTGTTTTGCTCTCAGAAATAAAGCAGAGCTCTGAATCCCCAGGAAACTGCTTCAGCTTCAAAATTTCAGATTCATGTTTCATACAGGGGCACTTAACATGCCAGCACTCACCATGTTGGTTGCTCTGAATACTAATCTAGGTTACTGTATTTGGTGTATGGTTATATCTAGGCACCTAAACAAGCACTGCAAATTCAGTTTTGCATATTTACATTTTTGATGTTGCAGTGCAAAGCATCACAGTGCTGTCTGTTGAATCCCTGACTGAATCATTCTTCAAAACAGGACTTGGGACTACAGAGAAATAAGGGATTAGGTATATAAAGGAGTACTACAGTAGGTAAATCACATTTTGTCCAATCTGTGCTTAAGCAATGCCTATCCTTGATGTATGTAAGATACATTAAGATTGTCTCTGATTAGAATGTTTTCAATGTTTTCTGTGTTTTCCATATATTACAGTTCTTCTACGCATGCTTAGATCTTGTTTAAACAGACACCCAGGATCTGCTCCAATAAAGCTGTCTTTAAATCCTGCCATCATACCTAATACCAGCAAGAGCGGGCTTGTCACATTTCTTCATTGCTTGTTTCACAGTAGCAACACGTCTGAAAATACTACTATTGCCATACCTTCCTTTTTCCTCCTCCCCTATGACCTGATGCTTAAAGAAGGGAAACACAAAATGTATCTTGACAGCTCAAGAGGATTGTAATGTGGCTCCCCTACTTGCTGTAGGGAGCATTCAGCTACCTTGATTGTTGTTTTCATATGTATATGAATTAAGAAAAAAAACCTAAAAAAAAATTGTTATTCCTAGATGAAAAATAATCATTATTACGTATTTCTCCTTTTCAAAGTATTTTGAAGGGACTATAATATTTTAAATGAGAGCTTATTGTTACTGCTGTTATACTATGCTATTGCAGCTGGTTTTATTTAGACATTTAAAGTTATACAGGTTTTTCGTTATTTTGGTCTAAAGACTTTTCTGTACTTTCCAGCTACCTGGCCACACAAAAATATGTATAATTATTATAAATTATTTTATGGTTTTTAGTGTTGTCTTTGCTAATGAAAACTGTCATAAGTTTTTTTAGCTCAGTTGAGTTACTTCAGGACACCTACCTTTTCCACCTATGACTTAGGAAAAAATCCAGCCACCACCAAAAATGATGTTACTGTAAGATAAATTTGCCAGGCTCAGCCCTATGTTTGTGTTTTCTGTTCCCAGCTGAAGAAGTTTCCAGTGTTTAACTTAACACTGAAGTGAAAAGCTATTTCTTTCATTGTACTTGGTTTAGCCAGGCAGGTAGCCAAATACCACACAGCCACTTGCTCACTCCCCCTAGTAGGATGGGGGAGACAATTGGGAAAAGAAAAGTAAGGTAATATTTGTGTGTTGGGATAAAGACAACTTAATAGGGCAGAAATGGGAAGAAAATAATAATAACAACAACAGAATTAGAATTTACTAAATAAATTATTGTACAATGCAATTTCTCACCATCTACCAAATGGTGCCCAGCCAGTTCCTGAGCAGCAGCCCTCAGCCAGCATTCCCCCTAGTTTATATACTGAGCATGACATCATATGGTATTGAATATCCTTTTTGTCACCTGGGGTCAGCTGTCCTGGCTGTGTCCCCTCCTAACTGCTTGTGCACCCCCAGCCTACTCACAGGGTGTTGTGAGAAGCTGAAAAGGCTTTGACTCCATGTAAACACTTCTTACCAATAACTAAAAACATTGGTGTGTTATCGACATTATTCTCATTCTAAATCCAAAATATAGCATTATAACAGCTACTAGAAAGAAAATTAACTCTATCCCAGATAAAACCAGGACAAGTTGCATAAGACAGATAAAAATCAAAACTCCACAATTCCAATATGTTTTCAGTGCAACATACAGATGATGTGGAACTGCAAAACACTGGGTAGTGCTAGGGGTAGATACCAACATGCTAGTAACTGAAATCCAGAACAAGGTCTTCTGTGGTCTGTCTGTGGAGTAATTTGGGTTTACAGTGGCAAATGTGCTTCTCTAAAAAGAAAGATGATTTATTATGTTAAAAGAACAAGTCAGAAGAATCTTGCTAAAGGCAGCTTCAAAATGATCTGAAAGATCGTTATGGAGCTTACTTGAATGCTTTCAAGAATTTATTTATTTCTTTATCTATTTATTTATTTATTTATTTATTTTAATGTACAAAAGCGTTCTATTAGATTGAGCTGCTTCTCCTTGACCGGTTTTACATTTTTGGAATGACATTGCAAAATACTGTAATTCAGCAGTCATATTGTACACTGGTGTTACTGCAGAATCTTGCTATATATACTACTACTGCAAACAGTACCAAGTGCATGCAGAGCAATTGAGAAATACCTGTTATGCAAAATGCAAGTAATGTATTTTTTGGTAGTTAATCACTGCTTATTTACTCATCAATAACATGTCTAATCTGAATAGAAGTATTTCATCCAACAAGGCAATGTTGTTTAACTGTCATGTCATTCCCCGGACCTCTTGTTGAGAGCCTTTAATTGGCAAACTTCTAGAAGGCACAGGGGTAGTTAAATCCAGGGATGACCCCCACAGACAACAGACACAAGTGTTCAAAGATTGGATCCCTTCATTTCACATCTCCCTCTGACTTTAACACAAAGAGCTTTGTACCGTGTACCCCAGTCTGCTGAGCCTTTTTAGTTTTTAAAGTGTCTTCACCTGAAAAAAAAAAAAAAAAAGGCCCTGTGAAAATAATTCTGTCTTAATATCATACATTCTGTCTTAATATCATACAGCTCCTATACCAAGCCCAGAGAACTTCCAGAAACAACTGCTATGCAGTGGTGATGCAGCGATCTGCTCTACAGGGATCTGGCCTTACAGTGAGGGAATGCTGTTCTATTTATCAATATACACAGTCTCAGTGACATGGCTATTATAACCTTTCCTTTCATCTAGTTAACACTGAAAAAAGCTGATAGCTATACTTACCCATGATGTGACCATATCTTTTGTGATTTGAGTAGAAAGAAAAGACCAGAAAGCAACTAAAGTAGTCATCTATTTTTTTTTTTCTGTAATCATGCCAAACTTACTCCAGTATGCTATGGTACATATTATACTATCTGAGCTATAATTCTTTCTTTTCCCAGAGGGTTATTTTGCTTATTTAGTCTTTCATCTGAGCTACATACAAAGAGATTTACATTGTTAAAAATACAGTGTAAAAGAAAATTTTGTTTAAAAGTATTTATCTTTTGTTAGCTTTCAAAATGTTGCTGTCTGCTACTTTGTAAAGAACTTTTCTTGTTGCAAGTGCATTTAATTCTTTTCACTCTCATAGGTTGATTTATCTTTCTGTAGTAATGATTGCTATATTGTACATTGCTACATTCAGCCTTGATGCCTGTAGTCACCCTAGCTTAGTTAGGGATGCAAACATTTGACTATAGAACAATTGTTCATCAATTCAGGTGCCTCAGTTCTTGATCTAAAGGCAACCTGAAGGCTTACAAAGTGGAAAAAGACTTGCTGTATGTGACTTAAAGTTGTTAAACAGTGCAGGATTTAAATTAAAATAAAAAGCAATTGGAAAGAAGTGGAAAAAGCTAGGTTTTTAGGTAGTAAAAATTTCCTCACGATTAGATCATCCTGCTTACAGCTCTGTATTTTTGTCTCAAGTCTTTCAAAATACAGTAAGAGCAAAAAAAGAGACAGTTTGACGTCTGGGAGAAACAAGAGAGAGAGAGAGAAGGGGGGACAAGAAGAAAGAAAGCAAAGGGAGGGAGGGAGACATGCATGTATGTATCCATTTTTTAAAAAAATACAGATAAGTTCTAAGACAATCATTCACTTGAAAGGCAAATCTTCTATCTCCTATGATAAAGTTAATTTACCATTTTAAGTAAAGGCGTTGTATCTGGAATGTAGAGTTTATTTGATTACTTGATATAGGAATATTTGATATAGAATGATACAGGGATAGCCTACAAACTGGGGAAAAAATAACAGATTTTGTACCCCTTGTTAAGTAAATGACACTATGGAAATAATGGAAAGGTAGCATTATGACCAACAGATCATAACAAATTTTGGGGAAAGAACTAATTCTCATCACAATTCAAAAAACTGCAGTGAGTTTCATCTATATTTTTATGTTCTGGTACCAATTATTAACCCTGTAAAAACTGTGGTCATTCAGTACTACATTCTTCAGGTGTAACTAAGAAGGTACAATTTAATGTACAGATATATAATTATCTTAGTAATGAAGCACGTCTCATACGAAGACAGGCTAAGAAAGTTGGGGCTGTTCAGCCTGGAGAAGAGAAGGCTGAGTGGAGACCTCATAGCAGCCTTCCAGTACCTGAAGGGGGCCTGCAAGGATGCCAGAGAGGGACTCTTCATCAGGGACTGTAGTGATAGGACAAGGGGTAACAGGTTCAAACTTAAACAGATTAAATATAAGGAAGAAGTTCTTTACCGTAAGGGTGGTGAGGCCCTGGAATGGGTTGCCCAAAGAAGTTGTGAATGCTCCATCGCTGTCAGAGTTCAAGGCCCGGTTGGACACGGACTTGGGCAACATAGTCTAGTAAGAGGTGTCCCTGCCCATGACATGGAAAGTGGAACTAAATGATCTTTAGGTCTTTTCCAGCCCTAACCATTCTATGATTCTATGATTCTATGATTCTATGATTCTATGATAACTGTGTACAGCATTAGTTAATTTTTTCTTCCTTTGACTCCAAGAACTGGTGCTGTGGCACAAAGCAGCCAGCCAAGTTATAAACTGGCATACTCAGAATTCATGTGTTCTTACTCAAAAGGGGGGGAAAGACATGAGCATGTTCTGAAAATTTGAAAATAAAGAATGCTTAGCTCATTTGCATTTATTATCAGTGCTGAGAGAGACCACCAACCCTACAGCAGAATTGAGCTCTCAATTCATGATGCATGGGAAAAATTGAGGACTGAACACACCAGAATATAAAAGTAGGAAAACTTAACCAATTCCCTGCTGTGCAAACTAGACAGCAGAAACAAGAGCAAATCCCAGGTTTAGGTGGTTTTGGGTTGCTTTTTTTTTTTTTCTGTATCATTCAATACAGAATACTACCACCTTATCAGAACAAAAAAAAAAAAAACAAACAAATAAACAAACAAACAAAAAAACCCACAAAAACAAAAACAAAACAAAACAAAAAAAAAAAGAGAAAAATAATGTGGCTAGATATAAAAGAATCAGTCCTTAATCTTAAAAGCTTATTTGTATTTCCTCTTCTTTAACTCACATCAGAGTCTACCTCTTTTAAATAACAGCAATGGCAACATTAAAATCCATCTAATCACAAAACAGACGATCATATGGCAATTACATAGCAGTGGATAGATATCACTTATTTTAAAATTCGAGAAATATTATATTGCCTTGCATCCCTTACAAGATTCCAAGTAATTTAGATATAGATACTTAAGGTTATGCTTTGGAATATATGCAGTCTTGCTAAAGCACTCAATCTTAACAGAGCACACTAGATGAACATAAAGTTAGGGCTGCTGTCCTGAAAGGCAACATCTGTTCATGCCAAATACACATTACAGTTGGTCTTAGAAATTCAATTAATAAACTTTTGCATTAACTCCTTCTGTCAAGCTGCCTGGCTCAGCCTTAAAAATTACCTTCAGAGGCTTTTTATTGCCTTCTTTGTTCTCCTTAATCTGCCTATCCATAGTTTTTCACTGCTTTTTCACTGCCAGTCTGTTCAAAATAGAATCTAAAACTTCAGTGTTATCCACATGCAAAGTTATTTCCCTTTGGATTTTTCCTTCAAGTTTCTGATTACAAGCAGAAGTATGCTCCATCCCTGACAGTGTTCAAGACCAGGTTGGACGAGGCCTTGGGTGATATGGTTTAGTGTGAGGTGTCCCTGCCCACAGCAGGGGGGTTGGAACTAGATGATCTTAAGGTCCTTTCCAACCCTAACTATTCTATGGTTCTATGTTTCTTAGTCATGTTATACTGTCATGTAAGTCCACTGCAAATCGCTGAGGAAACTGAGAGCTTGATTTCTCACAAACGCCCTTGACGCAAAGTCCTTCTGGGCCTGTAATGTACTTTATGGTATCTTTTACCATCTTTGGTATCAGAGAAGGCATTTAAAGATAACAAATTATTTCACACAACAGGGGGCAGAAGCAAAAATGCATTTTATGTAAATTAAGTTTAAAATTCTTCAGACTTACTTACTTGAAGTGATTAAGAAATCTGATGGAGTATAATATCCATGGAGACGTTTCTCCTGCCTCTTGACAACTGAATTTTGATTGGGTAGGCTTACTCTAGTGCTGTGTATGTAAACTAGGAATAAAATCATAGAATTATAGAATCATAGAATAGTTAGGGTTGGAAAGGACCTTAAGATCATCAGGTTCCAACCCCACTGCCATAGGCAGGGACACCTCACACTAAACCATATCACCCAAGGCCTCGTCCAGCCTGGTCTTGAACACCAGGGATGGAGCATTCACAACCTCCCTGGGCAACACATTCCAGTGCCTCACCACCCTAACAGGAAAGAATTTCCTCCTTACATCCAATCTAAACTTCCCTTGTTTAAGTTTTAACCCATTACCCTTTGTACTATCACTACAGTCCCTGGTGAAGAGTCCCTCTCCAGCATCCCTATAGGCCCCCTTCAGATACTGGAAGGCTGCTATGAGGTCTCCACGCAGCCTTTTCTTCTCCAAACTGAACAGCCCCAACTTCCTCAGCCTGTCTTCGTACGGGAGGTGCTCCAGTCCCCTGATCATCCTCGTGGCCCTCCTCTGGACTTGTTCCAACAGTTCCATGTCCTTTTTATGTTGAGGACACCAGAACTGCACCCAATACTCCAGGTGAGGTCTCACAAGAGCACTAGAGAATAATCTGATAATAAGACAGACTTAACGTGCAATAGCCTGTATGGTATGGATGCAAATTCAGCATGTTTTAAAATGCAAAATGGGCTTTAGTGCTTTACAATATGTCTGTATAGGCATACTCCGTCCATTGATAGAGGTTAGCATCAGTAAAGGGGTACATTCAGCAGCTGATTATTTTCACCATTTTCTGTGCATGTTAGGTCACATAGGACTATTAAGATTTATGACACTGCATTCATACAGTTTTACTCTGTAACTTGATCTTGGGAATGTTTATATTTTGAAGAAAGTATTTGAAAGCTATACAATGTGTGGAAACCAAATAAATCCAAGGATTGAAAGTAGTTCCCTTTTGCTATGGCACCAAGAAACATTTGAAAAAACTGTCTTGATTAAAGCTAGTATACAAGGGAAATTTATAGTCTGCTGTCGGACAGCTATTTCACAAGACATTACTATTCACCTTAACTTAATAAGTCTGTAAATCTCCTCCATGTCCTGGCACTGGCTAAATACTTTTATTTTTAACTGCAGAGAAACAGTTTTCTGTCTCTGGCACTCTACGCTTTCACATAAACAATCAAGACTGTATTTTTCCTTATAAATATCCTAAGAAGGAAATGTCATTGTATCAGGGTTTTGTTTTTTAATTCTGTGTAAAAAAAAAAACCCTACTGGATTCACACCCACATATAAAATCACTTCAATATCAGAAATAAGATAAGTTTGTGAGGTGCAATTCAACTGAGATAGATAGGTTCTTGGAGAAGCAATCACTAGGAGACTGAAATCTAAGTTTGTTTTATTTTTACAGTTTAACAGCACTGAAATCAATCATTAATTCACTGGAACTTTAAACAATTAAAAATGAAAAGCTGTAGAAGACTATGTTTCTTCTCTCTCACATACTGCTAAATTTTGCTCACTGAATTCAGATTTTTTTTTTTTTTTTTTGGTACTGATTAATGTACTAAACGTTTTCACTGTTATTACAAGCGTGATCCACAGTCCTTGTCAGGCCTCACAGTCCTCATCTCTATTGCCTGTACTGTGGGTTATTATAGTGCAATCATGTCTCCATTCTGCTACTGCACAGGAATAGTCTCATCAGCAAGGTGATGCAATGATGATTCAACACTTCAGGGGTTTTCTTCTTACATCTTTCTTTTACTCAAAACTTTCATAACTATGGATACACAAGACATGCATAACTGAGCTCCAGGAGTCATAAATGTTGTTGTTAAACACAGAATGAACTCCAGAAAACAAAACAGAACAAAACACGATTTCAAAGCTCAGTATTAAAGAGTATAATGTCAGCAGGTCACAAAAACCAGTCTTCCTTGTCTCCGTAACAGTTCCAAAACCTTTATCTCCATTACAGGAAAACAGTAGTGCCCAAAATCAGTAGTGCATAAAATTTTAATGAAATACAACTAACTTTCCAGGCCATGTTCAGAAGTTAATTTTCTATTGACCCCAAACACTTCCAGCTATTCACCTGGGCTGCAGCCTAGACCACAGATGTACCACTCTTCACCTCATTTCTTTTGACATATTTTCTGTTTTAACATATTAAGTCTCTCAAAGTGCTTTGCTCTGAAAATCTGCAAATTGATTGGTTTTGACTTTTAATGTCAAATGTACTATAGTTTATAGTCTTTCTTGTATCACTTGTCACATCTCCGAAGGCAGAAAATGGCATCAAAAGTCTTTACTATTCCTTGTGCAGCCCTCTTCTGAAAGAAGGCAAGAACAGTTTTTGTTTCCCATATACTGTTGGCTTGAGTTTCACACTCTGTTACAAAACAGCAGTATGATCCTTCCCATTTCTTTGCAGATCTCTTTTTTTAGGGACAATATGTTGAATATGCAGATATATTTCTGCTGACCACAGGTACGAAAAAGCCAAAGGCAAGACATCAAGCATCTCTGAGGTCAACAGTGCCCATATTGCTTTCTACATTCTGTTCAGGATTTAGGCTAAATGCACTATTTGTCCTCCTTTCAGCTATAACAGTTACTTTTCTTCCTAGCAGCTAGTGCAATGATGCGTTTTGGCTTTAGTCTGAGAGCAACACTGATAACACACAGATGTAGCACTTACCCTGATCGAGGATTTTTTCAGTCTCATGCTCTGCCAGCAATGAGGGGCACAAGAAGCTGGAAGACGCAGGGACAGGACACCTGACCCAAACTAGCCAAAGGGGTATTCCATAGCACAGCACATCATGCCCAGTAGATAAACTGCAGGGAGTTACCCATAGGGGACCAATTGCTGTTCAGGTCAGGCTAGGTATTGTTAGGTGGGTGGAGAGAAATGATATTGTGCATCACTTATGTTTTCTGAGCTTTCATTTCTTTTGATTGCTGTTGTTGTTTCCTATTATCATCAATGTTATTGTTGGTATTCTTTCTATTATCACTATATTGTACTTTGGTTTAGTTATTAAACTGTTCTTAGCTAACTGGTTTTACTTTCTTTTGATTCTCCTCCCCATCCTACCTAGGAAGGAGTGGTTAGAAGTGTGGAGGGGAATTAAGCGATCAGTTGCATGGTATTTAGTTACCACCTGTGTTTAAATGATGACGCTACTACAGAGAGTGGAAGAGAAGGGAAGGAGAGAAAAAGGAAGGGAGAGGCGAGGCAAGGTGAGGCGAAGTGAGGAGAGGTGAGGCAAGGCATGGCAAGGCAAGGCAAGGCCAAGATAAAATCACCCAAACTCAAAGTCTTCATTTCCCAGTAAGTAATACATTTTGTTTCTTTGGGGATCAGTAGTTGCTTGCTTTCTTTCTTCTGAAGTTGACTTCAATCTTGAATGTGAATGAGACATAATGTTGTGGGAACAGTGGCACTTCCTTGCAGTTGGCAGGCTCAGTGAAGAATAACTACAGCTATGAAAACACTGGAAGGACAGTGAACAAATATATCTGCTAAATCAATAAAAATCTGGACTCCCTGTACAGGCAGTCCTGACATCAAATAATCTTTGACGTTACAGAGGCATTATCAGGACTGGCTTTTGATTAGATGTGAAACTCTTATTTATTTGGAGAATAAATATCAATTAAAATGGCAAATGAAGAAATTTTTTTGCTGTCATATATCTAGTGGATATCCTAAATTGCAACATTATGGTTTACATGTGCTTTAATTTGGTTATAAAAGAAAAAAAAAAGGGGGAAAAGGTGTGTCCAAAACTATAAGTAATTAGCTTGCATTTTGTGGTGGTTTGTCTTTAATAACTCAAAGTAGTTAGGAGACTATTTTCACCTCCAAACTCATTTCTTAATTCCCACTGCTAATGACGAGAGCAATATGCATGCATGAAAACTTTTCATATTGTTAAACCTCATTGTTAATATTTTTATGGGTAAAAAATTTATAATCCTGTCATTCTAGAGTTTAATACTCATAGTGCAAAGATGATGAGTCAGTAAACCAGCTGCCATCACTGAAGTATTAATACTGTATCTTTCTGTTCTGTTCATGAATGCACTCCAAGACACCTCTTCAAAATGAGACCAAAATAAAATTCACTTAATTTCATTTTAGTCACAAGAATGCATTTATTTTCCTGAAGCAAAGACTTGTCATGCATTCAGACATTCCCTTCCTTCCCCTAGAGAACACATATGTCACCTCCATGCTGTCTCAGTTCACCAAGGGAATAATAATTTTTAATAAGAGTGTTACAAAAAGACAGTTTAATTTGCATGTGAAAGGTTCTGTTACGAGAGCAATTATAAAGAGCAACCATGATTAAAGATATCAAAGCAAGCAACCCCAAAAACAATTAACATTTTATTGTCTGGACAACACTGTCGGAAGACTACCAAATTGCAAAGGTAAGCATGGTATGTCAGTTGTTTCTGATGAGATGGCACACAATCAAAGGCAATGACTACAGCAGTGGAAACCTGAAAGAAGCAAATGCATAAAACTGACATATTTTGAAAAAAATAAAGTGTACTTGAATTTTATACCTTTCTTTACACATAGAGATTCTATCTTTGTTCCAGAAAATATTGTTATGTCAGATATAGGACATTATATCTCACTTGTGAAATCAAAAGATGACGATATAGATATTCTTTTCTGTGTTCAGAACTGGATGTTGTGTGTTCATTTTATTATGTCTTCCACTAAAAAAAAGAGTACAGTGAAATGTTCCTGGCAAAATCTGTTTTTTACCACTGGTGGATGAATATGATTTTATGTTTTTGACTATTGTCATTTATCAACATAGAATTAAATGTAGCAGCCTCTGTCTGGAAGGGAACAGTTGGAAACAAAGTAGCATATCATAAACTGTGCTTGCCTGTCATACGCATAGAACCATAGAATCATAGAATCGTTAGGGTTGGAAAGGACATTAAGATTATTAAGTTCCAACTACCCTGCCATAGGCAGGGACACCTCACACTAAACCATATCACCCAAGGCCTCGTCCAACCTGGTCTTGAACACTGCCAGGGATGGATCATTCACAACCTCCCTGGGCAACACATTCCAGTGACTCACCACTCTAACAGGAAAGAATTTCCTTCTTATATCCAACCTAAACTTCCCCTGTTTAAGTTTGAACCCGTTACCCCTTGTCCTGTCACTACAGTCTCTAATGAAGAGTACCTCTCCAGCATCCCTATAGGCCCCTTTCAGACACTGGAAGGCTGTAGGAGGTCTCCACACAGCCTTCTCTTCTCCAGGCTGAACAGCCCCAACTTCCTCAGCCTGTCTTCGTACGGGAGGTGCTCCAGTCCCCTGATCATCCTCGTGGCCCTCCTCTGGACTTGTTCCAACAGTTCCATGTCCTTTTTATGTTGAGGACACCAGAACTGCACACAATACTCCAGGTGGGGTCTCACAAGAGCAGAATAGAGGGGCAGGATCACCTCGTTCGACCTGCTGGTCATGCTCCTTTTGATGCAGCCCAGGATACGGTTGGCTTTCTGGGCTGCGAGCATGCACTGCCTGCTCATATTCATTTTTGCACCAACCAACACCCCCAAGTCCTTCTCCTCAGGGCTGCTCTGAATCTCTTCTCTGCCCAACCTGTAGCTGTGCCTGGGATTGTTCCGAACCAGGTGTAGGACCTTGCACTTGGCATGGTTAAACTTCATGAGGTTGACATCAGCCCACCTCACAAGTGTGTCAAGGTCCCTCTGCATGGCATTCCTTCCCTCCAGCGTATCAACCGAACCACACAGCTTGGTGTCATCAGCAAACTTGCTGAGGGCACACTCAATCCCACTGTCCATGTCAGCGACAAAGATGTTAAACAAGAACGGTCCCAACACTGATCCCTGGGTAATGCCATTTGTTACTGGTCTCCAGCTGGGCATTGAGCCATTGACCACAACTCTTTGTATGCGGCCATCCAGCCAGTTCTTTATCCACCGAGTGGTCCATCCATCAAATTGATGTCGCTCCAATTTAGAGACAAGGATGTCGTGTGGGACAGTGTCGAGCTGCTATCCATGGATCTAGCTATCCATGTCAACAGAGACTGCAAGTCTGTTGGAAGAATGGTGTTTTACTTGAAAATTGTGAATTCAGAACTATAGACTCACATCTCAATAAAAGGCATAGTTAGGACTTTCTAAGATAGCATTCACTTGGCAAGACATTCATTAGATATGCTCATTCCAATTGGAAAACATTTAGATGGGCAAAATTTTGACTGAGATACTTTCAAAGCCACTGATCTTTTCCCACTGACGAAATGTAGGCTTATTTCAAAATAAACAACCTACTAAATGCATATAATCTTGCCTCATTTGAAGTCTTTGGTTTGTATTGTTCTATAGAACAGCTGTGCAAATACTTCTGAAAGAAGTCAGTTGCCATTTCTCAATTACATGTGCACTTCTTGCAGTTTAGATCCCACAGTGGATGTCTGGCAACATGAACTCATACTTCTCCCTTGATAAGTTTTTCTAGACACCTACTGCTTCTAGCAATTTTGAAAACTGTTGCTGAAAGATATCATAAAACACTGTTATTCTACTAGCTCTCATTCTTGTGAAGGAGAATCTGTCTTCACCTGGAATAAAAATGATGTGTACCATGTGAAATGACACTTCCTGTGTATTTTGCTCCAACTAACAGGTAACCCTTTCCAAAAGCTTTTTGAATATTCTCTCACTTTTTCTAGTCAGATAAAAATACTTTCCTAGAAATGTTAATACACCCTAGTGATAGAAAATGTTACCAATTCCCTTGAAATACCAAATGCTCATAAAATGACAGTCATCTTACATGATTTCTTACATGATGCATTTCTCAGGGAAGTACGGAAGTTTGCTTTCATTTGAGTATTAGAGTAAGGTGAAGACATTTTTTGGAGGGATGTGTGTATGTTCTATATATTTTTATCCATGAGCACTTATTAGCTTTTTGTTCCCCAGATTTGGAAATGTGTGTAGTACGGACCTTTAATCAATGTTTTTTTTTTGAGTTACTTAGTTACTCTTTTTGCTCAATCATTATTTAATGCTGCTGTAAATACTACATTTAGGCTAATGGATTGTTGTTTGTCTGTGCTGGTCAAACTCTTCTTGATCTTGAAAAACCCATCAAAATTCTCCTGCATTTTTTCAAAACAGTGTATATCTTGTATTGAATTTTGTCTTGCTATTTGTGTGACTGCAACTCTGAACTCAGAAAACACCTTTCTGGTACTCTTTTCCTTTAATAATTTGGAATTATTATTATTATTACTATAGGACTGGAGTATCACAGACACTACATATGCTTCAGTCCAGACTTCATGACTTCTTTGCTTGACAAATTCAATTTTCAGGGGTAATTCTGGGTCTCTCATATGACTTTGAGTGTTTTATTACATTATAATCTGATCTGCCATTTAAACTCACAGATTCAATGAGATTGATTCTTAAGTCTTAATTCTGGGACAAATTCCTTTATAATTCACTTCTGTATCCTTGCTTAAAACATGTGAATCAATCACAAACATTTAAGTTCTCAGATTTCATCAATGCTTTTTGTGTCTGAGTTAACTTGAAATTTTGAAGGAAAAAATGATCCATAATAAACTGCTGCAAAAATAACATTAAATAGTTTGCCTTCCTCCTGGTACCATTGCTTGAAAATGCAGAACAAAATAGTCAGAACATCCAGTAGCTGTCATCTCCATATTTAGAAGTTATTAAAAAGCTATTAACTGCTGAAGTTATTGTGACAGAATCTTTTTTGAACAATAATCCCTCAATGTCAAGGAACATAAGAGAAAGTACTTCATTGTCTGGCATTTATCTGATTCATTAACTGAGATTTAACTAAACTCATGTAACTACAGGTTCCAATTGGATCCTTGTGTTTTACACTTACAGTTCCTCAGTTTCTAGCTGGTACTGCTTGCTAATTTTTCGCAGGTTTACATGCTACTAAGCACAGCTGCTCTCCAATGCTAAGAATTTGACAAAAAGTCCCACATTTTTCAGTCCCATCACCATTTCTATTCAAACATGCAAGGTCCACTTTTTGGGAGAATCATGAATTAGCATAGGTAGGAAATCCCCCACTATTCTCTTTGTCCTTTGCATCCAGAACAGTGTCATATGTGTGTGTGCTTACAGAGAAAAACAAGTGCCAATTAAAACTGAATAAGAAATAAAGTTAAATGTTTCTGGTCAGAAGAAGCATTTACAAAAAGTGTATCAGTCATTAGTCTTAGGCTGGCAGTAGTCAGGACAATGTGAAACCAAAAATGTCATATGTTTTTTTACTGATCCTGGATACACTTATCACAGGTCTTCAGAAGAATATTCTTTCTCCTCTAGTAAGCTGTCCTGGGTTCATCATTTCTCACTTTGTTAGGTATCAGCTGGGTTGGACAAATAATGAATATAGCCAGTTACCTACCAGGTTAATGAACAGAGTGCTGTGGAACTATGGAGTGTTAGCGAACATCTGACTATTTTTCTATTGAATTTTACTGTCTACACATGGTCAGCAAAAGCTAAGTATAGGAAACAGCTAATAGCCCTAGCTATTAGTAGTACAGAAATATATCAGTGTAAATTGGTTAGTTGCTATTTTGTTTCTACTTGTATTCCATGGGTTTTCATGGTAAGGTTTTGGTAACAGGAATCTACAGGGGTGGCTTCTGCTAAAAGAAACCAGAATCTTCACCCGTGACCAATAGAGGCAATGACAGCCAGCTCCCAGGCAAGGTCAAGCCCATCAACAATGGTGGTAGCGCCTCTGGGATAACACGTTTAGGAAAGGGCAAAGTTACTGCATGGGAGCAACTGCAGCTGGAGAGAGGAGTGAGAATACGTGAGAGAAATTCATATTGCTATTGTTATTAGGATCCTTTATTTCCATTCATCACTATTTTCAGAAAATGTCTTAAATTGAATGTCTTAAATTAAAAGTACATTACTGAAGAACAAAATTATGCCATTGGTGAAAGGTCAGAGGGCAATGCAAAACCAATACAACAATTAACTTCTTTGCACTTCTGTTTAAGAGTAAAATAGTAAGATACCAAAAGGACAAAATTTAGGCACTACATAGAAAGCTAAGGTACTAAAAATATCAATTATCACTACTAAATCCTGGAAATTCTTGAATTCTGTGAGGAATTTACTTTCTTTGGGTTTTTTTAATGTCTAAATACAACATTACTTTGTCACAGAACTGCATCAGATTAATGGATCAGTGTAGTGATGGAAACAAGAGCAAAGGAAGGATGCACAGTGTAGATCTTATAATTTCATGCACCTGTGAGCACATGCCTAACAGCTGGTAAAGGCTGGTGGGAACACAGAACGATCACCTCCTCTGGCCCAGGAAATCAAAGTCTGGATTAGCTTCCCCTACATTTGATCATAATCCAGAAATGAAGCATTAAACCTCCTTTTGCCCTTCATCAGTAGCTGTAGGCTGACTACAATGCCCTGTCTGCTTCTGTAGAGAAGGGAAGCCTCCAGTGGGGATCAAGTGGCAAGGTGTTATGAAGGTATGATACCACATGCAGATAGATTAAGGCTCTGTATGTAATATAGTATTAGTTGAGTTTTTTGTTTTTTAAAAGCATGGTGAATGTCAGCTTCTGCTTTAAATAAGTTAGGGCTATAAGCAATGACCAAGGATACAAACAACAAATTACCAAGGTCTTTTCTGTTTTCAGGGATTTTTCCATCTCATTTTCTGTCTCTTAAGAATCTTCTATTCACTTTCAAAAACAGTTTAAGGTGTCCATGTTCTAATGTGGTAGTGCTGGAACTGACAGAATGGGGGAGGTAGCTTGTATTCCTACCTTCACATAGTAAGTTATCCTGTTGTTTAGGAAAAATTTCAAGGTCTGCAAGGGAGGATTTTTTTATTTTATTTTTCTTCTCCCCTCTGTCCTGCATTCATTCTCTTCTGGAAAGACAAGGACACAGATTCTGATTTTAAATCTCAGATTTTTCTCAAGTAGCATTCAGCTCACTGTATACAAGCATCTGTATCTGAGCTAGCCACTGGTATGGGTGCATTTATGGATCAGCCAATCTCATCGTAAAGCATATGCTCAAAATAGGCCAAAGGATGAATATACTGAACTTGAACATTTTTCTCCACATACTGTAGAAGGCATTGTGTATATTTTTTTAGATACCACCATTTATATTTAGGATATCTATAGTTAGTCAAGGTGAATCTGATCCTGGTGACTTCTGTAAAATATGGATATTACTCAGGGAACTGGAAATGTTTTGCTCTCTCTTTCATCTGGCAAATATTGAGGTAATTTCTGTACAGGGGACCTGCTTTAACAGCAGTTTTAGAAACTGAACCTGAAATGTTCCTAAAATGAGCAGAAAACTGTTTCATGACAGGAGGGGTAGCAGGTGCTGAATTCTTTGTTTTCCATGCAGGATGATATCTCCCTAAAAGGACTACGTGTTCCTGCCCATGGCAGGGGGGCTGGAACTAGATGATCTTAAGGTCCTTTCCAACACTAACTATTCTATGATTCTATGATTTTAAAGGGTAAATTTAATGCATATCTTAAGGAGAAAGGCAGAGGCACTTGTGGTTGGAGAGCAACATCCAGTCTGTGCAGCCAGTGTCTTAATTTAGGTCTAAGAAGCTGTCTCAGTGTCAAGTTTACTTGGGTTCTAAGGCAACTTACATCTTTCCATATGTTGTATGGACAACCTGGGCAGCTAATACCCCTATTTCATGACCCTTATTTAAAATTACATTTTTATACCTGAAAACTGGTCAATATATAAAGCATTCATTATCAATCATACTAACAACATGTTTCTCAAAGGGTGTATCATTGAGCGTGTGCAAAAGTGTGTAAGTATAATCCTTCAGCACTAAAAGCAGTACTGTTTTAATTTTAATTCTCATTAAAAAAATATTCAACCAGTTTGAAAAGATTGTTTATAAACCTGTGGGCTTTAGCATTAATACAAACTTTATAAAGTATGTCAAACATCATCACTGCATTTAATGCTTGGGACCACTATCAGGATGAATGGCCTGTAACTGTCCAGGTAATCTCACTTGACTTTCATACAGAATTAAATTTGTCTCTACAAAAGTACTTTAAAACTTCAACTGAAACCTGTTAATTTCTGATAATTTTTGAAGTCTAATTTTAGTAGCTGATATTTTATATCCTTCTGGCTGATGCGAGGATGGAGCATATGTTGTCACCGTAACAAATACATTTTTAATTTTTTTTCTCCAAACGCAGCTAGATATAGCAGAACACTTCAATCCATACTTGATTACTGCTCTTAGAAGTTCAACAGTTGTCATATTTCTTTAAAACAGAAGACAGGTGATTTACTTGGAATAATTACCTGCTTTAGACAGATGGAATTTTCCACAGATCCAATGGACAAAGAGCCAAATGGAAAAGGAAACAGCAGGTAATCTATAGCACTGTATTTTAAAACAAAAATAACTGTCAATTACTCCAATTTTATTTGAGAGGAATGAGGAAATGAGGAAAAAAATGGAACTTTTCTTTGTTCTCTGTAATAATCAATCCTAGAAGGTAAAAAAAAAAGTCCTTTTCTATTTGAGAGTAAACACCTCCCTCTTCTGGGACTTTCTGTGAAATGCACAGCAATTAAAATTCTTTACGAACTACAAGGAGCCCTGTTTAGCTCTCTTGCACATACCATATAGGAAAGCTGGCCATTAATTCTTTCAAATCTAGTGTGTCATTACCTTGAGGAAGTATAAAATCTTTCTTTTTCTCTACATATTCTCTTAGACATTTTTTTATCTCTCATGAAGCTAATTTTCTTTGTTGCATAGCTAATCATAAACTACAAAGGCAAGACAAAAGGAATGTATATTTATAGGATTCTTCAGTTATTAGTGACATGTTATTAGCATACTGCAAAATCCTATCCTGCTCAACACTCTAAGACCAAATGAAAAGATACTGTCTCTTCATCAGGCAGTTCCATGTGCTGTGTTAAATGGTAGGCCAATTTTTATGAATTGTTAATAAACACAGTAATTTAGCTGAAGTAAAGTTCATTAAGGCCTAAAGTATTAATACAGTCTGGCAATAAGTCTCCCCATCTCTGTGGAGCAAGTACTCTCAAACTGTAGCTATTGACACTGCATTTTTCAAATCTTAGGTTCATAAAGAGGCTGATAAAAGGTGGAAGCAAGGACAAGAGGCCTGGGAAGAATACAGGGCTATTGTCCAGGAAGCTAGGGACCAGGTTAGGAAAGCTAAGGCCCAGTTAGAATTAAACTTGGCTAGGGATGTGAAAGATAACAAGAACTGATTCTACGGGCACATTGCAAATAAAAGACAGAGTAGAGACAACGTGGGCCCTCTCCAGAAGCTATTGGGAGAACTGGCTACCCTGGATTTGGAGAAGGCTGAGGTTCTGAATGGTTTCTATGCCTCAGGCTTCACTGGCAAATGCTCTGACCACACCACCCAAGTCTTGGAAGGCAGACACAGGGACTGTGAGAATGAAGACCCTAGGCCCACTGTAGGAGAGGATCTGGTTCGAGACCATCTTAAAAACCTGAACATGCACAAGTCCATGGGACCTGATGAGATCCATCCAAAGGTCCTGAACGAGCTGGCAAATGAAGTTGCTAAGCCACTCTCCATCATACTTGACAAATCATGGAAGTCAGGTGAAGTTCCCAATGACTGGGAAAAAGGAAATATAACCCCCATTTTCAAGAAGGGGAAAATGGATGACCTGGGTAATTACAGACCAGTCAGTCTCACCTCTGTGCCTGGCAACATCTTGGAGCAGATTCTCTTGGAAGGCATGCTAAGGCACAAGAAAAACAACAAGGTGCTTGGTGACAGCCAGCATGGCTTCACTAAGGAGAAATCCTGCCTCACCAATTTGGTGGTGTTCTATGAGGGGGCTACAGAACTGAGGGATGGGGTAAAGCAGTTGATGTCATCTACCTGGACTTGTGCAAAGCACTCAACACTGTCCCGCACGACATCCTTGCCTCTAAACTGGTGAGACATCAATTTGATAGGTCGACCACTTGGTCGATAAAGAACTGGCTGGATGGCCACCCGCAGAGTTGTGCTCAGTGGCTCAATGTCCAGCTAGAGACCAGGTGTCCCTCAGGGATCAGTTTTTTGGACCGGTCTTGTTCAACATCTTTGTCGCTAACATGGACAGTGGAATTGAGTGCACCCTCAGCAAGTTTGCTGATGACACCAAGCTGTGTGGTTTGATTGATATGCTGGAGGGAAGCAATGCCATTCAGAGGGACCTTGACATGCGTGTGAGGTGGGCTAATGCCAACCGTATGAAGTTTAACCATGACAAGTGCAAGGTCCTACACCTGGGTCGGAGCAATCCCAGGCACAGCTACAGGTTGGGCAGAGAAAAGATTCAGAGCAGCCCTGTGGGGAAGGACTTGCGGGTGTTGGTCAATGAGAAGCTTAACATGAGCTGGCAGAGTCCCCTTGCAGCCCAGAAACCCAACTCTATCCTGGGCTGCATCAAAAAGAGTGTGGCCAGCAGGTCGAAGGAGGTGATCCTGCCTCTCTACTTTGCTCTTATGAGACCTCACCTGGAGTATTGTGTGCAGTTCTGGTGTCCTCAACATCAAAAGGACATGGAACTGTTAGAACAAGTCCAGAGGAGGGCCACGAGGATGATCAGGGGCCTGGAGCACCTCCCGTATGAAGACAGGCTGAGGAAGTTGGGGCTGTTCAGCCTGGAGAAGAGGGGGCTATGTGTAGAGACCTCATAGAATCCTTCCAGTATCCGAAAGGGGCCTATAGGGATGCTGGAGAGGGGCTATTCATTAGGGACTCTAGTGATAGGACAAGGGTTAACAGGTTAAAACTTAAACAGGGGGATTTTAGATAGGATATAAGGAAGAATTTCTTTACTGTAAGGGTGGTGAGGCACTGGAATGGGTTGTCCAGGGCGGTTGTGAATGCTCCACCCTTGGCAGTGTTCAAGGCTAGGTTGGAGAGAGCATTGGGTGACATGGTTTAATGTGAGGTGTCCCTGCCCATGGCAGGGTGGTTGGAACTAGATGATCTTAATGTCCTTTCCAACCCTAACTATACTATGATTCTGATTTCCAGTATGGTGCTCGTCAAGTATAAACTGGTTCTTAAACTTACCAGCAACTGCCACAGACAATAATACTATACTATTATGGATGTTACTGCTAATCAAATCATCACACATGTAATAATACCATATAATATGAAACCACTTGTGACTACGTTAATAGGAAATGCTGCTAAAATGACAAGGGCCATAGAATTTATCTAGATTGCTAGTAATGACTATCATTATTTATGGTAGTAATATCTTATAGCAGTGAAGCTTCTGAGATTTATGAAAAAAGTCATTGTGAACAGTTCTCAAGTACATCTTGTAGTCATTTTTGTATGAAACACTGTGCAATCTGTCATGAACATGGGAAGTGTAATTGTATCTAAATATTCCTACTTATATATATGTACACAGACATGTACATTTATCCTATCCATCAGTACCTCCAGATCCTTTTCTGTAAAGCTATTTATGCTGGCTTCAGTAAGCTAGAATATTGGTGCATGAGGTTGATCCTTCACATATACAGTGTTTTGCAATTCTACCTGTTGAATTTCATGAGGTTGTTGTCACACCATTTCTTCAGCCTGTTGAGTTTTCTCAGGGTGGCCGGACAAGACTTGGGGGTATAAGCTACTTCTCCTAGTTTTGTGTCATCTGCAGCCTTGATGAAGACCAGATCATTAATGATCTGGTAATGAGCTTCTATTGATAGCTGGTGTACACTGCTAGTGACTGGCCTCCAAGTAGTCTTTGTGCCACTGATCATCACCCTTTTGACCCATCCCTTCAGCCAATTTTCCATCCAACTCAGTGTCTGCTCATTCATCCTATATTTTATCAGCTTGGCAGTAGTATTGACAATATGTTATTTGCAGTAGCATTTGTACTGGCAGCAGCAATAATAACAGTAATCCTAATAATGTTATTTCTTAGCTTAAACTTCCAACATTCAATTTCAGGATTTTAAAACATATTGTATTTAAGAGAAATCCAAATATAGCTCTTGATGCATCCTGGATTTTGTGGAAGAACTAGATTTACATGAGAAATAATACAAAGCTGGTAAATTCATAAAGTCAATCCGTGTCAGCCATACTTTTACTTATATCCCTGTGATTTATTGTAAAATAATAAGAAAGGAAAACCAGACATGAAGAACCTCCAAGCCACCAGACATCTTCATGTGTGCCCATCAAGAACTGCTTGGAAACACAGGAGCAACTGAACTGGATGAAACTTCCTTGTCCCTGCAAACTAGAATCATAATCTCTTTATAAGCAAACAGGAACAAACCTTGTGCATTTGAAGAGCCAAAGATTGTTGTTGGCCTAATCAAAATCTTCAATATCCAACCAAATACTTTTGTTATCATTAATGCTGTTATTAACAAGCAATTGTCATTAAATCAGTAAATTTCTTAGGGTTAAATTAAGACAGATAACCTCTGTATTAGTATTCTGAAAGGTGTTCTCACCTCCATCTTTGTGAGGCTGCTGAGGGCCAAGGGGGAGCAGCACCGGGAGACGGTAGTGGCTGAAGCAGCCCGGGAGAGCGACCCCGGGGACCAAGCAGCAGCGGGAGCTGGGCCGGAGGCTGGGAGGGTGCAGCTACCAGTGGAGGAGGTTGGGACAGTCGATGAGGGGAAGGAGGTGGCTGCCAAGCAGCAGGAGAAGGCAGCGGAGGAGCCAAGCCCTGCAGCTGAGCCCAACCCCGCAGCGGCAGAGAGCATTCCCTGGCAGCTGCTCCCTGAGCCCCGTGAGCCCGAGCCCCAGGGGGATGCGGAGAGCAAGATACCACCTTTGGGAGCCTCAGCTGGGTCCAGCTTCGGGCACCTGGGACAGGTGGAGGATGCACGAAACCATGCAGCACTTTCCAGCAAGGCAGAGGAGGAAGATCTGGACTCAGGAAAAGAGAAGCTGGTGGTGGGAGAGCTGCAAGCACAGCAGCTACACCAGCCCCAGTTACAAGTACAGCAGCATCATTTGAGAGTTCTGAAGGTTTTGAATGGCCTTTGGGTATCCTTGGGACCTGCCTGCTGATTGTGATGGGGATCAGCATGTTGGCACATACACAGAGTGTGTTTTACCCATGACCATTGTGTCTGATCTCAAAAGTTAAGCAGAATTGGGTTTGGGTCTTCTCTAGGGTTAGACGACGATAGAGGAGGACCACCAAGAGATTTTCCCCAAGGCTGGACAGTCATGAGTGGCAGGGTGTGTGGGACAGTATGGGAGAGTATCTAGTCCACTGGGCCCCTCCGGTGCTTTGGAAGCATCAGAGATGGAAGGCAGCTGTATGGAGTCCTGTCCTGGGTTCAGCAGTAGCAGTCATTTTTCCCCTTCTTAGTAGCTGGTGCAGTGCAGTGTTTTGACTTTCGGCCTGGGAACAGAGCTGATAACGATGTTTTGGTTTGGCCAAGGACTTTGTGAGCCTCATGCTCTGCCAGGGAGGAGGGGAAGCCGGGAGGAAGCAGAGACAGGACACCTGACCCAAACGGACCAAAGAGGTATTCCATACCACAGCATGTCATGCCCAGGATGTAACTGGGAGCGAGCCGGAGGGGCTGGGAGACTGCAGGGTTGGAGGAGGTATCGGTCAGAGCTTGGTCGGGCTGAGGGGGGCAAGTTATCGGTCGGCTGGTGCTGAGGTGTTGTATTCTCTTCCCTTATTTCCTTTATCATTATTATCATTGGTGGTAGCAGTAGTGATCTGTGTTATACCTTAGTTACTAAACTGTTCTTATCTCAACCCGTGGGAGTTGCATTCTTTTCGATTCTCCTCTCCGTCCCTCCGGGAGTAGGGGGAGGGAAAGAAGGGGGGGAGTGAGTGAACGAGTTACCTGACTGGGTTTAAACCACGACAAGTCCCCAGCAACAAGCTGCAGAAACTGCTGAAGGAGAGGGTGAATTATTTTGAGCCTGGTGGGCCCATGGCACTTCAGGCCATCAGGGCAGAGATGGAACATAGAGATGGACTCATGAGCGAAGGGTGGACTTAGCAATGGACACTATTGCCCAGGTTATTCATGAGTTTGAGCACTGCACACAGTCTCTCCTGCTCTGAAAGGCTGTTACAAGAGATGGAACCCGACATCATGGACCGAATGGACTCAGCAGCTTTATAGGGATTGGTCCATGCATTACGGAATGATCTCTCTCTCCCTCTGTGTGGATGTATATATATATATATACGTATATATATGAGATAAGAGTAATGGTATATTCAAAATGTGGGATCTGAGCATGATGTGAATGGTACGGAATAAGGGGTGGATACTGTCCTGGGTTCGGCAGTATCAGTCATTTTTTCTCCTTCTTAGTAGATGGTGCACTGCTGTGGTTTTGACTTTCGGCCTGGGAACAGCGCTGATAACACCGATGTTTTTAGTTACTGCTCAAATGTTTAGTCTGACCCAGGACTTTCTGAGTCTCATGCTCTGCCAGGGAGGAGGGGAAGCTGGGAGAAAGCAGGGACAGGACACCTGACCCAAACTAACCAAAGAGGTATTTCATACCACAGCACGTCATGCCCAGGATGTAACTGGGAGTTAGCCAGAAGGGCACTCACTGCTCGGTTGGCCTGGGTATCGATGGATGGTATCGTATTCTCTTCCCTTGTTATTTCCCTTATCATTATTATTACTGGTTGTAGCAGTAGTGGTTTGGGTTATACCTTAGTTACTGGACTGTTCTTATCTCAGCCCATAGGAGTTACATTCTTTCGATTCTCTGGGAGCAGGGTGGGGGTGGGGGGAGAAAGGGTGGGGAGTAGACTGCATGTCTGACTTGCTGATAGGGTTTAAACCATGGCAGCAGTCTTTGTGTGGCCCGTAGTGGAGAGACTTCTACACAAAGCATTGTTCGAATGAGTAAACTTACAATTGGCAATTATACCTGCTCTCAGCTGATCCACTATTTTTGTTTCCTAATAATGGAAGTCAGATTTATAGACATAGTAAAGTTTTCTGTATTGGAAGTAAAGAAAAATGACATATTAAAGAAAAAATTGCATAGTGAAGAAAATTGCCATAGCTTGTGATGGCAAGAGATCTGTATATCAACTGTGAATCAAATTCTGCTTATAAAAGTAGAAGTCTAGCAGAAGCCCTCTGAAGCGTATAAAGTTACAGAAGTCACGAAGTTGCATAACAGAACACAAACTTCAGTTACTGATTTTTCAAACATTAATTTCACCACAACTGCATTACCGTAGAATATCAAATATCTGTAATAACTCACTTACTAGCTTGGGTACAGGTATAAATTGAATTTTTTGATTCAGCTCTTGTAGATATTGTCTTAACCAGTGTCTCTTACATTCCAGATGCCAATCTGATTAGCCAAGCATGCTGAAGAGCACATTATTCAGTCCAAGAGCTGGCTTCAATATATGTTTGAATGACTAGACTTAGGTTCAGCATTTTGTACCTGATGGTTGCTGCAGTCCCCCACAACAGCACAGGTTTAGTCTTCTCAGGCTAAAATGTTTCACTCAACTAGCTTACTATGAGTTTCTGAAGTTTTTAACTTAGAGCTAGATATCCTGTTAGTACTGCGATGTTTTTTCAAATGCTGTGTCCTGTGTTCAGCAGTAGCAGTCATGTTTCTCCTTAGTGGTAGCTGGTGCAGTGCTGTGTTTTGACTTCCAGCCTGGGAACAGTGTTGGTGAAACTGATGTTTTTGGTGGTTGCTAAGTGATGTTTACCATGACCAAGGACTTTGTGAGGCTCATGCTCTGCCAGGGAGGAGGGGAGGCCGTGAGGAAGCAGAGACGGGGTGCCTGACGCAGGCTATCCAGGGGGTATTCCATACCACAGCACGTCATGCCCGGGGTGGGGGGTAACTGGGAGATACCCGGAAGGACACAGGCTTCTGGGTGGGACTCATTTCTTGGCCAGTGGTATCGTATTCTCTTCCCTTGTTATTTTCTCTTATCATTGTTGTAGTTGGTAGTAGCGGTGGTAATTTGTGTTGTACATTGGTTGCTGGACTGTTCTTGTCTCAACCCATGGGAGTTGCACTCTTTCGATCCTCCTCCTCGTTTCTCCGGGAGCGGGGAAGGGGAGAGCCCCGGTGGAAGGGAGGGGGGGGGCCTCGATTGTTGTGAGCTCGGCACCACTCACTGGGAGTGAGTGAACAAGTTGCCTGACTGGGTTTAAACCACGACAGTTCTTTTCGGCACCCAACGTGGGGAACGAGGGGTTGAGATAACGACAGATCTGACTGGATTAATAGTCACTCGTCACAATGCTGTTTTATTGGCTTTCAAGGTTGTTCCTCTTGATCTCACAGTTTCAGTATATCATATCTTACTTCCATCCGGTATTTGCTGTATTAGTGTTTTTCAAGTGTGGGGCTTGGGCTAAGGTTTTTGTCCCATTGTACTTTATGGTAATGACTTGTAATACAATAGAATCATTGATCATGAAACTGATCTGGCTTATGTTCCCAGTGTGGTCACCACCTTTATACTTTGGGAGGTATATAATAGAAGTGCTTAGCAACTACACATCTTTTTTCTCCTTCTCAGGTGCTCAACCTGTGAAGAAGACACCCTTTTACCCTCCCAGTCCTCCCCCCAGACCATTTACATTTGAGAGTTTTGAACTTTTTGAATGGCCTTTTAATGCTGTTGAGACTTGTTTGATGATGGTGATGGGAATCACCATGTTAGCACGCATACAGAGTGTGTTTTGCCCACTACTGATTTCAAGAGTTAAGCAGAGTCAGGTTTGGGTCTTGTCTGGGGTCAAACGACGATGTAGGAGGACTAAGAGATTTTCCCTGAGGCTGGACAACCATGAGTGGCAGGGTGTGTGGGATAGTATGGGCAGGTATCTAGGTCAGTGGGCCCCTCCAGTACTTTGGAATTTCACTACCCAACAACTGCAAAATCCAGAAGAATTAGTAAAACACTTAAATGAGGTGTGTGGTCATTCTGGCCATACCAGAGATGGACAAATCATGGCAAAGTGCTGGGGCTTAACCTATGCTTACAGGGCCTTGTTCAACGCTATCCAGCACCTTCAAAAGGAAAAGAATATTGGTGTATCTGAGGGCAAAGCAACAGACAGCACGGTTACCCCAGCTCCAAGCACAGCTGCTGCACCAACCCCAGCGACAAATACAGTCGCTACTCAAACTTTGGCCTCAACGAACAGAGCAGCTACCCCAGTGGCAAGTACAGCAGCTGCTCAAACTTCAACTGCAACAGACAGCGCGGTTACCCCAGCTCCAAGCACAGCAGCTACACCACGCCCAGCAACAAGCACAGTTGCTACTCAAACCACAGTGATAATCACTGCAGCCAAACCAGAGGACCAATTCGTACCAATATCGGTTGCCCCTGTATGCAAGAGAACAAGCAAAAAGGAGGCAAGAAGGGTGAAGTGACATGAAGAAACAACGAATTCACCACCCGGTTCAGAATCTGATCAGGAGTCATCATCACATGACGAAGAAGAAGAAGAAGAGGTAACTTCTCAACCTCGGACCTCCACCGAGCTGCGGAATATGCGAAAAGATTTTACCCGTCAACCAGGGGAGCACATCATCACCTGGTTACTCTGATGCTGGGACAATGGGGCCGATGGTCACGAACTAGAAGGTACAGAAGCCAAGCAGCTGGGATCACTTGCTAGAGAAGGGGGAATTGACAAAGCAATTGCAAGAGAGAAAAAGTCCCTTAGTCTTTGGAGGCGGCTCTTGGCAGCTGTGAAAGAAAGATTTCCATACAAGGACAATGTTATGAGTCGTTCGGCCAAGTGGACTACTATAGACAAAGGCATCCAGTCTCTGAGGGAATCGGCCATCGTAGAGATGCTCTATCACATCAAGCCGAATAACGGGGATACACCTATAGATCCAGATGAAGTTGAATGTACACGACCCATGTGGCGAAAACTTACACGGAATGCACCGTCATCATATGCCCATTCATTGGCAACAGTAACCTGGAATGACATAGTACCACTAACAGTGGATGAAATGGTTCATAAACTCCGAGAGTTCGAAGAAAATCTCACCCCTTCCATCATCTCAGCTGTGGAAAAACTGTCCCAGGACCTCAAACAATTGAGGGACGATCTATCTGATTTATCCAGCTCCTCACGTGTACCAACACACGTCTCAGCTATTAACAAAAGGCGTCCTATTGTTCGAGAGAGGAGATACAGGCGGTATACACCGCGGGGTACCCTATGGTTTTACCTGCTGGATCACGGAGAAGACATGACAAAGTGGGATGGAAAACCTACTTCAGCTTTGGAGGAACGGGTGAGTGAACTGAAGAGGGGAGCAAGGGCCAAGACTGATCATCCCATGAGAGCTACGGCTTCAGTCAAAGGCAGCCAAGTGGTATGCCATGATTGATACTGCCAATGCATTTTTCTCCATTCCTTTGGCAGCAGAGTGCAGGCCACAGTTTGCTTTTACTTGGAGGGGTGTCCAGTTCACTTGGAACCGACTGCCCCAGGGGTGGAAACACAGCCCTGCCATTTGCCACGGACTGATCCAGACTGCACTGGAACAGGGGCAAGCTCCAGAACACCTGCAATACCTTGATGACATTATTGTGTGGGGCGATACAGCGGAAAAATTCTTTCATGTCATGCCCGGGGTGGGGGGTAACTGGGAGATACCCGGAAGGACACGGGCTTCTGGGTGGGACTCGTTTCTTGGCTGGTGGTATCGTATTCGCTTCCCTCGTTATTTTCTCTTATCATTGTTGTAGTTGGTAGTAGCGGTGGTGATTTGTGTTGCACACTGGTTGCTGGACTGTTCTTGTCTCAACCTGTGGGAGTTGCACTCTTTTGATCCTCCTCCCCGTTCCTCCGGTAGCGGGGAAGGGAAGAGCCCCGGTGGGGGGCACCTCGATTGCTGTCAGCCCGGCACCACTCACTGGGAGTGAGTGAACAAGTTGCCTGACTGGGTTTAAACCACAACATGCTATCTATGGTGTGATAGAACCAAGGAAGGAAGGAGTTTTTCATTGATACAGACAGCTTCCAGGAAAATAAAGGAGTCTTAAATATCTCTTTTCACAGGCCTACGTATAGGTTGTGTTAACAAAGTGTTAAAAAAGACTCAAGAAAATTTATGAAATTTAATATTCCTTCTTCATTTTATTCTTCTTCTATAGATTAAGAGTACCAGTCTTCTTCCATTCTTTCTGATCTAAGTAGACATAGATAAATAGAAATAAAACCACAGTGGTTCTTGAATTTAAGAAACCGAAACACCTCTTAGTCATCAGAAATGTGAGATAGGCATTTCTTGGTAAGCAAGCATGTACTTTAAGACTCTCAGCTTTGCTGCTTTGGTACAGATGACCGGGTTCTTTTTTCTGCCTGAGGTGATGTGAAAGGACAAATAATACAGCATAAACAAGCTTAATACAGTGGCTCAGCTCTAAGTGCTCTATAATAGTAACTAAATGCAACATTACTCTTCAAGAAATCCCTGGAGCTTTAAAAACCAATGGGTTTTCAATTGCTATGTTGCAATAAAATACAATTTTTTCTATTAATTATTTTTGAAAATCCTGTTTTGCCATTATTTGCATAGCTAGAGGTCTGAGTTATTTTATAATGTGGATAGCTGCATTTTTTTAATCTTCCCTGTTTATCTTTGAACTAGTATGTGCATTATGATAAATAAAGCCTGTAAGTACCTGGATTTAAATTGTCCCATGTTTCTTAATAATTTTTTCCCCCTCCTAAATTCTGTACAACAAATATGTAAGATTGTGAACAGGGTTTCAGTGTACTGAAAAATAACTCTTTTTACTTCCATGCACATTTATGTGTAGGACAAAGGACTTCAGAGCAGTTATGGTTGTCAGTTGTAGTAGAGTCTAACTTTTTCTAACACAGTAAGTACTATTATCTGTAGGACAAAACCTGATTTTTCTTAATACAAGGTTGACATTGAAAGTTTTATAAGGAAAATAAAATCAATAACAGAATGGCTTTATTGGAGAGGCATAGGGGGAAAATGATGCACTTTCTTTCAGAAATATAAAAATGGAGGGATGTTCAGTGCCACAGCAAATTGCGTTCTTGCCAGCCATGTGCACCTAGACTGTTTCCTTCTTTCTAATAGCTTAGGTTTAAAAATTTTGTGTACGTGTGTGTGTGCATGTGCATATTTTTTTATATGACATATATACACTCTGAATATACTCCTTTCACCCCATCATTTTGGTTATTTAATACTGTTATTGCAGACTATTTCAATGCCTTCACATATAATATGCTTTCAGAGTAAGTCTCCATCAGTTTTTGAAAGCAAAATCTATCCATGCTCCACATTAAAGAAAAGCCGTGTCTGTACATTAGCATAGTACTAACCATGAACCATGAACCAGAAAGATTTATTAGTTTGGACTTAATGATGAACTATTACTAAAAGCTTGGTCAGTTTCAGCATAGGCAGAGCTCACTTGCAACTTTCTGCAAAAGGTTATACAGACGTTCCCTTTCATTTTTACATTTCTACTAAATTACATGTAGTTATATCGCTGGTACTTTTGAATCATATATTCATAATTATTATTTATTCATGTAAACAAAATCTCAGTTGACCATCTGAGTGACTTTGAAGTTGCATTTTAATTACCATAACCTATTATTTCAGGGAAACTTGGTCATGTGAAACTATAAGAGACTGGTGTGCAACTTGTTTCACCATGAGATGGAGCTGCAATGCAGGCTGGGACAAGCACTATGCTTAGGAATTCAAAGGTTTATTAACATAAACATAGACATACTGACTCTATCTGTATAATAATCAGATGATTATAGAATCATAGAATAGTTAGGGTTGGAAAGGACCTTAAGATCATCTAGTTCCAATCTCTCTGCCATGGGTAGGGACACCATACACTAAAACATGTCACCCAAGACTCTGTCCAGCCTGGCCTTGAACACTGCCATGATGAAAGGTATGGGGTTTTAAACCCTTGATGCATTGGTGAAATTACGATATTACTTACATTATCCTGATATTATGCCATATGATTCTTGTTTTTACTTTCAAATGCTATGTCATATGAATTAAATTTTGAAAATAATCCTTATTTCTTTGAAGGTTATATCCTTACTTATGCAAATAGGATGAAATAACAAATATTTCTGTAATGGTACTCTTTATTGTCTCTAAATGCAGCTATATAAAAACTGAAGATGAATTGCTTAATTTCAGTATACCCATATGAACACACAACTATGTACTTCTAGATATATTAAAATTAATAAATAATGATTTTTTTTTCTAGTTCATCTAGATTCCATCTAAGACGGTAAGAAATGTGGACTTCCTGGTGCAGAGCAATGAAAAAAAACCATAAGTTTAGTTCTAGCTGTTTTGTGAGAAAAATAAGTATTGCTAACACTAGCAATCCTGATAACACTAACAGACATAGAACTATTCCCAGCTGCTGCCACATACCAATTTTAAAACTTCACTATGTCTCTTTCTTGGATGCAGTTCCTATGGGTCTCTAGCTTTTGTTCTACAATGTTCATAAATCATGAGCAACAAATCCAGATTTTCAGGACTAAGTTTAGAATGCTAAGGCAGTAAGAACTTCCAACACTTCTATCGTAAGACAATACTAAGTATTACCGTTATTGAGTTTACTTCTATTCCGTATATTTACTTGCAGCTATTCAACTATCTTCCTTTGCTCACAATACAAATATATAAAAATTCTGTGTGTTCATTTCCTCTTCAGGAGATTTATTTTAAAAACAGGCAAGGCAAAAAAAAAAAAAGCAGATAATTTCCTACTTTGATAAATGAATTTTGACTGTTAAAAACAGGAGTTAAATCACCATTTGAAAAAACAAAAACCTGAAAGTTTAGACATTGTTCTGACCAGTGGGATATATTTTCCATTAAAAAAAAAAAATGAACTTACACATAATTTGCTTTGAATTTACAGAAATATATAATAAGGCACATACTTTGTATACTTTGTGCATATTTTGTATCTCTTCTGTCCTATGTCAGGTAAGACTAATGAATTAAAATACAGAGCAGTGTATATTTCAGTTCAGAAAGTAACTATTACAAAGTAATAGCATAAATGGTGCGATGAAATCAGACGGATGGAAAAATTGGGCATTTTTTTAATATTTAAAGTTATTTTTTGTTCTTTTCTGGAAGCCATTAAAGATTTTCAAACTTTTCACTTCCCCGGTAATATTAGAGTGGCTTTAAACTTTAGTAGGCACACTTTTCATAAAGTATATGACAGCTTTTGTACCTTCAAGGATGAGGGGGCCCAAGTCTTTCCTGAAGGATCAAAACAAAGATGTCTGTGGAATCTAATGGATGCCAATTTCTCTTCAGGTCTGTATAGAAGTGAGATTGGTGATATGGCATTTTGAATAGAGATTTTTCAAGGAAATGTTGCACAATATTCAAAGTAATTCTTTAAGGGACCGAACTTCTAGGACAAATGTTGTTTACCTCAGAGTTTTACTAGAAATCTAATGTTCAGACTGAGAAACCTTCCATTTTAAAATTTGAGGGAAATGTGTATAAATTCAAAAAGGTTGAGTTTGCACAAACAGGCATTTTTTTTTAATGGAACACCCACTTGCAGAAAAAAAATTGAAAAACTCTATTCTAAGTAAAATATGCATAATGAATTATTTGTTTATGGATATTCTTCTATTGGTTCAGCTGCGATTTAATCTTTCAGATGTTTATACACACACCCTCATGCACTCGTACATATTTTTGAGGATTCTTTCAGAGCTAAGGTATAATAGGATGTACTAGTTTAGTGCTACATTTCAAATAACTTGAAACATACCAGTTATAGACATAACTTGTGCATTTCATATATATAGATGTGAATATATAAATAACAAATATAAAAATTTCTTATTTGTTGAAATATACAAATAACAACAGGTTAAGTGTAATTTCTGAAATTCAGAGTGAGCCAATTAAAAAAAAATAGGTAAGAGAAAAGTTTGGCTGTCAAATTAAAGGCTTCGTAATTAATCAGATAAGGGATCACTTAGCTGAGTTTTTTAATACCTGTTCTTTACTAACAGTGATAAAGCATATTTATAAGACATTTTACTGTACTTTAGTTCCATATAAAGACTATATTAAAGGAAAGTTTAATGTACACAGTTCAGTGTCAGGAAATAAACAGGCTAAATTACATGTACATGAACTGTGCTCTTGTCTGCACATACTCTATCAAATGTTATTTCTCAACAAGGATAAGAGAGAATGACATGTTTGTTCAGGGTACAAGGTAAATCGTTTTCAGAAATGATGTTACCTTTCTGAATAAGCAAAAACTAAAGGCAAATTTGCAAAAGTTACACATTCTGGGCATGTTTTTAGCCTGTCAGAACTATTTCTTCCATTCAAAGACACCTTTTCTAAATAAGGCTAGTGCTGGCAATAAATATCTTGAGTTACTAATTGTTTAATTTTTCTGGTTTACTTTTTCAAGTGAAGTTGTGAAAGGTATATTTCCAAATACATAAAGTTTGCCCAGTGTTTAAAATAGCCATAAAATAACCAAAGTATGGTCTGGTTAATTGCTTCTTTGAAAACGTAGTGCATACTTGTCGTGAATGATGATAAACAAACTAAACCTTCGGAAACGTGTGACAGCTATATTGCTCTTGTGTCCTGTGAAACCAAGGCGAACAATTTACTTGTACAGCCTTTATGGCATTTAGTCTGCTTTCTGTCCCTGGTCTCCCCCAGTGTTTAATGACTTAGCTGGAACAGGGGCTATGGTTATCCCTCAATAACATCAACAAAGAACTTCAGAAAATGTTCAGAAAACTATGAGATGTGTGTGTCTTTGTAAGTTGACAGAATATTGGTTATAACTGTTTCCAGTCCTCTAAGTCATTAGGATCTCAAAATACCTTACAAGTAGATCTGGGCAGACTAACATATGTAAAAAGGACTTTTTTGTTTGCTTTTTGTTGTTACTTTGTTTGGTTGGTTGTTTGGTTTTTAGGATCAGGTACCACAAGTTAATTCATTTCATCTTGTGGTAACTTTCTAATGATTAGAGAATTAATCAGTCTTAAAGACTCTGATGTTGATAGTAAGGTTAGGGGGAGGGTTCTGATGATATCTTTTTCCTAGCTGGAAACATACAGGAAGAGATTTGTAAGAATGAAGAGATTTGGTATGCTAGAATAACTATAATGGCCATATGATAAGACTGAATTCTGAGCATGGATAATTATTTCTGTGTAGTGTGTTGTGAATGCTATTCATCTTCCAGACTCATGATCAGGTATATATATATCTGAAATATCACAAAAGGTTTACCATTGTATTATTTGAGAAGTGCTCTGTACTAACAGCAATGTGTCTTTAATACAGCAGAATTTAAGGAAAGAAAAGAGAAAAAGATCAGACAACAAAGAATATTTCCAAAATATTTTATTTCACATATACCTTTCATTAAACAAAGTACTCCAACATTATATTGGTTGGCATCCAGGTAAGAGTCACAGTAAATATTAACTACTGAATGTGCTGAAGTCAGATCATTTTGTAAGGAGAAATGAAAGCAACTTGAAAACACCAGTAATAAATTGGTAAGGGGTATATGCAACTTCAATCTGTTTTCAGCACTTAAACTTACACTCACTCTTCGACATAATTCTGAGGAGTCTGCACACCCTTCCAAATGTAGTAGTACCTTAAGTGAAAGACTGTAACTAAGGCTAGACTGTGTATTCAAATCTTTAACTATGTAAAAGGTGTCAGCACCTATATGCAGATTAGTTTTACTTTTAGATCACTGATCAGCTAGAAGTACTGGAAATAAATTACTGTGCAACTTGATTATGAGCAGCTACAGTGTATTTCAGGAACAGTCACTGTTTTGATGGTCATTTGGACAAACAGAATCATAGAATAGTTAGGGTTGGAAAGGACCTTAAGGTCAACTACTTCCAACCCCTCCCCAGTAGGGCAGCAACTTCCCATTAGACAAGGTTGCTCAAGGCCCTATCATTACAATTACAATTGCAATTGCAATTACAATTACAATTGCAATTACAGATTAATTTGACATTACAATATAATGAAATGCACTATGTACTTCTTCAACCTTAATTTATCTATGCTATTAGCACAAATATCATAAATGCAGTGCTTTGGTCTGGATTCTGGCAAGGTGAACTTGCGCTATTAGAAGAATGGAATGGGAGAAGTTTCTATTCCTCTCACCACTATACTGACTAGTTGTAATTATGTGCAATTATGTCTGAAGATTCTGAAACATGCAGTTGGGAAGAATGTGAATAAGTGTCTCTTATGTGTTATAAAATAGAAAAATAGAAAACATTATTGGTTTGATGTGAAAGGATAATCTTGTATTATAAAAATGAAGAGGTGGCAAGATACACTCTGAGACAGTGAATTCTACAGAATCTCAAGTTTAGTTGTGCCCATGGATAAGAAATTAAGAGATCCATATTAATAAACATTTTTCTGTGATAAGAGTTTAGGACACCCCTTAATAAGTATTTCATGCTAAAAGTGCACAAGTCATATAATAGTATAGAAAATTGAATTTACTAGATTTAGCAAAATATTCTATTAATAATAAAAAGTAAGCAGAGCAATGGAAAACAGCAAACCAGTGTTTAACCAGATTAACCCTCAAGTCACAGTTTTCTACATTACATTCAGAACATTAGGCAAATTAAAAAGTTATGTGTTGTTTTGTTGTTTTCTTATTTGTTGTTTTTTTTTTTTATGTTAACTTTTCCACTAATAAGCAATTTAAATGTTCTTTTCATAGCTTTAAAATGTTAGTGGAAAGTTCTATATCCCAGCAAGTCCATTAGTATCTAGACTTAAAACTGGTTGCTCAAAGTGTCATTATGACCTCTTATCATAAAGAATGATCAGAGACAGAAAAATTAGTAAGATTTTCTTTAAAACAAAACCAAAGCCAAGCTAACACAGAACACCACAAACCAACAGTTCTGTGAAATAATTTGTTTTGTGGAAAAGAAAAAGGAACATGTTTTTTCTTTAAACAAGCTTTCAAAGAATAACATTGGAAAGGATGAAGGACGTTAGGAAATTATTTAATCCTTTAGAACCTCTGTGGCAAGATCAATAAAACACATTTTTAACACTCTTCGCATGTTTTCCTGTACATGTTCCCTACGACCCCAGACCACTGATCAAACATCTGTATATGATCCTTACATGATTATGCCTTGCTTTGATTTAAACCTATTCCTTTTATTGCACTGTCCAGCAGAGATATGGAAAATAAAAAGTTCCTTTCCTCTTTGTAGCAGCTCTTTACAGATCTGAAAGCTGCTTTGATGTTCCTGACAAATCCTCCTTTCGCTAGACTGAATGACGTGGATTCACTTTGTCTTTTCATTCACATTTTACAGAATCTTTATTCATTCATGATAGCATTTTTTAATTCTTTTCCAGTAATCTGTATTGTCCAGCAGTGGCAAATTTAGACATGATAATCCAGCTCAAGCTTCCTGAAACCAGGTTGGTGAGAAGGCTACCTCACATGCATAATACACCATGCATCTAATATTCAACCTTTTTTTTTCAACAAACATCCTTTACTAAAATTCACCTAATATTGAATAACCCCAGACTACTTTGTCACTTTGAATTCACTCCATATTCTGAACTTATACAACTGAAATGCAAAGCATTGTTAAGTCATAACAATATATAACATAAAACAAACAAACAAAACCTTTCCAGTGCAATTTGGTAGCTGCAGCTTTTCTATGATGTTGTTGTTGCATAGTATCTGCTAATATTATTTTTTTCTTATTTACATTATGAGTTACAGAAAAGAAATTAATGAGTTTTCTAATCTGTTGTTACTTCTGTTTAGTTATTTGAACCCCTGTTCAAACCTTGATGGCAGCAAAACAAAATTCCCCCAGACCTTGAAAGACCTTGTAACGAGGACAGCACATCTCAAATACTGAGCTTTTTTATTCTTAAATTGTCATTAGGTATTTTTTAATATTGCAGCTTTTTAAAAAGTAATTTTTTTTTTTTTAATGGAAATGGTGTAGAATCGTGTCTTCTTTAGTCTTGTAAAAACCAAGGTTATCCTACACCTGCAGGGACCTTAAAGAACTTATCTATCAAGTTGCCTCGCAGTCTCATTATAAGTTACCTAGATATACCATTGTCGTGGTTTAAACCCAGTCAGGTAATTCGTTCGCTCACTCCCCCCCCTTTCTTGCCCTCCCCCTGCTCTCGGAGGGACGGAGAGGAGAATTGAAAAGAATGCAACTCCCACGGGTTGAGATAAGAACAGTTTAGTAACTAAGGTATAACACAGATCACTACTGCTACCACCAATGATAACAATGATAAAGGAAATAACAAGGAAAGAGAATACAACACCTCAGCACCAGCTGACCGATAACTCGCCCCCCAAGCCCGACCAAGCTCCGACCGATACCTCCTCCAACCCTGCAGTCTCCCAGCCCTTCCGGCTAACTCCCAGTTACATCCTGGGCATGACGTGCTGTGGTATGGAATACCTCTTTGGTCAGTTTGGGTCAGGTGTCCTGTCTCTGCTTCCTCCCAGCTTCCCCTCCTCCCTGGCAGAGCATGAGGCTCACAAAGTCCTTGGCCAAACCAAAACATCTCTATCAGCTCTGTTCCCGAGCCGAAAGTCAAAACACTGCACTGCACCAGCTACCAAGGAGGAGAAACATGACTGCTACTGCTGAACCCAGGACAACCATCAAGCATTAAAGTAAAAATTTAGCCTCTAAGGAAAGAAGAGTTAATTGAAATAAAAATGTCTTTTTTTCTTCTACTAGTGACATTTGAAAAATGGCAGTTTATCTTGAACTGGACTATCAATTGTTCAATACTTGATTTGTTCAAGTTGTTCAAGTACTTGATATATACAGTGCCATTTCATAACTACTTGATAAATGTAAAAGGAGTCAATTATTCAATTTATTTCTGTTCTTAGCAACTGGACCTGACCAATACAATGTTTCCAAATAACAACATCTCTTTTTAGAATTGTAAAATTTAGAATTTTAGAATTATTTCTAGATACGGTATAAAGATTTACATTTACTGTCCATAAATTTATAAATGAAATGTCTGTTTCATAGTTTTTTTTTAAATAGCTATATTAATATGTGTGCAAGTTGCATTGTATATGTGCCTTTCACAAGGCTATTCAGTCATACATGTTTTACAGTGATTGGGCTATTGTTTCTCTGTTACTTTTTTCCCTGAATTTAGGGATTTTATTCAGGTCCTGTTTGAGACAGTCTGTAATAGCTAAAAAATCTATGCAAGTTCATCACTGTCATGATTTAAATCCAGCCAGTAACTCAGTACCATGCAGCTGCCTCCTTACCCCCACTTTTTTCCAGTCCCTGTGCAGGATGGGGAGGAGAATCGAAAGAATGTAAACCCCGTGGCTTGAGATAAGAACAGTTTAATACCTAAAGTACAATATAATAATAATAATAGTAATAATGGTAAAAAATAACAATGGAAAAAATATAAGAATAAAAAGGGGAAAGAAAAAAAACACAATAAACACAAGTGATGCACAATGCAATTGCTCACCACCCACCAATAGATACGCAGCCTGACCTGAGCAGAGATCTGCTCTTCCGGGTAACTCACCCCAGTTTATATACTGGGTATGATGTGCCACTGTGGTATGGAATACCCCTTTAGCCAGCTTGGGCCAGGTGTCCTGTCTCTGCTCCCTCCTGGCTTCTTGTGCCCCTCCTCACTGGAAGAGCATGACACTGAAAAGTCCTTGATCAGGGTAAGTGCTACTTAGCAACAACTAAAACAACGGTGTGTGACCAGAGTTATTCTTAGACTAAAGCCAAAACACAGCACCGCACCAGCTACTAGGACAGAGAAAAATAAATGTTACAGCTGAACCCAGGAAGGAAACAAAAATAAAAGTAATGTCTTCCTGTCCTTATACTCAATCTATTAGAATATACCTCCATTACTGATACAAACTCTATAAACTGAACTGAGTCTTCAAAGCATTGTGCCTGTAGTTCATTCTAATATACAACACATACCATTATAAAGTCAAAATTATTGTGTACCTCTAAAGCAATAAAGTTTATCTTCTATTCACAAATTAAATTGGAAAATTAAGGAAAGCAGAATTTGATACAAAATAAGCACACTTAAAACAAAACAAAGATGAGGGTGCTGCTCATAAAAAATAGAAATTGTATTAAAGCAGATTACATCGATGACAAACCTATGAATTTAATATAAATATCCATCACTGTAAACTCCTAATTTTCAACACTGTGTTTTGGTATTTTATTTAGTATTTTTATTAATCAAAAGGGGCATGACCAGCAGGTCGAAGGAGGTGATCCTGCCCCTCTACTCTGCTCTCCTGAGACCTCATTTGGAGTACTGTGTGCAGTTCTGGTGTCCTCAACATAAAAAGGACATGAAACTGTTGGAATGAGTCCAGAGAAGGGCCACGAGGATGATCAGGGGACTGGAGAACCTCACATGTGAAGATGGGCTGAGAAAATTGGGCCTGTTCAGCCTGGAGAAGAGAAGGCTGTGTGGAGACCTCCTAGCAGCCTTCCAGTATCTGAAGGGGGCCTTCTAGGATGCTGGGGATGGACTCTTCATTAGCGACTGTAGTGACAGGACAAGGGGTAATGGGTTCGAACTTAAACAGATTAGATATAAGGAAGAAACTCTTTACTGTGAGGGTAGTGAGGCACTGGAACAGGCTGGCCAAAAAAGCTGTGAATGCTCCATCCCTACTGATGTTCAAGGCCAGGTGGGAGAGAGCCTTGGGCAACATGGACTAGTGCGAGACCTCCCTGCCCATGGCAGAAGGGTTGGAACTAGATGATCTTAAGGTCCTTTCCAAACCTAAACATCCTATGAGTCTATGATTCTATCATTATGATGGAAGACTAGGAATTTCCAAATTTAATATTTTTACTAGTAGCTTAACTTCCAAAGTTTAACACATTCAAGCTACTTTTCTGTTAATTTCTTAATTATTAATACTTTTAAAGGTAATTCATTTATGTACTTTTTTCTACATGAAATGTATTTGTATTCTTATGTATAATTAGAGCTATAAGATCTCAGAGTTGTTTTCTCTTCCACAGAAATTCCTGTGTAGAAGACCTTCTGAAAGTATAACAACATGTGATGCTTCTGGCATTAACAAATCTCATATATCTTTGTGTGCACAAAATTAGGGTGTTTTTTTTTTGTCATGTAAACTCATGTTTACAGAAGGAAAACTATTTATATAGTGTAAAAAAATATCCAGCCATGGAAAGACACACACATATAGAAAAAAAAAAAAATAAAGAAAATAAAGGAAGTTAGGTTTTTCAGGAAGAGATAGGAAGGTATTAATGTTGTGCAGGGTCACTTGAAATAAGATACAGTATAGTCATCCATGATCGATTGTGTAACTCGTGTAAAGAAGGACAATTTGTATGATCAGAAGTCTGGAACACCTGTCTTATTAATGAAAAAGAGAACTTGAGTGGTTTAACTTATCATTTAATTGCTGAGGGAACAACTGCTGTTCACAAATGTGTTGAAGAAACCCAAGAAGTAAACACTTTGGAGGAAAGGTAAAATTTTGCACTGAAATACTTTGCTATTACAACAGTAAATCACTGCAAGTCATAGGTATATTTAGACTGGGAAACAGAAAACTAGATTGTTCTACTGTTAGGAACATGCTTCTGTCTGTTTACCAATAGGAGCAGAAGGAACAAAAAACATGAAACTTTTGGGGTGCGTAAGTGTTGAGATTTCCTAAGTATAGGTACCATTGGTAGATGTCAGGAAGATGCAGGATGCATCATCATTAGGTAATAGATTCGAACAGACATGAAAATAACATTGAATTCTATCTTGTTCACTAGAGTAGGCAGCTAGGAGATAAACAGCTTTATCTGTTTTAACATGTTTATGAAAGGGAGTTTATGGTGGTTTTGCCATCTGTTTGAAACTGGATGTAATGACCTATCTGCTGCATTCCTGTCCTGCAAATGTTTCTTTTCTTCCCATTGTTTCTTGTTTTCTGAAATGTTCTATAAATTGCCTTCCAGACTTACACAGGTGAAGTTTTTTGAGGTAACATTCAACTAGTCAGATCATTAAAATTTTTGTTTTCACATGTGAAAAGCACATACTGAATTTTTTGCTAAAATTCTGTAGGACTTTTATCAATAATCTGTATATTCTCTGGAGTAGCTAATTTTCACGTGACTGGCCTTTAATTTTTTTTTTCACAAATAAATATTTACTATTAGTGTATTTTGCTATTGGTTTTGTTTTGTTTTTTTTTTAATGTTTCAAGTATAAATGAAGTGAAAAGATTTTTTTCTGTGCACCAAATAACAGTTTTGTTCATTGAAATTCAGCACTGACACTGAAAAGCTACTGACAAATGCATTTCAAACGTCCACTACTGCTAAAGAACATACTTTCCCTGAAAGAAAATGAGAAAGGACGTCTGTTATCTATATTTAGAAAGGAACTCATATACAAAGACCTCTTAATTAAACTCATAAAGCTTAAGTATTTGTTTTAGTTGTGTTATTGCAGCTGATTGAGCTCCAACCTTCTTAATTTTCACTGACATCCTCAGCCTTGATAATCTACTTGCTTGAAGGAAAATCTAATATTTACAGCAAAAGTAGATTTGGGATTAGATGATATCACAAGGAGTAGAAGGCTAAATAAGCTGCTACTTGGCAGAACATTTATTGAAGTATATATCCAAGTGGTTTATAACTCAGATTCTTACCGGTCCATGCCTACCCCTATAACTGGTTTCTTCTGCATATTTCTTTCCTCAAAGACTTACCTTCACCTCAACAGAAGTTTTAGAATTATAGAATCATAGAATAGTTAGGGTTGGAAAGGACCTTATGATCATCTAGTTCCAACCCCACTGCCGTGGGCAGGGACACCTTACGCTAAATCATATCACCCAAGGCCTTGTCCAACCTGGCCTTGAACACTGCCAGGGATGGAGCATTCACAACCTCCCTGGGCAACCTATTCCAGTGCCTCACCACCCTAACAGGAAAGAACTTCCTTCTTATATCCAACCTAAACTTCCCCTGTTTAAGTTTTAACCCATTACCCCTTGTCCTATCACTACAGTCCCTAATGAAGAGTCCCTTCCCAGCATCCCTATAGGCCCCCTTCAAATACTGGAAGGCTGCTAGGAGGTCTCCATGCAGCCTTCTCTTCTCCAGGCTGAACAGCCCCAACTTCCTCAGCCTGTCTTCATATGGGAGGTGCTCCAGTCCCCTGATCATCCTCGTGGCCCTTCTCTGGACTTGTTCCAACAGTTCCATGTCCTTTTTATGTTGAGGACACCAGAACTGCACACAATACTCCAAGTGAGGTCTCAGGAGAGCACAGTAGAGTGGCAGGATCACCTCCTTCGACCTGCTGGTCACGTTCCTTTTGATGCAGCCCAGGATACGGTTGGCTTTCTGGGTACACTGCTGGCTCATGTTCATTTTCTCATTGACCAACACCCCCAAGCCCTTCTCTGCAGGGCTGCTCTGAATCTCTTCTCTGCCCAACCTGTAGCTGTGCCTGGGATTGCTCCGACCCAGGTGTAGGACCTTGCACTTGGCATGGTTAAACCTCATGAGGTTGGCATCAGCCCACCTCACAAGTGTGTCAAGGTCCCTCTGGATGGCATTCCTTCCCTCCAGCCTATCAACCGAACCACACAGCTTGGTGGGTTTCATTTAATATTTATATTTTTCTGTTTCATTAATCCAAAGATTAAACAATTTGTGAATGTCTACACTGCCAGTATTTGTACTGAATTATTTTTTACCACATAAAATGCATGTGGCAGATGTTTGGGGTTTTCATGCTGTGGTATTTTTTTTTCTTTTTATTTGGACTGGGTATTTTTTTTCTTTTATCAGCTGTCTCTGCACATATTCACTGACTATAGCAAAAAGCAGCTACTGAACATATGCAGAAAAACTGCATGCTCGCAATTCGTTAAACAGATAGCCAGTTACTGATGTACCATCTGTGCATTGCAAGTGGTGGATCTCTTATAGTCTGAAGAGGTTGATAGTAGGGATTATGCCTAAATCCTTAACCACATCAAAGTACTAAAATAATAGCCCCATGTACTGGTTTTGGATGGGATAGAGTTGATTTTCTTCATAGTAGATTGTATGTGGCTATGTTTTGGATTTATGCTGGGAACAGTCCTAATAACACAGGGACGTTTTCATTATTGCTGAGCAGTGCTTACACAGAGTCTTTTCCACCTCTTACACCATCCTACCCACCAGCAGATTGAGCATATACAAGAAGCTGGGAGGGGACACAGCTTGGACAGCTGACTCCAACTGACCAAAGGGTATTCCATACCATACGATGTCATGTTCAGTGATATAAAGCTAGGGGAAGAAGAAAGGGAAGGATGGTCAGAGTTGTATTTGTCTTCCATGTAACCATTAAGTGTGACGAAGCCTTTTTCCTGGAGATTGCTGAACACCTGCTTGCCAGTGGGAAGTGGTGAATGAATTCCTTGTTCTGCTTTGCTTGTGTGTGGCTTTTGCTTTACTTATTAAACTGTCTTTATCTCAACCCATGAGTTTTCTTAATTTTACTCTTTCAATTTGCTCCCCCATTCCATGGGTGTTGAATGATTGAGCAGCTGTGTGGTGCTTAGTTGCCAGCTTCTCCATATGAGAAGTAACTATGAACAATTTTATTATGATTATACTTAGAAAACAGACTTTATTAGGGAATTGGTAGGTACTTTACGTGATTAACAGGGCAGCATAGAAAATATACTTTTTTCTGAATGTAATGTTTTTCATTGCCTTCTGATATTTTCCAAAAACGAACAGAAAATTACTCAAAATGTTGACAAGCAGATGGAAGTAAGTTACAGGAAAATAACTGTAAAATAACTAAAAGAACAATTACTTATTTTTAATAAATTTATGCAAGTACAAAAAGTACTGCATTCATAAATATAAAAGTGGTTCCAGCAAGTAGTAAAACACAGACATTTCCAGTGAACTCTATTTCATTCCAGATCAGTGCTCACAGATGTACTATATATTACTGGCCCATTACTGAAATTGGAGGGAGATAAATATCTGACAGAATGTCAGACTTTGGCAAGAAATGGAGGGTATATGAAAAAGATATGTCATAGTGAGAGTAATAATGAAAATAAAGAATAACAAATGCTATTCCAGTTGAGAAGCAGGAAACTTGGGAATGGAATTGGAAAAAAATATTGTGACATAGTTTGCAGCAGCAGCAACACAGGGTAGTGAAAATACTTTAAAGTGTTAGCAAGTGCTATTATCTTTTTGATTCATAAAGATCATAGAAACATAAGTACAGAAGTGATCCAAAATTCATCATGGTCAATGGAAAGATTCTCTCTTATTCAGGTGTATTATCATGTATGTTTCTATAGTCTAAGCCTCTGACAACTCTGATCTACTACACAGCCTGCAGTGGGAAACAGAGCAGAAGACATCAGATTCAAACATGATAAGTATTATTTATTGATCACAGAATATCTTTATAGTTCTTCATAACTGATTTTAGTGCAGATCTTTTTGATTGTTTAAGAGAAGTAGGAAATCAGGAGCTCCTTGATGAACTTCATCACAGAAAGGAAGCCTACAGAGGGTGGAAACATGAACAGGTAGCCTAGGAGTAATACAGAGGGTGGAAACATGAACGAGTAGCCTGGGAGGAATACAGAGAAACAGTCAGAGCAGCCAGGGATTGGGTTAGGGAAGCTAAAGATCTGGTAGAACTATATCTGCCAGAGGCATCAAGGGCAATATTAGGAAATAAGTTCTTTATTGTGAAGGTGGTGAGACCCTGGAACAGGTTGTGCTTAGGAATTGTGGATGCCTCATCTCTGGAAGTGGCCAGATTGGAAGGGGCTTTGAACAACCTGGTGTAGTGGAAGGTGGCCCTTCCCATGGCAGGGGGGTTGGGATTAGAAGATCTTTAAGGTTCCTTCCAACACAGATCGTTCTATGATTTTATGATTCGATTATATATATATTAAATACATACATACATAAGTATATACGTACACACATTCATATGTGTTTACATTAGGCTCAGTTTCATGAACAGATATTGACAAATACTGTCTTAAGTTTCTGCAAAGGCAGTTAAAATGACTTGTTTTTTTGGTTTTTGTATTTTTTTTCTTTTCTGTTAGAAAGTACTGTTAAAATTTGAACCATAAGCATTTGTTATGCCGAAGTTTGCAAACTGGGCCAACTGTATTATTCATTCCGTGTTTTATCACAGCATAAAATTCATCTCAGGAGATTTACAAAAGATAGCTGGCAGTCAGTTTAAATTATGTATAATCTCATTCATTGAAAGGAGTTGGTTTAATCGTAACATACTGCACTTTGTCGCACAATGTTCTTCTAGTAAATGAGTGTTTTAACAATTTTTGGTCATCCCAGAACTATTTTCTTAGCATGCTAAGGTAATAGCAAGTGAATTATATTCTGCAGCTAGAGACATGTGGACCATAATAAAATACTGTAGTACTTTAGTGTTCAGTTTTAATGTTCTCCACTGCAGTTTAATACAATACAGCAAAAGAATTGCTCATGAATAGCTAAAATTTATAGTTTTCTATTGTTACTAAATTCCATTAAGTGTAACAATGGTGGGAGGAAGCAAAGAAAGGTTATGACCTGTAGGAAGTGCTTCAACATATCAAGTAAGTCTGATCATTTTGCCCTGATTTTTCCCCAAATTTTTACTATTTCTTTAGGGAATATTACTGATAAATTATCTTATTTAAACACAGAGAGTAATATGAGTAATATAAACTTTTGAGTATTCTGAAATTTTGCAAAAGATGTTGTTAGGAACAGCTAAAAATAAAAGATAACCAGCAAGTACTACAATTTGTTTTTCATGGATTTAGGTGACTGTCAAAACATTTCTATTTTCAAGCTTTGAAATCAAATCACAAAATTTGAGTACTGCCAAAATATAAAGTCAGTAGCGCAGGAGAAATGCCAGGTGCTTCAGCTGCTTTCTATTCCTTGAAACCATGCTTTAACAGATAATTCACCTTCCCCTCAATTTGAAATTAATGTTGTGTCACCACTATTAATTTGAATGTGCCAGTGCCAGTTCTTGAAAACAAATGTACCTCCTAACCTTTATACTCTTCATGTCTGGATTCTTTGACATTTATTCATGTCCTGGGTTCAGCTGTAGCAGTCATTTTTCTCCTTCTTAGTAGCTGGTGCAGTGCTGTGGTTTTGACTTTCAGCCTGGGAACTGCGTTGAGAACACCGATGTTTTTAGTTACTGCTCAAATGTTTAGTCTGACCAAGGACTTTGTGAGCCTCATGCTCTGCCAGGGAGGAGGGGAAGCCAGGAGGAAGCAGAGACAGGACACCTGATCCAAACTAGCTGTCATGGGTTCAGCAGTAGCAGTCATTTTTCCCCTTCTTGGTAGCTGGTGCAGTGCAGTGTTTTGACTTTCGGCCTGGGAGCAGAACTGATAGTGATGTTTTGGTTTGGCCAAGGACTTTGTGAGTCTCATGCTCTGCCAGGGAGGAGGGGAAGCCGGGAGGAAGCAGAGACAGGACACCTGATCCAAACTGACCAAAGAGGTATTCCATACCACAGCACGTCATGCCCAGGATGTAACTGGGAGTTAGCCGGAAGGGCTGGGAGACTGCAGGGTTGGAGGAGGTATCGGTCGGAGCTTGGTCGGGCTTGGGGGGGTGAGTTATCGGTCAGCTGGTGCTGAAGTGTTGTATTCTCTTCCCTTGTTATTTCCTTTATCATTATTATCATTGGTGGTAGCAGTAGTGATTTGTGTTATACCTTAGTTACTAAACTGTTCTTATCTCAACCCGTGGGAGTTGCATTCTTTTCGATTCTCCTCTCCGTCCCTCCGGGAGCAGGGGGAGGGCAAGAAAGGGGGGGAAGTGAGTGAACGAATCACCTGACTGGGTTTAAACCATGACACTAGCCAAAGAGGTATTCCATACCACAGTACGTCATGCCCAGGATGTAGAACTGGGGGCAGTTACCTAGAAGGGCAAGTTCACTGCTGGGTCAGGCTGGTTATTATCGATCAGAGGGTGGTATTATATTGTCTTCCGTTGTTATTTCCCTTATCATTATTATTATTCGTGGTAGCAGTAGTGGTTTTGTGTTATACCTTAGTTACAGGACTGTTCTTATCTCAACCCGTGGGAGTTACATTCTTTCAGTTCTCCTTCCCATCCCTCTGGGAGAGGATGGAAGAGAGGGCAGGGGGGGGGAAGGGGGGAGGGGTAGAGGGGTAGTCTGCTTGGTTCTGATTTACAGGCTGGGATTAAACCACTACAATTCAAAACTTCTTATTCTATTCAGAATATTGAGAAATAAGTTACTTAATATTGGTTAAATTGCTGATTACTTTTCCATTTGTCCATTTTAAATTATCTATAGCTCAGTAGTCTTGTCTCAATCTAAATCAGAACTAATCTTTCTCTTTTTACTAAGTATTCTAAATTGGAGAGAACTGACAGGGTAGTTTTCGTTTTTTTTTTGTGTCCAAGGGTAGAAGTTTATGGGAATTTAGAAATTGCATTGTAAATACAGCAGTGGAACACCACCCCATTTAGCAGTATCTGATGACTTCACATAGGATTTTTGATACTGTAATTTGTGATATGTAATTTGTGAAGCTGCAAGGGTGCTCACATGGCCCAGCCTTGGCAAAATGGCCTGGATAACAACAGTTAGTAAAATAGAATGGGAGTGCAAACAGTGTGTAAGAATGGGGCACTCAAAATTCTCTGAGAATACTTTTCTCCAAAGCTGATAAACTGAAGAAGATGTCCATCAAACAGTAACAGGAAATTAAAAAGACGCTCTTGAAATCAGGGAGTTAGCTTGAAAGGATATAGAAAAGATTCTCTGTGGTTGGGGAGGGGTGGGATCCTCATGAACTGGAGGGGAGGAGAAGGAAACAGAGCCTTTTCAGGTTGGTGAAGAGAAGGTGTTTGGAAGTTTGTTGGTGTTTAGTGACATTAACAATTTGTAAATGTGGTCTATGTGTTGCATTGCTGATATTGATCCTGAATGTATAGTTTATTCATTGCTCATTAGTCACATGTTCTCAATATACAAGTCCTGATCTGACTTTAAATGATATGAACTGGACAGCTTTTCCCTGTAACAGAAGTCTCTTTATGCTGACTCAGAAATGCTAACAGATGATTTATTGAATCAGGTAAGTGATGCTATAGTTTTATTGGGACATTCATTTGTCTTACAATTCTTCCCCAAAAAGTAAACTTTCCCCATCTCACTATTCCTTTCTCCCCTTCTCTTTGAATCTTGCTTCATCAGATGCATTTAACTGGTTATTTGTTCATCATTTTTCAGAAATGTTGTCCAGTAACAATGTCATCAACAAAGAATAGGACTTTGGGCACTTGTTATGAACTTCTGCTTTGTCATGTTCTGTGGTGGTGATGGGTTTGGTATTTTGCTCTAGGTTTGGTTTCTTTTTTTTTTCCCTCTTGCTGTTCATTCCCATGATTGTTAGTGAGTAACATTGTAAAAATGCAGCTGTTTTGTACGACTGCCTACATTAAACCATGCTTTTAAACAATGTTGTTTTTAAGGCAGATAGTATCTCCACAAATAAACTTGAATATGATGAAGAAAAATGAAGTCACTTAAATTCCATTAAAAAAATAAAACATAAATGTTTTAAAAATGGTTAAGTGACGATTATTCAACTTTTGAATTCAGATAGTCTACTTCAGTAGTACTTTTCATGCTATATTGGGTCACACAGTAACAAAACAGATGAATCTCTTGCTTTTCTGCTTTGATTGTCTGGAATTGTCTCTTGTTCTTTTAATATCAGAAGAGTATGTACTTCATAGGGAAATGGGACATAGCACTGAATCTGTTTCATAGTGTAGTCTTAAAAATATTTATCCATGTCTAAGATTACAATTCCAGCAGTGAACAGAATTGTTTTAGTACCTGAGCTGCTTCATTTGTAAATGAAAAGTAACATTGATTTTGAAAAGCAATAGAAGTCATCATGTTCTGATAACTGGAATTCATGAAATGGAATTGCACAATTTATATTCCAGTGGAGTGGAAATTCTTGGGAAGAAGTAAATATGTCTTTCAGAACACCTAATCATTTCACAGTGAAAGCCATAAGATGGTGATTGATAACACAAACTTAAATTTCACATCCCATATTTCTAAGGAGGAAGAAAAAAATCCCTATGCTCAACTTTCTCTGATGCTGTAAAATTTTGTATATTCAATATTTCAGTTTGCCATTAAAAAAAAAAAAATTGGAATTTCATATGGAAAAGTAATTTTTCTTTACCATTCCCTTCCTACTCAGTTCCTTCTTTTTTAATCATCAAAATGATATTTTACAAATGTATTCAGCCCAGATTGATTTTGTGTTTTCCACACATTTATGTCACTTAATTAGAACTTCTAGTTGCCTCAACAGCAAGTCATAAGAAATATATGCCCCTAGAAGAAATTAAAATTATAATGGCTCTCAATAGTATCATGTCTGAATTATACAATGACACAGATATTTATTTAGTAGTTTACAAGTATTTTGACTTTCTAAAACCTGGGAGTTTTAGACACACAAAACTCAGATACCAAAAAAAAAAAAAAGGTCTGTATGCCTAGTTTATTATGCTGGTAAATTTTCTCCAGAAATCATAGACACACAGACTTTGGGAACTGAGTTTGTATCTTGAAGTTACTTTTAAAATCAGAAATAATCATAAAAATTTACTGTTTATTTTATTTAACTGGCTAATATCATTGTTTCCTGCTGTCCACACATGGAAACAAAATGATTATTTAGGGACATACTTGCAAAGAAAGTTTGTCAAGAAACAAAAAACCTTTCTGTGAAGGTAGATGTGTTGCTGTCATTATGTAAAAATCCCTAATGATTCAGCAGATAATGATGTTGTTCCCACCAAAACTAATGTAAAAAAAAATAAAAAAATAAAAAATCCATATTTTTTTTAAGCCATAACTGAACCTAAGAATCAGGGTAAATGCCTCTTAATACAGGAAAAAATGTAACTTGATTAAACACTAGTAATGCACACAGAGGATAGTCCAAAATACTCTGTATTTTGCAGTCTTTAGGGTTTATTATGCATAAACGTTTTACCCAAATTAATTAAGCAACCTGTCTTTGCTGGTTCTTACTTAGCAGAGTAAAGGTTACTCACTGCAGGATTAATCCAATGCCTGCATAAGTCAACAAAAGTGCTCTGCTTTGTCTCTGTGGTTTCACATGCAGTGTCCAATTAGTAATAAGACATTACTGTAGAAACCAGCTTTGTCTGTTTGCCTGACTAATGAATGAAAAATTATGCCTATCAATGGTACATTCTCCATGGAAGAACTAAACATCTTTTTCCATCTTTCATATGTAATGTGTATGGAACCTCTCCAAACTATTACTTTTTCAGAAAGCATTAAAGAAATACAATGCCAAACCTGAATGCACTGTGAATGCTCCAATAAAAATAATGACATCTGAATAAATGCAAAAAAGTTTGAGAGAGTAAAAGCAGTATCTGTAAAATCTACCAGTAAAGGATTTTTTGTTAAAGCTATTCTTCATTCATTGAAAATATGCTACAGAAACAGACACAAGTGAGTCTGTTTCCATCAGAATTGATGTGTGTCCTTTTGATCATATTTTCCTCTGTATTTTTGATTTTTTTTTCTATCTCTTAACAATAATATTTCCAGAATGACGTAACATGGAAATTGATACAATGGCTCCATTTATTAAAAAGAGAAAAATTCAATACGAGGACAATATATTCAATCAGTTAAGGTCTAAAGAAAAAAAGTACCCTATTTTGTATGCATTTAGCTTCTTCTGGACTCACATTGTCCTCTGATTGAAAATACTGGAAAATATCCTGCAATTTTACAGTAGACAGGCTAACTCTACAATAAGGAACATATACCATAGTACCTCAATGACAAATAAATCCAATATCTTCTCTAACCAAGAGTACAGGTGGAAATACTCTCCTGGCTTTAGCAGTAGCAGTCATTTTTCTCCTTCTTAGTAGCTGGTGCAGTGCTGTGGTGTTGACTTTCAGCCTGGGAACAGCGCTGATAACACCGATGTTTTTAGTTGCTGCTCAGTAATGTTTACTCTGACCAAGGACTTTCTGAGTCTCATGCTCTGCCAGGGAGAAGGGGAAGCCGGGAGGAAGTAGAGACAGGACACCTGACCCAAACTAACCAAAGAGGTATTCCATACCACAGCACGTCATGCCCACTATATAAATTGGGGGCAGTTACCCAGAAGGACCAGTTCACTGCTCAGGTTGGGCTGGGTATCGGGAGGCAGGTGGTGAGTGGTTGTATTCTCTTCCCTTGTTATTTCCCTTATCATTATTATTATTGTTGGTAGCAGTAGTGATTTGTGTTATACCTTAGTTACAGGACTGTTCTTATCTTAACCCGCAGGAGTCACATTCTTTTGATTCTCCTCTCCATCCCTCCGGGAGCGGTGGGGAGGAAGGTGGTGGGTGAGTAAGTGAGTGGCTGCGTGGCTGAGTTGCTGACTGGGCTTAAACCACAATGAAAACATACTGTATTTTGTAGGAAAACTTTATGACTGGGTTTCTCTTCCTTTTGGGTTATAACCCACCTGTTCTTTTTTACATTTTTACTTTGTCAAATGTAGAATTTTCATCCAAAATTAAGGGAAATAGTCTTTCATTAATTTTGTGCCCTAACTCTTCAATCTGATTAGAATTTGTAAAGAAATGTTATTTCCCTGATCATCTTTCCTATCCGCTTAATGAAAAAAAAAAAAGAAGTGTGCAGTCTGTCTTCTGCTTTTTATACTATCTATCTTTAAAGTTGCAATTCAGGCAATTCTGATAAAACTATGCAGTAATGGAAAAGCCAGTATATAATATAGCTAAACTTTATTTAGGATATTTCTAACCTTAAAGAGAATAAATTTAGCACTCTCCATCTTTAGCTGTAAGTGAAAACAATGTTTAAAAGTTGGCAAAGATAATAATGTAATTGTCATCTAATTGTTAGCAAATGGTGTTAAGCACCATTTGAGATTCCCTATTCTATCCTGCATAGCCTATGGTATCCCAACTGCCTAAAGGAAGTGTCTTGTAGTTCCTGTACTAGACACACAATAGGTGCTGCTTATTCTGTAGGGTATCTAAAACGTCACTAGATAGCCACTTCTAGGTCTTGATTTCTGTCCAGATAAGGCCAACCCAAACCAGAAACACCATACAGTCATACTTTCACCACACTTTAGAACCATCCAGTAACTACCCAAAATACTGTATACCAGTGTGATTATTTTCTTTGCATAAAAATGGTGTTAACCCAGTGTCAGGATTTTATTTTTCTTGTGAATGAAAAAAAGCCTCAGAATTTTAAGACTCCTTTTCTTTGCATTCTGTTATTTGAAAAAAATTCACAAATGGGCTAACTCATAAATTTCTAGAGTATGTAATCTATTAATAATATTACTGTGGTTCTTATTCTGGGTGCTGTGAAAAGAGACATTTTAAACAAGATCTGTAATCAAATGAATGACTAGTAATAAATGCAAAATTCTCAAATTTGGTTGTATCTGTTTATTGTAAGCTGACAATTCTGCAGCTGCAATTGTTAGATTATGTTAAAGGGTTTAGCATATTGTTATTTAAATAAACAATAGAGCAACCAAATACAATTAAAAGAAAATGTGTAAAAGAAAATGTTCACACTGTGAAAACAATGTTCAGCAACAGTTAAAACCACATCATCCACACTGTATTAACCACACATGCAAATCACAGCACCATACACGAAGAACATTAACTTCATCCCAGCCAGACCCAGTACAAATACAGCACTAAGAAGCTATTTGTTAATGTCTTGAAACTCCTTGGTACCACACTTTAAGCCCTGAATTTCTTTATATCACCCTACTACAGTGGTACAAAATGCCTCTCAAGGGGAGTGCAGCCTGACTCCCCTCCAGGATTTGGGCTCCTCTCCACAGAGCCACAGGTCCTGTCAGGACCTTGCTCCAGGGTGGGCTTCCCAAAGAGTCTCACATTCCTTCAGGCATATCCATGAACTGCAGGTGGATATCTGCTCAATCATGGACCTCCATGTGCTCCAGGGGGACAGTCTGCACCTTAGGCTGCAAATTAAAATATAAAATAAAATAAAAAAGAAGTTGTTTGTATTTGTATTTGCATAGCTCATAGGGTCCTTGGCATTGCTAGAACATAAGAAAGCCTTCAGTGTTTGACTTGGGAATACTTCATTAACACTGGTTTGAAGGCTGATTACCAAACTCTAGCTTCTGTGGCTTCCATAGAGACATACAGTCTGTATATGAGAGAAAACCATGGTCAAGGAGACTGAACTGCTCTGCCCATTTCTTGAGTAGGGAACTAAACCATACAAAATTACGAGATCTTCACAAGGTCTCTATACAGGAAATCTGTGACAAAGAATGACTAAAACAGGTGGTAACTAGTCCCTTGTACTATCCACACCAGTAAACCCAAAAAAATTTTCCATATAGAAATCTGAAATTACCTTTGTGGACTAGAATTTATAGATCTGAACACTTTCACCGCTGCTGTCCTCATATAGGCATATGCTTTGCTCTTAAGGCATACAAATTAGTTTACCTCCTTTATTTCATTGGAACAAGATCTCTGTATATAGGATAAGAGCTTTTTCTTCGTACTTCCTGAATGGCTTATAAATAGGTCTGTTTTATTCATGTCATTGTATTAAAATAGCTGACAAATAGTGTTCTGTTTATATTGCACTCAATTTTCAGAGACCTCTAACAATGGCTTTTAAGCCACAGAATGCCTAAGGGTGTTAATTCCATTGTCATAGCAGTCCAATGAATGTCTGAATGAGTAATCACGAATTGAATGTGCTCATACAATATTGTGTCATATAAATAATATTATAACACCTTCTGATTACAATGTGAATGTGTATGTGAGTATAAAATGAGGACAAATGCAGGTTGTAAAATTATATAGTGGAGAAATTCTTTTATTTCAGTCATTATATGGTAGCCTGAAGAAAAACAAAGTGCTAGACTTCATGAGTAATGTTAAGAGAAACAAGATTAAAAATGGACATTAACGCAGAATACATTAGAACCAAAAATTGAGGACTCCATTTCCAGGCAGTTAATTCACAGGTCCAGGTGTTTATATTTTGAATAAAGAAACCTAGGAACTAACCTAGGTGAGAAGCAGGAGGTATCAGCTCAAGCCCAGTGATGAGAGCTGCCTACCTCAGACAGATCAGAGTTCACGTGGGAAGAATATATGACTTTACCTGTTCATGTAATAAGACTTTAGAACTGGTGTCATGGTTTAACCCCAGCCAGTAACAAAGCACCACACAGGTGCTCAGGCACACACCCTGCCCAGAGGGATGAGGAAGAGAACTGGAAGACTGAAAGTGAGAAAATTCATGGGTTCAGATAAAGACAGCTTAATAGCTGAAGCAAAGGCCACACACAGAAGAAGAACAGGAAGACACTCTGACTTGCTAATATGAAACACTTTCAGATGTGGCATTCTGCATGAAACTTATTTGATGGAATTACAGACTGGTCAGTCTCACCTCTGTGCCTGGCAAAATCTTGGAGCAGATTCTCCTGGAAGGCATGCTAAGGCACATGAAAAACAACAGGGTGACAGCCAGCATGTCTTCACTAAGGGGAAATCCTGCCTGATCAATTTGGTGGCCTTCTATGATGGGGCTACAGAACTGATGGACAGGGGTAGAGTAGTTGATGTCATCTACCTGGACTTGTGTAAAGCGTTCGACACTGTCCCACATGACATCCTTGTCTCTAAATTGGAGCAACATCAATTTGATGGATGGACCACTCGGTGGATAAAGAACTGGCTGGATGGCCGCATGCAGAGTTGTAGTCAATGGCTCAATGTCCGGCTGGAGACCAGTAACAAGTGGTGTCCCTCAGGGATCGATGTTGGGACTTTCTGAGTCTCATGCTCTGCCAGGAAGGAGGGAAAGCCAGGGGGAAGTAAAGACAGGACACCTGACCCAAACTAACCAAAGAGGTATTCCATACCACAGCATGTCATGCCCACTATATAAACTGAGGGCAGTTACCCAGAAGGGTGAGATCACTGCTTAGGTTGGGCTGGGTATTGGTCAGCAGGTGGTGAGCAGTTGTATTCTTTTCCCTTGTTATTTCCCTTATCATTACTATTATTGGTGGTAGCAGCAGTGGTTTGTGTTATACCTTAGTTACTGGACTGTTCTTACCTCAACCCATGGGAGTTACGTTCTTTTGATTCTCCTCCCCTTCCCTCTGGGAGTGGGGGTGGGGCAGGGGAGGAAGGGGGGGAGGAGTGAGCAAGCAAGCTGCGTGGCTGGGGTTAAACCACAACAAAAGCATAAATATTCAAGAAAAAAAAACCAAAAACAAAACAAAAAAAAGGCAAATGATGTTATTGATAGCTTGGCTTAATTTTAAAAACTTAATTATAAAGGCAGTAACTTTTAGATGTATTTTTGATGTATTTGCTTCAGGAAATATTCTAGATTTTATTCAATTTTTTTTTTCATAAATTATCTTCCAGAACATATGTCTATGTATCCATATTAATTTCAGGGCTCTTAAAGTCAACAGAAGTTATTTTAAGATACAAACACTATGAAGAAAGTTGCTGACCATTTCAGGGAACTCTGAGAGCTAGCTATATGTGATATTGTTAGAAGATATGCTATCAAGTCAGAAAAAAACAGCCTTCTAACCAATTCTGAATGGAGCTTTCCGTAATTTCAAAGAGCAGAGTTTTCCCATTAAGATTTCTTTAAATTATTTTAGAATGCTGTATTCCAAGGGGAAAAAGGTGTGGCCAACAATTTCATCAGCCATTTGATACTGCCTTATCAACTTTTACCAATTAAGCCTTACTATAGAAATTTATTAATGCCTAAAGCTGTGGCCATTGGGTAGAAGACTAACATTTCCTTATTCTTTGCTAGGCCTCAGGTGTGTAGCATGATTTATCAAATATGGGGGTGTTGACTGATGAAAATCACAACATGACCTGGCAGTGTGTGCTTGCAACCCAAAAATCCATCTGTGTCCTGGGCTGCATCAAGAGGAACATGGCCAAGCAGACTTGGGAGGGGATTCTCCCTTGCCTACTCTGCTCTTGTGAGACCCCACCTGGAGTGCTGGGTTTAGGTTCAAGGTCCCCAACATAAGAGGCACATGGACCTGCTCAAGTGAGCCAAGAGGGGGGGGCATGAAGATGATCAGAGGGCTGGAGCACCTCTCCTATGAAGACTAGCTGAGAGAATTGAGCTTGTTCACCCTGGAGAAGAGAAGGCTCCAGGGAGACCTTATATCAGCCTTCCAATACCAAAAGGTGGCATACAAAAAAAGTAGTGATAGGACAATGGGGAATGGCTTTAAGCTGAAAGAGGCTAGATTTAGACTAGTCATAAGGAAGGAATTCTTTACTATGAGGGTGGTGAGAGACTTGAACAGGTTGCCCAGAGAAGTTGTGGCTGCTTCATCCCTGGAAATGTTGAAGATCAGGCTGGATGGGGCTTTGAGCAGCCTGGTCTAGTGGGAGGTGTCCCTGCTCACGGCAGAGGTGTTGGAACTAGATGATCTTTAAGGTCTCTTCCAACCCAAACCATTCTGTGATTTTTGATTACAAGTATTACCGGAGCCACTTCACAATCAAGATTACACAAGTATTTTCTTATGTTGGATGAAGGCCAATTCTTATGGCCATTTCTTATGTTGTTTTCTTAGGTTGGACAAAGCCTTGGGTGAGATGGTATAGTGTGAGGTGTCCCTGCCCATGGCAGGGGGGTTGGAACTACATGATCTTAAGGTCCTTTCCAACCCTAATTATTCTATGAGTCCATGTTAGTAAAACCCCCAAGTTTATTGACAGTAAAATTAGATTAATTCTCTATATCATACTAGTGATAGAATGCCAGTAGCCTGGCATTGACTAACATTTTTATTATTACAACTTCAAGATAAGCACCTAGGAAAAAAAAAAGATTTCTATTTCTCAGTTATTACTAAAATATACATTGATGTGTCTCATTTCCCAGAGTAATTCCAAAGATTTTTTTTTAAAAACAGTTGACATACCAGGCTTGTGTCGGCTGCTCACATACAAGAAGGTATACAGTACCGTTTGAGTTTCCCTATGTTTTCAACAGTTTCATATGTATTTCTGAAGGCATCACAGGTTTCCCATAGACACACCTATGTGCAGACAACAGATCTGGGACCTAAAAGCCTGTATGCTTTTGAAAACCGCTAGAGGGAGATCCTGAGCTTCTGATATGGCATGATTATTTAACAGGTATAATGAGTAGCTATGCAGGTTCATTTTCAGATAGGGTATATATTTCTTCTTACGATGGCTCTTGCTGTCCTGTGGTAATTTTAGAATGGGTTCAGAAAGAAAAAGTGGCATACTCTTCTGTCAGTTACAACTGTTCTGAAGAAATGTTCCTATAGGAACAGCTTTTCAATTTTTCCTAGTCCCTTCACTTTATTGCTGGTACAGTAGAAGGCTGTATAGTCCTAGGTGAAGCTATTCTACCCAGTGGTACCAAAAATGCAGTCAAACCTGCTTGGCTGCAAGACAGTTTTTTCTCCAGGCTATATTCACCATTTTCTTTCAGTTCATTCGTGATTTACTTGTGTTCACATTCATTGGTTCATTCTTCAGGGCTTCCTAGTATTTTGAAAATGGAACCAGTGCTGAAAAAAGAGATCAGCAGTGTGATTAAAAAAAAAAAAAAACAGAAAACAAAAAAACCACCAACCAACCAATGAACCAACCAAGAAAAAAACCCCACCAAAAAAAAAAAAAAACCCAAAAAAATGCACAACCAAAAAACTATTAAGTTTTTGAAGCTGGATCCCACTGACATTCTTTAATCCAAGTATTTTGCTAGCAGCTGCTAGTGCAAACAGTTCAAAGGCAAGTAATGCCTCCCTCTCCACCCCAAAAACCTCTCTCCAGGCAAGCCCCCATACAAATTTGCAGTCAGTTAAAAGATATTCAGCAAAATCACAGGAGCTCATTGTGTCTCCACTTGTAACACACTAAACCAGTAAAGTATAGCAAAACAAGCTGAAAAAAAAAAAGAGCAATACTCTAAAGTGCATAAATAGCTAAGAACAGATAAGCACTGAAATAAGTCGTTAAACCATGGTGATTTTTAATCTTCTGTTTATTCTTTGAGTCTAATAAGAGTTGCATTCCATGCTATTAGTCTGAATTATCTGTCCTACTAACATTTACTAGTTTCACCAAACCTTCTCAAACGGCTTCGGGTGCCACTGTCTCTTCAAATGCGTTATCTGACTTTGTGAAATTAGAGTTCAATTTTAGCAGGGCACTCAGAAAATTTGCCACTGAATCCTTATTCAGCCCCACATCTCAGACACAGTCAAATAAACACCAATGACAACAGGATCTTTTGGATATCTCTTTGCACAGCAGAGCAAAGTTCATAGGACACTGAAGGAAAAAAAAATATTATGGAATGACATCACCTACAATAGCAGATGTAGCAAACTAAAATAAAGATCAATCATAGTTAACTGGGGAAAGAGGGCAGCTGGGGTTCATTTTTAGTGCCATATTTCTCATTTTGAGGCAAAATGAAATGAACACTTGGGGAAAAAGTTACATAGGGTTCATTAATACCTTTTTATTTAAGAAAGCTGTAACTTACCTCCCTTAAGCAAGCATGTAATGAGATAAGTAGACATTATTAGTTAATCCAATATTTTGTGACTCTGATATCAAATTACTAGGAAGTTAAAAAATAGAAACAGCAAATACTGCTAAAGACATCCATTTGTTCTAGTTTTAAAAACTGCTTTAGCAACTTTAGTGCAATTTATACTCACTCTCTGCTAATATTCCAGTGCCTAGTTTACTGACAGCGTAAAGGTATCACAAGAGGTTAGCAAAATTACTCAAAGTGGAAATGACAAGTTTAGCACTGAAAATATGCAAGATGAAAATTACAGCTACAGAGCTGGAGTGTGAGAAAGTTATGACTGATGATTGCAGTAACAGTTTATGCTTCAAGTGCATCCAACAAAACCATCACAAGCTGTTTACAGATATCATTCAGAAATAAATTTAAAATACGTTAAAGCAGAGCATACTCATACATAACTCACTACTAAATATACCAAGAAAGCTCCTGAGACTTCTTAGAAATGGGAAATTTAAATTGCCCTGAACATTGTAATAACGGATAAAAGCAGAATGTTAACCTTTTCTGTATTCATCTATTCAAGATTTCCAGTATAAAACTTTCTTTCAGTGTTCCCGTCTTCCTCCTAAAATGAATAGTCATTGAATAAGCAGTTTTAGCATACTTGCATAACTGAGATGAAGTATTTCTTCTTCTCAAGATGGCAGGATCTATTTAATATACTTATACTCCAGCTATGTAATTACCCTGACCTAAATGTAAATAATGGTGAAAGAGCCCTCCCACAAGCATGTTTAAACTGGCTAAAACACTACCATATCATTTGGTTCTATTTTCTGCTTTCCTTGACACTTTTCAACTTTAATACCTAAGAGTATAGACTTAAGAATTCTCTTTTGCCCAATTACGTTCAGATTTATTTGAATGAATATGTTCTGAAGTCTTTGAAAAAAGATCCATTTGTGCTGAGATTTTGGTTCTGTCTCATGTAACTGAGGCACAAATTCCAAGCTTAACATCATAGAAGAAAAGAATGTAACAATGAGAAAGTCTGGGATTTTTCAAGGAAATATAGGTTGTGGATTTTGATTATATTAGATCCACAGTGGGGCCAAATGAGTTTTACACTGATGTGGTTTACTGTCTGTGCTGTATTGACCTTGGCTGGCAGCAAGATACTCACCCAGCCACTCTCTCACTCGCCCTCCATCAACAGGACATGAGAAGAAAGTATGATGAAAAGCTCATAGGTCCAGATAAGGACAGGGATACTGCTCACCAAAATTACCATCATGGGCAAAACAGACTCGGTGTGGGGAAATCGATGTATTGTCAATTAAACACAGTAGGATAAAGAGAAACAGAATAAATCTAAAATAACTTTCTCCAAACCCCCACTGCATGGGATCCTCTTCACAGGCCGCAGTTCCTGCTGGCAGCCTGCACTACTGTGGACCCTCTACAGGCTGCAGCTGCCTTCAGGACATATCCATGTGCTCTGGCCTGGGGTCCTCCATGGGCTGCATGTGAGTATTTGCTGCACCTTGGACCTTCACAGGCTGCAGGGGGTCAGACTCCCTTACCATGGCCAGCAGCACAGGCTGCAGGGGAATCTCTGTTCTGGTGCCTGCAGCATCTCCTCCCCTCCTTTTTCTCTCAACTTGTTGTCTGGAGGGATGTTATTCTCACATTTTTTCATTCTTTTTCCCAGCTGTTGCACAACAGGTTGTTAGCCCTTCTTAAATATATTATTACAGAGGTATTACCACTGTTACTGTGTTCTCTCCACATCTCCTGATTTACTTCCTTTCTCCCTATTTATGGTGTGGAAAACAAAAAAAAATCCAAGCCTCAACTGGGCCATCTGGGCCCAGCCATTCAGACACTGAACATTTACCATAGTCATTTTGCTGTGATAAATTCATAAGGGGATCAACCCCAAACAACAGAAAAAAAATCTGGACAGATTCAATTATAACTGAAATATTTTACATATAGATTATAAAGTCAACTGAAAAAAAAGAAAGAATCTGTGAGGCAAAAAATATATCTCATTCTCTTTTGAGATCTTATCAGGACAGTAGTTGTATAGAAATATTTGTTCTTATAGTGCAGAATCAGATTTTGGATTTCAGCTGAAAATTGAATTGCTATTTTTGCTGTAGAAATAATCTCTGCAGATCAGGAATCCATAAATATATATCAGACCTGGAACTTAAAGCCTAATGTGACTGATCAGTTTAAGATTTGAATATAAATCTGAGGAGGTAATACCTGACTGCAAATATAGTCTTACACCATTGTAAAGGTTATAACAGAGAGTTAAATTAATCTTAGAGATGGATGAACCTTGGAAAATCCTCCTGCAAAGCAAACTCACCAGCCTATCTAATGTGCTATCAAAGACTGCTAGTTCAGGAGGGTGATTCTAGTGTATTTCTTTCTGTGAGAGAGCATGAAAACCAGTGGTTATTTCCAATGATCTCATGCTTTCATGTCTCGTTTATGAAAGTACATCTTTGGTTCATACATTTTTGTAATACAATTTAAATGAAGTCTACTTTTTTTTACTTAATATTTTATCTATTCCCTTACTTCACAGTCCTATCATTTCATTCTTTCTATCTTTCTCTCTACTGGTTATTGTATAGCCAATTTCAAACTTTATGTTTTCATCCACTTTCATTCACAGCATCTTTCATTCATGGAAACCTCTTCTTAACCTCATCTGTTAAACCTTAAGCCACTTCATTATTCAAGAATTTCTTTAGAAGATTTTGAGCTTAATTCTCTTTACTTAAGAAGCATTGAGTTGAACAGATCTAAAGGAATTATTCTAAATACACAAATAAAGAAATCTTGATATTAATCACCTAAAGTATGTGGGTTTTCTTCTTTATGCTTTATTTTTTCAATCTAAGTTTTCTCTCTACCTTAGCTTTGGGGAAAAAATACCATCTTTTCACAAGAGACTGTAATTTTCCATGGAAAATTGCCCATGGAGATTTTATTTTCTGACTTTGTGAAAACAGAAAAGGTAATACTACAAATAAAGTAAATAGCCTTGCATAATAACGGTACTACGTTATATAGCATTGTCCCTGTAGAATAGTAAAATCATAGAATAGTTAGGCTTGGAAAGGACCTTAAGATCATCTAGCTCCAACACCCTGCCATGGGCAGGGATGCCTCACACTAAACCATGTCACCCAAGGCTTGGTTCAACCTGACCTTGAACACTGCCAGGGGTTAAGCATTCACAACTTCCCTGGGCAATCCATTCCAGTGTCTCACCACACTAACAGGAAAGAACTTCTTCCTTACATCCAATCTAAACTTCCCCTGTTTACGTTTTATCCCTTGTCCTATCACTACAGTCCCTAATGAAGAGTCCCTCCCCATCATCCCTATAGGCCCCCTTCAGATACTGGAAGGCTGCTAGGAGGTCTCCACGCAGCCTTCTCTTCTCCAGGCTGAACAGACCCAACTTTCTCAGCCTATCTTCGTACGGGAGGTGCTCCAGTCCCCTGATCATCCTCGTGGCCCTTCTCTGGACTTGTTCCAACAGTTCCATGTCCTTTTTGTGTTGAGGACACCAGAACTGCACACAATACTCCAAGTGAGGTCCCACGAGAGCAGAGTAGAGGGGCAGGATCACCTCCTTTGACCTGCTGGTCACGCTCCTTTTGATGCAGCCCAGGATACGGTTGGCTTTCTGGGCTGCAAGCGCACACTAATGCTGGCTCATGTTAAGTTTCTTATTGACCAAGACCCCCCAAGTCCTTCTCCTCAGGGCTGCTCTGAATCTCTTCTCTGCCCAACCTGTAGCTGTGCCTGGGATTGCTCTGACCCAGGTGTAGGACCTTGCACTTGTCATGGTTAAACTTTATGAGGTTGGCATCAGCCCACCTCACAGGTGTGTCAGGGTCCCTCTGAATGGAATTCCTTCCCTCCAGTGTATCAACCGAACCACACAGCTTTGTGTTATATAAACTGCCTATAAAATCTGCCTCCCCATGTTTCAAAGAAACAGGGAAAGTTAACATTTTGAATTTGTGACTTGCAAATATATGAATTAATGTTGCGTTACCGTGATATTTCTTTAAATAACAGAACACTTTGGATTCATATTGATTTAATGGAGCTTTTCTTTGATGTCTCTGAGACACTTCTCATTTCTATTGAACTGTTTTGCATTACTTCAAAGTGCTGTTGATTTAGGAGTCATAAATATGCAAACTGCTAATTTGCTATGTCTCTAGCATGCCTCTTTCTGGTTTTGTGTTTACTGTGCTTGCATTTGTTTGCACAACATTTCATTGCAAGAAACAGTCTGCAGCTAAAAAATATTTTCATTTAAACATTCTTGGATCTAAGAACACTTTCTTCATCTCAGTGTCATTACTGGCTCGGTCATGTTTGTAAATGAGGCTCCTGTTATAGTGCTAACTTTTTTGCAGACATTCCCATAATGACAAAGCCATATGTTACTCATATTATCATTAAAGCATTGTTTAATTTTGGGGGGGTTTCTTTTATTCACAGAGAATGATTTTCTAAATACTTGTGTGCCATGGCTATCAAAAAGAAAAAAATGGCACATATTCTCATCATCATTCTAGTCTAGGTGACTGTAGTGACAGCACCTTTTCGGAGAAGAGCAAACCTAGTACTCAGAGTGTATTTAGAATTAACTCTTCCTTACAACAGAAAAGAAATCAAAACAGTATAATAGCTTCAGTGATTTCAGCTAGAGAGTAAAAATCCATGCCATCATCAAAACACATCAAAACACATGTTAGCTTATCAGCATTGTTTGTATTTCACATTCATTTTTAGAAAACTTCCCTTCAAAACCTTCTTCAGTTGAACTTTCTCTTGTATTTGAAAAAAAAAAAATACTTGGGCATTTTTCCTCCTTTTATTTACAGTGATGTGATATCTTTGTCTGGTATTCAGGGACAATAAGAAAAAGCAAAGTTGACAAAGGGGTATCTAAAGAGACATGTGAAGTGAAATATAAGTATTTTGCGTCTTTGCAAATGCTTTTAAAGTGTACATAATGTTCTCCCAGTGATACTATTCCTTTCTGTTTTCCTCTACCAAAGCGGAAAAAAAGACTTATAGTATTATATATAATTTCTTTTCAGTCCTTCAGTAGCAGCTGCTGCTGCAACTATGATCAGCTATTTCAGTGTTTTTCTTACGAGAGAAAAGCTCAAGCATATGTGGTTTGGTTTAGAATCTTCTATTTTCCCATGGACCTTCTGAAGACCCATGTGAGTAGTAACTATATATATGTGTATTTATATATATATATGATTTTTGCCACAAAAATCTGGAAAAGAGATATATTTAGAGTCAAATTCATAAGAGGAAATCATACAACTTCTTAAAAAATAGGTTCCCAGTAGTCAGAATTAAATTTAAAAAATTGTTTTTAAGATGTGAGCTACTTGTCGTGGTTTAGACCCCACCAGTAATGCAGCACCATGCAGCTGCTCACTCCGCCCACCCTCCTACCCCCCTGTCCCTTTACCACCCCTGGGTGGGATGGGGAGGAGAACTGAAAGAATGTGAAACCCCCAGGTTGAGATAAAAGCAGTTTAATAACTAAAGTAAAATGTAAAACTTATACTCCTCCTACTAATAATAATGATAAGGGAAATAATAAGGAGCAAGAATATAAAACTAATGGGGGAAAGGAAAAAAACAATAAACACAAGTGATGCACAATACAATTGCTCACCACCTGCTGACTGATACCCAGCCTAACCCAAGCAACAATCGCTTCCTTCTGGGTAGCTCCTCTCAATTCATATACTGGGCATGACGTGCTGTGGTATGGAATACCCCTTTGGCTAGTTTGGGTCAGATCTCCTGTCTCTGCTCCCTCCTAGCTTCCTGTGCCCCTCCTCACTGGCAGAGCATAAGAGACTGAAAAATCTCCATAAGACGCATAAACTGTATATAACTCACCCAGGATAAACTATATTTCTGTGTATTTCTAATATTCAGGAACATTAATCTAGTAGAGATCTCTGTGCTGGGGATTCACACCACAGTCCAGATCGTGTTCTTCTCTAGGATTAAACTGATTACACTAGAAAACTTTTCAGGTAGAAAAGAGAACAATCACATGAATGGAAAGCAAAAGATATGGCAAGGTATCATGCATTGAAAATTAAGACATTAAGTATTTCTTTTAGAAAATGAGAATAAATCTGAAAGATAAAAGTAGAATAGAGGCACCTGTAGAGCATTTAATCAAACACAAACCAACAATACATCTTGAAGTCAAGAATGATGGCAACAGCAAGTAGCATGCATGCAAAATGTTGTAACATATCACACCAAATTAGTGGTTTCAGACCTAAAATAGTGTATTATCTATGGCCATAATAAAGTCTGAAGATGTTTGCAAACTTTTGAAAAAAATCTAGGTTAAATGCAGACTTAAATGTAGACTTCTAGACTTTATGGGCTCCAGGAAGATCTATTTTACATACTAAAAAATGATGAAACATAGTGATCTTAATTCTACTTGTGGTTGATGGAGTATCTAAGGTCACCTCAAGGAAGTATTTTATGTTTTAGCTGGATATTTTTATCCATGAAAAGAGGCTAACAGGGAAAAGAGAAGAGAAAAAAAGTACTCAAATTTCACAAGATTTCTTTTTTTTCCTTGCTTAAAAAATGTGTATTTATCTATTTGTGGTGGGGCTAGGAAAAAAAAAAAATCAATCTGAAACTGTAGATAATTCTAAGAGTTTCTACTTCAAAAGGTTTTATATGTAGGGTTTTTTTTCCTTATCCCCCCCCCCCCCCTGCCTTGAGGCTACAATTTGCAATCCGGATGTGGTTGAGTGTTTGCTTCTGTGAGCACTTAAATGCATTTGTTCACGGAGATCCCAGTCACTCACACAGTTCCATGAATGTTTTGAAAAGTAGAGGTCTACCTCTGCCAACACAATGAGTTTCTTGCAAGCTAAGCAGAGGTCACAATTATTGAGGATAAACAGTAGACACTACTGAGTTATCTGTTAGCACTTCAAGAAAAGATTGCTGTCAAACGTCTATGAAGTAACCTGAAACAGAGAAAACAAAGATATGCCAAACAACCTGACAGTTTTCGCCCATAAGAAAAGATTAAATGCTAATAATTGTTGTTCCACTTACTTAAACTAAAACCCCCATCCCCATGCACAGCTGCATTCGGTCTTCCTGGTGGCATGTAAGGTGTCACTTCTAAAATGAAGAACTTTGGGGGGAAAGTAACTTCAAGCTCAGAGTCTGATAGTACATTTAAAATCCTGGAGTAAGAATTAGATGCTAGTGATGCACGGATTGACTCCACAACTCGTTAAAGTTGTAAAGTAGGTATGCTTTTTATTCAGGGCTGAGACGCACGGGGATAATTCCTCAAAGTCATGCGTACCTCAGTGTTGTTTCCCTCTACATTTATTCTCTAAAGTTATATATATTCATAAGGTTGCACAAACGCCTATACATATTCATATCCTATCCCCGCTTCGTATTATAATGAGCTAGAAGGTCCTTTGCGCCTGCGCAGTGCCCCCTCTGGTCATGGGCAGGGGTCTCAAGATGAAGTAACTGAGTCTTCCTCCTGTGGGTAAGGGTCTTCAAGATGAAGTAAATGAGTCTTCCTTTTCTTGAACTTTTCACCTTTTAGTCTTCACGTATGGCCTTAGGGTTTGGTCAGTGTCCCAGCCATAAACCATCTGCATCTCCCCCTTCAGGCGTCTGCTTTTCCTTATCAATAGCTACTTATCAGTAGAATCAGGCCTCTGCTTTTCCTTGTCAATAGAACCAGGTGTCTGCTTTTCCTTATCAATGGTTAGTGCCTTTGTTCTGCTTAGTAGACATGATAGGTATAGACAATACTTTTGTTTAAGCAAGCAGATTCCTCTAACCCCCTTGTACAACCCCCCTGTACAATTCCCCTGTACAACGCCCCTGTACATTGGTTAACCCTGTATCACTAGCTCATGGTGAAACCTTCAAAAGCTTTTACCTTCTATTTCATGCACGTAGTTATTAGCTACAGAGAGTAGTGTAGATGTTTCAAGCTAATGTAGAAATCAGAATACATCTAGACACGCCATTTAGCACTGCCTGTACATGTGCAAAGGTGATATGGATTTACTGGTTCTCCTCTCTCAGCCAGATCAACAATGAAAGTATGTGGGTGAAGTATGTGTGTATTTGCATGACACTGCTTTGAAGGTAAAGCCTAAATTTCTGGAGTAGGGTAGTGGAGGAAACTCTCTGAAGTCCTCAGCTTTTTCATTTTCAACTTCAATGAAGAGTTCTTTAGAACTTTCAGAGAATAATTTATAAAAATGTGTAATCACACTATGGAAGCCTCTTCTGAGACTTGAAGAAACTTTGCTCAAATTTGGTTAGTATGTTCTGTATGACACATGTAAAACCACAGAAAATTTTGCATCTCTGTGTGGCTGTTTCAAAAATGAGCTGAACGCAAGGGCAAGCAGAAGTATTAAGTGCCCCTTGACACTTTTGAAATTCTAAAACTTAAATTCCATCATGCTCTCGTCACGGCATAGATGTAAGTACACTTCTTTACAACACAGGGCATCACAGTTTCATTGTGGCAACAAGCAGGCATGATATTCCTGTGGATTTCTTTGTTGTATATGGGACTGTGACAACAACTAAACTGAAAAGTTCATAAATGAATAAAAGACGTGAGGATTTGCATTCAGTAATACATGCTAGCAGGCTTTTTAGTTCGTATCATTATATGTGAGCTGCTGACATGCTACCAAACCAATAAAGGAAAGTCACCAGAGTAAATTTAACTACAGCAGGCTGTGAAACTGAGCTGAAAAATATTTCACATCCTTGAAGCCAAGGCAGCTATGATTTGCCCTGCAGTAAATGTCTGCTGTGTGACAGATACAAGTAATGCTCTGCATCCCACCTTTGAGGGCAGCAGGGAGAATGTACTTGAGAGAGTGTTGTGGAGCAATTAAGGGAAGGATTGAAAGGCCAGGATTCATAGCATCTGAAAATGAGATAAATGGACCCCATTGCAGTGAGAGATAAGAAATGATACCTGCACTTAATAGTAGTAGTCCTGGATTACTTACATTTTTAAGTGGTGAAAAAAGACAGCAGAAAATATTATGCCAGCATGCAGAAACCACTGTAAACTGATCTCAAACATGTATTATTTTTTAAAAATATATTATGTCTCATCAAGTTTCACCTGCAAGAATAATACTGCAGCTTAGCAACACAATTAGACTGAGTGATCAACAACCAGCATTCTCGGTTTGCTTGTTATGTGGAGGGAAGTATTTTTTTACAGACTAACATGGAGGCAAGTCCACGCCCAGAGCAGCAGGTAGCATGGAGGCAAGTATAAACCAAGTATGGTTGATATGCCTGAGAGGTGGGATGCTGAACAGAGGGACCTGTAAAAGCTGGAGAAGTGGGCCCACGTGAACCTCATGAAGTTCAACAAGGCTAAGTGAAAAGTCCTGCACTTTGATCAGGGCAACCCCTGGTATCAGTACAGGCTGGGGGATGAAAGGTTTGAGGCCAGCATGGAGGAAATGACTTGCGGGTACTGGTAGATGCAAAAGATAACCTGGCAATGTGTGTTTCCAGCCAACTTTCTAAGCCAACAGTATCCTGGGCTGCATCAAAAGTAGCTTGGCCAGCAGGTTGAGGGAGATGATTCTGCCCCTCTGCTCCAGTCTGGTGAGACCTCAGCTGGAATACTGTGTTCAGCTCAGGAGCCCTCAGTGCAGCAAAGACATGGTCCTGTTGGAGCAGGTTCAGAGAAGGGCCACAAAAGTCATCAGAGGGCTGGAGCACCTCTCCTATGAAGACAGGCTGAGAGAGTTGGTGTTGCTCAGCCTGGAGAAGAAAAGGCTCTGTGGAAAACTTACTGCAGCCTTTCAGTACTTAAAGGGGGCTTATAAGAAAGGTTAGGACAAACTTTCTTAGTGGGGCCTGTTGTGATAAAACAAAGGGTGATGGTATTAAACTAAAAGACCATAGATTTAGACTTAGATATAAGGAAGATATTTTTAAGGCAATGTTGGTGAAACAGTGGAACAAGTTGCCTGGAGAGGTGGTAGATACGTCATCCCTGGGAACATTCAAGGTCATGTTGGATGGGGCTCTGAACAACCTGATCTAGCTGAAGATGTCCCTGCTCACTGTAGGGGGTTGCACACTCCAATCCAAACTATTCTATAAATCTGTGATTCTATGGTGCTTTGAAATAGATGTTTAATATCCTCCATTATTTTTATTGGAGACATAGGAACACAGGATTATAGAGATTCTGCTTCTTGCCCTTCATGAAATTAGTGAGCTCCATTTGGAAGACCAATTGGCAGTTTTTCTGTATTTCTGATAAATGAAATGTAAGATACAACTATTAAAGTTCAGAGATGGCAGCAAAGATTTTAAGATGAAACAGAAAAAGAAAGAGAAAAAAAGTTAAAAAAGAAACCTTTTGCAAACAGACAATCTTGTTGCATTAACAAGTATTACTGTATTTTAAGAATGGAGATCACAATTTCCATTCCATGTAGTAGTAATAGCAAAAGCCTTTGAAAAACACTTAAATACAATTGATTCAGATAGCAACATTCAGTAATGTTATGAAAAAATACCCTGAAAAGGGAAGCGAGATCTTGTTTAACTAAGTTGACAGACAAAGTTTCTATGTAAATCTTTTTTATTGGTCATGGTAACTTCATACTGGACAACATATATAATTAAATATAGTAATTAATTTCACACAAGTACTTCAATAAAAATACTGCCATGCTTGCTTGTCTCATACTTGTGAGATAAACCTATGTGACAAATTGTAGGCTTACTCCTTTCGGCTTTAGAGACCTAGCAAAGCAAATGCAAGTAGATAGTAACATTTAGACACCAGTGTATTAATTCCTGTTTTTAAGAGATGTGGAAATCCCCATATTAATGCATAAAGTAGGATCTAACTTAAAAATATTAGTGATAAGTGAAACCATTGTCACTGAAGAATTACTTTTAATAGTTAAGAAGTCAAGTATGGACTAAAAAAAGTTTATGAACAAAAAACTTTAAATACTTGCCCAAATGAGGCTGACAAGCATGCAACCACACATATGAAATGGTTGTATTTTTCACTATTCTGAACAAGCAGTGACTCACTTACATTAGGATAACATCAAAATGTGTTGGAAATAAACATAAGAATCCTATTAGTCCAACACATTAGTCTCCTACATAATTAATTACAAGGTAAGCAGCTGAGGGTAAGAAACACAATTTCATAGCAATATAATAAGAAATAAATTCTTATTGTCTAAAAGAATAAAGGGTATAAACATTAAGTATTTTTCCAAGTACTTTCTTCTCTCCCAACTGAAATTACACTGCAAGCAATGATATCTATCCACCTGTACTAAGAATTTCTAAGTTTAGACAGCTATAAAAGATATTATGACAATATATCTAAAGGTTACCTCTGCTGTATCAATATTATGATGACAGACTCCACAACACAAACACAAACCGTTCAGCTAATGTTCCATCTGCAAATCACTAAAAGTGATATTTTGACAGTGAAAGTTTTTATCTGCTTTTTACAATGTTTCAGCACTATATGGAGAAGCTGCCAAAGCTGAGTTTCCTGCTGCTTGCAAAAAGATAAGCAGTTAATAAAAGTATATTTTACCCAACTAACTTGTGTGCTTCTATGGCTGAAATCAGAGCATTATAATATTGTCATTAAAAAGCTGAAAAAATTGTAATGAAACATGCAGTTTTAATTTGTAAGACTACTATGAAAAAGAAAACAGAGGAGGATTGTTGTTTGGGTTTTGGGTTTGTTTTTTTTTTGTTTGTTTCAATACATTTTTTTTTATGATGGGGTTTATACCAAGCAAGAAATGAAAGCACGTTTCAGTTTCAGTGTTCTCCAAATATATAAACCCCATTTCTAAAAGAGACTTCTCAAAATGTAAACATTTTTTAAAAGACATCAATATTACTTGGAAAACTGCAGTGAATTTGGTACAGTCAGATGACAGATTCAAGTCTGTGCACAGTTAATGAAGATCTGATGTTCTGGAAGACCCATTATTTCAAATAGTCATAACTTGTTAAGAAATACCAACTTATACATACCTAGTTCATTACTTTGAACTACTTTAAAACTTTGAAGCAATAAAGGAGAATGAAGACATGTTAAATCATTCCCTGGGTTTCTCATGGGTAACTAACCTCCTCAAAGATGAAACTCCCTGAGGAAAAAGCTGATGCCAAGCAGTGTGATTAAAAAAGGAGACAAAGCAATAGCCTCAGAGCAAGTGTTGGTATCTGACCTTTCATTTAGTAGTATAAACATAGCCTTACAGGTTGATATGAATCCATATTGCATTTCAGGGTTGACAACTTCTTTTTTTTTAATAAATGCTTTAATTTATTTCTCTAATGGACTTCCTCAGGTATCCTTCATCTTCTTACAAAGAAAATGGATTCTTTTGGCTTGGATAAGTAGGATCCATAGGTCCACTAATTTCATCTTTTCTATTCTCTTCATACATTGTGTTTCATTTTAGCTTTCCTCTTCTTCCTCCCTGATAAACAAAGCTGAGACACTGCCTACATCTGTAGATCTCAACAGCACATTCTTCTTTAACAACTGTCTCATATTTCATCTTCCTTAAATCTCTTGATATAATTTCCATTGCTATGTGTCATCTGAGTGGGAAAAAGCCCAACACTTTTATCCCTTTGCAAAATAAGATGAAAGACTTTTTCATGTATGTGAAACCTGACTCAAGTCAGGTCAAAATGACTAGGTCAGTAGTGCCAGTATCTGATAATCTACCAAATTACTGGTCAATTTTCAAGTCACAGAAGTTAATATAGTGACCCAATTAACATCAAGGACTTAGGAGTACCTCTATTCACTACACTTTCCAACACTAATACAGCTACAAGGTTATTAATACTTACATTCCGAGTGACTACAGAAAAACTCACTTAGAATCACTTTGAAATATAAAAACAAACATTAATTTCGTGTTTAGCAAGCACACCAATGTGAGTTCAATTATTTGTCTTTTCCACTATCTCAGATTCTTATAATGCTAAATGTCATTGCCTAATAAGAACAAGTGCAGAGAGGAGACTTTTCACTTGCTATTCCTTTGCACATTATAGGAAAGTTCTGTGTATATTTTTCCACTGCATACTAAAGAGATATACAATTTTGTAGATGTACCAAAGAGGTCTGCTATGTGTTCCTTGTGGAAGTATAAGAATGCATTAAGCAGATATATGCCAGCAAGTAGTCAAAGGACGATATTTCATAAAACCTTTTGTATCTAATTTGCAATGTAATTGGTAAAATTAAATAAAATCAGACTTTAGAGAATAAGGGTTGTGGGATCTTTGAAATATTGGAAAGTAAGTTTATAATTTACTTGCGTAACATACTATTTACCTGAATAATAACGTATGCCCCCCAGTTTTATATCACAAGGAAAAAAAGAAGACAGAAGGAGTGACAGTTACTTGATTCTGTCTCACACATTATTTCAACATTCAGCATTTGCAAAGCTGTGCAAATATGTGCTTTTTACTAAATAAGACAGTTACTTCTGTGACTGTTCCTTCTATTCACTTTTTCTGTATGTATCCTACTTTTAAGATCTCTGAATTAATCAATTAGAAAAGATAAATACAATTTTCTGCATTGTAGCCCAATCATTTCAGAAAATAACTCTAGAATAGCAAGAGATTAACCATTAAAACAAAATTTATTTTTATTTTTTATTTAAATCTTAGGAGGAAAATGTTTTTCCTACTTCAGAGACATTTCCTTCTTTTTGTTTTTCAGTAAGGCAAAATTCATTTTTCACCTCATTGAAATTCTGAACCATAAGAAGGTTTATTAGGAAAAGTAAAGAATAAGGTCATTCTGTCCTCTCCATAAAGAAGATTAAATAGCTACTGTATAAAAGCATTAGAGATGAGATTACCTTGACATTCACTAAGGAACTTCAGACATCCTATCATAAATTTGCTCTCAACCTATGTAGACAATAAACAAACAAAAAGGGCTGGTCTGCTCTTTTTCTTATGAATGTTCTGAACAAAATAACGGGAAGATATTTCATGGAATCCAAATGCAATTTACAAGGACATTCCTTTATTTCAAATACTGCTGAAAGTGAGTGGTAATTTAGAATTAAATTTAAATGCTTCACACCATTAATGAATAGGGAGCAGCTCATTGACAGTAACAATGATGGCAATAAAACATTTTGACAGTACTGAAATAATGTTGCACATAAATATATTAAAAACCTGTTTCATATGTAAAATATCTTATTGCAAAAAACCCACCCCCAAGTATTATTTTTACTTTGAGCACTGAGGATGAATGAAGAAAAGAAAAAAAGCCTCAATGTACATACAATATTCTGCTGACTGGGAATCTAACATAATGTTCATGATTAATGCTAATCATCTTTTAGCTTTCATCCTGGTTTTGCATCTGAACAGCAATTTAGCGTTTACTGACAAGAGCATAAATTCAGAATATAATGTATGTGTTTGGTAACTATACTCAGCTACAGTTCATGTGTGGATGAATAGCAGTGGTTTCTTTTGGATGTTCCACAAATGTATTATGAATAAGTACATTAGTTTAATTTTGCAGGTGCGGAAAATAAAATGCAAAGATATTTATGCCACCCACTCAGCTAGCTAGTTGGGCATTATTAAAATTCGTAGTTTAGGAGACAGGTTTCTTTGTTTTGTTGAGGATGAACAATGCACAACACCTAGAAGTAGTAGCTCGCGTGTGCCACAGCATATCCAGAAATTCAGGTCCCTCACTTACTACTTACTAGTACTTAAGTAAGTGTCCTGCAGTCACAGAGGAAAAGTACAAATCCACATCTCCTCTCCGTACGAGGGTGGCACACAGGTGAAACCAGGAATCCACTATTTTGAACATGGTCAGAAGCATGATTGTCCAACTATTCAAAACTATCACTCTTGGCTTATTTTCCTCTCTGCATTCTCTTCAAGTGACAGTGGAGGAAAAGTAAGCTCTAATTTAGGCATATCAATTAGATCCCTATGCTATATGAGAACAATCCTATCAAAAGTGACTTGTGGAGGACATACACAGAATTAATGTTTGTGCTGCTAGGTCCAGGAGATATCCTGGACTCTCATACCAGATGCAGAAACTGCTTATGATTCAGGTCAGGGTCAAAGTCAAGTATTCATCCACAATATTCTGGTTTCCAGGGAAATGAAAGATGAACTCAGAGGCTAACACTCTGTATTTATGAAGACACACCATCTAAAATAAAACTGGAGACAATCATAGTGACTCACTGCAGAACTATATATCATGACTTCTGGCTGTTTCCTTTCCCCTTGGACATGGTGTATATATTTAAAACATATTCAAAATGGGTCTATTGCAATGGACAAATGCAAATACTTCCTAAAAATAAAGAAGCCTGAAAGTTACAGATTATATTTTTTAATAGTGAGCATATAAATCCTCATATTTAATGTGTGGGCTTAAGTAGTTCAATATTTAAATTCCCTGGTTTTGGAAAAAGAAGTATCTTAGCTCATGCTCCTGACGAATACACGGATGTTGTCTTTCATAGGATACATTTTCCTTATTTCAGCTTCTATGCTTCTGTGAAGCAACTGTTGAGTAGATAATAAAGTAAACAATGTGGCTTAAATGTGATTTATATAATTTTCCAGCTCAAATTCCAGACTGCACTAAGGCTTTGGTTGTAGTCAAACTGCAAGGAAAATATCAGGTCTGGTATGAACTGCTAGTTAGAAAAACAGTCTCAGATAAAAATAGCAACTTCAGGATTCTCAGTCCTGTATCTACTGGGTGTTTTTCAAAAGTTAGGGTCAAAGGTTGATACAAAGCTTCAGTACATATACTCTAGTTTGAGGATGCATTGCTACACTGGTGAATTGGGTATCTATCTTTAAACCTTTCATGACTCTAGGCTTTTGAGTAAACCAAGTATTTATTACTCAGGCATTGCACTTCCAATTTTTCTCAGTGTGCACACACTCTCCTTAGATCAGCTTACCTTACAAAAGCAAAAGAAATCTCATGAAACAGATATTTTTCATAGAATCATAGAATAGCTATGGTTGGAAAGGACCTTAAGATCATGAAGTTCCAACACTCCTTATATCCAATCTAAACTTCCCTCGTTTAAGTTTGAACCTGTTACCCCTTGTCCTATCACTACAGTCCCTAAAGAATAGTCCCACCCCAGCACCCTTAAAAGCCCCATTCAGATATGGGAAGGCTGCTATGAGGTCTCCATGCAGCCTTCTCTTCTCCAGGCTGAACAGCCTCAACTTTCTCAGCCTGTTTTCATACAGGAGATGCTCCAGTCCCCTGATCATTCTCGTGGCCTTCCACTGGACTTGTTCCAACAGTTCCATGTCCTTTTTATGTTGAGGACACCAGAACTGCACACAGTACTCCAAGTGAGGTCTCATGAGAGCAGAGTAGAGGGGCCTCCTTCAACCTGCTGGTCACGTTCCTTTTGATGCAGCCCAGGATACGGTTGGCTGTCAGGGTTGTAGGTGCACACTGAAGCCAGCTCATGTTAAGTTTCTCATAGACCAAGACCCCAAAATCCTTGTCCGCAGGGCTGCTCTGAATCTCTTCCCTGCCCAACCTGTAGCTGTGCCTGGGATTGCTCCGACCCAGGTGTAGGACCTTGCGCTTGTCATGGTTAAACTTCATGAGGTTGGCATCAGCCCATCTAACAAGCATGTCAAGGTCCTCTGAATAGCATTCCTTCCCGGCAAACTTGCTGAGGGCACACTCAATCCCACTGTCCATGTCACCGACAAAGATGTTGAACAAGACCAGTCCCAACACTGATCCCTGAGGGACACCACTCGTTACTGGTCTCCAGCCGGACATTGAGTCATTGACCACAACTCTTTGCGTGCAGCCATCCAGCCAGTTCTTCATCCATGGAGTGGTCCACCTATCAAACTGATGTGTTACCAATTCAGAGACAAGGATGTCACGTGGGACAGTGTTGAACACTTTGCACAAGTCCAGGTAGATGACATCAAATGCTCTACCGCTGTCCATCGGTTCCATACCACCATCATAGAAAGCCACCAAATTGGTCAGGCAGGATTTCCTGTTGGGGAAGCCATGCTGGCTGTCACCAACCACTTTGTTGCTTTTCACGTGCCTTAGCATGCCTTCCAAGAGAATCTGCTCCAAGATTTTGCCAGGCACAGAGGTGAGACTGACTGGTCTGTAGCTCCCTGGGTCATCCATTTTCCCTTTCTTGAAAATGGGGGTTATATTTCCCTTTTTCCAGTTGTTGGGAAGTTCACCTGACTGCCATGATTTTTCAAATATGATGGCCAGTGGCTTAGCAACTTCATTCGCCAGGTCCTTCAGGACCTTTGGATGGATCTCATCAGGTCCCATGGACTTGTGCATGTTCAGGTTTTTAAGATGGTCTCAAACCAGACACTCTCCCACAGTGAGGTCTTCATTCTCACAGTCCCTGTGTCTGCCTTCCAAGACTTGGGTGGTGTGGTCAGAGCCTTCGCCAGTGAAGACCGAGGCAAAGAAGTCATTCAGAACCTCAGCCTTCTCCAAATCCAGGGTAGCCAGTTCTCCCAATAGCTTCCGGAGGGGACCCACATTGTCCCTAGTCCGTTTTTTATTCGCAATGTAACTACTACAGAATCCATTCCTGTTATCTTTCACATCCCTAGCCGAGTTTAATTCTAACTGGGCCTTAGCTTGTGTAACCTGGTCCCTAGCTTCCCAGACAACATCCCTGTATTCTTCCAGGCCATCTGTCCTGACTTCCACCTTTTATAAGACTCTTCTTTTCCTTCAAATTTTCCTCAGGATCTCCTTATCCATCCAAGGAGGTCTCCTGGCCCTTCCGCTGCACTTCCTTTGGACACAACAGTCCGAGCTTGTAGCAGATGATCCTTGAATATCAACCAGAAGTCTGGAACTCGACCATCTCGTGATCTCTGTGACCAAGGCTGCCCTGGAGCATTACATTTCCAACCAGCCCCTCCCTGTTGGTGAGCACGAGGTCAAGCACGGCACCTGTCCTTGTCGGCTCCTCTATTACTTGCAGAAGGAAGTTGTCTTCCATACAATCGAGGGACCTCCTGGATTGCTTGTGCCGGGTGTACTGTCCTTCTAACAGATGTCAGGGTGGTTGAAGTCTCCCATGAGAACAAGGGCCTACGAGCGTGAGGCTGTTCCTATCTGCCTATAGAGTGCTTCATCCACAGATTCCTCTTGATGAGGTGACCCATAACAGATCCCCACAGTAATGTCTCCCATTGCTGTTTTCCCTTTAACCCTGACCCACAAAATCTCTGCTAACTGATCACCTGTCCCCAGACAGAGTTCCACACTCTCCAGCCTATCACTGACATAAAGAGCAACTCCCCCTCCCCGTCTGCCAGGCCTGTCTTTTCTAAAGAGCCTGTAACATTCCATTCCAACACTCCAGTCATAGAAGCCATCCCGCCATATATCTGCGATATCTATTATATCATACACCCATAGACACACATACATTTCTAATTCCTCCTGTTTGGTCCCCATGGTTTTATCTTTATTATCATATCCCCAACATTTTATCCTTCATTAGTCACAGTAACTTCCCATATGCACCTTATTCTAGGTGTGTGCAGGTTTTTTTTGCTTGTCTGTTTGTCAATCACTACTCATAACTCTACTGCTAAAGCCTCCAAACTACTTTTTTATGTCAGCATGTCATTACAGAATGTAATATATATGATAATGATGCAAAGTATGTCTAGCAAGCTCCCAGTTTTCATCAAGTTCAAGAAACTACCAAGTGATCCTCCACTGTTTCATTACAGAAATATTATCTAGTGCTAGAAGCACTGGTATTTAATGCATCTGAGTTGCAGAAAAATAACCTACTGTTTCCTTTTGGTTTCTTCAGGTGGTTGAAACTGAATTTGCCAAATATTTTTTTCCATGCATCTTCCCTTTCTTATCTCAGAGGTCAAGACTATAACTTAGCATAACATTTTAGAAGTGATTTATGTGCTTAGGAGCCTGAATCTCAGAAGGAAGTAATGAATCTTAGGGTCCGAAGTTACTCAGCCTTTTGAAAACGGAATTTCTTGACTTTTCTGTGCAGACAGAGTAAAGACTTCAGCCTAACTAAATAAAGGAACAATGAACGTTCATCCTCTTATAGTAGAATAGATGATTTCAAGCCTGGTCTTACTACAACTGCGAAGCAAGCAATCAGGAAAAGAATGGAACCATATTTTTCCCCCTACATCATGCCAGCCAAGGAAACTGAGTCATCAGCACAGGATAAAGAAATTTATCATAGTCTTTCTTATTGGCAGAACTACACAGAGCATTAAATAAAAGGGGCAAAGGAGGAAAAGGAGTTTAAATTTTGCCTGCAGTGATGGTGGTTATGCATACACATTATACAATCTCTATAGATATTGTGGCTGAGCATAGATTAGCTGAGCAATAGTACTGCATATAGACTGCGAATGTAAACTCTTCTGAAGACATTAAAACTGCTGAAAAAATAGCTGAAGAAAAGAAACATAATCAGCTGACCCAAACCAGCCAAAGGCATACTTCACGCCATAAAAAGTCATGCTTAGTATATAAACAGGGGGGAGTTGGCCAGGAGATGCTGATTGTTGCTCAGGGCATTGATTAGTGAGTGATGAGAAATTGGATTGTGCATTACTGGGGTTTCTTGGGTTTTATTCTTCCCTTTTTTTCTTTTCATTACTATTTCTATAGCCATTATTATTGCTAATATTATATTTTACATTATTTACATTATTAAACTGTTCTTACCTTAACCCACGAGTTTTACCTTTTTCCAGATCTCTTCCCCATCCCACCAGGGGTTAGTGAGCAGGCAGCTGCATGGTACTTACTTGCCAGTAGAGTTAAACCATGACAAAAGATACATGAGTACATCAATGGGCTGAAGAAGAAGAAGAAGAGGCATGCCATTAGTATAACACTGTTTCATATAAAGAACTCGGTACACTGATGGTTCATGGCATCCCCCTTGCCCTCCTCTTAAGGAAGTCTGGTGCCATTAAGTGTCAATGAAAGGATGAAAATAAAGCCAGAAAAAAAAAAAAAGGGTAGATATTAAAAGCACTTTTTTGTCCCATCATTTTATCAGGGAGCACAGCTACCATATACCCATAACCAATGACTTTCAACTGTGATACTGTTAATGGAATTTGTTAATAAACCGAATTTGTTAATAAACATTTGCTAATAAACCAAATGCTAACAAAACAAACAAATAAAAACCCAACACTTTTCCTTGAAGCTATGATATATACTCATCCAACAAAGATAAAAATAAAAGCTGGTACCACCTCACTAGAGGAATTAAATGCATTCATTCTTTGACATCACCTGTGAAATGACATTTCCAGAGGTAATCATTTTCACTTGAGGAAGGAATGGCCTGAAAACCAGCAACTTTCACTGTATTTCATAGGTTGATTTTTTTTTTTTGTAATTTCACCTGAACTACTATCATCACTGAAACATGCTATTTCCCTTTTTCCTCTTTTTGACACTTTGAGATTCAGAGCATGGGCCCCTATGAGCTGAGGTCCCACTCTAGTTGCTGGTATATATGACCACTTATTCTGGTCTTCAGTTCCTAGTACCATGACTGAAGGGCCCACTGGCAGCCTGACTCCAGTGGCTGGCACTTAAGACTGACCCTCCCTCCCCACAACACTGAGCTGACAATCCATCCACAAGGAAAGGAGTTAGAAACGGAATTTCATAAGGGAGGACAGACTGCACTGATCAGATGCAGGACATTACCAGACAAGCATACTGACTAGCCATGTGTTTGAATGCAATCAATAATTTTTATAATTTTATCACTGTATTTTCCTTTATTAAGTCCTGCCCAAATCACCTACTTTCCTTTCCCCACCTTTGTTTTCTTCCCTAAGCATCCTACAGTAAGTCTAGTGAAATTCCAAAATGTTCTTCCCCTGCGTCCCATAATGTGTCTCATACCTCTAAGCAATGACCCACATCAGTCCCAAAGGGGTTCTGGAGAGCTGCTCCTCTTCCTACCTGCCCCAGAGGCTGGGGGTCTCCTGGGACAGACCTTGAAAGGGCCCAGATTGGGTGTCTCTTCATTCAGGTTCCCCCCTGTGCTCCTTTGTGGAGCTTTTATAACTTTATACCCTGAGGTGTGAATTTGTATGTACTGACATGTAAATTTCTCAGTCTCAGGCAGCATCTTGAAGCCAATAATTCTTGCAGACAGAATTTGCACCCCATTATCCTTGTTTTCTTTAGGCATGAACATTTAATTAGAAGCAAAGGTTCAGAAGACTGAACAAACTCATCCTGAAGCAGAACTATAGTCCCTGCTACTTGGTGATTTTAACTAAAGAAAAAGCAGCTATACAGTGCTGCATGAATCAATTAGAAAAAAAAAAATCAGTCTGAACATTGACAATGAATATTCATGTCAACACCTGAGCAGCTGAAGGCTGAGGGGCAGTGTTTTTCCTGTGACTACCTGGAACATCCGCACTCCCACTGTGATCAGCAACAACCTGCCTTTTGGTTAATATAATGCATTCTTTATATTATGATTGAATGTGTCTGTCAGCTAAAAAAAGACCCTACAGATCTGCGGATAAAGAGCAATGAGAATCGTGATTTCAGAGACTTAGTATGTAAACTGCTCCTATAGGATCCATATTATACTACATTTGAAAATCGTTGTACACGTTCAAACGCTTATTTTCTTAGCACTTCATTTTTTCCACAGACAACCTACACTGTGATAGTCTGTACAACAATGTCACATTGATACAATCAGGTGACTAATATATGTGACCCAAAGGCTTTTCATTCCCTACAGCAGTTCTCACGATAATATCTCTGCAGTAGTTATGAAGAATCTGCAGTGACGTGCAGAGATACTCTTTCCCCTGACACCCTAGGGAATTCTACAGACACACGTCCTTGGGCTTAACTGGACTGATGTCCTACAGGTCTTTTTTTAGTACAATATATGTGGATAATTTTTTATTCTAATGTCTGTGGAGCTCTTCAGAGATCGATGCCCTTGAACCCCTGCCAAAGCAATTCCCTGAAGACCTTGCATCAGGCAAGCATGATTTGTCCCAGATCTTTCAGAAAAAGTGAGTTTATTACTGTTGGAGATTTTGAAGAGGGTGATGACTCCTGCAGTGTGTATTTGCCTAAAATTTTAGACTGACACAGCCCCTGAGAATATTCCATGCAGGTGTTTTGTGACTTCTATTGACAGTATTCATATAGGGTTTTTTTGCCTTGTCATTCTCACTATTCTCATAGCACTGCCCCTAACTATTTGTCTCATTTATAAAAGCTCCAGTGTATTTCACATGTTTGATGTCACAGCCTTATCGAAGACTACTTTTTATTAACTGAGTATAGGCAACATAACAGTGATTGTGCAAATGTATCTGAAGATCTGTAGCTGTGGAAATACACAAAAACTGGTATCACAGAAGTAGCCAAAACCAACCTCAGAGTCAGAATCCAAAAAAATCAGGGGAGATGTGTGGCTTGGGACAGACAATCTCACCACCTCATAGCTGGATGTGAAGTGATGTAGAAAGAAGTGAGAGGTACTTATTATTCCTTCTATGCCATGGAAAATAAAGATTTAAAGTGGTGTGGAGTTAAGATGATCAGAGTTGATGTCTCTATCTTTCTTTTCAAAATACATCCTAGGGTAATACAGAAAACTCTGAAGATGGAGGTAAAAAGATGTACAACAAAAAACCTAGCATTGATGAAGATTATCTTGGTTTACTTTACAACCCACTGACAATTCAGGGAATATAATAACTTTCAGCTTTGGATGGACAAGGAAATTTCAGTGATTTAGCTGTTAAATAACCTGACTACATGGGTGCTTACAGATATTCCCTGTCACTGCAGAAATTCCTGCAGGTATTTATAAAAGAGACACCGAGGGCAGATCTGTTATACTAAAATCAGTTCTAGGATAAAACAATATTGATCACAAATGCACTGCTTGAATTACTATTAACTTTGATTTCTACTTTTTTACAATATTAAAAAAAGGTTGTTGTATATATTTCACACAGGTACACAATTTTTGTGTTGATACATTTCTCATTCTCGTTAAAGGATAGAAAATCTCAAGCTCTCTGTTGCCCATCTAAAGCTAAAGGAATCATAGAATAGTGACGGTTGGAAAGGACCTTAAGATCATCAAGTTCCAATCCCCCTGCCATGGGCAGGGACACCTCACACTAAACCATATCACCCAAGGCTCTGTCCAACCCGGCCTTGAACACTGCTAGGGATGGAGCATTTACCACTTCTTTGGGCAACCTGTTCCAGTGCCTCACCATCCTCACAGTAAAGAACTTCTTCTTTATATCCAACCCAAACATCCCCTTGTGCAAGTTTGAACCCATTACCCCTTGTCCTATCACTACAGTCCCTAATGAAGAGTCCCTCTCCACCATCCTTGTAGGTCCCCTTCAGATACTGGAAGGCTGCTGTAAGGTTTCCATGCAGCCTTGTCTTCTCCAGACTGAACAGCCCCAACTTTCTCAGCCTGTTTTCATATGGGAGGGTCTGCAGTCCCCTGATCATCCTCTTGGCCTCCTCTGGACTTGCTCCAACAGCTCTGTGTCCTTTTTATGTTGAAGACACCAGAACTGCACACAATACTCCACGTGGGGTCTCACAAGAATAGAGTAGACGGACAGGATCACCTCCTCCAACCTGCTGGTTACACTCCTTTTGATGCAGCCCAGGACATGGTTTGCTTTGTGATCTGCAAGCACACACAGCTGGATCATGTTCATTTTCTCATCAACCAACACCCTCAAGTCCTTCTCCACAGGGCTGCTGGGAATTTCATCTCCACCCAATCAGTAGCTGAATCACTAATATATTCAGAAAATTAATGTTAGACTCTAACATATCTTTCCATACCCTTTCTCTCTGACAGCTTGTGGAATAAAACTTTATTAAAATCAGTAAAAAAGGACTACCTACAGGATTCTCACTAAAGATAGTAATAATTAGGCAAAATGCAGAAGAAATTATACAGAATTATGATCTCATGCCTGTCCAGGGAGTACGCATCCTAGCCTTTACTCCAGGCATTCTACCCATTCTTTTACTGTTCAGTTCATTCATGTGTCTACTGTGTAAATCCAAAACTCATGACTTGTAAGCGACATCAGTGAAGATTTGCGGTATGGAAGACATTATCTAGCATGTTCACAGGCTCTTATTGAAATATGATCACACAGAAATTTTATTCCATATCCACAATGACCTAGTTTAAAAATTATATGCAACAAATCTAGCATCAGTTAGAGCATTCAAAACATTTGAGATAAAGCATTTAGAAAGTATGCATGTTCTAAGCTTTGCATTTTGAGATTTAGCCAAGTTGGAATGTTTTAGTCCACTAAACCAGTATTCCAGTCCTGTCAAAACAACAACGTGGCAATGTAGTTATAATGGTCCTCATGCCTTGTGAAGTCCTCATAAATTTCTTTTGAGGGCCTACACTTTTAACTGTGAAGAGGACACAGTAAATTTTGGGTAAATATAAACACACACAGCTAACAATAGTTTCAGTCACACTTTCTAACTGGCTTTTGAAAATAATGTTTTCTTCTTTGCTCTCAAATTTATGTTTATTTCTACACAGTAGCATCTTTTCAGAGGTTCTAAAATGGAAAAGCAACACTGTAATCTTGTGAATAGTTCCCTGTTGCCCTGGTGATTTCCCACTGCATGTAATTTCAACCTGTTTTTTTAGATAGCTCCATATTAATATCTGTGTATAAGATACAGGCACACCTACCCTTCCCCCTGCCCTTCCTGATTATTTGCAACTTGGTTGAAAGAAGTAGTGTATTACAAAGTGTCATCTTGGGCACTGAAGGTGCAATTCCTGATGTTTGTTCACAAAAAAACATGAACATTACAGCTCATGATAGTCTTTGAAATATACAGGGGATGTAGAAGTGAATTGAACAGTCTGCCTTCCTTCTCCTTCTGAAATAAAGAAGGGGCAGAATCATGTTTAGCTTTCCTTTATCCTGATAACTTTCATATGTATGTCCCATAATTAGACAATAGCTGTGCAAGAGAATTACAATTCAGTGACATAACATACCCTTATCTGTGTCCAAAATGCTGTACAACCAGTAAATCCACACTAAGATTTAAACACAGATTTTTACAAGTGATTAGGTAGCTATGCTAAGTCTTACACACTAAACAGGTAACTTGCATATCACTTCTGGGAAGCCTCAGTGTGGCTCCATTGCCACTCCCTCTGCATGTGCTGTAGAAGCTGTTCTACGTGAAGGAAAGTGTTGGATATGCCTTGTGCCAGAGAGGGCTTCCGTACAACACTTGAGAGTTTCTTTCCTTGCTGTCATGTCAGTTTGTGTACTTTCACGAAGAGGCGACAAATTAAAATGCTAAAGGTGCATAGAGGAAAGGCCAAAGCTGGCTGAAATACACAGCTGATATTTTCCTCCTGTGGTCTGTACTTTTTGTTAGTGAAGTTATAAAAACAAGGGTATTAGTTAAATTATTTTGTAAGTGAATGTAATACCTCCAAGATGCATTTTACTGCAGCTCATGAAGATGCCATGGCATATAGAAACACTAAAAGAAGCATTTATAGTCAGTCAAACAAAAGCATGGAGAAGCATAAAAATCGTGCAGAGAGATCACAAGAAAGAAGGGTCCAAAGTAGATGTTTTGTTATATGCTACTGTGAGAGTGAAATTCTACTAGAAATCTTATAAAAGCCTTCATAGAAAAATCTTTATTTCTTTTAAAAAGATTAGTGTTTTTCATGGCACACAGCTATTGTAATGAAATGTAAATATGTTTTAGTCTAACATTCTTAGGGGGAAAAAAAAAAACAACAAACCACACCAAGGATACATATGCAGCACAGTACAAATAAATGCTCCTTTCTTTTCTGGTTGGTTCCACATGGATCATTGTAGAACAGGAAATTTATAAATACGAACTCTACTGGTGTTGCTTACTTTAAAGAAAAATAGCACAAATCAGTGACTGCAGAAAACAATCATGATTGGGGCACCAGTGATTAAACACTGAAGAGGACAAGGACCGGTAATGTTTTTAGAGTTTGGAGAAATCCACTGCAAAAGTTATCAGATACTGTAGGACAAGCTAGAAACAGCAGACCTACTTATGATGAGGTAATTAAAAGGTTTATCCTGTTTCTTGAGATAGTATAAAATGTGGAGAAAACACTCGGCTCTCCCAAGCAAACAATGAGGATGCTCCTTTAAACTAACTTGGCAATTACAAGCTCTTTGCATTAAATCCAACCTTGCTGACACTAAAAGCATTTCCAAAGCAGTTAGCAAGTGCTACAAAATGAAGACAGTCTGGAAAGGTGGAAGGTGGAAACAAGAAATGCTGTCATCTCCAGTACAGAACCATGCAGCAGTTCCTTATATTGTAAGAGGTACTCTGAGGTCAGAGGAAAATGCCAATCCTTTCACTATGTAATTGGCAAAACCTGAAGTACATTACCTTGAAATGGGTTGAACTGTTACACTAATACAACTAGAGCATATGGTCCTAAAAACCACTAGATTATAGCCATGAGGATTGTTATAGGTCTACAATTTCAAAGTATACAATTCATATCAGCTTCTACCCCCCACTGGTTATTTTATATTTGACCTTATTTCTGAAGGAGGCAGCTGTTCACTTATCTATGCTCCATAGAGAAGGCAAGAAAAACACAAAACTTTCAGACCATAGAAGACCTCTGTTGTACTGATCAATCTTTCCTATGTCTCTCTTTGTCATCAAAAAGACCTTTTGTCAGGACTGCAGCTTTGGCTTGGGTCAGGAAAGCTGATGAAAAAGTCAGATGGCCCCACTATGCTTAAAACAACAAAGAGAGAACAGCAGAAAGTTTTGAAAATCATTTTGAATGCTCACTTTGTAAATAAAGCCACAAATGTTCCTTTCTGATCAATGACTACAGGGGCTTCTAGCATGAAGGAGAACACCAAATTCAGATCACTTGATATGTTTGTAAAATTGTGCCAGAATCCCAGTATAGGAAGGTAGAAGAGAGAGACTGATTGACCTTTAGAGCAGCAAGACATACGGAAAAACAAATGTTCAGTATTTGCTGTCTTTGACATACTCCAAATCCCTAAAGTTCTGGTTAAGATTCTCAGCATGCTAAGATGAGAATGTATCAGTTCATGACAATTCTAGTTGCTGTCAAGTAGTTTGTGTCTCTGACAAAAAGCCAGGGTATTTTGCATGAAAAAAGTTGAGGGTAAGATAAACATCTTTAAAGAAACTTCCCTTGCCTTCATAGATATACATGCATATATGGTAAATTCTCTAATAATGACTTGTGTATGCTGGTTCTCATTTATTACTGACAGAAACCATTGCTTCATTACACAAGGAGATTTAAAAAAAAAAAACAAAGAAAAGAAAACTCTCTGAAAATTTTCTTTCAAGAAATGGTAGTAAGATAGAGTGTTTGGGCAAAGAAGGAAAAAAAAAAAAACACCATGCTGCAGCAGCGCTTAGTCAGACTCCTGCTGGTTGAGGTAAAGAAGATAAAGCATTCCTCTGTGGCATTCCAAGGAAATTTTCTTCTAGTACTTGCTTCTGGAGAAGTCTTGTGGTTTAATTGCAGCAAGCAATTAAAAGTACCACACAATAGCTCACTCACTAACTCATCCCACCCCACATCAGGACAAGAAGCAAGGTCAGTTTTTCCATCTCTTCCTAAATTGAGAAACCTTTCATTGATCCACCCAATACTATAGAGCTCCTGGTACACTGCATTATTGATGAAGAGGTTGCTGACCTGCAACACAGCTTTGCCCTGTCCTTCGGAATGACTTCAAGGCAATCTGTCCTTTGAGTATAACTATTCTTTTTAGTTCCACCAATTCTTTCCATAAATCCTCTGAAATATCAAGACTGCTTCCTTTTATCTGGAAAACAAGGGAAACTGAATCTTTGCTCTTACACTGTGAGAGAAAAATGAATGTCTTCAGACAGACATCTCAGAAATATGACCAAGCTCCCAATGAGAATATATAATTTCCTGCATAAAGCTGGCTTCCAGAAAATATGCATGGTATTACTGTAAGCTCCCTGATAAAATAAGAATATCTGTAAGATGTATTTTAAAAAAAAAAACAAAAACAACACCCAAAACCCACTAAGAAAAAACACAGCTCATTTATTTCCCCTTTTTCATCAAGGTAATATAGACAAAATTCAGTTTTTTGCATGTAGTCATGATCACCAATAACTGCTGAAGTACCTTCCACAAGAAAAAGGATTAGGTTTATACAGAAACCTTCTTAGATAATGGTCATGAATTGACTCCCATAGCAATGATCACCATCCTCACTTTCCAAGAATGTTTTAACGTTTTGAAGCTTTCCATTTATTTTTAACTTCAAATCAACATGAATTGCGTTATCTGGCAGTGTCTATGTACCACAGTGATAAAAATCCCATAAATACCTATAGTGCATAAATGAATGAAAAAGTAAAATTAAGATATTTTTATGTAAGTGACTGCTTATTTCAGAAGCAAGCTCCTTTCCAAGGAGAGCTTCTACACGTTTCCAGTGAATGACGGTAGAATCGATACTTTATGGTGAGGCGAAGTGCCTGTCTTCAGGTATATTCTTCAGAGTACCTGACCAGAGAATATATGACTACTTGGGAAACCACCTACTGGTATTTTCAAGTAGTTATGTGTGTGAACAAAATATGTGACTAAGAATGAACTTGTATTTTGTGTTCCACCAGGATCTTCCTTTTATCACTACATGGATTATTTTTCATTTCACTTTCCACATTCCCATAGTCTTCCTTCTAATTTTATTGCATTCAGCTTCCTGCTTCTGCAGATATCACAGAAGAAAAGTAGCCTGCCAGTAAAGTAACCTACTCATATCTGCTTTCATGAAAGAACTCAAAGTGAAGGAAATTATGACAACATTGATTATGTGCCTAGCATAATGAAATGCATATATTAACAAAACACCCCAAAACACTAGTATGGTGAAGACACAAATCATGCAGATGACCATTTGCATGTTAAAAACTATTTCAAAATAAAAATTAAATCTATTTACTTATCAAAATTACAAATTTATAAATACCTATCTATACTGGAAATATCCAATAAAGATTCATTTCTTTTTTAAGACAGTTACTGAAATGAGAAATAGGAAAACAGGAAATTAATTCTTAATGCATTTGATAACTAGTACCACTCACCTTGTACATGCAGAGACTGTTTGAATTCTTATCTGTGATGCAAGGAATAGTAACAGACAGTTTTCTTCAAACTATGTATTGATTGTCTTAGTATAAGGAAGAGGCATGTTCTGGATAGTCTTTTAGTTAAACTATAACCCAGAATAGAATAGGTAACCAAAACACATTGTTTAAAATCAGAGACCCTTTTCCCTCAAGAAGATGAATGCCTGACAGGAACCTTGTTCAACTAGTTTCTAAATGACTTGTGGTTGCCAGCTGGAGAAACTGTGCCGGGGTGAAAAGTGCACAGCAAGGAAGACCTCTTACTTCATCCAGAAGACCCTGGCCCAAGACCACCAGACGGCAGTGCACAGGCGCAGAGGGGAGGGGAATGCTATTAATGAGTTCTTGGAATTAATTGTAATAATCTCCTCCTATGCTGGTGAAATCTGATTACTACGTATGTTTGTGTGTAATAAATATCTAGCTTGTTGAGCTCTCAGTGTGTTAGTTAGAAGGAGCGATCCCCCTCACACCTGGTGCCGCAATAAACATACCTGCTTTATAACTATTTGTGAGTTATGAAGTTCTGTTCCATAAATCATCTGGGTGCTGATGCCTGCACTTTCATGAGGACATTATCAGAATGCAACTTACTAAGGTTATTATAGACACTCTAGGAAGACTGACAAAATGTATGAACACTACCATTGAGAAAAGTTATTTTGAGACATCATCTGAAAACTCTATTCTTTATCTCCACCTATTGGAGGATTCTTAACAGCTAACAGACTGGAGGTTTTTCTAATTCTTTCTTAATGCACCTGTTATTTTCAAGAATAACTTGTCAATTTCAAGAATATTCAATATATTCAAGAATAACAAGTCTATTTCAGAAAAAAAAGACTTAAGGCTACCTTCTCTGAAAATAACATTTTAAGCATAATCTCATTAGTTGAATCATCAGTTTAGATTTATACATTCTTCTAAACATCTAAAATTGTTCTGAATAGAATAAAGTGACCTAAATTTACAAGTAACAATTTGTCATGGTTTAAACCCAGTCAGGTAACTCGTTCACTCACTCCCCCCCTTCTTTCCCTCCCCCTACTCCCAGAGGGACGGAGAGGAGAATCAAAAAGAATGCAACTCCCACAGGTTGAGATTAAAAACAGTTTAGTAACTAAGGTATAACACAAATCACTACTGCTACTACCAATAATAACAATGATAAAGGAAATAACAAGGGAAGAGAATACATCACCTCATCACCAGCCAACTGATAACTCGCCCCCCCCAAGCCTGACCAAGCCCCAACTCATCCCTCCTCCAAACCCGCAGTCTCCCAGTCCTTCCGGCTAACTCCCAATTACATCCTGGGCATGACATGCTGTGATATGGAATACCTCTTTGGTCAGTTTGGGTCAGGTGTCCTGTCTCTGCTTCCCCCCGGCTTCCCCTCCTCCCTGGCAGAGCATGAGGCTCACAAAGTCCTTGGCCAAACCAAAACATCGTTGTTATCAGCTCTGTTCCCAGGCCGAAAGTCAAAACACAGCGCTGCACCAGCTACCAAGAAGGAGAAAAATGACTGCTACTGCTGAACCCATGACATTATCCACCCCTTATTCCATACCATTCACGTCATGCTTAGATCCCACATTTTCAATATACCATCACTCTTACCTTAGTGCATGGACCAGTCCCTATAAAGCTGTTAAATCCATCTGGTCCGTGATGTCAGGCTCCATCTCTTGTAACAGTCTTCCAGAATAGGAGAGACTGTGTGCAGTGTTCACACTCGTGAATAATCTGGGCAATAGTGCCCACTGCTAAGTCCACCACTTGATCATGAGTCCATCTCTATGTTGCATCTCTGCTCTAATGGCCTGAAGTGCCACGGGCCCACCAGGCTCAAAATAATTCACTGTCCCCTTCAGCAGTTTCTGCTGCTTGTTGCTGGGGACTCCATACAGCTGCCTTCCATCTCCGACGCTTCCAAAGCACTGGAGGGGTCCAGTGGACTAGATACTTGCCCATACTGTCCCACACACCCTGCCATTCATGACTGTCCAGCCTTGGGGAAAATCTCCTGTCCCTCCTATATCGTCGTCTAACCCCAGACAAGACCCAAACCTGACTCTGCTTAACTTTTGAGACCAGACAAAATGGTCGTGGGTAAAACACACTCTGTGTGTGTGCCAACATGCCGATCCCCATCACAATCAGCAGGCAGGTCCCAAGGATACCCAAAGCCCATTCAAAACCTTCAGAACTCTCAAACGATGCTGCTGTACTTGTCACTGGGGCTGGTGTAGCTGCTGTGCTTGCCGGCTCTCCCACCGCCAGCTTCTCTTTTCCTGAATCCAGCTCTTCCTCCTCTGCCTTGCTGGGAAATGCTGCGTGGTCTCCTGCATCCTCCTGGGGCTCGGCGCGCAGCTTCCGGAGAATGCTCTCGGCCGTCGCAGGGCTCGGCTCCTCCGCGGGGCTCGGCTCCTCTGCGGGGCTCGGCTCCTCTGAGGGGCTCGGCTCCTCTGCGGGGCTCGGCTCCTCCGCCGCCTTCTCCCTCTGCTCGGCAGCCGCTTCCTTTAGCTCCTCGACCGCCCCGACCCTCCTCCACCGGCAGCCGCTCTCTGCCGGCCTCCGGCCCCGCTCCCGCCGCCGTTTGGTCCCCGGGTCTGCTCTCCCGGGCCGCTTCAGCAGCAGCCGCCTCCCGGGGCCGCTCCCCGTCGGCTACCCGCGGCCTTACCAAGACGGAGGCGAGGGCAAGGGCCAGGACGGTGAAGAGCAGCCGGACGGCCAGGTACAAGTCCACGGTCACGTCCGTCCCGCCCTGCTGCTGGAGCCTGCCCGTATTACAAGTCATGGCCATAAAGTACAGTGAGACAAGAACCTTATCCCAAGCCCCACACTCGATAAACACTAACACAGCAAATACCGGCTCTAAGTAAGTAACAACATTCTGAAAGTGTGAGATCAAGAGGAACAGCTCTGAGACCCATTAAATCACCATTGTGTCAAGTGACTATTAATCCAGTCAGATCTGTCGTTATCTCAACCCTTCGTGCACCACATTGGGCACCAAAAGAACTGTCGTGGTTTAAACCCAGTCAGGTAACTCGTTCACTCACTGCCCCCCTTCTTTCCCTCCCCCTACTCCCAGAGGGACGGAGAGGAGAATCAAAAAGAATGCAATTCCCACAGGTTGAGATAAAAAGAGTTTAGTAACTAAGGTATAACACAAATCACTACTGCTACTACCAATAATAACAATGATAAAGGAAATAACAAGGGAAGAGAATACAACACCTCACCACCAGCCAACTGATAACTCGCCCCACCCCAGCCCAACCAAGCCCCAACCCATCCCTCCTCCAAACCCGCAGTCTCCCAGTCCTTCCGGCTAACTCCCAATTACATCCTGGGCATGACGTGCTGTGGTATGGAATACCTCTTTGGCTAGCTTGGGTCAGGTGTCCTGTCTCTGCTTCCTCCCGGCTTCCCCTCCTCCCTGGCAGAGCATGACGCTCACAAAGTCCTTGGCCAAACCAAAACATCATTGTTATCAGCTCTGTTCCTGAGCTGAAAGTCAAAACACTGCACTACACCAGCTACCAAGAAGGAGAAAAATGACTGCTACTCCTGAACCCAGGACACCATTAAAAAAAAAATAATCCCAACTTACCCAAATAAAACTCTAAACCCCAACACTTCTCACCTGGTTAGGCAGCAGACATTCTCTAGAAACCTTCATCCAAACTGGTGAAGTTCTCTACAGTCCAAAACTTCTGTAAATATAAGGCTATACCTATGCTGGCAGTAAATGTAACTCAATGAAGAGTACAGCAAAACAACTAGTGCTAATGATCTTGCATCCACATTACAAGTATTTTACAATATTTTACCCTGACCTAGCTGCAGCCTGATTCTATGTACTGAAAACCCATAAGCAGTTGAAATGCCTTAGCTCTTAGTGCCACTTTTTCTAGTCAAGTATTATCTGAAAGTTGTCCATTCTGTACAACCTGAGAACGCTCCAAGGAGCACTGTGAGGACAAGTGAGCAATTCACATAAAAAATGAACAAATAGAAAATGCCCTAGAACCATAATACATAATGCAGATGTGCTGAGAAGTGCCATCCTGTGGGCAAAGCTTAGCATCTCATGAGCTATCCTTTGCCTCATGTCATTTGAAATTCAGGGCTTTTTTTCCAGTCAAGCCAGTACGCTTGCAACTAACTCAATGCAAACTGACAACATCACTTTCAGCATGAAACACAGCTGTCACAGCCACTTTCATTTGATATCATTGTGTGAAAAATTGAAGTTATGCATTTGTTATGGAGACCTATATTACATTTCTTCCAAAAGAAGAATATGGGAGACCTATATTACATTTCTTCCAAAATTCAGAGTGCAAGTACACACCCTCGGTTTCCCAAGCAAGGCATCCTAGCTGACTGAAATACAAGTTCTTCGGATGAAGGAGGGGCAATATGCTGATTATCCCAGCATCTATTACTGAAATTGAACCATTTTTACAGAAAGGAAATGCAGACTCAACCTTCGAATCAGTGAATTAAAAATAAGGAGTAGAGAAAATTTGAGGGTCTGGACTCTATGCAAAATATGTAAAGATTTTGCTTTACAGAGCCATGAAATAACCTATTTCTATAGTATGAGGAATATAGACTGGAAATCAACTTTTTGCTGTTACTAGAACTTTCTTTGTCAGCTTGCAGAGATCATTTCTGTCTTGGTCCTGTAATCATTCAGTTTACACAGTACACTTGTAAATTTAGAAAATATGATAAAATACCTCAGTCTTTGCTGGCAAACCCTGCTGGTGTGGCCATTCTCAAAAATGGCAGAAATGGTTTCTGACCAGGAAAGGCTAAATAATTGAATCCAGAACTTACAAAGACAAATCTATTTCTGACGTTATCATGACCCTAACAGGGAAATGATGCCTCTTCATTGTTGTGGTTTCTCAAAATAACATGAGGAAAAATTTACAAAGGATAGAGGGTTGAGGGGAATACCTGCACTTCTGGAGTTAATCACTTACATTTAACCTATAGCTAATTTTGGACATCTAAACTCTCCTTATTTTCATGCAACACTTGATATCAGAAACTCTACTATTTTATTACTTTGAAGCATGATTCATCTCTGGTCAAGAATCAGTGGAGTGTTTCTATTAATTTCAGTACTAATTGGATTAAGCCCATGCAGTTCATTAGAAAACTTCTCAGACTCTTACACAGGATGAAGAGGTCATAATAAGAATATCTCTACCTGTTCACTTTAGCACCCATCAACAGAATTTCATCATATGAACTACAGTTATTTCCTAAATATAACTGACAGTTCATTTTATGACTTTTTGTCCAGTTCAAAACTTTCAAGTCATTAATATTGCTTATAGTAAAGTGCCACTTAAAAGTCTTAACTCCGGACTGCAAAAGAGAACTCTGAATTCTTGTTGTACATAACAAAGTGAAAGTCAGACTTTCAAGTTCATAAAATACTATTTAAGCTATAACTGAAAGCAATCAAAGAGTTGTCTTTGCCCTCTGAAAAAAAAAAAAACAACCTCTCACTAATTTCTTTGAGATTACTTCATTGTATTACATAGAAAACATCTTTAATTGCAAGCAACTAATGAACAGTTAATTATTACTACTGGTTTATATTTTTTACTTACAAATTCCACCTGAAAGAAGTAGAAGTCATGAAATACATAACTATGATATAATACAGGGAATTTTCTCTCAGATATTGATTTAGGATATTGTCAGAATATCCATGTGGGACTTAGTAGCCATCCACACTTTGAAACTGGGGCTATAACTTATCACTGCTTCCATAAAAAAAAAAATCTGGTTTTAGTCACTATTACTATGGATAGTCGCATTATAAAAGCACTTAAGCAAGTGAAGTATGCTAGTCCTAGTGTTTATCACCTATGAGTTTGGGGTTTTTTATTTTTATTCTTTGCAGAAAAAAAAAAGAGCTTTCACAAGACCAATTTATGTATAGGAACATTATTCTGCCAAAGTCAGTAAGTCAAAGATGTCAAGTGCACTTGCAACAGGCACTAAGAACCACAATTCACTCTTACCCTGTTGTTTGCAGATGCTTTTTTCTCATATTAGCAAGTACTGTAATTTCTTCAAAAATCACTGTGGTCATCTATTGATTCATATTTCTCTAAAACTACAGACATTGTCATCAAGTGTGCAAAAAGACAGAGTGAAGAAAACACTATCAAACCATAAAAAAGCAAGTCCATTCTGCTCTTTTCCTCCTCTTCCAAACCCACAGCTTTAATTTGAACCTGAAAGTTATTTATAAACATTAATCTTTTTCCCTTTGGTAGGTTGGCAAATATTTTGTGTGATTCATGACTTTCTGTGTGACAAGATACTTCTGAACTGTTTCTGAAGAGCTGATTAATATAATTGGAAATTTTACTCTTCTTGTAAGTGGCTGAGGAATTTTAAAATAGATTTATGTTGCTGCTTGAAGGCACAATGTGTGAGCTTACTTCTTCTGTCTTCTTTATTAGTCTACTTAAATGGAAATGCTGAGAAAATAAGGCCATAATTCTAATGTCCCTGTATACAAATATACTATATTCTATTTTACCAACTATACTGAAGACTTAGGAGTTCGATAGGAGAGATCCCATGTTATCAAACTTATCAATTATTTACCTGACTCTGAAATACCTGGTTTTTAAACCAAATTTCATTGTGTATTTATTCTCTTAACAAAACCAAAATCCCTAACAAAAACACCACCAAAAAAAAAAAAATAGCAACTATTAAGCTTTATTCCATCTACAGAAAAGATGAAATATAAGACATCTACTTGCATCACAAACACAAAATCCATCTTTTTTGTAAGCTCATATTTCTTTGACTCCCCTTTCTTGAAAACTTTAAAAGCAGTTTAGTTTATTTCAATCTCTTAACCTGCTAATTCCATTATTGTCATGGGTTCAGCAGTAGCAGTCATGTTTCTCCTTCGTGGTAGCTGGTGCAGTGCTGTGTTTTGACTTCCAGCCTGGGAACAGTGTTGGTGAAACCGATGTTTTCAGTTGTTGCTAAGTGATGTCTACCCTGACCAAGGACTTTGTGAGGCTCATGCTCTGCCAGGGAGGAGGGGAGGCCGTGGGGAGGCAGAGACGGGGCCCCTGACCCGGGCTAGCCAAGGAGGTATTCCATACCACAGCACGTCATGGCCGGGGTGAGGGATAACTGGGAGTTACCCGGAAGGACACGGGCTTCCGGGTGGGACTCGTTTCTTGGCCGGTGCTATCGTATTCTCTTCCCTTGTTATTTTCTCTTATCATTGTTGTCGTTGGTAGTAGCAGTGGTGATTTGTGTTGCACACTGGTTGCTGGACTGTTCTTGTCTCAACCCGTGGGAGTTGCACTCTTTCGATCCTCTTCCCTGTTCCTCCAGGAGCGGGGAAGGGGAGAGCCCCAGTGGGGGGGGGGGGAGCCTCGATTGTTGTCAGCTCGGCACCACTCACTGGGAGTGAGTGAACAAGTTACCTGACTGGGTTTAAACCACGACAGTGCTTTTTGGCGCCCAACGTGGGGCACGAGGGGTTGAGATAACGACAGATCTGACTGGATTAATAGTAATTCGTCACAATGCTGATTTATTGGCTCTCAAGGTTGCTCCTCTTGATCTCACAGTTTCAGTATATCATATCTTACTTCCATCCGGTATTTGCTGTATTAGTGTTTTTCAAGTGTGGGGCTTGGGCTAAGGTTTTTGTCCCATTGTACTTTATGGTAATGACTTGTAATACAATAGAATCATTGATCATGAAACTGATCTGGCTTATGTTCCCAGTGTGGTCACCACCTTTATACTTTGGGAGGTATATAATAGAAGTGCTTAGCAACTACACATCTTTTTTCTCCTTCTCAGGTGCTCAACCTGTGAAGGAGACACCCTTTTACCCTCCCAGTCCTCCCCCCAGACCATTTACATTTGAGAGTTTTGAAGTTTTTGAATGGCCTTTTAATGCTGTTGAGACTTGTTTGCTGATCGTGACGGGAATCACCATGCTAGCACGCATACAGAGTGTGTTTTGCCCACGACTGATTTCAAGAGTTAAGCAGAGTCAGGTTTGGGTCTTGTCTGGGGTCAAACGATGATGTAGGAGGACCAAGAGATTTTCCCTGAGGCTGGACAACCATGAGTGGCAGGGTGTGTGGGATAGTATGAGCAAGTATCTAGGTCAGTGGGCCCCTCCAGTACTTTGGAATTTCACTACCGAACAACTGCAAAATCCAGAAGAATTAGTAAAACACTTAAATGAGGTGTGTGGTCATTCTGGCCATACCAGAGATGGACAAATCATGGCAATGTACTGGGTCTTGGCCTATGCTTACAGGGCCTTGTTCAATGCTATCCAGCACCTTCAAAAGGAAAAGAATATTGGCAGATCTGAGGGCAAAGCAACAGTCAGTGCAGCTACTCCAGCTCCAGGCACAGCTGCTTCACCACCCCCAGCGACAAGTACAGTCGCTGCTCAAACTTTGGCTGCAATGAACAGTGCAGCTACCCCAGTGGCAAGTACAGCAGCTGCACCACCCCCAGCAACAAGTACAGCCGCTACTCAAACCACAGTGATAATTACTGCAACCAAACCAGAGGACCAGAGGACCAATATCGGTTGCCCCTGAACGCAAGAGAACAAGCAAAAAAGAGGCAAGAAGGGTGAAGCGAGATGAAGAAACAATGAGTTCACCACCCAGTCCAGAATCTGATCAGGAGTCATCATCACATGACGAAGAAGAAGAAGAAGAGGTAACTTCTCCACCTCGGACCTCAACTGAGCTATGGAATATGCGAAAAGATTTTACCTGTCAACCAGGGGAGCACATCATCACCTGGTTACTCCGATGCTGGGACAATGGGGCCGATGGTCATGAACTAGAAGGTACAGAGCCAAGCAGCTGGGATCACTTGCTACAGAAGGGGGAATTGACAAAGCAATTGCAAGAGAGAAAAAGTCCCTCAGTCTTTGGAGGCGGCTCTTGGCAGCTGTGAAAGAAAGGTTTCCATACAAGGACGATGTTATGAGTCGTTCGGCCAAGTGGACTACTATAGACAAAGGCATCCAGTCTCTGAGGGAATCGGCCATCGCAGAGATGATCTATCACATAAGCCGAATAACGGGGATACACCTATAGATCCAGATGAAGTTGAATGTACACGACCCATGTGGCGAAAACTTACACAGAATGCACCGTCATCACATGCCCATTCATTGGCAACAGTAACCTGGAATGACATAGTACCACTAACAGTGGATGAAATGGTTCGTAAACTCCGAGAGTTCGAAGACAATCTCACCCCTTCCATCATCTCAGCTGTGGAAAAACTGTCCCAGGACCTCGAACAATTGAGGGACGATCTATCTGATTTATCCAGCTCCTCACGTGTACCAACACACGTCTCAGCTATTAACAAAAGGTGTCCTATTGTTCGAGAGAGGAGATACAGGAGGTATACGCCACAGGCTACCCCATGGTTTTACCAGAGGGATCATGGAGAAGACATGACAAAGTGGGATGGAAAACCTACTTCAGCTTTGGAGGAACAGGTGAGTGAACTGAAGAGGGGAGCAAGGGCCAAGACTGATCGTCCCATGAGAGCTACGGCTTCAGTCTCTGGTGAGCAGTTTCCCAGATGGAGTGGAAGAGCTGATTTTACTCCAGCTCCTGTGATAACAAAGAATAATCCCTTTTACCGCCACTTAAGTGTCCAACACTGTGATGAGCATTAGAGGGGCCCTGCCTCCAGCCAGGTGGAGGTACGGGACAATCGGATTTACTGGACTGTGTGGATCAGATGGCCTGGCACATCAGTCCCACAGAAGTATAAGGGTCTAGTAGATACCGGTGCACAGTGTACCCTGTTGCCATCAAGCTGTCAAGGGGTGGAACCCATCTATATTTCTGGAGTGATAGGAGGATCCCAGGAGTTGACTGTGCTGGAGGCTGAAATCAGCCTGACTGGGAGGGAATGGCAAAAGCACCCTATTGACTGGTCCAGAGGCTCCATGCATCCTCGGCATAGACTACCTCAAGAGAGGGTACTTCAAAGACCCAAAAGGGTACCGGTGGGCTTTTGGTATTGCTGCTTTGGAGACTGAGGAAATTGAGCAGCTGTCCACCTTGCCTGGTCTCTCAGAAGATCCCTCTGCTGTGGGGTTGCTGAAAGTTGAAGAACAACAAGTGCCAATTGCGACCACAACAGTGCACCGGCGGCAATATCGCACCAACCGAGACTCCCTGATTCCCATCCATCAGCTGATCCGTAGACTGGAGAGTCAGGGGGTGATCAGCAGGACCCGCTCACCCTTCAATAGCCCCATATGGCCAGTGCGAAAGTCTAATGGGGAATGGTGACTAACAGTAGACTATTGTGGCCTGAATGAAGTCACACCGCCATTGAGTGCTGCCGTACCGGACATGTTAGAACTTCAGTATGAACTAGAGTCAAAGGCAGCCAAGTGGTATGCCACGATTGATATTGCCAATGCATTTTTCTCCATTCCTTTGGCAGCAGAGTGCAGGCCACAGTTTGCTTTTACTTGGAGGGGTGTCCAGTTCACTTTGAAACGACTGCCCCAGGGGTGGAAACACAGCCCTGCCATTTGCCATGGACTGATCCAGACTGCACTGGAACAGGGGCAAGCTCCAGAACACCTGCAATACATTGATGACATTATTGTGTGGGGCGATACAGCGGAAGAAGTCTTTGAGAAAGGGAGGAAAATAATCCAAATCCTGCTGAAAGCCGGTTTTGCCATAAAATGAAGTAAGGTCAAGGGACCTGCATAGAAGGTTCAATTTTGGGGAATAAAATGGCAAGATGGACGTAGACAGATCCCCACAGATGTGATCAACAAGAGAACAGCAATGTCTCCAGCAACTAGTAAGAAAGAACCGCAAGCTTTCTTAGGTGCTGTGGGGTTCTGGAGAATGCACATCCCAAATTACAGTTTGATTGTAAGCCCTCTCTATCATGTGACCCGGAAGAAGAATGATTTTAAATGGGGCCCTGAGCAACAACAAGCCTTTGAGCAAATTAAACACGAGATAGCTCATGCAGTAGCCCTTGGACCAGTCTGGACCGGGCCAGATGTAAAAAATGCACTGTACACTGCAGCTGGGGAGAACGGTCCTACCTGGAGCCTCTGGCAGAAAGCTCCAGGGGAGACTCGAGGTCGACCCCTCGGCTTTTGGAGTCGGGGATATAAAGGATCTGAGGCCAGCTATACCCCAACTGAGAAAGAGATACTGGCAGCCTATGAAGGGGTTTGAGCTGCTTCGGAAGTGATTGGCACTGAAGCACAGCTCCTCCTGGCACCCCAGTTCCCCGTGCTGGGCTGGATGTTCAAAGGCAAGGTCTCCTCTGCAACTGATGCTACACGGAGTAAATGGGCTGCACTAATTACACAACGAATAGGAAATCTCAGTCGTTCAGGCATTCTAGAAGTCATCATGGACTGGCCAGAGGGCAAAGATTTTGGAATGTCACCACGGGAGGAGGTGGTGCATGCTGAAGAGGCCCCACCATATAATAAACTGTCAGAAAGTGAAAAGCAGTATGCCTTGTTTACTGATGGCTCTTGCCGTATTGTGGGAAAGCATCGGAGATGGAAGGCAGCTGTATGGAGTCCTGGACAACAAGTTGCAGAAACTGCTGAAGGAGAGGGTGAATCGAGTCAGTTTGCCGAGGTGAAAGCCATCCAGCTGGCCCTGGACATTGCTGAATGAGAAAAGTGGCCAGTACTTTATCTCTGTATTGACTCATGGATGGTGGCAAATGCCCTGTGGGGGTGGTTGAAGCAATGGAAGCAGAGCACCTGGCAACGCAGAGGTAAACCCATCTGGGCTGCTGCACTGTGGAAAGATATTGCTGCCCGGGTGCAGAACCTGGTGATGAAGGTACGTCATGTAGATGCCCATGTACCCAAGAGTCGGCCCACTGAGGAACACCAGAACAGCCAACAAGTGGATAAAGCGGCTAAGATTGAAGTGGCTCAGATGGACTTAGATTGGCAACATAAAGGTGAATTATTTTTGGCCCGGTGGGCCCATGACACTTCAGACCATCAGGGCAGAGATGCAACATATAGATGGGCCCGTGATCGAGTGGTGGACTTAACAATGGACACCAGTGCCCAGGTTATTCATGAGTGTGAAACATGTGCTGCAATTAAACAAGCCAAGCGGTTAAAGCCTCTTTGGTATGGAGGACGATGGTTGAAGTATAAATATGGGGAGGCCTGGCAGATTGACTATATCACACTGCCGACAACCTGCCAAGGCAAGCGCCATGTGCTTACCATGGTGGAAGCAACCACTGGGTGGCTGGAAACATATGCTGTGCCCCATGCCACTGCCCGGAACACTATCCTGGGCCTTGAGAAACAGATTTTGTGGCGACACGGCACCCCAGAGAGAATTGAGTCAAACAATGGGACTCATTTCCGGAATAACCTTATTTGGGCCAAAGAGCATGGCATTGAGTGGGTATATCACATCCCCTACCACGCACCAGCCTCTGGGAAAATCGAACGGTACAATGGGCTGTTAAAAACTACACTGAGAGCAATGGGTGGGGGAACTTTCAAGCATTGGGATACACACTTACCAAAGGCCACCTGGTTGGTCAACACCAGAGGATCTGCCAACAGGGCTGGCCCAGCCCAGTCAGAACTTTCATATATTGTAGGGGGGGACCAAGTTCCCATGGTGCATATGAAGAATTTGCTGGGGAAGACAGTCTGGGTAATTCCTGCTTCAGGTAAAGGCAAACCCACTCGTGGGATTGCTTTTGCTGAGGGACCTGGATATACTTGGTGGGTAATGCGGGAAGATGGGGAAGTCCAATGTGTACCTCAAGGGGATTTGATTTTAGGGGAAAACAGCCAGTGAACTCAATTGTATGCTGTTGCCTGCTGTGTAATACTTTTATAGCTCATCAACTAGATGTCTCCAGGTCACCAGTGACTAGCCCTGACTTCCCTCCAACCACCATCCCAACAGAGAATGAACTCTGATAGAACCGGATGAGTTCCACAGTAAAGGAATGACCAGCATCATCAGGCAACGATCCAATACTGCACACAGCCTTTCCTGCCCTGAAAGAGTGTTACAAGAGATGGAACCTGACATCATGGACCGAATGGACTCGGCAGCATTATAGGGATTGGTCCATGCACTAAGAAAATGATCTTTTTCTCTTAGCCTGTATGTGTATGGATGTATATATGTGGGAGAGCGATGGTGTATTGAAAATGTGGGATCTGAGCATGACGTGAATGGTATGGAATAAGGGGTGGATAATGTCCTGGGTTCAGCAGTAGCAGTCATGTTTCTCCTTTGTGGTAGCTGGTGCAGTGCTGTGTTTTGACTTCCAGCCTGGGAACAGTGTTGGTGAAACCGATGTGTTTGGTTGTTGCTAAGTGATGTTTACCCTGACCAAGGACTTTGTGAGGCTCATGCTCTGCCAGGGAGGAGGGGAGGCCACAGGGAGGCAGAGACGGGGCCCCTGACCCAGGCTAGCCAAGGAGGTATTCCATACCTCAGCACGTCATGCCAGCATCACACACTACATACGAAGTTAGGCTCACATTATTTAAGTATTGCATCTCAGGGCTGGGACACTGATTTCATATTGTTCATACTGTTTGCAGTACCACTCCTCCCCAAACTAAATTCTACAGACACACCATGTGAGATACAGAGAAGACCTATACCAAGTGTTTTGTAGAGTGGACACAGGCAATCCATCCCAGAGATAGCAATCAAGCAGTGTAGAAACAAATCAGTCTGGAATACTTGGAAAAAAAAAACAAGAGAAGTCCTACAGAGAAGAAAATCCCTTATCACTGCAAATCTAGCTAGTAAAGCCCTATTTCACAGCAACCGAGGAACATGAGGATACCAGGTTCAAATATAAAATATAAAACTATTTTATAATTGGCCTGCAAAGAAATTTAATGACATAATTTTATCAAGACTCTTACCTTATACAAGCTGGATGGAAAGAAACCTTTAGGGACATTTCTGCAAACTTTGAATTTTGCAGAAGAGAGATAGGGTGATTGTCCCCTCCTGCCTAGCAGGTGAGGGGTGGGGTGGCTGACATTTTACAACACTGTGCAGTTGGCAGAAGAAATCACAGGCCCTCCAGAAGCTGAAACATGAAATAAAAATTGATTTTATTGTAAACTTCCCTAAAACTGTGAGGAACAAAAGCCTTATTAGGCTCATTATAAGAGAAATTAATTAGAAGGAAAAAAATCCAGAAAGAATGAAGGAGAAAAAAAACAGAAAAATGGGCTGACCACGCAACGATCCAACATCTTGTAGTCCTTTCAGTTATAATCCTCTTAAGTACTTAACCCTTCATTACGTCCTTCCAACCCCTGAGCAAATCCAAACTCCAAGGTGGAAAACCACACAGCTGAAGGCTGGGCTTGGTTTTTTATAGGGTCAGGATCTCCTGGCTTGTCGCACGGCTGAGACTCATCTGCAGGTGATCTGGTGAGACCCAGTTAACTCTGAGCCCTGACAGGTGCCACAGTGTCTGTGCTGCTATCTCCAAGCAGTTGATCTTCATGGTCTCAGGGTAAACTGCCAGGGTAAACACAGAAAACCATCCCCATTGTCCTGGAGCTTGATCCTCTGTTCTACCCTTGGCTGTTTCCACAAGCAATAATGAGCTGTCAGTTCCTTCTGTCTTTTGAGTTGTTTTCAGACAAACAGAAACCTGGTCTCTTGATTATCACAGTGATCCATACTCCTATCTTGTCCAAAGACACATGAAAAGGAGTTTGAGATTGAAACAAGCAGGCACAAAAGTACAAAATGTAATCAGTTCTAAGTAATGTTAAGTTTGATGGCTTTGTAATGGAAAATAACTGCGGTGCTTGGAGGTAGTTGACATAGTTTCAGGACCTCAGTACAAAAGGTGTGAGAAAAGCAGCATAGGACAGGACCTGGGGATGGGTAGTATCTGGGACTAGCAGATGTCCAGGGTGGGCACAGATAAACTAACTGGTAAGTAAAAGGACAGGATGATTGCAATAAAGAATACCTGCTTGTCAACTTGAAACTCTGCTGGCAAGTTTGTTCCTGGAGTTTTCTCCAAAACTTTGCGGCGCCGGGAGACATGGGGGATAGCTCCTCCTAACGTGTGTCCCCGAATTGCTATACAAGTCATACTTATATGGTCACTGAGCATATTACATCATTTTCCAAAAAGTTTACGGCATGCATACAAAACTGTGGTGGTCTTTAAGGGTCGTTTACTTTTCCCAACAAGCTTAATTAATGTTACAGACATAGCAATCATCCTGGCCTTCTACTTATCAGTTAGTTTAAATGCTCTCATCCTGGACATCTGCTAGTCCAGGATACTCCTAGTAGATACCTACACCAGCTTAATGGGTTTATTAACACCTCAAGCATAGCAATCATCCTGTCCTTTTACTTACCAGTTAGTTTATCTGTGCCCACCCTGGACATCTGCTGGTCCCAGATACTACCCATCCCCAGGTCCTGTCCTTCTATTCTGCTTTTCTCACACCTTTTGTACTGAGGTCCTGAGGGCCTGAAACTATGTCAACTACCTTCAAGCACCGCAGTTATTTTCCATTACAAAGCCATCAAACTTAACATTACTTAGAACTGATTACATTTTGTACTTTTGTGCCTCCTTGTTTCAGTTTCAAAAAGCAGCACAAGGCATCAGAAAGTTTTGCTGTCACCATATTGAGCAGATGTTAAAGCTTACAGATAAAATTAATATGGACACCACATGGGAATGTCTTCACCCCCTCAGAGAATCATAGAATAGTTAGGGTTGGAAAGGACCTTAAGATCATCAAGTTCCAACACCCCTGCCATGGGCAGGGACACCTCACACTAAACCATATTACCCAAGGCTCTCTCCCACCTGGCCTTGAACACTGACAGGGATGGAGCATTCACAGCTTCCTTGGGCAATCCATTCCAGTGCCTCACCACCCTAACAGGAAAGAACTTCTTCCTTATATCCAATCTAAACTTCCCCTTGCTTAAGTTTGAACCCATTACCCCATGTCCTATCACTACCCTCTCTAATGAAGAGTCCCTCTCCAGCATCCTTATAAGCCCCCTTCAGATACTGGAAGGCTGCTATGAGGTCTCCACGCAGCCTTCTCTTCTCCAGGCTGATCACAGTATCACAGTATCACACTATGCTAGAGATTGGAAGGGACCTCGAAAGATCATCTAGTCCAATCCCCCTGCCGGAGCAGGAACACCTAGATAATGTTACACAGGAATGTGTCCAGGCGGGTTTTGAATCAGCCCCAACTTTCTCAGCCTGTCTTCCTATGGGAGGTGCTCCAGTCCCCTGGCCCCTGGTGCTCCGTGGCCCTCTTCTGGACTTGTTCCAACAGTTCCATGTCCTTTTTCTGTTGAGGACACCAGAAATGCACACAATACTCCAAGTGAGGTCTCACAAGAGCAGAGTAAAGAGGAAGGATCACCTTCAGCCTGCTGGTTAGGGTTGGAAAGGACCTTAAAATCACCTAGCTCCAACCCCCGTGCCACGGACAGGGGTGCCTCACACTAGACCACACCATCCAAGGCTCTGCCAACCTGGCCTTTAACACTGCCAGGGGTGGAGCATTGACCACTTCCATGGGCTGCCTGTTCCACTGCCTCATCACCCTCACAGTGTAGACAAGTAACAGAAACTGATTAAATAAAGTTTAATTAGTGTATAATGAACAACTGAAGTGATGATTCAGTCAGTTGATCAGGGCTAGCCCAGCTACAGCCGCAGCTGGCATGCTTCAGCGACCGCGAGGGTCAACGGAGATTAGGAAAATCAGAGGGGATAGCGTAGAGACATCGCGATTCCCGACATCTCCCGATCCCCGAAGCCCCAGCAGCCCTTGTGAGAGAGAGGCTGACGTGGCGGGGGGCGTTCCCACGGTGACGGTCACCACTCCCCTGCCCCTTGCCTTGAAAGAGCCTCTGAGAGGGCAACGATGTGTCGCTGCCCACCAGGCGCAGGGAGGAACAAGCAGGGCGTGTTGCTGACCCTGTTGCTGGTGTCCCAGACTGCTGACCAATATGGTCGCCTCCAGAAAGAGAGCTTGCAGTAAGATGACTGCAGCAACTCAGACAGAGACCCCGTCCCAAACCGTGGCTGTTCAGGTCTCTGGGTGCAGGGAGTGCCAGAGCCTGCTGCTGCCGGGGGAGGGAGGACAGCATTCCACCTGTGTGAGGTGTGAGCAGGTAGAAGATCTGCTTAGCCTGGTGGCAAGACTTAAGGAGGAGGTTGAGACACTGAGGACCATCAGGGAGTGTGAAAGAAAGGTCGACTGGTGGAGTAACTCCCTGGCGTGCCAGTCGGAACGGTTCCAGGGAGATACCCCCCAAAAGGGGAAGGACCCCCTGCCCTCTCAGACAGAGGGGGATGGCCCGAGACAGCCCCTTCCCTGTAGCTGTTGCGCAGAGGTAGGGGACCAAAAAGACGACGAGGGTTGGAAGTGAGTTCCAGTTCGGCATTGTGGGTAACCCTCCTCCCTTCCTGCCCTGCTTCCCCAGGTGTCCCTCTGTAATAGGTTTGAGGCCCTGGATCTTGAAGGACGTAGGTGAGGATGTGGTGCAAGGCCAGCCTACAAGGACACATAGGAAAAGGCGGTTGACTTTGCACCTTAAGACTGCCTCTGATAAGAAAGAAAGAAGGGTCATTGTAGTAGGCGATTCCCTTCTGAGAGGAACAGAGGGCCCGATATGCAGAGTTGACCCTCATCATAGGGAAGTGTGTAGTCTGCCTGGAGCCCGGATCAGGGATATCACCAGGGGCGCTCCCCAGCCTGGTGCACCCGACAGACTACTACCCGCTGCTGATCTTCCAGACAGGTGAGGGGGAAGCTGCTTCCCGCAGTCTGAGGGGGATGAAGAAAGACTACAGGGCCTTGGGGCGGATGGTGAAAGAGTCTGGGGCTCAAGTGATCTTCTCCTCACTCCTTCCATCTTCCACTGATGATGTGGGAAGGAATGGGAAGATTCAGTCCATAAACGATTGGCTTCGAGACGGGTGCTACAGGCAGGGCTTTGGATTCTTTGATAACGGCTGGTTTTATAGGCCACCAGTCTGGACAATGACAAGTGGGAAAGGTTTATCTCACAGAGGCAAAAGGATGCTGGGGCACAAATTAGCAGGGCTCATTTGGAGAGCTTTAAACTAGATTCGAAGGGGGATGGGGTTGTAGCTGGGCTTGCCCCAGTGGGGCAGCACTCCAGAATTGATGAAGACTGGGAGGCCTCCTATAATCTTAGGGTGAAATCGGTGTGCTCAGCTCGCTCCCTGGAATGTCTGTACACCAATGCACGCAGCATGGGAAATAAGCAGGAGGAGTTAGAAACCTGTGTTAAGTCAGGAGACTATGATCTGGTGGCAGTTACAGAGATGTGGTGGGACAGCTCACATGACTGGAATATAGTCATGGAAGGCTATGTCCTTTTCAGGAAAGACAGGCCAGCCAGGCGGGGTGGGGGGGTTGCTCTTTATATACGGGAGCAACTACAATGCACTGAGTTCTGTCCAGGGACAGATGACGAGCAAGTTGAGAGTCTGTGGGTGATAATTAAGGGGCAGGCTGGCAGGGGCGATACTGTTGTAGGTGTCTGTTACAGGCCACCAGATCAGGGTGAGGAAGTTGATGAGGCCTTCTACAGGCAGCTGAGAGCGGCCTCACAGTCACAGGCCGTGGTCATCGTGGGGGATTTTAACTTCCCTGATGTTTGCTGGAAGGACCACTCAGCAACCCAGCCACAGTCCAGGAGGTTCCTCCAGTGTATGGATGATAACTTCCTCCTGCAAATGGTGGATGAGCCAACCAGGAGAGGAGCGCTGCTGGATCTCATCCTCACTAACAAGGAGGATCTGGTCGAAGCAGTAAGGGTTGAGGGCTGCCTTGGTTGCAGCGACCACGAGATGGTGGAATTCAGGGTCTTGTGTGGTAGGACCAGTAGAATAGCAAGTAGAATTGCAACCCTGGACTTTAGCAGGGCAAACTTTGGCCTTTTCAAGCAATTGCTAGGGGAAATCCCATGGGCAAGGCTGCTTGAAGGTAAAGGGGCCTAAGATAGTTGGTTGGCATTCAAGGATTGCTTTTTCCGAGCTCAAGGTCAGAGCATCCCGACACGTAGGAAGTCAAGGAAGAGGGCCAGGAGACCTGCGTGGCTAAATAGGGAATTGCTGGGTATGCTCAAGTGGAAGAGGAGAGTTTACAGGTCATGGAAGGAGGGGCTGGCCACTTGGGAGGAATATAAGGCTGCTGCTAGAGGATGTAGGAAGGCAGCTAGGATGACTAAGGCCTCCTTAGAATTAAATCTGGTGAGAGGGGTCAAGGACAGCAAAAAGAGCTTTTTCTAATACATGGCAGACAAAACTAACACCAGAGGCAATGTAGGCCCACTGATGAACGGGATGGGTGCCCTGGTGACAGAAGATACAGAGATGGCAGAGTTACCGAATGCCTTCTTTGTCTCTGTCTACTCTGCTGCAGGCAGTCCTGAAGAGCCCTGTACCCCTGAGACCTTAGATGAAGTCAGGTCGACGGAGCGGACTGCCTTAGTCGATGAGGAATGGGTTAGAGACCAGTTGAGCAATCTGGACATCCATAAATCCATGGGTCCAGATGGGATACACCCACGGGTGCTGAGGGAACTGGCGGAAGTCATTGCTAGACCACTCTCCATCATCTTTACCAAGTCTTGGGGAACGGGAGAGGTGCCTGAGGACTGGAGGAAAGCAAATGCCACTCCAGTCTTCAAAAAGGGCAAGATGGAGGACCCGGGTAACTATAGACCGGTCAGCCTCACCTCCATCCCTGGGAAAGTGATGGAACACCTTATCCTTGGTGCCATCTTAACGCATATCAAGGATAAGAGGGTTATGAGGGGCAGTCAACATGGCTTCACCAAGGGGAAGTCATGCTTGACCAATCTCTTAGCCTTTTAAGAGAAAATAACACAGTGGATGGATGATGGCAGAGCGGTGGATGTGGTCTCCCTTGACTTCAGCAAAGCATTTGACACAGTCTCCCACAGCATCCTCACAGCTAAACTGAGGAAGTGTGGTCTGGATGATCAGGTAGTGAGGTGGACTGTGAACTGGCTGAAGGAGAGAAGCCAGAGAGTTGTAGTCTATGGGGCTGAGTCTAGTTGGAGGCCTGTAACTAGTGGAGTGCCTCAAGGGTCAGTACTGGGACCAGTATTATTTAATATATTCATCAACGATTTAGATGAGGGAATTGAGTGTACTATCTGCAAGTTTGCTGATGACACTAAGCTGGGAGGAGTGGCTGACACGCCAGAAGGCTGTGCTGCCATCCAGCGAGACCTGGACAGGCTGGAGAGTTGGGTAGGGGTTTAACTTGATGAAATATAACAAGGGAAAGTGTAGAGTCCTGCATCTGGGCAGGAACAATCCCAGGTTCCAGTATAGGTTGGGGAACGACCTGTTAGAGAGCAGTGTAGGGGAGGGGGACCTGGGGGTCCTAGTGGACGACAGGATGACCATGAGCCATCACTGTGCCCTTGTGGCCAAGAAGGCCAATGTCATCCTGGGGTGTTTTAGAAGGGGGGTGGTTAGTAGGTCGAGAGAGGTCCTCCTTCCCCTCTACTCTGCCCTGGTGAGACCGCATCTGGAATTTTGTGTCCAGTTCTGGGCCCCTCAGTTCAAGAAGGACAGGGACCTGCTGGAGAGAGTCCAGCGCAGGGCAACAAAGATGATTATGGGAGTGGAGCATCTCCCTTATGAGGAAAGACTGAGGGAGCTGGGTCTCTATAGTTTGGAGGAGACTGAGGGGTGACCTTATTAGTGTCTATAAATATATAAAGGGGGAGTGTCACGAGGATGGAGCTAGGCTCTACTCAGTGGCAAACAATGATAGGACAAGGGGTAATGGGTACAAACTGGAACACAAGAGGTTCCACTTAAACTTGAGAAGAAACTTCTTCTCAGTGAGGGTGATGGAACACTGGAACAGGCTGCCCAGGGAGGTTGTGGAGTCTCCTTCCCTGGAGACATTCAAAACCCGCCTGGACACATTCCTGTGTAACCTTATCTAGGTGTTCCTGCTCTGGCAGGTGGATTGGACTAGATGATCTTTTGAGGTCCCTTCCAATCTCTAGCATACTGTGATACTGTGATGATGAGTAACCTGTCTTCAACAATGGGGACCTTTTTGCTGACATCAGTTGAGAAAGACCTAATGTGCATACCTGAAGAACAAATTTACTCTGTAAGAGCACTGTTTGAAACACAATGCTTATTCTGCTACTGAGAAAAACCCAGAAGGCTAGGAGAGTTAATGTACAAACCTAACTTGATCAGGCTTTTAAAAGGTATCTGTAAAAAATTTTGTTGTAGCAACGGCTATTCTGTAACCAGTGTTGCAATGATAGTCCTAGTAGCAAAAACCTATGGGTATGGGTGGATTTAGAAAGGCAGGTACTGGAGACTATACCCAAGTAGAACCTATGCGTATGGGTGGATTAGAAAGGCATGTACTGGAGACTATACCCAAGTAGAACCTATGCATAAGGTAGCCAGAAGAGCATACCAGAGGCTGATAAGAAAATGCTAGCATCCACACAAGTGTTGGGATATATCCAAGTAAGTAAAAGGTCCTCAGGAAGACTTCTTACTTCACCGGAACGACCACCAGACGACCACCAGAGGGGGCTGCACAAGCATAGAAGAGACTGATGTCCTAACACTCCTGATGTGGCAATCCTTAATGCATATGCATTAGCTAATGTTGTAATCCGTGCTAAATGTGTATAAATTGCGAACGTGATGTGACGAGGTTGGAACCAGATTTGGGTGCGTACCCCTGGTTTCCCAGCGCTGGAATAAAGCACCTCATATAACCATTCTGGTGGTTATGTGTTTGTTCCCACGCTAACAGTATGATCTCCCATCCTGCAGTGCTTCAAACCTGAAAAATCCCTTAAAGCGATTCAGTGAACCTGGAGTGCTATGATACTGGACATGAAAAATAACCCTTATTTGGAAGCATATAAAGGTTTAATTTTGGTGAGGTTTTTGTTTGTTTTTATTTGGAAAGCCTGTATCTAGAAATATTTTGCACAAGAACAATTCCTACTGAATAGTTAACTGAATTTTGTAAGTTAAGATGAAATTGTTAGCGTAAGAACTGACACATAACCACTGGAATGGTTATATGAGGTGCTTTATTGCAGTGCTGGGAAACCAGGGGCACGCGCCCAAATCTGGCTTCAAACCCGTCACATCGCACTTGCAATTTATACACTAACAATTTTGTAGCTAATACATATTCAACACAGATTACATCACTGACTAATACATATGCATCAAAAATTGCCACATCAGTCTATTACGACATCAGCCTCTTTTGCGCTTGTGCAGCCCCCCTCTGGTGGTCGTCTTGATGAAGTAAGGAGTCTTCCTCGGATGAAGTAAGAAGTCTTCCTCAGCTTGTCCTGTTCACTTTTTGTTCCTTAGACATGTTCCAACCATTATGTGGACGCCAGCATTCTCTTATTTTCACTTGACTACTCCTGGTACTTTCGTGAGTTCTGCTTCGGTAGAGTTTCACAATACTCCCCTAAAATCACCCATATACACTTCCCCGTATATGGCTATGTTAATTGCTTATCATTATAGCTACCATTGTAATATTTAGTTATAAAGGAACTAAGATACACAATAGCAGAATTTCAACTTGTTCTTAATACAAAAGAAACCCTCTACTGATTAACAGATTTTCAAATATAATCATCTTTTATCTTTGTACTATTGTTTCAACGCACAATTTCACCTATTACTAACAAAATAAGCTAAAATCAATAAGGATTTTATTTCTCAAGCTGTGTTATGTCGGGGTCTTTTTTCCTCCTTTCAAGACGTGGCTGAGAGCAGACTTGACCACGAGGGGGCAGAGATGGATAGCTTTTTAAATACCTGAAGCCTAGTTCCTTGTAGAAGTGCCTTTTTTCCCCTTTTTTTTGACAAGTTAGTAATTCAATAGGGCTAAATTGTGAAAACATAAACTGTACTAGACAGTTGCATATAGATATGTATATGTATTTTAACAGATACATTATTTCATGAAATATCTGATGTTGATAGCAAGTTCAAAATCTGTCAAAGGCTTGTCATTTGACTGCTGCGAAAAAGATGTTGAGCCCTGAAAACAAATTTAGCCTTGCTGTTCATATCAGGGGTCATCTATTTTCAATTTATACATTCACATGATTACTATTTTTGGAATCACTAAAAATTGAGATGTTAACAGAAATTGATTCCAGATGACCTTTACAACATCTCTTCTCCTAGGCTTGTAATGACTGGATAGATTTTACTGCTTTTACAGTTGCATTTCATTTTAGCTATTGAAATTTTGCCAGAGACAGTCATTATTGGAAACTCTGATAGGAAACATGTAAGTGCATAAGAAGTTATTGCAAACAGCTTACAAGGTAAGTAGAGAAAAGGGAAAGTTATTCCTCATCAATATATAAACAAGTTGGTAAGATAAATATGTTTCTTGCTACTCTCCCTAGAATTTCGAGCAGTATTTTATTCACATTTTCATATTATATTTGAACTTAAATGAATTACTGATCTTTTCTCTGAGGATACCTTTTTCCTAACATTTTTGTACCCTAGATTAACCAACAGAGGGGAAAAAATAACAATTTTGTAAGTAGTTAAACATAATAGTGCTAACTAAACACGGTTTGGGAACTGCCTGAAGGCTGGTCAAATTTGTACAGCCCTTTAAATGAATCTAAAATAGAGTTGTTTAAATTCACAGCAAATATGTACTAGGAGGTTTAACTTTGGTGGATTACCGTCGTCACAAGAAAAAAACAAAGAAGATTTTAATTTTCTTCTTCTCCAGTAACATGAGCATATTGTTTGAATTACTACAGGTGATGTTCATATTTTAAAAATAATACAAAAAAGACTTGTGCAATTTTTAAAACTGTCTATTGATGGTATTTTTGTTCAGGCTTGCTGCCAGGAGAGGGTGGTATTGAACTATAGATCTAAAGCAGTCTTCTCTGTCTTCGTTGTAAACTCACTCTTTATTTCAATCTATGTATCCTATTTTGCACAAGGAAGATTTTGAAACTTTTAACAAATACTTAGTTCAAAGACGACAAGGGCACTGTAAGGTTTTCAAATATACTATATTAAATATTCAGAATGAATAGAGAATGTAAAAATCTGTTCAATTCCCACCCTTCCAACACCTAAGACAAATATTTATAAACGAGTCATAATAGTTTGATCATATTTTATCAACGTATATATGTATTAAATAAGAGGAGATATAATTAGTACCACAGTTTTAAAAAAATCGTTATATTTCTTATTATGATTTTTTTTTGTATTCCTGTTGAATCATCTTCCTGATGTAAATTCTTATTCAGCTACAAAGAAATTAAAGATTATGAAGTACAAGTGATGATATTTGCTATGGTGATTTGTAAAATATGGGGCAAAATTTATTCTAACATGGTTGTTTTCATTTAAACTGGGAAAGAAGAAAGCAGTATTATTACTATAGTCCTTATCAATCCCCATTCTTCACTTCCTAAGCGGTAGTCTGTAATATGAATTCATGGTCACAGCCATGAAACAACTTCAGTCCACCTGATTCTGAAGTAAACCATACTGTACTTTAGATCCAGCAACTTCATGCTGATTTTCTGCCAGCAGCCTTGTATAGACTAATGAGTGTTTGCTTTACTAATGAACAAATTTTTGAAGAATTTATCAGTGAGATACAAATGTGAATGTACCAGCAGAGCTACAGGTTCAGTGGATAAGTGATTCAGAGCAGCTCTTCCCAGAAGGACTTGGAGGTGTTGGTTGACGAGTAACTGAACATGAGCTGGCAGTGTAAGCTCGCAGCCCAGAAAGCCAACCATATCCTGGCTTGCATCAAAAGGAGCATGACCAGCAGGCTGAAGGAGGTGATCCTGCCCCTCTACTCTGCTTTCATGAGACCTCACTTGGAGTATTGTGTGCAGTTCTGGTGTCCTCAACAGAAAAAGGACATGGAACTGTTGGAACAAGTTCAGAGAAGGGCCACGAGGATGATCAGGGGACTGGAGCACCTCCCATTTGAAGACAGGCTGAGAAAGTTGGGGCTGTTCATCCTGGAGAAGGCTGCATGGAGACCTCATAGCAGCCTTCCAGTATCTGAAGGGGGCCTACAAGAATGCTGGGGAGGTACTCTTCATCAGGGACTGTAGCAAGAGAACAAGGGGTAAAGGGTTTAAACTTAAACAGGAAAGTTCAAGTTAGAGATAAGAAAGAAGTTCTTTACTGTGAGGGTGGTGAGGCACTGGAACAGGTTGCCCAAAGAAGTGGTAAATGCTCCATCCCTGTCAGTGTTAAAGGCCAGGTTGGACAGAGCCTTGGGTGACGTGGTCTAGTGTGAGACATCCCCACCCATGGCAGGGGGGTTGGGACTAGATGGTTTTAAGGTCCTTTCCAACCCTAAACATTCTATGATTCTATTATCTGTACTTAAATACTGCTCCTCTATATGTGACCTTTATGATGCAGGGTAATGAGTAGAAATGCATTACACTGGATGAAGAAAATAAGTTTCACATGCTCTGTCTCTTAATACTGTTCAGAACTTTGGGTATCAGCATTGTATAGTTTATTTTCCTTTGTTGGTAGGTCAAGTTTTACAGAACTAAGGATGCAAATGAAATTAAAATTTTAAGTTAGTCCTGGGAAAGATGTGAGCATGTTTAATGGTAGCATATTAGCTAATACCAAGTGGTTAATCACTTGTTTTTATAATACTAACTATTCAAAGAATCCTGACAAATTGATGTTATTTCACATAGCTGTGTAGGGTCAGCCAAAGCTTTGGTAGAAATTAATAGGTATTTTCCTCTTTACTTTGGTGTTAGCCTTATTGGACTTTCAGCACTGGAATCATAATCAAAATCACCTAGGAAAAAATGACACACAACTGGACAAGAAGATAACACATAGCCAACACACACCTTATTTTTACAATCATATGGAAATACCCATGTATATAAAAGTCTATATTTAGATCTAATTTTTAATTACCCATGTTTCATTATATTGCTCTGCTGTTCTAAAGCTCAAATTCAGACATTTATGGTCATTTACACTAACATATTTGTTATTTATATAAATAATAAATGAATGCATTAACATTCAAGCTTTTGAGCAGTTCATATTTCCGCAATTAAAATAAGACATGCAGTTAAACACCATGAAATCTAATTCATATTTAGAGAAAATTTAAAAGACAGCATAATGCTGACAGTGTCAAAATAATGAAAAAGTTAACTGAAACTGAAACATAGAAACAGTTACTGTAGAAGTTTGGAAACATTGCAAGGATGATAAAAATACACTGTATATTTTTGTACTTACATTCACCAAGAAAATAGAGATTGACTGATTGTAATTATGATGTTTTACTACACAAGTGTAATGCTTTTTAATAAATATCTGTTAGATCTTGAGATTAGTGATTACTTGAGGAATGTATGAGCTCATGCTGAATGGCTGTGGAAGATGGTCAATACTTTGATGTATCAGTGTACTGGCATCAGACCCTTGATCTTCACTGCTTGCTTGTTTTTGTGTTTTAGATACACTAAACAATATAATTTTGCTTCAGTATTTTAGAATGATAATTACATTGAGAACTGAATCAATTTGATCAATTTTCACAGCAGAAGAACTGCGATCTTCAGACTAGGTTCTGTATGAATTCATGGTTTGGTCCATATTTTAGCTAGCAGTTCACTGAATGTGTCCAGTACTTCTAAACTGACACCCACCTAATGAGAAATATTTTATTCGAAAAAGCTTTGATAATAAAGTGTATTTTCAAAATGATATACTAAATGTCACGGAATTGCAAGGAGATTTTTAAAGAATATGAATTAATATGCCAGCAACTTTGATTATCTGTTTTGTAGACTGTGCTGGTTTTGGCTGGGATAGAGTTAATTTTTTTTACAGTAGCAAGTATGGGACTATGTTTTGGATTTGTGCTGGGAACAGTGCTGATCATACAGGTATGTTTTCATTATTGCTGAGCAGTGCTTACACAGAGTCAAGACCTTTTCTGCTTCTTACTCCATCCCACCAGTGAGTAGGATGGAGGTGGACAAGAAGTTGGGAGCAGACACAGCTGGAACAGCTGACCCCAACTGGCCAAAAGGATATTCCATACCATATGGTGCCATGCTCAGCATACAAAGCTGGAGGGAAAGTTGGCTGGGGGGGCCGCTGCTCAGGGACTAGTTGGGCGTCAGTCAGTGGTGCATAGAATAGTTAGGGTTGGGAAGGACCTTAATATCATCTTGTTTGATCATTTGTCTTTCATGGGTTTAATTTCTCTTTGTTATTTTCTTTTTTTATTTCAAATTATTATTAGTACTCATTATTATTTCCGTTATTAAACTGTTCTTATCTCAAGCCACAGTTTTTCACACTTTTACTCTTGCAATTCTTTCCCCCCACATCCCACTGAGAGCTGTGTGGTGCTTAATTGTTTACTGGGGTTAAACCATGACAGACTAGAACAGGAAATACCAATTAAAGTAGCATTCAGAGCATACATTTTTTCTTAAAATTCTATCATCTTTCAAAACTGGGTTAGCTTATTATTATCATCTGCGAGATCACTGTCTGTGTTACCCCAGACCACTCACAACTATAGGAATGAGTCTAAGATGACTCTAGAGGCCTGTAAAATTGAAAACTAATACTTCTTAAATGAACATAAATTATCATAATTGTCATTAAATGAGCTTCTTAATTTATTGGGATTTCTGTAAGTTAACATCACATGGCTTGTTGACTATGAACTATATTATTTTAATGTGCCATTTTAGATATATATGTGATATATGCTATGTTTTCAGGTATTTAAATATAGGTAGCATGCAATAAAGGTACTCTAAACCAAAAAATATTCTTTCGGAAAGTCTTTATATTATTGTTAAAAAAACCCAAACAACTACAACCTGAAAACTGAGGGAAGAAATAATTTATATTTATTCAGTCAAGTTACACTGGACATTGAACAGCAGTTTTTATAAATTCACCACCCACATTCTTTGATATTAATTGGACTGAGATGGTGACCACCATGCTGTAGGTGATTTTGATAAAAAAAATCCATCCCTGATGTCATCCAGAATACCAGTCCCTACTGCTGACTCAGTAGCTATCCTACAGTGAAGCTCACACCTGCTCATGGTCTGACTCAGTGAAATCCGTATGGCTTTGTGCAGTTGCCAGTAGATGGTCAGTTGTAGTTAAATCTTAAAGACAGGTAAAGATTTAGGAAAAAAACAAAGCCAGAAAATGAATTCAGAAGCTGCTCTCACTTTCGATTCTAAACAAAGCTGCTCTTATCTATACAATCCCACTTGAAAATGAAACTAATTTAATTGCAAAGATTAAGTGTTCATAAAAGGCTCTATATATGGGCAAGGTACATAGCAAGTAGTGTGGGCAACAGATTTTTGAAAGCAAAAATAATGTATATATTCCTGTTTATTGTATCTATCACTGTCAGTGAGAAAAGGTAAGGGTGTGCAATGATGTGACCATAGCTGGTGAGGTGGACTCAGTACAGTAACTACTTCACCCTATTCTGCAACAGCAGAAAGAAAGAAAGTTCAGTCTTCCTGACCCCCTTTCTGATTTTCTTTTTACTGGAAATATTCCCACTCCTGCCCTTATCCCTTACCCCTGAGGATACAAAATTGGATTTTTTTTCTTCATTCTAAAGAGAATTTTCTTCCCTTTACAGAGGAGGAAATGTCTGGTTTTGCTGTACTAATGTCCTTGGTCCATATGAGAAACCAGGTTCACAAGATCTGAACCACAAAGGACACTTCAAGATAAGATGAACTCTGTTACACGCGAAAAAAATTCTTACTCTCACCTCAAAGGTGAACTCAAAGTTTCATTTGGTCTGCACTATCTGTCTGCATAAAAGCAAAGCAGGAGCCCATATCTACCTAAATAAAAAATAAAAAAATATAGTACTAAAAAAGTGATATGTCTGTTCTGATTTTCGAAATAAAACAGAACTTAACCTGATGTTAGAGCCAACGTTGTGCCACCAAAATTGCAAGCTGAGCTATGGGTACAGCATGCTGAACTGATCAAAAAACACCTTTAAATGTTTTTCAACACATTTTATGCACCTGAGGCATACAAATCTAACATTCTTTCTGTGTAATGCAAAATGGGCTTAGATATAACTATGCACTTCCTTTAATAGACTGAAATCTTCTGGAAACATTCAAAACAATATTTTTTTATTTCAGAAATTTGTATAATTTTTACCCTATCTAATGTGCTTATTTCTATAGTGACTAACACAACCCTTGCATTTTTAAAAGTTTGTCCTGGGTTCAGCAGTAGCAGTCATTTTTCTCCTTCTTAGTAGCTGGTGCAGTGCTGTGGTTTTGACTTTCAGCCTGGGAACAATGCTAATAACACTGATGTTTTTAGTTGTTGCTAAGTCATGTTTAGTCTGGCCAAGGACTGAGTCTCATGCTCTGCCAGGGAGGAGGGGAAGCTGGGAGGAAGCAGAGACAGGACACCTGACCCAAACTGACCAAAGAGGTATTCCATACCACAGCATGTCATGCCCACTATATAAACTAGGGGCAGTTACCTGGAAGGGCTAGATCACTGCTCAGGTCGGGCTGGGTATCAGTTGGTGGGTGGTGAGCAGTTGTATTCTCTTCCCTTGTTATTTCCCTTATCATTATTATTGGTGGTAGCAGTAGTGGGTTTGTGTTATACCTTAGTTACTGGACTGTTCTTATCTCAACCTGTGGGAGTTACATTCTTTCAATTATCTTCCCCATCCCCCAAGCAGCAAGGGGAGGAAGGGGGAAAGTGAGAGAGCGGCTGCGTGGTTCTGGGTTGCCAGCTGGGCTTAAACCATGACAAAGTCATTTTCCAAAAATAAATATCTATTTCAGAATAGAGGCCAAAAATGAAATCATTGGCAGAGGTAGGTTTGTGTGTTCTTCACACTTTGACAGAAAGGTTGAAGTGGGTCCTAAATCTGGTAGATTTAATTTATTTAATGAGTTTTATTTGCTCTGTGGTAACAGTAAGAATAGGAACAAGGAGTATGGTTACGTGGCAATGTGGAAAGCCAAGAAATATACTCAAGGAGGTAGCTGCTCATAAGAGCACCTGAGGATTTAGATGCAAGGATTAAGTGAATAATACTGGCCTCCTTCATACATTATTTTCCTTTTTGTGCTTTTTTTATGAAATAAGAGTATTTCAGGGTGGGCAAGAGAGCACAGATCTGTTGCACCTTTCCTTACTTATGTCTGTAGACAGTTATATTCAGAATTTTTACAGCTGTGTGCTTCCCATTAGAGCCCAATCCTCTTGCAGTCTTTTTCATTCAGTAACTGCACCAGAGAAGGGTGACTTTACCTACAGACTTTTCAGAAGTAGATAAAGGTGAAACAAGGAGAATTTATTTTCCAGTTCTACCATTTCCTGAAAAACATGATTACTCAGATATTGTGTAAAACAGGAACGCAGACCTTCTGAATTTAGAGATGATAGGGAACTTTATCGTACCTCTGTGTTGTGGGTTAACCCTGTAGGCAGTTGAGCACCACACAGCTGCTTGCTCACTCCCCACCCACAGTGGGATGGGGAAGAGAACAGAAAGTGCAAAAGCAAGCAAGAAACAAACAAACAAAAAACCCCAAATATTAATAAAAAAAAGTCATAGGTCAAGGCAGAGATAGTTCAATAAATGAAGGAAAGAGGAGGAAAAAAACCCAAACCAAACCACAACAAAAAAATCCCCCAAATGAGAGGACAATCACTTATCACCTCACATGTATAGACAAATGCCCATCCTGTCTCTGAGCAGCAGCCCCTTGCCCCAGAATGCTCGTCCCTTCAGTTTTATTACGGAGCATCACACTACATGACATGGAATAGCCCTTTGGTCAGTTTGGTTCAGCTGTCTTGGTTATGGCCCTTCTCAGCTTCTTGCCCACGCTCAGCCTACATATGGCAGGGTAGGGGTGGAAAAACAGGAAGCCTTTACACTGTAAAAGTACTGCTCAGCAATAGCCAAACACTGGTCTCTTATCAACACTGCTTCAGCCACAAATCTAAAATACAGCCTGCTGTGAAGAAAATCAACTCCATCTCAGCCAGATCCCAGATCCGGTATACTCTGTTAGCTGCTAACCTCAGAATAGGGTTTAGGACAGGGTTTATCTCAGCCATTGCAGATGCCTAAAAGCAGCTTCTCCAAGTCTTAGCTAACCTCTAGACAACTCAATGAGTTAAAAGGACTTCTAGAGTAATGCGTTCCAAAGACTGTCATCTTAAGGTAGACAAGAAAAATTGTCCCTGAAGCATCCACCCATTAAAAAAGAGACAATAGGTCGATGAACTTGGACTGAACTAAAGAACTTTAAGATTGATAATTAGCTTGCATCAATCCTGTATTGGGAAGTCAGTGTGGTGAGTGGCATGCTTCCAGCTGTTGAGATCTACTAGTCTTTTGGGCACTACCGATGACCTATGACTTCACAGATCCAGAGTGTTCTTTGACCTGTGTACTCACTCGCTTCAGTTCCTGTATTACATATTCAAGATGGACTTTAGAACGCAGATCTGTGCCTCTCTAAAGGATATGCGTTACCAGAAAGAAGACAAAAAATCTTCAAAGCAGATCTTAAATATTAATTCATTAGTGTATTAGCCTTACATTTGGTCTGTGAATTTTACTGAGTATGTATATAATCTCCTCCAAAGATACTAATTGAATACTATGGCTATTTGCAATCTAGTGATATTCCAAACTTGATTGACTGCTGCAGAGTTTACTCAAGTGTTTTTCCAAGTTGTCCGATAAAATCCAGTTCAGCTGGATTTCTGTGAAACAGCAGCAGCTTGCAATGTACAATTAGGTTATGCACAGGCACGCATTATCACGAATAGGCTTAGACGTAGCTAGCATGTAGAAACTCATTTGTGTTAACAGGACACTGTTGCTGATGGGGTGACGCACTTCACTCGTAAGAGAAAAGCAACAATATTATTATTGTTATAAAACAGAAATTTAACAAAGTTTGATAGGAAATGTGACAGTGGTTTATCAAGGTTCAAGTGCAAGGTGTACTGGAGTATTCACTGCGTAGAGGACAGTGTCAGAAAAAACTGTTAGGGACACCCTGCCATTGAGTCATGAGGTTAAGAAAGGCTCCCCTTACTTTCTAAACTTATTTCTGATGGGAGTTTAGGTGCAGCTGTATCCAGACTTAGTCCCAGACTTGGTCAACAGTTTATATCTAAAGGATTATATGTGCAGTCAGTCTTTACTATCACTTCACTAAGATTTCAAAATATCACTGTGCTTATTCCCAATTCACTTACAAAGTATCTGATGCAATAAGGATTCTCTCGGACCCCAGGACTAACTGGGAGAGGCGTCGCTACTCAAGAGGGGCATTCAGCACCCACTCTTGCAGGAGAGCTCAATGGCCCTTGGGTTGTCCATTATTTATGGAGTAAGATGATTGACTTACAGTCATATTTACATAGCAAAAAGTTGGGGCATGATCAAATAGCCATCAGCTGTTAGGCAAGATTTAGGTATTAGGTTATCTGTGTTAGGTTGTCTTAGATATTGTGTTATCTGTCTTCCCAGAAACCAGCTTAAGCCAGATGCAGCCACTGTGACTACCACTGGTGGCTATTGCTCAAAAAGAAAAGGAGGGGGAGCACACCACCACAGACAGTAATGTTAAGTATCAATGCAGTATTCATAGCCAAAAGGAAGGCAGATCAGTTTACACAGAACTTTCAGTATTTCATGTTTTCCTGTTCAGACTTACTGAAAATTGCTAAGAATAGTGAATTTTAACACTGAAAAAAATGAATGTAAACATAAATAAATTGTCATTTTGCTTGTTTTCATTATTGATTACAGCACACTCTGATTATTGTTCCCTTCTTTTCTTTTACCTTTAAAGGATTTATAGTATATTAGCATATCTGTACTTTTGCATGCTAACAGTGAACTTTTTAAACTACTGACAGACTAATCTAAAATTAGCAGTTCATCTGGAATTGTGAACATCTTAGGTTGCAATTTAAAAAAGAACATCAGAAGTACATTGCAAATTCATACAGCATGTGTATGTATGTATTTTTCTACTCTCCATCTTTGGAACAGAAGACCAAGTAATTTTGGTTTTAAAAGAATGTGGTACAGATAAAAATATTCCATTACTTATTTCAAAAGCTTTCAACAGTTCTTTTACCTCTGGGTTGCACCAGCTACTAGTATTGAAATAACGTTCTTTCAAAGGTCTTATGAGGGCTAGGCATCCAGCTACTGTCAGACATGAAAGTCAGAAAATCTGACTATACTTCTACTGAAATATTTGTAACTATAATGTGAAGCTGACTTCTTAGAGCTGCAGTTGGTAAGTAATTGGCTGACTATCATATTTTGAAAAAAAAAACAACTAGAAAATAACTGGCATATATAAACTTGCAATGATTTTTTCAATTTAAATTTTATTCAAATATACCTCACAGGATATTGACTAGAAGTCCATAATCAGAAATTAGAAGTCAGAGCCCACAGAAATCAAAGGGAATTCTGTTGATTTCACACTGGGTTTTCTCTTCTGCATGGATAAAAGGCATTTTAACCCATTTGATTTTAAAAAAGTTTCAGATGCCTATATGATAGTGGAAAGTATCATTCTAAATCTACAGTAATGCAAGGTCAATAAAGCTTCTTTGACTGTAAAAGTTAATAAGAAAATTTAGTGCAAGCAGGCTGGTAGAGAGGCTTTTAGGCTGCTAGCATGCTGTACAATGCCAAACCATGACTCAAGATTTTTTTTTCTATTCTTGGGTCATTAGCAAGCAGAGTACCTTTTAAAAAATATGTATCTGATTCATCATAACTGAAGGCTGCAAGTTCTTGGGTAACTTGTTTTCTACAGACCAGTCACCTCTAGGCAGTTTTTTGAATATTGCCAAGCTCAGGAGGAGAGGAGAATCTACTTGTTCAAAGAGGTTCTTTCAGATCAAGGGACATTTGTCACTCTAACATCAAAAGTATGAACAAGACAAGATTATCTCAGAATAAGTTAGAAGATTTTAACTTTGATATTAAACTCATATTGTGCAGAATTGGGAGTTCTCAGTGAGTAAACAAAACAGAAGATTCTAGATCTATTGCACAAATACTGAAGAAGGAAATAGTGCAAATTAGAGAACTGTTTTGCAACGAGCTGAGTAACATAATAAAGAAGGATTATTAAACAAGAAGTGTGAAAGATGAATCAATTTGGTTTCATGTATTTCCAATATAAAGGCTATTTGCAGCCACTATATCATATTTTATTAAACCACCAAGAAGTTAGTATTTTGTAAGGAGTCATTGTGCTAAGAATACTAGGATAAAATGTGTTCACTCCAGCAGAAAATGTAACGTACTGCATGACTTCTTATCTTGAAAAATGAAAAATAAAGAACAGTAGCCTCAATGCACCTTTCTTCAAAATACTTCAGGGAATACGATTTTTGCATGATGATGATGATTACCAATGCATACAATGTCATATATGTATGTATATGCACATTTTAGGTATGCATATATGGATCTAAATTCATTTAGTTACTTGCATTAAGGTAACAGAAAGTTGTTCCTTTAGCCTGATTGTTTTCTTTTACAAATCAAAGATCCTTTTCAGCAGATTTTTCAGAGAATTGCCTCTCAATAAGGATCATGGAAAAACTAAGCCATATATTTACTTAGAGAATAGTCACTAGGCTTGTGTATCACTTTTACAGAGGAACTCTGACCTTTGTTTACATAATTTCAATGTGTTCATGACTGCAGAAAGCCACACAGTGTGTTCAAAGCAGAAAAGGTTTTGAGTAAGACCTATCCCAATGCATAAAAAAGGTGCAATAGTTCAGAGAAATATTTGTTCTGTAGCTGAATTAAATAAATGGATACCTAAAAAGTAACCCCCTCTTTCCTAATGCCAATCTGAATTGTTTCTTTCCTGTTCACTTGACTGTAATGAAACTTACAGTTGAAGAAAACCTTTCCTAATTTCCTTTGTCATGGGAGAGAAAGGCTCTGCATTGGATTTATGGTAGGCACTGGTAGCTTCCATGATGGTGGCTACATTATATTGTAGTGGGGTTTTTTTGTTTGCTTGTTTTGTGTGTGCCTATGTGCTATCTTCTATGAGCTTACTGAGTTAAGACTTATCCTTGATAACTTTGTCTGCATATGCAGTTTTCAGATATACTATGTATATGAGTTTCAACAGAGTCCCTCAGCCTGTTCTCTCAGGTATGAATATTCAGATGCTACTTAGTTGTTCCAGAAGAATATTTCTTTTCAATATAGTATCTTAAGCTCTAAGACCAATACTTACACAGAGTTGAAAGAGTTGGTGTTGGAAGAAATATGGGTGAAGAGTTGTGGATATGGACAAGCAGACTCATGCACATGTGGCAGGGTAGATTATTTAGCTTATACATTTTGTGTGGAATCAGTGGCTCCTTATGTATGTACTGAGAAGTGATGATGAGTTGTGAACGACGAGCGAGGGGAGCTTTACCTTCCACTGAAAAAGCACATGCATATCCTTATTCCTTCTGTTATTTTTAAATACTAGATTTACTAAAAAATTAGTGTCCTATGAAAGTTCATATTTTGAAGACTAAGCTGTAAATCATAAACTGAATTTAAAATTAATATCCTTTATATGGAAAACATTCTTCAAAGTAATCTTGAGATGGCACTAGTAAGTTCTGACTGAAAGGGTGTGAGAAAGCATTCCACTTTCAGAATTTTCCTGAATGAAGGGAATGTATTGATAGGAAGAAAACAATGGATTCTGGAAAAGTCTTCCTGGGTATTTTGTTGTAGTACAAAAATTTGCAAATTATGTAATTAAGGCTCAGATCTTTCTTTTGTAATGTTTACCATTTAAAAATAAAAACATGCACAGCTTGCCATATAAAACAGAATTTAGCAAAACATTGTACACAGCATTAGAACATTCTCTTTTAATGGTTTTATATGAGGCCTACACGCGCAATAGGATTAAAACTTCTATCTCTACATGTATATACTAAGAAGAAGACTCAGTAGCTTGGGGAGAATTATGCACAGGATATGTATAGTTAGAGGGGTATGGTCTCATTTCTGATCTATGGAAATGCTGTACTTTGTGAAGAGGTAAAGAGAAATGACATAAGAGCTTTAGGCCGTTTAGGAATTAAGTAAGCCTGACAGTTTTAGATGTTATTTATACAGCTTCACAAATTTTAGAATTGTCAGGGCAATTAATAAAGGTGAATGTTTAAAGTACAGGATATAAACTCCACATCAGTTCCACACTGTCCATGCAGATGTACTTGCAGAAACACATTCTTTATAATAACCTGCTTAATGATTCATAAAACTATGGTAGAAAAACAACCAGTAGCAGTATTTTTATAAACCTTTTAAATATGCAGCCTGTGGAATGATATAAACATTATTGGTAACTATTCCTGATGATTTTTAGTTGTGTATGATTAGGAAATGCTTTCCTATTTTTAGTAGTTGGTTTCTGGATTTTTTTTTTTTTTAATCAGGTTTTACTCTCCTGGCTATTACCTGAAAAGCAAAGAATGATGTTTTAACATATGAGTATCTATCTCTGAAGATATTCTCCATCTCAAACAAATTAACCACACATGAACTGTGCAAGGTGCCAAATACAAGGTCCTTATGTTGGTCAGGGCAATCCCAAGCACAAACACAGGCTGGGCGGAGAACAGATAGAGAGCAGCCCTGAGGATAAGGGCCTTGGGATGTTGATTGACGAGAAGCTCAACATGTGCTGGCAGTGTGCACTCACAGACCAGAAAGCCAACTGTATCCTGGGCTGCATCAAAAGGAGCGTGACCAGCAGGTCGAAGGAGGTGATCCTGCCCATCTACTCTGCTCTCATGAGACCTCACAGGAATGATGTGGTCTGTGGCCTAAAATGTAACAAATGTGTGGACCTGTTAAAGTGAGTCCAGAGGAGGGCCACAAAGATAATCAAAGAGCTGGAGCTCCTCTCCTGTGAAGACAGGCTGAGACAGCTGGTCTTGTTCAGATGGAGAAGAGAAGGCTCCAGGGAGATCTTACAGCAGCTTCCAGTTCCTAAAGGGGGCATGCAAGAAATCTAGAGAGGACTTTTTACAAAGGGATGTAGGGACAGAACAAGGGGGAATGGCTTTAAACTATAAGATGGTAGATTTAGATTAGATGTTAGGAAGTTCTTTACAGTGGTGTTGGGAAGAGGTTGCCCAGAGAAGGTGTGGATGCTCCATCCCTGTAAGTGTTGAGCGATCTAGCCTAGTATGATGTGTGCCTTTGTGTGACAGGGGCGTTGGAACTAGATTTTTATGGTCCCTTCCTGCCCAAACCATTCTATGAGTCTAAGTGTGAGCACCTGTAATATGTTTGGTAAAAAATTAGAAAGAATCTGACTTGCAATGCATAAATTCAAAATGAGTAAAGAATATGATGATTTATTTGCCTGGACACAGGGAGCTGAGAATCTTTGAGCTTTAAAAGTCAAATGTCTGCATTCAAGATAGAGTGGCAAGGCTCACTAAAACTAGGAAAATGCAGCCAAATAAGTGATGTGTTGAAATTAATGTAAATAAAATTGTTGCTGTTTCTTAGTAATATTTTATCTTTCTTTATTATTTTGCTAAATTACATATCTTTCCTGTGGAAAAATACTAAAAGAACTCATCCTAATATGCAAAGGCATATATACACATATCTATATGTATATATGTCTATATGCATCTATGCATATGCGTTTGTCTATGTGTATTTACGTATATGCATGCGTGTGTATATATGTATGTATGTATGTATGTATGTATGTATAGGACAAGATCTCGGTAGCCTTAACCACATGGAACAGTACTTCACAATACCCCTTCAAAGGCAAATGAGGCCATCTGGAGAACTAACAGCTCAAAGGAAGTTACAGGAATTTGAGTGGTATTGAGGCTGTAGCAAACAATCTGTAAAGTAATCCAGGACACAATAAGATCCAACCAGAAATGTTATGCTCTACAGGGTAAATACACTGAAGCACCAGAGCTACTGTTGCTCACCAAAAGGTTTTGTGTCTCTGTGGCAATGGGATGGACAAGGAAGTAATATTTGCTGAGGCGCGGATTGACTCCACAACTCGTTAAAGTTGTAAAGTAGGTATGCTTTTTATTCAGCGCTGAGACGCACGGGGATAATTCCTCAAAGTCATGCGTACCTCAGTGTTGTTTCCCTCTACATTTATTCTCTAAAGTTACATATATTCATAAGGTTGCACAACACGCCTATACATATTCATGTCCTATCCCCGCTTCGTATTATAATGAGCCAGAAGGTCCTTTGCGCCTGCGCAGTGCCCCCTCTGGTCATGGGCAGGGGTCTCAAGATGAAGTAACTGAGTCCTCCTCCTGTGGCTAAGGGTCTTCAAGATGAAGTAAATGAGTCTTCCTCTTCTTGCACTTTTCACCTTTCAGTCTTCACATATGGCCTTAGGGTTTGGTCGGTATCCCAGCCATAAACCATCTGCTTCTCCCCCTTATCAGTAGATTCAGGCGTCTGCTTTTCCTTACCAATAGCTGCTTATCAATAGGACCAAGTGTCTGCTTTTCCTTATCGATAGGACCAGGTGTCTTTGTTCTGCTTAGCAGGCATTTACATCAGACAATACTTTTGTTTAAGCAAGCAAATTCCTCTAACCCCCTTGTACAACCCCCTGTACGTTGGTCAACTCTCTGCATCATTGCAGCATAGAAAACTATCCCATTCAGTGCTGGAGGAATGAGGAATTCCAATGCGTGGAAAAAACATTTTCCTGTAGCCCTACTGTACCTGCTAATTACTTGTTTATGAGCACAAAGAAAATAATCCCTTAAACACAAAACATGCCTTTAAGAATACCCTATCTCCCTAAACTAGAATATTTTTTTATCAAAGCAATGTTTCGTGCAAATACAATGCAATCTCGCATCTGTAAAACAGACAATTACAATCAACCCATCTTTCTTCCCACAGAACAAGATGGGCAGTTTTAAAAGTACTGCTGGAAATCGTTGTGCAAGAATAAGCACTAATATTCCACAACTTATTTTTTCTCAGAAAAAAAGTATGTGTAACTGTACATACTGATCCCTACCCCTGTCACATTGAGCAGACTGGATTGAGACCTGTATTGTTTCATTTATATATTTGAATAATCCTACACTTAGTTGTGATTGACATATTTTCTAGACGACAAGGGTTCCCTTGTGGTGTGCTTTGTGGAGTGTATTTGGGCTGGAATGCTTTCAGTTTCTAAAGCAAGCATTTGCAGCTATAAACTAAACGCAAGATCTGGCCAAGAGAACAAACTGCAAGAGCTGCAGTGGGTGTTTACTGTTCTTAAAAATCAGCCATTAACAGACCTTAAGCAATCTAGGAGATGTTTAGCTGAATTTTGTTTTCCGAGGTTCACTTCGATAAGGAAAAAAGGAGGTGAGAGAAATTGCAGGAGGAGGAGCTGATCCGTCTCAAGGTGGAGCTGTATCTTGTATTAAATAACACTCGCAGATTAAAGCTCTCTGGTGGGGAAGGGCTTAAAGGCTGAGTCAAAAGCCAAGAAGTCTCTTTATTTACGCCTACCTCCGTGCCCGTGGCAATCTGACTAATAACAAACTGCTCTAACAAGAAAGACTAGAAAGAGCAGAGAGCACACAGAAGCAGCTTGCATCTAAAAATCTGACAAACCAAGTGATCCAGTTAAGCTCTGCTGAGCGTTTTGTTTGTTTACTGCATCCAAATGCTTGCAAACAGTTAACTATATGCAGATAAGTCAGCATAGCTGTGAAGTACGCTGTGAATTTTAATTGAGGAAGAAGGACAACTACTTATAGGATAGTCTAATGAGCACGCTGCCTGGAAGATTTTTTTTCGATTGAATGCTTTGTACTTTGTCTTCTGAACAAGGATTTTAACTTTATGGAGCTGTAGTATTGCCAGAGCTTGCAGCAAAAAGAAAGTGTGCATTTTTCACAGGGAAAAAATTACATCGCATTGAAGCAGCTGCTTCAACTGTGCATTGGTGAGCGTTACAGGAAGCGTTACTGCTGTACAGGTAAGAAAGATTCCAGTTACCTAATCAATTTAACAGTGGAATTTATTTCTCAGTAACAGTGAAATTTATTTTTATGCACGACTTTGTGTAACTTTTATGTTAAATGATGGCTGTTTATACTGTTTTTTCAAACAGTCTGCCAGTTGCATTTATTCAAACTGCCAGCTGTGTAGAATGTGTGTGTTAAGGGAACGCTGATTTCAGATCCCTTGAGGGGGGACGAATGGGTGTTTGTTTTTATTTCCTGAAGTGAAAGAGTGGTCTTAGATGCATGTCTGACTGTGATTTCCTTCAGAATTTAATAAACAATCCTGACGGCTTTTAGAAATTACCGGTTCTTAATTTGAGATTTTGAAATTCTTCAACATGCAGTTTTAAAATAGCTGAATTAAAACATCCAAATGAACACCCCCCCCGGCCCCAAGTAAAATAGCATACTATTTCAGTGTTTTAAAACCACGTTATTATTTGCCAAGCATGTAATGCCTTTGCTATAAAGGGTCTACTTCTGAAAGTATTCAGCATTGCCTCATAGAAAGAACTGTGACTTTTTCAGTCCTTTAGAGTGCCTACTGCAAAAAGCTGTTACCATGTGCAGTTAGCAGTGACTTTTCATGAAAGCAGGTAAAAGTTACCATGCAGAATTTGCTGAAAAACCTCACCATGTGAAAAAAGGTCAGCTTTGTCAAGACTTTAAAATTAAATTTTACTTTATTATGGATTTAGTTAAATGTTGATAAAAGCAGCTTTTATTTTCCACTAGTAGCCCACTGAGAGGTTCATTACATATCCCCAAGTGTTGAGACAAAAAAAAAAAAACCAAGAATGCAACGGCCCTATTAATTTTTGCTCTGAAGATATGTGTGTGTGAGAGTTCTGGCAGTGGTGCTCACAAAAGTACGATGATGATTAAAATGGGAATGTTTTCCACTTGGTTACAAATGTTGTTACTTCCATCTCTGAGAGGAGGGCTCTCATTTTTACAAGCTAATTTCTCAATAAGCACTAGAATGCAACATGTTTTTCAGATGGTTCCCCCCCCCCCCCCCCCCCCTTTATTTTTGATCAGGGACTTTTTAACTGCCGTTTAAATTTGATGCAGATTGAAGCTGGAATTCCTACAGAGAAAAAGTGTACAGAAATGAAGTCGAATAAGTCATACAGTAGGTTTAAAACTGGCATCTGTGTCAAAAGCCTGCATTTTTTTTTACCTTGGGTCACTGGAAGGGATATTGATGCATGTAAAGCAAGGATTACTCTCTAGCTTAATATGATTCTAGAATTATTCTGCATACTTCAAAATAACATCTTGACATGTTGTTTCTCATCCAGTACTTCTGGGGAAAACAAACTTAAAGACATGTATGTTAAGCATAGGCAGCTAGAGTTCAAGGAGTTTTACAGGAGACAATAAAATTATTTGTAGTACAGAAACAAAGATGAAAGGTCATATGTTTAAGGACATTTTTTCTTACACTATGAATGTCACTATTCTAAAATCATACATCTACTCCCACTTATTAGGAACTTCTAATGGATAAAATCATAATTCACTGTGCTGTTGTTCCTTTTTGTGTGTGTGTGATACTCATACCACACTACTTAAGTGTCTACATGTATAAATCTTTGCAATCTGTTTTAAGAGAAGCCTTGAGAAATGGTGTTGCTAATAATAAAGGTACATGATAATTAAAATATATAGATGAGATGCCAGATCATATGGCCACACTGTAAGAGTGTTCCTATATGTAATTGAGTAGATTCTTGTAAAAGGTTCTACACTCTTTCAGAAATTAACCCTTAAGATGGTTATGCAGTGACGCTGTATATTTCATGTTTCAGTAGCTTTCTTTGAAAGATTAAGTGACCCTTATTAGATAGGTTACTTAAGAAGCTGATTAGTTCAGTCCTAGAATAAATAGCCCACCCCACAAAAAGTTCTGTGTTTTAAATCTTCCATGCAATTGAAAAAGTATTTATTTATTTTTAGCAAATGTGGAAATATTTAATTAAAGATTATAAACAGTGATTTCACTCCATCTCTTATTACCCGTGTTCTTGTTAATAGACAGCCTTGACAGAAAAAAAAAAAAAAATCTTCAAATAAAGTGTGGCAAAAGATAATTGACACCAGTTATAACAATGTGCAATGTGTAAATTTGCCTGTGACTCCATAGTTGTACTGTAATGATGCATTTGTCAGGTATTTCAAAGTTCAAGATCAGCTTGACAGATGATAAGTTACATAACATAGAGATCATAACTGGTGGTCATTTTTAACTTGTAAAGCATAGTTAGTACCATGTATGTTTCAGATCTTTTGCAGTAATTAATGATTATAATAACTGAAAGGAGCCTAATAATTTAAAAATAATGCTTGACCCTTGCCTACGTATTTCTTCTGACTGTACTGCATTGTCAGTTTGTTCTTTTTTATTTTGTGTACACAATTATTTAATGCTTATGTTATCTACAAACATATTACACTAATATGTGCTGTGTTTCCGCTTTCACTTAATATCCACAAACTATAATACATGCATTAAAATTTCAGTAAAGAAAAATTAATATTTTTGTGTACTTTTTTTTTTGGCTTGGAGGTACAAGGGTTACAGAGGAAATACCTTTGATTTATACACACAATGCAGAACCAAAGGAGAAATTCTTTGTGTCCTGACTGAATGGGCTTGTTCTCACCTCATATTGCTGAGCCAAACCAAATCTTTCTTCTTTTCAGCAGCTAGACAACATTAAGTTGAGCTTAGTAATGTACTCTAAAAATCTGCAGTGCTATATGGTGACACAAAGCAACTATCCAAAATATTATATTAGCCTTGATATAAATTGCTTAGGGCAGTAACTTATTACTTTTGTCCACTGGCAAAACATTCTATATAATATAAAGTCAACACACTCCTGATTATCTCCTGCTTTGGGTATCAGCATGGAAGTACTGAAGCACTCCCATTATTACTGCTTATTGATTCAGTACATTAAATTATATTTTTCTCTCTTCAGAAAATAATTCAAATGTTTTGCATGATATAATATTGTTTGCAAAGTGAAATAGCTTAATGAGAATTACTAGGAATTGTTATTGCTCTTCTACATCCCAGAAATAAAAATAAAAGTCAACCCTGTGAAACCATTACCCGATTACTTTTTCTTTTTCTTCTTTTTATTTTTTTTTTTTTTTTTTTTTTTATTTTTATTTTTTATAGAATCTGCTGGGCATCATGAAGCTCTGGATTTTTATTCTATATTCAGTTGTCGTTGCATCTGATCCTTTCCACTCTCAGCCTTCTTTTTCTTCAGTCAGAGGATCTTGTCAGAGTTTGTGTTCCTGTGAAGAAAAGGATGATACCATGATTATAAATTGTGAAGAAAGAGGCATCAGGATGGTATCAGAAATAAATGTCCCACCATCACGGCCTTTCCATCTTAATCTGTTAAACAATGGCCTGACTATGTTACATGTGAATGATTTTGCTGACCTTGTTAATGCTATCTCTCTACATCTTGGTTTTAATAATATTGCAGATATTGAGCCTGGGGCTTTCAATGGTCTCAGCCTTCTTAAGCAACTTCATATCAATCACAATTCTTTAGAAACACTTAAAGAAGATATGTTTAATGGACTGGAAAATCTGGAGTTTCTTCAAGCAGACAACAATTTCATCACAGTGATTGAAGCAAGTGCCTTCAGCAAGCTCAACAGGCTTAAAGTGCTTATTTTGAATGATAATGCCATCGAGTATCTTCCTCCGAATATATTTCGTTTTGTGCCATTGACCCATTTAGACCTTCGTGGAAACCAATTACAGACACTGCCCTATGTTGGTTTTTTGGAACACATTGGTAGAATACTAGACCTTCAGTTGGAAGACAATAAATGGGCCTGTAACTGTGATTTGCTGCAGCTGAAAATATGGCTAGAAAACATGCCTCCTCAGTCAATTATAGGTGACATTGTATGCAATAGTCCTCCAGTTATCAAAGGTAGCATCTTAAGTAGATTGAAAAAAGAATCACTTTGTCCTACTCATCCTGCCAATGAACTTGAAGATCCTTCAGGGTCACTGCCCTTGGTTGTAACCACCTCTGTCAGTGATAGTCACCTATCAACTAAGGTGATTCCTATCCTGAAAGCTCCTACTAAAGAACCAAGTTTAGTGCTTCATACTTCAAAGCCTACTACTGAGTTTCCAGGAATCTACTGTCCTGTCCTCTGTCACTGCACCAGCCATATGCTCTCAGGAGTTCTCATGCACTGCCAGGAGCGAAATATTGAAAGCTTGTCTGATTTAGGACCCCCTCCTCCAAATCCTAAAAAGCTAATTCTAGCTGGAAACATTATTCAGGCAATACTGAAATCAGATCTTGTGGACTATGCTGGCCTGGAAATGCTTCACCTGGGGAACAATCGCATTGAAATCCTAGAGGAAGGATCTTTCACAAATCTGACTAGACTGCAGAAATTATATCTCAATGGCAATCATCTTACGAAGCTGAGTCAGAATCTCTTCCTTGGCCTTCAGCACCTTGAATACTTGTACCTTGAATATAATGCCATCAACGAAGTTTTGCCAGGGGCATTTAATGTAATGCCAAAACTTAAGGTCCTTTATTTGAATAACAACCTTCTGCAGACTTTGCCACCCCATATCTTTTCAGGTGTTCCACTTACCAGATTAAATCTGAAAACAAACCAATTTTCTCATTTGCCTGTGAGCAATGTCTTGGATGAACTGGATATGCTGGTACAAATTGAACTTGAAGACAACCCCTGGGACTGTACCTGTGATGCTGTTGCGTTGCAGAAATGGATACAAAAACTGAGTAAGAATACAATGATGGGTGATATTTTTTGTAAATCTCCAGGACACCTGGCAAAAAAAGAGCTGAAATCCCTGAACAGTGAAGTCTTGTGTCCAGGTTTAATAAACAGCCCTGCTTTACCAACTCGTGCCAGTTTTGTAGTTGTGACAACTTCTACTGCTACTACCAACACCGCAGACACCATCTTGAGGTCCCTTACAGATGCTGTCCCACTTTCTGTTCTAATACTAGGACTTCTAATTGTGTTTATAACTGTTGTATTTTGTGCAGCAGGAATAGTTGTTCTTGTTCTTCATCGGCGACGAAGATGCAAAAAGAAACAAGCGGATGATCAAATGAGGGATAGTAGCCCCGTTCACCTTCAGTATAGCATGTGTGGGCATAAGACAACACACCACACAACGGAGCACCCATCTGCAACTCTTTATGAGCAACGTATGGTTACTCCCACGGTTCAGGTCTACCGCAGCCCATCCTTCAGTCCCAAACATACTGAGCAACAGCAAGAGGGAAGTGAGAAGGAAGCTTATGATTCCAAACATCTCTGCCGAAGTCTCCTGGAAAGAGGGAACAGTTCACCTCTTACAGGTTCAAATATCAAATATAAGGCTACAGATCAGTCTGCAGAGTTTCTTTCTTTTCAGGATGCCAGCTGCTTGTATAGAAACATTCTTGAAAAAGAGAGAGAACTTCAGCAACTGGGGATCACAGAGTATCTAAGAAAAAATATTGTCCAGTTCCAGCCTGACATGGAAGTTCATTATCCTGGAACACATGAAGAGCTGAAGCTAATGGAGACACTCATGTACTCCAGGCCAAGAAAGGTTATTCTAGAACAAACTAAAAATGAGTATTTTGAACTCAAAGCTAATTTACATGCTGAGCCTGACTACCTGGAAGTCCTGGAGCAGCAAACATGAAGTGATACTACTTTGGGCTGCGGACGAATTTCTGTAATTCTGTTTTTAGTTGGAACCATTGTAAATAAAAGTGCCTTATAATAACATGTCAACAGTCAGACCTTAAGCACAGCAGTAATCCTAGCAAAAAAAACCTCAGGGATCACTGTGGGAAGCCATGGGGTTATGTGCAGGCAATATGTCTTACCCCAAGTTAAACATGAACTTTGTGTGATTGAACTGTGGGAGGAAGGTTGGTTATTGAAATATTCCTCAACATTTTTAAAAAGTGTGTATGGCACTCTCCATTCTGTACCTGACCTATGGAAAAAAATGTTCTATTTACTTCTTTTTCCACTCAATTTAATTAGATTCCTTTAAAAAAAAAAAAAAAAAATCACACCTGTGTTTGTAGTTACAAAGTTAGAGTGGATTGGTCAGGTTAGTACATGCACTGCATTCATGACCACTGTCTACAGCTGCACCTAACATACCATTATAATAAATATGAAAGAATTAAAATGGCATACTAAATGTCAGTTAAAAAAAAAAACAAAACAACCCACACAGAAAAAATATTTTTGTCTGTGCACCCAGAACCTGCAAATATTTAAGTATTTTACATGAAACTTCATTCTGTGCATTCTGTATCAGTATGTGGAGCAAAAAATATGTAACCGTTTTTACCCAGCATTTTCAATGAAGAAAAAAGCAAGCCTTTTGAATTAAAAAACAAACCTTTTCCTACTTTCCCTATCTGATAGCTTTACCTAAGTTTGGACAATCTTTTCTTGAGCTGCTGCTATAAAATATTGTGCATCACTGGTGTTTCAACTCATAATCCTGGACAATTTGAAAAGCTACTGAGAATCAGCTGTAAATATGTTACTGTGTTTAATAAGTCTGGGTTGTTGTTTTTTTTTTTAATATATATCTATATCTATATATAAGTAACTTCTGTGCTGGCTTTAAATATTCTTGGAAAAAAATGAGTTTGCTGTGGCTAGGAACTTCAAAGTGCAAATACAGGTCCTTTTCCATCCTACCCTAAAGCAGCTCCCAGACAGAACAACTGCAACAGTACAGACATGTGGAAGAATGATAGTATTTAGCTGTTTGTACAAAAATAGGTTATATTTTCTGAAATTAGAACCTAATGTGTTGTGAGAAAAATAGGTAAAAAAAAAGTAGAACACTGCAGGTTTATTTTTGCAATGAATTCTTGCTAGATTTATATTTGCTATTTATTCTGTATAATTTTGTATTTTTTTTTCAATTGACAAGAAAAGAAAAAGCTTATTCCTGGCTGCCTTTCAAGCAAATCAAGGAACTGCTCTCTATCAATGAGAAAGAAATAAAGAGGGTTTTTTAATGTCTTTTTCTTAAAAGAAAGACATTCCTTCTTGTAAAGAAGGAAGCAACTCCTGCATGCACAAGTTTAAAATTGTTTGGGAAATAAACACAACGATTCTCACTCTTGTCATATGGACAGAAGCATCTTGTCCAGAGTGCAGTAATTCCATTCAATTTTTGTGCATGAATGACATGGTGCCAAAACACAAATTCTGACCTGCATTTATATTCCTCTAAGTAAATCTTTTTGTAAACTGACTATGCATGAACTGGTTTTCTTTTCTAATTTGTATTTGTAGAGCTGAAGATCAGTGTCATTAGTACATATCCACCTATGTATGCTAAACTTCTCATTGAAGTCCTGATAAACTCGAAAGTTATTGTTTAGTTCACCTTACTGTTGATATCTTACCTATTTGTATATACAAATATGAGTTCTTCATATTGTTTGTACATACCTTTCTGAGAGAAAATTTCCTATACTGCATACAAAATTCAGATTCTCATTTCTTTCAAATCTGCATAGAGTTAATGACCTTGATGGTGCTAGACTAATTTGTGTAATTTGAGGATCTGACCACATGTTGTTTCTGTTAGCGAATCAACTTCCTCATTAAGATTTTTGAGGTGTTGTAAATTTGCTATGGAAGTAAAAAAAATCAAAATTTCAGTTCAGTTAGAGAACAAGTATTATTTCCGCTTCCTATGACTGTGAATAATTTAGTTCAGAAAACCTTTGTATTTAGGAGGATTAGGAAGAGTAACTGGTATAGCAACAATAAAATGTATTTGTCTTATGGCTGTCATTATTCCAGATAAGTAAACAGAATGCTAAATACTATTTCTGCAGGTAAGGGTGAGACAAAAGGGCAAATGCAGCTACATAAACTTTACGTTAACTTAATTATCTAAATAACAGTTATTTTTAGCTGTCCTTGCATATTCAAGATATGTGAATGGGCTTCATAGGGGTGTCATGCAACTTACGGAAACCCATGCACTGATCTAGATGAGCAACTGGAACCTTGGTGGGGTGGCTTAGAGCATCAAAATGACACTAGATATCTGCATTTAAGCAATTTACTTTTCAAAAAAACCCAAACAAACCAGGTAACTTCTTTATCTGAAGTTAAGATTCAGTGAAAATCAAATTCAGTCAATGGAAGTGATACTAGAAAACTGAGTATTAAATCAGACCCTCTAACATTGTTCGTTGTAGGATTTTAAGAGATCTCAAATTAGTACAGAGGAAAAATACCCAACAAAACCACAGAACAAAATGGTTCATGGTACTTGATAACAGAGTTTACTGTTTCAGTTTTTTTCATTTCAGTAGTTATTTCCACTAGTAAAAAATGGGAGTAAAAATAATACCCTGCAATTGGCAAGATGAAGGGACATGATGATTCAGGCCCTCAAGCTTTGATTTAAGAGAAGTAGCTTCAGACTAAAGACAGTTGCCACATGCACAGATGTCACTTTGCTTAGCTGCTAACAGTTATTTGGCAGAATGTTGAGGACAACTGTGTGGCAAAATAGTCTTTGTTGTAGTCTCAAAGCATCAGAAAGAAGAGTGATCTAAATTAATGTCAAATCAACTCAGTTATACAGCTGTATCAGAGCCTCACTCAGCAGAATTAAAGTGAGCTTTAGCTTTTAGCTTTCCCTTAGCAGGGAGATTCACATCATTCACATGTAAGGGCAACTGTACTCTGTGGCAGTCTGCAACTCTGCAAGTGGTTTTGCAGTATCTAGGAATCACTAGAATGTGGCACGTTATCTACTTTCCCATCATCTGCCTCTACTGGGCTGTCATGTAGTGAAAGCTTGCAGGATGAGGAGGGAGGGGTCTGGCTATAGCCTCCCCTCTTAATAACGTCCTCAGACAGTGATTTTTCCAGCTATGAGGAAACTTTATATTGCCAGAACAAAAAGGAATGAGAATATGGCCTTATGTGATTATTCTCCAGGTGAATAGTATCAGTATCTGCTGATAAAAACAAAATCATGTCATAAGAAAAGTATAATGTACCAAAAAAAAAAGCAATATCTGATTCTAACAGTTCCTTGGAACATTTTCATCATAACTACTAGAAATGTATCCTTAATGTTATTTGTGTTTGCAGAAAGTTGGAAGGGATATTCAGAAATGTTTCCTTAATACCCTTGTCTCTTTTTAATTTTTTTCTGATGGCAAGGCACAGTTAAGTGGTCTGATACAATTCACTTAGCTAGAATAACAGAGGTTGGAAGGCAAAGCGTGTTTGACAGTTTGCAACTAAATGGATATATTTTTCTCCTAACAGCACAATAGCTTAATTGAGTGTGATGAGTACTTCACCAACCACACTGGTGTATATGGCAGCTATGTTATCATTGTTAGGGTACCTCAAGTTAACCAACACTACCATTTTTCCCCTCACATCTGAGTGAAGAAATTACATTCCATAACACTATAGACCTGTTCCCTAAATAAACAGATATTAAAGCAATTTATTGCATTTTTTAAAACTTTTTTAAACTTTTAAACTTTATAAAAGTTAAATGTATTTTTCTTTCTTTTTCTTGCTATTTTCTTTTTCTGCTATAGGTATTTGTCATACAGACTTTTAGTACCAGTACTTAAATATACATTACTTGCAGCGATGCTTCTCCAAGCTTCTAAACAGCTTGAAATACACCAAAACAAAACCAAACCCCCCAAAACCCCCTTCCATCAAAACCCGCAAATTTACACATAAATTAAAGTATTTGTTTATTCAATATTAGTCCAAGATTTTCACACATTATTCTCCACTGGAATGACAGATCAACCTTTCTGTAACCACATTCCAGGCTGGAAATGAGTTCATCGTTTTATCAATGATGAGTCTAAACCAGAGGTTTTTCACCTGTAGTCACTTTTTCTTGATTGTAATTTAAGGATCAAGTTTTGGCCACTCTTTCCATGACAAAAAAGTCCCCAGTATGACCCAAAACAAGGGGTGTTTACAATGTGCAACTTATTTGTATTTACTTAGTAGAGATTACTAACTGTATAGTATGCTAAACTGAAAAGGTAAATTTGTCTGGGATATCAAACCACCTTATAATGATCCACTTCTGGTGTGTTAATAAAAAAGGGGTATTTATCACAAGTAAAACATTATTTCACATTTTAAAGTAATAGTGCCAAGGGAAAACATGCAGACTGAATCTCATCAGAAAGGATTCTGGGTTATCATTCTGAGAACGCCATTATCTACAGAAGTAAACTTTATTAGCCACACCAACACAATCTGTAAGTTTCACAGAGGTGCACTGAAATCATTATGAGGAAAAGAAAACCCAGTCAAGCACTTGTCTTAATTCAAAAGATCAGCTGAAAAACTTCGCATTTCTCTTCTCTTCTCTTGTGCTCCCCAGCACAGAATGCTTTCATTTCCATTAATGAATTTCCTGCTCAGCTGTAGACGGACCTCTGGCAGTACAATCCACTGTGGCAACTGAAACCTACTCCATGGTGAGGTTTTGCAGAGTTTGCATTGCCTTAAGTGGTCACTTCCTCTGGGACTTAATGTTTGGTGCACCCTGTTGGATTTGAGACAGAGAAGATGGATCTACTACAGGCCCTGCATTAGAAGTCAAAAGACCTGTCCCTGTTTGACTTTCTGAAGCTTATGGTATTCTTGATCATGTTCAACAGTTGGTATCAAATCTTTTTATTCCTTGAAACAGGAGAAAATTGTAGCTGGAATAAATATAGGGAAGTTAATTGCCATACTGAAAAGATACAGCATTGTTTTTTCTGCACATTTCCTAACAATTAGCTTTGGCTTTTTGACATAACAGAACAAATTCTTAAGAGCCACAGTTTAATGGATAGCAGCTAACCTCAAGGAAGAAAGTAAAACACCAGATTCTGTTCAGCTCTATGAAAGCAAGATGTGAAGAACTTTATTTATTCAGGTTCACCAATATGGAGTGCAAGTACATGTGCACAGCACATTTCATGAAGCATTTACCAAAGTTTTGTGTTTTAAGACATGAACTTCAAGATATTCACAGTATGTATGTTTCTCCTATTACTGCTGGAAGGACTGATTCTGCTCCTGCTATTACTTTTATTTTTGCAATGGAATGATGGAACACAGAAAAGAAAAATTTGGTTTCGTATTTCAAGGAGAAATGTTATTTATTGTAACTTCAGCTGTTTACCTTTGTAGATCAATTCATCAAGATTATTTCGAGGTGAATTGTTTTACAAGTTAAGAATTTTTTAAATTCTTCCAGTTGTAACTAGTTACCAAAGAAACTACAGGAGAATAGTACTTAATTGTTCAAACAGAAAGAAGTCTGAAACCTTTTACATACATATAAATCTGATGGAATGTTAGCATAGACTTGCACTTTAAACTGTAAAATAGATTTTGCTACATCGTAAAAGTTACTGTTATTTTTATTTTTGCATTTTTTTAACTTCAGAGCCAACATAACACTTTCATAATGAAACATATTTGGGTGAAATACATATTAAATGGTTCCATACTAAGAAATAAAAAAAAAATCTCATGAATATGATCTGATACACTACCCTCCCTCCCCCATTTTTACGTGCTGAATATGTGCAGTGTGCTGTTAAAAAAGTTCTTTTCCTGGTCAAGGAGACCAAATAAGATAAATTCTTCTGTGCCCTTGTTATATGCACTTTATGGGAAGTAGAATGTTATGGATTCCCATCCCTGTGGTGCAGTATGTTCACGTAGTTCATATTTAATATAATTGTCTAAGTTCAGACTTAATTAAATGCATGGCATTCTTAACAGAAAGGATTGACCTAACAATCCATCTATGCAATCATGTTCTTTTGTGAATGGAAGGTTGTTGCAACTGCGCTTTTTAAAAAGATCCTGTGTGACAAATATCTTTTGAATATGCTAGATCAGACCCCAAAGGTCCCCTCACATTGTTACAAAACTTGGTAAGTTGCAAGAGTCCACACTACCAGTGCTGGGCTAGTTTATGGACATCCAGACACCCTGGATCTTTGGGTAACAAAGAGGAGAGTAAAAAACCCTCTAATGTCATGTGTTACAAGGAAGAGTTTTTGAGAACAGTTAAAGATTTAGATTGCTCTTTTCATCTGGCCTGAGGTGTTCAATATTTCACAGCACTGTATCATATGATTTAAAGAAGAATGTAAAACATTAAGAAATCAGAATTGTAGTATTTAAATGCCACTATTCACAGAAGGTAAGTAATTCCTTAAGGTATTATGAAATGATTAAGATACGGAGATTTTAACTGCCTCATATGTTATGTATTTTTAAGTAATGTATCACTTCAGGAGAGATGGGGAGGAGGTACTGTTGCTATCAATTGACCACTCATGCATTAAGATTTCCTGAAGGGAATGTGCTGAGGATAGCTATCTTAATGCTGCCATACATGATATTATGAAGGCTGAATCATGTTCTATAGATTCTAAAGCAATTGTTTATTATAGGATGAAATCTGTCACTGCTCTAAGCACTGAAGTGTCATCTGAAGACAACTGGACTTCTTGCATTATTATTTTTATTCATAAGAATGACCACAGAACAAACTGAATCTTCATTATTTCATATATAAAAGCAAACTTGTAAAGAAAATGATGCCTCCTTAATTTTTGATTCATGTTGTGATCCAAAGGCCATTAAAGCTAAGGAATGGTTTCTTTTACATCTGGAGTTACGCATCATCATCCTCATCCTAGATGATTGGTTTGTCTGTGCAGATGTATATAGTAAAAAGTGTACAAAAACTTAGGGATGCTGATGTACCAAGTTTTTGCTGTCACTATTCTTTATATAAGGCCAAACTATATGTTAACTTCACAAAAATTATTCCAAAGATTCCTGTGACACTGTCTCCTTAAAAAGTGGAAAGTATGTTTCTTTCCCCCCCCTCATTTTTTCTAACAGCTAAGTATGTAATGAAGATCACAATATAGGTTATAAAGGTCAATATCAATAGTAAACACTTAAAATATGTTTGAATGCTAATAAAACCTTCTTCACTAGGAAGGGTAGTGCAGCACTGAAATGTGTTACTCAGAGTATCCATGGGACTGTAGTCTCCAGGAGATTTTCAGGACTTTGCTGTACAAAGTCACAGCTGGTCTAGAGAAAGCAATTGCCCTGCTCAAAACAGAGGATTGGACTAGACAGCTTCCAGAGGTCCCTTCCAGGCAAAGTATTTGCCGTTCTAATACAGTGCTACAAAAGAATATCGAGGGCAAAGTAGAAGAGTGTTTCTCTTCTATACGTAGGCTTCCTGATTGTGAAGTTCAGGAAACCGGTGATGCTCATCAAACACTGTTGTAAAATAAAGGATATTCAGCTAACTTCTGTAAGATACAGAGAAGTGGTAATATCAATGCTGCATTAAATCAAAGAGTATTTCTCTACTGTTAGTAAGAATGCATGTGAAATGTAGTTACCTAAGTTTATTGTTAAAACTTTTTTTACATAACTGATGATTTCAAATTTCTAAATAAAATGCTGAAACTATCTGAAACCCTTGAAGACTAATCCATTTCTGTACTAGTCAAATGAATGAACCTTGTTTGCTTGACATACTACTGCTGTAGCTCTTCACACATTTCAAAGATAACAATAATCTTTTTCAGAATATCTTTCAGTCTTTAACAGTTCTTACCTTATATATTCTATTTTTCACAAGGCCAAATTATTACTCAGTATATGATTATTTTACATTTTAAATTAAAAATATTTTTTCATAAAATTATACTTTAAATCTTTCAAATTATGAAGCAGCAGTTAGAGCAAGATCCCATCTAAATGTGACTGATGTACTCAGATCAGGATCTATTTGATATAAATAGATTTTGATTGTTACAAATTTTATGACAATTTGCTTACCTCTACAGTCAGGGATTTGGAACAGCTGTTGGTTTGTGGTTTTTTTTCAATTTGCTGGCAGCAGTAACCTCACAGAGAACTGCTACTCCTAAAAAATCTCCCTAGTAAAATAGCATTTAGAATCACTAAACCTAGCAAATTATCCTAAAAATATAATTCTTTCAGTTTGTTGATGTACACTCAGATATTTTCTTCCTCAACTTAATTTTTCACTTAGCTAGGAGAAGATTTGTAACTGGATCAATGGAATTTTTAAATAGTATGAAATTTTTAGACTTTAATGATTGAAGTAAGAATACTTAATTCCAATAAACACATAATAACAGATGTGTATAATAATAATTTGTTACACATTGATTATCATCACATCAGTTAATTGTCTTGGTTATTATCTTTTGGGTTATGAACGTCTGCAGGTAACACTGTGTCACTTTCTCTTCCCATCAAAAATCTAAGAATGTCAACTGTTTCAGAAAGATGACTTAGAAAACTTACTAATTTCTTACAATGGGACTACTTAAAAGGACATATTTATCCACATATATTTTTCTGAAATGGGTATCTCTTTGGTTTTCATTACACTTCAGATAATCTCAGAAAATAGAGAAGGTATGGCAATATTAATGCTCAGCAGAGGAAAGCACTGCTGTAATTGCAGTGCTTCTTGCTAATGTTAATTAGTAATCCATCTTTTCACAGTCTTTGCATGGTATTTTATCTATTACATGAAACCAGATACTTCCATACAGATTTAGAGGAAAAAATGCATGCAATGACATTTTCTATTTTCTTATACTCTTCTCTAGGTATGTACTTTAGTAATTCTTGGAGACCAGATACTAAATGGATCTTTGGTTTGGCCTAGGATGACTGTTAGTTATATGCATAGCTCATAATATGCACTTGTGTAGGATCACCATGGAAACCAATTTTCTCAGAAATACCTATAACTACGAGTGCTTTCTTGACATTTTTCAATGGAATCTTTTTAATAGAAATTCCTCATAATTTCCATTCTTATGTATTATCTTAAGCTTGTAAATAAAGCATCTGCAAGATTGTACAAACCTGGATGTGTTTCTACCAGAGAACTTACTTAGCTACTTCAGGAGGAAGTGAAAAATTCAGATGATCAAAGTAATCGCAGAGGATCATCTGTAAAAATTTAATGAAGTAACTGCTACTTTAAGCTTAAATACAGACAGAAGAGTTCAAAAGGTTTTTGTGTAAATGGACACAAAAATGCTTCTTACTCCTACAATTTGAAAGTAGAAAATTAGACACTAGGAATGTAGTTATTCAATATTAATGTCAAGCAAAATTGATTAACTACATATGAAAATACACTCCTATAAACACTTTCTTCCCACATAAATTTTTTTTTCAGACAGGAAAGTCCTAAACAGCTATGGAAAATAATTCAGCTAATTCACAGGCATACATACTATTCTGTTAGCACTGATTTGAGTCCTTGGTCTCACTTCTAATAGGAAGATCCAAGAGAGGACTGAAAAATGTAAACATTGTTTTAATCAAAACAGCTGTAGAAAACCCAACCCAAACAAAAAAAGACCCATACAAGCCCCACACCCCAAAACCAAGATACAAATCAAAAAAGTCATTAAGAAAACAAAAAAAAAGGTAAAAAGGTACAAAAATTTCAAGTACTGATCCACTGCTCTCTGCATAGCCTGTCAGTATTTCTCTTCAACATCTGTTTTGCTTCTTTTTTTTTTTCTCCTTTTTACTTTCTTCTTCTTTTCTTTCTTTTTTCTTTTTTCCTTTTTTTCTTACTGAAATATATGTATAACTTTGTGGCACAAATAAATTTAGGTTGTGAGGCTTTTAGGTGGCATAATTCTAGGTGTTGCTCACTACTGGACAATGTCAGTATTTATTCAGGGCTTTAAAAACAAACATATGTCTAAGCTCCTAATAAACATACTAGTGTACAACTCCTTACTTAGTGTATTTTCTCTTTTGTGGTAAAAACATCACAATACAAACAAGGTGTTGGTTGATGAGAAACTTAACATGAGCCAGCCCAGAAAGCCAACCGTATCCTGGGCTGCATCAAAAGGAGCGTGACCAGCGGGTCGAAGGAGGTGATCCTGACCCTCCACTCTACTCTCGTGAGACCTCACTTGGAGTATTGTGCGCAGTTCTGGTGTCCTCACCATAAAAAGGACATGGTACTGTTGGAATGAGTCCAGAGGAGGGCCACGAGGATGATCAGGGGACTGGAGCACCTCCCGTATGAAGACAGGCTGAGAAAGTTGGGTCTGTTCAGCCTGGAGAAGAGAAGGCTGCATGGAGACCTCATAGCAGCCTTCTAGTATCTGAAGGGGACTATAAGGGTGCTGGAGAGGGACTCTTCATTAAGGACTGTAGTGATAGGACAAGGGGTAATGGGTTCAAACTTAAACAAGGGAAGTTTAGATTGGATGTAAGGAAGAAGTTCTTTAAGGGTGGTGAGGTACTGGAATAGGTTGCCCAAGGAAGTTGTGAATGCTCCATCCTTGGCAGTGTTCAAGGCCAGGTGGGAGAGAACCTTGGGTGATATGGTTTAGTGGGAGTTGTCCCTGCCCATGGCAGTGGTGTTGGAACTTGATGATCTTAAGGTCCTTTCCAGCCCTAACTATTCTATGATTTTATGGTTCTACAGTTTATATGGAGAGGGGAAAAAGGAAAGGAATTACAGCTCAGTCTGCCTTGGAAGTTTTCATCAAAGTTCAGCCTGGTGGAAAAATTGTGTTTTCAAGACCCTCAGTATTTAAAACAGGAAGACATTTTCTTTTTTCCTTCTTTCTTCATTTTTTTTCCAAAATAATACCATTTCTTTTTTCTGTTGAACACAGTTTTCAATAATTAAATGTTTCAGTTTGTCAGACTGTTTTGAGATTACTCACCTCTAATTTTTCATAAAATTTGTAAGATGGGAGCCTATGATTTTATTTTGCTTTTTTTTCAGTTGAAAAAGTTTATTCATTTAGCAACACCTTCTGTTACATCTTTACAATTTTCTGTCTATCTTGATTTCTGGAAAACTTAGCCACAATAAAATGAGAGGAGTGTAGGAAATACAGACTGCAAGATGGCAGAGTACTGGGGTGGCTCTGATACAAGTTCAGTATCTGTAACCACCAAAATTGGATTCCTTTCCTTTCCTACCACTCATCAACACATTTTCCTAGAACCTCAGTTTCCAAACAGTGGAAAGACAATACTTTGTGCTATTAAAATGAAGGGCTACTTCTGTTCATATGCATATTGGATTGCCTCAAATATGTTAGGTTATAGTGGAAGCAAAGATAATCTTTCTTTCTAAGAAGAAATCACAAGAAAGAAAAAAATGTCTTAAGGGCTTTCCAATCTGGAAATCTAAGCTTCTAAACAGGAAAAGTTTAAAAAAAGAAGCAAACATAAGAAATTACAGAACTGAGAGAAATTACATCATCTATGAATAGGAGTTTTTAATACTATTATTTTTTGCTACCATGTTATCATCTTAGATGTTAAATGCCCTCCCAAGCCCTCTTAAATGTCTCTAAAGCACCCAGAAACCTATAAATGTTCTGTAGCTAGTATAGGACATTAGCTGTCAGTGCCTAGTGCTGTATATTACTGCGCATATCTATATTTATGTATATATATTTTAAGGAGGAAGTTCTTTACTGTGATGGTGATGAGGCACTGGAATGGGTTGCCCAGGAAAGTTGTGAATGCTCCATCCCAGCGGTGTTTAAGGTCAGGTTGGACAGAGCCCTGGGTGACATGGTTTAGTGGGAGGTGTCCCTGCCTACGGCAGGGGGGTTGGAACTAGATGATCTTAAGGTCCTTTCCAACCCTAACTATCTATCATTTATGATATATGCACTACACTGATCCAGAAAACCCACAGGGAATAGAACTTGAGCAAGTGCAGGACCAGGGCTTGCCATTTTGATGTATTAAGGAAGTAATAAGGATTTTCTATTACTGAAGTGCAGTCATTGAGAATTTAAGGAGTAAATGTACTAAATTTCCATGACTATTAGCATTTTCCAATAACACTAGTCAAATTCTTATTAATTCATGCTGGAAAAGACATTGTAGAGACTAGATAATAAAGAAACATTTTATTAAAGACTTACTTTAGGTAAAATGTGCTTTTTAATATATATGGAATAAAAGTCACTCTGAAATGATAGCGTGAGTGAGTCCTTTGTTTTCCTTCACCTCTGTATAGTCATTGTAGCCACATGAATGTGGGAGAAAGAGGAAAAAAAAAAACCAGTATTTGGTGCTTGTTCCTCTTGACTTGTAGAGCTGAATAGGAAAAGCAAGGAGGCAATATACTTATATTGAGTTCTTTATTTTCCAAGTCCCTGTGACAAAACTAACCTAAATGACCAAGGCAGTAAAAGCATTACTCATTCTGTTTTCTAAATGTCTACAGAGACGTTTTCTTATAGCTTATAGCAAATACAAGGGGGGAAAAAAAACCAAAAAAAAAACCAAAAAAAAAACAAGAAAAAAAAAAGGCTACTAGCTTACTGTAGGATCTGTCAGGCAAATGACAGTTTGTCTGGTTTATGGAAAAGATACCATTATAAGATTTGAATTCAGAGTTCCAAACCCAAAAATGTTAATCAGTCTCCCAGAGCTGTGTCAGCTGTGCATTATCAATGAATAAACTGTGCCTTCATAGACTTCAATTATCATAAGGTTTTTGTATTACATAAAGGTACATTTGCAGATTGAAAATTAAATAGCATAAATCTAGAATGCCATTTCTTACTTATTTCAGACAAAACTCAGTAACAATTCCATTGTTTAAAATATGTTTGTTTGTGTTTGCCCAGGCACATAACACATTATTTGTGTATCTGGTCATCCGCAGATGTGAAAGAGAGTGAGGTTCATGCTCCATGATAGAATCTGGATTCTTCAGCAATTAATCACAGGGTTTTTTCATTCAAGTTACAGGAAAGCTTAAGGTATGGCAAAGCACCTGTACAGTACTGAACTATCTTAAGATCTTAAGTGTGATCACATTTACATTAGTAACAACGAAGAACACATTTTGCTATTTACTTATTTGAAGGAAAAAAAAAACAGATGTTTATAAGAAATAAATGATCATGAACAAAGATAGGGATCTAAGAGATATATATGCATAGCTAGAATTGCAGAATCATAGAATCATAGAATAGTGTTGGAAAGGACCTTAATATCATCTAGTTCTAACCACCCTGCCATGGGCAGGGACACCTCACACTACACCATGATACATGTATGCAGAAACATATATGAAAGTATAAAAATTAAACATAAATAAATCCTTGAAAACCTTTACTAAAGCATTAGGGGTATTTTGTTGTTGTTGAGGCAGAACAATAAGATATCCAAATGCCAGATACCAGCAGAACAAAATTAGCAGTTTTGCAAAAATGGGACTTTTTCATAGTTGTTCATGAACTGACTGTGATTAAAGAAGACTGCTTTTACAAAGAAAACAGATGGGCAAGAAATAGTAATACATCCTGTTTATTCAAAATCAGAAAGGCCTCAGCTAAATTACTGTTGTCAGGTTTGTACAATGTACTTGGAGAAAAAATTAGAACAGCTGAAGAAAGACCAGAGGATATCAAAGAGATGATCAGTGTCTAGAAAATATAGGTCCTCTGAAAAGATTTAATGAACAGGGACTGTTTGTCCTAATGAAGAAAGAATCATGGAAGGAGCAAGGTGATATTATTTTTAATACCTAAAAGTATGATACAGAGAGGTGTTGTGGTTTAAACCCAGTCATGCAGCTCGTTCACTCACTCCCCCCTTCTTGCCCTCCCCCTACTACCAGAGGGACGGAGAGGAGAATCAAAAAGAATGCAACTCCCACAGGTTGAGATAAGAACAGTTTAGTAACTAAGGTATAACACAAATCAGTACTGCTACCACCAATAATAATAATGATAAAGGAAATAATAAGGGAAGAGAATACAACATCTCAGCACCAGCTGATGGATGACTTGCCCCACTCCACCCGACTGAGCACCGACCGATACCTCGTCCAATCCCGCAGTGCCCTAGCCCTTCCAGGTAACTCTCAGTTACATCCTGGGCATGACGTGCTGTGGTATGGAATACTTCTTTCTTTGGTCAGTTTGGGTCAGGTGTCCTGTTTCTGCTTCCTCCTGGCTTCCCCTCCTCCCTGGCAGAGCATGAGGCTCAGAAAAGTCCTTGGCCAGACCAGACATTTGAGCATTATCAACTCTGTTCCTAGGCCAAAAGTCAAAAACACAGCAATGCACTATCTACTAAGGAGAAAAAATGACTGCTACTGCTGAACCCAGGACAAGAGGAAAGGAAAAATTTTTAAGGTACAAAAGAACTAATGGCCTTAAAACTTAAAAGGGAAAAATTAGGTTAGATGTAACTAAAAATCCCAATGGAACCATGTAATAAAAATAGTAGAATATTTAAACACACTGACAGACTGCTAAATCTCTTACGAGGGTCTTTAAATGAAGCTGGATGAGCATCTGTCAAAAACGTTGTGAGTACAATTAATGCATCCTTGTAGCAGGGATTTCACTTCAGCTCTAAGATTCCAAAATCAATGCATAGTACACTGTTATTACAGGAGGAGGGAATTCATGTTTTCCTTGTGGGAGAAGACTTTTAATCCATGTCTTAGGACATTGTTACCTCTTTGAATCACTTTCAAAAGCAAGATAGAAAATTCATTAGCAGGTGTATTGTACTCCATTTAATTTTATCTTTTCATGGAGTTGTTAAACTAGAGTATTGTTCATAGTAACCAGCACCAGCTGGGATGGATTTTTTTTAAGCCTCAGAATATCCCCTGACAAATGAGAAGTTGGAGCTAAAACTTGTGCTGCACAGAAATATGTACATGTACATAGGAACTGTCATGTACATAGTATTACTGTCTCTTTTTTAATTAAAATTCACCAGTTTCAGAAGTTCTGTCTTTTTATATATAATGACATTCCCTTCATCTACCACTACTCAGAGGAGCACTGAGATGAGGCATCAGGTTAATTTATGCTTCATGAGAAATTAATTGAAATAATCTATTCTAGAAATGGAAATATCAAGGGTAATTGAAAAGGTCTAAATCTATTAATAAGTAACTGAAATTATCTTGTTTGAGGTCCTTGTGAGTGGTGGGAATGATATTTTGGTTATATAAGTTTTTTTTTCCCTTCTAGCATAGTTATTCCTTGCTTGCTTTGAAAACATTTTAGAAACCACAGCTATCAAGTATCCCCCATACTCATTTTGGTGACACTGAATTAATAGTGTTTCTGGTATTTGTCTTTAATTATTAGATACTTGTGCCACCATAATTATGATGTTTTCCTGGAAAGATATATTTTTTTAAAGGGTTTGTTTTTTTGTTATGCATTAGTATAAAGGAATTTTTTATCACCACTAATGATTCTTGGACTTTGTGTCATTAGCGTATTCTTCTTAAAAGTGGTGAATGCTAAAGGTTATGTACTGTTTAGAATAAATTCTGTGATAATCAGCAGTATTTTGTCCCAAAAGGAAAACTCATACAGAGTGTATTTATTGGAACGGAAATATAAAGCTTTGATGTAAGTCTGTTTCAGAAGTGAAAAAGAAGCTAAACCAGACACAATGGTTTGTACAGACTGTGTGTTTCCAAATCTTTTTGACACTCTGTCCAGAAGAATCAACCAGGCAACCAAGTGGATTTGGAGGAGATTTCCTAAGTAATTTTAAAAAGTAACATGTTTTCTTAATTCATCAACTGTTATTAAATTAGTGTTCTCCCTTAACTGTCACCTCAGGTTTAATTCAAGCATAATTCTACAGTTATATCTAACCACAGGGCATGTATTCACAAAAAACATTTAAAATGCCTTTTTCTTTTGCAGATGTTCTCTGTGTATTATTCCACATTACAATTTTTCTTTTAATATTGTAGAACGGCAGTCCTATTAAGAAGATAACGTTTAATAGTGTAAGTTACCTCTTTAGCTTAGAAACCATCTAGTATACCAAATAGATGGAAATGTCTTTCTCGTTCAAAGCAAGTGCTGTTATAACAACTTTCCCTCTAAATGGAAATGAGTGAAGATTTAAAGAAATTTGTATGTGTGTGTAAAAAAATTTGTAAAATATGCACAAGCATTCATGCGTGCATCCATACACATACACATCTATACACTCTTTTGTCCCTGATGCCTTTTTAAACATATCACATCCCATTCCCGTTCTTCAGGTCATGTCTGAAAGCACATTTGCCATTATGGCTCAAAAAGATTTTAAGCCTGTCACTTTTATTTGTGATGAATAAGCACCCCATTTTTTTTGGTGGATTTAAACATTCATATTTTGAAGAAATCCAGTCAGCATACAAGCCACTGGACAAACACGGCTCTTCCTCTTTCTTTCTCATTCTCAAAAACCCAGGAAACCTTACCAGATTAAGAGATAAGAGATTGAATACTCACATCTGCTAGTTCTTCCAGTTACTTTACATTCTGAAACAATGAAATGTTCTGTAAATAACATTATACTGAGCATGTACTCCCAGTAGGAACACTCATACACACAACACATACGCATGTGGATGTATGCAGTCATGTATATATACATACATATATGTATATACACACACATGGCAAAACCAGACAGGCACACTCAGCACCCACACACAAGCAAGATCAATGGCCTCATCCTATTTCCCTCCCTGGCTGATTAGGGTGATTAGGGTGAAGGTCTGTTAGTGGGAAATATATATGTGCAGGTGTACATGTGTGCAATGTGGATCCCTCCGGCAGCTGGGCTCAAGGCACTGGGTCTGACTAGTAGCTGCTCCTGGATGCCAATCTTCCCAGTCTGCAGCAATTGGACATACAAGCCCCTGAGGCCACCACTGGTGCAGAAGCACACATATGCCAGATCCCCCAGTAGCTGGCCATGGACACACAGTCAGTCCTGTACGTCATCCTGGATCCTCCCCAGGTGCCTCATTCCTAAACACACACACATACGTGTGTTTCACAAATGAGGACCCAGACCCCAGAGTCTCTCTGTCAGCTGGATGGGACACCCCTGGTCCCTCCAGCAGCCAACTCACATTTACAGACATGGCTGTAATGGTGTAACACACCCCTGGGTGCCAGGCCGCTTCACCTGCTCACTGGCTAGACCAGCTTGATCTTCACTAGTGCTCACACATTGGTTCACACACATTCACTCATTCCAGTTCCTGGCAGCAGACACCAGTCTGTCAAGATAGTGTATCACCTAAAAGAGAGCTAGACATCCAGGGGAAAAAAAAACCCAAACATTCAGAGAATAGAGAACATCAGGTTTGTGACCACCTGAGGAACGTGAAAATAATTAACACAATGGGACCTGATGAGATTCATCCCAGAATCCTGAGGGAATTTGCTGATGTAGTTGCCAAGCACTCTCTATCATACTTCAAAAGTCCTAGCAGTCAGGTGAAGTCCCTGGTGACTGGAAAAAGGGAAATGTTGCACCCATTTTTAAAAAGGATAGGAGGACCCTGGGAGCTACCGACTTGTCAGCCTCCCCTCTGTGCCCAGGAAAATCATGGAACAGATCTTCCTAGAAGCTATGCTAAGTCGCATGGAGCACACTGAGGTGACTTGAGACAGACAGCATGGCTTCACCAAGGGCAAGTTCTGTCTGTCCAATCTCGTGGCCTTCTGTGATGGACTGACTACATTAGTGGACAAGGGAAGAACTGCAGACATTGTTTATCTGGAATTCTATGAGACCTTTGACATGCTCTGCCAAAGCATCCTTCTTTAAATTGCCAAGATATGGATTTGATGGATGGACTGTTTAGTGGATGAGGAATTGGTTGGGTGGTCACATCTAGATGGTTGTGATCAACAACTCAATGTCCAGAGGGAGATTGGTGACAACTAGCGCACCCCAGGAGTGCCTACGGGGACCAGTACAGTTTAGTATCTTCATCAAGTATATAGTGGGATGAAGTGAACCCTCAGCATGTCCACAGATGACAGCAAGCTGAGTGGTGGGGTTGAAGCACCTGAAGGACAGGATGCCATCCAAAGGCACCTGGAAAAGCTGGAGAAGTGGGACCATGTGAAGCTCATGAGGTTCAACAAGGTCAAGTATAAGGTACCACACCTGGGATGGGGAAACCCCCAGTATTAATAGAGGCTTGGGGTTGAAGAGATTAAAAGTAGGTCTATGGGGAAGTGCTTGTAAGTGTTTGTTGATTAAAAATGGTGTGAGCTGGTAATATGTGTTTGTAACGTAGAAAGCCAACTGTCCTGGGTTCAGCAGTAGCAGTCATGTTTCTCCTCCTTGGTAGCTGGTGCAGTGCAGTGTTTTGACTTTCGGCTCGGGAACAGAGCTGATAGAGATGTTTTGGTTTGGCCAAGGACTTTGTGAGCCTCATGCTCTGCCAGGGAGGAGGGGAAGCTGGGAGGAAGCAGAGACAGGACACCTGACCCAAACTGACCAAAGAGGTATTCCATACCACAGCACGTCATGCCCAGGAGGTAACTGGGAGTTGGCCGGAAGGGCTGGGAGACTGCAGGGTTGGAGGAGGTATCGGTCGGAGCTTGTTCGGGCTTGGGGGGCGAGTTATCGGTCAGCGGGTGGTGAGGTGTTGTATTCTGTTCCCTTGTTATTTCCTTTATCATTATTATCATTGGTGGTATCAGTAGTGATTTGTGTTATACCTTAGTTACTAAACTGTTCTTATCTCAACCCGTGGGAGTTGCATTCTTTTGATTCTCCTCTCCGTCCCTCCGAGAGCAGGGGGAGGGCAAGAAAGGGGGGGAAGTGAGCGAACGAATTACCTGACTGGGTTTAAACCACGACACCAACTCTGTGTTGGGCTGCTTCAAAAGAAGTGTACCAGCAGATCAAGGGAGGTGATCATGCCCCTCTAGTCTTCTGTGGTAAGACTCTACCTGGAATATTGAGTACCAAGGTTCCCAACAACATAAGAAGGACTTGGACCTGTTGGAGCAAGTCCAGATGAGGGCTATAACAGTTATCAGAAGGCTGGAGTACCTCTTGTGTGGAAGAAGGGCTGAGGGAGTTGGACTTGTTCAGCCTGGAGAAGAGAAGGCTATGGGGAGACCTTGGTGCAGCCTTTCAGTACTTAAAACTGTTAAGTTACTTAGAGTTGTCATGGTTTAAACCCAGCCAGACATCTTGTTCACTCACACCCCCCCTTCTTGCCCTCCCCCTACTCCCAGAGGGACAGAGAGGAGACTAGAAAAGAACGCAACTCCCACAGGTTGAGATAAGAACAGTTTAGAAACTAAGGTATAACACAAATCACTACTGCTACCACCAATAATAATAATGATAAAGGAAATAACAAGGGAAGAGAATATAACACCTCTCCACCAGCTGACCAATAACTCGCACCCCCCAGCCCAACCAAGCACTGACCAATACTTCCACCAACCCTGCAGACTACCAGCCCTTCTGGGTAGCTCCCAGTTACATCCTGGGCATGACGTGCTGTGGTATGGAATACCTCTTTCTTTGGTCAGTTTGGGTCAGGTGTCCTGTCTCTGCTTCCTCCTGGCTTCCCCTCCTCCCTGGCAGAGTATGAGGCTCACAAAGTCCTTGGCCAAACCAAAACATCATTGTTATCAGCTCTGTTCCCGAGCCGAAAGTCAAAACACAGCGCTGCACCAGCTACCAAGAAGGAGAAAAATGACTGCTACTGCTGAACCCATGACATTATCCACCCCTTATTCCATACCATTCACGTCATGCTCAGATCCCACATTTTCAATATACCATCACTATTATCTTATGCATGCACCAGTCCCTATAAAGCTGCTAAATCCATTTGGTCCATGATGTCAGGCTCCATCTCTTGTAACAGTCTTCCAGAGCAGGAGAGACTGTGTGCAGTGTTCACACTCGTGAATAACCTGGGCAATAGTGTCCATTGCTAAGTCCACCCCTCGATCATGAGTCCATTTCTATGTTGCATCTCTGCCCTGATGGCCTGAAGTGCCATGGGCCCACCAGGCTCAAAATAATTCACTGTCCCCTTAAGCAGTTTCTGCAGCTTGTTGCTGGGGACTCCATACAGCTGCCTTCCATTTCCGGCGCTTCGAAAGCACTGGAGGGGCCCTGTGGACTAGATACTTGCCCATACTGTCCCACACACCCTGCCATTCATGACTGTCCAGCCTTGGGGAAAATCTCCTGTCCCTCCTATATCGTCGTCTAACCCCAGACAAGACCCAAACCTGACTCTGCTTAACTTTTGAGACCAGACAAAATGGTCGTGGGTAAAACACACTCTGTGTGTGTGCCAACATGCTGATCCCCATTACAATCAGCAGGCAGGTCCCAAGGATACCCAAAGGCCATTCAAAACCTTCAGAACTCTCAGTTGATGCTGCTGTACTTGTCACTGGGGCTGGTGTAGCTGCTGTGCTTGCCGGCTCTCCCACCACCAGCTTCTCCTTTTCCGAGTCCAGCTCTTCCTCCTCTGCCTTGCTGGGAAATGCTGCGTGGTCTCCTGCATCCTCCTGGGGCTCGGCAGGCGGCTTCCAGAGAATGCTTTCGGCTCCTCTGCTGCCTTCTCCCTCTGCTCGGCAGCCGCCTCCTTCCGCTCCTCGACCACCCCGACCTCCTCCACCGGCAGCCGTCCCCTCGCGGCCTCCAGCCCCGCTCCCGCCGCCGCTTGGTTCCCGGGGCTGCTCTCCTGAGCCGCTTCAGCAGCCGCCGGCTCCCGGGGCCGCTCCCCCTCGGCTCCCCGCGGCCTCACCAAGACGGAGGCGAGGGCAAGGGCCAGGCCGGTGAAGAGCAGCCGGACGGCCAGGTACAAGTCTACGGTCACGTCCGTCCCGCCCTGCTCCTGGAGCCCGCCCTTATTACAGGTCATTACCATAAAGTACAGTGAGACAAGAACCTTAGCCCAAGCCCCGCACTTGATAAACACTAACACAGCAAATACCGGCTCTAAGTAAGTAACAACATTCTGAAACTGTGAGATCAAGAGGAACAGCTCTGAGACCCATTAAATCAGCATTGTGTCAAGTGACTATTAATCCAGTCAGATCTGTCGTTATCTCAACCCCTCATGCCCCACGCTGGGTGCCAAAAAAGAACTGTCGTGGTTTAAACCCAGCCAGACAACTCGTTCACTCACTGCCCCCCTTCTTTCCCTCCCCCTACTCCCAGAGGGACAGAGAGGAGAATCGAAAAGAAAGCAACTCCCACAGGTTGAGATAAGAACAGTTTAGTAACTAAGGTATAACACAGATCACTACTGCTACTACCAATAATAACAATGATAAAGGAAAGAACAAGGGAAGAGAATACATCACCTCACCACCAGCCAACCAATAACTCACCCCCCCCCAAGCCCAACCAAGCACCGACCGATACCTCCTCCAACCGAGCAGACTACCAACCCTTCTGGGTAGCTCCCAGTTACATCCTGGGCATGACGTGCTGTGGTATGGAATACCTCTTTGGCTAGCTTGGGTCAGGTGTCCTGTCTCTGCTTCCTCCCGGCTTCCCCTCCTCCCTGGCAGAGCATGAGGCTCACAAAGTCTTTGGCCAGACCAAAACATCATTGTTATCAGCTCTGTTCCTGAGCTGAAAGTCAAAACACTGCACTGCACCAGCTACCAAGAAGGAGAAAAATGACTGCTACTGCTGAACCCAGGACATAAGTAAGATGGGGACAAAATGTTTTGCAGAGCCTATTGTAACAGGAAAGCAGGTAATGTTTTTAAACTAAAATATGATAGATTTAGACTACATATAAGGAAGAATTTTTTATTGAATGTGGTGAAATAGCAGAACAGATTGCCCAGATAGGTGGTAAATATTCTATCCCTGGAAACAGCAGCAACTTAGTTAACTTTTACAGGCAATTATATCTATGTACTAAGCCATGCCTAGGAATACAGTATTTAAATAAACTCTCTGTCTCCCAGTAGAAATATGAAGATTCATCTCAACTGCCTTTTTACAAAGGAAAATATTAATGCTTATAAGCTTCTGGTGAAAATACATAAATTGAACAAAGAAAGAACATACTGTCTTGGAAGTGAACATCAAGCTCATATTGACATCACTTAAAAAAAACCAAACATAATTAGACAAAATTTTCATTTAAGATGTGAAGAACTTCAAAGCTATGCTTTTAATGACAGAAACAAAGATCAGCAGTTCTAGGTTAAAGTCATATTGCATATTGCTGGCACTGCACATTCAAAGGCGGGGGGGGGGGGGGGGGCGAGAAGTAGTTGAATTATTGTTCAAGCTTTCTTACTTGTGTTCCTAGTCTTATTCTTCTTTTCCCCAGGATGTATTTATAAAATCTTGATTTTTTTTTTGTCCACATTGTCACAAGTGTTGTGTCTTTTGCAGCAGTAACGTAACATTGAAAAGTCTTAATCCTGTATCTTTAAATTTACAGGTAGAAGAGCAAAAGCAGATCTGACCTCAGGACACACTTATCTTTGGGGTTCAGTTTCAGGTTCCTTTTGATCATGGCACTATAAACCTGTCATTTCTGTCTGTCATTTTATAAGCTACTTAAATCTTCATATCATAGGTAATATAAAAATTATTTGTTGATAATCAGATTGATCAATTCTATTTCAATGTCCAGAAGTTAATATTTATGTATAAACCCTGTGCAACTCACAGTACCTTAGATTTAAATCTCATTATTCTCTTGAGGGCAATGGCATGACTACATTCCTCATCTTACAACTGGCAAAAGAAAGAGATATAAATGAATGGGATTCAACCCAGGCTGGCTTTGTGGTTGAGAGAGAGACACATTGTTCCTTCACAATGTAGACATTTAGGAGTAAATCAGATGAATCTGCTCTAGAAAAAAGGTTTTCTCTAGTGATTATAATGGGTGACCAGGTGATGTAGACAGCTTTATCATTGCTGACCAAAGCTGTAGGTGAGGGAAACCTCCCAGTGAGCTCTTAGGACTATTTCAAGTTCACAGAAGATGTCTTGCAAAAGGAATTCAGTGTAGGTCCATCAGGTCTTATTTGTAGAAATTCTTTCCTGAAAAAAGAATTGTCCTGACAGTCTAAAAGTATAGCATTTACAGGATTTGGAGGGTGAAGACTGAGAGTATATTGCTGGGAGGTAAAAAGGCTTTCTATCACTTTATTGAATTTTTTTCCTCCATGTAATTATTTTCATACCTCAGATTAGTCATTAAGTCACTGGTGTCTTGATCAATTGATCAAATGTATTTTATTGTTATTTATATTAAAAGGAAAAATAAAGTACCAGCCTAAAAAATATCCATGAATAAAACTCTTCAAACTTATTTTGAAATTTTTATGTTTCCTATTAATGAATCAGTTTATAGACTTCCCTCTCCTTATTTATCATCATAAATTTTTCTTTCTATACTAATTATCTGCAAAGTGTACCAATTACTTAAAGCATTTCCATTTGCCATGTTTCCAAACTGTAACTGTAAAACACTGATTTTAATCTATTAAGTCTTCTTTTACTTCGCAGCATTTTAGCGCAAGTAGAGAAAAATAAGTTGTTTTTAAAGCCGAAGTGTTTCGTTGGCTTAATTCTGTACAGCTTTTCATCAAATGTAATTATTTTTGTGTATGTACACAGAGTACAAAACAATTTTAAACAAATATTTATCATCCAATTTGCATGACTGCACAATGACCTAGAAAACAAGGAATCAGGACTGTGATGTTCATGAGATTCTTCTCCCAAATACAAAGTGTTTTGGGAGACAGACCATCGACTGGGGGTTTGTTTTCCTTTCTAAATGTAGTAATTCCTGTGCTGAGACAAAACTTTTGAATATCAAATACAATATGTTGCAACATGTACAAAATAAATTCAAGCAAAATACCTTTTGTGAATACAGTGCAATATATATTACTCAAAATTAAAATCTGAATTAAACAGTTAAGACTGGCTTAATGTATAAAGCTCAGGCTCAGCTAAATTATTGAGCCTGTCTTAACTCATGAGACTCTTATTGTAAGGATAAGGAAACCAAATACTTGATATTAAAGTTTTAAATATCTTAATATCTTCATCCCAAACTGACTATAGCATTGGAGAGAAGGAATGTAAGGGTATGCATACATATCTCGAAGCCTTTATAAATAGGAATGTATAGATACTTTCAAATTTCTGTCTCTTCATAAGCTACATGTAGCTGTTGCATTTTATATATAATAGGTAACTTTTGATTCTAATTTAGGCATTATATAAAAATGGAAAATATAAACCATAGATTTTTCTATTAAAAAATAAATTAACATTCAAAAAAAACCAAACAAAAAAACCTTGTGACACAGAAACAGGAGAAATAGCAGCAATGCTACTAAAAAGCGCAGAAGCCTAGGACCATATGTTTAAATGAATTAATTCTTTATACCAGGAGCAGATAACAAATTATAGAAATACATGTGTTTATTAGACATGGTAAATTATTTTCTCCTTTTTGTATATTATTATCCAAACTTCCTATCCAGTGAGTGTAATCTATCACATAAAGGGCAAATCATGCAGTTATATTCACAGAGTTGTAACTGCTTTGTCTAATTCAGGCAAGATCAAAAGGCAAAACCACACACAGAAATAAGAAGAGGTCAAACGGAGAGGAAAATTATATAAAAAATTGTCTCCCTTTCTTTGTGTAGGAGCACATTTCTTACCCTTCAGAACAATTCCCTTGCTAAGAGTAGGTGAGGAAAAGTGAGTCAGACAAAGCTGAAAGAAAAAAGACCCTGCCAAATGATACATGTACCTGTTCTCGAAGTTGTGACTGATCCAAGGGAAAATCATTACTTAGTAATTGACACCTGAAGCTTTGTACATTTCAAGTAAATTATCTGAACTCCTCCTTTAAGTGAAAACACAGAGCAAAGGCTAGGGGCTGTGAGACAAGAACAGCAAAGTTACTAATGCTTCAGTGGCCGAAGGTGAGCTGCAGGGCATGATATAGGGACATTCACTCTGCATGTCATAGCATTGTCTTTGCTTCAGTAGGCAGGGTATGTGTAACTTCGAAAAACAACGTGAGATATTTTGCAGCGTTATGTATTGTTATTTAGTCTATAAATTTCAGCCTTCAAACTTTTATTGGTTTTGCATTTCTCATAGCTGTCTAAATTCCAAGCCCCTTCCTCCAGACCTTACCAGAAATGACTTGTTGCATTATCAAAACAGCATAATCTTTTTTATACAAAAGAATAAATCATAACAAGGTATCTATTTTTTATTGTATTATGCAGATAAGAGGACTTGAAAGTCAGGACAAGAAAGAATATAAATGAATGCTAATATGTGTAGATAACAAAAGTAAAAAAGCTCTATATACAAGTTTTAGATTACTATTGATAATATAAAAAATTGACCCCCTCAAAAAAAAACCCAAACCAACAAAACAGCATTTAAAACTTTATCTCCACAATGATTCTGTGCAAGTGTGTCAATTGACCAAAGACAATAAATTGACAAATTTATTCCTTATCTGAGGAATTTCCAAATACTCTCAGTTCTGGACAGGTATTAACATAGTGACTGAGGACCTAACTTTCTTGGTCTTCAAAAGAAATCATGTACTAAGAAAAAACAAGTACAAAAATTCATAGTAATTATATGTATTTTTCCACCAAGTAATTAACCTACTAACAATATTCCAGTCTATCGACTCTCACACTAGGCCTACACACAAGTTCACACTTGTGTAGTGGTATTTATGGTGTATTCACTTGGCTAATATAGGAAAAAGTTGCAATTAATGACTGCAATGATATGCATATTGAATCTTCAGTAATCACATGCATGTTTTTTATTTCAATTTTCTATAAGGAATGTATAAATATAGAAAATTCTCAATGGCATTGTGGCCACGGAGTATTCTAAAAAATAATTTTAGGAGGGTGTTCCTCCTTTATCTAATTTGTCTCTCTTTGCTTGTTTCCCATGAATTAATAATTTTATTATTAGTAGATTTTATAATCACTCAAGATGGATGCAGCTTCAGACTAGAGGCACAAATTTAAATGTCTACATGCAGTTGTCTGCCTAACTACCCCTTAAGGTCAATGAAGATCCAGGTAAAAACGCTCATCGAGCCCAGAAAGTAGCCTGTTGATGAAATCTAGGTGCCTCCTTCATATCTCCCTAGCCTCTACTGCCTAAATTAGCCTATCTCCTAACTGTAAAGTAAGCCTAGCTCTCAAGGCTGAACATCTTCATTATTATGTTACTAGCTAGATTCCCTCTTTCTCTCATTCATTGGATTTCAAATCCTCTTCTGCCCATAGAGCAACTTCAGCAGCAAGTGTGGAGAAGCTCACTGTTACACTGTGTTATGAAACTTTCATGACAAAACTCACAAAATTTATGCTGTTCTTGAGGAAAGATGAGAAATATTTGCATAGAGCCTAGAGAAGAGGACAGAAGAAAGGATGCAATGACTTGGCTTGTTTAGACTGAAGAAGAGAACAATGAAGTAAAAACAACCCTTAAATAATAATCCTTAAATATATCAAAGGATGCTGCAGTGACAAGCAGATCAATGTGTCCCTCAGGCTGTTGTAGAGAAAGAAGAAAACAGTTGAAGTGAACCAAAAATAGGCAGTTCAGTTTTAAATTGTTGCTGTGACTGGTGGCTTTAAGGGCTTGAATTTAAGCTTAGTATTACCATGAACTTTAAATCACCTGAATTTATTGGGGTGGGTTGAGTTTTAGTCTCTGCATTCATTACATTTATCTGGAGCTGAATGCCCTACTAAATCTAGCTTAAAAGGAACAAAAAAAAAAAAAGGGGGGGGGGGGAAGAAAAAAAAAAATAATGTAGAGTTACGTTCTTTAACAACGTTATGCTGTCATTAAAATGGAAAAACTAACTAAAATGAGCATAAATCACAAACTACGTATACTTTTCTCTATATATGTTTCATCTCTTCTATATTAATAACCATCATCATGGGATATTCTAGTCAATACAGTTCCCAGGGCAGTCAGAACAAATACTTTCCCACAGAATATGGGAATATATGCTATGATCTCAGCTGTTTGTCATTGGTGTATCCTGATCTGTCAGTTGCCTTACATATTGCTGTTGTTCTGCCTGTACAGGCACAATCTGTCTCCTGAATTATATAATTTAGAAACAGTTGTTCAATTATTTTAGAGACTTTAGTACTACTAAATAGGTTTTGTCATCTCATTTACATCATTTTGCATAAGCGTTTGTTGTCAAATGCCTGCCTAAGATCTTCTGAACCACTCTAGCCTACAGAAAAACTCTCTGCATCAACAAAATTATCTGTGCTAGGATGTAGATGCCCATACGAAGAAGTAGATGCCCTTATTATTCTGCAGAATATACACAATAATTTAATTGCATCTCCCATCTTCTTAATATATGAAAAACAATGCTTTTCCCGCTTCCCCTCCCCCAGGAATCATTGCAGTGGTGATTCCTGTTTAGAAATAAATGCTGCATTTTTGTTATGGAAAGGATTTGTTTATTATAGTCTTGCATTTATAGGCATAATAATGATATTTACAGTAATTTTGCTATAGATATGAGGAACTTTAACCAATGTTGCACACAATACTGTGAACTTACAATTCTAGCTTTTACATACACATGTATCATAACATTGAATTACTATGTATTCTACTACATTTATATAAATGCATCTCTTAAATGTTCTAATCTTCATGAGTAGCTATATTTCTGGGTCTGGAATACTTAGCAAAGTTACAAATAAAACCTCCCTTTTAGTGTTACAGCTGAAATTGAAAACAGAATAGAGCAAAAGGAAATTGCTCAAGAAAGTGTACTTTTTCTGAGCTTTTCACAAGGACTACACTTAAGTAACACATAATACAAAAAAAAGTCAAGTTAGAACTGAGATCCTGAATCTGTGTAATAACCTGACTTCGTATTCACATGGATGAACAATGGTAAAATGTGTATGAATTTTTTTTTTTTTTGGTTACTAAAATGATGTTTGTTATCTGCACATAATTTTTACTCTAAGATTGTATCTTTTTTTTGTATACACCATGTAACAAGATTCCCCTACAGGTGTCTTATTCTAATAATTTCTGAGCTTTCATTTTGTACCTTTCACTGGTGCACTTGAACAAAATGCATAACACGCACGTTATATCAAACATCCCTTTAGTGATAGGCATGACTACACCATTTTCATTTTATAGCTACATGATGTGATTTGCTGAAGGGTCCCAAGAAGCCAGGGGCAATTCTGCTTTCACAATCATCAGATGATTGAGTAAGCCAGAAAAAAGTCTGATTATGGATTGAAGCTGTGTATTAGAATTTGAATTGATGTATTCAGAAAATTTCTGCTCTGGACTATATTTAAAAGGTAAAAAAGGCCAAACAGTGACAAGGTTAGGCACTTTCTTTGCAGTGCTGGCATACTTTACTTAAGAGGAAAGACTTCTGGGCATGGACCCATAATTTGAAATGTATTAACTCTCTACAAGTTAGCTATTTAGCCTACATAAACTTTCTGGATATTTTCCAACGCCAGTGGAAAGCAATAAGCCCTCTAGCACATTCTTTAATGGTGGAATGAATTATGTCTACGTATTATGCATGGCTTTTGAAAATTTATATGTGGTAAAATGATCCACCACTCAGTTGTATCCAACTCTCTCCAGCATACGTTATACGTATTTGCACAGTACCTGTAAAATGATAAGCTAGATTTTAAAAAGGAGCATTGGTGCCTGTGTGCTCAGAGGTATCTTTGGAAGGGGATAGAGGACTGTGTTAGAAATCAAGTCTTTATACACAGTGCACATAGAGAGGAAGAAGCCTGAAAAAGAGATCCAGAGTTACTAGCACATTTATGTAGTCACTAGTCAAGTGCTGAGGAGCAAAATGTTTCTTATATCTGATACCATATTGACTATTGCTAATTCTAGAATGAAAATAGATACTTGTAACCACTTTTTTAAAAAACACTGGCATGTTTTGGAAACGACTTGTTAGCTGTGGTCTCATCTATGTTGCAGAAATTCAATGGTAACATTATCTTGCTTACTATAATAATTTATACACATTTACTATTTTTGTAGATGTGTCATATCTCTACATTTAGAAGTTTTTTATAATTCTAGCATACTTTACTATCCTCCTGCTTAAGATGTGCTATTAAGCAGTAAATAACTTTAAATTGCCTGATTAAGAAGAGACCATTCAAAAACCAGCAGGGTGTTTTGGGAAAGGGGACTGAACGAGATGGTTGAGTTTTGTTTCTTTAGTCACACTCTTGTTGAAAGCTGTTTATATTAAAATCCATTAGAAAACAAAATTAATATAATAAATTATTGGAACAGGGATGGGCGATTAGGATTTTTCATCTCTGTTTAAACGTCATAACTCTAAGCTAAAAAGACATGTTTTCTTTTTCTGGCAGTCACTCTTGCCGTATTGTGCTAATACAACGGGATCTTTAGAGAGGAGGAAAGTGTTACTACCCTTTCTTCTATCCAACTGACAGCCCCCAGTTTAGTGCTTAGGTGACTGTCAATGGAAAGAGAAATGTACATTTGCAATACTTCGTGTGTGGAGGAAAACTAAGCTCAGGTTTTCCTTGTATGAATAGATACTTCAACGTGTCAGGTTTGTTTAAAGGCACTTGACAACCTTTCATCAAAAGCATTCTAGAAGTATACAGCTGCCTCAACTACATTTTTAGTGTTATATTATTTCTTGAGTTTTTCAGTAGCAATTGGGCAGATGCGAAGTTGTTCAGGATTTCTGACTTCAGTAACAGAAGTTACTCTTCCTGATAATTATGTTATTGTATCCCTTTTTGGTAGTGTAAGTTTGTACAGACTTTATCAAAGGGATAAATATTTGGGATAGGGGATTGATTTGACATAGGGATAGATCTGACATAGACCTAGATGCTACCGTAACATGAGTAATATTAATCTTATTCATAAATACCTCAATACTGTCTCCCTAGGTGACTATGGAAGATTTTCTTGCATTAAATACCATTGACTCTTTCCTTTATGTCTTTTAGTTTCTGATGCAGTAATTGATTTTGTATGCATAGTGCTTTGGTATATTCTCTATTTTCTGTGCTTCCGAAACACATATATAAAACACACAACTTTTCCTAAAACTGTGCTAAAATTATCTTCAAAGCTTTACAAACCTTTGGCTGAAACTTATTTGATCTGTTAAGAAGACTCCAAACCAACAAGTTCTGTATCATTTTGTTTTGTCAACTTAGTAGTAAACTACAGCACAATAAAAATATTTGCAGCCAGACTGCTGTTATATTCATATACTGGCTACTGATAAACTCTGTAATAATGTTACAAAACAACAAATCTTTTTCAGTGTTAGAGATCCACATTAAAAAAAAAAAAGCATATTAGCTATACCTGCAAAATATACAAATAGAGTTTCAACATAAGTGCATTAAAATAGCATTACTGTATTCTTTCTTCTGCACACATTTTAAATTAACGTCTCCTTTTCTGACCCATAAGAATCAGGGAAGATGGAATTATACTTCTTTCTAACCACTGCTCAGCTACTGCCTTGAGCTGCTTTAACTTCTTCGCATGAGAGACTGGTAGAGCAGGGCAGTTCTGGCTTGAGGCTTCCTGGGGCTTAGAAGATGTTTCTGCACCAGTCTGGGCTCCTCACATTTTGACCTCCTGCAGACAGCTCCTACACTGTAGAACCAGATGGGTTTCTTGCAGCCAAGGACTTGCTTGCCTGAGGAAAATGGAGATGGAAAAACACAGGCATTTGAGCTTTATTCAAAGCCTGCTGAAGTCAATATGTGTCTGAAAAAAGGACTGCATTTGGCTTTGATGAGCTGTTACAATTCAATCTTGATCTGACCGGTGTCAGTGATAGCTGTGTGTTTCAAAACACAGCTATTCCTTTGTACAGACAACACTGTATGTGCAGAAACTTTCTGCTTATAGAAACAACAGAGCCAAAAATTAAAGGTAAAAAAAAAATGATGCAAAAAATAATGCAATCATTGCCACCATGCACATAAAATTTCTTCTTCTATACAAGAATATATTTGCTCAATATCAATAATCTTAAATGAAAAAACAATAAAATAACCAGTCCTTTTATGTGGAGACACAATGTAAAATGTGAAGCAATTAATAAAAACAGTATGTCACATATAATTATGAAAATGATTAAAATCAACTGCTCCTGCTTAAAGTTAGGTGCAAATCCTTCTTTTTTTCCGTACTAAAAGCTCCTTGAAGTGTCCCTGATCTATTCAACAAAATAAATTGGATTGTGAACATATTAAACTTAACCAGATCTAATTTTTACCCTAGAAATGTTTAATTAATGTTGACAGTCTTGCCCTGAGTGGTTAAAGCTTGAAAAGACAGCAAAATACAGCCTCATCTTGGAATATATCTGCTTTGTGTTTTCAAGATAAGAATATTTACTAGAAAACTCTTAGTTGTTTCATTGAGTTGAAGAGTTGAAGTCTCTTGGTATGAAAGATTTAATGAGAAAGCAGAGAATCATAGAACCATAGAATGGTTTGGGTTGGAAGGGACCCTTAAGGTCATCTAGTTCCAGCACCCCTGCCATGGGCAGGGTCACCTTTCACTAGAAGAGGGTTCTCAAAGCCCCATCTAACATGGCACTGAACATTTCCAAGGACAGGGCACCCAGAATTACTCTGAGCTACCTGTTCCAGGGTCTCTCCACCCTCACAGTAAAGCACTTGTTCCTAATACGTAATCTAAATCTACCTTCTTTCAGTTTAAAGCCATTCCCCCTTGTCATGTCACTACATGTCCTTGTAAGAAGTCCCTCCCCCGTTTTTTTGTAGGTCTACTTTAGGTACTGAAAGGTTGCTCTAAGGTCACCCCAGAGCCTTCTCTTCTCCTGACAGAACAAGCCCAATTCTCTCAGCCTGTCTTCATGGGAGAGGTGTTCCAGCATTCTGATCATCTTTGTGGCACTCATCTGGACTTATTCAAATGTGTCCACATCCTTCTTATATTGGGGTCCCCAGAACTGAACTCAGTACTCCAGGTGTGGTCTTACCACAGCAGAGTAGAGGGACAGGATCACCTCCTTTGACCTGCTGGTCATGCTCCTTTTGATGCAGCCCAGGATACAGTTGGCTTTGTGGTCTGCAAGCACACACTGCTGGCTCATGCTGAGCTTCTCATCAAACAACACACCCAAGTCCCTCTCCTCAGGGCTGCTTTCAATTTATTCTCCCTCAGCCTGTGGTTGTGCTTGGGATTGGCCCAACCCAGGTGCAGGACCTTGCACTTGGCCTTGTAGAAATTCATAAGGTTTGCAAGGGCCTACCTTTCAGATCTGTCAAGGCCCCTCTGCATGTGGATCACCTTAATACAGGTGATTAAACTCATAAACATGTCAGATACCCAACAAAAGCTATTTAAAAGTCTTGAATACTGTACTGATTACCACTTACATCCAAAACTTAAGTCTTTACTTAGGTTGTTTTTTATAGCTAATGTAATAAATTCTTTTCAAGAAAATTGCAGTGTTATAATGGAAAATTGGTAATTATTATTGTGTACCTACAGAAGCATTAAAAATGGTCTGAAGATACAAGGTGGTAACACCTGTTTTTTTCCTGATTGACATTAGAAATCTCAGAAAATTACAGAGATTTAACACAGCAACCTAGAGACAAAAAAATGCCACATTTTGGGCCAAGGCCATGATATTAATATTGTTTAATGAAAAATATTAATATTGTTTAATGAAAAATAATTTATTACAGCTTTGGTGAAGTTTCTGAACTTCCCAACTTCAGGAGGAAGGAATAGCAAAGAGGAACTATTATGGACTGACTGCAACACCCATTCCCCATTGCTGTGAACTGCTAATGTTCTTGTCTTTATCTTGACCCCTGAGCTTTTTTATCTTGTTTCCTCCCCCTGTCCTGTTGTGAAAGAACAGCTTGGTGGGTGAAAGTGTCTGAATGGAGGTGTGGTAGCCCACCAAGGTCAACATATCACACAGACCACAGCTCTAAACTAAAAACACCAAAAATGTAACACATGAGTGTTCATTTGAATCTGAAGTATTTGAGGGTAAATTTCTGATATCTCCACATGACTTCTGTATGTTTGGTTTCTGAGTGAAGAATCTTGTTTTTCTGGGTTACTGATACAGCATTTTCAATTTTAAAATAGGCAAAAATAAAATCACACAATGATCTTATAGGGATATATATTAGAATAAAAATTGCCTTTCTGAAGAGTCTGCTCCAAATGAAGGCATTTAATGTTTAAAAAGGAGGCAATGCCAGTTTTACCAGATTCAGATGATCAGTTCACTTTTATTTCATTCTATAATAATTTACCACTCTGGAGTGCACTACTGCAGGAAAAAAAAAAAAGAAAGCTATACTAATACTAATAAAATTAATAAGTCATTCTGTTATTTTTTACTGTTGATTATGCAGTTTTGAAGAAAAAAAAGGTTTCTTTGAAAAAAATATTAGCTTTCTAAGTTCTTGCTTTATTTCTAAGAAAAATGAAAGATCTTTGATTTTTTATCTAGATGTATATTTTAAAAAAATTGAAAACAGAACAACCAGGCAGAGGAGGACTTCTAATTTAGTAACAAGTAGGTTGCACAGAACTGATAAGAAACACTTGTAACAAGACTCCAGGTTGTCATTCATTTTCCATTATATGGCAAATGCCTGATGTGGTAATTTCTTGTTCTTTCATATAGAAATACATACTCAATTTTCAGTGCCAAAGGATTTACTGTGTATAATCAATGTAGCTATAGATATTTTCTGTCTTTGCTGTTACTATTGCCTAGTTTGGTTAACATTTTCATTATTATTGAAAGAGATCAGATTTGAGATTGAGTGCAAAATTTTAGTGTAACTGTCTCTTGTCTCAGAAGTCTGGAACAGGCTTTTGTTTCTGTTTGTATTCAGTTTATTTCCTCAAAGAATGCATGTAAGGAAGAGGGGTTTGTTAATCAACTGTGTCAAATTTAATAAATGAGATAATAAGTAATTCTAAACTGATTATGACACATGTTCTTGTGGAGCATAGTTTGAAGATGTCAGATATTTTGGGGGTTTTAAATGTGATTTCTATAACAATTAACTCAGTATAGTGAGGTTATGGATATGCAAAACTGTCTTTTAGAATGTTTTTCAATTTGCAGAATGTGAGCCTTGTAGTACATAAAGACCATAGGCGTGATGCCCGTGTACTGGAGTGCTAAAGGTAAATATGTTAATTATTACCATTGTTAGATACTAGTTATACAAGATAGATACCTTGTAATACTTACAATTTTCAATTTACTTATATAACATGCTGATTTGAGGTTCTTATCAGAAAATAAATTCTTATTTAAAAAAAAAAAGTCTTATGAACATCCAGAAATATTGTTAAAAGAAACATGTCTCACATATTCCAAAAGCTTCTTAACTGAACAAGACTTGTGCCTGAAAGTGCTAGAAAATGCTTGTCTAATAAGACATAATGTAAAACAATGTCAGAAAATGAAAATTTTTCCTATTGGTTAAGAGACATTAAGTTTTATTTTTTTTTTACTTTAGTTCTACAAATGTAATTTTCTTTTTTCAATACCACTGTTCACTGACTGTAAAATTATTTCTTCTAATTAAACACACAAATTAAAAACTCACATCAAAACTAGTTCTGTATCTAAAGCAACTACAAACATATAGTAAGATCCAGAAATGACATTTGATAATGTCATGTACTGTATAAGAATCTAAACTCCTGAGGGTGTGATGCCATTTGACTTCCCAAGCCAGGCAGGACTATGTCTGCTCAGTATCTAATATGGTGACCTCAGAAAGGTACTTAGGGCAGGTTTCATTTACCCTAATTTTAATAAATGGAAGCTGAATGTGTGATTCTAAGTTAATTCCCAGGGGATCCCTTTGCAGACAAGGAAAAGAGAAAGTCTCATTTTGAAAGTCTCATGTTTCAATCTTACAGCAGATGTGACTACATGTATTTTTCTGTGGCAGTAGATTAAATTATCTTTATTTCAAATTTAAACTTCTCAGTTCAACAAAATACAGCTTCTCTAAACTACTATTTTCTAATAACCAACAGTCAAAAAAGCTGTTGTCTTTGAAATGTCAATAATGTGGTGTTACTGAAAAAGAGCTTTTTTTAATTGTAACTTCACCTGCTGCAATTTGTGTAATGATGTGAGATTTCATCATACTCATGGGTTACTCATACAGAGAATTACACTTGTCAGTGGGCATCCAGCCTTCAAAGTGTTTCAGTTTTCTATTCAGAAATAGTTTCTATTTTTAGGCAGCATTTTTACTTTATGCCCTTATACACAAAGGTGTTTAATTTCTGACAAAAAGTCTACTTAAAAGTAAGCAATATATGTATAAAAATGGAAATATGAAGTATAGTATAGAACACTGCATCTTAGAGGGTACGTACATAGCTCTAGTTTTTGTCATAAATCTTTTCCCAAATATGAACTTATTATTTTTTTCTTTTAAAGGACATTGATTCTTTTTTGCTGCAGCACTTTCATCTTTCATTTATAAAGAAAGGCTACATGTGTAATCCTTTAGAGTGCTTTCACAATTCCAGAAAAAAGGCCCTTCTGTTCTTTAGAGAGAGCATGAAAAGTTTGTCCTTGTTATTCACATTGACATAGATGTCATCTTGTAGCCACCTCTATTTAATTTTAACAAGTTTTGCTTGTTATTTGGGGGAGAAGTGTTGGAAGAAGCCATAAGCTGAATCATTGCCATTAAAAAAGAAATCTAACACACAATAGAAATCAGTTATAAAAGAAGATCTTACTGAGGGAAAGATATTCTTTTTTTCATGAAGAAAAGATAATGCACAGCTTTAATCTTTATAAAGGCTTCCTATGGATATGAAAGTGTGTTACATTTTGTGTTGGTTTTTGTACTGAGACTGGCAGGTGGCTGGAAGAGGACTCAGGAGAGGTTAACATCTGTCTTTTCATAGCCTGAGGAATTCAGGTTTCATTTTTAACTCGTTTTAACTCAGAATGCTGAAAGTATCAGATTTTTTCCAAGCTTTTTGTGTGTTACAGCAGTATTTATATGAACCATGGTCCCTATGTGAGACATATTTCTAACGAGAATTGTACATACACATACATATATATGTATAATTTCTTCTTGCATTTAACTGCTTTTCATTGAAGTTAATTAATGACTTAAATGATTTAAAGTTAGAACATTATTATCAGTTCCTATGGTAGTTTCCCCTCATAATATCTGTTCACATCTCTGAATTTTAGTTTTGTTTTTTTTTGAAGTACAAATGAAACTGAGCTGAAGGCTCCAGACAGAGGTTAAGTCACTTTTTTCAAATTATTATAGAGGATCTCAGAGAGTCATAGAATGGTTGGGTAGGAAGGGACTATCAAAGATCATCTAGTCTAACCATGCTGTCCTGGTGGTTTTCACTAGATAGGTTGCTCAAAACCCATTCAATGTGAAATTGTTAACACTTGCAGTGATAGGGATCCACAATTTCTCTGGACAACCTATTACAGTGTTTCACCACCTTCCTCATAAAGCATTTCTTCCTTACGTCCAATCTAAACCTACCCTCTTACAGTTTAAAAATGTCGCCTCTTCTACCCCTGTGCAAGGTGAACAACTGCACTCTCTCAGTCTTTCTTTATAGGACATGTTTGAGGCCTTTGTTCATCTTAGTGGCCCTCATCTGGACCTACTAAATACAGCAGGATAATTACCTGTTCTGATCAACTGGTTATGCTGTGTTTGATGCACCTCAGGACACAGTGTGCCCTCTTGGCTGCCAGGACACACTGCTGACTCCTGTTGAGCCTGCTGCCGTGCAGCACTCCCAGATCCCTTTCTGCAGGGCTGCTCTCCGGATACTCCTCTACCACTTCATACTTGTGCCTGGTGTTACTCCATCCTAGGTGCAGAATCTGTCATTTGGATTTGTTAAATTTCATGCCATTAATCAATGCTGCAGTCTATGTAGATCACCCTGCAAGGCATCTTATCCTTCAAGGGAGTCAACAGCACGTCACAATTTAGTATCATCCAACTCGCTAATGGTGCATTCAACTTTGACATTCAGATCATTGATAAATGATCTGCCTAAGCAGTATGTCTTGTAGACATATCTGTCTTGTAAAAAGCCAGTTGGAGGAGCCCAAAACACAAGCAGCAAATGCGTGATCAGCTAAGCAGTGAAGATGATCAGACATCCAATGCTTCATCTTATGTCGTAGCTGTGTTTTATTTACCGCTGCAAATGCAGACCAAGGAACTTGTTATTTCACAGGCTTTGAAGGATATAGCTGAGAAAGACACTGTAAGAATGTCTTACTTTGTCGGTCAGATGTAGTGAGGTATTTGGGTGTAGATGCTAAAGCAATGAAGCCAAGACCCCCATCTTAGTCACTAGAGTATACATCAGTCTTCTTGTTTAAAAATTACAAAATTACCTGTCTCTTGTCTTATTTCTTCTCAGCCTTTATCCAACAACCCTATATCTTTGTTCCTGCCTTAACTTGTTTTCATTCACTGCTTTTTGCCACATCCTATGAAAATTATACAAAAAAACCTTTGATCTCTATAGAGATTCTGCAAGAGAAAAGAATTATAGATGGGTCTTAATAATCAATCGCTTTCTACCTTCATCTCAGACAAGGTGGAAACACATTACAGCACACTACAGATAATAAGTCTCTCAAAATCCTGGCAATGGGTGGCACAGATGGGAAGATGGAATTTCACTGTTTCACAGAATACTAATTCATGGCAACTCTATGGAGGCTTTTGGGGAATGCATAGTGAATGAAAAGGCTGTTTCTCATCAGTAGCAGTGGGAATTGAAGTTTCAACAGTTATGAATTCTCCCATCCTTCAGATACAGAGAACTTTCTCCTCATCAGCACACAAAGAAAAAAAAAATCAATTTGTTTCACCCTTCCAGAAACTACAACTTATGCATAAAGAAAATACTGGGCTTCTATGGCTGTCCAGTAAATTCAATATAATACCTCTTAACAACACTTTTTCACATTTTACTCCAATGAAATGACAAGTATGACCACTCTTAAATTTATGAAACATAAAACAGTTCTATTGCTCACAAGTGGAAGTGCTAATGAAAACATCTAGACTGGGGATGTGAGATCCTCTGGAACGGTTTACGCAGAAAAAGAGTTGTGGATATTGTATCTATCTGTTTTATGTCTCTCTCCAATACATAAACATTCACAATCTGTGTACACACAAAAGTCAAGCGGGGGGGGGGCAGGAAGCGGGGGGAGGGAGGGAGAGGGAAAGCCAACCTGCAGTTTCAAATGCTACTAATAAGTGTATTTTATGTGAGCATCCTGGACTAAGCTTTTAGCAACTGCTGTCAATATTATTAGACTATGACTAGGTTTGTAGAAAAACCCTTGTTGAGTTATGAAGGCAGGGAAAAATAAGAAGGACTTGGGAGATATAAGAGGTACTTGAGGATACTGGTGGATGAAAGACTGAATGTGAGCCAGAAGTGCATGCTTGTAGCCCAGAAGGCCTGACATACACTGGGCTGCATCCAAAGAAGTGTGGCCAGCAGGTCAAGGGAGGTCTAGGATTCTGCCCATCTGCTGTGCTCTTGGTGAGGCCCCACCTGAAGTAGTGCAGCCAGCTCTGGAGTCCTCAGTACAGGAATTATATGGATCTATTGAAGATGGTCCAGAGGAGGGGCATAAAAATGATCAGAGGGATGGAGCACCTCTCCTGTGAGGAAAGGCTGAGAGAGTTGGGCTTGTTCAGCTTGGAGAAGAGATACGCAGGGCAGACCTTATTGAGGCCTTTCAGTACTTAAAGGCAGCCTATAAGAAAGATCAGGAGAGACTTTTTAGCAGGGCCTGTTGTGATAGGATGAGGGGTAATGTTTTTAAACTAAAAGAGGGGAGATTCAGACTGGCTATGAGGAAAAGAATTCTTTACAATGAGGATGGTAAAGTACTGGAACAGGTTGCCCAGAAAGGTGGTAGATGCTCCATCCCTGGAGACATTCAAAACCATGCTTGATGCGGTTCTGCACAACCTGATCCAGTTGAAGATGTCCCTGATCATTGCAGGGGGTTTGGACTAGATGACCAAAACTATTCTGTGATTCTATGATTCTGTGATTTTACTACCTTATTCACGCAATCATTTGAAGAAGTTCAACAGAGCTATTTCTATTTCAAAGGGTTAAACAAATTTCAAGTTTTAACCCTGATCAACTTATTCTTGACACCATCTCTAGACATATCAAGTATGAGGGGATCAATAAGAGCAGCCAACATGGCTTTACCAAGCAGAAGTCATGTTTAACCAACCTTATAGCCTTCTATGAGGAAGTAACTAGGTGGATGGATGATGGTAGAGTGGTAGATGTGGTTTTCCTTGATTTCAGTAAGGCATTTGATACTGTCTCCCACAGCATCCTCATAGATAAGCTAAGGAAGTGTGGGCTTGATGGTCAGGGAGTGAGGTGGATCAAGAACTGGTTGGAAGGAAGAAGGCAGAGAGTTGTGGTCAGTGGGGCAGAATCTAGCTGGAGGTCTGTGACCAGTGGAGTCCCTCAGGGGTCAGTGCTGGGACCAGTGCTGTTTAATATTTTCATCAACAACCTGGATGAGGGAACTGAATGTACCCTCAGCAAGTTCGTTGGTGATACTAAACTGGGAGGAGTGGCTGACACACCAGAAGGCTGTGTTGCCATTCAGCGAGACCTGGACAGGCTGGAGAGTTGGGCAGGGAGAAACTTGATGAAATTCAACAAGGGCAAGTGTAGAGTCTTGCATCTGGGGAAGAACAACCTCATGTACCAGTACAGGTTGGGGGCTGACCTGCTGGACAGTAGTGAAGGGGAAAGGGACCTGGGGGTCCTGGTGGATAGGAGGATGACCATGAGCCAGCAATGTGCCCTTGTGGCCAAGAAGGCCAATGGCATCCTAGGGTGCATTAGAAAGGGTGTGGTTAGTAGGTCAAGAGAGGTTCTCCTCCCCCTCTACTCTGCCTTGGTGAGGCCGCATCTGGAATACTGTGTCCAGTTCTGGGCCCCTCAGTTCAAGAAGGACCAGGAATTGCTTGAAAGATTCCAGCGCAAAGCCACAAAGATGATTAATGGAGTGGAGCATCTCCCTTATGAGGAGAGGCTGAGGGAGCTGGGACTCTTTAACTTGGAGAAGAGGAGACTGAGGGGTGACCTCCTCAATGTTTACAAATATGTAAAGAGTGAGTGTCAGGATGATGGAGCTAGGTTTTTTTCATTGATGTCCAGTGATAGGACAAGAGGCAATGGGTGTAAACTGGAGCATAGGAGGTTCCATGTGAGCATAAGGAAAAATTTCTTTACTGTGAGAGTGACAGATTACTGGAACAGGTTGCTCAGGGGGGTTGTGGAGTCTCCTACATTGGAGATATTCAAGGCCCGCGTGGACAAGTTCCTGTGTGATATACTCTAGGTTACCCTGCTCTTGCAGGGGGGGGTGGACTAGATGATCTTTTGAGGTCCCTTTCAACCCTTGGGATTCTGTGATTCTGTGATTCTGTGATCTTGTTCCATACCTGACGGAAAAAAATACTTAACTTTTTAAGCATGTGCATAAAAATAGTATCACTGAGTTGATTTAGAAGCAGTTACAATCAGCTGCCTGTACTGTCTCATGTTTGCTTTTCATCAGTTCATTGTAAAATCTCAGGATTATTGACTGATTTATGGTGAATATAAAGAAAGCCAGTCTCAGTACTGATAGAGTAGCAAACAATATGTGCAATTTGGTTATCATTTTAAGTCTTGATCTGAGTGTATTCATTTACAGTAATTTTGCTACACATTGTTCCTTCTGTTTTCAGTGCTGACAGCCAGTCACAGAATTTCTCCTCTCATTTCTGCCTCTTAATTAGATTAGTTAAATCTTTTTGAAAAAAGTGGCATTATTCCATACCCTGTGATTTTAATATTAATTCACTGTTGGGTATCCTGTTTTATCTTCAGCCCCACTGATCTGTGCATCCGATCTTCTCATTACTCCTTGAGCCATCACTGGAGGTAGCTACTGAAATTTCTTTGAGACTATATCATAACAATGTCATTCTTCCTTGCCATTTACTTGAAAACCACTGAACAATTTGATGCCTGAATGCTACTTTAGATATGAAATCTTTCTTACACTGCTGATATGATTAACTTTCTATAAGCCTCTTCAAATAGAAGTGTTTTTCTGGAAGTATCTATTTTAAATACAGTCCCAAATCTTACAGGGTGATCCTCCCATGACATCCAAAACTAGATAGTTATCATTCTACATTCTTAGAATTTACTGTTTTCTGCAAACTGTTTTCTTTAGAAGTGTATCATTACTAGAAATACTGCTGTATTACTAGTTGGAAGACCCACAAATCATAACATCATAGAATCATAGAACCATAGAATCATAGAATGTTAAGGACTTTAATATCATCAAATTACATGCACACACATGCACACCTCTGCCATTGGCAGGGACACAATCTGACCTTCCAGAACATAAGCTACCAAAATTGTTTTTCCATGTTATTTTAACTTGGAGTTTATTATAAACTTATTGGAAACACTATTGTATTTGGTTTACATGTCAAGGTTGGGGTTGGGTGGGGAGTGTGGGGGCGGCTCCTTTGGGAAGAGAACAGGGGCTGTCCGATCCTGGACACAGCCAGTTCCAGCCAGATCTGTTCCAGCTACATTCAATGGACACACCGCAGGGCATGGCTGAGACTCGCAGCCAAGATGATAGGAAAAACAATTAAGAAATGACAGAAAATGCTATAAAGACAGAGGAGGAGGGAAGAGTAAGAAACAGTCCTGTGAAGACCAAGGTCAGAGAAGAAGGAAAGGGAGGAGCTGCTCCATGCACTGGAGCAGAAATTCCCTTGCAGTCCATGAAGAGAAACCACAGTGGAGCTGGTATTTCCCTGTAGTCTGTGGAAAGTACCATGGTGGAGGAGAAACTACCCTGTACCCCATGAAGAAGACTATGGTAGAGCAAGTATTCCCTTGGAAGAGCCCACAGTGGAGAAGATAATTGCTGCAGCCTGTGGAGGACTCCACATAGGAGTAGCTGGATATTTCCCAAAAGAAATGTGACCCTTGGAGAGCCCACACTGGAACAGATTTTTCTCCTGAAGAAACTGCATCCCATGGGATGAGCCCACAGAGAGCATGAGAGCAGCAGAGAGAAACTGCTACATACCAACCATACCGCTTTCTATCCCTCTCAGTGCTGCACAGGGTGGAGAGGGGATTTGGCAGTGATGGAATGAAGTTGAGCCTGGAAAAGGGGAGAGAAGAGGTGGGGTTTTAATGTTTGTCTTTGTTTCTCACTATCCAAATCTATCTTAACTGGAAATATTAAACTAACTCTACCAAGTTGAGATGCTTAAGAGATCTCTATACCTTTATCTTGACCTATGAGATTTCTTATCCTGTTTTCTCCTCCTGTCACACTAAAGAGAGGGGGAGTGAGAAAGTGACTGGGTAGGGAGTTTAGCTTTTAGCCAAGGTTAAGCCTCCAAAACTGCTTTTTGGTAATTGTGTAAGTATATGAATCAATTACTACTGACATTAAAGAACAGAGCCTTGATACATGATTTGTCTCCTTTGGCTAATTCCATATATACGTATAAAGTAAAAGTCTACATCTAAATATGTAATCTTAGGTCTCCTTCAAAATCCATAAAGAGAAATGGCCATATTAGGGTGTGCTTTCTCTGATTCATTATAGCCATGTACTTTATGGTAAGATAAATCACACCATCCTTTCAATTGATTAGAAGGAACGTTTGTATGTTCTAATTCAGATGACAGAGATACTACTGAACCCTACTTTCCTCAGAATTTGTATCTTTTTCATAAGATTTCTTACTCAGGCTGGTTTACCATAAGGTAATTTTAAGAAACATAAAATAATTTTGAACTTTCACAAAGTTCTGCAGATTAAAACTCCAGCAGAGAATTGTACATCTGGTTTATTAATATGTGGATTTTCTCTACATTGAGATGCCATAAAAGTCTGATAGATGAAATATGTCTGAAGCTGAAAATGCAGACATTCTCCATTTGTAGAGGAAAGATCATGTAAGAATTACTGGTGCTGTATGTATGCCATGTATCAAAGCACTTCTCGAGTAAAAGGAGTCTAGTGTTTAAATACATTAGAAAACATATAATGTGACAGTTTTTTTGACAGCAGTGCTGATCTATGCAGACCCGGCTCATTGCATTATCCCATTAGTTGTACTAATCCCTGATAATTACAGGGATTTTATAGAGAAAAATAACAGACTGAAAGAGGTTTTTTTTTTCATTTCAAGGAGCTTTAAGATACAGCTCCACAGTTGACTAAACCGTCATGACAGAGGTGGTCATGTTAGGGTAGAACAAATATCAAGCAGGAGGTGATGAAGAATATAATATATCCCCAGACAAATGCGGGAGAAGCAGTCCCACCAGACACATCTGTCCAGGCAGGACTGTGCATCTGCAGACCCACAAACACCATGAGAGACCATACTGTGGCTGAAGACAAACCTGGAATCAAATTCACTGTATGTCTGTCATCCTATAGTTTCTTGAAAGAACTCTGTCATGGTTGTTGAGTCAGAGCTGTAATCAGACATGATGTCATATAGGACAAAAACTTACTCCTCACAGGTGTTTCCCTGAACTGCCTTCCCTAAAATCTCTTTTGCCGGTCAAATAAATCTGTTCCTCCTCTGCTTACACAACAGCATTGTCATGAAGTAATATTGGGGAAGTTTCTTTTAGATGATGGAATTTCACTCCTAGACATAAATGATGACAATATTATGGCTGCATCTTCTTTATGGCAGCTGGTACTCTACTAAAGTGCTGGGCCTCAAGAAATTCTTCAATCACTCTTTTTTTAGAACTAAAACCATGCTTGTGATCTCTTTTTCAGATGACAAATTTTTTCAGGAGCATAACATAATACCAGCATTTGCAACCAATTAGTTTGCAAAACACAGTATTCCAGTGTGCAACTTCTGGCTAGGCTTTTGTCAGAAGATAACAGCAGAGTGTGAAATTCTACATTAACATGAAAAAGGTAGCACAAAACTGTAAAATTAAGATCAGAGTGAATAATCTATTCTATAGACTCTGCCTGGCCTGGTTTGCCACAGTAAACTTTAGGAGTAACACCTGTCCTCTTGTATTTCAGAACTCTTGTTTTCTTTGGATATGAAGAAAAAAAACATATGCCTACAGAATTAAGTCCAGTTTTCATTGATCTCGATGTCCATGTGATGTATGGCTGAGTTGTGATACTACTCCTTACTCATATAGCCAATACTAGAAAATGCACGGCTGGGCAAACTCCATTTCCTAGGTACTGAAAGTCTCAGACAAAGGTAAAATAAGTATTTTCATTACTACACCTACATTGTGCAGCCCACTTTGTATAGTTCCAAGGCATTATTGAAACAACAAACAGGTTATGTATTGAATATAGGATCGTTACTGAGTGAATTACATTAGAAAGCTAATTAACAGATTCATATTCTTAATGTACGATTCCTCTTCTGTACTCTATTTCCAAAAAGCATCTCTTATGATGAGTAATAGTACTGCCTATCTTCTGCTTGTAATGAAATACTTAGTTATTCAAGAAGTTCAGGAAATTAAGCCTGTATTATGTATAACATGCCACTATTTGTGCTTTTTTGTATTGAAAATTAAAATATGTTTTAAAAAAAGGTTATATTTCAGTAATGGATAAGGGCTGCATGTGTACATAGTAAGCAGTAAGTCAAGTTTTTGTTCTACATATGGAGGACAGAAAACAGAAGAGAAAATGAATGCTACATAAATACAAATAATGGGAAACCACAGTAGTGGTGTGTTTAGTACCAAAACACAGCTTGTGCCTTTTGCAAGTACAGTCGTTTGAAAAAGCAAGATCAAAGCTTGTAGTAGGGCTTTACTGCTATATTTAAATTCAGTCTAATGATTTCAGACTCAGGAATGATGACAAAAAAGGGATTGGCAGAGTTTTCTTTTAAAACATTAAAGTGCTAAAACTTTCAGTCAAGTGAGCAATTTTAAAGCATGTAAAGATACAAAACCAGAATGACATACCTTCTGATCTCAACCTTAGAATCATAGAATCGTAGAATAGTTAGGGTTGGAAAGGACCTTAAGATCATCAAGTTCCAACCCCCCTGCCATGGGCAGGGACACCTCACACTAAACCATATCACCCAAGGCCTCATCCAACCTGGTCTTGAACACTGCCAGGGATAGAGCATTCACAACTTCCCTGGGCAGCCTATTCCAGTGCCTCACCACCCTAACAGGAAAGAATTTCCTCCTTATATCCAATCTTTGTTCCAAAGAAACAGGTTAGGCAATCAACAATTGTTAAAATGCTCTATGGTAGCTTTTAGTCTCTAATGCAGACATCTTTAAAATTATTTTTCTAAGCCTAAAGAATACTACTGTTATTTATATAAGAAAGAAAAAAAAAAAAGGAGTGCTAACAGAAATCCTCCTCAGAACTATTCCTGACCACATGAAGAATGCCCTGTTCCATAAGAAAGACATGGACTTGTGGTCCAAAATTTTTTAAGCTGTATAGTCCTTAGCAAACTATAATTACAGAGGAAAATAACAATTTAACTGTGGAAAAAGAATGCTCCGTCTTTTGGCCAATACTGTGACAGATAAGTAAATATAAAAGTGCTTTCTCATGTCTCTTGTTCACTGGCAAAGATTTTACACCATATTACCACAACTCCAGGTTTACACAGGACTTTCACAATTGTATCATGTCAGTGATTCTGTATAAAAAAAACTTCCAAATCTCTTTCACTATTTATCCCACTTCTCAAATCACTTCACACTGAACTGAGGTTATATTAGGATGAGACGGTGCAGATGTAGCCTGTAACGTTTCTAACTTGATTTCTCCCTTTCAAATTCAGACTATCTTCTTCTGTGTCCTAGCTTATATATAGTAACACCTTCTCTGAAATGAAGTTTCAAAGATAAACAAATGAGAAGAGAAAATCATATTATAAGATAAAGCCAGAAACTCCTTTCCATCTCATTCTTCTCTCTCCTTGTACATGCTGTCTGCAGACTCACTAGATATGTAAAGCAGGTGCTCTTTTATTCATGGCCAAACAACTGCCAGCTCAAAAGTTTGTTCTTAACCTTTCTTTGGGCTTCACTTAGAATTCATGCTTTTTCAGACAGTGGTGGAAATATTTGGACACCTGGCTGCATCACAGCAGTGTCTGTATATAAGCTAGCCATCTAAATAGGGCCTATGCATAAGCAAGGTAGACATTCAGACATTTAGATCAGATTACTCCTAGATAAAGACATTATATGCCTCTCATTTATAATCTTTTTAGAGGAATAAAAAAGAAGATGCTGAGCAAGACAGCTAACAGTCCTATTTTCAGTTCTGAATGCCTCATTTTGAGAAGGTACATTCCACTGAAAATTCACCATCTAGTCACTGTTAGGAAGACATGAGCATTGAAGTTCATAATAATGGTATGGTTGGGAGAACAAAAGCTCCAAGGAAGTAAATTAATGAATGTATACTTCCTTTATTTTCACACCAGAACTGAAGTACTTAGGAATTATTTTTAAAACTTCATAATCAAATTACTGTTTTAACTTCGAATTATCTGGTAAATATTAGAGGGCTTTTTGTTCTTTGAGCAGATAATCTCTTAATAAGCCTACATATACTAGAATGAAAGAAGGAACAGAGATCTAACTACAGACTGTCATGGTTTAAACCCAGTCAGGTAACTTGTTCACTCACTCCCAGTGAGTGGTGCCGAGCTGACAACAATCGAGGTCCGTGTCGTTCCCCCCCCCCTCACCGGGGTTCTCCCCTTCCCCACTCCCGGAGGAACGGGGAGGAGGATCGAAAAAGTGCAACTCCCACGGGTTGAGACAAGAACAGTCCAGCAACCAATGTACACAAATCACCACCGCTACTATCAACTACAACAATGATAAGGGAAAATAACAAGGGAAGAGAATACGATACCACCGGCCAAGAAAACGAGTTCCACCCGGAAGCCCGTGTCCTTCCGGGTTACTCCCAGTTACCCCCCACCCCGACCATGACGTGCTGTGGTATGGAATACCTCCCTGGCTAGCCCGGGTCAGGCACCCCGTCTCTGCTTCCTCCCAGCTTCCCCTCCTCCCTGGCAGAGCATGAGCCTCACAAAGTCCTTGGTCAGGGTAAACATCATTTAGCAACAACTGAAAACATCGACTTCACCAACACTGTTCTCAGGCTGGAAGTCAAAACACAGCACTGCACCAGCTACCGCAAAGGAAAAAAAAACAAAAACATGACTGCTACTGCTGAACCCAGGACACAGACTTAATGCTAAATTGCATGTGTGCCTGAAGCACCAAGTTTGAGCTTCTAAAGAATTTTAATTAGAGGTGCTGGTAGTGATACATACATATAAGAGTTTCCCGTGTCCTCATGGCAGTGTTGAAGCAGAGTGAATAACTGCATTTTTGGTTCATCTACCTTCTCAAAGAAAAGAAGCTAAACTAAAAACTAGGCTGAACTAACCTAACACTAAAAAAAGCAACCTCCCCAAAATGGACAAGCAAAAAAACTCTCCCCAAAAAATTCTCCTTTGTTTTGAGTCTTTTCAAAGCCTACTGTTTTAAGAATTTTATCTTAATTCAGAAATCATTCAAAAGACTTGCAAGTACACTGTTTCTAAAAACAAACATCTGTTGAATAAATGAGGCTTTTTCACAAAACAAGCTTTTTCATCTGAATGTAACAGTGACTTCCTTCAAGACTGAAATCAGGATGTGGACCTCTCATAGCAGCCTTCCAGTATTTGAAGGGGGCCTATAAGGATGCTAGGGAGGAACTCTTCATTAGGGATGGTAGTTACAGGACAAAGGGTAATGGGTTAAAACTTAAACAGGGGAAGTTTAGATTGGAAGTAAGGAAGAAGTTCGTGGTGAGGTACTGGAATGGGTTGCCCAGGGAAGTTGTGAATGCTCCATTCCTGGTGGTATTCCAAGTCCAGGTTGGAAAGATCCTTGGGTGACTTGATTTAGTGTGAGGTGTCCCTGCCTATGGCAGGGGGGTTGGAAGTAGGTGATCATAAGGTCCTTTCCAACCCTAACTATTCTTTGATTCTATGATTCTATGTCTTCATACTGTAAAAGGGTACAGGTAATAGAATTTGCTTCAAGTTAATAATTCAGTTGCTAGTTGCTGTTAATATATGAGCACTTTTTCTTTTGGGGAAAAATGGTGATTATTGCAGATTAATAAAATTATCAACATCAAATGTTGATCAAGATCTGCTGACAAACAGGGTGACATTTACATGGGATTAGATTTAGAAAGGAATCATATGAGCTGTGACTGTACATAATGAAAACTTACATAATCTTGCTATATAGTGACACTTCATTATGAAGAATAATTCACTTCCGAATGTGCTGAACTCCACCTGTTGTCCATTCCATTAAGATCAAATGGCTGAACTTTTGGAATAGCAGACTGAAAATGTAGACATTGTATTTTACATTTGGTACATCACTGGTTCATTAGTGCCTCCTGTAAGCTTCCTCCAGGAACTAGGCATTAACACAAAATTAGTTTTCATAGAAGCATATAATTAGTTTGGGTTGGCAGCGACCTTAAAGATCACCTTGAATTCTTCCAGGGATGCAGCATCAACAAATTCTTTGGGCAACTTCTTCCAGTGTCTCACTATCCTCATAGTGGAGAATTAATTTTTCATGTCTGTTTTCTTATACTATGATGTAAATATTTGCAACTGTAGGAAGAGGAATTTGGGCCATATCCTTTAGAATCAGTGATTCCAGAAATCAGCATAGGAAGAAAAAAAAGTGAGCTAGTGAATGAGTCTCAAAACCTGATATTTGGATTCCCAGTAACTGCACTAATTAGCATTTTTAAGTCTGGACTAAGTTCTAGTGGTGAGGCAAGTCTAATCTAAAAAAAAGAACAAAACCAAAACAAAACAAACAGCAAAAAGCAGAAACAAAAAGGGAAGCAAGTAAGAAGACAGCCAAGGTGATTATGATACATTACAGAGGATTTAAAAAGGGAGGTGATTTAGTCGGCAAGGAATACAGAGATGCTAGATCATCTGAATATTCTGAAATGCTGAAGTTCATTAAGCAGCAGAAAATTGTGTTGTTTGTTTTTTGCTTGTTTTTTTTGTTTTGTTGTTGGTTTTGGGGAGATTTCTGGGGTTGTTTCAGTTTTGTTTTGGCTTGTGTTCTTTTTTTTGCTTGGAGTTTGGTTTGGTTTGTTTTTTTAAATGTGGGCAGAATTTCATTTAATGGATTGCAAGCTTGAAGATTGCACGCTTGAAGATTTTGTAAATATTCTGTAATATGACTGACAAGGAGTACATTAAAAAAGGGTCTTACTAACTGTAGGAAATGGCAGCTGCTAGAGAAGAGACAGTCACGCAAACTGCATGATCTTCTGACACATGACAGTTTCCAGCAGTTTTTGTGCCATATGGAAAGTGTTCTCTTGAGAGCTAGACCTGAAAGCAGACCTAGCAGAATTCATGTCCTAAAGAAATTAAGGAATGGAATATAGTCTTTGCCAAGGCAGGAGAACAATGTTTTTCCCTGTCCCTTAATTTTCATTTTCTACTATGTCTATGGGGTCCTAAATTAGTTTATGAGCCTAGCTAGGATGTTGTGGAGGTGTAATGGCAGATACAGTGGTCTGTTTATTCTGGGTAAATTATTTTAAGGATAGAATTTGGTATGTAATTTTGATACAGAATTTGCTTAGCAAATATTATCAGTTCCCAGATGCTTTAAATAAAGATCTGGTTATATAACATCTTTTGTATCTCTGATGGTTAAAAGCATAAGATTTCGCTATTCCATTTATAAGTAGCTGGATTTTCGGCTTGTAGGTACAAAATTGTATTGTAAGACAGTAATGCAAATTAAACAGAAATTGGCACAAGAAAAAAACTAAAGGCAATTTTAATAACAAAGGGGCAACTTAAGAGTTGCACTGTAAATGCCATTCTATAAGGTCTGTTGAAGAGAAAAAAAAAAATTCTGAAAAACAAATACTGTTCAGAAAGCTCAAAAATTTTTTCAAGCACTAAACCAGCGATGTACAATTTAAAAAATATATTTGTTTTAGAAAATAAATTAAAACAAAAATATCTCCCCTTTGTATGATTACATGTAAAAATTCAAAGAAATACGGTTTCTGGTGATGGTGACATGTACAACTTTGCTTTGATATAACTTGATATACACTGGACTATATCTTGCAGTGGCAAGTAATAAAAGTGGCAGCTGTTGAGGAAATATACAACGCATCAATCTCAGGATGTCCATCGGCCAATGAGCAATACAAAACTGTGAGCCTCAGTTTTAGTAGTCTGCTGACCCTTTGGCATGGTACTGGTCGTGACCCTTTTGCTAAAGCTATTAAAATTATAACACATTAGACCACATTCTCCTCAGATGTCACAAGCACTTTTTTGTTTGTTTGTATTTATTTATTTCCAATACAGTTTTTAGAGTACCTATGGCTTTGGAAAAAAGCAGAAACCTTCATCTCTGACCAGTGTAAATTAAAAATAAAATACAAGTGCATCAGACTGCACATAAATGTGTTTGAGTATCTTTACCTTGATAAACCCCTTTGCAGAGGGCTGTGGAATTCAGAAAAATACATAACAATTTATTTTATTTTATTTTTTTTTATTAGGAGCAAAAATTATAAAATTCAAGCTTGCTCCATAGGAAATCTAAAATTACAATTGAAAAAAATAAAAGTCCAAGATAGAACATAAAAGACCGTAAATATACCAAAAAATTAAAACATACTGATAAAGAAGTTAAATGATTTGTTATTTTTAAACTCTAAACTGTAATTCTAGCAATTTTAACAGCCAGGTACACTGTTCCGCCTGCTGCTTCTGGTAGCAGTAGTAAGTGATGAGGGATTGTTTCTTCATGGAAGTAAAACATCAGACTTCCAGATTGTGCATGTCTATTATTATTCTGAAAGCTGTCTAAAACAGAGAAGTCTATGAAAAGCAGAGAAAAGAACAGCTTTTCCAACTTTGTATTTATATAAACATGTGGGTGGTTTGACTAGGTTATATTGAGGCCACATTTTCTGAGGTATAATGGATGTAGGCCTGTTTTTTTCAGAGATGTGGGCCTTAAAATGTGCTTCAGGAGGCATGTATTTGTTCATGACTGTTCTGCACTGGAGGACATGCAGGATTCTTTCTGGATCTCAATAGGAAAGGTACAAGAGTAAATAGCACATAAAACAGCTTTAATTATAAGACACAAATAGGAAGAAAAATATACATAGCAGATAAATTTAACTTCCCTTAAGATACTGAGAACTTGCTTTTGTGTAGCATGAAGAAGACCCCACATGTATCCCCCCATAGCACACTGTGCACATCCCATCTGTGAAGAGGTTCACCTCTGCCCCTATACCATGGCTCCTCACATACAAACAAAATTATACATCTTGCCTTGGTAGGCAGGAATGTTATGTCTTTCATAATGACTAACAGATCATTTCTAGCTACACATATCTAGGAACTGTATCCATGATTAGCAATTATCCAGGGTATTCCAGCAGACACCTTTGCATTATTATATGGGAGAGGGGGTGGGGGGGAGGGAGAGGCGGCGGTAGTTGCACTGTGATCACTCACCGTTGATGCAAACGGTTAACAAATGTACAGGGGGGTTAGGGTTAAGCCACTTGCTTAACAATGTTACTGCTTGCTCATGCTTATGGTACTTGCAATGCACAAGGTCAAACCGCTTAATTAACAATATTACTGTTTGCTCATGCTTATCGTACTTGCAGTGTACAAGCGGGTAGATCAGGCTGCTTGCTTAACAATATCATTGCTCGTTCACGATTATGCTAGGACAAGATATAAGGACATAGATATTGTTAAGAAGTAGGGACGGTAACTTGATTCCCATCCTTTGGATGCCTAGGTGGGCTGAAATTACCTCTGCGCTTTGGACAATGACCAAGCCTCCAATGACCTCTCCTCCAGGGAGCATGTGTAACGACTAGAGGAGAAAAGTTCAGGTTCGAGGAAGACTCATTTACTTCCAGGCTCGAGGAAGACTCATTTACTTCATCTTGAGACCCTCGCCCATGACCACTAAGAGGCACTGCACAGGCACAAAGGACTTCTTAGCTCATTATAATACGAAGTGGGGATAGGACATGAATATGTATAGCCATGTTGTGCAACCTCATACATATGTATAACTTTAGAGGATAAATGTAAAGGGGAAATGACTCTGAGGTGCGCATGTTTTTGGAGGAGTTATCCCCCACGTGCCTCAGTGCTAAATAAAAAGCATACCTACTTTACAACTTTAACAAGTTGTGGAGTATATCCGTGCATCACTGTCATGCAGGCTTTTCAAGACAAAGCAGACACAGCTTGATCAAGATCACTAACTCCTCAAATACAGTATCTTTCTCAAGACTTTCAATACAATCTTGTTTGTTACATTGATAGTTTTGAAGTGAGGTCAGGACTAGTAGGCTGATATTCAAAGTGAAAGTCTCTTAAATAATCATTAAATAATTTATAATCAAATTAACAGGCCCCACACTAAGTTAAGACATAATTGAGTATCTATTAAAAATATTTGATTTTGTCCAAATAACTTACATTTGTTCAGGAACCCACTTCAGCCTTTTGAAAAATTTTCACTATAAAAAATGGAACAGCTCTGATGTCCAGTTCCATCCATGTCTCTGCTTCATAATCCAATAGCTATTCTTGTTAGTCTGTAAAGAATGAAATAATAAATGTGTCCCAGTAATGAAATTCAGACTAACAAACTTCCCTTCACAGAAGTGTTAAAACTTTTTTAACTCCAGGCAGTTTTCAAGCATCTGCTTATTGTTTGCAATTCTCTCACTGAAATAAAGTGTCTCTGTCTCTTTTTCATTTTTAAAATAATCATAGAAATTTTGGTAATCTAATCCAAACTGCCACTCATATTGTGACCACTGTCATCACAAAACCGGGTCAGTTTTAACTTCCTCTGTTTAACTCAAGGATGAATATTCTGCAGCCTCTTTGGACAACAGATTTCATCCAAACGTCTAATGCAAAAATTTCTTTATAATGTTCAAAATCTCCCAAGATGGAATCTGTGGATATTATCCATTGTTATATCACTTGCTACTACCAAGAAGAGTTTGTTGACACTATCATTGTAGCTTTTTCAAATAGTGTTAGGAAACTATTAGATATCCTGAGCCTCCAATTCAACAGGTGAAAATGTTCAAACTCTCCCAAACCTGCCTCACATGTCATGTATTCAAGGCTCCTGGTAATCTGAGTGATCTGCTGATGATACCTGTACAAATGTAGTCCAATCTGTGGTTTGAATTACTGCTAGTTAGAATGCTTTGCAGCTTTAGGAGTGCGGCATTCAATGTCATCCTTCGTCCTTTCCAGCAGAGCTGATATTCAGCGAGTTACTTTTTAGCTTCTAAAGGTGCTTCTCTTGTCCTTACTGAACTTCATGAAGTTTCTGCTCAGTCTTCAAGCTCATCAAGATCTTTCTGGATATAAAGTTCTTCACTGCTGAACTTGCACTGCTTTATGTGAGGTTTGTTCTGCATTGGTTCAGGTAGGCCCTGCTATAGTACTTCCTATCTCATGTGACTCAAATCATGGATTGCAACACTCTAAGGGTATATCCATTACAAACTTCACCTTTGGTCCCTTTGGACCACATTGCAGGATTTAACATTGTGTTAAATTACTCCCCTTGTCCCTGCTCCAACATGGACTTATCCATAAGCCAAAGTCCCTTCAAGTGTACACCTGCTTGCATCGCAGATTTATCCACAGTCACAGATGTTTTTAGATGTACCTGTTGTGGCATGGGCTTATCCATGGCCATAGTCTCGTAGTGTGCACCTGCTGCAGTGTGGACTTATTCATGGCCACAGAATCTTTGAGGTATACTTGCTCTGACATGGATTTACCCATGGCCAGATATGCTTCAGGGTGTAACTGCTCTTATGTAGACTTCTCCACAGGTCACAGACTCTTTGACCTGTGTGTTCACATGGGAGTTCCAGTCCGTTCAGTACTCCAGCACAGGAAGAGCTGCAATGCCCTGGTCATCTCACAGCCCAGGTTAATTGCTGTTATCGAAACGTTCACAGGCATAGTAGAGTAAGAAAATCAGTGTCACAGCAAGCAGCAAAAGCAAAAAGCAGCTGCTAACAAGCACTAGACTCTAATATACAGCAAGGAAAGCAAGCCCCATGGCAAACACGGGTTTCTGCCAGTTAGTACCTGAACAGCTATAACAGCTATAAATTCCATCTAGCACACTCCCACTCCAATCAAATCTGTCATTTTCTTGAACTCTTCAAAGCCCACATCAGGCTCCAAAAAGGATAGTTGTAGGTTAACCCTGGCCACTAAGCAGGTAAGCTCCATAGAGCTGCTTACTCACTCCCTCACAGCAAAATGTGGGAGGGAAATGGAAGGGTAAATGCAAGAAAGCTCATGTGTTGAAATAAGGACAATTTCATATGTAAAACAAAATTGCATGTGAAAGCTGAGCAAAACAAGGAATTAATTCTTTACTTCCCATCACCGGTAGTTGTTCAGCCATCTCCAGGAAAGCAGGGCTCCATCAAGTGTAACAGCTAGTTGGGAAGACAAATGCCATAAAAAAAACGTAATTCCCCTGCTGCTTCCTCCTTGTTTCCCCACGTTTTATTGCTGAGCACTGTCATATGGTATGGAATATACCTTTGGTCAGTTGGGTTCAGCTGTCCCAGCTTTATCAAATCCCAACTTCTTGTGCTCCCCAGCCTACTCACTAGTGGGCAATAACAGAGAAGGCCTTGAGGCTGTTCAGTGATGTCTAAACATAGGTGTGTTACCAACTCTGTTTTCAACAGAAATCCAAAGCATAGCACCATACATATTACCATGAAGAAAATTAACCGTGTTCCAGACAAAACACGTGCAAGCATGTAAACCCTTCTTTTTCACCATTCCAGACTTTATCTGGTATATTTTCAAATTTCCTAAAGGTTTATTTGGATCGTTACTATAGCCAGATGATTATGAAGTGGGAGATTTTGGTGTTCAGCCTACTTAAATGATCAGTCATCTAGCTAATACTTTCTTAGTTTACATGACAAAACCAGAAACTTTACTACACAATGTAGATTGAGTCTGTCAGTCTCCCCACCTCCATGTCATCAATCATTTATCAGTTTGGTCAAGCATGGGTTGCTGTTGCAGAATGACTCTAAGAGCAGGACCATAGAGCCCTGGAGGACTGTGCGAGCAAGGCAGGGGGTGGCCCCCACAGGTAACCGGAGACCGGACCTGGGAGGAGAATGTGGAGGAAGCTGTGTGGGGCTAACCAATACTGTTGTGCCAAGGAGGAGTGGCTGAATACCACTTCTATATATATGTGTGAACTGCATCACAAATAAAGGAGAAGTTTGCTTATCACCCATATTGGGTTGGCCTGTCTGCTTCTCCTCGCCGCTTACAGGTTGCCCTCATTAAATGCTGTTTATTATATTTTCTGTCTTGGGAAATGCATTCCAAGAGAACATACCTCATCAAGTATAAGTGAATCTGACTTCCTTGTAGTTCCCCAGGTTCTCCTTCTTGCCTTTCTTAAAGGCAAATGTAACATTTGCCTTTATCTATTTATGAGGTACCATCTTACAGCAGTTTTGCAATCCCGTCAGCCAGCTCTTTAAGCACTTTTTTGTTGCCTTTCTTCCCACTTCTTCTATGTGTTGTTTTTGTCTTTTAGTTGATGAAGTTCCCTGCTTAACTAAGAGCATCTCTGCAAAATCTGATAGTTTTCCTTTGCAACTGGATGATTTTATCCTGAGCTTTCAACAACTGTGCTTCAAAATCAACCGCCAATCAACTGCTTGCCTTTCCAACCACCTTGTGCATCATGAATGCAGTCACTTCTTGATTGATTCAGTGTTGTCCTTTGTGCCTCATTCACAAGCAGAAATGGTGTGCCTCATTGTGCACCAAGGCACTCATGTCCTTGGTGCCTCATTCACCACCACTTCTGCTTGTGAATAGCAGATCAAGCAGGCATTACCTTGATTGGTCCTTCTAGCAAACATAAGAGGATACAGCTACTAGCACAGCTTAGAAACCTCCTAGATACCAAATACTACGTTGCCCTCCTCTTTTTTTTCTTTTTTTTTAGCTTTTATTTTTATTTTAAATAAGTCTTTTTCCAGTATCTCTTCTTGGTCAGGCTCTCTGTTACAGACTTCATTCATAATAAGCAGAATACAGCTTGACAGGATACTCTTAACAGACAGACATATCCTCATTTTCATTTTGTAGAGAGGTCCCAAATACAGAGGAAAAATCTGTCTCTACTTCTTCCTTGATTGTTCTTCATAAGCATCTTACATCCCTGTGCTGTACTGTGTCTATAGTGAGCTTTAATCCTATGTACTATTGCACCATTCTCCAGGATTTTAAACTGTAGTTACACTAGAGACACCCATGTTTATTTTCTGTTGTATAGAGAATCAATGTTTTTATTGAAAAGTGAACAACAAAACCAACAAACCAAATCTCAAGCCAAACCAAACCAAACCAAAAACTTGCTATATTCCATTACTTAAAAGAATGGTTTTTTTTCATTATATCACGGTTACTGTTGCTTACAGTAAAATCCAGTGATCCTCCCAATTAATAGACAGGACACCATGATGAAACAAAAATCAGTCTGTTTGTTACTGTTTAATGGACTCTGCAAGGATTCTCTGTATATTCCTATGAAATACATTTTGCAAGGCAAAGCTGGAACATACTGGTTTTCATGGATGTAAAACTTAGGAAATTCATTATATTTCTTGTATGATGAACTGCAGTATAGTACCTAACACTGAAAGCAAAGTATACATTCTAAGATTTGGATACAAGGTGCATCTACATACCATCTTCTAGTCTGAAGAAATGACGTTTAGACTGCCTTTCCAGTCACACCATACCTTAAAATATATATAAAAGCCAAGGATTTTTAACATTCATTTGTAAACAAACCAAAATTTGCATGTAAGACTCTAAACATCTGACATTTTTAAAAAAAAACTACCAAGGATCAAAAGCAATGAACTTAAGTAATTAGATATCTAGTATTTTATTGTTTAATCATCATCATTCACATTTTAATAGTTCCACAAATATGGAAAACTGAAAAGTTCATATTTTTAAGGTAAAATTTGCAATCATTTCAGTGAATGAAATAAAAATCAGCTGTTTCCATAGAAATAAATTCTAGTTGGTGATTTGTTCACTTGAAATAAATAGAAGAAATGCATCACACGCACAAAATAGAAATCAATATTTTGGAATTACTGATGTCTAAACCCAAAATTAAACTAAACTTTATATAGAAATATTTGATAGCCATCTCTGTGGCTATTTACATCAACAAAAGCAAGTCTGTAAGAATTCTTTTGTATGTCTGCTACAAGTTTTAATGTGTTTCTTCATGTAATAATGCATAGGATACTAACACATTGGCATATAAAATGGGGTAAAGTCAAACAATTTTATAGAATTTATTAGATTGGTTTAATTAGCTGAATATCCACCATTACATTTGTGGATAAGATGTCCTTTGCTATTGAAAATGTTCAATATCTAGGGAATCTGTAGCTGAAAAAATACACGGTTCTGTGCTCAAAAAAACAGTGTTTATTAACTGTTGAAAATATTTCACAAGATGCTTTTTTATTTTGTTCTGTGACCTTTCAGCACCATGTCCAAAAATCAGGTTTCTGACTAGTTTTGTCTCTGTTAACATTCTCTCTACTATCTTGCTCTCCAAATACTGAAGTTTGTGTTTCAATCATGTTTGCTTTCATTTAAAGTTACACAAGTGTGATCAAAGAAGCTCTGTGCATGCAAAGGATCTAGAAGAAATTAAAATTAGCAGATATTTTATGAACATTTTTTAATCAAATGTTTATTTGAGCAAGTATTACTATGTTTGATATCAATGCAGTTTAGTTTTAATAAGCACGCATTTCTGATTTCTGCATGTATGTCTGGTGACCCGCTGATAGGGCAATGAATGCAAAGGCTCAACTAGAGGTCCATCTCTCATTTCAGACAGTTGATCCTGTCAGCCAGCCTAACACTTCTGCACCTTCATTTCCCTTCTATAAAGGAGAAATAATAGCACACCTTTAGCTTCTAGATCATTGAGTAGTTTCATATTAAAATAGCTAATAATGTGCTTTTCTGATATAGAATTCAGCAACATTAGAAATATAGACAGAATATATCATATGTTTGAAATCTAAGAAGTTCTCAAGATTTATGATTGCTGGAGGGCTACTGGCTTATTTTTTTTTTTTTTAAGAAGGTATGCAGTAAAGCTTCTGACATTGATGAATGATGTTGAATGAGGTGTAGGTGTAATGTCAGTTCTAGATGAAATGTTGCAATACATCGTGAAAAAACCCTTCAAGCACAATATCATGGCTGAACTTAGGTAGTCTTTAATACCCACCTGAATGGAGGCCCATTAAAGAAATGCTTTTTAAAAAAGCCTACAAATATTCACTACAAAGTTACCTCAAAATCCGTTTGTGGGTGAAAAAGAGTACATCATTTATATGAAGCTAAGAATTTATTGAAAGCCCAATTAATACTTTAACACTATGATAAAAATTCAGAAATTCTTATAATCCTGTTACAGTTGTGCTATCACTCACAGCCATGTTAATACTATTCTTATTATAAAAGCTAATATCAATCACCTTTGTCTGCTATTGTGCACTGAAAACAGATTATGCCAAGGCAAGCTTGGGGAAGCCCTGAGTGCCTACATTGCCAGGTCAGTACAAAGCTCATGACTTTTTACTGGTAATGGCAGAAATCATAGTTACTTGTCTATAAAAAAAACTATGTGGACCCAGTTTTTATATCAGTTCTTGCAAGCTTGCTTACTTCATCATGTTTCTGGGCAATCCACCTATCCAATTTTAATGTCCAGATGACAAATTTTTGCAGATATATTCAGCTTTGTTTCAGTAGAAATTGCTTCTGATGTTTTTATTTATTAATATTAATGTCAAGCCTAGTTGAAAAAAATTTTAGAAAAATCTAAATAATTTGAAAGAAAAGAAACTCAAGGGGAAATTGAAAGACAGTAAAATTTAAATAATTCAAAGGAATATTTTTTTTTCTGTAGACAATCTTGACAGAGCACGTTGTCTGCTTTCCCTTATGCAAGTCAATGATGTTATATTCCTTTACAAGAAACTCTCTGCTTGACCTTTTGTGACACAGACCATAATGAAAAAAATAATTGATATTATTTGAGGAAAGTAATTTGACTTAGGGAGATGAAGTCTTCACATATGTTGCCCCAGCTTGCAAACAAGAATTATTAAACACCAAATAATTGACCCTGGAAAAGAGATGTCTTTTCACAGTAAAGTCTCCCTCTTTGCTAATGGTAATCTCTTCCATTTTCAGCAGTAATCCTAAACAGATTTTTATGGAAACAAAAAAAAACATTTAAGGAACCCATTTAGTTTATTATCATGAGTGGCAAGCAACTGCACTGTCAGGTTTAGCCCTGTATTTGTCCTGTTACAGAATAAGTTGAACCCACTTTCACACACTCTGTGAGAATGTTATTGTCCAGAAACAGACTCATCTGTTTTCTAAAAGTCAGGTTTCTCTCTATACGTATTCTTGTTGAACTTGTTCTACATTTTATGACCAGCTGAGTACCAGCTGGACAAAGACACAAACGTGTTTCCTAGAACATGAGTGAGGGCTGTAAAAAATAGCTATAACGGTGCTTTTTCTAGGCTCTTTCCTGTGGACTGAAAATCTAATTAAATAACTGGAGCAGATCCAAGGCCACAGTACCAGTGTATTTTGCTGTGCAAGCTGAAAAAGATATTTTGATCTTTTGTGGGAAGCCTCAGTTCATTACAAATTGAAAATTAAATGAAAGAGGTTGGGATTTTGGCCTATATTCAGAGTAGACAAACTTAGAAATTTCTTTATGTAATGGTGTCTGAGGTTGGTTAGATGGGATCATATATTGCTTGTTCCTTTTTCACATGTAGGAACTATTACTTGAAAGGATTCATTCCTAACTAATGAAACAAATATATTTTTATGCCAATAGCTCAATATCAAAAGAACTACTTGTGTTGTCAAAGAACTTAGCTCTCTATACCCGGAGCACCTTATCATTCATACTGTATGAATGTTTATTCCCAGACTAAATTTTTAAGTTAAAGAACACATTTCCAGTGGGAAAAAAAACAACCTTCACTATGGTTATTATAATTGGGAGTGTATAATGCTTATACTCCTTCAATCTACAAAATCCTCAAGTGCCCTTCTAGCAATCCTGGCAGCCTTGTATAACACTGTGTCATATAAGCTATGTCATTACTTTTCTACTATAAAAACAGTGCTTGGATTTGCTTAGTTATCATTTCAGGCATTTTATAGTGAAAGAAACTTATAAAACATTATAATTGCATCTTAGAACTATAGCCCATTATGTGAGGCTCGGGCTGGGATCCAGTGTCAAATGATTTATAATGCAGATGTGACCTGTCTCTTCTAGAAGAAACTACTACCCCTTGGCTTGCAGGTGAAGAGGTAGCCAGTTATGCACCTGGCAGTGTAATATAACTTTGTGTGTTTAGTGTTTCTGCAGTGTTGAAAATAAGATAATAAACAGAAGTGGGACCAATTAGGAAACATTCAAATGAGAAAAGAAGTGCAGACATCCTTAAATGCAAAAGAGAGTTAGTGGCACTGATTTCAGTATCTAAAATGGTTAAGTATTTGCAGGAATGTTTACAGAACAAGACCCTAAATGGTCAAACCTATTTTAGGGATAAAGAATGTTGGAAAGTGTCTATATTTAAAGTGATTCCTATGTGGTGGGACTGCCATTGTTAGCAAATCTAGTCCTTCACTTCTTTCAGAATAGAAAGTGCAGTCTATGCCAAAACCAAAGATGTCTGGCGCAATTATATGTTAAAGTATCTATTTCTACCTGATTGTGAAGATAGGCACTTCAAGTTTAAACATCTAATTTTTGGATGTTTACAGCTAGGTGACATAAATACTTCCCACTCTCTGTTCCAATAATATGGAGTATCATGGTACAATCCTCAGACAAACAAACCCTCATTTTCAGCACACTTCATCTATTGTGGAAAGCATAAGAAAAGGTAGAACCAGTAGTATACAGAATCATAGAACAGTTCATGTTGGATGGGGCTTCAAAAGTTCACCTCATCTGACTTTTCATGGAAAGAGGATCCTAGATGAGCACCCTGTCAATTACATTGTCAATTGCATCAGATTAGAAATCAGTGATAGCTTGAATTAATAAATTGACAGAGTTCTAACATGGATATGTGTAGATGACTGTGTGGAGCAAAGATTTATTCCACTCTGTGGTTCTCCCTGCCTGTCCAGCTGTGATTTGAAATGCAGATGTGTGGATTTCATGGGGCATATAGGAAAACATATGTGTAAACATATCACTGTTAAGCACATTAAAAAAAAAAAAAAAAGATTTAATTCAGTTGCACAGATTTACACTCTCATGATTTTTATTTTTTTTTTTTAATAGAACTACAATTGCTTGGTTTTCCTGTTCTGAAAAACAGAGCTATTGAAGAAACCTTATGTGATACTGAAGCACTGGAAGCTGTCTAAAACTTAGACAGAGATATCCCCTGTGCTTCAGGAGCTTGCCCTTGAAATAGCTTAAAAGTTCTAGCTAGAACTCCTAGATTCCTTAGGATCTTGGCATTTGAAGAATGGAATGTCAGCATCCTTCTAAACAGCAGAAATTATATTTTCTTTGTGCAAATGGAATAGGAACCTGAGTTTCAAGTTATGGTTATCTAAATTTGGATATGTGCAAAGTTGTATCAAATGATTAAAACACCAAGGAACTCAAACTGAAGTACATCAAAACTGCTGATAAGTATTTCAACAAAATTATAAAGATTATGGTAATTAATGATGCATTCTAGGATAACAGAAATTTATATTCAAGAGGAAAGAACCAGCAATGAAATTTTAAAGAGTAATATGATCTTTAAAAAGTAAATTGAAATGCAAGTCTTTCTTTTCTATGCTTAGGATGAACAGACTTTTTATTAAACTTCACTACTTAACTCAGGACATATGTCTGTCCTGTCTCTAAAGACTAACTAGTACACTAAGGCTCATTTCACTGGTACTAGAACACTCTCAGTGTCTTTTTTTTCCTCAATGTAATTTTTGAAGTATTTCAGAAATAGAACAAACATACACTGCATCAGTAATTGAGCAGGATCAGTGATGAGGTTCAAAAGGCCTTTTATTTTTATTATTTTTTAATCTTTCAGATGATATCACAGTAAAAACACTCAGATGCTGAGAATTTTAGACTGTGTCCGTTTGTGAATCTTGAAGGAATTGAGGTTTTTTTTTGTAAAACCCATCCTCAGTTGTATTCTGAAAATCTGATTCTAAGCACTGAACAATTTGCCCTTCATAAAAAAAGATAACAAGGAATTTCATACTTAATTTTCAATATGCAGACTGCAACAATTAAAAAAAATAAAAATCAAAAAACCATACCAATGTTACAAACAAATTTTCATCTGAATAATCAGAAAGCTCTGAAAAAAATCAGAGATTTTGCAAAGATTATTGTGTCTTTGCACTGTAATGGGTTTTCTTATCCGAACCATTTGTTCTGTACTATAGCAAAAGCATTTTTCCTAACTGTCAAAAAACCTGTTTTGTCTTTATTTTTTTAAAATGGCAAATCAGTTTGGCAGCAGCTACAGTATCTTTTTCCCGTGACAATATTCTCCCATTGTCTTAATTAATAATATTTAAAATATTATACTACGTGTTATCCTTTAAAACACGCAAATTCATGGAGTGCATCCACTTTTTCTATACTATTACCAGACTTGTATAACCTCTACTAATTTGCCACAGATCAGTTCCACCTCATGTCTCAGCTGCATGTGAGACCTGAGAACATTAGGAACACTCACAACGGGTATGTGTTGTAATCCATCTGCCACAAGCTTATGCTGTCAGTGCTAGATGAGTGGGATGTGACACATTATTAGCTTCCAACATTTTCCCATCCACTGTGATACCAAAAAAAAAAAAAGTATTGCATTATCTGTTCCAGATACATTCACCACCTGAAAAATGCAGCAGCAAGAATAAATTTGTTTTGAATTATTTTAATGTCAGGCCTAAAAAATAATTGGAAAAAATTAGTGTAGAAGTGTAATTTTTTTTTTCTATTTTTGTTTATGCTGAACAAATGAACAGGACTATTCTTCTGACTTTTCATGATTTCTAATTGCTTGATGTTCTCCCAGACTTGGAATGACAGAACTGAAAACTCTGAATCACCCAAACTAATATTCGTTATGAGCACAATGTAATATGAAAACAGATTTTTATGATTAAATTTAAATACCATGGGGAAGGTTTGCAGAGTGTTCTGGACGTAACTTTATTCCAGTGAAGTCTGAAGTTGTCTGAAATTTTTTGATATACCTTCTAGGCTAGCTTGAAAAAAAAACCAAACCCTATAGTATTAAAACCCTTTAGATTTTGTATATACAAAAAACAGACAGAGCTGTGAGTTTGTGTTTACTTGTATATGTAAGTATGCATAAATGTATATAGCAACAGTATTTGAAACACATTGTTTGCTATGGTAGCAATTAGCAAGTGGATAATATGGTTGTTTTTTTGCCTTTTGAACTTACCATTAATGTTATAGTCAAGTGCAAAAATATGTACTGCTAACAATGATTAATTAAACTTAATTATAGATTTAAATATGGACCAAATATTGTTTCAATGACTTGGAAAGTCACACAGAATACTTTAACGACCATGAAGTATAACAAACACATTGAACATTGCAATACATGCTTTTGTGGGCATATATAGATTCACAGGAAAAGTGTGCTTAACTTTCACCTTCTGGGGCAAAAAGGCTAGATCTCTTAACAGAGGAATACAATTTTAATGTAAGACAAAATAGTTCATTCACAATGGAAGACTTTTTTAGTCTTTAACTTTTTAAAGCAAGCAGTTACTTGGATTTCAGTCTCTTTTTGAATTTTGTCTTTGCACTACAGAAAGCTTCTCTTACTTTGATATTTATTTTTTTATGTTAAAAAAGGTCTTTTGAATCCATTACAATGATTATGATTCCAAGGAAAAGCTTCATAATCCTTCTGCAGTTTGTCAGTTTAGAAATATAAAGCCTTACCAGCTTAACAAGTAAATAAGGATGTAATTCCTAGTGAAACTTGACTTCTCTTATTGATCTTTTACTAAGTCATACTGTTTCATACTGTGTGAAAAGTATTAAATAAAGGGACAAAAACACTAAGAAAACTGAAGCTGATACCTTTTGTCTCTTATTTTTTGCCCCTTCAAAGCACATTTGCAGAGTGTGATGTCAATCCTTGTGATGTGACACATCATAGAATTATAGAATGGTTTGAGATGGAAGAGACCTTAAAGATCATCTAGTTCCAACACCCCTGCCATGGGCAGGGACATCTTCCACTAGACCAGGGTGCTCAAAGCACCGAGAAGTCCATCTATTCAATTCTTGGCTCTCCAGTTAGGAGACAAGAATGTTGAGTGGGATAGTGTCAAATGCTTGACAAATCCAGGTAGATAATGTCAGTTTCTCTTCCCTTACACTTCAATGCTGTGGCCCTATCGTAGGAGGCCATTTTCAGGCACGATTTGCCCTCAGTGAAGTCATGTTAGCTGTCACAAATAATATCCTTATTGTCCATGTGCCTTAGCATAGTTTCCAGAAGGTCTGTTCCATGATCTTTCTGGGCACCAAGATGAAACTAACTTACATTGTTGTCTGTACAGTACCTGACCTGTCTGATATTTTAGGGGCATCATTTTGCTAAAATTCATTATTCTGTATAAATGTTTTTATCCATATTTTTGAGATAATATTTCTTGACATTTCTTTTGGACTGCATTATTCCAAAAGGTATTTTAATTTTATAGATTTTTTTTTTTTTAGGGCCAGGTGCTATTGGGGAGAATTGGCCAATTTATCCTAGTCCCTATCTATAAATTGACTTCTTGTTCTGAAAAGTTCTAAGTTGGTGAGTCAGCCACATTCATTGATATATTTTTAAAATTTTCTTCATTTCTTTATAAGCATGCTGCAGCAAGGCCTTTATGACCTGTAATAAATAACTGAAATAATAAATCTCTTTACCTCTCTTATGCCTCCTCCCACCCTCCCTTGCCACAAATGTTTGATAAGCAGTATCATTATGTTGTGGTTTTGTTCTTAACACTTATAGAATCATAGAATAATTAGGGTTGGAAAGGACCTTATGATCATCTAGTTCCAATGCTCCTGCCATGGGCAGGGACACCACCCACTAAACCATGCCACCTAAGGCTTCGTCCAACCTGGCCTTGAACACTGCCAGCGATGGAGCATTCACAGCCTCCCTGGGCAACCCATTCCAGTGCCTCAACACCCTAACAGTAAAGAATTTCCTCCTTATACCCAATCTAAACTTCCCCTGTTTAAGCTTCAACCCCTTACCCCTTGTCCTGTCACTACAGTCCCTAATGAAGAGTCCCTCTCCAACATCCTTGTAGGCCCCCTTCAGATACTGGAAGGCTGCTATGAGGTCTCCACGTAGCCTTCTTTTCTCCAGGCTGAACAGCCCCAACTTTCTCAGCCTGTCTTCATACGGGAGGTGCTTCAGTCCCCTGATCATCCTCGTGGCCCTCCTCTGGACTTGTTCCAACAGTTCCATGTCCTTTTTATTTTGAGGATGCCAGAAGTGTACACAATACTCCAAGTGAGGTGTCACAAGAGCAGAGTAGAGGGGCAGCATCACCTCCTTCGACCTGCTGGTCGTGCTCCTTTTGATGCAGCCCAGCATAGGGTTGGCTTTCTGGGCTGCGAGGGCACACTGATGCTGGCTCATGTTAAGTTTCTCATTGACCAACACCCCCAAGTCCTTCTCTGCAGGGCTGCTCTGAATCTCGTCTCTGCCCAACCTGTAGCTGTGCCTGGGATTGCTCCGACCCAGGTGTAGGACCTCGCACTTGGCATGGTTAAACTTCATGAGGTTGGCATCAGCCCACCTCACAAGCGTGTCGAGGTCCCTCTGGATGGCATTCCTTCCCTCCAGCATATCAACCGAACCACACAGCTTGGTGTCATTGGCAAACTTTCTGAGGGCACAGTCAATCCCACTGTCCATGTCAGTGACAAAGATGTTGAACAATACCGGTCCCAACACCGATCCCTGAGGGACACCTTTAGTTACTGGTCTCCAGCTGGACATCGAGCCATTGACCACAACTCTTTGCATGTGGCCATCCAGCCAGTTCTTTATCCACTGAGTGGTCCACCTATCAAACTGATGTCTCTCCAATTTAGAGACAAGGATGTTGTGTGGGACAGTGTCGAATGCTTAGCACAAGTCCAGGAAGATGACATCAACAATCTCAACTTGTTCACTAAAACAAATACTTAATATCATGACAAATACCATCTCACTGCTTCTTTGTATTCCAAATTGAACTTCTTGCATTAGTAATATCCTCTTTTATGCTTAGCTTGTGAAATGTCTGAGATAAGTTCCTGTTTTTTTTCAGTGTTTGTACTGCTCAGGGGAGACTTAGATTGTGACAAGAGCCCCTAAGCAGTACAGTTATATAAAAGCTAATGCAGGAAAGGGTGGATATTTCAATGCGATATATCTAAGCAAATGGAAATTTTACAATATTAGAGAGAAGACATCGCTACATATAAAGTCATGAATATTTCAGAGACTAATGTAATTCAGCCCAGGTCAGGTATGAGCACTGCAAATCAAGGATGCGGACAGAATCTTGTATTAGCATAAATGAGTCTCATAATTTTTTATGAAAAAGTATATATATGAGTATTGGTGAATTTTTTATTTTGCCTAAACGGTAACTGAGGTGAGTTGACCTCAGCTGGCAAGCAAGTCTGCACCCATTACTTTCTTACTCACCAGAGTTTTATAGCTGGGCATGATGTTATACTCTCTGGGACACCTCTTTGGTCAGTTGGGGTCAGCTGTCCCAGCTGTGTCCCCTCCAAGATTCTTGCCCACCCCCAGCTTGTTAGGGGTAGAGTGAGACCTTAAATGCTGAGGCTAGGCAAGTGTTGTTCACCAATAGTTAAAACTTTGGTGTGTTATCAAAACTGATCTAAAATCTAAAATCACAAATGTAAAACACAGCCATACAGACTGCTATGAAGAAAATTAACTCATCGCATCCAGATTCAGCACAATAAGAAAGATTTTTTTCACTTTTTTTCCCTATTTTTAACCTGTGGTTATCAAAAAATTCTATTTAATGACTTCCCTAAATATAAAGCTGCTTCTTCAGAAATGTTATTGCTTCTTGAGAAAACAAAGTGTAGATCAGAATGTCTTGTCCCTCGTATTGTACTGAAGACAAAAAACGAAATGTTTCATGACCACAATAACACTTTCTTATACTTCATTTAGTATTCTGTTTTTGTTCATTAATTCTATGGCTGAAATGAAAATGTAGGGGAAAATCAGATGAGAATATTCAGAAATTTTGAACAATAATAATTTGTTTTTTCTTTATTCATGCCAAAATGTGATAGTTTTCTATAATATTTAGTTAACAGATATGATCTTCTGTGAATCATATTATTATTCTGAGTGTGCAATAGATTTCAAACAATAATTATTTAGTGAGTAAACATTTGTAGATAAATATCACATTCTGATTCCATTCTGATATATTATGGTAGTGCTGGAAAGGTAAGAAAATAAAGCAAAGGAATAAAAAACAAGCTGTAATCAATTGGATATTTCCTATTCTTGGAACTTCAAGAATAAGAAATTTTATTCAAAACCACATACATCTGTGTATATTTCACTCAGAAGATTGCTGTATATTATGTTTCAGAATATGCCATATTTATGTTGCCACTTCCATACATTAGATCCCACCTTTGTTTTAGAAATCATTAGATATGATGAGAGATGTTTTGAGATATCAACATGAAGTATATATGTGCCAAAACATCCATCAAGCAGAGAAATATGAAATACATCACCTTAGTACAGAAAAAAAACAAGTTCAGTCTCTTATAAAGGTACTGAATGCCAAACTAACAAGCCATCTGGGTGTAAGAAATGCCCCAGTTAAACCTACAAAATAGTAAATAATACAGGGAATGATAGATAGAGAACATGTGGTGAGAGACCTTTGAAGAGAAGCTTTAGTTACACTTCAGTTGAGCCTAACAATTATACAGCAAATGATTCCTGGCCTTTGTTAAAGAAAATAGGCTAGACTCCTTTATTTATCTAAGAATGTAAATAGAGAAGACCATTGGACAGATGGAAATCCTGCAGCATTTGAAAGGCTGGAAAACTCTATAGGGTTTCTAGTGATATACCTGATAATATTAATAAGACTGGCACTGAGATACAAAATAGCCTACAGAAAGAAACTCTAACTGCTCTTGGTGCCTTAGACAACAACAAGTTTGAATGTGTTTGTAGATATGCCCAGTACGAAGAACATAATAATTTAGGAAGAAATCTATACACCAGTTTGATGTCTGTGCAACACAGCCAGTGCAGCAGATATATAAGAGCAGCATGAGTCAGCTTACTCACTGTGAAGCAGCACTTTCATCATGTAACAGTTGAAAGGTATCAGCGAATATCCAACAGTAACACTTAATATGTTAATGGAGACAACTCCCTTTTTGGAGTTGTGTGGACCGAGTGGTCCATCCATCAAATTGATGTCGCTCCAATTTAGAGACAAGGATGTAATGTGGGACAGTGCCGAATGCTTTGCACAAGTCCAGGTAGATGATACCAACTGCTCTACCCCTGTCCATCAGTTCTGTAGCCCCATCATAGAAGGCCACCAAATTGGTCAGGCAGGATTTCCCCTTAGTGAAGCCATGCTGGCTGTCACCAAGCACCTTGTTGATTTTCATGGGCCTTAGCATGCCTTCCAGGAGAATCTGCTCCAAGATTTTGCCAGGCACAGAGGTGAGACTGACTGGTCTGTAATTCCCTGGGTCATCCATTTTCCCCTTCTTGAAAGTGTTTGGCAACATGCAATGAAAATCAATCACTTCTAACATTTACATATGAATTCAGGATACTTTGAGTTACTTTTCATTGGCAATTTTTAATAAAGATACTATCCTTAATTATGGCAAATAACAAAACTCATTGATGCACTGTATTTTACATATTTTGACCAGAAGCACAGTAAAAATATCTTAACAAATTTTGACTAAGTCTAAGCCATCTGGAAACAGTAACACAATAAATGCATTAAAATGGCAGGTCAAATGCTAGGATAAGAGTGGGAGACCTCTGGACTCCCTGCAGCCAGAAAAAGAAAAATGAATATTATAGATTTTGTGACAAAAAGTAAGAGATACTTCATAGTTCAAAACATTATTTTTTATCCGTTTTTCACCTTTTGTGTTTGCCTAGGACCTGCTTCGTTTTTTGAACATGGAATCAGATAAATATCTGCCTTTGATAAAACACATCTGTAATCTTCAGATTAGATCATCCTGTTTAGGAATAATGGCAGTCTGCAGTCTGTCCCACTTGAAAACCTAATTTGCATTTACATTTTCAATATCCAGTCAACTACATACACACTCCTAAATAAAACTCCTTGTAGGATAAGTTGAACAAGCTAAATATTTTTTGTCAGGCACAGAACAAACCTGTTTATCTAGGGTGTCTAAACCTACATACTGTTAATAAACATGGAGGCATGAATCAGTAGTTTAAGCATCAGTATCTAGAATTATTTCAGACTTGGTAGAACATCGTGCCTAGTGTCCAGCTCCTCCACTCCAGATGAGTCTATGTCTTATGTCCTCCCATACGTCTTTTGTCCAATCTGCAGTCCTGTGCAGATGTCTTAGTATTTTAGGACACCTAAAGTAAAAATAATAATAATAATAATAATAGATACTAATCAAAAAAGGCAAAATGAATCCGTGGGAGCTGATTCTTTAAGATGTAGCTAGACACATTTTAAGGGCTCAAATAAATTCCCCATGCACAGGTGCTTAATGCTGTTAGAGGTAACTAACATATCTGAATAACCTCAATGCTGTGAAGCTAGCAGGATCCCTTGGGATATTTTGGATATGCAGGTATGTGAATGACATGTAAGTGAAACCTGTCCCATTCTAGAGATCTAGCTGGAGATGACATTGAGTGCTGTGGGACGTTTCAAATACTGGCTTAATGGTGAGCAATGGAAATGAAGCCTAATAGGTAGGATAAGAATAATCTCCAACTTAAAGTAAAATCCTGAAATCTGTGTGTCTAGAGATGGGTATTAAATCTCTGTTATAATTAGTGGAAATCTAAACCCCAATTCAGCTGCCAACTCTACACATCTAGTGCCAACTATTAGACCCTGAAGTACCTGAGATATCTACACTGAGCTGGTACATTTGCCATAGATCTTAAATAAGATGCATGCTTTTATCTGGAGCAGAAACTGACATATCATAGGTGTGGAAAACTTTTTTGTTCTGGTATAAATAACTGAGTCTCACTCCTCTGAGTTATCCATGGTAATGGGAGATCAGATTATCATAGAATCATAGAATAGTAGGGTTTGAAAGGACCTTAAGATCATTTAGCTCCAACGGGACGCCTCGCACTAGACCATGTTGCCCAGCTGTATATAGATCCTTAAGCATAAATTTCTTCATCTTTACAACATCCAAAATTAAGCTATAAATGGAAAGGTTAGTTCAACAAAGCTGTGTATACAGAGTGGACCCAAAGACACTTCCCAGTTCCAGGTACTCATCAATTAAATCAATTCTGATTTCTATGAGAAAGAAACTCAAATATTCCATCAGACTGGGAATTCGAGGGCTCACAACAGGTTTGCTGTTTGAACAAGCTGGAACTGAAGGTTGAAAGGTGAAGATGAGTGAACATTTATTTCAGTTTAAATGCAGCGGAAGTATCTGAAATTGAAAGTAGCTGGTATTGACATGTTTAGCCTAATAGCTGAAAGATATTATTAAAAAACTAGCCTGAGTGAAAGAAATTCTAATTGCTCTTGGCACCTTAGACAACAACTCCTTGCCTAGGGTGGGTGGCCTGTAACAAACTACCACCATGCCATCAACTCTACTGACCTTTTACCTGGTCCTGAGGAAAAGCTTTCAACCTGCCTATCATACATGCCATACAATAACTCTGCATGTTTGACTTGCTTCTTCAAATAGAGGGAAACCCCTTGACCCTCAAACCTGCCTGTCCTGAGGAGTCTGCTTTCATCCATTTAGCACTCCAGGCATGTGAGATGTTCCACTATGTCTTAGCTATTCCAACAGCATTATAGTATGTGGCCGAATGAGTTGCTTTAGTTACTCCTGTTTGTTTTTCAGGCAGTGTGCATTCGAGCATGTACATTTGCAAACGGTGTCCTTTTGCTCCAGTTTGCTACTCTCGATGTCTCTCGTAACTGTCTTTATGCATCCTTTGCTTTCCACCATCATCAACCATTTTCTCACTTAACTGTGTGTTTTTGCTCCCTTTCTCATTATTTCCAGTTTAAAGCTCTCCTCACTAGCTTCACCAACCTGTTGACAGAGATGCTTTTGCTGTATTTGGTAGGCACAATCTATCTTTTCCTAGTAGCCATTAGTACTCAAAAAGCTGATGCCTTTCACCCTTGCATCTAGAGCAAAATAGTGATTTTTGATATGCTTGAGGTCACCGCAGAAGTATCGTTGTTGCCCACACAGATGAGCAGCAGGGAAGCTTAGTCCAAGAACTGGATCAATGTCAGCACTCTCGTCACAGCATTCCTCATCCAAGGTGCTGGAAAGCAGAGATGCATCCCCAGGTAGGAGATGAGGCTGGCAGATGGAGACTTCCATTTCCCACAGTCAGGAATTTCCCATAGCTACTACCCACTGCTTCCTTCTGATGCAGGTGCATAACAGGCTTGTCCACTGCAGTGGAGTCAGGAAGAGCTTTATCTTTCATGTGATACAAAGGCACTAAGCCTATTCTGCAGTTGCAGATTTGTGTGGAGAAGGAGCTGTCCTGCTGCTGCCAGAAGTCACATGCTCCCAGCTTTCACCTTCGTAGGAGTCTCCATTTGCCACCTGAATGAGGACAGTCTGTGGTTTTTCCTTCTGTGAAGCTGAGGGCTTGGGGTCTTGCCTCTGCAGGGTGTCTGTAAGGATTCTGTCAATTTCTTTTTCATTATTCCTGATGCTGCTCACCTCCTCCTGCAGCTTCTTTACTAGATAACACAGATTTTCAACCAGAGCACAGATGCAGGCATGAGCACCGTTCTCACTTCCTTCAGACATAGTTGGAGACCCCTATACTCCCTGCATTCCACGCTTTATCTGAGGAGATTTCTATGTGCTGGGGTAGTTGTTTTTGCTGGGGCTTGGATTTCATGCCCTCTGGCACATCATTACATGTTGAGCAGTCCCATGCTGTCCTCAGTAATTGCTGGCTCCCTTCCACATGCCCTGCTGCTCAAACTGCTGTGCAAACTATTGCGTCTGTGAGATGGTTCTGTTTGCTGTTTGATGGTGCCCCTAACTTCAGCCTTCAGAGATATTGGCCAAGAGTGTGCTGGGGGTGCAGATTTTGCTTTAGCTATGTTTACCACATTACCAACAACAAAATGACATGGCAGGCAGGAAACAGTACACAACAATCACCACATACAAATAGATTTGATTTTTTTAAAAGTAAAATTACATGCATGTTAGCTAGAGATCACTGTCAACATGCTGCACAGCCTAGCATATTTGCTTTTATGTCTAGCTGTACTGGCTTTTTAGCCTTGTATCCCTCCTTGTTTATCACCTGGACCCAGCACTCCAGATGTGACCTTACCAGGGGAAAGGATCACCTCTCTTCCTCAAAGGGAAGAATCAGCTCCCTCAACCTGCCAGAAATGCTTTTCCTAGTGCAGGCCAGGATTCTTTTGGCTTTCTTTGCCACACGAGCACTTATCCAATATTCCACTTCAATCAGATCATATGAAGAAGTCAGTCCCTGGGAGAACTCTGGTGGGCGTTAAGCTTGTTTTCAGTGTTTACTGGCAAGGAATATAGGACTATGTGACTTTTCAAGGCAGATGAAGAGGGAGGAGAGCACCCATAATTTGATGTTTGGTATCTGCTGTTCCTGCATGCCACAAGCAGGGTGAGGGACCTTTCAACAGAAACTCCTTACCTAAGAATGCAGGCATAGGGCTCCTTTAAATCCCCTGGGTTTGCCATACGTGCCATGTGAGACACAAAGGAGGGGTGTATTGCATAATATGCTGCCGAGTCATATAGATGGCTGTGTAGAAATGCCAGTATAGGATATCCTCCTTGTTGGGGCCCGCATCACGTAGCTTGCAGTGGGGATGTGAGCACGGTATTTTAGCCACTCTAGCTAACCTAGGCACAATCTGTTCTGTGACAGCTGATCTCAGTGCTAGGTATTTAATGTACTTGTATAGATTGGCTATAGATACAGAATTCAAGTGATCATTCTAAATGTTCATCTTTATTGTCTCCTAATTAGCTGTGTCTTTCTTCAAAGTGTGAACAGTTCCTGACTCAAGTTTCAAGGCCTTGTCCACAGAAGCTGAATTTCTAAAAAGGTGTCACAAACACAGTGTATTTTAAATGCCAAGAGGACTTTCAGATTAGAAAGACAAAAATATTTATTTTATATAAGGTTAGTACAATTAGTACAATAAGAATAGTACAATATTGACTTGTATACCACTATGCGGTACTAGATAAAGGACATTGGTTTAGCACATTGCTCTAAATGGAAGAAATTAACAGTGGATTTCAAGAAATACTACATTGCAGAGAGCATCCATAGGTGGAATATCTAGGAATGAAAGAGAATAAATCTTTTTAGGTAATCAAGGAATATACCAACTTTAACTGAAGAGTTCTGAAGGGCACTGGAAAACCTTGGGTTTGTGTACAGTCAGCCACACTAACTAAATGCCAGAAAGGTATTCCTGACTGAGCATACTGATTCCTTCCTAGACTTCCACTGATTTATTTCATAATAGATGCTTTTTTTTTGTTTCCGCATAAACAAAAAATGTATGACTGTTCTTTTATGTTTTTAACTTTCGGTCCTTATGGGTTGGTGTGGACAAATTACTTGGCAAATTATCCCATTCTCTACATTTAATTTGACATTGTTGTGTGCTGTACTATTCTTTCTACATTTGAAAATACAAAATGAATCTCAAATCAAAGCCATGCAATACTTGTACGTGATGTAAAAAAGCTGTTGTAAGTTATTGGAAATGCCTTTCAAAAATACAGTCTTCATTGACCATCCCATATGCAGGTATTTAGAAGGAGTATACATCTGGCTGTGTTAGCCTTTGGTTTCTATATGTTGAACATGTACTTATTTACATGACAAATTTCAGACAGCCTATTCCTATATATGTCTAAGCAGGAGCTTTCAGACTGAAAAAGGCTGAGCAGTTTATATGATTATTGCACTGTATACAAATATGTATTTGTATGTATTAATAAAATATAATCTATATTTAAAGACCTGAGGAAGAGATTGGTGAAACAGCATTTCTTCTTAAATAGTCTGCATCCATTATTAACGTGGCAATAAATACATTAATTTCACCTGCTGACACCATGCATGCTGACAGCAATTCTTATTGAGCATCACACTTGCTTACTACGTTAGAATATTTCCTTCTGAAGAATGTTTCAGGTGGTCAATAATTGAACAGGTCACTTGTTTTTTTTTAAGTGAGTGAAAGAAGCTAGAGCACCTTTGGCAGGGTGCCTCTTTCATATTGCCTTGTCCACTTACTAATGTGTCTTCAAAGTGCCTTTTTGCACAGCTGGAGATGTAGTCCATGTTAACAGGATTTCTCTGTTTTTTGAAATGTGGTACAACCTGTAGATCAGAGCACTTCTCAATTTTTTTGAAAGCAGGTTTTAGGAGCTGGGATGAAGACTGTGGAGATGGAAAATACTTTGATTTAGCTGGTTGCCAACATTTTTTTAACGTTTCTTATAAAGCATCTATTAGGCATTGGCAATAGCATTTACAGATCTACAAATCAAAATCATTTAACAGCTTTTCAAGCTTGAAGATTGTTTGCGAGGATATAAAAAAATCCTGGCATCTTTGGCGAAATGAGAACTGTTTGTTGAGCTAAATATTTCACATTAATAGCTTAGGGGGGAAAAAACTAAAATCCATCCCAAAGTAAGAAAACTTCTTCAGCACATTTGTTAAAATTCAGATTAAAAAAACTCCGAAAAACCAAACTGATGTAAGAATTTGAACATCTAAATGTTTACATTAGTATATACATTATATATTTTTGCAGAATTTTTTTTTCATATTTAAGAATATTAATGTAAAAAAGTGAAATATTTAGTAATTTGAAACCCTTAAATCAAAGCTTACCATGAATAATTTTTTTTTGCTTTATGCATTTCTGATCAGGTTTAGGATCACAGAATAACATGGACTGGAATTTATTTCTCATAAATTCAGCCATCTAGACGCTGGGTTTCCAGTCTAAGCTAGATGTGTAGGTTCTTGCTACAGCCACTTCAAAAATATATGCACATGGAATAGTTTACTTTTATAGGATACTTACTTCTCCTCAGACAGTTAGACTGCAGTAGATGTTCAATTTTTACATGTCTAAAGCTAAGTGAGACAAAACTTTTCATTCTCCTTTTTTTAACTTCTTCCTCCCTCCCCCTCTGCAAGCCCTCACCAGTCCTGATTTATTCACAGAATAAGATGGTGTTCCACAAAGAAATCACAATTTCATAGGTAAGGATTTATTTATAACTAGGGTTCCTGACTTATTTGTGGAAGAAGTTGGACTTTGAGTAGCAAATATGGTAGGGGACTATAAGAACAAAGTGCTTACAATTTCAGTTTTGACAAGTGTACCAGCAATCCTGCTTGATAATAAGCAAATTCCAGTATCAAAACATGTACAATATGAAAACCAATTCCTCCCACTTTAACATAAATACTACCATTTGATAAGTGCTCTAGATTCCACTGATTGTATCACTGGAGGGTTCCTTTGTGCGGCAAGTATAGGCACCACATAGTATGCGTAACATGCCTATGGGCCTGGCAGGTATTTGGTGCTGGTGACAAACATATTCTGTGTGTGGTTTGGGAGTATTACTTCACAGGTGGTGCAGTCTGGTCGCTGGGATGGAAAACCCCTACAGCTGGAGCACAGCAGTGGCACTCCTATAGCACATCTTCCAATTCAGGGTAATCAAGAGGTATCCAGTTCATGTTTCCTGAGACTGTTGCAAAATGACCAAATGCACAGAAAGTATTGCAAAGTGGGAGATTTGCTTCAGAAACTTATGGCTTATCAGAATCCAAATGCTCAAATGGACATTAGTACACGATCATGTGCTGTAGTCAGTCTGGAGGCATATGACTGGAAAATACTGAAGCTTAGTAATTGCAAATTATCATATATAGATCTATTAGCATATCAAAATAGTTTCAAGTTGGCTGCCCACAAGCATTTGATGATGTTAACCTTAATTTATCTGTTCTTTACATCTCAAGACAGAAATCAGGTATAATTGTATCTCTTGGACTTACCAGGGATCATTGAATTCTACTTTAATAATTTCTAAACTATTTTTTATGTTTAATTAAAATATAAAATTTCTGCACTTTGATCTCTTACATCTCTGTCATGAGACCAAATGCAGGGAAAATTTTCTCTGTCCCATTTGAAGCTGAAGTATAAAAAAAAAGTAAAAAAACCCACCTTCCTGTGCAAAGATTTCTGATACTGCTGAAACAAAGATTTGCATTTGTTAGGTTGACCTGTGTACAGTTAATTTCACTAAATGAAATGCAGTCGTTAGTTACAGAGGCTGGAATACAGTGATTTGAATTTCCTTTTTGTTTAAAGTTTTTGGTTTTGTAACTGGCAAACACATAACGATGTTGCTACATAATCAGGCAACAGTGTCAATCTCTTTTATGGTCATTCTACACTGTTCCTGTATCTATTAGCAAATGTATATATTTATATATAGGCTGCATTACCTGCTTACAAATATAGACAGAGATGTTCAAACACGAAGTCTAAAAATGTCTGTGATCATTTTGGTTGATTAAGATACATGCAGGTGTATATTTTGTAACCAGATTACAAAGATAATTAGAGAATAATTTTCTTTTCAACTATAATTAGCATATATTTCAAGTTAATTGTGAAACATCTTGCAGAGTGTTTATCCTGTCAGAAATGTACGCTGGTAATCCTCAAATCTAGAAACATAGCTAATAGCCCTATTATGAAACATATGAAACGTTTCTGTGGTTTTGTTTGGTGGCTTGTTTTGTTTTTTTTTAATTATGTTTTTTCTTTGCTTCTTTTTTCTCTGTAAATAAGGATAGTTCCTTTCCTCTGAAGGTAGTGAACAGTTAAAAACCTTTGAACTCAGTGTTTTCAAGGCTATTAACAGGATCTCCCAACTACTCAAATTTAATATGTGCAAAGCAGACTTACCAAGCAAATTCTCTTCTACCTCTGGCAAGAATTCTTTAGGGTTTTTACATGAATTTTGTTGGTTGTGGATTTGAAAAAGGTCAACCACTTGACATTCTTTGACTGTACAGCAAATTATTCTGCAAGGATCCTGTTGTCACTCAACATAAAAAGGCTATTAATTCAATCAAGTTTCTCTGATTTCTGTAGATGCACTTGAAATCAGAAAAAAAAAAAACAAAACCCAACCCATAGAATTTGCATCTCCAGGAAGGGATTTTTGATGAATGCTTGTTTCTAAAGCACTCAGCCTATTTCCTCAGTTCAAGATTTTCCTGAAGCTTATCCCAAGTGATTATCTTGCCTTGTTTGCTTGTGCAAACATAAATAAAAGGAAACTGTCAGTTTGAAATATTTCCCATTGTGCTGGTATTTCATTGGATAGAGTTATTTTTTGTTATAGAAGCTAGTATGGAGCTGTGTTTAAGATTTGTGCTGAAAGCAGTGTTGATAATACAGGGATGTTTTTCCTGCTGCTGAGCAGTGCTTACACAGCATCAAAGCCTTTTCTGCTTCTCAACCCACCAGTGAGTAGGCTGCGGGTGCACAAGAAACTGGGAGAGGACAGAGCCAGGACAGCTGACCCCAACTGACCAAAAGGATATTCCATACCATATAATGTCATGCTCTGCATATACAGCTGGGGAAGAAGGAAGGGGGGACATTTGGAGTGATAGCATTAGTCTTCCCAAGTAACCATTACATGTGATGGCGCCCTGCTTTCCTGGAGATGGCTGAACACCTGCCTGCCCATGGGAAGTGATGAATGAATTCTTTATTTTGCTTTGATTGTTTGTGTGGCTTTTGCTTTACCTATTCAACTATCTTTTTCAGAGCTCATAAATTTTCTCACTTTTACCCTTCTGATTCTCTCTCTCATCCTGCTGGGGGGAAACAATCAAGTGGCTGTGTGGGGCTTAGTTGCTGGCTTCCAACATGACATCCATAAATATGCAGAATACCAATAAATTGAAAATCAATGTTTTTGTTGGTATGACACAAGAATATGGCTGGCTGTTACCATGATTTTGAAGTTTAACTGAATGTAGATTATCCATACTGCTTTGCAGCAAGTTACAGAAGAAACAAAGCAGCAGGCATTGCAAATGCATGCACAGGCTCAGGTCCAAAAAAAAGGCAGAAAATGAAGCAGAATTAAAGCTGTGGCTAACTTGACTACTACCTGATTTTGACTTTGAGTCATAAAAGAAACCTGGTCTTTATATGTCTCTTGCTGTTACAGGATCCATAACATGTTTGTTATGGATGTTATGTTTGCTGGCTTCAGTGTGCACTCGCAACCAAGAAAGCCAACCCTATCCTGGGCTGCATCAAAAGGAGCATGACCAGTGGGTTGAAGGAGGTGATCCTGCCCCTCTGCTCTGGCAGTGTTAAAGGCCAGGTTGGCAGAGCCTTGGATGGTGTGGTCTAGTGTGAGGCACCCCTGTCCGTGGCGCGGGGGTTGGAGCTAGGTGATTTTAAGGTCCTTTCCAACCCTAACCAGCAGGCTGAAGGTGATCCTTCCCCTTTACTCTGCTCTTGTGAGACCTCACTTGGAGTATTGTGTGCATTTCTGGTGTCCTCAACAGAAAAAGGACATGGAACTGTTGGAACAAGTCCAGAGGAGGGCCACGAGGATGATCAGGGGACTGGAGCACCTCCCATAGGAAGACAGTCTGAGAAAGTTGGGTCTGTTCAGCCTGGAGAAGAGAAGGCTATGTAGAGACCTCATAGCAGCCTTCCATTGTCTGAAGGGGGCTTATAAAGATGCTGGAGAGGGACTCTTCATTAAAGACTGTTGTGATAGGACAAGGGGTAATGGGTTCAAACTTAAGCAAGGGGAAGTTTAGATTGGATATAAGGAAGAAGTTCTTTACTGTTAGGGTGTTGAGGCACTGGAATGGATTGCCCAAGGAAGTTGTGAATGCTCTATCCCTGGCAGTGTTCAAGGCCATATTGGACAGAGCCTTGCGTGACATGGTGTAGTGTGAGGTGACCCTGCCCATGGCAAGGGGGTTGGAACTTGATTATCTTAAGGTCCTTTCCAACCCTAACCATTCTATGATTCTGCGATACTATGGTCCTATGATTCTATGTTCACTAATGACTGGCTGTATGACACCAGGAAGAGGTATCAGGAGGAGTTGTTCACTGTCATCTCTCTGCTCCTTGATCCTTCTATCATGATGTACGAGTTTTATGGCCTCACTGTGGAGGAACCAACACATCCAAGAAAATCTGGAACCCTGGTTATCATGGGGCAGAGCCATGCGTTTTTCTGCTAATTTGAATAAGATTTTATAAAGAATAAGATCTGTCTCTTTCAAGAAACAGAGGGAAGAACCAGGAGCCCTGTCAAGAAATCCAAGCAGAATCTTCTCTCAATAAAGTCTGCAGGCCTGCTCTTCATCTGTCTGTTATTTGGGGTCTTTTTGATTTATTTGTTGTTTTGTTTGTTTGTTTGTTTGTTTTTGTGGGTTTGTTTTGTTTTGGTTTTGGGGGGCATGTTTTGTTTGTTTATTTTGGTTTTATTTTTTGATTTTTGCGTGGTTTTCGTTTTTTTGTTGTTGTTGGTTTTGTTTTGTTTTGTTTTCCCTCTTTATTAAATAAAGAAAACCTTTGACTTATTCTGCTAAGGATTAATAACAAGGATAGAGACAATGATTAAGACACGTTTCTCCTGCATGGAACCACTTTCAGTAAATGGTAGACTTGCCAGATTCATTACTAACATACTTCCATCTGTATTACCATCAAAAAATAAACTAGACATGAGGAAAAATCTGTTGTTGGTTCACAGTTTTTTTCTCCTGCACATAGCTAATACTCTTCCACTCTTGCTATGATTACCATCAGAGGTCTTGTAATACTGGTAATACACTCTCAACTTGTATTTTTAACCTTATTTTAGAGAGAAAAAGGCATCATAAAGATATAAAATAACCTAGCTAAGGTCACCCTGGAGGTTAGTAGTTAATGTGAGGATGTCATCTGATGTGCTCTACAAGTGTCTGCATTAGAGTTTTGGTTCAGATGAAATATGGTCCAGTCCATGGGACAAGATCAGAATTCATAAGTGAGCCTTCAAAACCTGTACATTGTTGACACTACATCTTTGGCAGTGACCATTTCTCTCTGCAAATTCACTCCTGCAGAACATGTTAGTATGTATGTTGGTTGTATGAACAGAGCCTAACCAAATAAAACCAGAAACCCTCCCATGTAAACAAATATGTATACATATACACATAAAAAATCTATCCCCTCACGATATATTATATATTCTATATACCAATTATGGCTTTTGTATATGCTGCTAGTCATTTGGAATACATAATCTAGTGTAATCTTACCTTTTAAACAGGATTACCTTGTATAGAGCTCTGGGAAAACTTGTTCTCTGTCCTCCCGCTTCTAACTTCCACGGAATGATTTCTAAAATTTTAAGAGATATCTCATGAATTGGCTTACATCTTATTTCAGGCTATGCATTATGGTACCCTAAGTAACTATTACTCAAACTAAGTAAACCTGAAACTTGAAAATAGGCTATGCTGTTAATATTGAAGCTATACTGAATATGAGTTGATGTCTAACTTAGAGATTGACACAGATAAAACACTGCATATACATTAATTAATAGTTTGCATAAGATCCATTAACTGAAAAGAAATAAGGTTTACATGGTTTAAAGCACTTGACTATCTATAGTAAATGTTAAGCTTATTTTAGAGGTGAAAAGTTGAGTTTCTTTAACTTTGAAAAAGACATAAAAACCTAAATGGATTTTGAAAAAAGCTCCTAAAATTGAAGGGTTTTTTTGTGTGTTTGTTTTTTTTTTTTTTCTTTAATCTTATGAAAGTATCTTCCCTGGGAAAATAACATTATTGTCATTTGAAATTTTTAAGTATGTATAAACGAGCATTGCAAAATATAGAGAAAAACATGCCCGATAAAAATCACATAAATACAAGTGGTAAGATTTATTGGATCACTTCTGGAAAAATCCGTTATGAATCTAAGCTTTCATGAAAACGATAGTTACTGAAAACCATGCACAGTTAAAAAAAAATCCAAACCAATACTGAGTAGAATATATTCAACTCAGATGACAGTCAAAAAATCAGGAAAAAAAAGTGCCATTAGTGTTACTGTTGTTTATAGACAGCCATAAGTATTGCTTTTGCAGTTCTATCTACACACAAAAGATTTTTTTAATGGCTAACTAATTCACTAAAACATACAAATGAGTTCAAGGAGAAGAGAGAGCTATGTCATTCCCTCTTCATTTGCCAATTCATTTTTTTGAGAAGGTTATTCTTATCAAAAGACTGCAACAAGATTAAATGCCATTCCTTTTAGCATATGAGACGTATGTGATACATTTTCTATTTAGAAAGAAAACAGGCAGACCATTTCAATGTGATAGAGATTCCCTGAGGGAAAGGATCTATTAAAATAGTTCCCAAAATAAAATATTTGATTGCCAGGAGTGAAGCATATGCAGTACATGCAATAACTCCTATTTTTCCTATGCAAAGAATCATGTTGGCAGCAGGCAGTGACAGCCCAACCTTACCAGCACTGGTATCTTACAGAGAAAAGGAATGTTACGAGTCTGGGCAGAGTATGCACAGTTGAATTTCATGGCTTTGGGATACTCTTGTCTGTTCCTTCTAGTGAGGCCTGATCAGGCACTGCAGCATGAAATTTCTTGTCCGGCAAGGCTGATATCATACACACTTAGACAGAAATATATTCTTATTGAAGGTAACTAAAAGTTTATTTCAAAATATCTTGGTTTTAATAATAGATGAAATATCATAAAAGATGGAGGTCTTAAATTACTGAAGTACTTGTGATTGCTTGCCTTTTGTATTCACCAGGGTAGATACACATTTCTTTTTAGAATATATATCTAGGATAAGAATACAATAGGTTTGGAAACATCCATCTCCCTAAACTTAAATTTAAACATATATTAAGCAGAATGGTTGCTGGAGATCTACATTCAGGCATGTAAATTGTATACAGAAGCATAGATCCAGAGGAAAATGGATCCTGAGTTGTTTACACTTTTAAAGATTTGCATGTTATTATGAATATGTTCCTACCCTCCAGGGCTTTTACCTATTTCAAGCTCTTCATCCGCAGGTATGGAGTTTATGTCAGTGTAATTTTATAACCAAAGTGTTATACTGCCATCAAAAATAAGACCTGTAACTCTTTTAATTGGATGCTTACAGAGGTCATCTGAGGCAGGTTTTTCTAGTACATTGAAAAATACTTTATGAGAGCAGGTGCCTCGGCTTTTATATTGCCAACAGTCCATTTTGGCCATTAGACAAGACAAAAATCCTGCTCATTTAAATTTCCTCTCTGACTGATGGACCATAATTAAAAGATTCAGTCCTGCACCTACTGAGATCAGTGAAATGACTACCAGTAATTTCAGAGGCCAGTGATTCAGGACCTAAATTCTCCCCTGCTCTCCTGGGACAAAGTGCCATATGGCAAGCTGACTGCTCTTACTCACACTGCTACCTCGGGGAAAAAAAAAAATGCTGTGTGATCAGACATGGGTACTCTGCACCTGCTCCTTTCTTTTTCAACATCACTTCAGAGCTGAAGCTGCTTTTGCAGTTGCTGAGCATTGTAAGTGAGAGGGAATGAGAAATAAGGGCTAGCTGTATCTCTGTAGCGTCATCACAATAATGTGCATTTTATTCAGCGATACAGAAGGAAAAATGAACACACAGCTAGGATTTCCTGAAAACTGGCAGTTCATTTTGTACACAGAATTATTTCTGATGTCTTTCTGTGGGCTTAACGTAATAGTTCAGAATCTGTGCTATTTATAATGCCGAGTTATTAGATATTTGTTAATTCTGCAGCTACCTGTTGTAAATCTGCATCTACTAGTGTTTTCTTGCTTTAAAGAAACCACATGGAATGACTCTGATAGCATAGTTCTTTAATGGCTGTGAGTCCATTAAAAATATTTCACTCTTTATCTGATGGCTTCATTTCCCCTTTATGTACAAGATGACAATAATGTTTAACCTTAATTTAATGAAAAGACCAAGGAGTTATAGCATTTAACTGAAATACAGCTCTTTAAGATTTATTGTGTACAGAACAATGCAAATGTTTCTGAAAAAATCTTACTTAAATGTTACCAATTGAATACTGTAAAGCAAGATTCTGTTATCTGTCTTATCAATGCTGAACTTGATTGATATAATATAGGCTTAGATCAGCATAATGAAAACAGTAAATAAAAAATCTAGACCAGAATACATTTCAGATTCATGATCTAGTTAAAAGAACACTTTACCAAATATTACAGGTAGTGAGATAACTTTAGTGTTGAACTACTTTTTATACTGCGAGATTGTTAACCTACTCTTTATCCTGATGCTACTCAGGATATTCCTTTCTCTTGCAAATTAATTAATTGTATTTCCAGTTGTATAGTGTACTTTCTTTGGAGATTCAGCAATAGATTTCTGTATGATATATCTTCTCACATTGCACCATTTCTCATAGACTTAGACTACTTGTCTTTCTTTGGACTACCTTCATATTCTTCATAGTTAATGATCTTGTTGAGAGGTACTGAACTGACATTAAGGAGACAGTTCATTTCTAGACATTGACACATTTCTCTGGAACATTTACCAGTCATTTACTCTAAGGTTCAACTTACCACATGATAAATAAATAAAAATATTTTCTTCTTTTTCTCTTTTCCTCTTCCATATTTCATTGTTTTCTATTTAAGCTGCAAAATCTCCAATGCAGAAATCATTTCTAACCATACATATAAACTATACCATAAAAGCAGTATAACATGGATCTTGATTTGGACCACTGTTGTTGTACAAGAAGTAACTTCTAGGAACAACGTACCAATGAAGCAACACTGTCTCCTAAAATACACTGAAAATCCATGTAGGAATTATCTATGTTGCAGCTCATTGGCTCACAACATCTTTCTTCCTTTGCAGCTCATCGGTTCAGAATATTTTATTTCTTCTTTTTTCCCCCACTAATATGATTTGGTGTTTTTTTTTTCACATTTCATGCTAAATATTTTCTAATCTATGTTGCGAACTCCTATCAAACATTAACATTTGGTAACGTACTCATAAGAGTCTATGGTTTAGAAAGGTTAGATACCTGTATTCCCTTCATAAACAATTACTTTTCCTAAGTAAAACCCAAAACCCAAAGCAGATTCATTTTGCAAATTTATTTAAAAAAAAATCACAGAGCTATACCTTAACAAAATGCTTAATCTGAAAGGTGTGCAACCGTATAAATTTGAGAAAATGACACAAGACTCCAAGGGCAAGAAAATTCTGTGAAAATACTAAGGGATAAATAGCTCTGTTTAAGTCTATCCTCAGATATGGGAGATGCAAAACCTTCTTGTAGCATCTTTCAGAAGGAGTCGTTTTTTAGGTAAGTACGATACTCCTTTAAATTTTGAGTTTAGAATAAGAACATGCAACTTCTCTAACACCTTGCTCATGTCTTCATCTCGTTTTTCTTCAGAGATCCTTCTAGACAAAGCAATTAGAGGATTTTCCTAGCTTAAATGTACTGTCCATCTGAGATGCAGAATTCCTTGAGATTTTCCAAAGACAATTTATGAACCAAACACATAAAAATTTATACTTGGTTTGGCTAATCCAAAATATCTTAAAAAAAAAAAAAAGTCAGTGGTATGACACCAAAATGTTTGCTGACTATCCTGTCATAATTTTGAATAGAAATTATAAGCTCTTTCTCATCTGAGGCATTCCTTATAAATGGAAGTATATATTTTATAATAATCTAAGTTAAAGTGAATAGAAATCAAGATAAATTTATTTACTTATGCAGATTTATTTACTTACACCCATTATCATACAGGTCTTCAGTTTTGTGAGCAACAGCCCCCAAATATTAGCATCTTAGACATTTCAGAAATGCCACAATTCCAAGTCAAATAGATATGTGATGGATTGGGATTCCTTTGGTAATTAATCTTTTCAAGTCTCCAACCCAAAATTGGTTCTTTTCTAATAATTTACTTGTCTTTTCTGTTGAAAAGTTAAAAAAATAAATATTTTACGAAAGTGTTATTATTAGGCTATTCAAAATTCAACTTAGCACTTAAATCACCTTATGTGTCTTTTGTCCAATTGATATATCAATGTGACTCTAACATATCCTTTCTCTCTCCATCAGAGTACCTGTAATGAAATTTAAGTCAGCTGTAACAAAAAGTTTCTGTTTTCCTGAGCCATAGGATCTGTTACTTCTACTGCAAATTATGTCATGCTCCCATGAGTTGCAGAAAGAAAACCTGTCCTTCCATTTCTTTCATTGCTTTTTTGTTCTGTTTTGTTCTATATGACTATATTTCATTTTGTGTTTCCACAAACTTTAACAAACTTAAACAGATATATGCAAACTCTCAGTGCGACTCAGCTCTCCTTTCTTCTTTCTCTGAATGGGCAAAATCCACAAGTGCCTCTAAAAAAAGCGTAAGAATCAAATTCATTATTTGTTTCATTAATATTATTTATAATACACATGCAAATAAACAAAAATACCCTCGACTTCTACTCATATAGTCAATCCATCAACAAAGTTTAAAATTAGATCTATACATATGCAGTTAGTTATATAGATAATAGGTAGACTTAGGTAGTGAACATATTTGAATCCTAACATATTCAGTACCCCCAGCCATTTCTTAAAAATAGCACAGAGAGCAAAGAAATAATGAAAGAAAATATTTTTATGCATTCTGAACTTTTTTAATAAAATATTATCAGTAAATACCACAGTAATTTTAATGCAATATATGTATATATACTTTCATTATTTTTTGTAAAAGGAGCTCAATAGATTATGCAACATAGATTAATTTGCTTTTATACTGTCCTTATATAGATGTGATTTGCTAATGCTAACACCCAAGTTAGGAAATAAGAGTTTATGAACCATAAGAAAAGGCTTAGTTGGAACCCAAGGAGAGAAGGAAGGTTGAAAAAATGCATATGGATGCAGTTACAGTTATAGTTGGTAAGATTCTTTATTTACTGGCCTTTTTATCCTCAGAATGAGTTATAAACATTAGCAAAATAATTCCTTAATGCAGATGAGTAAAAAAAACACAAGTTCTCTTTAGAGAAACAATAAAATAATTATTAAATGACTCTGCATTCTAGCTAGCTATAGGGGTAAAGGATTTCACGCTAAGCCCTATGCAAATTTCTGATCCTACATCACGCTACAAAGTCCCCATGCTCTGAGTCATGTTTTTTTAAATGCTCATTCTGTAGAAATTCAATTTTCTATTTAAAAAAAATCATATATGTGTAATATGCAGAAATCTCAGTGACTATTTGAAGCAAAAGTGAAAATATTGTCATTTAAGGCCTTAGGGTTATAAATAAAACCATCATACTTTTTGGTAGTAATCTATGACATTCCATTTTTGTCTTCCAGAAGTCTGTTTTTAGTGCTTCAAAGTATAAAAGTTCCTGATGCCTCCAACAGACCTAATTAACTAATTAGCATAGTTTACTTTCATCCCAAACCTATCTGTGTTTATCTGTGTTACCTGCAGAACTAATAACACCTGCTTATCACTATTTAAATTAATAACATATATAAACCATCATGAACGTTCACAAAACTAATTTTAAAGCACTTCTAGATTTTCTTCATCAATAAATACTTTGTAGTTTAAGACCTTGCTGCAAAGGAGTTCACATTTTAATCCCATAAGGAAACAAATAAGCCTCTGGCATTTTGAGATTCAGTTTTGGTGTCATCCCTTAATCTGCTTTACCAATCAAGTTAAAGAAAGACAACTCCTTTTTCTAAAAATATAAAATTAATATCTTATTAATGATAAATGTATGTGTTACTCCTGGAAAAATATCACAGTGTTCAATCATGCACTATGACCTCTGTTGTCTATCATATTTATCAGTCGCTTACTGTACAGCAGCCAGTAAGGCTATGTAGAAATGAATATTCAATTTCTAATCTATTTATTTCTTTATATTTTTGTTGCAAAGATCCCGGTTTTGTACCTGTTCTGCCTCATCCATTTGGGGAGTCTTTTAGAACCTGCATGGAAGGATGGACCTCACCTTCTTTTTTTGGAGTACATTTTGTACAACATGTCAAACTGGAAGAATACATAATTTTTATGAGTACACATATAAGTCAATCTTTAAAATATTGGTATGGAGCATTTCTTCAGTCATATCATTGGATCTTTTATTTCCATATTGTCCTGGGTTCAGCAGTAGCGCAGTAGCAGTCATTTTTCTCCTTCTTGGTAGCTGGTGCAGTGCTATGTTTTGACTTTCGGCGTGGGAACAGAGCTGATAGCGATGTTTTGGTTTGGCCAAGGACTTTGTGAGCCTCATGCTCTGCCAGGGAGGAGGGGAAGCCAGAGACAGGACACCTGACTCAAACTAGCCAAAGAGGTATTCCATACCACAGCACGTCATGCCCAGGAGGTAACTGGGAGTTAGCTGGAAGGGCTGGGAGACTGCAGGGTTGGAGGAGGTGTCAGTCGGTGCTTGGTTGGGCTGAGGGGGACAAGTTATCGGTCGGCTGGTGCTGAGGTGTTGTATTCTCTTCCCTTGTTATTTCCTTTATCATTATTATCACTGGTGGTAGCAGTAGTGATTTGTGTTATACCTTAGTTACTAAACTGTTCTTATCTCAACCCGTGGGAGTTGCATTTTTTTTTGATTCTCCTCTCTGTCCCTCCGGGAGCAGGGGGAGGGCAAGAAAGGGGGGGAAGTGAGTGAACGAATTACCTGGCTGGGTTTAAACCACGACACATATCATCTCAGTCTTTCTTCAGTTTGGTTGAGACATCTACCATGTCATAATCATACTAACTATTTAACATTACATTAAATTTCTCTTTGTATGTCTTCAAGCAAGGAAAAGTGTCACCAGAGAGACAAAAAATAAGGTTTTATAAATATAGAGTTGTGAAGTTTACGTCAGGTGATGTGCAAGCAAAATGTAGAATGGAGATGAACTCATGCAATCTCAGAAACAACCTGTGGTGGAGAAAGTAGCTTCACTGCCATATTTCAGTGAATAGTTAGCTAAATTCTATTCAAATTCACAGACTGGGTAATTAGAGCACTGTTCAAAAAAATAGCTGTGGGCCCAGGAAAAGAACTAGGTTTACCTACTTCATGCAAAATTGTATGAATTTCTAATCTATTTTGAAAAACAAAACAAAGAAAAAAACAAAAATATCATACAAACAAAACAAACAAAAAGAGACTACAACTCTAAATTATCACTGAATAAACCCTGTGTTTACCTTTAAGCATTTGAGACTATTAATCTGACCTTAGAGTTCCTTATCATTAGTAGCTGCTTAGAAGTTTCCAAAACCTTCTACAATGTGTGGTCTGAGATGATTTGGGGATTTAAATATCTAAATTCCATCTCTGTCCTAGTTCAGGTTCTTCACGCCTGTGCTTTAGTATTTGATAGAAATTCATTTATTTAAAAGAGATTTGAGAACCTCTTGATAATTTCCTGGATCCTCATTTCCTGGATCCTCATTTCCTGGATCCATCAGTTGCCTCATTGGTATGCAATAGGTAACTGCTGAATACTTATAGCTGTAACTGAAAAATAAATGGAAGCTAATGAAGGAATGAAGTACTACACAGAGTTCACACATATTGCTATGAGCTCCATACACTGTCAGAGCATGTAATTCTAACTGGTCATTCAAAACTGACAGATAGTTTGACCTTAAATATCAGGGCTTCATTTCTTCCCTTATAGAAAGGGGATGATGTTCTTTTTAACAGTGTTGTGAATGTAAAGTAGTTAATGCTTGTAAATATTTTGGTGGTGCATTAGCCTATAAGTCTCTCTTCACAGCAGTGTTCACATAATGTAAGCTGAATAAATGGTGAAATTTCAGATTAAACAATGAGTAAAATAGCAATCCATAGACAAAGGTGATCATTAAATCACCCTATGTTCTCCAACTAGATAATGAAAATATAAACAGGTCATTAAATTCTATATCACAATGCACAACAATTCTGTAAGCACTGTAGGTTCTAAATGACTGACAAGCTGTAACAATATTAAGGTTAGTATATGATAGGGAAGAGAAATTTCACAAGACATAACGGTTTGAAAGGCTTGGCTGAAAACAAATTAAAACTATGGTTGGAAGGCAGGTTAGTCATATAACTGGATGTAAATGCCCCAGTGTTACTGTCTACACATGCTTTAGATATTTATACTCCCACCATAGTCACTGACGATCAGAGGTTTAATTCATCTACCTTAGCATGGAGGTAGTTGAGACATCTAATAGACATTGCAAATCTGACCCAGACCCTGTTGGAGGCCTAATTGGTGTAGCACTGAGATGACAGTGACTGCACCCTAAGACATCTCAAATGGTACAGGACACTTTTGACTGGGACGAAGTTAAAAAACCCCACTAGTTGATACAATGTTTGGAAATGATTCCAGCTTCCCCAGCTGTCTAAATTAAAAAGCAAGAGCTGGTCAGCTAGGCTTGATCACCAGAACAAAATAAAATCATAGAATCATAGAATCGTTAGGGTTGGAAAGGACCTTAAGATCATCTAGTTCCAACCCCCCTGCCATGGGCAGGGACACGGCACACTAAACCGTATTACCCAAGGCCTCTTCCAACCTGGTCTTGAACACTGCCAGGGTTGGAGCATTCACAATCTCCCTGGGCAACCTATTCCAGTGCCTCACCACCCTAACAGGAAACAATTTCCTCCTTATATCCAATAAATCTAAACTTCCCCTGTTTAAGTTTTAACCCGTTACCCCTTGTCCTGTCACTACAGTCCCTAATGAAGAGTCCCTCTCCAGCATCCCTATAGGCCCCACTCCATGCTGCTTAAATTTAACATACTCCTTTGTATAGTCTTGGCCTGTATACACTCTCTCAGACAACTTCGTGGTGGTGGAACATAATGCATGCCAAAGATTCTTGAAATTTGATTGACTTGAGCTACACCATTTCAGTTAGCTTGGGTCTCCTGTATTTTCAAGTTTTTATCTAAAGTTCATAATCTCTTAGTGGTTCTTCAGTGAGTATACTTTTTGAAGCACTTAGCAATTTCCATGATCAATGGAAATAAAGAATGTGGAAGTGGACTTTAGATTCCATTTTCCATTTTCAACACTTAAACATAAAAGTTCCTCCTACCCATTTATCACAATTGAAAAAGGGTAAGTTAGCAAATATAATCTCAATAGAAGCACATTTTGTAATTTACTATTATTGGCAGGTGAATTGATGCTAATGCTATTCATAGTCACTTATCAAATATTTACCTAAAAAAAAAATATTTGCATTCCTCAGTGGTTTATAATTCACAAGACCAGGTGCACTGCACAAAAGATGTTTATTGTACAAAGAGAGGAGGAGTCTATTGACTCTTTCTACTTAAATAACATCACAATTTCTTCCAAAGTTCCATCTGAATGTGATACTATAATGCTTTAAATTCTCATAGATAAGCATGAAGTAAATGCACAAGTGGTTAAAAGAGCTTAACTCTCATGAAGGATTCATGCCCTTCTTATGTATGAAGTTGCTTGAAGCTTGACACAGCTCCAGTGTTTCTGTCTCACAGTACATAGTATTAGTGAGAAGGATAAAAGGAGACCAAAAGAGAACAGGAGCTTCAAACCTAATATATGTGTTAAAGAAGTGGTGTTAAAAGAAGTTGAATATTGTCAAATGATCTATGTGGAATTCAGTACAGTTTAACATTTACTTTTCAGCTCCCTGTGGGGAGGAATGCACTGGAAAGATTAAAGCATATAGCCCACAGTCAATGCCCAGAAGCATTGAACTGTTGTGATTTAACCCTGGTAAGCAGCCAAGACCCACTTGACAGAGGGATGGGGGAAGAGAATCAAAAGGGCAAAAGTGAGAAAACTCATGGGTTGTGATAAAGACAGTTTAACAGTAAAGCAAAAGATGTATGTGCAAGCAAAGTAAAACAAGGAATTCATTCACCACTTTCCATCAGCAGGCAGGTGTTCACCCATCTCCAGGAAAGCAGGGCTCCATCACATGTTACAGTGATGGAAAGACTAATGCCATCACTCCAAATGCCCCCCTTCCTTCTTCTTCCCCCAGCTTTTAGTGATGAGCATGACGTTATATGTCATAGGTTATCCTATATCCAATCAGTCAGTTGGAGTCACCTGTCCCATCTGTGTCCCATCCATGTCCCATCCCAACTTCCTGTGCACTCCAAGCTTACTCACTGATGGGGCAGCATAAGAAGTGCAAAAGACTCAGGATGCTGTGCAATCATCAGTACAGTAAATAGCCAACTTTTTATTTCTGGTAGCTAAACTTTTCTGTAATGATAAGCAATTTGCTACTAGTGGCTTTTTTATTGTCTTGGGACCTCTGTTATCATGCACACAATTTCAAAGCCTTTGCTGTCATCCCAAGTCTGCACTTCTGTTAAGTTGCTTTTTAATTTTAGGGCTATGAAGAGTGTATTTTACACAGAATAACTGCTTGTAGTACTATACTTTAGTTATAGACCTATAAAAAACAAAAAAAACCTGCAGCTGTGGGACATGATCACACAAAAAAACCCCTATACTAAAACAAGTTCAGCAATAATTATGTGGTTGTTAGGCAATTGCTATTGCAGACAAACAAGCTAAAACAAGACAAGAACTAAGTAAACCAGACACAGAAAACTCACCCAGGCTTTGTCCCGAGGCCTCACAGAGTTAACACAAAGACTGGGGCCTCTTACTAGTGCTGACAGTATATTTACTGGGCTAGAGGGTCACAGCACCCTGTGTTCAGGATTGTTATTCTGGCCCTTTTTCATGTATCATTTAGTAGTGACAAAAAGCAGAAGATGCTTTCAGGATGTTTACTATGACTTGATTGTTTCCAGACACCTTGTTGTCTTCAAGTATCCTGGCTACATATTGTTTTTTAGATATCTTTATGGCTTATTTATTAATGTGAGATTTTTCTAGTTCACGTTTAACTTAAATCCAGCGCTGAGACAAAATAAGGCATGTTGAAGATTTTTGAAGCCCTCTGCCCATCTGTTCTAACATAGTTGTAGTCCTTTTACCAAATTTCCTTCCAGCCAGCCTATTTTATTTTTACAGATTTCCACAAAGATCTTTCATAACCTGGTACATCATTTTGATTTTTTCAAGTATAAAAGTTAATTTTGGTTTGTTGATAATGATTCTCCTTTATTTTTTCCTTTTTTAATGGTCTCTCTGATTTGGTACTTATCTTTTGGTTTTCTGTTTCTCCTTCAGATTTTATTTTCAGCTGTTTTACTGGACTTAAGATTTAGGGATTCTTCTTTCAGTGTTCTTTTATTTCTTTTTTTTCTCCACACTACCTCATTTTTTGGCTTCTCTAGTTCTTGATCCATGTCAGTATCCAACTGTGAAAGGTACTGGTTGACTCACACTAGCAGTTAGCAATCATCATCTTTTCTTCAAGTCCATGCTATGTCTCGCCTCCTTCCACTTCCAGCAGGGATTGAAATCTGTTCATTACTTTAAACTGCTATTTCTCACCATACTGTTTTCTTAATTAATGTTCATGGGTTTGGTTTGTTTTTTTTTTGTTTGGTTGTTGAGGTTTTTTTTTTTTTGCTTCCCCCCCCCCCCCCCCCCTCGTTTCTGTGTAAAGTTCTGTCTTTTTCAGCTATAGTTTCGGTATAGCAGTGCCAAGACTTTATAGCTGCTGATACAAGCTGCTGAGCATGCCTTTGCAATTTGGATAGATGATCTGATTTTAAAATGTATACAGATATAATTAGTGTGTGCTGGATTTATTGTTGTCATTTTTAATTTTATTTTGCCATCTGTCAGGCTCTGTATTTCTTTGTATAAGGAACATGATACTCAAAAACTAGGTCAAAAACATCAAGAAATATTCTGTGAATCATTGCTCATGGTTTTAGATACTGATTCTTCTCAGAGGTTAGATTTTTTTTGTAAGACTGTGAAAGAAAGAGCGATGGAACTGGTTCTTGCCCTTTTCTTAGAATCATAGAATAGTTAGGGTTGGAAAGGACCTTAAGATCATCTAGTTCCAACCCCCCTGCCGTGGGCAGGGACACCTTACGCTAAATCATATCACCCAAGGCCTCGTCCAACCTGGTCTTGAACACTGCAAGGGATGGAGCATTCACAACCTCCCTGGGCAACCCATTCCAGTGCCTCACCACCCTAACAGGAAAGAATTTCCTTCTTATATGTAATCTAAACTTCTCTTATATAGCACACACTGCCGGCCCATGTTCATTTTCTCATCAACCAACACCCCCAAGTCCTTCTCTGCAGGGCTGCTCTGAATCTCTTCTCTGCCCAACCTGTAGCTGTGCCTGGGATTGCTCCGACCCAGGTGTAGGACCTTGCACTTGGCATGGTTAAACTTCATGAGGTTGACATCAGCCCACCTCACAAGTGTGTCAAGGTCCCTCTGGATGGCATTCCTTCCCTCCAGGGTATCAACCGAACCACACAGCTTGGTGTCATCTGCAAACTTGCTGAGAGCACACTCAATCCCACTGTCCATGTCAGCGACGAAGATGTTAAACAAGACTGGTCCCAACACTGATCCCTGAGGGATGCCACTCGTTATTGGTCTCTTCTTATGATCCTTATGGAACATCCTGCTGTAAGACTGACTTCTTCAGGAGTCTGTTCCATGCCAATTATAAGTAAGCAGACAGAATTCCACCAAGGTCTACCTCTGGCAGCATCCAACAGCAAATGGCCAGGAAGAGTAGAAAAATTGAGTGAACCCAGAGTAACACTGTTGAAGAACATGTTTCTAGGTCCCAAGAGTCTGAAAAATTAAAATCTCTTAAATCAGAAATCAGCTTTGTCTATCCTACCTTGGAAATCCTACAAAGTATTAAGAAATACTATCAAGATAATATTAATCTAATTTTGGTTATCAAAATAGTCTGTAGGACTATTCTGCTGAGTTTGCAGATGTGACTCTTCTCTCAGTCTTTCTCTGTGCTATTCAAATAATTTTTCATTCTCTACCCCCATACCCACTTAAGTTTTTTTCTCCCTATATCATGTATCTTGAAATTTTATTTATAGTTTCCAGTCATGAGTAAATGACTTAGGTATACATTAGAATAAACATGCTAATAGTGCTTTTGTTTGTATTTATAAGGGACTATAGAAGTCCTGGATAAAAAGAGGTACTTTAATTAGTAATCATGCTTCAGGAAATAGACTATGTTTGGGGTGATACAAAACAACAGCTGATTTTATAATCGATAATAGACATATATAAAGCCCTCTGTAAAAATATAATAAATAATGATAAATACAGTATTAGCAGTACTGTTACAGAAAAGAATTAACAAAATGTTATTGCTACACAAATACAGCATTACAAGTAAAATCAGATTTTCTCATTATCCTAAATATTGATGTCCACAGTATTTCATCAACTAAAGTATCTGTTGACATTACCTCTTATTTATAATCAAGTCCTTAGAGTATACATTGTCTTTTGGGTACACAACTGTCACCAGAACTTGATACAATTGCTTGCAGAAGAAAATGTTTGGTTGTTTTTTTTTCACTTTGGAGCTGCTGCTTTTGGCATCAAACTTCTCACATAGCCTAAAACAGCAACTGACTGAAGTGTCACATTACTATACTCAAATAAGTGGAAGTACGCAAAACCTCAGTAGCTGTTAGCTGGTATTTGGAGAAACTGAAGAATACTATAAAGGCTTATTTACATTCACTCATAATTATATCAAAGGTATTTTTTTTAATCACAGCAAGAAAAGCATTATGAATACAAATAAATGGTAATTTGCTAATCATCATCTGCAGTGTATTTATATGCCTCTGAACATAAAAGATTTTAAATTAAAAATGAAAATGAGGAAACAGATATACAGTGGCATCAGTGACCAACAGATGAGATCTCTGCTTGCATCCAAGTCTTGGTACTCCTAGGTCACAATAGGTCACAATCTGTCAAACGCTTTTGCTGTTTCTAAAGTTAATTTTACTCCCCCATCAGTTGCCTGCTCAAGACCTCTAATAACCAAGCCTCTGGGACCAAGAAATATCATATCTAGTTAGTGTCCTGATCAAATACAGCCTATTTTTATCCTTTCCCCATAAACTGTGTAATACATTAAGAATAATCGCAGGCAGTAAAAGCCCCAGGTAGCAGCAAACTTTACAATCACAATAACAGCTGTAAGGGTGCCTGGCTGTTGAACTTGCCTTCAATTCAGCAAAACAATTCTAGTGGCAAAGATGTATTCTAAAGCAAGAAATTTAATCTACCAGAAAAAGTCTAGTATTAACTATTATTTGTTTCTGACATCACCAATGCTGTCACAGACACCAGTCAGACACCCATCAATTCAGATTAGCAGTAGAAAGAGTGAGACCAGATGGTGCCAGGACTGCTGGCCATGCATCTGAAGCCCATGTGAGGCTGTCACAAAAAGATACAGAAATCTGATTCATATCTTAGTTGGCCTGTCATAAATTGTGATGAGTTAACCCCCTGAGCTTGTGACATTCAAAAAAAGAGTAAGAACATAGGAGAATTCACAACACAATTCAACAAATGTAGAATATATGTAGATGTGCATCTCTGAATGATTCATCTCATCTCAAAATAGATCTGTAAAATAATTTGGTTTAATAAATTCAAGAAGTCCCTTATTTTTTCTATTTATTATAAAAGCAATCAGGCCAACCAGATCTTGTGCAGATGTCTATGCAATAGCTAACATTAGATGAGATGAATGCCACTCCAAATGTCTGGAATTATGAAACTGGTTCAAAACATGCAGCTCTAGAATCACAGGAAAGCAAAAAATTAAATTGCATTTTGGCAAGATTTTCACTGTGCTGTCCTTCTGTTTCTCACTAAGGAAGCCAGGTTATTAATACCATCATCCCAGAATTAATGACACTGCTCACGGATACAGGTATATGACACATACTTAAAAGAATCGCTTTCAAGAAACCTTCATCTAATTATAAAATCTATGAACATGTAATGCATGTAATAGTGATGTTGCCAGTGTCATTAATATAAACCTTTTAAAAAACTTGTGTAGATGATTAGATGTAACTTTCTTCCTAGCCTGACAGGACTCAATCACAAATGTATTATTTCTGAGAAAAATGTTTTGGGAGAAAGTGTGGAATAAGGTGCTAGGTAGAAGTTGACTTCCTTACCCTTTGGCCCCCCTAGTAGAAATAATTCAGAATACAGAGAGCCAGAGAAAAAGTCTGTACAGCAATTATTACCAGATTGATCTGAACAGAGTATTCTGGCTTCTGATCCCTCTTTTCAGGACTACATTTCAGATTAAGGCGTAACTGTTTATCAATAGCCAAATACTCTCCCCGACCAAAAAAAGACAAAAAAAACCAAACAAACAAACAAAAAAAAAAAACCAAAACAAAACCCAAAACCAACAAAACCCAACAACCAAAACTAAAACAGAATTGTTGACCAGAGAATCAAGCTCTATTTTCAGTATGGGCATTAATGCACTAATTAGACAGATACATGAAGATAGGCTGAGAAAGTTGGGGCTGTTCAGCCTGGAGAAGAGAAGACTGCATGGAGACCTCATAGCAGCCTTCCAGTATCTGAAGGGGGCCTATAGGGATGCTGGAGAGGGACTCTCCATCAGGGACTGTAGTGACAGGACAAGGGGTAAGGGGTTCAAACTTAAACAGGGGAAGTTTAGATTGGATATAAGGAGGAAATTCTTTCCTGTTAGGGTGGTGAGGCACTGGAATGGGTTGTGCAGGGAGGTTGTGAATGCTCCATCGCTGGCAGTGTTCAAGGCCGTGTTGGACGAAGCCTTGGGTGAGATGGTTTAGTGTGAGGTGTCCTTGCCCATGGCAGGGGGGGTGGAACTAGATGATCTTAACGTCCTTTCCAACACTAACTATACTATGATTCTATGATTCTATGTTAAGATTGAGATGCATGCATTCTTAATTAAGACATGCTTAAGAGATTCTGCAGTACAATTCTCAAGCTTTTGGTCAATGTTTCTAATTTCTGAGTTATACAGGAAAAAGAGTAAAATCTTGTAATCAGTTATTTCAAAGAAAATGTGTGAAGGTGCTAAAATATAATCTGTGCTTCTCATCTTATAGAGGTAAAGATACAGACTTGCAAATATGATTCAGGTGTAGATCTGTGGAAAGAGATGGGGATTCAGACATTCCCTGGAATGCATATCTTCTAGTAACTAACTTTAGACAACTTTTTGACCATCTCAATAGTAAAACCTCTTCCAGAACTAAGAATAGCAAACATTAGGTTAGAATTCTACTTTGAGGAATAGATATTAAGACATCAAGACATCAGCAACATCCTTGTAGTGTCCTATCTGCTGCTGTTACTACGTGTAGAAAAAAATGAACCTGAGTAACCCATTTTGGAAGATAAGTGATTACAGCTTCTAACATAGATCACAAGCAGCACATCTGAAACACGTCCAGAACAACTCTGGGCCCATCTGCAAAAACCTCTGCAAGGATATCCTGATTGCTTTTAGGATCTAGCCGTAAATTGCACCTTACATAGGGCATATATGTGTGTTCTACATAGGCACCTATATGTGCATGCAATTTTGTGTGTGCTAGAGGAGGGAACTTCTGGGCTTGCACATAGCTAGATTTGGTCTTTGAGCTTGAAACAATAGCATGAATTACTTGATTTTTGTTGGGGTGTTTTTAGGGGGTTAGGGGAAGTGGAGTGGTTTTTTTTGGTTCTTTTCACAGTGGTTTTAATGGTTATATTCAGATGATATTGATTACATTATTCCATCCTTTTGAGTTAGAAAATTGGGTATAACTATGCTTTGACATTCAAGATGTGTTCACTCAGCCATAAGTGCAAGCAAAAATGTGTTTATAACTATATGATAAGTGTTACCTAGAAATACCTGAGTATCAGAAAAAAAAAGTTTAAAATATATTTTAAATATTATTTATTAATAAAAATGTTTATTAATATTTGATAGCTAAAATGTTATTAAATAAACTATTTTCCCAAATTAAAAATAAAGAAAAAGAAAAATAAAGAAACAAAAAGAAACAGTTAGGGCATGTTTTGCAATATGCACAAGCCTTATAGTGACAGAGTAAACATAAATATGGGCTTTTGTGTACATTTTCCAAATTATGGGTTTTTTTTTCTAATTGGTAAACACCAAATAGATACAATGAGCAACAACAAAGTCACACATGAACACAGAAATTGTACAAAAATAGCCTCAATGTAAATGAAAAAGTAGTAGAATTTACATAGTCTTAAAGACAGACAATCTTCTTCTAGAGAATGCCACATCATTTCCAACAGTTCTGGTTACCATAAGCCTAAGTAATTCTGATGTATGAAACACATACAAGGTTTTTTAATTTTATTTTTTCCTGATATGAATATAATGAAAATAATACAAAGAATAGAAATACTCTCTACTAGAAATATATGAATTTTAACAATGAGGCATCTTTGCCTTATGATTAGAATAAGTATTACGGCAAAAATAATGAGCTGAAAAAGCAGGTCAGTGGTCCTATGAAGTAAACTGCCTAGTAGAAAACAGTCTCTGAGCATTACAGAAATTCAAACTTTTTTTTAATAAAGATGCTTCTTTAGTAAGAATTTGCATTATTAGGTTATGCCTTCTTCATGAGTAGCTTTCCAGATTTAAGTATTTAAAATCAGCTGTTCCTTTAACCAACAAGACAATTTTTTTCAAGAGTATGTTTTTGGTTAGGTAAAAATTTGGAAGTGGAACTGCATTTAATATGAAAAGACTTTAAAAGTTTTCAAAATCTCTTCAGTGAAGGCAACTGAGTGCGTTGTAGATAAAAAGTAGCCTCTCAAGTCATAACAAACCTCAAGTCATAACAAATTCACAGGATTCAACAAAGCATTTTTACCCTCTTGCGTAGGTAGTGTACAAAATCCTGCATGACACCACATCCCTTAATAAAAATGCAGTAATAAGCTGTACTGTACCATATTGCTTAGTTACAGTCTGAAGAGGGTTTTTTTTTTAAAAGAAGTATACCTTTAAGGTTTAGACAGATCATGTAAAGTGGATGCTAGATTTAATTTTGTCATAGCCTCTAATCATATTTACTTAGGAACATCTGAAGGTATCGTTTGCTACTAAATAATCTCTTCTGATTTATATCTCTTTACTAAGTAATCACAATGTAAAGGACAACAGTTGCAAATCTCAATACTGTGACTTTCTTTTTCCGTGAAAGCTACTTACTTTCTGTTTGTAGTTGTAGCCTTATGTGAAAATTATAGATTCTGCAAACAGTAGTTTGTAGTTTTGTCTGCAAGTCATTAAAAAGGAGTGAATGGAGGATGAAAAAAAATGCACAGTTAAATATCTAACTCCTTTTACTTCACTGTAAGGTCAAAGGGTAACAAATAGTCTTTAATCACATACTCTCAAAAAAATAATTAAAAAAACCCAAACAAAAACAAAAACCAAACAACCCAATAAGATGAAAGGCAGTGTACTTGCCTATATAATATAAGAATATTCTCACTGAGATTGACTGAGATATTCAAGGTCACTGTAAAATTAGAAAACTTTGTTTTAGCCAGCACATTCCTGTATTTCACTTTGTCCTTCTGAAAGAGATACTTAGGCCGTGACTCCTAAACTAGGTCTCCCACACATAATTCTGGAATTGAAAGGAGCAAAGCCTACTGTGCTCTCAAAGGCTGGGATTATGAGCTCCTGCGCCTTGCCCCCATCACTGTACTGCTTTCAGATGTAAACCAGCAATTCTGAGCGTTACCCTGTTGTGCCACATGAGTACTTCAGCATCACTCTTAGCTGAGTAAGCTTGGTGCTTCTGCAGAATGTATACAATACAGAGCTGTCTTCTCAGTGTTTTAACCTAGCAGTGCTACTTTACTATTGATGAATTCTTGAACCTTTACTTTTAACTGCATTATCAAGTCGACTAGTCTGAAATATCAGAGGTAAAATTCCCTTTTTTTTTTGATTTGCATATAAAGCAACATCCAACCCTAACAATTCTATGATTCTATGTATCCAGATTCAGATGTAGACACTTAAATAGCAGCGTCTCAAACGTAAGTGTTTATAGATGAGCTAAGTATCTACAATTCCACTCAAGAGGTAAGTAATTCCCAATTCAGGTTTACACTCCTATACACTTACTGCAGCCAAAGGGTGGGATGCCATAGGATCTGCACAAGGCTGGTAAATACAAAATTGGCTTGTGACAAACTTGTGTTCTTATTCAATGGCAGCTGGAGACCAGGAAGTATACTCAGGAGAGACAGTAAGCATGTCTTTTTATGTAACTGCTGTATCCAGTCAGCTGATTAAATATAAAATGCATGTTTTAGAGCGAGTGGAAAGCCTCTCCAGACTGTATATTTAATTAAATTGTCCAGTCATTCAAATTTTGTGTCATTTTAGATGCCAAAAAATATTATTTGATATAATTAATAAGTTATTCAAAACAGTAACATGGAGGTGGCAGGTATGACAGAGAGGAAACTCATAACCTGCCAGATCCAGCAGATGAATTTACTGGTGGGCAACTGAATCTTGCTTTAGCCAAGACAGTCAACCTAGACCTTAATTTAGATGTTTGCATATATGCCATGTGAAGTTAATTTGATGTTGAAATGTCACATGTATTCACCAATACATAGTCTACAGTATGGATCTTAATATTACTGCTTCAATGAGTACAAGTTTATTTTCACTCACTCCAAAATGGACTTTGAAATTAATGTTGCAGGCAAAACTTGATTAAACAGTGACAGAATATTGAAGGGGAAAGTCTGCATATGTCTTCACAGCAAAGCAAAATTAGCAAAACCCAAATATATTTACTGTCTACTGGCTTTTTAACCAAGACAACCTGTCACAAGAACTTCAGCACATATACTTGCTTTCTAGACAATTTTGTGTCTGCTTTAAAATCAATGCTTAAAACCTGTACAGGGATTCTGTGAAAGATATAAATAAAAGCATTTTCAGGTCAAAAGATTATTGTAGCCTAAATTTGAACTTGCACAAACCAATTTTTCATCAGTCTAGTCTTTCAATATTATCAAAGTTTACAGATATTTCCTATTTTTGTTTTCTTTACTCTTGCTCATTACATCTGAACTCAGTAGGGGTGCCACAACTGAGAAAGCTGAGGCTGAAATGTTGAGCATGTGACATATGGGGATGAAAAGAGAACAAATTATTTCTTCCCAGACAGTGGTTTAACCATTGAGCAAAATGTGCTGGTATTATTTTGTCCTTTTCCACTTACTATCAATGGTAGAAATATACAACGTGTTTCACTAACAGACACCTTCATCTTGAAAATAATAATAAAAAAATAAAACTTCCTGAGGTGGGTACAGAGAACAATCACACTCCTAAAATTGTCATAGAGAATCATAAGTAATGATCGACCAAAAGTCAATGATTTTATATTTAGATTGAATTAGCTATAATTGTAAACCAAACAGTACAGAGGAAGGCTTCTGGTCCTTTCTTTTACTGTTTATCCAGGTTTTGGTTTTGGTTTTTTGCTTTCAGTTTTATATATCTCTCCTTGTTATTTCCTTTTTCATTGTTATAATTAGTATCAGTATTATATTGTAGTTTAATTATTAAACTGTTTTTATCTCATGCCATGAGTTTTACTGTTTTACTTTTTTTTTTTTTCAAATTCTCATCCCCATCCCACTTTGGGGTTAGGAAGTGAGCAAGAGGATGTGAGATGGTTAGCTGCCAGCTGGAGTTAAACCACATCACTCTTTTATATGTAACTACAAACTGACAGAACAAAAGATACCTTTGCAAAGTCTACAAGAAAGCCCAGAGGGAGACCCTGCAGGTTCCTATGAGTTTAATACTTTTTTCTCAGATAGCCAGTGAGTACAATAGATGATCATGTAGATTCATTTTGCTTCCTTTTAAAGGGACATGAGACAGGAGCTCCTAAGGAAGAAATCATGTATGAGGTTCAATAAATATTTAGCCATGTATAAATCAATGATATTTTGCAAACCTTGTAGAAAGAGATGGATGCAGGAGTATGAGAATCTGAGGAAAAAATGGGAAATCTTGAAATAAAGTTGTCAGCCACAAATGGCAGAGACATTTAAATTCAGAAATCAGATGCAAGCCATTTTTGGACTGTATTTCCCCTTCCTCAGATACTGCCCAGCCATAGCAAATCAAGCACAGTTAGTTACCTAGAATATATATGACTCTGTGGTTAGTTTGCTTCAAGGAATCTGGTTGAAACTAAACAAAAAGCCCCAGGCAGCTTCAGTCTTACTTAGCTTCTGCCAAAAACAGTGCTGTTCCCTCAGCCCCCTTGAGATGGATATATATTGTTTATTCATACATTTTCTCCCCCTTAACTTGATATTTATGACACTTCTGAAATCTAAGACAGTAAAAAAAGGGGAAGGATCCTTAACATCATCCACAATTTCAAAGGCAAAATGCACAATTCCCAAATACCTTATAAATCCATTCTCCTTTTTTCTTTTTTTTTTTTCCAGTTTCCACATCCTTCTCAATTATTCAAAGAACAAAGACTTTCATTGTTTCAGAACAAATTAACCGAGACTGCTGAACATAATTATTTATTACCCATAATGCTAAAAATTCCCTGTAACAAACAGGTGAAGTAGGAGATATCGCAGTTTTGCATTCCTCAAAGTATTTTGCTAGACTCCAATTATGCCACTTGCAAAGATTTCTCCTCAGCATAAATGAATGACTACTTATCTTTTTTTTCTCCCAGCTCTGCATGTGTATAACCCCATGTGAAGCCCAAATAGCATAAAATATTTCCAAAAATAAGTGTTAGAACTAACCAAATATTATGGGAACTTTTGACTTCAGTTAGTTTATGTCTACTTCCCTCTACAGAAGATTTTTCTAGCAAAAATAAGTGTTAGAACTAACCAAATATTATGGGAACTTTTGACTTCAGTTAGTTTATGTCTACTTCCCTCTACGGAAGATTTTTCTAGCACAAATATAAACCAAGAGAGAACTACCATTAAGTTAAAACTTAAACATGGTAATTTTAGATTGAATATAAGGAGGAAATTCTTTCCTGTTAGGTGTTGAGGCACTGGAATAGGCTGCCCAGGGAGGTTGTGGATGCTCCATCCCTGGCACTGTTCAAGACCAGGTTGGACGAGGCCTTGGGTGATGATATGGTTTAGTGTGAGGTGTCCCTGCCCATGGCAGGGGGGTTGGAACTAGATGATCTTAAGGTCCTTTCCAACCCTAACTGTTCTATGATTCTATGAAATATGAGTGAACAAGCAGCTACAGATGGATGACTTTGATTTTTTTTATTCACCAATAAAACTTTGCTTATCTATTTATCTCCTTACTTCTATGCTTAAAATTCCTTGTTTCTTTTCTTCATCTAAGACCAGCTTATATATCCCTTCAGATTTACTTCTCATTTTTAGGCTGCAAAAATTTCTCTATTTTCATGGTCTTTGAAAAATAATTCCACAAACCTTATGGTGATGCTTTAAAAATCTTATGAATAATTTATTATTTTTAATTCTCAGATATTTTTTTCCTTTCTTCCTCTTTGTTCTGCTATGGTGAAAGAGGTAAAAAAGTGTTAAGATGTCCAATATACAATTTCTGTGGAAGAAGTTCTATCCAATGATCTTGTATATACTGTTGGTTCCAAGGGAAATCAATGAAAAATTTCTTTTCATAGGAATGGAGCTAGGACTTTTATCTGCAGTATGGAGTACTTTTCAGTCACTCAAATTGGCCAAGTTTTCCATGGATATATTAAGAAATACAGTTGCTGGGTTATTCACTAACAGAATGACTCACATTACTGTCTGTTTTCCAGGTACAGGTATGTAAAGCCTGCCTTCCTCCAACTGTTACATTACAAGCAACAGCTTGGAGGTTTTTATTGTGCTCAATTTCACAAGCAGTAAATCCTATATAGAAATAAAATCCATTTCATGTCACCTAAGGTTATCTAAGAACTCATAGCTTAATAAACTTCTGATAGCATTTTGCTGCATTTCAGCATGATATTCCCTGGTTATATGCAATATTGAAATCGTATCTAGTTTCTCACTTATTGGTCATTTAAGTTGAAATCAATAAAGTGATTGTGTTTAGTTTAGTTCTGTTTTTCTGTCTCTGTATGCTATAGAGTGTGACAAAAATTCAAGCATTAATTACTTTCGAATTAATTTGAACTTGAACTGTTACCTTGGCCTTCAGCTACCAATCTAAAAGAAATCTAGTCTCTCTAATTCTATACGCACTACAGAATACCTTATCAGCCTGTCAGTTGAATATTGTATCAGCCCTATACAGAGAGCCTAGTTACCACAGAATATCTCCAAAGGCACTGGGCATGCATATTATGGTATGTTTCTTTCCTGTTGAACTCAAACCCCATCTAACTTGATGTCAGCCTGTGCATATAAATGAAGGTCTTTTTCAGGCTACCTAGCATTTTAGTTCAATTTTTTGTGTTCCTTTTCCCACACCACAGTAGTGTTCCAAATCAGATTTAAGATTCCCCATCATGCTGTGTAAAGATAAAAAACAATCAGAGGTGAGTCTTACAGAACAATGTCTGCTGATTGTACTTTGATTCAGTTCCAGATGCCAAACTTAATTACGTAAGTTTTTGCCTAGTGGCTGCTGCCAGTGAGTTAGAAGCAATTCCCTGCTTCTGTAAGCTTCGAAGCACAATCCAGATACCTGAAAAGGACTTCAATTAAAGAACTCACAAAGAAAAACTTTTTGATGTAGAGGACCTTACAAAACTTTATGAATTAAAAAAAACCAAGATAGTTGGAGTTGTATGTAAAAATTAAAAAAAAAAAGTGAGAAATAACAATGCATATTTGTTTGGTTTTTTTTTAAGAATATACATTATGCATGCTCTGATACTTCTAGTTATACTTTGCATTATAAATATTAACTATAAAATCTCTGTTGTTTTTATGTAAAACCCTATGCATCTCAATAACAACATAGCTGTGTGTAAATTATGGAACATTTCAAGTGGATTTGTTCCATATATTCAAAAGGCAAAGCCTTTCCTCCTTATTTACAACAGTCTTTAGATTAGCAGGTAGTTTCTGTTCATAACACAGGATGTTGCAGGTCAGATAAATATCTAGCCAATTTTTATTCATAGTTCTGTAAACTCGAGTCAGTTGCCCACACTGAAGTGTGTAAAACCAATTGAAACACATTACAGGCATGACACAGGATCTCTAGTCTATTCAAGTTTAAATAGAGGCCATACAAAATGCCTTAAGTCATCTTAAATGTCAATATATGTTGTCTCATGGGCATTTGAACTGAGTATTTAGTTCAGTACAAAGATAGCATAGCAGGAAATTATAAATAGAAATCCCATATCACTAGATAAGACTGAAATAATTCATTCAGACACTAGAATTTAAGGGAGGCATTCAATCCCCCCCCCCAAACATAGATGATAGATAGATAGATAGATAGATAGATAGATAGATAGATAGATAGATAGATAGGTAGATAATCTACGTGTCACTGAGGTGTCTAAGTTACTTGCTGTCCTGGGTTTAGCAGTAGCAGTCATTTTTTCTCCTTAGTAGCTGGTGCAGTGCAGTGTTTTGACTTTCAGCCTGGGAGCAGAGCTGATAACACTGATGTTTACTCTGACCAAGGACTTTGTGTGTCTCATGCGCTGCTAGGGAGGAGGGAAGGCCGGGAGGAAGCAGGGACAGGACACCTGACCCAAACTAGCCAAAGAGGTATTCCATACCACAGCACATCATGCCCAGGTAGGTAACTGGGAGCTACCCAGAAGGGCACTCTCTTCTTGGTTGGGCTTGTTTCAGTGGGTGGTATCGTATTCTCTTCCCTTGTTATTTCTCTTATCTTTATTATTATTGGTGGTAGCAGTAGTGATTTGTGTTATACCTTAGTTACTAAACTGTTCTTATCTTAACCCGTGGGAGTTACATTCTTTCGATTCTCCACCCCATCCCTCCAGGAGCCGGGGAGCGGGAGGAAAGAAGAGGGTGGAGGGGGGGAGTAGAACCTGGTTTAAACCACGACACTTGCATATCCAGTGACAAGCTGTTCAGTATAGTTTAAGGAACCTAGACAGCCATTCATCTCACTCCTAAGACACTAAAGGCTACATTCAGTAGCCTGAATACAGTTGTTATTGTGACTATTATAACACATCCACATGAAATGCAGTATGGAGAAGCAACTGTGAAACATAGAATTCCCCAGGGCATCTTAAATATTCCATATTTATGGAGATGAATTCAGGCTTGAATACCTATCTACCTCCTTATTATACTTTACACCCTACTCCTGAGTGCAAATAGACATATGAGGAAAGAAGAAGACCACTATGATCCTGATCAATCTATTAACTAAACAACTGTATGTACACTTTGGGACTCTGGAAAATAATTCTTCCCTCCAGGCAGAAACCTGCAGGATACTGACTCAGGCCAGTGAAAGTTCTGCAACACTACTTCCTTAGAACGATGTCTAAATTACATGTTAAATCTTCACTAAGCTTCAAAATTCTCTTTGTAAAGCAAACTGTGTTTGTCAGCTACATTGCTACCAATTTCTTGTGTATTACAAACCAGATTGATAAAGTAGCATGGTATTACACTTCCATCTGTTCTCAGCTTTCTTCCATGTTGTGATACATGCTACAAAGGAAACAATTTTAATGTTCTGTTAAATGGATAATATGTTTAAAATATAGCATATTTGTACAGCATGACATTGAAAATACATTTTCATATGTTTTGAGCAATGAAATGTGTCTAGTTTAAAAAAGATAGTCATATTTATTTTACAAAATATGGCACTGAAATATGCCAAATTTCAGAAGCTTTAAGGCATCTTCTTCCTCTGAAATACAGTAGAAATTTACTTTTTGTTTGGAAGATCATGCTTTTCTTTCCTGGTTTGTTTTTTTTTTTCTCCCATCTTGCTCTCCTTTAAAGTGAGTGGAACTGTTGACAGCTGAACTTGATCATAAGGTAGTTCTGTTTGTTATCCAATAGAGGGAACACTCAAACCTGGCCCTCCTGCAAGATAACAGGATGAAATGTTCCTGCCGAGACACCTGGACAATCAATGCTTTCTTTCCTGTGCTTTGTTACTGTAAAGTATTATAGATGACCTACTTTCTTTATTCTCTCCAATAATGTAGAAGAGTATCAGATCCAACTAAGTTGCCAATGTGATCCTTAATTTCTAGTTTAGAAAGTAGCTGTATCCCAAAGGAAAGGTAGTGGATCAGATTACCATCTTGAGCGGCATTAAGCTAGATAAGCAAGGCTAAATAAAGCTTTATAAAAGGCTTGAAACCTGACAGTTGATTTCCAATATGAGCTGTTTGTTTTTTGTTTTTTTTTTCTTTTTTTTTTATTTTAAATTAATTCTTCATCTTAAAAATTAAGTTCAAGTGCCATAATCTAAACTTTCTTAAATGACCTTTACAAGCTCAGCTAACAGTATGTGCTATGTGAAAAAAAATATTTCAGTGAAATTAATTACTGGCATTTTTTGAGGTAAAGAAGTTGAGCAAAGTACATCAAGATCTAGGTTTCCTTTCTTTGTTCTGATAATCAGCCATTCAATTTTTACTCAGTGTTATCCAAAATAAAAAAATAAATAAATAAACAAATCTGACCCTACATTCCATTTGATGTCTCAATTAATGTGCCACAGAAAGTGTTCCTTCTTTCACTTACACTGAAATGAATATTCAGAAACCTTCTCAGTGATGTTAGAGTTGGATGAACATTCGCCCTGAAATGACCCAAGAATTCTAGGAAACACTCAGAGATCCACAGGGAAGTCTGAGAAGTTTCATACTACAAGAAAACAGTTTTGTAGTTAAGTTCAAATGACTGTGGAGAATCAATTAACTTGTCTAGATGCCAGAGAAGAAACTAAAGAAGCAATTATGCTTGGGGGTGTGCTGTAGGGAAACACAGATACTAACGTGCCTTACAGCAGAGAATTCATATCTTTGCTTAAAATTCAAGGACATTTACCTGTAGGATGTAGTCCAGGATGCCTGAACACTTGCTCCAATTGTTCCTATTCAGTCTAGACTTTCAGTTTGGACCTTTAACTAAGAGCAATATAATAAAAAGCTAATTATTCTGAACATTTGCAAAAGTCACTAATTACTACATTATTTCTGTTTTCTAATCCTTATATCATCATTATTCATAATCAGTTTTGGTTATGTTTCAGCTCCTTAAGCTGTTTATCTTTTGCATTGTATTTTCCCTTTGCTCAAGCTTATAAATCAAAGTGAAAATACACTGGACATTCTTAATTTGGCTAACATTGCAGAAATTCTTTTCACTCTAGGTGCTTAGCAAGAAAGAAAGATTATATATACTAGTACTGTTGTTATACCAGGGCTTTTAAAGTTATTTATTACACATCTAATAATAACATAGATGGAAATACATATATTCTTAGGGCTAAGGGTTATTTTAGTTATGTGAGAGGTCAAAAGACAAAACACTTCAGTCCACTTGTCGGTTATTCAATAGGTAAGCATCAGTTTCTTTTCCGTACTTACATCTTCACTTCAACCGATCTTGGGAAACCTAGTTCTTCAAGGCAGTACTCAGTACTAACATATCTGTAAGAATAGTAAGACTAGAATAATTTACAGGTAATGGTTTTTGCACTCTCTTTCCCTGCCCTGTTTCTTACATAATCCCTAATGATAAGACAAAAAATTGTAAGATGAGATTTTTTTACAACTTTAATTGTGGTTTTAAGTATATAAAGTAAAATAAAGATTAACCAAAGAATGCAAAAAGGCTTGTTAAGTAACTTTATATTTTTGCATGAAAGCCAGTTATTCCTTAGTTGTATTATCAGTGAGAGAAATAAATATTCATTTCTGCTCTCCTGTATGTTATTATTTCTTTGAGAACTATAATTGTCACCTAACACTGACTACAAAACCAGATGAAAGTTATTGGTTTTCTTGTCTGAATGAGGAGGAATAAAAGCCTTAGCAGATCAGTATGAATAAAGCCATTCAAATTTAATATAATGCATGGCTGAGAATTATCTTCACAGAGATCATTCAGTATATTATGTATATTAGTGCCAGAGAAGTCATTGGCTCTTATTCTGTTCAAAATAAAATTCTGGAAGGAATACCACTTTTACAGAAATCCTATAACAATGATACTGGAGAATTCCATGAATGCAATATTGAATTAGGTCATCAGCACAGCCTGCTGTATCATCTGTTTTGCCTTTTCCCAGAAGACTAATACATCCCATGTGAGGATTTTATAGTTTGCAAAGAAAGATGGAGAGAGGAAGATGTTACTTAGCAAAATTTCACCTTAGCAGCCATGGAGTTCATTTATTAAAGTGACACTTAAGAGACTTCAATGAACTGGAGCTGTAGTTCTCATAGTACAGATGTTGATGGATACTGAAGTTTATACTAAACATTACTGCATCATAAATGTGGTACAGTGGACATCTGCTATAGTTTCTAGCATTTTTTTCATATTTTCACAGTAAGGCACTATGCCTAACTTGTCTGCATAGCTGTTGTAGAAATATAGTCCTTGGCAGCGGCACTCAAGCTCATGTTGTTTGTCTATTACTAGAAAATGCGGACAGAGAAAAGGTCATATTGTTTGTATTTTCTTGTGACCATAGATATCTGATTCCAACACTTGAGTGTTATTTTGACATTTCTCTAACAGCTTGGAACATTTTTTATATCAAAGAGCTTAAGAATGCCTACTGTCTTACTTCTTTGCACTATACTTACTCTTTAAGTCATTCTGGCAATGTAGGCATTTTAAAAGTATGTTTCTGTACTTAAGGGGAAATGAGAACTCTCTTTAATCTTCTGGTGGCCTATTTATGAAATTGTACTAGCTCATTAAACATGCTTAGGGTATGGGGGTGTTTTCTTTATACCCTTATCCTATCTGTTATGTGTTTATCTGGATTTCTTCATGATTAAGAACATGATTGAGAAACAGTGACATATCATAGGGAAAGAAAGCACTATCAGAATTCCAAGTGTGCTGAAACTACTGTTGGAGATGCAGGCCTTATGAGAAACTTCTTTTTTTTTTTTTAATTTACAGCAATTACAGTTAGATAAGTTTCCAAAAACACATCAGTTTTTCTATGTGTAGATGAATCCAACTTACAAACATTTTTCATCCTTTACCGATTTTAATATGAATTGTTTAAAATTATTTTCAGTATTTTGGAGATGCTGTAATGCTGTCATGTGAAGGCCTCTTGAGAAATTCTATTTTTAAAATATCCATTATATCATGTACAATGCAAATTATACTATGAAGTAAACATATTTTTTCCTTTGCTTTGTGCTTTGGGATCATAAAGTTAGTTACACTGAACTCCATAAAACAAAGAAAAATAGAAGGAAAAAAAATGAGTGTAGCAGTCTTCGACACTTTTATTTAATCTGTGCATTTACAAGAGATTTTTTTTCTTTAATACTATGCAAAGTTCATATCTTTTAAAGAACAAGTCATGTGGAGATGAGAACCTAGGTCTGACCATAAAACATATCCAAAAAACTATCAAGAGGAACTCATACTCTCATGTGCACATAGACACTCTGTTAGTTGAGACTAACAAGGAATTTCCTCCCTCAGTGAGCTCCTATTTTCCATTCCCCTGCCATGGCACTGGTGAGTCCTTCAGCACTGAAGTTTACCCTGGATTGTCACTCTTATGAAATAGATGAAACTAATTAGAATCATAGAATCATAGAATGGTTAGGGTTGGAAAGGACCTTAAGATAAACCAAGTTCCAACCCCCCTGTGATGGGCAGGGACACCTAACACTAAACCATGTCACCCAAGGCTCTGTCCGATCTGGCCTTGAATACTGCCAGGGATGGAGCATTCGCAACTTCCCTAGGTAACCCATTCCAGTGCATCAACACCCTAACAGGAAATAATTTCCTTCTTATATCCAATCTAAATTTCCCCTGTTTAAGTTTTAACCCGTTACCCCCTGTCCTGTCATTACAGTCCCTAATGAAGAGTCCCTCCCCAGCATCCCTATAGGCCCCCTTCAGATACTGGAAGGCTGCTACGAGGTCTCCATGCAGCCTTCTCTTCTCCAGGCTGAACAGCCCCAACTTTCTCAGCCTGTCTTCAAACGGGTGGTACTCCAGTCCCCTGATCATCCTGATGGAACTCCTCTGGACTCGTTCCAACAGTTCCATGTCCTTTTTATGTTGAGGACACCAGAAATGCACACAATACTCCAAGTGAGGTCTCACGAGTGCAGAGTAGAAGGGCAGGATCACCTCCTTTGACCTGCTGGTCATGCTCCTTTTGATGCAGCCCAGGATACGGTTGGCTTTCTGGGCTGCAAGCGCACACTGCTAGCTCATGTTCAGTTCCTCATTGACCAGTTAGCTTGACAATCACCTGTAAGTATCATATAGAAGGTAAAAGGTATTGTTGACCAGAGCTGTATGATTCTTCTCAGGTGTAACCTTAAGAGACCTGAAAGGATCTGAGGGTGCCTTTTTTCCGCTGTCACACCTGACACAGGGATAGGACTCCATCTATCTCATATGACATGCTCATAATGCTAAATTTCCTTCCCATACTTGTCAAGGTGCAGCCATTCATTCTCACATGCATCAGTCCTTCCTACAGTACCTTTCCTTTGCATAAACAGCAATTAATCTAACTAGATCTTACCTGCATATACCGCGCTCTCCTATGAAAGAGAACCAATCGATCTTCTTTTGTGATATCCCCATAGAACTCAATGCTGCTGATTATTAGGTATTTTGTGGATGGCGGACGAAGTGGGGTTGTTAATGTTTTGTTTGTGTGTTTTTTTAATTCTAGGAAAATAACTATGGAGTTCTTCATGACATACCAAAAAGACAATGTGGCCTGTAACCTGAGTCTGATGTTCAAGAAATATTTTCTCAGTTATGTAAGAAATCTGAGCAGCCAAAAATATCAAAAATTCAAGTGGATTTTGCTATCTCAGCATGCACTTAATTTGTTTGCTTACTTACTTGTTTTGTTCATAAGCCAAACCTGGATGAGCAGGTGTTCAACTCTATTTTCATTCAAGGCAGGATGTTTATGATATGAAAGAAAATCAGCTGTTAAGGAATCAAAAAGTGAAACAAATATATCAATTTTCCTACTGTTCTGGTCATTTGTTCATATCATAGAAAATGTTGGAATACTACTTTGGCACTTCAAAATAAATGTACCCCTTTTATAAATAGATGGAGCTGTGGTTCCTGAAATCTCTTGACATGAGATCATGTGGAGAAGTAGGTGGTTTTTTAAAAGAGGAGAAAATGCAGTCCACTTAAATTCTCTCATAGAGCTGTGGAAATGCTTTGGTGTCCAAAATGTTGCTATTTTTCTCACTTATAGCAGTCAAATGAAACGTATTACATCTCCCTGAAAGTCTTACCTCATTTAATTCCAAGCCAAGCAGAATAAAGGTTTTTTTCCATTTTGCTCAGGTAAGGCAATGTTTGAAATAGTGACTGATTGTACCTCCTGGCATCTGATGCAAGGAATTGTTAATGAACTGCGCAGGGCTGCAAGTTTTTATATTCATCATACTGAAAATACTCCCAACAGAACAACTTCTGGCTATGTGTGGGTTTTTATTTATCTATATCAACATATAATCTTTGTCAGTATCTGTGTCTTTCTGACCTCATGATATAACTGCACAAAACAGCTTCATTTCATAACCAGCGATTTTTTTTTTTTTTTTAAAGGAAATAACCCCCCCCAAAAAAAAAATTTAACCATTACCTCAGTGCCACATAAGACTACCAGAACACAGGAAATGTCCTATTGAGTTAGACCTTCTGGGTCAGCCTGTCTAACTGACAGTTTCAGACAGTGACAATGGGGTGGCTATTAAGAAAGAGAACACAAGCTAAGACAATTGCTTGGTCCATCCCCTTTGTATTTCTTCACCATCCAGAATTTTTGTAATAGGGACATTACACAATATATGCCTGCATAGTCTCTGGTGTAGTTTAACCTTGGCTGGCTTCCAGGTGCCCATCTGTCTGTTCTCTCCTTCCTTGGCAATACAGGCAGAGAAAATAAGATGAAAGAGCTCATGGGCCAACATAAAGGCAGGGAGATCATTCACCAGTTATTGTCACAGGAAAAAATGAATCAGCTTAGGGAAGATTGATTTAATATATTATCAAGTAGAAAGAGAGTAAGATGGTGGCAAATAAGAACAAAACTAAAAACAACTTCTTCCTCTCTCCTACCTTCTTCCCAGGATCAGCTTCACTATTGACTCTTCCACCTCCTCACAGCCCCCGAGTGGCAAAACGGGATGTGAAATGGGGTTGTAAGTCAATTTCACAATGATTTGTCTCTGTTGCCCTTTTTTCCTCATGCTGTTCCTCTGCTCCATCATGGAGTCCTTCCCATGAGATAAAGTCCTTCAAGAAGTGCTCCCACAGGTCACATGTTGTGCCAGAAAATATGCTACTGTGTGGGGTCTCCATGGGCTGCGGCTTCCTTCATGTGCCTTCTACAGTGTGGAGACCTCCATGACCTGCAGGGTGGGTATCTGCTTTTGTGTGGTCCTTTCCATAGGCTGCAGCAAGACAACCTGCTTCACCATGGTCTTCTCCATGGGCTGCAGAGAGGGATCTCAGCTCTGGTGCCTGGAGCACCTCCTCCCCCTCCTTCACTGACCCTGATGTCTGCAGGACTTTTCCTCCCACATTTTTCTCACTCCTGTCTTACGCAGCTCCTCAGACTGGAAAAACAAAATGAAACTTTTGTAATATCAGTGATAAATGCTGCTATGACACATTTTTCAAACTGCCCAACTGAATTAGATGTGTTGACAGCTAGAGACATTTCAGCTGCTATTGTTACTAGCAGACTGCTCTTTCTAACCATTTTTTTAATATATGTTACATAAATTTGTACATAAGATAATATTAAAGCAGAAATTTTGTCTTTTGTTTTAAGTGGTTGGAGTCATGAAATTCAACAGGAATTCAAATTTAAGTGATTTGAAATGTAAAACCTCTGCCCTTGAAGGATAAACCATTCAATTAAATTATCACTGAGTGGTTGTTTTATGATTCCGATAAAACTTTGATTCTGAGCAATATTGCTAGTTATCACTGATGTAGTAGTTACAAAATGTCATCTGTGTGAGGGTGATGCTGCTTAGCTCCTTATCTTTCAGAAAAATGTTAACTGCACTATCTCACCTTGTTCAGCACTTAATTGACTAGGTCTACACTATTTTGATAGCTGCTTCAGAGATGCCATAAGCCCAGAATGCTTTGAATTGCCCTGGTTTTCCATCTGAAGGATTCTTTGTGGTAAAGTAGTAAGTGAACAGAGCTAAACATAATATTGCATACTCAGAACGTGTCATGGATGGAGAGATGCACTTCACTTGTAAGAGAGAAGTAGAAATATATTTAATGCTATAAAACAGTGATTAACAAAATTTGAAAGTAAATGCAACACTGGTTTAACAAGATTCAATGGCAAGGTGCACATGATCATTTACTGCACAGAGAGCAGGTTTAGCCAAAACTGCAGGGAGACCCTCCCATCAAGTCATGAAGCCCAGAAAGGACTCCCTTGCTTTCTAAACTCCTCACAGTGAGGAGACTAGGTGTGGCTGGGTCCAGTCTTAGTCCCAGACTTGGTGAACAGTTTATGTCTAAAGGATTATATATGCACAATCAATCTTTTATATCTCTTAGCTAAGATTTTAAAGTTTAATATGCTTTTAATCACTTACTGAGAATCTGTTATGAAAAGGAATCTGTCAACCTCAATAATTAACCTTGAAATGTGTTCCTACTCAAGAGGAGATTCTGACATTCAGCCTGCTGCCATGCAGGAAATCTTAATAGGCCCTGGGTTGTCCAGTATTTATGGATTAAGATGATTTACTTGTAGTCATGTTTGCATACTGACTACAGAATCTTGGTGTTGTGGGTTAAACCCAGTCAAGCAATTCTTTCACTCACTCCCCCACTCCTTGCCCTCCCTCTACTCCTGGAGGGATGAAGAGGAGAATCAAAAAGAATGCAACTCCCATAGGTTGAGATAAAAACAGTTTAGTAACTAAGGTATAACACAAATCACTACTGCTACCACCAATAATAATAATAATAAAGGAAATAATAAGGGAAGAGAATACAACACCTCACTACCAGCCGACTGATAACTCGCCCCCCCAGCCTGACCAAGCACTGACCCATATCTCCTCCAACCCTGCTGTCCTCTAGCCCTTCCAGGTAACTCCCAGTTACATCCTGGGCATGACGTGCTGTGGTATGGAATACCTCTTTGGCTAGTTTGGGTCAGGTGTCCTGTCTCTGCTTCCTCCCAGCTTCCCCTCCTCCCTGGCAGAGCATGAGGCTCACAAAGTCCTTGGCCAAACCAAAACATCATTGTTATCAGCTCTGTTCCCAGGCCGAAAGTCAAAACACAGCGCTGCACCAGCTGCCAAGAAGGAGAAAAATGACTGCTACTGCTAAACCCAGGACACTTGGGTGAGTCAGATCTTCACCAGGATTATGGTTGGGGGATGGTGGTACAAATTGATCAGATTAGCCCTTGGCTATTGTGTTGTTATCTGCCTCACCAGAATTAAGTCAGATCCAAACACATCCATTACCACCACCACTGATGGTTATCTCTCCAGCAGAACTGGGATATAAAGGTCAGGTTGAAGGGCAGTGGGTTTGCCCACAGAAGGGCAAACATAACACAGTCATTTCTGAGCGTGTATTTCAAGCTCACTGTATAGAAGGCTGATGAATCTGAAATTTATTCACAACTTTTTCAATACATTGTTTTGAGTATGTCACTGAATTAGATTATGCATGAAAATAAACTAGTTACTGCTTCTAAATGGAGAATACCAGAGAAGGGGGATCTCTTCAAGCAACCGCAGGTTAACTGAATCCAGTGCTGAGGGAGCCTTCAAACCACGTCAACAATCACATATGACCTAGCAAGGACTGAAAGCTTTGTCTGTTTGTTAAGACTCCATGTGAGGTGTGATAATCTTCCCATATGTGTTCTCAAGCCTTATTTTTCTCTTCTCTAAAAATAAAATCATGCACTAGAAAAACAAACCACCAAAACCTTCCTTCTCCCCCCTCCCCAGAAGATATACACTGTGTAGAGACTTGTTTTCAGAAAAACTCAAGTCTGCAGGGCCTTAATCACTTTCTAGTGCTTTCATATTAAATGTTCAGTTCTATTAAATATTTCTGCCTGTGTTTTAAAGTCCTTTGTGAGACTGATCAATTAGCTAACTGATTTTTGTTTTCTTTTCTTACAGTTTTCGGTCCACCTCACAGATAAAACTCATCAGACTTCTAAGAAGACAAATATCCAGCAACAATAGAAACAAGATTGAACAATTCACTAATCTGAAGAGAATGTCCTCAAACATCATCATGTTCTGAGCAAAGCATACAACTCACTTTTTTGAGTTTTATTTTCCTTTCAGTAAATTATTTTCTGTTATTAACACAAAGGGATAAAGTGAAATGGAATGGAGACAAAGTCCTTATTTATTTCTCCTAATGAAGGGAGTTACTTTGATACCCTGCTGGAAAGTGACATATGAAAATTCAGGAAATTGTCATTTTGAAACCAAAGATTGCCTAGCAGAGCGGTGAGGATTTTTTAATGTTATTATGAGTTTCCATTGAAGGGGGACGGAAGGGAAGTGATGCTTTAGTGAAAAACTTCATAATGAAATTTCAGGTTCTAAAAAGAGAATCTGAAAAGTTTCAGTCCAAAAGGGAATGATTTAAAAACAATTTGCTAATTCTTTAAGTCCTTCACAACTGAAATTAGGAAAGGTAAGGTAGGTGTAACAAGTTGTTTGATGTCAACTCATCCAACACTTCAGAGCTACAGCTGATACAGTGAAATAAAAGATTTTCTTCATTTTAAGTTGAGACAGTCTTTCTTCAGATTTTGTTATTGTTTGGTTAACATCTTTACGACAGAAAGAAAGAAGAAAGTAATGGTTTGGATATCTGAAGAAGCAGTTTTTCAGTAATCGTTATTCCCCATTGAGGTCCAATTCACTCATTCCCATCCCTTCCCCAGATTCCCTTTTCTATTGCATGAATGATTTTTAATCACACTGAAGAGAATTTGCTGGGAGAAAAGGAAAACCATTACCCAAACCCTTTAAAAATGTAAGCTTTATTTTATACATGACCATACTCTGCATACTGTATAAAATATAGATATAAGAAAAAATAACAAAGTATATTATCTATTACAGAGACTTCACTAAATTTCTTTTACCTGGCTTTGAAGTATGAGTTGACTTCCTCATTAGTTAATCAGATTAACTCCAAAATGGAGCATTAATTTAAATAATTCTACACTAATAGCCTTTCAAGCCTTCCCCAACCAACCACTAAGATACTTAATTAGTTACAGACTTTAAACTTATCTTATTTGGGTCAGCCGGCAGGAATCAGACAGCTGACTCCTTTTTGCTTCTAAAAGTGAATGAAAACCTGAGCTACCTGAGGATTCTATTACATTTCTAAATCTATTTCAAAATACACCTGAAACAATGTAGTAGGTATTTGTCCAAATAGTTTTTATAAAAAATTATATTTCATCAGAATCTATTATTGAACAAAATCATAAACCTGATTGAAAACTTTCAGGTAGAAAAACAAAGTTTCAAAAATAAAATAAAAACTACTTTTCATCTTGGGATTGAAAAAGTGAATGCTTTAATTTTAAAATATATCTCAGGAATTTTCTTCAAAACAAAACAAAAATATATTTTAAAAACTAATTTAACTCTATCTCAGTAACTAATTGAGATTCCCTCAAATAAAACTTACATACCTTGTACTCCCAATCTTAGTTAATTAGTTTCCTGATCATAACTGTTTTATAAGATGTGGCTTCCTCCTTGATATCTACTCCTTCTAGCATACACAATAGTCTAGTTTAAGAGCTCTGTCTTTTCATCAAAGTATAACTACTGTATTTTTCCTAGCCTGAAATGGTTCATTTCAACACAGTGAATTTTCAAAGACTGTCCAGTCCTTGTCAGTTTTTTTCTGGCTTTTCATGCTCCCCTAGGGATTTTTTTATTTTCTTTTTAATGTCAGTAGTTCAGATAATTGGGTCAAAGACACATATGCCACTGCCAGTATTTGAAGACACAGTCCTCTCAGAATAACATTTTCCTTATAATTACTTAGAATGTCACTTGAAAAATCAGTTTTTGAAAAAAGCACACATATTCAGGATGTTACTTTTCAGTTGCCCCCAAGTGATGTTTTGCAATCATTCATTTTTCTTTTCCTCTATCTCATTCTGCTAGGGGTATTCACGGTCAGCTCCTGTAGCTGAGGCATCAGGTTTTTCCATTCGTCTGTCCAGCTCATGGCAAGGCTTGACAAACTTCGCAGGCAGTCGCCGTGGACCTGTAGGCAGGAGGAGACAAATATAGCCCCTCCTCCAGGTTATCAGTTCTTGAGAAGCAGACAGGTTAAACTGCACATTGTTAACAGTCAAGGAGTTTGCTGCATCTTTGCCTCTTTTTTTTTTTTTTTTCCTTCACTCCTCGGCTCTGGCGTCCATCCTGTCAGTTCCGCTGGTGGAGGACCGGGAGCTGAATCGGAGGTCAGCTTTTTTTTTTTTTTTTTTTCCCAGAAGTCTCTCACCCTGCTTTGCACAGCTACAAACGCCGGCTCGCTCGGCAGCAGCTATAAAAGCCTGCCTGCTCGGCAGCAGCTACAGCTGCCTGCTTACTTCAGCAGCAAACATAAATACCTGCCGGCAACCGCACTTTTGCATTAACCCTTTCTTGCCCGAAATGTTAAACTGCTACCCATTAAAAACTTTTACATGAACCCAACAACAAAAAATACACAGAACACCATCTGCCCTCAACACACACACACACACACGTATGGGATCCCACAAGCACACGCCACACAACTACAATATTTGAAGCACAAAATCCAGACAATCATTACTCCCACTACAGTCACACGTACAGAACGTGGCACAAGAACCCTGTGGAGACTAACAGCAAACCAGCTCCGAGAAGCATCATTGCAGTGCGAGGTGGCAGGCTCAACCTTAGCGGGCATCCCCGCAGAGGCTCTGCCTCCCCCATATCGTATGAGGCTTGGGCTTTTATACTGACCAAAATGCACACTCATTCCGACACAGGTGGCTAGCCTATGTTGGAAGAAGTGGCCAGCAATATCTATAAAGGTCTCCAAAGGTTGATAGAAACATGGACATACTTATTTTTATCAACTTCTAGTTCATGAGTATTACAGAGAGACTGTATTAAATGAGACACAGTATGCCCAATACCCCTGAAAAGAGCATACGAGAGACCTTCCCACCACCAGAAAATCACACAATACGTCTGTATCCCGCGCTGATCTCACTTCCCTTAAAGAAAGACTGAAAACATCCCTAAAACAGATGTCCTGAGCTCAAATTTCAGTTAATTCAATCACTGACAAGGGGGGTGTCCTGGCTCTCCTTGGGCGATGCTGACTCTTTCCAGGGTTTCACCCACCAAGCTGGCACCCACCGCAGACCGGAATGTAATTACACATATAACCTCAACCAGTTAGTTTTGCTTCCACAGGACCTTTGCAAATGATGGTTTCCAAATCCTTGTACTGGACCAGAATACCCGGAGTTTTAGTCATACAACCTGAACCTAATGCCTGACCATGTATTATAGCAGGGGAGTCATTAAAGTCTCCTGTCAATCGCAAAAAAAATCATAACATATACAGCTTGAGTATAAGAGGATTTTAACCCATATGTGGTCACTGCTTGTCAAGCCTCCTTAACTATTTTGAGATCAAAAGCTTCCCACTCTTTACCCCCCTGCTCTGTAGTAAACACAGGATATGCAGAGAGGCCCATTGCAAAAAATTCACCAGTAATAATTGCATCTTTGATTAACCCGTGCCAACAGTGCGCAGGATTTGTGCCCTCCAGTACCTCTCCCACCCCCTCCCCTGTTTGCCTTCTTTAAGGAAGGGGTTTTGCGGAGGATAAGGTGGTGGCACAGATAGAGATGTGTCAATCCGAGTCTCGAGGGCTTCAAGCTTTTTCATCAATTGTTGCAGCTGAGCATCTCCAAGGCCAGTGAGTAGTTGCTGATGAGCTGAGCAGACCGACCCGGGAGACGAAGAGAGTCTGGAAACAGAGGATATAAATCTGGCTTGGATTCAGGGGACTCAGGGTCTGATCTTGGGTCGAACTCAGGGTCTCCGTTGTTCGCAGCTATGTGTCTCTTGTCAGGTGTCTCTCATTTGGTATGTGGCCATCTGCGGACCTGGTTCTTGCTTTCATCGGCTCAGGGCGTTGATTTTTTCGGCGCCGTTCCAGGTACCACAGGAGGTGCAAAAGTCATAGCTGCAGCACTATGGGGGTTAGGGGAGACAGCCCCTTCTGGAGCTGTGGCGGCGAATACAGAGGCTACTGCCGCCCTTTCCAATTTCATCTCTTTCAAAGTCTCAAACACCAGTCTCCAAAGTGTAGAGTGTTTCTGTGCACCTTTGGTCCCTTTAGTAACCTTGCGATCACGGGACCACTTTAACAACCTCTGTAAGGCGGCACTATCATATTGCAGCCCTCTCTTAGAGAGAATGTGTTGGAGGAGCTTCATCACCTCCTGTTCCTCTTTAGCAGTTTTATTCCCTTCAATGGTAGTGTCCCACAAAGAGTCCCCAGCTTCCCTCCATTCAGTAATACTGAACATTAGCTGTGGGTCCTTAAGATGTCCTTTCTCCTTCACCCACCGACATAGCTGTCTGAGCTTTTTCGTACTCACACTAGCCTCTTGCTTAGCAAGTAATTGTTCTAAAAGTGTGAGTGCCGCCTCTCTAATCCATAGCGGATTTTAGAGTGCGGTCTTACCTGTGCAGGCGTGGTTGCACAGTCCACAACAGCTGTCTCTTCTAGCCGAGCTTCACCGCTTTTGCTAGTAAATGTTCCTGCACCCGTCATCTCCTCCACTTCTTCCGTCTGTGCCTTTGCCATAACGGCCGGACACAGTTTGAAGAAGTCCGAGTCCAACCTTGAGTCCATGTTCGGGCGCCAAATGTCGGAGAGAGCGACTGGAATCAAGAGAACGACTCAATATGAGTTATGCTTCTTGTTCGTTTTATACAAATCCTTAACCCCTTATATACTATTTCTTACATGCACTTACAGTGATTTGGCATATTATGATTGGAGAGCTGTCCTGAAGACCCTTAGTGACTAGAATACAATTGGTTAAACACAGGTGTGAGAACTCGACCTCGAAAGCTTGCCAACAGTCCACAGTTCTCTTTAACTCGGTGAATTCCAGCCTCTTATCTTGCTTGCTTAAGCTTCTTCGGGCCTCTCATGGCCTTGCTGTATCTTTCAGGATTATTCAGAGTTTATGTGCCAATTATGCATTCTCCCGTGAGAACACTGTCTCCACACCCCTCCGCCCTTCCTTCCTTCCCCCCTTCCCCCTTTCCTTCCTTCCCTCCTTCCTCCCTACCTCCCTCTCTCCCCACTTCCCTCCTTTCCCCCTCGTCCCTTTCCTCCTTCCCTCCCTCCTTCCCTCCTTCCTTCTCTCCCTCCTTCCCTTCCTACTTCCCTCTCTCTTTCCTTTCCTCCTTCTTTCCTTCCCCCCTTCCTTCCATCCCCCTTCCCCCCTTCCTTCCTTTCATCCTTACTCCCTCCCTATCTCCCTCTATCCCCCTTTCCCTCCTTCCCCCCTCATCCCTTCCCTCCCTCCCTCCCCGCCTCCCTCCCTCCCTCCCCTCTTCTCTCCTACACAGAAACGTTCATACAGAAAGCAGAACTATTGCACAATTGCAACAACATGCTAATAAGAGTAGATTTTATTCCATTTGCAGATGAAACTTTCCTAGTCTGTAATCTTCTGACAGTTGCTCACCTCTGCTTGCGCATATATTGATTTATAACATGAAAAACTGAGTTATGCTATGGTTTAATCACTATACTTGAACAAATGTTGAGGCATTGTTTTACTTTTTTTTTCCTGTACATTTTTTTCCCCTTAAGATATTTCATATACTTCTGGCTAAAGGTTTCTCTTAGGGTGAACCAGGAGAGAATCCAAAATACAAAAATTAGAATATGTTTTCTTATGCTGGTCAGGATTTGTTACCTGGAAAAAAATATCTTTCAAATAATACACTTGAAAACTAACAGAAAAAAACTCTGCTAGAGAAAATGTGCATTTAATCTTATCTAGTCTTTTCTTATTGAGAAACTAGTCAAAAAAAGGAAAGGTCTGTGAAAAAAAAAATACTTATTAAAATGTGGCCTTACATAATACATGGACGTCATGCTGAGATTAAAAATGTTCAGTCTCTCTTTTTAAGCCATGAGCTTCACTTAGAAGAAGCTTCTTTATATTTGGAACTAAAACTAATTATATAACTAATTATATAAACTAATTATATAAAAGAAAATATGATAAGAACGCAAATTTCATTTAACACCTAAAAAGTATTGAAAAGTGTGATGTGAAATGTGACTGTGATCTTTCCCTTTACTCTTAAAGCTGTAATATAGTTGGTTTTTTTGGTCAAATCTGTGAATCTCCTTGATTTTTTCCTTTAAAAGCAATACTTTTCATTTGACTATGAGATTGAGAAAAAAATAATATAAACATTGATCTTAATAAAAGCTGATTCATCATGATAAAACATAAAATGCTTAAAAATGTTTATGATAATTTTGATTACAAATTCATTGTACATAATTAATGTTTTAAAAGGCCACTAAATATTATTGCAAAAACAATACCTTTTATAAAGGTTTCTTGACATTACCAATGTATAACGAATAAACAGTGATTTCTTGCAATCCAGTCAACATGACCATTAACATTTTGATCTGTCACACAACATATCTATCTGCAACACCATTTCCTCTTGCCACTATATTTATACTTGCAAGAGTAAAAAAAAAAAAGTTACACACATATGAGCTGTTATGTCATCATCAGCAAATAGGAATAATGAAAAGTTGGTTGATGAGAAAATGAACATGAGCAGGCAGTGTGTGCTTGTAGCTCAGAAAACCAGCTGCATCCTGGGCTGCATCAAAAGGAGTGTGACCAGCAGGTCAAAGGAGGTGATCTTGCCCCTCTACTCTGCTCTCGTGAGACCTCACTTGGAGTATTGTGTGCAGTTCTGCTGTCTTCAACATAAAAAGGACATGGAACTGCTGGAACAAGCCCAGAGGAGTTCCACCAGGATGATCAGGGGACTGGAGCACCTCCCGTATGAAGACAGGCTGAGGAAGTTGGGGTTGTTCAGCCTGGAGAAGAGAAGGCTGCGTAGAGACCTCATAGCAGCCTTCCAGTATCTGAAGGGGGCCTATAGGGATGCTGGGGAGGGACTCTTCATTAGGAACTGTAGTGACAGGACAAGGGGTAATGGGTTCAAACTTAAACAGGTGAAGTTTAGATTAGATATAAGGAAGAAATTCTTTACTGTGAGGGTGGTGAGGTACTGGAATGGGTTGCCCAAGGGAGTTGTGAATGTTGAACCCCTGGCACTGTTTAAGGCCATGTTGGAGAGAGCCTTGGGTGACATGGTTTAGTGTGAGATGTCCCTGACCATGGCAGGGATGTTGGAACTAGATGATCTTAAGGTCCTTTCCAAACCTAACTACGCTATGATTCTATTAAAACAGAAGAAACTGATAAGTCAAATGAGAAGCAAATTGTAGCCGAGTTTGAAACACCTTTCAGACCTTGATATTCTTTCTTGAAGGACACTGGCTTCTTTTTTTTTACTTATTGGATACTGCTGACTGATCGTAATGAGGCAATGAGAAAATATAAATCATGCCAGTCTAAACCAGTCTGTTTTATAAAGCTATGTGAGTTATGTTTCCAACTAATAGATTTAAGAGAAAGTGTCACATTTGCAGAACGTTAAAGGAATTTCAGCCAGTTTTTTCATACAGCTTTACACCAAGTTCAGTGTCTGATCATGATAATCAGTGATCATGACATGGTCAAGACAGGATTGTTATTTTATTGCATATGCAGTTTGGATTACGCATTTTAATATAGATTTTGTGAAAGTAGCCTGGCCTCCTCAATTCTTCAGGCAAAGTAAGTCATACTGAAAATTTCATTTTCAGGAACCCACTCATATTTTCTCTTTTGTTTCTTTTTGTCTATCCTGACAATACAGCAGTCTGTGCAGCTGACACTACATTAAGAGGTGGCCTTTGTTTGCAATGCAATATGATTATAACTGATGATTTTCCTTTCTGTATTTCTGTATATGACTTTCTGGCCCAGCTGTGTGCACCTTACACTTGATTTGCATGTGCTATAATTCTGAAGTTCCTAAATATGAGAATTCACCATAGCCTGCAGGATTCATACATGCAAGAATGTGTAAAACCAGTCAGACTCCTTCAAGACAATATATTTAGACAAAAGAAAGACGCATTTTGGAGTAATATGAAGAAAAGAGTTTAGGTTAGACTTTCTGCTATACACGTTTCACATTGTAGAAAATGGTATTACCATATTTGAGTTATGTGTATACTCACAGTATCACAGTATCGCAGTATGTTAGAGATTGGAAGGGACCTCAAAAGATCATCTAGTCCAATCCCCCTGCCGGAGCAGGAACACCTAGATAAGGTTACACAGGAATGTGTCCAGGCGGGTTTTGAATGTCTCCAGGGAAGGAGACTCCACAACCTCCCTGGGCAGCCTGTTTCAGTGTTCTGTCATCCTCACTGAGAAGAAGTTTCTTCTCAAGTTTAAGTGGAACCTCTTGTGTTCCAGTTTGTACCCATTACCCCTTGTCCTATCATTGTTTGCACTGAGTAGAGCCTGGCTCCATCCTCGTGACACTCCCCCTTTATATATTTATATACACTAATAAGGTCACCCCTCAGTCTCCTCTTCTCCAAACTATAGAGACCCAGCTCCCTCAGTCTTTTCTCATAAGGAAGATGCTCCACTCCCTTAATCATCTTAGTTGCCCTGCGCTGGACTCTCTCCAGCAGGTCCCTGTCCTTCTTGAACTGAGGGGCCCAGAACTGGACACAATATTCCAGATGCCGTCTCACCAGGGCAGAGTGGGGGAAGGAGGACCTCTCTTGATCTAACCACCCCCCTTCTAATACACCCCAGGATGCCATTGGCCTTCTTGGCCACAAGGGCACAGTGTTGGCTCATGGTCATCCTGTCGTCCACTAGGACCCCCAGGTCCCTCTCCCCTACACTGCTCTCTAACAGGTCGTTCCCCAACCTATCCTGGAACCTGGGGTTGTTCCTGCCCAGATGCAGGACTCTACACTTTCCCTTGTTATATTTCATCAAGTTATTCCCTGCCCAACTCTCCAGCCTGTCCAGGTCTCGCTGGATGGCAGCACAGCCTTCTGGAGTGTCAGCTACTCCTCCCAGCTTAGTGTCATCAGCAAACTTGCTGATAGTACACTCAATTCCCTCATCTAAATTGTTGATGAATATATTAAATAATACTGGTCCCAGTACTGACCCTTGAGGCACTCCACTGGTTACAGGCCTCCAACTATACTCCGCCCCATAGACTACAACTCTCTGGCTTCTCTCCTTCAGCCAGTTCACAGTCCACCTCACTACCTGATCATCCAGACCACACTTCCTCAATTTAGCTGTGAGGATACTGTGGGAGACTGTGTCAAATGCTTTGCTGAAGTCAAGGTAGACCACATCCACCACTCTGCCATCATCCATCCACCGTGTTATTTCCTCATAAAAGGCTAAGAGATTGGTCAAACATGATTTCCCCCTTGGTGAAGCCATGTTGACTGCCCCTCATAACCCTCTTATCCTTGATATGCCTTAAGATGGCACCAAGGATAAGGTGTTCCATCACTTTCCCAGGGATGGAGGTGAGGCTGACCGGTCTATAGTTACCCAGGTCCTCCTTCTTGCCCTTTTTGAAGACTGGAGTGACATTTGCTTTCCTCCAGTCCTCAGGCGCCTCTCCCGTTTCCCAAGACTTGGTAAAGATGATGGAGAGTGGTCTAGCAATGACTTCCGCCAGTTCCCTCAGCACCCGTGGGTGCATCCCATCTGGACCCATGGATTTATGGATGTCCATATTGCTCAACTGGTCTCTAACCCATTCCTCATCGACTAAGGCAAACTGCTCCATTGACCTGACTTCATCTAAGGTCTCAGGGGTACAGGGCTCCTCAGGACTGCCTGCCGCAGAGTAGACAGAGACCAATGTTGTAATCAATGATAAGAAGTCATTGTTAATTTTCCATAAATTTAATGAAGAATTCCCTGAGTCAAGAGTGGTTTTGTTGCAAGAATAATTCAGATAAGACTGCTTGCCTTTAAACCATTGTTGTTTGTAATGTATAATTGGATACAGAAATATTTTTGTGGTGTGGTTTGCTTCTTGCTGTTATTATATGTAGCTGCATTTTTGTTGTAAAGCTTGTTGCAATGATATGGAAACAGCACTGGGGTAGCTAAGGGGAAAAATACATTCATGGGTTCCTATTCCATACAATATGAAAAGGTTAATATATGTCACATACACCCTTTCACCCTAACTCCAGAAAGCTATTGGGATTCTCAATGGTATAGTTTCTTTTATTCTTACAGCTTTATTTTATTGGGTTGGTTTCCTCCTCTGATTACCTATATTTCACATACCAGGGTATATTAGAGTGAAAATAAATCACACATTAAGCAGAGGAAACTGAAGACTGCAGTACTTCTCTATAGACAGCAGTTGCAGCTTTCTTTTAGTAAAATACAGTTCAGAGTCATACATCCTTTTGGAGAAATACTGCAACTCCTTCTTTCTTCTACACTTGTAGCATTTGTCAAAGTATTTTTTCATATGAAGAGAGAATGCTTTGAAACCCTCAGTCTTCCTGTTTGTAATTTTTCCATCCCAGGTAACTGTTTTTTGCAAAACACAAAATCCAGTTTGTGACTGTATTTGGGTTGTTTTTTTCCTCAAATACTCATTAGTGACAGAACTAGGTAGTTTAAGTCTTAGCATTAACATATGGTACTAATAAATGAGAGCAGAGATATATTTCAGTCTGACTGTTTGACGCACTTTAAGAATATTTTTCGCCCTCAAAAAATTACATTCTGGTCCATTGTTGGTTTTTGCCTGTTTGTAATTGTGTTTTCTTACAAAACTGCTTTTCTTTGTAAAATATCTATCATATTTCAAATAACTTAGACATAATATTGTGCAATGCAGTGACCTACTTGGAGAGGACTAGTATAACAAAGTAACAATTTGCTGAGAGCCTGAAGAGAAGAAAATACAAGAAATATTTTGGTGGTTGCATTATACAGTTTGAACACTGAAAGCCCATGGAAAAAAAATTAATTGGGTTATTCTTTTATGCCATGATCTAAACTAGACACACAAGACAAATCAGATAACAGACTATGCTCCTGCTTTTCTATATATATACCTCACTGCAACATGCAAGCATATAAGACAGGTATTTACGTTGGACACTAATGTGTAAATCAAAAAGAAAGCAACCTTTATCTTTTTAAAAGAGGCAAAAAACTCCTGATCAAAAATCAAACATCAAAATAAAGCTTATCTTATTATCTAGAAACACATTCCTCTTCTTTATAAGAAACTGAAACCAGAACATTACAGTATTTGTTTTGTGGCATTTACAAATATATTTTAATAGGCTTTACATGGGTCAGATATACATGAGCAGAACAGATAGAGACTGATGAAAAATTAGGCTTCACTTACCCACTTTATGCATTTTTGCATTTTGTGAAGCATCATGACCATTAAAGGCACAGTAACTAGTCTTTGTCATAGATATGTGTTAAGTTGGTCAAGCATGACTGCCCGTTGGTGAAGCCATGATGACTACTCATGATGTTTTTCTCATGTTTCACAGGCTTGGAAGTGGTTTCTCATATTAGCTGGAGAACTAGCACGTAGTTTTCTGGGTGAAGGAAGATGTGGATGACATTGCTTTCGTCTAATCTTTGGGTACTTCTTCCAATCACTATGATTGTTCAAAGATTATTCAGAGTGGCCTCATAGTGACATCTGCCAGCTCTCTTAGAACTCATATGCTGGTAAGGCTCCACCTGAAGTTCTGTGTCCAGTTCTGCACACCTCAGTACAGGACAGATATAATAGAGAGACTCCAACAAAAGGCTGCAAAGGTGATTTAGGGACTGGATCAATTCTCCTATTAGGAAAGGCTGGAATTGTTTAGCTTGGAGAATTCTGAGGGAAACTTGTCATGGTATAATTGTATCATTGTAAATACCTGAAGGGACGGTTTAAAGTGGGTGGAGCCAGGCTCTTTCCAGTGATGCCCAGTGACAAGACCAGAGACAATGGACACATACTGAAATGCAGAAGATGTTGTTGTATGGGCTGGATGAGCAGTGAAGGGGATTGAAAATTAGCTGGATGGTTAGGCCCAAAGGGCCCAACATCTGAATGATGTGGTAGACTGTACCCTCAGCAAATTTTCAGATGACACCAACTGGGACGGGTGGCTGATATGGCAGAGTGCTGCCATCCAGAGAGACCTTGACAAACCTGCAAAAGTCCATGGTACCAGATGGGATACACCCAGTTTGTCAGAGTGTCAGGAAACACTTTTTCATTGTGATGGTGACTGAGCACAGGAACAGGTTGCCCAGGAAGCTCGTGGAATCTCCTTCCTTGGAGATATTCAAAACCTGCCTGAACACAGTCCTGGGCAGTTGGCTGTATGTGGCCCTGCCTGAGCAGGTCCCTTCAACGTGAGCCATTCTGTGATTCAGTGAACCTCTAGCAATTAGGAAGCTTGAAAGCAAAACATTCCATACACTGGGTTACAAAAAAAGATAGCAGAGTTGCTCTTTTCTGAAGATAGTAATGGTTTTAAAGAAATCTCTTCCAAGGAAATATTTTCTTTTAAATCATATAGCAGAATTCTAAGAAAGAGAGGAATGAATCTTGGGAAAAACATTCTTCAGGGAATAGTTTATGGCCTGGCATAAAAAGGAGAAGCTAACAAAATGGCACTTTCACCAAAAGCTGAGATTATGGGAATGTGGTCCTAGTAATTTCCTTTTACTTATATGCTGTGATCTTCCAGTTTTATATATCTGTATCTAATAGTCACACTGTGTATTTTTGCTGTAAGTAAGTCTTGTATTTTACAATTCGAATCTCATGGTTATAGTGTACAACTTCCTCTTAACTCTTCTATTTTTTTAATGCCTTTGCCAATTTTCCTACTACTAAATCTGAATGGCAAAATATCAAAATGAACTGCAAATTAAAACAATTACTTTGAAGGTGTATGTCCCCAGTAAGTACCGAATCCGGAAATACGTTGATTTCTTTCCAGTAGTTTTCTTATTCTTTTCAAAACTCTGGATCTTATCAGGGGATATTGCACTGACTATGACCAATACTAATTGAAAGCAGGATATCTTTTCTAAAAGTTTGTTCTACTAATTGGAAAAAAGCAAAACCAAACAAGCCACAGAACAAACCGAAACAAAAAGTACCACTCATGAAAACTCATCCCTTTGTTTCTATAATAATGAATGACAAAATTCCTTTTAAAAATGCAGAGTTCATCAACCCTACCTTTAAAAAAGTGATACTACAGCAGATAGCCTTCAGGGAAGATATTCAAGAGAGTTGTTTGAATGAATCTTCTTCATGAATTTAAGCTTGACACCTAGAGTGAATGAGAAACCTGCCTTAAAAGGAAGTTGCTGCCAAGAGAAGTCCTGCCTCTGGGAATTCGTCAGTGAAAGAAGGGCATGGCCAGGTCAGATTTTCATTTTATTTGTTTCGCCAAGTGTCACCACAAAGCAGAACATATATCCTAGCTCAGATAGAACTTGAAAAACCACAAGCCATATTCCATATTAGAAAATTTGGAAGATAATAGAACATACATTTTTCTTTCTGAACAGAGGAAAGGAAGGAGTCAGAAATTAAGCATGCTCAGAAATGTATGTGGGACCAGGCATGAAGATTTTTACACCACATGAAACTTTTTAAAATATAAATTTAATGTATGATTTGATGTATGTACTGCAAATAAGAAAAAAATGGAACATGCAATAAGCATTACAAAATACATGACATTTTAAAATTCCCTTAATGACTAGCCAAAAATATTATTGGAACCCTAGTCTGAGAGAATTTTTTTTGTATGCATGGCATTTAGGCCTACACTACATGAAAGATTTTTCAAAGTGTAAGATTATGAATAGATTCTACTGTTGAGATTACTATGAACTGTAAAATTCAGTGGAGTGCCAGAAACTGCCAGCTGGAAAGAAGACAGGGGAATATCAACAGACTGACTTCAGAAGGAATCCTGATGTGTTGATGTAATAGCTGGATAATTAAATGATTTTCCTGCTTTAATATTCCATTTACAAAGTACTCATTTAGCCTTTGAAGTGAAAGACTTTGGAGATCATATAAACATATCCTATGTTGAAAACCATCTCTTAAAGAACATTATATTTAGCTTTGTAAACATTAATCCTAATACATGAGTAACTAAGGTTGATGAAGGATTAGGAGGTGATTGAGACAGCCAACATGCCCTGACCAACCAAGTGGCCTTCTGTGATGGAGTAACTGTATCGCTGGACAAAGGAAGACCTATGGATGTTGTACATCTGGACTTGTGTATGGCCATTGACACGGTCCCCTACAACCTCCTTCTCTCTAACTTGGAGAGATATGGTTTTGATAGATGGACTGTTTAGTGGATGGGGAATTGGTGGGTGGTCATGTCCAGACAGTAGTGGTCAACGGTCCACATGGAGATCAGTGACAAGTGGTGTCCCTCAGGGGTCCATATGGGAACCAGTACTCTTAAATATCTTCTTCAAGGTCATACACAGCACCTTCAGCAAGTTTGCAGACAACACCAAGTTGAGAGGTTGAGAACCCTGAGGGACAGGAAGAAGCAGCTGGAAAAGCTCAAGAAGTGGGCCCATGTGAACCTCATGAGTTTCAACAAGGTGTCCTGGGTTCAGCTGTAACAGTTATTTTTCTCCTTCTTAGTAGCTGGTGCAGTGCTGTGTTTTCAACTTTAGTCTGAGAACAATGCTTGTAACACACTGATGTTTTTAGTTCTTGCTAAGTAATGTTTACACCGATAAAGGACTTTTCAGCCTCATGCTCTGCCAGTGAGGAGGGGCACAGGAAGCCTGAAGAAAGCATAGACAGGACACATGACCCAAACTACAAAGGGGTATGCCATACCACAGCACATCATGCCCAGTATATAAACTGGGGGGAGTTGCCCGGAAGGCCCAGATCCCTGCTTGGGTCAGGCTGAGTTGGCAGATGGTGAGCAATTGTATTGTGAATCACTTATGTTTATTGTTTTCATTTTCCACTTTTAGTTTTATAACCTCTCCCCCTGTTATTCTCCTTATCATCATTATTATTGGTGGCAGCAGTAGTGGTTTTGTGTTATACCTTAGTGTTGTGGTTTAAGCCCAGCCTGTCACTCAGAAACCATACAGCCCACTCGCTCACTCCCCCACCCTTCATCCCCCCACCACCCTCTCCCAGAGAGATGGGGAGGAGAATCAAAAGAATCCCATGGGCTGAGAAAAGAATAGTCCCATGGCCTCCCATGGGCTGAGAAAAGAACAGTCCAGTAACTAAGGTATAACACAAATCACTACTGCTACCACCAATAAGAATAATGATAAGGGGAATAACAAGGGAAGAGAATACAATACCACCTGCCAATACCCAGCCCCACTGAGCAGTGAAGTAGCCCTTCCGGGTAACTCTCAGTTACATCCTGGGCATGATGTGCTGTGTTATGGAATACCTCTTTGGCTAGTTTGGGTCAGATGTCCTGTCTCTGCTTCCTCCCAGTTTGCCCTCCTCCATGGCAGAGCATGAGGCTCATAAAGTCCTTGGTCAGACTAAACATTACTGAGCAGCAACAAAAACCTCGGTGTTATCAGTGCTGTTCCAACGCTGAAAGTCAAAACCCCAGTGCTGCACCAGCTACTAAGAAGGAGAAAAAATGACTGCTACTGCTGAACCGAGGACAGTATCCACCCCTTGGTCCATACCATTCACGCCATGCTCGGATCCCACATTTTCAATATACCATCTCTCTTACGTATATATATATATATATATATGCACACATACACACGCACAGATGGAGAGAGAGAGATCATTTCTTAGTGCATGGACCAATCCCTATAAAGCTGCTGAGTCCATTCGGTCCATGATGTTGGGTTCCATCTCTTGTAACAATCTTTCAGAGCAGGAGAGGCAGTGTGCAGTGTTGGATTGTTGCCTGTTGATGATGATCGTTCCTTTACCGCAGAATTCGTCTGGTTCTATCAAAGTTCATTCTTTGTTGGGATGATGGTCGGAGGGAAGTCAGGGCCAGTCGCTCGTGACTTGAAGACATTTAGTTGGTGGACTATAAAAGTATTACATAGCAGGCAACAACATACAATTGAGTTCATTGGCTGTTTTCTCCTAAAATCAAATCCCCTTGAGGTATACATTGGACCTCCCCATCTTCCCACATTACCCACCAAGTATATCCGGGTCCCTGAACAAAAGCAATCCCACAAGTGGGTTTGCCTTTACCTGAAGCAGGAATAACCCAGACTGTCTTCCCCAGCAAATTCTTTTTTCTGGTGTTCCTCAGTGGCCCAACTCATGGATACATGAGCATCTACATGGTGTACCTTCACTACCAAGTTCTGCACCGAGGCAGCGCAGTCCAGCAGCCCAGATGGGTTTACTTCTGTGTTGCCACTTGCTCTGCTTCCATTGCTGCAACCACCCCCACAGGGCATTTGCCACCATCCATGAGTCAGTATAGAGATAAAGTACGGGCCACTTTTCTTGTTCAGCAATGTCCAAGGCCAGATGGATGGCTTTTACCTCTGCAAACTGACTCAATTCACCCTCTACTTCAGCAGTTTCTGCAACTTGTCGCTGCAGACTCCATACAGCTGCCTTCCATCTCCAAGACTTCCAAACACTGGAGAGGCTTAGTGGACTAGATACTTGTCCATACTGTCCCACACACCCTGCCACTCATGACTGTCCAACCTTTGGGAAAATCTCTTGGTGGTTCTCCTATATTGTCGTCTAACCCTAGACCAGACCCAAACCTGAACCTGCTTAACTTTCGAGATCAGACAAAGTAGGCTGTTCCGAGGGTGGTATGGTCATGGGTATAACACACAACACACTCTGTATGATCAACATGCTGATTCCCATCACAATCAGCAGGCAGGTCTCAATGGTAACCAAAGGCTATTCAAAGCCTTCAGAACTCTCAAATGATGGTGTAAATAATCTGGTGGGGGAGCTGGGAATGTAAGGGAAAGTCTCTTTCATAGGTTGAACACTCAAGGAGGAAACAATAGATGTGTAATTGCTAAACACTTCCATTGTATACCTCCCAAAGTATAGAGGTGATGACCACGCTGCGAACACATACCAGCGCAGATGCATGATCAATGAGTCTATTGTATTACAATATGAAATGAGAACCTTAGCCCAAGCTCCCCAGCTGATAAACACTAAAACAGCAAAAACCAGCTGTAAGTAAGGTACGACATGCTGAAACTCTGAGATCGAGAACAACAACTTTGAGAGCCAATAAATCATAGAATCATAGAATCGTTAGGGTTGGAAAGGACGTTAAGATCATCAAGTTCCAACACCCCTGCCATGGGCAGGGACACCTAACACTAAATCATATCACCCAAGGCCTCGTCCAACCTGGTCTTGAACACTGCAAGGGATGGAGCATTCACAACCTCCCTGGGCAACCTATTCCAGTGCCTCAACACCCTAACAGGAAAGAATTTCCTTCTTATATCCAACCTAAACTTCCCCTGTTTAAGTTTTAACCCGTTACTCCTTGTCCTGTCACTACAGTCTCTAATGAAGAGTCCCTCTCCAGCATCCCTATAGGCCCCCTTCAGATACTGGAAGGCTGCTAGGAGGTCTCCACGCAGCCTTCTCTTCTCCAGGCTGAACAACCCCAACTTCCTCAGCCTGTCTTCATACGGGAGGTGCTCCAGTCCCCTGGTCATCCTCGTGGCCCTCCTCTGGACTTGTTCCAACAGTTCCATGTCCTTTTTATGTTGAGGACACCAGAACTGCACCCAATACTCCAGGTGAGGTCTCACAAGGGCAGAGTAGAGTGGCAGGATCACCTCCTTCGACCTGCTGGTCACGCTCCTTTTGATGCAGCCCAGGATGCCGTTGGCTTTCTGGGCTGTGAGTGCACACAGAATCCATCTCATGTTCATTTTTTCATCAACCAACACCCCCAAGTTCTTCTCCGTAGGGCTGTTCTGAATCTCTTTGCCCAACCTGTAGCCACGCCTTCAGTTCATTGCATTGTAGCTGTGCATTCAAGTTCATATGTATGCATTTAAACTTAAGTATCTACATGAAAGTGTCTATATGTGAAGGATGAGTCTAAGCCTCCATGTTTGGAAATCGAGATACAGAAAACGAAACCACTGCCGAAACATGAACACTTTCTGTCTTTGAGATATTTGATCTTTTGACCTCTGACCAAGAGTGGCAAAGAGCTCCCATAGGATCTGCGTAATTTCTGCCAAGTTCATGTCCTTTTTAATGCTACTAGATACCGCTGGTGAGGGAGCATTCAGCTGATCAATTTTAAGTTTTCACCCTGAGGCAAACTGAGCAACTCTAGGTTATCTGCAACGATTTTGACCTAATTGTCAGTTCCACAGAAGCTTCGGAAGTAGCTTACATTGCAGATGTCTAAATACAGGTGTATAAATCACGAGCTGATTCCCACCCTATTGTCTTTGATATACCTTTGCCACTCACTTAACTACAAAAGAATTCACTTGGAAAGTAGGTGGGAGTCTTTGACTAGTGGATCCTGAGAAACATCTTAGACAAGCTACTGGGAAGTCAGTTTATGGGAAACCAGATCTGTGAGTTCCTAGGAATGTCAGTTGCCAGGTTCTCTAGCTCCTTAATAGTAGCTTATAGTCCTGGATCAGGGCAGTTTTGATATTTCCAGAGGAACGATTTCCAGGATTTCTCAACTGACACTTAAGATTCCCAAATCATAATTGTTATAGAAGCTTTCAGAATACAAGCTTCTTAACATGAAACTTGGAAACATTTCAGACAATAAAACATTTTTCTATTTGCCATGTTTAAGGATCTTTTTTTGCTTGCTTGTTTTGACTGTATTCCTGTTTGTGCAAGTGAGGATAAATTCTCCATCATTTGAAAACTTGCTTCTCAATAGCTCACTTGTCCAGAGGATTCAATACCATGCATTTTTAGAATGCTTTCATTTAAATAACAATATGAATGTCGCAATATGCTCCTACTCTTCACACAGTTAATTCTGCACAGTGTGCAATGATCTGATTTTAGGTATGAGCTACTAAATCTATAATCAATCGTTTCTAATTTTCTTACTTTTCTTTGACTATAAATGAAATTCAAAATCAGTAACTCCATTCTTCCAGTTTAACGCTTATTGCATAAATTGAGATACAGTATATTTAAATTATCTGCTATAGATTTATTTCCTCACAGAACAATGCATTGAACCTGCAACAATAAAAATAAAGAAGTCTTTGGATCCTTTACTTAGACAAAAGAACTTTTCATGTATTAAAAATTGAAACATGAGAAAAAAAAATGGTTGTTAACAAACATTAAAAATTATTAATTTGGTCCAGAATGTCCAAAAGAAACTATAAGTTTATCATTCACATTAAGCACTTGGGGGAAAATCCTAAAACTAATAAAAAAACCTTGACAAATACCAATTGTGGTAACAAACAAGGCACTCATAAACTGAATATCTCATATTAGTGTTTTGTAAAAAACTCCTGTGTTGAATTTATTAACATCACAATGAAGAATCACATCAGTGTCAGCATATTTCACCACATTCTGTTATGGTGCACTGAGCTCATTCGCTCATCATTGTTTGATGATAATATAGAGAAACAGTCTTTCTCAGTGGAGAATTTCAACCAATTCAATAGCATTCGGCTATATAACAATACTGGTGACAGAAGAAAAAAGCTATAGTTCTTTTTATTATTATTCTGTAATAAAGGGAACATACTTTCCTCACAAAATCCTTCAAGCTGATCCAAGATATAATTTAGCTCTACCACAATTAGATGGATTAGGAGTTCTCAGTGTATAAATACCTATGAGGCACTGCCATAATACATTGTCTCCTCATTCAAATTTCCAGGCAGAGACAAAGATATTTTTACATTTCTGCAAAATGTTTGTTTTGCCCTGATTAAACAGGATGCTAAGAGAAAAAAGAGAAGGAATACATATTGCTGCAAAGAAGATTCTCCAAATGTAACAGACTCATGATGTATAAAGAGCAGCTAGATATAAACAAAAAGATACAATTCAAATCCCTGTAAAGTTATTTATTGTAAGCGGCAAGGAGAAGCAGACAGGCCAACCCAATATGGGTGATAAGCAACTTCTAGTTTATTTGTGATGCAGTTCACACATATATAGGAGTGGTATTCAGCCACTCCTCCTTGGCACAACAGTATTGGTTAGCCCCCCACAGCTTCCTCCACATTCTCCTCCCAAGTCCGGTCTCGGCTACTTGTGGGGGCCACCCCCTGCCTTGCTTGCACAGTCCTCCAGAACTCTATGGTCCTGCTCTAAGAGTCATTCTGCAACAATTTATTATTAAACACTTGGACGGTGTTTGAAATTTAACTTTATTTCTTTATTCTAAATATATATTTTGTTACTTTTTCAATATCATTTTACTGAACTGAATAAGCAAGTGAATTAACCATCACAAAATTAATGCACCCTTCCTCCTCTCTGGGGTGCTTCATAGGTTAATACTTTCCCTTTGCACAGGCTTTGAAATGTGTTAAACAGCATAACAGACATTTAATAATATCATTTCCATATTAGACTAGAGCTGAGAGATGGAAAAGCTGTATATACTGTGAATTTTTTACTTGTCCGGAACAAGGCTTTTCTGAAGTATCAAAAATTTAAGAGACAAATGCCACAGACCAGAAATCTAGTAACATTCTTTGGCAGAAATTAGTACTTCTTGCAGTCTCTACCAAACTAGCATAAATGTATGTTAGACAGTAATATACCCTCCAGTTTTACGAGAACCTGTTGGAAGAAATTTTCCTTAGAACATAATTTAATGAAAAAAAAATAATTCTCTGATAATTCACTTCAAAAAGTGTTTGGTTTTTTTCTGTTTGCTTTTTCTTAATTGTGTTTTGATTTTGTTTTGGTTTGTTTTTTATTTCTGAAGGTAGTTAAACCTAGTTTTTGTAGTTCAATGTATACCTTTAGTCCTTTCAATGTGTTTGTAAGCAGATTTCCTCCTGTGTTTCAAAGAAACTGCTAGCACTGATCATGCTGAGTTCTGAGAGTGCCTCAGAAACTTTCAGAAGTCCCCAGTGAAGAGTCAAATGAACAATTTTTTTCTGGGGAAATCATAAAAAAAAACAACATAAAAAACCAATATGTGACTGATGTTATTGAAGCTGGCATAGTATTTGACTGATCTTTAGCCCTCTGCTTCTTTATTGTTTTCTCCATAGACTACAAGTAAATTAAAGCCCAGTGAAATAAAATTACACCATGGATTCAGAGCATTATACTGCCACTTTTGTAAAGATGGATTAACTACAAAGGGAAAATTAGTACAATTTACCTCTTAAAATGGATTAATTAACTTGGGTCTTTACATGGTTGCTTAGTTTAGCATTAAAATAATATTAAAGCGGTTCATTTTCATTCACTTTGAAATGAGTGTACCCACTTACGTATTCAATTTTGTTTCAATACTTCAAATTGCACTTTCAATATCATGAGCTAAGCTCCTTGCACAATTCCAGGTAGACAAGCTCACTCAGAGTAAAATATTATCTAAAAAACCTCATGCAGCCTATGCCCAAAGAGGCTAGGCTACTGGCCAAGCAATTTATTTGACTTGCTAATAACTGAGAGACAGAAGTACTTCTTTGCCTGCCCAAGGTTTATTTTTGTGTATGTGTGTCTCACAGACAGTTAAATGATCACAACATCCTCAAGTGGCTGGATAAGGGAAGACTATAGCAGGGAAGAGAGAGTAGGGTGAAAAGATTTGTCAGGAAGATATGATAATAGGGAAAGCATGGTAACTGGTTTGAGCTTCTACTGCACCATCACTTGAATTGGGTGCTGCCACGTAATCATGACATAAGGTTATTCTCTTCTAATTTACACAGAAATGAAAGGAAAAACAAAGAGATGTGTATTTAATGTGTATTTAATGTGAAACTGAACAAATGGCAAGATATTGCAGTAAAGAAGAAAGCAAATGTTGAAAACACAGTCCTGTACACCTGAAAAACAGAAAAACCAAACCAAGCCAAATCCAACCCTCAAAAAAAACCAACAACAACAACAACAAAAAAAAAAACCAAACCAAAGAAAAAAGACAAAGAAGAAAAACTGCAGGGAGTTAAAAACAGGGTTGAAGAAATACACCGTAGGAATACTGGTTAGGAGGAATTGCTTTGGTAATTCTGAGGAAAGGAGATGTAATCTTGCCAAAAGTCCATACAAGAGAACTATAAGGGTGGTAATACATTATTTTCTTTTGTTAGCAAGAGCAAAAGAAATAAAATATTCAGAGGAATCAGTAGGAAAAGTTTATTTGACATTAAATGAAAAGCTAACCTGGAATCAGGTTTTTAATGAACTGTGCTGAGGAAGAATGAAGGCTTGATACAGTCAAAGAGAATATTCAAGGTTAACATGTCTTGGAAGTATAATGCAGACATAATTTAAAAAAATCTTATCATAGTGAACAGTATCTCTGAAGTCACAATACCATTTTTGTTCAGCTTTTACTGCCCCTATAGCTTCTGCCTCCAAAGGCATAAGCATTGTTTAACCTAAATGGTTCTGTAATATGCTTACTTAAACTGATGTTACCTTTTTTTTGTTAGGTATGCACTACATAAAATTTGTGTTGTAGATATCATTTCGGTAACAAAATTAAGAATTTAATTCCAGTCTGTGTTTGTGTACCACTGAACTCAGTAGTTTTGTCAAAGGCTTCACTGAATCAGAATCTGTTAACTCTCTCTAACAAGTTCTTCTCAAAATGTGGTGCTATTTCTTCATCTTATTTATACCAACATTATTAGACAGACGTGCCTGAAATACTTTGAAATAAAGGTGCTTAAAAAAATATTGATAGTAAATATGGCAAATATACACAACCTTTTAGCACAATCAGTACTATGCTGCCATACCACAGGGGGATTAAGAACTAACCAGCCTTAATCCTACAGTACCTAAATATTATCATCATATGGTCCACTTAACACTAAAATTTAATGTATTTAGCAAGAATATATTCAGAATGTTTGGCAAAAGCTTGGTATTTTATTCATACTTAATCCATTAAAATTGCCACAAGAATCTTTTCAAGTATCTCTGAGAAAAATGAGGAACTAGATCTATTTGGTCACAACAGTTTTCCCCATCAGCTTTCTGTCTCTTTCCACTCAACACAAGACCTATAGGACCACTTAATTCCCATTAATATCAGAGCTTTCATGGTGGATAGGAGTGGTATTTTGCCCAGAGGATTTTCTTCTATTACAGATTAGATCACTTACTTTCAGAACTAAGGAACTTTCAGTTATGTTAACACATATAAGTTAGTAACAAGAAATAAGTGTGATTAGAGAAGAGATGCAGAGCAGCCCTGTGGAGAAGTACTTGGGGGTGTTGGTCGATGAGAAAATGAACATGAGCCAGCAGTGTGCGCTCACAGCCCAGAAAGCCAACGGCATCCTGGGCTGCATCAAAAGGAGCGTGACCAGCAGGTTGAAGAAGGTGATCCTGCCCCTCTACTCTGCCCTTGTGAGACCTCACTTGGAGTATTGTGTGCAGTTCTGGTGTCTTCAACATAAAAATGGCGTGGAACTGTTTGAACAAGTCCAGAGGAGGGCCACAAGGATGATCAGGGGACTGGAGTACCTCCCGTATGAAGATATAGGCTGAGAAAGTTGGGGCTGCTCATCCTGGAGAAGAGAAGGCTGCATGGAGACCTCCTAGCAGCCTTCCAGTATCTGAAGGGGGCCTATAGGGATGCTGGAGAGGGACTCTTCATTAGGGACTGTAGTGATAGGACAAGTGGTAATGGGTTCAAACTTAAACAAGGGAAGTTTAGATTGGATATAAGGAAGAAATTCTTTGCTGTGAGAGTGATGAGGCGCTGGAATGGGTTGCCCAAGGAAGTTGTGAATGCTCTATCCCTGGCAGTGTTCAAGGCCAGATTGGACAGAGCCTTGGTTTAGTGTGAGGTGTCCCTGCTCATGGCAGGTGGACTGGAACTAGATGATCTAAAGGTCCTTTCCAACCCTAACTATTCTATGATTATATTCTAAATAATGCCATATTTGTTCTCTCAGGTAACTTACTTTGACCTAAATTCCTTAAATACAAATAAATGTGGAAATTAACTTCCCAGGTAATTTTTAAATCCTTTCTCTTTTTAAAAGAAAATCTCCTTAATAAGTCCTGTATATATGTATACAAAGTAAAATAGATTTAGCAGAAACAAAGGCATTTTATTTCACCATTCCAGGTTGTGAGAGAAAGTGTGTTGATGATTAAGACAGATACAAAACTATGAGCTCTTAGTGGCATACTCCATTAGAATTAATGTAAAGGTTTCAGCTGCCAGAATAAACATCAGTCTGATAAACAGAAGTAAACCAGAGACAAACTGAAAGTTTTTTAACATTTCATTTATTTTTACCTTCAAACATCATACCTTAAAATTCAGTTGTTTGGATTTTAAATATCAAGCGAAAGAAGGGAGACATGAGTCTGAGTTTAAGAATTTTGAAGGATTCCAATTACTTGATAAATACAGTAGATTAATAATGGGGATCTCCACATTATTGAAGACTATGACATTTATATGAAAAGGAGCAATAAATGCTGAATACACTAAAATGATTAATAAATAGAAAACATAATAAAATGAGTAATAAATGCATATTGATTGGTTTTTCAGTCCTATATTTTTAAGCTCCTCAAAATTTTACGTTCCCTGCATTTTAAATTCTTAATGTCCTAAATTCATTGCATCTTTGTACTCCTAAAATTCTTCAGGCTGATCTTAGTACAAAAAAGGGACGTTGAACACAATATTGCATTTCACTGTTCACTGATACTGAAATAAATAAATAATTCTCAAAGTTAATTCCATTTATCGGAATTTCATACGTATCTGTTACTGCATTGCTTCCTGGCCGCAGAAATGTGCCAGAAATTAATCCCATTGAAAAATTCAAGGCTCCTTCTCTTTCTGTCCACTTTCCAAAAACAGTAAGTTGCTGTGTGTTTTATAGGTGACCATGATAAAATTGAAGTTTCAGACAGCAATTATATTTTCTCTTGTTTTGAAGGGTTATTTCTCCTTTTGAGATATACATTGTGATATTGTACAAAGGTTATTATTAACAGTGTGAGAATGAAAAAGCTCCTTTTATATCTGGGCTTCTTAAAGAGCTGGTTTAGCATCCCTGCATCTGAATAAAAAAGATACAGCAGAATCTGTGCAACATCCAGTTCCCCAAAGACTGATTATTCTTCATTTCTTAACATGCTTAAAAACAATCTGTAAAGTCTCTCAACATAGCAGTGCTTACCAACGATGCACCATTAAATTTAAACAACTTGAGAATTGGTGCCATGCTTCACTGAAATGCTAGAGGTTTTTGTTGTTCTGTTTTTGACTAATGGGTACTTCACATATAGTTTAACAAATTCAGAGACATTCTCTGCTCCTACAAGCAAAATGTTAATTGACTCCATTAGCTGGAGCCAGGACCACTAGAATTCTTTCTTTGTTCCATTAACTCAGTATTTTTTATAAATGTAGATTTAGGAGCAGAGATTTGAAGCGCCATGAGTTTTTGTGAAGTGAAACTGAAAGACGGTACACTGAATTTACAAATAGTTAAAATCATAGAATTGTAGAATCATAGAATAGTTAGGGTTGGAAAGGACCTTAAGATTATCTAGTTTCAACCCCCTTGCTGTGGGCAGGGACACCTTACGCTAAATCATATCACCCAAGGCCTCCTCCAACCTGGTCTTGAACACTGCCAGGGTTGGAGCATTCACAACGTCCCTCTGCAACCTATTCCAGTGCCTCACCACCCTAACAGGAAAGAATTTCCTTCTTATATCTAACCTAAATTTGCTAGTGGCTTCTGTGGTCTACTCAGAGATGGCTTAGAAAAATTGCTTGCCCCATGCTGCAGAGCAACATTTTGCATGTGGTATTCTGGAACTATTCTAGGAAGTAAGGATTTGTTTGTGAAATTTAGTAATACCTGCAACAGAAAGAACTATGCAAAAATAGACACCTAAAGGCCTGTAGTCAAAAGGACATATCTGTGAACTGTAAAACACTGGATTCTTTCTAGAGACCCACTATAAGCAAATGGTTAACTTACCCTGTTTGGAAGCTGAGAAACAGGGAAAGCATGGATTGGGTAATAAATCCTATTGGTCAGTACACTCATTCAACAGTCTTAGGGAGCCTGGAAAGCCACCAAGTACAAAGTAAATCTCTTTAGTTGGAGTTCTGCTACAAGAGGAGTGTTCCCAGCATATTCTGGAGAAACTTGAGCATCACACTAATGACTCAAGATGAAGACTCAGTAATGACAAAAAAAAAAAAAAAAATTAAAAATTGAGGAGAGGTTTAATATGTCAATTGCACATCATTGTTCTGACTCCTTGGAACATGAGAAAAGAAAAAATGTACTCTTCTGGTTCCTAGTTAAAGGATGTTTAAAGCTGCAAATATGTGAACCAGAGTCAATTACAACAGTAGTGTTTTCAGTAATGACTTATGGGAAATAAGAATGGATATTCTGGATGGTAGGTTTTCACTCTCCTTTTTGGCAGGGCACTTGTAATAACTGATTATAAAACTTTGAGGACCAGAAGGAAAATAGACAGATATGAGCTAAAATGAAGTATAAAGAGGTAGAGATAATTTTTTGTAAATAGGAAATGAGGGTAGGTTCGTACTTCTACCTGAAAACTGTTGGGGTTTTTTAGCTGTAGTTGCCTTTGTGCTGTGTAATGTAGTTGAAAGGTCAATGGCGCTGGAAAAATACCGAATTTCCATCTTTCCCCTCTCTTTCTTTTGCCCCTTTATTGTGTTTGTAATTTTCCATTTTGTAAAGAGTACTTTTCCTGAATACTGGTCAGAAAGAATTCTGCTATTTCATCAAGATTATTTTTAACATATTAAAATGAAGGTCCTGTTTTGCGGGACAGATTTTTTCCCCAAGTTTCATGATGAAAAGAAAATTAGAAGAGAAATTTCCATATACCCCTTACAAAGCAATATTTTTTTTCCTGTTAAAAAAAAGTCCCAAAAGTCTATGCATCTCCTGCATGTTCTAGGGTTTTGAAAGTAACAGATTTAAACTAATTTAATGCTACAAAATAATTTGCTAAGTTATTTTTACTTATGAGTGATTCCAAAATAAAAACATGAAGGCATGAATCACAAATAGTAACTCCTAAGTCACAAACCACTGCAGTAGAAGGTAGCAATGGCAAGAGTCAGAAAGTAATAGGAGCAGAAGGTAATTTATGGGGTGGGGGTGGAGTCTTAGTTTGCAGAGCCCTTATGGAAGGGCTTTCTACGTAGTCATTCACATTTTCTCCACTTCCTGTCAGTTAGTTAATGCAGTTTAATGGAAAAAAAGAAAGTGTAGAAACAATTATTTCATCTCTGATACAATTATATCATTTGTAATTCCACTATATTTCATTTGAATGAAATGGGATTACTAATCAGGAAAAATATTCCTTAGCTTGAATAGTGACAATGTCTAACCATAACTGAAAGACTTGAAAAAGCCATGAATACAAAATATGAAATGAGAGTAGACATGTCTATAAAACTGAACACAGACAGCATGTTCATTATCTAAGAGTAGCACAAAGCTTTTATCTTCACTATGTGAAGAACTAATTACAGAACTGCTGCTATTTTCTTTAAGAATTTCCCCACCCCAAACACAGTATCCTTCCTGTGGCTACAATTCTCAATAATTTTAAGGAACTAGAGTTTCTGTGGGTACTGAGACTAACAGTCTATGGAAATGTTCTCTTAAAGATTGAATAAACACAATAGATGTTTCATGCCAATGATTAGCCTAGGCAATATTTTTTAACCTTAGTGTCTTATACCAAGATACACCTATTCTGGCATGCAGCAGTTCATAGTATTTATGCTTACAGAGTTCTATTTGCTTCCTTTGTGGAAAGAATCACAGTTCAATGTGTACCATGAGCAAAGCCTGTACAATACAGCAAAAAGTGAGCCAGCAGAACAGTACTTAAATAATACTACATTGCATAACAGTACTGGAATAGCAAAGAGAAGACATATTCTGACCTTTGAAAACAGAAACATAAGAGCTGGAAATTAACAGTGGCCTAGAAGACTGAAAGGAGCTGAAATGTCTCTCATTTAAAATAATAAATTTTTATTTTGAAACAAAAAATATTCAGTGTTAGAAATGACATAAATATTGTCACATTTTTCAGAGATGAGCAGTAGACTTTGAAATCTGAGTTTCGAAATTATATTATGTAATCATTTGCTACTTTGCCGCTGGCAATCACTTGCCACTTGGAAAATGCGCACTGTAGCATTGGTCTAGGCAGTTACATTTAAAGCTGACATCAGTGAGAAGAGCAAGTTCTGTTCCTGAAGAATGCAGGAAATCTGAAACCTACCAAAATGTACATTTGAGATTTATCCACATGACACACTCCATGCAATCACAGAATTTTATTTAAGGTTAATGTATATGGCATGTGTTAAAGAACTCAAAGATTTCCCCCAGTTCTCACTAGCAGCTCTTCCCCTTTCTCCCTTGCGCTCACGTAATCCAGTTAGCCACGTAGAAAAATAGAATACTTAGGGTTGGAAAAGACCTTAAAATCATCTAGTTCCAACACCCTGCCGTGGGCAGGGACACCTCAGTAATCTGGCCCAAGAGAAGATTTGCACAATGAAGATTCCTACTGAAGATATAGAATTTACATTTTCCTAATTTTCCACATTTCAATAATATTTATACTGCCTCTGATCTGGTATAGTGATCTGAATGTTTATGAGGACCTGGTGTGCAATAGATACATTGATGGATATCATCTGCTTTAATTTCTTACTAAAAGAATTCATGAGACTACTCTGCATTAATCAGTAAAGAAGGTAGAAGGAAATATTATAAAAAAATCTGTAAACAAGAAAGTTTCTGATATGAAATTTTCCATTATTTACCAGCTAAACATGTAAGAGAATGTAAGAGAAAAATATCAAGCCCTCCTGACTTTATATCAATGTACTATGATTAGTTTGTTCTATTTTCAGACTCATGGAAGAGGTGTCAGAAGAATGATGTGACCTCCTTACATCATTACTATGCAATATTAATTTCTTATTCTAGTTTTGCTCAATGGCTTCAAAATCATAGTATATAGCATCTGTAATCGCCAGAATTAATTTAGAAGATATTTCCACTGAGATTGCTAATTCAGAGTCTAATAACTTTTTTAAGGTTTTTTCCATTTTTAGTTTAAAAATCCTTTATATTTCACATTTTTTGCTAGCAAAGGAGTTTATAAGTAGCTAAGGGATGTGAACATTTAATTAATGCCAATTGTTAAAATTTCTCTTGTTCTCTGAAGGATTTATTTCACCTGTGGGCCTAGGTGAAAAATCCCTGTAATTAATCTAGAGAGATCCTGCACAGAAATTCAAAACTACAAATCCACAAGAAATAAAAAATAGTTTCATATGAATTATGCTATGAATCAAGGAATGAAAGTGGTTCTTTATATTTGTTTTTCACAAATCATGATCTGACACATCCTCAGTTTGAGGATGGACTATAAAACTCCAGTAAATCTAGACCATCATTACAGGAGCAGAAACAAAAAGATTCAGCTAGTGTGCCATTCCGTAAGATATTTTTCTCTTTGGAATTTCGGAAATGTAGCATACAGCAGGGAAGACAATATATCCAGAACATCAGGATGTGTCCCACTGTTGCTAACTGAATCTTTCTCTAAATGTCACATAAATGTGTTAAAACTGCAGCTTGGGCAGAAACATAAGAGCAGCATCTGTATGATTTGTAGCATCAATATGTGAGGAGATAGGGTATGAGATTTTTTTTCTGTTAATTGTGCTACCTTTGTCTTCTGTATGTTTTGCAGCCTGATCTCCCAGGTGAGATGACAGAGCTAAATTTAAGATGCATCTGAGATACATATTGATCAATACAGTTTCACCTATGACATAGGACATAATTTTACATTAAACACTCTCTAATGCTTCGAGTTCACATGAAAGTTATGCAGAATTTTAAAAGATCATTATACAACCCCCTAATTTAGTCACTACCTGAAACTGGTGGGGTTTACAAAACCTTTTCAATAGGTGTCCACACCGTTTCTAAAAGCACTTAGATTCACCAGAACCTTATCAGATAAAATACCAACATAGAAGGAGTCACATAATTTCAGTAGGGTAATGATAAAACACCTAGATAAATAGATTCCAGCAAGTTTACAATGCATTATGCAACTATAATCTAATTTAAGAAAACGCAGTCCACTGCAAGAAAAACGAATGTATTTTAAGTGTGCGTAGCAAAAGGTTGGTTATGGAAGTAAGACTTTCCAATAGTGACTTCCGTAGTGACAGAGTGATAATAGTAACAACTGTAATAGTGACATGAAAATTCTGATTTAACCTAGAATACTTACAGATTCCTCTGCTTTAACAGAAAATCAAAATCACTGGGAGAAAAGACCCCTGAACTGAGGTCTTAATGTTTTTACTCATTTTTACCTTCAAAAAACACAACCCATATGCACCCTGAATAAAAATAGGAATCTAAAGACAAATTACTAACCTGGGTGAAGATATCAAACATGTTAACTTGGATACTAAAGAAGTTTTGAAGCCTTTATTTAAAAAAGAAAGGCAAAAGACTGGAGGAAGAAGCTACACGGGAAGCTGTTACTATTTTAACTACTTGCTTGTGAAATTTTGCAAATACTGAAATAGGAATGTTGTTCAGTCTGTTGGGTGCAGGGAAATTCTCAAGCCAGGCAGAAAGAACACAAAACCATAAACAATGACTAATTGCTTTAAATACCATGTTTTTTCTTTCCTTTCTCCCTCCTTTCTTTCTCACTTTCTGAATGTTTTTGTGGCTATATGCAGGTCCACTACAGGATTATGGCTTTGACATACTCACAGTTCTTTCTTCTTTGAAAGGTTTTGTCCGTGTACAGACACCAACTACATGTCCTTTTTTTCATGTCACAATGGGAAAAAAACTTTTATCTAAAAAAAAATCCCATCAACTGGAGAACATGATGGTGCCTAGAAAGGTACAGATAATACAGATAATACAAACTCTAAACTGAATTATCTTACACAGTTTCTATAGTGCAAGACATTAATTTAGGGGAGGAGGGAGTTGTTTGATTTGACTTGTTTTGTGGGTTTTATTTCCTTCGTCTTGTACAGCCATTTTTCTGCTTTAATGATGATCTTCTGCAATCAAAGAGGTATACATAAATCTAGTAAAGTACAATCAGGAGACTTTTTAATGTATCACGAGGCATGATACCACTTAATAAAAGACAAAGGCACTTCCAAGTGTGCCCAAATTTTTACAAGAGAAATACGATCTTTCTTCCTGCAGTCAGTAACATTTTAGATTACGTAGTTGAAGTTAATTAAATAATACATACAGGCACACACATCACAAGAAACTAAGTCATGACAAAACTGCAACACTATGCTTGTATTTGAAGTTTCTACTTGCTAACAGAATCCAGGCACTGAGACAGTCTAATTCAGATGCAGTGTTTCCTCCATTCTTTCACTGGCATTGCTTGTTTTCAGTGGAATTGGATAAACTGCCTGTGTATTTTTGTTGTTACTTTTTGGTTCCTTGGTTTCATTCTTTATAGTCTGTATGTGTGGACTACCTGTAACTGTATTTAATTTTATGCAACAACATTTAGAGAATTAACTCCTTTCAACATTCTCAGTAGGCTGCAGTGGTTTGCAAGAAAGAATTAAATCACCATGAAAATGAATCTCAATTCCTCAGTCTGGAAAGGAAACAAGAAAACTACTGGAGAAGGCAATAGCATTACCACCAAGTTTGTGGTGACCATGTGGTGGTAAATGTGGTGGCAAAGTGGCCTTGTTGCAAACATACAGATGCACTATAAGTAATGTATAGCTTGGGGGAGGGGGGGGGAGGGGGGAGGGGAAGGGAGGGAGAAGTAAAAGCTTATGCTATCTGAAAATTCTGCTTCAACTAGAAAATATATTTCAAATATATTACCATACATATATATTGCAACTAATTTTCCATTTAGTGTGTCATGTATCTCCAAAGCCATAATATGACTAAAGGATTAGGAAGGTTGTTTGCCAACATAAGATTCCACCAGAAGAATTCATACTTCAAATGGGTCAAATTCAGACCTAGGAAACAAAACATTTTACATTGTGGTGGCAGGAATATCCTTCATAGCACACATAGCTTCACTTACATCAGTAACTCCGCACACCAAAGTCAAAATAGCATCGTCACAGCACCAACAAAGGAGGACACTCCACCCCTTACCTCTTCATCACAACAAAAATTCCCCCCAGTTATTTGGTCATGGATATTTAAGAGCCAACATTTCTGCAGGCTATTAAAACCTTCTTACCAACCCCACATCTCAATGAAATGATGTAATATTTAAAGCAGAATTTCCCACTCTTACTGACTCAAGACCATGCACATGGCTATCTCTGTGGCTATGTTGACTGAAGTATTGATAAAGCTATCTATTAGCTTATTAATACAATGACAGGTGTAAGTCTCACACATAGGCAAAGCAAGAGATGATAATTGCTTAGTGTCCAGTCTTTACAAGATGTTCTTTATCGTGTTCAATGCATTTATTCCTCTTTGATAACACATGTATTCATCCCTGTAGCCTGTAGCCATACAGTGCTACTTATGTGCCCCTGTTATCTTCTGACCTACTGTGAGACACAATGTAACTGTTGCACTTTAAAGCGCTATGGCAATTTGGAAGCACCAAATTAATTCTCTTGAAAATCTGAGTAACTACCTCCACAATAGTAGACTATCAGTCTCAAACTAACTGATTAAAAAAAAAATCTGTTGCAGTCTGGGATTACAAGTTTTTAAAACTTAGTAGGAACATGCTTCTAGATATTGGTTGTCCTCTGTCATCTTGATGGTCTAAGTGTGAAAGCAAACCCTATCCATCACTCACAGTCTTTCTCCCAGTGGAAATTCTTTCCACACTGTTTATGATCACAAGTTTCCATGTTAATATCTTGCTTGTGCAAGTACCTGGAGTTCTGCCCTAAATACAAGGTTCTACATAACAGCCATTTGTCATTATAAAACATCAAATACTCAAACAAAGCAGCCAGCAAAACAGAAACGTTTAATTTCCTTCCTGTATGCCAGCATGGTCCTTCTATCTGCTTCTTAATAAACACTGAACACTAAACACTACCCGATTCTGCTTCAATTGCAAAATTGTCACCAAGACCTCTGTAGCTACTGAGTCTATAAAAAGTGGGGTTTTTTTACACACAGTAATTAGGGACAGATAAATGCAAAACCACTGGCTGAAAGTTATATACAAAATACATAATAACATTACATGTACTTTTCTCAAGAAATTAGTATTTCAGCCTAAGACCCAGTCTCAAGAATGTAAGAATTCATCTAATTGTTCACAGTCAAGCTAGAAATACAATTCTATGTTACTGAGCCAGAAGCAGGATGCAGCCACAAGGGTATTACTACTTCTTATAGGCCTCAAAGCCTGTACTTTATAACATAAAATCTTAAGATTGATAGAGGGGTTGCATATTGACAAAAGAGTCTGAATAATAATATATACTGGGTATATCTTAATAATGTATATATACCACTGATAATTACTAATATTTGGTCATGACAGCACTTTAGAAATTAATTGGTAATGGAAAAGCTCCAAAAGAAGGCCAGGAGATTTTAAAGTCTGATCTGTAATAACTTTAGTGAACTTTATTTTCTAATGAAAATATTAGCTCTTCTCATTGTGTTAAATGAGGGGCTTGGTACCTGACAACCCACTTATTTGTACGCATGAAAGTATCAGAATTGAGATCTATATCTCTTGCAAACCATATTTTAGCTTCTTCTTTGATTATAAGCGCATGAATGAGCTTTGAAAAGGAATATCGAGTGAAAGATAAAGAAGCATTAAACCCTTAAAAAAATTATTTTATCAGAGAGAATGAACTGAAAAAATTGTCTGAGCACTAGGAACAGGAAATGGATGAAATACATTTGCAGAAGTGGAGAAAGCATTTGCAGGAACCCAGGTAGGGAGAAAAAGTGGTCCAAAACTATGCTTCAGCTGGATGTTGCATGAGAATATGGAAATCCCACAACCAGACTGAGAAACTCAGAAGCCATTCTGGGACTTGTAGGACAATCACAGTTGTCTTGTAAGCCTTGAATAACAGTATATTGGCATTCTTATACCATGAGAGGAAAATGAGTATCCAAAAAAGAGAGTTTCACAAATGAGCAGTGTAAAACCTGCCTAGACTGAACCTTTCAATAGCGCATTGCAAAGCCATCTGCAGTCATTACTGGAAAGCATAATTAAAGTAAGATTTTTTTGTGACTTCCAAATATTGCCTCACAGTCACAGGTTTAGGTTCTCTAGAAAATTCTGTTTGCCCCATGCATGGAAAGCCAAAGTTCTCAGTTTCTCATTATTTGATCTTATTCTGGATAGATTTAATTAAGGAACAGTACACTTCTTTTTGTACTAGAACATTCCAGCATTTCCTCTGAATTACCATTTGGAGCTTTTATTTCCCCAGGTTTCTACAGAAAAATCTGAAACCGATCATTTAATTTTCTTTAAAATGAACAAAAATGTGTTAAGATTTTAGTTCCTTTTGTCTGCCAGTGGGTAGGCATTCATGTGTGTTTCAGAGAACAGCAAAAGGTACCTGCTGTGTCGCTCACAGTGGAAGTGGTGAAGAAAATCCAAGAACTGTTATAGCAAGAAAAGTTTCTATTGCACCTGTAGACTTTGAAGACAATTGTTATTTCTTGTAGGATTTTAAAAGTTAATGTCTGTGAACAGGAGGAAGCCTCCAAACAGATTGCAGTTTTAGCTATGTCAGAATAGCTCTTTTTCTCTCCTGTTCTTTAGTGCAAATGTTGCATCTATACCATAGGAGACGTGAATTCAAGTGTTGGAATAAAGGTGGAGATCTGGGTTATTTAGTCATGTTGCATGCCATAATCTGTCATGTCATTAGGCCTTATGTCATAACCTGCAGCAGTTGTAGTAGGATTCTTTACGTTTCTGTTATCTGGCAATTAATTCTTTATCCTCTCTGACAGAATTTTAAATCAAACCTGAGAAATTTGTAAGCACAGTGATGGAAAACACTTAAATCTTACACTTTTTAAATTACATATTCTTATATTTTTCTAACTGATAAAAAAATTGTGGTTACAAGTATTTAAAAAAAAAAGGAGAGATTAAGAAGTCAAACAGGTTTAAAATAAGAATTCCAGGGTTTTGGTTTTGTTTTTGCTTTTGTTTTTTCTGTTTGCTGTAGGTCTATTACATACTTTTGGGACAGTGGAATGCCTAGTCCACCAGAAAAGACACTTCAGGACTCGCTAGAGGACTAGTGGTCTCAGTCTGAAAGCTTGTCAAGGCCTCTCCAGCAGCTGCTTTTTGATGATATTCCATTTCCAGGAGGAAGGTAATAGAGGGAAGTTTTTTGCTTGCTCTAACTATAGTTGTGATATGACAAGATAATCGGGCAGCAAACAGGAAGAGGGGGATTGCTCTGAACAGTAACAAGTGCTGAGGGCTGTGCCCTGATCAGAAGGACTGGTGGGGAAGGGCTGGTTTGAACAGCAGGCCCAGGCTTGCCATATTAGTAATGCGTGGAGGTACAATTTTGCAGATGGGATTCTGTAGAAAAAAAGCAGGCTAGAGAACTTTTTGTCTTGCTACACTCTTTTATGAGCACAGAGCCTAAGTTGGTCCCTCTGACACAAAGGCAATGCTTGTCACAACAACACTACTCTGCAAAAGACAGGTGTTACTTTCACACAGTGACCTAAGCTTGTAAAAAGTACTCTTAGACAAACTAAATACTACAATCTTCCCCTTTACACAGCACAGGCTAAAGGCTTTTCAGCCTGTGATATAACTGCACAGCAATGTGAGTATTAAACACTCATGAACAAAGAAACTCCAAACAAATATTGATGAAGACTCATACCAAAACCATGAACTCTGCTCACTTGCTTCCCCCTCACTACCAAGTCAGAAAACATACAATGTATAACAGATGTCAGGCATATTCCATGGATGTACTTACATACTCCAGTGATACGCATGTTGAAAGAATGTATATTAGACTACAGTATCCAAATGACTAAGCAGTGCAGCATAGAAATTGAAAGCAATTAGCTGGACAGGATAGTCTGTCCAAAGGAAAATGAAATTATAAATAAATAAGCATTTCCTGTCTTCCACAGGCTTTCAGTGCTATACACATGATGCAAGCAGTACCATTCTCATAGGAAGGAAGGAATGACAGGAATGAAGTGAAGGATGGGGGAGGAGGGAAGGAGCCCTTGTTGCTGTCAATCCTGTGACAGTAGCGTGGTTATAACAAGCAAGCCTGAATCTCAGTGTGATTGTTCTGGGGAAATTATACTACCACTGTATAGAACTGTAGGATTAGGTATTTCATATTGGATCTGCATTTACCACCAGAAATCAATACGCAACATTGTAAAAAGGCTGGCTTACTCTAATGATGAAAAAGGATGTGTGAAATTGTAACTACCAGACTATTTTCCTATTCACAGATCTGTTGAAAATCAATTTTGTCCTGCATAAAAAAATGTATGAACAAGGGAGGATATATATGTTACAGCAAGATGAGCTTCAAAAGATTATATTCTGAATATCTATATAGTTCTTTATAGGTGAACCAAACATAGTGTCTAAAATCATATGATACAACAAAACAGTGCTGCTGAACAAGGTTTTCATTAGATCCTCAATCTAATAACCCTTCTTAAAGAAATACAAAATACTGTGTCAAGAAGTCTGTGCACAGATTTTTTCTGTACAAGGGAGTGATACTACCCGAAGAGTTTTTTCCCAGAAAACAATAGTTGTCCTTGCCCATAAAAGGCACATGATTTCCACAATACTGTAAGTTACATAAACGCAAAGCAGAGGGTAGTACTACAGTACTAGTAGATTTACACTCTGGTTGAAACTCTTCTGCATAAAGATGATGGGCTGCCTCAGTGTCATCAGCACAGAGATTTCAGTATACCAGTATTTGGTACCAATTAACTGTGAGTCTGAAGAGATCTGTGTTATCAAAACCTGCAAGCATTGCTTTGCTATAAAGGAGTATTTCCTTACATGTGAATAAAAATTTTCATCAAAACAACAACTTGCCTGCAGGAAACAGTATTTCTGTGTGTGGAGAAAAAAAAAAAAAAAAGAAAGAAAGAAAAAAAAACAGAAAAAGAACCCAACCAAAAATCAATCAAACAAACAAATAACATCCATCTAATTTTCATTTAGTAATTACTTTTATTTTCATTGAAATCTCTTCTTAAACAATGTTTAGCAAGAACTGAAACATACTATTGTATTGTTAAATTCAACACAAAGGGTTTTTTTAAATTAATTTAGTTAAAAAAGTAATTATAGAGATAAATTTATAAATATTTTATAATTTACATAAGTAAATATATAATTATAAATAACACACAAATATGTAACTTATAAAGCATTATATATAAAAATATATTAAAAAAATAAAATTTATAATGTTTAGATTTTTCCTTTGAAGTGGAACCAAATAAGTACTTTTTTGGTAGTACACATGTCCTGCAAGTTTAATATAAACCGCAATACACATTTTAGAAATCTGAGAACTTTTTACATGGTTGTTTTCATTGTCTTTATTATACAGTTAAAAGTCATTAAGAGTGAATAATTTATAGGATTGCAGTAAAGCATAAAGCTTCATATTGATGTTGCTTTTTAGAGCAGCATCTTTATTCAGATTTGTTGGCCTCTAACCACTGTGTTGTCATAATTGTGTAAATCAGAAAGCAGATTACAGAAATGGATAAGTATATATACTGTGAACTGTTTTTCCTAATACAAAATACAAGTCTTTTGTTTTTGTACATGCATAATTATCTGATTTATTAATTCCTGTATCTATTACTAAAAAACTTTATTTTCCCATGGTATTTTGGTAATCACATTAACCATTAGCTAATTAAAATGCACAGATATTTGGAAGTGTTTAGAGAGAATGATACTGTCTTCATTTCAACTACATAACTTATATATATTAATTCAAAATTATCTACATTGCCGTTAAAGCTTAACAAAAATTAATATTCTTTACTTTTTTTGATGTATTTTTAAAAATTGTTTCTATGCATGTAAGAAGTTTATTAATTCTACTTAAGCATCAACTAATCAGAAAACAGGAACTTGTCTTTCCTACATAGCACAGTGGGTAGGAATAAAGGATTGGTTTCTGTTTCCATGTAAAATCAGATCCAGTAGCTGATCATAGGCAATGAACCCTTTCTTCCTACCACACCGTGTGACAGTTTGATATGTCTGATACCTAATCTTTTCCTTTTTTTTTTTTTTTTTTTCCCTCAGTAATGCATCACCCTAATATTATCAGTGGGAATTCACCTCCCATCATTTGCACATAAATGGGGCTATATCAATTTAAAATCTCTGGGAGCTCTGGGCTTATTTTGGTGTGCAGATATTTTTCAGACAGGTACTGCCTATTCATTCAACACAGCCTCAAAGCACAATGATTTATCCCTTGATATAGAGCTATGACATGAGAACACAGAGGGTGATTTATCCTGTGTGATTTAGTTCAGTGAACATATACCGCCAAATAAGAAAATGAAGTGTGTATACCATATAATGGGGGAATTGAAAAAACAATGTATAAACTGTCAGCTTATTGTAAAATTCTGTGTTATTTCTACTAAATTCTTAAAAAAAAAAAACTATTGAAAGTCATTTCAGCAGCAACTGCAGTTGTTTAAGACATGCTGGGAAGAAGCGATAATGGCAGTGCTTAGCAGTTCATTACATATCATTAATTCGCGTCACCATTATGCTCCTCTATTTACACTGTGCTGGCATGCAATTTAACTGCTTGCTATCCTAGGAAATCCAAGGATTATTTTCATTAACTTTCTTTGCCAGGCTTTCTCGAATAAGATTGGAACCCCTGTTAGCCCTCTATATGGGTATTTGAAGGCTTCTTTTTCTCCTTCTGAGGGTCCTGGAGCTATCCTTAGGAAGCTAATCATTGTTGAGTCATTTTAAGGAATCTCATTCAGGAGCAACAAGCATGCCGTTCACAGCATAACCAGATTCCTTTCAAGCTTTCTGATCTCCTAACGGGACCATAAGTTGCATAAGGTTGTATGAAATGTTATCTCATATGTCAGGCTGTTGTTGAGTTCATCCCGTCATACTGATATTAGGCATAAAAAAAGATGCATCTTCTTCACCTGGGAGGGGAAATAGAACTTCAGCCCTTCTGAAACCAATGATAAAGTGCTCCTTTACTAAATTGCTCAAGAATGATTGTGCTTATCTTGGCTGGGATAATTTGCTTCATAGTAGATAGTATGGGGATATGTTTGAATTTGTGCTGAAAACAGTCCTGATAACAGAGATATTTTTGTTACTGCTGAGTGGTGCTTACACAGATTCAAGGCCTTTTCTGCTTCTCATCCCACCCTACCAGCAAGTAGGCTGGGGGTGCACAAGAATTTGGGAGAGAGCACAAAGCTGGGAGAAAAAAGAAGGTGGCCATTTGAAGTGATGGTGATTACCTTCCCAAGTAACCATTACATGTGATGGAGTCCTGCTTTCCTGAGAATGGCTGAACACCTGCCTGCTGAAGGGAAGTGGTGGATGAATTCCTTGTTTTGTTTTGCTTGTGTGTGAAGCTTTTGCTTTACCTGTTAAACTGCCTTTCTCTCAACCCATGGGTTTTCTCACTTCCCATCACACTGGTAAGAGTAAGCAAACAGCTGTGTGGTGTTGAGTTGCCAGGTGTCATGGTTGAGGTGTCATGGTTTAAGCCCAGCCCGTCACTCAGAAACCACACAGCTGTTCACTCACTCTCCCCGCTTCCTCCCCCAGCTCCCAGAGGGATGGGGAGGAGAATCAAAAGAATGTAACTCCCATGGGTTGAGATAAGAACAGTCTAGTAACTAATGTATAACACAAATCACTACTGCTACCACCAATAATTATAATGATAAGAGAAATAACAAGGGAAGAGAATACAACTGCTCACCACCAGCAGACCAATACCCAGCCCAATCCGAGCAGTGATCTAGCCCTTCCAGGTAACTGCCCCCAGTTTATATACTGGGCATGATGTGCTGTGGTATGGAATGCGTCTTTGGCTAGTTTGGGTCAGGTGTCCTGTCTCTACTTCCTCCTGGCTTCCCCTCCTCCCTGGCAGAGCATGAGACTCACAAAGTCCTTGGGCAGAGTAAACATTGCTGAGCAGCAACTAAAAACATTGGTGCTATCAGCACTGTTCCCAGGCTGAAAGTCAAAAACACAGCATTGCACCAGCTACTAAGAAGAAAAAAAAAAAAACTGCTACTGCTGAACCCAAGACATGAAGTTAAACACAACAGCCGTTTTTTGGTGCCCGGCATATGGCTCCAAAGTTTTGAGATAACAACAGATTTAACTGGAATGTGGTAGATTGAAGTCATAGCTATTACTGCTGTTTAGCTAATTGACAGGCTTCAGTGCTTGCCATGGGTCTTGCTTACTTTACTATAAATTAGAGTAGTCTGATGCTAGTTAGTGGCTGCTTGCTGCTTTTTGCTTTCTGCTTGATGTATGGCTGTGCTGCTTATCATCTTACTCTGCTGTGCCTGGGAAAATTTTGATAACAGCAATGGTGATGTGCCTGGGCTGGCAGATGGCCAGGGCATTGCTGCTGTTTCTGTGCTGCTGTATTGAACAGGCTGGAACTTCAGTGTGAACTTGAGTTGAAGTGACTGTGACCTGTGTGATTTATGGAACAGAACTTCACAACTCACAGAGTTATAAAGCAGGTATGTTTATTGTGGCACTGGGTGCAAGGGGGATCACTCCACCTAATTTGCTCAACAAAGCTAGATATTTATTACACACAAACATACATAGTAATCAGATTTCACAAGCATAGGAGGAGATTATTATTATAATTAGTTCCAAGAACTCATTAATACCAATCCCCTCCCCTCTATACCTGTGCACTGCCATCTTGTGGTCTCGGGCTGGGGTCTTCTGGATGAAGTAAGAGGTCTTCCTCACTACGCACTTTTCATTGGCACAGTTTCCCCAGCTGGCAACCACAAGACTGATAGAGACTAGTTGAAAAAAGTTCCTGTCAGACATTCATCTTCTTTAGGGAAAAGGGCGCCTGATTTCAAACAATGTGTTTTGGTTACCCATTCTATTCTGAGTTACAGTTTAACCACAAGACAAGTGTTGCAGAATGGCTCCAATAGCAAGGCCATGGATCCTTAGAGGCCTTGTGCAAGCAAAGCAAGGTGTAGGCCTCACAGGTAACCGGATACCGGATGTGGGAGGAGAATGTGGAGGAAGCTGTGTAGAACTAACCAATATTGTTCTGACTAGTAGGCGTGGCTAAACACCACGCGGATATAAGCGAATTGCGCCACAAATAAAGTAGAAGTTTGCTTATCACCCATATTGGGTTGGTGTGTCTTGCTTCTCCTCGCTGCTTACAAATGACGCCCTAACAGGGACCATGGACTACAGGGCCCCGGCTACCGGGGACCCGGAATACAGGGCCCTGAGTATCAGGGACCCGGAATACAGGGCCCTGAGTATCAGGGACCCGGAACGGCAAGTGAGCGGCTCCGGTGGTAGCGGCCGGGGAGCGCGGGCAATGCTGCTGCGGTGGCGTGACGGACCCGGGTGCTTGGACTAACTGAAAGGAATTTGCCGCTGGGGCGAACCAGACACTGCTGCATTGGGAGGCCAATCCGGAGACCGAGGATACAGGACGACCCAGAAGAGGATGATCCGGAAAAGGCCGGCCATGAAAATGGACCGAGAGTTAGCCCCTGATTTATTACAGTGCTTCTTATAAAAGAGGGGAATTGAGCCCTGAACTTTTTACAGTGCTTTTTTTAAAAGCGGGGATTTGAGCCTGAGACTCTAAAGCAGCTAGCAGGTCTAGTGGCTGTAGGGAAGGCTAAGGGATTTTTTGTAGATCCTAATACAGTTTTTGAGGAGAGTGAGTGGCGAAAGTTTGGTGATGAACTATTTGACTCAATGCTTAATGATGATAAAATGGCAAAGAAACTCGGTAAACCATGGAGAGAAGTAATAAACTGTATAAAAAGATACAAGGCAGAAAAGAAAACTGCCGTGGTAGCAACGGAGAAACTAGGAACAGACGTCCCCGGTCTGTTGAAGCCAGGGGAAGATTACAACTCGTTTCCCCCAACTCGCTGGGCGCTCCCTGTGCTTGGAGCATAGGGTTTCCTCCCCCGCTTCCTTTCTCCCCCTCCTTCTTCATCAGAAGGCGCAGTGGAGCGGCTCCGGCGGTAGCGGCCGGGGAGCGCGGGCAATGCTGCTGCGGTGGCGTGACGGACCCGGGTGTTTGGACTAACCGAAAGGAGTCCGCCGCTGGGGCGAACCAGACACTGCTGCGTCGGGAGGCCGATCCAGAAACCGAGGTTACAGGACGATCCAGAAGAAGACGACCCGGAAAAGGCCGGCCATGAAAATGGACCGAGAGGTAGCCCTGGACTTTTTACAGTGCTTTTTATAAAAGCGGGGAATTGAGCCTGAGATTCTAAAGCAGCTAGCAGGTCTAGTGGCTGTAGGGAAGGCTAAGGGATTTTTTGTAGATCCTAATACAGTTTTTGAGGAGAGTGAGTGGTGAAAGTTTGGTGATGAACTATTTGACTCAATGGCAAAGAAATTCGGTAAACCACGGAGAGAAGTAATAAACTGTATAAAAAGATACAAGGTGGAAAAGAAAACTGCTGTGGTAGCAACGGAGAAACTAGGAACAGATGTCCCCGGTCGGTTGAAACCGGGGGAAGATTACAACTCGTTTCCCCCAACTCGTGGGAGCACAGGGTTTCCCCCACCCCCCCCTTCCTTTTCTCCCCCTCCATCAGAAGGTGCCGCGGAGGAGGTGTAACCCCCTGCTCCCCCACCAACCCAGTTCCGAAAGTAGGGACTTTGAAAAGGACAGAGAAAGTATATTAGAAGGTATACGTATGATAAATGTCAAGAAATCCGAAAGAAAGAAGGCGGTGTCTCGGCACCGGATCGATTGCGGCACCATTTTGAAGCACGCAGTAGAAAATAGAGATTATGTGCTAGCGGGAGATTTAAAGGAACTGCGAGTCTTTCCAACCCACTATGCCCTAGAATGGAAATTTTGAACTCAGTTACAGAGAAGCCAGGTCTGCAGATGGCCACATACCGAACGAGAGACATCTGACAAGAAAGACATAGCTGCGAGCAACGGAGACCCTGAGTTCGGCCCAGGATCAGCCCCCGAATCCCCCGAATCCGAGTCAGATTTATATCCTCTGCTTCCAGACTCTGACTCTTCGTCTCCCTGGTCGGTCTGCTCAGACTCACTGGCCCTGGAGATGCTCAGCTGCAACAATGGTTAACCAAAGATGCAATCATTACTGGTGAATTTTCTGCAATGGGCATCTCTGCATACCCTGTGTTTACTACACAGCCGGGGGCTTAAAGAGTGGGAAGCTCTTGATCTCAAAATGGTTAAGGAAGCCTGACAAACAGTGACCACATATAGGTTAAAATCCTCTTATACTCAAGCTGTATATATTATGATTTTTTCCTGCAATAGACAGAGGGAGCCCATACAGTTTCTCTGTGATACTCATGTACTAGAAGTTGGTAAATATAAGTATGTCCAGGTTTCTATCAGCCCTTGGAGACCTTTGTAGATACTGCTGGCCACTTCTTCCAGCACAGGCTGGCCACCTGTGCTGGAATGAGTATGCATTTTGGTCAGTGTAAAAACCCAAGCCTCATACGATGTGGGGGAGGCAGAGCCTCTGCAGGGATGCCCGCTAAGGTTGAGCCTGCCACCTCGCACTGCAATGATGCTTCTCGGAGCTGGTTTGCTGTTAGTCTCCACAGGGTCCTTGTGCCACGTTCTGTACGTGTGACTGTAGTGGGAGTAATGATTGTCTGGATTTTGTGCTTCAAATATTGTAGTTGTGTGGCGTGTGCTTGTGGGATCCCATACGCGTGTGTGTGTGTGTGTGCTGAGGGCAGACGGTGTTCTGTGTATTTTTCTTGTTGTTGGGTTCATGTAAAAGCTTTTAATGGGTAGCTGTGTAATATTTTGGGCATGAAAGGGTTAATGCAAAAGTGCGGTTGCCGGCAGGTATTTATTCTTGCTGCTGAAGCAGGCAGGCCACTATAGTTTCTGCCCAGCAGGAGGGCTTTTGCAGGGATAAAAAAAAAAAAAAAAAAAAAAAAGGGGGGAGGAGAGAGAGAGTAATGATGCTGCATTCAACCTGTCTAACCTGTCTACTTCTCAAAAACTGATAACCTGGGGGAGGGGGTATATTTGTCTCCTCCTGCCTGCAGGTCTATGGTGACTGCCTGCAAAGTTTGTGAAGCCTTGCCATGAGCTGGACAGACGAATGGAAAAACCTGATGCCTCAGCTACAGCAGCTGACCGTGAATACCCCAAGCAGAATGAGATAGAGGAAGAGAAAAACAAATGATTGCAAAACATCACTTGGGGGCAACTGAAAAGTAACATCCTGAATATGTGTGCTTGTAAAGTAGCTATTATTAGAGGTTGTGATTTTGTGTATAAAACCACCTGTATTTACTAGCTAGTTGCTAATAAGAAACTGCACCTTGTATTGTATAGATTTGTCACTTGTAAAAGAGATGTTAGAGTTTTAAAATTTGCAGCAGCTGCTAGAAAAATGCTAAGGCAAAAGCTAGAAAGATTTTAATACAATGGTAGTGTCATAAAGCAGGTAATGGAACAAATTAAGAGGGTGGGAGAATTCCACTGGTAAGAAATTTCTTTGGCTAGTCCCTCACTGCCATCAGCATCTTCAACATGCTGCTGCACCCTGTAATAGTTACTCTGCTAATGTAAATCTGTGTGTGCCTTGCTGTAGTAGCGACTTGTTACTGGATAAAACAAAAGGGGAAAGATGTGGAGACAGTGTTCTCACGGGAGAATGCATAATTGGTACATAAACTTTGAATAATCCTGAAAGATACAGCAAGGCCATGAGAGGCCCGAAGAAGCTTAAGCAAGGAAGATAAGAGGCTGGAATTCACCAAGTTAATGAGAACTGTGGGTTGTTGGCAAGCTTTCAAGGTTGAGTTCTCACACCTGTGTTTAACCAATTATATGTTAGTCACTAAGGGTCTTCAGGACATGTATCCAATCATAATATGCCAAATCACTGTAAGTGCTTCAGCCGGGGCCTTGGCTCAGCTAAACAGACTGAGTTGCTGAGTTGCTAAGCAGACAAATACTACATCGAAGGCAATTTCTGATTTGTTGTTTGATGTTGACTCTGTAAGACATGCAACACTGCAGAACCTTTTGTTGTTGGAACAGGGACATGGATGTGAAGAGTGTGATGGAATGTGTTGTATGAATCTTTCTGGTCATTCTAATTCGATACATGCACAGCTGAAAACCCTGGCTCAGCTTACCCAGCAATTGCAAGTGAGCAATGACCTAGGGATAACTAAATGGTTGTCCTCATGGGGCATTACAGGTTGGCTTAAAACACTGCTATTTGAAGGACTGCGCTTATGTATCATTGCTATTTCAATCATTGTAGTTGTTAGACTTGCTTATAGTTGCGTGGTGAAAACAAGTGAACAGAACAACCCACAATGTTTTGCTCGCACAAAAGAAAAAGGGGGGAATTGTTGCAGAATGGCTCCAAGAGCAAGGCCACGGATCCTTAGAGGCCTTGTGCAAGCAAAGCAAGGTGTAGGCCTCACAGGTAACCGGATACTGGATGTGGGAGGAGAACGTGAAGGAAGCTGTGTAGAACTAACCAATATTGTTCTGACTAGTAGGCATGGCTAAACACCACGCGGATATAAGCGAATTGCGCCACAAATAAAGTAGAAGTTTGCTTATCACCCATATTGGGTTGGCGTGTCTTGCTTCTCCTTGCCGCTTACAGACAAGCAGGAACAAGAACATACCCTTTCCCTATACTAAGTTAAGACAAACAAGACATAGTTTCAAAAAAGAAAACTCTTAACCGTTTCCTTAGTTTGTTACTATTCCTCACAACATGTGGATGAATCCATGTAGGAGCAGGACACCCCAAAGTGTCTATGGCCATGGGTAAATCCACACCAGAGCACATACATCTCAAAGCATCTGTGGGTGTGGATAAAACCATGCTGCAACAAGCATACCTTGAAGCGTCAGTGTCTATGCATGAGATCACCCTGGAGCACCTGAAAGCATGTGGTCATGGATAGATCCACAACAGAGCAGGTACAACCTTGGAGGGACTGCAGCCATGGCTAAGACCATGTTGGAGCAAGTTTACTTCAGAAGGCATTGTGCTCATGGATACGACCATGATGGAACAATTGCACCTCAAAACAACTGTGGCTGTGAATAAATCTATGCCACAGCAGGTATACCCCTGAAGACACTGCAGCTCACAGATAAGGCCCCACTTGGAGCAGGTACACCCTGAAGGGTCTGCAGTCTGTGGATCAGTGCAAGTTGGTGGAAGGGCAAGGGCAGTTCATTGCACCGTTAAACCTGATGGACTGGCTCAAAAGGACCATAGATTAAAATTGGAATGGGAATACCTTTAAGTTGTTTTAACCTGGGATTTGAATTGCGTGTTACAGGAATTATTACAGCAGGAACCCCTTGTTGCTAGCCAGGTAATTCATTGCAATGTTAAACTTTACAACCTGGTCCAAAGGGACCAGGGGTGGAGATTGTAATGGATATACCTTTAAATTGTTGTAACCCATTATTTGAATTGCATATAATGTAATAGGAATTACTGTAGCAGGAACCATCCAAATCAGTGAAGGACCAGTCTTACAAGAAACAGTGCAAATGCAGCAGTAAGGCGACCTGAGCTGGCTTTGGTGCCATATAACTCCATGAAACACACCATCTCTCCTGTCTTACCATGTGTCTACATTGACAAAAACTTTCAAGAACTGAATCTTGGTCAGCCTGAAGTTGGCAGAAAGTTAGAGAAAAGATTCTGTGAAATGCGGTACTAAGAAATTACTAAAATTATTCTAAATAACACACTGGAGAAAAAGTGAAAATACTTGTTTCATTAAAAGAATCTACTGATGTTAAGTAACAGTTTGCCTACTCAAGTCTTCATCTGCTCTTGCATTTCACATCTGTGTTTTCAGATATTCTGATTTGATTCCTGACATGGCACTTGAAAGGCTCCCTCTGTCCCTCTTTTCTAGGCTTGTTGCTGCTCCCACCAGCTGTGCAGCAAAGAACATATATTAAAATGCAGAAAGTGCTCATAATAGCAGAGAACAGGCTGTTCTTCCCTTCAGGGGCAGCTCAGCTGTAAAGATGAATGCATTTTTCTAGAAGAGAAAGAACAGTATTCTATGCCAGTCCATTCTTTCCCTTGAACAGCCCTTGAACAGGAAACGGTGACTACAGTCTTAAAAGCTTTGCACAATGATCATAACTATGTACCACAACCTCCATACAGAAGTACATTAATGAGAATACTTTAGCCTAAGTGGGAGCTGGTGTGTCTGGACTAGGATGATCTTAACTGCTTCTTCATTTTTTTCATGACTGTCCATACAGCCAATAAATAATATTGTCTATGAATAAAACATGCATAAATCTAGGTAAAATTCTGGCCTCAAACTCACAATGAGTTATCTGTATTGCAGAATAAAACAAGATCTCAGAAAGCAGATGGAGTTTTTCACAATAGACAGGGATGCTTGAATGATACTGAATTTAGTATCTACAATATAAATACCTATAAATGCAGTAGTCCTTTCTGGCTCCTATTTTGGTCAGCTCAGGAATATTTTGGCTTCTAAATTAAATGGATGAATCATAGCATAGAAATCTCTTTATTTCTTCACTTCAAAGAGTCTGGATAATTAAATCCAAATTCCATTCTCTAGCTTCACAGAAGAAAAACACTTGTGATAAGTGCAGACTAGCAAGCAAAAGCTGTGTTTGCTAGTCAGAACTAGTTAACAAATTGAGAATTTGCATTCTAAACAGACTAATAATAATAGTAAAAGGAAAAGAAAATATCATAGGAGGATCACAGCTCAAAGGTTTAAAACCAGTTCTTTTAAAACTATATAAAGGATCTGCCTCTAGCGAGGGACACCTTCAATAGACTCTTTAAGTGATTCACTTGTCTGTAACATTGCTATCTCAGAATTAAGCAAGAAAGATTCCACATAGTAAGATCTACAGATATTAAGTATTGCTTTTGTCTGCATAGTGTCCCATATAGGGAAATATAAAACACTGGAACTTTGTGGAGTTTACTTGAGAGTTTAGGGAAGGCATTTCATTTCTGTTTGATGTTTATTGTGATAGTGGCTGTACTAAATTAGTTGCATGTTTCAGTTGCATGACTTTCAAATGTATTCTAAAAGTTAATGTTAAATAAATTTCTGTAAACAATTGGAGAATGTTTTGGAAGATATATATTCATTTCTAGCAACTAAAATTTAACAATTTAACAACAGCATCAGTAAAATTGCATCATGCGAAAGTATGCTGGGGGCTTACTGGCAAGTTGGCCATGAGCCAGCAATGTGCCCTTGTGGCAAAGAAGGCCGATAGAATCTGTACTTCATTAGAAGGAATCTCAGCAGCAGCTTAAGAGAGGCAATCTTTCACCCTCTGCCCAGCACCAGTGAGGCCACATCCAGTGTCCTGTGTCTTATTCTGAGCTGCTCTCTCTGAACATCAGAAAATGTTTTTTTTTTTCGTATAAGGGTGACTAAGCACTGCAACAGATTGCCCAAGGAGACTGTGGAGGTATTCAAAAGCTGCCTGGACATGGTCCTGAGCAACTGGCTTTAGATGGTTCTGCTAGACAGTGGATTTGGAACAGATGACCTCCAGAGGTCCTTTCGAACTTGAACCATTCTGTAATTCTGTGAACTAAAATCCAGTGGTTTTCTATGCATTCACACTACTGCATTCCTTCTTCTGAAATATCTGGGTGTTTTTATTCTGTGCATATTGTCATGTAGCATAAATCCATACTGTTATATTTTCCTGAAATAAAAGTTAATACCTAAAGAGGAATACAAAAAATGTACATCTAGATAAAGTATATTTAGGGACTCCAATTTTCCTACCAAGAACTAATCGAGCACTTTGGGAAAGGGTGTTAGCTAAGATAAAGCTAGCAGAACAGCACCACCACCCCATCTGGCCCAGCTTGTAATGCAGGAGACTACTGTGCCTAAACAGAGCAGCTGACAGGAGAAAACGTCAGGGGCATGAAGGGAGTGTGAATCATTTGAATCATTACCCTGTATACTTACTGTAGCATCATGCTGGGAATGTGTTTGCAAATGCTAGTAAGTCTGCATTCCTTTCGCCTTTTGCAGGGGGAAAGAAATATGTCATACCTGCAAAAATGTCTGTCCTTCCTGATGAGGAGCTTGAAAAGGTCTAATAGTTTCTTCATCTCCACTAAACTTAATAAAATGTTAGAATCTGATTTCTGACTGACAGACACCTATATTTTTTTATTCTTCAGACATTAAATGCACCTGGTTGGATCCAATCAAAAACTCTGTATTTATAAATGTACACACTGTAGTTAAGTTTTCCTGGTTTTCGCTGCTGATTTAGCAATGATACTCAGTTCCAGGTGGAAACTGGTTGTTTCTGTTATTCTGAGTTTTTTATTCATACACCTAAATCTTCACATATTTCTGAGACATTATACCAGACTTCTTATTTTTACCATCAAGAACCTCATAAATTATTTTTCCCTGTAATTTGAGTACAGATTCCATGGAGGGAGAAATAATAGGACATGATATGCTTTCGTCAAGTAAGGGATGGGAAGAAGGATTTATGTCAGATAATTTGGCAGTATGTGCTCAAAAACAAATACAAATTCAGACATATATTACCTAATTCTAGAGTTTTAGGAAGAAGATTTTATTCCTCTATATTCACTGATTGCAAAAGGAACCAAGTAACTTGTCAATTAACTTTGGTGCCTTGGTCACATGTCTAAATGGCATGAATTAAATAAGTCTTCTCAGGCTACCTTTAGCAAATGTGCCAGACTCAAATGTAGATGGAAGATTCCAACAGGTAGCTTACTGCCTACAATACTGCGAAACACCCGAACTATGTCTATATACATAGTTATTTAGGTACTGAGGCACTAGAAATTGCACATTTGCAGCTAACTAGAAAACCAGTAATTGTATTACATGACAAAAAGAAATGTGGGAAAGAAATTATATGTTATCATATAACTAAAGATAAATATAATTAAGGGTAAAATGAAGCCTAATTAAGGTTACACAACTTACTGTAACTCTGGAATCCCCTAGATTTAATTTTTTTCAGATATGTTTGTTTTATAGAAATAAAAATATTGATATAAGCAATAGAGAAGGAAAAAATAATTTTAAGCAGCATCTTACAGAGTTAAACTCATTATACTCACAGGTGATGAAAAAGTACTTTTTTACCTTAGGGAATACAGAGCTTTAAAGGCTTGCTGCAAACACAACAGATGCTGGCTCTCTCCCTCTGTCCTGCAAAAGCGAGCATACACACATGCAAAGACCACTCCTAACATAAAAACAAAACATAAAAACAAATCATAAAAATAAAAACCCTAGTGGGTTGTGAGGAAGGTCTATCTAAACTGAAGAATTTAATACTGATTTGAAAAACCCAGCAGTATTTTGCTTGAATACTTGCTTGCTTTTCAATAATTTGCAGAGCTGGTGACTTTGTAACGAATACTCTTTCACAGATTTCCTTCTGATAAATTCCTTCCTTAAGCTTCTATTGCCTATGGTATTTGATGGTAAGTATCTTAGTATCAATAATCAAAAATATTAGAAAAACCTAATTATATTCATTGCTTTTAGACTTCTATAGACAGACAATTGTTATTAGTCAGAACTCCATTAAAAATAGGCATAATGCCCGTGAAATTACAGTTTCTTATTGTAGACACAGCACAAAGAACATGTGTAGAGGGAGAAAGGAGTTATGACACCAAAGGAGTGGTTTATGACACCAAAGCAGATGCTTTTTACCTTGACAATACTCAAGTGACAAAACTGCTGGACTACTGATTCAGCAACATAATATCTTGTTTAATTCTCATTTCACTTACTCCTATGCAATCATATTTAAATGTCAGTGACTTTTAAAATTCAGTCTTTCTTCACAAGCACTCCAAAGCTTTGAAGAAATTAAATAGAACAAGCATAGAAAAAATTAATATATTAAAACAAGATTTAGTCATTTATTTGTATCACAGCCATGATCAATACCATGATTTTTCATGCATGGCAAACAGAAAAGCTCAGTATAAGATGTCATAAAAACATTTGCAAAACCATTAATTCTAAAAGTCACACAAGATGGCAAACTGCACATTTTTTTTCTTTTCCCTATGAGATATAGACTATGTGACCAACATTTTCTGTAAAACCCTTTCTCAGTGGGTTTGGGTTTTTTTCTCACTTTAAAGGAAAATTTAGGGTATGAAGCATGGTTTATTACTTCTGTCTCCTCCATCCCTTTGAGCCTTAGTGAGAGACAGAGAAAGATCTGCTCCCTATATCGTTTTCTCCCAGACCAGCCTCTACTGTATTGTCATGCTATATTCTTTCCTTTCCTTCCTCCATGGCCACAGATGAGAGTGTGCTGGGGCTGCTGCAGAGGGAGCAGATGTAATAAGTGAAGGCAGCTCATAGGGAAGTGAGGGGAAATGAGCTCATGCAGAAATGAGAAAGGAATCATGGAGGAAAGGGTTGTCTGTGATATAGGTGGGGATCATCTGCCAAACGAGGAGGTGGAGCAAGAGAAGATGGTAGCTTTTTCTCATATCTCCAGGAAGAAAAAGCATGGGAGAATAAAAAGTCGTGAAGAAGACTAAAGAAGGGGAGTAAGAGACATTTCTGCTGTCAAGCTAAATCTGCTACAGCTCTCTGGAAGCCATATTAATCATTCCTAGCTCTCTAGTTTCACCTTCATTCCCTGGAAGCTCTTCCAGCTTTTTTAGACTCACTTTCTCATCCATGACCTGCTAGAAAACTGCTCTAGACCCTGGCAAATCTCTCTCTGCTGTCATTAACCTTCCAAAACACTAACAGACCACAGTTTCTCCTTAAATTCATTTTGCTTTCACCCCAAAACCAAATTTTGCCTGCACAACTAAGAAGCTATTTCTCAGTATACCCTAGAGCAAATCAGTTGGACAGTCAAGCAAGCAGTCAGATTTCCTTTCCTCTCCAACAGCCTGTAATGAAAAGATGCAAAAGAGGGAAATCACTCGTATCCTTTTTTGTTTAAACAGTTTCTGACAGCTCATTATAATTATTGAATGTCAATGGTGAGTTCAGCTGTATGCAAATGTATAGACAGAAATGCTTCCTGATCAAGATTCAAGTGGTTCGAAGAATTAATAAACAATAAGATGGACATAGTTTAAGCAATTAACACGAATATATAAGTATGTGCAAATATGCAAGACCACGGTCACCACCCTAAAATTACTTTAAAGAAAATAAACTTCAGTAATGTCTCTTAACGTCACTATACATTCTGTTCCTTCTAAATAAATGTACAGTGCAGTACAATATCAGAGCAGATTATCAGTTTGTTTATGTGAATATATAAACTCTTCAGAATCCTTGTCATTTTCAACAATTCTGCAAATAACTGAAGATTTATTAAAGAAAGGATATTTAATGCAGAGGAGCCTAATACAAAATAAAACGGCTTTCTTGTCTTAGATACTTATGTTCAGATCTGACACAATGCAAGCCAAATTCCCCACAAGGAGTATAACTCTTATTTTAACTATGTATATACACATTAATCCATATTTTTCTGATACATTATGCTTTCCCCTAAATTCTTCAGTTTTACTTGGAACACATACACAATTTACGTCAGTTTAATTTTTATATTTCTTTGCAGAAGGATTGTACTTCTTGTCTCATTATTATTATAAGCTGCTTTGTACATTTCCAGTTTCATTTATCCCCTTTATTCAAGCAGTTTCTGTTCCTATGCATAAAAACAGATGGTCCAAACAGTTCCTAAAAACTTTAGCTTCAGCTGGATTTCCTCATGTAGAGAGTGAATTGAGGGAGATGCCTAGAAATGAGGATGAGGACAACAATCGTATTAACTGCAAGGGCGGGTTAAGCATCTTCAAATCTAAAAGGCCTAAGAGGGCTGTGTAACTACCTGAAACTGAACATCCTGGGCTTTGACCACATACTTGAGAAACTGGGACTGGAAGTATGAAACATCTCCCAGGTTTACATATATAGTTATTTCTCTTCTTGCTCCAGACCAGTCCTTTTTTTATTAATTATTTATATATTGTAGACAAATGGCACGGTAAAACAAACTACCTCTCTGCCCTGCAGATTACTGCAGTGTCCTGAATGTTCCCCTTAATACTGAATATGAGCTGTAAAAAAACTTCCTTTGTTCCTCATTTTTTGGCACTGTTATTTTTTAATAAATAAGCTCACAGTGATGTGGCTTCAGCAATGGGAGGGGAAGCTGGTTTCACCAACTTTGTCTTGGTGGTGCTACTGTGATCAGGACAGCCTCCTGAGAGGATAGCATAAGAAGGATGATACTGAGGAAAAAGATAGTCATAGATGAATTTTTTTTATTAGAGTCTTGCACTAATAGATTTGTCAGTTTTTTTAAGCTTATTTGTACTTTTTGTAGTTGAAACAGCAAGGAAGCCATTTTTGACTCAAACAGCTGTACGGTTTAGGCCCTTAGAAAGAATTTTTATCTATAATTTTATGTACATGGGATGTGGGGAGTGTGAGTTACATCAGAGTGATTCGTGTCAGCAACTCAGGGGTCCTAGTGATCATTGCACTTTGTATGGAGATGGAGTCCCTTGTGATTATTGTGCTATGTGCAAAGGGTATGATAAGTGTCCCTGTCAATACCACAGTGAGGAGGAAGAAGAAACAAGGGAATAATTCCCCTGGGTCAACCGCAATATTATGCAAAGAAATGTTTTGTTCATTGTTTAAATGGCACGAATGTTCTTAGAAAAAGGGGGTGTAGGTAACTTAGAGATATGTCCTGTGACAGAATGTTGTGAAATCTGTGCGCTGAACAAATAAACACATAAGGAGTGGAATTAATGGGGGCTAAGATGGCGGTCAGACTTGTGATAGACATAATATTTCTTCAGCCGGAGACAAAACCCCAACAACAGGTGGAGAAGCCTGGGAAAAGAAGACAACAGGATTGGCTGAAGAAGCCCAGGAAAAGAAGACAACAGGATTGGCTGAAGAAGCCCAGGAAAAGAAGACAACAGGATTGGCTGAAGCCCAAGAAGCCCGGGAAACCAAAAAGTATAAGAGACTATACCCAGAAGTGTGTGTCTCGGGTGGAGCAGAGACTCCCCGGCACACCCAGCACTGCTTGCTTATTGTCTCTCCGTATTAATTATAATAAAAATCAATTAAAACAGATTGGCTAGATTTTTATAACAGGAGTGAAAACAATAAGATTTGCATAAAAAAGAGTTCGGGAATGAGCTCTGAGGCCTTGGTGCTTGACAAGCCCTGGGGCGATGAGTTGGGGCGTGTGAGGCCAGAGGATGTGGGGGTTGTGAGAGGGTCTGCAACATTCTAAATGGACTATTTACCTGGAGAGTTTCACAGTGGCCAGTGAGATTGAACGTTGTATGTATGCGCAGGTTGGGGAAGTACTGAGCAAGGGGATAAAAAGGGCTTGGTGATAATAAACGAGGATTTGAGTCTCTGCATCAACTTGAGTCCATGTCGTGAAATGCCACAAATGGCGCCCACCACGTGGAGCATGAAAAACAATCAATTGTTGATCCGGTGGAGTGACTCAGCCGAACTGCTTGCTGAATGTAAGCAAAGGTGTACGCTGAAAGGTAGTGAATTCAAACCGTATAGATTGCCTCTCTTAGGACGGGGGTAGGTGGCTGAGAATTATGGGGCCTGCTTTAACAAAGGAGCAGGGGAATGTTCTAGAAATTTTTGCTATGATTCTTAAGCAGTATGGGAAAAAAGTTGACAAGGAAGATTGAAATGTAACCTTCTCTGGGCATCAAAAGTCAATCTGTCTAATATTTATGCCCTGGAGATTGGGGACAAAATTGGTGTTAATTTGTGCGACTGTGCTACAAAGAATGATGAAGTTGCCACCAATTTATTGAGCTCTTGGTGAACTATTTCTGAAACTTTAAAACTTCATGCCGGCTCACAAGCACAGGGGGCAGAAGCAGCACCTTCGGCTCCCTCATCACCATCCTCTTTGCTGGACTCTGCCGTGAGACAGTAAAGTTAGTCTGTTGTTGTTGCTCCTGTGGTTCTGCCATCTGATGATTCTGATGTTGACCTGGATGGTCCTTTTGACCCTGGGCCTGTGGATCTGGAAAAGGAGCCTGATTTATATCCCCCCCGATCCTTATGACAAATAGGCAGCTGTAAAGGGAGAAGCAAGATGGGCAGGGGATGCAGACATATTGTGTGCTTTCTCGGTGGTGTATGTGCTGGATCAAGACCCGCAGTGGGAAGGTCTCGCCTATGTTCTTAGCAAAGATATCAGGCGAACGGTGATGGACCATGGACTTGGAGCCCCATATACAACTCATTTGATACAGTCTCTCTGTGATACTCATGTGTCTGGATTTTGTGTTTCAAATATTGTTAATTGTGTGGAATGTGCTTGTGGGACCCCTTGTATGTGTGTGTGTTGAGGGCAGACGGTGTTCTGTGTGTTTTTTGTTGTCAGTTTGCATAAGTTTTTAACGAGGGGTGTAAAAAGGGCAGTGAGGCCCCTTTAGTTGTTTGATAACCATGTTCAAAAGAAGCTGCCCTCCAATTCGGCTCCCAGGGCTCCACTGGTGGAACAGCCAGGATGGACATCAGAGCCATGGAGTGAGAAAAAAAAAAACACAACAAACCCTTTTAATCTGTTTCAGTATTGGGGCAGTTTGTAGAGGCACCACAAACAAAGCCTAAAGAGTGCCTGCAACATGCTGGGTGCATAGGAGGAGCTCTGCTTAGTGTGTTTAAACTAACCTGGGGGTGAATCCAGGACTTGGAGGAACAGATCGGTTGAAACAAGAACTGCTAACTGAAAAAGCAAGAGGGGTAGTGCAACCACAAGCTTTCTGAGCCGTCACCTAAGCAGCATCAGGGTGGCAGAAGAAAAAAAAAAGAGACGAGGCAGACCTGAAAAAGGAAGCAGCCAGCGCAGCGCCTGTGTTTCCAACCTGCCTGGCCCTTTAACTGCGGTTAATGACACAGCAAACTCCTTGATTGTTAACACTGTGCAGTTTACTTCTGCAGCTGCTTCACATTCCTTTGCATCAGAATGCCTGTGCTTTAAGGAAACACTTCAACCTGTCTTCTTCTCAAAAACTGATAACCTGGGGGAGGGGGTATATTTGTGTTCTCCTACCTACAGGTTCATGGCAGCTGCCTGCAAAGTCTGTCAAGCCTTACCATGGACAGATGAGTGGAAAAATCCAATGTGTCAGCTACAGGAGCTGACCATGAATACCCCGAGCAGAATGAGATAGAGGAAGAAAAAAACAAATGATTGCAAAACATCACTTGGGCAACTGAAAAGTAACATCCTGAATATGTGTGCTTGTAAAGTAGCTTTTATTAGAGGCTGTGATTTTGTGTATAAAACCACCTGTATTTACTAGCTAGTTGCTAATGAGAAACTACACCTTGTATTGTATAAATTTGTCACTTGTAAAAGAGATGTTAGAGCATGCAAATTTGCAGCATCGCTAGAAAATGCTAAGGCAAAAGCTAGAAAATTATAATATGATGGTAGTGTCATAAAGCAGACATTGATAATAGATACATGAAACAAAAAAGGAGGGGTTCAGGGTTAACCCCGCTAGAACATATAGGGAAGGTTTGTTATGTTTTGAATTTTTAAATCGCTGGACGGAGGATGGACCTCCTATACAGTGACATTTCAGGTGTTCTAAGAATTTTGAACAGATGAAAGTGCATGTTAAAGTACTTAATCTTGAAACTCATGAATGGGAAGGCTCGTTCCCTTTAATAACCTGGGGATGAGGGTATGCTTGTGTTTCCACAGAAAAAGGACCTCGTTGGGTCCCTGCACAACGGGTTTGTCCTGCCTTGTCTTCCGTCTCTTCGTCACAAGAGGACTGACCCTACCGTGGTTTCTTGCCCAGCCAAAAGAGAACGTTAGCCAATGCGACAGGACAAGACACCTTGTGCCTGTTGGTTGCCACACCTATGAGTCCTTTCAGACTGCTGTTGGAAGCAATGGCAGCCTCAAATCCTGTGGACACGTGGGATGGCTTGGCAGTATAACAGCACAGCTGCAAGAAATTGATTTGTTAAGATCTGTAAAAAAGGATATGTATCTGTATTTTCATTATGTAGTTAGAAACCAATTGTTAGTTCAGAATGTTAACTGTTCTTTAACTGTTTATTTGCTAGGCTTGGAGCAAGAGTGAAAAAAAATGTATTAAGACTGTTTGTTTTGTTAATTTTTACTAGCTTAGACAGTTTCTTATTAATCTAGCCCTTAAGCAGGTGTTGCTAGTGAATACACAAAACAAAGAAGGGGGGCATGTGGGGAGTGAAGGTGATAACATTTGCATAAAAAGGAGTTCAGGAATGAGCTCTGAGGCCTTGGTACTTGATAAGCCCTGGGGCGATGAGTTGGGGCGTGTAAGGCCAGATGATGTGGGGGTTGTAAGAGGGTCTGCAACATTGTGATTGGACCATTTACCTGAAGAGTTTCACAGTGGCCAGTGAGATTGAACGTTGTATATATGTGCAGGTTGGGGAAATACCGAACAAGGGGATAAAAAGGGCTTGGTGATAATAAACGAGGATTTGAGTCTCTGCATCAACTTGAGTCAATGTTGTGAAATGCCACAATGGGACTCCTCATACACTGAGCATGTCAGAGAAACTCTCTTGAATGAAAGCTGCTAAACTCATGTACAAGACATGAACATGTCATAAGAAATTTTTGGCAGTACGTACTCCTATACTATGATCAAAAGGATCTTCTCATACTAGCTAACTATAAGGAGAGGAAAGTTACAATAGAACCCTTGTGTCCCTTTCTTACAACAGCTCCAGGTAACCATACTGCAGCAACGTTGTTACATCTGTCCACATATATGGTATGTGGATGGATGCAACATACCATATATGGTATGATATGGTATGATAGTCCATGGTAGAACACATCCCAGTTTTAGGTCAGTAAAAATTTTTAAATTTTAAAGTATCAAGCTATTTTTAGCTGCTCCATTTACTAAACAAATCCAGAAATGTATTTCACAATTATCCAATTGGAGTTACCTGTTGTCATTTCTTTTCATGTAAGAACCTGATCCCACAGGAGCCTGAGAAGACACAGGGTCAAGGAACTGAGAGCAGGGACTAGAGGTGGCAGATTTGGTTCAATAAGGATTTATTTTTTCCTTATATGCTCTGTTCAACAGCGTCTTCACCATATGTATTCCCTCCCTAATTCAGTGTCTGCTCCCATTAGCGGTTTTCTTATCACTACTGAAGGATAAATACACTGACAGGTTGTAATGGTAACAGAGCTAATCTGTGAATCTAAAATAAAAATAAGGCAGTGAATATTTTTCTTGCTATTTTTAAATGTAGACTGTTTAAAAAAAAACATTGCAAAAAGATGATCTTTTATATTCTTTTAATTCACAGTATCACAGTATCACAGTATCACAGTATGCTAGAGATTGGAAGGGACCTCAAAAGATCATCTAGTCCAATCCCCCTGCCGGAGCAGGAACACCTAGATAATATTACACAGGAATGTGTCCAGGTGGGTTTTGAATGTCTCCAGGGAAGGAGACTCCACAACCTCCCTGGGCAGCCTGTTCCAGTGTTCTGTCATCCTCACTGAGAAGAAGTTTCTTCTCAAGTTTAAGTGGAACCTCTTGTGTTCCAGTTTGTACCCATTACCCCTTGTCCTATCATTGTTTGCCACTGAGTAGAGCCTAGCTCCATCCTCGTGACACTCCCCCTTTATATATTTGTATACACTAATATGGTCACCCCTCAGTCTCCTCTTCTCCAAACTATAGAGACCCAGCTCCCTCAGTCTTTCCTCATAAGGGAGATGCTCCACTCCCTTAATCATCTTAGTTGCCCTGTGCTGGACTCTCTCCAGCAGGTCCCTGTCCTTCTTGAACTGAGGGGCCCAGAACTGGACACAATATTCCAGGTGCGGTCTCACCAGGGCAGAGTAGAGGGGAAGGAGGACCTCTCTCGACCTACTAACCACCGCCCTTCTAATACACCCCAGGATGCCATTGGCCTTCTTGGCCACAAGGGCACAGTGTTGGCTCGTGGTCATCCTGTCGTCCACTAGGACCCCCCGGTCCCTCTCCCCTACACTGCTCTCTAACAGGTCATTCCCCAACTTATACTGGAACCTGGGGTTGTTCCTGCCCAGATGCAGGACTCTACACTTTCCCTTGTTATATTTCATCAAGTTATTCCCTGCCCAACTCTCCAGCCTGTCCAGGTCTCGCTGGATGGCAGCACAGCCTTCTGGCGTGTCAGCCACTCCTCCCAGCTTAGTGTCATCAGCAAACTTGCTGATAGTACACTCAATTCCCTCATCTAAATCATTGATGAATATATTAAATAATACTGGTCCCAGTACTGACCCTTGAGGCACTCCACTGGTTACAGGCCTCCAACTATACTCCGCCCCATAGACTACAACTCTCTGGCTTCTCTCCTTCAGCCAGTTCACAGTCCACCTCACTACCTGATCACCCAGACCATACTTCTTCAATTTAGCTGTGAGGATGCTGTGGGAGACTGTGTCAAATGCTTTGCTGAAGTCAAGGTAGACCACATCCACCACTCTGCCATCATCCATCCACCGTGTTATTTCCTCATAAAAGGCTAAGAGATTGGTCAAGCATGATTTCCCCTTGGTGAAGCCATGTTGACTGCCCCTCATAAACCTCTTATCTTTGATATGCCTTAAGATGGCACCAAGAATAAGGTGTTCCATCTTTTTCCCAGGGATGGAGGTGAGGCTGACCGGTCTATAGTTACCTGGGTCCTCCTTCTTGCCCTTTTTGAAGACTGGAGTGACATTTGCTTTCCTCCAGTCCTCAGGCACCTCTCCCGTTTCCCAAGACTTGGTAAAGATGATGGAGAGTGGTCTAGCAATGACTTCCGCCAGTTCCCTCAGCACCCGTGGGTGCATCCCATCTGGACTCATGGATTTATGGATGTCCAGATTGCTCAACTGGTCTCTAACCCATTCCTCATCGACTAAGGCAAACCGCTCCATTGACCTATTTCATCTAAGGTCTCATGGGTACAGGGCTCTTCAGGACTGACTGCAGCAGAGTAGACAGAGACAAAGAAGGCATTCAGTAACTCTGCCATCTCTGTATCTTCTGTCACCAGGGCACCCATCCCATTCATCAGTGGGCCTACATTGCCTCTGGTGTTAGTTTTATCTGCCATGTATTTGAAAAAGCTCTTTCTGCTGTCCTTGACCCCTCTCACCAGATTTAATTCTAAGGAGGCCTTAGTCATCCTAGCTGCCTTCCTACATCCTCTAGCAGCAGCCTTATATTCCTCCCAAGTGGCCAGCCCCTCCTTCCATGACCTGTAAACTCTCCTCTTCCACTTGAGCATACCCAGCAATTCCCTGTTTAGCCACGCAGGTCTCCTGGCCCTCTTCCTTGACTTCCTACGTGTCGGGATGCTCCGGTCTTGAGCTCGGAAAAAGCAATCCTTTAATGCCAACCAACTATCTTGGGCCCCTTTACCTTCAAACAGCCTTGCCCATGGGTTTCCCCTAGCAATTGCTTGAAAAGGCCAAAGTTTGCCCTGCTAAAGTCCAGGGTCGCAATTCTACTTGCTATTCTACTGGTCCTACCACACAAGATCCTGAATTCCACCATCTCGTGGTTGCTGCAACCAAGGCAGCCCTCAACCCTTATTGCTTCAACCAGACCCTCCTTGTTAGTGAGGATGAGATCCAGCAGTGCTGCTCTCCTGGTTGGTTCAACCACCATTTGCAGGAGGAAGTTATCATCCATACACTGAAGGAACCTCCTGGACTGTGGCTGGGTTGCTGAGTGGTCCTTCCAGCAAACATCAGGGAAGTTAAAATCCCCCACGACGACCATGGCCTGTGACTGTGAGGCCGCTCTCAGCTGCCTGTAGAAGGCCTCGTCAACTTCCTCACCCTGATCTGGTGGCCTGTAACAGACACCCACAACAGTATCGTCCCTGCCAGCCTGCCCCTTTATTCTCACCCACAGACTCTCAACTCGCTCGTCATCTGCCCCTGGACAGAACTCAGTGCGTTGTAGTTGCTCCCGTATATAAAGAGCAAACCCACCACCCCGCCTGGCTGGCCTGTCTTTCTTGAAAAGGACATAGCCCTCCATGACTATATTCCAGTCATGTGAGCTGTCCCACCACGTCTCTGTAATTGCCACCAGATCATAGTCTCCTGACTTAACATAGGTTTCCAACTCCTCCTGCTTATTTCCCATGCTGCGCGCATTGGTGTACAGACATTCCAGGGAGCAAGCTGAGCACACCGATTTCACCCTAGGATTATAGGAGGCCTCCCAGTCTTCATTAATTCTGGAGCGCTGCCCCACTGGGGCAAGCCCAGCTACAACCCCATCCCCCTTCGAATCTAGTTTAAAGCTCTCCAAATGAGCCCTGCCAATTCGTGCCCCAGCATCCTTTTGCCTCTGTGAGATAAACCTTACCCACTTGTCATTGTCCAGACTGGTGGCCTATAAAACCAGCTGTTATCAAAGAATCCAAAGCCCTGCCTGTAGCACCAGTCTTGAAGCCAATCGTTTATGGACTGAATCTTCCCATTCCTTCCCACATCATCAGTGGAAGATGGAAGGAGTGAGGAGAAGATCACTTGAGCCCCAGACTCTTTCACCATCCGCCTCAAGGCCCTGTAGTCTTTTTTCATCCCCCTCAGACTGCGGGAAGCAGCTTCCCCCTCACCTGTCTGGAAGATCAGCAGCGGGTAGTAGTCTGTCGGGTGCACCAGGTTGGGGAGCGCCCCTGGTGATATCCCTGATCCGGGCTCCAGGCAGACTACACACTTCCCTATGATGAGGGTCAACTCTGCATATTGGGCCCTCTGTTCCTCTCAGAAGGGAATCGCCTACTACAATGACCCTTCTTTCTTTCTTATCAGAGGCAGTCTTGAGGTGCGAAGTCAACCGCCTTTTCCTATGTGGCCTTGTAGGCTGGCCTTGCACCACATTCTCACCTACCTCTCCTTCAAGATCCAGGGCCTCGAACCTATTACGGAGGGACACCTGGGGAAGCAGGGCAGGAAGGGAGGAGGGTTGCCCACGACGTCGAACTGGAACTCGCTTCCAACCCTCGTCGTCTTTTTGGTCCCCTACCTCTGCGCAACAGCTACAGGGCAGGGGCTGTCTCAGGCCATCCCCCTCTGTGTGAGAAGGCAGGGGGTCCTTCCCCTTTTGGGGGGTATCTCCCTGGAACCGTTCCAACTGGCACACCAGGGAGTTACTCCACCAGTCGATCTCCCTTTCACACTCCCTGATGGTCCTCAGTGTCTCAACCTCCTCCTTAAGTTTTGCCATCAGGCTAAGCAGATCTTCTATCTGCTCACACCTCACACAGGTGGAATGCTGTCCTCCCTCCCCCGGCAGCAGCAGGCTCTGGCACTCCCTGCACCCAGAGACCTGAACAGCCATGGTTTGGGATGGGGTCTCTGTCTGAGTTGCTACAGTCTTCTTACTGCAAGCTCTCTTTCTGGAGGCGACCATATTGGTCCGCAGTGGGACAGCAGCAACAGGGTCAGCAACACGCCCTGCTTGTTCCTCCCTGCGCCTGGTGGGCAGTGACACATCGTTGCCCTCTCAGAGGCTCTTTCAAGGCAAGGGGCAGGGGAGTGGTGACCGTCACCGTGGGAACGCCCCCCGCCACGTCAGCCTCTCTCTCGCAAGGGCTGCTGGGGCTTCGGGGATCGGGAGATGTCGGGAGCCGCAATGTCTCTACGCTATCCCCTCTGATTTTCCTAATCTCCGTTGACCCTCGCTCTCGCTGAAGCGTGCCGGCTGCGGCTGTAGCTGGGCTAGCTCTGATCAGCTGACTGATGATCTTTTATTTTCTTTTAATTCCCTTCCCGTATAATAGTGGAAACCATGATTATGTCACATGCACACTGTATTTTGGAATCAAATAATAACAAAGGGTCAGTCTACACAACAGATGTAAGAGAAATATATATACTTATGTATATATATATACACATAAGGAATACATGCTAATCTCTAGGTGCTTAGTTTAAGCTTTGTTATTTCATAGCCAAATGGTGCTAAAACAGAATACAGATTCTCTGAAACTTCCATCATTTACATATTTAACCAATCATAGTATCATTAACCCATCTGATTTTGCTGGCATCTGTTCTACTGCCTGCTGGGATGTGAATATTAACTTCTACATGTCTTGCTTGTCTAAATGAAAAGGTTATTAGCTGAATTCCCTATTCTTTTGAAAAAACAAGGTAAATCAGAGATAAGAAAAAAACCAACTAAAATATTGTAACTAAATAGATAACATGAACAACAATAATTTCTCAGATTATTAGTGTAAAATTTTACACTAAAATTAGTGTAAAATTAAGGGATATTCTTTTAAAAATTTTTTGAAAAAGAGTTTTAATTGGAGCTATAGTTCAGCTGTAATTATAGCTTAGCTATTGCTGCTACTATGGGACATATGAAGTGAGGTCTTTCTGAGTAAGTACAAAAAACATTTCTAGTACAAATACTGGGAAATGTGCTTATTAAGAATAGTTGTTCCTCTAAACAAAGTAACTGAAAAATTCTTAAAGGAAAAAAAAGAAATTAATTGAAGCTTAGACCAAGTGTTTGTAGAATTTTTTCTCTAATTATTTTCTCTGTTTTATTTAACTTTGCAAATATTACTGAAGGTATAGGATGTTAATTTAAATATGGTGAAATTGCTAAGACTGAAACTTCAGTGCAGACAATTGTAAAAGTAACCATTATTATTTTTACACTGATAGTAAGAAATTATGCTTAAGTAAAGCCCTATATTGGAACTCTTATACAGAAAATACACTTTTTGAGTCTTATTATTTTAGGTAGATTAAATACATACATTGGGATTTCATAGTTCATTTTGAAGGAGTAAATTTGAAGTCAAAAAAAGAGGGAATTTAAAAAAAATATATATATTGTAAGAGAAAGCTAATGTTTAATTCAGCTTTGGAGCACATATTCAAGTACCTTTTTGTCCAATAAAAAGCAGTTCTTCATAGGAAGAATATCTTGAGCAAACACATGCTTTCCTTCAGTCTCAGGCTCTCACTATACTACCCTATAAATGCAAAATAAAAAGTAGTTGAGAAGGTTTCTCATTTTTCCTGGGCCTTCATGCTTTTAGCCCCTAAAGTTAGTTTTGGCAGGCTATAAGATTCTCAAGCACACCTCACAAATCCAGCACATGGTTTGTCTGCAACATTTTCTTTATTTGTATTAATTGCTTTTGAAGATGCAACAAACTTTGACCATTGGTCACATCAGATTTCTACTGCTCTTCAGAAAAACTTAGTCACTTCTTTCAGTTTTGGCTGGGGTTCCTTAGGTTTCTCTCCTTGCTCTTGTTTTCTTCTTCCTCAATATTACATGAACAGAACTATACTCTTTGCTCTGTCAGAATTGCATGTGTTTTCTCTAGATCAATTCATTTCTGTCCAAAATGAAATGCTAGTTGCTCTTGTGAGGTAAAATCCTACTGGATTTGTGTGGTGAGTTGTCCTTGGCTGGCCATCAGGTGCCCACCAAATTGCTCTATCACTCTCCCTTCTCAGCAGCACAGAGGAGAAAATACATGGAAAAGTTCCTGTGTTGAGGTAAAGACAGAGAGATCACTCACTGGTTACCATCATGGCCAAAACAGACTTGATCTGGGGAAATCTATTTTGTTTATTTCCAGTTAATCACAGATTAAGATAGTGAGAAGTAAGAGCAAAACTAAAACCATTTTATCCTACCTCCCTCTTCTTCCGAGGTTCAACTGAATTCCCAAATATTCTACCTCTTCCACTCTCCCAAGCAGCACAGCAGGATGGAGGATGAGGTTGTGGTGAGTTAAAAAGTCCTTGTTTCTGCCTCTCCTTCCTCCTCATCTCATCCTCTGTTCAACATGTAGTCCCTCTTATTGGTTACTGTCCTTCATGAACTGCTCCTGTGAGGGTCCTTCCAACAGGACTTCACTTCAAAAACCGTTCCAGCATAGGTCCTCTTAATGGACTGCAGTCCCTCAGGAGCAGAATACTCCAGCATGTGTCTCCCATAGGCCTCAGTTCCTTCTGAAAGCCTGCTTCAGCACAGGCTCTCCATGGGCTACTGTCTCCTTCAGGGCATATCCACTTGCTGCGGTGTGGGTTCCTTCTTGGGCAGCAGGGTAGCCATCTGCTCCACTGTGGTCTTCCACAGGCAGTGTTGGCACAACCTACTTCACCAGGGTGTTCTCCACAGGCTAAAGAGGAATCTCTGCTCCAGCACCTGGAGCACCTCCTCCTCCTTGGTGACTGTTTCTCACATTCTCAGTCTTCACTCTCAGAGCATCTTTTACTCTTTCTTATTCATGTTATTACACAGGTGCCATCAATATCACTGTTTGGCTCAGCTTTGACCAGCAATGGGTCTGTCTTGAAGCCCGCTGAAACTAGCTCTGTCTAACGTGGAGGCAGCTCCTGACCTCTTCTCACAGAAGCCACCCCTGCAGCTTCCTCCACTCTCAAAACCTTGCCATGCAATGCAGTACAGTTTGAAGTAACTTTCATCCTCAATAAATTATTGAGTGATATTCTGCCTGTAACTCTGTTACAACCCTACCAAGTTGGGCTCAGAAACTGCTACTGCACATTTCTTATGTCTTGTCCATGTCTTGTACATGACAGGTGAGTGTGAGTGAGCTGTGAACTGCCATTTACGTAGAATGTAGCAGCCATGTATGAGAAGCACTACTCACTGCAGGCATCTATTCAGCCTGGAGGAGAAAAGGCTGAGGGAAACCCTAGCAATATTTATAAATACCTGACAGTGGGGTGGAAAGAAGACAGACACAGGCTGTTCTCAGAGATATCCAGTAACAGGACAAGAGGCTATGCGTGCAAACTGAATTACAGGAAATTCCAAGCATGTGTTCCTGGGAAAATAAAATTTAAAAAAAAGAAAAGAAAAGAAAAGAAATCAGAGTATGAGAGAATTCAAAGTAACCCATATGCTACCCTTAGAAGTGTAAACCCAGATTTCCCAAAGAAAACTACAAATAGGTAGGCTCAAAGATGCCTACCTAAAAGGTCACTGCTGGTGAAACTGAGTGATACAAGTTCCCTATAATTCCCATTTTTCTGTCTGCATGTGACTATTGTCTTGCTGCGAAGTATTTAGAAAGAAATCCTCTGGAGCAAGGGTGACCTCTTTGCTTTGACTTCATGCAGCACTGGGTCACTGGGTACTAAAGAACACCCATTTCCCAATGGTACATTTTCTGCAGAGATTCAGGCTTCAAAGGAACCATTACTATTTAAAATATAATGCTGCTTTTGTATTGGACTTCCAAACAGCACAGAAAGTAAGAGTATAAATCCAGAAGTGGGTCAGAACTGAATAGGTATTAGAAAAAAAAATGAATAGGAAAAAAAAACCCAACATACAGAGATTGTAATTAAAATTTAAGTTATTTACCAATGCACTTTATACATATATGTTTATTTTTGTGTATATTATAAATATGTGAAAATATATTTTCTATATATAATAAACATAATTATAAATACTGTCTCAAAGAAGAATACTAATATTTAAATAATGAAAAATTAATAGCAAGGTAAACAAAGAATATGCTTTATCCACAAAGTAAATTTACCTGTCTCTGCAACTTCCCATGTTATTTTCATGGTAATACTGTGCAGAAGCTGGAAGAAACAATACAAGTACATTTTTTACTATCTATTAGAGTAATCATATGCTTATAGAGATGTGATTCTAGTGGGAAGGACCTCAGTAAAGCTTTAGTCTAACCTCCTGCTCCAGCTAGGGCCAAGACTGAGGTAAGACAAGGATGCCTAAGGCTCTGTCCAGTTGGATATTGAAAATGTGTGAGGATTAAAACTGGTCTAACTGTCCCATTATTTGATTGTCCAGGCAAGAAAAAAATCTGCTTCTGTCTGAATTCCTTTGTTGAATTTGTGTCCTCCAGCCACTCCCTGCAGTAAAGAGCCTAGATATGTGTTCTTGCTGACTTCCCCGCAACTACAGAGGCTGCTGTTAGGTCCCTCAGAGCAACCTCTTCTCCAGGCTGAAAAAGTCCTGGTGCCTCATGAACCAAAGGACTTGCCAAAGGACAACTGCTCCAGCCCTGAGCCATCCAGGTGGCTCTTCCCTGGATTCAGTCCAGTGTAGCAATGTCTTAAACATTTGGTGTCCATAATAAAAAGATTATTAAGTTCAGCCAAAATTAAATATGCTGTGAAGTAGAAAACATCCTTAAATATGGAAGAAAAGGTCAAGCTCTATTTTTTAATAGCAGAAAAATATAGAAAAACAAGATGTCCTGAGTAAACCTTGTATAATTAAGATAAAAAGTAATGCCACATATTGGAGAGAAGATATTTCAGATACGGAATTATTGTTATAAATGACATTAGTAAATACTACTATACTGATCATATAAATGGAATATCATTTGGGACAGTGCAGTACAGTTGGGAAAGGATGACTTTTGACACAATAAATGCTTTTTGATGGGCATGCTTAAAAATGCTGATTTTCTTCAGACTTCTGAAGATGAAACTACAGTATTTTCCTGCTGATATTGGACCAAACAATTGCTAAAAGAGAATGGGTCCTAGCAAAGTAGTACACAGGAAAATGATCACTGTGCTTCAGAACAGTTCTTCATTCTTAAGTGTGCATGTTCCTTTTCTGTTTCTAGCCTCTGTTTCTAAGGAGTTTGTTATTTTTAGAACAGCAATTCCTGTGCTATTCCAGTTAAAATACCTGAATGGCTTTGAAAAGTCCTGGTTTATGAAAGTTTAGTATCAAGCCTCCAGAGTATATTTAGTTCTATCTATCCATTATAAAGGAAATCAAAACACAAAACTCAACATGCTTATTGGCTATATGAATTATTTAGTGTCAATGCAAGTTCACAGCACCTGTCTCTGTTCCCCTGCGCATCCTCCACTCATTTGTCTCTTTCAGTAGTCCATGCACTGGTTCAGAAAACTGCTTTAATTGAGAAAAAAAAAAAAAATCTTATTTTTTCCTTAAAAAAAAAAATTATTTAATTTACAACACAGCAACAGTTACTTAAACTGAAAAAGTGATTGGTAATAAGGTGAAAACAGTGAAAAGAAACTTAAGCTGATTTTTACATTTTGATGTGTCAAATAGCAGCCACTGAAAGTAACTTTAAACTATATTGTTAACATTATTTAGCCTCTATTTGGGGAACAAAACTAAAAAAAAAAAAACAAACAAAAAACCAAAAGGTATGAATAATGAACTGTACAAATGACAGGGTAATACTACCAAAATTATTTTCAGTGCTAGTTGCTAAGATTTATATCCCAGCTTTTCTTTCTCTTACTTGGTGTGTGTGTGTGTGTGAGAGAGAGAGAGAAGAACGTTTAGAACATTTAATATAATCCTGGATATACATTTCTACAATATCAAAATAGCTGTCTTCATTATTAGTGTCGCATTTTTATTTAATTTCCTTTTTTATTAATTTCAGAATTCCTCAGCATATTATTTCTAGTTCCTTCCAAAACATGGTGAAAGGCAGTGTTTTATTGTTGCTGTTCTGGTATTTTAAATCTAAAATTAGAAGGGACTTGAAAAAAATTACTTGCCACTGTTAAGTCCTTTTTTATTGCTTCTATTTCTCCAGGCAGAGAAGGGTTTATTTTATACAATGTATTTATCAAAACTTTGTTACCACTTTTCCTACAAATAAAGCAAAAGTTGAAACAACTCTGCAACATTGTTTTGCAGAATAGTTTAGATCTGTGATTTGTATCTCATATTTGTATCTCAGTAAATTCAGTGATTCATTTCAAAGAGGAACACTTGCATATTAGAAAGGGTCAGGCATTTACAAGAAGACTTACGACAAAATCCAGGTAAGGTCATAGGGGTCTGGAGTAAGGCTTAGGTGGGATAAATGTAACTATGTCCGACAGTGTGACCTTAATCTCTGACGCAGCTCCTGCACATTTTCTCAAGTTTTATTAATGTAATACTTCTCAAGCATTCCTAGAGTTCATCAGAAGTGATGCTCTGAGTCTTGATGGAGCTAAGTGTATTGCCACTGACATCTTGGCATAAACCTAAGTCGGTTCTGCAACCTTTTTGTCCTGACCAAGAAACTCACTGCTGTAACAATTGTTAAAGCATTCCTAGTATTTGCCTAAACATTTGCGCTCCACCAAAATATGACGTGGTTGGTTTCCTTCATACACAGCTGGGCTTAGTCTCCCTTTTTATTACTGCCTAGTGGATGAAATATTCTTCAGGCAAATTACTGCTTCTTACAATAAAGGGGATTCAAATTTTCTAAATTCTAATTTCCAAAAAATGCTTTGGTAACTAAATCAGAGTTAAGTTTAATAATCTGTGCAAAGAAGGGGCTGCCTACTCTTCTGAAGTTGCCTCACTGTGCAGTGACAAATTCTTTTTTAAGCAGTAAAGAAGTCAAGGTTCTAGAATAATAGAAAAGCTATGTGAGAGGAAGTCAGTTCCAGTAGCTACTAAACTGTGTAGGAAACACAACCTTTGGTTTACAAGTATACCCACACCAGGGTGGTGGGTGTGGGGGAGGAAGAGACTGTTTTGTGCTTTCTAATTTTGTATTTTATCCTCAAAAAATATTAAGCTAAATTGAAAACTGAGACTTCTCAGCCCCAGAAGTCAGAGAATAACATCCTTTCTTGTTGCCTGTCTGAACTAGTGAACTTGAAACAATTTGCTAGAGAACATAAAAACTCTCAGAGAGGAACAACAAATAATTTTTCCTCTGCCTCGCAGACAGTAGCCTCTTAGTTAAGGTACGCTACTAAAAGACAGGAGAATTCTGTTTCTGTCTCCTGATATTTTCATTGGGAATTCAACTTGGGTCTCTTACTTGCTCTGTTGAGAGGAGCAATGCAAAACACTGACCTACTGTACAAAGGTATGTAGGTCACGTTTTTTTCCACAGTATTTTAACATTATTGTTGCTAAGGTTGCAGGAAGATGCCCAAGCCCTGCCCTGGGGTGTACATAACAGAAGAAATTATAAGAAATTGGTGGGTGTGACATGAGAAAAAAATGAAGATGTCAAATAAGAGTGCAAGAAGCTGGCAGAATTTACAAACAGTTCTGTGAGACATCGCTGGATCACATAGTTCAGGTGACGGCATGCAGGAGATAACTGATCCTCAAGGGGTGCACTGTGGCCTTTTCTGAAGAGGAAATCTCACCGGGACAGCAATGCTTTGGTAACACTATTGATGATGTAAAGCTGACATATAGTAGGAAGCAGTAACAGTTTCAGGAGGAATAATTGGGGAAAAATACAGGTATTTGTTCTTTTGGGAGGGGATAATAATCTCACACACCTGCATATTATATACTTCCCAGTGCCAGAAGTATTCCTGTGTGCTTTGCAGACTTACATTTTTCAGCAATACAAAAATAAATAACAGGTACTCTTAAATGGACTCTTAAATGCTTCTCTTTCTCTTTTACTCAGTTTTGCTTACAGTTACATTTTTTTTTCTGAATGCTTTTGCCTTTCTCTTCTTCTTATTTTAAGATTTTTTGTCAGATTTTTTTTTACTGTTTATGAAAGTAAATAGTAAACACTTAAGGAGATAACACATCTGGTTTGTACTAGATAGTTTAATTTTCATGCCTGACAGCCTCAGGCTTACTAGCCTGTATAGCTTAGAAATGTTATATTGGCACATTCTTCATTCAGCTTGGACATGGCAGACCACAGATGGAGAATAACTGAAAATTACAACTTCTTAATCTTCAAGTTTTTCACCTCAGTACAAAGTAAGGACGCTAGAAACAAGCTCTAACTCATTCCTTTGGAGAACTTAACACTTCAATTTTCTATTCTTCATTCCTTCATGCTTTCTATTAAGATGTTCATGTTCCATGTTATGTTTCTGTGAAACTCACCCTACTGTCCTGTATTCCTTGAGCACATGGGGACAGGGTAAGCAGGAGATGAAAGAGTGGATTCTGCCCAGATTTTTTTGGTAAATGTTCTGTATATCAGTAAACAGTTCCTCTCCGGAGAAAGGCACCACAAATAGTAAACCATAGAAATTATTTTAAGTACATTTGATTTTTGTCAGTGTATTTGACAGCTGTGTATGTGTAAACACAGAAATAGCAGATTGCAATTTTCTGCAGAAAGAAATTTTTTTTTCTGAATTAAGGTGGTCTGGAAAGTGAAAATATAACAAAAATATTTGAAAGGCAGCATTAAACTGAAAACCAGATGACTAAATATAGTAGGGAAAAAGAATAATTAATGATATAGAGATTTGTTTTGTGCTCTCAAATGTCATGAAAAAATGCTGTGTAACATTAAAAACTTTTAGAGATAAAAAGAAAATAATAGCTATGAGGTGTAATTAGCCTACTGATAGTATGCCACAGGATAATATCTAAACAAATACATATATCTTAAAATATATATATATAATATGTATATCTTTACTGTAATATATCTGCCTCTCTAAACATAATAAAGAAGATTGGAGACAGGTATGCCAGTCTTACAAAGCAACCTACCAGAGTCTGTCCCTTAATTCCTTTCCCAGCTTTATACATTCCTTAATTACAAAAAATTTTCAAATAGCTATATCTTTTTGTTAAGTCCCTGCATAATTAATGAGGCTTCTTTGTTGTTTTAGAAACAATCGCCTCTCTCTCCTGCTTCAATGTGGTTTTAGGAGGGGGTTTTAGTTGCCCTAAGCTTCTGTGAATTGATCCCAGATGTCTTTGGAGTTGAACTAAATGTGTCCCTTATATTAGGTTGAGTGGAAAAAAATGTTTTATTTCTATGTTGATACCTTTCAGGTCTCTTTATATGCATGTCTCAAAGGCAGCTTCATTTAGATACAAAAATGTTTTTCCATAATAAAAAGGAAAAACAAAACCAAAACTGATAAAATCAGAACCCTCCAAGCCATAAATATATCAAGATAAGTACTTAAAATATTCTGTGGTTTGGGGTATTTCAATCTCAGATGACGAAAGTAGACATAACTTAAAAGACACTCGTCAATGTTATGACACATGCTGACAAGCAACCAAAGCCTGGAAGCAGCCATCTTGCTACACTCAGCTATACAGTATATGGAGGATTGGACTTCAAGACTGAGTAACAGTGTGCACTGTTACCTAATTATGAGGCGCATCTATTTGTTGCTTTTGGCTTTTGACAGGATGATGGTCTGCTTCACATCTTTTGTGTACCCCACCCCCTCCTCCTGCCTACAAAACACCTACATTCTTCAGACTGACATTTTTGTTGTCCTAACCTTATTTTTGGCCATCACTACAGGCCTCACCCTGTGGAAAACCATGTATGGAGCTGGTTTAAGCTTTTTCATCCTGTCCTTCAACACAGTGGCAGACTTCCTATGTCCATTTATCTGTCCCTGAATAGGTCTGAGTGCTTGGAAATTCAGTCATAATCTCAGAAGGGTCTTAAGTGCCAAAATCTTGATGCACTCACTCATCACTCATTCCATTTTAAAGTGTTCCTAACTTTCATGGTCAGCAATTCTTATTAATGCAGAGGAAGATAAAAGTTCCCTTTAATTTACAAATTCTTAAGAATTCCAATATGAAAGTTTAGGCCCATTTCTATGATGAATTCTAACAGATAAGATCTTTAATATCTGTGTAACCTCTCAATTTTTTTCCTTGTTTCTCTATCCTGTTGTTTGAAAGAAGAGGTTATACTGCTGTATTTCAGTAAATTCACTACTTTAGAAAAAAACAAAACAAACAACAACACAAAAAAAAAAAACAACAAAAAGAAAAAACAAAACAAAACCAAAATAAAACCCTACAAAGCAAAAAGCAATGAAGTCAGAACTATCAAAGGGCCTCTTTTTGCAGATGATTTTCTGGTAAGAAACAGGGGCCATAATCACAGAGATAATGCATTTAATTTAGCTCTCATTTAAGCTAACAGAATCTGACAACCTTTTTGCACAGTCTCTTGTTCTTAATTGTGCTAGTTACGACTTTACTTTTATTATATTAGACATGATACTGATAGATTTTAAACGGCCTAGTAATTACAGTAGTGCCTTTAGGCTACTGCTAATTTCAACTTCAGCTTTCATGTAACTTCACTTGAGCATATGTGTTCATGTGAAAAAGAAAACAAATGGAGGGTTCAACAGTTTGTCAATTTAAAACAGTTTAAAAATAATAATTAATAAAAGAAACCTTAAAGTAACTTAATGTCTCCAAGTTGTGAATAATCAAACACTATTCAGTCATTACTGTTTCTCAATAGGTAAGTCAAAATGGATCATCTTAGCTATTCAGTTTAAAAATAATAATTAATAAAAGAAACCTTAAAGTAACTTAATGTCTCCAAGCTATGAATAATCAAACACTATTCAGTCATTACTGTTTCTCAATAGGTAAGTCAAAACGGATCATCTTAGCTATTCAATGTGCTTATATGCTCCCTTTTTTCAGGGCAAGAATAATAAACTATTAATGGGATAGAAACAATGTAATAATTTTCTGCATAGCAAACTGGATTCTGGTAGCACACAAGCTACTTCTGCTGCTTGACAGCACATAGGCTACAGAAAAAAAGAAAAAATAATCAATTTGTATTCTTAGCTGAAGAAACCTCAAGGTTTTTTCTTTTTAAAGAAGCAAAAATAAAAAAGGAAAAAAATTCCAAGTCAAGCACCCCAAAAAATTACTTTGGCCATGATGAGTATATGAAGACAAAATTAACTTTCTTTTCCTCTTCTTCATGTATTAAAGTGTACAGTGCTTGTTTGTTAAAGCATTTGCAAGTTTCCAAAGGCTTTTTTGTCTTAAGAATTTTTAAAAAGTAAAAAAAAACCTAAAAAAGTTGTTAGTGTACTAGTTTTTCTATACTCAGCTGGTGGTTGCAATATTGAATAATCATGCAAATGTGTATTTGCACCAGTGTTGTTTGTTTTGTTTTCTGAAAGCTTGAAAAGCTTTTTATGCTCATTTTCCTTTTCACTGTCATGTGAAACGATTCACAATAGAGCAAAAGAGATGTGATGCAAAAAGGGGAATGTATACACAGTTTCTTTGTTTTCCCTGTCTTTTTAAACACATGGTGTGGTTTTGATTTGTGAGCCTGCCCTTCTTCAAATGGTAGAGGAAACAGACTTTCTGGATTGCTTATCTTCTCGATTGCTTATATCTTCTGGACTGCATATGTATGATCTAGGTACGGATCTGTTTGCTGACTTACAATAAAAGTACAGAGTCCCTCTGACATTTGTGGATCAATCCTGTCCCTGTATGTGATAAAGGTGCTACAACTTTATAAATATATAATTAGATATGTAATGACCATCTGAGGAAAGAAAAAAAAAAGCTCTGAACTTGCTGTATTCACAAGCACCTTAATATCTTTTATAGCAGATTTTAAAGCATCAGTGATCAGAGGGTTAGTGTGAAGAAATGTTGGGGGTGGGGCTAAGAGGGGAACAACATCCATTTATTTTAACAGAGACTAGTAATTTGCTACTATAATTTCTTTCAGGTGGTAATTTAATTGAAGTAAGAATTGGCAAGTGAAAACCAAACATTATGCCTACTGGTTTTCTGCTCATAATCAATTGACAGTGTTTTTACTGAGGTGTAAATATAAAAACTTGGGTACAGGTAAACCTCTTTCAAATCTTATCTGTTGTGTCACTGAAATAAAAAGAGGTGTTTTATAAAGCTAATGCCAAAGGAAGTCAGATAGTATGGGTCAGCTATGATTAGTGGAGGTGTGAAGGTAAACAGGCTACCATGTACTTCTTTTGAACCAAAAAGAATCCTTCCCTCTTTGTCAAAGATTGAATTAGTCTATAGTTTAAAGACTTGGTATGCCTTACTTACAATTTGATTTATTTCTGTCACAGACACAGTGCAGTTATTGAGGACTCCTGTTAATGCCATCCATGATCTTCTACATTGAGCTGCACTCTAGAACATGAATAGTATATGTGTGTGCATGTACACACACCCACAGTGTCCTAAAGGTCATAGTAGGGGAAAATGTATCCTTAAACACATGACTTGCCATGCAATTAGGAACATATTAGACGACTATCAACTAATATAAGCTTATAAAAAGATTACTTTTAGGATGTTGATTGCCCTTAAACCTAAGGCATAAGCGATGAGCCTCTGCCATTTAAATTACCATTAAGAAAAAAATGGGTAAAAATTCAGGAGACAAACCATATAATTTTATGATACTACTTTTCAGATGCCATTTGACAATCTCTGTAGCATAGTTTTTTATATTTTTTGCACCCTCTTAACAGCTCAAAGTCTCTTTGTTCATACCTTATACCATTTCTGTTAGAAAAAATATCTCCCTATTTCACAGCCAGATGATATTAATGATCCACATTATTTTCCACTTAAAAAGGAAGAAAAGAAAGAAAGAAAAAACATACATAAACAACTAAATTTATCTCAAAGAGTAAAAAAAAAAAAAAGTTTATAATTCCTCATGTAGGTCTGTTGTTTTGATATCACCATTTTGTGCCAGCTGTACCTGATTGCAGATCTGCATTTAAAACTATGGCATGTGGACACTGTATGAAGACAGGCTGAGAAAGTTGGGGCTGTTCAGCCTGGAGAAGAGAAGGCTGCATGGAGACCTTATAGCAGCCTTCCAGTATCTGAATGGGGCCTAGAAGGGTGCTGAGGAGGGACTCTTCATTAGGGACTGTAGTGATAGGACAAAGGGTAACAGGTTAAAATTTAAACAGGAGAAGTTTAGATTGGATATAAGGAAGAAGTTCTTTCCTGTTAGGGTGGTGAGGCACTGGAATGGGTTGCCCAGGGAAGTTGTGAATGCTCCATCCCTGGCGGTAATAAAGGCCATGTTGGAGAGAGCCTTGGGTGACATGGTTTAGTGTGAGGTGTTCCTGCCCATGGCAGGGAGGTTGGAACTAGATGATCTTAAGGTCCTTTCCAACCCTAACTATTCCATGATTCTATGTATGGAATAAAATCTTAAACAATAACATAGTTCATTAGTCTTTCTAAAATGTTATTTTGCCAGACTGAATTATAGAAATGGCAATGTCTATAAATCTAAAGTTCTGTTAGCTACAGGGTTTTAAAGAGAACATCTCCCCTTCCAAACATTTAGTCTCCTTTTCACTGCTGGATTCTGACTCCTTTGACTACCTTTATTGCACAAATGTACCTTCTCCCCTGATATATTTTTTTTTTTTTAACATTTCCCAAGGACAGTAGAAACCTAATTTTGTTTCCCACAAATTATTTGGGTTTTTTAAATACATACAGAAAAAAAAATGACTGTGATAATAACCAGAGGCATAAATCACAAGAACTGAAATCAATAATTTGTTTTTATCATAAAAAAAATCTTGCCTTAGACTATTACAAATGTAACCTTTGACTAAAATATACTCCCTTTTTGTGTTCTACAAAAAGGAATTATCAAATCATAGTATAGTTTGTATTGAAAGGGGCCTTAAACATTATGGAGTGCCAATCCCTCCACCATGGTCAGGGATACCTTCCACTAGGTCGTGTTGCTCAAAACCCCATCCAACCTGACCTTGAACACTGCCAGGGATGGGGCAGCCATAGCTTCTTGGGGCAACCATAGCTTCTTGGGGCAACCACTTCAAGTGCCTCACCAACCTCACAGTGAAGAAGCTCAGGAAGCTATGGGCAGTGTAAATAAATTAGTTACAGGGAAAAGATATGGTAAGACTGATTCCCATGCATACATGTGCTTAAATTTACACAGCTGCTGGGTCTATGACATTTCCCTGAAAAGAACAGGACAAGGTGGGTGACACAAAAAAAGTGGCTGAGTCAGTGTTAGTTTTTAACAAAAAAAAAAAAATTAAAAAAATTAGATATTCTTGTCCTGACATGAAACATATCACAGTGTAAGTAAGACTGTACTTTTACCCAGACATCAAAACTGAGAATCCACTGGAATAGTAAAATGACTTGGTTTGGTCAGTTTGTGCTTAAGAATAGATCTTTTTGTAACCTGTACAAACTGACCTTAGTTATTTACAATAAAACTTTCTTACAAAGTAATTTTTTTTTTAAGTTCAAGTACCGGTAGTAGTCTTTCCCCTTGAATTACCTGTTAAATCAAACTACCTAGATAGACAGGAATGAAGACCAAAGCAGTTTATTTCTGGCATAGTATCTCTGTAATTCAAATTTGAGAATGGAATAGGAATTATGCTAAAGAGTCCCTGTCATCAGCTACTTAGAGCCACAAGAAGAAACTACTTAGGAGACATGCTTATTTCATAGGAATGCAGAAACCTCAGTTTTTAAAACTGAAGATGTTCAACCAGAATAAATTTGGTATGAAACCTTCTTTCTGAAAGGTCTTCCAACATTAGACCAGTGGGTAAGGGTCTTGGAAAAGAATATGTACACTTACAGAGTAGATACAATTTGGGGTGGGGGACAGTGGGGGCACATCAGTCTTCTTAAATGGGTAGAGCTCCTGCATGATGCATATGCACACTGCTGTCTAGTCATCTGTTAGGTGTAGACTTAAAGCTGCATGGTCATTGTGCAAATATACAGGATGCTATGTAGGCCACTAACAAAGAAATTTGGGTACTACTGTAACATACAGTTAATAATTTCGAACCTTGTTAGTCCATAATATAATGCTCAAAATTATTTTTCAAGGCATGTGATCTTTTTCTTTTTCTTATTTTTATTTTTCACTTTGTTCTTCTCTTTGGTTTTGTTGTTTTTTTTTTTAACCTTCCTCCACCTAGAAATGCATAATCCAAGCTTCATGGCCTAAATGTGAATGCTACTGGGCAGATTTACCAAAGTAATACTTCAACTTCCCACTTATCCATCACATTTATCAATATCGGGAGAAAAAATGTTGAAAAGCACAACTGTATTCCACTTTTATTCATTGCCTCAACTGAGATGAGACTACATTAATAGAGGGAACATTTATGCTAGTATTAATATGATGAGACATCAGCCTTAGGCTAATATTTATATTTCATATAAGGAATCAGTAACAGTAACGTCATTTCCAGATATGGCTACATTTTCGTGTGGCATAGCCCCCTTTCTGTTCTGGAATGATTATATTAAAATGTCCATAAATCATTGACAATAAATTTGGCCTTTAGAGTAATAATTAGTCAGAAAGAAACAGAAGGGTGAATTGAGGCATTTATGATATTCACTATATAGTGTTAATTTGTTTGGAAGCAGACATTTTTGAGGCTTGAGACTCTGTGAATTACAGTGTCTGAGCATTATGAGCACACATAGCACTATTTTGCATATGTTAACAGTAAAACTTGAAACATGGCTATTGTTAGATCCTAAAGGAGTTTTATTTTGATGGGAATTTTCACTGTGCCAGAAGTGGAGCATTCAGCTAGCAATTTTATAGCAATTCTTGGACTTGTTTAAATCAAAAGTTCTGCATCTCTGTATTTTGGGGGGATTATTTATTTGCTTTTGTTTTGTTTTCCCCAGAAGTCTTAGAGAAATACTTTCTTGGGAAGTCTCACACTTCCATATGAATTTAAATGAATAGTAGATACACTGTCTGGAGCTGTCCCAACTGGAAGATCATTAGCAAAGCAGTAAATGCTACTGTGAACAAGAAACTACTTTAACAAGTCAGAGTTATGAATTTCAGTATTTTAAATCTTCAGAGGTTTTTCTCTATTTTTATTTTTTCATTCTACAATGAAATATTAGCTACAGTTCTCGACCTGGAATCAAAAGCAAGTATGATACAATTTCCCTGGCCTTACATGTAAAAACTTACTAACAGCATTGTGTCTTTACCATGGAATACCATATGTGTGTGTGTCTGTGTACAGATGTAAATTGACTCCCCCCCCCCCCCATAAAGAGATTAAACATGAAAAGCATTACTGCAGTCATATTTTCCCTATGGCTAAAAGACTGTATGTCAAAATGTGATCTTTTTGAGCTTTTAATTAAATATTAATACAAAGGGGAAGAAAAGTATCCCACTTAGTTGCTTTCCTCAAGCACTAAAATACACAACATGAAAGCGTATGCACAAATTATATTATTTTCAACAAATAAAGCTTCATAATATGAATATTTTTTTTTAAATGTACATCTTAAATGTGAGCAAACGGAAACAGATGTAGTGGCAATTCTACATCTCATTAGTCTGCATAGTGTCTTGATGGTTATAAACTTAATTTCAGGCGTTCGGTACTCTTATCCTCCTCAACACGCACATTCAATTAAAATCTCTTCCTTTCCAAGAGCAGCTTTCACAAAAGAATGGATTCAACATGTTAGCCTGTGAGTGCCTGAATCAGAGCTGTAAAAGTGCTAAAGAGCGTACGACATGCACTGGTATTGCCAGATGTAAGTCTGCCTCAGTGCCTTTCCAGTTCAGAGATGGTCTGCTGAGTACATATGTACTGCTGAAACTCTCCATTTATGGTATGAAAATATTTAAGCTGTAATTTTCAATTAACTTTGTCAAAGAATCTTTAAAGCATAAATAAGTTAAATATTTAGGTATATTAAAAAAAGTAATAAACAGAAATCCAACAGAAATAATTTTTCACTACTTTGTGATTTTCTTTGCTTAAATAAATTGATAAAATCAGAGCCTTATTGCCACTATCCAAAACAAATCAACAACAAATACTGCCTCAAGAAAAATGCAAACATGGAGAAAATATGCACATATTGATTCCTATGTTACATAAATTCAGAACTGACTTTGACAAGCTTCCAGCTTAGCTTTGCTCACCACAGAGCAGTCTTAATGCTGCAAATCATTATGAATGCAAGACATCTCACTGAAGTCAGCAGGACTCCTCATGTGAGTGCATGCAGTCATTTGTATCAAGTATTTGTAGAAGGCAGCTCCTCGTTCAGATGTTACACATGATAAAAGACATGTTGGCCCCATCTAGAAAACCCATTCGTATGGTGGGGCCTCTGCAGATTTGTTATGTTCTGTGTAGTGTTTGACAAGTGGCTAAATGACCTAGCAATATTTACCTCACACTTGAAGACTTTCAAACTTTCAGTGAACTCCTGGTTAAAAGAAAAGCAAACAAAGAAGAAAAAAAGTGGGAGTAGGAGGGTTGTCAGGGGTGGGGGTGGGGGGGTGGTAGGGCAGGGAGAAGAGGGAGACAGTGTATTCAGCAGCACAGCATCTAGGAGACCTAGATTTCAATTCTCACTTTCTCTCACCCCCTATACTGGAAAAGCTGTTGAGGCAGCTGTTCAGTGTTTCCTGCCATTTGGTTGCCATTCAGCAACGACCTCTACATGAATTGGTGGTGGTGCTGATGAGAACCAAACAGCAAATCTCCTCTCAGTTCTCAACAGTAATAAAGATGCAAGGAAGATCCCTGGCAGTCTGAGATGTTAGGAATCCTGTCTCAGAGTCCAAACAGTATGTTTATGTCAGCATTTCTAAATTTACTATTTTATCATGAGACTTGGTATGTGCATTTCCTTTAACATCCCTATCTTGGAATGGTGTGATTACTTTTCAGCTTCACCTTTCAGTTACAGAGGTCTCTTTTCTGGTCATACAGAAAAGTTAAAAGCAAGTTCAAACCTGTGAAAATGTGGAAGTTTGATGTTTCAACATTTTATTTAACCTAATATTACCTAATATGTATGAAATCAACTGAAGATGTAAACTACCATCCATACATGTTATTCAAAGCTGCTCCTTGTGCTTAAAATGTGTATTTAAATATAATTTCTAATCTGTTAATCAATTTAACAAAAACATTATTCTCCCATTTTTAAGTAAAGAGAAAAAAGAGAATTGCATGTCTCCCTGTCATTCTTCTTTCCCTGCACTTTAAAGGCAGAGATAACTGCAAGTATTTTTATAGTCTGTGCCATTTCATCAGCATTTCTTAAGAAATGAGCTAATCACCCATCAGAAACATTAATCTCAAAAATGCTTCCAATAATACAGTGAAAGATTGCAAGCATTTCAAAATATTTAAATAAGTTTTGATACCATGCTTGATATTGCCAATAGACATTACATTTGAGGAGATTTTTCCTGCTTTTGAGAGGTTTTTAACAGTCCAGTAACGTGTTACACCTCTTCTGATGTGCAGTACTGTAGCAGTACCTATGCAAAATTTATGAACATGACCTATTTTATTTGATTATATAGAAATACCTAGAAGAAAAGCTTTCTCTCTGGGGCAATTGCATTACCTGTAGGTGGTTGACAGAATGGTAAAATTTTGGCTAAAAAATCCCTAAATTTTTAATAAGAGAAATTTATAATGAAAAGCCCTTGTAACAAATCAAATAGTCTTATTTTTATTAGGAGAAAGAAGGAGACCCTTGGGCTTCCTTCAAAAATAGGTAATTTTTTGTGTGCTGTAAAGTTGAGAAAAATGTTCAGAAAATAAAAATTCCAAGAAACCAATTTTCTAAAGCAACTACCTTCCAAGAGAGGTAATGAAATTATTTATGTTTAAAAAATATTTGGAAATAAATGCCATAAATAGAGGGGTGGTCATTAATATTTATTCATGATTAAGGGCTGCTGAGAAGATATAAAAGATCAATAGGACTGTTTTGTACCTTACAGTCCTCTAATAGTTCTAACAATGTAGTAGCCTCAAAAAAACAGTAGGAGTTAGAATAAAATTAGGAGGAAAGCCTGTCGTGGTTTAAACCCAGTCAGGTAACTTGTTCACTCACTCCCAGTGAGTGGTGCCGAGCTGACAACAATCAAGGTCCGTGTCCGTCTCCCCCCCCCTGCACCGGGGCTCTCCCCTTCCCCGCTCCTGGAGGAATGGGGAGGAGGATCGAGAGAGTGCAACTCCTACGGGTTGAGACAAGAACAGTCTAGCAACAAATCACCACCGCTACTATCAGCTAAAACAATGCTAAGGGAAAATAACAAGGGAAGAGAATACGATACCACCGGCCAAGAAAACGAGTTCCACCCGGAAGCTCCTGTCCTTCCGGGCAACTCCCAGTTACCCCCCACCCCGGCCATGACGTGCTGTGGTATGGAATACCTCCCCGGCTAGCCCGGGTCAGGCGCCCCGTCTCTGCTTCCTCACAGCTTCCCCTCCTCCCTGGCAGAGCATGAGCCTCACAGAGTCCTTGGTCAGGGTAAACATCACTTAGCAACAACCGACAACATCGGCTTCACCAACACTGTTCTCAAACTAGAAGTCAAAACACAGCACTGCACCAGTTAACACAAAGGAAAAAACATGACTGCTACTGCTGAACCCAGGACATTGTGATTTTCTTAAACCTTTTAACCTATTTTTAAATAATATTTCTATTCTTAACAGAACTATACAAACAAAGATATTATTATGTAAAATCATTCTGGTAAGTTAACTTAAACACTGCCTTACTAAAATAACTCAGTAAAATTTCTACAGAAAGTGTTGGAATAAGATATTAATCATGGCTATTTATTTAAACTCAAAATAGAATCATAAAATCATAGAATAGTTAGAGTTGGAAAGGACCATCTAAGATCATCTAGTTCCAATCCCCCTGCCATGGGCAGGGACACCCCACACTAAACCATGCCACCCAAGGCTCTCTCCAACATTGCCTTTAACCCTGCCAGGAATGGAGCATTCACAGCTTCCCTGGGCAGCTCATTCCAGTGCCTCACCACCCTTACAGTAAAGAACTTCTTCCTTATATCCAATCTAAACTTCCCCTGTTTAAGTTGTAACCTGTTACCCCTTGCCCTGTCACTACAGTCCCTAATGAAGGGTCCTTCCCCATCATCCTTATAGTTTCTATTTTCTAATAAGAATCACAAACATACTAGGCAAAGTACAAACAGACAGAAAAACAGAGATTTTCCAGTCCCTGGACTTACCAAGTTCCTGTCCCCTTCAGTCTGTTTTCTATAAAACTGGACTCAAAAAATAATGAACTTATGAAAAAAAATAATGAGGATTTTTCTCATTATAGAGTTTCTGCACAATAAAAATAACTTTTCCAGGATGAATGTGCAATATGAAGGATATATGAAACATTTTTACTTTAACTTCCAAATTACTATTTTCCAGGTCTGGACAAGATATAGTTCAATTATCCTCATCAAAATAAGTTGACTCAGCTCTTTTTTCATCCAAGGTTGTTGTTTGTTTTTTCTTAAGGATTAGATGGTTTAATAAATGAAAATAAAATTATTTCTTGCAGTGTTCAGAATTCCTGAGCTGACTTTAAAACCCAAAGGATTCAGTTTCCAAAATTATCCCTAAATTGTTCTTTTTTCTGAAATGCAAACATAAACATCCTTGTAGAAAAAAAAAAAAACAACAAACACAATCCCCTCCCCACCCCCCCAAAAAAAACCCACAAACCAAACAAATAAAGCCGAATCCAATTTCTGTGTCTGAAATGTATTATTGCAGACTGCAATAATATGTATATTTTATTTTAAAATAATTGTTTAGCTATGAGTGGAATTTCTGACAAATGTGTGTCCTTGTATTGCAAAGACATGAAGCAAACACATACTGCTATCTGCATCCATCTCATTTACTAAGTTTGTGTAATTACTGCTGAAATGCACCTGTTGCATCCTGAGGCCCTTCTCCTAATCATTCAAACACCCAGAAGCAGTCCATGGCTTCCTGCCAGCCCAGATGGACCACCTTTTTATTTTCCAATAGAAATTACTGCTCAGAGAAAATGCTGCTTGCTTAAGTCTCAGTCTGGTTGAAAGTCATTGAGTCATAGTGAATCTTGACACTAAACTGGAAAGTGCTTCAGGATATTCTGGTCCAGGCATGACCATTAGCATTTGAAAAGTGCATGTTTCAGATATTTATTTTGGAAGATATTTGCACAAAAAGATAGCTCTAGATATGCATCCTTAGAAATATGTGACATAAGTGTTCTGAGGCCTTAATCTACAGCAATGTCACATGGAGAAGTTACCTTTCCCTGCTTGGCTGTCATACCTGTGAAGAAAGCACCAAATGATACCATAGAAATAGAGAGGACTGCACCCAGAGCCTTGTGTGCCTGAAAGATGAGCTCAGGCACTATTTTATGGACATTTCTTTGTGCACATACTTAGGTACAAAATTAGAAATATTCTGATGTATCCTAAATATTCTGTTTTTTTCCCCCCTGACAATTAAGCAAAACACATAGGTAGTTTATATATTTGAAAGCCCTAAAAAGTGGTTGATACATTATTTATGAAATTACAGAGGACAGTTAAAATAGTGGGTGTCTTCAGCTCAAGCAGTCAACTTTGGTGAGCTAGGTTAAATTAGAACATTAAGGTATTAATGATGGTATTTTTCAGAGGAACCTACTACTTTCGGATATTGCACAGGAAATGTTAAAAGTTACCAATAGGAGTTGTTTAGACCAAGGCAGAGTTTGATTCAGCTGTGTCCTCCTGCAACCGGCTAGAGGGCCATGATCCTTCTCTTTAATTAATTCTGTAACAGCTGTTTAACAAAAACAAATTTAAATGAGGGAACAGGTTTTCCAGTTTTTTGTTCCTGGCTGAGTGATTTCATCACTGGGCAATAATTAGGCTTTCAGTACCCTCACAACAATCTAATAAAGGAGCAACATCCTATTGTCTTATATTACTGTCACAAAATTGGGTGGAATGGAAATAAATCAATTTGTTTAATATCACAGAATATATCTGTAGCAAAACTAAGGGTTTAAGTCTACTTTTCGTAACTCCTTACATATTAACAGCACCATCCTTCTTCTTCTTAGGTTATCTGAAATCACATTAAAGACTGTTAAGTACAACTAGACACTAAGTTGATAATATGCTTAAAAAAACTAATGATGGCAATTTAAAATGAAAAATGCCACTGTTTTCTGGAGTGCCACATTTTTCTAGCTGATGGGAAGACCCTAGAAGAGGTCATCACGTGAAATTTGTTCTAATGAGGTGTAGTGGTTTAAGTCCAGTCAGTAACTGAGAGCCAGGCAGCTGCTCTCTCACTAGCACCCCCCCCCCCCCCCCCCCCCAGCCTTTCTCTCCCCAGCTCCCAGAGGGGTGGAGAAGAGAATCAAAAGTATGTAACTCCCATGGTCTGAGATAAGAACAGTCCAGTAACTAAGGTATAACACAAAACCACTACTGCTACCACCAATAATAACAATGATAAGGGAAATAACAAGGGAAGAGAATACAACCGCTCAACACCTGCTGACTGATATCCAGCCCAACCTAAGCAGTGATCTAGCCCTTCCGGGTAACTGCCCCCAGTTTATATACTGGGCATGATGTGCTGTGGTATGGAATACCTCTTTGGCTAGTTTGAGTCAGGTGTCCTGTCTCTGCTTCCTCTTGACTTCCCCTTCTCCCTGGCAGAGCATGAGGCTCACAAAGTCCTTGGTCAGACTAAACATTTAAGCAGCAACTAAAAACATCAGTGTTACCAGCGCTGTTCCCAGGCTGGAAGCCAACAACACAGCACTGCACCGGTTACTAAGAAGGAGAAAAGTAACTGCTACTGCTGAACCCAGGACATGAGGATTCATGAACTGAAATTCAAACTTGGTTTATTTAAAATATAGACAAATTATCCAATTAACATTCATGATTCTAGAAGAAATTATATCAGCTTTAACCCCTCTAGCAATTCAAAGATGATTCTCTCTGGGCAATTGTTATTAATATGTTCCAATTCTGTTGTGGCAGTTAAACAGGTAGGAGAAAAGATACCAACACCTCTGCTTCTTTCATAGAATCATAGAACAGTTAGGGTTGGAAAGGCCCTAAAGATTATCTAGTTCCAACCCCCTGCCATAGGCAGAGATGTCTCGCACTAGACCATGCCACCTAGGGCTCTGTCCAGCCTGGCTTTGAACACTGACATGTATGGAGCGTTCTTTGGACAACCTGTTCCAGTGCCTCACACCCTCACAGTGAAGAACATCTTCCTGATACCTAACCTGAACTTCCCCTGCTGAAATTTAAGCCCATTATCCCTTGCCCTGTCGCTATAGTCCCTGATGAAGTAAGGAGCCCCCCTTCGGTATCCCTGTAGGCCCCCTTCAGATATTGGAAGGCTGCTACTGGTATATGTATCAAAACAAGAGAAACATTAAAACAAGCAACAAAACTGGTTAGAGAAAAGTAGAACTGTGAAGAGAAGGCAAGTGTGAACATCTAAGGCAGTTTCCGCACCAAAGCAAAGCCTTTATTTTAGCAAAAAGATGTTAAGGTTGACACTATCCCTAAAGGGTATAAAGCAAGACATATCCTCAATCAAAAATATTTAATCTCACCCATCAAAATGCAGTATTTCAAAAAATCTATGTAGAGGAATTATTTGTCATTTTTTTTTCCAGACTGTCAGCCTGATGAAAGCAGTTTGTTGTTTTCAGACAATTCTCAGACAGCATCCTCCAAGTTCTTCAAGATGCAAGTAGTGTTTGAAGCTTAAAAGACCAAGAAAAAGACTTATTTAAAAAATAAGGGTTATCTACCTATCTCAATATATTAATCTTCTCATTACTATGGACTTTTAGAAGTGGGAGAAAAAGCAGGCAAATATATGATCTTAAAGTAATGTTCAGTTCCTAAAGTAAGTTCTTTATTACTGCCATTTTCAATTCCCTTCTGAAGCCCAAATTAATCTTATACAGAATGCCAGGTCTTCAATTTCTTTCCTAATGCTGTGTCAGTGGATATCACCATAGAGAAGAATAATTACTTTCATATACCTGCTTTTCCCCTTGAATAAGTGTAAAGATTTTATTTGTATGTTAATCACAGGATAAAAAAAAAATGAGGTAAGAAAGAAAAGCTACATGATTCACAATATCCTTCCCGGTAAAAAAAAAGTGCAGTGTTTTCTTCTGTTGGCTAAAACCTTTTCAGAATGAACTATATGTCAAGACCAAAATCTAGTACTCTGTTCCGAAGAGGAAATTAAACTGAATTGTTTTAGAAGCCATATATGAAGGAATAGCTAAGCTTCACATTTTGTAATATAATGTAATCCCAGAAACAAAAATAACAGACTCAATTTAAGAATCTAAGTTTTATTTTCTATTTTTTATGCACTTCAATAAATCCAGGTATTGCTAGAATGCATTTGGTATTAGCCAATTTAATAATGTAATGGAACCTATGTATACCATTTATCCTCCCTTAGGGTTCATCTCTGCTTTAATCCAAACAGTTTTTCGTGTCTGTGAATGAAAATGGCAGATCTTTTATCAGCACCATTTTCAACCAAATGAAAATACGAAATTTTGTCAAATGGTTTCATGCTGAATGTAAATCATAAATTCCTTAAAGTATAGGTTTTAGCAGCTTTTACGGAGAGAAGGAGAGCAAGATAGAAAGCAAGAGGGAGGCAGAAAGAGTGAATTTGGTTTTGATTATGCTTCAGCAGGCTGCTCAAATTTCTTTTCATCCCTAGTGTAATAAACTGCTATTTTATATTATTATATTGAAGAGCAGGCCACAGCACTGGGAAGAAAATGGGCAATGTACTTCTTACCTTGACTTTTTTAAGGACAAGGCACTGGTAGATGGTAGATTCCTTAGTAACAACACAACTGCTTGATCTCAATTTAGTCATGCTGGAAGATGACACTAACCATTTTATTACACAGAAGATATTACAGAAACCAGAGATGAACTGCAAATTTAGCTACATGATAGCCTAAATCACAAAATCTCAGAATCACAGAATAGTTGAGGTTAGAAGTGACTTCTGGATGTCACCTGGTCAACCCCCCCTACTAAAGCAGGTCAACCTAAATCCCCTTTCCCAGGACTGTATCCAGATGGATTTTGAGTATCTTTAAGGATGGAGACTCCAAAACCTCTCTGGGCTAATAGTGACAGTGTTTGGTCACTCTCACAGTAAAAAAAGTGTTTCTTCGTGCTCAGACACACTCTCCTGTGTTTCAGTTTGTGCCCATTGCCTCTGGTCCTGTCAATGGACACTACTGAAAAAAAAAAAGGCTTAGCTCCTTCTTCTTTACACCCTCCCGTCAGGTATTTATATACACTGAGGAGATTCCCCCTGAACCTTCTCTTCTCTAGGCTAAACAATCTTTCAATCTCTCCTTGGATGACAAGTGTTCCAGTCCCTTAACCATCTTGGTGGCCCTTTGCTGGATTCTCTCCAGTATGTCCTTCTTTCTCTTCTACTGAGGAGTCCAGAATTGAGCACAGGACTTCAGACCTTACCTGTGCTGAGTAGAGGGGAAAGATCACTTCCCTTGACCAATACTTGTCTAATGCATCCCAGGGCACCATTAGTCTTTGTAATGAGGGTACATTCATGGTATACACCAGGACCCCCAGGTTCTTTTCTGTCAGCTGCTTTCTAGCTAGACAGCCCCTAATATACCTTAGCGTACGGTGGTTTTTCTTCCCAGGTTCAGGGCATTACGTGTCTCCTTGTTGAATCCCATGAAGTTCCTGTTAGTCCATTTCTCCAGCCTGTCAAGGTCCCTCTAGATGGCAGCACGACCCTCTGGCATATTCCCGCAATTTGGTGTCATCTGCAAACTTGCTGAGGGTACACTCTTCCTCATCATCCAGAACATTAATGAAGATGGTAAACAGGACTGGGCCCAGTATTGACACTTGAGGTACACCAGTAGTTACCAGCCTCCAACTAGACTTTGAGCCACTCATCACCATGCTCTGGGCCAGTTTTCAACCCACCTCACCGCTCAACCATCCCACGCATCCATCTTATCTGCAGATTGCCTCTTCCAAGCTCAAGGTAAGTCTATCCCAATGGACTGATACCAATGAAGATATTATGGGAGATAGTGTCAAAGGCCTTACTGAAGTGGAGGTAGACAATATCCAATTCTGCCCCTCTATTAGGCCAGTCATTTCATCACAGAAGTTTTATCAGGTTGGTTAAATCACAGCTTAGCTTTGGTGAAGCCATGCTGACCACATCTGATGATTATGTTGTTCATGTGCCTTAGAACAGGATCAGACTCTCCATCACCTTCCTAGGGCATGAGGTGAGACTGACTGGGCTGCAGTCCCCTGGATCCTCCTACTCTCCAGTCTTGAAGATAGGAGTGACATTTGCTTTCCTCCAATCTTTGGGCCATTCTCCCAGTCTCCATGATTCACCAAATATTGATGAGAGTTGATTGTCCTTGCAATGAATCTTCTAGCCCCTTCAACAGTTGTAGGTACATCCCACCAGGGCCCACGAACTTAATGTATGTCTAGGATGCTGAAGTATTTCTCACTTGATCCTCTTACACCAGGGGTACATCTTTCTTGCTCCAGCCTTTCTCCTTGGTCTCTGCAAACTGGGATTCCAGAAGCAGATCTTTGAAGAAGCCAAAGTCCATTCTTCTGAAGTGCATGTTCCTAAGCTTGCTTTTCACCCTCCTCCTTGCCTTCAGAACCCTGGGCTCCACCATCTCATGGGCACTGCAGCTAAGGTTGACTCTGACCCCACTGACTGGTAGCTACAAGGTTCAACAGAACACTTCTCCTTGGCTCCTCTTACCACTTGAAAGAGGAAGTTACCACTAATGCACTCCAGGAACCTCCTGGATTGTTTACGCCTTGCTGTGTTGTCCCTCCGTCAGATATCTGTGTGACTGAACTGCAAAGAGTCAGAGGCCAGCCAAATTATTTTGCCTTATCTCAGTGAGATCAAAGCATGATTAAAGTTTGTATAATGGAGGTGGAGCCTTAAATTATAAAATAAAACATGCTCTCACAAATAAACTGTTTTATATAGTAGCTACAAGAACATTTTGGACAACAGCAATGTAAATCCTCAAAATAAGAAATTTTGTTCAGCTGAAGCTTGAATGCAAAACCTCCTACATCCTCCTATTTCTGCATTTCTCAGGATCAATTTTTTACATTATTGCATGCCTCCATTACATGCTGCTGAAACTAGAAGGGAGCCAGTATCTTTTATTAGTTCCACTGATACACTTGGGAAAAAAAGGAAGCAGGCATGTTTTCTCAAATGTTCTTGAAACCTGAAAAGGAAGAACAAAATGATACTATATAAATATTGGGAACAGTTGCCATGAAGTTAACTAATCTGTTTGATAGAGAAGGGTAGCTTGCCTTTGGAGTCAACTGATAAGTTAGCAAGGAGAGAAGTAAAAGATAAAGCCAGGGGATAAAAGGTGTAATTCCATGATGCTCATTTTTTTTCAGGAAAGGTCGTTTATGAGCTCCCCATCTTGTCCCTGTTTGTGCTCCTCCACAAACATAGTTGAGTGAAACTGGAGGGTTCAAAATGGTGTCTTATTCCCAGTGCACATAATTTCAGTGAGCCATTTTACAGCTGCTGCTCAAGCTGTTGTGCAGGTGAGCTATGATCAAAGGGAGCAAATGGTACTACTGCTCCAAACTGGCTTTGAAATAAAAGGCATTGTCTCATGAAACTGCACACTGTGGGAAGAGAGAAAGAGATGTAACTGATTCTTGTGGAATAATGAGGGTTAGCAGAAGGTGAGGGAGAAAAAAATTGCACTGGACCATAAAATAATGCCACTTAGAAGTGGCATTATTATCCTCCACTAACTGAGGAAGTCAGATTTGAAAATGTTTGTTGTTTTTTTTTTCCCAGTGGAAGCCATACCAGTATTTTTCTTCCTGGATGATTGCAGCTAAAAAACCATAATTTTCAAATGATGGCATTTTTTTTTTTTCCAAAAATAATATATCTTCAAAAAGAAAAATTCTCATTTGAAGTTGAATTTCTCATAAAGATAGCTGCTTTTAAAAAATAACAACCCAAAAAGCAGTTATATGACATATTTGTTCTCCATGTCTGTTGCTGTACAGTGTTCAGGTTTTGGAGAGAAAACAGTGAAATTTGATAGAACAGTCTTTATATACTCTACTATTCATTTGCATTGGCTGACTACTTCATTCTAGTTCCACTGGAAGCATAATACAAACATCCATAATGTGCTGTTAGTATTCATTGCTTTTGTTTAAATTTCCTTAGTTTTCCCAAGCTCCAACAAATAGATATCACTGAGCAGGATTTGATGTTTAAGTTAAATTCCTGTGTTTGTATGGGTATGGGTATGATTGATAAAACTGTGCATTAACATTCTGACTTTCAGATAATTTGCAAGGTGTTCTGCAACATAGGCACAGCATTTACAGTCACTTAATGTAACGTGTTTCTAACATATGAATCTTACTCGGTATCTGCAATGCACTTATAATAATTTTATTGTGCTTTAAAACATTAAGTAAAATTATTTTTGATACTCTGTGAATTTTTGGATAAGAGAATAAACACCTTACCTCCCTATATTTGCTTCATTTGCTTTTATTAAAATGTAAATTTAGAAAGAAATAAAATTTAAATAACTAAAGGAAGAAGGTAAAAAAAATACAAGTTTAAGCTTTTTATTTTTTTCCTAAAGGAGTACTACTGCAAAAATATAAAATTTTGCAAGTGTATTCAAAACTTGTGAAGAAGTATCCCATCACAGGCTTCAGTTACACTGTCTCACCTTTTGTTGTGTTTTTTGTTTGTTTTTTTTTTTTTTGACAGGCATCTCTTTGGGGTTATATATAAAAAAAAAACGATATGAGGATAGTCTTGGACTGTAATTGAAAATGGCGTAATTCCGAATTATCACTTGCTTTTTTTAGAGTCCTTTTCTCTCCAGAATCTGTGCATCTCAGTAACTGGAGTGAACCATTTGAGAAAAAAAAAAATGGATTTCTTTTGGTGTGAGTTGCGGTTCACGTTAATAACAAAAAATCACCTAAATTAGTGCAAACAATAAAAAAATGAATGTGAAACCACATGTATTGTCTGCCTTTAATAGAATCATATTTTATTAGGGAGAATGATTTGTCTGTTAATTTGATTATGTGTCTTAGAGTTAGTACTCTCGGTAATCCAAGATGTGCAGGTGATATCGATGTGTGTGCAAAATGACAGCATGTGATGATAAGAATATATGTGGCAGTATGAAGACAGGCAGAGAAAGTTGGGGCTGTTCAGCCTGGAGAAGAGAAGGCTGCATGGAGACCTCATAGCAGCTTTCCAGTATCTGAAGGAGGGCCTATAGGGATGCTGGGGATGGACTCTTCATTAGGGACTGTAGTGACAGGACAAGGGGTAACTGGTTAAAACTTAAACAGGGGAAGTTTAGATTAAATATAAGGAAGAAATTCTTTACTGATAGGGTGGTGAGGCACTGGAATGCATTGCCCAGGGAGGTTGTGAATGCTCCATCGCTGGCAGTGCTCAAGGCCAGGTTGGGCGAAGCCTTGAGTGACATGGTTTAGTGTGAGGTGTCTCTGCCCATGGCAGGGTAGTTCGAACTTGAAGATCTTAAGGTCCTTTCCAACCCTAACTATTCTATGGTTCTATGATATCAGAATAAAAAAGAAGACTGGGGTAATCAACATCAAGGTAGCCTAAAAGCATGAAAAAACATTACATGGAATACCATTCCTGTGTCCCCAAAAGTTCCCAAACACCCAATATTTAGTATATATGTAGCCTCAGGGGTTTTGCTTTTTTTTGCTTTTTGTTCACTTTTCGGAATAAATGAGGTTTCAGTCTGTATTCTAGCTGCTAAAAGATAGATAGTTTTAACACATACTTATGATCAATGTTTGATATTTTCACATTTTCCTTACTGCAGATTTTAAAAGAACTTAAATTAGTTGTTAGTCATACTATTAGCCTGCACTACTTCTTGCCATTACAATAATACAAATGGCTGGTTTTTTTTCATTATGGATGGTCCCTATATTCTTTGATAACTGACCTTTTTCAGTCTGAAAACTAAACAGTCTGAATGTAATGAAAAGACTATATGCAAAGAATAAATATTTATTCATGGAGAATGTAATGTTTAAATTAGAATGAAAAGGTCTTCTAGAACTAAACATTATTCAATTATAAAAGGGCAAAAGAAATACCCTAATTAGTCTCAGACTTAGCAGCCTTTCCATGTCAAACTGGAAGGTTTCAACTTAAAACAGAGCAATCGTCCAGAGAGGCTAAAATGTTTCTTGTTTGTTCCTGCGTGACTAGATTCTCCTTATGCTTTCTTCAGTTTACATCAAAGCTAGTAGGTTTACATCATTAATACTAGAGAAATTGTTTGTTTCCCACACCAATAACATCCTGTTGAAGTAATTTCCCAAGCAGAAGACTGGTGCCTGGAAAAGGAAATACTTTTCTGTCTTTCTCTTGCACAGTTACTTTGAAAGTAAGGCTATGTGGTGCAAAGCAATTGTGCTAATGTATTAAGACATCTACTGTAAAGCTGTGACAGTGAAGAAATTTTGAGCCAACATCAATTAGAAAAAAATGTAAAACACCTACATCAAGCAGCAGACTAGACATGAACAACAGGATGTTAAGACATAGTAGCTTAATCTTAGTTCTACCTTAGTAACTCCATAAATTGTCTTGCTGGGAAAGAAAGCAGTGTTTGTCCACATTAGCATGATTTCAGTTAGCTAATTTGTATAATCAAGTTAAAACAATAGGGTATTTTTTTTTTTCATCAGGTCCATCTGTCTTTTCATTTTTTTGTGTAGGTTTTGTCCAGATTGAAGTCCATAATGCACTCTACTTTCCGGAGCTTCTGATACAACCTGTCATAAAAGTGTAAAGCTGAAGGATGAATTTTTCAAATATTGGGGAAAAAAAAAAGGCATCAGTAAGGTATCTGGGAGATATAAACAAGGATATGCTTCCTGACCATGATGCATTTCTTAATTTTATTTTACCAGCTGAACAATCATTTTGTCAGGTTACACCATATGTTCGTTTATCACAGAGGTCAGTTATTGGTACACTGTCATTGCTCCCAGACAATGGAGGAATTTAGCTTATTCAAACATGACATTTGTTTGAATTAATTTGAGAGATGTATGAAATATTTTGTCTTTTCCCTGAGCAAAATCATATAGCAAGCATTTTTTAAATAAACCAATTCATAAAGAGCATTTTGGTCTGCCTATTTCAATTTACTCTGCAGTCCACACAGAATTTCAAGCCTACCAGATAAACCTAAATTCTAACTCATTTTGGGTTTTTTGTTTGGTTGGTTTTTTTTGGTTGTTTTGTTATTTATTTATTGCTATTTTAGCATTGTTATCTGCCTACCAGCTCTATAGCATTTGAGAAAATTAGCCTTGTCTTCCTCGGGTAATTTCTAAACTGACAGACTTTTCCAAAATAAGCAAATTAGGGCCACAAAAGGAAAAAAAAAAAGGAAAAAATGAAGACACATAGATCTTGTTTCATTTCCATGTATCATAAATTTTAAACACACAAAACTCTTTTATGCAAGACATGGAGCGCTACTTATAGTGCTATTACTTACTCCTTCCTTTACTCTCCCAAAAGGCAAGATGGTATGCATATTTTGTACAAAATCCAAAATCCTGTTTAGAATATGGTACTTTCTCCAGGGCTCTTTTGCAGGTTGTGTTCTGTACAGCTGTTTCTAAGGAACATGTTTTCCATCAACCAGCAACCATTGTGCTTCCTAATCTGGGCTGACAAGAGATTAAAAATGTTGATTACTTCTGGAGCTAAAGCTGGATGCTGCTACATTTCCCTGTGAAAAAAATACAGTGTCATGCATAGCATTACAAATTGGCTAACTGATTACAAAATAATTTTGCTTATTTCGTACATACACAGCAGCTGTTTACATGTATGTCACTCATTCTTGTCATGTTTGGAGATACTTTAGCTTTCAGTGGCCCTTTGATGTAGCAGTAATATATATGGGTGTCAAGCACACACTTGCTCAAAGTCCAGTTTGTCTCAGTTCAATTGCACGCTTTCAGTCTCAATTACTTCCATCATAGTACGGAATTCCTGCCAGACGCATCAGCAGTAATTTCTGATTTCAGTGATCTGTTAGACACCTACTTCCTTTGAAAATGTGAACTGATGTTGCATTTGGAAAGACCCACCAGAAAGAAGCAGCAGACTTAGAAGCACACATAGTCATTGTGGTGTTTTTATGACTTTGTTTTTCCTGTTCAGAGGAGAATGTTTACTTAGTTGAATGACAGACCACAGCTATTGGCTTGATAGTCTTGAAGTAATACATATTACATTTCCTAGCATTAATTGTAGGTATGTAAACTTATTGAATATTATTTGTTATTCCTCCAGTATACATACAAATGCCATGCAAAAAAACAAAAAAAAAAGCAAAAAAAAAGCAACATGTTGTACCTTCTATAAACATATACTTTGTACATACCCTAATCTTTTGGGATCATGAAGGTTTGCATTTGGCAACATTTTTTTTTTTCGTGTCACTAGGCAGCTGGACATTATGCAAACTTCATTTAAGAGAACAAACTAGAGAACAAGTAATTTCCTTCTCTGTTAGTAAACAAAGCACTGTCCAGACTTTGCATAAATAGTGAACACAGCAATGGAAAAGATTCTGAAAAAAAAAGTGGAAGCATAAAATGATTTTTGTTTTAAATAATTGTATAGAGAGATAACCTTGGGTTCAGGGAGGACTGAAATGCACTTAGTGATATACATGTATGAGCCTTCCCATTAAAATCAGAATTTCCAAAGAACTAATTTCATATACAGAATAGAGTTATTGCACATTGTGCTGAATGCCATTTTAACACGATCCTTGCTGGGAAACTTCCAAGTTTTTCAAATTGTGTTCCAGCTCTTTATGTGTATATATTCAATTAACTACAATTACATTTTAAAACTTTGCTTTCACATCTGAAGTTCATTTCCAGTGGTTCTATTTTGTACTTTAGTTTCTGGTTTTAGAGTTGGAAGGGGTTATTTTGTTATAGTTATGAGAGAATTTTTTAGATTTTGGTGAATTTCATGAGTTTTAGGAAGGTTTTTTTTGAGTCACATCATTTGTTGAGTGATTGCTTATTTAACTAATTATCAGTTTTATTTGTTATCAAGGGCACAATGCTAATCAATATATAGAATCTTATTTGACAATCTGAACAGTACTCAGACATGCAATCTAAAATCAGGCTAGCATAAAACAGCAGTCAACATAAGTAAAGATTGTAACATAGAATCCCTGATATTTATTTATATGAAACAGTACTCACTTCTGTGTACTATTTATTTCTTTCCAGTGCTTTATTTTTGTTGGCGGATGTGAAGCAATCAATTCAACTTATCTTTACTGCACTAATTCCTTCTACACTGTATCAGGAGAGCTTGTGCACTTGTGTAAACATGTAAGACACATCCAAAAAAAGAAGTGAATGAGTAGTTGAAAGAAAATCTCACTAAATGACATCAGTGGAAAATAAAGATGAAGGAGAAGGAAGCAGTCTATTTTTACAGTTTATCTCTCCTCTTCTCAAAATCATGTGCAAATTCCTAATGACTTGGATAATCCAGTGTTTAAGATGATGGTTAATAGAGGCTATTAAATTTTGCTCCTAAGTAGCATAGCTTTTTCAGCTTTACAAGCTTGGGAAATAGGATTTTCCTTTGTGGAGAGTTCTGGCTGCGTTACTGGGCAAATATTAATCTGCTATAACTTCACTACTTCTAAAGAGAATCGAATATTCTACATAATAGAAAATGCTGATTTCATGAAATTAACTATACTATTGTTATTTAAGTCACTAAACCTAGAAGAATCTCTTAACTGAAACATCTGCAGTCAGGGGTCCCTATTGAAGGCATTTTTTTGCATTTTTTATTTAATACTCATTAAATTACATGTGTTGCAGAACTAGAAAACAGGAATAAACAGAACAGTAAATTCACAATCAGATTCAGGCCCACTTTTTTCTTTTTTCTGAATGTACTAATTTAACATTACACAGTACACAGCAGTTCCGAAGTCCTGCTTTTAGCTTTCTGTTGCTTTTTCAGGGACTGAAAGATGTGGGCTCAAGCAAGCAGGCCTACAGCTGAGTCTCTGTGAGAGAGCTCTGCCATCACAAGGTTCACACTTCCCAACTCATTAGAGGCCAAGTCCCCCATACTTAACATTTAAATCAGTCTTTAAGGATGACTATTCCTAGAAAATTCTGCATAAACTTTCTACTCCTGAAGGCAACAACTTCTTTACAGTCAAGAGATAGATGCAAACAGTGGCAGGTTGTCATGGTTTTATCTCAGCCAGCAGTTAAGTACTATGCAGCTGCTCACTGACTTCCCCACTACTCTCCAATAGGATGGGGAGGAGAAGTCAGAATATAAATAAATACCTGTGGGATGAATTAAGAACAGTTTAATAATTGAAATAAAATTAAACCATATGTTATTATTTCATATTATTAATAATATTTAATCATTATGCTCAATAATTATTATGCTTTAATTAAACTATACCAATAATATTATGAATTTATTATTATAGCAATTTATTGGTCTTAATACAAATAATAGTAATTGTAGCAATAACAGTAATCATAATAGGGGGGGAGAGAGAGGAAGGAATAAATCCTATCCCTCAAGAAAAAAAAAAAAACCACAACAAAACAAAAAAAACAACACCAAACCCAATAACAAATAAACAAATCATGCATGATATAATTGCTCATCATCTAGTGACTGATGACCAGCCTGTCCTGAGCAGTGATCAGCCCCTTCTGGCCAATCCCCCACAGTTTATATACTGGGCAGGACATGCTGTGGTATGGAATACCCGTTTGGCTAGTTTGGGCCAAGTGTCCTGTCTCTGCTTCCCCCTGGCTTCTTGTGCCCCTCCTCCCTGGCAGAGCATGAGACTGAAAAGTCTTGATCAGGGTAAGCGCTACTTAGCAACAACTAAAACATTGGTGTGTTATCAGCATTGTTCTCTGACTAAAGCTTAAACACAGCACTGCACCAGCTACTAGTAAGGAGAAAAGAAAAAAAAAACAATAAAAAATTCTCTCTGTCCCAGCTGAATCCAGGACACAGGTGAAGGGAGAGCAAGATCTGTCTCCTGTCTCCAGGTGTGAAGTCTCTCTAAAGAGATCTGATATGGCAACTGTTAACACCAGAGCACAAAGATCAGTGCCTTTTCTCCTTGTCAAACTGTCTCTAAAGAAAAGACAGAATTAAAATCATCCAGGCTGCTTGACCAAATCAGGCACTTCTAAGTAATATAGTTCTGGTTGAAGGCTGCACAATGCACCCAAAGCTGATCCATTTATTTCTAGTTCCTGTCCAAACAGCCACTAGAGAATTGCGTGCAGATAACAAGTTGCTTTATGACAACAATGGCTGCACAAAGAAAGTTGTGGTCAACGGCTCAGTGTTCATATGGAGACTAGTGACAAGTGCTGTCCTCAAGAATCAGTCTTGGGACCAGTCCTACTTAACATCTTTGTTGGTGACATGGACAGTGGGATTGAGTGTGGACTCAGCAAATCTGCTGATGACACCAAGCTGTGTGGTTCAGTTGATACGCTGGAGGGAAGGAATACCATCCAGAGGGACCTTGACATGCTTGTGAGGTGGGCTGATGCTGACCTAATGAAGTTCAGCCAAGGAAAGTGCAAGGTCCTACACCTGGGTAGGGGCAACCCCAGGCACAACTACAGGTTGGGCAGAGAAGAGATTCAGAGCAGCCCTGTGGAGAAGGACTTGGGGGTGTTGGTTGATGAGAAAATGAACATGAGCCAGCATCAGTGTGCCCTCGCAGCCCAGAAAGCAAACTTTGTGCATCAAAAGGAGCGTGACCTCCGTCGAAGGAGGTGATCCTGCCCCTCTACTCTGCTCTTGTGAAGCCTCACTTGGAGTATTGTGTATAGTTCTGGTGTCAACATAAAAAGGAATGGAACTGTTGGAACAAGTCCAGAGGAGGGCCACAACGATGATCAGGGGGCTGGAGCACCTCCCGTATGAAGACAGGCTGAGAAAGTTGGGGCTGTTCAGCCTGGAGAAGAGAAGGCTGTGTGGAGACCTCATAGCAGCCTTCTAGTATCTGAAGGGGACCAACAGGGACTGTAGTGATAGGACAAGGGATACTGGGTTCAATCTTAAACATAAGAGATTTAAATTAGATATAAGGAGAAAGCTCTTTACTGCGAGGGTAGTGAGACGCTGGAACAGGTTGCCCAGGAAGTTGTGAATCCCTGGCAGTGTTTAAGACCAGGTTGGACATGTCCTTGAGCAACCTGGTCTAGCCTGAACTGTCCCTGCCCATGGCGGGGGGGGTGGAACTCGGTGATCTTAAGGTCCTTTCCAACCCTAACTATTCCCTGATTCTATGAATGATTCCATCAAAAACTGTTTTGACATGTTTCTCATGGAGTTCCACACTTCTATGCATAGTTTTGGTTATCAGAATTTAAAATAGAAAACAAAATTTAGAACACCTGTTACACCTAGAACTTTTATTATCATGTATGTTGCACAAATATTTGTTTCTTCTCTGTTCATCTAAAAAAATAGAAATAATAAAATGGAAAAATAAAAATATATGAGCACATAATAAAAATAAAAGTAGAAAATAGTTCTGTTATACTGAAAACTCATTAAAACAACAAAAAGTTTTAAAGTGAGTTTTAAAAATGTCTACCTGCAGAAGAACCAATTGAAAATGCTGCAGATCAGGACTTATTGGAGTTTCATAAATTCAGATTTACTGAGAATAGAAATATAATATATAGTCTACCCTTTTGAAGACAGGGCTGGATGTGATTTGCACCTTAAAATGCTGTTCTTAAAAAAAACAATAACAGAAAGGTAAGATCAGTGAGAGCATATTTTTGCTGTTTCTCTTCAAAATATGCATTTTTTTTACCTTTTGCTAAAATGTTTACAGTACAGAGCTGGATTTAGAAATTCAGAACTCTTATCCATTTTCAAAGTCACATTAGATGTAATTTTACTCCTGCTTAGAAAACTGCAGATGGTTTAGAAGAACCTGTGATCTACTACTATTCATGAGATTTAAGTCACATTTCTTTTATAGCTTTTCCCCTAACATCATTACATTTGAATCACAAATAAATATGTTCATCCTGAAAAGTTTCATAGAATTCTTGGGAGAAAGATAGCATTAGGGGATCAAATTTCAAACCTACTGATACAATAATTTCTTTAGCAACCAGTATCAGTGGTTAAAGTGATATCTGTAATACATGTTGCCAAATATAAAATTTGTCAGAATGAATCTGAATTGCTTATCATTGAGAAGGGGCTTCATATAATGAGTAGTCTTCCTTTTCTCCTAGGAATCTACTGTGGGTCATAGAGGAAGAATTTGGATGTGTAAGACAAAACTCTCACATGTAAGCAGACCTGTGGTTTGAATTTATTAAATCAGAGAAGTGCTAGTTCTTCTGCTAGATTCAGGTACAGATTTTGTCTTTGATGCCCTTTTCTGGTCATTTGATAATATTGTAAATGACCAGGCAAACTGTCAAATGTGTCCAATGGCTGTAATATGAGGATCATGTATACATTTTGTCTTCATTTGTGTAGGAAAAGACAAAGAGCTTTTCTTTGATTTCATGTAATTAACCTTGCCAGACAGACCGTGAAGAGTAAATAGGCAATCTGCAGCCAAGCATGCAGTTACCCTTCTATAGGGTCATATGTTGAATTTATGAAAGAACAATTACTTATCCCTCAGTAAGTCTTGTTCAAGATATTGTAATCAGAAGGTAGATGCAGAAGAAATGCATGTAATCAATGCATGAAGACTTTGATTAAAGTGTCGGAAGTATGATAATATGCCCTAATATTTTTTCTTATTCTCTGGTAAGCATGTGAAAGATGTATCTATTAGCTGTATCCTTCAGTTTTAATACTATCTAGAGAATATAATCTCTCAAAAGCAAAAAAAAGTCTGAGGGGACATCATTATCATTATCTGAGATCTTATATTAAAGGGCATCTCAGGCAGTATTTAAAAGGGCCCTGGACATATATACTGTTTTAGAAGTCAACAACTATCTGCCACATGCCAGAGAGGTGGGGGTAGGAGTCATGCATGTGCGGAGGAGCTACACTGCACGTATGAGAAACAGGGTACTTCAATATTTTCTGGGGAGTGAAACTAGTGGATCTGTAGCAAGGAACTATTGATGCTAAAAACCTTACTTGACATAATGTAAAACTTTCAAGTCTCATACAATATTTTCCCTTTATTTATTTATTAAATAAAAAAACTTCATACGGGTTAGTCTGATGCCCGTTTGTAACAGGTGTTCATTAAAGACACTTTCTGGAAAAGCTTCCAGCTCACTTTCATCCAAACGCAATTCTGTTCTTTTCTGAGAGCCCTCAACATTACATTTTGATACAAAAACTATAATATGAAGATTAACCATAACACCTGCAGAGATCTAAACTCTAAAATCATGCTGCAGTTTAATAACCAAAATAGGGGAGTTACATGCTAGATGGGGTTCATCTGGCCTTAATTCCATCTGTAGCCTGGTGGTTAATGCTATATAGCTTCTAGGTAAGACTATTTCTGGTAGCAATTATGATAGGAATCATAGGAATCTAGGCTGGAATGGACCTTTGAACTTTGCACTGTGAGTCATGTCTTAACTCCCTAGACCACTGTGGTAGCAGTAGTCATGGTGCAAAACACTTTATATATGTGTTAAGTGCTTTATAGAACAAATAGCTTTAGGCATCCAATTCTAATAAAAGAGGCAAGCATTCAAGTTAGTCTTTAAGTAGGAAAGAGAAGATTCAAGTTAAGCTTGATTCCTTTTCACTGCCTCAGGTAGTGCGATGATATAAAGGAAGAACTGTTCCTGCTCAAGGTCCTGTACACTTTAAAGCTGTTTCAGGATATAGACAGGATAATTGCAATACACTATGTACATATAACTTAATTCTTATGTAATTACTCCAGCCAGACTTATTTTTTAATCAGAGTAGAAAATCAGAAGTTCTTATAACGTCCTACATTTAATATGAAACCAGACATGACAAAATGTTCAGTCAAAATTTTGTATCCAAGGTGGTGACTAGTTGGATACAAGCAACTCTCTACTTAGTTTTATTGACAGTAGTTGTCTGAAGTAGAGAATGAAATTGTGCCAAAGTCAGTGGAAAACACTCACTTGACCGTGCAGGTAGCCAGCGAGCCTTATACTCTTCCTGGATGCTTGACTGGCCTGAAGAAAGCATTTCAGAGCTCTCAGTCCTGATTCATATGGTGTCTTGTAGCTTCTATTTGGTGTGCACAGCAAAATAAATCCCCTGGCAGTGCCTGGTCCCTGTCCTTTTACAGCTGGCAGGCTATCTGAATGAGTCCCTGGGGTTGCTGGCTCAACCTCCAGCAGACAGCTGCACCTGCACCCAGCCAAGCCCAGGCAGACCATTTGGTGAATTCAAGCCCCTTTTCAGCCAACTCAACCCAGCACTGGTCAGAGCTCCTTCATCCTTCCTTGCTCACACAGGCAGCCTCAGCCCACATGTCAAACTTCTGATGCGACCCGCAGTGTGTGATTTTCTGGAGAGGAGATACCAGAGGCTGGCAATCCTTGTTGTAGCATCAGCATACTTCCCAGCACGCACGCGTGTAAGCAATGGTAACCCTTGCCCCATAAGGGAACTTTCTTCTGTTCATGTGATATATACTGTCACGTGCTTACCAGACTGTCATTGCTAAGTTCACAAAAAGCTTCTAGATCAGTCATGTTTTCTCCATCTGCAGCTCTCATGTCTGACTACTAAATATCCATTCATAGAGAGAAATTCTTCAACAAAAAGAATGAAAGAAGGAGAGAAAAAATGACTACACATTTAGAACTTATGTGCGTATTATCAAATCAAGCCACAAAAGCAAGCGAAGGAGAAAATACTTAGTTGCTTATACACTGTTGTCTTTAGGTTTATGAGAATAAACATACTACCAGTGTTACTCAAATCGCGCAGAAAGATTAATGTGTCTCAAATATTAATAAAAATATAAACTATTACCAAGATGAAGTGAAGGAGGAAAAATGATTATATATACGAGAAACACACTACCTTTTTTCTGAGTCACTGACAGCTGAAAAATTATGTTGAATGTTTATAGATTAGCAACCTAAGAAAAAGTGGAAGTGTACTTCACAAGTCATGAAACTATGCAAGAGAACAGAAAACCCAGACTCTTTAATCCTTCATAGTATGTAAAAGAAACTTAGATTTAGAGAACTTTCACTCTCATGGTACTGACACTTAGAGATTTAAGGAATAGATAGGTACAAAACAGTGCTTTAAATTCAAAAGAATGCATTCGGAACCAGAAAAATCTGTATCTAGAGGAGCATCTCAAGAAATGAAGCACTGTTCAAGGAAGATATGATAAACGTTATAAAACAGAATTAAAAAGATGCTGGGGAGTGTCTGTGTTTAAGCCCATTTTAGCTACCACTATGACCATTTGAGGAACCGATTAGGTTCAAATGCACATTACATACATATACACTTACAAATGCATATAGAAAATTAAACAAAAACAAAAAAAAAAAAAGAAGAAATTTATCAGTATATATCTGCATTATTTATCCACGCATATAAAATATTAATACCTTATTAGCTGCTTAGGGGCAAAAAGCCAGGTGACCTTCAGATCACATGTTAAAAGTTTTCCCACTTCATCAAAATTAAGAGGGCAATAAATGGCATCTATTAATGTGAGAATTTTAATGATATCATGTATGGGTAACATGCTTTAGACAATTTAAAAAGAGCTAGCTTCTGATAGCTTTAATAAAGGTCAATTTTCACTAAGAGTCTGGAACTGATGAAATTGCAGTTGCCTGGGAGAAAACCAGTATGGTGCCAATATCTAAAACCATGAAAAGGGTGTGTTAGGTCATTAAAAACTCATAAATGAGGGTAGTTAGGCCATTTCAGTTCTAACATTAATCCCAAAATAACGGCAGAGGTGATACAAGACTTGGTTTTCTCTATCTTCAGTATTTCTTTTTACCGAGACTTGATTTTATTTGGTAGAAGTAAATGAATGATATATTTATTGAAATATTTGGGAGTAGAAGTTTTAGAGAATTATTTATATTAGTGCTCTGATACTAGAGGAATAAGTTTATCACAGAACATATTATGCAAGATGCATTATGCATCAGCCTTTATACAGATGTAAATTATTATCTTCTTTCAATAAGTGATGTCACGCAATCTGCAGTTCTTAGTCTGTCTCCAAAGTTTAACCTTTTTATCATTTATTCATAACAAAACCAATCACTGGTGAAATTTGCAGTTAACTGTTGTGAAAGTTATGTTCAAGAAATAGGTTAGTGAGATTAAAAACTCCTCTTTTCACAACACAATATGCACAATCAAAAGATTAATTTCACTGTGGCCTAAAGTCAAGCTATACATCTAAGAGGGAAGAATGCAGATGATATCAGCTGGAAAAAGTATATCTCAGAAAGTGATCCTACTTAAGATACAAAATATTGGAGAACTAATGACACAAGGAATGTTGTCTATACTTTAGATTTAGACATAAAAAACATTGCATAACTTTAAATTGATAAATGGATAGAGTATTAAAAAATATTATTACAGTCACTGCCTCATTTTTCATGTGTAAGACAGTTTTAGAAGAAAGGCAGCATATTCATTTTCTTCCTGTAGCTTCACTTACAAAAGTAGACTGCTCCATGTTATTCCATGTTACATCTCTTTTGATATTAGCAGGTCATATCAAAGGTCAGAATCTTTCATACACCACTGAGGTGTAAATATTTTCATTAGACTAGCATTCGTTTTCTGATTTACCATTCAGTACCAGCGCTGTTGGCTAGAATCTAAAGCTCGGTTTTAATAGTGTGTGAATAGTATAAAAATCAATAACTAGAGAAGCCTCTGACTTCATGAAGTCAACCTTAATCACAAATCAGTTATCTCAGATTTTTTGAGATAACTCATATAGAGTCTGCTAAAGCAGAGAGTGGTACCTGAGAATTTACTGCAAGGTCATATCCCAAAAGTATCAGGGAATTTGCAGACCTGCCTAGGGCACTTACAGAGCACTGACCTTTAAAGCTTCTCCCTGTTTAAACTATTTACTGCCTGTGGCGTGAAAGGAGGCAGAGAAGGGAGAAAACACAAATGTGGGGCAAAGATTGTAGCTCTGGCAACCTCTAGTATATGGTTTTGTTATGTCAATGTATGAGAAAAAAAAATGAAGTGGATAGGGCAGAAGTAGTTTATTGCAAAATAGAAAAGAGGTTTCAGATGTTGCATGTATATGCTACATTAACCAAAAAGCAATACTAAGATAACATATATACCAATAAGGCACAAACAATACCTTACACAAATAGCATGGTTCTAAGGGAGCCAATCTATTTCCAATGCAAACTATGAAACAACTATACCACTTTGAAATATTACTGAATTGATAATAATTTAAGTAAATCTACTAAGTATACTCCCTATTACATGTTTTCCCATTCAACTTTTAATTTGTTTAGTATAGTAGCAGTAAAGTCTATACAGCTAAATGGAGCATTTCTGGCTGTGATTACAGTACATATTCTTTCCTGCAGCCATATACTTTTAGTGATAGTTACTCCATAGAATGTCTTTTACCACAAAAGGGACATAAAATGTTAGCAGTATTTTTGTGACAGGAGAGCACAAGAAGTTTTTGGGTTGTATCCACATGAGAAGTTCATCCTAATGGAGGAAAGATACAGCCTTTATTACAAACCTGTACTGTGATCACATTTGAAGTATTAAATTGTGTTGCCTCATAATCAGAAAATTGTAACATCTGGATCTTAATTCTAAAAGGATTTGGGAAGAGCTGGGAAACTATAAAAATGGAAAAAATTGGTGGAAAATAGCAGAAAACATTAAAATAAGTGAGGTAATTTAGCAAATGGAAAACATCAATAAAAAAAGTATAGTAATACGTAGCAATTCACAAATATGTGAGACATTACAGCTTATAAGCAAGTACTATTTAGAATATATGAGGCACAGTCAAGTGAAAAAAAGCTGAATAAGCATGCACTGGTAAGGCACCTTGGCACCAGTCCCTGTTGAACTATGTCCCATAGGACATGTCTTTAATAGACTTGTGGCACTACTTACAATTAAGAAATAATTGAACTTTGACAAAAGGATTCTCCTTCTCTGTTCATTCCAGTAATTGAAAAGATCTATAGGCTCAAGCAGCTTTGCCAATTTACGCCAGATGAGAATCCAGTCTTACTACCTGCATCATGTAGCATAAGAAAGAAGAGAAAGATGATACAGAACATGGAAGGCATTTGTGTGGTGCAAAGATCGGTTTAATGTTCAATCAGACAGGAGGAGATAAACAGTGTTGTAACATTACTGTTCCACTGTTACACTGCAACACTACTGTTCCACTTCATTACTCTAGATTATTTGAGATTTTTGTTTTAATGTAGAAATTAGCTCTTCCATAAGTTCATTTAGTATTTTTGATACCATATCATGACTCCCCCCTACTCATCATGCAAATTTAAATCACATTTTTGAATCTGCTTGTCTAATTCATAAGCTGCATTGAACTGTACTCTAGTTTAACATTTACGTTGTAGCTTCCAAACATGCAACATTATTATGGATAAGTGCTCCTGTTCTTAAACTGAAGCAAAGAAAGTCAGAAATATCACACAAAAATCTTTTTTGGTTTGCTATAAACAGACTATGTCGAAAACCTTGACTGAAAGGTTGTGATCTGAAAATCCTCATTAAAAATAGTCACAAGATTTATGAGTTTGTGTAATTATTTCTCTGCTTTAATCTCTTTTTTAATCTGATGATTGAGTATTAGCTATTCAGACTTCATACAGAGCACAGTTCCTTTTACAGAGAAATGCTGATGGGAATTTTGATTGCAACATGCAGACATAACGTTTTGTTCAATTACAATCATTTGAGGCTGCAAATGAAAATACTTGAAAAAAGTACACAGACGCACAAATAAAAAAAAAATCATGAAAAAAATTGTAGATCTATGAATGGCACATTTACATTAAAATAAACCCTGTGTTTTCTGAGAATTTTACGTGACCTCTGAGTGAAAGAGATCAGCAACAAGTTATGTTAAAAATAAAACATGAGGTGTCATAGAGACATTCACGTCCTTACCACTGTTGCATGATGGTATTGTCAGAGGGATGTAGTCAGTAATTCTGTTTTCAAGCAGGCACGCTTTTGGAAGAGGCAGGCTTCGAGGAAACTCCAAAGTTAAAAGCAGAACTTTCTCCTTCCATGTTTCCTTGGAGTAAAAAAGGAAAATTTTTATTTCTATCTTATTAGAAAAGTAAGGCAAAAAAATCACATTGTGCCTTTTCAACCCCTGCCCCTCTCCTCCCTAAAGAGAGAGGTTCCTGGTTCCTGGTCCCTGGTCCCCTGGGTTTTAGATCTCCCTCTTTTTGTTCTTTAACAATTTGTTATTCTGATTCACATCCTTACTGCCCTATAAACTCATTCCACTATTTCCAAACTGAAAACTCACTCACTTAAGTGAATGTACCTGAAGTGACCATCAGAAGGAAAGCAGAATGACAAAAGAATATAAAAATATGAAAAATTAACATGAGCTTAAAAAAAAAATATCTTTTTCTATGCATGCTGAAGACAATAATAGCAGAGTATGGCTCAGCACTCAGCATGACTTGTCAAAGGCAGCAACAGGTGACAAGCTGAAATTGATACAGAGAGCAAGTAGGAGGCAACATGAAATAGCTCAGAAATTTCAACATCTGTATTTACTAGTTGTTTGTTTGTTTTTTTTTTTCCTTTCTATTTTTAAGAGCCTGACTGCTCTAGCAATTCTTATGCACAAAATCGTCTCTCTCTGGCAAAACACGCAGTTTAGTCTGACGCGCAAACACCCGTTTTAACCCTGGCACAGTAGACGTGCTCATTCACTCTGCTGCTGTGGAAAATCATTTTCACATATAAATTGCCCCTCCAAAACTAGCATCAGTGCAACAACTGTTGCTTGTTTTTCACCTTTACTCTTTTGCTTGCATTAGTAATGGAGTACATAGGTACCAAATGTTAGAGTTACCTTTTCTAGGAGATCCACCACTAGTTCTCTCTGAGTCCCTTCCAGTAAGTACCTGGAAGTGCAGCATACAAAGAATGAGTGATATTCCACATCTGTGACATAATGACTCCCAGTAATCAATCACACATGTTAAAAGATGATTATTCAACTTTAACCTTTTAGCTAATATCAAACATCTCTAAGTTCTTTACATAAATCTACTTCTGAACAGAAATTCTGTGCTTCAACACTAGCAACCTTTTAAATTGGACTAAACCATGTGGAGTGTGATGTGGTAAAGGGACAGAAAATAGATTAAGATTTGTTTTCTCTTGTGGTCTAAGGCAAGAATCAAGTTAAGCCACTGTAGATGACATACTAAAGTTTAGACTTAGAGAAAATTTTTAGACATCATCACTCAAAATATTGAGGTTCGTCTTAGAGAAGGTCTCTAGGTATTGTCACTCAAATTACTGGAATATCAGAAATCTGACCCTCTGGTTTTAAGAACCAACACCACCAGGCTTTAAAAATGAGGCAACTAAGAGGGGTTTTAGAAAAGCTCTTTTAGCATGCAAGGGGTGGCTGGGGCACTAGGAGACACACTGTCTAAAATCTCACTCCATTTGGGTTTCAGCATCAACTTCAAGCCTGATGACAGAATGTTGTAGTCTGAATGGCCCTAGTGATTAGAGCATTTAGGGATCTGAAGACTTTGTGTAAGGTTTTCCTGACCCTCGGGATATTGCATCCTTCTGTTCCCACTTCCCAGAGCTTATCCTCATTAACATGTTATAAAGTAGGCTAGATTGGAGAAAAGAAAAAGGAGAAGAAACACACATTCATTGTTGCCTGTGTTGAAACTGGGCTGCCCTGCAAAGAATGCAAGACTGACAGCATCAGAGAGAATAAACAAGAGGGAGTCTGATGCTACAGCCCAACAAGGAAAATGCTTGTGTTCCCTGACTTGCTGACAAAGGACCCTCCACCAGATGCAGCAAACTGTTCAAGAAGGCACATTAAAACTGGCAAAGATTATACAGGCAACACATCAACATCACTGACAGCTATGTAAAAGTATTTGTTAAAGAATATCACCATTTAAGAGAGCCATATCTATTTTGCAGAGGAGAATGTGCTGCCTCATCCTGAGAAAATACGCCACAAGAAACTGACCTTTCTGGGGACGCTAGGTCTGCTGCCAGTAGGAGAATACTCTGTTTCTGCTTGGTGAAAATTGGAGTGACATCATCCCAGACTGTCAGATTGTAAACCTGTCTTCCTTGTGCTGCAGACCATTGAGTAACATCAGTGCCAACAGAAGCTAGAAATAATTCTTTAAAAGGATCTGACTAAAGAATTACTTTCTAGAAGAGACTAATTATAGGATCTCAATGGATAACATCTTGAAATAGTTTCAGTCAAGAAACTAAGAATGACAGACAGGAAAAAATATCTTGGATAGCTTGAAGGAAAGTGAGGTAAAGACAAAATGATTAGAGACTGCTCTGTAAAATTTACCTTAATCAGAAAAAAAAAACCAAACAGAATAGCTTTAGAGAATCAGATTATCACCATTGAAAATGTGGTGAGAGCTACTTACAATGACGATGAAAACAGCTATAGCTATGGCAGGATGCTTTATTTAAACAAAAAACAAGCAAAAAGGAATGGTGCCTGTATATATTAAAAATTGAGATAAAATTTTCACAGCAACCAGGTTTCAATTGTTATGTTCCTGAAAAGTGGCTAAACATCATCTTAGGGTTCTGTGTTGCATTTCTAATATTTTTTCAGTTTAAGAACAAAATCTTTTATCGCTAAGCACCAGCCTTGCAAACTCACTGTGGGGTCTAGGAATCAAAGTCAGCTTTTGCAGTTTTATGTATTATTACCAGTTTTACAGTAAGAATTTAGCTGAGAATTCTGCTTGTATGTAACCCGGAACTGTCAACTGTTTTCAGTCACAGGTACATAATATTGGCCCAGCAAAAACAATGGAGTTTTGTGAGAAAAGTGTATACAAGAGTTCGAGGTCAGCTAACTTTCAAAGTTTTGTTTTGTTTTTTTTCACCAACCTTTTGATCACAATTGAATTTCAGTATTTGAAAGTAAAAAATTTTTTACCTGCAGTATATCAGATAAAGAATCTTAGATATGTATTACACATCTGGTGCATATCTGGTGCAAGTACAAGCCAACAAGCAAGAATTAGAAAATAATAAAAAGCAGATTGAAGAATATGATGAAACTTCTCCTATTGCCAGCCAGCCAAATACATTGATAAATTGCCAAGAAGTTCAGAACTTCATTGCTGTCACAAAATTCAAAGATAAACATAATTCACATCTACCAAGTTGCTGACTTAACACGTGTTAACTACTAGCAAAAATTCATCTCTATCATCTCTCTCTCCCTTTCTCTCTCTCTCTAGATATATATATATCTACTTCTATCTTTATCCATTCTTAAATTACTGAGGGATGTGAATAGATAATTAATTTATATTTTCCATATTATAAATAAAGGAAGAGAATAAGGGACTGAGAATCAAAATACTTTACAGGTGACCAAGAGTGAGTGATGAAAAATAAATACCATACTACTTGGACAACTGAGAGGACACTTGCTTCCTATGAGGTATATACTTTGGTGTCTGCAGTTTTACTACACTACATGCCCAGAGGTATTGGCTCCTCTGAAGATAAACATCTTACATAAGTTAAATTATGATTCACTATTTGTGTGTCCTTGCAGCTATGAAATGCTATGCCTCAACCTGAGAAAAGTTTCTTAATGCAAAGTCTTCTTAATACAAATGCAAAGTCCTGATATCAAGACAATTTCCCTCTTTGGTAGAAGGCTACCTGAATGAGAAAAAAAGAAGTGAAGTTCACTAACATTTGATTGTTGGCATGCACTTACTTTTCCACCTGTCAAACCTACATATCTCCTTGTTCAGCATGCTCATTCTTTCAATATAGTGTATCTGTTTACACCCAATTTTCTATCTATTTCAAGCCTCTGAACTATGTTAGCTTAATAGATGCTTAAAATTTAGAAGTAATAATGTTCTGATACATAGACTCCAATTCCCAGTTATAGACCTCACCCTACTTCTCCTTAAACTCTCTGATTGGTTGCTGGTTTTGGTTTTGTGTTGGTTTCTTTTTAATTCAATGTTTTAGTCATGTGTTTATATTTACTTTTTATACAGGGATAATTTAAAAAAGAGAGTACTACCAGGCTTAGAACAGAACACAGATGAACTTTTCCCTGTTAATTTATACAAGGAACTGAGCTGACCATGCATGAAAATCTGCATTTGCTAAAGGGTATGCTACAGTACTACAAACTAGGATGAATGTTTAAATACAGATCTCTGATACATGTAAGTACACACAAAATTCTTATTTAATCAACAGAAAATATATGCTGATCATAAAGTTAATAGTAGCAGCAAAAGAATATATTCTTATGGAGATTTGAGTATGAAATTCTAAGGTTTCAATTTCTCAATTCCAAATTGAGAATGGATATTCTTCCATTCATTCACTCTACCTCAAAACATTCAAAATATTAATTTGAAAAAATTATAGTTAGATGAGTTATTTATCATTCAGTTTTTGACACTCACCAAGCCAGTGCATAAACTCTGAATAACTTTGATAAATTCTGAGATAATACCTATACATAATCTAAACATTTTATATGCAAAACTGGATAGGAAAACTGGAACAGAAAGTATTCTGTCCACAAAATGCTAAACACTGGAATAACAGATTCAGAACTGTGTTTGTTGACACATAAACTGTAGGTGTGCTATGAATTATGGTAGTCTTTCTCTGCATGCACAACAAATATTATCAGATAAAATCAGGCTACGAATCAATTTACATTCCAAGGTCCTGAGAGCCAGTCTGTGGCCAGAAGTACAGGCATAACTGTAACAGTTGTAGGATAGCTGCATGCATTCTTTCCAGTCCTTCTACCTGAAGCCTTACTCACTTGGAAACCCTTCAGGTATTTTCACAGAAAAAGACATAAAACCTACTCAGGCTACTGCGAGAACAATCAGGTGTTGAAAGATGTGGGTTTGGGGCAAAGATGTATTATCATAGTGTCTTTCCATTTACACTAAACGCACTACTCTGTGGAGAATATAAACAAAGTCTACATAAGGACCTCTGCAAGGGGAGCTGAGAGATAACAGTGATGCAGAGGTTGCGTCCTGTGGCTTTTTTTCCCAGTATGTCTGTCTCAGAAGTTGCATGTTATTAGCTTATGAGACTGCGGAGAGCAACAAAAATTTAAAACATTAAACATTGACACTTTTGGTCAGCACCAAACATTACAGCATTACAGAAAGAAGGTACTTGTTAGTGAAGACACCACAGTGACAGGAAGAGTATTCTGTAGTTAAACCTCATAAAATGTTGTCCATTTAAGAGATAGATGTTAGGGTTTTTTTTCTGTGCAGAAGCAGCAATATTGTACTCAGCACAGCTTTCAAGCAGTTCTTGGGTCATCTCTTTTATACGCTTCCCCCTGCCTCCCCTCCCTTTTCTAACTCTGACTGCATGTACTCTTTGTTTAAATCCACATTACAGTAGTGCCGAAAGCTGAAACTCACCATGGGAGGCTGATTTTGCAGAAAGCAGCTAAAAGAGGTACTCTGTTACACTGCAAAATATTTCCATGTGGTTGCATATAAAATAAAGTCTATGCATTAAGACGTCCTTTCATGTAGAAAAAATTGACATGAATTTTGTTTTCTTTTTTAGGTAACTTATTGTTCGTATTCTAGTGTTAAAGGCATTCAAAATCAGAATTTAGTGAAGTTAAATATTTTTCTTTTCCTACTTTGTTAATATCGGTGCTTAACAAAATTTATTTATTTCTCATTATTGCATCACCAGCTTTAATTCCTTGTCTGAAAGGAGAGGAGTTAAAAGCCAGAAAGACTAGATGTAACAAGGAACTTAACTGTATGTTATAGGCATCTGGCCTCTGCAGAGTAATACTGAAAGAATTGTTTAGGATCTTCCTATAATCTGTGGGAAGAGCATGTGGTTTTAGGTAAGGATTGCCACATTAGAAAAATTTAAACAGGGTATTCTTTAAATATAATTAGTGCTATGAAAGGGCCAATAAGCATGGGAATTGGCCTGAAATGTGATTGTTTTGTAGGTTGTTTATTGCCTGCAGCATGAACTTCGATGTTTTTTTTTTTTGGACTTTGCAGCATGCAAAATTCTGTAATAGCTTTACTGTTCAGTTTGATCTTGTTCATTATATAAAGACTAAGGATAGGTAAATCTTCAAATCTTTTATGAGATAGGAAATTAGGCAGTGGGGATTTTTCTGTGTTCTGATGTGAAGGCTTAAAAAAAGGTTTTGAAGGCTTAAAAAAGTGTTTGAAAGCTTCATTGCTGTGACCTCAGACTTGCTTCATTAAAGTTCCAAAGAATTATACAAAAAATAATCTATTTTATTCTTATTGAAAGTTTGGTCAAGTCATAACAAAAGACGAGAATACTTTTCCCCTGTAATTAATCAGTCTCCATCATGGCCTATCTATTTGTAATTCTGTGAAGAATTTTTGTGAGGGAAAAAAAAAAGATTCCTGGAGAGTTAGAAGAAACAAACCCATGTTATTTTACAAGTTGAAGATAAAAATAAAAAACAACTCCATGTTTCTTCTAAGTTTAAAGTACAACAGATTTTTTTTAAAGCAGAGTTCAGCTTGGAAGGCACCTTTATCATTGATCTGTTGTCCTGGGTTCAGCAGTAGCAGTCATTTTTCTCCTTCTTGGTAGCTGGTGTAGTGCAGTGTTTTGACTTTCAGCTCGGGAACAGAGCTGATAGCGATGTTTTGGTTTGGCCAAGGACTTTGTGAGCCTCATGCTCTGCCAGGGAGGAGGGGAAGCCAGGAGGAAGCAGACACAGGACACCTGACCCAAACTGACCAAAGAGGTATTCCATACCACAGCACGTCATGCCCAGGATGTGGCTGGGGGTTGGCCGGAGGGGCTGGGAGACTGCGGGGTTGGAGGGGGTGTCAGTCGGAGCTTGGTCGGGCTTAGGGGCCGAGTTGTCGGGTCGGCTGGTGCTGAGGTGTTGTGTTCTCTTCCCTTGTTGTTTCCTTTGTCATTGTTGTCATTGGTGGTAGCAGTGGTGATTTGTGTTGTACCTTGGTTACTGGACTGTTCTTGTCTCGACCCGTGGGAGTTGCATTCTTTTTGGTTCTCCTCTCCATCCCTCAGAGAGCGGGGGGGGGGGGGGGGCGGGGGGGGGGGGAAGTGAGCGAACGAGTTGCCTGACTGGGTTTAAACCACGACATCTGTGTACACTTGTAAAAAAAAAAACTATTAAATATTCTAAGAAACAAACCTATAGAAAGTTTTTCTTGGTGCATTATACATTTCTACTTATAAACAGGATGATTAATTTGTGCAGGAAGTAGAGTAGAATATGCTCAAGATAGATAGATAGTTATTTGAACCAAAGCACAAGTAATGCCTTTTGTGATTGGTTGGATTCCTTTCTACTGAAACATTGCATGCTCCCAGGGCAGAGTGGGTCTTCTCTGATCACACCTCAACAACCAACTAACAGATACAAAGATCTAGGAGAAAACTCCCTTATTCTGGCTAATCCAAGGAATTTATAAAGCTATTAATATAAATGTTGGAGAAAAAAAAATTTCTTAAAAAAACAAACTAGCGTTAAACCAGCATAGCCCTAAAAGAAACAAGACAGATAAAACAGAAAACAGCCTCAGTCTTAGTCATTCAGTTAAAAAAGTCTAAAAATGCAGAAGGAAGATATTTTCTTAATGCTTAAATTTACTGTAAGTAGCTCATTCAACCACATACCAGAGCAATGTATTCATTCACAGTGTTGGGCACAGATGTTATAAGAATGTCTGCGTGTGTATGTCTCACAGAATTTTAGGGGAGAGTTATTTCAATATATCTGTTCTGTCAAATCTGTTGAACTGTAGCAATTTTGAAGAGAAACAGATCGTATGATGAAGGGTTAAATAGTAAACTCCTGCATTTCTGACTACAAAGGAAACTCAAAACATGTTATGAGATGAAAACAGTAAACTCAACCTCACAAGTCATTTGTGGAGATGAATATTTAAATAGAATTGTATGCAAGGCTAATGTAAATAAAATATAATCAATGGTTCATAAATTGAGTTATTTTGTACTGTTTACTAATTCACATGAATTCCAGATTGGTGTAACTACTGTATTTTGTTACACAAGAAATGTAATTGATGCATTTAATAGCACCCTGAGCTTTGTTTTAGATAGTTTCAGAATATGGGAATATTAAATATTTATTCAAAGACAGAAGAAAGATGTTCTGAGTTTATGCCAACTTTATTTAATCTATGAGATTATAAAAATTGGAAAAGATAAACTATGCACAGTGATAACTAAGTCCTGAAAAGAATGAGAAGAAGCAAAAAGAAAGACTTATGCATTTCTTCCGATTTTCATATAGTTGTTGCACTAGCGGATATTTCAGAATTTCATGCAGCTTTGACTTTCGTAGTGAAGCCAAATATCAAAAAACAACTGCAATGTAAGAGCATTGCACAACAAAAATTTGACAAATTATGGATTTCTCTATTAAAAAAAAGAAAAAAAATCAACATTATGATGTAGAAGTACTTTAACAAGGTTGTGCTCTCAATTGCTCAACAGAAATAGAAAGGAAGATAAGCCACTGAAATCATCTCCAAAGCCAATACAAATCTGTTATCCTGGACCATGAGAAGCTCAAGGCATGGATCATACAAAATATCTGTGGGAGAGCATTGATTTAAAGACTAAGTAGATTGTAAATGTATTTCGTTCTAATATTAACCCCTTCATTTTATGCCTTGAGGTGGATCATGCATGCTACAATATTTGTTCTTTTTTCTTTGTAGGCAGAAGTTGTAACATTGTCAGATCTCACTACAAGGTATTGTTTTTTCTTCATGCCTCCTTACCCCAACCCATGTCATTAATGAGGATTCCCTCTTGAATAAAATTAAATTTCTAGCTTTTACTGCAGTGGAGAAAAGCTTGAGAGCATGTTTCACTGTACCATAAAAATAATGAAAAAAAAATGTTTCCCAAAACTGCTGTTATCTTTAAGCTATTTTTTCATTCTGAGGGGTCTGCCATCATTTTCAAATATACCAAATTGGTATCACTTGGATGGAATGTGGTTTTGCATAGGTGACAGATTTTCTGATTGTTGTGAGAATATATTTAACTATACATTAATTTTTTAAGGTTGTGTATACATATGCTGTCGTGGTTTAAACCCAGTCAGCCACGCAGTCTCCCCCCTGCTCCCCGCCTCCTTCCCCCCAGTGCTCCTGGAGGGATGGGATAATACTGAATAAGCATGGCCTGATACGCAGTAACAAGTCTTACAGGATCTGCTTGTCAAATCCTCATACACTTGAGCTGTTTTACCATGGAAAGAACAGATTCCAGCAGGTTGTTTCCCCTTATCTAAGCTATAGAATCTACACACATTATCTGTATGGAAGCAGCAAAGAAGATGGGAAGTATCAAGCTATTCTGCAGCTGGCAGATTGTCAGAAAAGAAAATCTGTCCTATAATTTCCCATCATGAAAAATTCACATAAAATTATCAATAACAAAGGTTCCTGAGATCTATTGTTACAGAAACATGGGCTCACCATAACAGCTCAGAACTCTGCCCCACCTAGTTAGATACTCTGATCGTGAGAGTGACCACAGTGACGTGCTTCAAGCAGTGAGTTAAAAAACTCCATATCAATTGAAAATAAACACTGATTTCTTACAAAGCACAAATAGGTCAGACAGAAATACGTAAACTGACATCGTTTTGCAATAGCATCATTGAAGTCAAGGCCTTGAACATGAGTATTGGTAAATTCTCAGATAAATAGAAAATGCAATTTTTAAAACTTATTTTGTTTGGTTTTCAAGACGTTAGAAAATTATCTCAGTTCAGTCCTTTAAAATTAATTACTTGAGTATTTAAATCATTACATTGCAAACTTTGTCGTGTGCTATACATAAAATACATTGAACATTGCCCATCTTTTCACTTGGAAAATGACTGTTATTCTTCAACTTTACCTTTAAAGTAAAAGAAAACCCAACATTTGAGTTTTTTCTTTCTTTCATTCTTTTTCTCCCTTTCTTTAACAGCTGGTTATCTAAGTTACCTTATAGTTTTGATGGATAATGGAAACAGTAATATTCTGTATTCCAAAAGATAGGCATTTGAATAATTGATTTATTGAAACATGCTGAAGCAATTTGCATTGTAAAATATTATGAGTGTTAAAAGTGTTTTTTTTTCATTAATCACTGTAAATGGTTCTGACATTTTTTAAGGGACAATTTTATGTGGAAAGTATCCAAACCCTTTGTGTAAAATGATTTGTTATTTAAAACCTCTTAACATAGAGTGGTGATACAACTTCAATTTGTTTTAAGAAAGAATTATATAGCCTTTGGGGGTAGAACAATAACCATATCTAAAGAAAGCATTTATTTAAATATTTTTAGTTAATTGTCATCATTAGCTAACGTTATGATTCTGCTTTTCCATGTAAAAGTACAATTTTAATGGTAAAAATGAGAAAAGGATCAACCTTTCATTTCAAATATTTATTTTAAAAACTTATTAACACATAATGGATTTTGGCAAGCCTGAGATGTTCCATGGTTTTGCCTCCTTACTATCACAGCACTTTACTTTGAAAATTTCAAATGCATTCAATTTTTTTCATGTACCTTAACTGTCTTCCCAGAAAAAAAAACCCTGTACATTTCAGTGTTGTTAATTTATTAAAAAAAAAAATATTATTGCTCAAATACCTAGGTCACATTACTTAATTTTCCTATGGAAAATATCTTCTGTAGTCATCATTAAGTAGAATTTTTCTGTTCTTTCAGAAAAGAAAGGGTAACTACTTGTCATATTTGGAAAATGTCCTGGTCTTGCCTACTGAAACTGAATATTCTTTCCATCATTTCAACCTAGATGAATTTGCCCACTGAAAAAGTCTAAAATGGGTATTCACTGAGATATTTTTGCCAGCGGGAAAAGTCTAATCTTATCTGATCATCTGGAAGTACTAGCAAAGGTAGTACTCCTAGAGCTAGCAATGACAATGTTTGAAATTATTTGAGAACATGAAGAGTACTGTTTTACTTCCTCATGCTGCTTCCTTTACAGTACCTAGTGGTAAGCGTTATCCGTGTACTGCATTTCTCACTTTGAGTGGCTCTTCTTCCTCAGACTTCTGAAGTGGGGAGAGGGAGATAAAGACTATATCACTGACAGCAAGTTTGAAAAAGTGAGGAAACAGAAAGAGCTTTTCAGAATAACTTTGTGGTTCACCTTCTTACTGAAGGAGCAGTGACACTATCCCTTACAATCTGACCTTTGTTTATTTTCCCAATGTTTTCTGCCTACATTTTAGACTATTTTAGAAGACACTCAAGACCACACCAGCTTGCTTCTGCAGGGCTCTATTCTCTTCCTTTAGTTCTATGATGGAATCCATTGTTTTGTTGTATCCATGTGATTCCAATCCGTCTCTCTTTAAGCACAGTAAGTGAAAAAAGCAAACAATATAAATTTATTATTTTGCATTAAAAATATACCTTGGGCAACAATTGATCAAGATGAAGCTTTTATGAAAACTGACATTTGAGAAACTTTTTTTTTTGTTGTTGTTGGAAATTATTGGATTATTTTCTCATATTGTAGCTGTTCTCTTGCACAGTCCAAGATTATTAACACTTCAGCCTCTTTGTGAATATGTTACTGTGCTGGTTTTGGCTGGGATAGAGTTATTTTTCTTTGTAATACTTAGGATGGGACTATATTTCAGATTTGTGCTGAAAACAATATTGATAACACAGCGATGTTTCTGTTACTGATGAGCTGTGCTTACACAGGCCTTTTCTGCTTCTCAACCCACCCCACCAGTGAGGAGGCTTGGGGTGCACAAGAAGCTGGGAGGGGACACAGCTGGGACAGCTGACCCCAACTGACCAAAGGATATTGCATACCATATGACATCGTGCTCAGCAATAAAAGCTTGGGAAGAAGGGGGGGGGGGGGGGGATAGGGGGGAGGGAAAGGAAAGGGGCACATTCAGAATTGTGGCATTTGTCTTCCCAAATAACCGTAATGCAATGGAGTCCTGCTTTCCTAGAGACGGTTAAACACCTGCCTACCCATGGGAAGTGCAGAATTAATTTTTTATTTGCTTTGCTTGTCTAACACAGCTTTCACTTTACCTATTAATCTGTCTTAATCTCAACCCACAAGTTTTCTCACTTTTACCCTTCTAATTCTCCTCCCTCATTCCATCTGGGGAGGAGTGAGCAAGCAGCTATGTGGGGCTTAGTTGCTGGCCAGGGCTAAACCACAACAGCTACTTTCCTTAAAGACTGATCTTTCAAACAAGAATAAGCTGATTTGTAAAGACTACTTTGACTGAATAGCAAAAACACATGCTGCCATTACCTATTTAAGATTATTATTTTTTAAATTTATATGATAGTGGTTCAGCTATATTTAGTAGTTTAGGCAGGAATCAAGAAATATGATTGTCTCTGAGGACACAATGACACAAGTATGAATATTTGGTAACACTGGCTTTCTATAAAATCTTACAAAAATGTGTCAAGTGAGCAGTGTTGATAGCTTCTTCCAAGGTCTGCAGGCTACTGCCTACAGCTGCCAGATTAGACATTAGTTTAAATAATCATCTACTCTCCAAATGTTTGAGTCAACTGTTTCTGGTAGCTCAGGATGGAGCATGTCACCAATCACAGTGGGCTGCACCAGAATCTCTAGAAATCAGAATTCCTGAGTCTTGTTTTACAGCAGAATTTTACTGAGCACTTTTTCACGGACTTTTCTTTACTCATGTTAGTTTTATAAATTGCAAGTGTATCAGTCTGGACTAGCATCACATGGTGGGTTAAACTGCTCTGGAACTTTAATTTCAAGAATTCTGCTATGTCTACAATTTGTTTACATTTCAATCAACTCAATGTATTATGCTATGCGTTTTTCTATATGGTTACTATCTTCAATATTATTCCATCGTACAATTTCTATTTCTAATTTCTGCTTTGCCCTTAAAAGAAATATGCAGCTTGATTAATAAATAATATTAAAAGCAGATGTTTTAATGCAATTGATTAGGTAATAACTATTAGATCACCCTCAGCAGGGTTCAAGTACTTAATATGTCAATAGTGTGGCTGAGTTCTGAACCATAACATCTTCATGTCAGTATGGGGAAAAAGCGGTTTAGGGCATAAATTATCTAACTTATTTTAGCTATCTGCTTTAGAAAAGACATAGTGCCTTAAAAAGTCAACATCAACACCAAAGACAAATTCAGCTAGCTACTTCAACTATATACTGAAAAAGTTTACATTTGGGGAAACAAACACACTTTCTCACTGAAGACCTCTTCCACAGCTGATACTGGACAGACAAGTGAATTATTCCATGCAACTAAAAACCTGCGCCTAACTGTCTCAAGCAATTTTATGCATAAGAATAGCACTACTATTGTGATTTTGAGGTTATGATCGTGTTGTGATTTAAGCCCAACCAGCAACCCAGAACCACGCAGCCGCTCGTTCACTCTCCCCCTTCTTCCAACCTCTCCCAGAGGGGTGGGGAGGAGAATCAAAAGAATTTAACTCCCATGGGTTGAGATAAGAACAGTCCAGTAACTAAGGTATAACACAAATCACTACTGCTACCACCAATAAGAGTAATGACAAGGGAAATAACAAGGGACTAGAATGCAACCACGCACCACCCGCTGACAGATACCCAGCCTGACCTGAGCAGTGATCTAGCCCTTCCAGGTAACTGCCCCCAGTTTGTATACTGGTCATGATGTGCTGTGGTATAGAATACCTCTTTGGTTAGTCTGAGTCAGGTGTCCTGTTTTTGCTTCCTCCCAGCTTCCCCTCCTCCCTGGCAGAGCATGAGACTCACAAAGTCCTTGGTCAGAGTAAGCATTATTAAGCAGTAACTAAAAACATCATTGTTACCAGCTTTGTTCCCAGGCTGAAAGTCAAAACCACAGCACGGCACCAGCTACTAAGAAGGAGAAAAAATGGCTGCTACTGCTGAACCCAGGACAGTATCCACCCCTTATTCCATACCATTCACGTCATGCTCAGATCCCAGATTTTTCAATATACCATCACACTTGTCTCATATATATGTATATACAGAAGACTAACTGATGCATATTCAATTGCTGTTCATATGGAACCCTGCTCCACTTTGGCTTTCAAAGCTCTCAAGCTTACAGCACCCGGGATTTCCAGGTGGTCCAGGCAGTTTCCCATCCAAGTACTAACTGAGCCTGACCTTGCTTAGCTTCTGAGACCAGACAAGATTGGGCATTTCCAGGGTGGTGTGGCTGTAGACCTAAAAAGTAGAGAGGTTCTATTGCAACTCTGTCATGGAGTAGTGTTTCCTATGCTTTGTTTCTAATACTTTGCCATCTCTCAGAACACTTATTGCAGAGTGCTACAAGCACAGGTGATTTTTCTTTCTCACAGAGCTGTTAAATGGAATTGCAGTATCCAAGTCATGTCCTGGTATGGAGACATGACATGATTGCAGTATGCACCTTAAGCTGTGTTTCTAGATCCAGTTACATAAATGCAGTCTGTTACAATAAGACATACCTTGCAAAGCAAAAATACTTTGTTTTAACCTTGTTGAAGCATTTCCTATTTGCTTATATGAAATTGTATGTCATCAGATTTGAGACATTTCTGTTCAATGTTTCAACTTCTTTGAAATGTGTAAGAAAAAAAAAGAATTAAAATGTGTTCTGTATAATTTTTTTTTTTTAGTCTATGAGCTCGATCTTTTGTAGTTTTTCAGCACATTTTTTTTTTCATAGAAGATATTGCTAGGTTTAAAATAGAGAAAAAAGAGAGAGAATGAGGTGGATAAATGTATTATTTGTAAAGCTACTTCAGAAATATCTGGCTACTGCACGAGAGCTGGCAAATAAAAATTCACATACCTTTTTGCCCAAATGCATATGCCATATGGTTGCCAAAGACAAATTATTTGCAGCAGATGTCCTTTGGATAGGAAATCTCTTGTTTCCTGAATGACCAGTTTAATTGTGCCCAGAATAAAGTGTATAAGAAATAAAGAAAATGTTAAAACAAAGGAAGAACACCTTTCCACATTTAAAGAGGGAGACTTTTTAATAATGTTTTCCTAAATAAAGATAAAATTCTAGTAACATTTCTTTCTGGTAAACCTATAAATATTTTGACAGTAATCACCCATTTAAGTTAATTTCTCTACTGGAAAAGGGTCTCAGTGCCTTTACAGAACTAAATATTACATCAGATTTCTATAGTATCATAAAATGGTTTTGTTTTGGGTTGGAAGGGACTGCTGGATCAGGCTGCTCAAAACCCCATTCAAAGTGGCCTTGAACACTTCTAATGATGGGGTATCTGCAGCTTCTGTGGGTAACCTGTTTCAGTGTCTCATCACCCTTTGGTAAAAAAATTCCTCCATATATTCTATCTAAACCTACCCTCTTTCAGTTTTAAACAACTGCACCTTTTCTTGTCACTATAGGCCTTCCTGTCTTTTATCAACCCTCTTTATATACTGAAAGGCCGCAGTAAGGTCTATCCAGAGACGCTGATTAATTCACTATTTAGTGTTTTAGTAGTCAAGAAGACTGATTTAAATTGTCTCCAAATTGATGGTAAATCCTGCAAATGGATTAGAATGTGTATACTGTAGTGAAATATCTATTTTTTTTTTAATGAATGAATTTGAATTAATTTGCATAACAGCAGGACTGTGTTTTGGCTTTAGCCACAGAACAATGCTGATAAAACACCAATGTTTTAGTTGTTGCTAAGTAATGCTTACTCTTACTTACAGAGAAGGGGGGAAGGGACAGGGGTGAGCAAATGGCTGCGTGGTTCTGAGTTACCACCTGGGCTTAAACCATGACAACATATTATGTGGCAATTCATTAATTAAAACATCATCTGAATACTTATTTTTGCTCACTTATCTTCTAGATATTGTTGTGTTATAATACTGGATATCTATTTCACTGTTTTAATCCAAATATAGTTAAATTCTACATCCTTACAAATAGCATTTTTTCATTGTAGTTTCACTCTGGCTTGCTAGATTAAAGAAGTCTGATATAATGACTTCAGATGCACACTTGCATGTAGTTGTTCCAGTTCACATAACTGGTTTACTTGTATAAATCCTTTTCTCTAATACAACAATCTCTATATTCTTATTGTTTCCATCTCTCTTCCTTTCTTCCAAGATTGAACAATGATCATATTCATCATAAAGTCTTTACTTACCCTTCTTTTCATATTAGTTTTCCAAGCTCATCTACTTTTCCCTTCTAGTTTACTCCATCACAATGGTTAATACTACATTTTTCTACATTTCTCTTGGATTAAACAAAAACAAAAACCGTACCCCCTTGAAACAGCCTCACAAAGGCCGTTTACTTGCCACTGACTAGCCGGTAAAACTACTTGCTAAATATGTTCAATCTTCAATTCCATTATATGGAGCAGTATGATTGTCATGGTCCTAATCTGAAAATATGAAACATACAAGCTTTTTGTGCCTCCTTTTTGAATTTGGTTGTTTTGTTGTTTTTTTTTTCTCCCTCAGTGAAAACTGTGATAGCATAGAATGATCTCCACTGATCTCTGTCTGACAACAAATATTTTCTAAGTAAGTGGAATCTTTGAGATGAGACTTCCAGAACATAGCACTTTTTTACTGAACTGGTCAAAGTACTGCATCTGTTATTTATAAAACACATAACTCATTACATCGAAGTAAGCTTAAACAGAGCCAAAGGCTTCTGTGAAAACCTGTGATCAGTACAAAATTATAGTATCTATAATAGGGATGTGTCTATCACAGTTTCACTAGTTACCCCTAGTTTTCCTCTACAGAAAGTGGAGACAAATGAGCATTTGAAGATTACAATTTCTCTGCCTTATTTTAGATGTTAACACTGGGACTAGATATGTCATACCCAAAGGTCCAATCTCCATTTGGGATAAGGGAAGACTATGGGTAACCAGCTCATATATAGATATTATCATCATCCATGGCAGGAAATTCAATTTTATTGTGCCTATCTCCCCTCAGTTTTTAGTATTAAAAGCTCTTTGAACTTTTGAAGAAAGACTTACTGGTTTATGTTTTCCTTCTGGGAGCTGATGATTGTTTCCAGATAGTGAATTTGCTTCTTTGTTTATTAATTAATGTTCCCAGGTTATCCACATTCTTGAAGTTCCATGGTACAATTTACCTGAAAGAAATGTTGTCAGCAATTCTGTATAATCAACCAAATAATAGTGTCAAAAAGGTCAAGAAAATATTCACAGAGAATATCTTACATTCTTTAACATGTATAATGAGCTCAATATGCTCTAATCTTAAAACTTCCTTGAACAATTTCTTAGCTTTGTTAAGAAGGTATCGTAATTATCAGGGAGAAGGAATTAAGATTTATTTTGCTGAACTGGAATGAAGGAAACCCAGGTGATGAATCTATGATTATAATATAATACTACATGAGACTGGAAATGCTACATGTGTTCATCAAATGTGCAAAACCATGTCCAAAGTGAAAAAAAAAAAAATAAGGTGATTAGAGTTTGTGAAAAAAGAGGAAAAAATAAAATACTGCCATTTTTTCCTGCTAAAAGTCTGGGAACTGATTGTGTCCTCTTTCATAAATTCAACCGTAAATGCCCTGTAAAATAAAATATTATGTGAAAGGTACCAAAAGGAATAGAAGGCCTTTAAAAATTACAATAAATGCCATTTTTGCGCCTTTGTTCTCTAGAACAGTATAGAATATTTTCAAGTATGGAATTCATATTTAGACAAGATTAAAAATTCATAAATTTAGTCTTCCCTTTCTGATTACCCTGAATTACTTTTCTACTCACTTTCAGATCAAGTCGTAACATTTCTACTGGTTTTGACAGCACTGATGTACCAATGTTCACATATGATTATGAATATTTAAACCTTGATAATAGAAATAAGTATGGTGATGGCAATATATTCTGAGTGATAGGAAGAGAGGTTAAAAAAAAAAAAAAAAAGAGATAAATACCTTCCAAAAATGAGAAATTAGTATGTGAAACATCCAAAACCAAAGAAGAAAAATTGTGAAATTAAATGGGATGAAAATGTTTTATTTTCTATCAAGAATTATATTTGCAAAATGTGATAGATGAAAGACATATTTCTAGCTGAGAGCCAACTCACTTATGTTTCCTTCTCTTTCCTCTTTCCCCCAAACAAATATTTTAGCATTTTAAATTCAAAGTATGAATAAAGTGACATTTTATATATTGTATTTCTGGTGTGGATTTGTTTTTTTGTTTTGTTTTGTTTTGTTTTGTTTTAATTCCTTTGGGGCTTTTTTAAAATATTTTACCAGTTTCCATTTGGCCTTTGTATACTATTACTCTTCATGTTTCCCTTTCTGCATATTACCTTTGTGCTTCCACTTTCATGTGCTATTATAAAGCTTTTTACCATATAAAAATTGCTTAACTACTTTGAAGTGATGAACTACATGAGAAAGCAGTGTCTGTCCTTTTTGTCTTTCTTGATTCATACTTAATACCTATACACACCCCCATAAACATGTTCTTTCATGTATATGTATTTCCAAATATCTTTTGAAGGCCAGACAACCAGGGTGATGGAAAGCAATTTGAAAGTGAGTAATTTATAAAACTATCTGGATAAAAATGTCACAATATCCACCCTGAAAGAAAAGAAAGTACTCTTTTTTCCACACAATAACAAAATCAGTGTTTGCTATATTTTTTTTTCCAATTCTTCACTGTTTTAAATGCTTTTACAGCTATCTTTGAAAATACAATTCCCATTTTCACCATACTCTCAATTTTATCAAGTGATCTCAATCTAACTGTATTGAAAAAAGCCAGTTTGGATACTAAAAGAATAAAAAAAATAATCACACTATCTGTTTGACTCTGCAAGCAAATATAGTAGTTAATTACATATGACTGATATGATTACAAATACAAACTACAATAATTTAATTACACATTTATAATCATATATTCTTATATATTTCTAAGAACACAATTGTGCATAGATGCAAACTGGTGCTTTTGCATAATTCCTTTTTCATCCTACCAGTTTTATAAATAAAACTCACAACTTAAACCCAATATCCTTGAACTTTGCACTTTGCTTTTCTTGCATTTACTCTGAGAATTTTTTGTAGAAATTCTGCTGTGCTCTCTGATGTCAGGTGTTTGTATCGAGTACTTGTTTCAATTTCATTTACTAGACATTTTGAATCATAACCTTCCTGTGGTGGTGACTGATCAACAATGAAAACAACAATTCTGTTCCTACAGAAATTGGGAAAAATTTCCCATTGTACAACAGTCAATAGAAATGCCTATCAGAAAAAAACCAACAACCAACAACACAAAAGCCAAACAAACAATCAAAAAAAAAAACCTGCACCACAACTTTCTTCATAATATCTTGTGTTCCTCCTTGCTTTATGGACTGTTTACCATGTTATACCATGTGAACCTTCCTCACTTTGTCTCAGTTGTTGAACAAGTCTTTGTCAGTTCCCAGCCTTCATATCAACTTGTAGAGTTGCAATCATGATTTTTTTTCAGTATGAATCATTATCATCCTTAACATGTTTCACACTCCTGAATATTTTGGAAATAGCTCAGACTATTTTTATATGGAGATACATATCTTGCTCTTTTGACTACGACTTCAAATTGTGACCAGTGTTCCAGAGCTGAAACAGGTGGTGAAAACAGGCCACAGTATGATTCGAATTATCACATTATAAAGGGCTAGTAAGTAAGCTTTTTATTCCTTGCTCCACATTTCTTAAACTTCTTTCTGTTGTTAGAGAAAGTTCTAGAAAGTTGATATTTTTTCCTCTGAAAAATGTCCATTTGCTGTTTTTTTTTTATTATTTTAAAAATAAACAAGGAAGACTTCAGTTTTAGCGTATCTTTTCCTAAAAGAGAAAGAAAGAGAGAATATTATGCACATATATTTTGAGATAACAGTAGGGGCGTAAATCAAACACCAAGGTACCCAGCGTACACAGCTTCTGTGTTTCTGACAGGCAGGAGCACAATCCTAAATCACATAGCTTAAAAGTTCTTTGAATCAGCAGTTTGTTGCAGCCAGATAATACAAGCTTATGTCATATTCGTGAAATATATTGAGATCTTGGTAGAATCTGGTTTATATGGTGGAACTCTAATTGAATGAACACTGTTACAGCTTCAAGGAGGGAAAAAACACCCCACAAACACCTGTCAAGGATCATCCCACAAAAAACTGAGCAAACTATCTGAAGATAGTACTAATGCAACTTGCTTGGTGATTGCAGCTGGCAGTCATTCTGCTAATAATTCCTCCTGAAATAATTTTTAATGCACAATGCCATTAGTTTAAATGTAATAGAAAAACCTATTTGAACTAATCTCCTTTAAATAGTAATGGGAAGCTTGACTAAATCCACACCACTCGCAATTATTTGGCTTCCTTGAATGTTAAATCTTTCCTAAATTAAACTGTCATTTTTAAGCTGAAATATCTCAATAAAAAGAAAACAAATATTTCCTGGAAAACTGTGCTAGAAAATATCTGACTATGTCTATACTAGTAAATTAAATACGACCGCGTGTATTCACGAGCATTAAAGGTGGCTCAACAGTGTGGCCTGTGTCTACTCTGGGATGCATTTTCCTTTAGTCATACAGTTGCTGCATGAGAAGTGCCTATGTTGAATAGTCCCTGGAGTCCCAGATCGAATCCAGAAACACTGTTAGGGAAAACGTTATAAACCTTAAGACAAAACAGGCTTGAGGGCCTTCTAACAGGGCAGTAGTATATGGAGTTGGATGCTCCTGAGCCCTGTGTGCTGTATTATTAAAGGCATGGACTTGGGTGCTTCCCGTAAGATCCCATTTATATGAGTAATGTGAACAGTTTCTTCTCCTGCAAAAATAAAATCACTGTCTTTGTTTAAATACTGAGTGTGTTTTGCAGGATTTATTTCTTGCTGATGGCTAAGAGTCTTTCTCTTCGTGTCTTTTTTCATTTCTCCTTTAGTATGACTCCCTGTACTATAACAACTAAACAAAGCTGAAGAGAAAAAAAAAAAAACAACATCAACTTTACATAAGGATTTAATATACAAGGGTTTTTGTCATTTGTTTTTCAACTCATGAATTTTCTGGTAAATACCACAACATAACGGCATGAATACTATAGTGGTAAGTAAAATAAATTAACAGAATATATAAGCCCCCTGACTTCCTAGAACAAATAACAAACAAAATGAGGTACATTTTTATTGTGACTGCAGAGTTTGCTTCCAATGACGCAGTACATTGGTTCCCACAGATGTTACAGATTAATTTTTGCTTAAAAATAGAAAAAAAGCCCCTTAGCAGTCATTATATAATTAATAAGAAAAAAAATAAGAAAAAAAAAATATATTCATTTCCAGATTCTGCTCTTCTTTTATGCCCAGAAGATTACAGTATTCTTATTAAAGCTGATGTGAAGGTGAAAGAGAACCCATATCTGTGTGTATAGGATTATCAAAAAATCTTTAAAAAAAACCTTAATGTGACTCCTTTTAAGCATAAAGTGTCTTGAAACAACCTTTATATTTCACACGACAGTTACATAATTATTAATAATTTCTTATTAAAGAAAGCAGATTCTACTACAAGCAAGAAAAATATTAGTCCATTTTTATGCCCCTTATAACATGGTCTTCCAAAATAAAGGAACAAAGCAGTCTTTGGTATCTCATAGACTAGATTTTCTAAGTTTATATAAACTTAAGGAAATACTTCCTTTTTTCCTCTTCTTCTTTCCATACTCAGAGAAATCAGTCCCCTATTTCTGTATAAACGCTTATTTTAATCTGTGTAACATGACTCCAGACAGGGAATAAAGAAGACATGCCTATCTTGAGTATAATGCAATCGACTATAACTACACATGCATAAACACAGTTGATTTTGATAAAACAAAGGTGCATAGTAGCCAAAGTACAACAGAAAGCATATTAAAAAAGGTTTATGCATTACTCAGCGCCACCAAACAAGCTCTTACAGAAATTCCTCATAATAGAAATAGAAACACTAATAACACTAAAGTGGTAGAAATGCATAGGTAAAGTGACATGCCAAAACAAGTGCTTTAATTCAGTTCTCTGTGATGATCTATATTGTTCCTGAATTTTATTCCTTTCATTATAGTGATGACAAATTGAAATATTACAAATAATAGAAAAAATGAGTATGTTCAGAATATTGAGAAAATATATATTTAACCATTATATCTTGTATAAAACCCAGGGAAAAAAAAAAAAAAAACAACCAAAAACAACAAAACCAACAAACCAAAATCTGGTATAGGAGAAAGAAAAAAATAATCAAATCTGAAGCAATAGCTTGAAAATATCACATGAGCAAGCAATGTGTGCTCACCTCAAAGACAGCAAATAACTGCTAGGGCTGCATTAGAAAAAGTATTTTCTTCAGGGCAAGGGAGGTGACCCTTCCCTTTTCTCAGCAATGCTGAGACCATATTCAGATGGTTTTGGTCCATGCCAGGCTTACCAATATAGGGGAGACCTGCACATGTTGGAGAGAGTTCAATAAAGGACCATGAAGATGATTAGGGGACTGGAGTATCTGACATATGAGGAGGTGCTGAAAGTGCTGGCACTGTTCAGCCTGGAGAAGGCTCAGGGAGGTATAAGTGTGTATAAATTCCTGATGAGGAGTAATGATGAAAACATATTCTTCTCACTTGTGCCCACTGACCAAACAAGAAGTAATATGCAAGATGTAATTCCATTTAAACATAAGAGAATGACCTTTTTAAATGTGGCAGTGGTCGAAGACTGGGAAGTGTTTGCCCAGAGGTTGGTGTCACCATTCCTGGGAATCTTCAAAAGCCATCTGGACATGATCCTGGTCAACCAGTTCTTCATTGCCCTGCCTGAGCAGGGGGGTTGGACCATGTACCTTGAGATGCACCTTCCAGCTTCAACCATGCTGTGGAAAGGGATGTAAAGAAATACAATAAGGAATATGAGATTTTCCATTAAAAAAAAAAAAAATAAAACCAACCAAAAAAAGAAAAATCCAACCCCAAAACACAACAATTATGATACTGATGAAGAAGTATAACTGAATAGAGAAATAGCACTTAATTTGGCTGCCTGAAAAATAGAAGTTTCATTGTGAGATCTTTCACTACAGCAGATATAATTGAAAGCTCAGAGAAGTCAGGCAGGCAGGCAGGCAAGAAGAAAGGAAGGAAGGCAGGAAGGCAAGAAGAAAGGCAGGCAGAAAGTCTTTAAGAAAGGAATGCTGGAAGGCAAGAGGGAAGAAAATATGTATCATATTTAAATTTCAAGTAATTTTACAATTATTTAGTTAGTAAATTTAATATTTATTTCGCTATTAGAATAAAAGTCACATTACTAGCTGGTTCTGCTGAAATGGATAAATCAGTTTATTGTGAACTTTAAAAGTACCTCACTCCATTATCCAAAGCAGCTTAAGCAGAAAAACTGCTCACAGATGATTGAACAAACAGTACAAGAAAATGTACTTTAATATCTGTGTCAAAACACAGATGGCTTCCATGTACAGTTAAAGTTTTTTTAGAGATAAAATGAGTCTCTTTAGGTTTGACTTTAAAAAGTTGTTTTCTTAGATGGCATTTCAAGAATCATTCAAAGTTTATCTAAAAAACACTTTAAAGTAAATGAAAATGAAGATTTTTATTTTTTGTTATTATTTCCAAATCGCACAAAACATTCATGTATGTTTGGTAAATAAAATTAAATGAATTTAAAAAGTGAAACAAATGAGTCTTTAGTGCTAGTACCTATGTACAGGTGATTTTCTGACTGCAGCAGATGCCATTTTCATTAGAAAGGCAGGAAACAACTCCATATGATACAGATGCAGACACATCCACAGAAATAAAGAAATTATAATACAGAGTACACACCTTAGTATGATGCTGATAAAGAGCTTTAAACAACCATATTTTTATTTAACTGAAATGGAAACACAGAAAAGTAATAGAATCAGATCCTAAAATGAATTTTTAATAGGATCTGCATTTCTAATTCTTAGATTTAGAAATGGCTGTAAATTTTAAAATGTCTTCTTTTTTAAATGTTAAAACACTTATTTTTCATTCCATTAATTCGTAGATTACCTGTATAGATTACTCACATTAAAAAAAGTTCTCTATTTCACACTATCTTAAATCTGAGTAATAAATCATCTTCAACATATAGCACTATTATCTCTGCAGTCATCCGTTTCAAATTTGTGCCCTGTTACTACCTTATTTCTTACACATGGTGCTGATTTAAACAAACCTATGTTTGTTTTAAATTTTAAACTACCAGGCACAGCTACAGGTTGGGCAGAGAAGAGAGTCAGAGTAGCCCTGTGGAGAAGGACTTGTGAGTGTTGGTCGATGAGAAAATGAACATGAGCTGGCTTCAGTGTGTGCTCGCAGCCCAGAAAGCCAACCGTATCTTGGGTTGCATCATAGCAGCCTTCCAGTATCTGAAGGGGGCCTACAAGGGTGTCAGAGAGGGACTCTTCATTAGGGACTGTAGTGACAGGACAAGGGGTAACAGGTTAAAGCTTAAACAGGGGAAGTTTAGATTGGATATAAGGAAGAAGTTCTTTACTGTTAGGGTGGTGAGGCACTGGAATGTGTTGCCCAGGGAAGTTGTGAATGCCTCACCCCTGGCAGTGCTCAAGGCCAGGTTTGATAGAGCCTTGGGTGACATGGTTTAGTGCAAGGTGTCCCTGCCCATGGCGGAGGATTGGAACTAGATGATCTTAAGGTCCTTTCCAACCCTAACTATTCTATGATTCTAAATGGTGGAAAGAAATTTAAGCATTCTAGGATTATATTTAAAATATTTTTACATCGATTTTAAATGTTGCAAATATTAATGCTTCTTTCCAGTTTCTACAGAATTTATCAGAATTGTTTCTCTTATGATTTTTCTGATTTCTGGGAAATTACACTGCCCTCCAAATAACCTAGTGTTTTGAGGTTGTTTTTTTATAAGATTTATAGAAGTCTCTTATTTATTCCAGGATTTATTATTTCTCTGTGCAGCACAGAAACCACCATTCCCTGCACTTTGCAATGTATATTGTTGAATTTTTTTTCTTGTAACTCTCTTACCCTGAGGATCAGTAGCAGATATGCACATCATCTGTTTTTTTCTTTTTTTGTCAGTCCTAAAAATACATGAGTTAGTATTTCACTGCTACTTTTTGTATCTTCAGATGAGTTGTTTGAGGACTACTGTAACTAGTGCACCTGGTTTTCTATTAACTTACAAAGTATCTGGAATCTTCACAGTGAAACTCTGGGAATCTTTTAACTTAACATCACATGCATTAACTTATACTTCCTGTCGCTTATGGTATGACTCCTGAATTGTTCTGTTTATGTTTTGCTGTCTGAATCTTCACTGTTAACCTCTATAGCAAACCTGGTCTTGCACAAATATAACCACAGGGTTATTTTTTGCATGCAGAATATTTCTGTTGCAGTCAATAAATACATGAACACAGTAACACATCTGACTTGGTGTAGGAAGGATCAAGATATGATTACATGGTTGGCATAATCAAATGTTTTGTGATAAAGAAATTGTATTGCAGACTGCTCCAACATGTGTTTTTATTTTCTAATGAGGCATTCATTTGGATGGCAAATGCATGCTTATATCATGGAAATTTTTACTTCTATTAGCTAAGCCTCTGAAGTCATTTCAAGGCATATGTATTTGAACTGGTTTATTTCCTTTGCTTGGAATGTTTCAAAACATTGAACTGTATAAACTATATTTAGAATAAGCAAGACTGATTTAGAACAGAAAAACTCTTTCCATCAATAAATTTTAAAATTTAATTACACATCATAGCTGAAATTTCTTTTTATCTGGAAAGAATTTTTTTTTTTTATGAAAACACTCTTAAAGCAGCAAAGTCACATTTGAGCACAGTTTTGACACTAGAGTTTGATAGGAACTTCAACATTTACTTTGTATTATTTAATCCAACAGCTTTAAATAATTAATGGAAAATCTACTGAATTTACAGTTCTATAGCACATATTTTGGCTAATTTTTTGAGTGAAATTGCATTGTTCTCTCGGCACAGTGTAGCATAATAAGCAGTTTTTCTTTATCTAAGTAATAAAACTATGTAACGAAAAAATCTGCCTTCCCTTTCTGAATCCACTTTTTTTTTTTTTCCTGAAATTTGTGTCCAATACTCTCTTGCCAGCATTAGACTTGTGCTTGATATTTACTTATCCCTACAGGAGGAGACAGGAATTTGTGAAGGTGGTGAGAGAGGTTGCCGTTGCCACCTGGGAAGAGGTTGCTCAGAGAAGCTGTGGATTCTTGAGCCTGTTTCTTCTCGTCCTATCACTTGTTACCTGGGAGAAGAGACCAGCCATCTCCTCACTCCATCTTCCTTTCAGGTACTTGTAGAGAACGAACATCTCTGAACTACACAGCTAACAAATACAGACCAGTTGAGACTTGTTTCGTTTTGGTCTCACTGTACAGCAAAACCTCATAATTTCTCAGACATCCCCCCCAAAATAATTTATGATATATTGTCCTGGGTTCAGCAGTAGCAGTCATTTTTCTCCTTCTTGGTAGCTGGTGCAGTGCTGTGTTTTGACTTTTGGCCTGGGAACAGAACTGATAGCGATGTTTTGGTTTGGCCAAGGACTTTGTGAGCCTCATGCTCTGCCAGGGAGGAGGGGAAGCCAGGAGGAAGCAGAGACAGGACACCTCACCCAAACTGACCAAAGAGGTATTCCATACCACAGCACGTCATGCCCAGGAGGTAACTGGGAGTTAGCCGGAAGGACTGGGAGACTGCAGGGTTGGAGGAGGTATCGGTCGGTGCTTGGTCGGGCTGAGGGGGGCAAGTTATCAGTCGGCTGGTGCTGAGGTGTTGTATTCTCTTCCCTTGTTATTTCCTTTATCATTGTTATTCTTGGTGGTAGCAGTAGTGATTTGTGTTATACCCTAGTTACTAAACTGTTCTTATCTCAACCCGTGGGAGTTGCATTCTTTTCGATTCTCCTCTCCGTCCCTCCGAGAGCAGGGGGAGGGCAAGAAAGGGGGGAAGTGAGCAAACGAGTTACCTGACTGGGTTTAAACCACGACATATATGTTTTATACTTTTAACTTTAGTTTCAAAGATCACCCTTGGAAGTCAGTTGCATAGACAGAAACTCATATCCTTTATCACTGTTAGTCTTTTTTTAGTTATCTTTAATGTACCCAAGACAGAATGTACAGTTCATTGTGTCCCTGAGTGGAGCATTTCTTCTGATGTGGTATTTAAACTGTTTTTACTTCTTAAATTAAAAAGGAGGAAAATTTTAATTCTGACAATTATATAAAAGTGGGAGACACAATTAATGTTTCAGGCCTGGAGGAAGCTCTCTGAACTGTTGTCAAGAAAAGAATAGGCCTTTTTATGGTCTTCTTTTAAACTGTTAAACTTCTATTTTAAAATCAACAGCACTGCTTGTTTTCTAGGTGACACTTTGACACCCTGCACTACCAAATGTTATCAACTGGCACGTTTACCTTCGGTACACTTGAATAGTGAACTGGAAATTCAGCCAGTTATTCATTCAAATTATAAATACCTGTATACATTACTTGACTGAATTCTCACTCCATAGCTTGAGCCAACATTTTAAGTAATTTAATGGAAGAAATCATGACAGAAAAAGATATTCTTCCTTTTTTTTTTTTTTCCTAGCTGAAAGTCCAAAGATGGAAGAAGTTCCTAAAGCATCAGAAATACACAAGGAAAGTACTGGCTTGTCCACACAGGAACTAAAATCTGCTTGGAATAAGACTTTCTTGGGTGGAGATTAATTTCCTGTGTTCAGTGAATTTGCTGAAGGAGATCAGTAACATACACCTTCACTCGTAGGCTGTAGACAGGAACAATGATGCTGCTTTTACTCTTAATGATTAGAAATTCAGTTTGCTGAATATTATTAGCACAACTTTTGAACAGGATATGATCAATGCTATTTTAATAACATAATCACAAAAAAAATCTGTGTAGTAAACAAGTACATTAGTAATAACTAGGTTGGGTTTGTATCTATGCTAAAAGAAGTTACTTACAAGTGTCTACATAAATTGAAAACAAACAAATACAAGATCTACTGACCGACTGCCAAAACCAACTTTATAAGCATGTATTACAATTCTTCACTTTTGTTTTAAATTTTTATTATGGAGGTAAAAATGGCCCATATTATGTTATTGTTTCTACTAAGGTGTGAGTTTAATAATCTAGCTATGTCGAAGAAATACATTATGTCTTTTAAAGCCTACTATTGGAAAACTCATGAGTGAAAAAGCAGTGTGAAAAGATACTATGCTGAATAATCTGTAATTATCTCATTGAAGTTCTTTCGTTTAGGATTGCATGCTTCATTGCCATCCCTCTCACATAGTCAACTACATCATAAAAGCTGAATACAACTATAAACCTTTGTAACTCTGAGGGATTTATTCAATATTTGCATAATAAAGGATATGGATACCATTGCATTAAATTTTCACAGTTGAAGTATCATACAGTCACATCTAGGGATTCCCACAAAAAGAATTTTCATAAACACTATGCATAACTGATCAAGAGATCCTAATCTGGGTTCCTAGTTACAGTACTGTTCTGATGGGTAAATTCAAAACAATGAGGTACTAAAACTTCTGCAGCAAACACACTAATGCAGACCTAAATTTCACTTTAGATGCTGTTGCTTTATCTTTTTTGAGGAATCTTAATGTAAGCAAATGTTTATTATGATCATATTACAGTTATCATAACATTACTTAAATGTTTTTGAAACAAGAATTCTGACCAAAATTAGGTATGAAACCAGAGATCTTTTTTTCAGCAAGGCTGTTTATTAAACAGATACATGGTTATCACTTCATCAGTAGAAGTTGCTTTAAAGTTATTATTGTACTGACATTTCTAAAAGGTAAACTCTGACATGAAAAAAAAAAAGAAAAAAATGGAAAGAATAATTTATTTACCAGCCCCCCCCAACCTTTAATTCCTTTATTTACTATATCTATTATCTATTTCTTCCCTCACTATATTATATCTACTTTCTTCAGCTTGTAGCCTCCCACCTGATCTAAGAATAAAATCATTGTATGAGGACACAAGCTTTTAGGCATTATTCTGTATGGTATATATTTTGCATTATTATAAAACTCAAATCATTATTATAGGATGTTCAACTCTTGTAATAACAGACTAGAACAAGACAATTCATAGAAAAATCAAAAGGCAATTATTTCCGTTTGCAATAATTTCATACGTTTGACAGCTTTCTTACTTCTTCCTCCCTCTTTGCTGATCCTATAAAGATTTTTCTTCTTGTTGAATATACAAAGACACTATGGTGAAATCCTTCCTCCGGGCAAAGAACTTCAAAGTCGAGTCACTGTCCAAAGTCACAGCAGCAAACAGCAGCATATTTGACAATCTTAGGCTCAAGAGCAACTTCATCAAAAGGGTACAATCACACCTGAGATATTCTTAATATTAGTGGAGAATAATAATTTTAAATTCAGACCATAGATGGGGTGAAAATGTATGGAAATAATCATGTTTAAATCATTTGAAAGCAAAGTGCCATTTGTTTGAAGGGAACAAAGTCAGCAAGAAATTAAACATGAAATATGCTGTATGTCTCTCATATAGCTATAAAAAGGAAAAATAAAGAGTGATTTATTTTTAAGAAGCATAAAAATATGCAGAAAAATCAAATTTACTTTTATTTCAATGATTTTGTCTTTCCTTTGGCTTCTACAGTATCCCCTGCAGGGATTTAGCAGACATTGAGAAACTACCTTCCAGGGCCTGTCACATTCCAAATACACTAAAAAAAGAAGCATTCACATTGACCCTGATTTCCATAGGAAATAAAATCAAGACTCTCAACATTCAGCCATAAACCCCCCCCATATATGATTTGAGGAAAATAATTTTTCTTTAAGTGTTCTCCAGAGAACCTTTGCAGGCCTCAATGGCTGAGCTCTCATGAAGCTTAATTCTAATTCAGCTGCACAAAATCTCACTCACTGCAACACATATAGCACAGGCTTCTTTTTAAAGCTCTCTGATCCAAAAAATAAATCTCTTGAAAATCCTCTGTCTTCACAAAGGCACACCAGAAACTTATTTTCAGATTCAGGACAGAGAATGGAAGTGTTAACAACCCCCCTAAACATGTTACATTAACGATAATGATAACATTAACATTACGAATGCTATGAAGCAAATAAAACAAGATAACAGAAATGTAGATGAAATTCAAAGACAGTATCAAGCTGAATAATTTCATTGGTCCAGTTTTGATGAAATTTTAAAATTTTACTTCTGTCATTCTTTTAATGTCTGAGCCCGAGTTCTGGCAAACAGGATCATAAGGATCTCATGTGAGGACTTCACAATTTTAAAGTCAGGGAGTCACACTAAATTTTGAAGATATGCTACCTCTGAGGTGAAATTACTTGTTTCTTCACACAGTCAGGCTCGATAAGTGGTAGATCTTTGTCTCAGGATCTATGGAAGAAAACTCTTCCTGCCTTACTAATTCAATATTGCTCTTGTTTAAAATTCACGTTCCTTCCAGCTCAGCTGTATGCCATACACTTTTCACTAAAACATTCTAGGAGTACATTTCATTTATCAGTTGTTTCAGCTTGGGGCTATTTTTCTGGTTTGTTTGTTTGTTTAAATGAGTGGAAAAAAAAAAAAAAAAAAGAACCCTAAGTAATTAAAGTCCTAATTTAAAAAACTCACAGGTAAAATATACACATACAAAAAACCCAAAAAAAATAACAAAAAAAACCTCTGAGATTACAATGTTCTCTGATGCAACGCAGATTCTTCCAGTGAAATGGTGAAATGCTATTTTGCGAAAAGAAAAATAAACACTTTTCAGTACTGAAACTGTGATTTGTATAGCTAAATATTTTCTTTCTTTTAGTTTTAACGTACTGCAGTATTACCCCAGGGCTGAGTTTTGCTCATACTATATATCTGGAAGTTAAAGATGTTTAGGAACACATTTTTTAATTAGAGTCTTTCTTTTTAATTAGCAATTTAAAAGACAAATATCTACAAATCAAGCTTACAGTGGAGAAATACCTCTTTAATGTTCTTCAAATGAAGCATATTCTATATCAGCCTGTCTGGGTAAAAAAAAACCAAACAAACCAAAACATAAAGACTGTCCAGATCTTCTCATGCATGTCCTGCATGAATGCATTTGCTGCCACAACAAAATACCCTGACTTGCTGAGACTATGAGCTAATCAGTCAGTTTTTTATCTTTACAAGCTAATTCTTTGAAATTACAACCCTTGATGCCACTGAAGGGCTTCCTAAATTAAGACCTAAAACTTTCTACAGGTGGATGTCTTCTAATGGCTAGGGATTATTTGCTTTAATCAAGTACAGAGGGATCTTGGCATCTCCACAAACCTTCACTGCATCTAATGAAAGTTTAGATGTTTAGATGGCTAAGTCATATGTAGAGAATTCCTTTAGAGATATCTATATTTAGGGGTCTGAATTTGAAGTTGAATTACATTTTTAAATGTGTAGTGACTATGCTGTCCAAACTGCTTATTGGGGCAGCTCTTTGAGTTATTTAACTACATAACTGCTCTAGTTTTATCTGGATTAGGCACAGTTTTACCTCTATGGGAAGCAATCTGTGGACAGTCTCTAATATGAGGAGAAAAAAAAATTATATGGACAAAGCAGTTGCTTAGGTGCTTAGTTCTTCAGTTCAAACCTAGGAGGTCCAAATGTGGTCCTAAGTAGGTCAGCAATTCAACAACTGCTTGAGCCTGCCTCAAATACAAATCTCAACATTTCTGCTTAAAACTGGTGAGTGACCCAAGTAATTTGGAGTTTTAAATATATTCATTTAATGTACAGAAAATAGGTTTTTCTTTGTAGGCTCCTGAGGTTTTCCAATTTTGTTCTTTGAGCATTTCTTTTTTTTTTTTCCTCCTCAATACTGAAGTAGAAGACTAACAAGCTGATAATTTCTGATTATTTGTGGTGACATATGGTTCTGCATGGCTGATAATGTCCCACAAAGATAAGCAAATGGAGCCAAAATCTATTTTGTGCACTGGCATTTTATAAATGTAAACAGATTGATAACATTTTAACTGCCAGTTATTCAGTGGTGTTAACAACATATATCTGTCGGTATATAGAATTGGTTTGTATATAAAATATTTCATGCAAGTCATTCAAAACTTTAAGCAGATGTCCATGATGCAAAAATAATGTGTGCAATTAAACATGGTTAAATACTAAAAGTATACAATTCCTTTTTTTTCTACTTATCTCATTGCTAAAATTAAGACCCAGCTTTTTTGCTCTGCCATGTGCTTAGATACAGGTGGCAGGCACAGCCATCTGGCTGTGAGTTTGCTTTGTAATCCATGTGTAGAGCGCTTTTTCCCCTTGTCTCCATACCCTCACACAAACTCCAAATACACCAAAGTAAACAGTGAAACCCAGGCTTTCCAGATGACTTAGTGTATTCATTCTGTTTTGTAAATAGGAAGCTATATTCTGTGCATTAAAAGTAAAGTAAAATAACAGAAAACTTTTTTTCCCCCTCAAGATTTTCAGTTCGGGCTTATAAGGCAAATAAAATCCATGCACAGAAGTGTTTTCTAGAAAGAGTAAGTTTTGCAATTTTCAGACTGTTTTTTTTGTTTGTTTGTTTACATTTGTAGATCTGTAAAATTCTACTTAGCTAAGGGGAAAGTAAGCTTTTTGTGAATAGTCCTAAATTGATTTTGTGGAGTCCCAGGTCTCTATTACAATCTGTTAGGAAAAATATGTATATTGGAAAGACACACAGTTTTGCAGCTAGTGGTATAATCATTCTTTTATGAAATCTTTCAAAGATTTTTCAAAGTAATTTTATTCCAGAATACTGAGCACTCTGAGTACATATTATGACTCTTGACCCTCTCAACCTGGTTTCTGCTTAGTATAATTAATGGAAGTCATTCAAGAGTACATTTTGTTCATTTTGAAGAATCTCATATGGCTTTGGTTATTGTTTAGAAGTAGGTAGTAGCAGAACTGACTGACTGAAAAAAATTACAGCAAAACTATATTTTTCCTTCAGATGAGTCAAGATCACTTCAAATTTTTTTTCTGATTATCAGTGTCTGGGAAGATAGCTAAAGGTACTTTTCAGTACATTCAGTAAGAATAATACATATGATTTAACACTACTAGAACAACCTTTGATTTTTTCCTTCTTCTTTCCTTTTCATCCATAAATTAGTGATTGGAATATTATCTTCATGCATATTATATGTCAAATGTCAAAGAATGGTCAATACCAGCTTTGAATAAGTCCCTTTGTTATAAATGAGCTTATGTTGTGCATTTTGCATTTTCCCTAAATTGAGGATGTTAATTTCTGAAGAAAAGCTTCTGAGAAGTTAAGATTGCTATTTATGAATTTAAAATGCATCATTTGAAATGTCACATGACATATTAAAAATATGTCATTTTAAGAAATAACATGCTTAGAATATCTTCTTCACAGTTCCACTCTAGTGAAACTGTCTCAGGCAATATAGCTGTATGTTATGATTAAATGCAAACTAAGTTAAACCATCATTCTAAATGGTTGTTTCGTGACATCAGAGGAACTCAAACTATCTGCATGGTAGAATTATAGCTATTGAAAATGCATCTCCATACATATGGATTTTCAGGTTTAAATAACCAGTAAATTTTCTGGATTTGTTTTTTAGGATAATGTTATGTTAATTTTTTACATTAATGCGCTACACTAATACTATCTGCCTAAAATCTTTAATGCAGTTTAACATAGTTTTCCTTTGGTTTTGTTTTTCAGCATCAGTAAATACAGATTTATTTGTTTATTTCTTTTTTATATATCTCAGTACTATTTACACGTTTATTATATTTATTTATAAATGCATGTTATCTATAATGTACAAACGTTATTTCAGCAGTTATTTTTGGGTGTGATTAAAAACATAGACTTCTGCACAAGGAATAATAATAAGCCCAGAATTACTCTGTTCGCAGAGAAAATGAATCAAGAGAGCTAAGCAGGGCCACACAAAACATAGCTGCCATTGGTGGCAAGTTGCTGTAAAGCAAAGCTGCCTGCTTCAAAGGGTTTGTCAGACCACCCTGGGATTTGCTGCTGAACATGGACTTAAATACTAACCCAGTCATTATTAAATCAGAATTAGGATCACCAGGAAATCCAAGTTTTGTTTTGTAGTAAGTAAAACGCAAACATAATTGTGCTGGTCCCCACCTCACTGGAACTGCTAGATACTGTCTGCTTAGCCACCACTGCTAGGCTGAAGGTGAAATTCAACATTGCTAGCTCCCATTAGAGGGTCCCTAGGTAATTTCCAATTTCAAGTTACAATTTGGAATTACTATACATGTAAAGATTTCTTTTTTTTTTTTGTGTTGCTGATGATTTTAATAAGAACTATCAGCTTCAGTGGCAGCTGAGACCAACTCAGATAAACCCCAGATTTATGAGGAAATGGCGAATACCCTGCTCTTTAGAGAAAGATGAATGTGCAAAGCTTTATAAAAGAAAAGCAAACCAGACAAGACAGTGAACTACTGTTTTCAGATTTGGTCTGGAATTTACCATAACATCAAGTACTGTTCAGCCTGGAGAAGAGAAGGCTCCGGGGAGACCTTAGGGCAGCCTTCTAATACTTTAAGTGGCCCTACAAAAAATCTGGAGAGGGACTTTTTACAAGGACATGTAGTGATAGGACAAGGGGTAATTACTTTAAGCTGGAAGAAGGCAGATTAAGATTAGATATTAACAAGAAATTCTTCACTGTGAGACTGGTGAATATTGGAACAGACTGCCTAGGAAGTTGTGAATACTATATTCCTGAAGATGCTGGAGGATAGGCTGGATGGGACTCTGAGCAGCCTGATCCAGTGGAACATGCCCATGGCAGGGGAGTTGAACTAGATGATCTTTACGGTCCCTTGCAAACCAAGACATTCTATGATTCCACACTATTTTACTCAATAGTACATTGATCTTGATGGTAGGATGCTTAATGCAAGAAGAAAAATGTCTTTCTCATTTTGCAATTAGATAGATAGACAAAAAAACACAGCACTAAAAATTAGTGGATTTCCTCTCTTTATCTCATTGTTCACTTTCAATTCTTAAGGATACTTTTGTTATCTTTTGAGAGTACTGACAGTCTCAGGGAATGTAGCTGTCCAGAAGGAGAAAGTTTCTTCAGTCACAGTACAATGTGGGATTTTAGTTGGTACTTTTGATAAACAAAGCGGAATAGAAATTAAGTTTGATGAGATTCCCTTTGTAATCCTCAGATGATCTACTTGTGAGGCTGACATGAATCCTATAACTTATTTCCATGCAGCTTCTAATTCTCTTGCACATCTCCTCAGGGGTAGAACTGGCGGTGTAAAGAGATGTCATGCACTTTATTATAATAGCAAATTAATTTAAGTTCCAGAACAAAATTGCATAATACAATACTGTAAATGCCATGGCTGGTTCTGTTGGCTGGGGGAGTTGGTGGTTTTTGTTTGTTTGTTTTCTTTGGGTTTTGTTTGTTGTCTTTGTTTTTTTTAAATCAATCCTGCTGCTCCAGGAGTAGTCAGTAGGAATGATGGATGACTTCATCTATGGAAACAATAGGTTTCAATCTTCATCATGGATTTATATATATGTGTGTGTGTGTATAAGGAATATATAATGCACATGTATTATTTTTTCCATTTTAATTGATAAAGAAAAAATGGATCTTAAGTGTTAATATTGAGTTTTCTTTGAAAGTAATATTACATTTCAAACATTTTTTAAAAAATTGGAAGAAGATGCTTTTCAGATCAGTTAAAAACTTTCTAGTTGCTACAAAAGAAGACACTTTAAGGTGAAAAGTCATAAAATCATAGAATAGTTAGGGTTGGAAAGGACCTTAAGATCATCTAGTTCCAATCCCCCGCCATGGGCAGGGACACCTCACACTAAACCATCTCACCCAAGGCTCTATCAAACCTGGCCTTGAACACTGCCAGGGATGGAGCATTCATAACTTCCTTTGGCAACCTGTTCCAGTGCCTCACTACCCTTAGTGTAAAGAATTTTTTCCTTATAGCCAATCTAAACTTCCCCTAAGTTTTAACCCGTTACCCCTTTTCCTATCACTACAGTCCCCAATGAAGAGTCCCTCTCTGACACCCTTGTAGGCCCCCTTCAGATACTAGAAGGCCACTATGAGGTCTCTACACAGCCTTCTCTTCTCCAGGATGAACAGCCCCAATTTTCTCAGCCTGTCTTCCTATGGGAGGTACTCCAGTCATCTGATCATCCTCGAGGCCGTCCTCTGGACTCATTCCAACAGCTCCATGTCCTTTTTATGTTGAGGACATCAGAACTGTACACAACACTCCAAGTGAAGTCTCATGAGAGCAGAGTAGAGGAGCAGGATCACCTCCTTTGACCTGCTGGTCATGCTCCTTTTGATGCAGCCCAGGATATGGTTGGCTTTCTGGGTTGCGAGTGTACCCTGAAGCCAGCTCATGTTCATTTTCTCATCAACCAACACCCCCAAGTTCTTCTCTGCAGGGCTGCTCTGAGTCAATATATTTAATAAAAAATCAAAGTATTAAAAAATATTAACATACCTGCAATTCTTCATTATTCTAAAAAAACAAAAAAACAAAAAAACAATGAAAATCCAAAACCAAAGCCAAAACAAAAAACAAAAAACAAAACAAAACAAAAAGGTCCCAAAACCATAAAGATATTTTGCAGTCCATGGGCTGTCAGTTTTCTTTCCATTGAAGGGATATATAACAAATCAATCAAAATAAACTTGTAAAAAGACAGAGAATCGTGTTTCAGAGTATAAAACAGAGTATGGGTGATGCTTTTCAGGAAGAGAATTGCTTTGCTCTGGTTATTTCATAAGTCCATCTTTCATACAGAACCAACCTATATGAGACAACAGACTTCAGGAGGAATAGCTGTTGTGGTGCTGTTTAATTTCGCTATAGCAGAACCCTGGTAAATAATGCCTTCTTCTGATGTGGAACCCTCCTGCAGTGGGTATGATTGAACAAATGTGCTAAGCACATTTTAAACAAACTCCTTCAGGGTGTTATGGGAAAGATTACTGATTATTATGCTCCACTTGGGTGAAGACACTTTTACTAAGGTGGCCTTAAAAACATGCACAGAGGGGAAGAAGACCCACGTCTTCAGAGCCATCAGAACATGGTCTCTTAGACCTGTTTTTCAGCTGAGTCCCATGTGGCAGACACAGAAATTTTTGCTGAATTCACCTCTCTTTAGCCTTATCTCAAAACTGAAAGCTGCAGTCCTATATCAGGCAACATCCCAGACAGTTTATGGACCCGGGAGTTCTGTGCCAGTGTTATTCAGTCTGACCTTTCAGATGTAAGTAATACCTTTAGCTTTCTGTGATCCAGAGTAATGGGGTGAATTTTGCATTGAAGGAATAGATTTAAATTCTTGTGAAGATATTTTCCGTCACTGCTTTAAATCAGCCAATGTGTGAAGCTGAAGAAGCATGAAGCATTTTCAGTTATTTGGTTGCAGTAGAAATTAAACTTTTCAGTTGTTTTCCACTACTTTTTTTTTTTTTAATATATAAAACAATATAAAAACAGCAGTCAGCCCTGTTTTGTATTATTACATTTCTATACAAGATACTTCTGTTTTGTTGTGTTTTGTTTTTTTTTTTCTAAATGTCCCATTCTACTGTAATCTTACAAAATAATTCTGTCAAGCTTTTGTTTATTCCTCCAATATAGGCTTGAATACTGTATTTTTACAGCTCTTCACTGGTAAAGATTTTCATATAAGGTCTTTTGTCTCAAAATCAGCAGCTGCTTCAAAAGAAAATGTGAACATGTTTTCAGCAGTTCCTGATGTTTTGAGCAGCTACTGACCTCTAGGCAAAAAGAATAAACAGCATAGCTGAGAACAAAAGGAGTCCTCAGACTACTATTAGCTCAGAGTAATAAGGCAGACATGATGTACTGTGGTCAGTACAAGTCTCATTTGTAGATTAGCTGTAAAGAAAAAGCATTCCATCACCAAAAAAAGGTCAAAGGTTAAAGTGTGATATGATTGGTTTTAACTAATCTTCCAGTGATAGATTTCTGAAATATGAAGGAGTTCTTGCATTTCAGAAACATATTTCAGAGTATTTTTATATGGCACTGGATGTTTCAAGATGTACTTAACAAAGAAAAACCTCTTTGGTAGATTTTGTAGGAAAGGGAAGGCTGAAGGGAAGGGGATGTTGTTTCTTTCATAAAGTAGTCTACGTTTACATAGAATCTTTACACTTTTCTGAGTCTAATCTTTTGGAAAACTATCTCTTTCACCAAGCATAACATATTTCAGCAGAAGCATGAAATATTAGAAGGAAAAATGATTTTTAATAAATTATTTTGACAACTGATAGGAATTTGTAGAATACCTCAAAGATAATTAAATAAGGTCATGTTATGTATGCTTTGTTACTTAGACTTGACTCTTCAGTGATGTTCTTTTGTCTTTTGCAAAGTTACTCACATCCCAGATGCACAAAAGAAACAAGCACATTAAACTCTCTCGTCTCCAAAGTTATATGTTATAAATGTTAAAAGCTTGATGTTAATTACTTCACATTCATAATATTTCTGCCTTTTCAGAAGATCTGCTAATGCAGAAGTTCTAAATAATTATGTTCTGAGGACATAATTACAACTCCAGCAGTAAGTTCTACAAAATTATTCATTTGCCTTTTTCTTTTCCCCTTAGTGGTGTTTTTATGGACAGTTTAAGAATTACTAATGGTAAATTAAAAATCAGACCCTGAAAGCAGTTTTTTATGAGATGATGGCAATTACCTTATTTGACTGAAGCCTTCAGATGAATTTGACATATTCTTCTCTTCTTTTAAAATAAGTTAAGAGGACAGACTACATGAGGATAAACATCATAGCTTTACTTTGTTGAAGAAAGGGAAAAAAGTCATTTTCCCAACTCATTCACTTCAGATAAACTCCTCTAAGGTGAACATGCTTTGGAATGAATTAAGGGAAAATTTAGTTTGCTTTTTACCCTGTCAAGCAAGAAACGGTAACACTAATAAGGACTAGAGGAAGGATGAACCTAAATCAGATGTCAAGAATTATTTAGCTTTGTCTCAAGCTATTCAGTTTCTGAAGGATGAGTAAAAAATTCAGAATAATGAGCTGAGCAAGACTGAGAAACTGCTTACTTAATACATCCTTTCTCTTCTTCATTGTAAAAAGTAAACTTCTGAGCATTGCCTGAAATGTGGCTTTTCACCTCAAGAATAATTTCAACATAGTAAAACGCATATCTCAGCCACTGTGCTTCAGCAGTTGAGGATGATGCCTTGCATGAGAAAGTTGATTGATGGACTCAGTGCAGTCAGTCATACGCGTGGAACTGCTTAACAGGTTATGTGAACCTTGTACTGTGTTTCTCACCATAGCTGTGTGTGAGGGCTGACAAACCTGGCATTATATAACTTAAGGAAATCACATCAGAATTTTCCAAGACAGGCACTACTAACCTGAACTTAATGGGAAACTGCTCCATGCCTTTTTAAATCAAGCACATCAGAAATAGTCCCTAATGGTCCTATGCATGGTAATAGAATTTCCTGGTTAAAATATATTCACCCAAAGGTTGTGTCTCAAGCTCTCAAATCTTGTCACAGAGCTCTGCAGTACTGCTCAGCTTCTCAGCAGAGGGCTGCCGCTTTGGAGGATAAAGAAAGATTTACATAATAATGTTATGCAACTCCACAGTTTAAAAAATCAACAGCTTATGACTGACAATGGGAAAAGAATGTAAGATCAAAAGAAAGTAACAGCACCACTGCAAGCAAAGTATTATATTGCAATTTTTTGGTTTGTGTGTGTTTGTTTGTTTCCCCAAATATGTATATAATTGAGGAAAAGACACCTTATTTTGTGGTATGGTTTACCTGGCTGGAAGTCAATTTTATAGTCTAGAAAAGTCAATATAAATATATGCTTATTAAAAAGGTGAAAAGGTGAATGCCATATTCCCTAAATTAAAGTGTAGGTAAGTTTCTGGTTTTCTGTCAACAAAATGGCATTTCTGAGTTTCTGTACTCATTACTTAATGCTCAGGTCACTTAGCCTAAATTAGAGTTTGACTTAGCGGTTTCAAGACTGATTACAGTTTTAAGAAAAAAAAGCTGAACTTGTATGAGACATTTTATTCAAAAAATAATTTCTCCTCTCCTTCTCTTAGCCATAAGTGCCATCTTTCAGGCATACACATAACAAAACTCTAAATTATGGTCACAATGAGATCATCATACCATGATCTTTGCTCTCAATTCCCCTGTTGTTTCACTACTGACAAGTGGAATGCTTCAGTTCTCAATGCCTCCTGTGCTTGCTACAGTGGCATGTATATATCTAGCTAAACTGTGCAGAAAGTTTTTCCTATTTCTGTTAGCACCAGTCCAACAACAGTAGGAAAAGAGCATCTACAGGCACTTTGGCTAGTATCTGACTGCAGCGAAACAAGCTTCAGCTATGGCTGTTTTGCTGTGGTTACACAAAGATACTGTACAAGAGGTGATTCAATGCAGTGTGCAAACAGTGATGACAGCAACAGCAACTGAATAAAGCTGTTACTTCATGGCTTCTCATTTAGTCATTACTTACACTCCAACAGAAAGATATTTTGAAATTCAATACACTATTTCCTGCCCTTTTGATCTATAAGCAGAAAATGACCTCCTCTTTTCAAAGTGCCGATACTTAACAGAATATAGGAATGAACATTTTACAACTGTAAACTGTAAGCATGTAAATTACAGGGAGTAATTGCTGCCTTTGTTGCTGGAGGAAAAATGAGAACTTTGTTTAGCTGGAGGCACACTGACGGATAAGCTACCCTGAAGGTTTTCTGAGGGTTTTATTCCTGGGAATTATGTTTTGGGGGTTAGGTTTAGGTTTTTGATTTGGATTTGTTTGTTGTTTTTGTTTTTTTTTTTTAAATCCAGATTATTTTTTTTAATACAGAATCCAAATACAATGACTTTTATTAGTTTATAAAAAAGTTGAACATCTCTTTACCTTAGAATTTAATCAAACAGGCTTACATCTCAGTTACTTCCTATGAGTCTTAGGTGAGGATCAGATAGCTCATTGTTTCTTATCTAGGAAAGCTGGTATCCAAAGTGTCTGTTGTTTTGAGTATTTCCATGCATTACAGTTTAGATAAATACTGTACAAAATTGTAAGAAAAAGATAATTTCTAAAGAAGTGATCTAGATTAAATTAATTTATGGCAACTAAAAGTATATTTATTAGATTTCTGAGCAAATAAATTAAATCTAAATACAGAAAATAATTTAAGAAAAAATTCAGGCTTTCCAGTTCCATAGAATTTGGATTTAGACTGTTCTCACTCATGGCTTTCTCAGCAGCCTCATTATAAAGAACCTTTTGGCTGTAATCATCATAGTATTAGGTAGAATATAAAAAATACAAGCTTTAAAAAATCATTCCTTTGATTCAGAACTGTAGGTGGTGATAGCTATAACATCAGGAGCAGTGGCTAAGAAGTCTATTAAATCAGTACATTCTTGTGGGCATTTCTAATATAGTGGGATTAAGAATAGCAGAAATAAGATGAGAAATAAATCAGTCAGGGCTGGTTATGGCAGAGTAGCAAAGGGAGAATACAAACATGAGGCATTTGGGAGACAATACTCAGAATTATAGAAGTGCATGCAAATAGAGAGCTAAAAGCTAACTGAGAAATCCTTTCTGTAAGCCACTGGTTGATATGTGTAATACATTTACTTCTCTTCCTGATAGCTTTAATTTAGAGTCAGCATTCAGCATTGTTTGGCAAGTGTATTCTCATATATTTTTATAGTTGTAGAGGTCCCTGTTCAAATGATAGTGAGTTTGTAACAAAGCAATGTTTTTTTCAGGGAAACAGATACAAACACTGAAAGATGTAGATGACTCCAAAACACAAATCATTTTCTCTTACATTCTCTTCTCAAAATCAGAATTGTTATCTACTTTTATTCCTACCCTTACCTGTCCAACAGAAAGATGAAAACACTGGCATCCATCAGTCTTTGAGGTTTCTTAAACTTACTATCTTTTCCTGTTGCTCTGGAAATCCTCCAGTTCTTTTATGCCTATCTAGATGAAGTTGTCTGACTCTCAGCTAAACCAGAAAATGATTCACAAAGTAAACAAAACATTTCACACTTCTGTTGTGAAACCTAATTTGAGATACGCCTGTATACACCTCACATATAGTGACTGGATTGTCTATTGACTAAAATGTGGTCTCAAAATTACTCAGATGCATCCTTTTCAAAACAAGGACTTGAAGAAAAGTAAATAATGCCCACTTTTACGTACAGTTCCCAGCTATAGTATTTGGCCAAACATGAGGAATCTTAATACTTGGGTTAAATATAAAATTCTTCACTTTCAAAAGGGTCTGCAGCATGTAAGCATTGGTTAGGCTTTAATTAGAATATGTAGGGAACTCTATGTCTTATCTGTTAAATACTGTTATGGAGAAAGAAAAATTATTTCACAAAGTCATTTGGAGTTTTGGAGTAAGTAGACTGTACTTGCTTATGCTGTTCTCTGCAGAGAACAGAGTTCTTGTCTCAAAGTTTTATTTGTCTCTCTGGGAGCTTTTTTTTTGTTTTGTTGGTTGGGTTTATTGTTGGCTTTTCTTTATTAATTATAAATTGCTGAATTTATGGAATATGGGGTTACCTGGGTCTCCTGTTACCTATTTCTTGTTGACTTCTTGTGCTGTATGTGCTTTAGTTGAAGATTCATGCATGTATCTTTAGCTGAAGTACCTATCTTTCCCTGTGCACTATAGTGTGCCTGGTTGTCCTGGGTTCAGCAGTAGCAGTCATTTTTCTCCTTCTTGGTAGCTGGTGCAGTGCTGTGTTTTGACTTTTGGCTCAGGAACAGAGCTGATAACAATGATGTTTTGGTTTGGCCAAGGACTTTGTGAGCCTCATGCTCTGCCAGGGAGGAGGGGAAGCCAGGAGGAAGCAGAGACAGGACATCTGACCCAAACTAACCAAAGAAAGAGGTATTCCATACCACAGCACGTCATGCCCAGGATGTAACTGAGAGTTACCCGGAAGGACTGGGACTGCGGGGTTGGAGGAGGTATCGGTCGGTGCTTGCTTGGGCTGGGGGAGCAAGTTATCGGTCAGCTAGTGGTGAGGTGTTGTATTCTCTTCCCTTGTTATTTCCTTTATCATTGTTATTCTTGGTGGTAGCAGTAGTGATTTGTGTTATACCTTAGTTACTAAACTGTTCTTATCTCAACCTGTGGGAGTTGCATTCTTTTCAATTCTCCTCTCCATCCCTCTGGGAGTAGGGGGAGGGAAAGAAGGGGGGGAGTGAGTGAACGAGCCCTCTGCCTGGTTTTAAACCACGACACTAGTGCATGATTTTGCTTCCTTTTCTGTATTTCAGCTGTTGCAACAGATGACTTGGGAATTCCAGGTATCTAGTTTGAATCAGATTTGTGGGAGTTGTTTGTTTGTTTCACTGGTTGGAATGAATCAGGTTATTAAATACTTCCCTAAAATGAAGGAAAATGCAAAGAAGTTCTTGTTTCTGATATAAACAATAAAAATACAGAAATGCAAACCTTCCTACTTTCAGAATCTGTGATAGCAACAAAACTAAGGAATCTGTTTAATTTCCTGAAGGTTGCTGACATACATTCTCCTCTTGCTAGGGTACGGGGCTTCTGCTCACCTGTGTTCCTCACCTGCTTGGTGAGGCAAGTTGCAGCGTGCACTGAACTGATTGACAGCAGCACCCGCATCTTCAGCTACTGCTTCTCAGAAGAGGGTTCCACAGCAACACCTTTCATTTGATGGAACATCAATTTGGATCTCTGCTCTTCAACGAGCTGCCAACTGTCTTGAACCTACTGAGAAATGCCTTATCTGTAAGACTCTGTACTGTTTTGTCAGTTTTGGTTAATGAGCCATCAGATTCAGAAGTTTACAATGTGAGAGAGATAGACAGTTGAAAACATGTAATGTTTGCATACGCCAAGCTTCTTTATAAAAGCAGGCCAATACAAAATAAATAAAAAATAAAACCTAAACGAGTGAAATGAGAGCAACAGAAATATCACAAAGAAAAAAAGAGCTCGGGCACAGATAACAGAGATATTAAAAGAAAGAAAAAGAAAAAAAGATTTTTAAAGGAAGAAAGAGATATAAAACAGAAGATAACAGAAGAAGGAAAAAGGCTACATTAAGAATTAAATAAAAAAAAAATCAAAAAGTCTTCAGATTTAAAGGTAATAAAAATAAGACACAGGTATGAGCTTAAACTGGAGATGGACAGCTAATTTAACTTATATAACACTGTATTTCACTTATGCCAGGTTAAGGATTTTCAGCAAAACCTCTGTGACTCTTGGAGTGCTCAGCTTCTCTGCCTATCTTTACTGTCCCAATCTACTCACAACATAAAATCTTTCAGTTTCTTAACTATGCAGTCTTAAAGTCTTTAATTGTCTATTATTGTAGTAACTGTGAGCTATAAAACTTTAATTTTTATAAAATAGCATCAAATATATAAACTTGCTATACGCTATCTTAGTTTGTATTTAAATAATCTGCTTTCAAATTAAATATAACTTCATAAATTCAGTAGAATTATTTAATAAAAAATTCTGAAGCCCTTTAACATTTCCTCTAGTAGCCCCAAAGTTCTGAAATAAGAATATTTATGTTTAAGAGCACTGAGAACCATAATATACAAGTTTACAAATTTAGAGCAAAACATACAAGTAAGGTAATCTAGCCTGGAGGACCATCTGGAGCTCATTGATTCCCAATTTCAGAAGCTTGATTTCTTCATTTACTTGTTTAGTCACTTATTTTGTAAACTATGCTTGGTGGATGGCCTTTTTGATTAAAATTTATGTGGTCCTGATTTTGAAGCAGAATCTGTATGTCTGTGTTATCCCTCGTATCATCCTTCCAGTCTCAGAAGTCTTGATTTTTTTGTTGCAGTGCAGCACAAAAGGAGAGAGAGCTATTTACAGTTTCTCCTGCCTTTTCTTCCTTAGGAAATACATTTTTAGTAAATATTGTTACTAGTAAATCATTATAAAAACTGTGCATCAGACCTGCTTACAATTTTTATTTTTAATATTATTTAATATTTTAAAAATAGCATTATTATTTATTTCTCTATTAGTTATAACTAATGCATTCTGAATTTAAATACTCAACAGCTTCAGGTAAAAAACAACCAGTGAGCCATACGCTCATCTACTGGGGAGGTATACTCATCATGCTGGGGAAGTTTCTAACATGAATACAAACAGGATTATTGAATGTATGATGTCTCTGTACTAACTTTAGGCACTCTGTTGTAAATATTTATATTGCAGAAACCCATCTTAGTCTCACTTTAGAGTTAATGACGAGATAAATATAACTTCATGTAGTATGATTCCTCCTATGGGAAGGTATCTGTAAAATATGTCAGTCTCACCCTAAATATATATAGCTCTTTCTTTTCTCTATACAGCAGCTATGTGAAGCTAGGGCAAATCATACCTTAAGAAAATTCCAAACTTCCAAATCAAATGAACCCATAACTTTCTTTAAATATTTCAGATACCTGAAGCTGCAGGGACCTTTACATCACAGTTTGAATGAAGAAATCTGTATTTGAACTTGGTCCCAGTCTGTTGTGAGAGGGATCTATTGCTAGTTTGCTCTTTGCTCTGATCTCACTGAAACTAGGAAAATATTTTGTAGGATAAATTATATATAATTTTAAACCACACAAAGAGTAAAGAATAACTAGGTAAATAATTTCAGGTTGGAATGTTTACTGCGTACATGCTAGAATGATACAATTATTTATAAAAAAAAAAAGCAGATATTTTTCTGAGAGTATTATTGAGAAGTTAATACTGTGGCAAAAGGAATACTGAAAAAGAAATTCCCAAAGTAACCCACTGAATCCAGTAATCCATTACTACCGGTCTTCCCCCTCCCCTCCATGATTAAGGTTCAGATCTCTCATAAGAGAGCTAGGCCCAGAGAAATACTGACTTTGAACAAGCACTGTTCATTCTATAGATTGGATGAATCTGAAAACAAAGTCAATCCTCTTCCCCTTATGTTGCCTTAAGGTAGCTCTAAGGTACTGCAGACTAGTCTCTGTGGAGCTGGACAGAAGCAGTTCTCTAACTGGGTTTTACATTTTAATGACATTAAGTAAAGCATTAGCATTTGCATTACAGCAGTTTTATCCTTAAAATTTAATTCTTCAGGGGCATAATTACAAGTAATGATGTGGAAATGAGTCAATTTGTCATTTTATGATGTGCTGGGGTAGTGTAAGTTTTATACCTAATGCAGGACTATTTCTTTTAAAGCTGCCCTTCCCTTTGTCCCTGTGATAAAGCTGTTATACAAGATGAAGTATGTCCATCCATTAAACCAGGATATGTAATCTGTTTTCACTGACTCCTTATAAATCATTCAGCAAAAGGTGTGGAAATCAGTGTTTGCTGAGGAAAGCTCAGCTAGTATACTGCTTCTACAAAATGTCAAAGCTCTTTGAGCTGAGGGAACTTCACCTTGGGAGGTAATTGCAGGCATTTCTTTGAAAGGAGGCTGACAGACCACTGCCAATGAGTCAAATATGAAACATTAAACATTTCTCTGAAAACTTCAGGGAACCTTCACTTCTCCTTAGTTCTGCATAAAAAAAAGTAGTAGTAAAATATTTTTCTGTAAAGTTACTCTGTTCTATCTTCTCAATATGGAGTCTCTGCTTCAATATTCAAGTTTAGCCTCCTAATATAAGGTATCAAGAATTAGACTGTTTAAGACTTCTGCATTATCAGTGGTGGTACATTTTCCTTTAGGTTTTGTTATTATAGATTTATAAAGCTATATGTACAACTTTGCTTTATGAAAGCTTTGTCAACAAGGCATTTAGGAAGAAAAAAAATAAAATAAAAATAAAAATCTTCCTCCTTTTTTAATCTTCCTATATGAAAGGCTATGTGGCATAATGACAGAGATCAAAACTATCAGAGTGATTTCAGTCAGAGTGACATGCTGTCATTACAATGCTGTTTTAGGACTTGAACCTATAACTCTGTGACATACTCCCAGTGTTATCACAGCCAATAGAGGAAGTCTGCAACAGAGTGAGATTTAAATATATGTATCCTGAAGAGTAGTTTAGGGTCAGACCAGAAAGCAATCTTTCTCATGAAGGAGTAAGATTAATCATATTTGAACCTAAAAGCCCGCAAATATGCTTTCCAAAGGCATAAACATTTTTACTGGGGTTTTCATCTGAAACCCTGTATATAAAACCCTGTATATAAAACCCTGTATATAAAACCCTGTATATAAAACCCATATAAAACCCTGAAGTGAGCCTGTTGGATCCGTCTAAAACTGGCTGTGTCTGGCACAGGGCAGGCCTGGCCTGTTCTCATCATGAGTTATCCCTTCAGCCCTGCACTGCCAGCACCTGGGCACCTGCACCCAACACAGTTTATAGAGCAGAACCTTCCACATTTTTTAAAAACCTGTTTATGGGACTTACATTTGAAGACCACCCAGGATGGGATTTATTTGGCTAAGCACAGACATCTAACATGTGAATGAATCTGGCTTAGCTGCCAAGTATTGATTTGGTTCCAAACATTTATACCTAATGTTATACGAGATACCAGAAAAATCTGCATAATGCTGATAGAACTTGAGACAAGATCTCAAGGGGCAAAAAAATGCTTGCCAGTGGGAGAAGAAAGGCAATAAAAGAGAGCAAGAGCAGAGGGAGCACCAAGGTCAGAGAACGAGGAGGTGCTCCATGGCCCTGCATATTCATGCAGCCTATGGAGAACCCACAATGGAGTAATTTTTTTGCCTGAAGATCTGCAGTTTGTGCAAAGCCCTTTACAGAGGAGACAAAATGGTTATAGGCAAGCTATATCCATAATCTGCCAAGCCCCATTCAACTGTGCCAGTAGGTGTGGTTAAGAAGAGTCAGGTATGAAAGAATAAAATTGGGTGTGGGAAAAAGGGGAGAGGGAGCAACGATGTTGGTTTAATGTTTGTCTTTAATTCTTACTACCAAAATCTATTTAATTTGGTATAAGTTAATTTTCACCCAGTCAGTTGAGTTTTGTGCACGACAGTAACTGCAATCTGCCCGTCTTTAACTCAACCTGCAAGTTTTGTCATTCTATTTTCTCCTCTGTCCCTCTCTGGAGAGAGAAACAACATGTGGCTGGGCGGGTGAAAGTCTGTCAGCCAAGGCTTTCCCACCACAGGGACAAAAGTTCTATTCCATGGAAGAAAAAACATTGCTAAGTATAGATTTAATGGATAGAAAAGCTATATTCTGATTAGTTATTTGTTATTTACTGTGAAACTGCAAAATCATTCTTTTGTCCTGGATCTCATAATATTAAATATTAACAAGTTGTATGAAAAGATAACATTTCTATATTTTGGAGCTGACATCCAGTGGAAGACTTGAAAGGTGATAGGTTTAAGTCAAACAGATATAAATGACTCAGCTAGATACTCAGAACTGATTAAATTTGATAAGGCAAAATACAAAAATTTATACTTAGCATTAATTGCCTGAAGAAATAGAAGCAGCAGCATTAGTGGGTAAGCAGTAGAACTGAGCAAGGAAACTGTGAGTTACAATGAGTAGCAAGTCGAATGTTCTCCATACTGCTGTGATAAAAGAAAATATGGTGGCACGTACAATAGATGTATTGTCTGAAACAAAATTAACTGATTTTTCCATACTACACGGCAAGTGGTAAGTCATCAGCTTTAGTCATGTATTTAATTCTGGGACACACGCCATTCAGTAAGGATATAGGCCAATTGGAAACATGTCAGGGAGAAAAACAAAATAGTCAGAGATCTAAAAAATATGATGTACAGAATGGATTAAGGGACTGGGGATATTTCGTTTAGAGAAATGGAAAACTGTAGGTGTAAAGGCCTGATACACAGAAGAAGAGAATAATCTGTTCTATAAACCTATCGTAGGCACCACAAAGAATAATACATTAAATAATTGTGAATGAGAGAGAGAGATTATGTGTTTTCCTGCAGGAAATATAAGGAAGCATTGGGTTAGATTACATGGGGAAACTGTCAAACTTCTATCACAGGAAGTTTTAGAAAAAGTCTAGACAAGCATATGTACTGAATGAATTTGATGTACGTGATTTTTTTGCCTCCACGCAGGAGAATGTGGTAAATGAATTACTGGGGTCCTTTTCAGATTTTTTAAATTATTTTTTGTGGTATTGTTAAGACTATGACTCTTGCCAAATATAAGAATAGTTAAAAATGTCTGTATAAAATGTTGTTTTGTTCATTTGTTTTTCTGTTATCATAAAACTGTCAAATCATAAAAAATCTTGTAAAATTTTTTGTATACTTGAAAGTACTAATTTTAGTGAAATAAAACATCCTGTACTCATTTTTACACTCTTCAAATACTGTTTCCCCTCTAGGGAATACTTGAATTCATTGCCAAAGGGGAACTAAGTACTAACAATCTTTGACATCAGCAAAAGCTGGATGTTTTCCAATACTTCACCAGTGTTGAAAGTAATATGGAAACCTTTTATGTCTTTTCTTTTTTATTTTTTAGATTTATCTTTCTTTTTGACAGAACAGAGGCAGGGTTCTGTGGCCAGCTATGAGTCCAGAACAGTAGGATGACATTTCTTTGGAAAATCATGTCTTGTGTCTTCCTCAGAGCATGGCAATAAAGGTATAATTACTTATGAATGGCCTAAAAGAGACATGTTGGAAATGAATAATAATGTTCCTTATACAGGAAAAACATATGATTTAAAAATATAAGTGGAATCCTAGAAGGACTTGGAAACAAATACTGATTTAATTTTATGGTGGAAATATATTTGTGCTAGGACAATGCTGTACTTATTTTGTGGCCTAATAAAGATGAAATCAGTATGTTTACACCATCCGTGTCAGCAGTAACACAGAGAAATAAGATTTTGTTTTGACATAGCTTTTATATTAAATGTTCATCCTGAATTCTCCTGTCAATAAGAATGTCTGGAAATAAACGTTTTCTGTGTGAGATCTAAACATACCAAAATTGGTAATATAAACTTCTCTTTTCACTATGGTGCATTTTCCTATTATTTTTAAAGGGGAAAAAACCACGATAGAAGCAATATGTCATTTTTTAAACAATCACTATAAGTAAGAATATTTAAGAAACAATATTTGTATGAAATGAGCACTGCACTTCTAGAAAAATCCCTAAGGAGTAAATATTTTCTACCTAGAAATATTTTGTTGTTTGTTGGGTTTTCTCCCAAGAATAGGTTAGGAAATATTATGGGAGCACAAGACATTTAACAGTCAAGTAGTCCATAAATCAAGAAGACATTATATCTCATTTATTGGAAAAAAAAACAACAAAACAAACAAACAAAAATCATACAGTATTGGGCATTCTGAAAAGACAAAATAAATGCACATATGTGCTTATGTATATATTTGAAAATTTAAATATTATGGCATCTCACTACAAACAAGAATAAAAACCCACAGTGCTGTAAAGAAAACACTGGACATAATTTTTATGTTTCTGTTTTTGTACAGGTTTGAACAATATTATTATCTTTTCTGCTTATAAGATTTTTTTTAAGCTTTGCTTTGTGAAGAGTACCTGCTGAAAGCACTAGTCTACCACCCTTTTGTGAACATACCTTTTTGGAAAGGACTTAAAGACAAACTATGAAAAAAAATGAGCTACAAGTCTTTCTTGAAGTAAAATAGGAAAAAAAATAATTTTTAGAAGTTTTTAGTACTCTTCTGTGGTATTTCTGGAGGATTTTAGCATTAATATACAAAATTGCTTTTTAATTTTAAATAGTCAACCTGTTGGATGAAACTTGAAAATACTTTTTTATATATATTTTTGTCCTGGGTTCAGCAGTAGCAGTCATTTTTCTCCTTAGTAGCTGGTGCAGCATTGTGTTTTGACTTTCAGCCTGGGAACAGAGCTGATAACGCCAATGTTGTTAGTTGCTGCTCAGTAATGTTTACCCTGACCAAGGACTTTGTGAGTCTCATGCTCTGCCAGGGAGGAGGGGAGGCCAGGAGGAAGCAGAGGCAGGACACCTGACTCAGCCTAGCCAAAGAGGTATTCCATACCACAGCACGTCATGCCCAGGATGTAACCGGGAGTTAGCCGGAAAGGCACAGCTCTTCTTCTGGGTCGGACTCGTTTCGACGGGTGGTATCGTATTCTCTTCCCTTGTTATTTTATCATTATTATCATTGGTGGTAGCAGTAGTGATTTGTGTTATACCTTAGTTACTGGACTGTTCTTATCTCAGCCCGTGGGAGTTAGTTACATTCTTTCGATTCTTCTCCCCATTCCTCCGGGAATGGGGAAGGCAGGGGGAAGGAAAGAAAGAGGGAGGAAGAGGGGGAATGAGTGAACGAGCTCTGTGGCTGAGTTTAAACCACGACAATTTTCAAGAAAAAATTAGAGGTAAAGTAAAGAAATGTGCAGCATCTTTGAAAAGATTAGCACATGCAGTAATGAAGATTTTTTTTTTTTTTTTTTTTTTTTAGCTATGTAAGCAATCAGAAAGGGAGAAAGGGAAGGGAACAAAAAAGTTCAGAATTATCCTGATCTGTTCTAAATTATTTGTTCAGCTGTTATTTCTTACAGTTCAAAACTTAAAAAAAAAAAAAGAGAAGAAAAGCAATTTACCATAAGACTGAAGTAATGTAGTAATCTTGAAAAGGTTGGGAATGAAATGACTGATGAAAAAACAGTGTTTCATTGGCAGAATGGAATGCTATGGAAATACATTGAAAAGGAACAAACTGTAAAAAGCACCCTTATGAGAAACACATTAGGGAATTTAAAGTTTTTTCAAGGAAGTAAACCACAATGCAGATATTGGAATAATATTGTGTGAGGGGTAAGCAAAAAGGAGTACGAAAAGCAAGCACAGGTTTTGATACAAAGCATGCTAAAGACATCAGAAATAGTCTGTTGCTTTTGCTGCTTGAATCTGGAGGAAAAGGTTTAAGTGAATGCAAATAGGAAAAACATTGCAGAAACAGTCAGTAGCTAAATCTGGTCTATAGAACCATTGCTACTGGCAGTAATCCTGACTGTCCAACTTGATTCTTGAAACCAATTTAACAAACTCTAATAATATGAAGTTAACAAATTAAATAGGAAGTGTCCTGTAACATGAACACTCCCAACCACTAAATCGTAGGGTATTTTTTCTATGGAAGCTTATATAAAGTTATTATCTCAGTATTGTTAAAATTTGTTTTTTTTTTTTTTGTTTGTTTGTTTGTTTTCTGTTTTTTTTCCCTAGTAACAGAATCACAGGTTTATTTTTATGTATTTTTATATATATGAATATATATACAATATATACACAAAATAATGCCAAGTTAGGTAAAAATAAGTTGAAATGGACATGCAGGATCCATTCACTGTATTTATTTTGTAAGACTTATCACATTAGGCCAAAGTGTGATAAAAGCAGTGAAAAGGACTAACTCCTTCAGTCTTTCCTTATAGGGCACTTTGATCACCTTCAACACAGCATTTGACACTGTCTCACATGACATCCTTGTCTCTAAATTGGAGAGACATCAATTTGATAGATGGACCACTCGGTGGATAAAGAACTGGCTGAATGGTCGCACACAAACAGTTGTGGTCAGTGGCTCAGTGTCCAGCTGGAGACCAGTAACGAGTGATGTTCATCAGGGATCGGTATTGGGACCTGTCTTGTTCAACGCCTTTGTTGGTGACATGGACAGTGGGATTGACTGTGCCCTCAGCAAGTTTGCCAATGACACCAAGCTGTGTGGTTCAGTTGATACGCTGGAGGGAAGGAATGCCATCCAGAGGGACCTTGACACGCTTGTGAGGCAGGCAGATGCCAACCTTATGAAGTTTAACCATGACAAGTGCAAGGTCCTACACCTTGGTCGGAGCAATCCCAGGCACAGCTACAGGCTGGGCAGAGAAGAGATTCAGAGCAGCCCTACGGAGAAGGACTTGGGGATGTCGGTTGATGAGAAAATGAACATGAGCAGGCAGTGTGTGCCCGCAGCCCAGAAAGCGAACCGTATCCTGAGCTGCATCAAAAGGAGTGTGACCAGCAGGTTGAAGGTGATCCTGCCCCTTTACTCTGCTCTTGTGAGACCTCACCTGGAGTATTGTGTGCAGTTCTGGTGTCCTCAACATAAAAAGGACATGGAATTGTTGGAACGAGTCCAGAGGAGGGCCACAACGATGATCCGGTGACTGAAGCACCTCCTATATGAGGACAGGCTGAGAAAGTTGGGGCTGTTCATCCTGGAGAAGAGAAGGCTGTGTGGAGACCTCATAGCAGCCTTCTAGTATCTGAAGGGGGCCTATAGGGATGCTGGGGAGAGACTATTCATTAGGGACTGTAGTGACAGGACAAGGGGTAACGGGTTAAAGCTTAAACAGGGGCAGTTTAGATTGGATATAAGGAAGAAGTTCTTTACTGTTAAGGTGGTGAGGCACCGGAATGAGTTGCCCAGGGAAACTGTGAATGCTCCATTCCTGGCCATGTTCAAGACCAGGTTGGACAGAGCCTTGGGTGAGATGGTTTAGTGTGAGGTGTCCCTGCCCATGGCAGGGGTGTTGGAACTAGATGAACTTAAGGTCCTTTCCAGCCCTAATTATTCTATGATTCTATGATTCTGTCACCTTCATGTCCCTCCTTTGGACTCTATTTTGTCCACATCTTTTTTGAATTATGGAGACCAGAACTGAACACAGTACTCCGGGTGTGCTGCATAGAGCAGGATGATCTTAAGGTCCTTTCCAACCCTAACGATTCTATGATTCTATGATGTCTCTGTCTTTGCTTGTAATGACCCTGTGGATGCAGGCCAGGACCCTATTTGCCTTCACTGGTACAGCTGCACACTGCTGACTCTCATCTTCCTTGTTGTCTACAAAGACTCCTATGAAATGAAATATCACATTAACATATATTTATGGCTTACAGCTTCAGCTGATTTACATGACCCTGCAATACATTTCCTGGTGCCTGCACTCCAAAATTTGTCAAAGATGGAAACAGGTAATGTCTCTTTGAGCATCCATTGTAGGTATATTCATACAATTCAAAATGCATTTCAAGAACATGTGGCATTTCAGAACTTTTGGAAGCTATTTCTACCTGAAGATGTTACAAAATTATCAAAATTACCTACATATTGTAATACCCTTTTCCTTCCTTCAGGGCTTCCCAAATGCTGTATTACTTTGAAAATGTAACCTCTAGCATATTCCTTTCCTTTGTTGTTGAAAATAGGATCATAAATGAATCATGTGAGCAAAGCAGGTTACTGTGATTGGATTTTATTTGTGCAGAGCAGGAGACTATTTATATTTGATGAAAGTACTGTCAGGGTTGAAGTCACGCTGTAATTTCTATGCCTAGGATCATGCAGTGCTTTCTACACTAGGATTTATACACCAAACTGTGTGTTTCTCCTGGTTGTGCCTGGCTGGACTAGAGATGTTAAAATATTTATCTAGGAAAACTAGAAATAGAAGGACAGAACATTGGAAAGTAAAACCTGCAAACACAATTACTTAACTGGCATGAAACAGGCTAAACCAAACCATGACAGAATGCAAAATTTTGGTTGGTCCAAGTACATAATAAATGCTTATCTTTGTCAGAAAAAAAGATTCATTTAGTCCAGTACCCAAGCAGTGATAACAGGAAATACTGTTTGGAGTGTGTGTGCAAGGTTGTCTGTGTTCTGTATCTCATTCCCTCCATTCACCATAGGTAGCAATGGTCAGCCTTGGTCTACTTTGTTTGAGGCTAGGCATACTCTGCACAGCAGTAGGAGATGCATTTACACTGCCACAAAAGCACCCCATCCCACAAAATCACAAAGCCTCCAGATTGGCCTCTGGGAAGAGACATGAGTGTCATCCCTCTACTAGTTTACCACAGAGGTAAGTAAGCTTTTAGCTCTCAAGATCTCTTATAAAGCAGGTTCTATGAGAGTGAAACAATTATCTTCCTACTCTGAGGTTTTAATGAACTTTCAGTCTTTATCTGGACTCTTAAGATTCCTGGTATGGGCAGCTATCTAAATCTGATGTACTTGCTAAAAAATCATTAAAAAAAAAAATGATATTATTATAAATTCACACAAATACAATATTCTGATAACTGAAGCATTGGCATTTAGAAAAACTTTCATTTGTTTTGATAGGAGTCTTAGAAAAACGTATTTCTAAGGTTCAGAAAAATATCATGTTTGTATTAATAAATAATGGACCTATTTTAAAAACATGTTTCTAATATACCCAATGCTATTTAACACTGGTTAGTATGGTAGCATAACAGCCTTGTGTCATAACACCAGGATACAAACTTAATCAATCAACTAAAATGTAAACATGAAATTTTACAAAACTTCCTTACATAGTAAACAATAACTATATAAAGTAAACAAGTTCAGAAGGTAATTAACAATTTGTTTTTAGGCCTGATCTTAACTCCTAATAAAGGAATCTTGGGATTTGCAGCTGTAATTCCCACTGGATAATTTTTCCTACTGAATACATATGGTACCATTTGTGCATCTATTGTATAACATACTTGTTGTGACCATGGGTTGCAGTTGTGGGTTCCAGAGAGTTAGAAATGTACTAGATTTATGCCACAATATTTGGAAATGTCCAGAAATTATGCCAGCTTTTCTACAATAAATTAATTTTAAAACTTGGCAACTATTAATATGATCAGTGTTAATGAGGTTGTGAAGATTTAGAGCTAAACGTTCTGTGCCGATTCTTATAGCAGGAAATGGTGATGCAGTGTTTAAATGCCAAAGTAATCTCTGTCTGAGTTCTTCATCTCCCAGTTTGTTTCCAATCCAGTTGGGCAAAAATTATCTTTTACCATAGACAGTGACAATTTCCCTGTCCTTAAGGCCGCTTTTCTGTTGGATGCATATTGTGTATTTGTCTGTCTTTCAGATTTCATTTTTCTTATTCTATTGCTGTCACAAATGTCCATGTTAGAGTTTTCCTCACCATGATTTACTAATACATTTTCCAGGACTTCAGCACAGACTTTCTCATATTGGAGTTCCAGCCTTTCACCACTCTTATCCTCTACTTTCCTGTAAGCTCATTCTAAGTATTCTAAGTACCAACTTCTCTTAATGTACTTGCATCCATCACATTAGACATAAACTTTTGTCTATTTAATTGTCAGAATTTATTCAGGGCAGACAGACATCCGAAGAATTTTCCTGAAATAGTGACTAGACATGTGGCTACAAAATGACAAATCTCTAAAATTCCTGGCTGGAGATTTATCAGGAAGCTGGTAATTTTTATTATATTAACTTTCTTACTTATTTGAGTAAATCTTACTGTCCTTCAACTTCACAGCTTCCTTTTTTGTGAATTTTTAAGCTGAATATGCCCTGAAACAGAATTTCAGCCTTAGTATTCATTAGGTCTACTTTTCAAGAACAGATTTCTTTTTTTTTTTGATGTCCTTGCCTCTCACACATGAATGCAGTTTTACTACAGGAAGCTATGCCACTTTTGTTATAATTTTTCTAGAACTGCTACTGCAACAACAGAACCCATATACTGATAGAACGGATCCACACTCCTCATTTCAGTTTTCTCAGAAGTCTTTTTTTTACCATAACTTCTATTACTTCTCTCTAATAGAGGCACAGCCTACTCTTCTACTGCTGCAGGTAATATTTTTGTTTGTTGTTCAGAACTCACCCAGGAAAGGAAACCTGTAAGTACTCTATTCAATTCAGTGTCAAAATTCCTAGCAACACTACAGAGCTCTTATATTGATCAATGCCTCAATATTCTGTAATAATACAGAGAGCATAACTTCTACTGCATAATACATTTCCCTGGACAACTATTTCTCTCACTGTATCATGAAGTAAACGCATGATACAAAACTACCCATGTTTGGTTGCACACATTTAAATAATTGGTGGACAATATCCTTCAGGGAAGGAAATGCACAACTTGAATAGAAATTCTTGTGGTCACATTCATCTTACACAATGTAGAAGATTAAAAAAAACCTCAACAAAACTTGGAGGAAGAAGTTCCCGCAACACTATAACACTTACTGATGTCTGTAAATAAGCTACTGAAAATGGTAATAAAAATGTTGAGAGTGATAATGTGCTGTACCTTTTGAAGGCAGCAACAAGGTCAGATGGTGTTACACACACACACAAAAAAGTAACAATAAAATAAGAATAAAATTGTGTCCAATGGTCTCCTAACACTGACATCCATTCTTCCACCATGACAGAACGTCAAGACATTGTAGAACAATAGAAGTGTCTCAGCCTTGGAAATCTCATGTCCTTTATGTGAGAGAGCAGCTGTAGTACATGGAGCTCTGCTGGGGTTTGGATGAGAGTTTATTGGTTAGGATTAACAAGAGAACAGCTAAAGGTGATGCTATAGTGGATATATGCTATGGGTCACCTGACTAGGAAGAAAAAGTGGATGAGGCCATCTGTAGACAGAAAGAGCCTCATATTCAGTGTTTCTGGTCCTCATGAGAGACTTCAGTCACCCAGATATCTTCTGGAGGGACAACACAGCAGCGAACAAGCCATCCAGGAAGTTTCTGGAGTGCACTGGTAATAACTTCTTCCTACAACTGTTAGAGGAGTCAAGGAAAAGAGGTGCTCTGCTGGACCTCGTGTTACCTACAAGTAGGGGTTTCTTGGGACAGTCAAGGTCAAAGGTTGCCTTGGCTGCAGTGTCTCTTCAAAGATCTGCTTAGAAAAGTCCCAAGGAATGAGGCCCTGGAGGGAAAGGAGGCACAAGAAAGCTAGTTAATATCCAAAGAGCACATGCTCCAAGCTCAAAAGGGGTGCATAGTCATCAGGCGACCTATGTGGAGGAACATATAGCTGCTGGCCAATATAAACATGAAAAGGAAGTATACAGAAGGTGGAAGCCAAGGCAGGTAACCTAGAAGGTATACAGAAACATTCATCACAGACTGTAGCATTAGGACTATGGGTAATAGGTTTAAACTAAAACAGGGGAAGTTTAGGTTTAGATATAAGGAAGAAGATCTTTACTGCAAGGGTGGTGAGGCACTGGAACAGGTTGCCCAAAGGAGTGGTAAATGCTCCATCCCTGACAATGTTCAAGGCCAGGTTGGACAGAGCCTTAAGCAACATGGTTCAGTGTGAGGTGTCCCTACCCATGGCAGGGGGGTTGGAAATAGTTGACCTTAAGGACCTTTCCAACCCTAAACATTCTATGATTCATTGATTATTGGGGCACATAGGGATTAAGTTAGGAAAACCAAAGCCTAAATAGAGTTAAACTTGTCAAGGATGTCAAAGGTAGTAAGAAGGGCTTTTATCAATATATATGCAACGAAAGGAAGACTAGGGAAAATTTGAGTACATTGCTCAACAAAGCAGGGGACCTGAAAGAGGCTGTCTTTGCTCAGTCTTTACTAGCAAAAGAGGTCTTCAGGAATCCCAGGTCTCAGAGACCAAGGGGGAAGTCTGGAACAAGGAAGATGTACTCCTGGTGAAGGAGGATCATATCAGGAATACTTAAGCAACTTGGCCATACATAAGTTCATGGGCCCTGACAGGATGCACCTACAAGTATTAAAGTGGCTGGAAGATTTGTTGCAAGGCCACTCTCAACAATCTTTAATCAATCATGGACTGGAAGAACTGCTCAAATACTGGATGAAAGCAAATGTCGCTCCTAACTTCAAGAAGGCCAAGAAGGAGGACAAAATTCTCAGAGTCAAAGGATGGCACAGCTGATCCCAGAAACCATTCTAAGACACATGATAAACAAGATTGTCATCAGATGTAGTCAATATGGTTCACCAACTTGATAAAACTTCTATGTTGAAATGGATAAAAAGATGATTATGGGACTGATTAAAGGACTCCTACAAGAAAAGGCTAAGACAAACGGACTGTTTAGCCTATAGAAGGCTCGATCCTATAATGTATATGGGACAAAGCTAGGCTCTTTTTAGGTTTTTTAGTGCTGCCCAGTGACAGGATCAGAGGCAATGGGCACAAACTGAAATACAGGAAGTTCCCTCTGAACATAAGGAAACACTTGGTTTACTGTGAAGGTGACCAAGCAAGCAATGGCATAGTTTGCCCAGAGAGACTGTGGATTCTCCCTCTATAGAGATATTTGAAAGCTGTCTGGACACAGTCCTGAGCAATTGGCTTTAGGTTACCCTGCTTGGGCAGGGTGACTGGTGCATAAGACCTCCAGAGGTCCCTTCTAACCTCTGTAATTTAGTTTGATTCTGTGTATACAGTATGAGGTACCTCTTCTGTTGAAGTAACAGTGCTACATAAAGGAGTCTTCTGCCTTCCCCTCCACCGTCAAAAACACCTCCTTTCTTGGACAACATGCTACTGAAGTGTTCAATTTCCTGACAAATAACAGGACTTAACAATCAACCCATGATCCTCCTTTCCCACTTCAGAACACAGAGAAAAAGATGAGATAGGTGAGAACAGGCAAACAATTAAAAAGTTTGACTATTTTATTTGTTAAGACTTTCATGCATGCAACATTTTAAAAGCCTGAACTTCAAAATTACTGTATTTCCTTTCATGTACATTTCAAATGCAATTAAAAAGTAATTTTGATTGAGACAAGATTGCTTTTTGCACATATAAACACATTGTAGAGCACAACAAAAATGAAATACACATTATTATTTTTATTTTAAAAGAGTGAAAATAAATCAAAGCTACTTTTGAATCTTTTTTAGTCTGTTCAAAGACATGTTAGATTTGGCTCTGGCCAGAATATAAATCATAATAAAAAGCATGAAAACAGTTGCACCAATTCAAAGTATCATATGGATGAATAGTGCTTATAATGGCAAAACCAAGAATAATCACTAATGAGTTATTTTCATATATGTCTGCTACATGCTTTTTTTACTTGTGAATATCATTACTTCTCTTGGCCTCTGTGCCATTGCTGCATCTCATGTCTAATTGTCTTAGACTGTCTTATGAGTGTTACAAGGATGTACAGAAAGCATACTAGCAAACATTACCAAGACTATCATATACTCGCTTTTTTAGCAAGTTTTCTTCAATAACCAAAAATGCATTCAGATGAAGAAAGAAAAAAAAAAAGTTTATACTAAACTTCCTGAAACTGTGAAAAACATTCTTTCACACCTGTGGACCCTAAATAAAGCTGTGAATACAAATATATGTAGAAATGCTTTGGATAAACAAGCAAACATTCAACTGGCTGCTCACATTAAATGGATTGTCTGATCTTCATCTTCACCTCCTGTTCACTAGTACTTTTACTCACCCACTTCTTTGCACTATTTTCACTTCCTTCCCTGCTGCTACATTTTGATCTTTCCTCCTGTCTTTCTCCCCTGTTGTACTTTTCAACAGTGCTCTGCTTTTTGCTTGATGAGTAGTGAAAATTGCAAGATTCTTGACCTCTAAAGAATGAAACAGAACTTCAGAAATCAAGAATACTGAAAATTGTAGTTGGCTGCTGGTACATGGAATAGTGTTAAACATCAAAGATGACTAATCTTAAAAAAGAAGAGGTGTATATAAAAGGTTTTGCGCTGCTTTATAGTGCATGGAATGACTTCATACTCTGGTATTCATTAGTACATGCATTCCTGGCACAGCTTTTTTGTTTTTAAATTTGCAGAACCAAAGCAATTTCATGTTAAAGGCTGAAGTAATTTTTTTCCCTAGTTACAAAACTTGTGGAAGCAAGGATTTATCATTTACAGTATTCAAATTATCTTTACTTTCCCCATTTGAATAATAAAAGTAGAACATTATGTACAACAGATGGCGGTAGTTTCATGATTAACTTGAATAATCCCTGTGCCTTGAGTAACATAAAGATTCAATTTTTCTAAAAGCCTGTCAAGCATGTCAGAACATACAAAATCTAGTCTTTGGTATGTGGGAATTCTGGTAAATTTGATATTCTATGGTATGGAGTACTCAAATCAGACAGACATTAATTAATTTAGCATGTGTGTGTGAAAAAAATAATTTGTGGAATGGTAGAATGAACATATGTACAGAAAACAAGTAAGTTCTTTGAGATAATATTCTCCTAATACATGGGCCACCTAGTCCACTTTGTTCTTGAGATTCCAGTGAAAACTAAGAAAAAATTGTATTGGTAAATATGAAGCAAAAAACTTTCATGTTGACAGTTTATTTATTTTCAGGTACAGGGACATCATTAATAAGGTCAGAAACTGAGTCCCTTGTAGGAGTTCAAGCCTTCAACATTCTTTAAAATTCTTTATTGTCATACAGCAGTAAATCAGCAGCAAGTGAGTATAGCTTTCACTGCTAGAAATACTTTATCTGCATATGTAATTTTCTACTTTTAATAGTATACTTCTTAGGGCTTTGAGTGTACTAATAGGCCTTAGTTGCCTCAGCTAGCCTTGCTAACTACTCACTAACAGGCTTTGAGTGTACTAATAGGCCTTAGTTGCCTCAGCTAGCCTTGCTAACTACTCACTAACAGGCTTTGAGTGTACTAATAGGCCTTAGTTGCCTCAGCTAGCCTTGCTAACTACTCACTAACAGCCTCAGCTGACCTCCATTTAAACTCATGTCAGATCACCTAGACCTTTCCTGAGCCATGCTGTGGATATTTCTATACCTAGCTGTCCTGTGTTTTCTAATTAGAAATTTAAATTAGGATACTTATGGATTTCAAACTGCTTGATAGGGAAATAGAAAAGTACAGTTCAATGTTTCGCCTACAATTCTAGAACAATTCAGGTAGAACTTCAAAAGGGACATATGAAGGTGTCTAGAAATGGAAGAGTCTGAGGCCCCTTAAGCCACCCAAAAGCTAGACTATACAAGAAACCTATGTCAACTGAGCAACTGACAAGGCTTCTTCATCAGTCCTAAAGCTGTAGTAATCTATTCCCATATATTACTCATTCTTCTTTTATCAGGAAGAGTCTTTCAAGGACATCCTATGAACAGGTACCGCTCTACAGCAGAGTGACCAGACCAAACACTTAGCAAATATGATCTCTCCCATTTCTTTTTTTCCTTGTAAAACCACAACAAATCCTTCCATCCAAACCCTCAGTTAAGTAGGGATATTTTGTGATGCTGATGAAAGTAAAATTGGTGTAGGTAATGGGTTTTGAAAAAGGAGTTACCTGAAGACATCCTAGCATTAGAAAGAGGTGTAGAGTTACTGTAAGGTGTTAAACTGTACATTTTAAAAATGGAAAGGAGAAAAGGAGTAAATAAGTAAGGAAAGAAATATATTTTTTCTATTGGACAAAGGAAAATGGCTAAGGAAAGGTGTTTCTTTTTCTTTCTCTTGGGAAAGAACTTACTGATTCAACTCATTTTGTCATATCTTGGAGTAATCCTCCAAGTCAAGCAACAACAAATACTTAATGGATTTAAAAACTTATGAAATCATAGTATCATAGATTCATAGAACAGTTTTGGTTGGAAGGGACATTTACAGGTCACCTAATCCAAAGCTCTGCAATAAGCAAGGACATCTTCAACTAGACCAGATTGCTCAGAGCTCCATCCAACCTGCTCTTGAAAGTTTCCAGGGATGAGGCAACTACTACCTCGCTGGGAAACCCACTGCAGTGTTTCACTGCACTCATCATAAAAATTTGTTCTTTGTATCTAGTCTGAATCTACCCTTTTTAGTTTAAAACCATTGACCCCTGTCCTATCACTACAGGCCCTGCTAAAAAGTTTGTCCCCATCTTTCTTATAAAACCCTTTTAACTACTGAAAGGCCCCAATACTACCTCCCTGGAGGCTTCTTTTCTCCAGGCTGAATGACAGCAACTGTGTCAGCCTTTCTTTACAGAAGAGGCGTTCCAGCTCTCTGGTCATTTTTGTGGCCCTCCTCTGGACCTGCTTCAACAGGTCTATGTCTTTCCATTACCAAGGACTCCATAGTTGGGTACAATACTCCAGGTGGGATCTCACGAGAGCCAAGTAAACAGGCAGAATCACCTCTCTTCCTCTGCTGGCCCCACTCCTTTTGATGCAGCCCAGGATACATTTGGTTTTCTGGGCTGCAAGTGCACATTGCTGGCTCGTGTCCAGCTTTTAATCCACCTTGAAGTACGTACAAGTTCTTCTCTCTAGGGCTGCTCTCAATCATTTCATTCACCAGCCTGTGTTGGCACCTAGAGTTGCCCTGACCCAGGTACAGGACCTTGCACCTGGCCTTAGTGAACCTCATGAGGTTCACACAGACCTGCTACACGCAGGCACTGCTCTATGCATACTGCATTACATCCTCTCAGAAGCAGTGATTTCTTGCTGTGAATTACTTAAAGTTTGATCCAACTTTTAACTATCAATAGCAAAACTGTCATTCTGAATAAGGGATGCAAGTCGAATAATTTTATGTGTTTACTTTAGTTAGAGTTTTGAAATTGACATGGACACAATGGTTTGATATTTATAAATTCTTCTCAGATTTCCTTTTCTGAGAAAGTTCTTTCTAACTCAGTAAGGAGTGTAATGGATTCACCTAATAAAAGCAAGAACAGAAGGTGAGGGAAAAAGAGATCTCCAAGTATAATAAATATGCATCTGATGAATTATATTCTTTGCAAAGCACCTACCTGCAGCTGTGTGTAGACTACATAATGGAGACTATAGATTCAGAAGTGTAAAGAACAGTGTGGGTATTGGAAAAAAAATGTTATTTATAAATTGCACAGCATATCTCATATAATATGTATTTGTTTGGATGTTGAATGTGGCCTGCTAACTGTTCTAATTTCTTGTTCTTGTTCTTGTTTCTTTTCACACAGAAAAGAATTTGTACATAGACTTTTTGAGATTCTTACATGAAAGTTTTATTTACATATTTATTTTAATTGCAGATGTTGTGGTGTGATGACTATTGCAATTCCCTTTCTGAAGCTGCATCAGACAGCTGATCTGAATACCTAATCACACTCCCCGTGAAGGACTGGAAAAGTCTACATTTTCAGGTCACCCAACAAGCTAGTTGCATAAACAATCTATCTCTCTGATAGTGACTTGTGATTTATAGGTAATCATCATTTTAGCTGTAAACTCTTTTTCTCTGTTTCCAGTGTACATCATCTGTTGTAATATGAAGAATTTTGTGCAACAGGAAATGAGTATATTCTTTAAGCCCTTCTTACTGACATCTAAACCACCTGGTTTGATGCATTCCCTTTCTGTAGGTGCAAAGGAGTAAAATGGACTCTAGGGAGTAAGCTTCATGAGATTATGGTTAAGGAAGGAGGCATAATAATTCAGGAACAGAACACTCAGGAGAAATCAAGTAAAATGTAGTAAACTTGAAGCTGAGCAGGAACATGCTCCATCTAAAGCTAAAATGGTACACAAGGAAGAAAATACTGGCTAATTTTGTAAGCAGCCTGGGGCGGGGTATATAAAAGTGTATGAAAGACTTGGGAAAGGACATTCTGGAGGACTAGCAACAATGAAGACGAGCCTTCAAAAAGGCATCACATTCAGCACAACATCCACATAATTCACCTGCCTTTTTGATTATCAACTATTGAAGGAAACGATCAAAACTGTTGTAAATTATGGCATGATTTTTATAATCCCATGACTTCTAGATCCGAATTTGACACTTTTTATTGCAATCACTTTGAGAAACTATAAAGCTTCTGTCATTCGTACCTAGTATTTTAATAAGAACAAACAAATGATGTTTCTTCCTATTCTTAAAGGACAGCCAAGAACTTAATGAGAAACATAATTTTGTAATCACAGTAACAGAAGTAGAATCATGAAGAAGATACTCCTTTGATTTGGGTACAGTCAGGAATTTGCTTTTAAAGGCAGCTTTATATATATTTACTTCCCTAAGTATTTTGAAGAAATCTATATAATGTAAATAAAACCTAAGGTAAACAACGTTGTAACTTAGAGAGAAATAAACTATCTGAAAGAAATCTTTCCACTGTACCTGGCTTTTCTTCTTTGAGCCAAGCTCTTTGTTGTGATACTGGGATTTTGCTTATTTACATACTTGCATCCCATTTAAATGGCATTCATTCTTATGGTTAGTAGCAGAACAAATGACTCTTAATCGTCACTGTTTATTTTAGAGACAACTATTTCATATTTTTCTTTCCAGTACTCAGAATATGGATTTTGATTAAAAAGAAGTTTAAAACTTTTTATTGTGCATTAGCTAATGCTACTAGAATTTGCTTTGTCAAGTCATTTTGGGAACATTAAAGTGTAAGCCTGTGAAGAACAGATGACACTTTATCTAAAACTGATATTTGAAAAAAAAAGCAAGCAAGCAAGCACAGCACCTAAACAGCAGTGGCTGACTATAGGACTTGAAAGCAACATTCAACATATCCACAGACCAAACTTTTCAGTATTTGCTTCTGACTACAGGTAGTTATAAACCCCAGCCACTTGTTTTATTTTAAAAACAAGACACTCAAAAGCCTGTTATATTTAATATCCCCTGGTCTTTAGTTCTAAATTACGTGTTATAACCAAAAGGCTTGTTTTTCTGTTATTCAGAACAGTGAGATAAATATCACTGCACTGAGAGATAGGCCAGACTACACAGCCAGAGAAGATAGTGCAGCTGCTTGATGAAATGCTGCAAACATTGATCACTCTGGCTATCTCTTTCTGACGTCTAACAGTCGTAATTGTATGTTAGCTGATGAATGCTTTTTCAGGCTGATCACTTGAAGCTGCTGAAAGTAAAGACTTCTGCCTTTTTTATGCTTACATGGTCTTAGACAAAACTCCCTCTGTTGTTCACTTGACAGAGAATACAGATCATCTTACTGTAGAAAGCCTGGGACCAGACTTTCAACATCAAGTCATTTTGCCAGACAATACTTTTTCAATGATCAAAGCATAAAAGAGATGTGATATTCACATTCAAATTCATGTTCACTCTTCTTTGCCGACAATGGAAAGGAAAAAGAAGAAACAAGTTTAGCCCAAAGAAACAATCTAATTCTTTTCTAGGAATCTCAGTTTTACTGAAGAATACAATTTCTGATCAATGATATAAGTAACAGCATTATTTTTATTTTTTTAAATTCCCTTGTTGCCATCCAGTCCACTAACAAATGTTTTTTCATTGAGACTTTATTATTTTATTCCCAATGTGACTTTTCAGGCATTCCTTTTCATTAGATCTTTTCCCTAAAGACCTTTATTAAACTAAATATACAGATCGTGTTTAGAAATGCAGTCACTGAAATGCAGACACATTGATAAACATGTAATTATTCATGATTAAGGAATATTTTAAGCCTCTTACGTTTTCCTTTATTGACCAATGTAGTTTACATTGATTAATCAGATTTATTAAAAACAACTGCCAAATCAGTAAGTTCTTTTTTTGTTTAGGGAACCATGTATTTGCAGCTAGTGAAAACTGGTCTCTGAAAAAAGGAACATGTAAAAACTACTTCTGGGTATACCAGCTAAGTATAAGTAGTTTAACAGCATCACTGACAATGTAATTTGTGTGTATCTATAATGGCATTTGTTTATTGCCATGTGGTATTATCATATTAAATTTGTTTCATTAGCTTTTTGTTGACTATTAGAAACTTCTTTATTAGAACTATAATTTGCCTATGTGCTGACTTAAATTACTGGAATTCATTTATGAATGGATATATTATTTCTGTTTTCAGCACTCTCAGAAGGTATTGAAAAACTGTGATCATGTAAAAAAGTCAGACACAAATATTTTAAATTAAAATTGCTTTGTAATTTTATCTGTACTTTTAAAATAATGCATATTTGCACTACTGTTAGGACTGTGAAAGACATTTAAACACTTGCAAAAAAGTCTTATCTATGGTGTCATGGTTTAAGTCTGATCAGTAATTCAGAATCACGTAGTTGCTTGCTCACTCCCCCCTTTCCTCCCCCCCCTCCTGGAGGGATGTGGAGGAGAATAGAAAGAATGTAACTCCCATTGGTTGAGATAAGAGCAGTTCGGTAACTAAGGTATAACACAAATCACTACTGCTACCACCAATAATAATAATGATAATGATAAGGGAAATAGCAAGGGAAGAGAATACAACCACTCACCACCCGCTGACCGATACCCAGCCCGACTCCAGCAGTGATCTAACCCTTCCGGGTAACTGCCCCCAGTTTATATACTGGGCATGATGTGCTGTGGTATGGAATACCACTTTGGTTAGCTTGGGTCAGGTGTCCTGTGTCTGCTTCCTTCCAGCTTCCCCTCCTCCCTGGCAGAGCATGAGACTCACAAAGTCCTTGGGCAGACTAAACATTACTGGGCAGCAACTAAAAACATTGGTGTTATCAGCTCTGTTTCCAGGCCGAAAGTCAAAAACACAGCACTGCACCAGCTACTAAGAAGGAGAAAAATGACTGCTACTGCTGAACCCAAGACGTATTGCTACTACTCTTCAGAATATATCTGAGTAAGCCAAAGCTTATCAACAAGGGAACTTCCTGTTTGCTTCTGTTATCATCATGGGAACTTCCTGTTGCTTTCACTGTCATCACTACTCTACCAAAAAAAAAAAAAAGCTCTAAAAATTCCACAAAAAAAAAAATTATAAAATATGCAGATTCTAATACTCATGTTCCAGAGAGTGACTGTGACCTCCATATTAATTTTCATCCAATTCCCAATGTGCCTAAAATTCTGTTGGGGTCTCTATTTTGGGGAACCCTGTATGCCATCTATATATCTGCTCTTATTTGGAAAAGTGGCAAGAATTGCCATAGAGGTGAAACTCCATGTGTTTTTTTTTACAGTCATTGCTCCTCGTTCTTTTGCTGGACACCACTGAAAAGAATCTGGCACCATCCTCTTGACAACTGTCTTTGAGGTATTTGCATGCATTAATGAGATCCACTCTCTGACTTCTCTAAACAGTCCCAGCTCCTGCAATCTTTCCTCACAAGAGAGATGCTCCAGACACTTTACCATTTTTCTGGCCCTCCCCTGGACCCTCTCCAGTACCTTATTACCTTTCTTGTGCTGAGGAGCCCGGAACTAGACACACTACTCCAGATGCGGCTGAGTAGAGGGGAAGGATCACCTCCCTTGACTTGCTGGCCACACTCTTCCCAGTGCACCCCAGGATACTGCTGACCCTCCAGAAGCAAGGGCACACTGCTGGCTCATAGTAAACTTGCTATCCAACAATACTCCCATGTCCTTCTCAGCTGAACTGCTCTCTAGTAGGACAGCCCCCCAAAATAAAGAAATAATTTTGGTCATACATATTCACTGTTCTGCTAACAAAGGAGAAATTTATACCATGCATATTTAGTCATAATAACTTATTTACTGTGAATTTTACCTTAAAAATTGCATTTTGCTTCAGAATCTCAATATTACAGTCATTCTGATGCTCATAATCAATCCATGAAATAGTTTTGGAGTGTAAGGTAAAATATATTGTTACTATTAAGAAATGTATATTAATAAAATCTGTTTTGTTGCAGTCCAGTTTAGCTCAGTCCTCCATTGTATTACTGAGCTCTTTTAAGAAAAACTACTTGAAGACACAGTTATATACTGCGTATATCCTATAAAAAAATTAATATCTAATAAAGAATTTGTCTATTAAAGAACAAACTACCACCAACTTGTATTCTAATTTGCACATCAAATTACATTATAAATGATTAGAACTTTAAATTTGTTGTGGCTTATAATTATAGAAATATACAATACTATACATATGCATGTATATTTATATATGATAAACCAGAATTCAACAAGCTATTGTGACAGGCTGTTCTTCTCAATCTTATAAAATTATCCTGATAAATAATTTATATTAAGAACTTAACTATTATGCGCTCTGAAGCAAACAATGTATTACTAACCTTACAAAAAATGTCATTAAACTATCAATTAAGTTGATTTTTTTTCACTTCCTTGGTTTTCCCCCCATTATTGCAAAACATTGTTAGAACTGGTCTGAAACCACATTAACCTCTGCCATAGTTATTTGCAGTCTTATAATGGATGGATTTCTGCCTATGTAGTTTTACACTACATGGATGGATGATATGAGCCTTACCTGCTGGGGACAGGATGGCAACATCAGGATGGAGTCACATTGCATTTCCAGTAGCAGAATAATACTTTTGTGATAACAAATGTGTTAATCCAGAAGAATATCATAACAATTTACTGGAATTGAAAAAGCAGCTGGGACCTTTGGCAAATGTTGCTATTCTTGCTTGCTATTGAGTGTTTATTCCAAAAGCATCTGTAGCACTGCAGGCAACATTTTTTTCTGAGTGAAGAACCCTGTGTGTTAAGTGTTGAGTACCTCACATTTCCTTCAAAAACAGCATGAAAACCTTCCTGATTTTGAAACTTTTTCCTTTATTGTCTTGTAAATGAGACAGGAGATAAAATCTAATAAATATAAGACTACAAAAAAGCTATATATTTTTCCATTTGTTTAGAAATGTAAACTGACTGTTGCATCAACAATAATTTGGGATTATTACGCTGATGTTCATCTATATGAATCAGTTAGTCTACAGCTAATCTTCTTTTTTCCCTCAATAAAACTTCCATCCCTTTTATGTCCCTTTTCCTTTTCACCTTTATTCTAATATTTAAGTGAAATACGAAACACTCTAAAACTACAGTGAATAATTTCTTTCAGTTTTGTAGTGTATTGTCAATAAATTCCTTGCCTGTTATTTTCTTCCTAGATTCTTGTTAATTACTGAAGCTTAAGTCCCTTATGATAAAGAAAGAAGAGCAAGCAATTTTGGGAACCTTTCAAAGTAGGAAACAATGCAATCTAGTAAGATGCTTCTTTACAGAAAACTTTGGGGAGCAGAATAAGGAAAAATGAACTGACAAAGATAAATAAGGAACAAACTAATAACGTTGCTCTCAGTCTTCTTAGATAGCTTGTTGGCTTTCCCATGGAACATTTCTGATAGGGCTTATGGATTGGATTGTATCCCTTTGACTTTAAATTCTTGAGAACATGAAGAAAGCTCCTTGAACCAAAACTTCCAAAGATAATTTCTAAACTGCTGAAATTTTAGTCCTATTTCTGTTCTATTTTTTTTCATCTTTTGCTACACATCTTCTAGAACAGTAAATAGAACATTCTTGTGTGCCTTCACTGATTGCTAGCTGCATTAGAGTTTACTAGATTTTACAGCCTTGAAATGTTTATTTAGGTTTTTCAGCACTTCTAATGGATACAGAACACATCTGGGGGAAGTATACACCAGGTCCTCTGATCTTTTAATACAAGCATACTGTTACAACACAAAACCAAGTTACATGTTTGTTCACAGCCCTTCTCTCCTACACTGCTCCTTTCCCAGAAAATGTCTTCAGAAAGACTTTTCATTGTAACTACTGAAGCAGTATGGCATCTGAGTTCTGTTTCTCTTCGGGAACAAAAGAAAATATCTTCAGTAATTCTTTGCAGGTAATATGAATTCACCTTCCTCAAGTGTTTTTTTTTGTTTGTTTTGGTTTTTGTTTTGCTTTGTTTTTTTGGGGGGCTTTGTTTTTTTTTTTTTGTGTGTGTGTGGTTTTAAGAAAACAAACACTCTATGCTTCTTTCTAATTTGCATCCTAATTTAGAAGCAAATATTTACAAATATATAAGAAACCTATAAGGATAGTAGTTATTTCCATTCCACTTCTTTCCAGCTCAATACTTAAATAAGCACTGAAGAAAAGGTAATCTATCTTCAGAAGCCTTAATCCTGATGAAACAAAGAACACCCGAAAATAAGCTGGTCATTTAATTTCAATACTGTATTTTTCCTGTGTTTAAAACTATCTGGATATTTGATTCAATGTAATATATAGTTTCAGGAGACTACAAGTTCTCCATAACTTCTAAAACTAATGCTCTTACTGAGGTAGGTTTCTGTCAGACAAAAACAAATAAAAGCCTGAGGAAAAAAGAGTTCTTCAAAAAAAAAAAAAACGAAAACCCATAATGATCCAACTTCATTCTTCCATTATTGAAAAATATTCCAAGTAGTTCAGAGTTCTGCCTCATCCCCTTGTTTTTTGACACTGCTCTGACCAATTATTTAGAATATCTGAGATAGTAACATGGTAGGAAATAATTTCCTTATTTTTTTATTATATTTTATTTTTCTGCAGGGCCAAGCTATTGCTGCCATGGGAAGCTTAACTGTCCATCTAAAGTCAGCAACAAAAGTAAGAAATCACTTCATTTTACAAGAGATATAATATTGCCTAATTCATGTCTATAAAACAAGCTAGACTGGAAAGCCAGGGTGATCTGTCATGATGATTTCTTGTAAGCATGAGAGTATTGCTCTTTTTGACATATGTTATTAGCCAACATTTGGAGTTCAGCAGATTTTATCAATTATTAGAAGGAACTTCCTCTAAGGAACTGTTTATTTGGATGGAGTCCTGTTATTTATAAAAAATATTGGTTTAATCCTGATCACTGCACAAAACAGATAAAAAGAGATTTGGAACTGTGAACACAGAAGCCCTGATCTAAAACTCCCTAGAGACAGCCATGTCCCTGGTATTTGCCAGGCAATAGGCTTTGGTTTTCAACCTTTCTCTGCACTGGCTTTCAAGTGATGGAATTTATATTTCTCCCACAAAGATAATATCCATCAAATAATATCTGTGAAATATTTCTACACATATAACTCACTTTCTAATCAAGCCTCAGTCTTTGGTATTTTTTTGCCTTGGCACTGCAGACCTCATAAAAAGAACATTTCAAAGCTTTCTTAATGTAAACTTTAATAGAATGACTATCTCCAGACTATTTTGAAATTTTTGAACAATTCAGATTCTGTTTCATATCTGTGGTAGTTTACTATCTTCCAAATTGAAATATTTAGGTAGTATTAAGGAGACAGAAAAATTATTTTCTTTTTTAACATGTTTAATGTAAATTTATAGTTGCAAGGAGAGAACTGACAGTCTGGAGCAATAACATCTTTAGAGGCCAGTCAGTTTTATCTTTCATATTACGTTAAGTAATTGCAAAATGTTATGACTGAAAGTAAAATTCATCTATAAAACCCCCATGGTTCCTGAAGTAATGAATGAATTATGGAACAGAACAAAAAAAGAGGATGTAAAAGCAATTTTGAGGTACACCAAGGTACATATGTAGCAAGCCGTTAGAATTAGGACTGGATCCATTTATGTGTTAATCTATCAGTAGTTAAGCGTTTGATCAGTTCAAAAAACCTAGTAATATTGTCCTCTATCACGCTATAGAGATTTGACTGAAAGGAAAAGGAAATCTGCTTCAGAACAAAATTATATTACATGTCTTAGTTACAGGTAAAGTTGCAACTGAGTTAAATAGGTCTACATGCCCTTTACAGTGATGGCTAACACTACCAAGAATGTATTCATCCTCAGAATGTTTGTTTTTTTTTTAAGGAAGATATAAAAATTCTCTTAAATACTCAAAATTCTATTTATTTATTTTACTGTTGATTCAGCACTTCATAATGTAAAATTACAAATAACTGGAACAAAATACAGTTTTAAATGAGTCTTCAAACACTATTATCAGAAAACTGAGCAAACCAAAACCACATTCATTTCTGCTTATTAGCACTTAGTGTAACTAGTGTTAAGTTTAATAAAGCCCTTTATTGATGCTCTAAATAGAAAAGGATTACAAAAGAAGTAAAGCAAAAAACCCCTCCTTTCTATACACAAGCTTCCAGACCAATGTTATCTAAATATGGACAAATAAAACTTGGGAGCTAAGTCATCATGGGCTTCCTGAACAGTTAGTGGAAAGAGGATTATTCTAGCAAGGAACTGATTTCACCTGCTCTTTGCTTCTTTGTTCCTATAGTTACAAATATGTAATACTGTAGATCTAATTTGTGGGTAGCCAGATTTCGACACATTCTGTTAGCACATATATTTATATTTATATTTTTATATTTATGTCGTGGTTTAAAACCAGGCAGAGGGCTTGCTCACTCACTCCCCCCCACTTCTTTCCCTTCCCCTACTCCCGGAGGGACAGAGAGGAGAATCAAAAAGAATGCAACTCCCACGGGTTGAGATAAAAACAGTTTAATAACTAAGGTATAACTCAAATCACTACTGCTACCACCAAGAATAACAATGATAAAGGAAATAACAAGGGAAGAGAATACAACACCTCAGCACCAGCCAACAGATAACTCACCCCCCCAGCCGGACCAAGCACCGACCAATACCTCCTCCAACCCTGCAGTCTCCCAGCCCTTCTGGCTAACTCCCAGTTACATCCTGGGCATGACGTGCTGTGGTATGGAACACCTCTTTGGTCAGTTTGGGTCAGGTGTCCTGTGTCTGCTTCCTCCTGGCTTCCCCTCCTCCCTGGCAGAGCATGAGGCTCACAAAGTCCTTGGCCAAACCAAAACATCATTTTTATCAGCTCTGTTCCCGAGCCGAAAGTCAAAACACTGCATTGCACCAGCTACCAAGAAGGAGAAAAATGACTACTCAGGACAATTTATTTATGTAGAAATTTTATCTTTGAAGCAATTTTTTCAATATTTTCAAAGGTATATCTCTACCATCAGGGTAGCAGATGGTCAATGATGCTGATGAATTTGTAACATAAGTAAAATAACACAGATGCAAGGTCTTGAAAAATATCTGCTTTTCCCCTATTTATTCATGCTTTACTGGAGACAAGTCTGAAGTTAAAACTGTCCTGCATGGAAAATTATTTTAATATGAAGAAGTGACTTGCATATTTTTAAATTCTAAAATTAAAAGAAATCTTAGTTTTAACATGGCTTCTTCATTTTACACAGCACTCCATCCAAGGATCTTGGAGGAGAATGAGTCAGTTTTCTTTCCTTTATTTCCAACTTATTAACTGAAAGAACTGACATGCTAGTACTACAAGAGCTGTATTTTTCCTCCAGTTGGGAAGGGTGGCATCATTTTTTTGTGATAATCGCCTGAGAAATGTTATGGACCTTATGAAAATAGAAAGTACTAACAGCAGCTCCTGAAGGATATGGAGCTCTTTGCTAAAAAAACAAAAACCACTAACAAGCCATAGAAGTACTCTCTCCTTATGACTGATGCCTTCTCAGAAACAGTACTATCGCTATTGCTCATATTTTTCATTCAAATCAAAGGATATGAGGCAATATAACTGAGAGTTTTATTTGCCTCAAGCATTTGCAATTGAAAGGATAGTTAAATGTTCAGAGAATGCCTCAGGCCTAATCAAATGCTTTCTGAATAGATTTTTACTGTTTCATCTATATAAGTTATGCAGTATCTACTTGGAAAAAAAAGAAGAAAATTTCTATTTCTTGCAGTAATGCATTAAGAGAGAACAGAGAAAAAGTTGGGTTTTTTTCAGTCACAAAGTAACAACAGAACAGGTAGTTGTCTTTTGCGTCTTTTTCTCCCACTAAATCTGAGCCACAGTTTCAGCATCTTGTTACCTGTTGCAAAACAACTGCTATTTGTTCAAAGTTACCGCAGAGTGCATATCTGAGATATTAGCTATTATTTACTACTCAGGTGTGTATAACTTACCACGTATCATGTATTTGCCCAGAATTTGTTTCTTTTGTTGGCAATGACTTCCCTATTTTGAATATTAATGCAGAATTTGAACACAATATATAAAAATCAGTGTCAAAAAGCAAAATAATACGACATATACTTTAATGAGCCCAAATAGAGAAAACTGTATATTAAGTATTTTCTCTGAAATTTATTAGAAAATCAGAGTTTGACTGCTGCAAAACAGTTAGCTATTCTGAAAATATGTTCTAGAATTATCTACCGAATTTTCACCAGTTGGTATTAAACAAACTGAAATCTAACCAGTAATAGATTTAAGATTACTAAGATCAACAGTCAATGTGAGTTTGTTTCATGTAAGAAAGACAATACTGGGAAGAAAAAAAAGGGTTTGTGGTTTAGCTAAATAAAGGCATAAATTTGCTTGAACAGATGGGCCTAAATTGGACAGTAATAAACTCAAGCTGTAAGCTACATAGTGTCTTGTTTTCAGAGTACGGAAGCTCTGAAAATATTTTCAGGTGGATTTCTTGACCTACTATTGTTCACATAATAACACTGAATATAGTAATGAATACATGTGTGTACCTGTAACTACTTGAAAAGACCAGAAATCCCTTTCATTCCTTTGTTAAAGAAATATGATCAAATCAAATTCATCCATCCCTGTTATTTAATAAAGACTTCTCAGCAAGGGTAATATATCTTCAAAAGTCAGCCCTCAAATTGCCTGTGTACATCTGCTCTCAGTATGTAAAAATTTTCAAATTAAAAAACATGTATTCTCAGTATTCCTAGTCCCAAATGGCTAATAATTAAAAAAAAACCCAACAAACTCAAATATATTCACAACCAACAATTTTTTAAAGAGGTCATGAACTGAATTTTCAAGTAAGAAAGGAAAGAAGAAAATACATGACTGAAAGGATCCACTTCTATTTCTCAAAAAAACCTTCTTTTGTTCCAATATAATTTTGAAAGCACTTTAGGCTACTTGTTCCATGAACTTCAAATAACAAAACCCATGCTAGTCTCTGCATTTCACTTACACTCTTTGTATATTAAATTGGTATTACATTTTTCCTTGTTCTTTCCTCCTGAATGTGTTTCTATTTTCCTTATGCATAATTCAAAGACCCACACAACTTTTCATAGTTGTCATCTGCACTTCAGATACTGCTTTCATACTCATCTTTTGTTCAGGAGGCCTTAGGGCTGTTTCTTCAGTAGTTTTAAGGAGCATTATATCATCCCTTGATGATCTTTAATTTACTTCACACTGTACAGACTCACAGTTCTTTTAAATTTAATAAACCATCAAGCCATCTCTTAACCTTTGGAGAATCTCCATTTTTCACAATCTCATTTCAAACAACAGGACCAAAAAGAACAAATGTCAAAAAGAATGAGATTCACAATTTTCCTAAATAACATTTTATGATAACTTTTTGAGAGAGGAAGACATCTGACAGCTTCTTAACATTTTATTGTCATACTGCAACTAGATTATTAAAGTTTAAGATAAAGAAGTTTCCTGTGAACACACATACATGCATGTGCACAAATATGTTTACTTCTTTCCTCTGTCACACTTCTGAAACTTTCCAAAGAAACATGAATATCCAAATAAATCAGGTTTGATCTAATATTTTAGTTGGTTTAAATTTAGGCTGTTCATTTCTCTTAACTGTCAACTTTCTAGGTCTTGTTAATATATCCCCTTAAATTTAATTTACACGGGAAAGCATTACACTGAAATCTACAAGTTTTCTTTTTTACTACTTGGATAACAATATAGACATTTGAATTGGAAGCTTTTTAACTTGAAATTAAGTTGATAGAGACTAAAAAGCCTCCTATAGAGTTGAAATGGTCACAGAAAGAATTCATGGATAAATGTAGAGAGTATTGCTCTATTTTCTACTTATACAATTTGCAGTTTGCCTCTTTCTCATTTCCATGACTTTAGTAACAAAAGGTAAAGCCTACCATAAATGTTAAAAGCTTTGCTTGAGAAGATAACTGTAACTAGGGCTTGATGTCATCATAAACAATGAAGAAATGTTCTATCAACAGTATCATATAGACTATTGTTTTTGAGTATCTAGCATGCTGTTAATTTACTGTAAAGATAACCAATAATTAAATCTTTGTGTTGTGGTTTAACCCCATCCAAAAACTAAGCACCACACTTACTCAACCCTCCATGTTGGGATGGGGAAAAGAATCAGAAAGTTGAGAATTCATGAGTTAAAGGCAGTAAAGCAAAAGCTATATGCTCAATCAAAGTGAAATAAGGAATCCATTCACTTCTTCCTATGGGCATGCAGGTGTTCAGTCATCTCCAGGAAAGCAGGGCTCTATCATGTGTGCTTGTTACTTGGAAAGAGAAGCACCATGACTGCAAGCCTCCCCCCTTCCTTTTTCTTCCCCCCCAGCTTTACATTGTTGAGAAAAAAAAACCTTAACTAAAAACGTTTTTACTTTTAAACATTTTACTTTTAAAGACTTCTGGTTAAATATTTTACTATTTCATATTAATGTCTTAAAAAAGAATACACGTCTAGTAAAATTAATGTGTTACACGTTAATATTAGTAGTAGAATAATTGCAGGAATCATGCTCATTTTCTGCTTGCTAAAAGTGTATCTCAAAGACATTTAAGAGAACATAATTTCATAAATGTACAAATGGGAAAATTGTGACAACTGAAGGATGAACTATGCCTCTGACTTCACTCCTTTTTTGAAATCCTGCTCTGCACTTGGAGATGGTTCAAGCTCAAAACCTAACATGAAGGACTATGAACTGTCATGAAGATTTAATACCTATTCTTTCAGAAAACACACAATGAGCATGCATTTACTGGTTAGCCAGAAATTCTTGCGGTTTTCAGTGTCCACAAAGCTGTGCAGCAACCTTTTTTTTTCTTCTTGTACAAGCGCAGAAGTCATACAGTACACTCTCTTCAATATTTTTCACAGATGAATGATCTAGAGAAATAATTTTCTGCTAGTTGTTCTCTAGCTTATGATTTAGTTGTTTGTTGAGGGTCTTAATGGCGAACTGCATGCAGATTTTTGTTGTTTTGTTACTGCTGAACAGACTAGTTGGAAGGTGGAAGTGAATTGCTTTTTCCACAGTAAATAATAGAGCACATTCAGGGAGAAAAGGTCTCAGACATTGTAGAATACGATGGGAGAAGGAATCTGATGGCCACAGTGATAACACAGAATCCTGCAGCTTGACTGAAAGGGGCAAAGAGCCAGGTATCAGAGGCAAGGAAGGAACTCCTGGAGACATCCAAGAAGTGGTCAGACTCTCTGTGCTTTCTTACTAGTATTACACTTCTTTCACAAAAAAAATGGTGGAAAAGGTCATGTAAAATTTCTTTACTTTGTTCATGCAAGCCTTTTTCTGGTCTAACTTCCCTAGTTAATTTGTGAAGGTTTTGTTTTGATGTTTTTGTGTATGTGTGTTTTGTTTTGGGTGGTTTTTGTGTTTTTGCTTTTTGGGTTTTTTTGTTAGCATTTCTTTTTCCTCTGTTTAAAAATGTTTTATTACATAAAATGCAAAATGGGTTTAAAAGATGAATCTTGAGATCTCAAGAGCTGAGTATAGAAAAAAACCATAGTCATCTGTAGCCAGTTAAGGTCTTGTAATAGCCTTTTAGATAATGTGGAGCCCTGAGCTGTGATTTTATTTCATTAAACAGAGCCAGGCATGACCTTCCGGTTTCCCATTTCATCTGAAGTTTGTTTTCTAAAATCAACATCTAGGTATAGCTTTTGCTTCCCTGACAGGATTAATGTATTGGGGTTTTTTTTGTGTGGTGTTGAAGTATATTCTTGTGATTGTCACAAGTTCTGTCACTATAGCCTCAGGGATGATGGCATTACAAGTAGATTCTCCTTTTACCGTATTTGAGTAAAAAGCGATAGAGAATGCCATTTCCAGTGCCATCTTTGCACAAAATGAGTGAACCTTTGGTTGAACTGTCCAATATGGAAATAAGCAGTAAAGGTAAAGCCTGCCATTTCCAGATCCCTGAAGATATCTGCTTGTATGTAACCAAGATCTGACAGAGAAACCTTTGCTGGGACCATTCTCCATCTAAGCTGCAAACTGCAGGTCTCTCCTTTCTATCTCTCCCATTCTTCACTTCAAGAGTTTCTATTCCCTGCCACAGTCCAGAGATTTCCAGAATGTGAAAACTATGCTACTGTGGGAAGTACCATCTGATGTTCTGGCACAGAGCTCGGTATTTTTATAGATTAACCATCTACAAGATGTATTTTCTTGTGATCATGCTTTGTCATCAACCATGAACAATGGGACTGGCATATGAACTCCTCACAAGCTCTTTTTTAGAGGTTTTAAAGGATTTGAAAGTGGCCACGTGTCTTTACTAATCAAGCATTTGAAGGAGGAAAACCTGCCATTTACCAACAGCTGTTCTTCTTCAAAATATGCATGTACATTCTTGAAATTTGTTCCTAGCTCTGTCTTGCAACAGTTCTAAAATGTGGAACTTTCTAGCTGCAGGAACTACAAGGGAAGGCCATGTGGACCACACACAGTGTAAATGTGTGTGCAAATTCAGACCTAAGAATAATTCTATATTAAAAAAAAAATAATCAGACACAGTTTTTATATATAAATAACCACAAGTGTAACTTAGATTCTAATCACACTATTTCAATTCATGGCTTTTGATGACACAGCCAGCAATACTGGCAACTAGCATCAAATATGACTGTTTAGGGGATATGCGTAATTACCGCTTAGGAAGTGTACTGTGGCAATTAAATCCATTCTTACAGGCCCCAAATTAACAATAAATTACAGTTACTACTGACCTGGGATTAATTAAAAACAACAGCCTAGCAACTCGGGTTAAATCAAAGAAATACAGCAAAGCCAAATAATCTTTGCTGGTTTAATACATCTTAAAATGTGTCTTTCTTTTTGCATAGGAAGACCTTAATAGTAAAATTCCATCAACGATGAAAACAGTATCTCTGAAAATAGAAAGTTTAATCTTTTGCTCAAATAAAAACTGCATAATTATATTTTTCCTAACTTTTTTTTTGGGGGGGGGGGGATGGACGGGACACACAGAGGTGTGATAAGTAGGTAGAGGGTATGAAGATGGGAAACAGTCTGTTTCCATATGTTTATTTTCACACCCATGAAATGCTGTGGGCAAATTACACAGAAAATCATATAACCTAATTGCATGAGTCCAATGCTTTTCCCATGCCATATTACTCAAACATTTTTTTTATCTGTTAATACAAGGTTCAAATGTCCATTTCTTCCTTACTCACTTCAAAAATGCTTATTCTAAGAAAGATATTAATTTCAGTGGTATTTCTTTTCTTATTAAAATCAGAATTCTTAGGAAACTAATAAATCAAATAGTATTTTATGTACTTTAGTCTACATGTTCCTATTTATGTTATCCCTGATGTATATAGAGTAGGATAAATTTTCCTAAAACAAAGATTTTCTTTTCTCAACTTTCAGAAATTTATGAGAAAAATAAACTATTTTAAAAGCCTAAGGTTGGATAATGAAACCTAGGGGCCTGCAGAATTCAAACATATTAGACTTCTTACATTGTTACTTCAAGCTGTTACTAATAACAGCTTACTTTGAAGTTGAATCTCACTTAATCATCTTGAACAGTGTGTTACCATAAGTAAACAGTATCGTCTGTTATACAAACTAACTAAATCAAACCCATTATTGTTAGCAAAGGCCCTAGAGAAAGTGCAGCTATTCTACAATGTGAATTTTTTTATTCAGCTAAAATGTCATATTTGCAAGAAACTAAGTGTAACAAACATTTGTGGTTTTCAGTATGCTTACCTGTCTTGAAGGAGTAAAGATAAAATACAGTTCAGACATGTCTCTCATTATTTTCAAAGAGTTTCATTTGCAATTGACCTTTTGCTGATTCATAATGAGGCATTCAGAAATGTTTTAAGTCTTGCAAAAAAAGGAAATTAACCAGTGTGCAGACCTGAAATTTTATTTACACAAAAGGGTTTAGATGTACTATTCTTTACTCACTTCTGGCTGAAATCACCTATGTTTAAACATGCTAATTCTTATCATGAATTAGCTATTTAAGCAATGTAGATTTTATAAGCTTACTTCACAGAGAATTAAGTAAGCATTAAACAAAATCAGAGCAAGCTAGTATTTGTATGGGAAAATCACTACTTTCAAATTTTCTTAGCAGTCCTCCTGTTGCTAGTCTAATTGCATTTTCCATAGGTTAACTGATACCTGCCTTCCCATCTGCTGAACTGACTGTTTACAAGTTACCTGCTTAAATGCTGACAGGGAACATAAATTAAACTATTCATCATTGGATGCTTGTAAAATGAAAAATATTGACATCAAAATAAGCACATACAGAAAACTGCTGCAAAGGAACACCAAGAGAGTTACATCCATATATGCAGCAAGGTCAAGTGAGGAAAACATTGGAAAAAAAACTCAAAATCAAAAGTCTAAAATCCTACCATATTTAAACCATCTATCCAGATTTTGAGAACAGTGCAATTAGAAAGCATCCAGTTTATCTTTTCTTTTTTTTTCTTATTTGTTTCCTGCAGAGGCAAGCACAGCAGCAAATTACTTCCTCTCTCTGTGTAGAGGAGGCAGTAAATTTTCATTAACCCTTCCTTTCCAACACAATAAAATCACAAAGAAAGACTTCAAACCTATTGAAATTACTAAATAGAACACTAACAAAACTAATCACAATCTGAATGATTTTCATTCACAATTTACTCAATGTGCACCTAGAAATTACAATTTTCAAAGCATTCTATAAGAGATATTCTGTGATGTTCTAACATAAACCTGCATGGTCTATATATCAGAACATCTACTTTTGAAATGTATGAGTTATATGTAATGAAAATTTACTTATCCTTTTTATTAGATACATTTTAGAAAAAAGAAAAATAAAAAAACTGGGGGAACACTTCACAGCTGAAAATTCTATGAAAATTTACAATAGAAAAGCATTAGTGAATTGAGAGATCGAAGACATTCTGCCCTAAGAATTCTGTTGTCATTACTAACAGGTTTCAATAAGCTTCACAAAAAAATTTCAAGGAAGTATGGGATAGAACTCATAATTCTGGAAGTCACCAGTTATGTTGTTAGCGTTAGGAGAAACTACATAAGTATCTACTTACAGATTCATCTTTCTCTTTCAGTTCTGTATCACCTGAAAAAGATTCCTTCCAGGTAAACATTTTCCACAGCCTTCCTATATAGTTACCTTCTCTGTTCTTTTTCACATAGATGAGCAGTAGATTACTTAGTACCAGGGCAAGCCATTATTAGTTTGTACTTGTCAATTCCCCTGACTTCCCCAGTACAGGCGTACTTATCCCCCAAGTTCCTGCTTAGTAATCCACTGGTGTAACATAGAAACAACGGTATGCTGTTGTCCTTTTCAACCATTCCTTAACACAAAGCTACTCATTTAGCACCTGAAGACTTTAAGGGTGAAAAACAGGCAGATTGCACTGGACTTCTTCAGGCTTTCAAAATAAAAATTACTTGCCATATTTTCAAATTTCCTACTGGAAAAAAAAGGAATCATAAAAATTTTGGAAAGGGAAGAATTAAAACTTTTTTCTGTTTTCTCTGAGATAGAATGTCATAAAATAATAATATTTGGGTTTTGACTGTTTAACTGGCATTCCTCTGATGATCACACGTGCCAGCCTCCCAGTTCAGAAATCTGACAAGAAGAAATAAAGAAGAATGGAGTTAGAATTTTCAGAGAATCATCAGGCAAACAAAACAAGAGAGATGAAGTGTGCAACAGGTTATTCTGAGCCCGAGAGCCGCTGCTGAGAGGAAGATGTGTGTGAAGAAACATGTACTAAGTGAGGTCTTATGCGCAGAGGGTGCACCCATCACAGGTACCCTGTTCCTCCTGCCTAGGACTGCAAAGCGCATGGATAGGGACCTAATACCAGAGAGTGGTTAGTGTTAGTCACAGCTCTTGCATAACATGATACTGCAAAGGTATTGTTACTGAATATTTTCTTTATTAGTCTGGAATATAATAATTAAAATTTTTGTAACTGATAGTGACAATTGTTATCTTTTGATTTGGATGTTAACTATTTAATCCTTTATAAAAGGGTTGTGGAGGTTTTTTTCCACAGCAGATTGTGTTATCTAAAACATGATAGTATTCTTACGGTGAAATTCCTTATGTTGAATTCAAAAAACACATAAACAGCTGTTAGGTACTTTATCTAGAACATGAAGGTCTTTGTCTTTATTTTATTCTGGAAGTTCTGCATAAGGACAGGATGCAAAAAAAAAAAAAAGAAGAAGACAGACTAATCTAATTGAACAGCTGCCTTTTTATTTGGGTAAAAAGGAGGGGGGAAGAAAAGCATACAAAAAGTATTAAGGGTTTTGGATTAAGACAGCTCGGCAAGCTTGCATTTCTGCTTATTAACTTGCCTTCTTCTGAGCCAAGATGTATAACCTTCTTAGCCTTTGAAGGTTGCAGATACTTTTTAAGAGGACTGGTTATTGACAGCAGATCTTTATAGCCTCTTCTCCCTGTTTAACAAAATGGGATAAACAACTGAAGTGTTCAGATGGAGGCTGAATTATAATGAACCTGAAAACAAAATAACTTTATAGAATTTTAAAAGCTTGAAGCTGCAATGTAACTTCTGTGTTGATCAAGCAAAACAAAAATAAATGACTTGGGGGGAAAAGTCTTTCATAATGTCCCAAATATGTTTGGGTTGTAGGTTTTTTTTTGGGGGGAGGGCTTTTTGGTGTTTAGTTGAGTTTTCCTGTTTTGTTATTCTTGTTTCCTTTGTTTTGGGTTTTGTTTTTTTATTTTTATCTAAGCGTTAGCATAAAAATGTAGGTGATCTGAGCAAAAGTCTATATCCTCTATTTACCTTTGCCATGTAGAGTTCTCATATTGAAGCTAGAAAGTGAAACATGGAGAAACCTTTAAAGTACAGGTGTAATGATTTGGGCCACAAGAAAAGTAAACACTTGCTACTCACATCCCCAAAAGTAGTTATACCATTCCTTCAAATCTTGTTATGAATATAACAGAAGGACAAAACAAATTAATGCATTTTAACCTATCTAACCAACTCCTTAACTTGGAAATATATTGACTCATTTAGATAGCACAGTCTTGAATAACTTTACAGTATCAATTGTTTGGAATTAATAATAGTGTTTCAAATGAAGGTGTTTACATCAAAAGACAAATCATTTGTGTGCATCCCATTCTGTAATGCCAGTATTGTTTTCAGAATTGGTGATGATTCTAGTAAAGGTCTTAAAGTGCCTTCTTTTCTTCAACAATCTCCATCAGCCCCTTCATCAGGGAGAACTTAAACAGTGCATGTGCAGTGTGGGCATCTGTTCTTATGTGTTTCTCTGCCATCCCTTCCACAGGATGCAGGAGAATATTTGCTCCACTGTGATGTCTTTGGTGGGTTGCATGGGAGTATCTGCTTCTGTACCTGAAGCACTGCCCTCCTACTCTTACCTTCATGTTCACACTGTTGCTTCTCACATTTTTTCCTCAATCCTTACTGCTGTGTGGCATTTTCCCCCTTCTTAAGTAAGTTTTCAAAGCAGCATTCTTTCTGTAATGTCATTGAAGCTATGATAACATATACCTACAAAAGCCATAAGGCAATACAACCAGTATTGTCAGCTGTTCCCAAAGACACTATGCCCACAAACAGTTAAACAAATTTCTTTCATGAGCTTTCAGAAGATTTTATTTTTTAACATTCTCATTTCCACATCTAAAAATAATCCAAATCTCCTGGGAAAAAACAGAATAGACAAAATGAAGCAAAAATGTTTTGAACATATTTTTCAGAATACTGTAACACATGGATAATTGGCTAGAAAATGAGTAATAGGAAAGCTAGAAAGATGACACTGGCGAGCGTTATTCATAAAAAATGTACTTCTAAATAACTGTTCTTTGTAATTTCTTCCCTATGCCAACTGAACACCACACATCAATCAGGCTGGACATCTTATGAAAGAGTCAACAACAAAAATAACAGCAGGAAAATCAGAACAAATACTAATGCATCAAAGGAAAAAGTTGTTTGTTTTTTTTTTAAGAAGCATATTATATTTTAACCATTGTTCATCCAGCATTTAATTCAACTCAACTATGCTGACAAGTCTGCATATTTGAAAACTGTGTCCTTGTACTTGATTCATTTATCTTGGAGTAACATGAAGACTACTCTTCTGAAGAAATAATATACCTGGTCAAACTAAGCAATTTTCCATACTATACTTTGACACCATATGATACATAAAAATGCTATCTTTAGATTAGCTTCTCATTTAGAAAAAAACTGAATTAATCTTCTCCAGGTTTTTTAAATTCTCATTTCCCCTGCCCTCCTTGACTGCACCTCTGTAAAATTTCAAACTAACAAAACAAAAACGCTTTAAAGAAAAGTTTTTCTCAGGTCCATGTTCAACAAAACCCATGAAGTTGTGCCTAATTTTTTGTCATTTTGCCATTCTTATTTGGCGAAAAGATCAAGTTAACTGGATTTAAGCAAATATTTTAGTGTGAATCAAAGCTTTTCATCAGTATTTAGATTAATTTTTAAGGCCCTGACTGTGAAGAAAATCCAAGGTCACCAGTACATAGTTAACATATTTTTGTGGCTTCTCAACTCAGTGTTACAGCTGAATGGAGAGACTTGGCAACCTGGGACCTTAGAAGAGGATTTCGTAGAGACCTGTGAGACAATGGTTTAATTCTGTCAAAAAAGAGAATAAAAATGATGGTCTTCTGTGATTAAAACCAGAAAAAAAAAATTCTTATTTTGAAACTTTGAATGTATTTGATCAAGCTGTATCAGAAAATACTTGTTCATCACACAACAGTCCCTCTTCCAAAGGTCCAGTGACTTCAGAAACCTAGTTATTTTCAAAATATACTTTTGTCTGAGTAAACCGACCTTTAAAAGCACTTGCTATCTCCAACATACAGATTCAGTAGGGGAACTCTCACACACAGATGTGCTCTGCCAGGAGAATCCATGCTCATTTTCAAGTTTTCTCACCAAGGAACTTTAGTGCCTTCTGAGAGGCGGATTAGTACAGAGCAAGGGTGGCCACCACTGGAAGCTTGGTGATGGGAATCACCAGTCTTCCTGGGGTAACAAGAACCTCCTGACTAGAATTTAGAAGATTCTTGAACTGCTCTAGCTCCACCAGAAGAAAGACATTGGAAACAGCCCTACTAACCTATAGCTACCCTCACACATATATGCCCACCTTTGACAAGGTAGCTACAGCTGCCAAAGCCTGCTTTTCCAGTATTCTGATGCTGACAAAATATGACCATCATATTATCCTCTTACCCTGGTATCTGTCTGCAGCTACCAATATATTTTGTTTTGCACAGGAGACTGTCTTGGGAATCCCCTAAAAAGTTTACCCCTTGGCATTCTAGTTCTTCCCACTTCTGTATATCATCATAAAATCTGACTTACCTGGGAACTTAAAGCAGATCTAACAGCAGCATTCTGTTAAAGTAAATACTGGGGGGGGGGTGTGGGGGGGGTGTGGGTTGGAAATCTAAAAGCATTTGAATTTTGTAAGCTAGGCTTCAATAAAAGCAAAACCAGAAGTAGATAGCTTCAGAATGTATTTGCTTAAAAAGAAAACATTAAAATAAATTTATTTTAAAAGTATATTTCTTCTTTCATTGCCACTTCATAGGACAGATGACTTCATCTTGTTCTCTATTCAGCAGTTTCAACAGCTATTTATCAGCAATGTCTAAACTGTTTCTTCTGATTCATTGAAAAATATTCTTTTCTCCAAACACACATCTCAGTCTTGATTTATGCTTTCTTCCTTCATGTACTTGTGCCACTCTTTCCCCACTGGCCTCATCTTTACCTCAGAAGTTTCTTCCCCATCACAGACTCATTGCTGCTCTCAGTCTCACCCCTGCTCTAGAGACACTCATTTAGAGCACAGCAGGCAGCCAGGCAGCCTTCTTACTACTTGCATTTGCCTTTTAAGCAAAGTGCCACATAAAATTACAGGCAAGCAGATTACTAACAAGATCCACAATTAACTTTATTCAGTCTAGTTTTCAATATGTCCATTTAAGAAACATGCTTTGAAATATTAATCTTGTAATTTTATCATTAATAGATTATTTCATAACAGTCAATGTAAATTTTCAGTTTCAGTCCTATTCATCTAATGCAGCTTTGGGCAAATATAAGCAATTTAGCCTTCTTTGCTTACTTGAGATCTAAAATTTATAAAAAATCTTGTGCAGTGGGTTTGAATGGTAAGGCTTCAGTAGTGGAGGGGCTGCAGGGACGACTTCTGTGAGAATGTTCTTGAAGCTCCACCTATGTCCAATAGAGTCAGTGTCAGATGGCTCCAGGATCAACCTGCCACTAGCCAAGCTTGAGTGGGGTAGCGCCTCTGTGATAACATAGTTAAGAAGGGGGGATGGAGACCTGCACAGCAGCAGTTGGAGGAGTGAGGATATGTGGAGAGAAAGAGCTCTTCAGACACCAAGGCCAATGAAGTGAGAGGGAGGAGGTGCTCCAGTCACTGGAGCAGAGATTTCCCTGCAGCTTGTGGTGCAGATCATGATGAGGCAGGCTGTGCCTGTGCATCCCACAGAAGTCCATGATGGAGCATATATCCACCTGCAGCCTGAGGAGGACCCGATGCCAGAGCAGAAGGATGCAAGCAAAGGAGGCTGTTACCCTGTTGAGAGTCCACACTGGAAGAGGAAGAAGCAGCAGAGACATTGTGTGAAGAACTGACCATAACCCCTATTCCCTGTACCCCTTCGCTGCTGGGGAGGTGGATGTGGAGAATTCAGAAGTGAAGTTAAGCACAGTAAGAGAGAAGGGGTGAAGGGAAAGTGTTTTAAGATTTGTTTTTATTTCTCATTATCCTACCCTGATTTCATTGGTAATAAATTAATCTTCCCCAAGTTGAGCCTGTTTTGTTCATGTTGGTCATTGGCAAAGACTTCATGCTATTATTTTTGTTTTTATTTAATAAAAACATCAACATCATACAAGCGACAGAATTTTAAATGCCACAATAAATTTAACAAAATCCCAGTTTAGGTGGCTTGTTGATATTTGAAGAGTTCTACTTACAGGAACTTAATGAAAAAAAAAGATACCTTTCAAGTGTTTAAGTTTTAAGAAATAGTTGTAAAATGCAAAGCTTTAACAAGTAGCTCTTTAAACAGGAATAATTTAGATTTACTAGCATGAGATGTATCAAATAAAAAGGGTTGATAATAAGTATCCTTGGATGCAAAATCTTGCAAAATAAATCCTTTTACTAGTCTCTCTTTTCAGTCCAGCACTTTTAATTTTAGACTGAAGACATTCTGATCAGTTGAGTCCCTTCTACCACCTCTCTTTCTTTTTTTGCTTTGGATCTTCTTCCTACTGCTGATAGCACATGTACAATGAAACAATTCTACTTTCACCAATATCAGAGGGAACTTTGGGACAAAATGAACATACGTGAAAGAATTAGAGAAGTGACTTTCAGCTGCTAAACTGTTCATAATTACTCCAACCAGTTAAGCTTAGAGGGTTATGTCTTATCCAGACTTGAAATACTCTTATAAATATTCCTATAAAGAATATATATACTATATATTCTTATATATTCCTATAAAGAATAATTAAAAGAGAAAAAACCTGAAAAGTACTAGGGATGATTAAACTATCTTTTAAAATATTTCTGTAATAATAGCAGAAAGACAATAATAGTGGGAAAAAGCTTGAATTAAATGGGATTTTCGTTTGAATTACAGACTGTATCAGACATTAATACAGACAGGATTAGAAAGGATGTCATACATGAGAAAACTGAAAGGATGAAATGAAAAAAGGATTTACATTATAACCACTTAATTGTTACAGATCAAGCTCATACAGAAAGAAAATGCTTGCTACAGTAGATATATGGTAGTAGAACATGCGACGAATAATAAAAAAGTAGAATATTAAAAGCAAAAAATAGTAGCAATGAAGAGTAGAATTTGAGCAATAGAACTGAGAAAAAAAATATTTAACCACAGCTACAAGTGTGTAACTGAGGTCTGTAATTCACAAAATTAAAGATAGCATCTTAAAAAGAATATTTCAATAATCCATGAATTTCCTTGCTGAAGGAAGCAAGAAAACTTCAGTAGTTATTTATATCCTAGAAACAAAAGATAAATATTTATTGTACAATAATATATACATTAAGAACATTTTCCAAAGCAAGTTTTCAGAATGCATGTGTTCAGCCATCAAATGGAATATTTTGGAGCAGCCATGTCGCACAAAATTACCAGGAGGGGCCTTTTGTGACACTGTGAGGTATAATTATACTGACATGATTATATTTCCAATTCCTAAACATTACAAAGTGTATGGGTTTGAACCTATGTTGGAAGTAACAGTAGTAAAAGTCAACAGAAAAAAATGAGTAACTCAGCAGCTGATTTGACCTCTGCTGAAGGTAAAGTACAGACAAAATGACTATACCAATACTGACATTTTCACTGCCTTTATGACCAAAATCTCTTTTACATCAATAGTTCAGCCCAGGTTTCCAAAGAAAACCTGAGGCGTTTATTTCTAGGGTGCAGTTCTGCTCTAACCGACATTACAGGAAAGACTTTCATTGCTTTAATGAGACCAAGATCAGGTTTGTCCTTTCCATCATACAATTCTTCACACAGATTTTTTTTCTTTCTTTACTAAATATTATAGCAGCTAATTCTGTAGTATGTATACTTTTAAGTAGATTTTTTTTTCTCTGAATAAATTACACCTTAACAATAGAGGTTTAAAGTTACAGAAATGAGCACACACTTTCAAAATATGTTGTGAAAACTGTTGATTTTGTTATTTTTCCAGAAGAGAAAATTATTAGTTACGTGTAATTATGTTTTTAAAACTCTTCATGGGAATATTTTCCTGAGAAACTGTGAAAGATGCACATTTTACACCAATGTGTTTGGAGTAGGAGTCTTCTTTAATTTTACCCATTTACAATTAGATATTCACTCTGAACTAGCCTTTCAGGCTTTCTGGTGAAGCTATCTTAGTGGAACATTCACTCCCAGAAGGAATTCAGTCTGCCTAGTTAGACACATACATCATAAGAGGAATAGACTTGCTTTGGGAAGTGCCAGTCATGTCTCCATCCACTAAGGATGGACTTAAATGACTTCTTCTGACTAACTGTCTAATTTCTAAATACCTTGAATTAGGTGAAAGGAACCCCTCTTTAAGGGCACAAGGAAAACTACTGTTTTATTAGTCACTTCATTTAGTCTACATTTAATTTTAGACTCCATTTTCAATCAGCTGTTAACAAGTACATTAAGTGTAGTTAAGGAAAACTTTAAAATAACATAAAAACAGTATTAAAAATTCCAAAATCCTTTTATATGAACTGTAACATAAGACTAGACAATCAGACCTTCAGTCAGCGTGACTGAACATGATCAACTTACACAATGCTGTCATACCACTGTGTATTATTTGAAGATCCAGAAATACATACAGTTCTCTCTGTAAGATAGTTTTACAGAGAGATCATAATGATAATTGTGACAGAAAACAAGTGTGTGCCTCTTGATGCATCATTGCATGTGAAGTGCTCACTGAAAGTAATTTTTGTGTGATTTCAGCTCTCTTAACATTCTGCATTTCTACAGAAGTATACAGAAGTAAATTCTTCAATGAAAAGTAGCATTTTTTGTTAAAGATTTAGCAGAACCAGGTTTTTTTTTGGCATTAGCACATAAAAAAACCAAAATTTAACTTCATTATTTCCTTCCTGTAGAGAAAGTAAACTGAATATGACTATCTAATCAGACTAAATTTTGTGTCCTTATTGCTCAGACTTTGTCAAGTAGAAAACCAACTGGAAGTCTTTAATTCCACATAAAGCAGGTGGGATAGGAATCACAGCAGCAGCAGAGATTTTTTGGCAAAGGCCCTTACCTGAGCTTTGTATGCACAAAAAATGTATATCCCAAAGGAATAAGCAGGCAACAGTGAAAAAGCCAGGAGCCGGGAAGCCTGACAACAACTTGCAGTCAAGTCTCTCCTCAGCAGGCAGGTACACAACCTATAATCTAGTTACAAAACATTGCTCTGTTGCAACTCCTGCATCACAGCCCCACCTTGAAATGAACAGTTAAGTCTTTCACCACTTAAATACAAAAAGGAAAGAAAGGTCTTGAGGTCAGGAATGAGTAAACAACAGAAAGGGTCCTAAGACAGAAGAAGTCCCCACAAACAGAAATAAGCATCATCCTCCTTCACTAATAGGATCCTATGAGTTTTCCAGTCTAATAACTGTAAAAGCAGCTACAATTATACTACTTCATATTATTTTATCATATACTCTATTTTGAGACATAATAGATAATCTGTGATGTTACAATAATAGAAATTGGAACTCACTGGGTACTTCTGAAGTCATACATGGATTTCGAAAGTATTCTGAGCTTCTGCCCAATTGTGTTAAAATTTCAGGTTGATTCACGTTTTCGTAATCCAAACCACTTTTTTTCATCCTTAATAATTAAGGAATGAGATGAATAATCAGCTAGTTATCCTCAGAAAAGGAAGAACAGATTGCCCACTGTTCTTTGGCACTGGGAACACTGCATATTGCGCAAAGTCTTCCTAGCATCTGCTTAAAAATATGAGCATGAGTGTATAATTAATTGAACTGTGCTTGAATCAGTCCTTTTCAGTGAGTAAACGAAGACTTTGGAGAGTGTCTGGAAAGAGGCACAGTTTTCTTTTATGACCTACGCTTTGTCATGTCAATGCTATTTACAGTTTAGAAGGGAATCGTTAAACTAGGGAACTGAATGCATCCTTAAGACTTTCTCTTTTGAAATATAAAGGATCTGAATTTTTTCTATAAGTAGAAAATGTGCATATTGGAACACTTTATAGATATATAATAGAATGAAACAAGAGTTGTGATTATCTTTTATTTTTATACCACTCACCTTTTAGTAATAACAACAGAGGGTAATTTAAAGGGTAGATGAAAGGGCCTTGGTGTCTTCCATTTATTATTTTGCCTGGGTTTTTCTCGCCCACAATTAATCTCTCTTTTGAATTATGTCTCCTTTATACAACTAATCCTTGTACAGTAGCTGCTGGCTTTATAAAGTCAAGTAATACATTATGCTTTAAGAATGAATTCTGTTAGCATATCATTATAGAAAGACTCTTCATCCCTTAAGGACTTCCTCACAGAATTGAGGCTTTAATATATTTATGAGTGCAAAAAGGATGATTTTGTTATTATAATTTCTTCTAAGTGGTACATGAATTTCTAAGTTGATATTTACTTATTTATTAACAAAGGGTGGATACATAAAACAGTTTCCATCTTAATTTCATGTTGAAGACTTTCAGTCACTTTTTCATGTACAAAATTCTGGGAATTACATGAATGTAGAAATAAAAAATTTAAATTAGATGCAAAACTCAAATGACTGCAATCACAGTGCAGAACCTTAATTTATGTGTTTTAATTACAAACTTCTATTTCTATTATATGGATTTTACTTTGGAGTTCATAGAGTGCTTCCAAATTGTCTCTAACACTGTCATCTGGCCTTTATTATACAGTTACTTTTTTATCACTCCTTTCAGAAAAAGCATATCTAACTTTTTCCTTTAATCAAACTAAATTAATAGTATGGGGGGGCCAGTCTCTTCTCCCAAGAAACAAGTGATAGGACAAGAAGTAACAGCCACAGGAGGTTTATATTGGATTTTAGGAAAAAATTCTTCACAGAGAGGGCGATCAGGCATTGGAACAGGCTGACCAGGGAAGTGGTGGAATCACTGCTCCTGGAAGTACTCAAAAAAAAAGTGTAGATGAGGCCCTCAGTGACATGGCTTAGTGGTGGATTTTGCAGATCTGGGGTAAAGCTTAAACTTTATGATCTTAAAGGTCTTTCCCAATCTAGTCAATTCTATGATTCTATGATAGATGTGTTTTCTGTTTATCCCCACACATTTTAAATGGAATTGTATCCGTTAACATGAATTGTGTACACATAAACCGTTTAAGCATTAAGGCTTTAAACAGATGGAGTCATGTAATACGAGGAGACTAGCAAGCCCTTAGGCCTAGTCCTCTTCATCTTCAGAAGGGAACAGAACTTCACATAACGTCTGAAAAAGGATGCAAAAAACACAGTGTCCAGTATTATAGCACGAATAAATTACTAGCTTAATTGGAAAGTAACATTTTTCCCCTGTTTACTCCCACCTCAGCTGTTCTGCTTTCAGAAGGAAGTTGTCATACAGCAATGAAACTTGTGTGCATACAGATGGTTGTGCCTCCTTGTAGGCAGACAGCTGTACCCATCCTTGGCAATCACACCAGCACTTTCTATTAATCATCTTTTCAAGGCACTCTAATAATTCTCAGTTCTTCCTACTAGAAAGCCATGGAGGTTTATTTTTCCTTCAGTCTGTAGAATTAGAGTGATTTGCATAGTTTGATTGCATGTGCATGCCAGACACACATACAGCAATATTAATGTGCATCGTCACAGCACAAGATTACTACGGAACACAGGAAATTCATAAAAACTTTATATTTGACATAGTTTACCTAGCAAATGTTGGCATTCTGAAAATTACAATTTCTTGTTTCATTTTTCCTAATCATGACAGTCCAAATCTTTGCATCTTAAAAAAAAACAAAAACAAAAACAACAAACCCACACACACAAAAAAAGAAAGAAAAATAAAAGAATAAAAAAATGCAGTAATAGAGAATTTGCCAACTCCAACCTATAGGTGTTTCAAAAGACAAATTACTTCAGTCTGGAAGTGAAATTAAAGCATCCACCATGAACTAAATATTCTCTTCTATCCAGAGCTGCATATGTGGACCAGGTATTAAGATTTTTTAATAGCTTTTAGAAACTGGGTCCATCATTGACTGAATCCCTTTTCCCACTCGTAGCATCCCAGGTGAAAAAAACCCTGTATCTGCTATCTGACTCATCCTCTGGAGGATCACATACACAACCATTCCATAGTCCTGGCTTACACTGATACTGAATCAATCTGCCACAAATTCTGAGTCTGCCATTGAGTTTAACCTCATGGATAAGGTATGTTAGATTAAGATATTTGCTTGATCCCCTTTCAGAGACATGCTAACTGCTATAGCTCCATAAAACAGCTGTGACTTTCATACAAGTACTGTAGGATTGAGGGGATACATTGTACAGTGTAAAGTAGCTTGCATAAATTCATCAACTCTTTTATACTTAATGGTTACTTATCATTAGAGAAAGGGGAATTCAGTTGTTCCTCCTCCCTGTAGTGATTTAAACAATCTTATTTTTTAACATGGAGCTGCAGTAGTGGTTGCAACTTACCTGAACAACTTGTTGCACAGGTATTCTTAAGATGTCTAAGATCCTTCTGAAATAAATAGAGAATGTGAATGTCAAAAATCATAAGCTTCAGAATTACTGATGTTGAGAGTATTTCCTTTATGTTGTTTATTGATATTTTAAATACATGTTCCAGTTCTATTGTCTCCTGATGGTGCAATAATTACCTTTTTTTTCCTTTATCACTTAGAAGATCCTTGATAACTAGAATTTTTAAGAGGAAACTATATAGTAATGAAGTATGTAACACACCATTGTCATAAAGAACTTTGTTAACTTTAATTAACACATTTGCTAATGAAGTTTGAGGAAAACAGTAATGTTCCCCAATCTGCAATGGGCTTACTGCTTATAATACTCATAGAAGCACTTGAATTCAACTTATTACCTTATTCTGAATATCTTTTTTTTCCATATTAATAGTCTTAAAAGAAAACCATGCAGGAAGTTCTGTTATGGCAGAATGCAGGAGCATTATTATTAGTTGAAAAGAAGTACATACTGAAACGCTTTCAGAAAAATATTTCTGATTTTTGTGCAGTGTTTCCTGCAAATCAAGATATTCTCTTCCCCAGGATTTTCAGAGACAGAACCTTTCCCCTCCTCCCTACTAATTTCTACCACTCAAAGCTATTATCTGCATGGGAGATCCCTCTGAGGCCATTTCTTGTCCCACTTCATGGAACTAGCTTCAGATGGCACATCCCTTTGTTTGTGTTTAGACAAATCATGATGGCATGAGTGAGATGTCAGTTACTTCACTATAATCTGGTGTTTCATAGACTCAGATTCTAACCAGCTATGTAGTTAAAGACAGAAATAACATATATGTGTAAATATACATGTATGTATGGGGAGCTGACAGATTAATTTTGCCTGACTACAGAAAATATAGGGTTATTTATCCATATGTTTCTGAAAGAGTGAGATTAGCACAGTCACCTTAGTTAAAACCAGGTAAATTCCACTAAAATGTTGCTTGCATAACAGATACTGAAGTTCCGGACATTTGAATTTACAAGTGTACACCACTAATTCCTTAATAAAAGACCTATGTAGTTCTTCATTACTTTTGTTTAAATTCAGTAATTTTTCATGGAACACCAGTGTGAATAGGGAACAAAAGTACTTAAACATTAACCTAGACTTTAATCTAGATTGCATATGAAAATCCTGCAATTCCTGTCACAAGAATGAAGCTTTTTTCCCTGAACATTAATTTTAGAAGAAGCAACTTCTCAGATTCTTAAGTCTCTCACTTCCTTTTTGATTTTATTTGTTTGACAGAAGCCTATAATCTAATTCTAACTTAGAGCATTGCATGTCATGGTTTTGGTTTGTTTTTGTTTTTTTTTCACTTTTTAAAAGCATGTAATGAAAATGGTTGTGTAGAAGACAGTTTCAGAAGTGTGGAAGAAATATAACAAATGTAATTATGCATTTTCTCATGTAGAAAACTGAGAATGTTTTGGGTTTCCCTCCAACGATCAGCTGTTATTTACTTTTTCCTCCTCCCCAGGCACAATGACAGCAAGACTGGGGTTTAGACAAGATCACAGATTGAGGAATTAATAGGTTTCATTCTGGCATTTCCTTGGCTGAGAATGAGGACTTTTCTGTAGGATCATCCTGAACCATAAAATCCACTGTCTTCAATATTTAATTCCAAATGTGGAAAAGAAGATTTTAAAATATATAAGATTTTAACTTTTGGATTCTATTTCTTCAAGGTATATCTTATCAGATCAAATCAAGAGCAGAAAGGTTAAAAGTTGGAATCTAAATTATGTTCCAAATGGAAGTTTATGATTCAACAGATACAATTCACAATACAAAAATTTCCTAACATCTCTGAAAGAGCTATTCAGGAGTGGATTATCAACGAGGGTGTTGCATTAAATATCTTTCAAAAACATGCTATTACTTGACTTGTTGAAGTTGGTTTTAAAATAAATTTAGATTCTTTAAAGGAAATAGGGTGTTACTAATGATAATTAACATCTATGGTTTTCTGGCTTGGATCACTTGGCCAGGTTTACTTGCTATTATAAGTGAGAACTTGCATCTTATTTCACCATAATCTTATTTATTAACACTACTGCTGGTAACTTTTGCTCAAGCAGGCATGATGATTATCCATTTGCTTTTGACGTGGCACACACGAACTTATTCTGCCATAACAAGCTTTTACTTCCTCTCGTACATATAGTCATCTGTGTGGTATTTAAATGCCATGTTCTGGATGCTGGGGTATCTATGGAAGTTTTCATTTGGAAACAAAAAAGAACATGTTAAGAAAATCTATGTCAGAAAATATATCTCAGATAGGCCTAGAGAGATTCAGCTGTTGAACTGTGTTTGTAGTTTACAAGACTCACTTCTCCAGAAAAATTTTGAGCTTTATTTTTGCTAACCTGGAATCTGCAGATGACCTTGTTGCAGAAAACTTGATCCAAATGCCACTGTACTAGAAGTAACACTGTGTCGTGGTTTAAACCCAGCCAGACAGCTCATTCACTCATTCACCCCCCCTTTTCCTCTCTCTTTTTCCTTCCCCCCACACCCCCGACTTCCCCACTCCCAGAGGGATGGGGAGGAGAATCAAAAGAATGCAACTCCCATGGGTTGAGACGAGTCCAGCAACCAATGTACAACACAAATCACCACCTCTACCACCAACGACAACAATGGTAAGAGAAAATAACAAGGGAAGAGAATACAATAACACCCACCGAAAAAAGAGCCTGACCCAGAAGACACCGTGTCCTTCCAGGTAACTCCCAGTTACCCCCCTGGGCATGACGTGCTGTGGTATGGAATACCTCTTTGGCTAGCTTGGGTCAGGTGTCCTGTCTCTGCTTCGTCCCGGCTTCCCCTCATCCCTGGCAAAGCATGAGCCTCACAAAGTCTGTGGTCAGGGTAAACATTACTTAGCAGCAACTGTAAATATCGGTGTTACCAGCACTGTTCACAGGCTGGAAGTCAAAGCACAACTGCATCAGCTACCAAGAAGGAGAAAAACTGACTGCTACTGCTAAACCCAGGACACACTGTTAGGCATTTTAAAGCTCTATTTCTGGAAATATTTTTTTCAGATTAATTTTAAATTATTTCTTTTCCTTTGAGTCTCTTAAAACAGATAGTTCTCCATCTAATAAAACCAGTTGTTTGGTTTAAGACAAAAAATATTAGAGGAAAATAAACAAACATAAAGGTTAAAAGACAGCATTATGAAGATAAATTTATAAGACCAACATTAAGTGGGTATTGGCTGATGAACAGCTCAACGTGAGCCAGAAGTGTGTGCTTGCAGCCCAGAAAACCAACTGTATGCTGGGCTGTTTCAAAAGGAGTATGACCAGAGGGTCAATAGAGGTGATTCTCCGCCTCTACTCTGCTCTCATGAGATTGCACCTGGAGTATTTTGTTCAGCTAAGAGGTCAACAACACAAGAGGGACATGGACCTGCTTAAGGGCTAGAGCTGTCTGATGTAGTTTAAGAATGAAATTACTTAGAGAGCAGATGGTTTCCAAGATTTTACATGTACAATGTTAAAGGAGGCATGTGCTCAAAGGTGTGTGCAGAGGAGGCTACTGCACCCTTTCATGTAATCAGTTGGCAATGGAAATGCTAAGGATGTGTCTTGAAATATTTTCACTTGGAGGAAGGGACAGTAACGGTCTGTCAGCAGGAATTGATTTCTGTCTGCACACAGATTTATGAACAGTTCCATACAGCATAACATGTAACATGGCCAATCATTGTAACTGAAGAGTTACACTGATAGCTCCTCAGCTGCTCATGAAATACTCCAACGTGTGCACAGACATTGAAAGATATGCAAAACCAAAGTTAACCAACAAAAATATCCATATTACAAAATCTCAATATTTTTTTCATAATGACATGCATATGAACTGAAAGGTGCCTCTGTTACAGGCAAACTAGCTTTAAAATTATTTTTAAAGTCTTTTTATCATTCTTCCTTTAACTCAATTTATAATCTGACACATCCTACTCTTCCAGCATGTTCAAATAATCCCATAAGGCCTGCTGCTTTCTGAAGGGCTTGCTCTGCAAGCATTCAGTCCTGAAGAAATAATGTCATAGTTTGAAAAATAGCCCGACATGTTCCTCAATACCTGACATCACCCTTTTCAGACTGATGGGCTTCCCTGAGCATGTGAACCTAGAAGATCCCTCCTCCCAGGTCACCTGGGCTGCAGTGACAGAAGATCCCCCTCTCAGCATATTCTGTGCAATCCCAAAATGCTTTTTCCCTGCATCCCATCACGTCTTCCACCCCTAGATAGTGACCTCCTCTATTCTGAAAGCTGCTCTGGACAGATGCTTCCTGTTACTCATCCTGATGGGTTTCCTGTGGTAAAAACAGGGTTGATGGCTCTGCTGGAGAAGCCCAGGGAAGGGATCTGACAAGACATTCATTCTTTGTGAGTCTGCAATTCTTATTCCTGCCTGATGTTTTGCCTTCGTGCTCTTCCGGGTTGTGGAGAGGGACCTTTGATGGAATGGTGGCATAGGAGCAGCAAGAACAGGTTATTTATCAGTTTACTGCTTATACCATTGTTTCTCTGTGTTTGTGCAGATGAGCTTCTTATCACCTAATCTAACACAAAGTTTAAAGGCTTCTGGTGTGAAAACTGCTAAACTACTTCACTTAAATGTTCTGTGTGGTTTGCTGGCAATGTATGTTTTGGGACCTGTCAGAGGATGATATACAACCTTGGTTTTGCATTTAAGATGCCTTATCAGTCAATCTTCTGTTATAACTAAGGAATTTCAATTAGCATTCACAGACCCTTACTAATGTAGAACTGTTGCTGATTTGCCAAAAGGAAAGAAAAGAGTAAACCTATTAAAATTGTTCAAAGAAATCAAGGTGTTCTGTCTGCTACTGTAGCAATTGTAAATACACATATAAAGCTTAGATATGCAGGTGCCCCTAATTAGTACAGTGTGATGAAGCAGTATAACATTTTTGGTTTTAAATAAATGGGACAATACATTAAAATGTCAAAGATGAAAATGATAAATCTTGTGAACAGACAACTGCAGACTTCCCTTCACATGTATTACTGTACTGGCCATACTTAAAATAAAAGTGCAATTTTGTGAGATATCTGTGCATGTAAATATACTAATTCTAAGTCTAGTCTAGTGTGTATAATGTGCTAGGGACTGTTGTCTGGTCAAGTGATATAGCTTATCTTTTATCTTCTGCACTCAAATTTGGCCCTGGTCAAAATCACATCAGTAAATGTTCAGATTGTTGCTCTGTTTCAGTTTGTTAGTAGTAGTTCTTCAGTATGGTACTGTTTGAAGGACTTTGGTACCAGTATATGCAAGTTATGTTTGTGCAGTCAAATATCTTTTCTTCTCGGTTCACACCTAGGTCCTGATCCTTGACTATCCACACTGTATAAACATTTCTTTGCTCTGAGGCTCTCTTTTATAAGCCCTCTGAGAATTTTTAAGAATTATGGTTGACTGCTAGGTCTCAGGGTATTTCTGAGAAGGCAAACAATCAGAACCAGATGCCCGAGCATCTTTTGAATCAGACAGGAGAGCACAAGTCTAGTGTTCAGGCTGTTATGAACACAAATCTGGGGATACAGTATTTAGTTTTAGCTTACTGTTTCCTTGTTTCAAACAGTTTGGGTAAAATCTTGACTACTCTATAATAAATTCATGATGCGTGCTTTGACACATTCCGGCACTAAATAATGCTCCTAGTTGCAATATACAACACAGTGTGCAGGAGGAAAGTTAAATAAACCCAATGTAATTACTATTTTTTTCTTTTTTTCCTTATTCTTTGTCTATCCTCTGATTCTTTTTTTACCCGCCAACTCACATTGCTCCTCATTTAGAGATTTTGTATTCTTATATACCAACATTTCTTAGCATCCCATATTTATTGCATCTTCCTTAACTTATCCTTTTTCAATAATACATGAAATATTTTTTCCAAGTTTATGTTCTACTTTGCATTCACAAATGAACATCTAAAATTATCCTTCAGAATTCTACCCACTTGAAAATAAAATGAGGTTTCAGCCACTCAAGGCTTCTTAGTATTTATCATCATACCCCACAAAGATGTCTGCTTGTGAAAATAGACAGTAATTTCGAAGATATTTTCATGTGCCTATTCAGTTCATTCTTTCTTAATTGGGCACTAAAGGGACTTGAAAGACTTAGGATGCAATGCTATTTTCTGTGCTTTCTTTCCAAAATGAGCTTTTCAGGATAAACACACTGACAGAACAATGAAAAGTTCCACATAGCAAATTCTGCCTTTTGCTTCTTATACGTGTCTATGTATGTGCACATTTAGAGGTAGGAAGTAGTGTTGCCTAAAAAACTTATACTTCTTATTGTAATGTGATTGTTGATATGAGAAAAGGAACTATTGCTTTAATTAGAATTATCATAGCCATCAAAAGAAACACAGGGATATAGCTACATTAGAAGGCTTGCATAGTTCAGTTCACTTGAAAACCTGCTAACAAACGTGTATTGCTTTTTTTGTAAAAAGTATGATTAGTAATTGCCATTACTAATAGAGGGAAATGAATGCTGACATTTTTAAAATGTTTGATTCTCCCAAAATCACAGTAGCCTGAATATCGCAGAAGCAGGACTTTAAATGGTGATTGTCAAAACAAGCCATTAGCTGATTTAAAGACTTCCAAAATTAAGCAAAAACTTAAAACCAAAATATTTTAATTCCATTCTGTTTTAATATTATTGCATAAATGGTATTATTTTCTCTCATTTTAACTTCTTCCTCATTATAGCATATTTCAATTGCTAGCCTTTCATTCATTCACTGCTCTCAAGTGGGTAATTTTTTTTCAGGTAGTAATTAAGGTTGTAGTAAAGGACCACCTGCTTCTCAGATAAACCAAAACAAACACAGGTTCTCAAATACCACATCACAGCAGATTGAAAGATTTTAAGAAGCCTACAGACAATGCTTTGAAATATTGCTGATGCAGCTCTACCAAAATGAAGTGAAATTATTTGGATTCAAAATCCCATTTTGTTGTACAGGATATAATATAATTCTTCAATTTGATGAGAAAAAAAATTGTGCATGTAAAAGCTAGCAGGAATTGTCTGTCAACAGAAAAAGAGGGGTAAAAGAGAGAATAGAAGGGGAAGAGGAAGGGAAGGGCAAAACTTTTGTTCAGTTCAAATAGCAAAAAAAATACTAATAAAAGGAAGCAAATGTCAATAAATAAATCAATACTGTAATTTGCTGTAAATAAATACATGCAAACAAACAAATCAAAGCCAATTAAACAAAATCGTTCATAATACAAGACTTAAAATTATCTTGGAGATGCAAATGAAATAAACCTTGGATTCTAATACTGTAATTTTATTTTCCTAATTATTATGTACTATTTCTGACCTGCTATTGGCAGGATAGATCAGCAGATAAGGTGATCTGTATCATCATCATCATCATGATAATCATGACTTGACTTTGTGAACGAAGATTTGGTAAGGGCTTTACCCATGCTTACTGCAAGCACACTGATGACTAAAAAGGTCAATGTGAGACAGGCAAATCCAGCTGCAAAAAGCACAGCAAAAGGTCTCCTTGGGTGGTATAGGCAGGGCGCAATTCCTTCTACGTTGTCTTTTCTCCTTGAGACTAGTTCTGCATGAGTTCTCAAAGGAGTCAATGGCATTATGTATGGTGTGTCTCCAAGTCTCCCAGTTGGAGGCCAAGGTGGACCACTGATGGTAGTCAATATGGCTAATTGATCTACTAACATACAGCTTGAACTAATTTATCATTAAACACCTCTGCAAAATCCCCCAAAACATCTCATTTTAGAAAAGATTTCAAATTTCTTGAAGCTATTTAATGGAAAATATATATTTTAATGCAGAGGTTCTCCTGTAAAAGAACTTGTTAGAAGTATTTTAGAATGCCTCTATTTTTTAAGATTAAATTAAAAAACTTGGTATTACGTTTAATGCAATTATATTTTTATGTTCATTTTTTTTTTTTAGATAGGCTATTACACTACTTCTCTTGTTCTCTTTAAACAGTGGTTTAGGACATGGAGATTTGTTCTACATTGAAATAAAAATCTATGCTACTAACAAAATTCTAAAAGTATAATGCAAACTACTGTAGGGGGCAATCATATCTATTTATATATTGGAAAATAAATACTTAACTGTCCTGGGTTCAGCAGTAGCAGTCATTTTTTCTCCTTCTTGGTAGCTGGTGCAGTGCAGTGTTTTGACTTTCAGCTCGGGATCAGAGCTGATAACAAGGATGTTTTGGTTTGGCCAAGGACTTTGTGAGCCTCATGCTCTGCCAGGGAGGAGGGGAAGCCAGGAGGAAGCAGAGACAGAACACCTGACCCAAGCTGACCAAAGAGGTATTCCATACCACAGCACGTCATGCCCAGGATGTAACTGGGAGTTAGCCGGAAGGGCTGGGGGACTGCAGGGTTGGAGGAGGTATCGGTCAGAGCTTGGTCGGGCTTGGGGGGGCGAGTTATCTGTTGGCTGGTGCTGAGGTGTTGTATTCTCTTCCCTTGTTATTTCCTTTATCATTATTATCATTGGTGGTAGCAGTAGTGATCTGTGTTATACCTTAGTTACTAAACTGTTCTTATCTCAACCCGTGGGAGTTGCATTCTTTTCGATTCTCCTCTCCGTCCCTCTAAGAGTAGGGGGAGGGAAAGAAGGGGGGGGGGGTGAGTGAACGAATTACCTGACTGGGTTTAAACCACGACATTAACTTTAAGACATTTTATATGCTTCATAGAGCTTTGACAAACCGTAGCTTAATACCATAATTATATTGCATTGATTTTTTTAATACAATGGTGGCCACACCACTGATAGACATACTGTGTTTAAATTAAATTTAAATTACTTAAGGGAAAGTAGATAAAACATATTCAAATTTTTAGAAAAACTGAATAAATTTATGTTGTTATTCACAGTTTTTTCTTGACATTGATTTGGAAAGTTTATGTCCCTTAAAGAAAATAATTTTGTTTCCATTATGCAGTTAAATCCACATTAAGATCCTATTTTTGCCTGTAAACATTTCCTGACTCTCAGATAGGAACTGTGACTTTAGTGATTGAAATATCTAACTTATTTAAATTTCTTTAACAACAAGATGGCATCACTCCTAACTTCAGTGTTCTATATCTCTTAAGGCTCTCAAAGGAATATAAACATTCTGTTGTTGTTGTTGCTCTATAGTTATTTTATTTCTATTTTATTAAATGTGCTCCTGTAAAGGCACTGGAGTTGGTTTTAGTTTTTTTCTTTTTTTTCCAGACTGAATAACCCTTCCACAATTAATTCATTCAGGGCCAAAGTCGTAGCAAGTAAATTGAAAGCAGTTCACACTGATACTGCTTCCAGAAACATGACCTGCAAATCATAGAATTTTCTACAACAGCACCCTTGCACTAATATCACAGCCTTTTTTTTTTTTTTTTTTTTGTCCCTTGGTCTTTTATATATCCTGAGAATGTAAACATGCTTCTTGTCTGATATCAAAGAGGGTTAGAAAACAAGGAATTATTTCAGTATTTAACATAATTGTATCTGAAAATATTAGTGTAGTCTATAGACTGGTACACTTCACTGAAAATACAGTATTTTAATATTTGAAAAGAGGTGGGAATTAGAAGAAAAGCTGAGATCAAAAATACTTGCAAAGGACTATCAGTATGTAATTATAACTGAAGAGCATGATTTCATTAATCTATGAACTGTACACAAATTTAAAATATAGGGATTATTTAGCAGAATCTCTTACATGGATATTTTTTGAGTGGCAATAAGGTATTTTGTCTGTTCTCTTTTAGAATTAGCTTTTTTCCCTCTTTTTTATTTATAAATATGTGAAGTTACAAGAAGTCAGTATCAAAAGTTTACCTCTTGCCAATGTAACTGCTATGTTGCAAGCAAACTAGTTGTAATGCTGTCCTTTTGACTCCTTTTTACACTCTATTTCCTGTCTTCCTTCCTTTCTGCCTTCCAACATGATATAAAAGGGCAGCTAGAGAAACCTTGCTATTAGGACCAGTAACCTCCTTTTAGACAGGAGATTTAATACTCATATTAATTGCAATACCCAATTTAAGTGTAGAGGATCTTACTTATTGTGATATCCACCTCATTCATGGTTTCTCAAATGCATAGTATTGGCTAAAAGTATCAAAACATGTAATGTACAGCATCTAAATGTCTGGTACCCAATTATGAAATGTCATTGGGCATTTTAATGTCATGCTACAGAGAAGTAACTTCTTACACAATATTCATGACTCTTTTCCCAAATTACAATGTAGGAATTTGGACTTGAATTTAAAATCTGTGTTGAAATCAGCTACAGTCAAATGTTGGTAGGCATACTGGTCTGTCTACCATAAATCAATACTTCAAAAACACATCCATATGTATTTTTGAGATATTTCATTTTATGCAGGCAATGGAAGATATTTGAAAATGTAAAAATACTATGCTTAGTGAGAAAATGGAATATAACAATAGTTATGGTTTGACTACATACAGCTAAAGTACGGTTATGATTTTATTAAGAACATGTAAATACATTTGGTCTGAATGTGTTTTCATATTGTTTACTGAAAAAAATGCTTAAATATTCATGGAACTTGTTCAGGAATAGAGCATTTTTTTTCCTTCGATTTTTTCCCACTCCCTTCAGTGTTCATTTTCTAGATAAGAAGTTTTGTTATTAAGTATTAAAATGAAAGTTCTACTACCTAATAATATGTAATTTTTCAGTTTTAATGGCTTTTATCATGTAAGTTAGAAAAGTAAAATTGATATGTATCATATGATTATGTTTTAATCAAAGATGACAGTCAGCATTTAAACCCAGTTCTGTTGCTTAACTGATCCAGTAAACATCTTATTATGTAGCAACATCAATATCTGGCATTGAAAAAGGCAGCTAGAAAAACAGGTTTCTAAGCATATTTCTCCTTGGTGGAGCTGCAGTTTCTACTATTCAGTGTATTGTTACTCAGCCAAATACTGGCTTTAACTACAATATTTTTGTTTCACGGTGTCTAAACAATAGCACTTTCTGTTCCAGAAGTCTAGACTTAAGAACTCTCCACGGTTGGGGATTCGGGGATTTTGGTTTTTTCTTTTAATCATAGAAGGCTGAGGTTTTGATCACTTTCTGAACTAGAAGTAATTAATCAAAAGCCTTCGTTACCATGTTTAATTTGACTATTCACAATTTGTAGTGAAAACTACTTGTTTGATTCTTCCCATTTTCTTTTTTACCTGTGAACACACCTACATGGAAAAGGTTTATCATAGCAAGTACCTTAAGACTGGAAAAGGCTTAAGTACCTCTCTATTTAGATGTCTTAGGTACTTCTCTACTGTAGACATTTGCAATTGATCCCTCAGGTATCTTTCTTCAAACTCATTCTATTTTTCCCTTCACTCAGCTTTGAAAATAAATGAACTGGAGATATCAGACTAAAGTCTTCGGGGTTTTAAGTCAAAACCAAAAACTTTACGTTTTGGGCTTCCTGGTAGTTCTCCTGTGTATCTTCATTTTCTAAAGTATTATGCATCAAGACATTCTCATATCACAGAAGAAAAACAGATAAATGATTGGGTAAGACAGTAGATCCCCTCAGGGTCTCTGGCAGACCTGTGTGTGTTGACCTGAATTTCTGTCCTAGAATTTTAATCTGGCATCAAATAAAATGTTTTGGTTTTTATGTATTTTGGATTGCTTTATTCTCTGTAAACTTAATCGTACAGTGTTGGTCACCATGAAGCTTTTTTCTAAAGAATATTCACCATTTCTTTCTATCAAGAACATTTTTTGTTGCATATGATACCTGCAGCATGTAATAAATAAAATTTATTAAACTGAAGAGAGCAAGGTTAATTGAGCTATTCAGCATATATGCTCACACAGTATTAGAAGACAGCCTCCAAACTTTGTTTGTAGCATAATTCTTTTTTTTTTTTTCTGGTTCTATAATATACTGGATAGAAGTATTTATAACAGAAAATTCAATACTTTTTTTAGCATTACTAATTCAATAATAGCGGTATGGTAGTAGCTAAAAAAGGGAAACAACCAAAAATCTGATCCTACCTTATCTATTGCCAACTGATAGCTAATTATCATTGTTTACTTCCAGATATGTAGATAGATATAAGCAGACATTGAAGTGTTGGCATTTAGGATTTATAAATAAACATCAGTTCAGAAAAGAATGAAAGTGTGTACATGTATAACAAGTATAACTGTTGACATTCAAAATTGTCGTGGCTGATCCTATAGAACACATTTCTACACATTTTTAGCAATAACATTTCAACGTTTAAAGATTGGACTGATCAGCACGTAGAAAATATTTTCCAGTATTACCTAATTTCAATTTTCTTTAAAGTCTTTTAACTCTTATGTTTGGACTAAAGAGCCTTTATTTCAGAGAGGAGACAGGTCATGGTTTAGAAGCCACCTTCTTGCCTGCAGGGAAGCCTGAAATTCCACTACAATAGTGAATTAGATGAGAATGCCATTTAAATATTTCTTCAGGAGCAAGGATTTAAAAATTAACTTTCTTAATATAAAATGGATTATGTGTAATAATATGATAATGAAGTTCAATTTGCATAGAACTCTAAACTTTGTGACAGTTGTTTATGATACTAATAATCAAGCAATTACCTTTCCCTTCAGATTCTGAGCTGAGCCTACATGTGAGCTTTACATGTACTCTGTTAACAGAAGTGGATCCTACAAGATGAACTAATACCACCTACAAAAATATGTTAGTGATATAGTTAACAAAGAAGTAAAACAGCTGGTAAGTTTTAAAGACCAGGTACCTAGAGAATGATATGTACTTTTTTGAGCAGTTTCATTTAATTTTTTCTTGCTTCCAGTCTGCTCTGTTTTAGTAGATTTGGGCACAGTCTTATCATTTGACTTCCTGAAAGTAAATCTAATTTTCTGCTTTAATTCCATAATCTATTACATCCATTATTTCAAAAGCCATCAGGACATAGTCCTGTGCTGCTGGCTCTAGGGGGCCCTGCTTGAGCCAGGACATTGGACCAGATGACTTCCAGAGGTCCATTTCCCGTTAAACCATTGTGATTCAAGTTTGCGATTCTACAACTCTATCTGTAAAATTAATTTTGTTCTTTCCATTCCTGTGATTTTACAAAGCAAATATATATATATTCCTTCATGAGCAGCAACCTCTGCTCTTCTGCATTGCCTTGTTTTGTATCTGAGACAAGAGCAGATTTGTTATATTATACCTTAGTTACTGGACTGTTCTTATCTCAGTCTGTGGGACTTACATTTTTTAATTCTCCTTCCCATTGCTGAGTGAGTGAGCAAGTGGCTGCATGGTTCTGAGTTACCAGCTGAGTTTAAACCAGAACACACAGAAGGTCTAAGCAGGAATGAGCTACCTAAAAGCTGCACAGAGACCCTGAACATCAAATATACCAGGTACTGAACATAAGCCAAAGTTTAGAAATATGAAGAGCAACAAGAAAGGTTTCTCCAAGTACCTCAACAGTGAAAGATTTCCACTAGTAAGATCTGCCTTCCCAGGTGTCCGGAAGGCCTTTTAAGAGGTTCTCTGAGAATGTGGAAGAAGCAAAGTTAGGGAACACTTAAGCAAACTGGACATACACAAGACAGAATTCATCCAACTGTGATGGAACCTCCTGATACGTGGTTAGTTACCTGTCAGACTGAAAATACGGCTTAATCCTCATTCTCTTTGCTTAAGTTCAGACATTGTTTTTTATAAGAATAATACCAAGTTACTGCGAAGACATGTACTTCTAATAAAATTCTGGGAGTAATTTACCTTTCTCTTTTGCACCCAGCTGATCAATTATATTCTGATTCAAAATATGTTCTAAGGCTGCGCTAGATTTGAAGTCAAACTCATGGGTTTGTAATTTTCAGCTGTTTTATATATATAAAAGAAATTTTTTATTTTCTACTAAGTCATCAGGAATTGATAATTTCATTAGAAGTCCTTGCTCATGTTTTGTAAATCCATGGACCATTATTTTGTAATAATAAGCAATATGAGTGTTATTTCCACCTGGCTTTTGTAATTGAAATGATTCCAGTCTCTTCAGACAGGTTTTATACACGCTCATGTAATTCAGCCTGTGCATACCTATTACCCTACATATCTATGAGGTAGATACTTAGATTAAAGAACACAATTACCCTTGGAACCTTCTGTTAATGAAGAAAAATGAGTCACATCTAGAGTAAGGGAGGAGTAAAACCTTAGATGGGCTGAACTGATGTTTGAAACTATAGAGCTGCTTCCTGTTATTAGTTACCTTAATCTCTTTCTTGAGCCTAACTATTCCAATTTATGCACTTATTAATAGCTTAGAAAACATGTTTCTGAGGACATGTTCAGGCCTTAGAAACTCAGACTAAGAGTATTTTGTGTTTTCAACAATCTTAATCAATATTTAAATTTTAGAATGTGAAGTGGGAGGAGAACAGGAAGGGAATGATGGTAGGATAAAAGGCCTTGTATTTTTTAATCTATCTACATTGTTGATTTATTCTATTATGTCATTTTTTTTTGTGGTATTTTAAGTGTCAGAGAAAGTTTAAAAATAGCACAAAATCTGTGTAAAACTCATCCAAGATAGCCTTTTATGAATATATTCCTGGCAAGTGATGAGTTAAAAGTATCTCCATGAAAATTAGCAAAAAAATAATACTCTGTATTATTTAATGAAAAGTTTAATCTAGGTTGTTTTCCTCCTTCAGCAAGCAAAAAAGCAAGCAACTTCTTTCTCTTTCAGTCTTTAATCTATTAGGCTGACACTTTATTTTTTGGTTGCTACCTATTATTGATGAGAGTTTTTGTAAGTCCTGGTGTCTTTGTGAATTTAGCTGTAAATCCAACAAAGTACTAATAAATTATGTACCTACTTAATAACAACCAAGCTACTTAATAGCTATCTACCTTTGTGCAGGTTCACTTTATTTTTTCATTTACTGTACGAATGGAGGAGGAGATTTTTTAAATGCATCAAAATTGTGAGTCTTTTGATAACTACTGCTACATTTCATATCATGGTGCAAGGTGTATTAATTATATTATGAAAAGAAACTGAACACAAAGCTAGTCAAAAAAAGAATCAAATATACCAGGTATTGAAAACAAAGTTACTCAGGAAATGTCTTGGGTAAGCACACTTTAAATGAGTTGGGGAAGGCACAAAGAGTGGATTATTTGGTTCTAGTGAATGGCTCTTACTTTCTACTCTTCACTATCAAGTTTCAGGAGCAGTTGATATGTTGCTAGGTGAAGCAGAGCTGAAATTTGTATGCTATTGTGCTTATTAATGCAGCATTGCTTTGCAGATGACTATCCTTTTTCACAATCTGTTGACAACACACAAATTCTTTCCTGTACTTTGCAATATTTCTGGTTCCGAAGTAGCTTCTGGTTGTACATTAGCTAGCACTCATTTTAGCTGTAGATTTTATGGAAAAAAGGATTTTCTTCAGATAGATTTAGTCAGTGATGAACTGGGGAAAAGACTTAAAAGTTTTTTATTGATTTTAATATATTCAGTTATTTTCCCCTACTGCACATTATTTCAGACTGCCGTTGCTCTGTAAGGCAACACAGGACTGACTTTCCTTGCTCAGCTCATCCTAGATCACATCTCAGGACCCCATTTCAGTCCTCTGGGGCCCTCAGCCTCTACTCCAGTGACATCACAGACCGGCCAGTATCCAGATCCCCATAGCCCTGCCATGCTCAGGGTTGAGCTCAGCCCACATCCTATCCCAGCCTTTGCCTGTTCCTGTCTCCAGAGAAGAGACAGACGCCTGAGGCTAGGGCTGCCCCTGGTGACCACCTCCCCAGATGCCCTGCTGTTGGATCTAGGGTGGGATGTGCATATGCTGGCAGAGACCCCTGACAGTCCCAGTCCCTGGCCCCAGGCCGCCACCGCCCTGGTGCAGTCAGTGCCTGAAGAGACTTGCTATTCCAGTGCCCCTTGTGCTGCCTACACAGGCTGTCCTAATCACTGGATTGCAAACCAGTGAAGAACCTGACTCAATAAAAAAAGTCTGTTATGCAACATAGAGAGCTTATTTACATGAACAAGCAATATATAACCTCTGAGAATACAAACCTTTGCACTTTGTTTCAGATCAACAAAGCTAGATATTTCTAAAATCCACTTATGTATTTTTAAACACAGTGAAAAGAAAGGGGAATAGTGAGGTATCTCACTATTTGCTTTTCTGTTTAGATCTGTATTCTCATCCAATTATACATACGCTCTCCCTTAGAAAATTACATGTTTTTAAAATATGTCTTAAGAGAAAATCTCAAAGCAGCTGTATTCAGGATGTGTTTCCTTCCTGGAAAAGATGTCCAGGATGTATCACTTCTGTGTGGTGAGTGGGTACCTATGAAAACCACCATAGAACTTCAGAAAAAAGTGCAATACAAAGAATAGAATAAAGAAAGAGGTGAAAGTTATCTCAGTATCAATCCAGAGATTAGTAGATATTTTCTTTAGAACTTCCCTTACTGGTCCAACAGGCAGAAGAGTTCACCAAAAATACCGATCTTTCATTTACAGATCTTCCGATGCTTCCTCTCACCTGTTTTGTCTTTAGCTTAGCCTGGAACATACATGGAAGTTCATAGCAACAGAACTACACTGAATTTCTAGTTGGAGTGTTAGGTACTTTGTGATATCTCTAAGGCACAGAAAAGGCTGCACAGGGTGATGGAGTTATGATGCCGTCTACAGGACTGTCAATAAGTGTATGGAAAGGAAATCAGGAATACTTTTTCTTCAATGTCTCATTTTGTTACTTTTGTATGTTTATGTAACTGCAAACTGTCATGAAATGAAACTCCGTTTGCCTTGAAACAAATATACAAAATAAACTACAGGTATTATTAACCTTCCCATTGTCCTGGGTTCAGCAGTAGCAGTCATGTTTTTTGTTTTTTTTTGTTTTTTTTTTTCCTTTCTGCTAGCTGGTGCAGTGCTGTGTTTTGACTTCCAGCCTGAGAACAGTGTTGGTGAAGTCGATGTTTTCAGTTGTTGCTAAGTGATGTTTACCCTGACCAAGGACTTTGTGAGGCTCATGCTCTGCCAGGGAGGAGGGGAAGCCGGGAGGAAGCAGAGATGGGGCGCCTGACTCGGGCTAGCCAGGGAGGTATTCCATACCACAGCACGTCATGGCCGGGGTGGGGGGTGACTGGGAGTTACCCGGAAGGACATGGGCTTCCGGGTGGAGCTCGTCTTCTTGGCCGGTGGTATCGTATTCTCTTCCCTTGTTATTTTCCCTTATCATTGTTCTAGTTGGCGGTAGCAGTGGTGATTTGTGTACATTGGTTGCTGGACTGTTCTTGTCTCAACCCGTGGGAGTTGCATTTTTTTTTTTTTTTTTGATCCTCCTCCCCATTCCTCCGGGAGTGGGGGAGAACCCCGGTGGGGGGGGGACACGGACCTCGATTGTTGTCAGCTCGGCACCACTCACTGGGAGTGAGTGAACAAGTTACCTGACTGGGTTTATACCACGACAGTTCTTTTTGGCGCCCAACGTGGGGCACGAGGGGTTGAGATAAGAACAGATCTGACTGGATTGGTAGTCACTCGTCACAATGCTGATTTATTGGCTCTCAAGGTTGTTCCTCTTGATCTCACAGTTTCAGTATATCGTATCTTACGTCCATCCGGTATTTGCTGTATTAGTGTTTTTCAAGTGTGGGGCTTGGGCTAAGGTTTTTGTCCCATTGTACTTTATGGTAATGACTTGTAATACAATAGAATCATTGATCATGAAACTGATCTGGCTTATGTTCCCAGTGTGGTCATCACCTTTATACTTTGGGAGGTATATGATGGAAGTGCTTAGCAATTACACATCTTTTTTCTCCTTCTCAGGTGCTCAACCTGTGAAGGAGACATTCTTTTACCCTCCCAGTCGTCCCCCCAGACCATTTACATTTGAGAGTTTTGAATTTTTTGAATGGCATTTTAATGCTGTTGAGACTTGTTTGCTGATGGTGATGGGAATCACCATGCTAACACGCATACAGAGTGTGTTTTGCCCACTACGGATTTCAAGAGTTAAGCAGAGTCAGGTTTGGGTCTTGTCTGGGGTCAAACGACAATGTAGGAGGACCGAGAGATTTTCCCTGAGGCTGGACAGCCATGAGCGGCAGGGTGTGTGGGATAGTATGGGCAAGTATCTAGGTCAGTGGGCCCCTCCAGTACTTTGGAATTTCACTACCCAACAACTGCAAAATCCAGAAGAATTAGTAAAACACTTAAATGAGGTGTGTGGTCATTCTGGCCATACCAGAGATGGACAAATCACGGCAACGTGCTGGGGCTTGGCCTATGCTTACAGGGCCTTGTTCAACACTATCCAGCCCCTTCAAAAGGAAAGGAATGTTGGCGGATCTGAGGGCAAAGCAACAGTCGCTACTCAAACTTTGGCTGCAATGAACTGCGCAGCTACCCCAGCAGCAAGTACAGCAGCTGCTCAAACTTCAACTGCAACAGACAGCGCGGTTACCCCAGCTCCAAGCACAGCAGCTGCGCCACCCCCAGCAACAAGTACAGTCGCTACTCAAACTTTGGCCTCAATGAACAGAGCAGCTTCCCCCGTGGCAAGTACAGCAGCTGCTCAAACTTCAACTGCAACAGACAGCGCGGTTACCCCAGCTCCAAGTACAGCAGCTACACCACCCCCAGTAACAAGTACAGTTGCTACTCAAACCACAGTGATAATCACTGCAGCCAAACCAGAGGACCAATTCGTACCAATATCGGTTGCCCCTGTATGCAAGAGAACAAGCAAAAAGGAGGCAAAAAGGGTGAAGCGAGATGAAGAACCAATGAAATCACCACCCGGTCCAGAATCTGATCAGGAGTCATCATCACATGACGAAGAAGAAGAAGAAGAGGTAACTTCTCGACCTCGGACCTCAACCGAGCTACAGAATATGCGAAAAGATTTTACCCGTCAACCAGGGGAGCACATCATCACCTGGTTACTCCGATGCTGGGACAATGGGGCCGATGGTCACGAACTAGAAGGTACAGAAGCCAAGCAGCTGGGATCACTTGCTACAGAAGGGGGAATTGACAAAGCAATCGCAAGAGAGAAAACGTCCCTCAGCCTTTGGAGGCGGCTCTTGGCAGCTGTGAAAGAAAGGTTTCCGTACAAGGACGATGTTACGAGTCATTCGGCCAAGTGGACTACTATAGACAAAGGCATCCAGTCTCTGAGGGAATCGGCCATCGTAGAGATGCTCTATCACATCAAGCCGAATAACGGGGATACACCTATAGATCCAGATGAATTCGACCCATGTGGCGAAAACTGACACGGAATGCACCGTCATCATATGCCCATTCATTGGCAACAGTAACCTGGAATGACATAGTACCACTGACAGTGGATGAAATGGTTCATAAACTCCGAGAGTTCGAAGACAACCTCACCCCTTCCATCATCTCAGCTGTGGAAAAACTGTCCCAGGACCTCAAACAATTGAGGGACGATCTATCTGATTTATCCAGCTCCTCACGTGTACCAACACACGTCTCAGCTATTAACAAAAGGCGTCCTATTGTTCAAGAGAGGAGATACAGGAGGTATACGCCACGGGGTACCCTATGGTTTTACCTGCTGGATCACGGAGAAGACATGACAAAGTGGGATGGAAAACCTACTTCAGCTTTGGAGGAACGGGTGAGTGAACTGAAGAGGGGAGCAAGGGCCAAGACTGATCGTCCCATGAGAGCTACGGCTTCAGTCTCTGGTGAGCAGTTTCCCAGATGGAATGGAAGAGCTGATTTTACTTCAGCTCCTGTGATAACGAAGAATAATGCCTTTCACCACGACTTAAGTGTCCAAAGCTGTGACGACCATTAGAGGGGCCCTGCCTCCAGCCAGGTGGAGGTAGGGGACAATCGGATTTACTGGACTGTGTGGATCAGATGGCCTGGCACATCAGTCCCACAGAAGTATAAGGCTCTAGTAGATACCGGTGCACAGTGTACCCTGATGCCATCAAGCTGTCAAGGGGTGGAACCCATCTATATTTCTGGAGTAACAGGAGGATCCCAAGAGTTGACTGTGCTGGAGGCTGAAATCAGCCTGACTGGGAGGGAGTGGCAAAAGCACCCTATTGTGACTGGTCCAGAGGCTCCATGCATCCTCGGCATAGACTACCTCAAGAGAGGGTACTTCAAAGACCCAAAAGGGTACCGGTGGGCTTTTGGTATTGCTGCTTTGGAGACTGAGGAAATTGAGCAGCTGTCCACCTTGCCTGGTCTCTCAGAAGATCCCTCTGCTGTGGGGTTGCTGAAAGTTGAAGAACAACAAGTGCCAATTGCGACCACAACAGTGCACCGGCGGCAATATCGCACCAACCGAGACTCCCTGATTCCCATCCATCAGCTGATCCGTAGACTGGAGAGTCAGGGGGTGATCAGCAGGACCCGCTCACCCTTTAATAGCCCCATATGGCCAGTGCGAAAGTCGAATGGAGAATGGAGACTAACAGTAGACTATCGTGGCCTGAATGAAGTCACACCACCATTGAGTGCTGCCGTACCGGACATGCTAGAACTTCAGTATGAACTAGAGTCAAAGGCAGCCAAGTGGTATGCCACGATTGATATTGCCAATGCATTTTTCTCCATTCCTTTGGCAGCAGAGTGCAGGCCACAGTTTGCTTTTACTTGGAGGGGTGTCCAGTTCACTTGGAACCGACAGCCCCAGGGGTGGAAACACAGCCCTACCATTTGCCACGGACTGATCCAGACTGCACTGGAACAGGAGCAAGCTCCAGAACACCTGCAATACATTGATGACATTATTGTGTGGGGCGATACAGCGGAAGAAGTCTTTGAGAAAGGGAGGAAAATAATCCAAATCCTGCTGAAAGCCGGTTTTGCCATAAAACGGAGTAAGGTCAAGGGACCTGCACAGGAGATTCAATTTTTGGGGAATAAAATGGCAAGATGGACGTAGACAGATCCCCACAGATGTGATCAACAAGATAACAGCAATGTCTCCACCAACTAATAAGAAAGAAACGCAAGCTTTCTTGGGTGCAGTGGGGTTCTGGAGAATGCACATCCCAAATTACAGTTTGATTGTAAGCCCTCTCTATCATGTGACCCGGAAGAAAAATGATTTTAAATGGGGCCCTGAGCAGCAACAAGCCTTTGAGCAAATTAAACGTGAGATAGTTCATGCAGTAGCCCTTGGACCAGTCCGGACCGGACCAGAAGTAAAAAATGTGCTGTACACTGCAGCTGGGGAGAACGGTCCTACCTGGAGCCTCTGGCAGAAAGCTCCAGGGGAGACTCGAGGTCGACCCCTCGGCTTTTGGAGTCGGGGATATAAAGGATCTGAGGCCAGCTGTATCCCAACTGAGAAAGAGATACTGGCAGCCTATGAAGGGGTTCGAGCTGCTTCGGAAGTGATTGGCACTGAAGCACAGCTCCTTCTGGCACCCCGGCTGCCCGTGCTGGGCTGGATGTTCAAAGGCAGGGTCTCCTCTACACATCATGCAACTGATGCTACATGGAGTAAATGGGCTGCACTAATTACACAACGAACTCGAATAGGAAATCTCAGTTGTCCAGGCATTCGAGAAGTCATCATGGACTGGCCAGAGGGCAAAGATTTTGGAATGTCACCACGGGAGGAGGTGGTGCGCGCTGAAGAGGCCCCACCATATAATAAACTGTCAGAAAGTGAAAAGCAGTATGCCTTGTTTACTGATGGCTCTTGCCGTATTGTGGGAAAGCATCGGAGATGGAAGGCAGCTGTATGGAGTCCTGGACGACAAGTTGCAGAAACTGCTGAAGGAGAGGGTGAATCAAGTCAGTTTGCTGAGGTGAAAGCCATCCAGCTGGCCCTGGACATTGCTGAACGAGAAAAGTGGCCAGTACTTTATCTCTATACTGACTCATGGATGGTGGCAAATGCCCTGTGGGGGTGGTTGAAGCAATGGAAGCAGAGCAACTGGCAACGCAGAGGTAAACCCATCTGGGCTGCTGCACTGTGGCAAGATATTGCTGCCAGGGTGCAGAACCTGGTTGTGAAGGTACGTCATGTAGATGCCCATGTACCCAAGAGTCGGGCCACTGAGGAACACCAGAACAACCAACAAGTGGATAAAGCGGCTAAGATTGAAGTGGCTCAGATGGACTTAGATTGGCAACATAAAGGTGAATTATTTTTGGCCCGGTGGGCCCATGACACTTCAGACCATCAGGGCAGAGATGCAACATATAGATGGGCCCGTGATCGAGGGGTGGACTTAACAATGGACACTATTGCCCAGGTTATTCATGAATGTGAAACATGTGCTGCAATTAAACAAGCCAAGCGGTTAAAGCCTCTTTGGTATGGAGGACGATGGTTGAAGTATAAATATGGGGAGGCCTGGCAGATTGACTATATCACACTGCCACCAACCCGCCAAGGCAAGCGCCATGTGCTTACCATGGTGGAAGCAACCACCGGCTGGCTGGAAACATACGCTGTGCCCCATGCCACTGCCCGCAACACTATCCTGGGCCTTGAGAAACAGATTTTGTGGCGACACGGCCCCCCAGAGAGAATTGAGTCAGACAATGGGACTCATTTCCGGAATAACCTTACAGATATTTGGGCCAAAGAGCATGGCATTGAGTGGGTATATCACATCCCCTACCATGCACCAGCCTCTGGGAAAATTGAACGGTACAATGGGCTGTTAAAAACTACACTGAGAGCAATGGGTGGGGGAACTTTCAAGCATTGGGATACACACTTACCAAAGGCCACCTGGTTGGTCAGCACCAGAGGATCTGCCAACAGGGCTGGCTCAGCCCAGTCAGAACTTTTACATATTGTAGAGGGGGACAAAGTTCCCGTGGTGCATATGAAGAATTTGCTGGGGAAGACAGTCTGGGTAATTCCTGCTTCAGGTAAAGGCAAACCCACTCGTGGGATTGCTTTTGCTCAGGGACCTGGATATACTTGATGGGTAATGCAGGAAATGGGGAAGTCCGATGTATACCTCAAGGGGATTTGATTTTAGGGGAAAACAGCCAGTGAACTCAATTGTATGCTGTTGCCTGCTGTGTAATGCTTTTATAGCCCATCAACTAGATGTCTCCAGGTCACCAGCGACTGGCCCTGACTTCCCTCCAGCCATCATCCCAACAGAGAATGAACTTGGAACATCATGGACCGAATGGACTCGGCAGCATTATAGGGATTGGTCCATGCACTAAGAAAATGATCTTTTCCTCTTGGTCTGTATGTATATGGATGTATATATGTGGGAGAGCGATGGTGTATTGAAAATGTGGGATCTGAGCACGACGTGAATGGTATGGAATAAGGGGTGGATAATGTCCTGGGTTCAGCAGTAGCAGTCATGTTTTTTGTTTTTTGTTTTTTGTTTTTTTTTTCCTTTGTGCTAGCTGGTGCAGTGCTGTGTTTTGACTTCCATCCTGAGAACAGTGTTGGTGAAGTCGATGTTTTCAGTTGTTGCTAAGTGATGTTTACCCTGACCAAGGACTTTGTGAGGCTCATGCTCTGCCAGGGAGGAGGGGAAGCCGGGAGGAAGCAGAGATGGGGCGCCTGACTCGGGCTAGCCAGGGAGGTATTCCATACCACAGCACATCATGGCCGGGGTGGGGGGTGACTGGGAGTTACCCGGAAGGACATGGGCTTCCAGGTGGAGCTCGTCTTCTTGGCCGGTGGTATCGTATTCTCTTCCCTTGTTATTTTCCCTTATCATTGTTCTAGTTGGCGGTAGCGGTGGTGATTTGTGTACATTGGTTGCTGGACTGTTCTTGTCTCAACCCGTGGGAGCTGCACTCTTTCGATCCTCCTCCCCGTTCCTCTGGGAGTGGGGGAGAACCCTGGTGGGGGGGGGGACACGGACCTCGATTGTTGTCAGCTCGGCACCACTCACTGGGAGTGAGTGAACAAGTTACCTGACTGGGTTTAAACCACGACACCCATGCAAAAGCATAACCTATTCTATAAATCTCTGCTTTCAATAAAAGCACTTCTTTATGAAGACAACTGTCTAGACAATTGGTTTGCCACAGAATAGCAAGTAGTGACATTAATAAAGTTACATGTGCAATATGCATGTAGTCTAAGTCTATTCTTGTGCTAAGAATTTTCTAATTAACCTTGTATTTACATGCAGAGAACATCAAAACTTAGTTATTAACATCTTTCTGCTCTAGAGCTGAAATCCAATGAAAATAAAATACTATCTTTGTATTTCCAGTCACCTGAGTAAGATTCTACAGGCTTAAAATGAACACTGTAACAATGAGCAGATACAGTGTTATTACAACACATAGCTGTAGTATTAACATGTAACAGGTAAAACTAAGGAATTTTGAACCACTGTCTTTTCTGTAATTATCCAGTGACGTCTTACTCAGAACTTTTAGAATCATAGAATGATTTGGGTTGAAGGGACCATAAAGGTCATCTAGTTCCAACTCCTCTGCCATGGGCAGACACACCTTTCACCCCTGTCCAACCTGACTTTGAACACCAGGAATGGGACAGCCACAGCTTCTCTGGGCAACCTGTTCCCAGTGTCTCAGTACCCCATAGTGAAGAATTTCTTCCTAATGTCTAATCTAAATCTCTCATTTGTCAGATTAAAGCCGTCCCCCCTTGTCCTGTCACTACGTGTCCTTATAAAAAAGTCCCTATCCATCTTACTTCTAGTCCCCCTTTAGGTACTGGAAGGCTTCTGTAAGGTTTTCCCTGAGCCTTCTCTCCTCCAGGATGAACAAGCCCAACTCTCTTATCCTGTCTTCACAAGATACATGCTCCAGCCATCTGATCATATTCGTGGCTCTCCTCTGGACTTACTCAAGCAGGTCCATGTCTCTCTTGTGTTGAGGGCCCCAGAGCTGGACACAGTACTCCAAGTGGGGCCAAAAGATGGTTGCATACAGCTTTTTAAACTGCTTTCCAGTCAATTTTATTCTCAAAATCGTAGAATTTCTGTAAGGAACCTATGAGCAAACCTATGACCCCAAAAGACATCAATATGACAAGAAAGTTACAATTGCAAGAAAATTTAACTACTTTAATAAGAATCAAACAATTCAATAATGACAGCTTTCTCCCATAAGAAACTAAATGCCATTCATAAAATAACCATTCAACTAGAAAATATACACAGATGAGCATTTTCTGCAGTGCTCTCAGAATGTGTAACATGGCTGTAATCCTTACCATTCAGCACTTTAATGACTTTCTTCTACATAGCTGCCCACACTCATGTGATGTGGTGTGATACATACTAGCTAAGAACCCTATGGTGAAAATATAAGCAGAATAGCCATGTGCCTATAGTCTTCTTACAAACTGAGCAGGTTTTCAATTGGCTCTAGCAGGTTTGGGAAATGACCATTTCAGACAGAACACAGTGAAGCAGAAAATGGGCAGATGCTGTAAGTTGCATAACCAGTACAAAGAAGACTCATCTGCCAGTTATAGTATATGAAATTAACTGATGGGATACCGACTGATTCAGGCTAATTTAATGACAACCTCTAACCATCTGGCTAGAAAACTGTATTTTACAAAGGCCTAATGCTGACCCACATAAGCTAGTCTAAAAAACATTTGGTGAGTTTAATAATGGATTATACATCAAAGCAAGAACTCATTACTGTTACAAGTCATGAAATATTTATTCTTAATCTGACAGTTCTACTACTGCTAAACAGTAAGAAATTACACTGTGAAGCAGCATATATAATAAATGACTGACTACTTTTCTGCTGTGCTAGTAAATGCAAAGCTTCTTGAGCCTGATGCTTTCCACTTGCTGACAGTGTGAAACTGTGGGAAATAGAGCCTTCTTTTTCCTCCATGGCTTCTCCAGCACAGATCTTGCTTTGCTCTATGGTCTTAATTTATAATTTTGCAGTAAGATTTGCTAGAACTGATTAATTCACCTGACTTGTTAGTTTCTTTGGCTTGATTTCACAAATAGTCAGCATCCTGGAATCCAAATTATACCTATGACGCTTTTGCCTGAAATGTCTTTGTGGAATGTAGTTTCAGAAGGAAATGAAAAAAATAAAATAAAATAAATGCATGATTCAGAGCATAATTTGGCTGACAAAATCCTATTTACTCATGATGGTTTGTGACGTGGAAAGGACCCAGCAAGACTCTCAAAGCTCAGAGCTGGCAGTAAGAAAATGAACATCAGCGAATTTGATTCAAACGCAGTGAAGCGGTAACCATTCAACCTCCTCAATGCAATTTTCATGGAGTCATTGTTATAAATGCACGTATTAAAATGTGGTTGAAATATGCAGTAGAAGTGTTTTTCGGACAGCCTGTATTACTTTCTTAAGGCAATGTGCGAATGCACAGTGATGTATTCATGTTTTTTTCCTTTTTTTTTTTTTTTTCCTTTATCATGTTTAAATACAACTTAATAGTGTATACAAATTGATGAACATAGTATAGCATGTTCTTTCAATTGGAGGTCAGGGAGCAGAGGAAACTTCTCAGAAATCAGAAGGGTATTTTTCCACATCAACCTTGCACAGCTATAAGAGTTAATGTCAAATTCTTTGAGGCATAAAGGTAAATCATGCGTTTCTACCAAAATACTATGTGCTGTATAGTGCACATATATTGATCTGTATACTAGTCCTTCACTAAAATCTATGGACAAACATGTAACTTCCCTGTGAAGCAACTGCAAGTAGTAGTACCTAATCAGATTTCAGAAAACCCCATTTTTTCTATTCTGGATATTCCATCAGTTGTCCTAGTCACTCAAGATTGTTTGGACTCTGACATTCAGCAAGTGGAAAAAAAAACATGACAGCTCTGCTGACATTCAAGAATGATCCTTATTAGATTCATGCAGGTTTAAATGCAAAAAGAGTGTCTTGTGTACAGAAACAAACAAACTGCAGAGAAACGAGGTTTCCTAGAACAACAAATTAAGGCAGGCTATTCTACAAAATGTATTTACTATATTACCAGAACACTGTACTCATAAATTAGCCTCAGTGCTCTGCAACTGCTTTCAGATATGGTGTCAAAGACACAGGCTGTTCAGGATGGATAGGCAAGGCAGGTGAGGTGGAGGCTGTCACACTATATGTCAGGGAGAGGTTTGATTGTACAGAGTCCTGTCCCATTTTCAGCTAGGGTAAAGTTATTTTCTTCCCAGTAGCTCGCACAGTGCTGCATTTTGGCTTTAGTCTGAGAAGAGTGCCAATAACACTTCAATGGTTTAGTTGTTGCTAAGTAGCACTTACCTTGATCAAGGACTTTCCAGTCTCCCATGCTATGCCAGTGAGGAGGGGCACAGGAAGCCAGAAGGACTCAGAGACAGGACACCTGACCTGAACCAGGCAAAGGGGTGTTCCATACCACAACACATCATGCCCAGTATAGAAATAAAGAACTTTCATTTTCATTATACTGTAGACATTTCTCAGACAGTATTAAGAATTTTTTTTTAAATAACATGCTGTGACTCTGTTGTTGGTTTTGCTTGTTTCTCAGGATATTAAGCCTTATTAAGCCTAACTACAGCTAAGGCTGCCTTCTGTTTTTACAGCTTCAAAATGTTCTATTTTGTTTATGATTAGCAGGTCCAGCTGTATGCCTCCCCTCATGTTTTGTTGGTTACCTGCAGAAAGATTTTTCTCTACTTTTCTCAGAAATCTCTCTAGTTGCTTGTGACTACTATGTTTCCCTTTGAGCAGACACCAGTAGGTTAGCAAACATGTTGGCAACCTTGCCACTGCTGTACTTTCTTGGGTGGATTCTCTCTTTCCAGCAATCCTCATTCTGCAAAGGCAGTAAAGTGGTCATAAAGCCCTAAGTTTTTCCTGTATTACCTGCTGTACACTCAGATGTTGACTTGCAGGATGTCTCTGCTCATACCTGAGCCTTTCCTCTTTACTAGCAAAATAAGCGAGAGAACCATCTCAGTTCCTGAGCTTTTCACCCTTACCCCAAGTCCTATGTATTTAAGCCTGCTATTTTCATGATTTGTCTTAGCAGTATCATTGACTCCTACACGGATGAGCAACAAGGAATAATATTTTAAAGCTTTTTTTCTTTCACCTTTTTTTTTTTTTCTTGAAAAACTGAAATGTGTAACAATGGAAGACTATAAAGCAGATTTAACGGGAAATAGTATGAAATATTTTACAATGAAATAAAAGGTAGTGACAAAATTGTAGAGAAACATCCTAAAGATGAACTGTCTATTGGAAGGTTATTTTTGTGTAGTTTTATCAGATGCTTATGTTTTCTAGTCTAGTATTCACATATGGCCAAATGAGTGATCTGAACTTGTTAAAATGGAAAAGCAAAGGAAATCTAATCTGATTACTCTTTAAGAATAACACAAGAAGCATAGTTTACATATTAATACATATTTTTACACTCTGAAAGTACACAGCTATCTTCCCAGGATCTATAAAGTTCACATGTAGAAGACAGATAGATAGCTCTCTGCATCTTCCTTCCCTGAAATATCTTTATACAGATTACCTGTTCATATACATACAAGTACTCTTGGAAAGACCATTAAACAAATACAAATTGACTTCAG